>NC_139901.1:14968740-17531240 GCF_905171665.1 Trachurus trachurus
AGTAATTAAATGGCTCCTAGAAGACACACACGAATGCGTGCATACACAGACACACGCACATGCGCACAGACACATGCACGCACACATACACACGCACACTACTTCACATGAGGTCAAGTTTGATCAGAGTTTGAGCTTCTGCTCTGATCAGTGGTTAAAAACAAGATGATCAATCAAACCATGAAGCTCCTGAAACCAGAGCTGAATCCACTATAAACAGTGGAGAGGTCTAACAGAGGAACAGTAGAGAAACTGTTCCTCTGTTATTCCTATGTTGTCAGTCAACCTGCAGTGCACAAAGGAACTGTGGGAAAATGAGTTCAGAGGATATGGACATAGACATCTGAGGAGGACTGGGGTCACAGAACAACAGATTGAGAAACAGGAAACATTTAATTTCATTTTCTTCATCACCAAAATAAAAAGTATTTTCTTTTTCTTTTATTGTCAGATGTTACATACGGTTTCTCCAGTTTTTTATTGTTATCATAAATTACAGATTTTATTTATTAATTTTGTTAGATTCCAGTTAGCCACGGAACTACAACAACTCTACATCTGAGTGTTTGATGGAGACTTAAAAATATAATAAAATCAGTGACAAACAGTGACAAAATCAGCTCCCCTAAATCTCTGGCTCAGGGTCAGTGAGGAGGTTGTGTTTGTGTGTGTGTGTGTGTGTGAGAGAGAGAGAGCTCCATTAGCTTCATGTGTCTTCTAACACACCTGAGTCTCATATGAGGAGTTTATAGGAAGAAGAAGAAGGAAACAGAGACAGGTCATTAAATACAGAGGGGGAGGAAGACTATGGAGAGGATGGAGGAGATGAAGATGAAGATGAAGATGAAGGTGGATCCAGTGGTTTCAGACACGTTGACCTGTCTGTGAAGAACAGGAGAGTTTGTAAAGTGAGTTTCTCATGATGAATCTGAATATTTTCATGACAAACACGAAGGTGACGCAACAGTTCAGAGGGTCAGTGAAGCAGACATAACGCTTCACATCTACATGATGAGATTATTTAAAAACATCCTCAGGCGTTTTCTGTTCCATACACCTCTGACCTCTGACTTCATGGCCTTGGATTATTCTGCCAAAGTCAAACTACCAGGCTGCTGTTGGTCCTGTCATGTCTCTTACTCTTGGCCCCGCCCACATCCCCTCTGTTATTCCTCCCACGCTTTCAGGTCGCGTGGCGTCCGGTTGCGTTCTCCGGAGCTCTTGCTGCGAGCCTTCCTGGCGCTCTCCTGTGCCTGCCGGTACTTCTCCAGCATGCTCTTATGTTTCCTCCTCAGCTTGTCGTTGCACCACATCCTCTCGCAGTACTCCTCCACTTGCGGTAGGTTCGAGGGCCCAATCAGCTGCATGATATCCTTGAACCACGTTCGTGATTGGCTGACTTGGCCGGTCGAGGCTCCCCTGCTGTACGTGCTACACGGCATCCAGGCCCTGTAGCCTCCGGTGCTCCGGTCTTTAAAGGAGTCGTAGAGACCTCCACTGTCGCGCACCATCAGCTCGTCCACCGTCTCCCCCTGGAGGACGCGCAGGGTGATGCGGGCCACTGTCTGAGTGAAGCCATGCTCACGCGATCGGCAGATGTACACGCCTTCATCTTCACGGAGGAGATTACGGAACAGGAGGCCCTGCTCTGTGGACATCACCCGGTCGTCCAGCTTCACCTGAGGAGCAGAGAGAGTGTAACGTGCCTGAAGTGCTGCTGATGCTACATAGTCAAGATTTCAAGATTTCAAGATACTTTATTGTCATTGTACTTGTGTGTACAACGAAATTCAAGGTGCACAGTCAGATACGGACTCGTCATGTTAGCATCAGTCATGTTAAAGCAGAAGTAAGCGATCCGGTCGTTTTGGCTAATGCTGCGTTCCAGGCAGGCTTTTGAAACCGTAAGTTACAGCTTCAAGTCACGACTTACGACTTTGTAGCGTTCCAGGCAACCCACTCGTGTTTTTTCGACCTGTTGCCTGTGAAAGTCACTATAATGGCCACTCGTAACTTCCGACCCGTGAACTCGTACCAGATCGAACTGGTACGACTTCACAGGTCGGAAAAACACGAGTTACGCCTTGAACGCACCATAACTTCTTGTCAGCCGATGGATGGATGGATCATGGATCTATTGGTCCTCGTCCCTACATCACCACATTCACGCGCATCCCTTGGCTGCACACACACAGCCCTTCATGCCGTTCTCTCTCCTCATTGGATAAAACTTGTAGGATACGAGGAAAGTTTTCTCCTCGGCTTACAGCAAAGCAGAGTGACTGACAGACCCGTGTTTCAGACCAAACACTCTATAGAAGTGATTGCTGTCGGAAGATATAACTATTTAAGACTTAGATTGACACAAAAATTCCGCTTACTTCTGCTTTAACGGTTAGCTCAGCAACTTTACTCACTGGCAGCTCTCTGCTCTTTTACCGAAGATAGCATGCTAACAGCTGTGATGGAAGGACTGAGGCTGTGTCCGAAATCACTCACTCATTCACTCCTCCCTATCACTATAGTGAATTCTATATAGAGGACTAAAGTGAGCTCACTGGTAAAATGAAAAAACACTTTCGGACACTTCTCCGCCGTGCAGTTAATTACATTTTTACGTCGCATAATTAAAATGTTGCAGATCAATGCCAATCGCGATCAGAACCGCGATGCATGACCGCAGTGCATTATGGTATTACTTGCTTAGTGACCATTGGTTGTACACTACTTTTAACACTGCATTGTGAGATACTATGAGTCCACTATAGGGTATTCAGATAGCACTACAAAATAGTCACTATGTAGTCCACTATATAGTGATTTAGGGCACAGCCTGAGAGAATAAAACTGATGACAAGGAATTTTATTATTTTCCTAATTAAATTCAGACAGACAGACAGACAGACAGACACACACACACACACACACACACACACACACACACACACACACACACACACACACACACACACACACACACACACACACACACACACCCTCCACAGAGACACTGAGTGTGATATCACCTCCTCCTTATGTTCGTTGTGTTGGGCGAGCCAGGTCACAGAGGCTTGTGGAGAGCGAGGGACACACTCCAGAAAGGTGCTGTTGTTCTCAGTCCCATAGACGAGTCTGTCCTCCACCACGTCTAGGTCCTCTGGACAGAGACAGAGACAACAAGAGACAGTGAAGTGGCAGCTCCTCTCTCTCTGTATGTATAATGTTAACATGCGATCATGTTCTTTCTTACAGTCTTCTTCTTCGCCCACTTTCAGCCTTTGTGCTAAGCTAATAAGCTAACCCTGATCAGCCATAACTTTACATGCAGCGTGCAGACTTGAAGGTGATGTTGAGCTGTTGAGGAGAGAGCAAATAAAGTATGTGTCTGCTCTCCACCGAGCTCACCTGTCCTGTCCTGTGAGGACGGGTGAAGACAGGTGAGGACACACCTGAATGATTCAGTGTCAGGGAAAAAACTTGCAGCTCTCAGACTGTAACAACAACCTGACACGTCGTCACAAAGAAACTCTTAGGTTCATACAGAGGTTTCGATGGATGCATCTCTCATCACCTGATCACGTGACCACCTGATCTCAGTACCTGCCCCGACACCTTCTCCTCACACACTCACACACACAGAGGGGGAAGGTGAACTCACAGCTTATTATCACTCTAGCAGCTCATCACCACTATCACCTCTTCCTCTCTTCCATCAGTTCAACTATTTTTTCCCATCTTCCCAATTCCAGAGTCACTGTTTGGTTGCCAGGAAACCGTGTGCATTGCAAAAACTCAAAATCTTATGGTGCGTTCCAGGCAACCCGTAACTCGTATTTTTCCGACCTGTTCCTATGGTTACCCGTTAGAACGTTCAGTCAAACTCGTAACTTCCCACCTGTGAACTCGTACTAGATCGATCTACTCCCAGTTCCCAGTTCGTAACTCGTAACTTGCCTGGAACGCTACAAACTCGTAACTGGTGACTTGAAGTCGTGACTTACGGGTTAAAAAGCCTGCCTGGAACGCACCATTACCAAGAATATTTGTCCTATTTCCAGTCAAAATGTCATTTCTAGTCCAAACAAATCTCATTATACTTAAAAATAAGACTCATCACATATAAAGTACCTTGCTTTTAGACACTTTTTACTTCTTTCAAGCATATTTTTACTTGAAATAAGTAGAAAAATCTGATAGTGGGGCAAGTTTTTCTTTCTTATTACAAGCACAAAAAAACTTGCTTTCACTGGCAGGTTTTTCTACTTATTTCAAGTGAAAATTTATTTGAAACAAGTGAAATTATCTAAAAACAAGTTAATTTTTAGGCGATGAGTCTCATTTTAAGTGGAAAGAGATTAGTTTTGACTAGAAATTAGACATTTTGACAAGAAATTAGACAAATACGCTTGGAAAGATTTCGAGTTTTTGCACTGTGATATGACAGCAAGTCCAAGAGAAGAGGAGAGGCCACACCTACCGCTGGGACCCTGGTCCACACACTGCAGTGCTGGGTTCCCATGCCTAATATCCTGCCGGCGGAAACGGCGTTTGCTGTTGGGGGTGTACCGAGAACACGAGGACCCGTCCCAGGCGCAGTACGGGTCCCTTGCCAGGCAGCACTCGGCACACGCCTTCCCATATGTCTCACAGCGGTGCAGCTTCACCTGCGCCACACCTGCTGCAGAGCCCACATAGAGGGATTGCTGCAGAGGAGGAGGAGGAGGAGGAGGAGACAGGTGATAAGGACCAGTCACCTCAACAAAGTCACTGAGTATCAAAATGAGCGATTAGTCATTGGGACTTACTCTCTTCACAGAAATATCCATGGAGGTGATTGGAGTCGGGACCTGAAACAGGAAATGGTGAAACAAAGAGAAACTCAACAATTCAGATGTAAACAAACATGATAAGTGGATAAGTGTAAGGAAGATACTTCACTGTGGCCATAATATGAACATTAATTATACATTAATATTATAGATTAATAACAATATAATAATGAATCAGAGCTAGCCCCCCTGTCATATTCAGTAACTGCCTGTTCTCACAGTCATAGAAAACATGAAGTTTGGTCACTGGCCAACTGTGGGACCGCACACTGACTTTGACCTTTGTCCACTAAAATCGAATCACTCCATCTAAGAGTTTAATTGACTGTCTGTGTCACTGAGACTGAGACATTGTAACCACGAGAACGACACAGACGACCTGGAAAGAAAATGGCCGCTGCTCTGACAGAGACACCTGGTGGAATCAGACTTACGTTGAAGACCTGCAGCTCCTCCAGTGTGACCTCCTCCATGTCCAGACTGTTTCCTCCCTGCAGAGCTATCACCTTCAGCACCGTCCCAACGTCTGAGAGACAAGAGGAGACACTGTGAGCTGCAGGTGCAGTGAGTAGGTGAGACCGTGTTTGACTTGATCATTGATCTCACCCGTGCCGATAAACATGACATCATACTGCCCGTCCTCTGCCTCGACCCGGTCCACCACGATCTGTCTCAGCCTGTAGGGGATGTTGGTCTTAACCAGTGTGGGCCGGCGCATGGCAGGAAACACCGGGCGCCACATCAGTGGATGACTGCGGGTGAAGTGCAGCACTGAGTCGGGGAAGTCCTTGGTGCTGCCAAACTCTCGGCCGGGCTGGTTGGTGATTTTACTGGGACACTAAGGACAGAGAGAGTTTAAACCTCCAGAGGAGCTGAGGCCTTTTTACCATCTGAATGACCATAACGCCAATGACAGCGGCTTCACAACCACTGACGTAAAGAGCAAACAGGAAACGTGTCCATGTCATGAAAAGTGTCCAGGTGAAGACGGAGGGTTATAAAACTGGAGAGACAGCTGAGGACAGATTAGCAGAGACTCCAGGTGGAGAAACAAATCTAATAAAACTCTCACAAAACTTTGATTAAAAACAAATTGAAGGACGACACACTGCCGATGTCTCTGATAAGACGTTGAGTTCAGTTTGTGACTCACAGACCTGAATAGTTTTACGATCAAACACTCAACATTCAACCAGATCAGTTCATCATCTCTAAGAAACCAACAAATTACATGGACCACATTTACTCCTCTCCTCATTCTCTGCTCTCTGCTGTGATCCTGTGTGTGTGTGTGTGTTATGTTATGTTATGTTTATTTATTTGATATGGACATCACAAATACATTAAGACTGTTCCAGTGGACAGACCAGATGCTTTGCTTGAGTGTGTTTAGCACAAGTGCTAATTTTCAACACCAGTCCATAGGCGGCTAATCTAAAAATACAGAACATATTATCAACAGTATAAGATAAAACCAAGTGCATGACACTACATCATGATAGTAACATACTAAAAATACAGAGCACAAGATCAGCGAGAGGAGATTGAGTAAACAGAATCATGTTTGTAACAGTAAAAATAGTAACAATAAAAAAGTCCATATTTATACATGTGAGCATTGTTGTTTTGCTTTTAACCATGCTTTTAGTCCTCTATTAAACGAGTTTGTGTCAGACTCCAGTTTCAGGTGAGTGGGTAAAGTGTTCCATAGGTTAACCCCTTTTATTGAAAAGGCAGACTGTCCAAATGTGTGTGTGTGTGTGTGTGTGTGTGTGTGTGTGTGTGTGTGTGTGTGTGTGTGTGTGTGTGTGTGTGTGTGTGTGTGTGTGTGTGTGTGTGTCTGCAAACCATTGTTTGTTATTGTAATATCATTATGTATAAATCCCATAGTTCCAGACTCAGTGAGACTCATCATAGTCAGTTATAATGTCAGTAAGTGCAGTGATGAGGTGAACTCACCACTCCAGGTCTTGGGTAAGGTACTCTGCCTTCATACGCTGCCCACTGGTGCTCTGGACCCTCTTTGTGAGCGAAGGGTCCGTTGAAGGCCTCTCTGATGTCGGCCATACGGTAAACACACACCGCGAAACCCTGGAAAACATTACTGTGGAGGAAATCAAACATGGGTTACAGTGAGAACGACAGAAGAAACAGAAACACAACATGGAGAGAGAAGAAGAACAACATGACAAGCTGCATCAACAGGCAAAGTGTCTGATAGCTGCAACAAAGTGAGAACATCTACTGAGCCTTCACCGCAAATCAATACTAATCAGTGATCAATGACTTCACTGTTTTTATCTGATGAAGATCACCTGAGGATGTAACAGACATTTCCTTAAAATTATCAATAAGGGGCGTCGTTTAGCTCGGTTGGTAGAGCAGGCGCCCCCCTCTCTCTGCCTCCCCATTTCCTGTCTCTCTCTACTACTACTACACTATTGATTAAAAAAATATACTTAAAAAACATCAATAAATGATAATAACTGATAATAACACATAATGACTGATAATAACTGATAATAACTGAACAAGAAATGACAGTGGAGAGGACCAGATGTGTTCACCTGATTGTACTGAAGATGGCGTAAACATCTGGGTTCCTTTCATCTTTTGTCCTTAGCAGGAAGACGTCCTCTGTCAAATAGAGAAACAGTGAGTATGTGTGTGTGTGTGTGTGTGTGTGTGTGTGTGTGTGTGTACAGTATGTGTGGTGTCTTACCCAGCTGGTTGAAGTGTGTGTCAATGCCGTGCGGCCCCGGCACAGAACAGACCAGTCTGGCCTTGATGAACGTGCTCCACTTGTTCACCAGGACTCTTTGACCTCCCACGTCATTCTGATACAAAACAAACAAACAACCAACACACCGATAAAACAGATATTTACCTTTGACCCCCGACCCTTTAGCCTCTCTGTCTGTCTGTCTGTTTGTGTTTGTGTCTGTGCATGTCTCTGTCTTACCGCACACACTCGTCCCACCCGTGTGTGGATGGCTCCCTCTCTGTCTCCGGCCTCTGAGACTTTCTCAGTGAAGAAGAAATAAACTTTGTCGTTGTCTCGGTCGTCGTTGTCAGGGATGAGGTGGGCAGCAACGAACTTGGGATCTGAAGGATGAGGATAAGGATAAAGAGAGGCCATTGATTTAAAACATCTCTTCATCTTCTCTTCTCCTCTCACCAATATTTATATACAGTCTATGGTCACCAGTCTAGAGGTGTGGTGAGACAGCTCAATTATTATAATAATCAAGAGTGTTTTTGTCAATAAACAAACATCAAGAGCTTCACCTCCTAGAATATGAATTCTATGTATGAATCAATATTTGTTATAATTGTTGTTGAAGCTTCACCATGAAGAAGTTTCTCGTCCGTCTCTGTCCTCATGGTGGAGCGTCCTCCCAGACTCCTGAGTATCACAGAGTCTCTGCCCAGGACATCGGCCATCAGGCCTGTGTACAGCTCCCCGCCTGCAGGGGGGGAGGGACGGTTACACCTGAGGTGGTTCAGCATCTCTGTGTCTTCTAATCGACTTACATCAATAAAATGTATTGATGAATAAATCAGTGTGTGGACAAACCAGCGAAGGTACTGGCGAAGGGGAGGCCGGGGTCAGGAGGAACTTTGCCCCGTCCATTTTCCACAGTTGTACGATCCATCGTGAAGACGTGCTTAGGGGAGAGAGACACTGGGTTATAGTGAGACAGAGAGAGAGAGAAAGAGTCCATCACATTAATGCACCTGGTGAATCTGCCCAGTGTCACCACGACACCAAGTGGACCTGGTCCAGGTCACGGAGTCACTGGAAACAAAGGCTTTAGTTAGACAGAAGTGTGTCTGCGTGAAGGAGCAACAGTCTAGGTTGCGTTTGATCCCCATCCTCCCCGTGAGACGTGTCCTCACCGTGAACCGACTCTGTTCCTCTCACAAACAATGGACCATTGTCCCGGCAGAGACCACAGGGAATGAGACAACAACACAGCAGCTCATCAGGCTACGTGCACGACACACACATTTTGGTAACATGTAATATGTTACAAGTTACATCTTTCACATAACATGCACATGTATGGACACAGCGGAGTCATTATTGCTCAATTTATTCCAAATGTGATGCATGCACACACACAGTCCATAAAACCCTGAAGTTTCAAACTTAAATGTCTCACAGTGTGTCCACCCTTCTCACAGTTGGACTCACTTGGCCATGCCCTCTGTCCAATCTCATAGGGCCTCGTGGCTACACCCACTCTGTATCTTCCTCTCAATCTGTGTGTTTGTCTCTAATTCATCTCAGCAGAGACTCTAGATTTGTTTCAGGATGTGGACAGGCTAAGGACAGACGGACTGAGGACAGACAGTCTGACAGGATGGCGATGATGAGTTCTGATCATCAAATGACGGATAGATTAAGAGTGAATTTAAATCAGTTTGTTTCGGAGCAAACATGAACTGATAAATAAACGGATGTTTATTATTGTTATTTTCCTTTTTCTCATGATTTTTCACACTAAGAGGTTCTGTGATGATGTCAGCTCAGTTAAAATGGTTTCCTAGAATCTGAACCATTTGTGTGTGTGTGTCATAAAATCTCTGTCTATCAACACATTGTTTTTATATATTTACGTTTGAATGTTCTCGTCTTTCATCAGGTTTCTGAATATTTATATGTTCAAGTTTGTGCCATTTATTTTAGTTTACTGTTCGCTTGTGTGTGTGTGTGTGTGTGTGTGTGTGTGTGTGTGTGTGTGTGGTCTGGGTCTGTAATGTGGTTTATTTTCACATCTATCGCGCTGTGTCACTCACCATGGCAACTCCAGTTTGTGTGTGTGTGTGTAGATTGTGTGCAGACCATGAAGAAACGTTGGTCTGATCTGAACTTTGAAAGAGAGAGAGAGAGAGGGAGAGAGAGGGAGAGCTTGTGTATGTCTGCTGCTGAGATGAAACACCTACGAGGTCAAAGCTCATCCCACCCAGAGTCCAGTCTGAGATTCACAGCTTGAAGAGGTCAGACTGTCGAGTGTTAAATAAATGGATAGACTCCCTGCGGAGACACATACATTCTCTCTCTCTCACACACACATACACACAGGCCTTTATAGCACCACTCATTTCCCGACCTTCACCATTTGACCCTCTGATACATGACATCACCTGCAGCTCTGACCCCACAGTGACAATCCGCCTCCATTAACCCCAGACAGGTGTTGAAGAACACCTGACCTGTTAGCTGCTAACCGCTAACCGATGGAAGAGTGGAGGTGTCTTTGTGCACAGAGCCCAAAGATGAAGAGTGTAGACCGGATCAACTGATCTCTCCTAGGCGCTAACGTCAGTCGATCTTATATGAGCCCCCCACCCCGCTTACCTCTCCCCGGTGTCCCACGTAGATGAAGGCACACATGGGCTGGAAGGCTCCGGTGCCACAGGCCAGGAGGTGGGTGCGGTTGTAGGGCTGCAGGAGGCGAACGAAGTTGGAGCACTCCGTCTGCATGATACAGATTAACACAGATTAACACACAGATTGATAAAGATGAAGAGGAAGATGATTAACTTTGTAAGTGAAAAAAGTGGAACAAGTGAAAGAGATTCAAGTGGCTCAGTGACACACACACGTACAACCACACCCACACACACAAGAGAGTGAGAACAAAGAAGGCGCGGACGGAGGAAACAAGACATCCAGAGGGAGCACAGACTCGACTACTTCCTGCTTCCTGTCTGACAGCGGTGTCGGGACCGGCCGACTCGCTCTCTTAAGTTCAAAAGGTCGAACTCATCTGAGCTCACTGAGCGTCTGGAGGATCTCTTTGTAAACCCAGTTTGTCTATGTGTGTGTGTTGATGTAAACAAGTCTCTCTCTAACAAAAACATTTTAAATCATTGTGGAGATTTTTTTCTTCAAACAAACTCACAAATGGAACAGAATCTAAATTTCCCCCTAATTATCTGCCCGTCTTTGAAACATTGTGTGTTTATACTGACAAAACCTGATTATTGATTATTGATTCACGCCAGTTCTGGATTTACTCAGTGTCTTTGTGAAATCTGCCTCAGATGTGTCTCCCCCACCCACCCTGGGAGTGTGTGTGGTCTGGACTGAGATGAAGTGGAGGAAGTTAAACAGAACATAGAGCGGTTTGATCACCAACTCGCTGGAGGTTTCAGGAAAAACTCTGAAATTTCCAGTTAGGACTGAAACAGGGAGGGAGGCGGGGGGGAGAGAGAACAATGTCTATTTATCAGCCCTCGCTGCTGAGCGTAGTCGAGTGACGACACCCTGCTCCATCCACACAGTTCAAGTATAACGTCACTGCCACAATCACTCAGGAACACAGCCAAGGCACCTGACCTCTGACCTCTAACCCTCTTACCTGGAGCTTACATGGAGTTAACATGGAGCTGATAAAAGCTAATGTGGAGCTAACATAGAGACATAGAGAAGAACATAGAGAAGGAGTGGCAGGTTTGGACCGAGAGCTGTTTCCAGTATAAACAGTGAAGCTCAGTGGAGAAAGTCTGATTCTGTACAAACAGGAAATGAGGACCAACACACACACAGACACAAACACATTCATGTTATGTACACATGAACCAGACGACAGTCAACAGGAGGACCTCCTACACAACAATCACAGACACACAAGCACAATGAAGGCCGTTCACAGCTGGATCAGGTCTTTGGTCTCAGCAGCTGTTTGATCCTTAGAGAAACATTTGGCTGCTGCTTCACATGCGGCCAAACAGAAACCTCCTGGACCAACCCACATCAGAGCATTAGAGGATCTGAGGACGAACCAGAGACACGGGCTCTGTCATGTGTGTCCTCTCCTCATCAATATAACAGAAGCAATAAAAAGCCACCAAGAAGAACTGAACTCAGAGCCCTGGAGGAGACTCCATCAGCAGCAACACGTTTAAGGGGAAAGAGGGTTATCCAGAGGACACTAAGGGGACAGACACAGTCATCAAGAGACAGTCAGACTGAGGACAGACTAAGGATAGTTATGCATACACAAAGCTCCAAACACTATGTGAGGACCTTTGACCTTTACAACTTCTTGTCAAACTGTTGTGTTAAACAGACACAGAAGAGATGTTTGTGTGTGTGCGTGTAATTCATCTAATCTGACACAAGAAAGAAAACCTGTGAAACATGTGAAAGTGCAAGACGTGAAGGAATGTGGAGTCAAACATCTCTATCTGTTCCTACAACAGACACATACACACACACAGACTTTATGGCTCTTCTGGCACAGGTTAGCATTACATACAGTCATCTTAGACCTGGCTAATAATGTACTGTGACTCCTCCTCCCCACTGTGGATAGTACAGTAGCACACACACATGCACACACAGTTCTGAGAGGTATAAATCTTCTTGTGCTCATGGCAAGAAGCCTGAAGTCAGACCCCGTCCATCTGGAACAGGTTAGGAGGTGTGTGAGTGTATGAGTGTGTGTGTGAGTGTGTGTGTGTGTTTGAAGTGTTTGAAGTGGCAGGTGTGTCTTGCATCTCTTATATCAGTTTTATTTGGTGTTTCCTCTGCACATTGCTCACAAGGCTCACATGACACTAGGTGTGTGTGTGTCCACCAATAATTAGCTCCATTTATTCTGAGCAGCACTAAACCACTGACATTTCTGAAAACATCAAAGAAAAGAAACTCCCCCTCTTCCTCTTTATTTATTCCTTCCATTCTCTACTTTTCTCCTTTTTCTCTGCCACTTCTTCTTTCTTTTGCCTTTTCCTTGTTCCAGCTCTATCTTCAACTCTACTGTACGTGATGACACTTAAGACCCTGGTCTGAATGAGTTTATTTAATGCTGAAACAATTTTGTGATATTATTGAAGGTGAGAGCTGCTCAACAGGTCAAAGGTTAACTCCTTCCCTTTCCCTCAGTCGAACAGAGACTGTCCCACTACACTGAACTGTTCAGGTCACTGGTAGGATGAAGGGACAGACAAACTGCGCAACAGGTTTTATCATCGAAACAGGAACTCACCTGTTCCTTCCCCATTTCACGACAGTCCTCTCTGTTGCCAGGTAACGGAGGCCAGTAGATCTGAGGAGACAGAGATGGAGAAAGAGAAAGAGTGAGATGAAAACGACCTGATTCCTCTGTGGGAGTCACACAGGCTCAATGTTGATTTGTCCTGTTTTAACACAGTTGTACTAATGAAGTAAAAACGGTTTCATAATCTCAGACCAATAGTCTATGAGCAGCTCTCTGCTGCACTGTCCTGTCACTACCCACACAGATTCTCTATAATGAAGTCATTAAACCGTTTATAGATATAAACTTGAGGCTCCGCCCCCTCCACGGTCAATCTTCTGTGCTGTGTCCAAAGATGGAATCAGACCTTTGCTCAGCCTCCCTCCTCTGTACAAGAACATCTGGAGCTCAGAAAAAAACAGGATCCAAATAAATAAATAAATAACACTCGTTCTCACAGTTCAAATTGAACATGATCTGATCAGGCCACGCCCAGAGGCTGCACAACCAATTGGGAGCTGAGCTGAATCTGGGATAGGCGTAAAATGAACTGACGGACTGAAGGGGCTGAGTGTTTCAGAACCAGACGTCGTCTCTCTGAGACAATCGCTCTTTGTCCAGGCGGAGCTGGTTCTGTTCAGGTTGTGACCTCCTTTAGTATGTGTGTGTGTGTGCTGGTGTTAAACACTGAGTATGAAATAGAAACAGATGTAGAGACAATAGAAGCTGAATTCAGTTGTTTACTCTTCACACCCTGAACTGAGGTCAGGAACTAATGATTACAGGTCAGGGGTCAGGGGTCAGGGTCCTAACATGCAGGACTCTGTAAATTAAAGGTTGTGACACTGACAAGCCTGTTTGAGCTCTGATGCTAATGCTAATACTAGAATGGGAAAAACTGTAAGAGGCTCAGTCTGTCAAACCTTCACCTCCTGCATCACACTGATATCCAGACCCATTGCACACACACTGTCTCACACTGTATCACACACAAGTTTCTGCTGAGTCTCCACTTCTGTTCGAATGGATGTAGAGTTTGCCGAGAAGAACTAACCAAAGTCTGGACAAAGAGAAAGTTAAATTAAACTCAGACTAAAGGGAGATTTACTTCACCATTTTATGAGGAAACTAAACCACACTCAGTGGAGCCACAGTATCAGTGTTTTATTGTGAAATCAACTCTCCTGTGAATGTGTTGTTGATGTCCAGCTCCACACCATCGCACACCGACCCGCCTCGTGCTCTTGGCTCCCAGTCACAGGAATCCATTAAAAACAGTCGTTTGTTTCAGGCCGACTGACGTGGATGTAGAAATCAGGGCTTGGCTGAAGCTCGGCTGGAGGTGGTTCACATCTCTGGAGCAGTTTCTTTGGCAGGAAGCTGATATGAATGTGGGCCCGGCTCACACACACAGTCTGACCTGAAGCAGCCTGATAGCACCACTGACACTGATACACTGTGAAATAAGCTCAGCCTCCAACCTGGCTGCCAACGGCCGTAGTCATTTCCATTCAGCACTGCAACGTCCAATCCATCATCCACAGCCCTGCTCAGCACTCTCCAGGGCCAACCTCCTCCACCCAGGATCCTCCTGAGACCGTGGGGTATCTTCAGATTACTCTTCTGCTCTCAGACATTATTTGCATTTGTTACTCCGATGATCTGAATGTTGCTTGTTTGTGTTTCCTGAACACTCATGTGTAATTATCATTAAGTGAAATGTTCGCCTGGTTCTGATCCAGCTTGAGCTCGGGACGCTTTGATTTAATGTGTTCAGATTATAACTCACTCCCTCTTATTATTTCACTGCTCAGGTTTTTATAGTGGAAAGATTTCTATGCCAAATGTTGTGAGCTGAGTTTCTCACAGTTTCACTCTGGTTATGAAAATGTCTTCTTGTACAAGATTAACATGAATTTATTAAATCAGAAGTTTAATGGATGAAGAAAAATCATTATTTGCCTGGAAATAATGATGTGAGTGAGAAATTATGAGTAAGATAAAAACATTCAATAAAAGACACATACTTTAAATAGCAGTCAAACATTTAGATGACTATGTTCATAATGGAGCAGGGATTAGCCTATTTTAGCATAAGGACTAGAGACAAGGGAGTTGGCTAAATTACCTCTGTCCTGTCTGAATATACCTGCCTCACCTTTACAATCCATAATTAACATGGTGATAATGTGCACAGATGTAAAGGCCTCAGTTCATGACTTTTCACCAGTAAAGTGTGTGATTCTTTTCAAACTCAGCAAGTTTTTATTTTGACAGAGAAACAGGACAGACATTTTCAAACACCTGGAGGTTCAACAGGAGGTTTGATCGATGCCGAGCTGTTAGACTCCACTCAGGGAAAGTTTGAGTGACAAGTGGTTTAAAGGTTGATGCTCATGGATTAAGGTGCAGGGACGGTGACATCACAGCATCCTACAGGAAGTGTCTCTACCAGGAAGTCAGGACTAGTTGAAGTGAATGGACCATTGATACTGTGTTACTTGTTCCCCATATTGTCATCAGATAAACTTTGTCAGCTTCAGTTTAAGTATAAACGAAGGTTTTAAACAGATGTTCTGCAGTGAGGTGACTGACTGTCCATCACTACTCTCAGACACTCACCTGTTTGGACTCTCTGCTCACAGGTCCCAGCAGGACGGAGTAGATGACATCCTTCCCCCCCAGGAAGAGACGGTCACGGTACTCATCCAGGAAGATGGCAGTGAGAGAGAGGTCGCCATGGTGACCACTGAAGACAGACGACCTGTTGGTGGACAGAAGATCTGTAGAGACAGGAGACAAAATGATGAGTGACGGTGTACAAAAAAGACAAGATGAGGAGGAGGAGAAGAAGAGAGGATAAAACAGAAGGCGGTAAGGAAATCTGTGAAAATGTTTTATTTTCATAGCAGAACGTGAAGATGGTGTCAAACACAAGCTGAAGAAGAAAACAATGGGCCTCATTCACGAACCGTTCTTAAGAACAAATTTGTTCTTAAGTCCTACTTACGAAGTTTTTACGAAGATTGTGGCATTCATGAATGTTTTCTTATCCAGAATTTGTTCTTAACTAAGAACAAAATCTACGAACAGTCAGGAGTATACTTACGCACTTTTAAGTGCTGAGACTTCTGCAAAACTAACCGATTATAGCGTTTTCTTTTGTTCTGCAGTTGTATGATATTATATGATTTGAATAAGAATTATTTTCTTATCTTTTATGATGTTTTTAATAATCATATATTAATAATAATAATTGACAAGTCATTGCAGTTTCTTAAAAAAACACTATAGACACTTAATTCATATCAGTTTTTTTTTCTCTTTTTTTTTTTTGGGGGGGGGGTAAATGTGTTGTTTGTTGTTGTTGTGCGCAACATACAGCTCCCGATATGATTTTTTCTTCCTAATTGCGGGCTGCAACAGTGCACTTACTGTAAGTGTTTTTTTAAATATGTGATAATATGATGATATTTATGATGGCACACGTGAGAGTGTGGTCTCTCTGATAACAACCCGAAGAGCTGCATCCACTAAACTAAATATAGCCTAAATATTAATATAAAAATATAAACTAAATATAAGCCTTTTGTTTGTTTCTTTGTTTCATTCCTGCCGCAGTAGCGCCACTTCACTACTTAAGCTCTTTTTACGTTTGGAGTCTGGTGCTCCCTCCCAGGTTTTCATTTGAGCATTTCAACTTTCTTTCTCACTTCACCTTCTCTGCTCAGTGCCTGTGGGTGCTGTTTGCACACGGCCCTGCAGTCTCATGCCCTTTTACGGGCATTGATGGGGCGGTTACCTATGCTAATCCTATGTTAATTAGACTCACCTGGCACACGCCCTCAATTTACGAAGAGATGGCATAAGAACACAGCTGCTAACAATTCTGAGGCTTACGAACGCGTTGATGAATCTGACATAGGGTTTTCTTAAGGAACTTCTTAAGAACAACTTAAGAAAGAAAGAATATTCTTAAGAAGATATTGGTGAATGAGGCCCAATGTCCTGATCACCTCCAATGGTTTATCAATTAAATGTCATCATTGGACTGAAACAACTGCGTCCTTAATGTCTTCAGTGTCTGTTGATTCAAAGCGCTGAACTCTTATTACACCTGTTTCACCTGCTCACCTGTCCACTGTCCTCACCTGTGTCCTATCCTTAATGTTGCACCCCGGGGCGTCGTTCAGTTCACTGGGTAGAGCAGGCGCCCCATATACAGAGACTATAGCCCTCTGCTGCATGTCATTCCTCCACTCTCTGTCTCCCCATTTCCTGTCTCTCTCCTTTCAATTACTGTACTGTAAAAACCTACAACCACCCCAAAAATATACTATATACCGCATATAAAAAAAACTTGCACCCCCCTGGAATGTCAAACTCTTGGTGTAAAGTCATTTGGCTGAAGCAGTTTTCCGTCTATCTCTCATCACTCGTCTGTCACCTCCGTTATTCCTCTCTCTCTCTCGCTCTGAGAAAGTAGCACCAGTCACTCTCCACTCAGGATTTTGACAGTGGGAAGCACAGGGGCCCCGTGAAGCAGTGACACCTTGTCCCTCTCACCACACACACACACACACAACAGACCACTTGAACCAGTGTAGTGAACAGTTTCATGAGAACGACAGTATGTGAAACTTTAAATCTGCTGACAAGAGAAAAATGAGACATGAGCAGAGAGAGAGAGAGAGAGAGAAAAGGAGAGAGGAAGGTGGAGAATGATAAAGACAAAGTAGGAAAGGGAAGAAACTGGGTGGGATGGGGTGGAGGGGGTGACAGCTGGTAAGAGTCAGAAAATAATGAACATGGAGGAGACGGGCAGAGAGAGGGTCGTGACGTTTGATGGATTTATTGAGACTGGCAGGAGAGAAACACGAGGAGGGGGTTGAGAGGGGGTGAAGAGTGGAGGGCGAGCTTACAGCATTGTATCATTACTACTTCAAATCCTGGAGAATGCTGCCATCATAACATATTTTAATATCAAATGTTGTTTAGAGACATGTGAAATGTTCCTGTTTCTGATCAGCCTTTCCATCACAGCTCTGAGACACAGCTGTGTATCTGTGTGTGTCTTTGCACGAAGAACATATGGCTTTGCATGTTTGTCTTTGTGTGACCCTGTGTGTGCAGAGCGTGTAGCGGATACTGCAGCTCTTCAGGGTTTAATGTTCACACCTTTCTGTTCTGGCAGGAGAAGCTGCACACTGTGAACTCCTTGTTGTCGTTACGCTTGTTGAGCTCGTAGCGATCAGAGCTACGTGTGTGTGTGTGTGTGTGTCAGAAACTCAATCTTCAGAGTGACGTTAAAAAGAGACAAACTGCCACAACTTTGACTTGTCTAGTGGGTCAGATAGATTCACACAATGAAACCACAAGTCTTGCTTCCACATCTGCTGTGTCAGTCAAAAGTGAATCATGTTTGCCGTGGATACAACCGTAAGATGCTTGATTTTAGTTTTTTAGATCACAGTCATGGTTGAAAAACACCAGCCCTGACTATGGAAACAAATAGTCTGTGGAGTTAAAGCCACGCCACGCTACAAATGTCTTAACTACAACTATGAGAGTCCTCCTATAAGTATCTTAAGCAGAAAAATCTTAACTCTTACAGTTTTTATGAGAGATTTAACAATGATCACTCATAAAACACAAATATTAAAGTATGCTCTCTCACACACGCACGTACACACACACACACACACACACACACACACACACACACACACACACACACACACACACACACACACACACACACACACACACACACACAAACAGAGAACAGAGGGGAAAGGTGAGCCAACAGCTTGTTATCACTCCAGCAGCTCATCACCTCATGGTGAAACCACACCAATCTCCTTCTCCTGCTGTCTGTCACCTCCTCCTCTCTTCCATCTATCAGTTCAACCTCACTCTCTCTCCATCACATCCTCTATCTTCTTTTGATCCATCTTTAACTTCCTCTGTGGTGTCTTCACTTTCACCTCTCATGTCTCTGCGTCTCGCTCCCCCTGCGTTTCCACATCTGTCTCCAATGTGTGCGACACGGCTAAAAGGCAGCAGCCCAACAGCAGCCAAACCACAGCGGCAGTCGAACCGGCATCTGGTTTCACTGTAGGTGTCAGAGCTCAGTCATCACATCGTGTCGTCTCAGCCACTACAGAGACCAGTGTGTTCGTTTACTGTGTTCACACACTGTCTGTCAGGCAGAGGCGTTGTCCTGGTATAAGACATTTGGACTGTGGATTCACAGCAGCTGAATCCGAACTGGTCCCCTAATCACCACGGCTCAATGAACTGTAATCAAACTCCTGATTAAAGATAAGAGGAAAAGCTGTAGAGTCGTGCACCTGAGGCAGGAAAACATTTACATTTAGCAGCAGCAGCTTTTCTTCTTCCCAGCAAACTTGGATCTGCTCTGTCATCAAGGTTAAAGGTTTTTCTGTGAGAAGTTCAATCCACATTGAATCTAGAGGTTTGTTTTTATGTGTCCACACTGTACCAGATCTCTGCCCAATGCATTCGGCGGATCAGGGGACAGGCTGAAGCAGAGGAAAAGATTTACGGAGAGAAAAAAGTTCAAATCTCATGCCGACATCTCTAACGTACAAATTGGGTACAGGCAGCGTGTAAGAGCCACACACACACACACACATGCACACACACTTCCCAGGGTTTCATTACATCTCGCCTGTTTATTGTTGCAGTGCCAAGTATTTCTGGAATCTGACACACGCACAAAAAGTCATTTCACAGAGCCCCCCACCCACGCCCCCACCTTCATCCTCATCCTCCTCCTCCTCCTCCTCCTCATCCTCCTGTGGCTCTCACATTTCCCTCTCATCCTCCCAGTGAGGGTCTCCTCTGTGTTGGGGCTAGACTCTATTTCTTATATATTTCTTTTTTTTCATACCAACTTTATATGAGAAAGAAAAACCTTTTGGTCGGTTGCCATGACAGCTGGTGCAGATATTAATTTGTTCATCTCCACACAGAATGAATCTCGTGATGTAAATTATCCTCAGCTGACAGCCACAAATTTCTTGGACTGACCTCCTGAGTTTTTCCGTCACTGAGCTGATTGATTGATTTAAAATCAGAAGGTCAGTGTCACCGCTGTAGCTCAAACTGATCGACAGAGGGTCAGAGGTTCGTCCTGATTCGGGCCCTGAACCATGTGAGCAGGAGAAAACCTTCACGGCCTCTTGTTTTTGATAAGACACCATCGTTATGCCGGCCTCGTTCAACCAGGACAGCTGTGTTTCATCTGCGAGATGATTTTTCATGGTGAAAATATTTTTTCTATGTTGTTTCTTTTATCGAGTCGGAACGGTTTATTGATGTAACCATGACAGCAAACACCTGGTGCACCTGCTGTGTTCGTTATCAGAGGACAGAAAACAACTGTGGTCGCACAGTTTAGCCAATACATACGACATACAATGTTGTTCAGGTGTGTTCATAGTGTTCATTTAGAAATAATTGATCCTAGATAGTTAATTAATGTATAATTAATCATCAGTCATTAATCAATAACAGATCTTGGTCGTTTGACGTCCAGATGTCAGAGTTTAAACGGGACAATTCATCCTCAGACACCAAATCAGCCATGACACAGTAAATCCAGGGATTTCCTGCAACCTGTTCCTGCTCCTCACACACACACACACACACACACACACACACACACACACACACACACACACACACACACACACACACACACACACACACACACACACACACACACACACACACACACACACACACACACACACACACACACACACAGCTGTCTAACGATGGCTGTCAGAGTTCTTGTTACAAAATCTTCCGTCCTGGGCCAATCAAAACACAGCGTAGAGTGTGACCTCATCACCCTCGATCCTCGTCAACACTCACCCTCTCACCCTTCCCTCCCTCCTCTGCCTCTCTTCCTCCCTTCATTTGATCATCTCTCACTCGCTTTTCCTCTCCTTCCCTCCCTCATGGCCAGTTTCTTCTTGTCCATCACTATTTTTTGTCCTCTTTCCTCCCATTTTTAATCCACTCCTGTGCCCTCCCCCCCACACACATCCACCCGCCGCTTACCCATCCCCACCTCCCCATGACACACACACACCCCTCTCTCACTTTATATCCCTCCTCTGAATGATCCATCAGCCTTCCTTCACTTCATTTGTCCATGTCACTCTGTTGTCTTCCACTGTCAGCCCTCGCTCAGACCAGCGTCTCCACACACCCACCTCCGCCTTCCCCTCCACCTGCATCACACCTCTTCAGCACGGGAGAGTCTCATATCAGCGTTGTCACAGTTAGCATGTTAGCATTGCTGTGACTCCGATTTCCCTGTTCTTGTTTTTTTGTTTCTTAAATGGTAAATTTAATTGGAAACTGAATCATTGACTTTGTGAACATGTTGAACTACTGAAGCATGGGGGGTGGGGGTGGGGGTCGCTGAGGGAGCTGTGTGTTGGGGTGGGGCTCAGGCTCAGTGTACAAAGTTTAGGCAAATAGTTTTTTGCCCCCCCCCCCTCACTGAGAACCCACTTCTATGATTTGAAATGATCATGTTAAACCAGTTGCACATACACACACGCGCGCACAAAGAGATGCAGTAGTGAGTAATCTACATGACAGATGGTCAAAGACACATTGTTGGGACTTGAGCCTTCAACCAGTCTCTCAAAGGGACCAGTGTCTCTCAGCCTTCAGGTTAGACCCCCCCCCCCCCCCCCCCCCCCCCCCTTATCTGTCTGTCTGTCATTCTTCCCTCCGCTCATTCAGCCTCCCCTCTTTTCTCAGTCACCACAGCCTCTCTCTCATCATCTCATCCTCCATCTCTTTTCTTTTACTAAACTCACTGTTGTCTCTCTCTCTAACCCTTGTTCTGGTTCAAACAGCTGAGTGTTTATTCTCTTCTCATGGTGGTGTAACTGATGACCCTAACACAGACTGGGGGAAGGGTTGCTGACTCTTAGCAGCGAAGTGATGACCCCAGAGACCTTGTCACCTTGACCCCTCCTCTACAAAACATTGTGACCTATGACCCTTGTCACCTTGACCCCTCCTCTACAAAACACTGTGACCTATGACCCTGTCACCTTGACCCCTCCTCTACAAAACACTGTGACCTATGACCCTGTCACCTTGACCCCTCCTCTACAAAACACTGTGACCTATGACCCTGTCACCTTGACCCCTCCTCTACAAAACACTGTGACCTATGACCCTGTCACCTTGACCCCTCCTCTACAAAACACTGTGACCTATGACCCTGTCACCTTGACCACTCCTCTACAACACATTGTGACCTATGACCCTGTCACCTTGACCCCTCCTCTACAAAACACTGTGACCTATGACCCTTGTCACCTTGACCCCTCCTCTACAACACTGTGACCTGTGACCCCAGAGACGCTGACCCCTCCTCCACGGAGACCGATGTGTGGATGAGGGGGTCGTCGGGGTTGTGCAGCAGTGAGATGAGTGATGAACAGATGGATGAAAAAGAAGGAAGAGGGCAAGAAAGAGGAGAGGACGTCCTACATTCCAGCAGCTGACAGATGACTCCGCCCACCTCAGAACAACTAACCCTGTCTGCTGCAGGGCAGCGCCGACTGAGAAAACAAACTCATTAATTCACAGGCTGCTAGTGAAAACAAACACTCTTCACTGAAGTGTGTGTGTGTGTGTGTGTGTGTGTGCGCGCGCGCGCGCGTGTGACACAGGGCATTCAAATGAATAAAAGCAGCAGATTGAAGGAGCAAGAAGACAAATGAAAGACACAGAGAGATGCATGATGGGAGGATGGTATAGATGCTGGGAGTCCTGCCAACCACATACACACACACAGGGGGCTCTTGAAAACACACACATTGTTGGGATGGGGGTGGTTGGAGATGTAAGAAGAGACAGAGCATCGAACAGACGACAAGGACATGAGAGGGAAACGGCAGGATCAGGTGGGAGGTCACCTGGACGGGTGAGAGAACCTGTTGTCACCTCACTGAGAGTCTGAGCCTGATTTTCCTCAGCATGTTTTTATTTCCTTGAAGAAGAAACTTTAAAACCAGTGACTCACACATCATCAGCCTCTGCCCTACATACAGATTGGTAATCCCCCAAAATGGATCAATTATAATTAACTCTCGGGATCTTATTCAACTTAAATTTAGTTGGTCACTGATAAACCAAAGCTGTTGAAGCTGCTCTGCTTCTCAGGGGAAAGGTCAAGGGTCAAGATGTTAAACTCCCATGGAAGCACAAACATGTTGAGCTGATTTCACGCTAATCTGTTCATCATGAAGTGTGAAGATGAAACCTGGGCTCTCTCTCTCTCTCTCTCTCTCTCTCTCTCTCTCTCTCTCTCTCTCTCCAACAGGAAGACCAGTAACTTTTCTCTTGGAGCTGAACGGAGGAAATCCTGTGTGATACAATCACCGATGATGATTACACCAAACAATGAGCACACACACACACACACACACACACACACACACACACACACACATGGAAAAGTTTTGGCAAACCCAATCACCGTTATGTTACATTATTTCTCAGTTCCCCCTATGAAATGCTTTAATCAACTGATCGAGGATCAGTGTTTATTAAACTTCAGCGTTTGCAGGATAATTAATACGAGGCAGCTGCTAATTAACTTAATAAGTTGACTGATGCGTCACAGAGGTCAGACTCCTCACAGACCCCCATCACATCAGATAGATAGATAGATAGATAGATAGATAGATAGATAGATAGATAGATAGATAGATAGATAGATAGATTGCCAATCACTTTATTACCTTTGTATGACAGCCTCAGTCGCGGGACGTGTAACTTGGTCGCTGAGACGCTGAAGAAGAGCAGGACCATGAGGAGCGAAGATCTAAACTTCATCCTGATCGATTGCTGACGATATTCCAGCAAATGTTTTTGGGGAAATCTCGAGCTCCTCTCACGGCGACAAAAATCAACTCGATTCCTTAGGTGCGTAAAAAATGTCCGAGTGTCCGAGCCCCGGAGCGACCGCCGCTCCGCCCAATTATCCACCGACTGCGCTCTGAAACTGGAGCCACTGCTGCTCCACTGGCCCGGGGAGAGAGAGAGAGAGAGAGAGAGAGAGAGAGAGAGAGAGAGAGAGAGAGAGAGAGAGAGAGAGAGAGAGAGAGAGAGAGACCTGCCCCTCCTTCATGCACACAGCTCTCCCTCTCTACGCGCTCACAGAGGATTCATCATTTCAAAATCATCCGGAAGTAAAACATAGTTAATGTAGAAGAAGCTCAGAGAAACATTGACTGATAAACGTTAAAAAGATTGAACTAGATCGAGGATTAAATGTCCAGATGTGATGAAGAGAAGAAGGAGAATCAGAGTTTAGGTTGTTGATAGTTGAACTGAACTGCATTAATAATCTGAGATGAAGACCCCAGCCCACCACCCCCAGAGACTTAAGACGTGAGGAATGGACCACTTCACCCTGAGTGAAGATCTCAGCTGGATGAAGTGGTGTGTGAAGCAGCAGCCATGTTCCTGGTGAGTGTGTGTGTTAGTGAAATGACCTAGGAGAGAAAAAGCTCTTCAAACATAAAACTGATTGAATAACATGAACATATAAATTCCTCAGTGTCACTTCCAATCACAGAATCACTCTGTGCTTTTCAAACATGGTGCTTGTTCTCAACAATCCCACCACTCGTCCTCCGCACTCTCAAACAACCTAATTCAGGGTGAAGGCTCCTCAGAGCTCCTATTGGACCGTTTGGACCTCCAGAGGCTGAGTGATGCTCTTCAGTCTGTCAGAGGGGATCAAACGTACAAACACTTCCCAGCATCTTGACATTGTGTCACTTTGACGAATCAGACCGCGGCTCCTCGAGTGGTGATTGCAAGTGGCAGCGTAGAGGTTCATGAATTCACAATGTGGGAGGCAGGAGAGAAACAGTGGGTTAGAGAGCTGCTGCGTCTCTGCCTGAGGGGACATTAAAGTTTCATCTGCCCTGAAACCACATAATGGAGTCGACGAGGGCAGAAACACAGGGCAGGACTAAGTGACTCAGTGGAGACAGTGGACCTGTATAGTGGCTATAGGTTTTACTGGTCCTCTCTGTGTCATTGCCAATGAGGTGCAGTGAACAGCAGCCAATAGTGATTATAGTAAATTGATTCCTGCTTCTTCGGGTCCTGAGCCTGAAATAAATCCGTTCAAACAATAAACACTGAGACTCGTCACGGCTGGAAAAGCATTGGTTTGACATGAGCATGAGTCACAACTCTCTGAACGGGTTAGTGCTAAAAACTGAGAGAGACTGTGGTCGATGCAAGAGGCAGCATGTACAGTACGGTCAGATTAGTGCGCCCGATTCCGGTTGTTAAAAACACTGTTAACACACGGCCAATCAACACTTGTGTGTGGGTGTTCGCTCTGTGTCGTTCCTGCAGCACGTCAAGGTCAAGACCTGCAACGGAGGTCATGACCCCTTAATGTGGCTGATCAGTATGATGGTGTCATTAACACCTACACCCACACACACACACATTGGCCACGGTCTATAACCTTGTGACCCCATAGATCACAATGTCAGATGTTTATTTGTTGGTTCCCTGCATCAATCATCACTGTCAAAGAGGAGGAGGAAGAGGAGGAGGAGGAGGAGGAGGAGGAGGAGGTGAGCGAGAGAGAAAGAGTGAGAGTTTTCCTGTATTGTTTTAAGCCAGGTTTTGTTTTGTTTTTTGTTTTGTTCCTAAACTGTGAAGAACTTTCTGTTACCTGCATCAATGTATGAATGAAGCTTGTTTGTTCATTTGTTCATTCATTCATTGATTCCTTCATTCATGGTGCTGTATGAATAAACTTGGATTAATTCATCACCCTGAATGCCTCACCTGGCAGCCATGTTTCCTAAACTAACAGTCAAAGTGGATTCAGTAAAATAACATTGTTCTCTTTGGGTATGACATATTTAAAACCAGAGCTTGCAACTGAACACACACACACACACACACACACACACACACACACACACACACACACACACACACACACACACACACACACACACACACACACACACACACACACACACACACACACACACACACACACACACACACACACACACAACCCGAGACTCCAGGCCAAATAAATCAATTGATTTACTGAGTGCAAAAAGAAAACAATCAAGACCAAACTTTAAAAACGTCCAATTATAATAATAACAACAATAATAATTATTATTGTTATTATTATTGAACTTTTTGTATAAAACTTTTCTCTTTATATGTTATTATCCTGTGATGATGAACAGCAGCTTCTGCTGTGCCACGACTCCTTTAGGTGGCCTGTTTAATGTAGCGTAACCCTCAGTGCCTAATGGTTTTTTAACCTCTGAAACAAGGAAAAACAAGGTGCCACCTTAAAACTTACATTAAATTTCTTCCCATTAAATCCCAATCACTCAATCATCATTAGGTCTTATCAGAAATAATCAGCAAGAACAACATGACTGTTTTTTAGCTGCAGAGAGTGTGTGAAACTTTAATGGGAGTTTCTGCAGCAGGTAATAGCTGATAGAAAATTGGTTTTAATGAGAGTAGAGAAAAGATAGTGTAAAACATCTGTAGCTGGGGTTCGGGGGGGTTGTCACAAAAGAGCTCATGAGGAACAGTTTATGATGGTGTTATTACTGTTGGCTGCAAATCAGTTATGAAATAAATGAGGAAATTATTTCTCTGGTTATTACAGGTTATTACAGACACGGGTCTGTCTGTCAGTTTGGTTTGGTCTGGTTTGATTCACACCACGGCCGGATCAATAGATTTCACACCAGGTGGGAATTCATTGAACCCAAATCAGACAGGTCCGATGTAAAAACACCTTCAATAATTTAACTGGGAGTGAGGACGAAAATTCAGTTTTACAAAACGTAACTTAAATAACCTAAGTTACCCACCCACCCACCACCCACCCCCCCTTAGTGCAGTGATCTAATAAAGAAATACAACTCCATCTCTCCATGTTGCGACCCCCCTCCCCCTCCCCCTCCTGTGATTCTCATATAAAAGTCTTTCTGCTTCGTTGATGCTCACTTGAGCGCTTCAGTCTTTCCTTTTCTTGAAAAAGCCGACACCTCCTCCCCTTGTCGACTGAGTCCGGATATGACGGAGCATTCCCAGTGGAGCTCGATTACAGCCTCCAACTGTTTCTGCTTGGCAGATCACAGTTTCACTAAAAACTTAAAAAACGGTTTCTAAAGCCTCAGAGTCATGACTTCTAAGTTTCCAGCCAAGTTTCTTTGGTGTTTTGGCTCCAGTCACCAGTCACAGGGATTTACAGTGATGGCAGAGCCACTGCAGCCAACATCACAGAAGAAGAAAGCAACCACAGCAGCCGCAGCAGAAGCAGCGCAGCCTAATCAAAGAAACTCTCTAAACTCTATATGAGTCAGTGGCAAAACCTGGTGAGACCCTCACCCACAGCTGTTCCATCCACCAAGAAAAACACAGTCCGACAGTTCAGCCAGGAGAGAAGCATTAACACTAACTGCACTAATGTTAACCACTAACAATAACACTAATGGCGCTTTTCACACCTGAAATCTCTTTTAGTTGGACCAAATTTGAGGTCTTTGGTCTGGACCATGGTCCGCGGGAGCTTTCACACCTGTGAATTTGGTTCTGTTCTAACGGAAAAGTCTGAAAGTCCTGACCAACCGAGGTAGGTGTGAAAGCCCCCTAACACTAACACCAACACTAACACCAACAACACCAACAATGATGCGAAGCCTGCAGAGCTAGTTCAGGCAGATAACTCAAGCTGCACCATTCTTTAGCAGTCACATGCTCCCCTCGTCTGAGTAGGACGGGCTATGTAAACCCTCTGCTTACCTGGATCATTACTGCTATGCTGCTGCAACTGCTGCTGCTCTTGCTTGTGTCGTTGTTGCTTGCTGTTGCTTGCTGCTGCTAACTGCTGCTCTGGCTACCTATGAATTTCTCAGATGTGAGGGGTCTGTCTCTACGATCCCCTGCGTGGGTCTGCTATTCATTGCCTGTAATGTTGGTCAAGCAATCATTTATCAGGGAATGAATTAAATGAACAGAGCCTGATGCCAATCTTGCTTTAGACATGCTAATATTATTTATGCCCCGCTTCAGTTGTGTAGGCTAAATATTTATGCTCTTAATATATGATTTCAATCCAGAATTGTCTGGCTGAACTAACACTAACATCAACACTAATACTTACACCAAAACCAACAGCAACAACAAGCAACACTACTTACACCAACACTAACTACGAACACTGACCCACTGAATAACACATGACTCTGTGGGGTTGGTACACTCTCCTGTTGACCCAGTGTAAACCCTGTCCCTAGACCATTGTGTGTCGACCCTCTCCAGGTAAAAGGCCTCTCTGCAGGGGCCTGGTAGGTGGAGTCGGGTCACGAGAGGTTCACATCACCGGTATGTTTAGCTGATGACAGACAAACTATGTCTCTCTCCCTCTCCTGACTTGCACTGTTTGAATTTGTTTGTCCTCAGATTATTTTGCTTTTCAGTTCTTTAAAATAAGCACTCACAACTCTTTGACCAAATAATCATCATGTTTTTAAAGTGTAACATCTGCAGACTCTTTCACACGTTCCCAGTGACATTGACCCAAATGAACACTATAACTCTATTATATTACTCATATTACAGTATGTGTCTTTGTTGAAAGTAAGCTGAAGAAAAAAAAATCACTGTGACAAAAAATGAAGAATGGTAAGAAGAAGAGGAAATAGTGACGAACATGTGACGATTCTGGGAAATGGTCAAATTATTAGGAACTGATAAACACAGTGACTCAATCACTGAAAGTTTTAGCTTCCTCCACACTATTGCCTTAAGTTCAGAGTGTCTTGTTTCATTTTCTGAAATAATCTTTCCTTCTTGTTCTCCTTGACTCTGTTCCCCCCTTTCATCACATCTTTCACTGGTGTCGTCACTATTTCCTTCCTTCCTCCCTCTGTCTCTTTCTCTTTTCCTCCCTTTTATCAGCTCCTTTCTTTTTTCTGCTCCTATTAGTCTGTGATCTAACCTCTGTCTAATTTCCACCAGCTCTGTCTGGACACGCACGCACACACGCACACACACACACACACACACACACACACACACACACACACACACACACACACACACACACACACACACACACACACACACACACACACACACACACACACACACACACACACACACTTTTTTCTCCTTTGTGCAACTTTGGATTCTAATAAAAGAAAAGTTCATGTGACACAAGTTAAGAGGCGATTTAGACAAAATCAAACAGGGAGGAAGTCAGACTGACTGACTGACTGCATCAGCTGATGTAGAGCAGCCGGACCAGGTGACCGTGACCTGAGTCCTCATAGCTCCAAAACTCAGACCTCAACCAGGAAACAGCTCTGTCATTTATTCCTGTTACTCCTTACTTTCTTTTTCTCTGATCGTTTTCCTCCTTATCACCTGAACCGATAATTTACACCACATGTATCCAATCACTGCACTAGTGTGTGTGTGTGTGTGTGTGTGTGTGTGTGTGTGTGTGTGTGTGTGCGTTCACTATAGCCTACACACCTTGAAACTGAGATGGTAAAAAAAGAAGCTTTTCCTCCTTTATAAAAATCTAAACCTTCAGTGATTTACAATCAGTGTCCCGTCCAATACCTTTCCACATCACTCTCTCTCTTTAACCCCCCCCCCCACACACACACACACACACACAGTTTACTGCACCTGAGAGACGGCGGCCATGAGCTTTGTGGTGTACAGTGTAGGTTAAGGTTGGAGGGCTGCATGGGGGCTGTGGAGGTTGGGGAGTTAGAACAGTGGTGAGAGGAGAAGCAGAGCAAAGGAAAAGAAACAAAGGTGAGTGGAGGTAAAAAACTGAGAGAATGGATAGAGAGTGCAGGGAGGACAAAGAGAGGGAATAAAGAAATAGGTTGTCAGATGAATCAGCGATAGACATGACCAGAATGAGTGAGGATTGAATGAAACCCTGGAGAAGTGATGAGATGTTTGAAAGTGAAGACAATGTTAGTGTCAGAGTCTCTGAGTTAATGACTGGCCTTCATGCTAAATATAAAAAAAATAATTTGGTATTAAAGTTAAGCTAAAACAGCCTCTGTTTCTGCCATTTCTGACAATAGATCAATTGAATTACACTGTCTTCTCTCATTTTCAATAAATTATTGTTTATTTTCATCTATGAAAAGACACCATGTCTGCACATTAAAACACTGGATCCAGAGATCAGTTCAGTTCAGTTCCGTTAACTGAATGATGATGAATAAAGTAAAGTGCTGAACAAATGTGGTGGATGATTTCCTGAGCAGGAAAAATAGAAGAATACATAAATATCCATTTCAGGTAAAAAAAAAAATGTCCATAATTATGTCAAAGGTAATTTGATAAGAACGTGTTGAGTATTTTATATTTTATGCAGCCTAAACTGAAATGAGATTAAGTGAGATCATTATGTAGTTTTATTTTGATAAGACAGGCTCTTTAGTGGAAACTAATAATTTGACTGAAAGTAGTTATAATGTGAAGAAAAACCTGCTGGTGCTTAAAACCTTAATTAGTGGCTTTAACCTATAAACACACATGGCCGTGTTTTAATGAGTGAGTTGAACTGAATAAACTCCACTGTTGTTTTTAATGATGATGGTTTTATCCACATAAACATGAATGTGTTTTTAATGGTGGGGTTTGTTTGGGTTGTTTTCTATGTGGTTCTGACACTTCTTCTGATTCTGCCACTTCAGATGAACCACAGACCCACCTCTAATCCCCCCCTGCACCACCACAACCACCGCAACCACCACACACACACATGCATGCACACTTCTACTTGAAGTCTGGCTTTACACAACTTAGACCAGACTCTTCCTGTGGTTTAATGAATCCTGTTTAAACCCATTAGGAGGTGAACGTTGTGGTTGAATTTCACAGGCGTTCAGATGTGTGGAAATGTGTGCTTGTTGCCCTTGGTTTCCATTATTTCTGTAATCAAATCAATTAAAGGCCTATCCAATCCAATCCAATCCATTTTATTTATAAAGCACATTTAAATAAACACAAAGGTTTCCAAAGTGCTGTAGGCTACAGTAAATTGATTGACATCAAGAATGCATAATTGTTGTACAGTCATGCAGTTTAAGTGGAGGTGGATGGATATTTTGGTCTCTACCTGCAGTGGGTTCATGAATAGCTTTGTTTATTAACAGCTTTTTAACACAACCCTGAACTAGTAGCTACCAGCAGCCAGGTTGATATCACCTGAGCTAGCACCTAGCTACAACATCTGAGCTGTTGTGTGTTGACTGGTTGATCTGTAGGTTTCTCTGCCTCCTCCAGTATTGTTATTTTTTAATTCCTGTCTCCTCCATCCACCATGAAATTAAATGTTTTTATCGTCATTGCTCTTGTTTTTCGACTGCAGATTCAGATGATAATGGCATATAGTATAAAGTTAGAGTTAGTTTCAGCCTCATTAAGAGGCTAGAGCTTTACCACAGGTATCTGATGGTCGCACAGCGGCTAAGCTAACTGCACCGTAACTAAGACAAGGTCACAAGGTCGAAGGTTAAATCCACACTGGCTCCTACTGGGAGATTTGGTTTCCTAAAGTGTGTGTGTACGTGTGTGTGTGTTTAGCCTCTTCACCACTTTATAACAATCACTCTCCTCCAACTCAATATCCTGTAGGTCTGTTGGTTCACAGACTTTCTCCCTTTTCACACAAAAGCTTCTGTTTTTTTCCACTGTGTCATTCAGTAATCATTGTGTGTGTGTGTGTGTGTGTGTGTGTGTGTGTGTGTGTGTGTGTGCGTGTGCGCGTGTGTGAGTAAGAGAGAAAAAGTTTCATTAACATCTTCAAGTCATTTTTTCTCTCTTTCACTTCCTTTGTGTCAGTTTCTTTCTTGGTCTCCTTCTGCTTCTCACTTTCTTTTCTTTTCAGTCATTCTTTCAGTTCGTCCACGACTTATTCACCCATTCCCTCAGAGACCTGCTCTCAGATCCTCTGGCGCTCGTTGGGAGAAAGTCCAGCATCGAATTTAAAGCAGATTATGGCTCCTTCTTAACTTGAGAAGATGAGGAGAGCGAAAGAAGGAGAGCTCGTCCACTTTTAAAGGATTATTGGTTCAGCTCCTGAGGACAGAGAGGTGACCCCTCCCTCTTTTAAAGGATTACCTTTCTGCCTTGAAAATGGACAATGGCCAAGGAGAAAAGAATCTGCCCCGTGGTTTGGGGTTCACTAAGAGAGTCCCTCCACTGTGGCTGAGGATTAACAACACATGTAGGTGGTCGGTTATTCACCACAGGCAGTGAAACACGCACAACAATTTAAATACATTTTTTTTCATACATATAGGTGAAAGTTTAAAACAAACTAAATCATTATTATTACCATATCCAGTTCCAGGGTGGGTTTTTAAGGTGGTCTCTGTTGTGAGCTTGGAACAATACCACCTTACACCTTATACCAGAGTCTAACGTCTCCAACTTCTGTAATGACTGTCTGCATGATGGTGATGGTGATGATGGTGATGATGGGGGAGCCCACTCTTATTCATAGTGGCACATCCAGGGAGAGAAGAGGGAGAGAGGGGAACAGAGGAGTGAGGGAGACAAATCGAAACAGGAGGAGGAAGGGAAAAAAGTTAAAAAGCAGAGGAGGAAAAGTGAAAATAGGAGCAGGGATAAAGAAAGTGGAAGACTCTTGGTTTCCATGGAAATAGATAATGAGAATCTCATGACATGGGGCCTCATGCTATCCTGTATCCTCCTCCTCCTCCCTTTATTCCTCCTTTTCTCTCACTCGTCTCCTCCTCCACTTCTATTCGCTGACGACTCCCTTTTCTTTTCCAGAATCCACCCACCCACACACCCACACACACACACACACACACACACACACACACACACACACACACGTGCAAATTCACCCTGGGGTCATTTACATACGTGTTTTTGCCGCTCGAGGGGCAGAGACTCTTGTTAATGATGAAACAGTGATGTTGCCTTGGTGACACTAATGAGCTCCATCTGTTTCCTTCATGTTCTTGTGTTTCTGATTTGTTCATTTTCAATAAATCAATAATTCTCAATAAATCATTAATTTTCTGTCACAGTGAAACTCAACAGCTGATTTTAACACTCTGTCACAAAATCAGGGAAAGAAACAATTGAGTGAAAGAGAACAAAGAGGAAATAAGAGAGGAAGAGAAAGGAGGGGAGGATGAATGAGTGGAAGGGGATGTGAGGTGGAAAGAAAAGAGGGAGAGGAAGAGGAGGATGAAGACAAAAAGAGGTGGAGGAGAACAAAGTGGAAGGTGTGTGAACATTTTTTTGAACTTTAAATCCAGTCATGACTTTATTTTAGTTTGCTGATTACCTCTGACATCAATTCTTGTCCAGAAAATGTGATGAATATGAACACATTTGATTTTTGTTAATAATCATTGTATCATTATCATTATGTAAGAAGAAACTTCCTGAAAATATGAAGTAAAACCACACACACACACACACACACACGCTCATACAGTTGTTCGTCTCTGTCATCACCTCCAGAACTGAACCAACTCTGCTCAATGTGTTTCTACCATGACCCCCCTGCTGAGTGACAAATCTCTCTGCCAAAGAGGCAGTCTGTCAAGGCTACACACACACACACACACACACACACACACACACACACACACACACACACACACACACACACACACACACACACACACACACACACACTCAAATCACAGCAGGAATGCGTGTTAAAGATGATCCAGACCAGTGTGTGTGTGACCTGCATACTCACATACTATCACACACACACACACACATACAGGGAGAGACGCACATTAATGCACTTGCACATGCAGACACACACAGTGGTCTGACCAGAGCTATGTGATTGGCTGCGCTCAGCGGGAAGCCTGTTGTCACGGTGACATTTCCCATGGCTGAACAAGACACAATCTGAGCCAGAGAATCTCACACATCAAAGCTTCTCTCAATAAACTCAGTCTGACTCAGTCACACATGCATTTTTATTTCACGTCACATAAAATCAACACAATCTTCAGAGTTGAGTCTGTCGACGAAACAGAGCTGCAGTTTGTCCAAGTTTGGGGTCAGAGGTCACCTCCTCAGCTTTTGCCATTGGAAAGTTTTCTTTGCTGATTGTTTCTCTATGTATAACCCAGATCTTGACGATCTTGACACTGAACCTGACCTCTGACCCCTGACCCTGACCACACATTAGGCTTTATAGCAGGTTTATTACATGTGGGAGGAGCAATCTAAAATCAAAGTTGTGGTTGTTTCAGAGCTCTCCGACTGACACATGATGACACAATTTTTCAGATATTCAGCCGAGCGTCAGCAAAATCATGTTCTGGTGTCGTCCCCTGGTGTCGTCGTTGTGTTGTCCCCTGGTGGTCTGTCTGTAAGGAGAGAACTTCAAGGCCATGAGTTGAGCGGTTTGTCCACAGTCTCAGGACCAACATATTTCAGAGCTGGTATGGGGCGTCTCTGAGTTCAGCAGGAATTTGCCTTGAAACATTTAAACCAACAGAAACGTCTCAGAGTTTATTTGTGTTGAGCAGCAGCAGATTCTCTGATTCTCAGCTGTTTTTTGAAGCTTCTCACACAAACACAGAGAAGTTTTCCACCATGATCTTCCCATCACTGCTGCTCAGGAGAATCTAAGTCTGTATGTTTTCCTTCTTTAGACAGAGATGAAAATACCCAGCAGGCATCTGTACACCCCAGACAGCCCTCCCCACAAACCATCTACAGCACCAGCGCTGCTGCTTTCAGCCTGCAGGTGGGACATTAATCACACTTTCAGAAACATGATAATCTTTCCCTGGGTACGTCGGCCTGTCCTGGGGGGTGGGGGGTTACTCCCACAAAACAAATCAATCATTAGTTGAACAGATTTATGGCCTGAGTGGCCAAGTACTGACATCTCTGCACATCAGATCTGAACTTTTATTGTTCTTGTGTTGTGGTTATTAAAGGTTGTATACTCAGGATTTATTGGCCAGTTGATTTATAGTACATGAGTTTCTCAGTTCACTTCTTTATCACTGTTTCATTCACAGGTTTATCTTGTCATTTCACCCTTGCTCATCCTGTGATGAGCTCATGAAATCTTTTGTTGCTTTTCCGTTGTGTGCACTTCTTCAAAGTTGTTTCACTGGATTTTATCTATATCTGTGCATCTCTATACATTTTTGTTTCTTTTTTGATTTTCCCTAATAAGATATTTGTTTCACAGACTGTAAAATATGTGACACATGTATTTTCAAAAACTTGTTATAGTTGCCAAAGTGCTCTTACTTCATCTGGTTCTTTCAGGTCATCCAGAAGTGACTGATAGAAACCAGTTTCAGACAGATGTGAGCATCAGCAAAATCTCTGACATGAAAGAGACTAACATGTTTGTTAGCACAGCTGCTAACGCTAACCCTTCACATGGCCTTTATGTCCTGCTCTTCAACATTTGTGCTCAACAGGAGCTGATGTTGATTTTGGCTTTGTCCTGAACTTCTCTGTGAATCTGAACAAAAAACATTGTCCTACATTTCCCTGATATAATCAAACCAAGAAGAAACTAACCTTTACACAAACCATTGAAGATTAAAATTAAGAAAGTAAAAGTTACAAGTTAAAGTACGTAGCTAATGAGAGGAAAGAAACACTGAACAAAGGATGAGGAGGAGAGAAGGATAAAGAGACAGAGAGCTGTCTATGGTAAATTGAATGTGGTAATCCCAGAGGGAGTTTTGACCCTCAGCACCGCTCTTCTGATTTATCACCTCATGATTCATCTCTCCACAGCACAGGAGGAGAAGCAGAACAGAGTGGGACAGAAAAAAGGAAACCTACAAGATAAAATGGAAAAAGAGAGGATGCTTGTCAGACTGAAGAAAGGAGGTGTGGAGAGGTGAGAGGAAAGATGAAAATGAGATGAAGAGGAGGAGAAAGGAAAACAGGATTATAGTATAGGAGTATAACTTGTGTTATAACTTGTTTCAAGTTAGTTTGAACATGTGAAAAGTCTTTAAACAAGTTTGATGCACTGATGTTGGTTTGAAGAGGATCAGGAAAACAGAAGACAAACGAGGGAAGAAGTGATGAAACTGGGCTGAAACAAAAAAGAGCAAACAAAGACTGGGAGGGGGGATGAGAAGAAGTGAGGAGCTCAGGGAATAAAATGTTTCAGAGGTGATAAATGTTGTTTTGACACATGTGTCTCCACAGGCCTGAAGGCCACAGAGGAACAGAGGGAACAAAGGTCAGTTTAGAGTCCGACTCCCTCAGTGAGGGTTCAGGTCAGGGGTTTAAATCCATGGTTCAGTGTAGCGATACGTTAGATTAACAGAGCTGTGTTCATAGCGATGAAAACTATGAAGGTTTGGAAACATCTCCACCAAGTGTGAAGTTAGAAGGAGGAAATAATACAACACAATAATCAATATTACTCAATATTACAGAAACATGACACAATGGCGACTGCAAAAAGACCAATAAGATGGCAATATAGAGACCACAGGAAAAATCCACAATAAATAAAAAGAGAAAGTCGACAAGTTTCCAGTTGTTACTGATCAGTATCAGCTCCATTATAACTGTTAATGAAGTGATAATTGTTATTGCACTTTTGACCAGCACAGACACAGACGCACACACACACACACAATCTGGAACCAATTACTCTTTACCTGCAGGCTGCAAGCGACCCTCATCACACACACTGTGTCTCGACACGGGTAATCAACATGAGCCTGTGTGTGTGTGAGAGAGAGAGAGAGAGAGAGAAAGAAGAGGGAGAGAAGGATGGAGTAGTTATGAAAGGTCTGCAGAAAATTGTGTTCATCTCACCCCGTCACTCTCTCGCTCTTCACACACAGAGAGACTCAGATTCAGATTCAGAAACACAAACCAGAAATATGCAAACACATTTGTTTCATCAAAATCATAAAACCATGCATTCACATGGTTCCACCTTATAAATCTCAGTCACTGAGAAATTGGGTGCATGAGCACACGCCTCATTTCCTCATGCATGATTATCCATAAATGGATAAGGACATGACCCTTATTCAATTTGAATAAAAACATCAACACACAATCATGTTTTCTCAGTGAAGAGTCTCTGACCCAAAGAGTGAAAACATTGCTACAGTCCCATAGTGTTTCACTGGGCATTAAAAACATCAATATTAAAATCAGTTTATGTATTTTTGAATAAAAAAAACAATGAAGATATTAAATGATTCAGAAGGAAACATTGTTGTTGATGATAATCATGATAATGGTGATAATGAATGAAGCTGACATTGGTTATTTTATTCCATTTTATTAATTTTATTTATTTGTGCTCGCATGGTCACTGGAGTGTGTGAAGTGTGTTCATAACAACCAGGTTATATGTGGAAAATGGCAACAAATGTTTTTAGTGCGATATGCATCATTTATACATCTGGTCCCTGGTCATATATCCAACAACACCCTTCACCTCTCATCTTTATCTTCCCTGTCTGCACTCTGTTTCTCATCGTGTGCGTGCGTGTGTGCGTGTCTGTGTGGTAGTCATAAATAAAAGGTCACTGCTGTATGTTCTTGGCGTGTGCCTCACATGAACAACGCAGCAGCTACATGGAAACACATGTTGGCTCTGTGATAACCTCACTGTTCCCTAGCAGGCGGCCACGTCTCCACACTTTAAACATGTGTGATGAGCCTATAAAGAAATGGAGTGGGTCATATAACAAACAGACACAGGAAGAAACAGAGACGTTGAAGACTCAAAGCTCCAGCAGAGAGATTTACATAGTCATCAAACTTTACCTCTTTGAATTAGTTCTTGTGGGTGTTGATTTCCAGTTCTCTTTAAACAGGGCATGGGATCAATCAACCACTGGGGAAAGGAGGGGCAACATCTCCCCACTTGTCAGAAGGGAGTCAAAGATAAGCTACAACACTTTCTAGAAGATAACCAAACCCCATCCCTGGTGATGCCAAACAGTGCAACTATAACATTTGGTTGGCTGTTGGTCAAACCCAACTCCTCCTCCCAAGACGTCCCTAAACTTGTTCTCTAGCTGTAGAGAACAGAGGTGAGCTTTTTGTGGGATGGATTTTAATGAAAGTACTGCTTTGGCAAGTAAAGGGTCAGATAGCACAGCAGAATGGAAAAGATGGAAAAGCTCAAAATATCTCACTCATAAATACCTGAAAAGGCCTATTTTTGGAAGATCTGGTATATGTCTTAACATAGTTGGAAATAATGATGCCAAAGTGTTATCTGTGAAAAGATACACAATGCCCTTCCTGTTCCACTCCAGAAACATCACATCCTGGACTGAAGGCTTAAAACAGAAGTTAGATGCAATGGCAAGAAAAAGAAGCTCTGCAAAACAAAATATTTTCTGAACTGAGCCCAGATTCTTGAAGAATGTTTGATCTGGTTTCCTGATAGATTCATTGGAGGGGAGATGAAGAGAGGGGGCAAGTAAAGCGAGAGCAGACTTGGTTATCACCCGAGTGCAATTTCATAGTCCTGTGATTTTTAAATTCTTCGTTTGTTTCCTGTTTTCACTGGTTGAGGCGGCGCTTACACATTCTTTACATATTTTGAACAATGATAATAACGTTTTTCTGTTCTACCTTCTATCATTAGACCCCTGTTAGTTCCCGCATAAACCAAAGAAAAACATTACATGAGGAAATGAATTATGTAAATGAGAGTTCTCATGATTACAAAAGTATAAACATGTAGTGTTTTAATGCTCTTCTTCCCCCACTACTCCTCTTTATCCTTTCCTATTTAATGCCATCAGCACATCTAATCACTTATACCGAAGGGGGGGCGACCTCATCACCCCAGTGCCATGGTAACGCCCTGCAGCCGTGCACCCTGGGTCCTCAGGATCCTGGGAAGGTGGAGGAATGTGGAATATGATTGGTCCACGAGAGACAGAGTGGACGCAGAGGGTTGGAGCAGAGCAACCTGAGGATGGATTAAATGACACACACACACACACACACACACACACACACACACACACACACACACACACACACACACACACACACACACACACACACACACACACACACACACACACACACACACACACACACACACACACACACACACACACACACACACACACACACACAGTGTTATCTCTGTTAGCAAAGTATTAGATGACACAACACACTAGATCCTGAAGCTATATACCCAAACACACACACGGACAAACACACACGTATACATTAATACACACTGATTTACACACACACACACATACACACGCACACACAGACCGTGATAGCCACAGACCGAAGAGTCTAGTTGACTGTGTGTGTCCAGGCTGCATTGGTCAACACAACGACACAATGAGTGAGACATTTTAAATACTTCAGTTGTTCTCACTTTACTGCACTTTAGTAAATCACAGCTTCCTTTTAACTGTTAAACCATCAGTGAACTTCACATAGTTGACCCTGCTGATGAATGAGGCCGGGTCTGGTAAACCTTCGGGCCTGGTCGAACAAGAACAGACGGCGAAGTCACAAATCACCACAGCTCAATGCTCTGAATGAACATACAGGTTCATGTTGAGAGACATGTTTAAGTTTAAATATTTAGTTTTGACTGAAAAGGGAGCAGACTGAAGTCAGAAAGCAAAGTGAAATGTTGGCAGGATGTTATGCTTGTATTTCAACTCAGACCACATTTCACCACAAACACGACTATAAAGGGGAATTTTTATGGTTTCAGATTGGCAGATATGCAAACATAGATCTGTAAAAGCTCTCTTTGCTTCTTGAGGTTAGCTTTCACTTTCTTCACTTTGATTTCCTTTTCCATGCATTTTTACACCATATGTAGTATTTGCTCAAACTATCATTGGAAATATGATCGAGTCAAAGTCTCTCCTTTGTTTGATTGTTGCTGAGTTTCAGTCTAAGTTGCTTCAGGGTGTAAATTCCTTCTGCTGATTTAATATCTGTTGTCATAATAAATCTGCTGTGTGTTGTTGTGCCCTTTCACCTGCACAGACCACGTTGTCTTCAGAGGACAGTCTGGATTGTCCTCAGGTCTCATTCACCCCTCTGAGCGGTTTCATTGGTCAGTACTGAAGCTGATGACCAATCAAATGCTCGGAAAATCTTAATACATGTTCAATGATAATGTTAATGATAAATTGATATAAAATGTAAAAAGACATGGTACAAATTAAAAACCAATGTGACTTTAATGTGATATTTAGTATTTGGTGAGACAGTCGTTGAGCACTTTTTGTGAAGATATGTATAATTATCTCAAATCTAAATTCTCTACTCTGAATCTGACTGAAGGGAAAAGAGTTGTGTCAACCATAAAGATCCTGATGAGTGTCTCGCTGTAGTATGTAGGTAGGTGAGTTGTTACAGCTGCTGCTCTCCTGCGTGTCTGTGTTGCATGCGGGCGTGGCCTCTCACCTCCAGCTCCACCTGCAACTCATCTACTAATCAAGCTGCAGTTCAAACACTCGTACTCTCCACTCGTGGTCGTTTCAGTCCACTGAGTTTTCTGTCACCGCTGCTTGTTAATCTGCTTCTTGTCTCCTCGAGCTCTGTAACTTTCCTGCATCTCCTCATGTTTACAATGCCGGTGCCTACACCCAGCCAGCCTTTGCTGCTCACACCTCCCTAACCCTGCTCATCTCCTCTGCCAGCCACCTCCAGTCTGCAGCTTTCACCATTTTAAATGAAACCACCTTAAACCATCTCCACCCTGCTTGTGTCGGCTTTTGGCGTCTGCCCTAAATCAACAGAGCTGTGACACAAATGTCTGAGTGGTCTTTGTTTTTTCTGTACATTCAGCCAATCAGCTATGACTGTTGAGCTCCAACAGCTGACAGATCTAAATCACGACCAATAACTCGGAGAGAAGCTTTAAATGAAACACAAAAGGCACTGAAACATAGATTTAGAGAGATGTTTGATCTGTGCAGGAGGAACCAGTCACTTCCTCTGTCACACAAAGTCCCTTGTCTCCTTCATCGAACCCACACAAACACTCATTCATTCAGCTCCGTCTTTAATGTGCAGCTCTCTAATCAAAACAAATCCTCAGAGGCAGAACGAATGTGAGGCGCTGCCAATGTGTTGTCAATTAGCAGCAGCAGATCAATGGTCTGGACTGAGAGCAGAAACAGTGAAGGTTGTGAATGGATCAAACGGGTCTGACGAACTAAATGTTCAGTTGTGAGTTTTTCAGCCTCTTCAAAGATTTGGTCAAGAATTAGGTTTTTGGAAACAATGAGGCAGCTTGTGTGAAGAGGCCCTTGGAGAGCTGGTTGCCACATTGTCCAGGACGTTTCCTTTCAGCTCTCAGTTTTCCCAACTTCCATTCAGGCCTGTCCGTCATGGGTGTAATTCATTACCGCCTACTTTCAGCTGCTCACACACATGCATGCAGACTTGAACACACATGCCAACTTGCACATACATTTGGTTGTAAAGAATGGGCATGAATACGTGAAATGTGTCATTCATATTAAGTTTTGGTTGAGTGGTTTCAAATTTTAGGAAGATGTATTAACGAGCAGCCCTAGCCTAAGCCACGACTTTGTAGTCAGAGACGTTAAAATACACGTTGGTCCGATGCCTATTTTAAGAGCACCACCCTGTATGTTTATAGTGGTGGACTGGCCCCTGGGCAAGAAAAAGAGTTTCTACAGTGAGCTGGAATTATTGAATAATGTTCAGGATATTTGCCATTTTGTTTCTCAGTGTTTGGTTTGGAGACTGTTCACTGTGGGAAGGAAACCGGTGTCAAAATCATTGGTCATGTTGTGTAATTGTAGTAGTTCTAAAAGTAAAAGTGGAGCAGATAAAATCAATGTAGATGGTTGAATTGCAGATTGGAAAACTTGGGAAACTTTGGAAAACACCAGTAAATCTTTATATTAAATAAATTCATAAGGTACTCTATAAAGTGTCATCTTGAAAATGAAAACAATTTAGGTTTTTGCCTTGAATGTGTGTGTGGGTGTGCACACGCGCATGCTTGTATGTAGGCCTACATGTGCCCTGGATCTGGAGTCTGAACACTGCATCTGCATTCACTCACCCATTTATTTGTCTCCGTTGACCAGGCTTCGTCTCTGTATGTAACACAGGACAAGTCACAGAAGTTTTTTCCCTCCGTCTGGAAGGAAAAGTAAATAAATCATGTCTGACAACTGCTGGACTGTACGTCGGTGCTGAGATGAAGGAACAGATGAACTGTGATGAAGTGATGGACTGACATAATGTAAGCAAGATAAAGATGGAGAGAGTGAAAAGCAGAGTGATGGGGAGAGACAGAAGGATGTAATGAGAACTGAAGGTGACTGATCAGGCGAAACTGTTGAAACAATCCATCAAACATGGTCACCTTCAGTATGGAGGTGAGAACATAAGCAGCCTTTGAACTTTTCTCACCTCCTAACTGTACTCTATGTGTTTAGACTATTTATGCTGCTTTTCCTGGATGTTAACACCATAAAACATATGTCCCTGTAATTAATCATTTTCACTGTGTGAGGAGGACTTCAAAACTCCTGTAACACATCTCTTCATCCTACACATTAAGATTAAACTTTATAACAATAGAATACAAATACACAAAAGAATAAAATATACAACAACTTAAAATGAAAAAGAAATGGAACAACCTCATTTGCAATACATAGCTTAGAAGGACTGTACTGTCAAAATGCATTTTTGAGACCTCATTAAAGGCAACATATTCTAGTAGAGGTTACTATTGCATGTGACAACAACCTTAGCTAAATTACATTCACTAATAGATTGTATTCCTTTTATAATTTTCGGTTGCCTGGAAAGATCCAAAATACTTCTACATCCTCTCAAAAACGACTCAAACTTTAGTCCTGACAGGCCTGATAGTTTAGTTTCAGAGGCCTTCACAGTTCAGGCTATTGAGATGATCTACAGTCATTCAGAAAAGTTGTGAAAACAAGCAGCAGCTTAAGGCTCAGTTACAGGACTGTAAATTACATTCCAGGTGTGAAGAGGGACTTTTTCCACCACTGAAGCACCAGCTCCCCCGAGAGGGGTAAATAGGTACTGCGGTGGTGAAAAACCCTCCCTCTCTCTGATGAGCCACCTGTTTCCTGCAAAACTTCACATTTTCCAAATCTTTTTATTTTGTGGTTTGCAGGTGAGACATACAAGTTGTTTGTTTGTTTTTAAAAAAAACTTTTTGTGATGGATATTATATGTAATATGGTTTGAATAGTTACAGAGGTTATTGATGTCTTCACAAAAGTGAGTGGTATCCAGGGAAATAACGTCATGTGGGTGTATACATGTTTTCCTTAAATAAAAGGGTGATGGTTAGTCATAGTTTCATATTGGGTGAGTGCTGGTGATGAAGAAAAAAGGTTTTAAAGGGCATTGGTCTGAAATAGATAGATGTTTGTGTGTGTGTGTGTGTGTGTGTGTGTGTGTGTGTGTGTGTGTGTGTGTGTGTGTGTGTGTGTGTGTGTGTGTGTGTGTGTGTGTGTGTGTGTGTGTGTGTGTGTGTGTGTGTGTGTGATAAAGACATAAAGTTTCAGGACTAAAAATCCACCTCAACTCATTCTTTGCCCATTTTTCGTCCTCCTCGGTGACAGGTCATTTGATTCCTGCTGGAACAACAGTATAAAATAAGCAGTAACATGAAAACATAATGACATTGAGATAATTTCAAGTAAGAGTACCTCAGGATTCCTAGTGTTTTTTCCCAGTTTTTTTAGTTTCTCCTCCTTTCCTCTGTTGGGTGTGTCTGTTCTTTGTTCATTCTTTATATTCAACCTTTAAGTTGAGCTTTTGAAAATTCAGGTCTTAAAGTGATCGACATTGATAAAGACGATGAGAAAGATGATGAGAAAGAATTGAAAAAAAGCTTGTGTCGCTCTCCTCTCGGAGCCTCCTAACGACACACCCCCTCCCGCAGAGCATTAAGCCAGCCGGCAGAAACCAAACACGGCGCCAGCTTTTAATGCGTAGTAATGTCGGAATCACGAGTCACAATCTTAATATCTTAATAGTCACCAATATCTTGGTGGAGCTTTCTCCATCGGTCAAACGATTACCTGATTTTTACTCGGCTTTGAGCCCTCAATTTGTTGCATCTCCTCTTTGCGTCTGCCTTTTTAGTGGCAGACTTGCGTTTTTATTTTGGCCTTTGCCAGTGGGACAAAGAGGGGGCCGCTTGCTGCTGTCACTCTCTTTCTTCTCTATACCTGAAACTTGTGTGTGTTATATTTAATAATCATTGTTTCTCTTCAAAGGTCGTTCTGTACTTTTCTTTATAGAAATAACTCATCTATCGCACGGGATATTATGTTTAGACTAGCAAGCCGGCTTGCTGCTAGCTGCTAACTAGCCTCCTAATATACAGTATTATCTTTTTCACTGAAGCCTTGTATAGGTCCTGTATAGGTCCCAAATATGTGTGCCAGGTTTGTTGGCTGTAGCACCCTCCCTTGGCATACAGTAGCTGGCATCGTTCCTTTGATTTGCAGGTATTGTTTCCGTCAAAATCCAAGTCAGATATTTGTTGCCTTACAGGCTGTCCACGTCCATTGAGAGGAGTCAGTGCTACTGATGCACCATTGCATCTGGTGAGAGTGCCCATGTTCACCCTTCCCAGCAGGATTCACAGCAGCTGCAACCTACCCCACAGGAGGTGCATCAGACCAGAAAACCAACCAGGGAGCCCTCCATTGGAAGTACAGAGAAGCCAGTCCGGAAACCCAAGATCAAGTGGCCGAAAGCCAGCGACAAAGATGGATGGAGTAACTTCGATGGGACCCTTCACACAGTCCTCCAGGGCACCCTAAAGGGCAACATAATGTCCAAGCTGAACATCTTCAGCCACATCATCTATGAAGAAGGTAGGGGAGGATTTTGAGAGATGCCTCGGAAAAATACCACTCCAAGGCGGATGGGGAGATGGGAGAGAGAAATCCTTCAGCTGAGCGACGTTTTTTGCGGAAGGCATGGAGGAGAGCGGAGGGCGAGGAGAAGGATGGCCTCCAGAACCTCTGGAGCCAAATCAGAAACAGACTTGCCCACCTGAGGCGAGCTGAATGGATCAGGAAACGTAGAAGCTGCAAAGAGAAAACAAGGGTGAGCTTCTTCAGAGATCCTTTCAATTATGCCCAAGGCTTGCTAGAGGAAACGAAGTCGGGAATGCTGCAAGCTTCCGAGCAGGAGATGGAAGAACACATCAAAGACCAGCTCAGGGACAGTCTGGGCATGTGCCCCGCCCACCAGAACCCACCTCTCTGTTCGACACCTCCTCGTGCCATATAGGGTCTACAGAAACTGCCCCAGGACCCTGAAGCTTTTGTGGAGGTTAATGTGTACTGCCTGGAGAACCCTGTCCATCCCTCCAGCATGGAGCAGAGCAGTCACTACCTTCATCCCGAAAGGGAAAGACTCCCGTAACATCAACCAATTCAGAGGCATAGCCGTATTGAACGTAGAGGGGAAGATCTTATTTTCAGTTATGGCAAAGCGCATGACCAGCTACCTCCTGGCAAACAACTACGTGAACACCAGTTGCCACAAGGCAGAAGTCCCCGGCTTTCCCAGCTGCATGGAGCACTCAGCTATGATCTGGGAACAGATACAGTCAGCAAAGCAGAGCAAATCTGACCTGCATGTGGTCTGGCTAGACCTCGCAAATGTCTATGGGTCTGTTCCCCACCACTTCGCCCTGGACTTCTTTCATATACCACCACACATCCAAAGCCTAGTAGCAAGGTACTTTGACAACTTCCATGTCTGCTACACCTCCCAGGAGATCTCAACCGGCTGGCATCCTCTGGAGAAAGGGATAGCAATGGGTTGCTCCATCTCCCCCAATCCTTTTCACAGCAGCATTCAAGGTCATCCTGATCGGCGGAAGACAGATGGTCAGAGGTGTCAGATCCCAGTCAGGCCAACGACTCCCAGCTGTCCGGATGACGTAACCACCCTCCTTCAGACATCTGCATGCAGCCAGACTCCTGAAAAGGCTTGAAGAGCTGCTAACATGGGCCCGGATGAGGATAAAGCCTGCCAAGTCCCGCAGTCTCTCCATCAGAAAAGGCGTCCGGAACGTCAACATCTCCTTCTCAGTTGACAGTGAGAAGATCCCGCTGCTAGTGGACCAACCAGTACAGAGCCTTGGAAGGCTTTACACAGCTGACTTGTCAGACAAACACATGGCTGCCTCGGTTGGCTCCCAGCTCCTGGACAGCCTAAGCAAGATCAACCGGAGCCTTCTGCCAGGAAAATACAGCGCCTGATGTGGCCCCTCAAGCTCTGTGACATCAGCCTTTCCACAGCCCAGAAACAGGTTAGCTAACAACGTGTAGCACTAGCCATTTTATAAACAAAAAAAAGAGAAAAACACTGTCAACTTTTTATGAAAAGGACATGCTCGATCGTTCGGGAGCTATATGTTTAAAAAATACAACTTAAACCACCCCTTAGTATTAAAATTAAAGTAATTAATATGAAACAATGGCGGAGCTCATAACTCGGGAGACAGCGAGGTCCGACTGCTGCTACCCCCGGGGTGCATGACCCTAATCCACAGGGGTGCTGCGTTTAATTGCCATAGGACAAATAAGTTTCAGTGTTGTGTGATGAGTTTTTATGGCAAGTTGAATCACACTACCCCTAACTCCGTTACATAAGCGTAAAGAAAGCCTCCAATGGCTCCAAATCTCTTTGCCCTTGTTGTAGTCATGTGGATCCCATTCATCTGTTGTTCTGCATTGCAGATGTTTTCAGTTCAAGGCAGATGTACAGTCGAAGGATTTTTGCCATTATGCATGCAAAGGCTAGTTGAGTGGATTGTCTCTAGGAGACATTGGCTTGATTGTGTCAGCAATGTGGGATTGCATTGATTGTGCTGTGGGGGTCTTGTTTCACAACAGAATGTGTTGTGTTGGATTTTTGCTCCTGGGTTGGAGTCCACTTTGATTTCAGGGTTCCTAATCAGGGTAATTATGAAAGGTTTGAGTCACCTATAAGACAAGGTCTTTTGGGTGTTGGTTTCCAGTAACCCTCCAAATCCTGCAAATGGACTTTTGGAGGGTTAGGGAGGTTCGCACTTCATAAGCAATTTCAGTTTCCACATATTTCATTCAGGATTATCAAATAGTAGAGGATAAGGCAAGTAGGCCAACAGCTTGACAAGCACCCTTTGTATGTACCCATAGCTAATCATCGGTAAAAGAGAGAAAAGATCCCAAGATTGTCCTTTGTGTACAAACCTCGCATAAACCTCAAATTAAACTCGTGTAACCGGTGTATCACCTACCTCTGCGTTGTGTTGTAGTAAAGTGAACCACAGTGCTCCTGTCTCAGACATCTTTTTTTCTGACGAAGATGACAGAAAAATAATAAACAATACATCCTCCCAGACACCACCCTCTCCCCTCTCCCACAGAGTACAAGGAAAAGAGACACAGTTTCAGCGGGACATGGCCATTTTATACAGAAATGTGGGGTCGCCCCAGAAAGAACGCAGGGGTACACACCTGTTATACTCGCTTGACAATTTCAAGCCTTTATAAAAAAATGTATGAAACTATAGTTACACTGGTTGGAAGTCAAGCCAAGTTTCAGAGACCATTCCCTGCTGCCACTACAAGTAGGCAGTAAATGACAAATGCAAACATCCTTTGTGGACAGAAGGCTGTTCTGAGATCAGTAGAGATATCTCTTCTACTGCAGTATTATTTTGATTGATGTTTATTTTTAGCTTTAACCAGTCAAGCCTTGTTTGTCTTGTTTGCCCTCACAGCATGACACTGCATTGCAATATGCAGTGTTCGGGAAAGCAACCTAATACAATGTTCTCCTCCAAGGAAACAACTTTTAGCTTTTCACAAAATCCACAAAACTAGCAGAATGCTCATTTAACTCTTTAGTAGCTTGTTAACTCAATATTAAGTATCATTTTAAACAATGTTTAATATAGCCTACCTGTGGAGCGGTGAGGAACAGGGACGATTATCTGTGTGACAGTCACACCTGTCATAAAACAGCAACGGGAACATTTTCCCCATAGATATAAAATTTGTTTAATTCGCATATTTCAACAAAGTATGGACACGTTTAAAAAAAAATTAAGGTTGAGTGTGTGTGTGTGTGTGTGTGTGTGTGTGTGTGTGTGTGTGTGTGTGTGTGTGTGTGTGTGTGTGTGTGTGTGTGTATGTGTGCGTGCACGCACACATGTGCGTGTTTGTGTGTAGGGGTGGTGGGGAGCGTTAGTGTTTCACCCATGCAACTTAAAAACCCCCATCCAAATAGATAAAACACAAGCACATACATTAAGCATAAACAAGTATTTATAGTGCACGTGTTGTACATTTTTTTTTCTGTGTTTTGTCTATTTGCATGTCTCTTTTTAAGTTGCAGTCCATCACCCACCCATCCTCACCCAGACGAAAGTAAAACTGCAGTCACAGACAGACACAGAGGACGGAGAGAGAGAGAGAGAGAGAGAGAGAGAGAGAGAGAGAGAGAGAGAGAGAGAGAGAGAGAGAGAGAGAGAGAGAGAGAGAGAGACTGTAATCCTCTATCTATAAACCCGAGCAGCAGAGTGCAGCAGCATCAGTGTGAAGCATGGGAGATGAAATACTGCTGTTGTCCTCTGCCCGGATAATAACAGATGGATCATCCTTCGGTCTGAGTAGCACAACCCAGCAGGATGACAGGTCCTCTCACCCTCTGCTTCCTTCTCCTCCTTCTACTCAGTGTCACAGCTGGTAAGTGGACGACAAGTAGTTTCTGCAGGAGAAATAATAATTGTTGACAATCAATGACTGAGGTGTCATTGCTGATAAAAAAATAGTTTAGAACAACTTAAAAAGCTTTACAGAATAAATTAAAAACGGGTTTGTTTGCTTTTATGATGTAGTTTGTTTGGTTGTTTGTTTTATTTGTTTGTTTGATCTTATTGTCATTTCTGGCATTAGCCTGATATATACCATTGCTCTAAGTTTGTTTCAACTATTCTTTCATTCTTACTAAAAACAAGTTATTTTTAAATTTTTGAAATGGGTCGGTTTTTCTTTTTGTTGCTGCTCTGGTAAAATAATTGTCTATATATTTTCTCTCGGTATAATCGGTAAGATCATACAACACATCCATAGGGGGCAGCATTTCACCTCCTCCCCGCAGTCCAGTTAATAATATTATTATTCATGGAATAAAAATGTAGTTGTAGCATATGGAAGGGATGATAAAATCATCACAAATAAGGTTAATTACCAGGTAGGTTTTCATTTACAATTCTCATTTGTTGCAGTAAAAACTACACAATGACAATAAAAACTCAAAAAAGATGCTTAAATAAATGTATATAAATACAATGAAACCATCATGTGAAGTGTTGCAGGGTGTGCTTAAGGTATTAATCATGATGCAGTGATTATACAACAAGGTGTTACTGCAATGTGTCTGTTGATGACTGAAGAGGTCAGACGCTACAGAGCAGGTGCTGGTCCATCTCTGGCGATGTTCGGACTGCAATTCTATGTGATAAAGGACAATTTGTTCAGCTCATACAAGCTCTTTATATACAGTAAGTTGTGTTTTTTTTGTCTAAAATAAATAGTGAGGATAGATCGGAATGTTAAAAAATAAATATGATATACATACTAAGATAAATATGCTGACACACACGTGAGCACTAGCCTTTGAATATTATGAAATATAAACACAAGTACATGAAGGTGTACATACACAGTATGCAACCAATAAACCATACAGAGTAGTACAAATATTTACATGCCAAGAGTTGTCTTCAGTGGTGGAAAGCCACACCAAGAGGTATATATTTATTTATTTTGCATTTTACTTGTTTTCTTTGCGGTTGAACATGGTTTCCTGTCAGCAGTGGCCTTTTGGAATAAAGATGGTGATGCTATTCTTGGAGCTTCATCTTCTTTGCATTGTTGTGATACTTGTCTGTAGCTGCAGCTAACTTTATACAATGGATGAAGTGTGTCTCTGTACTGAGGGCAGACCAGTAGTGGTAACCAAGTGGTATTACGACCAACGTGTGAGGGCTAGCTAGTTTACTGTGGTTGGCATTCTGTCCTCTCCTGGCCTTCAACTCTGTCATGGTAACCTCCATCATCGTTGCTAATGCACAGTCCATCTAACTTAATTTCAGTATGAATTCAGAGACATGTGATTATTGGCGTTTACAGATATGTCTTTTGAGAGATGCTGGTGTCACGGGCAAATCACAGGATGAAGGGGTGTGTCTGTGCGTAAATGAGTGTCATTCTCAGAGAGAAACTTTGCACTAAGCATGTTGAAAAGCTAAACCAAAAAACCTTCATCAAGGCACAGACAGAAGAATGTTATTAGAAACCTATTTCGATAACAAGCTTAATTTTAACCGCTACCCTGAGGCACTGAGTAAAAGAGGCCAGCAACGTCTTTCTTGCTTGAGAAAACTGGCAAAGTTTCATGTTGATGATATAAATACTTTTTAATCCCTAGAGCTGTTTCTCTTTTGAATTCAGATCTTGGTAGAGCCAAACTTGATCACTGAGGCTACTCACTGGTCATTCTGGTTTCCTGTTGACTATATTGTACAGTGATGATGATGTTGATGTTGATAATGGAAATTATGATGATTTTTTGTTTTTGGTTGTAGTTGACCGCATACCACAGTTAAATGTTGATCTTGTAATCATCCATCCGTCTTTACCCTTTGTTTACCCCTGGTGCTGATAACCATGCACTTTGCACAGTCATTTCTTAACACTGTGATGGCTGTATTGGCCGTTGTTGTTTTGGTCCAGTGTTCTGTACATTTTATTTTGTTTTATTTTACTTGCTGCATAGCCAATTGCCCTACAGGGACACAGTTGAAAGTTGAAACAGTGAATTCAGTGAATGTCTGGTTGCATGCTGTGACAGCATGTGGCAACTGTTTGCAGCAGCTATGACTTTTACCAGACTTGTTGCTTTCAACAATTTTTCTGAAGCTGATACACTGGTGTACTACATGGGAGGCTATAGCTTCAATCATTTATTCTAAAGAAAAATGTGATTTGTGAACAAGCTGAGTCAAAGAAAACAGTACAGCCTTCCCAGAACAGTGGACTCATTCATCACAGTGCTTTAGGCACTGAGGGAAAACTGTGAATATGGGGAACCATACAATGAATTTTATTGGTGGTGAGTCTTAAAGATTCATCACTGTCAGAGAGACTGCAACTTGACCTCCCCATCACAATACAGTCAGAGGAAAATAAAATGACAACACACTAATTTGAGAGAGCTAGCTGGTAAAGCAGCCATGCATGTTGTTCATGATTTGGCACAAAAGCCATGCTGCAATTACTGTTTGTTTGACAATGTTTTGATTTGTGATTATGATTATAATACAAGTATATCGTGAATATACTTGATTGGATAAGAAAAATGCACAAATTAACAAGTTGTCAAAATGCAAATAAAACGTTGGGTTGAAATGGTAATGGTGAAATATACAGTAATAAAAAATAATGGCAATAATTAAACAACATTAATGTAGTCATTACATCATGGCCTTCAGAGGGACTTTATTTTTAATTGTCCTCTCCTGTAACTGAAGTTTAATTGATTAATCCACATTAATCCACATTATTTGCTTCAGTTGATTTTTGGTTGGGGAGGTTTTATAATTTCTCCCAACCCTTTTAAATACATAATGACTCTATTTTAATTTCTCTTGTGTAATCTTTTAAAATCCCACCCTTTCTGAACAAAAGGCTTTCGTCTCTGAGCTGTAACCTTGCTTTGGTTAGACAAGTAAACTGAAATTATTAACGTTATCTTATAACAATATGTATTTATATTTCACCTTGCCACCCTTTAAATACATACACCAACACAAGACATGGAATATCACAGACATTACAATACACAATACTACAAGGCTAACTGTTGAATTCTTTTCTCTGTTTATCACACAAAGTAGGGCAAAAGCAGCTGTAGTCTAAAACCAAATCTAAGCTGAGCAGGGACAGTAATATCACTCCTCAATATCTCATTCCACTAACCTTAATCTCATTCTGAAATATGCTTTCCCTCAGTTAAATGATTGCTTTCTGTTGTTTACACTGGACATTATGAATCAGTTATCATGTGTGACTACTGTTTCTTTTATTTATTTAGCATTTCAGTGTTATTCTGATATGTGTTAATCTCTCTACTACCTTGTGTGTTTATGTGTGTGAGTGTGCATGCACATGTGTGTATGTGTGAGAGAGATAGAGAGAGAGAGAGAGAGAGAGAGAGAGAGAGAGCTTGTGTGTGTGTGTGTGTGTGTGTGTGTGTGTGTGTGTGTGTGTGTGTGTGTGTGTGTGTGTGTGTGTGTGTGTGTGTGTGTGTGTGTGTGTGTGTGTGTGTGTTTGTTTGTGTGGAGAGAGGCCAGAGCTTGGCAAATGGCTTGCTCTTTAGATGAAAAGCTGGAGGGAGGATTAAGAGGAAAAACATGGGAAAATAATCTGTAGGCTGTCTGACGTCATGCAGCACAGGCCAGTATTGTGGAGGTGAGACTGGCTGTGGTGTTAGAGGGCATCAGAGTGCCTCTCAGTACCAGCAGGCTGCAACTCTGCAAGGTGCCTTTGATCCTAGTCCACATGTCAGAGGGAAGCTGTCCAGCTCCTGGAAAATAATTCAGCCCACATTGACTACAGTACATGCATGCTGTAAAGATGACACCAGGTCAGGTTTGTAGTTGGTATTTTACATGTAAAGGGTGAAAAACAAATGAACTGTGTCTGAATTCTTTAAGTAAAAAACCACATTTAACTAAATATGAAATTCATGTAACAACTGGAACCTTATATAACAACATATTAAGTGATGCTGGGGTGGCATGGTTGTACAGTGATTAGGACTTTCACCACATTACACCACACAAGGTTGTATATTTTTGCATTTTCTTTTCTTCTCATATGCAAAATGTTGAAAAGCATCTGAGTATACATCAATTTATGGTATTTAAAACCTATTTGATATTAGATATGATATTCGAATTGAGGTAGAATACATGCTCAGTATTTAAATGTATTGCATGACGTCTAAAATTATCAAAGCAAATGTATCTATCCGTGTCCAACATATTTCTATATGTCAAAATGTGTTTCACCTGTGTTATTACGTAATTGTATGTACCTACATTTGCATTAACCCATTTAATCCCCCCTGGTGCAGCAGCATTTAAATCTCAGACCCATATAAATACTGTTGCTCCTAGGGATTATCTAAGCTGTGAGTTGTGTGAACTGTCTGTGTGTTATTAGACTGGATGGGGATGGGGTCATATGGTGGCCCAGAGGGCAGTGTAAAAAAAAAAAAAAATGCACGTAAAGACATAAAGAAAAAAATCCTCATCAGTTTGATGACATATGTGCAGTGGAGAAAAAAAGGTCCAGTCGTGAACTTTAATGTTAGTTAACATTTATAATATAATAATAAGTGCATCTTGGTGCTGGTAAAAAACCTAAGGTTGTGCTACTACCATTATTTGCTGTGCCCATCGCAGTGGCAATGGGTGCGAAACCAACCTACAGCCCTTCGCTTGCTGCATGTCATGCTCACTCTGTACCATCCTGTCTAAATATCCATAGACCATGCAGTGTCTATGAAATTCAGTTGAGTCAACTTTTATTACATTATTAAAAGATGCACACAAATTAAACACTGCTATATCACCGGGTGACACAAAGTTGAGACTGTCAGCGCATTCATAACTCTCAGTCTCTCTAACTTGGGGTTTCTCATAACCTCAAATAAATAAACCTTGTGAGGATTTGTATTTTTGTGTTTGAAATGTATTTTAAAAATGTTTAATGACATGGCAGGTTACTGTGTAAAATAAAAGAGAACATATTGTATATCACATCTCTCATGTTGAATCATTTAGGTAAAATGTAATGTGATTTTCACGTTTTCCATTTTTGTCTCTTTGACAGCGTATTTAACTGTTTCCATTGAGCCACTTCCTCCCATTGTGATTGGAGACACAGTCACACTCAAGTGCAACTTTCAGACAGATGGCAACCTCCGAGAGATTGTGTGGTTTCAGGTGAACACAGAGGTGAACTTAATACAAATGGTTCACAACAGAAGGCCGTCCTTCCGTTGTGAACCATTTAACCTATTTCAATCAAGAGAAACTGCATAATGTAGAAGAATAATATCAGGCCCAAACTGACAGCATCTGCCACTCCGTTTGTTTTCTGTTACTATTAATGCCATGAGTAAGAGCGACAAATAAAATCTTTGTTCTGGCTCCTACTTCTGAAAGCAACGCATGACCTAGCGCTGAAATGATCTTAAACTATCTTGAAATTATCTGAATCGACCACACAGATTGCAACACTTATGTACTCTCACTCTCTCAGGTGACTGAGGGAGGCGGCGTCAAGCAGAAAATCTTCACCTATGATGCCATGTACAACACTACCTACTCCCACACGGAGGACATCCACAGACACGATGACCTGGTCTACCAGTCGACTGTACGGTAAGGCAAACCACTACAACTGTACAACATGTGTTAGGTTCAGTTATTCTTCTTACCCTTAACGAACTGGAGCCAATGGGTGGTCAGAGATCTTGACTGGTCAGTGCTGATACTGTACATACACACAAACAACCACCTAGGCTTATATTAACTTTGAGCCAACCTAACCTGCATGTCTATGGACTGTGGAAGAAAGCCAGTGTGGGGAGGAGATCATGTCCCTGCCAGCCAGCAGGTTTGAACCCAGTGATGTGAAACTCTAATTACAGCATCATGCTGTCCTCAACCCTGTAAAGGACATACAAGTTGGATGGACATTCAAACCTGCCATCTTAAGACATTTTTTTTAAACCATTTTTCTTGCCTCCACTTGTGAGGAAAGTGAGAAACATAACTAAAAACTGTTGTTGTGTATGATCAGGCTTCCTGAAGTCCAGATGGTGGATGACGGTCTGTATGAGTGCCATGTGGGGATTTATGACAAGAGCTCCAAAGACAAAGTGATTCTGGCCTCGGGCAGCATCATGCTCACTGTCATAGGTATGTGTTGATGTGTTCATTTTGAATAGGCTACCCTATCTTTATAGGAAAAGTACGAGCATCACCAAACCACTGAGATCTCTATGATAAACAACCTAAATGTCGTTGAGATCTTTTTTGAAGTGAGTATTCGCACATCCATGTATTTTCTGTTGCAGGTGCAGAGGTCAGTGTAGCTTACGGTCTGTGGAAAAGGAGAAACTCGCACACTGCTTCTTGCTTGGTATCACCATTTAATGATTCACTGACGTTTCGGTCGTAAGACTTTCCTCAGAGTGTTGTAGACTCAGTAACTCTGAGGAAGGTCAGACTGTAGACTTCGAGTAGTAACATGCACAATATGTCTGGGAGAAGTTGGGTGTACTGTAGCTCTTGTGTTCAGATCATTCAAAAAACGTTTGAAAAATACTGGCAATTCTGGATATTTCAATTTCTTTTCAAAACTATTAGAAATTCAGGAATTACTAATCTTGGCATCAATTTAATTATTTCTATTTAAATTTTGTGAGTGGCTGCACCTATTGCATTAGGATTCTCAAATACCCACATTTTCATATCCTCTTCGGACCCAGGTCTAAATGAAGGACGTGTGACACCATGCCACAGTGTATTCTGGTACAATACACTGTGGCCAATAGGCTGCATGTTAGGTTCAGTTGTTATAATTAGCTGTGGTCCAGAATACGTTGACTTTTAATCAGCTGCCTCACATCTTGCATTACAGTCACTCTTTAGTCAATCACTCATGTGGCAAAACCATAAACCATTTTCACCTTACACAGAAGTTGCAGATCTCGTCATCCTTTTGTATAACTCAGAAACCTATTTTCTCTTACTAAAACACACTGTGCACTGTAAAGCACTTGCATAATGGTATTTTTTATAACATAATTACAGTTGTCTTTGTCTTTGCTTAAACACAAAAACTGTCTACACTTTACTCTAATCAGACCAACATGAACCAGGCCAGTGCTCAGGGGATGCACTTATCTAATACTTTTAACTCTTTGAACTGAATGTCACAATAAGGTCACAGTCACAATCACTATAGATCATACTCTGTTACTGAGCTGTACATATTCAATTTAGTTGCTGTGTTAAAGATATGACACCAGTGCTGTAATTGTGCATCACTTTGCATGGTACACGTACATCATGTGTCTATACTTTTGCAGAAAATGTGACAATGAAATCTGTAGCTTGTGTCTAACTGGTGTAAGATTGTTTAGTGTTTCTTATTTTCTATTTTCCCTGCAGTTCCTCCAAAGTCCATCTCTGTGGTGGCAGCCAACAGCCCGGCTCCTTTCAGCCGCTATGAAGCCCAGAACTTCACTCTGGTTTGCATTGTTACAGGAGCAAAGCCAGCTCCCATGGTGAGACGGAGCCTCTTGCTCTGAAATCCTGTGAAAGACAATGCTTTAATGTTGCAGGATTGGAAGCAATATTGGAAGTGAAGTGTTTAGTGGTCACAGAAAACATGTCCTTGCTTCATGCTTTGCTACAGTGGATTGAAAGCTTCAAATGAAAAAAGCTATTTACAGCCATACCCTTGGTGACCTCTTTGGGAAATGTATTTCATTAATATTGGATGGGGGTGGGGGTGGGGGGATTACAGGACAGCTGCTTATGTGATAAAGTAAAAGTCCAGAAAAGAAGAGTTTTACATGTCTTGACTGCGGCAGATGAAATTTCAGATTTTTGGTGTGTTTCTCTTCTGATCTACCGTCTCTGCCTTACCCTGGGCTATTGTCCATCCATCCATATGTGTATTAGCTATACTGCAGTGCTTATCCATGCAGGTTTTCTCTCGCCAGTCTATTGACAATTCAGAGTCCTGGGATATTGTAGTTCCTGCAGGTGGTTGACTGACAAACACGTATACAGTATGTATAGCTAGAGTGAGGTCTCTATACTTATTTTAGGTAGATTTAATATCAAGTGTGAAAATGACTAACAAGATACAAGAACAATCAACAATCAATGCTGTTCTTCACCCGTCTTTGCTTCTGTCAGGTATACTTCAAGCGCGATGGTGAACTTATTGATGTGGTGCCAACTCCCCAGTCTTCTTCCATAATGGGATACCAAAGCCATGCGGGCCTCCGGAGTGCCAAGCCTCTCAGCAGTCGAGACCTTGATGACACCAAGATTCGCAAGTCAGCGTCCAAGCTGGAAGATGACGGGAAGCTGGCTCGGCTTGGCCAAGATGGGCCCGGTGTCCCCGACCAGGTCCGAGAGCAGAGATCCAAGTCTGAGCCTAAGCCTAAACCAACCACTGAGGTGATACCTGAGACTGTGGTTAGCCGGGAGTTTCCCCGTTGGGTCCAGAGCAGCGACCCACTCTACTACTTCCAGCACCGGCAGAAGGCAACAGGAGACGGCACCATGGAGGTGAGGGCCCTGCTGACCTGGAGCCTCAACCCCCAGCTGGACAACGAGGCTCTGTTCAGCTGTGAGGTCAACCACCCGGCTCTGTCCATGCCCATGCAGGCTGAGGTCACGCTGGGTGAGTCATGATGCACCGACACACTGAGTTAACTAGATCACAACTCGATGTGAATGCAAAGAAGAATCCTCTCTAAATCAAGTACTCTGATCACGCAGTAATGAAATTATTGCAGAGGTGAACCACTGAGTGTCTGACTCCCCTGGGAGGGTGTCTGATATCAAATTTTGTTATAAATATAAATGAAGACCTGGGCCTGGAATAAGATTTAGGAAATATATATCATAGTGCCCCATTTAAACATGGGGTTATTACCCATAAATTGTGGTTTACACACTACAATAAATTATTAAACTCTCTGTTTTGTAGCTGCTTTGAGAGGCTGTGTGAGCTGAAGTGTTGGTGAATCACAGATTATTTCATTTTGAAGCAGTTTTGCTTTTAGAGAGAGGAAAGTCAGAGAGAGAGAGAGAGAGAGAGAGAGAGAGAGAGAGAGAGAGAGAGAGAGAGAGAGAGAGAGAGAGAGAGAGAGAGAGAGGTGACGACATGCAGGCCATGTGTCATGCAGGAACCTGAAGGTACTGTAGGACTAAGTCGTTGTGGTACACGCTGTACTACATGACCCACTGAACCACCGGGGCCTGAATCCCTGATTTTTAAAGGGAAACTGCTGTTTCTGTTTCTGGTTTTAATCCCCTGTCTGTTATGTTACCACTGCTACCAGCTGCTCCTAGGGGACCCAAGCTGTCTATGAGCCCCAGCAGGGCCAAGGTGGGAGACACAGTGCGGATCACTGTCCAAGGCTTCCAGCTGGGACCTTCTGCAGTGAGTTCCCAACGCAGTGGATCTTTGAATAGAAAGAGCTCTAGTCTAGATGTCCCCAAAGTCTATTTGCATCAATCACAAACCAGACTCCTTTATAGTTACATCACTATCAGCCCATCAACACAAGAAAGAAGAACCAGATCAAATCTGAGAAATGATAATATAAAGGATTAAAGTAAAACAAGTGAGTAAAACAAGTGATTGCTGTTGACTAAGAATGTATTCTTAGCAATTCTTGCCTGGTAAAATAAAGGTTTACTACTACTACTACTACTACTGACTGGTAGCGCAGATACAGCCAGAATAAAATGACCGATAGATATTATGTAATAGATGGTTTGAAGTTTAATAATCAAAAAGTTAGTGTTGCTACTTATAATTATATTTGAACAAGTGTAAGAAAACGACGACTTACCTGTGTATGACGTGTGTGTGTGTGTCTACAGAACGAGGTCTTCCCTGAGCCCATGTACACCTGGACCAGGGTTGGAGGACATCTGCTGGACGGCAGAGAGGAGCACAACGGCCGGGAGCTCGTTCTGGACAGAGTCCCTGCCGAGCTCAATGGCTCCATGTTTCGGTGCACAGCCCAGAATCCTCTTGGCTCCACTGACACCCACACTCGCCTCATCGTGTTTGGTGGGTCTGTAGTGGGAGGATTTTATCTAATTATTCATCATTTAGTATATCAGAAGTATACTCACAGTAAATGTATGTTTTTTATTTTGTGTGATTTCACAGAAAACCCAAGACTGAAGAAACATTTTATTGGTAGGTCCTGCACTCAGGCAAACCTTTTCAAATTATACTACCCATAGTAGCAAATACGCCCATTTGTAAAGCTGCTATCCTTGATTAGTTTTTATTTTAATACAGCATCTTTTAAATGAATAACTACAGAGATTTGAAAACATTCTTTGATCTTATAAAGATGAAAAATAGTGTTACTTTAAACTACAGTCCTCAAATTAGTAGCACACAGTCATCATTGGTTTGGTCCTGCATGATGACATTAATAATTCAGAATGTAAATTTATACTGTAACGGTGTAAGTTGTTTTGTCAGTTAATATCAACGTCACAGTCATGGTCTAATCATTTGGACAACAGCAGTGCTCTGTAACGCAGGCTGCCTTGTTTGTGTGCAGCTATTGATGCAGCGGTCAGCTGGCACTCCCTCACCTTATCCTCCACGGCCCTGCTGCTGATCTTCACCTGCGAGCTGACGTGACCTGTGGCTCTGCTGCAACTCCACCCAAACCCCACCCTCCCCACGAGAGGCCCCCATGGAAACCCTACGCCCAGCTGTTTACAGCAACACCTGGCACAGCTGGGACAACAGACCTGCAGCAGGACCCTGAGAGACACTGACACTGACACAGAACAGCTGCTGTACAACGCATTGTCACGCTGTGAGAAACTTGGTCACACTCTGACCGATTATGGCTATGTATGAAGCTCTACCTGTATCATACTAGTGCATACTTATCCTGGATGCAGTGTGGTGTCACCTACCAGTGAGTGAGTGCAAGGTTCACACCAGATCCCAGGTGTAATCCCACTGAAGAACAGTGGTCCAATCACATCCAGCAGACTGGCCAAAGACATTTTTAAATCCCATTGCTTGACTTTGCTCCCCTTGCTCAAAAAATGTTTATGATCCTTAATATGTAGAGAGCAGACAGAGCCATGTGAAAGTGTTTGGGGAGCTTGTGATGTCCTAGTCTGTAGTGGGTGAAGTTTAAGATAAAGTTTTCAAAAATGAGCTTTTATTTTGCGTTGCAGCTGCTCACTAAGTTACGTCCCAGACAAACCAAACTCAGTATTTGCTCTTCTTCCACAGACTCGCAAAGTCTGCAAGAAAAATGATTATTTTGTTTTTCTCTTATTTATTTCTGTATCATTTAGACCTCCAATATAAAAAATAAATATGGAAAAACATACAGTATGTGCGTACACACACACACACTCTTGGAAATAATAGGTCTGACACGATGAGTACTTAGATGTGGTGCTTTATTTAAAGCAGTGTCTAGTGAACATTATTTTACAGAATCACACATTGAGGCCTGTCCTGAACACCCCTCCTCCTAGCATGCAACTCAAATTCAGCTCAAGAAAATCTCATCTGACACCAAACCAAAACCTGAAGCCCCGACTATTAACAAGCAACTCTTCAACAAGTTGTGTAGAATTAAGAGAGAAGTGTGGTTAGAGGGCAGTCGAGGAGGAGACCTTTGTTAAGAAAGATCTGCAGGCTCCATTAGAGACCTTCACACTGCAGGTCTTTGATTGAAAAAGGCAGAGATAGTGAGCGACAGCTCCAGAGGTCTACGTTTATCACAATCAGTCCAGTATACTTTAGTGTTGGTGTATAGCTCTATTTACATTTCTGTCTATTCACAAAATATAGAACAGCTCTAGGATGTGTACACCTGCAGTTAAAGTGTTTTTACATATACACAATCAAACTAACTCTGCCTTGCATATATTACTCATGTAATGTACATATGTGCTTTGTCAAACAACAGGCCATGTTAGCAAACAATGTGCATGGTTGCTTGACTATTCCCTTTATTGCAGCTTGTCAAACACTTAAAAAACAGAAGCCTACAAAATTCAATAAAAGCCATTTCCCACTCAGGGTTTAAGAAATGTTAGAATCCTTCATACGGATGATCAGGCCTCGAGTAGTAAGTAGTCCTCATTCTCACTGGCAGGAAGCATCAGCTGCTGCTCGTAGTACAGACTCTTGGCATAGTTGATTTCTTGAGAGATTTTAATGGCAAGACTCTCACTCTTCACATGGACCTGTGGAGAAGATTGTCACGTTAATTCTTGAAACTGACTGACTGACGACAGGAGAAGAAGCTGACTCTAGGTGCTTAAGTGAAAGGTCTCTGAATGTAGAAATAAGAGCCTTTGTTCTTACTGTTTTTTAAAATCCCGCTTCTCACTGCGTCCTGCCTGACCACAATGTCTATAACTAGGGGTCAACTGTGTTTACATACAGATGGTGCCCCCTCCTTTGGCTCAACCATATAACTGCCCCCTGCCCTTCACTCTAGATCAGTCTGTTGACTGTGTCAGGTTTACTGTGCTCTGGAGTGCCAATAAACTCACACCACTACAACAAACTTTGAAACTAAGGACTTGAGTAAATGTGCTTCAACAGTTGGCGATGATGAAGAGGTCTGGAGCCAAGCACCACACACACATCTACATCCAGACGTCAGTTTATTAGGAACACAAAATTAAAGCTAATTTAGTCTAACAGTTTTAAGGACTAAAAAATCAAATCAGATGCAGGAAAAGTTGAACATGAGTCAAACCAATAAAATCAGACATGGGTGGAGTTAAATGTCTGTTCTATAGGCTGCAACTTATGATCAATGCAAAAGGAAAAGCTGGTGCAGCTTTCCATTGCTGGAAGAGCTCGGGGCAACAAAGAGAAGCTGTTTGATGCCAAGCCTGCAACTTTTCTACATACTGGTGAGTAACTTCTAAGAGAACTGAGAAAAATTACAAGTGTTCACACGAGGAGATCAGGCAGAATTGAAAGTTGACTGGATCTCTATGTTTTTGAGGAGATGTTCAGTTTCACCTATAGTTTCTGGTTAATTGTTTCTTACATATGTTTTTTTTTTTTTTTTTTTATCTCTCTGACTGTTGAGTATTCTTCATGGAGAGAGGGTACTTTAGGAACATGATGAAACAATGAGGCTGTCAAAGAAAGATCAGTCAGATGGGTCTCACCATTGGTTTCTGGTGGGAGGGGCCAGGCATGGCCACACCGCTGCTGGTGCTCTCTGCCTTCTTGGTGAGCTGCACGTAAACCTTTCCATGATCCTTGGAGACCAGGCAGTGGTAGAGGTCGTCGTATTTGACTTCCAAGAAGATGGCCTCCCGGTCCACATAATCCCCTGGCTTCAGGAAGTAGACCACTTTTGAGGAAATGAGGACGCAGTAGCTGTCTATGGGCTCGACGGCGATGAAGCTGGTGTGAGAAATGGAGAGAAAGCAACTCTTGTCTGATGGAACTGCAGGTAATAAGTGTATTAAACACATCCCATGAAATAAGTGAGACTTACAACTCAGAGTGGATGTTGTCAGTGAGGCGGAAGAGTTGCTCCTGACCATCGGCTTGTGTGGCAGAGTATCGAGGAAGAAGACCCTGGGGTCCTTTACAGCAGCGAGGTTTCCTGACCTTCTGCACACCGAGCCTGAACAATGCAACAAAAAACACACAACTCACAACACTGTTCACGCAGGAATTCACAGAACTGTCATGGCATTTTTGTCTTGGGTGTTTTCTGTTCTCAGTGCTGAAAGGATGAGTTTGTAGTTGTACAGTAGATGATTATGTTTCTTTGCACTTGGTGACAAGGACTGTGCTGAAATGTATAATAATACACTTTAATATATAAATTATATCTATATATATGACTCTGCAGGATGTTCGTTGTCAGTGTGTGTGATATTTCCACCACTGCTCAGTGGAGTGGTGAGCTGAGCTTGACTAAATTATTGTGGATCCCAGATGGAGGCTGAGCTGTGTTTGCCACAGCGGCCTTGGCTCAGGTCCAGTTTGGGCCCTCTGCTCAACATCTTCTTTCCCTCACTCCAATTATTCAATCATTCTCTCTCACTATCATTGTGATTAAAAGTCTCAGTCTGTTGTTTACGTGTTGGGTGATTTGATTTCATCAGAGGATGTCACAGTTATAAAGTCAGTATTTGACCATAGGCGGTACACAACACATAATAGGTTTTGACCTAGTCTTGTTGCTCTTAGGGCAACTTGTCCTCTTTTGCACTCGTGTTTCCAAAATCATTGGTGTCCTGCCCCCCAACATGACTCATTACTCACATGGCGCTCACTAGAGCTTATGACCCCAAACTCCCCTCGATCCATTTATTTCTCTTCGTATCTGGTCGCAGGCACAGGACACTTGTGGAAGGGATATTTTAACAGAGGGTTTCTTCCACCCTGCTATAACAATGCTAAATTCCATAGATCAATAACACATTGTATATTCAGCAGAAACGTATTTATGTTCTACGTTGTGTGCAAATGTATCTATAGTCTGGAAGGATGGATAAACCACAGGCTGTGGAAACTAATTTTACCTTTGTGGGTAATAGATTGCTTCTAACTGCTGTACTACTTCTGTAGTTGTGTTTTGGCACTAAAACACTCCCAGGCACACTCCATCCTGAAGTCCAGTATCAGATGATAATGACCTGAGCTTTGCATACGGCAAAAAAGTCTTAACGCTAATCAAATACAGTTATGACTGAACAGGTTTGTTACTTTTAATATCCATTATTCTGCAGAAAATTCCGAACCCCATGTTTTCTCAGAAGTGAAGATATTTTTTCAGATGCTCACATCACACAGGCAACAGACTTAATTAACCCACCTGTGGTTACTGAGACTGGCCATGTCCCGCACTGTCTGTGCTGTCTCCGAGGCAAAGTCCAGAGCTCCGGCCACCGGTTTGGTCACAGTTCCGACCAGACCTTTACCTAACCCTGAGAAGAAGCCGCTGACTCCGCCCTCTGTCTTCACCCCTTCCACTGTGGAAGTGATGATGCTTGTCATGCCTCCGATGATACCTGGGGAGCAGGAGTATGGGCAAAAGGACATGAAAACTTGCAGAGACGGCACAAGAGAAAGACTGGGATTTACAGTGGAATATTTGCAAATATTACAACAATAACAGTACGAAAAACTATTTCAATCCAATTCCATTAGTGTCCAAGGAGAACACCCAACACTCACTCAACTCTTTCAAGAAAACCACGTGCACACAAGTCATCTTAGGGTAAATATTATATTTTTAGAGGCCTTTTCTTATATTTTGCCATCTTTTCTAAGCTCCTCAAAATTGAGACTTTTAAGTGTTTAGGAGGCTTCAAGTGTTAATGGAGAAACTCCATGAACAGTTCTCTTGGCCACAAGGTGTAGCTGTGATCAGAGAAAAATAAATATTTCCTGACTGTACCATGAGCCAGTCCATGAATCCCTGCAACCAGGTGCTCTCCACTGGTGGCTCCGTGGTATCTGATGTACTCCCGTTCACTCTGGTGCCGGTTATCCATCGTCTTCCCTAGACCGTCGGATAAAGTCCCTGCAAACTGACACACAGAGAACAGTAGGATGTTTACAATAAATGGCAACTGGAATGATTTGGTGGAAGAATTTCAATTTCTATTATGTCATCAGGAGACAACAAAGAGCCGAAACCGGCTGACACAATGCAAATACAAGACAATTATCATCATCATCGTTTTACTTCCTCAATTTCACACAGTGAACATACAGTTGGACATACAGTATACTTGGTTTTGACCTAGTTTTGTTACAGGTACATGTTAATGTGTATAATGTTGTAAACAGACAAGCAATTGATGATACATTTTTGTGATGTGTCTGTGTGAAGAAAAAAATGCTGTAAAATATACTGAACAAACACTACGAATAGTACCCAAAGAGTGTGTTATACACAGCTGAGTCGAGATGTACCTTGGCAGCAGAGTTGGACACACCATGGGTCACGTTCCGTATGAGACCACCCACGTTGCCGTACTTGATGAGCTCAGACACACCCTCGGTGACGTCATTGAGGAGGCCCATTGGATTTCCGAGGAAGTCCACGGAGCCCAGGATCTGAGCTGCCTGGCTCATTAACTCCTACAGACAAGAAACGACACACAACACACACAATATGATCAGACAGTGACACACAGTATCTGTCCATGTAGCAGCTCATTTTTATTACAACAATTTAAAATAATACTATTGTAACTAACTATGCACCCATATCTTCAGTTGTTGCTATAATCTTTGCCAAAAAGCAGTTTCTTTAATTTGATCAGCAAACAATCAGGGAATAAACCCTGAGCTCATCTTTGGCCACACACGTCCACATGTACTGTACGTGTGGAGGACGGGTCATGTGATGCAGTGCTCTTTCAATCTAATTCTTGGTTTAATAGTCGTTACAGGTGCTGGCAGTTTGTTTGGGTCAGTGTGCTGTTGAAAAGCAAATGATGGTCCCCCGGCTTGGATTTTTTGGGCCTGAACTAAGCTCTGGTTCCATTAAGCACAAAGCAGATGGGATGGCATTAAGCAGCTGAATGCGGTGGTAGTGATGCTGGTTAAGTGTGTTTTCAAATTTGAATAAATTACCTCAAGCGTCACCAGCAAAGCTCCCCCCAATTCTTGATATTATATGATTGGCATAGTTGATCAATAATGCTATTTGCTGTGTACCCACACTTAAAGAAAAAATTCAGAGTGTGATGGTGTGTTGAAGCTTTTGACTGGTATTATAAATCAGATATATTCACATAGTGAAAGACAATTTAACTCCCAAAAGAAAGGGTCGGGCAGTGTTTCCTAGGATTTGTTTAAGTAGTGGCGGTGACCATTTCAAAATTCAAAAAAGAAAGAAAGAAATGAACTGATGATTGTAGTATGTGCAAAAGTTTGGCCACTCTAAGTCAGGACTTAATAACTAATTCACTCGCATGTATCATAGCCTGTATTAATGAGGCTTTATATCAGTGCGAGCTCCTCTCACCTCTCTGAAGTGCTTAAGGATGTCGTTTATGATGATCTCCTGGGTCTCATAGGGGTGCACCCTAGTGAACGGGTACATGTTGATGACAGCATCTTCAAAGCGAACCAGAGGAAAGCCTAGAGTGCCTTTCAGAGCCTATAGTGAAAAAAAAGACAATTAAAGCAGCCATGTGACATATGAAAGCAAAGAGGCAGACGCAACAGGAAGTAACAATGTGATGGACAAAACTGGACACTGTTGTTAACGTTAAAATGTTCACTTCATCTAAGGTTGATTTTTAACTATGGCTGAACCATCTACACGTTAAAAGATAAGAAAATTATTCTAATTCAAATCATATTCTATTATACAACTGCAGAACAGAAGAAAACGCAGTAATCAGTAGTTAAGTTTCAGCTCTCAAATGTGCGTAAGTATGCTCCTGACTGTCACTGTGCGTAGATTTTGTTCTAAGCTATGAACAAATCCTGGATAAGAAAACATTCATGAATGAAAATCTGATTGAATCCAACCAAAGGAAGATGATTAGATGATTGTGTTGCTGGGTTACCTTGAGATCAGGAGGCAGCTTGTGAGAGGTGAAGACGCTCAGTTTGACCTGAGGGAGGCTGATCTTCAGGTTCTCAAAGTAATAACGTTTGGGTGGTCCTGCATCTTCACTAGACTTCTCATGCAGGTTTTCATCCAATTTCTCAAGTTCTGCAATAAAATATGATTTATAGTATTACTTTAAAGAGGAACTATGCAAGTCTGGTCGCTTTTCCGCTGTTTTGCTAACCTGCCTGGCCATGTGCATTTGTTTACAATGAAGCTGGTGAAAAATCAATACATGGAGAAGTGGATAACATATACGGTGTTACGACGTGTATATTTGTGTAGTCTTAACCGTCATAAAGAAAAGATTGCGAGTTATGGAGAGCGTTTGTCATGTAGTTAACTATCACAATTACTCCAGAGCTTTTTAATTAAGGTAAAATTGTAGCACAGCCACGGGAAAATACGTGCTTAGTTTCTCTTTAAAGTAAACCTTGCCCACTTACTCACAGTATCACACATCATTTACCAATGACATTCAAATAATGACCTACCAGCATCTGTCGTCCCATATCCAAAGAAGCTGAGCAGCTTCAGCAGCAGTTTCTCCTCAATGATCACAGTGAAGCGTCGGGCTGTCACCATGAGATGCTGTCAACACACCAGGGTGACATCATTAGTGACATGTTTATAGCCACTTTGTTTCTTTGTAATTTAAGTCTATGGATTAGTTTTGCACAGATCGGACTCACGGCCTAGGAGTTGGTAAAACCTAGGTTTTGCACATTTCTTGAAGTCACTCACTCACCTTGAAGAGATCAGTGAGGATTAGGTTGCTGGGAACCTTAACAGAGTTAACCTGCAGGGCTGGGCCGCTTTCAGTGACACCGCTCTCACTAGAATTGGGAGTGATGCACAACATCACAGGCTGAGTGGTTCCCAGCAGCTGGTTGTCCACCTGATGACCAGAATACGACAGAGCACGTTTTATACAGTTCTGTTCTCAGGGACAAGCTGATATTCTGTATCTGATTCGTTATCTTAAAATGACCTGTATTTAGAATTATTAAAAACTTATAATATGAAGCATCTTTAAGTATTTTGCTATGGGATGGTTTTGTATACTTAAAGATGAACTTAATAGCTGTGAGCTCACCTGGATGTTCTGAATGCTCAGCTCCAACACCTCATTGGTAGCAGTGCGAGTGAAGTGGACATCTATGCCAGACAGTGTAGTGAAAACCAGCTCCTCAGGAGCCTTGTTGACGAGAGACACACCCAGACCTTCATCCAAGTTCACCAACACCTGGAAAACAATACAAAGGAGAATCAGTTTCTCGTTAAGAAAATAACTGTGAAACTGAACACAGCTACCAGATCTCCATTCAAGATGGTGCGGACTAAATATACAGTATATTCTGTAGACGAAAGAATCCTATATGAACTCCATTCCCCATAATACTTCACTCTCACACTGGGTAGTAGTAGTTCTGCTCTGCAGACCTGCTCACAGGAAAATGTATGACAACACTCCTCCTCAACAACAGTGACACGAGTGCTTGCTGAAAGTTCATTGAGAGTGAACAAGTTCAATTGAACGCCAAGAGCTATGACACAAGTCATCCAGCTGATTGTAAAGGCTACAGGAACCACAACAGATCTAACATAGAACAGCTAAAAAACAGGAAAAGTGCCACCAGAGTGCACAGTCTTGGGCAGTATCTTCTTTTTCCTTTCATTTGTTTAATAAAATAAAGAACAAATAGGAATAAACAGATAAAAATGAGAAACTGGGGATTCACAAATGTGTGATGTGGTAACTATGACATTTTTCCATGCATGAACATCAGTTGTGCATGAAAAATACATCCATGAAATAGTTTCAAGGTCTCTTGTACCTCCAGCTCCTGCTCAGGTTCTTTTTTCTTCATATCCTCTTTGCTCTTGTCTTGTTCTGTGCTAGGTGAGCTGCGGACCATTCTCCTCTGGTTGAAGTCACTGATCTGAAACAGGGACAAGCCAAACGCATATCTGTGAGCAGAAATTGTGAGGTTGCGCTGTAAATGAAAAGCAGATATTATTAAGCAGATAGTATTAATCTTATACATATCTCAAACAATCTGTAAGAGATTCTGTTATCAGATTATCAGATTTACAATGAACACACAAGCTTTGTTTAGTTCAGTTCAAGTTTAACTCAGATTTCACTGTATGTCTCCCATTGCAAACCATACACATTGAACAAACATGGTAACACTGAAAATAAGCCATTGTTAACTTTGAAGGTAAATAATACACATTGGTATGTTATGATAAATACTTGACACTAATACAACTAGCATGAAACCAATGTAGCACCATTGTTCTGTAAAAATCTTTTAGTTTAAAATAATGACTGGTGTATTTATTCCTAATACTGTTTGTTTATGAACAATCTTATTAAATTAGAAGTGTTAAAAGACTATTATTGCTTTTTATTTATTTATTTTTTTACAGAGTTTTGTTCTCACCTGCAGGACACGAGTGGGTCCATCTGGCAACACCTGGACTGACAGCACACCAGAACCAGGTCTCATCTTCTGGTTGATGAACTGCTGCTCAGGGCCAGGCTGCATCAGCCCTGAGTCTGGTCCCAGCACCACCTCTACTCCATCATACAGGCCTGTCACACCACCCTTCACCTAACGGGTACAAGTAATTAAAAAAATAAATGGAAGAAAACTATACTTGGACAAACTAATGAAACTACAACACAAAAGATGTGATGAAACTGCAGCGCCATTAAACCTCACAACACAACGGTCTGCAGGGGTGCACAGAGGAGATCTTACACATTCCTCAGGACATACAGTTACTTCAGAAAATATTCAGTTGTCCTCAGTTTACACACATTTTATTGCTAATAAAACATATTACATCATACTATGTACAATAGACAGTGTACCACCACAAATTGTAGGGATGCTATGGTTTTGCTTTTTTATTTGATAGCACATAGTGAGATAGACAGGAAAGGGGGAGGCAGAGAGAGGGGGAATGACATGCAGGAAAGGTCTGCCCGACGCGGGATTCGAACCCCACATTTCACAAATATTGAGGCCACTGTTCTGGGAGCACTGCAGTCCCAGGAGCTCTCTTTAGACCTCTTGGTTTTTGTCCTGACAATTACTGTGAATTGTGACCTTACAAAATTGTGCAACCACTTGAATTCACCACAGGTGGACGTTAAGTTCTATACACACATCCCAAGGATAATTATAGCAAACATGATGCATACAGTATGATGTGTTCTGTACCTTTGTTTAGAAGACTGTTTTCTAAAAACATGTTTTTTTTCTGTTTGTTATTACGAGTTAATAAATGTAGAGTACTCATTTAAAATCAAAATATTATTTCTGAATATTTTCTTGACGCAACTGTTTCAAGGTAGTTGGTGTACTCACCTGTACTACCAGCCGTGGCAGCCCGCAGGTCAGCATGCCTGAGCTGAAGTACCACGTCTGTGTGGTGCTACGGCGTGAGTCTGGCCTCCTGAGCATCAGGGGCTCAAAACTGGGAAAGAGAGACAGGGAGGGTTCTCACAACCAATTTTCATTTTACTTAAAACTAATCAATTGTAAATTCTTTCTGAGAGAATAATTTGTTGTTATTAATAATTTGTTGTTTGTCTAATAGCCCATATAGGTGCATACAGTACAAACCTGTTGTCACTAACAGCCGCCAGCCCTGCTATGTCCAGCACCAAGGAGGAGTCCAGCGGGCGCGGCTGAGCTGGCTTGCTTTGCGGTGGAGACGAGCCTTCATGACACAACATACCGGTCCCAGTCATCCTCCATAACTGTGAGCGCTTCCCTGGTTCCTGCACAGTAATCAACATACATTTTGCTTAGGGCTGACCCAAAAAAATCGAAGTCCCCCCGCCCCCCCACCGGATGTTACGATGGCATTGCCGGCATTTCTCCCCTTCCCCTCTGAATTTTCATGACACTAATGGAACTAAAGAGTCAGTGCTTTAAGGGGGACATTGTGACTTTTATGAGATCCACACAACAGGTATCATTCATTCTGGGTTTTCCTGAACTTAACACTTTTACCTTCTTTTTCAAGATGACCCTTTGAGTCTTGGTGTCCACATCAAGAACAAGCTCAGCACAGCTCACAAGACGCTTCTTTCCAACAAGTCGTTTCTCAGCATTCCTGCAACAACAGAGCAATGCTGCCTTTTTTCCCGATTTTAAACTTATTTTACAAAATGAGATTCTTATTAGACATAACACTGGCCCATACTGTGAGAAAGTGTGCGTGGCTGCGATGTAGATGAAGTTCTCGTAGTAGAGTTTGTTGTATTCTCTGAAGAAATTCATATCAGCTGTGACCTCTGAGGATCCGGCTCCCTTTGCGGTCAGTGTGAGGTAGGGTGCCAGTGTGGGTTCATCACAGGCGTAGTCCAGCTCCGAACCTGCCTTCACCTCAGTGTGCAGCCGCATGTCAGCCACTCCATGCTGCCAGAACTGGATCGGCACCTGAGGGGATTAAAATAATGGCATCTATTATACTTGTCTAGTTCATAGAGAGAGATCAGAGCATTCAGGTAGTCATTCAGGCACAGGTAATTTTGTTTACCCCATAGTAAGAGGTCATGTGACATCACAGTGGCTTACCTCAGACATGTTGACAATGCGAAAGGGTGGAGGCAGCTGATCAGTGTCAGTAAAGGAGATCTGGTAAGTGGCTCCTTTCAGGGTGACCTCTGTCCGAAGGAAGAAACAGTTCCCCAGTATGTCCCTGTTCAAACAAAGATCAAATACCACAAATGTCAAATACACTTAGGGTGTATTCACACCTGCAGTGTTAGTGCGCACTAAATCTGGTGCGCACTAAATTTGGTCCAGTTTGGGTTGGTGTGAAAGCAAATCGCACTCTAATGCACCAAAACTAGTGCGGCCTGAGGAGGTGGTCTCGGTTCGGCTCCAGCTGAACTCTGGTGCACTAGTTTAGGTGTGAAAGCAACCGCACTCTGGTGCGAGCCAACTGCCAGGCAAACTCAACACGTTTGAGCTAAAAGGGCTCCCGTAGTCACTGACAACGGGTTAACGCAGCGGGGAGACCGCCCGGTGCTCCGGTGCTGCGGAGCTCTGTCCCCACAAACGAAGCAGCAGCAGCGGGGCAGCCGGTCGGTGCGTGTCTGCTGAGTCCGCTCAGGTCGGCGGGTCCGTCCCTCGGGTCCGCGGAGCAGCTGATTACCGAGCAGCGGAGGTCCGTGTTTAACGTTTAACCGGGAACTAACGGGACCGAGCTGGGTGAACGCAACCGGAAACCAGCCGGAAGTACCAAACAGAGTTATACATGCAAACAATATAGAAATAAATGACCAGAGCTTCTAACAACCGGCCCTACTGGAGTCTCCATCATGAAAGTTTTATCAATCAGCGCTTCCAGATTCCAACCGGTAGTCATGGAGACGTGACGTTCTCCAAGTTTGGTCCCGAGTGACAAAAAGCAGGTGTGAACGCAACCGCACTAACTGAAAAATGAAACAATGTATCATTTTAACATTTGGTGCGCACCAGGGTGCGCACTAAACAGGTGTGAATACACCCTTATTCTGTCTCAGTATAAAACATACTGAGTTGTATATTATCATGCCATGGCTTCTGGTGAAGAGTCCTGTAAATAATATTTGTTCATTTGACTAAAAGCACTGCTTCAAAGTGGTGAGTACTTTTTTCTTTCTTTTTTTAGAGTACAGTACTTTAGAAAATGTACTTTGCTATTGCCCAATGCTCATAAAAAATAATAACACATTAGTGACTTTGGGCTATAAAATGTGGTTTGTCTTTGTAATGTACAACATTAAACTAATGTAATCATGTATGCTGTATATTCAATTAGCAAACAGTTGAGGGATGATTGAGTATAATACAAATTGTGAATTGTAAATCATTGTAGAGTATATTCTGCCACTGAATGCTATGTAATTTGTAAAGGAAGGAAAACACAAGTTCAATCAGGCTCTTTGTGAGACAAAATATAGGACATCAACAGTTTCTATCTGTAGCTCACCTCATGTTGATGTGGAATGACTTTGGTTTGTTGACCTCAAAGCCCCCAGACCAGGTGCAGTCAGCAGTGTCCATGAGGCGCACACACAGCAGCTGGTCATAGTCATTGCGGGGCCAGTGGAAGACAACGTTGGAGCCCGGCAGGGTGGAGATGTAAGCCTCTGGGTTGGCCGTACCCTTTAAAATAGTAATTCATCAATGTAAACTGTTACCTTGTACTTATTGCCTGACCCTGTGAGTCAAACTTGTTGTAGGTGTTTATGCAGGTTCACTGGAATCATTCACTTTCTCGCTTACTTGGACCCTAACATGAGGCAACAACGTGGAACCAGGGTTTCTGACTGGAAGTCATCAAGAAACTAAGGATGGTATTTTTGAATTATTCTTAGTGCAGTGAGAAGGCAACATATCCCCCATGACAAGGCAGTGAGCCATATCCCCCCCTCTAGGTAACAACACTTTTTTGTGAACACACACCAATGAACAGGCTCGCTGTGCACATCCAGAAAAATCAAATCCTCACCTTTCCTCGTGCAAACTCTCTTTGAGCGAAAGCCAGTTTGTGTGAAGATCGGTTGTCCAACAGGTAGCGTGGGGCAAAGGTCACTATGTGGGTGTCCCTGTAGCGTCCCTTCCCTTTTCGCACACTGATGCCTGTTTAGATCAGACACAGAACAATAAATACCTGACTAAGTGTTTAATTATCAGCAAATTTATACAGTTTATACATATCCCACAGACAACATTTACCTGAATGCATCGATAAAAAATAAATTTTAAGGCAATGAAATAAAACCTATGCTGAAATGTAAAACGTTTCTAAAATGATTTTTCACTACAAATTACAACATAATTGGAATTTGGCCTATATAAGTACGTTTTACAAAAAATCCCCACAGGCTGCTCCATTATGTCTCTCTTAATGCTTCTAGTGTAGAGTTATATATGCAACAACAATCCATTAAAATGATCTTCAGAGGATCCAGTTCAGGGCCAATCCTGTATCTCATCTGTGCTGAACATCATTACATAATCCGGTAGGTCAGTGAGTGCTTTTGAACTGTCGAATGTACTTGCCTATGTTGTAGATAAGGCCAGGCCTGTTCCCATGCTGTATAACCTTCACTGCCCTCACTCCGCTCCCTCCGTCCAGGGAGAATCCCTGGCACCAGCCCGGTACTCCATCTGGGTGGATTCCTTTCCCGATCCGCATAGTGCACCTGGCATCAAGATATATGTGGAGAAGATGTGATGCAATGACAGATAAATAAAATCTCTGGGGGGGGGGGGCATCTGTAGCGTATACTTCGGGCTCAATAACTGAGACATTGTGTACGATCCAGATTGCTAAATGGAGTGGTCTGGTCACTGGGAAGCACTTACATGGCAGGCTGCTCCTTGTCCGTGTAGCAGAAGAGTAATGGACTTAGACTTCGGGCCAACTCATGCTCCTCAAACTGACCCCCTGCATCGGCTTTACCATTGTCCTGACGGAAAATCAATGGCAGACCTGGGGGAGGAAAGTGTCTTTAGGAAATAAGTGCTGATAAACTCTTAGTTACTGACTTGTGAAATCTATACAAGTGTAGTTTTCAGTAATAAAAGACAACATTACCTGTTTTGTTGATGAGCCAGTAGGGGGCAGAAATCAGGATTTTCAGGGCCCCTTGTGCCCGCAGGATGATGCGGATGGTGAGGCAAAGCAGACGTTTGTTGGTATCATACAGTCGCATGCGTACCACGTAGTTCTGAGTCCCAGGGGGGATCAACAGCTCTTTGCACACAGGGAAATTTTCCAGCAGGACTCCTGAAGGACACAGCCCAGGAACAGAAGGAGTGAGGATTAAAAGATGTTAAAGAGATGCACTCCGCGGTGATAAACATTTGAAAAGTTCCTACCTAGCTCTAAATTCTGTGAGGTGTCGGCCGCGTGAAGAATGGCCTCTTTTCCCGGCTTCAGTGAGCCTTTTATGGGCGTTCCTTTGATGTAGAAGTTGAGGTCACATGGCAGCAGGTTGGCCACGACCATGGTGGGTAACAGGTAGATGGTGTGACCTGGCTGTCGATAGATCTGCTTTGCACTGCCAGAAACTCTCTTAGCAGGTTGCTGCTCTGGGTAGTCCTCCTTTTTGATGACCACACAAAACCTGAAATATGCAGAGAAATTAGTTGAACCGTACCACATGTGAGGAAGACAACAACCAAAAACACAAAGTCAAAGTTTATTGTATTTACCTGAAGTTACGTTTGAAGTTATCATCAAAATCTGCTGACTGACACTCCCTCTTACTGCTGCTGATCTCTCCCTGCCGCTCCACACTGGTCCAGTGGATGGGCACCTTGCAGAAGAATAAGCCCAGGCCTTTGGGCCGTGCCTGTAGCCGCCAAGACGTCAGGTGGAGGGGGACTGCCAAGGCCTGGCCAGGAACGATAGGAGGCAATACCACTGGTTCTGCAGGCACAGAAAAACAAATGTCTTTATTAAAGAGACAAAACACAATATAAAAAAAGATAATGTGAGATCAAAAAAGGTATAAAAAAAATCAAAATAACACAAAATATATTAATTAATGGAATCATAATAACACAACTGAATAAAATGAACAGGATTAATGAAATCTGTCTTACTGTCAGGAGCGGAGGGGCTGTCTAGTCTGACCTCCATAGGAACATCGAGCCGGTTCTTCACCATGAGAGCAGAGCGCACCGTGATGACCTTCCTGGCACTGCCCTCCATAGTGATGGAGAACACCACTCTGACAGGAGGCAGGGCCGAGAACTGAGGGGCCAGAGAGAGTCACACTCAGTACGTTTACATGACACTTGAAAAAACCGAATTATTGCCTTAATCCGACTATAACTGGACAACTGAAGTGCATGTAAACACCTTAGTCCGACTGAAATCGGAGTTGAGAACTCCAATTAAGACACCAGATAATGCGATTGGAATTCGATTTTCTCCGTCATGTATACACCTTAATCGGAGTATAACTGGACAATGCATGTGCGCATGCTCCACAACCGCACAAAGTGGAGCAGAGAAGCCGCCCGAACCCGGCAAAGTAAAGAAAAAAACCCAACATCAGCGCCGATTCAATGCATTTCACACAGCGCGACCAGCAAGAGCGTTTTATTAAAAAAAAAAAAAAAAAAAAGAGAGAGAGAGAGAGAGAGAGAGAGAGAGAGAGAGATTTTTTTGATTTTAAAAATCCAATTTTAATTAGTTACACCTCCTTGTTCATAAAACCATCCTTAATAATACATTGAGAGAGAGAGAGAGAGAGAGAGAGGGAGCCCGTATCCTATTCTCAGTGCGCATCCAGCCCAGACTGGCGCGTCTGGTCGGGAACTGCAGTTGATAATTTATTATTAAGCTTATAAGTTGTTTATATTCAGTTTTTTAGGAGGTGACAGAAAAGTCAACAGGACAGGGGGCGTATTAACCCGCTGAAGCATAGACCCATATCCAACCTCAATGCTCTTAAAATCCTTGAACAAAACTGTTACTAACCAGTTTGATTATTCTTTCTTTCTTTACTTTTCTGGGTCTTAGTGATGCATTTTGCACTGTTGATTGAGACTGTAACATGTCTTTGGTTTTAAAGGAACCACACTAGGCTGGTTTGAGTCATCATCAGATCAGGCTGTGATCAAGTGATGAGGCCAGAAGAGACTTAATGAGGCTGTCAAACTTGAAACATTATGTCTCAAAAAGATGACGAAAAACTACTCCGTGTGTTTGTTTGACTTTAGACTGAAGCACTGTTATTCTTTATTAACAGGATGTTCACATAACTGGGTGAAAAGCCTCCAGCTGATCCAAAATGCTGCAGTAGAGTAGTGACAGGAACAAGGAGAACAGATCATATCTCTCCTGAGTAAACCTCATCGGCGCCACCATTTCTATCACATTACGTGTCCTTAACTTAATTAGAGTCTTAAATCTATCCCATTTCTGTTTGGCTTTCCGTTTGAAACATCTACAAGAATTGTTAAGTTTCATTGACAACAATTGGACTATGTATTTTAAATGTACAAGTACTTTAAAAAGAACATGTTGAGGCAACAGGTATTCTAGTGTCGGTGTGAAAGTGTACAAAGAGTTAATATTAGATTGTTATAATACATATACTTCCATCTTCACTCTGTGTAATATGCAGGGCCTTTATGTGTTCATGCTAGTGATTATCTGAAAACTAGATTTAGTTTAATTTATGGCGTAAACTTTCAAACTTCCTTTTGTTCTTTAGTTTTTAGTGCCAAGAAAAGCAAATTAGTTTCTCCAGTTTTAATCCGCCCAACTATTATGTATCCAGTGAATACTGAGCATTACAGCTGGAACTGTAGTTACAGACTATAAGTCTGCTTTCATTGACTGCTCACTGATCAAGAAACAAGACTTGCTGTGCTTACATAAACATGTGGGTGGATGATGTTGGTCCTGCTAATAGGACTGCCAACCTGTGGAGGAGGAAAGGAAAATGAGATAATTACAAATAAACATTTGACAGCAAACTCTTGGCCAGTTTGTTAGCCTTGGGATTGTCAACATGAATTTCTTTCTTCTGAGTTTTTGACTCAAACTTACAGTGTTGGAAGAGTTGTTTCTATCTGGAGCAGCATAACGGAAGAAAACACCCACTTTGTCCACAGACACTGGCTTGACTTGCTCCCACCCACACACACGAACCAGCAGCTGGTGCAACTTCAGCTCATGAGTGTGCCTGCAGAGGACAAGACAGAAAGGGATACATAATGCTGATCTATAAGATTAAACTATGAATAGAAAACAACGTTTACCATTCCATCATTTATACTGATATAATATACTGATATTTATACTTATTTAGACTGAGTTTTATAACTAAGTTCATATTAGTTAACATTAATAACAACAACATTGTAACATTTGCTAATACACGCATTATTGATGTATATGTTCGATTATGACCTACAGAAGAATATATTTGATATATTAGTAAAGCCTATAAAATGAAAGATGAACATAAATATATGGTAGATTTTAGTGTATATCTATATAATTTATAGAAAAATTAAAACGGGCTCATACTGTATGTCTCCAAATCTCTGTAATAGAACTGATAATCACATTTTGAAGTATACCACAAAAAGGTTAAATTCAAACAGTTAAATGACTATGGTACTGTAATTATTTATCAATACCACTTAACGACCCAGCACCGTACACAGTGCTTATATCTTACATTTTGTGATTCTATAAGAGATTTTGTAAGAAAAACAAACAAATAATTAAATTAACGTTGCTTAATTTAAGAATGATTGTTAAACCAGTCAACAGTTTCATAAACAATCCCATATTAACTTGACCACTTTCACAGGAGAAGTGACTTGAGCATAAAGAGCTGTACCGGTGGCGAAGTTTCTCTCGGGCTTCAAACTCAAAGGGGATCTCCTCTCCAGGCAGCACCTCTCTCCACTGGCTGACGTTGTGAGTGTCATCAGTTCCTGGACCGTGGAAGTCTGAGATGGAGTCTGCACTACTGCTGTGGGACAGTGCCACCCTGTGGGAAACACGTGATCAGCTTTATCTGAAGACATTTCTTTATATGGTTCAGAGCAGCAGTAGCTGTTACCATGGTAATGCAACCAGAAAGGCCAGGGATCAATAATGTCAAAAGATGATGGGAGCATTGGGAGCATGATATCATGTTAGCAACCTACCTTGTTGGGGTTGTTGTCAAAGTGGCAAACCACATGGTGCATCCTGTGTGGTTGCATAGAGCGTACGGTACAAATGGCTGTCTCCGCTTGGACAACTTCACATCTGCCGGGAGCAAAAATGAAAACCAATCAGAGAGAAGATGAGTGTGCTTGGCGTCTTAACTCTATTCAATACTAATTCATTAGTGTTTGTTCAATTCAGTGATGCGTGTCTGTTCCTGTTCAATCTGTATATGGCAGATGTGAAATACAACTCTTCGCCTTGTCACATCCAAATATACAATTGATTACATACATTGGTCTTCATTGGAAGGAGCAGGTCATCGATTGTTGGAGGTCTAGGCTCACTCTACAGCCAGTCAACATGTGAGAGAAGGAGACTGAGATGGTGCACACTAATAAATACCTACTAGGTGTGCACCTGGACTGGTCCCTGAACACATCTGCCATCTACTGGAAGGAACAGAGCCAGCCCCTTTTTTATTCAGGAGGCTCAGGTTCTTTGACGTCTGCAGTGAAATGCAGCATATGTTTTATCAGTCACCTGACCTGAACACTAGGAGACTGGACAAGCCGGTTAAAAACGTGATTGGGAAGAGTCTAGACTCAATGAGGACTATTGTTGACAGACACATGCAATGTATGATGCAGGACATCAGCCAATACAACCTCTCCACAACATTGTGGAAGGTCGGAGAAGAAGCTGAAGCAGCAGCAAAAGTCTCATCTCACTAGGCTGCAGGACTGGGAGGTTCAGGAGATCCTTTGTCCCCACTGCCAACAGACTGTACAACACCAGAGCCACCTCAGCCATCTATCTAGAGATGGTGAACTGTTGCTATGAAGGGATGAACATGGTAAGCAATACTCAAGACAGTGACATTCAAACCATGATTGACTGGTAGGTACCAAGAAGAAAACATTCCCCATAAGGCAGATTGGCTCCATGGATTCAGATTCTGACTCTGTTGACCATCTGCTCAATCAGCACAAACCCAGATCCATCAGAATCGGTCTTCAACTGTCCAGTGTTGGTGAATCTGTGCCTACTGAAGCTTTGAGTTTCTGGTGGTTTTCTTGGTGACAGGAATCGGAACTTGATATGGCCTGCAGCTGTAGTTCGTCCATCTCAATGTTGAATGTGTTGCTCACTTTAAAGCTTCTCTGCTCAGCACGGTTAGTTGGTGTTAGAAGAGGGAATGCTCTCTGAAGATAGAGCAGGACGTCCATGACTTTGGTGCCTTGGTCCATCATCAGGGAACCACAGACAGTTGGTCTGGTCTGAGATTGTCTTGTGTGCAGGGGCGGGAATGCAACATTGCTTGGAGGAACACAGTGGCTGAGAAGGAGCATAAGGATGATTGCTTGAGTACAAGTAGTGGGTGCAGACCCAGACGTCTCTCTGAGAGCAGCATTAGTGACTGAATTTGATCCACTGAGAACCAGGGTAATAATTGACCATTTGGGCTGATGTATTCTGGACCTACTGCTCAGCTTTCACTGCACACAAAGGACGAACTGCCAGAAGAGTATTGCAATAACCAAGGTGTGATATCACCATGGCCTGGACCAAGAGCTGGGTGGTGTACTGGGTCAAGAAAGGCCTGATTTTCTGATGTTGTATAGAGCAAAGTGCCACTGAGAGATGGATGCAAAATGGTCAGAGAAGGATAATTGGTTATTACACTATGACACCCTATATATACATATTTACAAGTATATATAGTATTTTTATGCTCAAAGTAATGTAAAAAACAAAACCAGCAATCACATGATGAATAATCACACATAATCTCTAAAAACAAATCATAGACTAAACTATTGTGCAATAATGTCGGGAGGATCCACAACTGACAATGATGCAGTTGGAAAACAAATGATGAACATTCATGCTGCTCAGGGAAACACACAGCAGACGGAAACTTAGGGGAGGAAAGACAAGACATACTGTATATAATTATAGTTAAATCTAGACTAGACTGAGAGAAGCTGATTTTTAACTCTAGTAGTCACCACTCAATCCCACAACACCTCTGAATATAAGGCAGGGTCCATTCAGCTGTGTCAGGCATTACAGGCAGATTAACAAAACCATCTGCAAGACAAATGAGCCTGAATTATTTGAATAAGAAGTCCTCCAAGTGATATATGCAAGTACTGGGTAGGAAGTGTACGGACAATAAACATATATGGTCTAAATTATTTTTTGGGCTGTCTTTTCATGTTATACCAGACTGTCTTATTAATGAGGGATCATGGCTCTGTGTGGGTCAGACCACCTGTTGCAGATATATATGTTTTGGACCAAGAACTGATCTGGGATTAGTCATACTTCCCTGTTGGGATTGTGTGATAAACATCTAAAGTGCATTATATGTTTGCACAGTCGTGCACAATAATATTTTTGATATATACACAGTAAAGACAAGGGGAAATGACAAGCAACAAAGTCCCAGTCAGACTCCACCCTGGGACACTGTCATTTCTGGTCAGTCTTGACTTCTGAACCACATAGCTGCACTGCACAATGGTCCTGATACTAATATTAGTTGTAATATACAATTGATTTGTTGGTAGCAAACAGATGATCTTATTTTGATGGACCTTACTCTGACTGAATGAGACCTTTGATACTCAGTGTGCTGGCGAAGTGGCTGACTAGACGACTAAGCTCTGAACGGTACCTCTGGAGTGAATCTGCTGCTCGAGGCAGGTCAAGCTGGCTGTGCTCCTAGTTCTAAGATGAGCAAGAGGAGCACCTGACAGCGGAAAGAGACAGTTACAACACACAGAGACACATGCAGAGGAAACACACAATAGGCTTCACTTCACATCATCTCCCTTCTATTTGCTTGTTTTCAGAATTGTAATCAACATATCGCATGTCCATTAAATACATTTCTCTACTAGAGGACTACAAGAACTTGGTTAATGAGTTGCAGGTTCTGTGGTAAATCTATTTGATTGATACTGTTTATATTGTTAGCACCCCTTGGTCAATAAACAAAAAGAGCCACCAGTACCAATCATCTATAAGTGAGTGTATGTTATATCAATACCAAGTTCCACATTGCCAACATGTTTTTGTTTTGGTTGATTTGTTTCAGTGAACACGGGCTACACTTCACAGCACACAGTGCTTCTCTCAGCTGCAGATACTAGAGTGTAAACCACAGGTGATCAGTGACTAGAAGTATTAATTCCCATCTTTCAATCACACATTTTTTATGAAATTGCCCGATAATGACAGGGTAGCAGTTAATCACTGCATCTCATTCAAAAATAACACTATGAAGGCTTGCAGAAAATCAGCTCAAATCTGCTTTTATACCAACAACTCTTCATACCTAAGTAACCCATGAACCAAGTTTCTCAAAGGATAAATGCATGTGACCAAGTATCCAACTAAAGCCCCCCAAATCTTAAACCAGCCTCTTAAGGAATAACTGGTGCTATTCTCTGTTTTTCTTGTTATCAGCCAATTCCATGAAAGCATAAAGAACAAAAACCAACAGTATGTCCTCTCTACCCCCCCTACCCTGTGTTTGGCAATTCTGAATTGACTGCCCACCCCTGGTTCCGGTTTGTCCCATGGCCCTTTGCTGCAATACCCACACTGTACCCGACTGTACCTGTCTCTCTCTCTCACTGTAGTACTGTAATCCCAATAAAGGCAAAACAATAACTTTAAAACGTATGGTGTTCAGAATTCAGAATTTTACCTTAGATTAAGCTGTTATCACATCTAAAGACAATTTATGTATGTGTGTATGTGAGTAAAAAAACTTCAAAACCCTGTGATACAGTTGTGGTACTGTTTGTGACTGACACTCACTCTGTCCTAAGTTTGGTGGGTCGACTGATGAGCCCATCCAGGGTAGGGGAGGTGAAGGAATGGGGCTTGGTTCCTCCTTATTACAGTAGTCAGCTATCCAGGAGCTCTTGGTGGTGTTGTATTGTTCTGGAAGGACCAAATAAAAACATTTTAGATTTGATGGTGGCGATTCAGTTGACAATCCAGAGATTTTTGACTGAGCACTGTTACACTCCAAAACACTCTTCGTGTCACACCCATTCAAGTTTGTTGATAAGCAAAGAAGCATGCTCCAGTTTTCACTCACCCAACAGGACAGAGGTGATGTTGACATCCAGTCTCTGCTTGGATCGAATCCCCATCTTGAGGCGGGGAGGATGGAGTCGGCCAGCGGCCTGCTGTTGCCACGACAGGAAGCAGGGCCACGGCTCAATGAAGGGCTCCCAGCCTGGTGCAGCCACACACAGATGCAGTAAGTTATGACAGCTTTAGAGGAAACTGCACTGACTTACACTGAAGTCTGGGAGTGTTTTTTATTCTAATCCGTATCAGAATATACCCCAAAAGATTAGCAATTGCAATTCCTGTTTATTACCACCCTACAGCATTGATTGAGTGTGTTTTGCTGGATACTATCTGTAGAAGCTGGCTTAATTTATTATTATTATTATACATAATAATAATAATAATGTCCTCACTCAAGGAAAGAAAGATAAAATGAAACATTAAAGCTGTTAGTTAAGATGTGTTGACATTGTTTAACAAAACCAGTTGAAACTGGTTGAGTTAAAGCAGAAGTAAGTGATATATTTGTGTTAATATAAGTCTTAAATAGTTATATCTTCCGACAGCAATCACTTACATAGAGTGTTTGGTCTGAAACACGGGTCTCTCAGTCCCTCTGCTCTGCTCTGAGCCGAAGAGAAAACATTTATCGTATCCTACAGTTTTTATCCAATGAGGTGAGAGAACGGCATGCAGGGCTGTGTGTGCAGCCAAGGAACGCCGTGAATGTGGTGACGTAGCGACGAGGACTGTTATGGTGCGTTCAAGGAAACTCGTATTTTTCCGACCTGTGAAGTTGTACCAGTTCGATCTGGTACGAGTTCACCGGTCGGAAGTTACGAGTGGCCGTTATAGTGACTTTCACCGGTAAAACAGGTCGGAAAAACACGAGTGGGTTGCCTGAAACGCTACAAAGTCGTAAGTTGTGACTTGAAGCTGTAATTTACGATTTCAAAAGCCTGCCTGGAACGCAGCATTAGCGAAAACGACCGGACCACTCACTTCTGCTTTAACAGAAAAAAAGAAAAAAGAAAAATAATGCTATGCTTTTTCTTGAAACCACTTATTTTGGACACTCGGACAGATGGACACATCTTTCATTTTCACGTCCATGTTATGATGTTTTTACAGTTTTACAGCACTTATCCTCAAAAGTTTATCCATCATCTTTTCTAATTCTTTGAATTCTAATTCAACAAATGAACTAATATCTAAACTCACTTTTCATTATCATCAAACCATTAAATACATGTTAAAGTGCTGTAAGTACATTTTTTTTACCTGACAGTTCTCTGTTGTAGTAGTCTCCAGACAAGGTGAAACTGGCATTGCCTTCCTGAGTGGAACCAATGCGCTGTAGCACATACAGCCCTGCAATCACAAACATAGTGTGGATTACAATCATAACTTTCATCTTTAAATTCACCGATTTGCAACTATTTATTTATTGTACTATATATAGCTACAGTTCTCTACGGCTGTTTTTGGATTTATTCTACTGACGGAAAAAAAGTGATCGCAGTTCTGTTTTTGTAGTTTTTTTCACTGGACCACAACAATGAGGCCAGCCATATGATTTCAAATATCATAAACTTAATAACTAACTGACCAAGTTTCCACCAGTGGTCAACAAAAAGTGCTTTGTCACCGAGTTTGAGTATCTGGTTCAAACAGGTTCTGTTAGGGAGATGTTTACGGCTGCAGATTTGACAACTCAGCGTTGTTTCTAGAGACTTTTTTTCAAACCTAATAGATGACTAGAGTGTGTGGATGCAAACATTCAATTAATCGGTCATTGATAACTGTAAGAAGAAACGGTAAGAAACTAGAAGATCTGGCCCTGTATTCACAAAGTGTGTCAAGGCTAAAAGTAAGTCCTAACTTACCGATTCAGAAGAAGACCAAATCACAAAGTCTGCTTTCATTCAATGTCACAGCATTTTGTCGCAGACACCTCAACTGATGCTGATTTACTTGAAAGATATAACTCAATAGTGAGAGAACAAAGATCACTGTGGAGTTTGTGTTATTTCGGTGGGTGGGTGATGTTATTGCATTCCTCACGATCATTGCTACATAGAAATAAAGCAGCTTCATTGTCACAGGTGTTCTGTGATCGATGCCATCGATGGGCACAACAGGCTGTGGCTTGTAGGCTGCCTCTTAAGTTAAATTGTCCACAACAGGGGGAGAGGGCAACAATAACAGTGAGCAACGCTGTTGGAACTGAAAAATTTCAAATATGTGCATCGATGTGTGTATGTGCCATACTTGAGCTGTTAAATCTCTCATAATAAGAAAACACATTTCCCAATGTTCATGTTTGATGCTGTGGTATACCTTAGAGAAAAGAGACTTACTAGAGAAGGTCAACTCAGCCAATGGTATGTCACAATCCAGACAGTCATCGATGAAACAGATGCAAACACTTTCAGCCCTCACCTCCACCCCAGACAGAGCAGTTGAGTGGCTGTTTGAGCCGGAGTCAGCTCTGGCTCGGGAATGACCTGCAATGTTCTCAGCGTTCTCCAGCAGCCATGTGGCTGCCTGGTCCAGCTGACCTGAGGGGCACATTATTCTGTCTTTATCCTGTCTGTGTAGATTATCAGTAAATAGTAATCGACACTTTGTGAGCTCCACAGTCTACAGTCATGTAGAGAACATGTCTGAAGGTCTCACTTACCTTTACAGTGGATCAGGGCTCTTTTGCAGTCTTCTTTCCTGAAGCCAAGGTCTTGTAAACGGGTCAGCTGGCCCTCTGTGGAAAAAAACAACAACCAAACACATGTGTAAAAAAAGGGACCAAGTTTAGTCTTTGTTGACTAATGAAATATTAAATAAAAAAAGACTAAAATTCAAATGAGTGCTTTACATACCTATGAGGGCCTCAGTCTTTTGCCTGAAGCTGTCTTTGGGCGTAGCAGGAGGCTCGGTGCTGAGTGCAGTGGAGGTGTCAGAGTCAGAAGGCAGTGGAGCGCTAGAAGTTGGGATGGATCTGGCAATGGCCAAAAAGAGCTGGATGTCGTTGTACGACAGACGAATGTCCAGAGCAGGAAACTGGACCTTTCAGAGAAACACACGGACAATTAACACGTAACATCAGAGACAGCACAATAGGAATAGTTTCTGTGTATCTGCTTTGCTAATAAGAACCCAACAGGATTACAAGAAGGAACACTGTGCACATCTACAGTAGCCTGTGTTGTTCAATTGTTCACAATTGGAGCACCCAGAGGAAAAGTGCTGGGGTCTCATTTATAACCGTTGCGTACACATAAAACGGGGCCTGAAAGTGGCGTACGTGACTTTCCACGCCAAGGTTGTGATCTATAAAAAACAAACTTGACAGGAGAATGTGCACAGCTCTAAGCAAACTCTGACCCGTGCGTACGCATGGTTTGGAGGAAAAGGGGAATTGGCGACACAGACGGTGTGGTGGTGAACTGAAGTCAGACTCAGGAAATGTAGAGTGAGAAGAACGATTATGTTTTTATTATTTTATTGCCACGGTGATTTAATTAAACTGTGTTATTTTGCACTGGTGTTTCAGAAACATCTTCTTAGAATTTAACTGAAAATTCAAAATCAAAATTCCTTCTCTATATTTAATCACCACCATCTCTCAATCATATTGTCCACTCTCAGAGCGCAGGAGGAGGAGAGGACGGCTCGGCTGCATGGGATAAATACATGGTGTAAATAACTATATGTTCCTATGATACTGTGAACGTATGATCGAGAGTCAATTAAATCTCAAAGCCTGGAAAATAAAAATCCAGTAATCGTTCACATTACATTCTGTTTTCTTGTTATCAAGAGAAGTGTCATGTTTGATCATTCCTCAGAATGTAACTGATTGCCGATATGCCGATTACACAACCATAACTGGACTCATGATGACCAACAACAACGAAACTCATTACAGAGAGCAGGTGGCCCAAGCTGTAACTTGGTGCCAGGACAATAACCTCCAACTCAACACTTCCAAAACTACCCCTCAAAACACCCCTCCTCATCTCTGGACAACCCATCACAATCACAGACTCCTACAAGTTCCTGCCACTCATATCAGCAACACACTCAAATGGGACTATAACACAAGCCATATAATAAAAAAAGGCCAACCAAAGACTATTCCACCTCAGGCAGCTCAAGAAATTCAAAGTCAAACGCAATCTCCTCCTCCAGTTCTACACAGCCATCCTAGAAAGCATCCTCACAGCATCCATCTCAGTTTGGTACGGCAGTCTGAACACTCACTCACGCAGCAAACTCCAACGTATCATTAAAAAAGCATCCTTCATCACAAACGCTCCCCTCCCATCACTTGATTCACTTTACCATAAACGCACAATAACAAGAGCACATAAAATAATCTCTGATTCAATACACCCAACCAACCACCTGTTTCAACTATTGCCCTCTGGCAGACGCTCTAGGTCCATTTCAACAAAAACAACCCGGTTCAAAAACAGCTTTTTTTCCCACTGCCATCAGGCTACTGAACTCCACTCATCTCCAAACTCCGTCTGTGTTAAATGTATAGTCTGTATGTAAATGTCTGCTCATGTATGTTAAATGTATAACTGATGTTTGTTGCTACACAGTACTATGTGCTGCTACTATGCTGTGCCGAAAGCAAATTCTGTCGACTTGTTGTGCAGTCCTTAATAAATGAATTGAATTGAATTAAATGAATTTAATTGATTCTGCTAATTATTCAAAGTTTTATCGATCAGTCTAATTACTGTAAATAATACAGTGAGCCCCATGCGTAATTCTGCACCACAGCACCGCTGGAGGAGAAAGGAGGGAGAGTGAGACCATGATGAATGGTTAATAACTAATTTCAGATTAGAACTGTTGTCATTGTTGTAAATGTGCCGAACCGGGTCCAGCATGTGAGAGGGCAGCGCACCAAAACAACACTGCGTGCGCTCCGTGCCGCTGACGCCGTTAACAGCTGCAGCAACATGTCACGTTATCACTTTCACACCTGCAGCCAATTCACAACACCGACAGAACAAGAGCACGTCAGGCTCATTGACATGCAGATCGCATTCATGTGGTGGTTTGCATTGACCATCTATGGTTAAAATGGGGCGTGTACAGGGCGGAACGTGAAGCTGATTCAGCTGCGCACACTTGTAAGAACTATGTGATTTATAAAGGGAAGTTTGCTTAGAAGTGTGCGTACGCAGGATTTTATAAGTCTGAATATTTTTTGGCGCACGCAAAACTTGGCTTTTGGGCGTACGTGCCCTTTTAGTAACTATCCCACGCACAGTTTTAAAAATGAGACCCACTATTTCTTGTCTTTTTGTGTTGCTGCTCGAAAAACTTAAAAACTTAAAAAGCTCAGGCTGCACAGTGTACCAAAAGTCACACATTAGAAATGAAAGAAAAGGAAGATGTTTAAGTCATTATAATATAACTGAATACATTGATTAATACAATGAACTCCATCTGTCTAATGTCAGCACCCACAACTTCTCAACTCAATAGCTCTCCAATCTCTCCAACCATGATCAGTGGACAGACTATTGATTTGACTAATATGTCTGCAGAAACTCACAAGACAGAAAAGCTGCTTGTGTCTTTATATTTATCGGAGCAGATCAGCCAGACACTGACTGCTGCTGTCCACAGATTGTGTCATGCACTCTTTGCTCTATGACTGTGAGACTGATTGGCGACAGGCCCATCCATGGTATGAAGATAAGCATCTTCTGGTTGTTGGTGTGATGATGTGTTGTTAAGATGCTGTTGTCATAGAAACAAAACCAACCGCAGTACTTGTTTTAATGAAGAATAGGATTTATGCACAGCTTCACTACTTCCTGAACTTATGCTGCGTTCGATTGGTCAGAGTCAGACACACCTGGATTAATCAGTTTGTCCAATAATGCTCATTTGTTATTATCATTTGTTGCTATTCTTTGGTTTTTATTCCATTGTTTGTTGTGATAACACCCCCTTTAGCTACATTTACATTACATTCAGTTAGCTATACCCCATGCTGTGAAGTGTTAAACTCTGTGCCTCTGTGTAAAATATGACATGCATATCTCTCTTTGGTTGATTGCTAACTTCTTACCTCCAGAAGTGGTGGGATGTCCTCCACATTAAAGGCATCCAGTAGGCCTGAGCTGCTTTGATATGTGGGACTCCCACAAAGCTCTACTTGAACATTGACAGGGTCTATAATGGACAGCGCCGTCTCCTGCTCACTCCCAAGCCGACACGAGAACACCTGGGGTTGACAAGATGCTAAGAATCAAAACTGGTGAACATAAAAAACTACAAGTACCAATGTGTACTTTTCCTCCTCTCTGAGCCTCACTGGGTACTAAACTAAAGATGAGGTGAGGTGGGTAAAGTGGAGGTGCAAGTTGTAGCAACTGAGACTGTAAATCTTTAAATAAAAGAATCCTAATGAATGGTTGCACTGGTAGAAGTATAGTGTCCTCATTAGTAATATATTGCCACAAACTAGTGCTACAACAGTGCTCACCTCTATTCCTGCAAGGCTGCCAGAGAAGGGTCTATCCAGCAGACGGGGTTTGTAGGTGAGGACAGTGGTCCCTTTCAGAATGATGGCATTGGTATCCAGACAGGATGAGTCCTCCACAACCACAAACTCTGTGCCTGGGGACAAATGTGGGGACACGTCATTTAGCATTTCATATTGATTGTGGTCATCTGCCTTTGGCTCTAGGAAATGTCATCCATACCTCTCAATCCCCTTTACAGTAATTGGCCAGTCATCTATATTTCCTAGTTGACACAGTTTTGAAGCATTTTATTGCAGAAATGGGTCCAATCATGCTGACCTGTGACATTGATCTTGACCTCCAGATAGCGGTCCTGAGTAACAGGTACTGTGGACCTCTTTGTGATCACACCACTCTTGACTGTCTTTGGCATGACGGCTCCAGTGGTGGTGGCGCTGACCGTGCCTGAGTCAGTACTGTTACTGCTGGGCCCTTGCTGACGACCATCACTGCTGCTCGTCACCTTCTCCTCCTGTGTCTGCAGGAAGTCTCGTACCAGCTGGAGCCAGTCGAAGATGAGAAAGACCCGCAGGTTGTTGAGGACCACCGTGAAGCAGGAGGAGTCACGTGTAGACCTGCAAAGAACATGGCCCGCAGCTTATGTTACTAACTCTTTACTGGCTAAAATCACCTTACATATCTATGTATAGTCATTTTTGGAAATGTTTCATCAGCTTGAAAAGTCTCCACTGATACCTGTAATGCAGCTCCAGCTGTAGAGACGCCCGGTTCGAGCCTGTTTTGGAGGGCTGAAGGATGCAGTCAAAGACGTTGTGCTTTGCCCCATTAGTTCTGCCCATACTTTTGGTCAGCCCAGTGTACCGAGTGTCATATGCCAGTATGGAGTGAGACACCAGGTTGAAGGACTTGGATCCGTTGGAGAAACTTTCAAAGAGGAGCTTGGATCTCATAAAATCAAACCTTTACAAGAGAAATACAAATATAATATTCAAACATCATCTTGTCTATCCATACAGCATTATACAATGCTGACATCTGGTATTCCCTTAAAAAGTCAGAGTAAATGTCACATCTAAGTATTGAAAATCAAAATATGATTCTATATGTTTTTATATTATCATTTAAAGATACAGAAGGCTCACCTTGCTAATGAGCGTTTGTGGTCCGTGGGTTTAGGCCTGTCAAAAAGCTCCAGACTGACATCCATCATGTCCACCAGGAATGACAAGTTTGTGTAGACATCTCCACTCAACACCGTCTGAAGGATATAAAACATCATTATCAAAAACTATGAGCTCTATTTCATCCTTTCATCTAAATACACCATGAACTAAAAGTTAGACGTTGGAACCTTTCTTGCAGCATAGATTTAACGAAAGGAAAAGCTGATGTTGCTTTATGTTATAACAATGTTAGCAAAAACATGCGTGTTTTTCTCACAATTTTGCAAAAATATTGAGAACATTTAATTCCCCTGCAAATAATCTTAAAATATAAATTTGACTAGAAACAATCAACAATTACATCAAAGCCAGGATATTACATGTGTTTAGCAGGTCAAAATGGGCAAATCAGGTGAATTTCATGAGAGAAGTAGAATTTGCTACAAAAAGGTCCACTGCAATAATATATTCAGCGAGTTGATCAGAGTATATGTGCATTTGCATGCTTTCTTACATAGGTGCTGGGATCCTGCAGGTTGTAAGGTCGCAAGAATTCCTCAACTGGCTCTCCTAGGTTGTGCTCCAGCAGCCCTCTGATCAGCTGGTAGTGGTCCAGGTCCAAACAGCAGTGTACCGACGACAGGTTGCCATGGATGGACATGTCAGGTACTGCGTGGCACAGCTCCCTGATAACATCAATGAACACAAACATGAGTCGAAGTAGAGCATTTGGTCCTATGTTAACATCAGGCACTTCCATACCTACAGCTTTTTTTTTAGAACAAATACTCAAAAAGTGAAAGGGCTATATGATGTGGGTAAATGTTAGTCATGTTTTATGAAAATGGACTATTAAGCTTCAGTACTTTTTATGTTTGCTTCCATTTACTCTTGTGTTTATTATAACTATGCACCAAAATGCCTAAGAGCAAATTCATTGCAAGTTGAAAACCTACTCTATGCAAGAATTAAATAAATTACCCCATCCCTTCCACATCTTGCCTAAAACACCTTAGGACTATAGACTTGTGAATTTATGCAGTTAAAAGTGTCCTGAAAGTGCCCAGTGCTTCTACTCATCAATCCTAAACTGTGAGAATTATACTACGGCATGGTGGACATTTGTGGACTAATCACTAGTAGGGAGAGACTCACAACAATGTCACTCATCTTGCTGGTTTATAACAGTAAATCTGAATGAGTTAACTTAAGCAGGCGTACTTGTCCAGGTTACGTTCCACTTTGAGCTTGAGGCGGCAGCAGTTTTTTAACAGGTTGTCTCCAGTGCGACGAACAGTGTATGAAGGAAAGACGAGGTCTGATGTTTCTGCAGGTTTAACCCCACTCTCCCAGGGCTGACAGGGGAGACGCTCTGCAGCAAAGATATCCATCTCTTGTAGGTCCAGTGCAATGCAGTCCAACAGGCATACATGGTCCTCTGAAAGGAAAAGTACACCACATGTCAGGGATTACAACCATACGGTTTAATGGAGGGTACAGTGCAGAGAAAAAAAGAGAGTACAAGTGACAGGTGGACAACAATCCACCACAAAGTTTTAGCTTTTCTCAAACTTCCAAAAATATCAGTCAAAACAGTCATGGGTTTATGTTATGCATGTTATATCAAGTGAATCTTTCATGGTGATCTTTGTGGGTTCGTACTAAAACATTAGCACCCTTTAACTGCAATATAATTGGCCTCTTATCATGACTGAGGTTCACTTTTCAGGTAACCCAGCTCTAGCTCCTGCATGTAGTAGTACTGAAAATACCATGTACAGCTTCCTTTCAGGTGAAACTCACCTAAGCTGTGAGGGCCATCCTCTTCTCTGCCTATGTCGAGCACCTGGGGCCGATCAAGAGTGAAACCCGTCGAGGAAGAGGAGCTGGAGGGGGAGGTTTTAGTCTTCTCCTGCTCAGTATGGCTTCCTGCAGCATTCTGGACGCGCTCCTTTTTTAAGAAAAAAAGAGAAAAGACCTCAAGTCCACTTAATAATATGATCGACACATACACACAAAAACCTTTTGAAGGGGCCAAAGCACAAATGATGTGTCACTGTTTAGCACTGTTTCCACTGTTCAAGCATTCCTTAAAACAATCCATGCAACAGATATTTTAGCAGAAAGCTCAGTCCATCACAGAACCAGCTGCAAACAGACAAACGGCAGACCAGGGGCTGGTTCATCAAAAGTTCTGAAGTACATTTTCAATCTGAAACTGCATTTAACTGCAGTTTACAATGATGCATCAACTGGCAAAAATAATTTATATGTACTGCCAGCTGCCTTTGGACTATGCATGGGATAATTATTTTAAGAAATTTGGGGCTTTTTGTACCTTCATCATTATTATAGGACAGTATGGGAGAGACAGGAAATCAGGTTATAGAGAGAAGGGGGCGACATGCAATAAAGGGCCACAAGTCAAATTCAAACTTGGACAGCTGGGGTTTAGATAAGGCTACTATTTTTATTGAGCCACTGTCAGAGACCCAGTCTGGTATGTTAGAAGCAAGTCAGCAGGCACTGTATGGGTTGATGCACAGGTAGTGTGACTCACCAAAGAAGGGAAAAACGCATGTGCCATGGTGAGTTTCTCTACCTTGTCTTTTCGGGAAAAGGTGCCATGAGCTCCAGCAGGTAGGAAGACGTTCTGTACTTTCAACTGGCCAAGATTGGCCACAATGACCCTTGGTGACCGTGAGCTCTCTGGGATTAGAATAACTGGGGCTCCTGCCTCAATATCCAGCAAAACCCTGGATGCTCGCTGAGGATGATAGCGCACCTGCATACGGAGACAGGAGGCCAGAGAGGAAAGTTAGATAAACAAAGTGAAATTGATAGTGAAGAGGACTAAGTAGTAAAAACAATTAACTTCGACAATAAATTGAGCTGGCATCAGCTGAGATCCTGAGAATGCTTGATGCAGACCTGCACTGGCATGTTCAGGACTATAGAAGGGATTCTGTTGTAAGTACTAACAGAGGTGACTGTGACATACAACGGCGCAAGACCAAATTTGGTCAAATGGTGGTGTCCATCAGAGGAACACAGTCCTGGAATATATTATCAATTTACATTAGAGACTGTGCCACTTACACCACTTTCAAAAAGACCCTCAAACAGTGGTTAGTAGCAAGCCAGACCTGCTCTCATACGTAACTTTTTGTCTTTCTATTTTTCTATATGGACTCTTATGCGTATTAATGTGAATTGGGACCTATTTTTTGTGTAAAACTGTGTTTTATCTATTTGTATACTGGTATATTGTTTGTATGTTATGACTTGCCTTAGGACAACGGATGTGAATTAGCAATTATGCTAACTCCGGCATATTTACATTGATGCTCTGGCTGACATGTTGATTAATAGGAAATGTCCTAATCAAATAAATAAAAAAATAAAAAAATAAGTTGGAGTGATGCTAAAAAAAGGATAAGGAGCAGTAACGGCCAGTACTCACAGCCTGGCCCTCCATTGCAGCCCTCTGCCTGCCCAGGACATCCTGTAGCTGGGTGAAATGCTGAATGAAAGCCACCACCTCGGCCTGGAAGCGCTGGGTGTGGACATATTGCACTGAGGCCATTTGCAGGAACACCTTGATATCACATTCCCGCTCCAGGTAGGGATCAGGTTGGCCGTATCTGAAACAACCAGAACAGACAGGTAAGCAAAAAAAATGTTTTTGAGTTCTTTGGTGTTGTGAGGACTAATTGTCTGATGAAACTTCTGTGATATATACTTATGGATGTTGAAAATAAGGGCCTCCCCTCCTCGTGTGGTGAAACGCTCCCGGTAGAGATCACCATGTGGTGTCAGGTCACTCAGCGACAAACTCCCTAAACTGCCTTGTAATTCCAAGTCCCCATCTGAAATATTATACATGAAGTGATTGCGAGGATTAGGTTATCCTCAAGAAACTAAAAAATGGTAAGTTATGTGGAGGCCTTAACTAAACATGATTTGTGAATTTTTTCATACATACCTAACATTTCAAGATGGGCAGATAATTTGGACACACTAGCTCTGGCAAGCTCATTGAGTTTCTTGTTCAGTATAAGACATAAAGAATGAACCTAAAAATGAAAACATAGACAAGTTTAGTCATGGCGCCGCCACTGCAGAACTGATCCTAGATTAGACACTGGCAGAGAGAATACAAAATCACAATATTTTCATTAGTCACTATACCATGGTGATGTTAGCAACATCCCAAGAGAGGACTTTAATGCATTTTGAAAATGCTACTTGATGCGTATATAAGTTATTTCCAGTAACAGAACGCTATTGTTTAATATTTCATTTAGAAAGTTACAGTCATTCAGTGGGATGTGGCTAACAACTGTCCCACTGATCATTCTTTCTATTTGATATCATTCTCCATCCACAATATAATATATTTCACAAACTGGTTCGAAGGTTTTGTGATATTTCACTCTAAAACAAAACTGTCAGGAAAAATCTCAGCATCACCAAAATCAGTAGCATTCATCCTCTGGGGACCATAACCACCTGAACAACATTTAATTAATGTCCATGGAACAGATACAATTATTATGTAGTGGTCAAGTGAAGTGACACAAATACAGATGTTGACAAGCCTAGCTCGATAGCTTGTAGATTAAATTACTTGCAACATAACATTTCATTTTTTACATGGTATATACTATATGCTGGATATGGGTTATGTAATGTACATGAATACTACATTACACATACATGAACTACAGCCTACCAACAGCACGTAGTATTTTCACAGCCCAGACAAACTAGACCCAGGCATTGACTCACCTTTAGGTCCACCTTGGTGTTGACGGGCTCTGGTGTTTGCTCCTCACTGATGTCTGGTTCACACAGGGGGTGTCCCGGCACAGACTGAACTGACGCAGACTCTACCTTCACAGCATGATTATTGGCTGTGGAGCCGATACCAAAAAAGTCCAGGATGACCACCCACGTCTGCAGCGTGATCAAAACGTCCAGGCAGTTGAAGTCAATATCTATACTTCGTCCCACACCGCCATAGCGCGTCCTGAACTCTGGGTGGCTCTGGTCCACCAGGAGCACATTAATATGAACCAAAGACTCATCAAAGTTTGGAGATGAGTGATGGGTTTGTGTATGGTGGGTAGGAGAGGGGGGTGGAGTGCTGGGACATTCTGCATCGGTCTTGGTTTTGCGACTGCTGGGTGAAGGGGTGCTGGGATGCCTCTGGTAGAGCTGGAAGACATTCTGGGCCTCTTCCATGTGAGCAGGCAGCGAGCGAGGCATGTCTGGGTACAGGGCATTAGATGCTGACGGACAGCTCTGGGAAAGGTATTCCTTTGGACTGAAGGTGGAGGGCTTGGGAGCTCCACGAGACACCATCAAATGTTTGTACTTAGACTCTGGGTTCTGCTCCAGGAGGTCCTCCATTAGCAGCGAGCGCAGTGCCAGTTGGACCGCCAGTGTCTGTGGGTGGTCTCTGGTGAAGTCTCCCTCCAGATCTTGGAAGCGCAGACTGACTAATCCCTGGGAGCCCTGGGTCAGATCAGCACTAAGCTGGACCTGCAATTCTGCCACATGTAAGGTCATTTTCAGCTGAGTGAATGTGGGGGATTGAAGAGGAGGCTTGTGAGACTGCAGAGGCAAAGGAGAGGAAAACGATGAGTGGGAGAAGCTGATGTGGGGAGGATCCCTTGCGAACAGTCCTCCCTGAGGATCAGGGAAGCGGTGAGGTCTGGTGGAGGAAGGAGTTGGTGGTGGGGGTGTGGGCGGTTGACTGGGTGTGACCCGTTGCTCCTCAATGAAGGACAAATTATCCAGTGTGTGGAGGACTTGCTCATAAACAGACTTGCACAGGAACACCTATCACCAGAGAGTCACATATTAACACCGTTAATAAATACTTAGTAACATTGTAAAATAGTTATGAAAAGGCCCTGAATACCCCGATGCATTTTTATTTTTCACTTATTCTGGTTAAATAGTCAGTTTCGGTTAAAGAAAACAACCAAGAGCAACAGAGGGGTGAGTATGAGATTACTGCTGTGATGATGGACTGAGCACTGTGTTTGTTTACTGAATCTACTTAGTAAGGCAAAGAGAACCACCCTTTAATATGAGTTACAAGACTTTTCTTGGGGTCTGATCCGTCTCTAAAATTGGCCACAGTAAAATTGTACTAGTACCATTACTATACAAAACACATACACTTATAGGGATTTATATTAGATGTAGATATAGATTTACAGAATTTACATAGTACAAACCTGAACAGGGTTGACAAATTTGCCCTCAATTCTTAGTAACCCTGTGCTCCTACAGGGCTCCTCCGTGGTGAGGAAGGAAAACTGAACATTGTCTTCGTCAACGGGAACTTTCTCCAGGGTGAACTTTATGGTGGTGTCTTTCAATATATGGAAGGCTGGTGAAGAAATACATATGAAAAAGGTATGTTTTCATTATTTTCATTACCATGTACCATTCAGAATAAAACAATCCTTTGCATTTGTAACATATTAGCAACCAATTCTCACCTTTCCCCCGGCTGACATACTCGAAGAAGTCATGACGTGTAAACTGTTGTTCATCACGACTGACGCTCCCACTGCGAGATGGTGACGTGGTGCTAACACGAGGCCCTCTGCCTGGCCTCTTCAAAACCAAATGACTCATGTTGAGTGAATACAGCCGAATATCCTTGACGAACACCTGGAGAATCTCTCTGTCAGTGTCCTGTCCAGTCACAAAATTCTGGATTTTTATACTTCCGAGATGACCAACCAAAAGCTCAGGGTGTCCAGGCTTACGGGGAATGGACACGACTGGTGATTCAATTCTGATATCAAGGGTGAGCTTCACCAAGAATGTATCCAAGGAGGGTTCAGGTTCCTCTGTGGGAACGTCCTCCTCATCTTCAAATGGATAAGCCCAGCTCTGACTCTGAGTTCGACTTCTCCGTGAGGGAGTCTCGAAGAGCGACACCATACCACTGTACTCTGCTGTCTTGGTGGCTAGAACGGTTGACACTTTGGTAGCAGCAGTTTTTAACATGGAGCGGAAATTGTCCTCTACCTCATTAGCAGACAGACTCAGCTCTTTCAAGAACTTGGCTGAGTGATTATAGTGCAAAGATGCCATTTCGAGCCGCAAGGAGCAGTCACCTTGGGCTTTCTCCATAAGGCGAAAATTTAAAGCTTCTGTGGGGGAACCTTCTGTGTCAGGAAGGAACGGTAGTCCTGCAAGAGTTGAGGAGTTGTCTTCGACATTGCCGATGCTGACCACGAACTGGCTTCGGCCTCCTTCCTGGGTCAGGTCCACCAACTGCATGGCCCCAAGTGAACCAGTGATGTCCAATCGACTGCCCATAGACACGTTCACTTTGGTGCCAGTGATGCTGGCTGTGGCAATCTTCAGACCTTTCTTTTCAGCAACCAGGACAGAGCCAGTGGACACAGTCCGAAGGAGTAGCACGTTAAGGCGGTGGATCTCTACAGTCAGCTCTTTGTTTTGGTCATACGTGGCTTGATACGTTCCCTCCTCTTGCTCACTGTAAGGCTGTGCTGTACACTGTTGTGCCGATGATGTCAAACTGCTTTCCTCTTTGGGGAAAGACTTCTGAAGGAACTTTAGGAGCTCCACCATGGTCTCAGGGTTGAGAATGATGTCCAGATTGTTGACTTGCATGCTTGTCACCTGAAGGGAGCTGTCAAGATTCATGGAAGGGCAGTCTGAGCTCACAAACTGGTACTCAAGTTTAATTAGTGCCTCCTGGTCCTTGAAAAGGGAACTGAAAGGGGAAATTCTATCCCAAGGCTGATCAGAGGTTGATTCACTATGTGGACCCTGATGCTGGGGAGACCTGCCATCTGGGGATGACACAGGGGACGACGGCTGGCTCTCCCTGAGGCTGCCTGTGGGTATGTCAAAACTGAGATGTTTATGAGAAGCCACAAGGAGGTCGAAGTCTGACCCATACGTCTGTAATGTGTCCACCAGCAGAAGACCATGGACGGTGAGAGAAACTTCCGCATCATAAGGCCGCTTGACAAAATGAGCATTTGTGCCAAATACCTTGAGGACAGATATGTAGCGTCCATCGCTCTCTACACCAAGCTGCATGTAATTAATGTTGAACTCAGCTAACAGTAGTCGTGACTCCACCAGGACTTCCCGTGTGTGCTGCTCTAAAGTCATCACGCTCTGTGTCAGGTTCTTGGCAGAACCCTGTAGCTTCCAGGAGCTGTCCTCTCTCTGAAAGATCTTATCATGACGAAGGGTAAGAGGGTCCGGAGACCGTATGTTGGAGCCTTTCTCTTGACTTGTGTCCCCTTCACTTACAGCTGGACTGGTTAGCCTAGCCAGGCAACTCCTAAGGGCGGTCATTTTCTCAAGGTTGATGTGGACTTTGAGGTCTGGTAGACTTCCAGACAGCACAGCCCCAGGGAGCTGGGGGTCTGATGTATAGCGCAGCCTCTGCTCAAGCTGCAACAGCACGTTAAACTTCTCTACCACATGAGTGGGTCCTACGTCACTCTCTTGAAGATGTTTCCAGTTGTCCTTATATCGACCGACCATTATCTGCAGGTCCTTAAAGGACAAAGAGTATTTTTCATAAAGCTTTCTGGTGTAGGCCTGTGTAATTTCAGGAGATACGAGGCTGGGAAGTTCTGGGCTTTTGGGTTGTTCTTTTAAGTCCATTTCAGGTGGTGGAGACTCTGGTGGGGTGGCAAGGGGTGTCTGGTACTCATCATCACTCATGTCTTCCTTTTCAGCTTGTTCAGTTTTTAAGCTGGTCTTGCTGTCATCTTAAAAAAATGAATAGCAATATGTTGATTTAGAAACCACATGTGGTAAACTAACTGTACTTACATTTTTAAAATGTATGAGTATTTTACCTTGAGAGTTTGTGAGGAGAATCCGGCCAAGATCCACAACTACTAACATCGGATCCCCTGACTGAAAGTCATCAGGAAAAATCACCTGGGGTGCACAGATGTCCAGTTTCATTGTCCAACGCTTACTGTTTTCCTATCAAGCAAACACAAGAGCAGTATATTAGGCGACAATCAAACTGAGAACTATTACGTGGCACCATCCAGGGAATCTTTCTTACAATAAACTCTCCGACGAGTAGCTGATCGATGGTTTGTCTGATCTCTGCCTTGGTCTGCATCTTCAGCTTGTTGTACTGCCTCCTGGCAGCTTCTGCCACTCTCAGCTCCAACTCTGACTGATACCCAAAACCTAAAGATGAAATATGAAAGTTTAAAATACAATGATAAAAAATTAGAGGACAATCATTTGTAGCTTGCTTGATCAGTTTTCATTATCTGCAGTGCTACTCACTGATCCCTTACTTTTTTTTTTAAATTTTGAATTTATTGTATGCAATTATATGCATGCTTACGTACACCATAAAAGCAAATTTCAGCACTTACCTGAGGTGTGAACTCTTCCTTTATAGAAGAATTCAGCAACTTTTTTAATTGCTTGTGGGTTGTAGACGATGTTCAGTGGACTAGTGCTCACTTCTAGTCTTCTCTCAAACTTACACCTTGGAGGGTTACGCTCATAAATCATCTCAAACACTGGTGATGATGAGTACTCTGCACTGCATCCTAATAAAGAAAGAATAAAGCAAAAATGTTTTTGCATGCTGGTGCCCGTTAGTCATACTGCCTCAACAGTCTGATTTTTGCGACATCCAATTTGTAAAGAGATGTTGAACCGGCATTTTGTGAACAAGGCTAAGAGCAAAAAACCCTACCAGTGGTCCCTAGAGGTAGGCATTGTAGTTGTAAAAGTTCAGTCCTCATTTCAGTCAAAGTATCAGTCTATTTTGATGTGTCACTTCACACAGAGCAACACAGGAGACCACAGCATTTTAACCCTTTCTTGTCTCAAGCTGACTGCAAACTGAGGTCAAAGGTCACTGAATGTGTGACATATATCTTAAAATTTAAATAATATTGTTAAATCAATTCTGAAAAACAAAAAAGCATAGTCTTACCAAAGGTAGAGCTGGAATGGCCAGTTGGCTGATTAGAGGTAACAACAACTTTGTCCTACAGGGGACAGATATTAAACCATTAGGTGACACATTAGAAAACAAGCAGGATCTGCAATCCACTTTCTCAAACCTTTCTTCACATTATAAACCTGCTGCCCACCTCTGCTCATTAACTTACCGTTTTGGGAGACACCAAGACTGGGAAGATGGTGCCCTGAGTTGTCAAGTCTCTCAGGAACAAACAGCCCAGTTTAACAGAGAGCAGTGAGGACTCTGAGCGGGGGAGAGACTCCACAGTCACCTGCACACCTGCGGAAATGTGGTCACATTAAATTAAATCATAAATCCAAAATCAGTGATGGACAGTAGGTATTAAGGAATATGTAGAAACTCTTGGAGCTCACAGACAGTTTTGGAAAGGAGAATATTTGCAGCAGCATGTTTTATGAGGCCGCACTGACCTTTAACCTTTTACCAAATTCTAAATGAAATAAGCAATTTAAAATTAAAGTGAGGTAACAGCGAGCCCGACCATGAACCTCCGAGAACATAATGCCTCGGGTCATGGCGGTCTATCTAAATGACTTGAAACATGTTACCATCTATCCAAACACTTCTTCTTGGTACCTGAGAATTCCAACTGGATGACCCCACTCTCAAGCAGTGTGTCCCCCCTCCTGTCCTCGTGAAAGAGTGTGACTGCCCCCTTCTCCAGTAAGAACTCCAGCCGGGCAAACAGGTGATCACGTCTGGTGAAGGTGTTCAGCGTGTGAGAGTCTTCCAACGGGTCAAACAAGTCCTCTGTCTCTGCTGGAGATGCAAATCATGAGAATCACCGGTTAGTGCGGAAATAGCAACGCAATAAACAAGAAACATACATACAATATAAAACATAAAAGACTGATTCATCCTACAGGTCTCTAGACTAAACAACCAATTTCAATAGTAGCCTAATAACTAGAATCACTTCCTCATAGCCATCTGCCTTTTCCACTCCTCTAGTTTAAGGTTACATCCCTTTTTATCCAGAAATACAAAATATTCATCCTGTGCAAAAGCTTGTCACAATTGCTGTGTCAGGGCTAAAAAGTGAGGTTACTGCAATCTTGACCTTTGACAACCAAAATCTAACAATTTCATGAACATCCAGATTAGTGTTTGTTGATGTCACATTCACAAAACCAAAACCATGTCTTCTGTGGCTATTATGACCTTGACCTTTGACCATCAAAATCTACTTAGTTGGTCCTCAAGTCCAGTTAAACTTTTTTTTTTTTCCTTACCAAATTTCAGGAAGTTCTGCAGAGTTTTCATGTCCAAGAGAATGTAATCAACAGATGTGAGACATGAAAACATTTTGCCATCATACAGAAGTTTCCTTACCTAGAATATCCCAGGAGGATGGACTTGGCAAGAGCTCTTCGGGAACGTTTGGATCCTGGGAATCTCCATACCAACCTCCCCAGCCCGGGAACCAAGACTGCAGGTACTGTATCATCCCTGAGCTCCCACTCTTAGGGATGGATGTGGTGGGTGAACAGGGCGGGGGTTCACTGCTGGGCTCTCGCACAATCTGGAAGAGGAGACAGAGACCAGAGAACTTATGCTGAAACTATGACAAAGGGTGGTAGGGCAGGATGGGTATGATGAAGATTTTAATGTACAACTACTTTTATCAAAACCACCTATCGATTCTTCACATTCCTCATATCGGTACTTTTTTGGCTTTAGTAAATAAAATAAAACAGTGACCGGTGAAACTGTAAGCTAGTGGGTTGTGAACTGTACATCTTCCTGACTGTTTTTGGATTTTTCCAGACGTCACTCATGTTTTACCCTGATAAAGACTTCAACACGCTTTAAAACATTTAGCTGTCTCCGACATAGTCACTAAGAGCAGGGTCTGTGTGTCAATGCTAATGCAATTTTAATTTTATACACTATTTAACACCCAGTCATCATTAACTTTACCTCTGCAATCTCTTCCTGCTTTCGAGACCAGTCATGAACAACTTCTCTGAGACTCTGCAGCTCCTCTAACGTCTGTTCCTCCTCCACTCGCTCCAGTTCGCTCTAGGTGACAAAGACAAGCATCAGTTTGGTTACATTCATAGCAGCATTCAAACTTAAACTCCTGCAATTGCTGTCTTATCACAGTAATGTGCTAAAAATATACCAGTAAACCTAGTAGCAGATGTAGAGCAGAGAACAAACTCTGACAGCGCAAATAGCATCATTAGACACTTACTAAAATCACATCTTAAAAAAGCTCTGTGGTGAGTTTAAGGTTACTGCAGCAAAAGACAGAGCACAGTTCATAAAAAGCCCTGTACTGCAGATGTTATGCATTATATTACTCAAAACCGCATGTTTTGTATTGGTGGCCTGGTACGCACTATTAGTACGCTGGTCAACATTCATACTTGCTAGTTGCTGCTGTATGGACTCAATATCAGGATTAGATTTAAAGATATGGATAGATGTACCTCTTCCTGAGGATTCAGTGGAACACCTTTGAGCTTTCTGAAGTAGAGGCTGGTGTAGGTCTGTGCATCTCGAGCTCGCTGCAGGGCAAAGTCCCAGGTGCCTCGTCGCCGCTGTTCCCTGATCTCACTCAGATTGGCCTGGATTGCAAACATCCACCACTGCCGACAGCTGCAGGAAAACACCGTTCAAATGTTTATATTACACAAATAATGCGTAATAACATGAAGAAGGGCATTCTGTTACAGCTTGTTTATAAGAGATTCTAAACAATAACACAGCAGTAAACAACTATTTTCTATTTAATAATGTAGAGTAATAGCATACTCGGCAGATAATTAAGTTACACCTCCTCTGTGTTGTAAACTGGGCTTCTCTGTTCTTTGTAAATATTAAAAATACGATTGCTGGATAATTGAGATCTCACTGTACTTGGGAGACTCAAACTCACTGATCCAACAATAAAAACTATGTGGAGTGTGTGAACTTACTTCCCACAAATAGGGACTTTGGGTCTCCATTTTCGGTAAAGCATCTCTCTCTCCCGGCGGTCAAGCTCTTTGAGGAACGCCATGATCTGCTGGTACTGTACCTAAGGGGACAACAAACACACATACACACACAAATTAATGTTTGATCTATTGCTCTGATTTTGTTTGGTTATGTTGGTGTGATGTATGGAACTGTATTTATATAGCATAGACCACTCAAAACACTTTACCCTACATCAGGGGCACTTTAGTGTTCAGTGTCGTACAGTACACTTCACACATTTCAAATATTTCTAGAAAATATTTTTGCATAGTCATATACTGTATTGAGACCTGTGACAAGCGTAGCGACATGGGCTCCAGCTGAACCTGGCCTTCAATCCTTGGAGTGTGCCGAGACCTCAGGGGCTCCTTGGAGGCGTTTCTTCTTAGCAGCACAGAGGCACACACTGGTTCAAAGACGTATTGATGCTCACGGCTCTGCATACACCGCGACATCGCTTCCTATACAGTTACAAAACAAAACAGACCAATGATATTGACTTCAATATCTTGAACTAGAGAGTGTCACACCCGAGAAGGTGCTATTAAATCCAATTTGTTTTGCATCATGACAATACATCATTCCCCCAGATAAGTGATGGTCTGTCCCTCTAATGTCACAGTAAAGAGTGTGTTGTGTGCCTCAAGTAGCAGGAATGCCTTTTTTCTGGCATTTGTACAATTCAGTTTGGTATGGTATAAATGCTACTTTGTCTAAAAGAAGTGACATGAAAAACTCTGATTGCAGTTCAGAGATGAGATTTAATCCACGGTGACCAAGAAAGTGGTTGAGACTCACCTGGATTTGATTTGCAGGCAACTTTCCAAGCATTTCACACTCAGTGTCCCAGTAGACACAGAAGTCTTCGATCTCCAGCTGCTTTTGTCGGAGGGACTTCTGCACCTGAAAACGCAAAGAAAATTCCTGTTAACCTTGCCAGTTACAATATAAAGACAGACTTTATTTGTCCCAGAATAGATATTTGTTTTCACTTGACTGAACATACAAACACACACACAATTACAACATACAATTCTCATAAATATCAGTTTCTGGGACATCCTTGCTACAAAAACTTATTTGGTGAATGTAACATGCTTCTTTATTGCACACTAACTGCAAGCTTTGCATAATAGAGAAGTCCTAGATATATATTCAAACCAGATGTCATGCTATGAACGCTAATGTTTAAGTACCACTAAAAATTTTGAAACAAAAAGTTAGGTATAATTTTACATTCTTACTTTGAAATCACTTTGAATTGCTACTTACAGTCTCTTTGGAGGGATTCTGGGCAGAAATGTTGTTGATGCAAACCCCAAAGGAAAAAGGTTTCTCTGGGTTGGAGAAGTCATCCTCAAATCTAAGATGCACATCTTGAATATTCAGCTAAACATGAAACAGACAAAAAGTTCAATTTGTACCTCAGAGTCAGATAATAACAACCACCTGCTGTCCTTAGACAGGCTGAGCAAAGCTGACCACAGTGTCCAGACAACAACATGGGTATTCTGTGTCCTGACTTTTGGAAGGTATTTACTTACTAAGCATTCATTTTTTATGAGTGTTTTACCATTTGTAACTTGACTATGTTGTGCATAATTACATGTTAGCACCTGAGTATTGCTTCAACAAGGACTTCAAAAACTGTAACCACAACACTTTACTGACTCACTACATAAAGTACAATGGGATGTTTTCAACAGACATACATGTGTTGTTCATAATATAGTTCCAGCTATAGCCTCTAATTCTGGATAACTTACCTCAATGTTTTCCACAATCCTAGTGACTACTGAGGCAGTGACTGAGTACCAGTAAGACTCTCCTCTCTGTTCACACTCACTCTGGAGAAGGCAGACACATACATAGACAACAAGTGCATAAACCTTTAACAACAACAAAGAATGTTAAATATGAAAGTGAGTTGTCCACTAAATGGATTAAAAAATGATTCCTGGTGGGTTTTTTTTTTTTTTTTTTTTAGATTTGCCATTAATAGGACAAGGGATAATCTAATTGTATCTATAATGTTGATGCACCTACTTTAAATCTGTCTTCGAGAGCCTTGAGCAGACGGTTTTTGCGCTCTCGCTCCTCCTCTCTCTCCGTCTCGCCATCATACTCCTGCAGCTGGGTGGGGCCAATGATCAGGTTCAGCTGGGACATGGAGATGACCCATGGGTCACTGTGAGGCCGGTAGAAAGGGATCTGGAGCGTAATCTTTCCAATAACGCCTGGAGAAAGATGATGCATGAATCACAACAGAGGAAATTATATGCAGATATAATTAAAGCATCTAAGTCAGCGTTGTTATATCCAAGCTAGATAGAAGATTTGTGAATCTTGTACAGATGTCATGGATAATCTCCCCGTATCATGTGTGTTAAGGCCTTCATTTGAAATCATATTACTTGTCATGCTGGAAACAAATGTGTATAAGAAGCATTTGAGGGGCATTGAATCACTGTTACACATAAAGATCTATTATCATAATGACCCCGTTCAGACTTCAGCCATGTCAGGTGATTCAATGAAAACTTGTCACTTCTAAGTTCAGCTGTGAAGACGCCCAAAGCACATTCTGTACGCATTAGAGATCCAATCCTTCAGACCATATTCAGAGGTGGCCTGGGCCACATGTGTCCACACTGCTTTTGAAATGTGTACACAAATGCGTCCTGACCACACTGAAGGACATCCTACGCTTGTCATGTCCTCCAGTGAAGTCCTCTCAGTTTTCATGATGAACCAAAAATATTTTCTCCATCTCATTTGTAACAGAGACATTTAGAAACTAGAGGTCTAATGCTCCTGAATTTCATTACACTTTGTAGTTCAACCGATATCAAAAGAAGAAAGTCAGTAAAAGCAAACCCAATTTTTCCTAAATGTTGGAATGGCTCTCTGTGGGAAATGAATGTAACGTGATAAAACATGATGACATGAACTGAACTTTGTTAAAGGCAATTAAAAGGTTTTGGTAGGTAACCACAATGATACATGTGTATAGGGTATACAACATTGTTAACAGGGAAATTAATGACACTGAGTGTTGCCATACAAATATCACTTATTTCTCTGTGTTTTAGAATTGGTGGAAAATGTATGGAAAAATACAAAAGATCCCTGACTTTCTCTTCAAAAGCATCTCTCCTCATTTCTTTTCAGTAGTAAATGCAGGTACCGGTATGTAAGACAAAGAATGCCGTGGCTCCACCATTACATAAGATCACGTGAAGGCAGACAGGAAAATCCTGATTCACGGTGAAACTGAAAGCAGTGCAGGCAGTGCAGCTACAAAAAGACTGGTTTGTGTGTTTTGTTCCAGCATCTGATGAACCGTGGCTTGTGGTGGAAAAGTACCTTGCCTGTTTGTACTAAGTTCTGTCGATTTGATTAAACAGTTAGTCAAATGCACGACTCTTCTCTTACAACGTACAATACCATGCTTTTTTCACTAAATTTACACTTTCAGTAAAGATGTAAAATACAGTCTATGCGTCGATTCAACAACTCTGTGGTGGAATCAAACTGTATTGTGAAGACAACACCGGTGGCGTTAAAAGGGCCGAGGTTAGTTCAAATAATAACCTTCATGGGATGCCCATGAGTCAACCATTGTGCTCCTGCACAAGAAATCTGATGGAAATGCATTGTCCAAAAAAAAAAAAAAAGAAAGAAAGAATTGGTGGTTGGTTTTAGTATTGTAATTTATTAATGTGGTATGTTAATGAGGTCAGTCGGTGTCTCTCACCAGCTTTGACTTCAAATGGCAGATCAAACTCTCGGAGGGCATCTTTTCTCAGGGGAAGGTTTTCCAGCTCCACTGCACCTGAGGAATGACAAGAATCAGACACAGTCTGTGCAAGTGCTGGGCCGCCTTTTTTCCCAGTAAGTGCTGATGATCTCAATTAACACTAAAACTAGATAACAGTTTGTTGCACTGTTACTGCATTTATCACACCGCTCGATTTAAATGTCTTTACATACTTCTCAGTAATAGCAACATGTCGCTTAAACTGCAGCTGTCTACTACAAGAGTCCTGGAGTAGATCCTCATTATTGAAAGTTCAAATGTTCAGTATTTACTTCAACTGTTTCAGCTGTATGGTAATTTACTTTGTCGCTCTATATTGTGTTATAATGATTTTTTCCAGCCATTTATAAAAATGACATCATATTCACTGATCACTTAAGCCACTGATGTTCATCCAGTGAGGGGGAGAATGGAAAACAAGCAGAACACTGGAGTGTGCTTTGTAAGGTACTAAGTAATTATTTTGAGTGACCAGACAAAGTGAGCAGCAGAGGAGCAGAGAACTGTGAAGTTACCTTTCAGAAGGGCGATGGAGAGCTGGTCTGTGTTCAGGTTGGTGACATATCTGCCCAGGTATGTGTTCAGCACCCAGGCCACAAGGCCCTCCAACATACTGATGGATGGTGAAAGCTACAGAAAAGTGTGAGAGGAAACTGTGGTGAATACAAAAAACAAAAAACTCTTGACTGTATTACTAACAGAGTAAGTTTAAAAGTCCTAATAAACACAGGACAGAGCTATAATCTAAAATGCAAAAGGTTTGTTCATAGCCATAAGTTATTACGGCATGTGTGACATTAGTACTGCCATCCTGATAATGACTGAGGACAAGGAAGAAACTCCTGCCATGAATTCAAACATGGCCACAGTTTGTTTAACAGTGTATTGAAACAGAAAGTGATATACATTTATGTTTCTGTTGCTTTGGACCGTTAGTTTAATAAGCACTGGTTTGGTGACAAAACGAAAGTGAACGTGCTGCCCGTCCGAGGTCATGTCGTCACCCCCCGTATCAAGTCTCTATCAACCGACAGCAGCAGCTCACACACGGTCGTTGTTTCTCGGTAGAGACTTAGTTAAAGCGGTGACCGTTTCTAATCACAGTCGGTGGCTTACTTTACTCGAGGCTTCCTCCTCCTTATCCGGCGCTGGCACAGTGACAGTGACTAGACAAGTGAACTTTAGTTAGCAGTGGTGAAGCAGCACCATAACCTTCCCCCCCCGGCTACAGCCACCATGAACTCAGCATAAATAATGTTAGCACACCACAAAAAAAAAAAAGAAGAGAGAGCGAGAGAGCAGGGTCATTGACTCACCGATTCAGATACTGTGTCCGCTTATCGACCCAGCTCTGCTGCTGAGACCATGGTGTCGCCGCTGCCAGTCCGACTCCCCCGTCACCAGGCGGTCATGTCCTGTCACAGACACCCCGGACCACCGGACAGGACGCACGCTGAGGCGACGGTGAGGCGTTATATGAACCACATACCGTAAACTACCACTACACGGTAACTAGCACATATCAGCTGGACGAGGACAAAGCATGAACGGGTAAATGAACACAGTGAAAAGTTGTCAGAGCGCAGGTGGTTGTGGAGGCGAGCAGAGCAGGACAAGGTTGTGATCCCAGTGAGCTACCAGCCAAGTAGCTAAAACTAGCATGCGAAGGAGAAAAGCTCGCAGTAAAAAAAAAAAAAAAAAGGCAGCCCGATGTGTCGCACTCAAAGGCAACACGAACCGGTGTCGTTTTCACAACAAACACAATTAATCCTCGTGGAATAAATGGGTAATTTATTGTATTATCAGACCACACAAACCGTGTGTTGCTGCATCGTAAATAAACACACTTCCTAATAGCGATAAACTTCCAGCACACACTTCCTGTCACGTGACCAAAACAAACCAGTCCTCTTCTTTTTCTTCTTCCACGCGTTTATTGGCGGATCATATCCAGCTTTACAGGCGCTACCGCCACCTAATGTGTCGCAGCGTGTAGTGTCAGGGCTTTAGTTTAACTCAATGTGGTGAAAATAAATAATTGATAATTTTACATTGTTCAGTTGACTTTACTAATAAATATGGCAGAAATTAATTTGATGTATAATTATGATACAATTATGATATTATAATAATATGATTCTATTAGAAAACCATCAATAGCCTATATGTGCAATCTGTATTTCTATTTTCATTTTTTTTGTAGTTATTGTTAATGACAGTAATGAATACTGTAATGAGAACCTTTGATATATTGATGATATTAAAAAGTCGATCCCAACAAACCGGCCAGAGCCACAGCCAATGTTTATATATGCAGCACTCATTTGGGAATTATAGCTGCAAAGACAACAGACATTTCTGCTGCTGTTCACGCTGACTTACCATCATGAATGAATGGAGACACATTCTGCTGAAGCCCCTTTCACAACTCCTTTGGTGATAGGGTATAGCCTCGCTAAAAATGGCACGTGAACCATTGCATTTATGTAGGTGACACAAAGCTTTTCCAGCTTTGTGTCACCTACATAAATGCAATGGCAACCTTCAAACTTTGCCGGCAAACTGCAAACTGACTGTGTTTAATTTATAATTGTTGTCCTTGCATTGGTTGATCCAGTAGAGAAAAAAGTGTGTAATTACTCATTATAGGTTTATTTGTATTTATTTTATTTACACTGATGAGAGATTACTGTAGTGCATCAAAGCCATTTATTAAAATTTTGAATAGTTTTGCCAGACCTCTTTCAAAGACCTGTATTTCAAGGGCCTGTTTTAGATCAGTGAACACTTTAAAGGGATAGTTCAACATTTTTGAAAATTGGCCCATCGCCATGATCCCCCTAGTAATAGCAGTAGGTTCGTTACCTTTAATTGTTGGTCCAAGCTGCTTTTAGATCGGGGGAGAAGAATACCGAGCGGCGCAGCTACACTACGGAGGCTAATGGAATTTCTTGGTTTTGCTCATCAAACTCAGCAAATACACAACCAAAAAACTCAAAAACGCTGTGGTGGACAAGTTGTGACCTGCACATTTACCACGCTATGAGATAATAGCGGAAAGTTAAGAGAAGTGAAGCAAATACTCGGAACTACTTTCTTCAGTGAACCACTGGTCGGAGGGACACAGTGTGCGCACCTCAGCCAGTGCCGTAGTATACGGACGTATCTGCAGTAAACAGGCGCTTTTGAAATCACTCCGCCGAGCAGCCGTCTAGAGTGTAAAGTCCGACTTTGCCTCTAAAACAACTCCATCTCGCAACTTTCCGCTATTATCTCATAGCGTGGTGAATGTGCAGGTCACAACTTGTCCACCACAGCGTTTTTGAGTTTTTTGGTTGTGTATTTGCTGAGTTTGATGAGCAAAACCAAGAAATTCCATTAGCCTCCGTAGTGTAGCTGCGCCGCTCGTTATTCTTCTCCCCCGATCTAAAAGCAGCTTGGACCAACAATTAAAGGTAACGAACCTACTGCTATTACTAGGGGGATCATGGCGATGGGGCAATTTTCAAAAATGTTGAACTATCCCTTTAACACCTGCTGCCACCCCCCTGTCTGCAGTCTCTGTGTTGATGATGATCCAACATATCTCATCTATCATCTTTCCCAAAATAGCCCTCTTTCTTCCATATTCTTCTTTCAGGGTAACAGAGATGAAGTGTTATTATTTGGTGGTCTGACAGACAGCTGTGCACACTGACAATCTTGTGGTCCAACCTGTTGAACACATCTCTTTAGGCTTGACATGGTCAGAAAAGGAGGTCAGACAAAACAGACAGGATTTCACAGCTTTCAGTCGAGCTTCACAGCATTTATCACTGGAAACATCTCACATGTTGGGCAGCTTTTTCCCTGAGCTGCTTCTGCTGTTAGCTCTTTAATGTCCGGACCAAGCTGCCATCTCTGAGATTAAATGATTCTGTTAAAACACTCTTTGCACATGGGGCATTAAGACATTAAGACATTAATATTCCAGTTATGTGACTGGTAGAGTGAACACTTGTGTCAGATTAGGCGTTCTTGAAAATGTTTGAAACCACAGCTATGATGCACTGTAAATAATATATGAGAAAGAAACAATACTGAAGGAGTAAGTCAAAATAATTACTTTATTTGAAAAGATCTGAAGAGAGTGACATTATACCTTCAGATGAATTTACAAAATATTGATTCTAAATTACTGGATTTGAGTCAAAGGGATTCTCACAAGATGGGGTCAGTGGAGAAACAACACTGACCTATACAAACAAACCAGAACCTTAACACAATGACAGTCAGGTGTCAGTCAACTCCATTCTCCAAGACACCAAACAAAGGACCATGTATCAGAGTAAATTCAGCCCTTACTGGGGCAATATGTTTTCATCTGGCCTGGTATGTGCCCAGATCCATGGCCTGGATATGGCCTACATACAACATACAATGTCAGATGCTTTTTCTACATCTGTACCAATTTAGACAAACACAAAACATCTTCCAGCTGTCAGCCAATACCGGAGGACAACAGCTGGAGTCTGTCCAGATGTGGAATTAGGAGCAGACTCAGGCTCAGCACCAAGATAGCCAGATCTTTTATTTAGCTACTTTCTGACAGGCTGACATTCCTCATTATACCACCACCAGTCCGGACTGTTGATACAAGGATGGAGACATCGATTTGTGCTGTTGATGCCAGATTCCTACCCCTTAATGTGCTGTCTCAACAGAAACCAACATTCATCATAGCAGGAGGCCCGTGCCATGCTCACTGGAGATTTCTGTTCTTGCCTTGTGGGAGTGTAACCCCCTGCTGTTGTAGTCCATCCAAGGCTGGACATGTTGTTCACTCTCAAGTTTGTCTGCCCACCACAGTTGTAAACTGCAGTAAGCTTATTTACTGTAGCCTTTCAACCAGGTCCAACCAGTCTGGATATTCTCCACTGACCTCTTTAAGAAGGTTAGCTCCAAATCAGCTGCTGTCAGCTGAATTGTAAGTTATTGCTTCAGTGGATCACAGCAGGACTCTGGACCAATCAAACGTGTGCAGTGTCAGAAGGAATTCTTACTTGTAGAAGTTGAATATTTCCTGCCACCTGTAAACAAGAACTACGTTGGACTGACAGCAGTTCTCATGACACCCAAAGGAAAGTGAAGTTTAGTATGCCAATTACAGAGGTTAGCTTGAGTGTATTGGAAATGATTTTTTTTACTGGAAGAAACTGTGATATGAGATTTAAAAAAATGTCTAAATGTATCATGTATAATGTATAAACAATTGTACAAACATTTCAAAGACCTAGTATTCACATCCTGACAACTGCTCTTTCAACAACCAAGAAGGTGTTGAGCAAGGCACTTCTCAACCAGCTGTACCAGCTGGCATACCTGAACTTGTGAAAACCTGAGGACCCAACCCAAAACAGGTACATGTAGCACACTGCACTCAGATTTTTATTCAAATTAATTTCTATACCATTTTACTATCACTTGAAAAGCATTGCTGCTAAGACTGGGCTTGGGTCTGTAAACAGGGATAGACCGCTGTAGTGCAATCTCATTTTTGATGCAGTCACTTTCATAGTTATTATAAAACTGCATTAAATTCCATTTCGATGTTGGGGCTCTATGATTAGGTATAATGTCCCATGGGTCAGTCATGGGTGTGGGTAATTAATGTTTTATCCTGTGTAGTATATCATAGTGGAAGACAACAAGTGTAATTTAAGCCCTTGAGTGTTCGACTCTTTCACTTATCTTGCCTGGTTCGAAACTTTTGTGTTCTGTAATACTCACAGCTAACTGAAGTTGTTGGTTCACTCATGATAGCAAAACTAAGGTTTGTCAAGGTCCAATGTGTAGTCTGCAATGTCATGGCAAGATTTTATATAAATCAATGACAACAGTGACAGTCACAAAGATTATAATATTGTGTGATCTAATCCTACAATAAGTCTAATTTCATAGTTTGATTTAACTGTATTTGCAGACCCATAAAGACCTCAGAATAGGGCTGTGATGAAGGACTGTTCTACGTTTTACTGGTCAGCCCCCTGTCACCTCTTCCTCTTGCATCATAGTAATGTTGAAGACATGATATGTATTCTCTTTGCAGTGCTTGTTGATCACACTGTACACTGTTCCAGTATGCATCCCTTTGTCTCTTCACCCTACAATCTCTTTGCCAATTTCAGTCTCAATATTTCTTTTCAAAAATGGCATGATTGTTGTTCTACAACTCTCCTTTTTCTTAACAGACACTGAGCAGTGTCTCAGCAGTCAGAGCAGTATTGCCACAATGATTCATTGATTGATTTGACATGCTAAGACCTTATTCCTTTGACTCTGTCACCTCCAAACCATTGACCTCTTCCTGTTCTCATGTTTTATCAGATCTTCTCTGGGATACAAACCAGATCTCTCAGGAGGGGAGTTGTATGAAACCAAAATTTCCTTTCCCTCCTCTCCCATCAGTCATTCCCTTCCTCCTCATCTCCTTTGCTGCCTTTGCTCAAGCGCTGGAAACAATGGACGGTGGAAGCGAGGAAGAAGCTGGCAATGATGGCCGCCACTGAGACGGAGATGCCAGAAAAGATGACGATGAGGTAGTCTGTTAGGGTGAGGATACCACGGCACTCCCGGAAACTGTCCTCCGAGAGTAAACTGAGGGGAATATGACGTCCATCCAGAGGCAAGGAGCATTCAATCCCCTCCATACCTGGGAAGAGAGAAAAGAACAAGTGAACTGACTGATTGACAACTAAGATACTGAGTTTTCATGGGTGATCAACATTCTGCCTTAAAAGTCATTTACAAGGGAAAGTGGGTATTCAGACCAAAGTGAGCACTACATTTAAGAAAAGTCAGCTCGATCTCCCTGTGTGCCCAACCAAGCTCTTGTTCTTTCTCTGTAGTGCCCCATAGCTGTCTGTGTAAGTTATCCTCCTCAGTGGTTCCCTAGTCATTTGCGTCATGTCTGCCAGCAATTAGTCTGTTCCCCTGAGATCCCTAGCTCCATTATATAGCTGCCCTTAGTCCGCTACTCTTTGTCGTGTAAATCAAGGGAGATTTAAATCATAAGCTGATCCAACTTGAATTTCATCACTGCAACTGATAATCTGACTCAGCAGTGTGTATGGCTGCGTGTGTAGTAGTGTGTGCGCCTGCATACACACATCAGCATCTGGATATGCTCCTGATGAGTCAGTGGATGTTGGCCACTGGGAGGGATCCCAGACCTGGATCAGGCCATCAGTGATCTCCTGCACAGACGTAGCACTTGGCAGCATTGTTTATAACTTCCCATAGGTGCTCAATTGGATTCAGGCAGGGAAATGTGAGGGCCAGTCAGTGTATGAAGCGCAGAACGACTTTTGAAAAGGAGGGACCATCATTTCAATTGTCCTGATCCAATTTCACTCTGGTACCACACACACACACACACACAATGATGTAGATCATCATTTTAATTTTTCTAAGAAATGTAACTGCCACCAACAGGTGGAGGCCTGTTGTTTCAGTGTGGGTTGTTCCGTTGTGGCTGGGATCTCCATCCCATTATAATCTAATAACTGTAGGAAAGATAAGGAGAGAAATTATATTTGGCCACCACATAAAAAACTGCTACCTTTTGAGAGGTTGTCATGCTTTTGCCCCTTCATTGCTCCTGTCCTGTTGCCACGTTCATTTTCACCATAACACAAGAAGCTGATTATTATTAGCTTCAGCTTTCTAAATGGACAGCCTTGTAATTTTAGCAAGAGTAATATGGAACTTCATAGGCATAATGTGGCAAGGTCACAGTGTTAGCTGAAAATTATTTTGGAATAATGTGGAACATTTAAATACAACATTGAAATCCCCATTTTAAACAAAGGTTATGTTTTTAAGCTGCAACTTCCAATGCACGAGGAGACGTCCTGCTTTTACACATTAGTAATATTATATAACTAAACCCAAAGGCTGAACATCAAAGAAAAAATACTGACTCTTCACCAAAACACCAACGGTGGTTTCTGCAAACCACCGTTGGTGAACATTGTTTTACTAAACCAAGAAAAAACAAATAGTGTGTTTTCTGTACCACTCCACTGTAACACCTCGGACACAGTTTGTCCACTGTGTAAAGAGAGGCACTTACATTTTATTGTGATTCTCCTGTAGCACTGCTGTACCCAAAAGTCACAAGACATCATTGTCAAGTGTGCATGTGTGTGTGTGTGTGGGGTGGGGGGGTTGTGTGAGTCACTGTAAGACCAGAAGGGGTTTTCCACATGAAAAGGGACTTAGTGACCACATAGCTTGGTGATATTCCAGTCACGTGGCGCTACAACAGACAGCCAGATTCATGCTCACACAGGCATGCAGGACACAGACAGACAGAAATACATCCCCTCACACACAGGCATGCACGTGGACTCAAAATACACCCATGGACAAAAGATGGTGCGCATGAGAATATGTATTCACATCTGTAGAGTTTTATACATTCAGAAACATAGTGCAAATGTAGCATTGTCTGTGTATACAAATGCATACACTGTATATCCGTATCATGCACATTAATACAAACACACACAGAGGATCACATACTGTTCTTCGATGGTGTATTTAATGACACCACTTTCTATTAGACTTTGTTTTAATAGATGGAATGAACACATCCGGCTAAAATGACTAGTTCTATGCCTTGTTTTGATGTATGCATGGCAGCATGCATGGCAATTGGATTGAAATGAAGCCTCAGCCTCGGTGACTGAATCCAGCAGGGAGGGGGTGAGTCAGATGACTGCAGCTCGCTGCTTCGAGACACAGTAGCTGACGCTGCTCCGTCTGAGGAAACCCTGCAGACTTGTCTGAGGAGACAAGTCTGCAGGCAAGAGATGGTGATTTGAGGAAGTGCGTAACAATCTTTCCTCTGTTTTTCCAGGTAATGATGACAATTTTTAGATATGAAAAATACTTGGAGCCGTCTCATTATGGGTGCCTTTCTGAATATTTCGATTGGGACACATCCATAGTGGATACACACAAATACAGTATTGTGAATAATGTCTCTTCTCAGTTTTTTGTTTCAGTTTTATTTTTATTTGTTTCATTTATTACTGTTATTTATTGTGTGTGGGTGGGTGGGTCATTTTGTTTTATTGCTTTTACTTTAAGAGGTACGAAAAGTTCAATGCCTATAAATGACCACCTGCATGTTACACTGTGCAGGTTCTCCAGTAATTTTCTCGAAAGCCAATCTTTTTAAAGTAACGTATAATTAAAAAGTCGCTTTCACAAATTACTTGTTGTTATTTGTTCACTCTGGAAATATTGTCCAGCATCCACACTATGATGTTAACATGGCAATATCATCAACAATATACAAAGTGAGATGTGCAGGATTTGTACTCATATTTAAATATGCATACAGTACACAGTGACAGTAAAATAGACAAATATATTTAATGAATTTTGTGCTTATGTATCAGTTTTCATGTTCTATGGTTTAACGTATTGTGTATTATGCCCACCGCAGTTACAGGTATGTCAGATTGCAATTTTGAGCTAGAAATTGCAGTTAAAACTGGCATGTATATTATGAATTAAAATATAACAGCATCAACCTGTTTCATTTGTACAGCTGATGTTTGCGTTTTAGTTGCATACTGTATGTCACAAAATTGAATATTATGATCGGCACAATTATCCAGCAGTTGGCAGAAAGATTGATGTGGACAACTACATCAATCATGCCAGAAACCATTTTTGAGAACAGGCAAGGTTATGCAATTCCCCCATATACTGTCATCCATTGTGATTGATGTTGATACTCAAGTCACATTCTGACAAATGAGCAAACTTCAGCCCCAGCTGAAGGCTGTGAAATGCAGCTGAATGCTTAATTAAAGGCCAGCAAGTAGAGGTAATTCTATTGTTTTCCTATGATTAAATGAATAAAAGCAAATATGCAATTCTGTGCCTGTGTGATTGTACTCATATAGTTTAGTGGTTATATTAATTCACAATATCAGGTTGGGTCCTGTAGACTGTGAGTATATTAAAGATGGAGTGGTTGATCCAGGAGATGTTTTTTGTAGATGTTCTGTGCACAGCTCTAGGGCAGGGTCACAGAATTGTGATCCGTATCATTACTTGGCATTGCTACATCCCAGGAGGATGTAGCAATGCCAAGTAATGATGAGGGTTTTTTGCTCTTAAAAATACTTGTGCCAAAATTTGGATTTGTATGGTATTTATTTAAAGGGATAGTTCAACATTTTGGCAAATTCACCCATTGCCATAATCCCTATAGTCATAGGAGTATACGTTAATTAGCTTTATTTGTAGGTGCATGTTGTTTTGAGTGAGAGGCGCAGAGACGTGGCACACGGAACTTTCGGTTTTCCCTAAATACACACTTCAACAACTCCAAAACGCTCTCATTGAGAAGTTGTGACCTGCACATTCGCCACGCTATGAAATAATAATGTAACATTACTAGAGATGTTTTCTAGCAAATCTGTAGCCGGAACTACATTCCAGACTCGGCTGCTGGGCGGAGTGATTTCAAAATCCCAAGTAGTTCCGAGTATTTGCTTCATGTATTGTAATGTTACATAATTACTTATGTTACGTTATTACGTTATTATTTCATAGCGAATGTGCAGGTCACACCTTCTCCACGAGAGCGTTTTGGAGTTGTTGCTCTGGAATGTTTATTTAGGGAAAACCAAAAGTTCCGTGTGCCGCCTCTCTGCGCCTCTTCTCTGAAAACAACATGCACCGACAAATAAAGGTAATTAACGCAGGCCTATTCCTATGACAGGGATTATGGCAATGGGCACATTTTCCAAAATGTTGAACTATCCCTTTAACAGTTCTGAGTTTGTTCGAACGAAGACTTTGAAGTCATACAGTCTTTTCTTTACACTTACTGTACACACAGCATAAATAATGAAGGCATTTCATATTATGTCATTTGTCATTTGCTACTCAGAAAATAACATACTCTGACAGAGGTGGTATGTAACTTTTGTGTATTGTAATTTCATCGACATATGAATAACATCACTGAAATGCTATTAACAACATAGATTCATATTGCAGGCTTTGCATGTGGCATCATGTGGACACTGGTAATCCTCCTTTGCTTTGGCATTGACCTCTATAGAAAGAATATAACACAGTTACATAACGGCAATTGCAACATTTCAAAGAGATTTTTATGACTGTCAAAGAATCTCTACAAAAATAACATTTATATTATTGGATCTTAATTCTTTATAGGACATATATATATATACATTTTGTGGCGTTGGGAAGGTGGTTGTATGTGAATAAAGTCATGGCTAAGTCATGTTTCTTGTCTGCATAAAGTTGCACTCACCGTTCCCAGAGAAACTGATGAAATGGCAGTGTTGGAGCCGGGATGGTGGGCTCATCGTTTCCTGTTTTGAGGGTGAGGAATCCAAAGAGTCCTTTCCATAACTAAAAAGACATAACACAAAAGTCCCACTCAAGGCCACTACATAGTACATTAGATAAACTACAATCTAATTACATTTGTACACAACAATATCAACACTATCATCACCAAACATATAAGATATAAAGATTACATCCAAGGTAACGTTAGCTAGACAACTCTACTAGCACAACTGTTGCATTATTTAATGTTAACTTTGGCTAATAGGCTACATGATGAAATCAATGATGAAACAACTGAAATAACAAGTGGCTAGCTACATCAAAATATCCTTGAAAAAAATGAAACACTACCTGTGTAACAGAAACACAGCCATTCATTATAGCTTGTCTGTTGTCGCTGCTGTTGAAAAGTGACGTCAACGTTGACTCCTATTTGGACTTTTGCATTTTGGGCTCTTTCTGCAGTCGTCTTCCTTTGACAAGTGCAATCTGGTGGAGTCAATGCTTTCAATGGAACAGGCGGTTACAGTTTGTCTATAAATCCTGTGCATCTTCTTCTGGTTCTTGTGACTGCTGAATGTTTGACCCAGAGTGGACAGACAGGTAGGCCAGCCAGTCTTTGCATGCAGCCTTTGCATAGTGTTTTTACAGCCTTACAGCCATTTAATATCTTTTCATTTCTTGGTCCAGAGAAAACAAGAGAAAACTCTATTTGTTGTTCAGTATATTTTTGATATGGCCAGGGATAATTACACTTTTTGATATATGAGTACTGTACAGTGTTGTTTATCTTCATCTAAATTAAGCATGGGAAGCACTACTCCTGAGGTCAGACTGATGGACTCTGTTTGGAAGTTACAATGGTTCCTTGTTCACTGTGTAGTGTGAACAATGACTTTCTTGTCAAATATGTCTAATCACACAGATTTGCTTGTTCCACTTTCAATGACACAAAATGTAAACTGTAAACAAGATGCTACTGTCTTTCAGTCCCCTTCAATTTTCTATGAGATACGAAACACAGGCAGAATTTTGTGGATAACTTGATAACAACAATAATACAATGAGTTGTTTTTTGGTGGTTAAGATACATGGGAGTCCATGTGGTGTGTATCTTACCAGTTGGAAGCTTGTGGCGATTCTCTGTCAGCCATACAAAGAGTTTGGCAAAGTTACAGTTGCAGAGCCAGGGATTGCCCTCCAGACGCAACCTCCGAAGGGAAGGTAGAGGTTCCAGGACTCCGACATCCAAATCTGTGAGGCCATTTCTCTCCAGTTCCAGCTCCCTTAAAGAAGTCAGCCCTGTAAAAGAGCCACTGCCTACCATGCTTAGGTAGGGGTTGTTCCCCAGTCTTAGTTTGATCAGACTCCTGGACTCCCCAAATGTTCCAGGGGAGATTTCTGTCAGGTTGTTGCTTCCTAGGTCCAAAAAGACTAATCTAGAAGTGGTGCTCAGTGACCCTGGCTCCAGCTGGGAGAGGGAGTTATTCCTCAGGTCCAGGTAGACCAGATCACTGTACAGGTACAGGAAATCAGATGGGATCCAGGGAATCGAGTTGTTGGAGAGCAGGAGACGTCGAACATCCAGAGGAATGGAGTCTGGGACTCTTGTTAGACCTTGGCCGGTGCAGTCCACGGTGTGATGGTCTGGACACAGACAGCTGGATGGGCAGTTGTGGCCTCGTGTAAGCAAGGTGGAAGAGATCAAGGCAAGAAAAGGCTGTAGCCAGTTAATGCATGGTAACATCGTTGAGGGGCCAGCAGCATTAATCTGGAGACAGGGGGTTGAGGGGGTCACAACAAATGGTAACAATGGACAGGAAGATGGACAAATAAATAGGTTGAGATCACAGGATGGGAAAGGGAAGGAAGGGAAATGGAAGGAAAGGAGAGGAAAAGAAAGGAAAGGAGAGGAGAGGAAAGGTGAAACAATGGAGGTTCAGTGTGGCTTTTTTTGGCGGTCCCTGCACTGCAAAGCAAGAACACCTCGAAAAGCCATCGAATAGCGAGGGAGTGGGATACACCAGGAGATCACGTAACAAGCAGTCTGGATCAAATAGCAGCCTGCTGGGTTTGAGGGAAAAGCGGGGAGGAGCAAAAAGCGAGCGTGCAAGAGAGCGGTGAGGAAGGGAAGAGGGGGGATGTGAACAGAGAGTGGATTATCACAGAGGTAAATAGAGGCAAACGAGGGGAGGGGTTGGGTTTATGGGGTAACCCATGAGTTTGCTTGTGTGTCTATGTAAATTTGCTGGGATATCCCCGCATGTCTCATTAGTCAGCAACTGAGGTGAAATAATGGTCTCCATCATCAGTGGTATTAGTTGATCAAACACGCAGTGAGCGTCCTCAGTGACTGAAATCATGTCACTGAATTTGTATATATTTGCTTGTTGTTTACACAGACAGCCCTGAAGAGAAAATGAGGACACCATCACCATCTGTGACTCACATGTGACGCTGTGATGTACGTATGTACAGTCAACAGCAGTATCCCATGCAGGCGGCTGGAATCACCGATGTTTGCCGCTCCCTCCCAGCCTCATCTTCTAGTTCTCAGTTATTTCTATCTCACATTTGCTTCACATTCTGACAGTGGGTGGAAAGGAGATGGTTTCATGGTCACCTATCATTCATTATGCAAAACGCATGATTATAAACAGTCCTGGCAGGTGATGCAATCCAACATACTACGAAACAGCCATTAGGAAGCTTTGACTGATGACGTAAAATGCAAACTGGAATCAATCCAAAGACCAATCCAATGTGATAAACAGCCTGGCCACTTTTTTTTTTTATCCACTGTGATATGCAGTTTTTTTGTTTTGGAAACATTGTGATCTCCATCTTTCATGAGTTTAGTTTTTAATAGTGTTAAATTAGACAAATATAATTTAATAATTTATGTGTGAATGAAATGCCTAGTTGTCTTGTGTTTATCCCACTCACAAATTTGCTTTCAAAAATACTAATCTATTAGGATGGTACCAAACCTGCCAGGCTTCACTCAGTGACATTAATATCAAGACATCTTACTGTGATCAGTCAGAAGAATTAAGGGAAGCCTGGCTGCATTTATTGGTGTCTTCAAAACATACTGGCAGGTGCAGTGACAGCAATGTTATTATTTCACAGCCAACAGTTCAGTATAAACTGATTTCCAGGGGAAATGCAGCCACCTTGTGGTAAAACATTAAACTGAACCTTCTTCATACTCAAGGCTCTTTTACATTGATACATATTATAGGCTAGTTCAGGCTGTTTATGATCAGATGTTGATGTTAAATAAATCTGACAAAACGTTAAATCTGAAAAGAAAAATCAATATTACCACTGATTATTATTATTATTATTATTAGAAGAAGCACTGACACCCTGGTTACTATGGACCAGAAGGTAATAGGAATTGTAGGGTTATTGGCATTGGGACGTATTACTAAATGAAGCATAATTTGCTTTATTAGACCACATGCATCTCCATAAAAATCTTTTCACCTCTGTTGTTGTGGGCTAGCAGGGGAAACGCTGTACACTATAAAAACAAAAATAGCATTTTTCATTATCAAAATGAATTTACTTTGCATTTATTGAGGTATTTAACAATTTATTTATATGTTTATATACTAATGTCATTTTTTGTCACTGATAGCTGACAGGCTTGTAACTGGAAACAAAAAGGCATGATCACAACCTTCTCAATTTACTGTCTGTACTGTAATTTGTTGACAGACCATGTCATTGCAATACAGAAAGGAAAAGACAGCACTGCATAGCACAGAATTCTCTCTCTTGCTGTTGATCCAGCCCAATTCCTGGTCCTTCCATTGTCAGACACTGTAACATTGTGTTGTGCAATTAATAATGTAGGAAACAGCAGAGAGTACACAATTATTATTATGCATGGATGTACCAAAGCCTTTGCAACTTGTTCAGAGAAATGAGAAACTGCTTTTTTGATGTACACAAGTGACATAATGATGTGAATGAACAAGTGTAACCGGTGTGGAAAACTCTGCATTGTGTTGTGAAGGAAGGAAACGAAGATGACACAAAACAATAAAACAATAGCCTATATCCTCCCGGACACTACCCGAGCCCCTACAAGGATAAACATAACATGAATGTATTTATATAATTCAAAACATTAAATGAAGACCAAATAAAACTTAAAGAACCCGGAGCAAAAGAAAACGCTCACCTCTCCCACAGAGTAAAAAGTAAGAGGAAGAGTTTAGGCGGGCCTTGGCCATTTTATCTCACAATCACCATCAGGGAAATCAAATAAAAACAATTTTGTGTGATTATATGATCATATGCATAACCCCTGTTACACAAGTAGTTTTGAGAATTTCAATTCTGAAATGTGTGTTCCTGTTTAATGTGTATGGGTGGGTAATGTAATGTATGTATTTATGTATCTTGAGGTTGTGTGTGGCGTACGGGGGTGAAAACAAGTTTCCTTGCAAAGGACAAATAAAGCTGAATCTGAATCTGAATCTGAATCTGAGAAATAAATGTACCAAAGCGACTGAGAAAAACTGTAATAAACCTGGGATGTGTTCTCTCAACCACTATTGTCTGCTGATGGAGCCTTGTTGGTTACACTTGGAGCCCCCACCCTAAAGAAACACTCACCTGTTGAATAGACTCACATTGTCCTGAGATTCTCCCCTTTTAAAACATTTTCTTGCAAATAACTGATTATTTACCCAGATTATTGATTTAATTGTATTCATTTTGCTGCTTACATCTGTGTTATGTTTTTATTTCCATGTTATTTGCTGTGTTGGTTTTATATCCTTTATAATGAACTGCCACAAAACAATGCTTATTGTTTATTTAACTATAGCTAAACATAACAATGTTACTATGTATTTTCCACACCTTACTGGAGCAGTCCTCCAGTGAGACACTGCTCTGGTGTGTTAGCTGGGATTGCACCTCCAACAGTGAGAGAAGCCACAGAAAAGCACCAGCTTTACTGCTCAATCTATGACCCACAAGTCAAGACAGATTACGTCTGATTGGATCGCTGATGGCTCGTCTGACCTACAATCTGCTGCATTCTCATCATCGTTTCCCTGGGCAAAGGTTTCCATGGGAACAAGCCCTGGGTTCCTTTAATCTGTTGTTTTGCAGCCCTCACTCATCTGTAGGCAGGCTGGATTCCTTTTTGTCAGGCTCATATTCTTCTGCTCTATTTCCTCACTGAGCTCTCTCTCTCTCTCTCTCTCTCTCTCTCCCTCCCTCCCTCCCTCTCCTTTGCCATCTCTCTGTCCCAGTTAAATTCAATTAAATTCAAAGGGGCTTCCTTGAAATGAGAAACATATAGTATGAGAAACATATAGGCCTATGTTTCTCATGCACACACACACACACACGCACACATATAGTATATATGTGTATATATATACATATATATATATATACACACACACACACACACATATATATATATATATATATATATATATATATATATATGTGTGTGTATATCACATATATATATCAACTGATGTTGACGTTGTGGGGCCTCTGTAAAGTTTACCTGTAATTGTGCTCTTATGTAGGCTATATTCTGTTGTGATCTCTGTACTGTATTTTATTGTTTTATTGCATTATTGCATTTTATCCTTGTTGTAAAGCACTTTGTGATTGTATCTATGAAAAGTGCTATATAAATTAAACTTACTTACTTACTTACTTATGTGTGTGTGTGTATATATACATATATATACACATATACTGTATATGTGTGTGTGTGTGTGTGTGTGTGTGTGTGTGTGTGTGTGTGTGTGTGTGTGTGTGTGTGTGTGTGTGTGTGTGTGTGTGTGTGTGTGTATATACTATATACTACATATATGCCTCTTAAAGAGTAACCTTGTTTTGCACACACATGCAGACATGTATTTCTTTCAATTCAGTTCTACATAGGACTAGGTGGAAAAATCCCTTATCTGATGTGCCTACTGAGATGAGGGTGGGGATGATCCTTTACTCTAAGAAGATGGAAATGTTCTTCTAGGAGGAGGGATGAGTGGTGGTGGTGGTGGGTATTGCTGCCTGTTGGGGATGGATCTGGAGGCGGGTCATTGGTTGCTGTGTTTTGATGATGGGCCCACGACAGAGGGCTCATCTGCAACACCTGGCGTCCCAGGTGTGCCCACCTCTGCCTTTAAACCTTCTCCCGCTGATGCCATTGATGTCACCTTGGGGCCCAGATGATGTCCCTCCTCTTGATCTAGAGCCACCGGCCTGCCAATATCAATATCATAACTCAGGATGGTAGAAGCTAAAAGCATGCTTTGGCTAATGCTAGCAACTCAGCAAAGATCCTACGATAATCCTCAATGTGCAACCCGCCAAAAAATGGATACTGTTCTCTTTACTTGATAATCACAGCCTTTATTGACAGGATGCAGTTACACCAAGTTACTTTCTGACCATAACCCCTAAATCTCTCCGAACCCTAACCCAAACGGGCATCAGACCTTTTATGACATACTGTAGAAGGCTGTTCTTAGATCAGATGTGAGGAGAGATATTGCTTCATGTTGGTAGCCTAACTGGGCAGCCACGTAGCAAGTAAGCAAATCCTTCTTACCTTGTCTCTCAGGTTGTCCACTGCTGTGTCCTATGTGGCCCTACAATTTAGGCTGCTGTCGACTGTTGGTGACATCACACTCAAACTGCGTCCTTGTCTGACCCCTTTGGCTTTGGGGAAAGAGGACCTTGCCAATCCTGTTGTGCATTTGTTTTTATCCCCAGCACCATGTTCTTAAAAGCAAGCTGCTTGTGCAAATATAAATCTTAGGGTTTCTTTTTAAGTTGGTGAGACACTTCTTCATTGAGTGTCTGAACTCGTTCGTTGATAGTTAGTCTGTGTCTACTTGATTCCTTTTTCTCTTCCTGCAACTGTGATTGTTTACACCTGTGTTTCATCATGTACCACTTATTACCAGACGATTGACCATCTGGGATTACGAGAGTTTTCCACATGGGTCACTGTACAATTGGGCCGAGTATTCAAATTGAACCTGTGCTGTAAATCTATCAGTAGGTGTGATCTGACGCGTTGCAAAAAGACAAGTATACAGTGTTGCATTGCAATTGTTAGAGCCATTTTGTATATTACGCATAAGGTGATAAATAATTTAGATTTGTTGGATTTATTCTGATTTTGTATATTGAGGTTATAAGAGTGCCTATTAGTTAATAACAGCTGCTCTCTTCTTATTGGCTAAGACGTGCGTAACGTGATGTATGCGTACTTAGGTTCAGTTATGATTATGGAGGCGAGGAGAGCACACTAGTTTTAGACCGTGCTAATGATTATTGCCTGATTTTGAATTGATACACAGTTTTATTTTTTGTTGTAACTTGAAGAAAGGTTTCAATAAACCCTCGTGAGAAGGAAGAACTGTGGAGTTTTTGTGGGCGAAGACACGCGTCAACTACATGCTCGTGCTTCATAATTTTAGTGTGTGTTTAAAAAAGTAAAAAGAGACGGAGCCACACTTGCAATGATGATCATGACACAAGCAGTTTATATAGAAAAGAGCAGACAGCAGTCATCAGTTGCAATGTGCCCAAAATAATGTGTTGCTTTTATGTCCAAATGATGTGAGACTTTGGTGTGTCCACATCTTGTCCAGTCAGCTCAAAAAAACACAGGTGGACTGCAGTCAAGGAACATCTCACATATGATCAGTGGACATGGAAGGATAGAGATATAGGTGTCATATAGGAACCTGCATGTCTAAATACTTATGTGAGTATGATATCTGAATTTTTGCTTTTTTAACACATTAACACAAACATTTCCACAATTCTGTTTTGGCTCTATCATTATGAAGTGCTCAGTATAAACAAGTGAATGAATTGAAAGTGAAATGAACAGAGGGGAAATAAATCCAGACCTGTGCCATACAGTAGGTACTAAACCTGAATCATGCTGTCTTAACCTCCCGCTTTTAGTTGTCTCTCCTGGTCTGCTGCATCTCAGCAGGTTGCCAGGTTTGCGGGCGTCACACTACAAGTTAAGTAGCCTACAAATCACCCTCAGTCCCTCATCTCTGCAGGTCAGTGCATATTCCAACTGAAAGTTTGGATGTTAGTCACGGCAGACAAAAAAAATTACTCACACTTTTTTTTTTTTTGGCTTTGTGACAATCATGGGAAACAGTAGGCTAAGTCATTTAAATTGTGAAATGGAGTGAGAAATGAAGGTGAACAAGTTCATTTTAATCTGGGCACTGATGTGTGCAAATAGATCATCTGCTACGTTTGAAAGTAACACACTTCTCTGACCCTTGTGATTTCTGTGAAACAGAATGATTTGACACTTCCCCAGACAAATGAATGAAACAGCGTCAAAGAGTCAAAGGCAGTTGTGCTTATGTTAGGAACAACTGACTATGTTTTTTTTTTTTTAAATGAATCTCTAAAACACCAAAGTCCATTGATCTCATTGTCTGAACCAAATCCTCATTTGAAACACTTTTATTGACTTTTGAAACTGTCATGAACAAGAACATGGTCTTCTCCAGCTCCATGCTCTGAGTGCATGTTTCCCATTTTTCTAGTGTAATGAATGTGGTGTGGTGTTTTGACTGGCATTTGTATATTCTGACAACAGTTTCATTTTGAACACAGATAAAATTGTTTTGATGTGTAGTATGTTTGGTTTTGCAAGAAGAGTTGGGGGTTTGGTGAAACTTGACCACTGAATAGAGTTTTGAAAAAAGCATGGTCTCAAGAAATGTGTTTTGGCAATTGTCAAAAACAACAACAAAACTGTAGTAGGCTATTGGCCAATTAATGTTTTCATAATGTAAAACTTTCATGTCAAAAGTGAAGACAGGTTGCTTCTTTTGAAATGTGAATGAGTAGACATAGAAAGTAAAACTACCTCATGATAATATTTAAGCAGGCTACAGATCTAACTTGTGATGTGTTGACTGACTGAAGGAACAGCTCTTCTCAGCTCTGTCCTGCGATCAGCTGATGCAGCGGGACACTGGTGTTGTGTAGTTTTTTTTCGTTGTTTTCCCGCCCCCTTCCTCACATTGGTTTCGCCCAAACCGGCCTGAGCAGCAGCTCTTCAGCCTTTATCCCCCCGCTGCTGCTGCTGCTGCTGCTGCTGAGGCTGAGGATGCGCTGCAGCTCTGAATGAAGCCACGGTCAATGGCCCGCTGCTGGACGGCTGTGCGATGAACGCATTGGCGTTTTACACTGAGATGGCGGGAGTGATTTTGGACTTGTTGTGTTTTCTGTGGATACTGCCGGCGGTGTGGGCTGAGCAAGGTAAGCCGGCGTTCAGCTTTGTCTCTGAATGTGAATGGAGGGAAACAAAAACAGGTGTTAACTTGGTTTTGAAGAAACTAAAGCTGCCAACATGTTATACCGGGTTATTATTACATCTGCCCCTCTGGCTGTTTATCTGACATCAGTGCAGGCTGCAGGCCGCGGGAGCAGGCGTCAGTACCGTCGCCTCTCCTCTGGACTCAGTCTGGCGGTCTGTTGTCAGTATTTAGATCTGTAGTAGGCTACTGTGTGCATTTACAGCAGGCTTAGATACTGCATTAAGTCTTAACGTGTAGACAACTCTATAATATAGCCTAGTATATATAGCCAATATATTGATACATATAGCCTAATTATGCACAATACTTAAGACATTACATGGAACAAAGTCAGCGTGGTTGTGTAGAATAATTGTCTGGTTTGATTTTGAACCAGTGAACAAAACATTGTGAGTAGGAATCTATCTATCTATCTATCTATCTATCTATCTATCTATCTATCTATCTATCTATCTATCTATCTATCTATCTATCTATCTATCTATCTATCTACAACATGAGGAACCTCAGTTTTAGCAAACAACCCCGATGATATCTCAGATAGTCCACATTACTGTAAAGGAACACTTCACAAATACTCAACTCATGAACTACTTATGAAGTGTGACAGGAACAAAAGAGGAAGTCAGGTGACCTATAAAGAGTGACAGAGTGGGTGGGTTGATATACTCAAACATATGCTGGGTATAATCTCTCTGTAGTAGGCTATTAACCTGGGGTGGAAAAACAGTATTTGTGACACAATTTAATTAACATGAACACATACCTAACCTCACTAGCTATGTCTCACTGTTGATGTTGCACTGTGATCTGGAAAATGGCTTTTTCTTTGCACACATATCTTTGCCATTGTTCAGCTCTTCACTATCTTCATAGTTTTTAATACAAGACACATCTACCTTTACACTTGCCAGAGACTTCATTAGGAATGTGTCTATGTTTCTGTCGCTCATGTGCAGACGTGCAGTGCTGCTTGTTCACATACTGGAGCGAAACCTGTGTTTCAAAGGTTATGAAACAACTGTTCCGGTACATTTACTTACTTGTGTTGAGCAAATTAAGCCACAGTGGTAAGATATGTTGCAGGCAGAGTTGAAGCTAAGCTAACACGCTAAGCTATTTAGACTAACTAGCTTTCTGTCCAAACGTAACAGATGAATGTTATCATGTCCCTGACTTGTGTCAGTGACAGAGTTTTCATCTTTACTAATAAATGATTTAACTGTGCAGCTCCGAGGCTACCGGCAACTGTCATACATATTTAAGGTGGAATGTTACTCAATGCGTGATTACGTTTGGAAATTAATCAATACGTTACTTCTTTGCTCATTTGCTTTCTTGTATGACATGATTTAGTGGTCAGATCTGAAGCCACCTAACTTTTCAACCCAGGATTTAATTGAATCCCTTATAAAATATATTTAAAAATAAGTGTGGCAGTGCGTTGTTGTGTTCTGCTGTTCAGGCAGTATGTGTATTAAAAGATTTGTTTTGGGTTTTTCAGCATCCAGCATATTATTGTAAATCCCTCTTTACCAATTAGTTAGAAGATAGTAAATTAATCAAAATAGCGAAACACAACCACCACCATCAAAGAAATCCACAGATCACCATGTCCACACACACTCTTGCTCTGTATCCCTGGTGATGACGTCAGAGGTCATCGTGGCGCTGCTGCTCCTGGTTGGGCTGAGTGAGGATGCCCTCAATGGCACTTCACAAGTTGTCCTGGTTGGTGGAGCTCTTGTCTTGCACCTCCCACTAGCAGCGGATAGGTTTGCTGTGAGGCTCAGAAAGACATTGGTGCCTACATTTGCTTCTCATTCCCGTTCCTGTGTGTGTGTGTGTGTGTGTGTGTGTGTGTGTGTGTGTGTGTGCTTGAGTGACTGTGGTTCATAGAGGAGATGCAGCCTGACCATCAGGACACCAAACGCTGTGAAGCTTTTTCCAGTTAATTTAGCTCAGGCTGAAAAACCTGTGATGTCTGTGATGTTCTCTACTTTGTCGTACAGTACCACACAATGAGCTCATGTTCACATATTCATAAAGCGATGATGATGACATGAGGATTTATGGGTTATCACAAGACACAAGCCAACCAATCAGTACCTTTCTGTGCTCTGTGTTCACACTGACTCTCACCTGGAGGGTCACATTAGCAGCAGCAGGGCACAGATGTTGTGTTAGTGTTGATCCAACAGTGCTGCCTCCCAACTGGAGCTGGGCTGCACATAATTGAATTGTTGTGTACCTGTGTTGTTACAGTAATGGAAAGATGTGATTAGGCACAATCATGGTGAGATTAGATATTCACACACTGCAGTTTTTAATTTTGCCTGTGCTAATGAGGTTATGTTTTCGTCCGTGTCTATTCACTTGTCAGCAGGATTACATAATGAGTAGGCTACTGACCCAAACTTGGCAGAGTGATGGAGCAAGAGCTAGGAAAGAAGCCATGACATTTTGTAGTGGTGTCTGTTGGGTTGTTATGATTACGAAACTGAGAGTGTGACACACTCAGAACCAAAACCACGATTGTATCTATCTATCTATCTATCTATCTATCTATCTATCTATCTATCTATCTATCTATCTATCTATCTATCTATCTATCTATCTATCTATCTATCTATCTATCTATCTATACAGGGAACCACCACTGCTATGATGTGGCTGCTGGGTTATCTGTCCATCCCAAATTGGTGACAGTGACTGATCAAACTGTGCATGATGCAGTGAATGAAGTCCACCGTGATACAGTAATACTGTAATAATAATGATAATATTTTAATTTATAAAGCACTTTTCAAGCCAACGCACAAAGTGCTTTCCAAAAAATGAGTCAACCAAACAATAAAATCATTATTAGACAACACACAAATTGAATTCATAGAAACAACATAGAAATGAGGTGCATGCTTATACAGAACACACATGCACATACACAAAAACATGTACGTTGTCGTTTACGCTTTGCACAAATGAAAGAATCAGCACAGTAACAGTTATTTTTTTACTGTAAAAATGCCATTTTTGTAAGTATGTAAGATACGATTTGAAAACTACAACAGAATCAGCTGACCTGATCCTCAGTGGGAGGCTGATCTAGAGCCGAGGAGTCAGGACTGCAAATTCACCTCTTGTCTTTACTGTAAACTGGACTCTGGAACGGTGAGAAGGCCTTTTTCTGCAGACCTGAGGGACCTGTTCGGACAGTAGGTTGTGAGAAGCTCTGTGATGTATATGGTGCCAGGTTGTTTAGTGCTTTGTTTGGAATTAAAATAACTTTAAAGGGGATGAGAAGCTAAACCAGGACTGGTGTGTGATGTGTGTCGACAGTTTGGTTTTGGTCTAGCTGCAGAGTTTCTGATCATTTGGAGCTGAACAATGACTCGATTGATAAGACATGTGCATGTATGACTTTCTGTGTGTTCTTGGAGGATAGAAGTGATCTAATTTTAGCAATGCTTCTAAGTTAGTAGAAGTATGACTGGACAACAGTCTTAACATGTAGCTCTATGCTGAGGTCACAGTCCAGAGTCACACCCAAATTCTTTGATGAAAAGCACTACAGATCTACACAAAATGTCCACTAATGTGAAGCCAACCAAACAAATGTGGAGGATTTTAAGCCCTTGAGCTTCTGCAGATTCGAGGACATCTCTTCCCAGACAACTGTCAGACAGTAGCCTATCATCCATCAGCATCAAATCTGTCATCAAATATACTAGATATAAAAAAATAATGAAATGATCCAGACGCTGATGTGGCTGTAAACCAAACAAACGTCAATGCCAAATGCTACAGTCTCACCACTCTATAATCAAACTGAGTCATCTGATAATGTGAACAGTCAGAAGTCCGAAACATGAAAATCTTTCCCCTTTCTCAAATCTGCTGCATCCAGGCATTTGCTGTGTCTGTCACCTCAGCAACGCTGTTTTTGACACACTTTGACTTCCTATGCCATGGAGTCAGACACAGACTCACAGAAACACCACAATGTGGCCACCACAGCCCAGGTAGGTGCAACACCACAGTGGTATCTCCCAAATAATGAATTTTATAAAGGACAGACAGATAAAATGTTTGTGACAGAGAGGCTGTCAGTTTGTCTCCTAGCAACACCAACTGTCAGTTGTCAGCTAACCAATGCAGAGGCTCAAGGATGAGACAGTAGTGTTTTCACAAATACAACATGAAATAGTTTGTTGGAAAATGCACACAGGAGCCGCAGTGTCATAATAATTTATATTTTCTCACACAAAACATAAATATTCACGGCTCAGTTGAATTTTAGAAGTATGATTCAGACTAATGTTGGCCCTCCCAGGCAATGCTGATTATTCTTGGAGAGAAGCCAGCATGGCCTCACTGCCCTTTGGTGACATTTTCTCAGTGGAAGTCACTTATCTAAGCCAATCAATATTCAGTGTTAGGAAAGGCACAGTCCTCTTTCGCCTGTGGGAGCAGTGACAGAAAAAAAAATCAAACATCAAAACAGCCCATGACCCAGTTCTTCACTGGCCTGTGGTCGCTTCATCGTGACAGATAGCCAAAGCAGTGTCACATCAATGGCCAGACTGCGTCCACTGTGGAGCAGCTAGTCCAAGAAATGTCTTTAGTAATATTAATGGAAGTATGTTTTAATTGTCTGGCTAATTTGTCCATTTGTTACCTAACAGCTCATTTCCTGTGATAATAACCACATGCCATTTTTTTTAAACATGTAGGCCTAATTAACTCAGGTAGTTATGACAGTAACACATGCTATATTACCATTAACAACATAGGCTACCTCCTGTATTAGCTCATTACGTGTTGTTTAGTAACAAATTAAATTACTGACAAATATTTGCTGAACTGACAGAATCATTTTTAACTGATGACTTGTAGTTATAAAATCAGGATCTTGGCAGCAGCTTGGAAGTGACTGTTGGTTAACATGTAGAGCCCTATTTTCCTGGCGCAACTCAGGGGGGCGCAGCGAGGCGAGCCCTGGCGCAGCCGGCGCAGTGGCATTTTCCTCCAGTGCAACAACGTGCGCAGTGGATTTGGTAAATTGGCAGACTGCTGTGCGCCGAGATGGGAGTGGTCGCGCAGCAGGGGGAGGTGTCGACAGATTCACCGTGGCGCAGTGACAATTTGTTGCCGATAGACCGCGCGGAGAGTGCGCCGAAAGCTCGCCAGCTCCAACCTGGTCTACTCTCAGCGCAAGGCGAAGCGCAGCCAGCGGACTGGTATTTTGACTGCCCAGCGCGCAGTGCGCCCACGTCACCAAGACCTCACAGGCAGGTTTCCATAGTTCCAGGCACATTTAAATGCAATTAATAATAATAATAATAATAATAATAATAATAATAATAATCACAATAACCCTATCTGAATCAGCACATACACGTATATCTATATCGATTGTCCCGTCACACTGATGACAGATCAAAGGCTGTCGGCACGCGTAATGGAAACTCAGCCTGACTGAATTAACACAGATGAAACCAGGGAGGGACTGGGACAAAAAAGCAGCCGTGGATGTCCCAAGAGCAGGTGTGGACACTACACACTGTGCCGTTGAGATGATCCTATATTTATTTATTTACTTATTGATTTATTAGAGGGCAGCGGCTGCATCGTCACGCGGCCATATCAAATAAAACTGAAAACAAACAAACTATCATCTCTCACAGCAAACCACAATCAGCCTCGGCATCAGATAGTGAGCAGATATTCACATCTCCCATCTCAGGTAAATTCTAAAGAAAAAAGAAAAAGAGAGAAGCTCCGTGATGCCTCCTTTACGCACAGCTGTTTGTTTATGTTGTGATCTGTGCACACGGGTTTAAATAGTAGGTTACTAAATATGAGTGTCTTTATTAATGGAAAAGGTGTGTGTGTGTGTGTGTGTGTGTGTGTGTTTTGTCTTTTTGTTTTTTTTTACTGGGCAACAGCTCTCAATATGTCAGAGCAAACCTGGATAAAGATACTCCTCCTCACCTTCAAAGCCCTTCACCACCTGCCCCCGCCCCCCTACCTGTCTGACCTCCTCATTCCCCACCGCCCCACCCGTGCCCTCCGATCCTCCTCCACTCTCTCCCTGACAACACCCATATCTAAACTCAAATCCTTCGGCGACAGAGCCTTCTCCCGTACTGCACCCCGACTCTGGAACTCTCTCCCCCCATCTGTCCGCGACTCACCCTCACTCCCCACATTCAAGTCCCGGTTAAAAACATACCTCTTCTCCCAAGCCTATGACCTCCCCTACCTATAGCCGGTCTCTCCATCACCTCGCTCATCAATATGTCACTGTGTACTGTCTCTCCCTCGTCTCCCCCTGTATGTCTCTACCCTGTTTCTTTTGTGTCTTTGTAAGCGTCTTTGGGTTATTGAAAAGCGCTATATAAATTAAATGAATTATTATTATTATTATTAACATCATAACCTCCTCCCTCCCAGACTACTTTTGCATCATCAGCCCGTGAGGTCTGTTCGCGCGACCGGACACTGCGAGCTTGGACCGGACCAGAACATCAGTTTCCTCCCGTCTCACTTGCTGTGAGAGATTTTAGTTTATTTGTTTTCAGTTTTATTTGTTATGGTCGCGTGACGATGCGGCTCAATAAATCAATAAGTAAATAAATAGCAGATCATCGCAACGGCACAGTGTGTAGTGTCAACACAGCAGTAATCCATCCTCATCTTTCATCTGTGTTAATTCAGTCAGGTTGAGTTTCCATTACGCGAGCCGACAGCCTTTGATCTGTCATCAGTGTGACGGGACAATCGATATAGATAAACGTGTATGTGCTGATTCCGATAGGGGTTATTGTGATTATTAATTCAATTTAAATGTGCCTGGAACTGTGGAAACCTGCCAAGTCAATTGCCTCCCTCTTCCACGGTGAAATCAAACGTGCGCCTCGCGCGCGCGGCAGATTTAAAGGCGAGGAGAGGAGCTCATTTGATTGGTGAAGATCTGACTCGGCTGTGTCAAACCCACTCCACGCCTTCTCTCCTCCCTCTATGCCATTTGCGCTGGTGGGAGGGAAGTAGGCGGGATGCGCCCTGCTGCGCTTCGAAGGAAAATTGCAAACTGCTCCTGGACACGCCTCGTTGGCGAAGCGAACGCGAAGCGCAGGCCTGCTGCGCCTGCGCTAGTTTACGAAAATAGAGCCCGTAGTTTTAATGAGCCACATATAGATGGTGCCGTGAGGAGGGAGAGGGCGACTTGTTAGGAAGCTCCACAAACAAGTCTGAGAACAACTGCCTCTTTAGCGACAAACCGATATTTAACAATATCTAGTTTAGTCAGTTTAGCGCAGTTTACCCAGGGACCTTGACGGCTATACAATGATGAGAAACACCTACAGCAGGTACATGCTTTTTTTTTTTTTCTTTTTTTTTTTCACTTTATTACAGTAAATAAAATCCATATCATACATACATACACACACACATACAGAACAGGCAGAGACAGGCCTAAGTCCGTCTCTCTCTCAGACCAACGCCCATCAAAGTAGAGACAAATAAAACAAAGGTGTTAGAGACCCAGAGATGTGCAGTGATCACACCCAACATGCAACTGTAGACGTTCTCTCTTTTGTTTTCTTCCTTTTGGTAATAAAACATCCCATAGGAAACATCCACAATTGCCAACAAACAGACATACAAATAAACAGACAAGCAAACAAAACAAACAAATAAACAAACAAAAAGAAAGAAAAACAACCACATCATTCTTCTAAATCTTGATCACCCCTACCTCACCCACCCCCTCACCCACCCCCCACCCCCCCAAGAGAAAAAAACAAAGACACAAAACATAATATAAACAACCCACCCCCACCCAAAAACCCTACCCAGAATATAATAGAAAGAAGAAGAAGAGAGAAAGATAGAAAGTAAAAATAAAGCCCTCCAACCCTTCCCCTTCCCCTCAGTTCCTTCCCACCTCCACGTGACCCTCCTCTGCTGCAAGAAAAAAAAGAAAAAAAGAAAAGAAAAAGGGAAAGACATATGCATCTACAATATGGTCTTAACTAATTGTAGAGCATCTTTCCTGATTTGAATGGCCTTTCCACTAGACTTACTTACTCTGGCCACTGACAGCTCCATAGCCAGTATTTCCACCAGCGACTGGATCCACTGTGGTATAGATAGACTATGTGGTGGCTTCCATCTAACTGCCACCATCCTTTTTGCCACAGTGGATGCTGACAGCCAAACTTGTCTCTGTGCTGGACTCAGTTGTAGATCTGAGTCGTCCCCCAGAAGCATACTTTGTGGTCTACAGTTCATTTCTAGCTGGAAGAGTTCAGAGAGAGACCCTGTTACTTCTCTCCAGAAGGCATAAACAGCTGGGCATTCCCACATGACATGTAGGAATGTCCCTGTTTGGTTTAGATTACATAAAGTACAATTAGGAGTTGTAACTATTTTAGCAGGTACATGCTAAACATCAGAGCGCAGAGGGCATCACTGGATGTCAGCTGCCCAGTTTGGAGGAGCTCAGCGCTGTCTCAAAAAGTCCATGAGAATCATCAGGGACCCCACACACCCCATAACAGCCTGTTTGTGCTGTTGCCCTCAGGTAAACGATACCAACACATCAAAGCCAGCACAAGCAGGCTGAAAAACAGTATTTTCCCCCAACAGTTAAAGGTGCCATATGTAAGAATGTGGCCAAAAACGGTTACTGCAGTCAAATTCAAAACACAGCGATCTCGTTTTTTCTCCCAGCCGTAGCGGCAGCTCATTGTGGACCAAACCGGAGGCTGAAATGCCACTAACACCGCCGTGACGAGGAGAGAGGGCTAGGTGGCGCAACATGCCAACACGTAAATTCAAAACATAAATATGATTTGCAGTCTGCAAAAAAAGATTTTAATGCGAATACTCTGGCTGTAGTTGTTGTTGGTGAGTTCATCCTGTTATATGAACATTATTCCTGAGTCTCTGTGACATATTAGGAGGATTTTACGGCCAGTTGCTTTAGATTTCTTACATATTGTACCTTTAATCAATCCAAATGGACAATGGAATCTAAGCTGGTCTGGACTCTTTTAACTTCCCTTTAAACCTTTTAGATGTTGTTATTTATTTACTGTCTCTTTTTAATCTATTTATGCGTATTGTGGAGTTTAACTTAGTTAGACTTTGTTGTCCTTGTATAGGAAATTCTTTTCCATCACACTGTACCACACTGACATAAAATAAACACAACAATGACACAGTACAATACAATGAAATGAATCAAAACACAACAATTCAACAACAAAGACTTGGTTCTGTTGGTGAGGCACCCTGTTTAGGGCTTTTATGGTCACAGGTACCAGACTTCTGCCAAAGTGAGCCCCATTGAACCGCACAGATCAAAACTTGTTGAGCATCAACCCTTTTTTTCTGTCTACATCATCATTTGTGCAAAAAATAAACAATGACTGAATTTTGATCCACCTTTAGTCACTCCATGCCCTACTTTTGGCTGCCGTGACATTTCACAAGCACTTTTGTATATTTCTCCAACTGTGACTCTACTGAACCATATTGCCCTCCTCGGGATGGGAGATCACAAGATTTTGTCCAGTTTCTGCACTGTACAATGGTAACTGTGTTATCCAACAGCTCACTGTTATTAATAGATATCAGAATTAGCAGGTGGGGAAAAGCTACAAAAGCTATAGAAGCTAATATTTAATTATTATTTTAATATTTCATATCATTTACTTTCTGACAGGATGCTGAAGGTATATCTGAATACACTGATGTAGTCCCTGTTTGACATTTGAGTAAACAAATCCTCTATTAATCAAATTATGACCTACTGACAGAACACCTGGGGCTTTTAAGGCCCGTGGGATTCCTTGACGCCCAGGGGCATTTACTGACTTTACCCAGATAGTAATCCATTAGAGAACGAGATATGGCATTGCACAAAGCAGACTGAAAATATCCACACCATGAGTTGACTTCAAGATTTAGATTCAAATGAAACAATGTCTGATACCGAATGAAGGAAGGATGGTGAGAATAACACGGGGCTCTGTCTTTCAGTGTGAACATGGTGCTGAAAGCAGCATGGAGGCTGCACTTTGACAGGAAACAAAGTGAATTTCGCTGATGTATCCCTATGGGTTTAATCCAGCGTGGCATACAAAGCGTGGCACAGCCTACAAGGATTATGTGAGCTGGACTTAGTTGGCCCATTCTCTCCTCCTCTTTGCCCTACTTTTCTTTGAATCATGCCGTAATAGGCAGAACAAGAGCTCTCTAAATATATATACGTATATACTGCAGGAGTGTTAGGAGTCGGACAGATGGAGCCATTACTGGACAGAGAAAGAGAGTGAATGATGAAAAAGAGCATCCAACACAGGTTTTAGTAAAACAGAAATCTGTCCCCAAATAGACATTATTCATTTGAATTATAGCTACAGCCAGTGAGAATTGTTATCGGTTCCAGACTGTGCAGGACTTCATTAGTGTTGACATTCAGGACTGCTTTCCCGTCGGCTGATTTCCAGCAACATATTGTGTCAAGTCAGTGGTGTTCAAACTGCAGAGACTGTGGAGCTGCCATGACGAATGTCTAGTGACGAAACAAGGGCAACATATATGGCTGCACCCCCGCGCTTGCCCCCGCTCGCGCCAGCCGACACTGTCCCCATTTCCCTGCTTCAGCTGCCATCAGCAGCACCAGCCAATAGCAACCCGTCTGCATTTTAAATGCTCCGCTGTTCATTATTAACAAACATATTAACTCGTGTCGTCCTCTCTCCTCTCACTTCTCTCTTCTCACCATGACATATCCATCTCTCTATGTGCTGTTAAAATCTGTTTATCTCAGTATCTCAGCTAACTGTCAGTAGGGTGAACTGAATTGCCCAAAAATGTCTAGTTTTTATCAATCGATGAATGATTTTAAACAAAGATGCAATTATTGTATTATCAGTATATTGTCTGCCTCACTAAGAATAAAGTGGGCTATAAACGTACATCATAGTTACCAAAAATATATATGAACAAATAATACATGTATTAAATACATAAATATTAACATATGAACACAATATGGTATACATAATGAGTAGAGCAGACAATATGTCCACTATCAGAATCTTTTGCTTTAATGTTTTGGCTGATTATGTTGCTGTCGGATGAATCCCTGACCAGCCAGTCTGTCGTCAGTGTGCTGTCCCACCTCCTACAGTGCAGTAGTGTCATAGTGATGCATCGGAGCCTATACAGACAGCTAGCACTACATCTTTAAAAAAAAACGATACAGCAACATTTAAGAAAAACTAAAAGATTTCTAGTTAAAAAGAGATCCTGTATGTGATTGTGCAGAACTTAAGTCACTGGATAATTTAAACAACAGTGAAAAAAAGGTGATTGTTGTGTCTTTTCAGCCATACAACAACCACACACATCAGCTGAACTGACTCTTGACATTCACCGTGTGAACTGAACTGTGTTTACTTGTGATTACCTTGATATTTCCTGCCAAAGGTCACGTCAGTAAGTGTTTACCACCTACAGTATATTCTTCCGTCAAAAACTAACCTCACATCACTGTGGATGGAAATCAGTTGCATTTTGACCTAATCATATGTGTTTGAAATAAGATCATTCTGATTTCAGCAGAAGGTAGATCACAGACTTTGCATGCTTGTTTCCATGTAAACAAATGGGGTGACACTTGCATTGGAATATGCATGTACACATTGAGGTAGAGGAGCGCTTCTGATACACTGAGCCTTGCCATCATGACAGCATAATCTATTTATTACATATATCTAAAGCAGACATAGGAATAAGTGTTGAATTAATACGCAATAACTTAAATACAGCACACAGAAGTGAATGAAAACCAGGCTTTGCACAGAAATAAATCTTTGATCAATTCTACAGTGTGGATTTGTTGTGTCACTCAAAACATGAGAGTAACAGCTGCTTTGGAGATTTTAAGCTTCTCTAAGCCTTTTACACCAAAGTTAATATGGATAATAGCAGATTTTTTTTAAATGAGTAAACCTGCTAAAAAGGCGACTGACTCCTAGTAGTACTCTGTCAGAGGAGTTGTCATGTGACCACAGAGCTCACACACGCACACAGATGACAGAGAATGAGTTGTAGCCACTGACTTGCCATGCGAGATGCTTTGGTTGGTGATTGTGTTTTTCTAAGAACAGCTACAGTTTCATCCCTTAGCCAAGTGTAACCAATGTGTTCCAGTTTGACAGCACCGTGCTGGACAGGTGGCAGTGTCTGTCTGAAAGACGTAATGAAAAAGAGTGGACATGTAGCAGACAGTCCCGCTACTGGTCCCTGTTGTAATAATATGTCATAAATGTACTGGACATGTTTCATTTTAATGTTTGAATGAAATCTCTCACTTGATGACATGATTTTGGGTTATGTCTCATTACTTTATGCTTCTTACTATTATGTTTATTGAAAAGTAAAACCCTGATTTTGTCAGTTTTTGACTGTTAAAGCATCACATAAAGAATTAAAAAATAAATACATTTAACAATATTTTAATATGAAAAACCCTCAGTAGGGCCCCAACGGCCAAAACTCCAGTGCATCTTGCCTGGATGCACTGGAGTCTCCTGCCGGATGGCAGGAGTTTAAAGAGGTGGACAAGCTACTTGACTTAGCTGCAGTGTTACCATTACCTTACTTGCCCAAGAAAGAAGTGAACATTATATATAGGGGTGGGAGAAAAAATCGATTCACATAGATATCGCGATATCTTTTTTGACGATTTTTAAATCGATTTTTTTTTCCAAAAATCGATTTTTTTTTTTTTTTTTTTTTAATTTTTTAAATATTGTGCAATGTGTATTTGTTAGCCTATTTTACATACAGAGAGTACAGGTTTTGAAAAGGGTTTGAGTTCACTTTATAATGGAGTATGTTAATTTCTAGGCTCCTACAGTGTTTGTGTGCAGATAAATGTTAAAAATGCGACTAAAAATCGAGAGAATCGGCAATATCGTAGAATCGCAATTTAAATCGAATCGCCATCCAAAAAATCGTAGAAGAATCGAATCGGGAGAAAAGCATATCGTCCCAGCCCTAATTTATATACCAGCAGAGACTTAACTATGATTAGTCCTGTGGGAGAAGTGGCGCACAGCTCGGACCCGCTTCTCCTACCTGCTTCTCCCGTTGTGTCCCGGTTCCCCCTCGGGCTGTGTCTCTCCTACTGTTTCACATGGAGATCTGTATGATGATGCACGTCCGCTTTGAAAGTATGGGTCATATTTCCTCCGTGCCAGACCATGGATGTATAATAGATCCATGTGCCAGACGATGTTGTGTTACGGCCAAGACTGTTTGTGGGAGATTACGTTACCACCACGTGAATGAATCCTGGCCACTGATTGGCTTCTCAGGCATGAATCTGGTGAATGAGGACTTCCATGCGCCTCTCCTTTACCGTCTATTGTTTTCTTTTCAAGATAGTATAAATAAATTGATAATGGAAAATTGCACATCGTCAAAACAACATTTACGATAATATCATAGACGATATATATCGCCCACCTCTAGGTCACAGAGACCATTTTGAATCAGCCATTTTGCCTTTGCTGTCCTTGCAAATAGACAGACACAGTCACACACACACCTGTATATCTTAACACTCTTGTGAACATGGTCATAACATTTGTACCAATATTGGTACAACGTGGATGATGCACTAAGATTGAACCAGAACAGTAAAATTGTGGGCTGTAAAATGGCTGAAAGAGTAAACAGCTCACTATAACTCTGTAGAGGTAGTGTGATGAGTCTCTGATTTTGCCTCTGCATTTCCTATTCCAGATTGATCTATTGTCTGTACTTAAATATTGATTCGTACAGCTTTTAGACCATTTGTTGAGGCATATATCTCTGTTCAGTGGCTGCTTGTGTTGTTGTGTTCATATAAATATTTATTGAAATATAATAATTTTAGTTTTTGTTGATTTTATTTTATTTGTAAAAATTTGTACAGTATTAAATGTAAATGTTACCATTTGATGCATTGTATCAAGTGTTAGCTTAGTGCATCTGCAGTCCCTTGGCAAGTCACACACAAAGCATGACATTCCTGTTTGTTTATACAGAGACTGTAGAGGTTGAATGACTGTTTACCCAGTCTAAAGTTTGCCAAATTGCATATGATCGTTTCTTTTTGTTTGTTTTTTTAAATCATTTTATCAGAAAACATTAGGTTTAGGCAGCAAGAGCAAAAAACGACAGTGTGAAACACAATGGGCTGTATACCCCTTTAACACAGAGAAACATTTGGATCTCGAGTCTCCACTGTTGCCTCTGCTTCCTTCTTGGATAAGTCTGTGGGAATTGGCTACGGGTCAGTGCTCTGGCCTCTTTATTCCTGTTTCGTAGCGGCGCTGACACCTAGCTCGCCACTCCCTCCAAGCTCCTTATTAATCACTGCTGATACTAATCGGAAGCGAGCAGCCGGAAAAATGGGCCATTTGGATTCAACAGTGGATGCCTGCATGCCAGTCTGACATGGAAAACAATACAGCACTGGCACTTGTAATATGAAGGTATAGCTATAGCACGCACTATATTAACATTATTATAAAATTGGAAAAATACTGTACACACTTCACTTTCATTCATGTCTTGTAGACTAACTGTGATCACCAGTAATAGCCTGATCTGCCTTAAAGCTGCTGTGTGGTCAAGTGGATCAATGTGGCTGATAGTCAAAGTGGTTGCCCAGTCTGACTTGGTTCTTTCTGCCCAGCAACTGCTGAGTCACTATCAACGGTAAAGTTTTTGGCTAAAATGGTTACTGACGACCCCAGAGGGAAAGTGGAAAGACGTAGCAAAAACCTATTGGCTAGTGATAACTTACAGATAGGCAAGAAAAACTGCACAGCAAACTTGACAATGATACACCCAAGTGATGATATACAGTCCTTTCCAACGTACTTGTTATCAATCTTCTTGGCTTATTGCTCTGCCCTGGTTCTCTCTCTCTCTCTCTCTCTCTCTCTCTCTCTCTCTCTCTTGCGCTCGTTCTCTCTCACATCACTGATCTACCTCTCATTAACAGTAATCCTCTAATTAATTACATATTGAGCCTTGCTTTATAGTCACTGAATGATGTGTTAACAGTTAAAGTTTGCTTGCTGTAATGGAGGCGAGGCTCAGTGTATTGGAAGCACTCCTTCACTTTGCATTGTGCTGTTACTGTACACTAGAAACACCACAGCTAAACTCCTTTCAACAATGAAAGAGTGAGTGCAGCTTCAAAATAAGTTTTAAAAACACTCAATGAACTTTTATAAATGGGTTTTTTTTTGCATTAAAAAAAGCTCATTCCTAGACATCCAACCTCGTGTTTTGTGATTTATGAGGAGATTGGCTTTTCTGTTTTATGTTTAAATTTATCTGACCAGTCCAAGGATTAAAACCAGCAACCAGTGTCACTATTTCTCTTGCCACTACTGTGAGGACCCAGACAAATCCTGGCTCCATGTGCTTTTCTAATCGCAAACACTTTCCAGATTAATGTAGAGATAGATTAAAGCAGAAGTAAGTGGAATGTTTGTGTTAATATAAGTCTTAAATAGTTATATCTTCTGACAGCAATCACTTATATAGAGTGTTTGGTCTGAAACACGGGTCTGTCAGTCACTCTGCTCTGCTGTAAGCCGAGGAGAAAACTTTCCTTGTATCCTACAACCTTTATCCAATGAGGAAAGAGAACGGCATAAAGGGGCGGTCCTCTCTGTGTGTGCAGCCAAGGGATGCGCGTTTGGTGACGTAGGGACAAGGGCGGGGACTGCTAACTCCATCGGCTGACAGGAAGTTAGCCAAAACGACCGGATAGCTCACTTCTGCTTTAAGATATTTTAAAGGAGCGTTTCAATGACATGGCCATTCAAACTCACTGTCATGAAGTGTCCTCAACCTCTTCAGTCGAAGTCATTTGAATAACTTCCTTCTGGCGGCTTCTGTGTCTTTGAATTCAGGACCTTCAGACAATCTCTCCCCAGACAGTAGAATTTGTGGTGTCACACTCACAAGGATAGTAGTTCAAACCAGACAGAATTAGGCCTAATTCTGTTTCAAAGTCTTCGAAGAAACAAAGTCTGACCCATGAAGAGAGGATCTCAAAAAGATTGTTGTATTATGGGAAATAATGGGATTCAGCATTTAGTCTTGAAGTCTCAGCCACTGCTGCTCTAATTTTGTATGTTGTTCACTGCCATTGAAGTAGAATACTAAATAACTTTAACCAAGTTTGATCAATGCAAACATTCATGGAATTATGGTTAAGGTTATCGTTTATCGTAAGAGAGGTGTAAGAGTTCTCAACATGAACAGCACTGATATTTACTTTAGATGATGTTGTTGTAGACTTACACACACAATAATTTCCCGGCAAAGAACAACACAACATGTTGCAAATGAGTGAGTTGGTATAATCTTCATGGAAATCTTGTTTTCAAGAAAACAGGACAAATAAGTATGAATACAAATGAATGCTTTTCTGTTAAAGGGGTGAATTTATGAAACAAAGTAAGATTTTAGGTTTTAATCACTTTATTTTTAAACTTTAACTTCATTAAAAAACAGATTGAAACACATGAGCTGTGCAGCCACTAACGTCCTCTACTCTCAGGATGATGTAAATAATTGAGCATGTGTTGGATACAGCAGCTCGCTTTTACTTGACATCGTTTCTCCTCTTTACCGGGGGGATGGCACTGAGATTATGGACCCCGTCTCATGGGCTCAGGATGCACATGGATAAAAAGAGCAGATGTCTCCAGGCTAGTGGAGCAACTGTCAGGGTCTTGTGGAATTTAGCAGACTGTAGGGGACTGTGTCTGGGGGGGCGTGTTTTGTTAGAGGAACCAATGAGAGTTGATTTCACATTATCACACAGAAAAATGCTATGCATGTGTGTGCGTGATAAGATTTCACAAATTAGACACATCTACTGTATCTATCTATCTATTTGTGTTCTTTGATATGACAAAGACCATTCTTTATACATTCTGTGCAGTAGGAAACATGATTGGATTTTCTTCCCTGTCTTCTGCAGAAGTTCTCATGGACTCAACAACAGCAACTGCAGAACTGGGCTGGACCATCCACCCATCACAGGGGGTGAGTTTAATAAATCAACTTGTGAGGAACAGATGGTGTGCTTATTGTGGCAGCCGGCCTGGTGCCTTTACTCTCAAAACATGTATTTTGATCGACAGCTGGAAACCGATACATGTTGTGAAGTGTGCCCAAGTTTCCTGGGGCGCACCCCTGTGTGTCATTGTTTGTTTCTTCTGTGTCTCCAGCCTGGTTCTGTCTCTTGCTCTTCCTCTTTTCTTTTCCAACAGGGTGCCAACTTTGTCTCTATACACTAGGATGCATACTGATGTATTTGTTTTTTAATTTTTTTCTTTTTCTTTTACTTGTCTGGTGATCACTGTCAGATGCTAGTGTTCCAGATATGAGAAGTGATCTTGGCTTACCAAAGATAGACGAGTTAAAGATAAATGATGTGTGCTGATGTTTTGGTTTGGAGAATAACTTACTGTACTATGAAAACATTTGCAGTTCTGCACTTGAGTCTGGTGTTTGTTACAGTAGTTTTGTTTCTTTGTTTCTCCTTTAGTGGGAAGAAGTCAGCGGCTATGATGAACACATGAACACCATACGAACATACCAGGTGTGCAACGTCTTTGACAGCAGCCAGAACAACTGGGTTCGCACTAAATATATCCGCCGCCGTGGTGCCCAGCGCATCCATGTCCAGATGAAGTTTTCAGTGCGTGACTGCAGCTCTATACCCAATGTCCCTGGGTCTTGCAAGGAGACGTTCAACCTGTACTACTATGAGTCTGACTCAGACACAGCTACTAAATCATCTCCCGCATGGATGGAGAACCCCTGGGTGAAAGTGGATACTATAGCAGCCGACGAAAGCTTCTCTCAGGTTGATCTTGGCGGTCGCATCATGAAGATTAACAGTGAAGTACGGAGTTTTGGACCTGTTTCGCGCAATGGCTTCTACCTCGCTTTCCAGGATTATGGTGCCTGCATGTCACTCATTGCTGTTCAAGTCTTCTACAGAAAATGTCCCAGGGTAATCCAGAATGGCGCCGTCTTTCCTGAGACTCTGTCTGGAGCAGAGAGCACCTCGCTGGTGGCAGCCAGAGGGGTGTGTGTTCCCAATGGGGAAGAGGTGGATGTACCCATTAAATTGTACTGTAATGGGGATGGGGAGTGGATGGTACCCATTGGCCGCTGCATGTGCAAAGCTGGGTATGAAGCAGTTGACAATGGGACAGCCTGCAGAGGTAGGAGCCTGACAGTGCTGAACATGTCTTCAAGTCAAGTGAAATTTTATTGATAATGTGATAATTTAGTTTATAATAGACTAATAGACTAAATAACAAGTTTTCATATATCTAGTGAAATGGCTGCCGCACTGATTTTTGTCAAAACACTTTATAAGTGATGAAACAACAAAATGAGTCTTACCGTCCAGTATTTGTTGAGATATTTCAGCTTTTTGGTTGTAAGAGCCTCAGAAGGATTGAATGACGCATAAGGATAAGTTGATGATGCACTGGGCAAGTAAATATCTAATCAATAACTTTCTGTGACAATATGGTTTTCTCTGGGACCCAAGAGCAGACATTGAGACAGTGGGTAGTGAAAAAAGGTTCAGTCCATTACTAAATGAAGGTTGCCGAGGCTGCAGCTTGAGGCTGGTTGTGGTGACAGAGCTGGAGGTTGTACACAGTCTGGGAAAAACAAGAGAACAGAAGAACTCAGGCAGACATAAGAAACAACACACCAAGAAACAGGTCAACAAACATGATACTTTATGTATATCCTCGGTCTTCCCTGATTATCTCAATCAGCCTGCTGTGATACTTGTCTGAAGAGGCCAGGGCTTGTGACTGGAGTTGCTTGTAATTGTCAGAAAAGTTTATCATAAAATGGCACATCTAAAGGCCATTACTCTACCAATTACATTACAACAATGTGGTGTATGGGATACTATTTTTGACATTAAGGTGCAAAGCATAGACTGTCTTTCAACTCTTAACCTTTTCTTAGCAGTGAAAAAGCCTCGGCCAGTTTGTTCATCTCTGCCCATTTGTTATCTCACTTTACATAAAAGTGTCTCTCATTTTCCAATGTGGCTGGGGTTTCTTCAGTTGGAATTTCAGGTACATGGTTGACCTCCCTCCTCTCCTGGGTCTCTACTTTTTTGTATTTGTGCCCTACACTTCTTCCAAATAATCTATAACTTCTGTTCTTGCAAATTGTTGCAGCTACAAATGCTTGGGGTTCAGATGTTTATTTCTTTTGTTTGCATTGGGACAGCTTACTTTGACAAGTTGGAATTTTCTCTGGAGGAAATCTTCTTGACATAGTGTATAGTGTTCAGATATCTCAGAGCCAAGATAAGCACAGTCCATGCAAAGATGCAACAGCATGCTCTCCAATATAATTTAATTCACAGTGGACTTGCCACTGCAGTTTATTTGTTAATCTCTTTCTCTAGTTTTTTTTAGCTCCTCGTGTTGTATAGAAATGGTAGGACCAGGAGACATTCTGGTCTCTTTAAGTGTTTATGTGTTACATTTAGGGATGTAATCTGAATGTAAGTAAAAGTTTAATAGCACCCATATACCTAAAATATAGACAACCTGATACATTTTGGATTTAGTTCTTTTGACAGTGTAAGAAATGGTCAGGTGTGAGACAGCTCCCCCGGAATTGAGGCAGATATCTGTGAGGATTCATCCAGGTCGTAGTTATCCAAGAAAAGAGGCAGATACAGATACATTAAAGATGAATGAATATGAAATGAATGAAGGCATGAATAATACAGAACTAGAATCACCTCTTTGTGGTTGTATCCCTCCACCACTCAGACTAGTTTCAGGTTACATCCTTGTTTATCCCGAGTCATTTAAAATATGAACCAACCAAGCTTTGGCAAATTCTGAGGCAAACAATCATATTTTGTGTTTCTGTAGTGTATTGGATGATTTCAGTAGTAATTTAGAAGTTGACAGTGACAGCCTTCGCTCTAAACTGAATTCATTATTAGCCTCAATTGGCTTCTTTCAACATGTCAAATGTTTTAGTCACATGCCCCATCTTGTTCTGTCATAGGAATTAGACAAGTCCTTTGTTTTTGGTCTCCAAAAAGCCTGTAATGCCGGCTATATTCTTTCTTTCCTGTTTTGTGTAATCCCTCTGCTCTACATTCTTTCATGTCTTACCGACTCTGTGGACAACAGAACTGACAGCATCTGAGGGAGTCCCAGTACATGTCACTTCAATGAACTGACCTTTATGAGATGCAGACACCGGGCTATCATGACTAGACATATGCACTGTTGTGGAAAATGTAGAGATGAAAAAGCTTGAACACAGGACTTTATAATCTGACTAACGGAAAATAATCAAACTGAAGCAGCCAAAAGCCTTGAAGACAAAGAAGCACTTTTGATTGAGTTGATAAGGTCCTGTTTCTTTTTTTTTTCCTTTTTAGCCGCACCACAAGGTGGGGCCGGCCTTAACCTCACAGAGGTCTGTGACTTACTGACTGACTGAGTGATGATACTTCCACCGCCTCTCAGTGGAGTACTGATCCACAGTCTACTATGTGTTTTCCCTGTTGATCAGGAACTGCAGGGAAGCCAGGGGCACTATTATATACAGATGAGGCTCATTGTGAAGTGCTTTAATAACACCAGTCATTATCATTATCATCATCAAAATTACCTGAGGAGGCAACTAAATATCAGACACAGGAGGGGGTCATCACTAAGGGGCTTTGACTTAGGCTACTCTAAATATCTGTCCTCTGACTATGGAGATAAATAAAGACTTAATTATTGTGGATCTCAGACAGAGGCTGTAAGCTGTTTTAGATACAGAAAAGCAAATATGTCCGACACTGAGTGTGAGCCCTAGTAGTCCTGAAACAATGACCCTAAAGAAGACAGGTAATCTGTCTCTTCTAACTTTCTTTCTGAGTGTTTACAAATGGATACAGGTGAAATCATAGCTCAGTCTTTGTCGTTAATTTATCTGTTTGATGATTTTCGTCAGTGGATGTCACAGTTCAGGTCCAGCCACATACTAGGTTTTACCTAGTTTTGTTTTCCTGCATGAGTATCTTGTTCCTAAGCCTTATAATTGTTCTGTTTTCTATCTACCATGTCCCAACCCTGTATCTCCCTTACAGCTTGTCTGTCAGGCTTCTTTAAGGCTGCACAGGGAGACCACAAATGTCTGCAGTGCCCCATTAACAGTCGAACCACAAGTGATGGAGCAACTAATTGTGTCTGTCGCAACAACTACTACCGCACTGACTCCGACCCTCCACAGATGCCCTGCACCAGTATGTATACATCAAGTAGCAACTCATAGATTTAACATATCAATATAATTTATTAGTATTATATTATTAGTTATCCTTCTTTTGGGGCTATAGTGGCACATAATTTGAGCATTATGCTATTATGCTGTGATACAGATCATTTCTATGTTAAAAGACAGAAGACCAGCCAGGAATTTGAATGGATTGCTTCTTTGTGGTCTGGATTAAACGACTACGAATACCATGTTGGGAGATAGACTGACATGGATATCCCCGCTGGTTTCCTTTATGGAGCAGATAATACCTCCATGACCTCCTATGTCAGACACTTAAACTTTGTTTCGAAAATTTGAGGGAAATAAGTCCTGACGCTCTTGTTTTTGCGTTTTGCAAATTAAAAGTGAAATGAGATGCTGAGATGGATTATTCATGTATTGTACCATATTAAAGGGAATGGAGAGGGTTTTAAAATAAACCCAGAAGAAGCAGATGGATATATTGCAGTTCATCACCAATGCCTCCCCCCCCCCCCCCCTTCTTTCTTAGCTGTTCCATCAGCTCCACAAAACGTCATCTCCATAGTGAATGAGACCTCTCTTAGACTGGAGTGGGGCCCACCACAGGATTCTGGTGGTCGAGAGGACGTTGTCTACAACATCATATGTAAGAGCTGTGGCAATGGGCGTGGTGGCTGCACCCGCTGCGGAGACAATGTGCAGTTTGTCCCACGTCAGCTGGGACTGACCGACACTCACGTCCACATCAGCGACCTCTTGGCTCACACGCAGTACACCTTTGAAATACAAGCTGTCAATGGAGTGTCCGACCAGAGTCCTTATTCGCCACAGTACGCATCTGTCAACATCACCACCAACCAGGCCGGTGAGGTTAAGTGAGCGTTTCAGTCGGTTGACTTGTTATTGTGAATAGGTCCAGGTTCTATCTCAGTAGCCCAACTGCCTTTCAATATTCACTCTAACCCTGCACTTGTTTTGTTCTCAGCACCATCAGCAGTGTCCATCATCCACCAGGTCAGCAGAACCCCAAGCAGCATCACACTGTCCTGGTCCCAGCCCGATCAGCCCAATGGAGTCATCCTGGACTATGAACTGCAGTACTATGAGAAGGTACTGTATCAGTGCTGATAATGAGCTTCCCCCACATTAGACAGTGACAGTCTTACTGCTCATTTATAGTTTTCTGATTAATTATTTGTGCTGCATGTATTTCAGAACCAGGCAGAGTGGAACTCATCTCTAACAAGGAGTCAAACCAACACTGCAGTCATACGAAACTTGAAGCCCGGAACGATCTATGCCTTTCAGGTTCGGGCTCGGACTGTCGCTGGATTTGGACGCTTCAGTGGCAAAATGTACTTCCAAACCATGACTGAAGGTAGGACTGGCAGGCAGCTAAATGCAAACATGTTTGCCTAGTGTAGTTGTTGAGGGGGAGTTATTTTGCTTTTACTTTCAGAAGTGCAATTCATGTTTAATATACTCTTCCAGAAACATAGTGTAGCACCTCCAGCTTGAGTCAGCATGAAGAAGTTTAAATCAACAGACTTGTACTTTGATATAAAATCAAAGGTTCGAGTTTACACGAAAGTGCTTCTACTGTACATGATTCAGTCATTGAAAAATCTTTCAAGAAAAAAAAAAGAACTTTCACCACCTGAAGCCATAGATTGAGGCTGTATTTAAAAATCAGACACAGTTATTGCTTTTCTATTTTTTCACCTGTAGAGGAATACAACTCCAGTATCCAGGAGAAGCTGCCCCTCATCATCGGTTCTGCTGCTGCAGGGGTCGTCTTCATCATTGCCATCACTGTCTTCATAATTGTCTGCCGCAGGTGAGTCAGAAGTGTTACAGGTATATATTACAGATACAGTATAATAGATATAAAAGTATCCGTAATAATTAGTCATAATAAGAAGAAACGTGGAACTTAAGGCACTCACATGCACATCAGCATCAAGAAAAATAGTTAAAATTGAAGGCTCACTTTCTAGCTTTTTGTTGAGCTCCATTCATGTCACGTGGGCTTCATTAGTGCTTGGAGTTGATCAATTCATGGATCTGTTGAAATACAAGACTATGTGTGTTTGTCCCCAGCAGGAGAAATTCAGACAGACCAGAATCTGAGTACACAGACAAACTGCAACACTACACCAGTGGCCACAGTAAGTCATTTTTTTTTTTTTTACTTTTGAGGTATGTTGTAATCAGACACAGTGACATCACAGATGAATGAAATGCCACATCTTTTTGCTCTGTGTTTATGTGTTAGTTTTTAGTGTGTAAGTAACTGCTGCTGTCTCCTCTCTCTGTTCAAGTGTCACCAGGAATGAAGATCTACATTGACCCCTTCACTTACGAAGACCCCAATGAAGCAGTCAGAGAGTTTGCCAAGGAGATTGACATTTCCTGTGTTAAGATTGAACAAGTGATTGGTGCAGGTAAGGGAAAACAATGGATGAAAAAGGAACTGATGCCAAGTAGCTGAGAGGACAGGGTTAGGGTTAGGATCTTTTACTGGACCTACTGGAACTCTTCTGCAGGTCTGAGGGTACTCAGCATTTAATACGCCAGGGTCTGTTCAGTGACTCTGTAAAATGAGAAAAACAAAATGAACAACTTTTTCTGAGAACTACCATAGGCATACAGAAACATAAAATATAAAAAAACAACACGTTTCCCATTTTTTGTGTATGTTATAAAGAATTAAAAGGGTACAAATCTCTCTTATTTTTGTGTAGATTTATTAGACCTGATATAATCAAAACAGCAATTTTAGACCATTAATCATAGTGATGAATCCTGAGGTCTTTGCTAATCATGTCTATGTCAGTGGACAATGGGCTATGCTATGATGATAAAAACTGGATCCTTATTCAGTTTATGGTGAGTAGTGAATAAGATTAAAAGTTTTAAATTCCTATTAGTCAGGATTACAACAAGTCTGATGATGGCATGGAGCACTAAGTACAATCTTAAGATGAATGCAAATAACCTTTAGCTGACTGCTTCTGTCGTCTGCTCAGGTGAGTTTGGGGAGGTGTGCAGTGGAAATCTCCGTCAGCCTGGAAAGAGAGAAATCCTCGTGGCTATTAAGACTCTGAAAGCCGGCTACACTGACCGCCAGAGGCGTGACTTCCTCAGTGAAGCATCAATCATGGGTCAATTCGACCATCCCAACATTATCCATCTGGAGGGGGTGGTGACCAAGAGCAGCCCTGTGATGATCATCACTGAGTTCATGGAGAACGGATCGCTCGACTCCTTCCTCAGGGTAAAAACTTGGGGGTCATGTTGATTATAGCCATGAAAACTATGATTATTCTGTTTCCAAATAATTGTAGACACAAGCTATGATGCTGAGCACAGATTACCAGGAGGAAATCTAATGTGATTGTTTCATTAATTGATGGAATTTATACTCTATAACCATATTACTATAGTAAGTAATGTTCATTTTTTTGTATCATCATCACAAAGTAAAGTAAAAACACTTCTCTGGTGTTTCTTTCTTAAAGCAAAACGATGGGCAGTTTACAGTGATCCAGCTAGTGGGCATGCTGCGAGGTATAGCAGCTGGAATGAAGTACCTGTGTGACATGAACTATGTCCATCGAGACCTGGCTGCCAGGAACATACTGGTGAACAGCAACCTGGTGTGCAAGGTGTCTGACTTCGGCTTGTCACGTTTTCTGGAGGATGATACGTCTGACCCCACCTACACAAGTGCACTGGTGAGTCCACATCACAGACTCTTCTCTCAGTGGTCGACCTCCTGACTGCTGCTAAATGTTCGTGGCAAAGAGTTGCCTCTTGAACTTTTCACAAAGAACTCGAAAGATAACATTGTGTGTTGGCAGTTTCACTCTCTTTTTGAAATACATCACAGTGAATAGTATAAAATTGATTTGTCTGTGTTCACTGAATGCATAATCAAGTGGGAGCATTAAAAAGAACCTGGTTGTATTAGATAGAAAAAATAAAATAAAATTATCAATTGAAAGACATAATTTAAAAGTAAATGAAATACATAAAAACATGATGAAATAAAATAAAATAAATAGTTGACCAAAAACTCAGTAGGTTTCTATAAAGACCTTAGTAATAAAACACCAGCCTGTCTCTAAGGATGAGTGAAGATACTTTGACCTGTATAACCTGGACAACCCATCAAATCCTGAATAAGCCTGAAACCAGACAGATATTGTTAATAATGTTGTTAATATGTTTTTTTTTCTTTTGGAAGTGACATTATCTTCTGTCACTGGTAGTGACACAATGTCCCTGTTGGTTGCACTAGAGTGAGGGACACCATACAGGTTGAGGAGCCACTGTTGACCCTCCAAACTCTCTTTTCCAGGGAGGAAAGATTCCCATCCGTTGGACAGCACCAGAAGCCATCCAGTACAGGAAGTTCACCTCCTCCAGTGATTGCTGGAGCTATGGCATTGTCATGTGGGAGGTCATGTCATATGGAGAGAGGCCCTACTGGGACATGAGCAATCAAGATGTGAGTACTAACACACTGTGGAGGTCAGTTTCTGCTGGAAATGACCAATAATGTGGTTTAGCTCAAATGTTCAAATAGCCCTTACATGTACATTTCACTTTACTACAATTCTCGTGCAATGTGTCTGACCTGCTAATTGCAGTTTTGCATTGAAACAAGGTCTTGCATGTTCTAGTGAAGTTCTCGGATAGTCATTGTTCGTATTTGCATCGATTTTGTAGGTCATCAATGCCATAGAGCAGGACTACAGGTTGCCACCCCCTATGGATTGTCCCAGTGCGCTGCATCAGCTGATGCTTGATTGCTGGCAAAAAGACCGGAACAACCGGCCCAAATTCAGCCAGATTGTCAGCACCTTGGACAAGATGATCCGTAACCCAAACAGCCTCAAGGCCATGACACCACTGTCATCAAGGTACAGCAGGAAGGACCTCCATCATTTAACGCTGTGAACAAACCAACCCTCTCACAGGCTGTTGATGTTGTTCTTGTTCTTGTCTTCTCTCTGTCCACCAGTGTTCACCTACCTCTGCTTGATCGTAGCACTCCAGACTTCTCCTCTTTCAGCACAGTGGATGATTGGCTGGACGCCATTAAGATGAGCCAGTACAAGGAGAACTTTGCGAACGAAGGCTTCACCAGCTTTGATGTGGTCTCTCAAATGACAATGGAGTATGTTAGATTTCTTCTACTTCACACAAATCATTATTTGTCACTTACATGTTATTTAAAACATAAAGCAGAGATCCTAGTTTGTTATTAGATGTCATCAAGAGTACTTATAATTGAAGGGAGGGTTAAGATAACAGTCGTGTTTATGACATAATGTATGTTTGTTATGTACCAATAGAAATTAACATCTAATATAGGGCTAGAGCTTGGGTTGTAACAGTAATGATAACATGGGTGGAGAGATCTTTGATTATAATTACACAGCAACTGTAAATATAGTTTTCCCAAGAACATGCAGATGGGTTTTGACAGTTATGTCAGCCCTGAGGAGAATCTGCATATTTTCCTCTCAGACTTAATCTGCCTCCTACAATCACGGGCTGAGTCACTGCACTTGCATACTCATGGACATACGCCTGGAGCACACTGCTGGATGCGTGGCGTGAGCATGGCGGCAGTTTGTTGAGCTACTGCAGAGAAGAACAGAGTATGTTCACACCGGATGCATCTCTGCCGCAGTGCTGTTTGTAGGCTATGGGAACATTTCTGATATGATGTCAGTGCTCTCTGTCTGATTCTTCTGGGTCACATGCATTAACACACATTAAAAATTGGTGAGAGGCTAAATCTCAAGATCACGGCATGCAACCGTGACAGGAGAGCCACGCGACTTGTATGGCTCGTGGGATGTCTGCTCTAACGTGTTAAACATGTGCACTGAAATGAAAATCAACATGTTCCACAGGCGCCATGTTCATGCCACACCTTATTGGGCACAGACACTAGTCCCTGAGTACTAAGGGCTGTCTAAGCCCTGTCTGCATAGTGTTCAGATTTCACCAGGCTTGAGCAAATTACTGGTATGATATGGTATCATCTCTGTCATTACTTTATAATACTAACTATAATCATAACAATAACAGGTAGGCTATTATTTTCATTGTGGTAGAAATTGCATTTTTAGTTTTGCTGTCTGTTTTTTTAGTGAATGTAAAGGGAAACGTTCTGCTCATTCTCCCTAGATCTGTGATGGACTGTGTAGCAGACCTACACATATCAGACATAATTATATCAGATATATACACATATAATTATAATGTATTCATATATATCATATGATAACATATAAATCACAAATAAATTTCAAATTAAGTTGCTCCCGGGTTAGAAAGTTTAGTTTATTTCCATCAAGGCACTCAAAGACTTTAAGTCCAGACAGGTTACTGTGTGTAACAGCCGTTTGCTAGTGTGCTGTAGTAGCTAAGAAGTCTTATAAATTGACGTTTAGACAAGTATTTCAGCATCCAGAGAACTGGAAGTCTTAAAGCAGAAGTAAGCGGAATATTTGTGTTAATATAAGTCTTAAATAGTTTTATCTTCCGACGGCAATCACTTATATAGAGTGTTTGGTCTGAAACACGGGTCTGTCAGTCACTCTGCTCTGCTGTAAGCCGAGGAGAAAACTTTCCTTGTATCCTAACCTTTATCCAATGAGGAGAGAGAACGGCATAAAGGGGCAGTCCTCTCTGTGTGTGCAGCCAAGGGATGCGCGTGCATGTGGTGACGTACGGACGAGGGCGGGGACTGCTAACTCCATCGGCGGAAGAAGTTAGCCAAAACGACCGGATCGCTTACTTCTGCTTTAAAAGAGATGATAAAGTTTTACACTTGTGTTACTGAGGTGGAACTGACACATGGTTTCTTTTCCAGGGACATCCTCAGAGTGGGAGTGACATTAGCTGGCCACCAGAAAAAGATCCTCAACAGCATCCAGTCCATGAGAGCCCAGATGAATCAGATCACTTCAGTGGAAGTGTGATTTCACAGACCAGGAACGCACAGGCTTTGTTTACTACAGAAAACCCAGCAGCCACCAACCCTGCATCCTCCTGGAGCCTCTGAGGAAGGCTGAGGACCTGCACACAGACTGACTTCGATCCGACCTCAGCTCACTGTCCCTCCTTCCGAACTCTCTCCAGAAGGTTCCATCAGTTTGCAGCACAGCACAGATGTTTGGTAGTTTTCTTGTAGCTGTTTAATATCCAGGTAACAGTTATGCTTGTGGGTTTGATGTTCTAGTTTACAGCCATCTCTAGACCCAGTCTTCAAACTTCAGTCCATGTCTACTTAAATGGGACACCTTGTCATTTGAATTTATTTTTATTAAATGGTAACACAGCACACTTGGCTCCACTGCCACCAAGTTGAAACATTCAATAAGAAGTCAAGTTTCCAAACTTGCCCTTGCACTTTGACGCACAAGACTCACTGTTGAAAATGAATGAGAGTGAATGAAAGTAGTGGTAGAATTCTTTTAAAAACCCTTTTTGCTAAATACATGACATTATTACCTGGCAGCACCCATTGTTTTCAGTGAAGCACGTATAGCACTGACCTGGCTGGCTACTGCTCTATTACACAGTGATAATGGTCCTCCAGATTTGACTGCAAGGTGTTTTAATTAGTTAGAGCATAAAACACTTGGAACACCTTAATTTAAGTACCTGATCCCTAAGGTAAAAAAAAAAAAAACAGTGATGGTTCGGATGATCTGAAGTAGGGGTTTGTGAGGTACATATGCATAGTCAGATCAGTGTCTTCTCGGTTTTGAGGAGCAAAAGCGCACAGGAAGACGCTGAGCTACGCTCTGCTGTGTAGCGTACGTTGTATCTGGAATGTTTTCACCGCTTCATCAGCCACCTAGACACAAGTTCACTGTGGTTTTACTGTCCTAGTTAAATTGGACTTGCTGTAAATTCTGGGTACAGGGTTTCAGTAATATATGTCATGTTTGCCTGGTAGTTTTTCAAGAGGAATCTGTGTTACAGTTGAAAACATGGTCATCATTATTGTACATATCATTGATTCATTTTGACATACAATGCCCCAGAAAAAAAAGCTGAATGATGTTTATTACAGTTACTACCACTGTATCACAAATGTGCAATCTTTCTTTTTGGGTGATTTCAGTATGTTCATTAGTTTATATGCTACTAGATTTTAAGAAAATATAATTGTAAAATATAATAGTACCCCTTTCCCAGCTCAGTTGTTCTCATTTTAAAACATGACATGGGTTGCGTTGTAATCACCAAAGATAAAATATCGCAACTCACTGTGTCTCACCTAATGCTCCTTGTTTGTTAAGTGACAGATACTACCTGTCTGTTGAATCACTCACTGTACATTCAGTACACTCAACATAGCAAAGAATAACCTTGATTCATAAAATCTCTCTGTTTCTGTTTTAACTACTGCCACAAGCTAAACTAGACTACCGTAATTGTCATTTTTTCATATATTTACTCATAATGGTAATTATGTCATTTAGGCTCATTCAAAAAAAGAAGAGATGTTAGACTTTGTAGTTCCATCACTGAAGATGGGACAAGTGTACTAAATGTGCTCTCAGTGGGTCAAACATGCAACTTACATATCTGTCCCAATTCAAGTGAGACATGAAATAATGTCTCCATAAAATCCACCAAGAGTTGAGCTAAAGTGTAGTGAATTTGGGATTTTTTTGCTGTTGAACAATTTAAAGAGCAAACGCCAAAAGATTGCCACCAGCACAGCTATTTGTGATCAGGTACCAACTGTTGCACTCTTGACCACCTTCATCTGCGATCTGTCATTGCACCAATGTATAATACAGTCGGTAGTGATTTACTGCACAGACTCTGATCCTATAGCAACCAGCTAGTTACTGGTACTAGCAGGAATTTGTCAAAGATGGTTGGGTCACAGAACAGGAGTCCAAGGTGTATACTGGTGAAGATACAAGATACACAACATACATTCACTTGTACTAGATACAAGAACAAAACAGCAACATACGTCATTTGCCTTTTGTTTTCTGATCCGATGCCTCGGTCAGCACGACATTACTCTGAGAACCGTACAACTGCTGGCCTGTTGGTTATGTTTGGATGAGGGTTAAGAAAAGATTCTGATATGTTCGGGGCACTACTGTGCAGTGATATCCCACTCCTGCTTGTTTTTCTTGTGAGGACAGTGTGACATCCCAAGAAGGCACCAAAATCTAAATGAGTGTTTACCCTCTCAGGTTTTTTTTGTGGGGAAATACAGGTCATGTGCTCCATATTGACACAATGAAGTCTGCGCCCTTCCACTATGCTTCGACTATCTGTGCATATTCCCTTTATGGTTTAAGATGACCCAGCTGAATTTCAGGAACCACTGTGGATGGAGACTTTAAAGAGAACATGATTTTTAAACTTCACAGACACAATCGGCTCTCAGAACTCTATTTTGTTGTTGTTGTTTTTTTTTTTCTTTTGAAATGTGAATTTTGATAAAACTGTGTTTTTTTTATAAATGTTAGAACAATAATTTATACTTCACGGTACAAAAAAGTGAATTCTCACCTTGTGATGTCTGAGTATTTTTTGGTATTAGGGCATTTGGCACAGGTTTACCCATTCACTGTTAATATATTGTATGTACATGAATCCTTAATGACCTCAAAACCCTTTGAACTTTGTCTTGTTTGTAAATGGTCAGGTTGTGCTCAATTCATATAAGGTACTCCTGATTTTGTAATAGCCTCCAATAGTAACCCTAAAGGTCTTCCCATCTAACAATAGTCAGGAACATCAGTTCTTCTTTACTGTCTGCTCACTAAAACACACTGAAAACAAAAACAAAAAGAACATATGGTGCAGGTTTGAACTTTTATTATTGCTCATTTCATGTGTTATTCACACTGGCTGAATAGCCATGCACTTTACCTCTGTCTTTGTATTGTTACATGCAAGTGCACAGTGAGGTCATAAGGTGGAGTTTGAAAAAATGCACTGAATTTGTACAATCTGTGCTGGTGCATGCTTGAACATATGATATACAGTATGTTTTGTGGACCGTACAAGACTAGCTCATCTCAAACGCACAATAGACACTACACTTACTGGGAGTGTGCAGTTGTGCTCTGTGTCAAAATTTCTGGTGTCATTTTGAAATTTTCATGGCTAAAAACAGAAACTTCACATGTCTCATTTGAAGCTCTTCCAACTATTTTTTTTTTCACATTCTCCTTTTATCTTTGATATTAATAAATGTTGTTCAGTCAGATTTTCAATACTAGTCTGCACTATTTTTATCATATGCATGTGTACTTGTGTGCAATATTAATAACTGTCCTACATATTTTACAGACATTGCACTGTACTATATGGTATGCACATTTCAGTGTTTTGACACAATGGGGCCTGGCAACAAATTCAGACCGTGTCTGTTGAAACCCCACAGAGAGACTCCAGAGTCTCTTTTGTAGTCCAGCATTTTAATAAGCCTATCTCACAAAAGTAAGCAGAGGCTATGGTGATATTTGTGTTTTTCTAAATGAACAAGACAGAAAATCTACCTTTACCTTAAACATACCTTATAAATTGAAATATAAGGTTACAAATTAACATGGAACATACAATGAAGCAAAGTCAATCTGTGAATCTGTGTTATTTCTCATTCACCAACTGGATTATTCAGGTACTCAATCTGAACTATGTTGCAGTGAGATGTGAAATACTAACATGAGATACAAAAAGGCATAACACTGTTATATTCATTCCACTTGATATTATTTCCTTGTTTTTTATATTGAATTTTGTTTATAGCCATAGGAGGGATTCTCTACTTTGACTGTCTCATCTGTGAATGCAGGGTCAGACACAGAGGTCAGACACAGAGGACCAAGATGGCCTCAGCTGAATATGATATGAACATTCAAATGTTTGAGTGTGTGCTGTGCTCCATCTGGCTCATGTTTACTGTGCCATACCAACTCACTATGCAAACACAGTGACTAATTGAACCTATTTCTTTTAAGAACAACTGCTAGTCCATCTGCGCATTTCTCCTTTGCAGCTTCTCCTGTTTGTTGGTAGGTTTCCACATATGGTACAGGCACATTAGAACAACAACCATTGTCACCACTAATGTTAGCCCACTGGAAGTATGCCAACGATACAGTGTGGTTTAAATGTCTGACATCAATGGTCTCATATATTTATAGGAATAGTTCACTCAAAATTGAAATTTCACTCATTATCTACTCACCCTCATGTCGACTAAGGGCTGGGAGAATTTTCAGAGTTATCCGTGGCTTCTGTGAGTTACAGGGGGTCTCGGCGTAGCAGTGCATGTCAATATAACGGTTGCAAATGGATACCAACTGTCTTCGTAACAAAAAGACACACCAAAAAACATCCAGATACCTCCATAGTGCTTGTATGTAATGTCCGTCTTGTATTGAAGCCCCGAAATGCGAAATTGTTCCGAAAAAAATTAAATAAGTCTATATTTCAAGCTTGTTTGTAACGGCAGCTCTTCGGAACAATGTCGCAAAGACTGACATTACATACGAGCAGCATGGAGGTATTTGGATGTTTTTTGGTGGGGCTTTTTTGTTACGAAGACAGTTGGTATCCATTTGCAACCGTTGTATGGACATGCACTGCTACGCCGAGACCCCCTGTAACTCACAGAAGCCACGGATAACTCTTGAAACTTCTCCCAGCCCTTTGTCGACATGAGGGTGAGTAGATAATTAGATTTTTGGGTGAACTATATTCTTTTAAGGTAAATTAGGGACAATCTACATTGGATAGTGTCTTTGCCCATCTGTCTTTGTTAAAACATATGGCTACAGTACATTTGCCAGTAAGACGTTGTCACTTTTTTCAAAAGAGTATGAATCCTAAAACTCTAGTATTTGTTACTAACAGTACATTTGTGTTGTGTCTGTGAAAGGGTTAATGACACACAACAAAAGCTTCCTGATATTGGTGTGAGGGCTGGGACCAGCAGTGGGGTGTTGATGTTTAATCTTGCCTTGTGATCATGACAGAATGTGGTCCTGGAGACACCTACATAGGAACTAATGTATGTCGCAAAATATTATGTAAAACCATGTTGTGGTACTTCACAGCAGCGACTGCGCAGTCAGCATGGTCCGGCCTCAAGCTGTGGTATTCTTACCTTAACCTATGATTAAAATGAAGAATGAGACTGATGTACAGTAGTCTAACCCAGGAGTGCGCCTACATTGACAGGTGGTGTGTGGTGCATTGAGTTTAATAAAAGGCTTGTCTACGTTGCTACTGTAGAAGGCCACAGTGTGGGCCTTACTAAAGGAGTAATGGAGTAAAATTTACAATTGATGTCTGAATCCAGTCAAAGATTTAACTATACAAACAAAAGAAATAAACATGGTCAGGTCAGAAATCTTAAGGGAGCTGAAGTAGCTATAGAATTATCTCAAAAATGAATGAAAACTTGCCAAACCACACATGCAGGAGAACTACTCCACCTGGCAAGATACCCCTCAAGTAAATTAGAAAATGGCCTATTATTAGAAATACACTAAAATCTCATCTGAAATTTCATAAAGCAGGAAAACAGTTGTTGGCTCCTCTAGTTATTTCCCCATTGGGACAAATAAATGAATATCTTAAATCTATAATTAGATATCATTAGCTTCAAGAAATACTTCATGGTGCTATTATTACACGCTTTCTAACAACAGTAAATAAAGTAGCCGACAAAACCAAGCACCAAACAAAGGCTGCAGCTGCTCTCTCATGTGTGCTTCAGTGCATGAACAAAGGCCCGTAAGGTTTCAGCTCCCTTTTATAGAGTCAGCTCCCTCAACCTGAGTCTTCATGCCAGATGCACATCTGTGCAGAAAGACGTTTTAAATATATTTCAAGATATTTTTGCTGGACTGTTTTAAGACTTTGATTTTTGAGCAGTCATCCACAGCCTCTGTTCTCAGCCACTGTGATTTTATTTTCTATTTTACTTTTTTATAATGTTGTTTGTTCATTTAGTAAAAAAAAAAAGAAAAAAAATTAAAAAGTAATGACAGAAAAGAACACATGGAAAATTGACTGTTGTCATAAGTGTCATCAATGAGAAAGAGGTGTGAAGGTTCAACTCTTTTTCTTGTAAACATTGGTGTCTAATGACGAGTGCCTCAGCAACTTGGTCAAACTCGTCTGAGTCATAAACTTTGTGGTTAACTATCAGGTATCTGACTTCAGTTTTGGATCAAGGATCATTTAAGTTCATACACCCGGTGCCAAAAAGGGTGTCCGTCAACTGTAGTCAGAATGGCTCCTTTATTCCATGCTGACTCTTTAGCTCAGTATCCCGTTCAGTGACAGCTGAAGGCAGGCGAGCAGAAAGCAGTGCCTCTGACAGCTATCTGTCCCAAGGATTACTCAGAGAATAGCGAGGTCATAATGGTCTCTTACTTCACTGTCGTTTAAAGAAAAACAGATTAAAATGGAAAGTAAACTGATTTTAAATTTTTTTAGAAATTAAGAAGCAATGTAATCACCAAAATTCCTTATTATGCGAGATGTGCTAAAGCTTATTTGTGGATGGACTATTCCCTCCTTTTGAACTCAAATGAATCATCTATTTATACAGGGGCACACAGAGAAGACTCACACATACCTTTTTGACAGTTGTAGCCTAAATATTAGGGAGATAATTACAAATGGTTTTCTTTGATTTCTAAAATTACAGTGAATGACATCATTGAGTGACAGTTTTAACACGGAATAGAAACAGGTGTGTTTTTATTTGTGGAATTTCTTTGTGTATTTGGACATTTTATATTTATAAACTATTTTTGTGAGTTTATAGATTTACCTTACTGGGAGCTGTTTTATATGAAGTCTGTTTACCATTGCCTGAGAGATGTTTATGAGGACTGTGGTGGATGTGAGTGTGACTCCCTGCCACCAGGAGGCGGCTGGGAGATGAGGCGCCATTAAAGCTCTCCTCCTCCGCCCCCCTCGCTCTTCCTTGCTCCGGTCACGCTGTCACCAGTCGCCCGGCTCCCGAGCCCTGACAGAAAAGCCTGTTAAAATGAAGATCTGGGCGTCAGAGCACATTTTCAAGTGAGTATCCTTCTGGCTGCGGGGATGTTTTACATTAGTATGTGTATTTTAGTGACTGAAACTAGTTTTTGTTCCCTCCTCGCTGACCATGTAACTTAGCAGCTGCTCCTCCTTAGCTCCTAATGTCACTCTCTCAAGTTAAGTAACTTTCCACTGAGAGACTAAGATAAAGTTACCCAATGCTTCAGTTTGTCTGCTAGTCATGATAACTAGGAAACCAAACCTCCAGTTGTCATGTTGTGTTGTGTTTATCTGCGTTTATTGGTCTGTTCGCTGCAGGTAAACCGCTTTAGCTGGCTGAGTTTGCTTTGAAGTTAGCTTCTTCCTGCTAGCATTGAAGCTAACTTTAGCTAATGCGATGCTAGTCGCTCAGCAAAGTAGGCTATATATATTTTTCCCATTTGTTTCGCCTATGGTAGCATTTCAACCAAAAGGGGAAACGCTTGTCATTGTCATTGTTGTGTTTTTGTCTTAATTTGTGAAACAACACGGTCTGCTGCTGAACGTGACATAACGCACCGTGTTACATAACGGGCTGTCAGGACACACACAGACACACTCTCTGCTGGTAGAGAGTAGATTATTCCGCCTGTTTGTTGGTATTTTCCCTGTTTTCCCTCCTCGCCTTCTCAGTATTTAATCTGTCTCCATAGCAACAGGAATACCTCTCCTCATTTCTAGACATTTCTGTTTGAATCCATAATGTGCAGAGTTCTGCCTCCTGCCGGTGTCACCGGACTTCACATCCACAACAACACTTTCACCTTAACGGCTAATTGGTGGTTTTATTTGTGAAGATTATTTTATTATTTTAAAAGAACACACAAACAAAAAGCAATTAAATTTAGCATACTCTTTGTGATGGGTGTGTTTGCATTTGGAAAAGCATACCCAGCCCCTCTGAAAATGGCCAAATGCTCTGTAGAAAAGTGCTCTTTCTGATACCAGTATTGGTTTTCACAGCCACCCATGGGAGACGGTGACCAAGGCAGCGATGCAGAAATACCCCAACCCTATGAACCCCGGTGTGTTTGGTGTGGATGTCTTGGACAGAAGTGTGGACTCAGCCGGACGGTTACACAGCACCAGGCTGCTCAGCACAGAGTGGGGGCTGCCCAGCATGGCCAAGTCTGTAAGTTAAATGATGATAAGAAGAACTTGAGGTGATGTGTTTTTGTTTTTTCTTTCTTTATACCAAGCCTGAGTTGTGTCCTTTTCCTGCAGATCATTGGGGCTACAAGAACATGTACTTATGTTCAGGAACATTCGGTAGTGGACCCCAAAGAGAAGACCTTTGAGCTGAAATCTACAAATGTGAGTAGCACTGCTGTGTGGATCATGACAACTCTTGTTGCTTGGCAATGACATGAAGTTCACACTTTTAATAATGGTGTAAATAAGCTGTTATAATTAAGCAGTGATTAAGAAGTTGTGTAAAGGTTGTTTGCAGTAATATTTGACTGTTGAACTGCTGTGTGCATGTATTAATTACAGCAGTAAACGAGGATTATTTGCTCTCGGATTACTGTGGATTATTTTATTATAGTATTATTTTTAGAGCTTCGGGATATACAAAAATCATATTGAGATAATTTTGGCAGAGCTGCCTACCTACAGTACACTTTGCTTTTTGTTCAGATTGTGTGTTAATGTTTTGTCCTCCTAAACATACAGTATACATACCTATTCATCAGCTTCATGCAGTTGGAGCCTTCATCTGTGTTGCAACATGTTCACCATGAGCTCTTTCAGAGTAATGTTTCAGTTTTCAGTTTTTTTACCCCGACTGCTCTCTCCTGCAGTTCTGTAAATACACTGAAATGCCAGTAGTCAAAGTATCATTATGCTTCATAAAAACAGCTAATCCCAGCTTTATTTTTTCCACCCAGATCTCCTTCACTAACCTAGTGTCCGTGGACGAGAAATTGACCTACAAGCCACATCCACAGGACCCCGAAAAGTAAATGATTCCACATTAAATGTGTTTTTTTGTTAATTGAAAACTTTGCAAAAATATCAGCTCATATAACACACAACAGCCTTCTGCAGCTTTTAACACCTATTTTGTGTGTTTGTCAGAACAATACTCACACAGGAAGCCCTGATCAGTGTGAAAGGTGTCAGTCTGAGCAGCTACCTCGAGGGTCTCATGGCCAAGACGATCTCAGCGAACGCTGGCAAGGTGACTAGAAATCTTCATTAAGCTATATAATCTTTGTTAAAAAATCAACAGAATTAAAACCTCCCAGTGTACCTGTCACTACCACATTGTATTTGGTAACACGTTGATCTGTTTCAGGGCCGGGAGGCGATGGAGTGGGTCATCAGGCGATTAAACACAGAAATCGAGGAGTTGGCAGCAACCGCTCGTGGTACAATGCGTGTTTCCATGGCAGCGGCGGTTGCAGACAAATGATCCTGGCCTAGCCTTCCTCCTTCACCATCATGAACCGATGGACTTCTCTAACTATTTCCCCTCAAAGGGGATCTCTCATCTGCCAGCACAGCCTAATAACCACAGCCCCCTCCTGGTATGTTTGTTTTTGTTTGTATGTCAAAGGAATTCACAGTTTGTCCCTCCTCAGCAGCTTCCACCAACAAGTGTGACACTTGTCTCTGTGGGCAGTAACCAGGAGTGTTGTGCTTATGATAGTAAAAAACAAACAAACAGGGTTGAATTGGACTGCACTTGAAGCTCATAGGATTTAGGCCAGGAACACTTTGAATGGTGGTGTAAGTTTGGTGGATGTTGGAATGTTGGATTTTTCCATTATCAATTAGTTTCAGATTCATTATTGGCAGAAAACACCAGTAAAATGCCTCTGCCTGCACGTGCTGCTTCTGTGACATTCAGACAATATATTTTCAACCATCAAGATTCAGCCCAGACGAGGCGTCTGTTTTATGTATTAATGCCACTACAATGTGAATATGACATCAACTGGTCTTTCTGTGTTATTGCCTGGAGCCGTGCGTAGCAGCATATATGAAAAATAAGCAAGAGCCAGATCTCTAGTCTAGATCATGCAATGTATGACACATGTCTCACATCACACCGGTGTGTCCACTCTGATCTATGAACATAGGAGACAAAATGGAAATCAACACATTCCACAGCAGTGATGCTCACACCATACATCCAATGGTCCTGGCCTTAGTTTTGTAGTGTTGAAGCTCTTAAAAAAAAAAAAAAAAAAAAAATCACACTGTGCCTCCATCATCTCATCAACTTACTGTTTTCTAGCACTGTTAACAGCTGGCCAATCTCGTTTTGTCCTGCTGAACTGACCCAAATATCTCAAAACCAAAACCTGCCAATGACACTGGCTGTAACAAATAATGTAGACTGTGAGATACAGGTGGCATTAAGCAGTCTGGCTTTTGATATTAAAGCAGTAGATATTTGAGGTCAGACACTAAGCAACCTGTAACCTTTGTTGTATTGAAATGCCAGGGTATTTAGCACTTCTGTCATGGTATACGGTGCAAGGATCCAAACAATGACAACTTCCGCAGAAACATCTTGAAGACCAGAACAGCGTCTTGACATAAATGGTGCCTATCCGTATTGGAAGAGAAAGTTTTAGTTTAATTTACCATAGTTCTTTTAATGCAGATGCAGGTCTGTCTGCTGTCAGTACTGAGCACCAGTCTGTAGCAATTGTAGTCTCTGGTCTAGTTTTGGTAAAAATGACTCAGTCACTCCACTTTTTGCCAGTGTATGTCATTTCTCTACACTGATGTGCTGTATAGTTATCAAGTACAGGGTTACATTAAGGACCACAGAGTATGCCAAGTGTAAAGATGAAAAAATCTGTACCAGTTCAGTGCCCCAAAACATTTACACTTTTTATTTATGATATTATTTAAGAACAAAGCCACTCTCTGTGCTCTGACCATTTTTTTTTTTTTTAAATATTGTCTATAAATGGTGATATTTATGGTATATTTGTATTAATGAAATTTGACAGAGGCAGTGTAATTGTTCAATTTCAGTTGTTCAATTGTGGTGTTATGTAAGTGGCAGTGCAGTTTGTGTACTACTTTTGCCTGGTATAGTCCCTGGACAACTCCACATGCAGCAGGATTGAGATGTAGGCGACATTACCCTGTCCCTCTCCGTTTGTCTTCTCCAGACGTTGTAATAAGGACAGTTCTAAAAATCTAAAGTTTACTCAAAAGGGGTTTTGTAATGTCGATATTGTCTCTTGATGGCGCCCAGCAGCATCACAAGTCTTCCAAAGATGCTCCATACACAGTCAGTATCTTGCTCCACACAGTCATGTCAGTTTATTCAGCACTTTTCCCTCTTGCTTCCAGTTCAGCTGAGCTTCTTTTTAACAGCTTCGTCCATAACTAATTTCCCATCCCATCATGCATTTAGCCCAGCTCAGGACCATTCTGTTTAAGGTCTGGTCTACTGCCTAACTGACCAATCAGACTGACAGAAAGTATCCACACAGCATCTTGTTTCATGAATGAAGTGTGATTGTTTTTCTATGGGCAATATTTTAAGAACAAGTGGCTGTAAATAGGCTTTTATTTATATTTTGGTTGTGTTACATTCCAAGAATGTAAACATGTGACAGATTCTAAAGAGTGCATACTGAAATGTTCAAAAATAAAGAGATGTCATTGTTTCATGACTCTGGTGATGAAGTGGTTTAAGCATTGTATTGCCAATGGTGTTATCAGAAATGTTGACAAAGGGACTTTCCATTTCAGCTGATCTTGTTTGTAAATGATGTGGTCATAAAAAGGCTGAAATACACAGGAAGGTGACGATGATAGTCAGCATGTAATAAGAAAACAGAAAAGGCCTTTATATTTATAAAGTATATTTTCAAGGAATTGTCTAACAGAAAAAAGAAAATAAAGGCATGGAAGTCCAAATCCCCCCAAAAAGAATAGTAAGTCCATAAGTAGTATTGCCAAGGACACTTGATTTGATTTTTAAGCGCACGGGTTCCTCTTTTTTTAATCACCTCCACTGATTAACCTTTATAAATAAATCAGACTCTGAGGTTAGGTTAAAAGCCTATTTTTCTATTCTAATTTAATTTAATATTTAATGTGGCAGACGGCACAAAGTAGATGAAGTTAAGATGTTTTCCTCTGAAAAATATAATGTGACAAATTATTCTGTGATGAAGGAACTTGTCACAAATAACCATAATGTATATAACACTATAGTAGAGGACAGATCACCCATTAGAGCATAAGAATTACTGATTGAATTAAATGTGGAAATTTAGAGACAATGATGTTCAGTTACAAGAAATTGAAATGAAAGGCAGCAAGAAGTTTGACAAGATGCACCGGTCTCTCTATATTTACTCAAGTGCATATACACAAAACCTTTCTGGTAGAATTCTGTTTCAAAAATAGATGTGATCGATGTAATGAGCACCCCTGCTCTAGATGGATAGCAGTGATTCTCATCTTTACAGTCACATTAATGCAGCCAGTTAAATAATGTGTGACCTTTGGAAATAGGGCGTTGTGCTCAGTATTTTTTGGTACTCTATGTTGAAAATTGTGGTGATGGTAAGTCAAACCCATAACTATCAATGAGATGGTGTTTTAAAATATTCAGATTTTATTTATAAAGTTGTAAAAGTCAGATCAGACAGGATGAGTATTGATTTGGCATGATACATGTGTAAATAATCAATATAGACATTTTGATTGTGCACTGTGTAGCAAGAGTATAGCGAAACCTTTTCTCCATTAAACATAGCAAAATTACGGAAGCCCTAAAGGGTCATACGTCGTACATACATTTAATTTCCTCTGTTTTTCCGAGATAACGAGATAATTAATTTGAGAGATAATGAATGAAATGCGATAGGCCAGAGATTTCCATCATACATGACATGTCATGCTGACTGATGTCTCCTTGAACACCAATATAGGTAACGTTAAGCCTAGTTCTCTGTGGTTTGTGTTTTGTGCAAGGAATTAATTAATGTTACAACAGCTGTTTGTCAGCTCACTTGATGGCTTGCTTGTGAGAGAACTAGGCTTAACGTTACCTACATTCGTGTTCAAGGAGACGTCAGTCAGCATGGCATGTCACGTGTGATGGAAATCTCAGGCCTTTGCGTTTCATTAATTATCTCGTTATCGTGGGAAAACGGTGGAAAAACTTCTCGTTATCGGGAGAAAACGGAGGAATTATCTCTATCACGGGAAAACGGAGGAAATAAAATGTATGTATGACACTTTAGGGCTTCCATACAAAATCCCTTTTTTCCAACCATTAATCTTGAGAATCATTTGTTGATAGGTTCAAATTTTGAAAGTGATATGAAGACTGTTTGTGTTCAGTGAATCAGTTACACAGGCCTGTTTGTCTTTGGGTTGAAGCCACTCTCTGTTAGCAACACCTCAGCATCTGAAAAGAGGGCCATAAACCCCTGTTGGGAACAAAGTCAGTTTTAGCTCAAACACATTTTCTACTTTTGAACTGGTAAAATAAAAAATGAAGCCTTAACTGTTTTTTATACTGACCTCCTGCATTTTCAGAACTGAGTTGACCAGCTGAGCTTGTTTCATTCTGGGTAAATCGTAACCTTCACCCAGTTTCTCTGAAATGGCAAGGTGCAAGTCAAGGCAAGGACATTATACAGTGATATGTTGGATCAGTACAGGGCTTGTTATTACGTTCCTAAGGGAACTGAGACTCACTATTCACATTCCCCAAGGCAAGATTAGCTCCCATCCTCGCAACTGATTGCAAAGCATCAGTCTGCAATGACAAACATGATTGTTTACAGTCTCCCAAGTTTGTGCATAAATAAACATTAAATAAGATGCAGCATTTGAAATGAGTCATGTACCGTAAAGGTTCCCACTTCACTTCCTGCCAGTGTCACTGTAAAACTGTTGAAAGAACAAAGCAGCATTACTTTGCGTTTGAGTTTGTCAGCTCAGGTTTGTGTCTTATAATGTGGCGGTGCTCACTTGTCCATTGCAACTGATCCTTTCGCTTTTTCTTCAGCAATCCACACTTTACCAGTGAATTTAGAGTCCTGGAAGAAAAACAAATCTGTGAACTGGACGAATGATTACCATAATCATTGTGTTTAGACTGATCCTAAAAGAAATTCAAGATCATTAGTGCAAAAAATAGCACAAATTTCATTGCCCAGTGAATATTTACATATAGGTCTAAATAATGACTAAAACAAATTCATCACCAATCAAAATAGTAGTAATTAAATATCTATTAATTGACTGATCTAATTGAACCATTCTGTTCAGCTTAGGGTTCATTTGCCCAAGATTTGTTTTTGCTAAAATCGTAAGATTCTTTGATAACGCTTCCTCTACATGATGTCATTTTTGTGCTTGAACATAAATCTGTGCTCAAGACGTCTCATGTGAACATGTTCAGGATTGAGACTATGTGCTTCAGCAAACACCTGCATGGATCCATCTGGAAACATATCAAGAGAGCAGAAAGAGAGAGAATTACTCACAACATTGAGTTTGAACAGCGGGGTCTGGGTACCGTTCGATTGGATGGCGAAAGCCTTTACAGCGACCTGGAAGGCCGCCTTAGCAGCATCAGGGTGGAAGGTAAACATTGGAACATCTCTAGCATAAACCTGCAGATCCATGAGCAGACCAGGAAACATCTTTGGAAGCTGCAGAGAGAGAGAGGAAAAGGAGAAGGTAATTATTTAATTACTGAATATTTTGTTGTTCATCAATGCTGCCAAATGAAACTGGAAGAGAAGTTTAACTCTAATGTTAGAACAATGTATAAATACGTCACCCTACTAAACAGGACTCACAAAGCTGGAATTGCTGGAAGTACCTTGGGATTAATTCATTATTACACATTTTTATTCTTTAATCACTGACTGACAAGATGTTTTTTTTTAGACTTTTGCTTTATGCTGTTGATTTTTGAAAAAAACAAACATTTGAATTATTTTCAACTTAATGAATCTTTCTTTTTACTGCTATTGCCATTTGCAATTTATTATCTGTGCTATACATTTCTTTGCTGTTGTTTTGCTGCTGCAACCTCGTAAATTCCCCCACTGCGGGCGAATAAAGGATTATCATATCTTATTTTTTTTTAAATGTAGGGGAAAACACATTTCTTAGGCTTTGTGAATTGGAAATAGAAACTCCTCAAACAAAGTTTGGAAACATTATTTCAGTCAATCATTTCTCCCCTTTAATAATACCTATTGGTGTATTTGATATAGTTGGAAAGCCTGATTAGTCACCTTTATAATGAGGTACAATTTATAAGGATCGTGCATTTGTGGAATGAGCAACACAACTAAACGTGTCGGTAGCACCCTAAAAAATGTGCCAAAATCCCCAATACAGAACTTGCCATCACTGAAGACAATTTTAATGCAGTGAGTTATCGGAATGAGATTCTGGAGTCAGTGGCGATCCCATATCTCCAGGATCTTGGACCTACCACCATCCTCCAGGATGACAATGCTCAATCCAGCCAGGATCATCACAGAGTACCCCAGGAATTTGAGAGTGGAAAGGATGGAGTGGCCTGCTGTGAATCCAGACTTCAACCCAATTGAACACTTGTGGGATCAAACTGGGCGTGCTGTATGTGCTCAAGTGACCAACATAACCATGCTGGTTGACCATAAACAACTCGGTTGAGGAATGGGACGCCTTAACTCCCACAGCAAAATGACCTGGTGACCAGCATGAAGAGAAGGTGCCAAGCTGTTTTGGCTGTGTATGGATCTTCCACATGCTACTGAGGTCCCTGACAGTGTCAAATGAATAGAGTGTAAAAATGGCCAATATGTGTATGTGTTTTTTCCATATTATTGTGGGAGAGTGCAGTCATCCAGCTCACCAAACAACTAAGAACAAAAGGGGATTTTGACACATATTTTATGAGGCACCACCCACATGTTTAGCTCATTCCACGGATGCACGATCCTTACAGATTGTACCTCGTTTTAAAGGTGACTAATCAGGCTTTCCAATGTACAACACCCATTAAAGAGGGAGAAAAGATTGACTGAAATAACGTTTCCAAACTTTTTTGAGGAGTTTAGTTTCTGCATGAGGCCACTAGGGAGCAGAAACTCCAAAGCAAGACATCCATGAATGTCTACATGTATTAAACTTACCTGAGGAATGAAGGGTCCCATTAAGCTGGTATTTAGGTGTACAGGAGAACCTGGAGGTATCTGTAGTGTTGAAACAACATGTTTTAAGATCCTGCTTTTTTATTTCCTCTCATCTGTACATTTACTCAATGCATCCTTTTACTTACCATGCTGTCGTTGATGAGGAGCTGAAACCCTCCATCTTTGTAGTACCCATATGAGGCAGAGTTCAGTGTGAATTCAGACAGGCCCAGTGACAACATGTAGTTGGACTGTTCAGGCACGGTAAAAGGCTGGGCCTCAAATGGAGGCTCTGTGTGAGTTTTGATACCGTAGAACTCTCCCTTTAAAAAAGTTGCAAATGATCATTACCAGCTATTGACCACATTTTGTTATTTTTCCTGTTCACATGTACAAGACATAGTGAAACGTCAGAATATCTCCAAAATGCAAACAGGTAAACATAAAACTACTTTCATGCGTGTATCCTTACCTTGAGACCCAGATTCAGTCTTGACACATCAATCTCAGGTACATCGGTGAGAGAGAGGTCAAGAGTCAGAGCTTGATCCACATCAAAAGAAACTGGACCGAGTAGAAATCATTTGTCATTATGACTAACCCATCATACATTTAAGTTCCTGTCTTTTATTTTTGGTGTATTGTTGTGATGCAATACCATTCATGGCCTGTAGATGGTACTCAAGCTTTACAAGTATTTCCTCCACTTGCGGGCAAATCTGGTGAGGAAAAAATGCAAATGTCTTGAAAGGTTTACCACTGAAAATTTTAACATTATGTTATATATATATATATATATATATATATATATATATATATATATATATATATATATATATATATATATATATTATGTTATGTTATGAGTAATAATGAACAGCTAAGAGAGACAAAGCCTGGCAATGATGAGGAGAAACACTCACTCTGCTCTCTATTTCACCGCTGATACGACCCGTGAAATATTGCACAAACTCCCTGAAGATCCAACTATTGGCAAAAAGAGATGTACTGTAGGACTTAGAGACTACTCTATGTGTGACCCCTCTGTATCCACTTCCTTGTTTTACTGTACCTGGCTCCACCATGGAATCTCAAATCCACATCTCCAACCTGAGCACCACAGTTGACACTGGTGATAGACGGATGGCCGTCAGCATCTTTCCCCAGCTCAACAACAGAGATCACTTCCACATTGAACACAGCCATGTCAAATGTTCCCCCGTCATGTCTGAAAATACATAGAACAAACAAACCAGAGTTGGAGTTGGTTATTTATGCAGTAGCAAAGATACAGAAACCCTGTGCCACATGTGTGTGCAATAATTTGTACATAAAATCATCCAACTAACTTTACCTCAGTGAGCTGTCAAAGCCATATTTACTTATAGTGAATAACAACACCTGATAATAAACCTGTTGCTAAAGGTAATTCATCATCACTAGCACATCACTTACAAACGATTCCAGGCTCTCCTGACTAAATAGGCTACTGGGCAACATGTAAAGGTGGATTTAGAAAAGTTACAAATTATATTAAAATGCTACAGTACACAATGCTTAGTTCATAATCAGAAGAACCATGTCTTTATTCCTTCATTCTCTATACGTCAGTGTCAAAGTGGAGTGCAGACAGCAGAACAGTGTCTAGACCCAACCTCTGTTAGATTTTACTTCCACTTTTAATTTCACACAGATACCAATGTCTGCTAAATAAAGGTAAAAGAAGAGGAAGTCACCGAAAACATGGGTTACTTTCTTTTATATGTATGATAGTGGAATGCAGAACCACATGACCACGTGAATGATTTCTTAAATGTGTAATAGCAAAGCCAATTATGTTTCACACAATAATACAGGAGTTAAAACAACTTAAAATGACACCTTTTAAACGGACACTTGCTTTTCTAACACAAAGGCTCAGTCCTTCACCAAGTCTGGACACACATTTCATCTTCAACGTTGACATGTTGACAAGTGTGTAACATTTAACTTTTAAAATGGTCAACTTTATACGCAGGCTTTCTTTTAAAACACTTTGGTATCATGGTAAAAAAGAATAATTGATTGATTACAAGATCACTTCATTGCACTGAAGATGTGTCTTCTTCCTAAATGGAAATCTTTAAGTTCCTATAAACCCTGAGCTGTGGAGTTACTGGCTTCTTGATCAAGGAATTTACTTGTAGGGTAGAGAAAACTCACATGATGTGATAGTGTGTCGACCAGTCGCCGTTCACTGCAACACTGACGCCTGTTATAGACGCTTTGAATCCTGAGGCATCTGGATAGAACTCAACGGATGGCTCTGGAAGGTCCCACTTGACTATTGTGATGCTAGAGCACATTGGAGAGCAAAGACACTTATAGGTGGGGTAATACAGATGTGATTAATGCAAATAGGTCTAATGAAATAGATTTGCCCCTGGTTTTCACCCTGGTGCACCTAGTTCAATTTCTTTTGAACATTGAACTAGGTGAAGAAGTTGTCTTAAATTGGGAAAACTTGCCACAAAAATGATATCTCACTATAAAACAGTATCAATGGTGTCTCATGTGAAACCCACCCTGATAAAGTGTAGTCTACGCTGCCCAAGAAGCCAAGACCAACTTCACCACTGATGTCAGGGAGAGTGACATGCTCCAAATTCTTCTGAATCCAGTCTGTGCCTGTACGCTTTCCTACAATAAAACTCACATGCAAAAAGTTTTCATTGTTTTGGATGGAAAAATGTCTCACATAATGAATATTAATAATATTAATAAGATAATAATAAGACCACGTAAAACATGTGCTGAGATAAACTTAGCGGTTGATGGAATAACACAACACATTGCCTCACCATACTCAAGGCCTTTTTCAGTAAGGGTGACTTGTATGGCAGGGTTTTCTCCATGGGTGCAGGAGAGGAGTATGAGCACTGCTGACACGGTTAGAAGCATGTTGCTGAGCCCCCTGTGGGTGCGAGCAGCACCTCTACTGTGAAACAAGGAAAATGTCTAAGCAATAACCACAAAAGTCAAAATAGAGCAATGCGAACCATAGTGTTTTACCATAGTGAGCCGTACAAGCTAAAAGCAATATTATTCAATACATATTCTGTATCATACCTGATCCAAGATGAGTTGTATTTGCCAAGTTGAGAATGGACCTGACGCTTCTTCTACATGTGAAAAATATCCTCTCCGCTTCTCTGCTTTTGATTTCTATACTGAGCGTTTGTTTCCTGCGTTGCACAGAAGTGAAACTCACTGTAGCCAGGACCAGACTGTTGAATGTTGGTGAGGAACAAGAGGTGTTTTTATTCTACTGTCAGACAGGTGTGGACACACTACAACCACCCTACACACGCACACACACACAGCAACAAATTCAACAAAGTGAAATAGGAACTAAAGTGTTAATAGAAATACACACTTGTAGTGAATGTACAATGTAGGTGTTTTTGAAAGATTGGTTGATAGCTTACCAGGCCATATATACATTTTTGACAACATCCTCATTCTCAGAATAAAGACAGACCATGGTTGGACAGCCTGTGAAAGGAAGTGAAACTTGGCTCCTGTATTGTTCACCTTTACAATGTGTCCTGTTTTTGATCAGCACCAATTGGCTTTATAATCTTTTTAACATTTGTATGAGATCAGTGTCCTAAACAATTTCTACTGTAATCCTGCTGCTATATCATTGTTGCGAACAGTGCCACTCGGCAACAAGCAGAGAGTAGTCTGCGTCGTGTCAAAAATTCTCACTTTTAAGAGGAAGTTAAACAAGGGTCAGTACAGTAAAAATAAAACTGAAAGTTTCAAGTTCACATAGGGCAAGGACACATCAGAATCACCAGCCATAAAATGTTTGATTTATTTATCTCTTAGTTCAACAAATACTCTGTTTCACACACCATGATTAGTTCCATTTCACAATGAACAAGTTCAATGAGAATATTATCACACAAACATTTCTTCCTCTGTCCAGTTGATAGCCTAAAACATGTTTTCTGGAATGAGTAGACTACTTTACACTATGATTGTAGAGTTTATTATTGCACATTATCACGAAGGCAAAAAAAAAGTACAGTTCACACAAAATATCCTCCTCATGAGCTCCTATGTCAAGTGACCAAGATGATGTTTTGATAAGGTCTGCATCATGACAGCCTGCCAGAGTGGCATTTTAGGACATCACCGTTCAATAAAGGTCATCTCTGAGGCTCTCAGTCTTCGATGTTGTACGTGTACGCCTCTATAAGCCCTTCAATTGAGTGAATGAAGCCAGATATGGCGCATATGCCTCCAATAACAAAGATGGCAACGTCAAAGAAGACATGATGCCACAGGAGATTCCTCCACTGGAGCTTCAGGTGGAAGAGGCTTGGCAGGAGAAAGCACAGGCCAGCGCCAGTGAGGCTCCCAGTTAAGCCCATCAGTAGGGCGAAGTGGGGGACGAAGACGGCAATGAGCAAAAAGACTACAGTACGAGGGCAATTTCTAAGGTATTGATTTAGCATGATACAATAATCAATATAGACATTTTGATTGTGTACTGTGTAGCGAAACCTTTTCTCCATTAGACATAGCAAAATCCCATTTGTTGATAGGTTTAAATTTTGAAACTGAGATGAAGACTGTTCGTGTTCAGTGAATCAGTTACACAGGCCTGTTTGTCTTTGGGTTGAAGCCACTCTCTGCTAGCAACACCTCAGCATCTGAAAAGAGGGCCATAAACCCCTGTTGGGAACAAAGTCAATTGTTAGCGCAAACACAGTTTCTACTTTTGAACTGGTAAAATTTGCTTCAAGAATTGAGCCTTGATTGTTTGTTATTTCTAATTCTGACCTCCTGCATTTTCAGAACTGAGTTGACCAGCTGAGCTTGTTTCATTCTGGGTAAATCGTAACCTTCACCCAGTTTCTCTGAAATGGCAAGGTGCAAGTCAAGGCAAGGACATTATACAGTAATATGTTGGATCAGTACAGGGCTTGTTATTACGTTCCTAATGGAACTGAGACTCACCATTCACATTCATCAAGGCAAGATTAGCTCCCATCCTTGCAACTGTTTGCAAAGCAACAGTCTGCAATGACAAACATGATTGTTTACAGTCTCCCAGGTTTGTGCACAAATTAACATTAAATAAGATGCAGCATTTGAAATGAGTCATGTACCGTAAAGGTTCCCACTTCACTTCCTGCCAGTGTCAGTGTAAAACTGTTGAAAGAACACAGCAGCATTACTTTGCGTTTGAGTTTGTGAGCAGGTTTGTGTCTTATAATGTGGCGGTGCTCACTTGTCCATTGCAACTGATCCTTTCGCTTTTTCTTCAGCAATCCACACTTTACCAGTGAAATTAGAGTCCTGGGAGAAAAACAAATCTGTGAACTGGATGAATGATTACTATAATCATGTGCGATCATTGTGTTTAGGTCTAACATATAGGTCTAAATAATGACTAAAACATAATCATCACCAATTAATTGATTGATCTAATTGAACCATTCTGTTGTCAATTAATTGTGTATTCCTTTGCCCAAGATTTGTTTTTGCTAAAATTGTATTCTTTGATAACACTTCCTCTCATTTTTGTGCTTCTTCTTCTTAGATCTGTGCTCAAGACCTCTCATGAACATGTTCAGAATTGAATGTGCTTCAGCAAACACCTGCATGGATCCATCTGGAAACATATCAAGAGAGCAGAAAGAGAGAGAATGACTCACAACATTGAGTTGGAACAGCGGGGTCTGGGTACCGTTCGATTGGATGGCGAAGGCCTTTACAGCGACCTGGAAGGCCGCCTTAGCAGCATCAGGGTGGAAGGTAAACATTGGAACATCTCTGGCATAAACCTGCAGATCCATGAGCAGACCAGGAAACATCTTTGGAAGCTGCAGAGAGAGAGAGGAAAAAGTGGAAGGTAAATATTTAATTACTGAATATTTTTGTCATTTGTTCAATACTACCAAATGAAACTGGAAGAGAAGATAAAAGTTGAACTCTAATGTTAGAACAATGTTATATTACCCTATAGGCCTCACAAAGCTGGAATGAAGAAGCTCAGGATTACTTCATTTAAATTATTACACAGATTATATTCTACAAATCGCTGACTGAGAAGATGGTTTTTAGACTTTTGCTTTATTGTGTTGATTTTGAAAAAACAAACAAACATTTGAATTCCTTATAACTTAATGTATTTTCGATAACTGTAAAGGGAAATACATTTCTGGGGCTTTGTGAATTGGAAATATAGTTTCTGCTTGAGGCCACAAGGGAGAAGAAATTTGAAAGCAAACGCAAAGACATCCATGAATATGTACAAGTTTAAATAAACTTACCTGAGGAATGAAGGGTCCCATTAAGCTGGTATTTAGGTGTATAGGAGAACCTGGAGGTATCTGTGGTGTTGAAACAACATGTTTTAAGATCCCGCTTTTTTATTTCCTCTCATCTGTACATTTACTCAATGCATCCTTATATTTACCATGCTGTCGTTGATGAGGAGCTGAAACCCTCCATCTTTGTAGTACCCATATGAGGCAGAGTTCAGTGTGAATTCAGACAGGCCCAGTGACAACATGTAGCTGGACTGTTCAGGTACGGTAAAAGGCTGGGCCTCAAATGGAGGCTCTGTGTGAGTTTTGATACCGTAGAACTCTCCCTTTAAAAAAGTTGCAAATGATCATTTCCAGCTATTGACCACATTTTGTTATTTTTTCTTTTCACAGATGCACAAGCCATCAGGATAAGTTATTGATACCAGAGTGTGTCAGACACACAGAAGTGGATGGCCTGACGTAGTGAAATGTCAGAATATCTCCAAAATGCAAACAGGTAAACATAAAACTACTTTCATGCGTGTATCCTTACCTTGAGACCCAGATTCAGTCTTGACACATCAATCTCAGGTACATCAGTGAGAGAGAGGTTAAGAGTCAGAGCTTGATCCACATCAAAGGAAACTGGACAGAGTAGAAATCATTTGTAGACTAACCCATCATACATTTAAGTTCCTGTCTTTTATTTTTGGCCTGAAGTGATGTAACCTTTGACCTTCGTAACTAGTAGGCTATCAACATGGATGTATCATTTTTGTGTTGGAGTATTGTGATGCAATACCATTCATGGCCTGTAGATGGTGCTCAAGCTTTACAATTACTTCCTCCACTTGCGGGCAAATCTGGGGAGGAAAAAATTCATGTCTTGAAATGTTTAACACTGAAAATCTTAACATCGTCTGAGTAAGAATGAACATGCAGGAGAGAAAAAGCCTGGCAATGATGAAGAGAAACACTCACGTGGCTCTGTATTTCACCTCGGACACGACCCTTGAAGTGTTTTATAAAATGCTTGATGATCCAACTATTGGCAAAAAGAGATACAGGACTTAGAGACTATCAGTGTGACCCCTCTGTATCCACTTCCTTGTTTTACTGTACCTGGCTCCACCATGGAATCTCAAATCCACATCTCCAACCTGAGCACCACAGCTGACACTGGTGATAGACAGATGCCCGTCAGCATCTTTCCCCAGCTCAACAACAGAGATCACATCCACATTAAACACAGCCATGTCAAATGTTCCCGAGTCATGTCTGAAAATACATAGAACAAACAATGGAGTTGGTTATTTATGCAGCATATAGCAGCAAAGATACAGAAACCCTGTGCCACATGTGTGCACTGTGCAATAAAACATAAAATCAGATGTCAAAGCCATATTTACTTATAGTGAATAACAACACCTGATAATAAACCTGTTGCTAAAGGTAATTCATCATCACTAGCACATCACTTACAAACGATTCCAGGCTCTCCTGACTAAATAATGGGCAACATGTAAAGGTGGATTTAGAAAAGTTATGTATTTCTCTTTAGTTCATAATCAGAAGAACCATGTCTTGATTCCTTAATTCTCTATACCTCAGTGTTAAAGTAACTCGTGCAGACAGCAGAACTATGACCCATGACTCTAGACCCAATAATGCAACCTCTGTTAGATTTACTTCCACTTTCATATAGTTTCACACAGATACCATAGAGGTCTGCTAAATAAAGGTAAAAGAAGAGGAAGTTTCCAAAATCACGGGATTCTCTCTTTTTCTGTCAATTCATATAACAGTGGTGAGCAGAACCACATCCACATTTGATTGGCAATATTGAAATGACGATAAAATGATTGTTGTAGCATTTCATTCGCTAAATCTTTCCCTGCATTTCCAGTTTGTCTCCACTACACTATCCAATAAAGGCATAAAATGGCAGATGAATGATTTCTTAAATGTGTAATAGCAAAGCCAATTATGTTTCACACAATAATACAGGAGTTAAAACAACATAAAAATGACACCTTTTAAACGGATACTTGCTTTTCTAACACAAAGGCTCACTGTCAGTCCTTCACCAAGTCTGTACACAGATTTCATCATCAACATTGACATTTCAAGGAGAAATGTGTTACTTTTAGAATGGTAAACTTTATATGCAGACATTCTTTTAAAACTCTTTCATAAAAAATATTTTTAGAAAGCTTAAAGATGTGTCTTCTTCCTAATTGGAAATCTTTAAGTTCCTAAACTAAGCTGTGGAGTTACTGGCTTTTTTGATCATGGCATTTACTTGTAGGCTGGAGAAAACTCACATGATGTGATAGCGTATTGACCACTCGCCGTTCACTGCAACACTGAGGCCTATTGTGGACGTTTTGACTCCTGGGGCATCTGGATAGAACTCAGCGGATGGCTCTGGAAGGTCACACTTGACTATTGTGATGCTAGAGCACATTGGAGAGCAAAGACACTTACAGGTGGGGTAATACAGATGTGATTAATGTAAATAGGTCCAGCCTATTTCTTTTGAACATTGAACTAGGTGAAGAAGTCGTCTTAAATTGGGATAACTTGCCACAAAAAAGATATCTCAGAGTATCAAGCATGTAAACCCACCCTGATAAAGTGTAGTGTAAGCTGCCAAAGATGCCCAGACGAAATTCACCACTGATATCAGGGAGAGTGACATGCTCCAAATTCTCCTGAATCCAGTCTGTGCCTGTATGCTTTCCTACAAGAAAACACACATGCAAAAAGTTTTCATTGTTGTGGATGGAAAAATGTTGCACATAATGAATATTTTACTGCTACTTTATTAAAGGACTTGTGTTTCCTCAAATTAATCAAAGACCAAGTAAAACTGAGATAAACTTAGCAGTTGATGGAAAAACACAACACATTGCCTCACCATACTCAAGGCCTTTTTCAGTAAGGGTGACTTGTATGGCAGGATTTTCTCCATGGGTGCAGGAGAGGAATATGAGCACTGCTGACACGGTTAGAAGCATGTTGCTGAGCCCCCTGTGGGTGCGAGCAGCACCTCTACTGTGAAACAAAGAAACAAACTCTAAGCATCAAAGTAACCACAAGACTTAAAAAAGAGCCATGTGAACCATAGTGTTTCACCACAGTGAGCCATAAAATCTAAAAGCAAACATGTTATTCATAATAAAACTGTCCTAAGTAATAAAGTAATACGTATTCTGTATCATACCTGATCCAAGATGAGTTGTATTTGCCAAGCTGAGAATGGACCTGACGCTTCTTCTACATGTGAAAAATATCCTCGCCGCTTCTCTGCTTTTGATTTTTATACTGCAGCGTTTGTTTCCGGCATTACAGAGAAGTGAAACTCACTGTAGCCAGGACCAGACTGTTGAATGTTGGTGAGGAACAAGAGGTGTTTTTTTATTTTTTATTCTACTGTCAGATATAGGCGTGGACACACTACAACCACCCTACACACGTGCACACACACACACACAGCAACAAATTCAACAAAGTGAAAAAGGAACTGAAGTGTTAATAGAAAAACATACTTGTAGTGAATGTACAATGTAGGTGTTTTTGAAAGATTGGTTGATAGCTACCAGGCCATGTATAAACTTCTTAACAAAATCCTCAGTCTCCGAATAAAGACAGACTGGTTGGACAGCCTGTGAAAAGAAGTGAAACTTAGCTCCTGTATTTTGATAAGCACCAATTGGCTTTATAATTTTTTCAAAACATTTGTATGAGATCAGTGGGCTAAACAATTTCTACTGTAATCCTGCTGCTATATCATTGTTGCGAACAGTGCCACTCAGCAACAAGCAGTTCTAGAGAGTAGTCTGCATCGTGTCAAAAATTCTCACCTTTAAGAGGAAGTTAAACAGCGGTCAGTAGCCTACAGTAAAAACAAAACTGAAAGTCTCGACTTCACATAGGGCAAGGAAACATTAGAATCACCAGCCATAAAATATTTGATTTATTTATCTCTTAGTTCAACAAATACTCTGTCTCACACACCATGATTAGTTCCATTTAATCACAATGAACAAGTTCAATAGGAAGAGAATATTATCAGACAAACATTTTTCATATAACACAATTAGGACCCACTTGCTTGCACTTTGAATTCATCCAGAATGACACTTGAAACACCAAGAAAACAAACGAGCCAACAGGACTACTATAGGCATAAGATGGAAAATAAGACACAAAAAACAACTGAAAATAAAACCATTCTGTTTAAACAACTACACCTAAGTTATTCATGGTTTATTATAATCCACCGAGCACCATCTGATCTGAAAGGTGCCTCGGATTTATATTTTCTCTTTAGTGGGATTAATGATATATCTAGCAGCGCAAACCCCAATAATAACCCACTATATTCTTCCCACAGTTTTTCACATATTTCATTCCCCAACTATAAACACGTACACACTCACAGTTAGACCCATGGCAGACATTTTCACTGGATCTTTGACAAATTTGCATTAAGACTGATACCTGGACAGGCCTGTTAATGCCTGCATATTTAATCACCCCCCTTTCATGCAGTGGGTGTCTTCCTCTGTCCAGTTGATAGCCTAAAACATGTTTTCTGGAATGAGTAGACTACTTTACACTATGATTGTAGAGTTTATTATTGCACATTATCACGAAGGCAAAAAAAAAGTACAGTTCACACAAAATATCCTCCTCATGAGCTCCTATGTCAAGTGACCAAGATGATGTTTTGATAAGGTCTGCATCATGACAGCCTGCCAGAGTGGCATTTTAGGACATCACCGTTCAATAAAGGTCATCTCTGAGGCTCTCAGTCTTCGATGTTGTACGTGTACGCCTCTATAAGCCCTTCAATTGAGTGAATGAAGCCAGATATGGCGCATATGCCTCCAATAACAAAGATGGCAACGTCAAAGAAGACATGATGCCACAGGAGATTCCTCCACTGGAGCTTCAGGTGGAAGAGGCTTGGCAGGAGAAAGCACAGGCCAGCGCCAGTGAGGCTCCCAGTTAAGCCCATCAGTAGGGCGAAGTGGGGGACAAAGACGGCCATGAGCAAGGTAAAGACTACGAGGGTTATTCGAAGTCCCAGACCCCATGATTTCAATTGCCCATTTGGGCTGTAGCAATCAGGGAAGAAGGCTCTCCCACCATCCTGGAAAAAGGATTTCTCCAGAACCTCAACTGCAGCAAAGAATGGCAAAGGGTAAGATAACAGGGCCTTGGCGACTAGGAAGATGTTCACCACAGCTCGGATAGTTGAAGGCAGGTTATCCGTGATGACCTCTTTGGTGGCATCTGCCCATGTCAAGTAGGCCACCAGGGCGAAGAGGCCCTTGAGGACGCAGGCGGAAATGTGAGTCCAGTCCATCATGCAATGGAACTCACTGGGCTTCTGCATGTTTCCCTCCAGCGAGGGGAGGAAGATCTGGGAGGTGTAGCTGAACACGATGATGCCAATCGAAATGGGGAATTTCTTCACATCGATATAAAACTTGACCTTCTCCCAGGCCCAGTCCCGCGCCCTGGAGAGGCAGTAGGCAATCACGAGGATGTTGATGACGATGTGCGCCACAGTGCAAAGGAAGCTGAACTTTGACACAGCTTTTAGGTTCTTCAGGAACGCGCACGGCAGGAGCGCGACCGTCGCCACCACAGACCAGGCTTTCTGTGAGACGGGAAATCCCGGGAAGCTGTTGTACATCAGGTTCCCGCTGACCACAACGTAGAGGATACAGGTCATGACCAGCTCGATGATCTGAGCCACGTTCACGACGTGCCCGCCCAGCGCGGGGAAGCGAGGCGCGCAGCAGGCGTTGGCGATGTCTACGTAGGAGTCCCTCACGCGCACTTTTATGCCGTCCTCGTTGTCTTCGTAGAGACACGCGATGAGGATTTTGCCCGTGTAGCAGCACACCACAGCCGCAAAGATAATGAGGAAGAGGCCGAGGTAGCCGCCGTGGAGGATGGCGTACGGCAGGCCGAGGACGAACATGCCCTGCGGACAGAGAAGCGCAGTTGAGTGGTAATGGACGAGGCTCACATCGCAGTGACAGGCCGAGCCAGCCCGGGCATGCAATAACTGGCTCACACGGCTCACATCTTACACACCAACTGTATAACAAAATATTACATCTATCTATCTATCTATCTATCTATCTATCTATCTATCTATCTATCTATCTATCTATCTATCTATCTATCTATCTATCTATCTATCTATCTATCTATCTATCAAATATAGGCCTACACTGTAGCACATTTAAAAGCCACTGCAGCAGCGACACGTGTGACTCATCACCATATTCATCACCCATTTCCTATCTGCTATTTTCTCCTGGCCGCCGTCGCCATTCGTTTGTACAGGCCACACACAATAAAATGAATTAATTATCAAAAAAATATTTTAAAAGGCGATTTTAAATCAAACATTGAAATCAATTGGATTAAAACTTCTATTTGATGGAGCCGCTGATAAGCACGTGGGTGCCATTCAGCCTCGGGGCTATCCAAGGCGAACAGGCCCTGCCTGCAGCTGCACTGATAAAAAAATATTTGAATAAATTCTAAGACCCATCGCTGCAGTGAATTCACACATGCAGACACTGAATTTAATGTTACATCGAAGTCTGGATTTAATATTTATTTAAATATAGCAGGATTTAATCTAGGCCTATACTTGAAAGATGGATATAATTTTATTCAGCTATAGTGTTTATATTGCTTTATTCTAATGTCGGACAGTGTGACATTGTGTCGAGAGTAGCCTGCTCTCTTTCTCTCTGTATAGAAATTAAATATTAGAATATGAAATCTTCAAGGTGACATTTTGTACAGTTGCAGGCCTGCATGGTGCATACAGCAGCTGCTGCAGCATCCACACACACACACACACACACACACACACACACACACACACACACACACACACACACACACACACACACACACACACACACACATCCAACTCTCTGCTACCTGAATGGCGTTGGTGACGTTCCATCCAGCTTCCCATGACGTGATTTTGGGTTTGTCCTCATCCAGCGAGCCTCCTGTCTTCAGGGACGAGGGCCTGGGGCCGGTACCGTCTCTCTGGTAGTGGCTGTCTCCATCCAGCTCCCCCTCTCCCTCTCCCTCTCCCTCCATGTGTCCTCCTTCCTCTTCTCCCTGGAGGACATCCATTTGCATCCCTTGCCTGTAGTCATAATCCAGGTCGTCGCATTCGGCGAAACCCAAACCCTCCTCGTCTGTCGCGGCCTGGAAGCCGAGCCGGGCAAACACCCCGCTGACCTTGGCCTGAGATTTGTGAGAAACCGTGTGGGCCGCATTGGTCAGCTTGTTGCTGAGGTTGTGTCGGATGAGGTGAGCCATCTTTATGTCCGAGTAAAATACAGTCTTCAAGTGAAAATGATACCAGCGAGTAAAAAAAAGCAGGGTGATTTAGGCTATTATAGCTGTTTGACTGCTACTGTAAAGTCATGCCTGTTGCCTCTTCGATGTCGTCGCAACTACCTAACCGTCTAACCGGAACCCTCTAAAAATCCTCAGCCCCTTTTCTGGGCTTGCTCATCCATATTATTAAAAAAAAAACACTCCCTGACATCTGCATCAACAAGAAAACGCCCCAAAATTAGAGAGAGAAAATATGTCTTCATTAGCGGCTATAAAAGATAAATCGCATTTTTTTCCTCTCTTAAATCAGTTTTGTTGCTTCTTTTTTTTTCCAGTTGGGAGTCTTGTCAGTGAGAGCGCGAGCGCTGGAATCTCTGACCGCGTCACCCAATGAGGGAGAGAGAGAGAGAGAGAGAGAGAGAGAGAGAGAGAGAGAGAGAGAGAGAGAGAGAGAGAGAGAGGAGCGTGCATGTGTCCGCATAGAGTTCCAGTGTGCACGGCAGAGCAGTCACGGATGACAGGGAGAGAGAGAGAGAGAGAGAGAGAGAGAGAGAGAGAGAGAGAGAGAGAGAGAGAGAGAGAGAGAGAGAGATGTTTACCGGCGGTGGTCACGAGCACGGACGGTCCTCTCGTGTATTTGAACGCAGCAGCATAATGTTAGAACCGTCCCCGACATTATGCATGAATGAAGAGATCAAACATCTCACCTGCTTTCCGCTCCCTCCTGGCAGCAGGTCGACGGGCGTCGCAGTCAACAAACAGCAGGCGCCATTGCATATATAGGCCCACATGCAAAACAAATATCTAACAACAAAACTACCACGTCTGTTTATCGAAATGTGATGAATGTCATAAATAATAATTTTAATCACGATATTCAGCTAGCGTTGTGTTTGAGACAGTTAACACTTTAGAAAGCACAACCGAAACATATTTCTTTCTTTCTTTTTTCGTTTTTCTTTTTATGGAGAAGAAAAAATCTGCTTAAATTAAATGTATTTTGTACCAATATAACAAATGAAATTCATTTTACATTTGTTAGGCTACATTTGTTACATAAATGAAGCACATTATCCTCTAAGACTACACACAGTTCAAAGACAAAAGGCCTTATGTAAAGTGAGGTAGCCTATGGGATTATCAAAATGTGTTAGGCCTACTCCCAATGCGATATTCAATGCATTTTTTCGTTTTTTTTTCTCTCTCTCTCAAATTCTAATTCTGTATTTAAAATCTTAGTTACCCGTCAAAAACAGTTCCTGTCCCTGAAACAGTCCTCACTTTGAAAACATTATGAATGACACCCTGTATGAATTTCTCACACACGCACACGGCTACAGATTTGAAGTTTCCTGCTCATTTAACAGCTTCAGTCCAGATGAGCGTGTTGAGGGACGCAACTCGTTGCTGATATGATGAACATCCTGCAGCTGGCCTGCTGCAGAGCACCGACACGCAGCACCACGGACAGCTCCTTCACCACGGCTCCTCAGGCTTTTTTCCTCCTTCACACAGAATTAAACAAATGAGCCTGTCCATTTAACACGATGTAGCTATTTTTCTTTTAGAGTTATTCTTGTATTTTAAGGTGGTAGGCTATGTTTGCTAAAGGTCAGCACAGAGGAGAGTTGGGGAGTTATATTTTTCTCCACATCAGCTAATCGTCGGGAATACGAAGCACTTGGTCTTTCCCTCCATAATCTGCTGTGACACGCGGCTATGAGCAAAACTGTCATCTTTTTTTTTTTTTTTTGTAACCTGCTTGCAGAGGCTGAAAAGCCGAGGCTTCTCCCACAGATGCGACATTTATGACCTTTAAATAACACCGAATATTTCTGCAAAATGAAGGATGTGCAAACAAACTAAGACCTTTTTTTTTTTTTTTTTTCAAAGACCGTTTGAAAATTGCAGTGGAGCCGCAGAATAAAACGTCAAAAGACAATGTTGTGCGTGCTGCATCTGAAGACAAAAAATGGCAACAGGGACGAGAGGGCTAAATTTAGAAAGCAGCTAGAGGACAGAGAAAGTTCCGCATGTTTTCATGCTTGGCTTGGGCTGCTTTGCCAGCTGCTGTTTGTGCTCAGGCCAACGCAGTGTTTGTCAGTGAGTGTGTGTCATCAGTGTCTAAGGGTATGTGCGCGCGCGCGCGTGTAGGACAGTCAGGAAAATATAGGGAGAGTCCTCGAGGCTGGGAACGTCACACACATGCACGCGCGCCAAGAGGAGAATTAAATAGGGAAGACTCAGAAAAAAATAAAATAAAAATAATGTCGCAGATGTTTGAAATATCTTTAGTAAATAGTAATACAAAATAAATAAAATAAAAAATAAAACACCACAATCGCCAAACTGGATTTTCAGTCTGTTTCTTTTCTGAACGAGGCTTTGAGGTTGGTTGCTGGGGCGACCAATTTAGCTTTTAAAGGCTACAAAGAGAGGGATTAATTCAGGCTCGGTGTGTGTGAGAGAGAAACACACACACACACTCGGAGAGAAGAGTGTATGTTTGCAGCAACACGCTCGGTTCCTTGTGTGTGCCCCCCTCCCTCCGCCCCCCTCTCTCTCCGTGTGTGTGGAGGCCTGAGATATGGAGGAGCTTATAGCCTCGTCTAATAGCCGTGCAGCCCTGACTGGGATCAGTAATCTCTGATAGTTGCCATGGCCACAGTAATTGGCTGTGCTAGTGTGTGTGTGTCTATGTTGAGATTTTGGAGAAAAGAGATTTTCCCAGAACAGTTTTTTTCCCTTCTGCCTATAGAGGGAGCGATAAAATGGTTTTTAAAAAAGGAAAGGAAAGGAAAAATAAACAAATAACAGAAGAGTCTAATAGCAATTAAATGTTTTAAATGTGCACCTGCATGGAGATCAGTGGGAATCTTAATGATGGTAAGATGAAGATGTTTTTTGAAAAATACCTGAATGATGTACAAGACACAATGGAGAAAATTAAAAATGAGTTGAACTCCTGGTCAAATATTAAATTAGATTATATTTATATATATTATGGTGTCCACCATACAGAATGCAGCTCCATACAGTCTATATTCAGATTATATATTATTATTATATACAGATTACTCTGCATTCAAAGCTTAGTCCTGTCATGTCAAGTTCTGGTGGATATGATTGGACACTTGCTGTTAAGGGGTGGGGTTTTTGAACAGTCAGCTTCAACCTGACTGTGCAAAGCCACACGCATCCAACATCTGAAATACCTGCTTTCTAAAGAGAGTGGTGTCACACCTTCGCAGACATTTTCATCTTAACTAATTAAAACATGACAAGGATGCTGACAAAATGAAAAACGCAGAGACACAAGGGAATTTAAACATTTGAATTAGTCTCCCTGCAGTCACAGTCTCATGCAGTCTCCCACACATGCATGAATGCATGAATAGTGACAGGTGCACAAACACATTAATCACTCTATGGCCCAAAAAGATCTGCTGGGCTTATAGGGCCAGGAAGTGAAGAGAGTAGTAGTGACAGACCGTGTGTGTGTGTGTGTCTGTGTGTCTGTGTGTCTGTGTGTAGGCATGACAGGGTGTGGAGGAGAGTCATGGAGGTTGCTAGGGGTTTTGTCCGCAGTGTGGCTCTGATATATCAGAAGTGCTCAGACTCAGGATTGTTACATAAACTGGGCTTTATTCCTCTAACTGTCATTCCTTCACTCAGTCACACACACACACACACACACACACACACACACACACACACACACACACACACACACACACACACACACACACACACACACACACACACACACACACAGGGAGAGCAATTTCTTGTCTGCTCTTGATTCTTTTTTTTATCCACTGACTCCCACATTCACAGGTTTATGTGCTAATCTAGGGGATTTTTTTTTTTTTTTTTAAATTTTATTTCTGCTTCACTGAAATCTGGTCTGCTTGAGGCAACACTTAGTCATGGTCATTCCAATTAATTAAATTTGACTTCAGTCTGTTGTGACATCGTGACATAACACAGATAAATCAACATTTTAATTGCAAACAAAATGTCCCCTGATGTCTGGATGTGCACTGTTTACAAAAGAAAGTCCTGTGTTGTCATGACAACCGAGTGGAAATAATGGTTGCAAAATCGTGATTCATACTCACAAGCTTAATCGTCACTGACAGATGTTTTTTTTTTTTACCCTCAGAGTGTTCAGAGAAAAAAAGACATACAAATATATATATATATATATATATATATATATATATATATATTTGTATGTCTTTTTTGTATGTCTTTATATATATATATATATATATATATATATATATATATATATATATATATATATATATATTGCATAGCATATTGTTACTGGGAAGTCACAGTTTTTTGGCCCCACAATGGGAATGTGAAGACCAAAATCAGTGCATTATCATTATACTACAACATTTCCCTTTTCCCTTTAATATTTTATTTTTCCTTCATATGGAAACATAGGAACCACAGCCAAAAATGTATAGACAATGAATAATTGTATTATGTTATTGTCAATAATTGCCCCTATCTGTCACCCACCCCCCACAGACCCTCCCCCCCACCCACCCCCTCCCAAATCAGTGAAAACTAACAGTCTGCTCATTCCTCCACAAAATGGAGGCTGCTTGGCATCACGCGTGACAGTCCCAGAGAGCTTGTAGACTGTTAGTTCCCCTGTGCCTCATCACTGCTGCCTGGATGACAAGCGCAACAAGCAGAGAGCTGCAAGCATCGTGCACGGACAGCGGCACAATGTCACGTCTTGCCTCCTGGGAGTAATGGACGCCAGTGTGTGTGTGTGTGTGTTTTGGAGGAGAAAACATAGATGGGGGTGTATTTATATGAGTTTGTGGCCATATGTGCATTGGATGTGTATACTGTATGAAAATGTGGTGTGTGTGTGTGTCTGAGATGGAGAGAGAGAAGAGAGAGAGAGGATAAGCTGACCTAGATCTGCTTATTAGCATCAGGAGGAGGGGGCGGCAGTCACTTAGAGCTTTGTGCCTGAGCAGTGAACTGTGCTATGCTTCAGTGACACACCATCAAGCTTCATACAGTAACACTCCTCCCACACATACATGCAACACATTTTCCTACCTTCATCCTTTTCATCCTCCACTCCAAAATGTCTGTGCTGTCGAAGAAACATACCCAATCACTGCACTAAACACACTTCCTTTACTGGTGATGTTCTTTCAGCAAAGACAGGTACTTCAGTGAAACCAAAAAAAATGTCAGCATAAGAGCAAAATATGATAAATTCAAATATAGGAAGTTTGATATCCTCGCTCTATGTTACAGTAATACAACATGCAGTAGACTGAAGAAAATATTACAGCCTGAATAGGCATTTTATTTTGCTGCCACCATTACAAAAAGTCTTCACTTGGTCCTTTAAAGCCTCTATTGTTGCCAATTTATTTTATGATTGGTTTTAAAAGTCTTTTAATAATTTTAAAGTCGGGCTTGTGCAGGTCCCTCTTGTCTTTGTGTCCCCCTGAACCAGGTTTCAGTCTGAGATGCTCTGGTAGTTTGTTGCTGACCATTTTCTAAAAACCAAAGGATGTGGGGCCTTTGCCTTCAGGGCTTTGCATTAATCAACCAGAGGAGATCAGATGAAGTATAAGATCTCATGTTTATCTCACGTCTTAAGACATAAAAAAGCTTTCATTGTATGATATCTTTTTAATTTAATTTGCATTTCACCCTGAAGAACCTATTTGTGTTATAATGCCATACAAATAATAATAATAATAATACTATTATAACTATTGTTATTATTAGGCTACTACATTTTCATCATCACAATTGTTATTATATTGTAAATGTCCTGCTGCTCTTTACTCAATTGATAAGAAATTCATTATATATGAGTTCTTATAGGCTATTACTCTAAATATTGCCAGCATATTTGAGATTAATAAAGTTCTACTGGACGACCATTGTAAAGACAGTTCTGTATCCTAATTTTACAGTAGGCTATATTGAAGACAATTCGCTATTTAATTGCAGAATGTGAAGAATGACTAAATCTACTGTGATGTGAAAATTTAAAAATAGCCTACTTCTGTATAGAAAAAATGCATCTGATGTTTTAATTTTAATTCAGATTACCCTTTACATACATTGACTGTAAAAATGTTGCGAATTTGAATTCCGCAAACGACAGAGAAAAGACTACACCCTCCAATGAAAACAAAAAAGGAAATCTACAGAGGGTTCAACCATACTTGCTCGTGTGTTAAGTATCTGACACTGTACACTTCACTGGGTGCATAAGATCATGCAGCAGGGTCACAAAAACAGAGTGAGATCTCCGACGTGTTTACCAACAGAAAGGTCTGAGCAGAGTGGTCTCGGCTGGGACGTGCAGCAGCTCTGGTGTGCAGGTGTCCCACATCACCAGCTGTGGCCTCGCCCGGTCAGCTGAAAATAACAGGATGGCAGACACAGAGAAATCAGGGATCTCAGGCCTGAGGGAAAATGTCTGTTCACATGGTTTCACTGTCTTCAAAATGGACTCAAGTATTTCCAACTGACCCCACATTTTAGGTGCTGAGTGATGAAGGAAACGGTAGTGAGATTAGCCTATTAGGCTACTATATCCACCCCCCCCCCCCCCCCCCCCCCCCTTTTGCAGCAGAAGTAGCTCTGTGACAAACGTCTTTTTTTTCTTTTTTTTTCTTTTTATTCCATAAAAATGAATTATTGCAGCAGATTATTTTTTAAATAGCCTAAATAAAAAGCTATACGAATCCAAATGCTTAGCCAACAGAACGTCTTGATTACAGGCTCAATCTGAGAGACCGTCTTCTTCCTATTGATTCATCAGGGCTTCATGGTCTCATCATCTCACAGGGTCTGCATACTGCGACCTCTGGTGGTTAAACATAGCCTACACATAAGATTTATTCTGGTTTATTCTACAACTGTATTTGTGCGTTTTTTTTTTTTGTTTTTTTTACCATAGACTGTATGATTTTTACACTCTATATTATCATTTTCTTTTTAAGTGTTTATATCACATTTAATTGAACTGTCAATTGTTCTTCCATTTTCTATTTTCGGTAGGCTACTATCTATATTCATTTTAACAGGCTACCGTGCTGTTGACACATTTGACGTGCTTCATATGATTAGGCTACATTTTCCAATAAATATTAAAGGTGATAAACGTACGGTAATTGGGTGTTTCCAATCTTTTGTTGCCATATTAGTCAAAATGTGAGGTCATGTTGTTTTTTTCTGCATTATTGAAGCAGTAAAACCATTATGTTTATTATAGGCTATTTTTTCTATGTTGTTTTTGCTTTAGTAGCCTAGCCTACTATTTAAATATTATTCGGCACACTCCTCTGCATAGATCCAACACCTGTACTGTTATGTTGAGTCGGAACTATATGTCATTGACACTGAGTTTCCACTCGGGTGTATTTTGCGGTGGCGCACTTCCAAAATGGCTTCCACAGAGCGACCGGTCTGTCAAGTCTTTTCTTTTCAGGACTGCAAAGCCTCTCCCGACCCGACTTTTGAGATTCCCGGCCAGTGTGTGTCCTCCACCCCGGCCCCGATAGTCATAGACAACGGCTCCTTCCAGACCCGGGCCGGCTGGGCGGCTCCGGGGGCGGACTTCGCCTCCCCGCGGCTGGTCTTCAGGTCGGTGGCGGCGCGCAGCAGAGGCGCCGCTCGCAGCGAGACCCAGATCGGCAACGACATCCCCAACCTGGAGCCGCTGCGGTGGCTGCTCAAGAGCCAGTTCGACCGAAACGTGGTGGTCAACTTCGAGATTCAGGAGCTCATCTGCGACCATGTGTTCACACACATGGGCATCGGCTCTGAGGTAAGTTAACGGTGCCGGAGGTAGACTTCACCTTTTCCCCTCCTGTCAGTGCCTTTTCAACAAGAGAAGGAAATGTTTGAGGGGTTTGTAGACATTTATCGTGATGTGAACGTCTTTTTTTTATTTTTTATCTTGGTTTTATTTCCAGTCCAGATATCTCTGTTTTCCTATCAAAATAAGATGTCTCAGGGTTCCCACGCGTCCTGGAAAACCTGGAAACAGGTTGATTTTCCAGTCATGGAAAACAAATGCAAAATAAGAAGAAAAAAGTCAAATGTCCTGGAAAAGCTTCATTTGCCCTGGAAAATTATTTATCACATTGTGACATCATCTACCAGAGCTCTGTTTGACTTCTTCAGACCCCAATGATTTATTTTCCAAAGAAGTAGGCCTACTTAGAAAACTAGAGACTTTGAGTTGATGAGTGTTTCCAGTATGGGAGCATGAGGGTGCACATCTTTAAATCAGATTTCTGGGGGTAAGAGAGGAATATACTTAGAAACAATCATGTACAAAATAAGGGACATTTTTTGAAAAGAACACTTCTCCAAAGCATGAATGGGACGTGGGATGTATTATCTTAGTGTATGGCGTGATATAGCCTAGCATGTCTGTAATATTGTAGCAGCTGAAAAATGTCCTGGAAAAGTCCTGAAATATGATTTTGTGAAAAGTATTTCATATGTAATGGCAATGATGTCCAGATGGTCACTTACTTTTACTTTCCCATACTCTTATAGGGCAGCGTGGAGCACCCCATTGTGCTGACAGAGGCCCCATGCAACCCTCTGCACTGTCGACAGATGATGTCAGAACTGTTGTTTGAGTGCTACCATGTGCCGTACGTCTCCTACGGTGTGGATGCCTTGTATAGTTTGCAGCACAATAACATCCAGAGGGACCTTCGTCCACCGTATACGGGCATTGTTCTGTCCTCTGGATACCACTGCTCACACATCTTGCCTGTTATAAACGGCAGGTGAGATTGTACAGATGGTTTTTATTTGCTTTAGTGCATGCATTCACAGACTTTTAGCTGTTTGTTGTGAAGTCTAATGTTGAAATGGTTGTGTTTCGAGGTTGGATGCAGTGAACTGTAAGCGAGTCAACGTTGCCGGGAGCCAGGCTGCATCCTACCTGCAGCGCCTCCTCCAGCTGAAATACCCTGGTCACCTTGCTGCCATCACACTCAGCCGCATGGAGGAGCTGCTGCATGAACACAGCTACACTGCGGTGGATTATCATGAGGGTACAACATGTCAGTGCAACATAACATAACATGACCACTCCTCTGGGGAAGTTTACAGCTCCATGTTACAGCAGCAAATAAGTACCTGGTTCTAGAATAGTTAATGAACTCGGAAATTAATCTAGATGAACAATGATAAGCTACAGATCAGTAAACCTTTACCTTGTGGCAGGTGGAAATCCAGGTGGTCATAGATTTAAAGAAACTTGAAGACAACGTGGTGAGAGATGCACCCCCATGTGTTTTCCTTTCATCTTTATTGACCACCCTTCTCCTCCATGTTGTGTTCCCCACAGAGCTGGAAAAGTGGCGCAGCCCAGAGTTTTATGAGCGGGAGGTGCACCGTATGCAACTTCCATTCTCAGGTAAAGTGCCAGGTGGCTGTGTGAGTGTAGAGGACAGGCAGGAGAGGCGAGCTCAGCAGCTCCGACGGCTGCAGGAGATCAACGCTCGCCGCCGGGAGGAGAAGCTGCAGCTTGACCAAGAGAGACTGGACAGACTCCTGGCAGTACAGGTAAGGAACCCATTGTTAAATCAACAGTTTGCATGGTTTGTTATTGAGTCTTAAACTTACAAAATACAAACCACAATAAAGTGTAAGAAAGTGAATAATAGGCTTCTTGCACAAAGTTACTTCCTACTTCCAGTACAGCGCCACTTAATGTATGCCTGTTTCCGGTTACCGTCTTGGTCATCCATAGCATCGCAAACTTTAGTCAGTAAGATAACTTTAAAAATCTAAATTTAAAAACTACAGGTTATGCCCGTGCTGCTGTCAACACAGCTAACTTAACCATAGCAATAAACGCTAGCTAGGCTACAATTTAAAAATACTACAAATATACTAATTTAAAAATACTACAATTGTATAAACTAAGAACAAATAACAATAATTTAATTAAACTTATATACAATACAATATTTACAAGGAGATCGGGGAAAAATAATTACGGTTTATTGACGGAGAGTAAAGTTTGCGATGCTACAAGATGGTGACCGGAAACAGGCATACATGAAGCGGCGCTGTACCGGAAGTAGGAAGTAACTTTGTGCAAGAAGCCTATTATTTTATGAAATTGAGATGTAACTATAAAAGTGTACAAAAGTAAAAAATAAAAAGTTGCACTGATATATTTTTGAAATCACAGCTGGTGTGTGCTACGCAGTGATCATGAAGACTTTGTGTTTGCAGGAGCTGCTGGAGGATGGGCTGCTGGATCACTTTCACAAGAGCCTGGTAGAACTCAACATGGACTCGGCTGAGGAGCTGCAGTCGTACATCAGCAAACTGCAGCTGGCGGTGGAGCAGGGCAGACAGAAACTGCTACATAGTGATGGAGCCGAAGGAAAGATGGAGGTTGGGTAAACGTATAGTGTATTAATTGCATATAAATGTACACAGTAGTGTAATAAAAGCAGTGTCTGTTTATGGTGTATAGTTGGGCTCTCAGTGTGGTATGTAAATGTCTGAGGTGCCAGTACTAACAAGGAAGCAAAGTATTACGATATTTTAAGACATCGAGTGTAGTTTTATCCATTTTATTCATTATATAATGACAGCATCTAACAAATTGAGGAGCCACTGAGGTGAAGTTGTAAACTAATGACCCTATAACTGGGTCTACATGTCATTATGGTGAATGTGCTGAGGGATTCTGTAGGACTGTCCCTGTTTGCTGCAGTGGATGTTCTGCAGCTGACATGAGGCCTGAGGCTGTTCTGTTGGTCTCTTGCCAGGTGTCTGAGCTGGAGCAGCCCATGGATGAGGGAGACGGAGTGGCACTGATGGATCCTGACTTCCCTGAGGACACGCTACCAGAAAAAACTACTAATGTGGCTCAGGTAGTGGCACAGAGACACTGTTACTTCCCAGACAGACAGATATTGAAACCCTTGTTAATGCTGTGCAGGAAATTATCAGAGTTTTTGTCCTTTTTAATATTTTGAGTGCCAGAATTGTGATGAAGTTGGCTAACTTTGCTCATGAGCCTAATCATTTTGTGCCAGTACGTCTAACATTAGTAAAGAATAACTTGGATTTTGTCTCCAGCCTGTGTTCAACATGGCAGAGTACCACCAGCTGTTTGTAGGGACGGAGCGTCTACGCTGTCCAGAGATCCTGTTCCAGCCCTCGTTGACCGGTGAAGAACAGATGGGACTGATGGAGACGCTGCAGTATGTCTTGGCAAGGTAATCATAGCATGTGCTATCGCAACAGTACACTGTTGTGTTTGATTGGTATACGGGCACAAATGATGACATAAAAATACAAAAGTGGATCTTTCTCTTTCTTGTGTCTGTAGCAACATTTATCCATTAACGTCAATGTTTTGGAAACAAACTGTATCTGGATCCTGATTTTCTACCTGTGATGTCGTCATGTGTGTCTCACGTTTAGTTAATGCTCTACCTCCTTTAGTAATAGTGACACATGTAATGAAAGGATTAAGTTCATGGATTAAGTTTATATACTGTAAAGGAGTTGAACCGCAGTGTATTGGAAGTGCTTGTCCTCTTCCCTGCAGTCCCCAAGCAGCGAGGAAACCAGTGGATATATTCATCTCAGGAGGGGCACCACTGGTGTTGTTGCAGCTCTGATGCACTTACGTGTTTCTTACTTCTCCAATAATACATGCAGGTACACACCGGAGCAGCAGGAGGCGCTGGTGAGCAATGTGTTTCTAACAGGAGGGAACATGCAGTACCCTGGGATGAGGGACAGAGTGGAGAGAGAGCTGCTGGCTATGAGGCCCTTCCAGTCACACTTTAAGGTGTGTCCTTTTTAAAACTTAATTTTTCATCAGTCAAAATGTTGAAACAAAGATCTGAAACATACCTCACTCACAAGTTGACAAAGACTGAATTCCATCAGAAAATCAAGAAATGTCCACAATAAAGCGTCTCATGTTTGTTATATCACTAACTGGCAGCACAAAGTTATGACTGTCACTTCCAAAATGAGAAGATGCAAATAATTCGCACTAACTTCATTTCTGTCTTGGTTTACATGTACTATAAATTATCTATTAATGTGAGACTGCTGCCATTTGTCGCCCTAAGTGACTACTTTGACTAATAGAAATACGTTGATGTGTCAGTATTTTAAGTCGATGTGTTGTTTACCAGATATTGATCACAGCTTAAATCTCTCCACCATCAGTCTTATTATCATTACATTTCCTGTCTCTCAAGCTGTCCTTTCAAAAGAAAGGCCTAAAAGTCTGAATTGTCAATATAGGGAACCTGTTTTCAAATATTTGCACTCCTTTGCAGGTGACCATGGCGTCACAGCCAGCCCTCGATTCTTGGCACGGGGCAAGAGACTGGGCTCTGGAGCATTCACCAGGAGAAGCAGCAGGAGAGGGATGGATCAGCAGGCAGGACTACGAGGAGAAAGGAGGAGAATATCTGAGTGAGCACGGTGCCTCTAACGTCTTCATTCCCATGAAGCTCGCCAAACCAGTTGCTGTTCGTCCCCCTGAGCCCTCCGTTACCACACAGACTCCAACAGCAACTTCTGCTGCCATCTCCATAGCTACATCTGTTGCGACTGATGTTTCTATGGTTCCCTCCTAAAGGCTCAGCTGTCACATGTCTTAGTTTGCAAGTGAAGTATTTACCTTTTTGGGGTGCACACCTTCATTCACATTTCACCTCACATGTGTGAATTCAGTCGAAGGGCAACAAGATCATGCTCTTCACTTCTAGACTATTCGAGACTAAAAACAAAGTACTTAGATTTGTATTGATTGTTCAGATAGCTGGAAAATGTCCTGTTAAAATGAAACATCTCAGTGTGGTCGGTTGTTTTGTTTTTCTTGTGGACATCATACATCCAAACAACAATATAAGCTCAGACATGTAAGAGACGTTTGCAGGAGCTGAGTTTTTTACAGTGTTTTTTTTATGTGGCAGCAAAGTCACCATTCAGCATTATTGACTGGGAACACACCTGTCTGTGCTGTCAGTCGGCAGGGAAACCTCATCACTTCACACTGGTTTGTTTTATTGTCATTATGCCTGAGGATACCAAAAGAGGCTGTTCATATTGAACAGCCATCAAGTTATTGATCATCCTCTGAGAATGATTTTTGTATCATTTTGTAAACAGAATTGCTGTTTTGTTTTTTGTTTTTATAAAATATTTTCACTGATGGAAACGGCTCTTTGCTTCTGATTGACCGGTAGACATCCACGTGTCACAGATGACACCAAGTGTTGTATTTTCCTCTGTCTCTCCTTTTCACTACCACAGTTTTCCATCCCCTCAGTGCACTCATTGCAGTATAGTGTTGCACCACGAGATGGCACTGATTAACAAAATGTTGTCATTCTGTCATCAGCTCCCACTGTTCAGATTAACAAAACGTATTCATTGTGTCCTCTGTCATATAGTGTTAATGCACTGACCTCTGCAGTGACAGACTGCAATGTCAGCCAGCTCTGAGAAGAGACACTTTCTTACACTGAAACTAATGCTGTGTCTTTTGTGAATGGCTGGTGAACAGAATGCACTTTCAATGTTATTCTGCAAAATATAAGCCCAATACTTCAGCCCAGTTCAGTTCAATTTTATTTCAATCCTTGCTGATATTTGGATATTTGTGCATAGTAAATAAACAGAAATATAACACACTAATATTGGCTCACAATAAGCCAGGGTGTAATCAGTGAAAACATTAACGTTAACAACAAAACAAACAAAAACAAAGAGCATTTTCACCACTGAAAAAAGAAACCAGGTAAACACTGGAAGAAGAGGGAAGGCTCTGAGTTCCAGCAACAGTTTGCAAACGCTGATACAGTCTCACTATTTAACAAGATCAAGTTAATGCTTAAACCATTTATAGCCTTACTGTAATATGTTAATAAACAATGATAGGTTTGACTCTTTTCATTAATCTGGTCATTTGGTATGGTAATTGATATCATTGCTCTGCCATAACTTGGTCTGAAATTGATTTTATTGTTTTGCAAACATCTTATCAATAATTTATACAGTGTTTGCAAGCTAATCAATAAATTAAGTGTAAACCATTTATAAGTCCTTTATAATGATATCTTTATAAAGTAATACCCAATTTTATTTACCAAGTGAACTACACGTTGTCATTTCATTATTCCAACTCATCCACAGAACATGTGACTGCAGGAACCTTTGAAGCTTGACACTGTGCTCACACCGTATGAGGTGTGGAGGTCTGGTCGAGTGTGTTGCAGGTGTGTGTGTTGTTTTGATCCTTGTTGGCTCACATTATTAACACCTAATGGTATTACGTGGGGTTTGACTGTGCCACAGCTGAAAGCTCAAAAGCCTTCAGCTTGTTCTGCTACTCTTCAAGCAACCAGCCCAGCATACAAGTAAAACACACACACACACACACACACACACACACATACATACATAATTATATACACACACACCGCAACCCTGGTTTCCCTGGCAGGTCTTGTTTCGGCTAATCAGAGCCAAAACAGGACTGTTACTGCAGGGTGACTGATACAAATTTAACAAGAGGGATTAAAAAAAGGAGAACAAGCCAATTGTTTATTAGTAAAACTAAAGGAGGATTTGTTTCCACGGCTACACTACATTTGAGGCTTTCTTGTTGATATTTAGGCGAAAATATCAACTGCAGGCACAACATGGACAGTGGATAGTGGCTGTTTTCTACCTTTTCATTTAATGCAATATTTACTCACTGTTCAGAAAATAGGTCTGACATCTTTTCACATTGGATTTTTGGGTGAATAATCTTACAATTATTTGTAATATGAACTTCTAAGAAGCATACATATTTGATGGTCACTCTATTCTGTGGTTATGATCTGTGTTGATCCATTTTCTCTGTTGTGAGCACTGTCACCATTTTGCAGAACAGTTCACATTTATTGCATGGACCAATAGGCTAAGCATCATCATTATGGGTTAGATAACTTGGCAATCAGACAACTCAAGGGATACTGTGAGTATGACGCGCATATATTGTATTTAACAAGTCTGCTCTGTATTGAACCCCTTTTTGTTTGTTTGTCTGTTTTTGGACATAGTCTGCCCAGCGTCCAATTAGAGAGCTCTATTTATGCTATGGTGGAGGTCAGAGGGAACACCAGGCACGGAAGAGCTTAGGACACACAGTCCTTTGTTTGGGGTGAGCAGAATCTAAAAACCCACATCTGGCAGTGTGTGACAGATGAGGTCTTTTTTGTTAATGATTGGACTACAGTATTGTGTTTTTTATCCAAAACATGAGCTTGTCAAAAATTCTAAATCGTTCTGTAAGAAACAAGATTTTAGCTTTTATTATCAGTTTAAAAAAAGAAGATACCCTACTAGCAGAATGTCCTATTGGCATAGAAAGTGTGCACTGCTGATCTACTGTGATGTTCACTGCAGATGGACCTGGTGTTTCCATGCTTCTTGCCTGTCTGCTATATTTTGACAGACTGCAGCACACACAGATGGTATTTGTGAGGGTGGCCAACCTGTGAAGGATCATGCCATTATTTTTGTGACTCAGTTTCTGCACACCTGCACACCTGCACAGTGTTCAGTGGAAGAGGAGTTGTAGCTACTGTAGTTTCAACCTACATACAGTAGCGTGTTGCCTTCTTGGTAAAGCTCATTGCAAATGTGTTTGTAAAATTATGAAAATAATTGCTGCGCTGTCATGTCAATGTAAAGTAGTAATTTAAAATTTTGTGCAAGCTAATTTTAACTATTTGATGTGAATATTTTTGTTTCAACAACAATCATTATTCACATACTGTATTCACAATCGTATTACAAACATTGATCATCAGTTTTGTATATAGGATACAATATGAATCAGAAAAGTAATCAGCAACTAGCTGTAAAATAAAGATAATAATGACAGTCCTCGTCCTCTTCAACACCTCTCTGATGTTTTTGCTGTAGCTCCCTCTCTGGTTATCCATGTATAAAGAAAGCAAAAGTGTTTTCCTTCTTTTCTCTTTGTTTTTATTTTGGTATTCATGATTGTATATCATTCTATATCATCTCTGGCACTATACAAGCCAGAATCACCACCACTAACCATGTTCAGATTAAATCCTCTGCTGAGTAGAGCCAGTGTTCCTTCATTTGATTCAACATTTAATACAAACCCAGAAATGTACAATTATTTGTCAAGGAGCTGGATCTTGCACTGTGCCCAGGGCTGGATTAGCACCCCAAGGGCCCCTGGGCACCAGGTCCCAGAGGGCCCTTGTCGCACAGACCGCTGGCATCTCACACATCACCTCCACCCATTACAAACCAGGAAAGTCATTAAACTCCACCTTAATTAGACCTATTCACAATTGTGTATATGAAGTACCATGTCAAAACCAGACCAAAATCACAAACTATTATGTCAAGACTTTCTAGTACAACTAAGGCTGACACAAACAGCAGATCAAATAAACACAACACAACACAACCCACAACATCCACACAATGACCACTAGGGAGTTTACAAGAATGCCATTCTTATAGCCACACAGTAGGCTAGGCTAAATGCAGCCAACATATGAAATTGACAAACCAACTACAAAATAGCAACATACACACACTGAGTCTTAAGAACTTTGCAAACAATTCTGTGAACTGAAAAGAAGCCTGCTCAAAAGATGAGATAATCCCTCTGTGCATGCTTCTTTCATTGTTTATAATTGCAGCCCTTGTGAATTCCCACACTGCCCAGGTCATTGAACGCACCATCAGCTCAGCGCAAGCGGCTGAACCTGTGTGTGTGTGTGTGTGTGTGTGTGTGTGTGTGTGTGTGTGTGTGTGTGTGTGTGTGTGTGTGTGTGTTCACACCAGTTTCAGCAAAACCTATACATACACAAGACATAGCCCCTCTCGCTATAATATATTCCCGCCCCGCCGCTATTAAACGTCAGACAGCGGCCTTTTTTACTTTGAAAGGGCAGACAGAGGTGCTGTGTTGCCGGTAGCTTGTCAGTGGACTGTGGAGCTCATGAGGAGTGAGAGAGTCACAGAGCAGCGTGTAGCGGCCGCGGCGGCCGCCTCCTCTCGTCCTCCCCAGTCCCTGCGCTCAGTGAAACCAACCCCGCTCTGCTGATGCGCCCAGCCGCCGTCTCATCCGGTTCCCTCACACCTCCGCCGGCTTTCCCCTCAACATCAGCGCGCCCCTGATAACACACTCTGGACTTTATCGTCAGTTTTTTTAATGACCCGCCCCGACCCACACCGCAAATAAAGTAAGGATTTCTTGACCCGCACCGCCCCGCCCCGCGGGTTGGCCGCGGGACCCGCGGGCTACGGGTCAGCCCGCGCATCACTAGCTCTCACTTAACATGCCCTATAAAGCGGGGTCCTCCGACGGCTCACCTGCTCTCATCACCGCGGCGCTAGTGCGAGGGGGAGCCGGGACTGGTTCTGCATCCTCCTCCGGTTGCTCCGGGAATTCTGTGATGTTGGCCGAGGCCGAACTAACAGCGAATGTTTTGTAAAATGATGTGATTCGCGGGACATCTTCAATCACCGCCGCTTCTCTGTCTTGCTTTTCCTCTTTGCTCCACCGCTCAAATACTTTTTTTTATCCATAATCTTGCTTACTTTTACTCACGCTCTACTACTGACCTCCCGCTCACACACTCTGACCTCTCGCTCGGCAGGGGGCGGGGCCCTTGGCAAGTTGGCAACCAAGGGCTTGGTTGCCATGGGCCCTTGGTTGCCATGGGCCCCTGGGCACGTGCCCAGTGTGCCCCAATTATAATCCGGCCTTGACTGTGCCTGATGTGCTGATGTCCTCAAACACAACGACCGTGGTTCATAATTATGTTTTGGAGTGGTGAACTTGGTCATCAGATGTAGAGTCGGTCATTAGGGAGAAGAGGGCCAATCTTCCTGAGTGTTTTTGAAGAACAGGCAAGACAAAGTCATCATGGAAAAGCGTTTGGTTTTATTTGATGTGTATTTTTTTCAAGACTACTTTCTTGCTATTTCATTTTCAGAGGAACAAATTGCCCCCTACTCTCTGTCTTGCACTCTTTCTTTTTGTCGTTGCAGCTTCTCAACTGTGTTTTTTTTTTTTTTTTTTTTTTTTGTGGGGGGGGGGGGGGGGGTAGGGGGTTGTTTATACTGTCTTCTTGCACTGGAATCTTTACAGATAGAGGTCCATAGCCATAGATATTCCCCAATGGCCTTTTAAAAGGACACTGTGTTTGTATGCTTTTGTATTTCCTCCACCCGGCTCCCAAAGGGTTGAAAAGTCAAACTGCAGAAGTGAAGGAAATGAGGGAAGAAGGGGCCTGTGAGCTCTCTGTAGGAGCTTTACACAGCTTCCTCTGATTGAGCACCCTGATAGGAGTAATGAGTTAATGAATATTTACAAGGAGGATGCGTTATCATTGAAATAAATAAATATATGTAAGCCATTTCAGTGTCCAGGCGCAGTGTAATCACACCAACATGGGAGCAGAAGTAGCTGTAATCAGATGTAAATGACCTCTTTCTCCTCCCCCTTCTCCTCTCCTCCCTCCAATTGCAGAGCACAACAGGTCGTAATCCTGTCTGTGCACAGCTGTGCAGAGCTGGTGGTTTTTGATAACAAGGGTCTGAGTTAATGACTTTGAATTGTATGTTCCTAAATTTTTCTAGAAACTGGAGAGATGATATTTCGGACAGCTGTAGAGCATGCTAAGAAGCACCCTGGCGTAAGTAATCCTAATTGAGTTTGTTGTGCTGACTTGTTAGTAGCCTTTTAACAAAGTGGTTTTAACTCGTTTTCTAATTAAAAATATTTTCACATGTAGATGAAATTGAGTAGCAAACCATATAAGTCTTAAGTCTTTGCACTCCACATTTCCTTAATTTTGTTTACAAAAATATGATGAAAAAAAAACTGAGCAGAAATGTTGTTAGCACAGAAATAATTCAGTGGTGGATGTGATGATGAAGTCAGCTTTTGGATTCTTCTCTTTGTCATTTTCTCTTGCATTTATTGTGCTTGTAGAGCAATGCACATAATCTAACACCACTGTAAATATAATTTAGCTAACTGCAGATAGTTAGATTTCTTAGAAAACATTGCACATCTGGCCAAATAAACTGTAAGTAAAATGCTCTAGCCGTTGTAAAATACAGTATAAATGTGTGCTTTGCATGTATTTGATGTGTTATATAGGTAAATGAATTAGTCAAGACAAGTGCTGTGATCTAAATCTAATTTGGCCCATCTAATCTTATTTTAATTCTAATTGAGCAGGTTAAGTTGCCTCAGTGGCTCATCTGAAATCAAGTCAAACTTAGAGAAGCTTAAGTCTTTAAAAACACTCCCATGACTTTTAGAGAGCGCATAAATCTAAACTGACAAAAATCTAAGCATTAGTTGGAAAAAACTAAACTTAAAAATGAGAGTTGTCCCTACAGGGGAAAAGGATTATTTCTGTTTTTTACCAGTTCTGCTGTCAGAGAGTGAAGTGACAGAGTTTTAACTCCTCGTCATTGGCCTCCCAGGAGACAGAGAGAGAGAGAGAGAGAGAGAGAGAGAGAGAGAGAGAGAGAGAGAGAGAGAGAGAGAGAGAGAGAGAGAGAGAGAGAGAGAGAGAGAGAGAGAGAGAGAGAGAGCCTATAGGGAGGAAATCCCTATGAGACTCCTTGATATGGTCTATCATACGGACAGACACACTGAAAGGCAGGAGGAGAGCAAGAGAGAGAGAGTGAGAGAGGCGGCAGGGAGTAAATCTCTGTGAGACTCAACAAACCTCCTTGATCAAGTTACAGTCAAGAGTGACAGAGTGAGCGACAGACAGAGACAGGCTGTTAGAGAGAGTGATGAAGTTTAAGAGTCAGACAGACAGAGATGAAGAGAGAGTCAGAGACAGGTAACTCTGAGACGGAGCAGCAGATTGAGACCCATGCCTCAAAATATAGTCCCACTTTGTCTCATTTGAATCATTGTGACCTTTAAAATTGATTCACATAAATCCACCAAACAAAAAGACAAGTTACATCTTACAATAGATAATTATCATCCGATCTTTAACTATAATCCATTCATATTAGTATCATTAGTATTACTGGTAAAATGTCAAAGATTTTCAGACAGACAGAAATAAAGGTGGACAGGTGTAATATTATATACAGTATTATGCACAACATGCGGTTTACAATAAACAGAAGATTATTCAAATGCACTTCATAGGTACTGAGTTAGGAGCTGTACTGGAGTTAACATTGACAGCTGACATACAGAGGAAAGTCTCTCTTATGTAAGTTGATTTTGGTTCCTTTCCTCAGTTTTTAAATTGCTGCATCTGCTGTTTTTTAACTGTAAGAAGAAGCTTTGACATTTGCATATTCTCTGAGACACTCGGTAAACGTACTGTCAGGAGTCATGAGGCTGATGCAACATAGAGAAGAAATTACTGTTTTTCACTGCAATACCAGCTGCTTAATGTCTATACAGGATGATTCTCTTAGTTTATATATGGTTATATATAGTTTTATTGTTGTTATTGCTGTGGTTATGGAAAGAAAGAAAGAAAGAAAGAAAGAAAGAAAGAAAGAAAGAAAGAAAGAAAGAAAGAAAGAAAGAAAGAAAGAAAGAAAACTGTAATGTAATAATAACACACAATAGTGTACAATAACAATAACTTTCATTAAGGTTATTATTAAATGAGTATATAAATACTGTATCTTCTGAATCAGCAGTGTACGTGTCCAGTTTCAGCCCAACATCCCAGTGAGTGTTTGAACAGCGCTCCTGACCTTGTTGCTCTCACTGTGGAAACTTGGAAGGAGTTTTTTTTTAATCAACCATCCTTTATGTTGTTAAACTGTCAATTTTACCGGCTGTGCTGCAGAGGTTACAGCTGCTGCGGATATATACACTTATCAAGTTACTAAAAGAGAAACATAAAAAGCTTGAATGCTGAGCTTATTTTAGGGTTGGACCTTTTTTTCACCCCTGGCTGTGAATCACAGCTGTTTGTTCGCTCTGACCCTTTAGGCCTTCACCCAGTCTCTCAATCAAATGTCAATCAAACAAAGAGTCGCTTCTGACAGGGTTATCACTGTATGTGCATTGTTCAGATATGTGCATCATGTAGAAATGACAAATCAACAAAGGGTAAATGAACCAACATGATATCAGATTTTAAGTTTATTCTTGTCACCCTATTTCTCTCTCCCTCTGTTTTCAGCTCATCCCACAGTTCTTCTTCATCTGTCTGGGAATGGGTGGGGCATGTATGTACCTGATTCGTCTGGCCAAAGCACCCTATGTTGTGTAAGGACCTTCAAATTTCAGATTTCAATCCAATGTCTGGTAATATGTGACACCCACATTTCTCTGTATTAAAAATAAAATCATTGTATTTTTTTTTAGCTGTTTGTATCAAATGCCTCACAGACTGTACACATGCAATCTGCTGATGGCTTGTTTTTATATAAAGACACCTGTCTTCACAAGGAAATGTTGATTTCGGACTAATTCATCTCAGATTTCTTTGTCTGTAAGTCATAATATTGTTCCCAAAAGGGGCATGTGGAGGACATTTTCCCACTGTAATTAAACAGAGGGATTTGTTCTGTGAGCGTTACTGACAACAAGGTCTCCTGCCTGCTTTCATTTCCCCCTGGAGCCACGTGTGGGCTGAACGTCCACTTCTCCTGCTGCTATCAAAAACTGTTGTTCTACCCTTAATGATACTCCAATAACAGCAGACACAGCTAAATGCTTTGAACACGAGCTCACAGGATGATACTGTGTCCCGTCTCTTTTCTCTTTACAAGTCTTTCATCATTTCTTTACAACAGCGATTGTTTACAAGCTTGATGAAATCACTAGAAATCACACATCCTGGTGGTGGCACAGTGGGCTTAAAGCACATACTGTGTGCTGAGTTTGAATGTGACCCTCAACTTTTGGTTGTCTGAGCCATTGTTATATTTCACTGCATGCTATTTAACAATAAAATGGTGTGACTCTGTGTGAAAGGTCCATTTATGATGTGTATCAGGTTCTTAAGCCTGATATGAATGGACCTTGTTCCAACCTTGTGCTCATCTCTATGTGTGTTTAGCTGGAAGAAAACCAAAAATGAGCCATGGAATGAGCTTGACCCCACATACCAGTACAAGGTAATACATGTACAGTGCACATACAAGTATTGTGAGTGTGATTTACATTTTTGCTTGCATTATTGGATGCAGATGTTACAATAATCAATAATCAAGACTCTGTTGTTGTTTTTTTTATATTTTTTTCATCTAATTTCTTCCCCAGTTTGTGGCCATCACCACAGACTACAAAAACCTGAAGAAGCAGGGACCTGACTATGAAACCTCAAAAACCCCTAAAGTGGAAAAATAAGAGAAAACCCCTGATCTGGGGTCAGATTCATCACCCTCCGCCTCCTCAATGCAGGTGGAAGGTGAAAACATGGCTGTCACTGTTGATGTGTCAGTTAAAGGATCCAGAGGACATCCATGAAACCTGAAAAAGTTCAATATGTAACTCTACATACTGACTGAAATGATATAATATATTGGATGTATGGATGCACATTCTCACTGTATCTCTAAACCCTTCTGGTCTGTTTTGCCCGTACATCATAAAATACGGAGTGCAGATTTGGTGACATCTACCAGTGGTATTGCATATTTAGTAAACCGAATCCAAATCACAATTGATTAGATGTAATAAACCAGTCTACTGTATTCTTAACATTTAAATACCTTAATGTGATTGTTCCAGGTATCTATCCATTAATTTGTGATTTAGGAGCTTAGCTGTGCAAACACACTGCTGTGCCACATGGCTGGTGTTTCCCTTTGTATTCTTCAAGTAACTGTACCACCTTTTGATGAAATGATACTGGCCTGCACCAAGGTAACAGGGCTGAGATGTGTGTGTATTTCTTCACAACTGTCACATGATTGCAGCTTTAGCAGCCACTAAACGCCGCAGTGACTTTGACTGTGTAGGTTATGAAAACTGAGCTGAATCCTTTAAATAAATGAAGTGTGTGATTCAAGTTTGGATATGAGTGTTGTCTTGCCAACCATGCTCACTCCCTGCCACACACACACACACACACACACACACACACACACACACACACACACACACACACACACACACACACACACACACACACACACACACACACAGGTAACCATCCCCAAACACCTGCTTGGAACTGAGTGAGAGTCAGATACAGATCTTTTTCCACATCCTCAGAAAAAAAAACATAATCAGTAATTGTGATGGAACAGATCCATCTGTTGGCACTGCAGCTGTCACTTTGCAGTCTGACTGGTGCTTCTACAACCACCCTGAGTGGTGTGTGTGTGTGTGTGTGTGTGTGTGCGTGCGTGCGTGCGTGCGTGCGTGTGTGACAGCAGCCCTATGGGTGTCTTTGATCAAGGACAGCAGTGTCAGGATGTTGAACAGTCCCCAGCATGAAGTTGATGTGTGACAGCAGAGCACACTGTGCGCACACACATACACACACAAAAACACACCAGCCCACATCCAGGTATCACTGCATGTCTCAGTCTCCATGCAGCAGAAACAGGCACATATAGTGCATACAGGTTGAGAAAGAACCACACTGATGAGGTGAATCAGGTGGAGACTCCTGTGACTGACTCTTCACATGATGTATTTGTGAAAAAGATCAAAAAGATGCAGATAGAGAAGAAAAAACACTAGGTCAAAACCCAACATGTGACTGAACCACATATGATTAAATCCTGATTTTATAAGTGAAAAGCTTTATTCATAAAGTGCATTTCTTTCCATCTGGAACCAAAATGTGTTCCACAAAGTCAGAATTATGAAGGAAGTTGAAGCCAGAAAAACTATGCGGATGTAAAAATACATACATTTAAGACACATGAAATTATGGGTATAGATTTAATACCATTACTGTAATGAAATATAACAATTAAAACCAACAACCAATGTGTGTGTTAAATAAAACTATTAAAAAAAGGAATAGAAAGCACAGCCAAATGGAAATGTTTTCTGTTTAGATTTAAAAGATTATGGAGCAGGAGCACTTCTTGATTAGGTAACATATCCAATGGCTTATGGCATAAAAATCTCATCAGTTTTTTTATGTCTGGGGAATAACCAAGCATGTCGGATAGATACTGAGGTGAAACATCTTAAAGATATGCACTGAAATTCTTAAATCATTTCTAAAATATACTGGAAGCCAGTGTAACATCCTCAGTGCAGATGCTATATGATTGTATCTCCTTTTTCTCGTTAAAACTCTGGCACCTGCACTCTGGAGTAGCTGCAGATGATCCTGACAGTTTTGGGATATTCCTGTCAGCAGTGCATTACTGTAGCATAGCTGGCTGGAAATAAAAGTATGGATGAATTTTTATGAAATCTTTAGCATCTTCTTGTATATATAATAATAATAATAATAATAATAATAATAATAATAATAATAATAATAATAATAATAATAATAATAATAATAATAATAATAATAATAATAATTCTGTTAATATGGCTTTGGAAAGAGAGGTCAATGAGACGTTCCCAGAGACAGTTGTTATAATTCCAAGGAGAGTATTGGCTTGATGAACTCTGTTGTTTCACTGTTAACTGTATAAAAAAAAAAAAAAAACAAGACATCCAGTTATGTATTTAATAGTATTCTCTTTTCAGAGGCCTCAGATAATCTTGTATAGGACAGAAAAAACTATTGCATGTGATCTGCAATATAATAAGTGCAATATAAACATTATAGAGCTATAGCATCACTTGTTGTGGTCCAATCAAATAATGGTTTAAAATACGTAAAGATTGTTACAGTCCATACAAATATATAGAAACTCAAGAGGAATCACTCCTTAATGTCAGACTGGATTGTGTATATTGCCCCATTTCTGAAAAAAAAATCCCTCTGTCATATGAACTCACTATTTATCTCTCTCCTTTTTTTTACTGCCATATCTACCCCCAAGCTACTTCTGAAGGATAAACTAAACAAGCTCTCAAATTCTTACAGGATTGCACAGCTTTGTTCAGTGAAGGTGAGACTAGTGTTTCATCCTCCTGAGAGAGCCCAGACCTCTCCCCCTCTGAGGCCAGATTCACCTCAGCCTCTGCCGAGTTTTTATCCTTGTAACGTAACAAAAAGAGGGAATAAAGGGAGAATAAGAATAACAAGGATCAAATAAACCATCCTTCTTTTGAACACCACAGGGAGTGTTGCGGAAATAAGGAGGAGAAACCTAGTGACCTAGAACGGTGGAGCATGAGGGATTGAGGATATTCAAAAATTCACACACACACACACACACACACACACACACACACACACACACACACACACACACACACACACACACACACACACACACACTGCGTCAAAGCAGTTGTCGGGTCATGAGAAACAGGCACATAGATGAGTCTTTATTTGTGTTGTGATGCTGCCTGTGTGTGTCTGTGTGTCCTTGTGTTTGTGTGTGTCTTTTGACGACAGAGCTGAGAGCTTTCCTGACCTTTGTCCCGTGATTCAGCTGGCCACTCTCTGTGGAGGGGACACATTCCCCTGGCAGAAGTTGAAGCAATGAAGTAAAGGGGGGGAAAAAAGTCAGTGATTTAAAAAAAGAGGAGAACGTAAACTAAACAAAAGTCCATTCAGTTCTCTAATGAAATAGAAACCCTGCGCTCCGACAGGCAGCAGTGGCAGCAGCTCTTCATGTTGCACAGCTCGTTTTCTGCTGTTTTGTGAAGCACCGAGTCTCAGTGGAAACATAAACACACCCACATAAAATAACAGCAAACACTGTAATTTCATCCCAGAGTGAGAGAAAGAAACTACAGTGTTTCTGTATTTTAATTGTGTTGTTATTTTTATGTAAGCGTCTTTGAGCACTTGTAAAAGTGCGTTATAAATAAAATGTATTATTATTAAAGAGTAGACGACTCCTTTTTTCTGCCTGTGAGTAACAAGATCTGACTGCAGCAAGTTCATAGGGATTTGTGAAGACAGTGAAGAGAGTTACATAATCTTCTCATATTCCTGTGTATATGTTGAGCATATTATCATTATGTAATGTGGTGGAGCAGGGTGAGACAGATGTAAAAAGACAGTTTCATGAAAATAACTGGACTTAAAAACCAAATATGTGTCTGGACCACCTATGGTCAAACAAACAAAAAAGTATGAATGAAAAAATAAATAGACAACAGAAATAGCAACAGCACCAAGATTTACTTCACTCATGTCATTTTTAGACCTTTCATAAAAGACAAAATTATTCAGAATCAGTTTAATGGTAAACTGAGTCTGATTTGTGATTTCAGTTGGATTCACTTAAATTGATTGGAGAGGCAGAAGTCAGATTCAAACCAGGACAAAAACTAAACCTTATGAACACATGCTCCACCAGGTGAACAACCAGGGCTCACACTCCCACACAGCTTACAGCCCCAGTCTGGGATCCACAGTAATTTAGTCTTTATTTAATTCATCTCCAGAAGATAACAGGTCTTTATGTCCAACTCCCTCTGTTTGACACACCTCATTACTGATAACTTCTCTCTCTCCCTCCCTCCCTCTCTCTGCTCAAGGTGCCTTATGTTTGGTTTAGTCTCCTCTCCATTTTATTTAAGAGCTCATGCTGACCTACAGTACCACAGAGGCAAAGTAGACAGCAGCCCAGCACTCATTTGACCAGTGAGGGAACTATCATCAGTTAGTCAGTGAGCAGCTTTGCTTAACCCTTTATTACAGGGTGTAAAGCTTTGGCCCTAACTATCGTCCTGTCTGATCTCTGTCTTTGTGTAGGATTTTGTTTTTATTTCATTTTCCTGGAGTTGAAAGTGAGAGGAAATGACCAGAGGAAATACCAGCAGCTTAACACAGATCAGTGTTTACTTAATCTGAAGTCTTCTCCCTCTGTGTCTTCTCCCTCACTATCAAATGTTACACAACAGCAAGTTCTCATACCACAGCAAGACAATGTAAGAGACAACTGAAAGTGTCTGAGATATAAAAATCAATCAAAGAGCCAAATATTCAGGATGAGGTTTTAATACAAATGAAAAGATCCACTGTACACTCTTCACAAATCCAAGGTTTTACAAGAAAAGCCTGCAAGTTCAAGTGCTTTTTAACCCTTTCCCATTTTTGTGGTTTTGTGGGTGTAAACTGAACATGTGTCCAGTTCCCAAAACAGCTGCTGTGAATGTCTCAGGGCCTCAGGGACAAAGTTGATAAGAGCAGTGGAAAGATCTCTGAGACAAAAAGCCAAGTACTTTTTTTTCCTTTTTTTTATGGGCCATCTTAGCTGTTCTGTCTGAGAAGTGAAAACCTTCTAATGCACTAGCCACAATTCATTGCAGTCCATAAGTTATACTTTTTGACAAATGCATTACAGTAATAAACACTCATGTTACATTATACTATGTACCATGTAATATAAAATACTACTTGTACAAACGTATTACACTGTAATTGCACATTTGCATCATTGTTATAGCCATTAGAAAATAATAAACATGCTATAATGGAATTATATGATAGCCTATATTATTATTTAACTGAACACTTGATTAAATCTCTCCCCTGTGACGGGTCTAGCTACATCATTGGCAATTTGTGTCACGTGACTGATTATTTACGAGGTTTGCATTCCTTTACATGAAATTAGATGTTTCATGTTATCTGGCAGATTCACTGAGTGTAGACATAGCCACATTACATTAGAGGCCATCTCAAGGATCCAATATGTTGGAGAGGTGATGGGGAAATCTGCCCTTCAGTCTGCGATGTTGTCAGTGGTCAGTGAATCCTGGCATGGGGAAGGGCCTGGAGAAGAGCTCCACCCGCTGGCGAAGCTCTGTGATGTGCGACACTGTCTCTGGGTCCTCTAAAAGGAACGACTTAAAGCTGTTCAGGTTTCCTGTTGGGTGACAGGAGAAATACAGTGGAGGTGTGAAAAAGATGGGACTGCACAAAAAATATTGGGGTTAGGACAATGTTTAAATAAAGTTTCATTTGTTTAAAAAAAATGTAATGTAATCCATTATTATTATTGTTATTATTTTCATTTTTTGCACAATATCATGACACTATTCCTCCATTCTCCCCAGATACATCACAAGAAAGTCATACTGTATAGAGACACTTATTCTCTCACCAGTCTTCTTCTTCACATCTAGCGCAATTTGAATCCCCTCATCGATAAACTCCACAACTTTCTCAAAGTCTGCCTCTCTGAGCTGTCTTGAGGTCAGAGCCGGGGTTCCTGCAAGAAGCGACAACAGATAAAAGAAAGGTAAGAAAATGAAAAATAGATATGACATTAGCTCCTTCGCTATTGATAAAGAGTTTAAGACTGGTGCATTTGAGTTGAGAGAGATGAGCTGACATGGTTGACTGACAGGTTGATGGACACAAAAAACAGGCAGGAAAGCAAACAGAGACACATCAGAAAGGACAGACACACACACACACACACACACACACACACACAAGATAGGATCCAGTATCACACAGGTAGGGAGACTGACTGGTTGTCAGACTCTGGCCAAACAGCCTCCACTCCTGCATCACTTCACCAAGAATAATCCATTACCCAGCACATCCTGCAAAGCTTTTATGGTTTTATTTGACTACCGAGCCTAAGTCCTCCTGGAGTGAGGGCGCTCTTGTCTCCTGGGCAGGTGTTCTTGTTGGCAGTGATGGACACCAGCTCCAAGACCCTCTCTGCCCGAGCCCCATCCATCCCACGAGGTCGAAGGTCAACCAAGACCAGGTGATTGTCCGTTCCACCTGACAAAAAGAAGAGAGATTAAAAATGTATGATTAGATTAAATTCTGTCAAATTTAGGGGTAATGCCAAAATAAACCGTTTCCATTCACTCTCCATCCAAACTTTAGTGAAATTGCTGTCAGTTCTTCCTGAGAGTTCCTCCTAACATTGACTTTTTTCCATTCAGCTGTCAAGTGAAGGTTAAGTCACTTTTCCAGGATCATAAGAACAGAATGCAAATGAGGTTAGGGCGAATTAAGTAGTGTCTGAATCATAGCTGATTCAGTTAGAGAGGTAGAGATGTACCACTTAGGGTACTGATACCATAATCAGTGGAAAAAGATACATGTGAAAAGATAAACAAATAGCTTATGTACATTCATATGTGTACTAACAGTTGCCTTGGTACCTGACACCAGGGTGTAGCCTTTCTTCAGCAGAGCGTTGGCCATGGCCTTGGCATTCAGCAGAACTTGAGCGATGTACTGTTTGAACATAGGAGTAGTCGCCTGCAGGGACAGAAATTAGCTGATAAAGAGTCCAGATCAAGATACTCAAGCTGAGTTTAAATGATCCTGTTCTCTTTTTTTATTAGGATATTGTTGAATTCTAAAAAAAAAAAAAAAAATACATAAAAATAAGGAAGGAAATCTGGACCTGTTTGAGGGCGACAGCCACCCCAGCAATGGCATGGTTATGAGGGCCGCCCTGAAGTGAAGGGAACACAGCAAAGTTCACCCTGTCCTGGAGGTCATAGGTCACCTCCTTACCTTTCTTATTCACTGATCGCACACCTTTCCGGTAGAATATCAGACCGGCCCTGCAGAGCGTAGAGAGACACAGAGACAGGTGCACCGTATCTGGCATTAGTCACAAGCAATTAAAAGTTAATGTGGTCAAATGGTAAACTCAATATCAACAAATAAGAACAGTAAGACATTATGTATTTATATAATATTGTACCTTTATATACAGTAAATGAAAACTAACACCAAAACTGACTTTCACTGAATCCTGAACCCTGTGACCCACATAGGAATACACACACAAACTCAACCCATAAGACAGGTCGGCAGATCACCTTAACCCTCATGATGGGGCTGATGTCAATTTATATCAATATTTACTTAAATTTCCTTTGTAGATGTAGAAATCATCAGTTTTACAGCCATATTATAAATTGTCAATAGTCAACATGTCTCACTAACTCATAACACAGGTCACTTCATTCATTCATTTCATGAGAGTTAGTCATGGCTTCTAGGAGATCGATCATATAAATCAATCAGTTGTCCTCCTTTTGGTCTTGCACAGATTTTAAGTAAATTAACTGCATTTTTTCCCCGCACATTTACTGGGCAGTAAAATGAGTCAGCACTTTTCCTGTGATAATTTAGTTTTAAAAATAAAATAAAATAAAATGCCACACAGCATCCAGACCTCACCTTGAACCACGCAGTGACTTATGGGTAGTGGTGGTGACTAGGTCGGCATGTTGGAAAGGAGAGGGAACAGCCCCTGCTGCCACCAGCCCACTAATATGAGCCATGTCTGCTAACAGGTAGGCGTTCAGCTCCACACACAGCTGAATGACACACAGTCGGAAACAATAAGTTATACACTTAGGCCTATTACCATTTAACATAATAAAATACTCACTAGTGCACACATGATTTCATTGTCCTCATATTCATCTATTCTTGATGTTGGACTTTTCTTTACATCTAATTGTACTGGACCACTGCTACTTATGAATGATGTAAGAAGGTGTCCCCAGCTTTCGCCATGGGGGAACTTTTTACTTTGTTCTTGTGGATAAACATGTCATTCAGATAATCAAAGTGTATTAGTATCGGGTTGGTTGGGCTGGACATGTAGAAACTATACATCAGGAAAAGAGGTCAATGTCATTTCAATCCTGATCACTTGCACAAAATATTCAAATTCAAAAATGACATTACTGGTCACGTTGTAGAGTCTCAGTTAAATAGAAAATACAATAGTCGAACACTTGATCTAAATGTTTTAAATCTGTATGTATTAAACTTTTAATAATACTTTACCACTTTGTCTATACTGTCTTTTTGTTGTCTTTTTTCCCTTTTTCTTCTTTATTTTTTCCGATTTGTACTGTTTTTGTTTCAGATTCACTGGGATGGTGGGGTGTTTTAATAATGGACAACATAATTATTATTTTATTTTTTATTTCATGTTGTCCATTATTTAAAAAAACAACAACTGTAAAACAAATCTGTTATATTGCTGGATAAAAGGGAAATCTTACAGTCCTAAGGGCCCTGAGTCTTAAAGTCTGGCAGTTAGTGACAAATCAACATCTGTTAATGTGCCTCCAGTCAGGCAGACCTATAAGAAATACCTTCTTCATGCGAGGGTAGTCGATGAGGCGAGCGTAGGCACTGGTTCCTGCGATGATTAGTCTGGGTCTAAAGAGTCGGGCTGTCCTCTCAAGCTGCTCGTAATCTATCAGCCCTGTTTTGGGCTGAGATGATAAAAAGAGAGAGTGACAAAGGGAGGAGTTGTACAGTCTTGTATCTTTTCAGCTGGATTCTTCTCTTTATTCACATTTTAACAGCTATAAGTTTGATTCAACTCTGGGCTTCTATTCACATGTTCTTACTCACATCCAACTTGTAAGGCATCGATTCAAAGAAGATGGAGGTCGCTGAAATTCTCTTGGCATCTGACATGTAGCCATGAGTGAGGCTGAAATAACATGGATCAGAAAAATATATATTTGCATAGTGTGTCTCATAAGATCAACATGCAGGATATTTTACAGCACTGTGAACTCAATAACACGATCAAATATAATACAAAGCGTTTCTATGAAAGTGAGTTTCCTTCCATCCAGCTCATTTTACTGACTGTAGCTTGTACCTACTATAGTAGTTCAATAAAACCATGTCTTCTATGCATAATTACATACATTTATTCTTTCTCTCTTTCTGTATTGTACACTCCAGATTTGCCATCAGAGTTTTGGCATGGTGTTTGGCAGTATAAAACACATGCGTGCATTCGTAAAGCAAACTCTCACCTTAGTCTTGATATAAGCTGAGTATTAAATTTGAAAAGAAAAACATTTTCATTCACCAAGTTTTTTTTTTTTTTTTACTTCAACATCTTTTATGTGCTTTAAATGCAGTGATTTATGCAATTTGAAAAAAAGGTTTGTATAATGTGACAAATCCTAACTGTATGAATAACATTTTGTCAGCTACATTAATGCCTCTTGACGTTAAGTCCCATAACAACATCCAGTGTCATGTGGGAAAATCTCAAATGCACACAGGTAAAATTTCAGACCATTTAATTTCAAGGTAGCAACTTTTAACATAAAAACTGTCAGACTATTAAATAAACGTCCAGCTAAATTATGTTATGAGTAATATTTAATTGCTTTGAATTTCAAGCGATGGAATATGATCATTATCATTACTTTTCTACAAACTTCTCTGGTGTGAACAGATAAAATGTTCACTCACTGTCCTCCGTCAGGCAGATCCAGGCCCATGATGCGGTCATGTGGCTGCAGAACAGATGTGTAGGCTGCAAAGTTGGCAGGGGAGCCGGAGTATGGCTGGACGTTGACACCCCACAAATCTGAATCCACACCAAAGGCAGTGAGCGCTCGTTTCTGACACAGCAGCTCGATCTGGTCGACAATCTCTGCACCTCCGTAGTACCTAAGATACACATGAGGGATCCATGAAAATTTGATAGGAAAAATACCGCCAATGGGTGGATGGATTGTTGTATCATGTCAAAATGCATAATTCTCATCATCATCAATCATCAACATCATCCTCATAATTTCTTATATATTCATATTTATTATATTGTAAAATCCTCATGCACTATATAACTTGATAAGTATATTAAACCATGTAGTTACCTTTGTCCCGGGTATCCCTCAGAGTATTTGTTGTTCAGACATGAGCCCTGGGCCTCGAGTGCTGCACGGCTGCAGAAGTTCTGACAGGATAAACACACAAGATCCAGAGTCACACACTGTGTTTTTTTTTTCTTTTAATATATTCAGAACGCTGTCACCTTCCAAATATAACCTTTATTTACCTGGAGAAGGGTGACTGAACATCCCTGCTCTTTTCCAGCAAGGCACAGCCACACAGTACACGTTGCACAGTCTCTTGCAAATACCAATTATAAAGACAGGTAGATGAGTTGCTGAGTCAGAGAAGGATAATCAAAGCTCTTCCAATCAGTTGGATTTGTTGCATAAATCTTGCACAAGTTTTATCACAGTCTTGTCTTGAGGCTGCAAAATTAGCTTTTCTAAAAATATTTCAGTATTAGAGATAAAATTATCAAATTAAGGGAAGGATATTATAGAGGAATCTAACTGATACTGAATCCTTTTGGGGTTCAGCACAGCTGAAGACACTTGAGAGTCAGATGAGAGATGAAGCTGTGGAAACGCAAACACATTTTTCTTCCTGTCTCAATCTTTTCTCTTCCACTCTCATTTCTGCACATATTCTTTCTCTCTCTTCACCTCTCTCTCTCTGTGTGTCCTTCCCAGTCGCCTCCTCTGCATTAAACTAAACCTGTCACTGTTCGGGGAAGCCTCAATCACTCCGGTGGGATTTAAAACCCAATCCCCAGAGTGATACAAATCTCTGTCTATGACATTTCAAAACACAGTCTCAACACAACACACACATAAACAGCTACAGTCGCCCCTCCTCCGCTGTCACAACTAACAACAAAAATAGGGAGATCAATGGTAGAAATCAGTGAGGAAACCTAATGAGATCATTTGACTGTGTTGCTGGAGAAAAAAAAAACATGGGCTCTCTACTGGGAGTCAGCCTGCGGCAGTGACTGACTGACAGTACATGCACAAGACGAATGAAAATCTTTCAGATGTCATTGTGACTGGTGGTGGTACTGAGGATTCATAATTACTGGAAAATGCAAGAATGAAAACTGTAAAGGGGCAATCTGTTTTTAGAAGAAGATAATTCAGAGGCAACAGCTCTGGCGACAGTTGAAGACGCTCCTCAGCAGTTTAGGTTGCTTCTCTTGCTCTCCGTCTCATGTGTTACGTCATTCACAGTTATGTCTACTGAAAAGTGCAAATGATGGTCTGGTGGTCATCACTGTTCATATACAACGTGGGTCTGAGCATATAAATAAAAGACACGTCACATCACGTCCCCCACAGGTTTCTGAAGAGCTGCTCCACTGTCACTGTCGTGTTGGCAGTTTGACTCTGCACCCAACTCCAAGCCATCCCATACAGTACATGGGCGAAGAGTGAATCACAAACTAATGAGTTATATAAAAATAGTGCAATAGTTTCATCACATGTACTGCTGTAAAGTTGGACTTCTTGACATGGGAGTCTGTGGGGACTGACTCACTGCTGGACACACACTCTAGTGGTCAGTAGAGGAACTGCAGTTTTTGGTGCATCTGTATTGGCTTAATTTTTCAGCCTTGGAGGTTGATCCTTGGGTCTCTGCATTTTGCTCACAAGATAATATACAGAAGAGGCTGCAGAAAATATAGAATCAATAATAAAAAACTATTACATTTTCTGTATTTATTTGGGGAGGTTTATCAAATAAAAGTTATGAAATCAAATAAGTCTACATTGGTGCTAAAGTGGTATTGTATGATGCCAAGATAAATTACATATCCCCACTGTCTGTAAGATCTTGATGTTACCACAAAATCTTTGCTCAACAAGATGAGTCTGCAAAGCAGATGAATTTGCAAAATCTTGATAGAAGTAACTAACTAGTGAGCTGTTTGTAGGTCAATGCCATTCTTCCCCTCATATTGTCCTCAAGCAGCAGATCTACTTTACACCACTTGGCATTGGCGTATTTTGTGTGAGCATTTGAGAGAAAGAGAGCGAAGAGAGGGAAGAGATGAAGGACAAGATGAGGAGGCTGGGGGGGACTAGAGAAGAAGAGCATGGTACTGTCCGATGTGCCCAGGATATGGTTAACATACAGTATGTCCCCATACTAGTCAACACAAAGAAAGCCTGAGATATACTGTATAATAACAGGCTCAACTGTAAAAAATAAACAATGAAATATAGTTTATATATTAATGTACTGCTTATATTCATGTATAATGAGACACATTTCTATAAGTCAAATCCAAATTGATGCAAACTCAAACACAAAGATTAAATAAAGAAGGTAAAATCAATTGGATTTACAGATAACTTATTATGCCACTGCCCACTGACATGGTTTTAAAGCTTTGGTCTGGATATTTCTGGACCTTGGTATTCCTAAAACTTTGGGGTACTGCCTTTTGCATTAATGCATTAGGATATTTCTTTTGATCTAGAATCGCTAGGATTTTTATTCAGTTTTTAAAATAATTGACCTTTGTGTATGCTACATGTTTACCTTTGTTCTTTGTCTTTGAGGCCAGTGATGTTTTGGTTACTTTGGTATCACAGCTTGAGTTTAATTCTTTTAATCTGACCTCTTTTATGGGCCCAGAACATTTTGCTTGTTTTTGTAAATTAACATGTCTCATCAGGGTATTAAATATTTAATTTCGTTCCAGCTTCCAGCTTAGTTACACTCAGAAATGTTATCAATAGTTAATACAAGATGTAACAAACAGTAAAAAGGTTAAACAAACAAAAAAGCACAAAACATACTTCTACCACTTTTATTTATTTAAATCTAGATCTCACCTCTGATGCGATGAGCTCCAGTCCCCGACACTGCCTGTCCTTCTCCTGCTGGAGGAGACCCCACATCTCCGGGTCATCCTGAGCCAGGCTCTCCTGTCCCGTCCACCCACTGGTGCTGCGGAGGCCTGGCCTGTATGACTCCACTGCGATTTGGCAATCTCGGCCTAAACATCCTGAAACCCTTTGGAAGAAGGGCTGCAGCATGGGGAGGTGGATGAAGACACAAGTATCATCACAGTCAGTGAATAAATGTCTTTTTTTGATCTAATGGTATTAAAACTATTCTACTCTGGCAAAAAACAACAACAAAATAATATAAAGACTCTGTGGAGATAACTCTGAACATAATTGATAAAAATCTAAACAAGGAGACAAATGTTAAGTCAGAGGATCTGATGTAACTCTCCATTGCGCCATGAGCTGCACAGAGTTGAAGAGTTTCTGAGGGATTCTGTTTTGTTGTTGTCCATGATTGCTCCTTTGGTGTTTTTTGAAAACCTCATGAAAAGTAAGCCTGTGAAAAAACACTTTCATCACTCAAAATACATTGCACCGGGGGTTTGGAAACAAGGGAGTTAGAATAATGTGTCTTTTGATGTTCTAAACAATCCATTAAATGAAAGGCAGTGAACAACCAAATGTGGTATTCAGCCGAGCGGTTATGGAAAACCTTGGACATGAAAAGTGTAATGTGGGTTGGCCAGACACGCAGTGACTTAGTTATCAGGGCCTTATTTGTTGAAGGCAGCATGTAGCTGCATGATAGTTACATAACTATGTGCTACTTTGGCCTAATGCAGAGTACCGTTGACGCATAAGAATATATTCAAGCAAGTCTCCTTTCATCTTTTGTTTTCATTATGTTTTCTAAGCCTTGACCATATTAAGTCTTGCATAAAGCACAATGTGTACAGTGCATTCTCCTCCAACAAGAAAAAATATTCTGGTAAAAAGAGTAACACTTGAGAACCTGGGGTCACCACAGTTATCGCACAAATATGGTGACACTTGTGCAACTGGACTGACACTCCAGACACTTCCATCAGGGTGGAGGTGACCTGGGGTGACAAGACTGACCTAGTTTTTGAAAATAAGTGATTTAGTCACAACAGCAGAAAATAACTTTAAACAGACACAAAAGGGGATCTGTGCATGTATCTTTAAAAAAGCTTTGAAACAATTACACTGCTAAAGAAAATGTACTCACCCGTAAGGTTTGCCGCAATGATAAAGAAAGCATGTCTGTGACAGCAGAGGGCTGCAATAACAAAAACTTCTAGGGTGCAAAGGGTGAAAGTAAAATCAGCACTGGAGGGGAGCCAAGGACATGCGCACGTTGGGTCACTGATAAAAGTGACTACAAGTGTAAATCATCTGGCTCATGTGTTTGAGGAGGAAATATGTAGTCAATCATTGCCACTGTGCAATGAACAAGTGTTCTTGAAGTCGGTGCATGCTTCCAACATTACAGATGATGCTGTCCCTAAAGATGTGTCTATTTTGTTTTATTAATCAGTCAAGAAGTCACATCTTTCAAAGAGGGAATAATTAGTTCTGGTTTTTAAAATCTTCACATCTATTATTACATATTCAGAAAACACAACACACAAAAGCAATATCATGAATCAAGTCACTGAGTGAGTGTAGTTTCAGACAACACAAAGCTTATGTTCACTTATCATAAAAACGTTCTGCTGTCAACATATCGTCACATGTTTTCGACTCAAACTGCACTCACTAATGTTGGAAATAAGTTTTTGGCAGCATATAAAAACATTCCTCAAACCCATTATGAAAATCTGAACTTGTGAATTTTGAAGTGCATGTGAAAAGTCAGTATTCAATGTCTCAGTTTCTGCCGCACACAAGCATTCATCCAAAGTGCTGCTGGTTCTGCTCCGTCTGAAAGTTGTGGTCTGGACAGATCTTCTGCACCAGCCTGTAATCAGTGCCGGTGAAGGCGATAAAGATGCATATAACCTTAAAGGGTTTGGCACAGATCCAGGCAGCCTGGGACTGGGTGTTTTCTGAGTAGCAAGTCTGCCCTGGGTCATACATGCAGGGTTTGGTCTTTTTGGACCGGTTGGTTCTCTGGTACTCAATCCGGCAGTTAAGTTCGGTCACCATCATCACGTCCTGCTGCTGCTGCAGCTGCTTCTGCTGGTCAGGAGGGGTGGAGCTGGTGGACGGTGGGGGGCTCTGGAACTGAGACGTCACATCTGGAAGTAGGACTGAGTTTTTGGTGTGAATGCTCTGACTCACAGGATCCAGAGCTTCCCATCCCACAGCTTTGGAGGGCGGGACAATGCTGACAGATATGTTCCCCAGATGGGAGGAGTTGTGGCGGAAGTAGACACTGAAGGTTCCGTTGATGTGGTCAACAATTTTTCCCGTCACCAGCAGGCTGAACTTCACCGTTTTCACGTTGAAATAGAAATCTCCCCAGCCCAAGATCTTCTTGGCCTTTGGGGATGTTTTAGCAGGAGGCTTGGTTTTGGGAAGAGGACGGTATACATACTGATCCAAAGCTCGGGAGAAGTTCTGCGGCCAACCGTATGGACCGAGCGAGCCATAAGCCGGTGTCTTGTGTTTGGTGGAGATGATCTGTAAATCTTTGGAGATATGTTTGACCTTCAGTGCAGCTCTCACAGCATCTGAACCCCCTGTTCCCTCCTCCTGCCCCCATTGTGGGTTCTGAAAGTCCAAGGGCTTGGCCGTCTCCTGGACCTGCAAAAAAAAAAAAAAAAGGACTATAATATTTTGCAGTCTTCATTTCTTCTCATTTAGAGTCAATTCATATTGCACACAAAAAATAACCTCCATTATAACAGATGTTAACATAATGTGTCTGGGATTCTAACAGAACTGAATAATTACATATCAAAAAATTGAAAAGATTTAAAGAAATTCCTAGAATCAGTGTCTGTGTCTAAGTCATCCAAAAAGCTCACTATGAACAGTTTTCATTGCAACTATAAAATACAACGAAAGAGACATGTCGCTGTTTAAGCAGGAAGCACAACAAACAGGATTCTGAAATCTCCTTCAGAGATCTGAAAAGTCTTTGAATGGCCAGACACAACTAGAGGTGAGCGATTAAAGGTGTTTTTAGGGGTGAATCAATTCTGAAAAACACAGAATAAAAAGGACAAGGAATAAGGTACCATGTTCTGACTTCATTTCATTTTAATGGCTGTGGAGTGTGTTTTGAGTACAGCATAAAGATCGGTAGTCTATAGCAGCCACTGGCCACTGCATCTGTATCTGTCTTTAAGATATAAAAGAGACTTGTTGATCCATTTCACTTCACCAGTGGGTAAGAAAAGTGTGCTAGTGATGTCAAGATGAATTATTCCGAATCTGATCAACAGAGTAAATATATTCTATTAAAAGATCGTGTAGGTTTGTGTTATTGTTCTGAAGCTGAAGGTGACATATCTGCAATCAACCAGACTTCCTCCAGTCAGTGTTAGTCATTTCAGTATAGTAAATCCCTCTGTGTCACTCCATGCAGACACAGACACACTGTCCATGGAAAAGAAGGAGACAAAAGAAAACTGCACTTCCTGACATTTCTCCGAGATCAACACCTGCAGTTATATTCATTCAATATTCATCATAGTTTTTGAATAGCTCCATCAATATTGACTATGCACTATGAAAAATGACAAGATAGATTGGAGGGAGAAAGCCCTTTAGACCACCAGGACGACCGCAAATGAAGGACAGTTTCATCATAAGTAGGATACAAGGTGGCAGATAATCGATTAAAGTAATTATGTTTTGACATGTCAGCGCCTCTGAAAGAAAACAACTTGAAATTGACTGGGATCAATTCTGTAGGTCAGTTCCTTCAGGCAAGGACTACAGGAAGGAACATGCACATACCCCCACACACGACACATTCATATTTCCATTAACACAATTTCATCAGGCTGTCCCCCCTCAAACTCTCCTTCCCTTATTTAAACTCTTTCACCACAACCTTGATGATGAAATGAATCTGTGGGCTTATTAATGAAGGACATTGTCAACACATACTGTAGGTCACTGCTGAGACATTTACAGTGTGAGTGTTGGCAGCACATTTTCCATATCGTGCTTCTTCCCTGACGAATATCTCACTGTCTCAACGAGTCTAAAAATCCCTTTTCTCCTCCATGATCCCCTTGAGAATCCCAGCTTCATTATCATTTTATATTTTATATGTTTCATCATTGATTTTTCTAATGTGCTCTGCTCACACCAGTCTCCCTTCTGTCCTTTGTATTGTTGTAAATGAAGCATACAGTAAGCATAAACCCACTTCTCTTGGTCTTTTTCTGAAGTCACACAGAGATAGGTGAACAGCTTGTTAATTATCTGGAAAAACTTCTGCTTTCTAAGCTATTTACATTTATACAATGTTAAAAATCGGAACAAATAAATATAAGAATATCATTTATTCCTCCAATAAATACAGAATATTGAGGAGTAACTGTAGAAAATTTAGCATTTGTTATAGCTTGTTGCTGAAAATGTTGAATACAGAACAATTATAGTTGTTACATGCTTAATTCCCTCTGACTGTCTTGCTCACTTAAAAACTACCAGTACAGAGAAAATATAAAAGATGTGCAGCTGTGAAAATTAGGTGCATCAGATTAATGAAGCAGCTTATTATAAACCAGGCAGCCACCTGCTGTTTCAAATCCCAATAAATCCAGCCATTAGCGAGGATGTTTACGTGTGTGATATTTCCTGACATTGGCTGCTGTGAAAATGTAAAAGAGCAACATTTTAACAAAAATCAATGAGTTTAGACTAAGAAATATAATTAAAACACCTCAATGTGTCATTAATTAAAAACATTTCCATTTTCACATGGATGCTCTGTGGGAGACTTGTCTTGGAGAGCTGAGATATGGGATGTGCAAAAAAAGAAAAAAAAAAGTTCTGCCCACTTGTTGTCTGAGACTTTATTTCTGGTTTCATCATAATGTGTCAGGTGGAGGTTGAGGCTGATTCTCCCCAAGATTTCTGAATAAACAGCTCCCACGATATCATTATTTCTCACCAACAAGTGGGTCTCGCATCACCCCTAACCACGCCAGCCCTGTGTGCCAATCTCTGCCTCCCTCTGTAACCAAGTTGAGCTCCAGCTGTGCCTATTGTTACTGAGCCTGAATCTCCGACTGCGTGCTGTTCTCACCCACCCTAATTGGAGCTCACTGTGTGACAGCCGTGTCATTGGCTCTGTGTCAAGATGCCAGCACAGTGACTGCAACTGTGCAACAGCGGTGAAGTGGAAGCTACCAGCACAACACCTGTGCAAAAGCACCTGCAGAGGCGAAAACTGTGAAAACTGAGAGCTGTAATTGCATTTTTGAGGACATGGGAGAAAATTCTTGCCATTGGCTAAAAAGACACTTAATGTGTCAGTTTTTCAGACTTTACAAAAAGTGACAATGTTTCTTAAGCCCCAGGGGAAGTAAAACTTTCTTCAACTGACAGAGACGGAACTCTCATTTAGTTTGGGAAATAAAGCACAAAATTAGGTTGCTTTGTGGTTTTACCCTAACAGCTCCAGTGTTAAAGGTACTACAGCGAGGTGCTTATGCAGCAGTTGAGAAAGTTAGAGACAGGAGAGCAGATTAAATTACAATTGTCTGAAAGTGAATTACAGACGACAAAACTGGAACAAATTAAATTTTTGAGGATGGCAATATTCATTTCACCATTTCTTAGAAAAGACAACTTTGATCAAACCCCCCCCAAAATTTCCCAGATCATAAGATGCAAGCTTTCAAGTCAGCACAGCACAGAAAACCTAATCATGTCAGAGAAAAAAAAGACCAGTGAAAAAAAGAAATCAATAAAATTCATGGAGTCAAAAATTAGCACAAATCATCTGACCAAAGTCCTTCTAGGCTGACTACATTTCCTCATCTCTGTCTTCTTCTTCCAATAATCTTGATTTGCGCTGCAACCAATGTTCCCACACCAAGAGATGTTAGGCTACTTTAAAACTACCATTACACCAGGGAATATTTAATTGTTTACTTGATTAGAAATGTCAAGTAGAGATTTTTGTAACAAATAAGTTTAAAATCCAAATCTTGATTCTTGTGGCCAAGCAAAGCAAAGCAAAACAAGAACAATGCTTGATTTTGCAATAATTCTGCAACATGTTGAGCAGTGGCAGCACCAGACACATGTAATGAATTATTTGACAATATCATAGATAAGTGAATATGCTGAAAAATTAAACCACCCAGTGCCCCTTTCAAACAACAGCTTCAAAAGACTGATCCTACTCACCGCTGGAGGGAGAAGCCACAGACAGGTGATGACAAAGTTCAAACACAGCACCTTCATCTTGCAGCAACAGCAGCAACGTTTCTCCATCCAGAGAGTCGGATTGTTTGAGAAAGAGTAAGTGGTGATTTACCGAGTTAAAGCCCACGCTCACTTCAAAAGTAGAGAAGACATTCTGCAGCGAGAGACTCAAAAATCCCCAAGATCTGAAGTGAACACTCGACTCTCTGCTCCCTCTCCCTCCCACCATCTCTCTCTCTCTCTCTCTCTCTCTCTCTCTCTCTCTCTCTCTCTCTCTCTCTCTCTCTCTCCCCTTTCTTCTTCTTCTTCTCTCTCTCCACACACACACACACGCACGCACACACACCGTGCTCATTTTCACCACCTGGTCGGCCCTTATTATGACTCATCAACCCAGGGAAAGGCGCTCTCAAGCGGGCACAGTTTGACAGCCAGCCCCGTTGTCCCCGCATACTTTAGCCACGGGGAGGCTGACAAAATGACAAGGGTCTCTCCGGGAAATGTAAAAATCAGTGACAAGTCTGGTGAGATTCTGCCACTGCCTCAATTTCAAGCCATCATATCACTGCATGTAGGACATAGCCTATCTGTTAAATAAAGAATCATAACGAAGCCTATAAAAATACAAACACACAGGTAGTAGCTAATGGTTCAAGACCCTCAAAATCTATAGGACTGGGTTTACAGTAATTTATTTTTAACAGGGTTTAGAGAAAACAGTGTAATGATGAGAAACATCCACTAGCCTACTTATCCATTCCAATATTTAGGATTTTTTTTTTTTTTTTAGCTATGGAGCTCTACTGAGAAGAGGTTGGCAACATTCACATTTCTGCAATATTATGCATCTTTGTATTAAAATTAGATTAATTCATAGTTAATTTAATAGTTAATGTCAATAAAGCAATAATTAAACAATAGACCTGTGTATGTGGGGGTGTATTTTCTGGGGCGTAAAGTAAAATAGCCCCTTTGACCACATGGCCAAAACAAGAAAGACTATGGGGGCAAACAAGAAAACAGTTAAAAATGGCCACTGGTAGAGTGATTGTCTTTGATAGTCAAGTTTAAGTGATCTAAAGGTGTCGGGTTAAAAAGCTTGTTTGCAAGTCCTAGAGACCTGAGATATAATAGAGTGCATCAAATTAGTTTTTAGACAACCATTAACCAAACATGTAATTGGCAAAGGTTAACAGTTCTTTTGCCTGACCTACAGTACACTCAGTGAGTTAAAGCAGAAGTAAGCGATCCGGTCGTTTTGGCTAACTTCGTTAGTTAGCAGCCCCCGCCCTCGTCATATTGGTCCTCGTCCCTACGTCACCACATTCACGCGCATCCCTTGGCTGCACACACAGCCCTTCATGCCGTTCTCTCTCCTCATTGGATAAAGGTTGTAGGATACAAGGACGTACACATGTTTCTCCTCGGCTTACAGCAGAGCAGAGTGACTGACAGACCCGTGTTTCAGTGTTTTGGACCAAACACTCTATGTAAGTGATTGCCGTCGGAAGATATGACTATTTAAGACTTATATTAACACAAATATTCCACTTACTTCTGCTTTAACGTTACCAAGGCCTTGGAACAAAAGAGAGAGGTAATTTCCAGTTTTCTTTTTTTAAGTATATTTTCTGGCATGTTTGCCTTTATTTGATAGCACAGTGAGATAGACAGGAAAGGGGGAATGACATGCAGGAAAGGTCTGCCCGACGCAGGATTTGAACCGGCGACGCCTGCGTTGAGGACTGTAGCCTCTACATGGGGCGGCCGCCTTAACCACTGCGCCACACACCGCCCCCAGTTTTCTCTAGCTTTTAACTGAAAAAAAAAAAAAAATCATTCATTCAAAGTTTTAGTGGAATAAAAGCATTTTGTCTCTACCAAGTATGTATCTTTACTGTTGCATTGTTTTTGTACTGCTTTTTTTCTCTCATTGTTCAACAAGGGGGTCATGGGGGTTTGTGAGTTTGCACAAAAACTAAAGATAGCAATACTGTGGTTTTATGCTCCGGCATATTTATTTACAGAATAGTCATAGCAGATCTTCATCCATACACCACATCCTACACTGGGGATCGCAGGGAGTAAAGAGTGGTAGCATACTCTGCCATGTTGTTGAGTCCAGACAACACGCAGCAGCTCAGGGCGCTGCGGGAGATCTCCATGTCATTGACGTCAGACCATTCACCAGTTTCAACATCATAGCTCTCAACATAAGGGGTGGTGCTCAAACCATTGAAACCCCCAACAACAAAAAGACAGTCATCAATTACTGCAATGCCAAAGTGGCTGCGGACGTTCAGCATTTGTGGGATACGGGACCAGGTGTCAGTGTTGGGGTTGTAGGCCTCAGCAGTACTCAAACGACTGGTTCCATTGAAACCGCCAACCTAAACAAGGAAGGGTGAAATGCCAAAGTATGTATTTTTAAATTTTTCCTTTCAGAATATTTTAGAAATATCTTTTTTCACGTGTTGTATAACACACAAGACACTGAAAGTGTCCTTTGTACAAAAATCAGGGCCTCATGCATCTGCTCTGTGCATTGTTGTCTTTGTGGACTGCAAGTAAAAAATGATCTTATTGTCCTGGTGCTGATTATTTAGATTTGTTGTTTTCACTCATCAAATCGCTTTCTATGATCCACTATTTATTTCAGCTACCTGTCTACAGTACAGTTTATTACTGCTTTGTGTGTTAAGGTTTAAATAATAAACCTTCTTCATGTCAGAAGTGCAACGGCTATGACTTGATTTGGCCATGAAAGACTATCACATCAGCCTTAGGTCTATACAAAAACTCTACTAGTTAAGTCTACTAGTGTTAGGTCAATTGCTTACTGCAAATATGTGGTCTTTGTAAGCCACAACCCCAACTCCACTGCGCCTGGTTCTCATGGGGGTGATCTGTGTCCACTGGTTGCTCTGAGGGTTGTAACATTCAGCCGTTGACAGGCAGTCGTTCCCATTAAAGCCACCACAGATATAGACCTGGGGAGAATTAGTGGTTGTAAGTATTGTTATGAAGACCTGCTCATAGATTTAAACCATAAACCCTGTGTGCTGTCCTTGTCCCAACATAGATCTATCTTATTTAGGGTTAGGGTTAGGGTTAGGGTTACCTACCTTACCATGGAGGCTTGTGCAACTAGCATCACTCCTCTGCTCATGCATGGATGCAATTAAAGTCCACTGATTGGTGCTGGGTTGATAGCGTTCTGCAGTTTCAAGTCGGTCATATCCATCATAGCCGCCCATAGCATATATGTACCCATCCAGAACAGTTACACTGACATAGCAGCGTTTGTAATGCATTGGCGCCACCTCTTCCCAGGTGTGTGTCTCCAGGTAAAACCTGAGCGTACTGTTGAAATGTTCAATGCCGTCAAAGCCACCAACACAGTAAAGTGACCCATTGAGGACTGCAGTGCCATGGTAGGCCCGAGGACAAAACATGTCATCAATTAATTTGACCCAGACCTTTCCACGGACATTATACGCCTCAACAGCATTGGCGGAGCCACCACCACTCCAGCCTCCAATGGCCAAGAGGATGGCTGGGGGCAGACGTGGACAGGCCAAATGATGGAGGGAAATAGAGTTGGAGAATCTCTTTGCTCTGATATCGATCATGGCATCCATAGTACTAAAGAGGATTTTTCGACACTCTTCATTCGCCTTCACCATTTCGTTGTTCATCACATTCTCCAGTATGTATTCTGGATCCATTAAAGCCAGTCTGACCTGCACAGAGAGATAAAGACAGAAATAGGCCAGGGCCCATACTAGCTAATTATACTGGCTAGCATTATCAGCAGACTTTAGCTTATTCAGATTTATCAAACTCCTAGAAAAGTTAGGTGATGAAAAGGCATAATACAAAGCTCCTGTTACATTTATGTTACTCTTAATTAACTCCTATTTTGGGTTGACCTCTATAGTCTACTGGCTCAGCCCCCTAATTTACCTTGGACAGAAGCTGAGAGATGTATTCTCTGCGTTGCTCAGGAGCGTAGTTGATCCAGTGGAGAACGGCCTCAAACACTGTCTCCTCCTTCTTTACATTGAGTTTGTCATTCTCAATGATTTTAGCAACTTCCTGTGCAGAAAGCTGCAGGAACTCCGCTGAGGTGGTGTCAATGTCCTCAAAGTGATTTAGGATGAAGAGGAATGTCTTGTGTTTCAGTTCGGGGTTGTAATAGAGGTCTGTGAAACACCAGGTATCAATGCAGTTCTGTGGGGTCAGCTGCTCCCCCAGGAGGTGACTGCAGGCTTCCATGAGGCCCAATATATTGAACCGGTCAGCTGCTATAAAAACCTCTCGGACATTTTCTAGTGTCACAGGAACAACACCGGTGTAGGCAAAGTCAATGATCAGTCTCATCATGTCAGGTGACACACCGGACAAGTCAAAGACCTGACTGTCTTGGGCTGACCAGCGAATAAAGAGAGCTCTGAGGTTCAGAAAGGAGACAAAATAAGGGAGTGAAAAGTGTAAAAATGCAAAAAAAAAAAAAAAAAAACATTCAAGGTGCTGTGACCGTGTTAAAATGACCGAACAGAAAGTAGCTCAACTTCAGTTCCCAAAAATAATGGTGTGTGAAATGCAGCTTACCTGAAGTAGGGGGTGCAGTTACACAGGACCAGCTTGTGCACGTGAAATTCAGTGTTGTCCACTCGAATCACTGCATCACAAAGCTGTTGCTCCAGACGGAGCTCATCATACACTGACTTATTCTCACTCATCTTTGCTCTTCAGTGTGACACCTTTTATGTTTCTTATCCTCTTGTGCAGGTTTATTCTCAGACTCTCCACAAGTGGGTGTTGTTGTGTAGAGAACTGTGTGAACTCACTCAGGTCCTGATGGAATTTAGAATGGATCATTGTGACATCACTGTCACAGACAGCAACATTCTCATAAAGAACAGCTGCATCTTCCCAGGCTGTAACTACTGTAATTAATTCCTTCATTGGTTCATTCATTTGTTCAACCTTTATTTGAATGGGGGAATATATTAAATGGTCTTAGACCAAAGAAACACAAATGTTGATCTTACATGAATGTGACAGGAAACAAAAACAGTAGGCTACAGCTAAAATGTCAACATGTGGCAGTAAAGTGTGATATGATTAAATATTTAAAGTACCCTTAGCTTAAATGGGTACTTTTTAATTCTGCAAATTGTTCCATGTAATGTGTTGGCTAAACCTTCCTGGAGCTCAGATTACTTAAATCTCCACATTTGAGAAGAATATAAAAAATTCTCATTTAAAAAAAAATTATAATATGGCTAGAGAACATGCAACCTCTTATTAAGCATTCTTTGCAGTTTTCATTATTGTTGGTAATCATTAATTCAACACCGGACCCAACAGTCTCTCTCTCTTATAAACTTAATCTTGTGTCAGTGATCTCAAAACAAAACATCAGAATCCCAAATCATTTACACAGATAGTGAAGCAGGCTGTACTGTCTGCCTATGACCACTAGGGGGTGTACGCTTCAAAATAAACATGAACAACAATGTGTGTCATGGCACTTAAGTTAGGAACACTGAATAATTTCATAAACAAAGTATCAAGTTTAAAATCATATGAACCTACATAGCCCAATAAAGAATAAGATCGTCCAAGACTTTGCAGCTGCTACTGTGCCAAATAGATGTTTTGCAGTTTTCTTGGTCACAGCTCCAATATGGTGAGAGCCCTGTCACATACAGTAGCTATATAGCCAACACTCCTTGCACTTGGTTGTAATGGGTACTACAGAAGAGTCAAATGGTATGGTTTGTGTAACCAACACTGCAAGACAAATCTCCAACATTGTACAAATGTTCCACAGGTAGGTAACACATTCATACTTCCAGAATTCAGCTAGCAGCAGTAGTTTAAGCAGCAGCTCCAGTTTAATGCAAAACCATGTATTAGCGCTTTTGCCTTTTTACACTTTAATACAGATGTTTTTGCACTTTGTGAGGATCACATGTAAAACCACATCCAAACCCTGAAAAATCTGAGCTTTCTATTAATATAAAGCTATGTACATGCTGAAATGGCTTTGGGGCTTTATATGACTATAAAGGACCTAGAGAGCCCTGCAAATGGTCTCATTAATGCATTTTATTATAGGTTATGTTTAGCCTCTATTATTTGTTAACCCTAATCTCAATTAATGAGTTATTTCATGTCCTTGTGCAAGGCTTTTCAGGTTTTTTCCTCAGTCCTTATACTACTGTATAGTCAGCATGTTGTAATGTAAAGCATCTGACAGTCTATCCACAGCAAAGCCAAAACATTGCTTAATTATCTCTTTCCAACTATAAAATATAAGTATCAATGGAAAAAGTATTTCAAATTGTAATCATTAATCTCAAAGGCCTTAAAAAAGATCAAACAAAACTACATTTCTCCAGTGACAAGCACAGTAAGAGCAAATTTTGTTTTCTTTAGGGTTTGGTTAGGTAACAAATATAGAAACTTGATGAAAAAATGGGAGGCATCTCCCATACATTTGACAACATTAGTATTGAGATTTAAAGCGTGTTGCAGGCTCTCTCGCTGTAAGTCCTGTTTTTCTATGTTACAGTGATCTCCTGCAGCAGATCAGCAGGGAAGTAGCCCAGCTTGCGTCCAGTGCTGACCTTCAGGTAGCCGCCTTTCTCATCTCCTTTCTTTACTACGATCTAAAAACACAAAGTTAAGAGCTTTGTTTATTCACAGTGACCTCTAAAGATAAGAAAAACTTTATTGGTATAAGATTTTTTCAGTATATGAGCAACAAAAGGATCACCATAAAACATACTGACGTGTGGCACATTGTTGCATGTTTGTTCAATTATACCTACATTTATACATATTGGTGCAGTTACCTGATCTTTCTTCAGTGTGATCTGCCCCATCTCTCTATTCCCTACAAAGGAACGTGTCACCTTGAAAACTCTTTCGGATGCACGCACTTTTATGAGGTAGTTGGTAGGGAAGTAGCCTGTCTTATCTCCCATCTTTCCCTGAAAACAGAGTGAACACGCTTTGAGTTCATCCTCAGCACAAACAAGAACACAGAGCAACAGAACTGGACTCTTTTTTACTGCAAACTGATTGATTCAGATTCAGATTTGAGCTTAATCAACTTACTCTCCACCACTCCTCATTTGAGTCATCCAGGACTGTGATCCGATCACCAGGGCTAAAACACACAGACACATTGACAATCAGTGTTCAGCATTGTCTTTTTGTTTAAAAGTAAAATTCAATTTGTTTCACTACAAGAAAATTGAGTTTTACTTCAACAGAAAATACTGAATTCATGTAGTTGAGATACTCCATGTTGTGCATTTCTTATGGAAGTCAAAATTACTGAATGTCGAGGTCGTCCTTCTCAATGGCCTTGAAGCGGTAGAGAGCTAGGTGATAGTGGGACTGGGAGAATGTGCCCTTAGCCTGATGATGAAACAACACAGATGCTACAACACACTGACAACTTATATTGATTGTACAAAAGTAGGGCTGTGCAGAGTATTAAATCTGTCAAAAAAGGACATTTGTCACTCTGTATAGACAGTTGAGGTTAAACCTTAACTGTTTTATTTCTCACCTTGTCATCTGCTTTGTCTCCTCCTTTCTCCTTCTTATCATCAGGCTTCCCTGTATGTATGAACATCAGAGATCCGATCACCAGGAAAGATCATGCTTTTTATGGTACAGGATTTAAATCAGTAATTATCATGCGTATTATTGTGGATATGTGTATCTAGAACTTCTTCTGGTGTGTATAAACCAAATGTACATCTAACCATCTAACTGGTTTGTTTCTTTGTACCTTCTCCCCCCTCCTCATTCTCTTTAGGCTGCTGATTCTCCTCTTCCTCCTCCTCCATCATCATCATCATCTACAATGAAGACATTATTAGAATATGCAATGGAAACAAATATTATATAAAATACATGCAGTCAAGTTACCTCAAAATAGAAAAAGTGTCTGAATTGCTGCATTAATTTGTTTTGTCAATGAATGGATGTGTGATTTTTTTTTCTTCTGAAAATGTCCCCTTATATGGTTTGATTGTAATTCGTATTGTACACTTACGTTTTTCTTGTCATTTTCATTCTTTTTGCGCTCCTTGTTTGCCATGATCACGCCGACCCGCAGGGTATCAAAGACAGGGTCATTCCGGTTTGGGTTGTCTGTTCATGGACAGGGTAGTTAGTTAGATGATTACTGGTACAGACAATTAAACAATATTACTCTTTTGAATAGCAGAATGATGATATATGAAAGTTGTAGCATAGAACTATTGTGATGTTGAGTTCAACAACTGTCAACAGACAGACATTAACACTGATCATCATCACTGACACATTTTCTCTTGATTTCAGTGGGAAAGAAAATTTAAGACCAAAATGTTGTTTAAACTCCCAAAGTTACTAAAACACTGATCATAAGTCATTCTGGACTCACTTGCATCTGGTTGGTCACTGCTGTACAGAGGGGAGCTGTAGGCCCTTCTGAAACCAGGGGGCTGGAGGGAACAAAAGCAAAACACCATATTTAAATGCTTATCATGGGCAAAGTAGAGATTCAGTGGCCAACTACACTGCACTGAAAATATCTAATGAAATCCATTCCTAGACAACAGGGACTCACAATTTTGCCAAAGCATCTCTGGAACTCAACGTATGATTGACATGAGTGGTGGATGTTGGTCTTGCAGTTTTTACACCTCAGAGCAAACTTGTTGTTCACTGAAAGATGAACAAAGTAACATCCATGGGGCCAGCTTGTAAAAACCCCATTCTGCACACTGTATGTAAAAAGTAGGCTTACATTTGAAAGAAAATATAATGTTTAAATTTGTTGATGATGTTTGCGCAATTTTTTTGAAATTCCACTACATACAGACTATCATGCGGGCACAGACATCACAGAACTTGGGTTTCTTGCAGTAATGGTCCTTGAACTTGTGGGGTTTGTCATTGACCCGGATAACTGGCGGTGGAGGCTCTGGTTCCTTCTCTTCCACCTCCACCTCCTCCTCATATATGAAATAAACCTGGGGACACAAAAGACATAACTCAGACTGCAACCCCCTCCCCCAAAAAAACCTCTGAAACAGCACATACACACACAAGTCATGTTTTGAATCTGAAGATCTGCCTATAAAGGAAAAGACACATTATAATGTGGACTAGGTTCATGTGAAGAAACACTTAGTCCGAGTTCATAACTTTCCAACTGACTCAACACTGCGTTGCTCTCCCAGCTGGTGGCTATTTTGAACCGCTCGGGAATGGCACAGCTAATAGCTGGGGGTCGACATGCTCTGGACACTCACAGTGTCTCCGTCCTCCCTCACTACGTTGTCAGGAGCTGGAGGATTGTCATGGATATCCACTGAGTTTTTGTCTTCCTCCCTGACACACACACAAACACACACACACAAAGAAAAACACAGTAATGAGATAAGATCACACTATGCAGGTATCTTCCCAGTGGTACAGTAACTTTGCTTTTGCAATTTGACTTCCTACTTTTCATAAGTGGATGTGTACTTAAACATAGGCATATGAACTTAAGAGTGCCATTGTTAAGGTCACAAGTTTTCGCTTTATAACGCCATACAGTGACCAGATGTAGCTAATGTGCTTGTACCAGTATCAAATTGCCATCCCACCTTAAAATAGTTGAGCATTTATTTTTTCTGGGAAACCCCGGTGATGTATTTTCTAAAATTACCTAGAGTTGGTTCAACATTATTGTATTTGAAAATGTGAACAGTAATGGTGACAAAGTGAAAAGTAAGGTAAGTCATATGTCTGCACAGCAGAGGATTTAAGTAATTTGCAGGAAAATTACTCACAGGTCCATGGTGTTTGGTGGAGAATGTCTGTGCTTCCTCACCTACAAAGATATTCGTATAATTATCTATAAGTTTAAAGCATTTATTCTCTTTGTGAAATTATGCCTTTTCCAATATCAGCTGTCATTACGGGTAAACTCAACAAGCACCACAAGCCATATGTGTATGTTTCACAACTGAGTGAACCATATAGGCTGCAAAGTAAGTGATATTTAGTATTTATTCATCATGCATCAATACCTGCCTTCACATGCCATTCGTTCAATATGTATTGGATAGGTTTGGTATAATGATATGTAATTCTTTATCCTCTCAAACAACAAACCAAGAACCATGTTACTGTTCACTCACTGCATAGACACAGACACACATATAGTGTGTATGCACTTGTTCTGAGGCTATTCAAGGCCTGTGAAATTTAATCTAATCACAGCTAAATATGGGTACATCTGCTAGTCAGAGACAAAAAGGCACAATTCACTGCAATTGGTATTCATTATTATTAATAAAAACATTCCCAAAAGTGACAGTTGTTCAACTAGTATTTCAACACTACAATAGAATAGTTCATGCTTCAATCCTAGAACATGCTTGTTCTCAAAATACACACAGATCACGAAGAAGCAGTTACAAACCCGGTGTGCTGGTAAATCTCTGTGAATGAGTCCTTCACCTGCTGGAGATGACTGGAGCGATCAGCGATGTATGGTCAGCAAATCTGAGTGTGTCAAACCTGCCAACCAACCAGCCGTGTCACTCCAGGCCCTCGGGATTCAAACATCCGCACTGCCCTGAATCCCTTTCTTCTGATGATTTCTTTCTGATTTCCTCTTCTTCGGCCTTTCCAAGTGATTTCCAAAGTGACTTCAGGCTCAGGGTGTGACCGTATGTGTGTATCTGTTTGCTTTTCTATAAGTTTGTGTGTGTGTTTGCATGTGTGTTTGTGTGCTCAGTAGGCTGAGCACTCATGTGTCAAACTGACTGCTTGCGACAGCTGGGGACCTCGGACTGAGCACCGATGACGATGGGAAATCAGATACTTCTCTCTCTGTCTTCATTACATACATATGTACCCCTATTTCCCCTTGTCCCACTTGTTCACAAACAACAGAAACACATATCCACAGAGACACACTCACGCATTCACACTGCTCACTGTCCTTGTCCTTTATCCAATGGAGAGCAACAACAATGAACAAATGTTATCTAATGATTCACATTAGTGCTGTATTAAATGTGTGTGTATGAATTGCTGTGGTCAAAGCTACATGAAGACACTGTTGTTTAACTGTTTTCATCATAGAACATCATCCTTTAATAAAGTATATAGAAAACAGATTTAATATGAAAAGGTAAAATGTAAATGGCAAAAGATTTTATTTTGTTTTGGGGTTAGTGCTGCTTAGGGGGAATTTTTTACTTATGCCCTCTGTGTTTCTAAAACCATGGCTAGGTTATGCAGAGACACTGATGACAGTGGATTGGATGCGAGCTAAAGTAATCTTGATTTTTTATTCATAGGCCTATAACTCTTAACCTCAATAGTTGTTTTAACAGGTCTACAGAGTCACTGTCACAAGTATAAGTTATGAATACAGTAGCTATATGACACCAGTCACCTTGATGGTGTCACAGGGTGCAGTTTTTTTTTGTGAATGAATATTTTTTATTCACATCCTTGATAACCTATACATCTTATAGGCTATCTATACCTACATCTTATACTATTATTCTTACTTTTCTTTTTCTTTTCCTAATTTTACATTTTATCCTTTATAATGTTCAGATAGTTAAGCATGAATGCATAATTGTGACCAGCAGACATGAGTCCCGGGCCTGTTATTATTGTGTCATTATCATGTCCTCCATCAGGCTGCTCCTCTCATGTCTGTCTGGAGCACTACAAAGGTCCCGGTGCATGTTGGGTACATTACTCCCTGAGCACCGAGTGCGCATGCCCGATAGAAAACTCCATTATTTTTTTTTCTCGGAATCTGTAAGAAAAAAAAAAACAGTGGGTAACTGTGAATTTGGGATTACATGGATCGTTATTATGGTTGTCGGACTATACACTCGCGCAAGACGGTTTAGCAGCGCAGAGAGCAAACTGACGGCTGGATAGCTGAAGCGGCGTGAACGGGACATCCTCCGGTGTTGTCGGGACTCTCCACAATCAAGTAAATTTCAGTCTGTTAGCTCTGCTAGCCTAGCTGCTGCTGCTGCTGCTGCTGCTGGCGTTAGCACCGACATCCCAGGCGCAGGGGGAAAAAATTAAGCGTTATTGCCCTTTGTTTTTTCTTAATCCGACTGGCAGACGGTTCATAAACGCCGAGAGCTGAATAAGCATCCGTATGTGTGATGTGAAATGCGGGATCATTTATATCCCTGCTATTTATTTATGAATCAACGGTTTTCAAAACACTCCGCTAGTCCTTTAGCTTAACCAGCTAACTCTTGATTCTCCCGCGATCCAGAAAAGCCAGGAGTCCAAAACTTCGCCAGCAGGCAGAGAGAGGGTCACAGGTCCCGCTAACACCAGCGTTAGCCCCCCGCCTGTCATTAAACAAGTAAGGGCACTACTCTGGTGACCGCGTTTGTGGACTGTGTGTTTTTTGCGAAGCTGTGTTATGCATTGCTCGTTATAACGTAGCTAACAAGTTTCGCCTCGGAGTGTTTTGTGCGCCTGACAGCTGTCACGACAACACAGTACAAAGTAGAGAGTAGCCTGTTAGCTTAGCTGTTAGCCTAGCTGCCTTCTGCCGCGTAGTTACAGAAATATAGTTTAATGGCTGCACGCTGCAGATATATTGAGCTGAGCTCAGTTGCCTTCGGGGTTTTATGTACAGGCTCTGTCCACGTTGTTATCTGGCTAGTGTCCTGGTAATGTAGCCGCTTTTTATCGTCAACTAAACACCCTGCAAAACCACGGGGCCTATCAAAACACACCCTCCCACTTCAAAGTAGCCACAGCTTGTTCTGAAGTTGTTTTATTTTTCAAGAGAAGTGCATCTGGTGCACCGTTTTGAGCACGCCTGGATCACACCAACTGCAGGAAATTGTTCACTGCATGACTTATTTACCCCGGTCGTCCCTGTCAGATTACATAATCCACCTCCTCCTTTTCTTTGCAGGCTCTCCATCTTCATTTCAGCCCCTACTCTGATGTGAACTGAACTGAGCAAACAAATCTGTCTGGAGTTATCCTCTAAGTTGAGGAGCCGCCTCATAGCTGGGGAAAGTCCAACTGTTTGGGCCTCAAGTCAGGTTTTACTGGCAGTCTGTGTGCTTCTAACCCACCAGCATGCACATTGCACAGTGGATACCCTAGCCAAAACAGATCCTGGCTTCCCAAAGATGACAAGGTATGTCAAATTTGCTTCGGTTCCTATTTATACTGTTACCTTGACAAAATACTTTAATGTGTGTTTTTCCATGGTCACACCCACATGATATTGAAACAAGATGCATGGTATTTGGGATTTTGGGACAACATTATATGGTGGCTTGAATTATCAAGAGCACAGACAAAGGCATAGCAAATTTAAAGGCACTTATCCAGCACTTTTTGGGCAAGTTGAAGACGCTCAGTCAGAGACATTAAAGTAGTTCAATAACCTAATAAACAGCCATTAGTTTTATTTGTTTGGCACGATGATGAAATCAGCCACACTTTAGCAGAATCACAGCAAGGTAAAATTTTGTAATGATGATTGATGTCTGACGTTGCCATTTATGTTATCAGATTAAAGTCCCCCCAAAATTGACTTCCAGGTTGTTTTGACTCTGCTGTTCGTTAGCCCTCATTGCTGAGGCATTATATTGTATTATATTCTGCAATGGCATTTAAATGTAATTGAAAATATTACAAAAGTAAAGTTCTGTATACTGATGCTAAGAGACATTACATCATTAGCCTGAAACGTAATCAACAGTGAAAACTCCTTGTTTTGTATTTACAATGTCAAAGGGGAAATTTAACATTTTAAGGCAAAAATCTTGACTCATAAAAAAATTTAACACATTTTTTTACAAGATGAAACAAAAACAAAAGTAAAACATGTTTACTCTGGGTGCTTTTCCAAGGTGCTGGCAGGCTGCAGCTACAAAATGATGGGAGGCAGTGAGACTGTCAGTGGGGACAAGGATGGGGTCCACACCACTGCAATACACGTCCCCATCGGCTGGCAGAGGAGAGTGGAGAACGGGCGGGTGATCTATGTCAGGTATGTTGGTGCAGTTTGAACAGACAGCACATGCAGACTTCATCTGTAATGTTTTCCAATATTTTCACAAATCATTCTGATGTGAAGGCTTATCGGAGTATGACTGTGTGTAACATATTTTGGAGGATATTACCATGAAAGATGACCGTGGCATAAAATCTAGTATTTTTTCCCCCAAATAAAGACTCCCTTCATTCCCTTATCCCTGCTTATTTTCCTTAGCTTACCCAGGGCAGAAGAGTTCCTTTATTTTGATAGGCGTGCACATATTTCATGTTCTGTGGTTTGGATCTTTTTGAACCTAAGAGAGGGTAAAATGTGATGTTTTTATTATGAAAGTGTGGAGGACCTCTGGCTATTGTGAGAAGTTCATTTTCAAACCAGTCAAATGGAGAGTCAAAACTTTGCTTACCTGGTTATGACAGCACGGTGATTATAACACCAAGCACAGGACAGTTGTCAACAATGAAGCAAATGATGCTGATGGTAGATTCAGGATTATCCTTGAAGGGGAGGACAACAGTGCCCATCATAACTGATGGCCTGGGGCTTAGGGCCAGAAAAGGTTTATACAGGCAAGTTGATTATGCCAACAACTGTGGGGACATTTTAAAAGTAAGAGTTCAGCACTAATGTCATTGTTGCTGTGTGGTGTTCAGCTGTGTTTTATGATATACAATTAGATTTGTTTTTAACAATGTGACTGGCATCAGTTGATGGTCTTTGTTTGCTGCTTCTTCATTCAGTGCCTGAGAGGCTGCATTTGATTTATGGTCCCATATATCCTAAATTCATCGATTGTTTTAATATTCAAGGTGTCGTTTAAATCAAGCAAGACTGATGAGAAGAAATGGAATTAGTATTGTTGTATTTACTGGATGTTATATAAATTAAGACAAAGACTCATTTTCACTTTTTGGCAGCTGGGCCATTGAAAATATACAATGGACCAGTAAAACCCTGATCTAGCTGCTGCCCTGTTGAACATTTTCAACGTGCAGTAACACAGTTCTATATTGTAATGATGATATGACTTTTCATAGATACACACATATTGAAGTGTGCTTGTACAGTTTTGAATGAAGAACCCAGACTACAGTCATGGGTAGTGATGCTCTCAGCTACAACCTCAGTTCATTCGTCTTTAATAATACGATCACAAGTGGTCAGCTCTGAGAACGTCCACTCCACTCACACCTGCTTTATAATACATCTCGACATTTGTCAACTTGTGATTGGATCTCTTTTCCTGTTTTATATGCACATGAAAAGGTTTGGGTTGTTGTTTTTAGTTAATTAACAGACAGGTCAGTCTTCCCTGAGTTGTTGTGTGGGTTTGAGCAAATAAACGTGCTGAGTACAGCCTGTACAATGAAATACAGCTTTATCCATTTGAAATGGTTAAATATTTCACAATTGAACCGTGTTGGGACCAATCAGACTGTAGCAGAGGATGTCGGTGGTGTAGTTGGTCCTCAACTGGTGACCAGGATACATTTGTATTCACATTGCTAAAGGAGTGTGGACATGTGTGGTTCACAGGGTTCCTACGCAAGTATGGAAAGTATGGAATTTGATTTTATACATTTCCAGGTCTGGAGATGTATGGAAAATGGAAACTATTGTCTGGAAATATATTTATCTTAATACTTATCTGGTTTTGGTCTTATCTGAAGTTATTTGGGTTAATTATTTTGTACTATTGTACCTAGCTACAATCTCCTGGAAATTATTTGGTTACATAATGGCATACATATTCAGAATAATGAAAACAAATGATTAATTACATGCTTTTTTATATTATGCTTTTATGCTATATTATTATCTATTTACTCAAATATCACAAATTATTTGAATTTTTTTACCGAGAAGTCTGGAAATTAGGGTCTGGAAAAAGTATGGAATTTGGACATTTCAGATGTGTAGGAACCCTGGGTTCAGACCAGCTCTGAATGATTAGATCTCACATTTCGTCCTCAGTGCACCTTCAGTACATTCACACCTGAATTTAATGCTGCCCATGGATATCTAATCAGGGCCATTCAGACACAGTCTGAAAAAGGTTAATGTGTCATCATCACATCTATCATGTTGAGTGTGCATAATCTGTTTTTGTCACTTGACTGTAATTGTTTTTAATTTCTACTTTTTGAATTTCTATTTCTAATTTCTAAATTGTGTACTCACTTAAATTAACTGGGCTAAAATGGGATTTTAGAGTTTATTACAGACAGGCCTGTTTGGAGAGCCACTTAAAATACAACTGTTTTTGTCTGTGAATGTCCCTTTTCAATTTGTCTAGAGTTGCATTGATTAACATAGTGTTCTGCTGCTGTCTTCCTGTAGTCCCAGTGGCACTGCCTTGTCCTGTCTGGATGAGGTCAAGACCTATCTGTTGACTGATGGCACCTGCAAATGTGGCCTGGAGTGTCCACTCATCATCCATAAGGTAAAAACCAGTGATAAATCTTAATGTGTCTGTGGGAGTCACTCTCACTCTATCAATATGTATTAAAACTAGGGATGCCTTTTTGCAGATCTCCAATATGCCGATGTTGTCCAGCACCCTAATTTCCGATTTCCAATAATAACCGATCTATCTATGCAGACTTTTTCCCCCCCAAAACAGATTATTAACATATCTCCTGTAAGGAATTAACTCATTGAGTGCCGTGCTCCTTTCCAAAGTTTTAGTCAAGTGTACCGGCAATTTAGATGATTTTTGACGATTTTTGTAGAGCTACAGTGTATTCTATATTATTGCCACCAACACATACTGTGGCTCATTTGAAAGGTGAAACTTTATGCCTTAAATGGCCACAAACCGTTTGTTTCTACGTGCCTCTGTTCCTGAGAAAAGTCAAGCTAAACATGGCTGGGTTTCACCAAAATCCCTCCTTTTTTTCTAGAAAAGGAGATAGAGCGTCTTTTATGAAAGGTGCTCTGTTTGTGCCTGTCGCTCTTCTGACACTCGCATTTCTGGATCAAAGGGCTTGTGTAAGATAAATATATACAACAAATGTTGTTCTATTCACAAATCCACCATCGGGGGTGGGGGGGGCGCCACTAAACAACAATAACACAGACGCACCGTGCCGTGTCACAGCCTCTCGCCGCGGAATGTGATGGTCTCTCGGCCACAGCAGGTCAGGAACACCGGCCCCACCGGTGGTCGCAGTCCTTCTGTGGTACGGGTCGGTGATGCCGGTCTGCTTTGACCGAGTGATCATCACATTTTACCACGGGAGGACCTTGGGGAGGACACGTTGTTGCTCGAGATGAAGACCGGGCGGGACTGTGGGCTGAGAGCTTCCTGTTTCGGCTCCGAGCTGCTGGAGCCTCGCGGGTGAGAGCAGAGCAGCAAAAGCCGAGTTATGATATAAATTTCCAGATCATGAGCTGTCATGAGTTTTTGATCGTCATCTATTTCAGTTCTACTAGTCGTAGAGTCCCCAAATTTACACATAAGGTGTGTTAAAGTGTCTAGTTTCATAATAAAAAAAAAAAGCAAAAAACGAGAAATCTCGTTTTTGGCACTCAACGCATGGGAACGAAAAACGAGAAATTACGTGGTTGGCACTCAACACATTACCATATGCCTACTTTTATTGTGATGCCCCAATGGATGCATTCCACAAATTAACATTTTTTATTTGTTAACAGACACACACACAAAGCGTTCTGAATGACGGACGAAACTATCGACCACTGCATACATTTTGCATTGTACTGCAGCGCACACAGATTGACTTGAATGGGGGAACATTGCTACAACGTGCGCAATGGCGACGATTGGCGCAGAGACGGATTATGAGGAAATCGGGGAGTGATGGGCAAGCAGCCAATCATCTAACAGACAGTCCCACGTGTGCTCTCTGCCTGGCTCATTGAAACAGGCTATCATATCACTGGAGGCTACGAGTGATGGGCAAACAGTCAATCATTTAACAGCTGTCTAGTTTGGTTGCGGCACCATCGCCATATGTGTTTGTTTACAGAAGAACAGCGTGTAGTGAGAACACTTGGAAAATGATTGTGCGGCTGCAATAATTAAGTAGCGCTGGTCCGTCACTACTTAATTCACTACGAAATCCAGGCGTTATATTATCAGGTTTTCATTATTGGCAGAAAAAACGATAACGAGTAGTATCATATCCACAAACAGTACCCAATAGTGGTGAGGACCTTTTAACCTCCTCAACCTCTTCATTTTACTCTTGATTTTATTAACAGTTAAGAGTTCAGACAAAATAAGCTTGTTTCTTGTGCTGGTATAATTGAAACTCTCCCACTGGTGGCTTTTAATTATCTTGATTTTAATCAAATATTAGGAAGCATTTCTTTTTTTACTTCCGTCTCCAATGTCTTTTGTCTGTTGACTATCAGGTTTTCAACTTCACTGTGGGAGTGAAGGTGGAACAGCACAGCCCGCCGTTAGGCAGAACGGAGCAGGACATGACCAAACTCTGTAACCACCGAAGGAAAGTAGTAGCGATGGCTGCACTGTGTCGGAGTATGCAGGCCTCACAGCTGCCCTTTCCCAACGTTCATCATTCAGGTAAGTCTTTTAGTATTAGCCATTGTAATTTCAAACTGTCTAAAGAAATTACAAAACAGATGCTAATTACCATCATGTGGGAAATTAGATCAATTGTGCCGTGGATGCAGTCTCTGTAAGATCTCTCCAGTTCATGTGTGTCCCCGTCTTCCCCTATGACTTGACTGGTACATAACAAACTTATGTTGCTTGCTGCACATGTGCCTGGCAGAGTGTTGCTGGTTGATGCTGTGCAAAACCTAATATAAGTAAAATTAACCACAATAAAGTAGTAATAGAAATAGAAAATGGCACCTTTATCTTTAAATGGTACAGTATTCTATTTATTTATGAATGTAGAAAAACTTTGTACTAAACTTTGCTCCTGCTTTTAACTCTGTCTTTATGCTGTTCTTTTTAAATGTTTTGTCTTTATGTAAAGCACATTGAGTTGCCTTGGTATGAAATGTGCTATATAAATAAAGATGCCTTGCCTTGCCTAAACTCTGTGTGTATCCACTTTCAGAGGTCAGCGGTCAAGTCCACGATCCAAAGGGCCTACTCGTGGAGCGGGCAGAAGAGGACCGTGGCATTTACCATCCCAAACTCCATCCAGTCCCGGCTCGTCCCCACAACAGCTTCCACTCAAACCCCTGTGCCAGTCCCAAGTCCCCTCACCAGTTCATTTACCCATACAATGGTTCCTCCCCCATCCTGCACACAGGCACAAACTCTCACCATCCCTTGGACGCTTTGAGAAGACTTCACCATCCTCCTCCTCCCCCTCCCTCCTCCACCTCTTCCCCCAGCTCATCATTCCCATCTTACAGTTCTGCCCAGAGGTCACCCCAGAACGTCAGTCAAGGTCAAAGAACACCCAAAACCCCGGAGACTCCTGGCTCTCCTCGGCTAGTGCCCCTCTCTTCCCCACCTCCCTCTTCCCCCATGACACTTGGTGGAGGAGGAAGAGGAGGACAGACTCACAGTCATCACCCCCACGGTGTAATTGTGGGAGGCTCCAACCTCTTTCCATCTCCCTCTCTCTCACCCTCTGTCCACAAATCCAACTGTGTTTCTCCTCACCAGCGGACCCGCCACCCTTCAGCCTCTCCTTCCCCTCTGTCTGAACAGAGTGGAAGCTCAACATTAGCAGAAGGAGGAGGACAGATGGGAAGTAACTTGTATCAGAGGAGGAAATCCACCTCTTCCTCTCCACACTCCCCTCTCCCTGGTGGCTCCCCAAACCCCAGCCCCCACTTCCCCAAGTACAAGCTGGAAGATATCTTGGAGCAGTTTAAAAACTCAGGCAACAGCAGCACTAATAACCACCATCTCCTAAACCCTTATAACCCCTCCATAGTGACCAACCAAAGCAGTAGCAACCCTCATGCTCTCCCCTCAAACCCCTCAAAGAGCATCGTGTGTCAGACTTCCAGTGCAGGACCACCTGGTTTTGGGTTGAACTCTGCAGGCCCCTCTAATTTACCTCTGGGGCCGTTTCTGAACCACCACAGCCATCAGGGCAAAATACCACATCCAGCTTCTTTCCCTGCAAGCAACTTGCTCTCTGCAGCTGCCAAGGCTCAGCTGGCTAACCAGATAACCCAGAGCCAGGGCCCAAATGCGGTCAGCAACTCAGCAAGTGTGCCCTCCTCTCTGGAGGTCTTGAAGGAGGCACAACAGCAACAGTCATCAAAGGTAACTAACAGCACTTTACATAACAGTCATCCTCCCTCCTCCATTGCTTCTACTAGGCCTCCCCATTCCTCCCTTGCAGCAGCCTCTGCCATCCTCTTTCCTCCATCCCACTCTCTGGCCCAGTCCCTGGCTTCCTCTCTGCCCCACCTGCCTCCCACGCCAGAGCGCAACACACCGCACAGAAAGAGACAACGGCGGTCCCCAACAGTGCTCAGCATGCTCAGAGACACCCAGCAGCTGGCTAATGGGCCACAGAAGACCCCACCAGGAGAATCTGTTTCTGCTACAGTTATCAACCTTTCCGCATCTTCCTCCCCATCTTCTTCACACTCCTCCTCCTCCTCCTCCTCCTCTACCTCAACTGTGCAGAACCAGAACGCTGTCACGCCAGAAACCCATCATCCTCTCCTCCCCGGGCAGATCCACAGGCTCCCTGCTCCTCGACAGACAGCACATCTTTCCAGGCTTCCTCGACAAACCGAGGCTCTGGATTTCACTACAGGTTTGGCTCCTGCACCTCTTAGCTTGGATCCTCCCACCCAGCCACTCTCTGCTCTGTTACACCTGCTCAGTGTGCAGAACGCACAGGCCACAGCCTCAACGTCAGCAACCAACGCTCAGTCAGGATCCGTGTCTGTTGAAGGCGGTGGACACACTAATAAACAGAGCCTCAGACTCTTGCCCTCTTCCACGTCTCATTCTAACGTCAGGCAACCACGGAGTCGGTCGCCCTGCCCAACCAATGACACTAACTTTCTGCCCCCGGTGCCACAGCCGCTCTCTCCGCCTACCACTTCCCTTCAGTGCAGATTAATGCAGTCACATTTGCCCCCTCAGTCTGCTAAATCAAGCCCCCCTCAAAGGCTTTCTCCCAACTCAAATGTAGCTTTACACAACAGCAGCAGCCCAGCGCAGCACACGTCCCCAAATCCTGAAGACAAGCATCAACCGACTGAAAATCACATTCCTACAATAGACTCTGTTTCGCAGGCACCTTTGCAGGAAGCTGCACCAGAAGGCACCGTGGCAATGGAGCTCAGTGGTAACGGCATATCCACATCAGTTGACCTAAGTCATTCTCAAGGCAACGTTTCTATGGCAATATCCACCTCCCCAAAGCCTCTTGATCTTAGCAACCATGTCCTGGCCCTTCTCGCTGCATCTTCCACTCTCCCACAGGGGGAGGGAAGCGCCTCCGAACGCACCACTGATGTTGAGATGTCTTCCCAAGAAAATCACTTCACAGGTGAGGATATTCTTTAGTCTGAAATACATCATAAGTCTTAAAACTTAAGTGTTTGAATGCATATACAATTTAAATGGTTAGTGGTGAATTTTGAAAATGTACTGCTATAGATATAAAGATATAAATAAAATAAAATAAAAAATGCTGCCTATACAGGGACTCTTAATGTGAGTTTTGTGTGTAATCATGAGCTTTTCAAGGCAGGCATTACAGATGCCCTTGTGTCTTATAATGGCTTGTGGCAAAGAATAATATCTTCTCATGATTGGACCCTCTATGCGTGTCAGTTTGGAGCGATATGGGATTCCACATGTGTAGTTATTGATGAGTTATTTCTGGCTTGTGAGTCTAATGCTGCTCTCTAGCTAAAAACTGTCAGACACAGTTAAATCCACTGTAATATATTTATTGAGCTGATTGATTTATGAGTCACTCTGAACAGAGGTAAATGATTCATGTTTCTCTCTTACAGGGGCAGATCAATCTGGATGTGTGAATCCAAAGGTCTCCACGGTGACCAAACCTCTAGCAGCCACCAGCCCCGGGCCCCTCTCCTCTCGTCTCGTGGATCATAATCCCCCCACCCATTCAGCTGTCGGTGACTCACCCGCTCCCTTACCTCTGGCAGAAGCCTTCCCCTTCATGAACCAAGAGCAGTTGCTTCAGCTGCTGTCGTCCACAGGAGGTCTACCATCACTCCTGGACCCCACTGCCCTCGCTTCATTGTCCCTAGGGGGGCTGTGGTTGGGAGGACAACATCCACAGATACCCTCTGCCAGCGCCACACTACAAACACCACAGAGTCTCACAGAACAGCATCAATCAGAGCAACAGCATTTACTGATTCAACAACAAGAGACGCAGCAGCACAACCAGGATCACCACCACAAGCATCAGCAGATAAACAGCAATCACCTGTTTCCCTTGTTGCCCTTGTTGAGTGGTACCCAAGGGGAGTTGCCTCTGAACCTGTTGGGCCTATTGAACCCACTCCCATCCCCAGCCTCAACCCCTACCCCAGGACAGGAAGCTGATTTAGGGCTCACAGAAAAACCCAGCCTTCAGGCTCTGGTCATGGCCTCCTTGTTGCTTGGGCAACAGCAGGCACCGTTTCCTCTGTCTGGGCTGGGTCAGCTGAGCCAGGTCAGTTTGGAAGTTCCTCTCCAGCAGCCGCAGCAGATCCCCACCACTCTGGAAGGACTCACCCTGGATAAAGCCTCTGGTGTCCTGGATCCGTCTACCCTCACGGGCCACGGGCTCCTGGAGGTCGCCCAGGGCCTCCTCCCCATTCCTCCAGGAGCCGAGGGCGCTCTCCAAGCCCTGCAGTCTTTGCTCCTTCCTGCCACGCTTCCTCCTCCCCCTGCAGCCTTCCTGCCCCTCAGCCCTGCCTTGCTCACTGCTGCCCTGAGCTCTGCTGAGCTCAACTCGCCTCCCCACACCCAATTAGCTCCTGCACAGCAAACCCAACATACCCAACCTCAGGTAGGCTCCCTTGTCTCCTATAGCTCTTTCTTCTGAGCTCCTCTGAGTCTCCCTTGAAAAATCAATGAGCTCATTACATAACTGCTCCCTAGTTTTCCCCTGCATTAACTGCTTTTTCCTGAAAATCCCAGAAAATTCCTTTCCTTCCAAAACACGTCTGCCATAAGCTTAGCTACAAACTAAATGTCTCGTTTGAGTTGGTTACAGTCTGTCAGTCTTAGTGCGTTGCATCATGTGAAGGCACATATTTTTAATCACATTTTTATTTTGACAGAGAGCGAGAGAGACAAAAATCTGTCTTTCTGTCTCCAGCCCAGTCTCTACCTGTTTTGCCTTTTTTGAGTGTTTCTTCCCTAAACATCGAATCTTCTCCGTTCTTGTCCTCTGCAGGTACCGACTGATGCTGGTGTTGACACCCTCATACCCCTTTCACTCCAAGGCAAGGACAACCCCATCCTCCAACACTTACTTCCCACTTTGCTTAACCCTGCTTTATTAGGTGAGTTAGTGTCCACACTGTAATCTCTCTTTTCCATGTTAGGAAACAACACTGTAGGCACTCTGTAGCAGAAAGCCATTACATCAGTGCATCTCTGAATTGTGTCTTCTGCAGGAGATCTTTCTGGCATCGCAGGCCTCCATAGCATGTTGGGGATCGGAACAGGTTCCATCCTCCTGCCCCACGTCCAGACCTCTGCTTTAGGCATGCCTCTGTTGCAGGGTCATGATGGGGCCATCAACTTGCTCAACAATATACAGGTAGGTAACAGGAAGTATGATGTGTATGTATATATATATTTTTTTTTCATATTGATGCTTTGATGCAGCCATGTGAAGGACTGGTGTCTGTCACTTGGTCAAAATCTGACTCTTGTTCTAGTTAACACTTTATGATGCATCATACAAACTACAATAACTAGGCTTTACACTGCAGGCGTCTGACAGGTAAAAATGTAAGACTCTTGAGAAGTTGCAGCTCCATTAACCAACACATTGCAGCCCATACTGGTCATTTGCTGCCATATTGACAGCCATATGCTCCGCTGCATTTACTGCTTGATTATAGCTTTTCTGCTGCTCATTTGTTACACACTGCCCTGTTCACTTATGGAGTTGCACCACTCTAAAGTTACCATTTACATAGATACCCTGTGAAGAATGAGTAGTGGGTCAGAGAGGATTTGTCAATGACTAACAATGTTGGGTATTGTCATGCTTACACAGTGTGTAAATTAAAATCATTTGGAGCCTGTTGTTGACCCTAATGATCGTTTGAAATTTTAAGAGCGGCGTTCATAATCTTCTGCTGTGTTTATATGTTGGAAACACTGACCAACTTTTCTGTGGGATTGTGTCATCAGTTTGACGAGTTCCATCCTCCCAGTTAAAATTTAATTCCTATTGTTTCAATAATTTAAGCTTTTGAACCAAGTCCCTCACTCATGGATTTATGAACTGGTGGAAAAAGGTGAGGCAAATGTATTATTCTATGGCTTTTATTTAAAAGAGTCATATGTATTAAACAATAGGTACAATGGTAAAAAGTCTCGGATGGGACTTTGTGTTGGCAGATACCCAGGCCTATATAGTATTTATTTTGAGATATTTAAGTGCCTGAACTTTCTCACTTTGTTCTCCAGCTAAGCCTTGCACCACCGTCAGAGGGAGAGAAGCCAGTTTCGATGCAGGAAACACAAAGCCCTGGCCCACAGGAAGACATTCCAGACAGTCACATTACTCCTGATGTGGTCCCCAGTCCTGCTCCACCTCTGCCTCCAGCTCCTGCCCCTGCCCAAGAACCCATCTCACCCCCTCAGCGGGAGTCTGAGGGCAGGGCTGTGATCGATCCTTACACCTCTTTCATGGACACGATTTATACCTCCTTCCTGCAAGTCAGTGCTAAAGAACAGGAAAGTGGGGTTCACATGGGACCATCCGACCCCACTTCACCCTTCTGTGCCTTACCGCCTGTTTCTTTCCCCGTGGATCACCATACCCCGTCCACCTCTGTCCCGACTCTGCCACAGGCAAGTGCCCCAGTCTCACTGAGCCCACGGCGGGCTTGTTCACTCCGCAACCCAGACTTGTCCCGTCTCAGCCTGGAGGCAGCAGCCCATTCCCCTGCCCAGGGGACACCCAAATCCACTGAGGACAGGTCCACATCACCCTTACAAAGAAAGCCAGTCATAGTAGAGGGGCACACACACCCAGAACCTCCTATGCCACCTATATATTTGGAAGAGGCTAAGACAGACTGTACTGGGCCTGCTGCGGCTGTGTGCCCTTTTGTGGAGGCAGGGGGGGAGAGGCAGGGGCACCGTCCCCATTCAGGGTACCTTAGTCCCATGGATGGATGCAGTGGGAGGCCCAGTGAGGAGACAGTTGGGACATTACTGCTCACTGAACAGGGAAGGGTAAGTGTTTGATTCTTCTGCTTTATTCAAACTGTGTGTTTGTGCACTCAAGCTGCTGAGTCATCAGACTTTACACTTTGGTTTGGGTGTAGGACGGTGAGCGCATTTTAAATCGTGGATTATATCATAACGTTTTTGTAATGTGATTTCTAACTCTACCCCCCAAGGATCAAGCAGGAGCAGTAGGTGGAGCCAGAAGAGGAAGGAAACGGAAACAAACGTAAGTTGGCTCTTTTTTAATGGCTCATTTTTCAGACAAGGACAGGGAAATTAACTGGATAAATGCATTTTCCATTGGGAATCAGTTTGCAAGACTTCAATCTTCAACGCATTAGACTTTAGTTTTGCTGATGCTTCATTACAGTTGTCCTATTGGGAGTGTTTGGCTATGTCACGCTCAATTGAGTACTAATGTGATTCCTCCTTTATAAGGCTACAGAATGTGTTGGAAGACTTCAGAGACATGGATGCCACAGCACTAGAGGAAACCAAGGCCACGGTGAGACCATGTCGCATCATGCAGTGTTTTCATATCATTAAGTTATTCATATTCTGTGTGAAAGTAACAAGGAGTGCAAGTGGGTTAATTGGCTTGGTCTGGGGGAACTCTGGGTTAGTACAAATACCAGCCCAAAATATCACGTGACCTTCATGAGCAGATAGAGCCATTTATTAAAGAATCACAGATGATTTATTTCTGTTTTCACCCTTATTTTATGTGAAAGTGTTCTCCGAGGGTTGGATTATGCCCCTTTTCCACAAATAAAATAGTTCCCAGGTGTCTCAAAGACATTTCTGTGACATGCTTCTGTCAAAATACTCCAAGGGTCAAACATCACAGCTCTTTTCATCCTGTTCAGAACGGATGGTGTCAGTGCCTGTTCCTTTAAATGCAAATGAGCCACGGCTCACCTTGCCCCACCCCCTTTACCGGCATCTACAGGTAGGGGTGGTATTATGCAAATTTGAAAACTAATGACACCATTGGATGACAACTGAGGGAACAGCTTGTAAAACCACATGGATTTCAACCTAGGGAGCCTGAAAATTACTTCTTTTTTTTGTCAATTCTCACATTTTGAGGGCCAGAAGGCCAAACATGTTAAAGAGCCTTCAAAAGGTGATAGTTCCCTATGTCCCCTTTAAGTAAAAAAAAAAAAAAAACTCACTTCAAACTCATTTCATATGGAGGATTTGTTTCGACAACGCTGTTTGTTCAAAAGGTACGAAGTCGTTTGATTGGAAAGTTCAGCACCAGCTCCAGCTAACCTGGGAGAAGCGACAGTCACCTACAGACTTAACCTTTGAATTAAATATCTAAATAAAATAGTCTGAATGATAGATCCAAAAAGCAGTTTGTGTGCCAAGGTAAGTTTGTCTAATGATAGAAGACAGACAGATATTACATTGAATTTCATTACGATTTTTTTACCGTTTCATGTCTAGTTTGCACTGCTCTCTGACTCTGAATGGTCTGCTGTAGTAAAAGGTTTCTGCTCAGGGCTGGGTATGTGGGAGTGATTGTGCTCTTTACGATGGTGAAGTCAAATGAGACGGACCTCATGTGACTGTCATCTCTCTCTTGTTCCAGACGGCACTGCTGAAGCCTGAGAGATCAGTCCGCGGCAGGAGGCGACGAGGCGCCAGGTCTCAGAGGCAGTGATTGGTGGAGGGAGCTGTCACTCACAAACTGTTCATCAATCAAAGGTGGCCAGGTGCCCCCCTCTTCCCCTCCTCTCCACCATCCTCACCACTGTTTTGACCTTTTTTTTTTTTTTTTTTTTTTAAATTCAACTGCACTAATATTATGTTGTCATGTCAACCATTGTTATGGCAACCACTATGAAAAACACATAGGAGAGATCTAGTCTGAAAAATTAATTTATAAAATATTAAAAAAAAAAAGACAAGGAAAAAAAGGAGAGTTTTCACTTTTTCACTTAGGTCTTCTCTTAGGTCTAGTTCACAAAATAATGGTTGCTTGACATTGTGATCAGAGATCTGTTAATTATGGTCGGTGGTAGAATTATGTCAATGAGAAAACAAAAAATAACAAGCAAGAGTACTGTTTTCTTCTCATCAGTGTGTAACTGTGAGTCAGGATAAAGCCCATCTACTTGAACGATGCTCTCTGTTGAAAGTGTGTCTGTGCATGAGTGGACGTGTGTTACTTTGTGTGTATGTTTCTGTGTGTTGGACAACAGTGCTATTGCTGAGCCCTACCTGTCCAATGTTTAGTCAGATTTATTTTCATTTCAGAAAACAAGACTGTGTCTGTCAGTATTGGAGACACACAGCGGTTGTATTTTACAGAAAAGTTTTGAGAGGTGCTAAATGAAAACATAAGAAGGAACAGACTTGATTTCTTTTTTTCTTCAGTATGATATCAATTTTGTATGGGACAAGCCAAGGAAATAATGTGGTTCACCCTATCAGGTTTCTTTGCCAGTTGACATCAACTTCATGACAGAACTTTTTAAATCCTGATTCCACGTCCACACTAATAGTTTAACGAAGCGAGAAAATGTTTTTAAATGAAGTTTTTTGTCTTTCCACACCCAGTTTTTGAAAAGTCCACGACAAACCTGGAACAATTCAAGAACAATCCTAAAGAACCATTCGTCCCACTTTGATAACCCACTTACAATTCACATGCTGTCTAATTTGATGCTGTGAAAAACTACTTAGCTACTTGCCCCCGGGAACATCGTCACAGAACATTTGCAGGAACCCTGGGTTTATAGAAAGTACAAGCATGTCCTTTGATTGTATGAACGAATGGCTGGAGAACTTAAACGCAGAGAGCTATGATGTCTTACGTGGATCTGTTGAGTCCGTGTGTTACTGTGGATTTGGAGTAATATCCTCCCTCTGTCTCATATCACTGTTTGAGCACTCCTCCACACACTGCCCCGCCCCAAGTACTGGCATCTCTAGCTGTATTTAAAAAAAAAAATGATAGAGAGGAAAAAAAAGAATAAAGTGAAAAAGAAAGCAGATTATGCAATTTCTACACTTGGAGATTTGTACATATGTACAGTTAATGTGTTTTATTTTGATTTTATATTGTTAGAGAAAGAGACAAGAGAGAAAACATTGAATTGTGAATTTTCCTGGGAATTGTAATTGAGTATTTTTCTCATTCTACCCGTTGCTTTCAATACTTATGTTTAAAAAGACGATTAAATTGTGGACTGTAGCTTTCTTTTTTATATGGGAGTCTTTTTTTATTTAATATTAAACTATTTACAGAAAAGTTACCTTGTGTTGACTTCTATTGAGAACAGGGTGCAAGCAACTTTATGATGATGCAGTTTTCACTATATGTGTCTGAATTTGGCTGTAGCTCACATACTGTTGTATAAGATTTAGCCTTTATGGGATGTTTGCACAAAACATATCAACAAATCTGCCTACAGAAGAAGAGCCCGCTTGAAAATGCATTCCAGTGTCCAAGGTAATATTGTTTATTAGTGCAGTTATTGGTCTTCATTCATAATACCACAGTGAAGAGTGTTTTCAGACGTGTTACTCTCTGTTTATTTGTACAGCCCTCGTGCATTCAGTAGCCTTTATGCGCTGTCTGCACTGTAATGTGTTATCCCGTTTTTAATTTTTTTTTGTGCTGCATCATCCCTGCTTCATCTGACACCGTAAAGCTCCTTCAAGGTGAGGCCTGATCTCATTTTTAATCAATAGTCCTCACTGGCTTCTAATGGCTTCTTGCCTTCCAAGAAACACAGTCAGGGCAGTAGAGAGGGAGCCAAAGTGAGCTGTACTCTGCTGTGCTGTGATGACTAGTCAGTGAATCAGCAGAGAGGCCCCGGTGGCTGCTTCTGCACGAGCTGTAATGAAGTTTCCCCTCATCCCTCCGCTCGGATGTGACGCAGCGGCACCGCGCGGCCCTGGTTTCCGCCTGCACGCGTGGATGCTGAGGCCGTGGGTACCACTTTAAAAAAGAGACGGATGCAGACCACGCCCTTCCCCCACCCACCGAGAGAGGGCGCTGTGGCGACCAAAACAGGCCGACCGTCAGTCAGCAGCTTTTACCTCACTGCCCTTCCAGCAGCATCTCACCTTCAACCGGCCCAGACGCGCGCGCACCGCCGCACCCGAGACAGAAAATAAAGAAAACAAGACGGAGAAAGAGAGACGGCGTCAAACAAACCACGAGCAGAAGTCGAGCTGCACCCCGATCGCTTGCTTTAATGATGTAGGTAGAGCATCGTTTCGCATCTTATTCAGTCCGCCCGCCTCACTGCGACACGGAAACATCATCCAGCTGCGCATAAATAAACCGCAGCCTCCGTCAGTCTCAGGATAAAAACCTTCACAACCTCGACGAAGAAGGTCAAAGTCTCCGCGCGCCCCTCGTCCTCGTCCTCCTTTATTTTGACGGTCACATCAGGGCCCCCCCGATCTGCCTCCAGGAGCATCCTCACAGCCGAGCATCCCTCCTCTCTCCTCAACGAATCTGCGCAATGGCCGACGTCCCAGCGGAGTGCAACATAAAAGTGCTGTGTCGCTTTCGCCCGCTCAACCAGTCCGAGATCGTACGAGGGGACCAGTTTATCCCCAAATTTCAAGGAGATGATACTGTCGTCGTCGGGGTAAGTGAGGGGAGGGGGGGGAAGCGCTTTGTTGTGCACACAGGGCCCTCATCAATAAATCATCATCAGCTTGGTGGACCCATCTGTTTGGGTTTGTGGGTTGATCAGGGAAAACATGATAATCAGTGCAGCACACGGAAATATCCATCGTCATTTCCCCACCCGAGATATGTTAAACCATGAGATGACAAAGCAAAAAAGATATATTTATACATACGGCCCAATGTTGTTGAAATGCGCCTTTACCAGCTGAATGGATGACATAGCCTGCCCAACAACAGGGTTAAGCTACTGTACGTGCGCACTAACATCATATATTTTACACTGTAAGTTGTGTTTAACTGTGAGCCCCTATCAGACACTCATGACTAATCCTGGTTGTTAGCTCACCCTCACAACCTTCATAGAGCAAAATGATTGTTGCTGAATGTGACGTATTTTCCAGGCTTGGACTGATGGGTCCATTCACCCACCCTGGGTTTTTAGTTAATTAGCCTCTGACTAACCTTTCCTTAATGAAGGGGACAGACCTGCCCTGTTCTCTTCTCTGTTATGGCTGTATTATTCAGCAGATGTTGACACTTCATACAAGTGGTGATCTCTGTAGTAGTGCTGCATGCTCCCTTCAGTCTGTAGATTAATTTATAAGGGTGGGTTCACAGAATACACTGGCTTTAACATGTGTAGGCCAAACAGCTGCTGGCTCTCATGTGTTATGATAAGTGTTGCATTTCACTCAGAAAATCTGAATGTCATTCCAGTCAAAAGTGAAAAAGAACTCACTTTGCAGTACCTTCATCTAATTTCAACATTAGAACATTAAAACCTACCGATGTTAGTTTCTTACACAGTCCTTTTTTCATCGAGTCTATAGAACCACACGCCACTTTTTGGATTTGGGTCAGAAAAAATGTTCTGGTTCTCTCTTTTCTATTCTTGGCTAAGCCATTTATGTCTGATGAGGATGACAGTAAACATATCTTAGAGAGCATATGATGATTATCGAGGGCTAAAGGATGAGGAATTGTGAGCTGTCTGTCTCTGTCTTCTGGAAAAGAAGAGACAAATCTACAGGAATAATGTTGAACTTCCACCAGCAATAATGGAAACATCTCGAACGGACCTCGTTCTCTCCTGTCAGCGTGACGCTTTACAGTAGAGTCAGAAACTGATCTCTCTAATTGCCTTAAGAGAGGATCAATAACCATCCAGAAAGCTCATACATCACTTTACTGACCTGCTTTCTCTTTTCTCTGTCGCCATCTGTCTGTCTCTTCCTCAGTTTTTCCTCAAGCTCTTGTTTCTCTCTCTCTCTCTCTCTCTCTCTCTTTAGTCACTGTCTTTTTGATTCTCTCCCCCACGTCTGTTTTGCTCATCCATCTCTGTTTTTATGTCTCTTTCTCTACCTCCTCCTTTGTGCCCTCCCCCGTCCTCGGGACTGAATGTCTCTGTTAAATCACTGTCATGGGGGCGTCAGCCGATGATTCAATTTGTTAATGTCATTTAATACGGCTCATGTTGTGGCAGCTTGCACGATTGTGTTGCATTGTATCAGATGGGACAGTGACATACCGGGATTTTAATGGCCTCATTTCTGCAGCGAGGCTTGTCAGGGCTGAGTCACTCTTGAGTGTGTCACACAGTGGTTGTTATTTTGGGGACACATTTTGGAATTAACAAAATACCTTCACGCCTCCATTATAGGGATGAACAAAATGCCAGACTGCTGTAAAACATGAAAGATTCAGCAGTACTTCAAAGGAGTTTCTTGAAAAAACACACTCCAAGGCAACATCATGTTGATATATGGCAACATAGCCTTAATACACTTTCTAATGAGCTTTGTTTCTCTTCACTAATCAGTGTGTAGGAGCTTCATTTGCCTATATTAATGATCCCAAGTGATAATTTCCAATAGAATTTATTACTTTAAAATATTGTGTGTAGAAATTTTACACAAGACATGAAAGTGCTGAGCTATCTGCTCAACCTGTATGTCAATGTGTTTTCTTAAAGAGCACTTATACATGAATTTGGCTGGATTGTAGCCTATATATTTCTCTCTTTTTGAAGTGAGACTCTTATTTGCTTGTTTCCAAGTATTAAATGAAAAGATCAATACCTCCCTTCTGTCCATTGAATACAGCCAGTATGCGCCTGCCTTAGTTTAGCACAATGACTGGAAACAAGGGGACAACAGTGTGACTGATAAGCTAACCACCTCTTAACTTTTAGCAATAAATTGGTTCAGTTTATTTCCCAAATTGTTGAAATCATTATTTTATTGATCAATGACAAATACAGTACAGACGAACAGTACAGAAGTTAGTATTAATAGGTGTCGCTGGTCTATGGGAAAACCTACAGTGTTACAGGCAGGTAATAGCAATATACTGGATACATGGCTACTAATGGAGGGTCTGTGTTGTTTTCCATATTACTTTGACTTTATTATTTAAGCAAAGGAACATTTCAATTGCATCATTGATCCATGATCATAAAGATATTTTAGACTGGTCTGTAGTGTTGGTCCAGTCTTCATTTGGGTCTTAGATCAGTCTAATGTAAGTCTTCTACCCAGAATTCATTGCACCACAGTCCAGCTCCAGGCAGGTTGAAACTGCTTTGTGCAACAGATGTATTCAGACCATTACATCTCAGTCATTCTTTGTGCCACAGCCTGTGGATGTGCTATGGCTCTGACTGCTGGAAGAAAGAAGCACTGCAGACCTGGTTCTCTCACTCTGCTGACATCATCTTCTTTTATTGTGTACTTGGGACATAAAAGCGGTGTTGAATAAGCTTACATGCTCCTCTGTGGGTCCTTGGCTTAATTAAAACGTTACCTAAATCAAAATCCTGGCTGTCTGGTACATTTCAAAAACATTTGGTGATTCAATATTTTTTTTCTCCAGCAATGTAATATTCTGCAAATAAACAATTTGTGTCTATCTGAAACCCATTTAACTCAAACAATCTAGTAACTCAAAGAATACACTCTTTGTACATTTTTCCAATAATGAATTGAAGAGTAAGATGTGTTTTTATGTATTCACACTGCAGTAATAGTTGCTTTCTTTAGTAACAGACACATTAAAGAGTGTACATCTTATTCTTAATATTTTTATGGCCAGATAGTTGTCAGCAGTTGTATCAGCAGTATCAAAGTTGTATGACATTTTTAAAATTAATTTTAATTTCAGTTACTTAAATTCCAGCTAAAAAACATTTAATGTAGAAGAATTATTAAAACTACTGACCTTTTGAAAGTTACAATTTAAAAACAGGAAAATGAAACACAACCTGTGAAACAACTGCTTTCTCTCCTTTGTTCCTCTTGTAAACTTTTGTTTGTCCCTGGTCTTCACAGGGGAGGTCCTTTGCGTTCGATCGAGTGTTTCCAACCAACACCACCCAGGAGCAAGTGTACAACACCTGCGCCAAGCAGATTGTGAAGGGTACGGCTGCATTCACAGTAGCTACTCAGAGTTGTTTTGAAATGTGTGTGCTGTGTGGTCTCATTGTTGTTTTCTTTTGACCCATAGATGTGCTCGGTGGCTACAATGGCACTATCTTCGCATATGGACAGACCTCCTCCGGGAAGACTCACACCATGGAGGTGCAGTTCTCAAAACAATTAACAGTTTCTTCAAATAAAGCTTCATTATTATCCAGCCAGTCAGATTTGGAAGTCTGTGTACCACAAACTTGTAACTAAAGCAATTCGGAAAAACATTTTGTACAACTTCTTTAATTTTTGGGTGGTTTTGTGGTTAATATTTGTGTTCAGGATCAAATTTTTGTCCTAAACCTTTAATCATCATTGGTTTTGATTGAACAGAAACTATGAGAATGTAATAGCATTGTTGCATGACATCCCCATTCACCCCCATGTACTGTATATATTTGTATATATATATATTTATCTTCCTGCTGCAGGGCAAGCTCCATGACCCTCACCAGATGGGCATTATTCCACGCATTGCTGAGGACATTTTCAACCACATCTTTGCTATGGATGAAAACCTTGAATTTCACATCAAGGTATCAGATGAGTTGATGTCTTAAGCTTTGCCATATTTGTATAACTATATTGTTATATATTTATGTTAAACTGTGTGATTTTTTGTTTGGACGTGGCCCTTTTAAAATCTTTTTTGTCCTTTCTTTTTTTATGTTCTGTCACAGATAGGTAATTTTATTTCAGACCGAATAAATAGTAATTTAACTTGCTTCCCTTGTTATAAGACTTTATAATGCCATAAAACCATGCACTGTAAATATTATTATAATTATTCTCCAATAGGTTTCCTACTTTGAAATCTACATGGACAAAATCCGTGATCTCCTGGATGGTTAGTCCTGATTAACTCCTCATCACCACAAACAGTGTTTTAATTCTTCAGATTTTCCATTATGTAGCACCCATGTAGTAGTACTATATTCTGACACCCAATCTTTCTTCTGTTTCTAGTGACAAAGACCAACCTGTCTGTGCATGAAGATAAGAACAGGGTCCCATATGTCAAGGTTTGTGGAAAGCAGTGATTTATATGTATTATTTTTAAGGTGAACATCTGTCTGTAGGTGTCATGCATGCATCAAATCCTTTAACTGATTAATTCTCTCTTATATTCTGTCTCAGGGATGCACTGAACGTTTTGTCTCAAGCCCTGACGAGGTCATGGATGTGATTGACGAGGGCAAAGCTGCCCGTCACGTTGCTGTGACCAGTGAGTCTTTATCTTAAATATGAATATTGAATCACAAAAAACATACATAAATACATGAACACTGGAATTCATGAATGAAATCTGATTGTTATAATACAGTATACAGGGCATTCAGAAAGAGATCAGACATCTACACTTCTTCACATTTTGTTATATTGCAGCCTCAAAATGAAAAATGAAAAAAAAAAACATGTCTGCACTGTACTTAAGACAAAACAGACAAAACATGCAGTGAAACATTTGAGCTTGCCTCTCCTCTTGATAATATGGTTCACTGTTTTGCTGCTCTACATCCACAGCAAAGTGTGAGTTCCAGTGTAGGTTTCTCTCTGGTGCCAGCAGTAGCACTCGCAGCACGTTACTGACGCGTGAACTGACAGCTGAGTTCATGCAGCCCATTCTTTCCTCTTGTTATGTAATCTTCATCTTAGCGTGATGTAATTTCAAAGCTTTAGTCATCCCTAATGAAAAGACATAAGAACTTGTCAGATGGAGCTCAATGTAACGTGATGGGGAGTGATGGACAGTTATTTTGGATTTGGAGAAGATCAACAACAAAGCGTAGCAATGTGTCACACAGCGATTATCAGAGTCTAATAAGAGAGCAGAGTTCAGTGACCTGACAGTGGAGTTCTTAGTCTTATTGAAAATAAAATCTTCTTGCTCTGTAATATCTGCTCATTTTTTGGCCTCCGTGCTGCAGACGCAGCCCTCTTTGGTCCAGTAATAATATGCGACTAATGGCTCCAGGGTAATGCTGCATTATACAAAAAACTGTGATGTAATGTAATGTAAAATAGCAGCTAAAAACATGTGACCTAATTACCAGTTAACCCAGATTAAACAACTTTGAATTTCTACTGTCAAAACAGATTATGTATTGCAGCAGCCTATAACATTTGAAAAGATGAGACCACAATAAAGAGCTTTTCAAGCAACAACGCAGTATATTCATAGATTATTTCTGTAGCCGAGCCTTGTGCTGACTCACAGCTCTGAATTTAACCGAATTCGAGCGAAGTAAAAAGAACAAAATAAAATGAGCTTTGGGATTCAGTGCCCAGCAAAAACACCAGGACCATTCACTGTAATAAATCTCACCGTGCTCAGTCCTGTCTTCAGAGGTAATGCATTATGTGCCTCAGTGATAAGTGTGTTGGTCTGTCCTCACAGCAGACTTTCTTATTTTCAAGACATCACTCATTTAATTTTAACCTTAATATATCCTGTATTTTCAGGGGATACATTGCATGTGTCTCCAAACGACAGGCCTGAATCCAGACTCACATACTGTATGCCACAGGACTAGTGCTGCCTGTCTGTGTTCATATCTGAGGTTAATTTGACTGATATTGCCATGGTATTGTATTGTATTATTATATAATATTATTATGTATATTATTATTAAGGGAACAGGTTTGGTCTTAACACTGGTAGGAACACAACAACTCCTACAAAACAGAGAGGATTTCTGAATGCTGTCAACCCAATGGTTTCCTTAGCATATCATCTACAGTACAACCTTTATTTTACATTTAAATAAAAATTATAAACAATGACAGATAAAAGATTAAGATCATCAAAATCACATAATATTTTTCACTTTTACATTGCCATATCAATATTCAGCAGATGCACTAGTGTTTCCCTGTTCTCACTGACTTCACCTTTAAAAACAGCTCCACCTTCACCTGCTACAACAGTGTAATGTAGATTAGACACATCAGTAGACTGTAGGCTAATGATTGTAAAGCTGGTCATGTTGGGTAGCTAAACTACTACCTCTGGACCAACACTGTTAACTTACCACACACTGATCTGCTTTTGCCTCTTTACTGGCAGGAAGTGTGATGAAATGAAAACTCAGTTTGCCCATTCAGTAGCCCACTAGTGTTAAATAAATCATACATTCACTAAACTGATCTCTGACCAGTTCATATGTGGTGCAAGTTAAACTGATGTGAATCAAATTGACTTTCCTCCTGTGTGTTATTATGACATCAGGTATCATCCATGCAGATGTATTATGAACCAGAGGATTGTTGTTTATTGATTGGATGCCAAGACAAAATCCATCATGGTGACAAATTAAAAAGATGTTAACTGCTTTTCAAAAAGAAATGTAATAATCACCCATGATTATAAAAAGGCTGTTCTGTAGACCAGAATTAATATAAAGCCTTTAAATGATACTAATGTGATAACATTCAAATTATACAATAGTCCACCCTTGAAACTGGACTGAATGTACACAGCAGCAGACCAGATTTGCTGAAAGTTGTTTTCTCGGGCAGCACAGTCGTCTCTGTTTCCTTCTAATGCTTGCTGACTCACTGTGCTGCAGAACAGTGTGCTGATAGCAGACTAACGGCGCGACCCTCTGCAGACACTGAGCCGATGCCCTCAGATATCATCTGCAGAGAAACCTGAACTATCAGTCTGTGTATGCGTCCAAGGAAGAGAGGCTTGGCGCTGGTTGGCAGGATTGGTGCTGTTTTTATCTGCACTTAGTGAAATGGTGACGTTAGTCTGCTGCAGCAGTGGCTTATTAGAGTTAACACGGTTTATTTCATACATCTTCATAGTAATTTCAGAGTGACATGATCCTAAAAACAGCAGGAGAAAGTCATGTCATGGTCCCTATGGGTTGTAAAACAGATTACATGTACATATTTACATCATTTGTATTTCATCATTTGTGTCATCGTTTGAATTTATGTTGATTATTTTAATAACAGAGGCCTAGTTGTAGTCTCCTTTAATGTGACAATCATGATTTTTCCCTGATACATAAATAAGAAACCTTCAGAGAAAAAATAAATAAAAGCATTCATGACGTTGTTTCAGAATAGCTTAACGTTGATCAGATCTCATTTGTGAATACTGTTTCCTTCCAAAAACACTTTTAACACCAGTTTTGGCAATGCAAGATGAAATTTGTCTCTAAAGGGTCTAACACTTAGTTTCTGTATTTGTACAGACATGAACGAGCACAGTTCTCGCAGCCACAGCATCTTCCTGATCAACATCAAGCAGGAGCATGTGGAGACTGAGCAGAAACTGTGTGGAAAACTCTACCTGGTGGATCTGGCTGGCAGTGAGAAGGTAGGAGTCACTCGGGGCTAAAGATCTCCCAAATTATGACTCACCTGATTCAAACCAGACACTGTGTGTGTCTATCTTTCTCTTTATTACAGGTCAGCAAGACCGGAGCTGCAGGAGCCGTCCTGGATGAGGCTAAAAACATCAACAAATCCCTTTCTGCTCTGGGAAATGTCATCTCTGCCTTGGCTGAGGGCACGGTGAGACATTTCCACCCATCTGCCCTCACTTTTTTCTAGGCAATAGAATAAGAATTGAAGTTTCTAATGAAATATTAGAATATTTTGGTGACCACATGGAAAATGGCTGTTGTCTCACTTCCAACCCTAGGAGTTTTGTCCCTCACATTGGCTTGTTACTGAAAAGCATCCTCCCACACTCTTCTTTCATTTCCCCTAATTCAACAGCCAAAACTGTCCCTGCCAATTATGAGACTGGCTGGATGTGGCACAGTCAATCGACTGCTTTGACAGCAGTTTGGGGCTTTGTCAGGATTCCAGATTGAGGAATGAGAAAGCACTAATTTCTGCTGAATCTGTGAATCTCCATAGAAGCTCAGAATTAGGCAGGCAAAAGAAACGCACCTCAAAGATGTTGTCTTTTGGTCCCAAATTGATTCTTGATCTTGATCTGTAATTCTTCTCTTCTCCCCTCTTTCTGCCTCCTTTCTCTCCACCCCTCTTCCTCGCTCGTCTTCTCTCCTACAGAAAACTCACGTGCCGTATCGTGACAGCAAAATGACCCGTATCCTGCAGGACTCCCTCGGCGGGAACTGTCGCACCACCATGTTCATCTGCTGCTCTCCCTCCAGCTACAACGATGCTGAGACCAAGTCAACTTTGATGTTTGGCCAACGGTAGATAACATATGTGGATGCAGTGAACACATCTTGTCATTTGCCCAATATCATCCTCTCATTCTCCTTTTCCACACACATTTTGTTTTTCGGTGCTTTAGACAGTGTATTTGCATGTGTTTTCTACCCAGTTTTACCCAGTACAGTGTCATTGTAAGTTGCACATCCTGCAACATTGTAGTCGGAGGTCAAATTATATTTACTCCTCAAAGCAGGACAGTGAACTAGGTCATTTTGGCCTTATAAGGCAGATCAACCAACACTGCCCACTGCATTACAATACATACAGTGATAACTGTAATATAGAGTTTTGAGAGAAAGTTAACTTGATTTGTTATAGTCGGACTTTGTCATGATAGAAATAGGATCATTTCAAATAGTAAGGAAAGCAGAATTTATTAGATTATTGACCAGCCATTATTTTGTTAGAGTTTCCTTTTCTTTGTTGTCTTTTGGGCAGAATATCCAGTAGAACTGTTAGTGAAACACAAACACCAATCATCAGTCTTTATATTAGCTTCAGTTTCACATAGTAAGGATGTCTTTCTGTCTTTGTCTTCGTTCATGACAGTGCCAAGACTATCAGGAACACCGCCTCTATCAACCTGGAGCTGACAGCGGAGCAGTGGAAGAGGAAGTTTGAGAAGGAGAAGGAGAAGAACAAGACCCTGAAGGACACCATCCAGAAACTGGAGGCAGAGCTCAACCGCTGGAGAAATGGTGAATCGTGTTTGGCTTTTTCTGACTGGATGACTTTCTTTTCTTCCTGCAGAAGAACACAGACTCCTCTGTGTTATACTTTGTAAACAAAACAGCATTATTCTCATGTCCTCTTTCTTTGTCCTCGTATCCATCCCTTCAGGAGAGGACGTGCCTGAGACAGAGCGCACCACGTCAGAGGTGGTGACCCGGATTGAGACGATTGAGGAGCAGCGCCCCATTTTGGACAATGACACCTCCTCCATTGTGGTCCGTATTTCTGAGGAGGAGCGTCAGAAGTATGAGGAGGAGATCCGCAAGCTGTACAAGCAGCTGGATGACAAGGTTCAAACACACAAATATGATTTTAACCGATGCAAAACAGCTCTAGTTGCCAAGTTTTCTACATGAGCTTTAATGTAGTTCCATCTCTGTTGAATGGTGCATGTGCAGGTGTCATTTCCATGTTATAGGGGTTTTAAATGTTTTAAAATAAAATGTATATGATGTATGCAGGATGATGAGATCAACCTGCAGTGCCAGTTGGTGGAGAAACTGAAGCAGCAGATGCTAGACCAGGATGAGGTGCTTTCATGCAAACTCATACACACAGAAACACACATGGCCACACTACAGTATATTGTGAGAACTAAAACATTCACTTTTTTACTGACACACGCCATATTTCCCTCTTTCCAGCTCCTGGCCTCATCCCGTGGTGACGGGGACAAGGTCCAGGCTGAACTCGGCAGGCTGCAGGTGGAGAGCGACTGCGCCAAGGCTGAGGTGAAGGAGGTGCTGCAGGCTCTGGAGGAGCTGGCCATCAACTATGACCAGAAGAGTCAGGAGGTGGAGGAGAAAGGCCTGCAGAACCAGCTGCTGGCCGACCAACTGTCCCAGAAAATGGTACGTTGGAAAAGGAATCGTGTGAAAATCGACATAATGAGACCAAGTTAGAGACAGGAGGTCGGTGAATGTGGTGACGTAGGGGCGAGGGCGGGGACTGCTAACTCCATTGGCTGACAGAAAGTTAGCCAAAACGACCGGATCGCTTACTTCTGCTTTAAATGGCCATAGCTCAGTGGTCATGATTCTGACTCAGCTTTGTATTAAGCCCAATAGACTCTCCATCAACCAGCTGGTGTATAGCGAGATCTGAGTCTAGCTGCAGCTATTAAGGTTTCCTAAACATACTGTGGTAAGGCTTCACTAATCCTCACTGACTCTCTTTCTCTCTGCAACAGGCCAGCCTGATGGAGCTGGAGGCGGAGCTTTCTCGTATGCAGGAAGTGAGCGGTCAGCAGAGGAAACGCATCGCTGACGTCCTCAACGGTCTGATGAGGGACCTCAGTGAGTTCAGCTCCATCGTTGGCAACGGGGAGATCAAGCTGGTGAGTTGAATCGTAGGAGGACAACATCTACATATTAGGTGTATTATGAAACATTGTACCTAATGTGTTTCCTGTGTGTCCTGTTGAGTAAATTCTTTCCTCCAATCTCTAGCCGGTGGAGATCAGCGGTGCGATCGAGGAGGAGTTCACTGTGGCTCGCCTCTACATAAGCAAGATAAAGTCAGAGGTGAAGAGCATGGTGAAGCGCTGCCGCCAGCTGGAGAACATGCAGCTCGAGTGCCACCGCAAGATGGAGGAGACCGGGAGGGAGCTCTCCTCCTGCCAGCTCCTCATCTCTCAGGTGACGGATAAGAGGAGAGGGACAAGGAGGGATAGAATTGACTTTAAGGATGGGATATTAGATGGGCAGGAGTGAAAAATAAACTGAGTGTGGAATTGTGTTTGTGCAGCATGAGGCTAAGATCCGCTCCCTGACGGAGTACATGCAGAGTGTGGAGCAGAAGAAGAGGCTGCTAGAGGAGAGCCACGACTCCCTGAGTGAAGAGCTGGCCAAGCTGCAAGACCAGGGTACCAGGCAACACACACACACACACAGAAATACTAAAAAAAAAGTGGTCTGAAATGATTTTGATGTATATTTATGGTATCTGAAATGGGATTTAGACTGGGATTTCCCCTCAAGCTGTTATTAGGTCAGAGCTCTGAATGCTTTTTCCTCATTTTCCTTTTTTCAGATAACTCCCTGCTTGAAGAGAAGGATGCAGAGAAGGGAGAGCTTGAGGATGGGAACGTAAAGGTAAGAGGCCTTATCACTTGAATTTCTTTCACCCCAGATTCAGAAACATGAATTGTACAGTACTTGTTAAGATGTCACTATCTATGTCCCCTCATACTCTGTCTGTTTAGGAAAAAGAGCTTTCTCATTGTCTGTTGTAACCTCAAATCATCTGGCTCTTTATTTTATCTTTTCAGTTTTACAAATACTGCAGAAACAGAACATTTTTAAGAGACGTTGTGCATTTGCTTTTTCCGTTTGCAGAAGACCACTCGTCAGCAAGGAGAGTCTCACCGCGGCGTCCATCACAAGCAGCTGACCCGCCTGCGGGATGAGATCAATGAGAAGCAGAGGATCATTGATGAACTCACCGAGTCCGTGACAATCTTGATTTCTTCTCTCTGTTTACACAAATACACAACACATGGGATCACTTGTTTTTTGCTTGAATCTCAGTGTTAACATTGAGCTCTCAGGGCCACCGTAGTTACTTCCACTGTTAATGATGTATTATGGATATCTTTTTAGAAGTCGATCTATTATCTGTGAACTAAACACATTTAGTTCTTTCTCCTGAACATGTGTGTTGTTACTTCACACCGGCAGTCGTAACTCCAAGTTGGAGCTGGAGCTGGCTCAGGTTCGTGCCGACTTTGAACGCCTGAAGAGTCAGGACAGCAGCAAGAGCGAGCGCCTGGAGGAGCTCTCGTAAGTTTTAGGAGATGTTTTCATGATCATTTCTACAGACAATATATCCATATCGACAGAGTGGCTGGAAACAGTCCAAGTCTACCTCTTCCCAGCGCAGGGCAGTCAACAGTCAAACATCAAATATTACACTGTGGTGAAGAATGAGGGAGATGTTTCAAACAAGTTTTGCTGTTTCTGTCAGATTCCTGCATGAACGCCATGAGCAGACCAAACAGGACTTGAAGGGTCTGGAGGAGACAGTTGTGAGTAAATTATACACCTGTTGTGTGTGTGTCTCTCTGTCCCCATGCCTTGCTGTCTTATCAAACCTTTATCTTAATTCACAATGTCCAGAGTTGTCTTCCTGACCTTGTCTCCATCTATCTGTCCCCCAGGCCCGCGAACTCCAGACCCTCCACAACCTGCGCAAGCTGTTCGTTCAAGACCTCACGTCGCGGGTTAAAAAAGTAAGCAGCTGACAGACGACAAGAGAAAGCACTCACTTTTGAATGTTTTTTTTCTTCTCATTTTTATGGAGTGTGAGGCCTTACAGTAATAGCCCCTGATCAACCTCAGTAGAAATAACAGCCTCCGTTCCTCTTACTCCCTGGCTTATTCAATATCATATATGTGACACAAGAAATTCACTTTTATGTAGAACAGTGTAATACAGGAGGTGATATATGACTCTGAAAACAACCCCAATAATGGACAATTTACTCCCCTTATCATCTTACCAGTGTCTCTACTGACATTTTAATGAACTTGTTCTCACTAAGTTTGCAATGAAGTGATATTAGATCATTACAATGTGCCCTCCCAGATGCACATTGTCTCCATGATGACTGGACTTTCTGTCCTCTACTGCCCGAGCAACACACATAACTTTACATTGTCCATGCTCTTGTTCTGTGAATATTACTGAATTACTGTGTAGACAATATGTTTTTATGTTGATGTTAAAAAGTGGCAGGGTCATAGAGATGAGACTGACTCTACGCCCTTGGTCAAGGTCAGAATATTATCAATGTGACTAAAGTTAGGGTCAAAGGTTTTCTTCCACAATGACTCAAACGTGAGTTTGAAAGCACAAACTTTTCAAGAACTTTTCAAAGTGGTCAGTGAGTAATGATGTTTATGAACACATTGCTCAGCCCTAGCCAACTATTACTGTGGTTTTTGTTTCTGGTACATCAGTAGAAAACCTTCTCCCTCCCGTCCACAGCTCTGTTTTATTCTCTCATCTACTCCACAGAGTTCCGAAATGGAGCCTGATGATAGCGGGGGGTCTTGCACCCAGAAGCAGAAGATTTCCTTTCTTGAGAATAACTTGGACCAACTTACAAAGGTTCACAAACAGGTGAGAAACACACAAATGAAAGAGAGAAGCTGACGTTTGACATCTATCTTTTCCATTTCTATCCAAAGAGATGGCAGGTTACAGAAGCTGCACACAGCAGTTTGAGAAAATCATTTCAAACTAGTACAACTACTAAACTGCGTAACTATTTGTGCCACAACAATGCATTTTTCTTTGTGGCTAATTAAGTTATATTGCATCAAAATACTGATGGTGATGGGGAATTAAGTTTAAACATTCAACTCAACATTCAATTTAACGTAGCAAGTTAATTTGGGAATATTGCATTCAGTTTTTAATCGTCTCTGGATGCTCTCGCCCCTGTAGCTGGTTCGTGACAATGCAGATCTGCGTTGTGAGCTTCCAAAGCTGGAGAAACGTCTTCGGTCTACTGCTGAGAGAGTTAAGGCCCTGGAGACTGCACTGAGAGACGCCAAGGAGGGCGCCATGTTGGACCGCCGCCGCTATCAGCAGGAGGTCGACCGTATCAAGGACGCCATGAGGGCAAAGAACGGCCTGCGACGCCCCCATGCAGCACAGATAGGTGCTGAGCTGAAGTGTGATTCATGCCTTTTGTTTGTGTGTCTAGTGGGGGATTAGGGTTAGGGTGATGTTGAGGGTCATGGGGGGCGGGGTCATGACAGTTGACCCAGTTTCGTGACAGTCGACCCTGTCTGACATCACTGTATTTTCCTCACAGCCAAACCAGTGAGACCGAAGCAGCAGCTGCCAGTTTGCTCCCCCACAAATCCGTTCTACCCCTACCTCCGGGCTGCCGAGCAGGCCAACACCTACAGCAACGCCCTCTTCCAGGGCAACGTGACAGAGCCGACCTCTGCCAGCGTCAACTGCAACCCCAACTCTATCCAGAGCAACACGTGAGTTTGAATCCCTCGTTCCACCTTTGTCTGTTCAGTCCTGTAATTCTGACATCACAAACCGTTTTAAGAATTAGAATTACTTTATAAATCCCCAAAGAATCCCCAAAGAATAATAATTATTATTATTATTATTATTGTTGTTACTATTATTTTATATAAGGAGCACAGACATGCTGTATCACATGGACCAGTTGTATACAATGTTTATCTACCTTCTGTTTTTTCAAATTATCAGGGTTAGCGAGGCTTCTTAATTTGTAACTTTGCGTATTCTCTCTGCTGTGTTTTCCACAGAGTTTCCACAGCACTGGGCTACAGAGCAGGCAGATATAATGGAGACATACTGGAATCCTTCCCGCTCAACATTGACAACGGTACGCAAAAGAACACTTTCTACGTGCATCGAAGTTGTTTTGAGAATAATGATGTTATAGCTATGATAACATCATAACTGTATTAGCCTATTATTCTGAAACGGTTAAAATTCACTTGTTTTTATCTCAGAGTGTACATTCTTTACTCCTTTATACTATCAATTATTATATTATGGTATCAATTAGTTCATTTTAAATCATTATTGGTATTACTAAATTAGTATTAATATTCACAGCAGTTATCAATCAACAAAATCAAACTGTAGTTTTTTTCTTCCAACAGGCAACAGCATCAGTGAAACAAGAGACATCAATGACAACAGGTGAGGATGTCAGTGAGAATATGGCAAAAGAGAAAACGAGTTGTATACACAGTGAGCAACAACAGCAGATTCGATTGTGTACTAAGTGACGTGTGTGTTCACCTCTTGCATTAACAGAAGTGATGCTCACTGTGGCAGCGAGGTGGATGACTCAAACAGGCACTACATCATTCAGCAGGAGACAGCTGCAAGTTAATGCCATGGTAACGGACCACACACACACACACACTCTCTCTCTTTACAATCTTTTTCTACTTTGCACATTAAGTAGGTGATCAAAACAGCTTTTTATCATTTATGATATTGCCAGTCCTCATCTATAAAGATTCAGAGACACATAGCTTTTATTTCAGATAGATCAGATTATTACACTGCTCTTTACTCTGCTCCTCCAAAGCAGTCAATTGAAAGAGTCCAGTTGATTGAGAACTACTGTATATCAGCTGGTCTTTTATCTAAAACAATGAAAAGAGATCTTCACTCCACTGGCTCCCTGTATCTTTTAAAATAGATTTTAATATCCTTGTACTTGTTCACAAAGCTCTTTGTGGTTAAGCATCAGCCCACACTGCTTCTCTGTCATTTTATTATTCTTCCCACACAGATCTTCTGCTCCCAGATTTTATTGCTAGAAACTAACTTGTACCTATGCTCCACATGACAGAAGAAATATAAGCGATGCAGATTTATTTTACATGGCTTTTAGCAAATTTTCTCATATTTTACTATTTTTTACTGACTTCTCTTTTTTATCTTTCATCTACTTATTTTATCTTCTACCACATTTCTTCTGTCTGTTGTCATTCTTATTTTATTGTACTATTTGATTTTGTTATGATACAGTAAAGAGCAACTTTTATGAGTAACAACTCCTCTGGGTATGAAAAGTGATTTATGAATGAATTTTATTGTTATCATAATTTCAAATTACCTACATTTTACTTAACTGCTGATAAGTTTCCAAAGAAAACCACAAGATTTATTTCAGAATGATTCTCTCCTTCAACTTGGTTGATCTACAAAATCACATTATCCTTTATACAGTCTCCATGTTAGACTGCTGTTTTCTATTTAATGTCACAATTTGATTCTTGTTTTAGTTTTTTCGGTAAAACTAAGAATCAGCCCAACACCTGATGGCAGTTTTTGAAAAACACACAGCGATGATGTAAACAGTAGTATGTAATAGCCCTGCCTTTGCTGACTTCCAGTGGTTTAACTTATCACATACCTGGCCTGCAGTGATGTTTAGGTGTAATGGAGGAGCTCTATGACATAAGTTGTCACTGTCTTAATAGATGCAGCAAAACGCATTTTTTCCAATCATAGGGCAGCCAGTGGTACTCACACATTACACACAAACAGCATAGATCTGTGTTACACCAATGCTGACTCTCTATCACTGTCTCTCTCCAGAAGACGACCAAGCACTGTACCGACCCAAGGACCCTGCCGTCCCATCTGCATGCAGCCTGCCCCCCCTTCAACTGTATCACTGATGAAGATGATGATGAAGATCTGTAGCCCTTTACTGTAGCCCCTCCACCCCACCCCACTCCATCGCTCTAACGGTGACCACTCTCATCCAAGGGTTTGGGGTCCAGTCTCTTCCAGTTCAGTCAGTTAAACCGATACACAAAATTAGATTTTTTTTATGATTATTATTATTATTATTATTATTACAGATCTTGCAGCATTGAAAGAAATTTGTCAAAAGATGTCACTGATGCTGATTTAGGTGTTTGAACTGAAGTGGGGCTGGCTCCATCCCTTATTATTTAGTACATACATGTTGTAAATAATAGTGCTGTATAGTCCAGTAGAGGTTTTTCAACCAGCAAGTGTTTGTGGGAATGCACAGCCTCCACCGTCCCCTACACACATATTCTTAAGGGCATCATGTGGATGACATACTGTAGGCCGACATGACCTTTTTCCTCTGTCGTAAATAAGAGTATAGTGTGTAACGCCAGCTTGTAACAGAAAACCTACACTCTGCATGCATGTCGCTTAGCGGGTTAGCTTTCAAATCTTTGCATGTGTCATGATTCCACTCGGGAGCTGGTATGCTGCAAGTGAACCGTCTGATCGACTTGGACAGATGTCAGAGCTGGCTTCCCTTGATCTTGATCCTGGTCTTAGTACTTCAGATTTTCTATTTTCAACTGAATTTGAATCCCGACAGGAGGTTGTTGTGGTTTTATCACAGGACAAATGACAAAAATCACATCTGGGTGTAATTTTTATTTTCAAAGAAGAGAAAATCAGATGCAAAATGTGTGAGGGGAAACTCAGCCTAGTGTGGGCTGTTATAGAGGAAACCTTTGTAATTGCTTTGATACTGTGATGTTGCAGCCGTATGATGCCATTGTAACTTCAGGTAATGTTGCCCTTATCCATTTAATGTGGCTCCCCCCACCCGCACACTTTGACTCGTCTTTCTGAGCCTTAACAAGAGCTGATTTCTCATGATCAAACTAACACATGCATACATTTGTAATTACTACCTCTAGAGCTACTTATTATACATTTATCCCAGTGTACTAAGATATCAATGCCACAAGCAGCATCTTAGAGTTTATAGAGTAAGTTGCAACTTTAGTGCACCAATAGCTGTGAGTAGATTTAAATGCTCTTTTTAGAGCATTAGTTTTATTCTCCTGGATTTTCATGCATACAGTACACAGACACACAGTTCCTCTCTCCATTATACAACAGGATCAGACCTGAACAGAGAACATTTCAAAGACTCCTTAATGCAGGAGAGTCACCTAAAGTTAGGGCAGGTCAGATTGTGTCAAGCTCATTGTCAGAGGAGAAATATACTATATTAATATTCAAATGTATTCTTAACTCTCACGTACTTCCCCCTGCCTTTTCAAATTTTCAAATTTAAACAGTAGAACGTATTGAGACTGGAGGGATGCCATTCTCTGATCCGGTGTTTTCAATGAGATCCGGTGATCAGAGAGTGTTTACAGATGAGTCCCCCAGCTGAGCAGCCAGCAGTCTGGCATGGACAAATGGTTTGACAGAAGTTTGAAGATTGTTTATCAGGTCATGCTGTAACTCTTGGCTTCGAAATCCTGACCAGCCAATCAGGATACAAGAGAGCAGCATGTCTGCGGTGGGTGAGGAAGAGATGGGATTGAGCGCAGTCACTGGAAATACCGTTCAGATTAGACCAAGAGGTGCATTGTTCCTTAAGGAAACATGCATACTAACAAATTAAAATGAAAAGAAAAGGCAGACAGTATTTTGAAGCTAATAGTGCCTTCTGAGATTATAAATAACTTGTAATATGAGTTCATGAGAGAGATATAATTTGTTCTCCATTTATAGTTCATATTCACATTTTGACCAGACATTTAAATTATGTGTCTCTGATCTGAATTCTCTGATCACAGTTGAATAACAGAAACTTCCAATTTTGTATTCCAATGTATTTCACTGTGGAAAGTTCAGTGCATTAGGTTGATTGCATGACTGGACTTGTTCTAACTTTGCCCAGGTAGGAACTCAGTATGAACCTCAGTCCTCATTCATGACTGCACCTCTCATTTTCTTTCTGGCATTAACAACATCTCAGGGCCTCACATTCACAATCACAGCGACCACAGGCCACCATCACCACCACCATCTTCCTTCATCACCTTCAAACTCTGCGATCGCAGATAAACAATCAGGTCAGTGTGAGTTCCTCGAGGCTTAGCATGGGAATGGGATGATGAATTTAACGTGCAAGAATAACATCATTTTATACATGCATAACATTTCCATTCTAGCTCATGACATCCAAAGTAAAATGATCCCTCAGCTGCACCCTGGTCAGACCCTACTGTATGTGTCCAAACAGACCCTCTATTTGACATCATGTTTTAAATGTAATAAATCATTTTAAAGGAGGGGGAACGTGTACTATATTGTCACCTGTCTGATTTCAACATATCTAAAATTTCTGTGCTATATATTGTTAATCTTGTAAGTAAAAACAGCGTGCCATGACATAGTAAAATGTAAAAGAAAGGTACACGCTAACTTTGTTCAAAGAAATGTTTGTTTTATTTATTTCTGTATGCCAGTACTGTAGCGTCAACATGATTATGTGAAGAATCACCGTGCAAAATTTCTGTATATATAGACACATCACTATGCTGTATTGTATGTGAACCATTGTGTTGTAGGAAAAAGTTCAATAAACTTGTAGAAAGGAGTTTGTTGAGGGATCGTTGAGATCCAAAGGATTGTTTGAATTTCATGGCAGCTGAAAATGGCTCCATCTACTGGAGGGAAATTGGTATAATAACACAGGGAATAAAAGCCATTTCAATGGCTGGATATTCTTCCACACACATCTCACACATCTTCAACTTCAACTCAAGAGACTTCAATAGAGTTCCCAGAGCACGAGTAACACAATTAAGAAGTAAAGAGAGGGCAATACCTCACTTTTACTTATCTCTATCCCAGTATTTATTTTTCTTTATTTACTGCAACTCCAGTGAAAGCTCTGATTTGATTGCTATCAGTGACTACTGCTGAGTTGTATGTTGGGCGCTCTCGGTTGTTATCATAACCTCTGACCTAAACAGGAAGTTAATTTTCAAACTATGTTATCAATGGAGCATGTGCCAAAACGTATGACTTGAAATTGAAGCTGGCTGAAACTCATCCTGTAGAGAGATAGGAACGTCATGACTTCATAATGGGAAAAATGCAAAACTCGACAACTTGACTCAGAGTCTTTGAATCATATGAAGACAATTAAAACTGCTTCTTCTGGACGATGGGTTTCCTGATAATGGACATTCAACATGGGGACATGGGGTTACAACAAAAAATCTAAATGACAAAACATTCCTATGTTTTACATATATTAATAAAGGCAAACAATGAGTCTAGTTTGCATACTGATCATTCAGGAGAATCTGCATTAATGAAGTTGATCTTCAGTTGTATGTACCAATTTTAATTTCTCATTGCATTATCAAAGACTCTACAGGTCAAGTGCAACATCAAACCCATTACTTCTCTGTATAAACACTGTCGTCAGCCACATTTCCCAGATTCCTTGGAAGTGATGAAAACCCCAGACTCCACAGGAACTTCCTCTGTGCCCTCTTGTATTATAATAAGCTGCTCTTCATAGTTCCCACAAGAACGGAAGCACTGTTGTAAACAGCAGTGGCATGTGAAGCATGGTGTGCGTGTGATGCTGTATGTCCTTAAAATAACACACACTCAGCTAATAAAAGATGATCAGGCTGGGATGGATCAGAAAATATTATAGTTAAGTGCAAAAACTACTGGAAAACCATTACAACAGACGGAGAGGAACAGGTTTCTCAGACTTTCTCAGGCTGCATAATGGGTAGCTAATAAGAAGATGATGTAACTAATCCTCAGTATCAAAAAATAACATTTTAGAAAAACAAATTCATCTTTAGGCTGTTAAGCCACTTTAGATGGCTGGTGCTCTGTAAAACAAACAGAACATGACTGTGATGAAGTCTCAGGCATAATGTTACAGTTCTGCTTATGATACATTATGACATAAAAACAATATAACAATACATTGGCATTAAAATATTTTTATGAATTTAATTTATTATTTATTAATGTATTATTTATTAATGAAATTACTTTTTTAACTAATTGTTTTGTTGGACTATGGCTAACAACTAGCATGAAAAATATCTGTGTTTGAGTGTAGGCTAGCTAACGAGAGCAGGAAGTGCTTTACAAAATGTAATGAGGTAAAACATAGACATCCACTTTTAGTTTTTTGCTACAAGTTTTGATTCAGACTACATTTTGACCAGATTTTGACACAGAAAAAAGAATTGATGTGATATTTCAATGTGATTGGCTATTCGGATCCCATATGCACATAAGGTCCAGTATCCAGTATTCCTGAGTTAGAGATCCCTTGACTTCCACTAACTCGGCGGCGCGCTCCAGCTGCGCGCTCCCGCTGCCCCGTGGATCTGAGAAACCCGAGGAGACTCGGCGGTGGGAGGAGGAGGACGTCACACACCGCTGACCTGAAGCACAGGAGCCGGCGGAGCAGAGGAGTCCTCCACACCTCCAGGTGGACACACACTGACGCAGGCAGGAGGAGCCTTACTGTGTCTGTCCACCACGGTGCTGCAGCAGATGAAGTCCAGTACTGCTGTTGAGTGTGGACACGAGGGGAAAGACGCAAGGTAGGAACCACACACACAGATACAAACTGACAACGACTGGCTGATGATAGATGATGTTGGTCTGTGAGATGAGCTGTTAAACCCCATGCCACAATGAAATGCTCTTGAAGTTGGAACAGTGGTGACTTGATGATGATGATGATGATGATGATGATGATAGTTGTGGTGGTGGTGGTGGTGTCTTTGATGGACATGTTACAGTTAAAAATTCTATGGAAATATATTGTACTCAATAGTCTTGAATTAGCCTACTACAGCTGGAGAAGCCCAGTGTGTAAATGAAGAGGCCTGAAGATGTGTGTGAATCTGCATTATATCTGCAGCATGTTGAGGTTTTCCCACTGTGACATTTCATGTCACTGAGCTGCTGGATTTTCAGAAATTCTCTTTTTTTCTTCTTTTTTATGTTGATTCAGTTTATGTATTGTTCATCAAGATTCAGATCAGGTTTGATCTTGTAAAACACAATGCTGACTCGTCATATCCAGTCACGTCTTTTTATGAAAAGCACATCAGCAGCACTCAGACATTTTGGGACTTAACAATTCAAATTCCCTTACAAGTGGTTTATAAGTCATATCTACATACTTATAACTATCTAAAGCCTTATTGTAACTTACATGGTGATATGTTTTTTACACTTTGAGCTCCTTTAACCAATTAGTAGTAGTATCTCATACCGTAAATGTGATTATTGAGTGTTGAGAAATAATTTCATCTTGCCAAATGATGAGGCTGCATCATGTTTTCATACAGGTTGTACTTATGTATGTATGAAAACTGTTAGAACTTGTTTTATTATATTATTAAGTGTTAAAAACCAAATTAATGACCTCATTATAAGTTATTTATAAGGACAGTTTTATAATAAGGTGGTGCTTCATCATTCAAACAAAACTCACATTACAAATAGATTAAATGATCCAGGTAGATATTCTTTTATCTGAAGCCGAAGACAAAGTAATAATATCTCCAACTATTTGCTTGGCCAATGGTGAGTTACCTAAATTGATGATGTGGTGACACACTCACACACGCAGCACCGTGGCACCAGGACAGTGTGCTTCAAGTGTCACTCCTGGATCAAAATGATATTTGACCTCCATCACTGCAGCTCATGTCAATCCGCATAGAGAGAGGTATCTGTGAGGAAGAACTGTTTACTGTTTCATGTCACATTTATCATCAGCTCATCTAAAACAAGTTTAATGCGTCATACACAAATGGCAAGTTTAGTTTGAGATGAAAGAGGAAATCATTTACAAAACTCAACGTAGACATGGTCTGGTTGCATGTTAATTTATTCTTAGATTTATTGTATATCAGAGTCAGTTTAGAAATGAAGGAAATCAACAGTCAGTAAGTCAATTACAAATTAATTGCTACAAGATCTAGTCACAAATGTTTGACTATTGATAGCAGATATCAACGTCTGTGATGAATTGGTAGAGTCATTTACATTATCACTTTGCTGATGCTGATCAATACATAATTGATAGATATTAGAAGAAATATCTGCTGCAGCTTTGAACTGCTTACGCTCTGTGTTGCTCCTAATGTTTAGTGCACTTCCTGTGTGACCTGAGCTGTGTGACATTGCTTCTGTGGCAGCTGTTACTGTCTGTCCTTCCCTCTGTCCGTCTGTGTGGCTGCGTCTTCTCGGCCGGGAGGCTCCGAGGCTTCTCCTCTGTCGTGTGGCACAGGATATAAATAAGAGGCTGAAGGCTTTTGCGTGTGTGTGTGTTGTTTAACCAGCTGCCGGGGGAGGTTTGTTTGTCTCCTCTGAGTGCAGGTGTACTCACTGGCCTCTAGATGCTGTTCTCAGGCCTGTTTTAAGTCACCACCACCCACTGGTCAGCACTTACCACCCTGCTTTTACCTCAATGCTCTCGGCCTGTTTGTGTTGGGTCAGCATCACCTGTCTAGTGTGTGTGTGTGTGTGTGTGTGAGAGAGAGAGAGAGAGAGAGAGAGAGAGAGAGAGAGAGAGAGAGAGAGAGAGAGAGAGAGAGAGAGATGTGTGTGTCTGCGGAAGAAGAGAGGCAGCTGAACAAGGCGGTATGCATGCTGCATCTAGAATAATTGGATGTCAGGTTTCATCCACATCTGAGATCTACAAGGCCAGACTGCAGAAGAAAGATTAAAATTTTAAAAGACCCCTCCCACCCAGCTAACTGCCTTTTTAAAGCAGATATCAGTGGAATGTTTTTGTTAATATAAGTCCTAAATAGTCCTATTTTCCGTCAGCAATCACTTACATGAAGTATTTCAGCCTAAACACGAGTCTCTCCGTCACTCTGCTCTGCTGTAACCCGAGGAGAAAATTTTCCTTGTGGGATACAAGTGTTATCCAATGAGGAGAGAGAACGGCATGAAGGGCTGTGTGTGCAGCCAAGGGATGCGCGTGAATGTGGTGACGTAGCACGAGGACCAATTGATGCCTGACAAGGGCGGGGGCTGCTAACTCATGGTGCGTTCAAAGAAACTCGTACTTTGTGTTTTTCCTTCCTGTGAAGTCATACCAGTTCGATCTGGTACGAGTTCACGGGTCGGAAGTTACGAGTGGCCGTTATAGGGAACTTTCACAGACAACAGGATGGTAAAAACACGAGCTACGGGTTACCTGGAACGCTACCAAGTCGTAGTTGTGACTTGAAGCTGTAACTTACGGTTTCAAAAGCCTGCCTTGAACGCAGCATTAGCCGAAACGGCCGTGAAGCTGATATCTGCTTTAACTTCTTGCCCTCACAAAAAAAAGACTGAGGAGCATAAAATCCAGAACAGTACATACCCACAAGCTGTCAGACTCCTCAACACCTTAGAAATATTATTTTAAACACCTTGGTTCATTCAGTGGGGCAGGGTATTGTTTTAATGTGCCATATTTATTGATTATCTATTTATTACTACCTTTATTGTGCACTTTACTCTGATTTTATCATGTATTGTATTGGGTGTATGTTTGTGTTTTTATGTCAGTGTGTGAAGCCCACTGAAACAAATCCCAATCAACAATGTTGTTGACATGGCAATAAAGTATTGAAACTTGAAACTTGAGAGAGAGAGAGAGATTATTTTGAAGAACCATTATTTTGAAAGTCTCAAGATAAGAAGCTTTATACATACTCCTCACATGTGCAGATGTATGACTCTCATTTAAATAACGTTTTAATGTGCACATAATATACACAATACAGTGGGGGTAGTGTCATGAACAGGGCAGTCATTTGTCCTTCTTCAAGATGGAGAAATAATGATGACGTTTGAAAGTTAGAGAGAATTTCCTTTTCCTGTGTGTGTGTGTGTGTGTGTGTGTGTGTGTGTGTGTGTGTGTGTGTGTGTGTGTGTGTGTGTGTGTGTGTGTGTGTGTGTGTGTGTGTGTGTGTGTGTGTGTGTGTGTGTGTACTTGTCTGGACAGAGAGAAGCATGGGAAAGTTTGCGGGGCAGACCACCATCAGTGACAGTCACATACAAAGATCTAAATATTGACAGCTTGATATCTACACTATTTAACAGAGGCAGGGCCACATGTATACTCAGCCATGTACAGCACATGTTTTATATTAAGATGACAGTACAGTGCTCATACTGGCTTTAATCCAAACCCCTTCCTCCTATGTCCTATGCTACACCACCATAAAAAACACTTTTATTGTTAAATGAGTGTAGAGGCTATAGAGTGGGAGAGAGGAAATACCCAAAACAAGTGTAACTACTTTTCAAAGTGCTTTTTTATAAGGCTTTCAGACCTTAAGATATAGGTTATAACTTATTCTTTATACAGTGTTTTTTTATATATATATCTTTGAACAAATCTCCAGTGTGTGTGTCCACCAACAAGAAGTGTAGTGAAAGCTTCCTTTCCTACTGAGATCTCAACAAGAAAGCATCCTTGGCCCAGAAAATACAACCAACCTGTTAATTAAAGAAGAAGCTTGGCATTTTGGGATGCTGTGTTTGATGAAGATTGATATCACTCTCAGGACTGTGCGGTGAATGTGATGCTAGAGTCAGCAGGCAGTTCACTTGGCACAGGGTTCAGGATTTTAATTTACAGAAACCACAGTGAGATGAGCCTCTGTTTTTTCCTGCTGCAGTTTGTCCATGATGCAGTGGATGACTTTTTCTCCAGGGCTGTTGCGACTTGACATTCAAGGTTATGGCTGCAAAGTGAATAATATAGGAGTCAGAGCATCAGCAACCAGCCTAAGGAACATGCACTATAGGTCAAGGCTGTGGACTCATTTTACTGTAGTAGAGATCACAGCATATGGTTAGTAAATGTACTGCAGCAAGCTGTGAGAATAGGAATAGCAACAATAGCTTAAAATTTAAAACTTTAGATTTATGGTCTGTCCTCAGTTACTTTTTTTTCTCTCTCTCTCTCATAAATGTGGGCCATCTTTATTTGTCGTTCTCTTAGGTTAAGCCCTTCCTATACCATACTTGGCCTGCCATAGTTTTTTTTTTTTTTTGTCCATACTGTTACTGTGGGCATCATATTTCAGACAGACACACACACGGAGGAACACACGACTCTGTGAGAACAATATGTTTAGAAAAAAACAGTCAGTTCATTCTGAGCGACCCAAACAGCTCATGGTGATTTATGGCTCGGCAAGGTCAGCTCCAGAGGAGGCTGCGAGGGGGTCACACAGACAGACAGTTGGACGGCCAAAATAGACGCCTCTCCTCCTCTGTCCCGCTGGGTCGATTTGTCTCTCTCAACCCAAAGCCGTCGTTGTTAAAGCAAGTCAGCCTGGATGTCTGGGTCCAGTCTGTGTAACTCCATGGCTGGCTGCATGATTTTCTCCTTTGCTGTGTTGTGTCATGCTGGATTTAAAAATCAGTGTAGGACTATTTTAGCATCCAGTGGAATACTGAGCAGTTTTGTATGTCATATGTATGTCAAGACTATTACTGTGACATTCCTGTCTACACCTTCGTAAAGTGGGTCAGTACATGTATAATGTTCTCATCTCTGCTAAAAGCTGTGTGGCACCAAACTCAATTTACTCTACTTGAGTTTGAAAAGCATCTAACCTCAGTGGAATCGATGTTATTTCATTGGATTCCAGGATCAGCTGAGCTGTGCGCGTTTCCACCTTAGTGAGAACCACTGTGGATACAGCTATATGGTGCGGCTTTGCAGAGAAACCATAGGGTTTTTGTGCCAGGTGCTTTCCTTGTCCACTGACCGCAAATTACAGATCACAAGATACATTAACCGTCAGGAATGAAAAGCTTGTGGTCAGGAACACAAGCATACTCTCAATCTGGGCAGAAAATAGACACGTCCCTGCAAAAACAAACAATAAAGATACCATGAAACAGAAAAAAAAACAACTTGTGTTGCAGCTGACTTAGTTTGGGTTGCAGCAGAAGCTTCTGCAGCTGTTTAGACTTCCTTTAAAGGATTCAACCATCCTGATCTGCTTCTTTAAAAAAAAACATTTTCTCTTTCACTTGACTTTCAAGAAGCCCAGTGAAAAATAAGGAGCTGTCATCTGACAAAGAAAATGATTTTTATTTTTAAAGACAATATTAGTTTAATTTATGGGAGAAGTCCATTGTCCACTTCAGAAGGTACCTCTAATAAAAGACGGGCAGAATTAAAGCCCCTACAAAGATCTTTCATTTTGTGTTGATTGACCTCTGGCCCCTTTAGACAAAAGCCGGAATGAAGACTGCATTTCCCATGAGCTCTAGCGTGTATCGTTGTAACTTTGCTTATCTGGCTCGTGTGCCAGGGCTCCAGACTTACTTTTTTGTGAGCAGTTTTAGGCAAATTACTCTGGAAAAGTATTTAAAATACTTTAGAACAGCCTCTAGCAGGACAGTGGATTAGGCTGACTATAGCCGGTGTTCAAGAGCCGGCTATGTCGTCTCACGACCACCGGCCATGGAGTGTGAGCTCCGATCGGCCGAGACAGACGGGGGGTCTCGGTCGGTGGAGCACCAGGACCGCTGAGGGCAGTGAGACCGAGCTGCCCTGCCTACCTGACCACTACATAGCTTATCTTCACACTAATGGGCTCATTTGCTGCTGCAGGTCACACAGAGACATCAGCAGAAACCAGAGACTTTTGCATATCCAGTTAAAAGTTCCTTGTAGGGGCTTTAAAATAAAATCACTGGCCTGCTTAAATAGCCTTCAGAAATATGAAGTAGTTGCTAATGTGTAGGGCCCACAGTCCTGAGGATATGACTGTATTATTTAACATTAGAAACATGTCTGCATCATGTCAATAAAGAGGTTCAAGAAACACCGAAGCAGCCAGTTCCTCATAAAAGTGTCAATTATATGAACTTCCTGTGTAGCCCAGCTTTGACCCCTGCTTGCTCACTGGAGGAAATGCATCTGCAGCTATGTTAACTACTTTACAGAATGGTAATGAGGTGCTAGCTGCATAAGTCAGACCTTGTGAAGATGCATGCTTGAAGTGCTGAGGATGCTGGGGGCAAAAATAGAAGGCCAAGGCTCGAGGTGCGTTTGTTTCCATCTCTGGCTGGGATTAGCAGCTTCTAAACACTTTGTTCTGTTAAGGCTATTGTAACCATGTATGCAGACTCGTGAACACGCATACACCTTTTTAAATCCACTCTGGCACACCAGGACATTGACATGCTACTTCCAAATACAATGAAGCCAGAGTTACGTGCGTGTTTTATTGGCTGTTTTTATGTGTCTGGAGCTGTTAATGTTGCACAGACACATTCCCAGTGAGGATTAGAAAGATGATGGGGTAGGCTGCAGACTCAACCCAAATAATAACCAGTAAATACTTTTCTCATCATGTGTTTTATCCAGTGTGTTCATAAAATATTCAGCCCTTCAGACTTTCAATTTGTGATTTTGCATCCATATTGTACTTGTTTTAAATGCATGTTTCCTCTATCAATCTTCACTCAGTCAGTACACCATTATGAAAACATGAAAACCAATTTTAGAGTTTACTTTTTAAACTTTTTTTTTTTAACAATGAACTCCTCTGGGTTTCTTTAATCTCACCTGCACATCTGGTTTGCTGTTTTTATGCTGTTTTTCTTGCTTGTTAAATTGTGCAAATAAATTAAATCTAAAAAAAAATCTAACTACTCGTCTGGCCAAACTATGAACTACATAAAGTAACTGAGGGAGGAGAGCCTTGGTAACACAGGTGACCAGGGACTTTGTGCTCCAGAGATCCTTTGTGGAGAGAAAGAAGTGGTAGAAACTACCAGCAGGGATTTGAGGAGACTACAGACTGAGGCAAATCAAAGACTCTCAGAAACTGTAAGAAACAAAATGATGTGATGGATGAAAGCGAGACTGGACTGTTTGGTCACTGATTGCTCATTATCTGTGCAATACATCATCCATCCTGACAGAGCTGCAGAGGCTGTGCAGAGCAGAACAGCTGGTGTGTCTGAATACTACATGCACAGGCTAAATGGCAATGCCCACTGTGATCTGCCTTGGCCACAGGGAGTGTTAAGATGATCACATGACTTCCTGTGTCTCGATATTCCTAACCCTTATGTACAAGTCTTAAATATAGGAAGAGCTGTGAATCAGCAACTGCACAATCCATTTCTCACTGCACATTTATTCAAAAACTACTTTGACAAACAGTTTAGGAAATGTTTGGTTAAGTCTCGAAACTGACATTTGTCACCAGATAGTTTGTTTGTGTAATAATTTGAACTGATTAAGTGATTAATTTCCATAAAATAGGTTGTATTGAGCTCCTGATAAACAAAAACGGAAGTATAAAACTTAAAAGATATTTCTTTTAAATGAGACCATCGGAAAGGGTTAGGGGCGGGCCCTTTACTGCATGTCATTCCCCCTCTCTCTGCCTCCCCATTTCCTGTCTCTCTCTCCTATGCTATCAAATAAAATCAAAAATGCCCCAAAACATACTTAAATTAAATTACAAATAGTTGACATATCATTTTCGGATTGACAATTTTCCCAAATGCACATGCAGTTGTGGGTTGGCTTTGCAGAGCAGTGACAGCTTGAACTGTTTTGGGTGGAGAGAGCTATTCTTTGCTTTGAATTGAACAGATGCATGGGTCCTCAAATACAGGGAGCAAACAGCACAGCTAACATGTAAAAATATGATTTAGAAAAAGTATGGCAGCCTGAATTAAAGAAACACAAACAGTGAAACACAGCAACAACACAAGATTTAATTTTGGCAGTGGCGCTCATCTGATCCTCACACAGCCTCTGTGCACCATGCAAGGTTTGTGTGTCACAGTAAATACCCCAAGGTCACACACACAGAGGGCCAGTTAAAACTGTATTGATTTTTTTAATCGTCCAACATCCCACCAATGATGCATATTCACTTTTAACCAGGCAAATTGCAATTCACCATAATGACTTGACAAAGAAGCATAAGTGTAGGGGGCACAGATTGTACAGTAGGTTAGGTAAAACATCCTGTTTGGAATATACTAAGAGTGAAACGGAGAGAGAGAGAAGGAGTGAGGCCGAGTAAGATGAGAAATATGAGAGCGAAGGATACAGAGAGATGAGGACAAGGGCAACAAGGCCTTGTCCACGGCCAGTTGAATCAAACAGCTTCTCTCCTCTGGCTAGGACACGTTCACTGTGCTCAAGCCTAATACCACAGACATGCTGTCACACACACACACACACACACACACACACACACACACACACACACACACACATATATAGCATATTTTTTATTCTCTCTCATCGCTCCTCCATGCTGCTCTTCCCCCCCCTCCCCTTCTCCTCCTGTCTCTTTGTGACTTTTGCCCATTTGCCTTGTCAACCAGTAGAGTCAGAGTCAGTGTATTAACGGAGCCTGGAGCAGGACGAGAGAGTGGGAGAGGGGAGAGAAGAGGCAGGGACATGAGGACAACAATGATAGCTCCAGTATGTGACAACAACAACAGAATTAACACACGTGTTTGTCCTCTGGCTTGTTCTCAACTGCTGAAGTCAAGGCAGAGGACACACCACTCTGAGACACATTATGATGATGAATAAGTTGCTCTGTTGCCGGGTAAGATACATCTGATAGGTCCGTTTACTCCTGTTGGTGCGTCATTGCTCACAAGAGTGGGTTATGCACAGAAATAGCTACATATCATGGAAGTATGACAAAAAAAATCATTGTGTACTTGAGATTTAGTGGTGACTAAATTTCTGTTTAGAATTGAGTAACTAATTATTACAAGTCTGTACTACTGTTTAAAAATTATCAAGAAAAATGGTAACAAGAAAACTTAAACAAACCAAACCAGGGAACATGGTATTAAGCCTGCTGGAGCTCAGAGGTCTGTTTGTGCTCAGTTAAGATCTGACAGCCTGACTTGGTTGTGGAAAGTGGACGGTTGCAGTTGGTCCTAGAGAAGGACCGACAAAGTCTCTCTCAATGTCCTTTTCATCACTTTCTCTGAGTTTAACTTTTCCTGGAGAGTCTGCTGAGTGTCCTAGTACTGACATTTTTTTTTTGAACATCTTGTATGTGCAATTTGATCAGTTTATATAATATTACATACACACTATGACATACTGTATGGTGACACAAAATATGTGGTATATATGTCTTATCCAATTAACACAAATGTGTAACTGGATACCATTATGAAGTGATGACATCTTATAACCAAAAGGTCAACTTCAGTGTGACATCACAATGTTTTGCAAAAACACCTCTGGCCATTATTCACTTTAAACTCAGACGGGTGAGTGTGACCATGCAGGTGATTCTAGCTTACCTTTCTTTTTACTTAATTTTGCAGTTGAAGCTATTATAAGGTATTATAAGTGGCGCCCTATAAGCCCACATGTGACACACCTTTACATGTGTGACATATGGCACTTAAACTATAAAACGATTCATTCATTCATTCATTTCAGTGACAGAAGAAACATCATCCTCACTACTGCAGCTTTCAGAACAGTCCATTATACTGTATTTGTCATAAAACTGAATCATCCATCCATCCCTCTATTGGCTGCACGGTCGCGGGGGCTGGAGCCATTCCCAGCTGACTCCCTGCAAGGGAAGTGCGTACCGGACGGGTCACCAGTCTGTTAGGGCCAACATATAGATACAAACAACCTCACACATTCACACCATTGGACAATTTAGTGTCAACAGATCACTGAACTCTCCCTCTAAGAAATATTCAAGCCTATGGAAGAGAGAAGAATTTAAGATTTATAACAGGCTGGTTACTATACTTGATTTTGAGATGTTTTTATTTCCATAGCAGCGTTTCATTCTGCTGCCGATGTGAGAGCTTCATTAAGAAATGTGAGAATGAGGATTTTGATGTGTGAGGTGTAACAAAGTGACAGTGAAACACTGTAGTTGATTTTTTTTTTTAAAGTGTTGAAAGAGGAATGTGCTACATGTCTCACAGTGTGGGTCAGACTTCACAGTCAGTCTATCTCACTCTGTCACTCTTTGTCTCCGCTTTGACATGACCAGGTCAAACACACAGAGACGAGATATTTTTGCTACTGTTTCACAACAGCTGCTGTCTGTATGATGTTTCACCTGATATCACTGCCTCTCGAGCACTTTTTCTTCCCTTCTCACGTCTTCACTTCTCCTCCTTGACTCCTGCTCTGCTCTGTCTCCTCCTGTTTCAGTTCCAGTCACCACAATATGTCAACTCAAACTCCTCAGCTAGTGAAATATGATTAATATGATGCAGTTTCAGTATTCACAAATTCTCCCCTCTTCCCACTCGTTGATCGTTTGATTGTCAGATGCCCCCTCTCTCAGTTTGGCTTCACAATGATCTTGTGACAGGACGATATCAGGGCAGGGGTGGTTTTGCTGCCACAGTGACAGCATTGAGTTTATAAAAGCCCCGCTGCTGTGGCTTTGATTGTGTTAGCCAGCAGATTATCCCTCTGGGAAGCAGCAGCCTGATTCCCTATTGGTTTTGGAAAGTATTAGTTGAGACCTAAAAGTTAGTCTGTTCTGTGTTGAAAAAGAAACACAAATTTAGCATATAGAAATGGAAGAAGAGGTTAGTGTGATCAAACAGTATAAGTACATATTTTAAAATGTTGTTGTATATATTTATGTCTGGTTGTAAAATAAAACTGCACCACTTTAAACCACCGTAAATGCCATCTCTGCCAGTCCATTACTGTTACATCAACAAATAACCCATTGTCTGCTTAACAGCGAGAAATTATTGAGGACTTACATCTAGCACATGCTGTGAAATAGGAAATAGTAATAATAAAATGAAATAGTAAGAAAGAAAGAAGGAAAGGATAGAAGTGCTTGCATGTACATTTAGGCTTCTCTCTTTTCTCTCTCTCTCTCTCTCTCCCTCCTGCTCTCACCTCTCCTCGTGTTTGGCCACACTCACCCCTCTCTCAGACAAACATAGCACCCGGCACCGGTGGTGGAGGTGCTGCAAGAAGGAGAGAGAGAGAGAGAGAGAGAGAGAGAGCACACAGAGAGACAGAGGAGCAGAGACAGAAAGCAGATAGCACAATAAATCAGCGGCAGAAAGGGAGAGCGAGAGAGTGAAGTAAAGGAGGAAACAAGACAAATCACAGACTTAAGTGCAGTGCAGCTGAGGACTCCACGAATGCTCATCCAGCTGGCTTAAGGTTGTCCACACTCACTCGACTGTGAACGAGTGTCTGGGCAGTATGGATTTTAATTTGGTCCAGCAGCCTCGGAGCAGCGGGAGCAGCGACTCTGTACTGTAGATGACCATCACCCACTTTGGATTATTCCAGCTGCCGTCGCTGTTGTGATGAACGGGAATGACAGCACGCAGTAAAGGAAGATGGTAACGTGAGAATCAGCTTCATTTACACCCCGGTCTGTCTTTGCTCAGAGTGAACACAGCATCCTCTCTTCTTTTTTTTCTTTCAGCTGTTAGGGATACATGTTGATTCATATTTCAACTTGAAACTTTATTAAGTTGAATCTTGGATGACTTCCTCTCTCCTCTCTGACTGTCATACAGTCACTGACTGTTAATAACATGGTAAGACCTGTTACTCGTGAGCTATGTGCTCTTATACTGTAGTTTGTAGGGTTTTAGTGATGTTGTATATGAAGCAAACCTGTCAGAGGATGTTGGATGTCCAGTGGGGTTTTTGTTTCATGGCAGTCAGATTATAATATACAGTTTTCTTGTCATTATCCTGTTTGCAAGATGTACAGTAAGATGAGGCAGAGAAGCTCCATGCTACTTGATGGATCAGCTCATTAATTTTGTAGCTGATCAATCTTTTTGTCATTTATCAAACAAAAATGTTAAATATCAGCCGAGGCTCAATATTTCTTGAATGTGAGGAGTTGCCTTAAAGTTTTAAACACTTAAACTGTTGACCTCACCCTTCATTCTGAAAACATGTTCATCATTTGGGGGGAAAAAAGAAAAGTAAATCAGTCTAAAGTCAGACGTGACAGATTCCTTCTTAAATAGTCTTGCTGAGTCATTTATTTATTATGTCCTGACAAGCAGCCCTTTATGTTGAAACATGCATGTACTCTGTGTGCGACACTCAGCATAGCTGCCATAGCTCACACTGCCTGCTGCTCTCTGCTCGTGTTTTGACTCAAGGTGAAGATCTCAGGTTACCGCGCATTAAGGCAGATTTCACAAACCAGCCACTGTATCTGCCTCCTTCCTGGATCCCCTACTACAGTACTGGCATGTGAGTCATTCAAGAGCCATAGGAGGAGGTCTGGTGTGAAGAAACTGTCCTACAGCACCAAGGAAGACGACACTGTCTGATATTTAAAACTTGAAGTGAGAGGGTGGACGTTTTCCTCCTGTTATGGCCCGTTGAGGATCTCAGGAAATTTCTGGATGAATATGTTTTCTCTGTGTTGTTCCCCCTGCCCGGGCTGCATAGAGGGTGTGCCCCGCGCATACATAAAGTTGATTTTGTTTGGCACCCAGTGACTGGAAGGATGTTAGGTAGGCAGCTGAATTTTAAAATGCCCGCCCAGCTCTCCTGTAGGTTTGATCTGTGTGTGTGTGTGTGTGTGTGTGTGTGTGTGTGTGTGTGTGTGTGTGTGTGTGTGTGTGTGTGTGGGTGTGGATGTGTGTTTTCCCACCCTGTTTCCTGCACATACACCATGTCATTGAAACCAGAGTCCGTTAACCTGACTATTCCTGCTTTGGGAGTGACCTCAATGTTTGGGTATTTGTTCCTGTGTTGACCAGGTTACACAGAGCATCTTTTTTTCTCCCTGCAGAAAGGCGTCTTGTGATTCAATGGAAAATACACAACAGTTAGCTCAACAGCCCAGTTTGCACAACTACAAATCATCACCTCATCTTTACCTGGAGCCTCCAGTTTGTGTTTTGCTTTGGCTGTAGAACGAGAAACCGTCCGCAAGAGCACACCACACCGCAACATTTCTGATGATGTACTTTTTCGGTTACAGTAATTCAGAGTCCATGTGTTGAATGAGTTGATGTGGCTCAGAGGCAGTGGCAGGCAATTCCCAGTTCATGTCATAATTATATGATCTTTAGGTGCCGGCATGATTGTAAGATTCAGTGTGATTTAACAGATTTGATGTTAAGTGTTTCGGTGTTTGATCTGAGAAGTTTGTTGTTCATCTGTGTTTTCACCTGTTTTTCCGGTACCTAAGTGATGGTTTCTGGTTGTTATCTGCTGGTGTGAGTTACATCAAGCACAGCTGTGGGCTAATTACAGATGATACTTATGTGTCAGTGAAAGGGAAGTCATGTTTTGATATAATAACACACCACACACACACACACACACACACACACACACACACACACACACACACAGCTGAGACACGTCAGCTCACTTATGATGAGTTTAAAGACACGCTTAAAGTTCTGGCTCATTCATAATTTTCCCTGACGTGTTTTTAATGACTTAAACACAGGCCTCGCTGCCTCCTGACTGCTACTTTACAGCCACCTCCAAACCTCCCTGCTGATCAAGGCCATCATGATTAGTGTTTGCCTTCCGCAAGCTCCAATTTGCTGATCCCTGCGAAGCTACTAAATATACGGTCTTGCCTTTTCGGTGCCTCAGTGGTCATGCTCTGCTCTGTTTATGTCCAACCCCAGTGCATATGGTTTGTGTCTCATATGTGCTTGTTGTCATCGAGTGTGTTGTTGAGGAGACCCACAGAGTGCTGTGTTAAAAAGAAAAAAGAAAAAAAACCTTTTCTGTACCTTTTAGTCCAAAGGTGCAGCTTTTAAGCTAAAAGGTACAACATCAGATCTATTAGATGCATCCATTTGCTCAACAAAAAAAAAAGCTCCCTCGAGAAAAGGTATTTTGGACCTTTTACACTCACACACACTCTTGCGCACACACACAAATAGATATATATAATGTATAGCTTTTCATGCTGCAGAACAGCAATGAGAAGGCAGCACAGACCAGCACCAAGGCCAATGTCAAACATACACCAAACATATTACAAAAGAATGAAATTCATAGCACATCACATGATAATATGGAAAAAGATCATTGATCACAAATAAAGGGTAGAATTTTAATACATTTTTACATATGTGAGGACTTTAATGATGCTAATTAGTTGTTAATGTAATTGCAGTAGAGGATTCAAGGTTGGATAACAGATATTTCCGACAGCTGAAGGAAGTTCTTTAAAAAAAAAAAAATGTGATGAATAGTTTTGACATGTAGCTTCTTCACCATGAAAGAATCTCACATTTTAACAGGCATCTGTTTTAACAAGAAGACTCTTCATCAGTGCACATATTCTGTCATGTTCCCAGTGTGAGGCTCTGCTGTGCTTTATCGATTGTCACCCACACAGCTTCTGCGTCAGAGCTAATCTGTTTACTGCACAATTGAATCTTTCTCCAGATGACATAATAGTTAAGATTGTCTGTCGCTGTCGGTGTTTCCTGGTCAGGTGACATGTTTTTGGAGCAAGCTGTTGTCTGTCAGAAAGTTTTGGTTTCCAGCGGATGGCGCATCATCATCAGAGTGTGGTGACATGCTAGAGAGGGAGTCCTCCAGAGCGGAAGCAAAACGTCTCTCTATGATTAAACTCCAGTATAGTCCAGTTTGTTTTTGAGATTGTGCGTGAAGTGTGTGAAGAAGTGAATCTCACCCAATGCAAAGCAAGAGCAATTTCTAAGGAAGTATATATTTGGCTAGGATATGAACCATTCTGTTCATATGCAAAACTGCTCCCATGGGATGATGTCATTGAGTCAAAAACACAACTTCTAATAGACAAACATTTTAGTTTTCATACAGTTTTGTTGTGTCATTCAATACATTCATGCAATTTTAAAAACCCTATAGTGGAGAAAGTACTCTGCTGTGACATAACATCACCACTCACTTCAACTCAAAACCTCCACTGTCTTGTTTGACTACCACATTCTGGTTACCATCTATACACAATATCTAGAGAGTGTTCAATGGTGTTTTGTGTTCATGGGAAATACACAAGTGCATCAAACACATTAGTGTAACATGCATAAAGATGTTTCATTTTGTTTGTTTCCATAAGCTTCCCACTGGGGCAACCCCATTTATTTCACAGCACTTCTCACTTCCTGTTAGTAATTCATTTATTATATATATTGTTGATCATATATTATATATTATTTTACTGTATGTGGAATTACAGCACTTGTAACTCAGCTTCAACTTTGGTCCAAAAAATGTCAAGCTGAGTTGACAGAAGCCCCAGTATGATGAAAAAGACAGATGTTAATCAAACTCAGTTACAGGAATGAGTTGGGATGAAAACCCCCTCCCTTAATTTCTGTCCCTCAGCTGTCCTTTGTGTGGGCAGCAGACATCAGCATGTCACATAGTTTGCGTGATCTGGTCGGGAATCTGTGTATCAGATCAGATGATAACCCACAGAACTAAATACAGGAAACTGACTCTTTTCATGCTTATTTAGGAGCTGTATCAGTGTCTGTAGATGCTTTGAAGTTTGGCCAAATCGCGTCAGTTGTGTTTATTGTGCTTCACTTCTCTGGCATATTATTCATGGGGACACGTCATAATCAGATGGAAGGTAGAGTAGAAGTAGGAAGGTGTATAGAAGCACTGACATTTAATGTTTATCTTAGGTGAGTTTATTTCCTATTTCTTTCCCTCCCCAACTTTTAATCCTGTATTTAGGATTAAATCTCTGTTTTGTATTCACATTATTATTGTTCCCACTGTCAGTTTGTCTTTAGGATTGAAATGGATTAACAGTTTTTGAAACTATTAGTATGTATTGTAAAAGGACAAGTTGGGTCACCCACTGGCCCGGTTCTGTGTATTGTGTATCATGCAACATCCTCATTTCAGACCAGGCCGGGGAATTTTGCTGCATGTCATCTAAAAACAGTAATGTCACAGTTCAAGAGACACTGCAGGGTAAAAATGTCCCACAGGAATGTATGAAGCCGCCATGAATGCTTTAAGTTTATTTTGTTTTTTTATGGTAAAATGTTTTGTTGTGTCCGTGCAGGAAGCTGCCTGACATCAGGAATGTTCAAAGACTATTTCTGTTCCTAATGATACCGGGCAGAGATATATGTAATGTGAGCATCATTATTTATTTCAGTGGTTGAGTGAGAGAGGTCTGGGTGTTTATACAGAGCCATGTGAATCTGCTGCAACAGTATGCTGGCCTGGGCAGAGAGGCCGGTCCACACAACATACTGGAAAGAGACTCTCAGATAAACACACAGATTCAAACCCACACACAAACACATCGATCTACCATTGGAACATCAACTGACTTCCATTAGCGGCAGTGTTTTTTCACTGTCATTTGGAAGCTCTCCAAAGACTTTGCATATTTATTCATGTATCATGTATCATAACTGCCCAACAGAACAGACCCAACCCACTGCTTCATTTCCTTAAGATTGCACTCATTTTCACTTCAGCTATTTTCAAGCTGCCCTTTGCTAAATATCATCAGACCAAATATAGAGTCCCTAAGTGAGAAAATCAGTGGAAGTCACTGCCATTATTCAAGAGCTGATGAAGCAGGTTCCCATTGTCTTCAGGATGGTGAAACACTGAATTTAAAATTCATGAGTGGAAAACTACATTGCTCATTGTACATAATCGTGATTAATAATTAATAATCGTCATTCTGAGTCTCCAGCCATCCTCATCCCACACTGATTTGACAGACATACCCAGTGCCTCCATTACTGTCCCCCTCCCTCTCCTTAGTGTTATCATGATCACCCATCACTGTGGCCCCAGCAGGGTGTGGCAGGACTGACCAGAAAGCTGTGAGTCACTGTGTTGTTTGTGGAGCTGTGGGGGCTGTGGACAAGCTGAGAGTCCAGCACTCTTAGATAAAAATGTAATGGGAAAAGACAGTTTGCTTGTGAGAAAAAAAAGGGGGGGACGTGCAGAAGGAGACACATAAAAAAACAAACACACAAGGAGATGTCAGTGAGAGAGTCCACTTAGTATAGAGTACTAAAGCCTTCAAAGACAGACTGTTATTTAAAATCTCAAAGTTACAGAATAGAAGATGCACAACAGATAACAGGGGCCTTTCCAGCTCCTATAATATTATTATATCATGATGTGACTTGGAAATCATTTGGATCGATGGGTTTGTGTTGTGATGACAGTGGCAAGTCTGTTCTGGTTTTTGTATCTACATCTATGTTTGGGTTTTGGGGATTACCATGACTTCCTGATTGTGATATCTTCATTAAATATCAGGCTATTCTATGCTGAACATTGCAGGATTTTCACAGACATTAGTGTAATTGCATATAGTCGAAACATGCCTGGGGGGGGAAAGGGGGCAGCATTTCTGCTATGCGTCAACATTCACACATCACCCCCTCCAGATACCATATATTCCCCCACAGAGACTCTGTGCCTGTATATATACATTAACCCCTGAGGTCTGCTGCCGTGGCCTTTGCTAGGCTAAATTAAGCAGGGCCTAAAAGTGGGTAGCGGGCCATGAGTTCGGGTCAAAGGGAATGTGAAACCATAAACCGGGAGGCTAGCTAGCCTTGAGTTCGGCCATTACACACTGTGTTTACTTGGATGTTTGCTGTCAGGCTGGCTGACTATATGTTTAATGATGAGCACTGAGTGTTTGTGTTTGTGTAGCTTTTCTCTCACCAGGTCAGGAGGTTGAGCACAGGGCCTCAGTCAGATGAACGTGACCCACTGACTCCAGGTTTCCTGTTGTGTATAATTTCTTAATCATTTGTTGGTTTGTTATTTAAATTATTTGTTGGTGCTGAAGTTTCAGATGTTATAGGATTTATTGCAGCTTTTCGGGTGCCGTGTTATGTATTTGTGAAATTTAAAATATATGAAACTCTGATGGACCGCTGTCAGGATTGTCTGACATGTTATATACTAATAAATGATCAAAAAACTATTACATTACAGATAACATAGCATAAATATTTCCCTCAAAATAAAATAAATATCTCTAAAAGTACTGAGGAAATAGTTTGTCTTCATTATCTGCCATTAATTGAAATGTCACATATTTGCAGAGACACATTTTTCCAGCTTGTCTTCCTTTACTGAGCAAGTATGTGGGTGATGTGTGAAATTGCATCACATGACAAGGTTTAAACTGGAGACATTGGTGGCTGTTTCCATCCGAGCAGTGTACATCAATACATTGTGTCACTCTCATGTATCCTGTGCTGAAGCTTCACCTCTCTCTCTTCTATGTTTGCAGAACCTTGATTCCCTGGAGGGCTCAATCCAGAACTTGCTGTCGGTGCTGTACCCGCCCTTTGAGGCCACCGCCCCCACCCTTCTCAGCCAGCTCTTCCAAGTCATCGATAGTCGCTATCAGGGGGACGCCCTGCGGTGCCTGCTGGACTTTCTGGTCCCAGCTAAGCACATCTTGGACACTGTGCAGCAGGCTGCATGTGTAAGTCACTGTCTTGTGGCTCTGCAGCGTTGGGCTAAGCTTATGTGAGAGTCTGTGGAGACATAGGCTGTCTTTCACTACAAGGTTAAAGGGGCCCAATTCCATTTTTTTCCTCTCAAGTGGCACAGATTGGATCTGTAACATGAACGTGTTAACGGGAAAAAAACACTATCAGATATTGTCAGATAGGATTCAGGCCCCTGTTATATCTGGAAATAAATCAGATACAAATTGGATATCCGCCAGTGCATCTGCAGTGTAAACAGACAGATCGGATATTCCCTGTGGGTCGTACGTCATCAAATATGCGTTGATGGCGCATATTGATGGCAGTGTGTGTTGTTTACCTGGGCCAACCGCGTCTACGCATGCGGGCCGTTTCGTGCAAGCAAAGCAGGTGTAAATGCAGATATCAGATATGGGTCACTTCAATAGAACATGTAAACAGACGGACGAAAAAATCGGATATAGGCAACAAATCGGAATTGGGCATCAAGGCCTATAGTGTAAAGACAGCCTTAAAGGGATAGTTCACCCAAAATTCAAATTTCACTCATTATCTACTCACCCTCATGTCGACTAAGAGCTGTGAGAATTTTCAGAGTCTTCTGTGCCTTCTCTGCGTTACCGGGGGGGGGGGGGGGGGGGGGGGGGGGGGGGGCGCAGCAGTATTTGTCCATATAATGGTTGTGAATGGATACCACTTTTCTTCGTCCAAAAAGACACACCAAAAAACATCCAAATACCTCCATAGTGCTCGTCTGTAATGTCCCTCTTGTATTGAAGCCCCGACATGAGAAATTGTTCCGCCGGTCAGTACAAATCACGCGAGATTTGCACTGACACAGGAAGAGCATTGAACTGAGACACTGGGAGCTTCCACTACAAACAAGCCTAAAAATATAGACTTACTTAATTTCTTTCGGAACAATTTCTCATGTCGGGCTTCAATACAAGAGGGATATTACAGACAAGCAGTATGGAGGTATTTGGATGTTTTTTGGTGTGTCTTTTTGGACGAAGAAAAGTGAGCACCATTCACAACCATTATATGGACAAATACTGCTGCACGGACCTCCCCATAACTCCGAGAAGGCATGGAGGACTCTGAAAATTCTCCCAGCCCTTAGTCGACATGAGGGTGAGTAGATAATGAGTGGAATTTGAATTTTGGGTGAACTATCCCTTTAAGATACAAAGCTGCACTGAGATGTTGTTGCTCACTTCATATCATAATGAAAACAGACAAAAAACATTGATCTACTTCATCCTTGTCCCCTTCAGGCTCAGTTCTCTGATGTACTCTTCCTCTGTGAGGGCTGGCCTCTGTGTTTGGGTGACCAAGTTGTCATCCACCTCGCGCCCCTCGACCCTCTGCTGCTTCACCCTGGCGACTTTTACCTCCAGGTGACACCGTTTTGTGACCAATCAGCTCGCATCGTTGTCCGCAGCCTCCTGGAAGAGGAGGGGCTGAGAGTGGAGGTCGTCGAGGAGACCCCAATCCCTGAAACCTCCTATCCTTGTATATTTAGCCCCGATTGGTTAAAGGAGATAAACCAGGGCCGCCAAGGTACGCTTCTCAGCCGGTGCCTGCTTGCCACCGAGCAGGGCGTGGTGAGGTTGCCATGGGAACGGGTGGCCATACCTGATTTTGTGGGTGTTCCAGATTGCGCTGGGAATAGTATGGCCTCTGTTCCTCCTTCATATCCTCCTTTACCACCTCCTCTTCCTCCACCTCTTCCACTCTTTTCTGAGAAATCACATCATTCATTTTCTCTGTCCCCTTCTACAGAGTCTGCACCTAAACAGTGTAACGTAACCATTCAGAGTTCAATTTTAACCTCTTCCTCACATCCCTCTGCCTTTTCTGTTGAGACCAGAATATGTCCAGCGAAGCACGGCATTGCTGTGTCACTCTGCCTGGTGGATACTAGTGCTGCTTCTTCATTAAAGCCGGTCAAAGTGAAAGAAACTGAAACAGAGCCTAAGCCTATAGGCTGGGTGTCCCCAAATACATGGGACAGCCGCTCTACAGGGACAGATCCAGACACTGCTACAAAAACAAGCACATTATCAGGTACGTGCACTCCTGCAAGTACAAATACACGCAGAGGTGCAGATGAGATTGGGATTGCTTCTGTAACCAAAGGGCAAGATAAACAGAAATTCACAAACCTGCAAGATACAAGCAAAAGTGAGCCGGCGGGCCAAGTTGCTGCAGAGGGGGATTATATTGATGTTCTACAGGCAACTTTGCTTTTTGCCAAAGCTCACTTAGCAACAGAGGAGCAACAGAAATTGGAAGTGAAAATGCATCCACACTCACAAACCAAAGCACAAATGCACAGTTATACACAGAGACAAACACAAATGCACAGCCAGCCAAACACACAGATACTACCTCAGACACCATCACAGGCACATTTGCAGTTACCTGTGAAACCGCAAACACATAGCCCTTCAACACCCAACATGTCAACCGAAGCAGGACCTCCATCTGCTCTACAGCATCATTCCCAGTCACACCAGCCACACCCCAACTCCCTGGAACCTCCTCAGTGTATCCGCACTGTCCGTTTCTCAGAGAAACCCTGTACCCCGTGCATGACAAGGAAACAAGGTGGAAAGGTTTCCAGAGCTCAGGAGCTGAGGTGTCGATACAGAGACTCCTACCAGGCTGCTATACAAAACCCTGTGGCGTTTGCCCAGGAGAAAGAAAGGGGGGATATGTTGATGGTGCTGGAGGAGGAGGGCGACTTCTTGGAGTGTGACAACAGACACAGGCCACTAGGTACAGAACCGGGGGATCCATGGTGTCATTCTCAAGCGATGTGGTGTGACAACCAGTTTCCATTCTCTTTTAGTGGAACCATCTGTAAGGAATCTGGAGAAAAAAACGCTGTGCCATATTCAAAACCAGGGGATTCAAACACGGTCCCCTGTATCCCTTTCAAATATGGTGGGCTACCAGGGCAGGCACCCGAAAAAACCACCGTGCCATTCAGGGAACCAGGAGGAGCACACTCTGCCAAACCTTCTGGCAATTTACACGGTGTGATAGGGGGAAATTCATTAGCAAGAAAGAGGATAGGCACCAATAGACATTTGTCAAGCTCAAATGATCCCAACCAGTCCGATGTCATCTCTGTCAAACAACATGGATTACCGTTTAGTTCAAGTGAAATCTCAAGGATGATCCTCAAGCCTCATGAAAGACTTGGAAACAGAAGCACGGGGATGAGTCCAAAGTCTCTCACGGCTCCACAAAACAGAGAATCCATGTCAGATGGAAGATGTTCATCCCTCTCCACAGCGGTGGTGGACACCTCTGAGAAGTGTGAACTGGTCATTGTTGAAGGTCAGAACGTGAGGAGGAGAGAAAACATTGACGCCTGTCCGGAGATTCCCCAGCTTCATGTGGTCAAGTGTAAAAACAGCACAGCCTTCAGACTGGTTTCACCCAAGATCAACAGGAGGAAGATGGTCATTCCAGGTGCATAGTTATGTTGTTCTTAGTTTTGCTTCTTCTAGGTTCAGTTACATTTGAAAATCAGTCCTCAGCTGTTTCAACAACACGTCTTCTCTTCAGATGGTGCTCAGCACAGCAGCGCATCCATGTCCAGTAGAAACGTCCCTCAGGCGACAAAGAACCTTTCGCAGACAGATCCGCCTCCAGCTGCAGACACACACAGGATCTCCCAGTCAGCTTCTGCCCGTCCCAGACCGCACCACCTCCCTCTGGGATCCCCAGACCCCAAAGCCCACCCCCTATATCTGGGAGTAGCATCTCGCACAGGTAAATTAGTTTGACAACCATGATACTCACTCTTATCTGGATACATAGTTTGTCAAAGTGTTAAATAAAATAGAAGTAATTGCTTTTTTATTCATTAAGGTGAATTCAGTCTATTTGATGACTGGGTTTTAGATGTTCCCTGAACTTTTCTCTCCCTAACCCTTACAGGTGGCAGAGACAGGACAAACAGAGCAATAGTTGAGTTCTATGGAGACCACCAAGGTTGGACATCAGCTGTAACAAGCCAGGAACTCCTTCAGATGCTCCTCTACTTCCACTCCATCACCAGGTGAGGTATTAACATCCACATCCCAGTAAATCAATGAAGGTCACTCTAACTGTTTTATACTAATTTGCCTTTTATCTATGTGTGTAGGAGAGAAATCAGAGAAGCGGGGATGACACTCATTTTTGACGCAAGGAGGACAAACCCTCCACCACAGCTCTACAAGGCCTTGATGACACTTCAGGTAAGAATCACAACAAAAAAACCTTTGCTGTACAGCAGGTCAGAGCTGTCAGACATTGTATGGTCCTCTTCAGTATGAACATCATTGTGATATAGTTTTCCAGTGTTTATGTCACTTCCATTTACTTTAATGCTTTAAGTGAAGTCACATGTATTGTCTGTTTGACTATTGCAGGAGCAGAGTCCCCAGGCAGTGAACAGTTTGGTGCTGTTGGTGGATAAGGACAGCAGCTCCCGGCCTGAGCGATGCCCCGGTGTCCAGGTCAGCTTTTCCCCCTCTTCACAAGCCTTATACAGCAGCCCTGAGAGTTCAGCACACTTCAATGAGAAAACACACATGCAAATACACAACACACAACAACAAGAACAGAAAAGGACACACAAAAAGAGATGAACATGTCTGGGACTTATTGTTCAATTGTGACTTTAAAGTTAAAAGAATTGAATAACAAGTACAGTATGTCTTTTTTTTCTAGGTTTTTTTCTGGCCTTGATTCCATATCGAAATGACTATGAAATACATTTCTCTCCAGAGGATGACTGCTAATGACTGAGTGAAATATCATGAGACATATAGGGTGTTTTTTTTCCCACAATTTTATTCCTTTGGTGCAAACAGCAGGCCAGATTTTCACCAATCAAGTAGATGTTTTATTATCATTTGACTGTTATCTGTAGGATCCAACCACTGTTAGGGTTTTTTGTCTTGATTTTCGGTTGCAGCTATCTCAACCTGCTGAATTGCCTTCCTTATGAGACATGTTTGCATTCAATCAATAACGGTAATTGTTTGTGGTGAAAGAAAAATTTGAGCAAAACATGGCTGTGAGTGACCATCATGGAACTGGTGACCTATGAGAAATACGAGCAAAAAAAAAACAGTATTCTGCTCGAAAAATATCACCTTAGATGATAAACAGATTATAAAGTTCGAAGTGTGATTTCAATTATAAAGATTAAAAAATTGATTGATTTGCACAGTGTTATTTGGGATCAATCCCAGTCAGACATGAGAGTCCTGTTTGTAGTAGTTCTGAGGCTGAGAAAATGTGTTGGTGTTACTGAGACATTTGTTTCACTGAGCAGACTGACGTGGTGACATCGATGAAGGCCTTGCTGAAGCTGGCGGAGGGGAGTCAGCTGAGCTCCTGTCTGGACGGCACACTGTCTCACAGCCACTGTGACTGGATGGAGCTGCACCAGGTGACCTCAGCTGCCTTACCTGAACCTCTTTTTCTCTGCCTTGCAATATTTGTTTTACCTATCAGGGCTCACAGTTTATTCATGTTCAGAAATCTTTTATCATTTAGAAACTCTTCCCGTTTGTATCTGATCTTCATGAGGCGTCCAGCCTGCTACTGAGAGCCATCAGTAAACTGGAGGAACCCCAGAGGACTGACACTGTACAGGTACTCTAAAGCTGTTCTGTGAGTGCTTTCCCATGATACTATTAAGGCCTGAGGAGCTGAGTTTACCTGGAGGTACCTAACTGATGATACACTATGTACTGTAGGTTTTGTCTTCAAGATAACGTTCACAATATAGCAGCACAGGTCTTCAAGATTCACTGTATCCGTTACTGATGTGTGCTTATTTCAAACAGACTGTGCAGCAGTGCATGATGGACCAGAGGACTCTGATGAAGGATGTACTGGAGGACTGCCGACTGGTTAGCCTGCAGAGGGAGGGCGGGGCTGTCCTGGCGAGGCTGAGGAAGGAAAGTGACCTCAAGTATCCCCACTGCGAGGACCTCAGGTAAAGACTGAGGAAAAACTCCTGCTCTCACCTGCTTTACATACATGTGCGGAAAACCAGCTATGTTCACATAAGGTTTTTGTGTCATCTGATATCAGGCTGTGTGATTTGTCTCTTCCTGACATGCAGTGATGCAGTGGACTCAGTGACCAGCCTCTACAACCACGTGGAGGAACAGGCTCACGTCCTCGTGCAGAGGTCCAACATGTCACAGGAACACCTGGAGTACCTGCTGCAGCTCAGAGAGATGGAAGGGCACTTCACCCAGGTACTGGTCAGTTCACTAACTGACCATCGCATGTACAATTAGATATTTTAGATGAGTGCACTTCACAGTCATTACAGTTATGAGCTCAAAGGTTGGGCTGGAGATCAATATAGCTCTGGCAATGCACGTTGTGTGTCTTCACCCACGTCTGTGGAAAGGTGAAGGCGTGGGGCTGGGACTTTTGACTTGTGTATTTTCAAAATGTGGCCTGGATCTCCAGGATCTCCAACTCTACCTTTAAGAAATCATAATATTGCAGTGAGTGGAGTCACACTGATGCCGTGACCTAAGTGTCCTCCATGCGTTGGTATGATGTGGACTGAAATTCCAGCACACATTAGATGAATAAAGAAACAAGTGTGAACACACATAGCGTTTCCTTGAGTGTGCACATGTTTACACAGTGTTGCTCTGCATCACTTCCTTCCTTGCAGATGCAGCAGTGGTTTAATGTAGAAGGAGAGCGTCACCTGCTGGAGGCTGAGTCAGTCGAGGACTCTGGAGACAGAATGGAGCAGATCCTCAACAGCTTCACTGGTTTCCTTATTGAAGCTAATGTGAGTCTAACTTTGCTTGCGTCTTCCGTTGTGTGCGTTTTGGTTCCTCTGTCTGAATCTCTCTCCTCTGCCCCCCAGGACCGAAGGCACCATGCTTTGTCTCTGGTGTCAGAGGCAGAGCGGCTTCAGCAGAGCTGGCTCTCCTATCCAGAGACAGACGCATTCAGGTCTCTTGTCTGTGCCTTCAAGTCCGGCCTGGAGGACTTCCTGTGCAGGGCAGAAGCCTGCGGTAGAGAGCTGCAGATCATGGTCAACGTGTGTGATTTTTGTGAGCAGGTTTGTATTAGATAATATTATTCAGTAATTAAGCTCATGAGCTCAGCTCTTAGCCTGTAGGAGAAACCCACAAAGGCCTTTCTGGAGGTAACAGTTTTACAGCTACAATGTATATATAGGTTTATATTACTATACATTTAAATTTAGATTAATAGAGCCTCAAATGAAACAGTAAACAATAGTAACTTTACATTGAAATCATCACCAATGGGATGCCGCTCATATTCAAACCAAATATATTTAGGTATCTGTCTATTATGTGAGAGCACTTCATCAGAGCGTACAGTATTCTGTAGAGCCTGATGCTCTCTCATTTCGAACAAGACATCAACAGGACAACACTAGTTTTACTGTCATACTTTACATTAGTGCTGCCTAAATAACATCTGCCGCAGTTACACCACTGCACCGTGAGTCTGAGCACAATAACATTATAGAAACAGATAAAGATGATGCTGTGTTGTTTTGTGACGACCCAATCCTCTTTTCCCACCAGGCTGTGGTTCTGGCAAGTGAATGCACCGATTACCTGGATCAGAGTCAATTAAACATTCAGCCAATTCAACAGCCACACCAGGACTGTGGATGTGGACCAAGCACCACCTTGCGTTGCCAGTCTGAGCCCCCCACGGCACAGGGCTCTGGTCCAACCACCAGCAGTGATTCACTATCTGTCCTTCAGACTTTCCAGGACCGGTTCCTGCAGTTTAGCCCAGAGAAATTTCAGGAGGTGAAGGCCGAGGCCGGCGCCCTGCGGGGCTCCAGGGGGATGCGAGTCTGGAACGCAGCCTGGCTGAGATGTCAGGAGGCCAGACAGCAGCTTCAGGAGAGGATGCAGATTGTGGATGTAGCTCGCCACCAAAACCCAGACTCCAGCAGCCGTTGTGAATGTCATTATGTTGATGTCATGAGCACTAATGTTCAGACAGCGTCGCCTGGGGGCCAGAGTCTGGTGGTACAATCGACCCCGGGGCCTCGCCACCCACAGTGGGAGGGTATCGTGTCAGGTGCAGTGGATTTAGCAAAGACGCAGACGATTGATGCAACAAACGGAGCCTGCTGTAGCGTGGTCATCGAACCTGAGGATGCTGGAACCAGTCAGAGGGCAAAGGTCACTCCACAGTCACCTCACAGGTAATAAAACTCATTTGTCCATTCCTATTACTTGAGTGGGATTCAACCAGAGTAGCTCATCCACTAACAGTCCAGAAGCAACACTGTTTGACAGTGGAAATTAATCTCTTCTCTGCATTTATCTAATGTTGATTGTAATCCACTGTGTTACTCATGCACATTTCCAATCCTATAAATCCTGATACTGTATAATCAATGAATGCAACAAAAATGAGCATGATACTCAGCACTACACTAATGAACATCTAGTGTTTCCTTTCAATTGCATCATAATTGATTAAATTTAATGCTGGAAAATTATCTGATTTCAAATCGCCTGACAGTTTCACACATCTACTGTGTATGAACTTCCATGGAAATATTGCAGCACCATGTTTTCTTACAGCTACACAATCCCATTGCAAATGTATTTATTTTTTTGATCATTATACATATTTCCAAGATACAAAGCCTGGCTTGATGATTTTCTTTGTAAACTTAAGATCTCCACTAGAATTTGAAAAAAAAAGATTTGTGAGATTGAAGCAGTGCAGAGCTTTGATCTGCTCTGTTTCAAGTCTAGTTCTTTGTTCCTGACAAAGCATTTCATTTTTTAAATAGATCAACAAGGAGAACAGAGAGAGAGACGAAGAGGAGACAGGCAAGCAGAGCGAGGAGCGAACGAGACGCTGCTGCTCTGTCTCAGTCCCACACTGTCGGCTGTCAGTGGTTTCCATGGGGACGAGGTTTAAGAGGGAGATCAGTAAGCCAGGACTCCTGCACCACAGGTGTAGCCACAGCGGGGTCGGTCACTCCTCCAGAGCAACGGGTTCGACCACCGTCATCCTGCTCCCACCACGGTCAGCCGTCTTGTCGGATTCTCAAGGAGGCGCAGAAGTTCCAGATCTCGCGCCACGGGAGCTTCTGCTCCGAGGACTCCTGCCTGAGTGAGCGGGGCGCTGCAGGAGGCAACGGGACCCCGTGCTCCAAACACTCCAGCCTGCCTGTTGGGAGATACGAGGGATCGTCTTGTTTGGCAAATGCACAGGAGAGTGGCAGCAATGCCCTGTAAGTTTATCACAGGAGCTGTGGGTGAAATTCACTCATAAATAGAAAGATTTGAATTGTCAGTCATTTGCTTTGCAAGTTTATATTTTGTGGGAATTTAATGATATTCCTTTAGTTTTACTAATCTCTAGAGTCTTGCAAGGCTTTAAAAGATGTCATGCCCCTCTTTTCTGTCTCTAAGCTGACAATGAAGTGCTACAGGTACTGTTTCTTCAGACTTTCTTTGCCTCACTTTTATATTTTGGCAGCATGAATGGATTATTGAACAGGGACCAGACACAGACACCCAGCTTGAAGTGATTAGATCAAGCAGTTAGTCATAGATATCAATCTCATTGGGAAGTCAACAAGCTCAGTCAGAAGAGAAAATGTCCTTAACTAATGTCTTCTTGTCTTCCAGTAGGGTTAACTGCCCTATACTGAGGCTGGCTATAATAAACATTTAATAAAGTTCAACCACAGGAGTGGTTGAAGGCGTGTTTTTGTGTATTGGGATCCTTTGTGTCAGAATCCATTCATGCTCAACATATATATATCATAGTAATCATAGAGAGTAAGATTACAGCATGTGACTGTGTCATCAAATAAAATTGTTGACAATGATGAATAACATGAGGTGAATAAATACCAAAATGGCTAAATTATATTTATGAACAAAATAATAATATAATTATTATTAGTAGTAATTATAATTACTATATGTATTTAAAAATAGCCTTTTATCATCATAGTTTATCAAGCATGTTTCAAAAGTCAAAGTGCTTATGCTAGCCTATTTTTTTAATTGTAGAAGATTTAAGCAACATATTAGTCAGCAAGGACAGAAACATAGTCATAGTAAGTGGCTCACCTGCTAGAGCACATGCCACTTTGGCTCAGTACTTATTGCAGCAGCTGTGGGTTTGAGTCATGGCTCTGCCATCATCCTCTCCCTCTGCCCAACTTTCCTGTCATTCTCTCCCTATCAAATTAACTGCCCCCCAAATAAACCTCAGTCATCACCCCTAATCTATCCAGCACTACCAATCTTAAGCTTATAAAATACTAGTTCTACTACCAGTTTTATCCAGACTGAACTCAAGTCAGTGACTTGACTTGTCCCGTCCTGTCTCATCAGGAGGCTGCAGCGTGTCCTGGAGGAGCTGCTGTTCACAGAGAGGGAGTATGTCCGCTCACTGGGCTACATCCTGACCCACTACCTCCCCCTGCTGGACAGACCAGACATCCCCCAGGACCTCAGGGGCAAGCGAGGGGTCATCTTTGGCAACCTGGAGAAACTTTATGACTTCCACAGCCACTACTTCCTGCCAGAGCTGGAGGCCTGTCAGAGGGAGCCGGCCATGGTGGCCCGTTGCTTTCTCAGACATGTGAGCTGCAACTGTGGAAAACCACCGTTCCTAATAATATAATAGTATATCTAAATACTGATTATCTTATATTTTATTTTTAACTTCTGTCATGAATTTGTGTTTTTATTATCATTATATATACCAAAAATTGTACTTAAAAGATCATAAAAGGTAGATCATTATAAAATTAAGAGCTACTTGGTAAATAGAATATGTAAGTAAAATACATTTTCTGACATGGTCTTACATGGGTTGTCTCCACAGAGGGATAGTTTTGGCCTGTACGCTCTGTACAGTAGGAACAAGCCCCAGTCAGATGCCCTCATCCTGTACCGTCGCCATGACATCTTCAAGGTCAGAGTCATTAAGTCTTGTGCATGTTACAGTTTATCAGGAGTGTTTCTGAACATTATTGTCTGCCATTAATCTTTCCTGACACACTCTTGTGGCTGCAGTACTTGTATCACCCCCTCAGACTGGGATTACTAGTGTTTTGCTTTATCTTTTCAGTTTTAACATCCACTTTGTTTCCCCCTACAGAAAAAGCAGCAGGAGCTGGGCGACATGATGGACCTTTCATCATATCTACTGAGACCCATCCAGAGGATCAGCAAGTACAGCCTCCTGCTGCAGGACATGTTGGCTCTGGCCGGTTCATACCGGCCAAAAGATGTGGTCGAGGGTAAACTGCTCTCGACCAGCGCGCGTGGCCCAGTTGTGCATGTGCCTGATCTGACTGGCAGTGAGAGGGAGCGTGAGAGGGCTGAGATTCAGGCTGCTGCAGACCTGGTTCGATTTCAGATGCGCCACGGCAACGATTTGCTCACCATGGACGCCATCCAGGACTGTGATGTAAGATGCTGAAGTGGTAGATCAGATGTACTTTAACACAGCAGTTAAATTAAGTTAACTCTGCTCTGCTCTATCAGGTGAATTTAAAAGAGCAGGGTCGACTGATTCGCCAGGACGAGTTCACAGTTTTCTTCAGAAAGAAGAAATGTGTCCGCCGCGTCTTCCTCTTTGAACATCTAGTCCTCTTCAGCAAAACCAAAAGGACAGATGTTGGCAATGATGTTTACGTCTACAAACAGTCATTCAAGGTCAGAACATATGCCATAATACTCAACCTTATTTTTAGCTTTAGTTTTGATTTACAGCATGTTTCATTTCCCAAGTGTTTCGAGTTACACCTCACAGCCATCTAGATCCTCCAGCATGCAAAGATAGAGAAGCCAAAACACCTAACCACATTTGATATCTCAATCAGTGTGGTTTTTGTGTCTCTTTTTCATCCCAGACAAGCGACATCGGGATGACTCATAACTCTGGCGTGAGTGGCCAGTGCTTTGAGATCTGGTTCCGCAGGAGGAAGAGTGAGGACACCTACTGCCTGAAGGCCTCCAGCATGGAGGTGAAGAAAGCCTGGACCACTGATCTGGAGAGGATCCTGTGGGATCAAGCAGCTCACAGTAGAGGTTGTAGCAACAATAACATGTTTTTTTTTAAATGTAGCTCTTACCAAGTGTTCAGTTTAAAAAATGTTTTACGTATCTGAAAACATGTTGTGAATCTACCTTATGTTCCAGAGCTGCGTATGCAGGAGAGGGTGTTCATGGGAATGGGCTGTAAACCATTCATGGACATTCAACCAAGTGATGCTGCAATTTGTGATCGAGCTGTGAACTGTGTCCCGTCTGGGAGAAGTAAGGAGCTGCACACACAACATTTTCAACAACAAGTTTCAAACGAAGTTCAGCTAACTTCTGCCACCTTTGTCCACACTGAAGCGTCTCAATGACCCATCCTCTCAGGATGAGCTGTAGCAGCTGTGATGATCCTCTGACTGACCATCACCAGGTCAAATCTGGACATTGTGCTTTGGTTTATCTCCAAGGACCTGTAAAACGACCATCAGCTACAGCTGTAGGTTGTGTTTAGTGATACAGTAATTAGCAAATGTTGGCATTAGCTTCACTAAAATGCAGCATGTTAACATAGTCACCTATACAGTAAGCACATTAGCAGGGTTTCCTGCTGCTGACTCTTTCAGTCTTTCTAATTCTCATGATATTTTACAGTTTGGAAGGTGAAAACTAAGTTATAGGTCTGTTTGTTTGTTTGTTTGTTTGTTTGTTTGTTTGTTTGTTTGTTTGTTTTATATCCTAATCAAAACTGGCCGACACAGTAACTAAATTTAACTAATACATGTGAAATAACAGTCATGCTTGTCTCCTCATTGCTCACTGATCCAGCACATCATTTTCTCATTGATGACGTCTATCTATGTGTGTCGTCAGTCCCTGTGACATGTTATTCACACAGGGGCTTAGAGTACCCGCGACCACACTCCATTGGCTCTGGCAGCACGGCCTCCACCACCCTCAGCCAATCATCCTCCTCCTCCGGCCGAGGCTCGCTGCCCCTCGCTGGTTACCCTGCCAACCATTTACAGGGAGTGGAGTCCAATCCTGCGGCCGGCTCCTCCCCTGAGGCTGCGAGTGACAATGAGCTCAACAATCATCACCTTCATCAGTATCACCTTCATCGTAACTGTGAGCTGTGGAAAAATCACCATCCACTGAGTGAGTTTGATTTTAGGCCGTTTGCTATTTCCCTTCAGACTCTGCATACTCAACTGATCTGTGAGAAAAATGTAAATGAAAATGATACAATATTAGCCCAGTGCATTGGGAAATAAGAAGATGTATTTAATTTGAACTTGATGTGCTTCTCCTTCAGCGGACAGCACCGAATCATCTGGGGAATGCATCAACTTCAGCAGCTCAGACCACAGTTGCCTGTCTGCCATTGGTGGAGAGGTAGTGGACAGCTCCTCCTCATTTATATCCCAGAGTTCAAAGCCCCGCCCACCCCTGTGTCAGACCCCTGCCCAGAGGAGCAACAGCTTATCAGTCATCAAAAAGAAACCAGGTGCCACTCCAGGAACTGCACATCTGGCTCATAGTCAGGTACACATGATAGTTTAACAATCTAATCCCGAGAATTACCACTTTATTAGCTGTAAGGTACATAGTGTGTCTCTAATGATAGCTGTGGCACATTTTTGAAAATGGTTTGAAAGGTTAGTGTGAGTAAACTAATAGTCCTGACATCTTTCCTAAAAGCAAACTGAAGGCACATTTCATGCACCAATGGGATGCATAATTGCCATTAACCAAGAACTTATGTTATGTGGTTGTTTCCAGAGTGATGAAATTATAATGGCAAAATCAACAGAGGTGTAACCGAGGATTCACTGGAGGAGGTAAGCATGTAAGCCCAAACTCAAGATGTAATATTATTTCCTCAATATTCTCATTCTCCATCTTATTCTTGTCAGTAAATAATTTGTGATTTGAATATTGTTGCAGATTATGGGTCAGCTGCAGCTGTTTCTGTTGGAGAGCTCCTGGTTACCCTGCAGACAGACAGTTTCTCTGGGTGAAAAAATGTGCAGCAACACAGTCATGTGGCAGCACTATCATGTGGCACAAGCATGGTCAGGTCACAAGGTCTGTTTGGCATGTGAATACAACATAGTTATGTGGTGACATTAAATATTAACCCGTAAATAATAACCACAATAACTGCTATAGCTGCTACATAAGTAGTGGTTTGAGCATAAGTAGCTCAAAATTGACATTGTTATTAATTTATGTATTGTTACACATTGAGTTTACAATAATTACAGGAAAGATGGTTCACATGCATAAAAAAGTGTTTTTCTTTCATTTCTTTTTTTTTCAGTGTTATTATGATCAGTGAACTTGTCATGTTTTTGTTATTGTTTCCTTTCACACATACCACCATGATGTGTCACATGTTTATATTGAGGGATCTTGTGTGCTGTACAACCTGTACAATCATTGACATGCAGGGAATAAAGAAGAGACGGTTGTATTTGCTACTGTTGTGGAAATCCGCAGTTTGTGTGGAACAGAGATGCCGGACCATTCATACACGAGGGAGACACGAGTCCTGAGACAAAAGTCACTCTTTCGGCTCAGGAGAGAGACAGCAGAGTGCTGCTTCAGAAGACTGGAGAGTTGGACTGCATTGTTTTGGTTATAAGCAAAACTCAATCGAGTCCAAGATACAGTTCCTGGCCAGAGCTATGCGCTGGCCACAAGCCCGGACACACTGCAGACTCACAAAGTAAAGCTGGTGACTATAAATGGAAAAATGGTTTGATGGTGTATTGATTAATATATGAATATAATTATATATGCACGTATAATATATATATATATTTCTCCTGGGCAATTTTGATACTACTGCTGTCTTCCTGAACATTTGTTCTGATTGAGTTTCTTACAGTTGTTCTCTGTTAAATCATTTATCACAAAAGCATGTTTCACATCTGGATTTGAAGTACTCCCCATTTAACACAAAGGATCTTGGGAAACAGGGCTGTGCACTTTGTAATCTCCATTAAAAAAGCAACACAACTACTGCATACTAACATACTGAATATTACTACTACTACCAGAACCACTTCCTTTTAGGGTCCACTAATGGTTCCATACTTGTCGATGTTCCAGCTTAACCCACATGAACATGACCATTAAAACAATGTTTTTCTGATTACATAGTACATGTTTTCTCATTTATTTTTATGCTTTCTTAACAAGTTTTTGATGAAAATTGTTGTTATTGTCCATGAAAAAATGTACAATATACAAATAAGGACAAGAGCTTGAAGTTGTTTTGAGGCCATAATGTTGACTTTTCTTAATTTGCTCTAAAACCACTGAATTTCTTTGACATGATAGAGCCATGTTTTGCTGTTTTGTTCTGTTATGTAACTTCCTTTTTCTTTCATAATGTGTACATTATTTCACTATTCAAATGTGGGGTCAGTCAGGTCTAACCCTTTTTTATTCCTATTCAGCTTTTTAAAAATACATTTGTTTCTTCCTCTGAACTCTGTGCTTCCCTTCAGAGAAGACGAGACAGACTCAGAGACATGACTGACTGCAGTAAAGTGAGGATGTTGCACCACTGTGATGGTGTTTCACTTCCTTTCTCCAGAGACATAGTGATTCCTCAGGACAGATGGACACACTTATTGCAAAACTTTTCATTGTCACTGTGTGTGCAGGTTTTGATTTCACAACACTGCCCAAAACTGATTGTTTTTGTTTGTTTGTTTGTTTGTTTGTTTGTGATCTTTATTTTATGTTTCATTGGTTTCCATCTAACCTGGACTTTCATGGGGAAAAAAACAAATGAAATGTAGAAAAACATTGAATTTCATCCAGTAATTCTTTTGTGCTGTCTTGATAAAAAAAAAAAATGTGTGAAGTGGTTTTCTGAGTTGCAAAGGAAAAAAAATATCTGTTTTTTATTGATTTTGAATGATATCATTTTGTTTATGTTGAGTCAAACAATAATATATGGTACAATAACTTATGAAAAAACTTCTTTGTTGGTGGCTTATTTTTTAATGTAGCAGGAAAATGTTGTTGTAAACTGCTAGGTTGCTGTGAAACATATAGGCCTAAATTAACATAACTGAGACATTACTGTTAATTAGCTGACTAAGGACTCATTTCAATAACACACGGCTGCATGAATACTGCTCTTCAACAGAAATCCTTCACAATAGCCTCAAGATTCACAGTCTATTTTAAGTATGAAGTGGAGTGCTGTGAGTCTCTTTGCCCCTGCTGACTAAAAACAGAATTACTGATGTGGGGACCAGACAGAAGGGGGGCGTCGTGATCAAGTTTCACATGCTACAAATATCCCTCTGAGGCATTTACACTGCAAGGTCATTAACCAATGAGCACAGGAAGTGTGAAGCTCTAGTGTCACTTTCCACAGAAGTCAAGAGACAAGAACTTTGCTGCAGACATGAGTCAAGGTAAGGACGAGAAAATTATATTTGTGTCTTATATTGTAGCACATGTGTCTGCATTATATCAGAAGAGGAAATAATCTACAACTGGAGATGTGGTTTTCTGTTACTTAGAGTATTTTGAATACATACTGTATCAGATTGAAAGTGAACTGTGAAATATGATGAGTGCAAATGGTGGCTGACATAAGATCTCTCAGATCAAATACATAGCAACTCTATTTGTACCGAGGAATGTATTGATGATTTCTTGTGATTTATTGTTTGGGGGGAAAAAGTTTTTTTAGGGAGATAAAAGCCAGGTTATTTGAGTCACATATGTCAGATCACATTGTTGCAGGTGAGAACTTTTAAACTGAAGTCAAAAGCGAAAAGTTTGCCTTTCTCTCCACTCACAGCCTTGGGCATCGAGAGGTGTGATCTGAATATTAAGAGCAACAACAGCAGCCATCACACGGAGCTGTATGAAGAGGAGCGTTTGATTGTGAGGAGGGGACAGCCTTTCAACATCATCTTACATCTGACACCCGGCAGCAGACAGTTTAAACTGGGTGAAACAAGCTTCACACTCATCGTTGAGACTGGTACGCATCTTCTCTCGTGTTTAGATTCAGGCTGCTGAACGTGCTGCACTTGTAGGAGAGCAGCAGCAGTGTGTGCACATGGATCTGTGCCTGTCTACTATCTGGATTCAGTTTTACTGTTTATGTCTCTGCAGGTCCTTTACCCAGGAAAGAGTCAGACACTAAGGTTTCCTTCGGTTTAGGTGTCTCCACAGTGGACAATGAATGGAGCGCATCTGTTATTAATGATTCCCCTGAAAACACAGTGTCTTTGTCCATCAGTTCCTCCCCCTATAGCCCCATAGGAGTTTATACTCTGACTCTGGACCAGGAAGGGCAGAAGACTGTTTTAGGACAGTTCACCCTGCTTTTCAATGCTTGGTGCAATGGTAAGTTGTTAAGTATAAAATGAATGAGTTATATTTTGTTGTGGTCCAACAGCAGCTTGCACAGTTTGAAGTGATTTTATAACTAAAACATAAACTTGGTCCAACAGTTACTGTATGTGCGGCTGTCCCCCTCTGCACTGATTTACAGGAGATGCAGTTTACATGCGCAGTGAGACAAAGAGGCAGGAGTATGTTTTAGCACAACATGGGCAGCTCTACAGAGGAACTGTTAAACGCATCAAGGGGACACCGTGGAACTTTGGACAGGTATGCACAACGTTAAACACTGAATTTGAAAAAAAGGGAAGAAAATAAACGGAAAGGAATCATCACTGATGATATTAAAAAAATATTTTAGTGTTAAAATTTACGTTTTTCAATGAGTTCCCTGATGTTTATACTACAATTAACCAAATACAATGTATTATGACATAAACCACCTTTTTATGCTGCTCAATATTATCCATCTTCTGCAGTTTGAGAAAGGCATACTGGATATCTGTCTGAAAATCCTGGATGACAACCCAAAGTTTGTGTCAGATGCTGACAAGGACTGCACTGCCAGGAGAAATCCTGTCTATGTGACCAGGGTGCTGAGTGCTATGGTAGGTGTCAAAGCTTTAGTAAGAGCTGCAGTCAGCCTGTGAAGGATTGTTTTGTTTTTAGCTGCACAAGAAGAGATTACCATGGTGCATTAGAAAACTATGCCACTTTGTATGGTCGTGCAGGGAAACCTCTGTCCCTCTTTGGAAATGTTTAATGCTCTCCCCTCGTCCCTGCAGCAACATTTGTGATGCAAAGCGGCTGAAAGAGTGAAAGAAAGAGTGTTTGATTTTATAGTGAGCAAGTGTGTCCTCATTTATTTCTGCTGCAAGTCGAAATAGCTAATTGAGAAACTAAAGCTATTTCTGCTAGGTGCTGGTACAAATCAATACATCAGGATCATCATGTCCACAGACATGTCCACCCTCATCTCCCCTCTGTCTATGACCACAGATCAACAGTAATGATGACAGAGGTGTGCTGGTGGGAGAGTGGGACGACTTTGCAGGTGGAGTTCATCCAGGCCTGTGGATCGGCAGCGGGGACATTCTGCATCAGTGGGCTGAAAAGGGCCCCGTTCGCTACGGCCAGTGTTGGGTCTTCGCTGCTGTTGCCTGCACAGGTTGAACAACAGTGCAACTAGCACAAGTATTTTTTTTATCCACACCCCTAATTTTAGAAATTTATCTCATGGCTTTGTGTTTATCTGTCTGCGTTTGATGTGATGTCATTATTGTTGATCTTTGGTTTCCTGTTTAATCTGAAGCATGTGCTTTAGTAAAGTGGTGTGATGAAGTGTTGCTCCCCTCACTCATGCAGTGTCCAGAAGCCTGGGCATCCCATGTCGAGTGGTTACTAACTTTGGATCAGCTCATGATAGTGATGCCAACCTGGTGATAGAAAACCTGTATGATGAAGATGGTGAAAGACTTGATAACAGTGATTCAATCTGGTGAGTCTGTGGTGGGGTTGAATGTGACCATCTCCTCCAATAAGCCATCTCTAAATCCTCTTTCTCCGTTGTTGTCTTCCACTATATTATGATTATTCTGTGACAGAATGAAGCTTTGATTTTATTATTATTTATTATCATAATTTTACAGATAGTCCTTTCTTTTACATGTTTTCCCAGGAACTTCCATGTTTGGGTGGACAGCTGGATGACTCGTCCAGATCTGGGGTCTGAGTATGACGGGTGGCAGACCAGCGACCCAACCCCGCAGGAGAGAAGCGATGGTGATAAAAGATAACTCTGACTGTAACTATATGAAACCTGCTACAACAATGCATCAAAATGGGTTGCTTTCTATTTCACCATGGTGGTTGGTTTCAAATTCAGTAGTCACAGGTTGAGTGCGTGGTCTATGGCTAACTTGTCACAGCAGTTTTATTTGTACTAAGCACACGATGTCTCTGGAAGACTCTGTTATGTCACACATACATATTACAGTAATACTTGTGATTATGTAACCTTTTGTAACCTGTGTCCATGTCTTTACTGGGGCCACATTTTGGCTATGATAACAGTACAATAATTCACATGTGTGTTCTGCCACAAAACGAATCAGCAAAAATATTAAGAATTTGTACCTTTTTTTGTTTTTATTGTTTTATGTTCCCTTTTTCTTTTTTTGACTTGGTGTGAATGATACATGTCTGAAACCTTTTCCATTTCAGAGGTTTTCTGTTGTGGACCAGCCTCACTAAAGTCCATCAAGGAAGGAGAACTGACAAAGAAGTATGATGCTCCCTTCATATTTGCAGAGGTGAGTTTTATTGTAACATTTTCAAGTAAAAATTAACCTAGTTTGGAATAATCAGGGTTAGATTTAGAGATCTGCATTTTAGCCAAGCCCTGCTAACCCACCAGGCAGAGAGTGAAATATTTACAGTAGAAATACTATATACGTGTATAAGGATATCTCTGTATGTAGTGCTACTAGCTTATATTGTGTTCGTGTCATGTATGGGGACAGGTCAATGCAGATGTTGTGGACCTGGTGCGCCTGACAAATGGATCATTTGTGAAGTTCAGTGGGTCAACCAAGTCTGTTGGACGCTTCATCAGCACCAAATCAGTGGGCTCAGATGACAGACACGACATCACACACCAGTACAAGTATCCTGAAGGTACTGCAGAAGTACTCAAAACATACACATCACACACTGCTCCTGCAAACATTTTCAGATGACCTCAGCCCTCAGGTAACACAAATGTACCAAATAAAACTGCATAAGAGTCTTATGCAGTTTTAAGACCAACGTCACGCAAAATGAAATGATCGCAGTATTTAACAGCCTCTGTGTTGGGCACTGTTTTGTCTTATTTAGGAACTTGATAAAGATGAACTTTATGGTTTTCAGGCTCAAAGGAGGAAAGACAGGTGTTTGAGAAGGCCCAGCATCACAACAAGCTACAGCAGCAAGGAGAAGAACCAGGGCTCCATCTCAAGGTTTGTGTTTTGTTGTTACAGCTTTTACACAGATACTCTGGGGTGGGAGGTATTTGTTACAGACTGTACAAGGCTACAAAGAGCTCACATCATCTGGAGTGAAACAGTAGGTTCAGCGGTTTGAAAAAGAAAAGAAATAGAGACATAAAATACATTGTAGTACATTAGTATTTCTTGTTAATAAAGCCAGTACCACAAACTAGAGGAACAATCAAGGCTGAAAATAATAACCATAGTTGACAGACATAACTGATACACAGCCTAATATGAACAATTGTGATTTTATTACTATTTTATTTCGTAGTTATTTATTGTAGTAGTGTAGTGCAGTAGCGCTCCCAATCTCGTTGTATTTTGATGACAATAAAGGCTGTCGAGTCAATTCACTTCAATACAGAATAGCGATACATTGTGCCTAAAATCACAGAATAGTCTGATTATGAAAAACTTTTTATTTTTTTATTTTTTTTACAAGATATTCACCTTAAATGAATCATCTTGTAAATCTCATTTAAGGTCAAGCTTTCGGACAACATGATAGTGGGCTCAGACTTCGAGGTGTACGCTGTCCTCACTAACAACTACATGGAAACAAGAACCTGCACCTTGTTGTTCCTCGCCAAAGCCATCGGCTACAATGGGAAACTGGGAGATAGCTGTGGGTTTGTTTCAGACAAACTGGAGGTGGCCCCTGGAGAAGGTTTGATGTGATGAAAATACTGTGTATCACATTTTCTGATCAGTAAATTAGTTAAATGGCTGTGTTGTTAGCAAGTACAAAGTCTTTAAGATACCTCAATGAAACAAGGCCATCTATGCCTGAAAAAGACATTTGAAGTAATCCAAAGCCATCCAGATACCCCACAAATGTTTCTTAGGATAAATACCTTGGTCATGATATACTGTTATAATGAAAATGCATTGAGATTGTTGTAACCCATTATTTAATGTGTATAAAATATGCTTTTTGTCTTTGTTTGTTTTTTTCAGAAAAGCGTGTGCCTCTCAGACTGAAGTATGACAGTTATGGATCAGTGATCACCTCAGACAGGTTGATCCGGCTGACAGCCATCACCATCGACAAGAAGACCATCGACTACCATAAGGCTGAAAAGACCATTGTGCTAGATGAGCCAGACATTGAGATAAAGGTGGATGGATGGATGGATGGATGGATGGATGGATGGATGGATGGATGGATGGATGGATGGATGGATGGATGGATGGATGGATGGATGGATGGATGGATGGATGGATGGATGGATGGACGGATGGATGGAAAAACAGTTTTTTTATTAGCAATAATACAGCTCTCTAGTCTTATCCTTTAGGGAAAAAAAGTATGAATTCATTAATAGATCTGGAGCACTTGGCTATCATACAGCCATTATATATATACAGGTTTATTATGATATAATTCATACCTCTTACATGATGAGACCCATTAACCTGAACTAATCTCTGCAGCTGTTAGGAGAGGCCACAGTGAACCACGCTGTGACAGCAGAGATGACCTTGTTGAACCCTTTACCAGAGCCGCTGCGGGACTGCAGCTTCACCATTGAGGGGGTCGGCCTCACTGGCGGCAAACCCATTACAGCTAAGTATGTTTAAGAGCTGAATTATGAGCAGAATGCACATGCATGTTTCTATGCTTGGCATCTCTTTCGACTGCATGGCTTTTGCTTATGTCACCCAATTTCCATCAGGGTTTGATGTACAAAGCCTAAAAAAAAGTAAATTGCACTTTAATTTGCACCAAACATTTTCTTTCTTCCATCTTGACAGGAAATGATGTTGTCCTGTAATTTAAGATGATGCGATAAAATCCCATTATGCCATGTAATGTGCAAGAGATTAGATCAGAATTCAACATAAAACAGGAGCCTCGTTTGCGATTAGTTTGAATCATTATGCTCACAGGTGCATGTGATTGTTACAGGGTTGGAGATGTGGGCCCCCAACAAGAAGCCAAAGCCAGTGTAGAGTTCCTTCCCACCAGTGCTGGCTCCACCGTGCTTCTGGTGAACTTTGATAGCGTCAATCTGAGGAACATCAAGAGCTTCATCAAAGTTGTTGTGAAGGACTGAACCAATCTGCACCACAAACACCTTTTTTATTTTGTTGTTTAATTGGACATAAGTGTCTAAAGACTCTTATTACAGGGCTGCCTCTGCCATAGAAGCCTTTGGCTCTGTTTTTTAATCCGCTTCTGTTCATCCATGAAAAGAGTTTAATCTGAGTATTATTTCTGGAAATCACTATCATCTTTATTATAGGCCATAATAAAAATCAATATAATGTGTTTGTTTTACTTGAATGTTTAATACGGTTTTATTGATCCTGATTACATCTCAACTGTTTTTAGGAAGCAGGTTGTCATTATTTGACTTATCCCCATTATTAACATGCTATGAAATAAATGTCATTTAAGTAGAACTACTTGTGTGTTATAATCTTTTTAAGGGTATTTTGTCTTTGTTAGACCAAAAAAATGAGATGAGAACTCAAACATGAAATATAACAATGTGGTGTCCAACTTCAACCCATACACACGACAAGTTAACAACTTTCTTGCTTTGCGTTTATTTAGTGCAGCATTAGTATAGTTCTCTGTTTGATAGGATTTCATGGATCAGTGGGCTTGATATTGCCTGGAACCAATTCGTTTTTTCCTGCATATTACACACATCACTTAATCTGCAGCTGCATACTGACCAGCTAACAGTCAACAAAATGGGCACAGGTCATGGGGGTATCAAACAGAAAGCTACCAAATTATCACACTGTAGTATGACTCACAGGGATATTTATTTACAGAGCAAGTCATAAACAGATCTTCATCAATCCACCTCATTCTCTACATCTGGGAATTGCAGGGAGTAACGAGTGGCAGTATACTCTGCCAAGTTGTTGAGTCTGGACAACACGCAGCAGCTCAGGGCGCTGCGGGAGATCTCCATGTCCAGGATCTCAGACCATTCACCAGTTTCAACATTATAGCTCTCAACATAAGGGGTGGTGCTCAAACCGTTGAAACCCCCAACAGCAAAAAGACAGTCATCGATTACTGAAATGCCAAAGTTACTCCGGTAGTTGTGCATCTGTGGGATATGGCACCAGGTGTCAGTGTTGGGGTTGTAGGCCTCAGCAGTACGCAGCCGATTGGCTCCATTGAAACCACCGACCTAAACAAGTTAGAGTAAAACATGAAGTTGGGAGTGCTTTGATTGTATTTTGCATCTCATTTATACTTTAAGAAGAGGCATAGGTTACATATATAACACTGAGTAAAACTGCTGATAACTGACATGTTCTGCAATAGGTAAAATGTTATTGAAACATCTGTTTTCAGTCAACTTGAAGACAATGAAAAAGATGCACAGCTCTGGCTTGATTTCTATTGAAAGATTATTATCTGGCTTAGGTCTATGCGAAAACTCTACTAATAACATATTTTTCTGCGTGTGTTTCTGAGAGTTAGGTGTTAGGTCAATTGCTTACTGCAAATATGTGGTCTTTGTAAGCCACGACCCCAACTCCACTGCGCCTGGTTCTCATGGGGGCGATCAGTGTCCACTGGTTGCTCTGGGGGTCGTAACATTCAGCCGTTGACAGGCAGTCACTCCCATTGAAGCCACCACAGATATAGACCTGGGGAGAATTAGTGGAGGTAAAATAGTGTTTTGAAAAAAAAATGTATCATCATTTTTTAGTGTCCCCTGGAGACACTTTCATTGTATTGTTGATTGATCTATGAAGATGTTTTCTGATCATTTTCATTTGTGTATTTGCACATGTTTTCTGAAGCTGCCGTGTGTTGACCTCTTAGGGCCACCGTAGCCTACCAAATGCTCATAGAGTCAAACCATAAAACCTGTGTGCTGTCCCTGTCCTAACATAGATCTATCTTATTTAGTGTTAGGGTTAGGGTTAGGGTTACCTACCTTGCCATGGAGAGTTGCGCAACAAGCATCACTCCTCTGCTCATGCATGGATGCAATTAAAGTCCACTGATTGGTGCTGGGTTCATAGCGTTCTGCAGTTTCAAGTCGATTGTATCCATCATAGCCGCCCATAGCATATATGTACCCATCCAGAACAGTTACGCTGACATAGCAGCGTCTATAATACATCGGTGCCACCTCTTCCCAGGTGTGTGTCTCCAGGTAAAACCTGAGCGTACTGTTGAAATGTTCAACGCCATCAAAGCCACCAACACAGTAAAGTGACCCATTGAGGACTGCATTGCCATGGTAGGCCCGAGGAAAACCCCCATCATCAATTAACTGGGCCCACACCTTTGCACGGACATCATACGCCTCAACAGCATTGGTGGAGCCACCGCTACTCCAGCCTCCAATGGCCAACAGGATGGCCGGGGGCAGGCGTGGACAGGCCAAATGATGGAGGGAAATAGAGTTGGAGAATCTCCTTGCTCTCATATCAATCATGGCATCCATAGTACGAAGGAGGATTTGGCGACACTCTTCATTTGCCTTCACCATTTCGTTTTTCATCACATTCTCCATCATGTATTCTGGATTCATTAAAGCCAGTCTGACCTGCACAGAGACATAAAGACAGAAATAGGCCACGGCCCATACTAGCTAATTATACTGGCTAGCATTATCAGCAGACTTTAGCTTATTCAGATTTATCAAACTCCTTGAATAGCTGGGTCATAAAAAAGTTTAAATGCAGAGCTCCTGCAGATAGTGCTACATTTCTCTTTCACTTAATTAACTCCTATTTTGGGTTGACCTTTATAGCCTACTGGCTCAGCCCCCTAATTTACCTTGGACAGAAGCTGAGAGATGTATTCTCTGCGTTGCTCAGGAGCGTAGTTGATCCAGTGGAGAACGGCCTCAAACACTGTCTCCTCCGTCTTTATATTGAGTTGGTCATTCTCAATGATTTTAGTGATTTCCGTTTCAGAAAGCTGCACAAACTCCGCTGAGGTGGTGTCAATGTCCTCAAAGTGATTTAGGATGAAGAGGAAGGTCTTGTGTTTCAGTTCGGGGTTGTAATAGAGGTCTGTGAAACACCAGGTATCAATGCAGTTCTGTGGGGTCAGCTGCTCCTCCAGGAGGTGACTGCAGGCTTCCATGATGCCCTCTACATTGAACCGGTCAGCTGCTATAAAAACCTCTCGGACATTCTCTGGTGTCACAGGAACAACACCGGTGTAGGCAAAGTCAATGATCAGTCTCATCATGTCAGGTGACACACCAGACAAGTCAAAGTCCCAATTGTCTGGGTTTGACCAGTGGGTAAAGAGAGTTCTGTGGGTCAGAGAGGGCGCAGAACAAGGGGATGAAAATAAAGTAAAGAAACAGTAAAACATAAGACTATTTTCAAGTGCTGTGCCCAAGTCAAATTAAATTGCGAACATAAGGTAGATCAACTGAAGTTCTCAGAAAATGAGTAAAATGCAATCATCTACTTACCTGAAGTAGGGGCTACAGTTACACAGGACCAGCTTGTGCACATGAAATTCAGTGTTGTCCACCCGAATCGCTGCATCACAAAGCTGTTGCTCCAGACGGAGCTCATCATACACTGACCTATTCTCACTCATCTTTGCTCTTCAGTGTGACACCTTTTATGTTTCTGATCTTCTTGTGCAGGTTTCTTCTCAGACTCTCCACAAGTGGGTGTTGTTGTGTAGAGAACTGTGTGAACTCACTCAGGTCCTGATGGAATTTAGAATGGATCATTGTGACATCACTGTCACAGACAGCAACATTCTGATAAAGAGCAGCTGCATCTGTGTCTTATGGTGCGTTCCAGGCAGGCTTTTGAACCCGTAAGTCACGACTTCAAGTCACCAGTTACGACTTTGTAGCGTGCCAGGCAAGTTATGAGTTACAACTGGGAACTGGGAGTCCGTCAATCTACAGTAGTAGTACGAGTTCACAGATGGGAAGTTACGAGTTTGACTGTACGTTCCAACGGGTAACCATAGGAACAGGTCGGAAAAACGAGTTACGGGTTGCCTGGAACGCACCATTATTCCCAGGCTGTAACTCTGGCTGGATAGATACATATACATACACACAAACATACAGGTGTGGCTACATTTTGCAAGGATGTTAATGCATATAGATACACAATGCTGATTTTAAACAATCATTAAAAAGTACACAGTGTATAGCAGTTTCATTTACACTTTCCTACCAGCAGATGAACTTAAAGGGATTTGTTTTCAATGCAGCAAAGTAAAAACACACAGTGTCTATCTACTGCAGACACAAGCTAGTGTCTCTGTGTGTGGAACCTACCAGTAGCCAGCTGTGGTGCAGGAGTTAGTACTGCTGCCTCAAGATAAGGTGGTTTTGGTTCAATTGCCGGGCCTGAGGCCTTTCTGGCTGGTGTTTGCATGTTCTCCCTATTTCTCTATGGGTTCTGTCTGGGTACTCTGGTTTCCTTCCAGAATCCAGAAAACATGTGCAATAGGTGGACTGGAGGCTCTAATTGTCTAGGTGTGAATTTGAGTGTGTTATCCGCCTCTTTATGTCTACATGTGATAGACTGGTAACCCGTAACCCGGATGTGTTGAATTTGTTGACTTCATGTAAAATACACATGGCGCAATAGTTCAAATGGTTCCAGTTTATTGGCTTCCACGGAGTCACTTTCATTACAGAAAAACACTATCCTTAATGTTGCAGTCCTGGTCGTACAGCATGATTCTGCAGAGAGACACATACCACACAGCAAACAGGTAATAAAAGATCTAACTAATATCAACAGTAAAGCAAACCTGGGTCAAAATGTTACTAAAATCCTTTCCGGTATACAGTTGTTGGATTGAACACTTGCTGTTTTTACCTTTAATCAACCAGTGAACTGTATTAGAAATTAAATAATCAGTCAAAATGCAGCTACTTAAACATATGACATTTATCCAACATCGTCGCCGTAGGGGCTGAATTTGTGCTTTGGGCCCCCACATCTGACTTTTAATGATGAAAACCACACATTTGGTTTAACAGACACACTGAAGCTGCTGTGAGTCACATTTTACCTGATGTTTGAATTATACCTTGGATTCAGACGGTCAGAAGACAGAGAGCTGACTAAAAAGGGATTTGTAGCAGCATTTTTTGCACAGGCCTGTTGTATCAGCAGGTTCAGTTAGAGCTACTGTAATCTTAAACTTTAGAAAACACTGTTCTCATTAGCAGCAGAAGCATTTTGTTTGAGCTTCTGGAAGCTCAAACAAAATGCTGTGGTAAACATCTCTCATATTTTATCATAAGATGAACACACAAATAATGGAAAACCAAATGAGCTGAACAAATGAAACCTATCGTCCTGCAGTTTAGAAAGATCCCCACAACCTGCTGTACCAAAAATTAAATCGGGCTTTAACCTGGCTTTAATGTCTAAATGAAGGGAATTTGAAATATGAATTAAAAATAAGGCAAATTCTCCTGTCGATACTTTTTGGTTCAATATTTCCTCTGCACACAGTGTTGGTCAAGCAATATCAATTATGGTTCACCATTTTAATCACATGTGAATCATAATGAACATATTTCTTGCAAGTGAAGGCGACAGTTCAGGTTTATTTCTAATATCATCTCTAATACCAAAACAGACCGTGTGATATACACCAATACCAGACATAAGTCCTGTTCTGACCTTGTTATTTTGACATGTCTTTCTCTCCATACTTAACTTTACATACCTACATGAAATGACCTGTAACATTTTTATTTAGGTTTTTGCACTTTTCAGTGATGCTGTATTTTTCTTTGTTTGAGCATTTCATATATTTTTTCATACAAATAAGTTTCTTAGAAAGCAAACCTCAAACTGTTGTTTTGTGAAACTCAAACCTTGCCTAGTGCACAGTCAGACTCCTCACATTTCAAGCATCTTGTCCAAATCAAAGCATGAAAATAAAAACATTCTTTAAATTTGCTAGTTTTAGTCTGTAAATGAGATACAAATGTTTCCAAAAGGGGACATGGGATCAAAGTTTGTCTGTGGACTTTCAACTGTCAGGATGATACTGTCTCACAAATCCTATTCAGTCACGACCGGATGAAGTGTTACTGAAATGCCTGTGTTGTGTAACAGCTGTGGACCATGAACATTCATCAAAGCAAAACACCTGGAACCAGATCTTGTATTATTGTACATATTCATCAAAACCACCTATCTGACTATGTGTCATTAAAAAGCCACCAACTGAAAGCTAAAAAATAAAACTAATAACTGGTACATCCTCTTCACATTGTAGTCACAACCTCTGAGAACTGTCAGAGCAAACAGCCCACCTTCTCTCACTGAATCCAAAATATAACACACAAAAAGACACTTTGATTGACATTCCCTGACAACCAACATGTATGTCTGTCTCCAAGCTTTGCCCTTTACCCTTTCCCGCCTCTGAAATCAGTGACATTTTCAGCATTTAAAAAAGAAATTAAAACAAACAGGGAACAAACTTGTTCCAAGCTGGTGGAGTGGAATCAGAGAACAGAAAAGATCCAGGCTGACAGAGTCTCTGTTCTCCTCTGCAGAGTGTTTTGATTTCACCAAACCTTCCTTCTAACGTCCCTCTCTGCCTCTCGTCCTGTAGGTTTGGAGTTTGCAGATGGGCTAGCTACTCTGCTGAGAGAGGTTTGACCACATGTGTCCTCTGGCTTAGAGACGCATCTGGGAGTATTTTTGTGAATCAAACATGGGGCTGGGTTTGGGTCGGAGGGAGTACCGGACTAGTTCGTCTAGGTAAGACCTCTCAGTCGGTGGAGAAGAGGTCTCCGGCTGAAGGCAGCGGAGCCAGACCTCCCGTCACATTAGGCAGGAGGGAGAGGTCAGGGAGACTCTGGATGTGGGACTTGAGCTCTTTCCTCACTTGGGTCACCCTCGCCAGCTTCTGCTTATATTCCTGCAGGTTAAACATTAAGAAAGATATAGCACAGGTACATATGAGCATAATGATTACTTCATGACAACACAATATCCTATAAAATCCTATTTTCAGAGGCAAACTGTAAACAAAACATTACAACAAAGCTGAACTAGGAAGCTGAATGGACAGTTTTGTTGATAAATGACTCTACGGTTTCTTTTCTCCTTGAATTTAAACTTAGACATTGTGTAGAAGAGATACAAAAAAAGGTCAGAAACAAGCTGCACAGTGCAGTGAATTACAGACAACACTACCAATTACAAACAGACTTGTGGCTAGGGCTGTCACAACCATGACATTTTAGTTGAATTATTTGTATTAAATGGCATACAAATAATTGCGATTAGAGATTCAATTGTCTTCATTTTATGCCAATATTACTATAAGCCTAAACATAGTTTAATAATACACATACACCTTATGAAGAAGAAGAAGAGCCATGTATTGGCATTAAACATTGGAACATATAAATAAAAACTGCATTTCTGTTTTTCTTTAGGCTTCCATGATAGATGCTCATCGTAATTCTGAAATTAAGCACCTCAAGAAAAACAGTTTGTGGCACTCCACTCGTGTCATTTAACTATACAGTAGAATGGTGGAAAATGACAAGTAAATAGTGATGGAATTGTGACATTTTTGTTAGTTTCATCCAGCTGTTTTTATACAGATGAATGGAAGCGATTTTCACAATTATTAAAAATAATTGCAGTCAGCTCAAATATTTGCAATCAGGCAATTATGTTATAATTGTTACAGGCCCACATGTGGCCCATCTACAGTTTGTGATGTCAATTCAAATGTGTGAATTCAAATACAAGTCAAGTATGCACCATTTCTTCTGAACAGACAGAGGATAGGTTGCCTTTTTCGAAGTCTGTGCAATGTCACTACAATCAAAGATTCAATAAAGTAACTGATGCTGGACTAAACTCCCTATGTTTTTGAATTTATTTATTTTTAGTTAATGGGGCTTCAGCGGCCTGTGTTAGACAAATCAAGAGTTCCTAGGTCACAGTCTTAAAAATGAAATTCTCTTTTTGTTACGGTCCAACTATTGCAATGAGGGAGAAACGTTAACACAAACATATTCAGACAACAACCAACATGTCAGCTCTTTGTGTGTATGTGTGTTTGTGTGGTGTCTTGTCTTGCCTCTAGTTTCTTCTCCCTCTCTGTGAGCGCCTCCTTCTGGCTGCTGATGTATTCAGTCAACATTCGGGCCAGCTGCCTCCGGTCCTCCAGCTCTGCAGCCAGTCGGCCGTTGTACTCCGCTAACAGCAAACAGGCTTCATCCACCGTCTTCGACAGCTTGTCTGCTGCCTCCTTATCTGGAGTGGCACCAAAGGGGGTTGTTCAAATTATTACATTAAAAAAATTAAACCTCCTATGGAGTAAAACTTGAACAATTCATATTTCCTTGTTTAGGACAATTTAAAACAAATCAAATGGTTTTATATTTACAATGAGAGCATGATGTACAGAATACTGCTGACTGTAGGACCTGATAATTGATAATAACGGATTTTACATTAAATACCGTGTTAAGGCTTTTATTATTATGATTCACTGTCCATCTTCATTTACTTCCTGTTGCCTGTGTGAAACCTTTGCTTTAGATTTTTCCCCATAGCCAAAAACATATAGGCACAAATAGGCACAAAAACAATGCCATACCTATGCAGCCTGGTCACTTACCAGTGATCTTCTCCAACAGGGAAACGTCCTGAACTTCCTGCGGCAGCGAGGCGATCTTCTGACGAACAGCTGCATCACCTGATGCAGCATTCTCCAAGTCCTGCAGGGCCTTGACCAGCTCCTCTGTCTGCATGTGCGTTTAAAGGAATCAGATGGAGAGAGGTAATCAGAGTTTAACAGCAAGGTAGGTTCCACCTTGCTATTTTTTTGATGCCGTGTTTCAGACCATGTTAGATTCTGATTGTGGTCAGTTGATTACATATTGTGACTGACCAGTGGGTCCTGTCTGAGAGAATCAAAGCACTGCTCAAACATCTACAGCAAAGCACATTGTTGCCATCTAAACAAGGATGGTGTACGAGAAAATGGCAAATACACTTGTGTTGTGCTTTGCTTTGCATCAATTTGTATTTTGTGTAAGATGCGGAAATGTCATAACTGAGAGAAGGTGAGGAGTGAGAGAGGAAGAAACACAAAATAAGCCCAGACCTAAACTGTGAGAGACTTTGTTTTCCTTTTTTGTGTGTTTTTCTCCCTTCCATAAAAAGTTCCCATACTCACCAGCTGAGTTGCAGCGATATCTGCGTTGTGAGGGGAGTTGTGGCTTCTGTAGTCATCATCTTCATCATCCTCATCTTCCTGGAACTTCTGATAGCTGCGTTTCACTGCTTTCTTCTCCTCTGCAGTGTCGAGTTCAGAGACCACAGAGCAGAAAAAAAACACTTGTTATTCTATTGATGTTGTGATGCTGGACCCAGTTTTACTTTATGTTATATTGAGACCACATCTTGTGGTCCCGTCCTCCCCTAACAACAATCACAGATATCATGTAAGTATACTCATGTAGAGGTGCAACAAAGATCGATTACATACCAGTTGTCTTACTTGCCGGCCTGGGGCTGTTGCTATCTTCTATGGCCAGTTTGAGCTGCTGGATGAAGTCACCTCTGTAGAGGCTCCTCTCCTTCCAGATGTTCAGCAGTCTTTCCATGTGCTTTTTACAGTTGTCATCTGCGTCACTGCAGGAAGAGCAACAGAGTTCAGATGATTAAACCAAAGAGCTCAAAACGTAGAGAAAACATTGTTTAGAAAATGAATTTAAAAAATATAATGGGATCAAATATATAAAATGAAACCCTGATTTATACACTGTTTTTTTTCTTGTATAAGAAAAAAATGAAACCTTGATTATTTCATTTTTCTTGTATTAGGTTTCAGATGTTTTTAATCTATGTTGGAGCTGAATAAACGCATCTCTGTGTTGGTTTTAAGAGATGCCCGAGACAAATTTGGTGGTCTAACGACAACCATTCGAAGAGTCCTTTCGAAAAGGAAAAAGGTACAACAAATGCTGTGAGATGTAGAAGTAGATTACTTTAAAGGAATGCACTTACTCAGCTATTGCTCAAAAAGCTTCAGGGCAAAAAGCATTACACCTGTTCACACGTACACAAACCCACACACTGGCCACATTATTGTGTACCTGGCTACATGGGAGCAGGCATCAACGAGGACTGTCTCAAAGTCTTTGGTGAACTCTGGTCCTTTCTTCTTGCTGTTCTGGATGACATCATTGGCCAGATACAGGAAGGTCAGCTTCCTGCCGCTTTTAGCTGGACGACACATGAAAAAAGCATATTCAAAACACTGTTTTGTTCTGATGAAAAAAAATCATTCTTAGACAGTAGGTCAGTCTGTGATGGCCAATACTATTACATTTCTATTAAACTGTACATCAACACAATGTCTAATATGATTAGTTATCTGCACCTTCAGTAAAACATGCAGACACGTTAACATGACCGATTTCTGTGTGTTTATGGATTCGAGTTAGTAGTTTATGAAGCTATCTTCCTTTACTAGTTTCCATAATAATGAAAAAAAAATCTGCCTTTTTTAAATTGTGTGTCATACACAAATATCACCACCATTATGGCTGCAAAAACATATATGACCCTGGTCAAAGAATCTAGATTATAAAATATCAGGAAAAGCTTCTCAAATGTTAGCATTTTGTTGCTTCTCACAATTTCACATTCTTCTTACATTTTGGGCATTTTGTATTATTTCACTTAACAATCAGACAAAATTAGGCTTGAATACAAAAGTGCGAATGGTCAAGACCTTTATCACACTAGTGCCTACAAGCAGCACTTCCACACTATGAAACTTGAAAAAAGTTACCTTTGTATATTAAAACAACAGGTAACCACCAGAGAACAGAGAAATTGCGTAAAACTGAGTGTATATTAGTGTGATAGTTTTCATTTCATATTATTCTGTTAATCATGCACTCAGTGCTGGAAGCTCTCTCACCTTTCTTCAGCTCTCTGTGCCACACTCTGACGATCAGGCCGGAGTGCTTGCGGTGGTGGATGATCCACAGAGACAGGGTCTGGACGCTCTGCTGCGAGCTGCTCAGCTCCGACAGCTTCTTCTCCAGGGCCGACTCCGAGAAGGACGACATGCCGCTGTGTGTTTGTGTATGTGTGTATGAGTGTTTTTTCCCTCCTGCGACCCAACAGACCCTCCTACCTGCCCTAAGGCGACTGAGCTCCGAGCTCGTTTGGAGAAACTCGCACTGTCATCAAAACTGAAGTTGTTCGCTAAACTTCCAGACCTGCAGCGCCAAAGCGTCTCTCGGCTCCCCGCCCTCTCCTGCCTGATGTTAGCCCGCTCACCTGGCTGAATGTCGGACCAAATGCGCCGAACAGACCCGCAGGAGGTGCGGTGGTGGACCTGCAGCTGTCCCTCCACTGCCCGCACTGTTTGTTTACAGGCGATGCTAACGTTAGCCTGCTGAGCTAGGCAGCCGCCTGCAGACCAGAGCGGAGCTTCCGCCTCCACCCGAGGTCAAATACCCCGAGCAGGTGTAACTGCCCCGGCCTGTGTGTGTGTTCGGAGCCCACAGGAGAGAGACAATTGTTAAAAAGTCACGGCCAAACTCACTGTTCGCCTCGGCTCGTGTGGCCAATCGGGAAGGTTCCTCCGAAAAAATGGCAGCTTTGCACTTTCACCTCGGCATGTAGGCTGCGTCGCACAGTAGTGACGCAGGCAGAGCCGCACACCCAAGGGGGTGGATCTGACTACACGCAGGCGTAGCTCACAGTCGGCCATATGAGGACGGGCAACTTGCTCTGACTCTGGCTGCAGTTACAGTGCAGTAGATAGGTGATCCAGTCATCTGCACTAAAAAAACGATTCATAACTCTGTGAAAAATAAATCAGTATGTAGCTATTACTTTAACTATTTGCATAATGTCACTATAATGTTACTTTTACAAAAAAAAAATACACTATTAAAAGTATCCGTGATTCTAAATATGCTGCATCATAACTGCATAAACGTTCATAAAAATCAAACCGTTTTGAAATCGGACAAAAACTGAGTAAGTTGTGGTCATTATAGCAGAATATGCACCATAGGCTTAATGCTCTGAGGGAGAGAGTTGCCCGTTCCAAGATGGCCGCCGTACTGGCTACGCCGTGTCTTTGGGAAACAGCTGGGGGTGAGTCATCTAGTTCTTATATATATCTATGCGCACACCAACCGCTTTTTCAAGCGCTTATGACCAAGAGATGGAAAAAGGTAAATTTAAAAAGCCCCACATTCAGGGCCGGCCCAAGCCTCCATGGGGCTCCAAGCTAAGTCTTTCTTTTGGTGCCCTCTATTACTGCCAATAATAGTATTTCATTTTTTACTCTGTCATCACGAATCATCATATCCTGGCAGGTTTTTGGTTTTTACCCATCTCTGGTTTTTATTCTGAAATGGCACCAAATTCAGCTAAAAGTGCAGCCTGGGGTTGATTTACATTTCATCTTCTTGATCTAACTGATATAGCCTAGTAGCCTACTGGGATACTGAATGTCACCTAGGTCGACTAAAAGTAACAAAATAAACCAGCAGACAATGCATTAAAACACATAGGTTTTGGTTTTAAATATAGCCTACTGCAACAGAAAAGTGCAACAACAATTTGAAATGCAACAATAATTGAAGTTTTTTGTAATTACGCAGTGTTTCTCTAAGGATCTATGCACTACAATTTAAAAAAGTTACTTGCCTTTTGGGGGGGCCCCAAGCAGACTGGCTTAGGCCTATGCCTTGGGCCGGCTCTTTCCACATTGCTTTTTGTAAACTGGGTTTTACATCCAAACTACCTGTTAAACGTTTTGTACAAATCACTAGCAGACATCTTTATTCCTAATAAAATACTAAATTTTGAAACATTTTTGATTGATCAAAACATTTCCCCACATTCTTTGGCACTTGTATAGTAGCCTAAGGCAAGGCAAGGCAATTTTATTTGTATAGCCCAAAAACATTTTGTCTCAAAGGGCTATAAACTGTACCATCAAAGGAAAACAACACAAATGAGAAATTGGTTCTGAAATCACTTATGAAATATATTAGGTTAATATAGGACCAATAGCTTATGTAATGAAAATTTCAACGTGTATCCTGTTATTCTTTCACACTCTCTGGCTCTAGAAAACTTCAAATAACTAGGCCTATGTGTGAAAACAGTGATTATGAATCGGAAATGAAATATTTTTTTCATAGGTGATCCTGAGCAGAGAAAGCTATTCTGCTTTAGCTGCTTGACTAATTTATATTGTAGAAAAAATGTCACTCCAGATACACTGAGATCATTCAAGAGTTTTAACCATGATGTGATTAATGTATTTTTTAAAATTAATCAACAATACTTGTTAGTGTATTGTGGAAACATTAGCCTATAAAAGTGAAAAATAAGACAAATGTGAATGATAGGCTGTTACTATGATCTAACTTTTAAGTTGATATATAGTAGGCCTAGTCAATAATTAATAATTTCGCAATTATGTAATTATAAACAGTTCATATTTCAACAAGATATAAAGTTCATTTTGTTGAGGTGTATCTTCAACAAGAGCAGAGAAGAGCCGATAAATTGAATAAAAACAAGAGGAGTGCAACCTACAGTAAGACCTATATAGATGTTTTTATCTATAGGATCTTTAGGACACTGCAAAACTCAAACTATAGGAGTTTAACTATAATTGCATTGTAGTGTCACTGAATCATGTTACTGTTTTACTCTTTCTCTGTTAGTAAAAGTCATAGTTAATTAATTTGATGTTAACATATTCTGACAGACATTTTATTGTTGTTATATGTTTGAATAGGAAAATAGAACTTACAATAAAAGCTTCAATTACTTCTTCTGTGAAAGCTTGCACTATGCAAATAGCTTTCATTTTTGTTTCTACAAATATGGAAATGTACCTGTCTATTTGCCTCCATAATAATGTGGTTGACAAAATGCACAATATTCCTTTCAAAACAATGGGTTTGCGTTCTGGACCCCAGTGAGTTTCAGGCAAATTATATGTTAGTACAACAGGTGTGTTTAACAAGAAGAGCCTCAAATATCAACCAAAAATGCAAATCTAGCCACACATACAAGCCTTTTCCATTACACACATTATAACCAAGAAGATTGTGTTTCTTTACGGCCTAGGCTACTCCTTGCTGGTGAGACAGCACTGGTCATAGCAGGTCTATAGGGCACTGTATGAGATGCTGTCATCACTGGTGATAATTACAACGGTGAATGAAAAACTGAAGATTCAGAGTGTGAAATTGGACAAAAAAAAGTTCTTATCAGCTGTGTGTGAGGATTCATTATTATGATGTCTGACACAGCATTTAATTTCTCTTAAAGATGAATACACATTTTTGATTGGGTGACTGTATGCATAGCACAGGATAAATCACTTGCAATCTTAATGTTGTTGTTGTTGTTTAAAGACAAGCCCAACACAACAATTGTGTCATTAATCTCCATAAAAATTTAGTTGCTTGCTGTCATGAACATCACTATTTAAAATGTATTTAACCAGGTCAGTCCCATGTCTAAATTGTAAAAGCATCTATTAAAAGCATGCTTTTCAATTGTTAAAATGACAAAAAGGGCAATATTGAAGCTGCATTTGGAGATTGTTAAGTTTAACAGTATGAGAAGATGTTGAATTCTTGAAATATGAAAGATTCAGATTTTTCTGTATTAACCATAACTGACTGATAAATCTGTGCTGAAGCAGACTCCAGTCACCAGTTTATGTCACTTGTCAAAGATTAATGGAAAAGCACCAGTCTCTCTTTTCATGGCTTATTACATTTATGCAATTCATTTAAATGGGGGGGAAACTCTACAGTCACACAAACAAATCACCCATATGCAAATATACCTCAGTCAACCAATGCTCCCCAGAATGATGCAAATGTGACTCCCTCATCCCTCCCTGAGTCCTTCCACACTTTTAAAAACAGTGTCTGATCTGTTTTGCAAACCACACGGAGCTCTCACAGCAGCGTGAGTTGGAGACAGTTTTGGAGATGTTGCAGGCTGTGTTTCTCTCCTTGGGCTGGCTGCTTGTGAAGTTCACCGATGGGGAGCTGGATTACTTCTCTCAGGGACAGGGGATGCACCTGCAAGGCAACTTCTCCATTGCTGGGCTCTTTCCTCTCCACTACACAGATGTACAAAATGCTGGTTTCCCTGCTCTTGGTCCATGTAATGAGTGAGTTTTACTGATTGTTTTTTTATTCTCCAGCACACTGTGGCTTTATGTATTATTGTAGATATTTGCTTTATTTATCCCCTTGTGGACAGATGAATTTCTCTTTTCTTGTGTTACCATATCTAGAGGCAGACCCAACAAACATGGCTTTCACCTGTTGCAAGCCATGAGGTTTGCTGTGGAGGAAATCAACAACAGCAGCACACCGCGACCTCTCTTACCAGGAGTAAAGCTGGGCTACCAGCTGTACGACATCTGCTCAGTGCCCGCTAGTATCCTGGCCACACTGGACCTGCTGGCACAACAGAGCCAGAGCCCCTCGGAGCCCGGGACAGAGGAGGACTCAGAGAGAGATGGTGGTAACAGCCAAAGAGCTGTGGCTGTGATTGGGCCGGACAGCAGCAGCAAAAGTTTCACCCCTGCTTCATTACTCGGGGCCTATCTCATACCACAAGTGAGTTCTGTTGAGTTTCAGTCATTGCTTTTAGAATATGACCTACTGTACAAGAGTTCCTCACTTCCTCTTTGTCTCATTGTAGATCTCTTATGAAGCCTCAAATGAACTGCTGAGCAACAAGTTTCTCTATCCAAGCTTTTTCCGTACAATTCCAAGCGACAAGAACCAGGTTGCAGCCATGATCCAGCTTTTAGTTCATTTTAACTGGACCTGGATCGCTCTTTTAGGCAGTGACAACTCCTACGGCCTACAGGGCATGCAAAGTCTTTCCCAGCAAGCACCTCACCACGGCATCTGTATCGCCTACCAAGGAGTCATCCGTTCACTCAAACCCGAAACAGTCCAGACCATGAGGAACATGGTGGACAGCATATTGAAGACCAAAGTCAACACCATCGTAGTTTTCTCCAGCAAATCCAAACTCAGTGGCTTCTTCCCATTTGTTGTTGAGCGCAAAGTGATGAATAAAGTGTGGATTGGGACAGAGGACTGGTCAGTATCAACTGTTATATCAGCGATACCTGGCATCCACACAATTGGCACCGTGCTTGGTGTGTCCATTAAATCTTTGACTGTTCCAGGTTTTGAGGACTTTGAGAGAAGGGTAGTTCAGGCTTCACTGGAGCAGAGCGACACCAAGAAAGTCTCCAACAGTTCCACAAACCCAGGCAATGACTGCGTACAGTCCACAGACCTGTACAGCCTTGCCAGGAACAACTTCTCACTGGAGAAATATGACATCACCTCTTCCTTCAATGTGTACAAGGCGGTGTACGCTGTGGCTCACGCTCTGCACCAAGCGCTTGGCTGCGATTCTGGAGCGTGTGACAGGAGGAGGGTGCACCCATGGGAGGTGAGCAAAAATGAAAATACTGTATGAAGGAAAATCTCTCATAACCACATGTCTTTAAGCTGCGATGCCTTCTCTCTCCTCTCACAGCTTTTCCAGCAGCTCAAGCAGGTACAATTCTCTCTGGGCAACACTTCTGTGTACTTTGACTCCAACGGTGACCCACCCACAGGATATGACATCATCTCCTGGGTTTGGAGGGGGACTGACTGGTCCCTCAGGGTGGTGGGCTCCTTCAGCCCAGATCCCATTACCCTGACAATTCATGATGATCAGATTGAGTGGCATGACACTGAAGAGTTAATAAAAGTAAGACAAAAGGGGAATACTTGTTATTGCATTGTTTGTATTGAAAATTATACAATTCTGAAAATGTAAAAAAAAAAAAAAAAAAAAAAATCAAATCTCTTACTATTAGCTCCTTAAGGTGTTTGTATGTGCTTCTCTGTGATTAGCCACGTCTTAACTCTATACATGATGTCACCACTTATAACTAGACTGTACATAACAACAGTGTTATTGTACTAATATTATTATTATTCAGAGTTCTTTATTCCTTTCATTTATGTCTGCAGCAGCAGTACTGGAAAGTTTCCCATTGTAGGACTATGAATTAATATCTTATTAATTGGTTAAATGTAGGTTATTTAACCTTTAACCTTTTTTCAAACTGTGTTGCTTGCTTGAAGGTGCCGCTGTCCATTTGCTCTCCTCCCTGCCCGAGGGGCGAGAAGAAGCTGCTGATTGGGCAACACACCTGCTGCTTCGACTGCCAGGCTTGTCCAGAGGCTACATTCCTCAACATAAGTGGTATCATAATGATAAACAAAATTTCAAAGGCCAGAAAAATATCTGAATAATATCATAAGGTACCTCCAGGTGCTCCAGCTTCCTCCCACAGTCCAAACACATGCACACCTGGTTGACTAGCAACTCTAAATTGCCCATTGGTGTGAATGTGAGTGTGTGAGGTTGATCATCTCTATATCTCAGGCCTTTGACAGACAGTCTGGTGGACTGTCCAGGATGTACCCCGCCCTCCCCTGTCAGTTGGGACTGGCTCCACCCCCCACTCCCCCCAGCCCGGCTTCAAAGCAGTATTTTACATCTGTTGTGTATGAGATTGACCAGCAGGTGGTGCACTAATTCCATTGTATGTGCTGGTTCAGGGGGCAAACTGACTCCATATCCCTAAATCTGTCTGTCACAACACTGTCCCAGTGCCTATCAACAACATTTCAACATAATCTAAAACATGAGCATGTGTTTTTTTTTCTCCTCAGAGCCCACTACTTGTCAGCCATGTCTGCCAGAGCAGTGGGCACCTCCAAGCAGCGAGATGTGCCTGAACAGGACCATCCTGCTCCTGGCCTGGGACGCCCCCCTCTCTACTGCCCTGCTCTTCTTTCTGGCCACCTGTCTTCTCATGACCTGCAGCTCTGCAGTAATTCTCCTGCTCAACCTGAACACGCCTGTGGCCAAGTCTGCTGGAGGCCGCACCTGCCTCCTGATGCTGGCAGCCCTGACTGCCGCTGCTATGAGCTCTTTGTGCCACTTTGGCAGGCCATCTCCTCTGGCCTGTATCCTCAAGCAGCCTCTATTCATCTTCAGCTTCACTGTGTGCCTGGCTTGCATCACTGTGCGCTCCCTCCAGGTTGTCTGCATTTTTAAATTTGCATCCAAGCTGCCGCCGGCCTATGACAAGTGGGCCAAAAAACACGGGCCGGAGTTTACCATTCTCCTGCTGTCTGGCACTATATTGTGCATTTCTGTGCTCCGTGTGGCCGTCAATCCCCCCCAGCCGTCCCAAGACCTCGACTTCTACAAGGACAGCATTGTCCTGGAGTGCAGTAACACCCTCTCACCCGGCGCGTGGCTCGAGCTAGCTTATGTCTCCCTGCTCAGTGTCCTCTGCTTTTCTTTCAGCTACATGGGGAAAGACCTGCCGGCAAACTACAACGAGGCTAAGTGCATCACCTTCAGCCTCATGGTGTACATGATCTCCTGGATAAGCTTCTTTACCTTATACCTCATCAGCAGAGGCCCATTCACCATCGCCGCACAAGTGTTTGCAATCCTCTTCAGTGTCCTGGCCTTTCTCGGGGGCTACTTCCTGCCCAAAGTTTATATCATTGTGCTGAAACCACAAATGAACACGACTGCCCATTTCCAGAACTGCATTCAAATGTACACCATGAGCAAACAGTGAAGCAGCGTAATGAGCAGTAGATGAAGAGCAGTTACAGATCATCAGCTTTAAACATTTAAGTAGCCTACTGATAGACTTATCAAAATTCAAATTCAAATTTGCCTCATGTGTAGTTGATTTATCTTTTTTCTTCAAATTATTATTATTCATTTTGGAGCAATAAGTGCCTTAATGATGAAAATGTGCTGTGATGTAGGTCACTAAATCTTTAAATATAGAGCTCCTTGTTGGATGTAGTATAACTGAAACTGTCAGTGTCAGAAGACCGTTTATTCTTAGAGGGTGTAATTTGTTTCAGAAGATTTGTGAACATTGTAGAAAAGAGAAACTACTCTTGGAGATTACATCATTAAAATTGTTGGAGTTTTGGAGAAAAATAAAACATTGTCATATGTAAGCATTTTTCTTTTTTACATTTCAATATTTTTGGGACCTGTAACGTTTTTATAGTTTGTTCATGTCAGCAAGTGACGGTCACAGGGATTCAACAAGTGGCAAGTTTCACATTGCATATAAAATAAAGTCTCAGCCTGCCTTTTAGTTAGCTGGCACACACACACACACACACACACACACACACACACACACACACACACACACACACACACACACACACACACACACACACACACACACACACACACACATAACTGCTGCTTGGCTGTTGTTTGAGAGGAGAGATGAGAAGGCCTTTTGTGACTGAGAGGTCAGTGCTATTGACCAGTAGATGTGTGAGTAGAGTCCAAGCTTGGCTTTCCCACAGTCTCTCTGTCCACTCACAGCTTAATACCCTCTGTCAACAATTGAAGTGTGCCATGGGTGAACAAGCAGGGGTTTTATTGTCAGCAATCCAAGCACTGGGACGAGGTGCTTTTAGTAAGCTCTCATTTCACAAGCTTTTTGATCTAATGACTTTTGGAAAATTAAAGCCTATAAATCATTATTTCATGTTTATGTTTCATCTCAAGCCAGTTCACACTTTTCTTGATTTGTATTAGTTAGAAGTAGAGATTATCTTTGCCTGCTTCAGTGAGAACGTATCATTCAACTATCTCTGGAGGTCTAATCCTATTCTCATTAACTAATCACTATAAACCTGCAGGCTCAGCAGAGAGGGGTTTGTTTTCATCATCAGTTTCTAAATAGTATCTATTTACATACTTACTGTTATTTATAAGATGGTTATATATCACATCTTTGGCAGAGAAAGGAACAACACCTTCAAAACCCAGAAATTCCCAATCATTCCACTCAAGTAGATGTGTTGCAACAATATTCAATGACTTGGTAATTAACTGCCTTTTCCCTGAATGCCACCAATGCAATAAATCTTATCTTAAATTGTACAAATGGGTGCACATCAGGAGTTGCATGTATTACCCTGTGTCGCTGGTGTGTGAGATAAGCCACAGAACGTGATTAGAAACTGACACTCATCTCCACTCTGATCTGTATCTGGGGAATGGTTTTATCTCTACTGGTCAGCTTGTGATTGCTTGAGTTATTGATGTGTGTCCCATTATTTAGATGCCTCAGCCCTGCCTGAGTCACATGGCTTTGTTATGCTAATCTTTCCAAATCAATTTCAGAGCAGATTCTCCAAATGTAACAGACCATATGGTGTCTTCTTCCTGATGTAGGTGCTCACATCACCTGCACAGACATGGCTCACTGCTCCACCAACGACTCCCCTATCCATTACAGTAAATCAGGATTTTTCTGACAGGGACAATATCAAAGTGAATAGTAGAAGGGGTTTGCATCAGCTTCTACGGGACAAAATGTCTTGAAGCATAGATTTACCTGGCTTTGTCCGTTCACCAGTTGAGAAAACCTATTGAAAAAATGTGCATTTTGCATCAACAGTTGCATTGAGCAGCTCAAACAGGAGCCCAACTCCAAACTGGAGGAAGATGACATCCTGGAGACGACAGCCAGCAGCTACAGTCGGGTCTTGACTACAGCCAGGGCTACTCTCACTGCTGGAGGGACTCTGCACTTCCTCTCTGCTGGCTCGTGCACAGAGGCCCCTGTCACTGCTCTGCAAGGCCTCCACCAGCCGCAGCAGCAGCAGCAGCAGCAGCAGCAGCCGCAGCAGCAGCAGAGACCCTGTGTGGAGGCCTTTGTAGGGACTGTCACACAGACACCGAGATCTGAGGGAACATACTCTCTCTCAGTGTATGCAGGAAATATATTTCCAGCCTGCTCATTCGCAGTGACACTGGGTGTTATTGGTTTATCATATAGTGATATAGTGCTACAGTGATACTGTACTGAAAGGGTTTTTATTATAGTATATGAAGATGTGTGAAGTTCTGCTCTGAGGTTATGTCTGTCATGTTACATAGTTGCAAAAAAAAGTCAGTTGTGATTTTAAATACAACCTTTATGTTTGATCTTGCCATATCCAGAAACACTCTGATGACACAGTTATTGTCGGTCTGTCTGTCTCTCTCTCTGTCCGTCTGTCTCTGTTTGTCTGTCTGTCTGTCTGTCTGTCTGTCTGACTGACTGTCTGTCTGTCTGTCAGTCTGTCTGTCTGTCTGTCTGTCTGTGTCTGTCTGTCTGTCTGTCTATTCAAAGCTCTGAATCAGGAAGTTTGTTTTAACGATTGTTTCTTTTTATTGTTAATTGTCATACAAATGTAAAAAATAAGTTTTAAGAGCCACAATGTAATAGCAAAAAAGCCATATCAATATGTCATTACAACCTCACAAAATGTCAATATGTTCATCCACGTGCACAAACAAACACACACACATCACATCATTCTTATCCATAAAATTTGGCATAGTTAATTCAAACAGAAGAGAAATATTCTCAACATCAGCTGTCAGTAAAACCCAGTATGGTATACATGTACACATATATACTGTTACATCAAGCAGTCCAAAGATAAACTCCACTGGAGTAAACAATCATTTCACTAGATTTGACAAAACCATCATTACTCAAAACAACCCCCAGCTTCAGGAAGAAAAAACAAATATCAGATGTAAATCAACATCATAGCAGGACAATCTTCAAATCAATCAGAGCTTTCGCTTCTACTACCTGTCCATCAATGTGATGAGACAATAAGGAAACCCATCAGAAATGAGCAGGCTGGAAATATATTTCCTACATAGTGAGAGAGAGTAGATTCCCTCAGGTCTCAGTGTCTGTGTGACAGTCTCTACCAAGGCCTCCACACGGGCCCTCTGCTGCTGCTGCTGCTGCTGCTGCTGCTGCTGCTGCTGCTGCTGCTGCTGCTGTCCTGCAGCGTGGTGGGCCTGAGGGTGGAGCACACTGGGGAGGAGCTGCTTGCTCTCTGGGTCTGATGGAGCTGCTGCTGCTGCTGCTGCTGCTGGTGGAGGCCTTGCAGAGCAGTGACAGATGCCTCTGTGCTGGAGCCAGCAGAGAGGAAGTGCAGAGAGTCCCTCCAGCAGTGAGAGTAGCCCTGGCTGTAGTCGAGACCCGACTGTAGCTGCTGCCTCAGGAAGCTCACGGTCATCTCCAGGATGTCGGCTTTCTCCAGCTTGGAGTTGGGCTCCTGCTTGTGAAACTCCTTCTCCAGGATGACTTTGAGCTGCTCGATGCAGGTGTTGATGCGATCTCTGCGCATTTTCTCCACTACAGGTTTTCTCAACTGGGGAAATGGACACAGCCAGGTAAGTTTATGCTCCAAGACAGCAATTCACAAGCAGAAATTTGTGCTGCAGAGGCTGATGCAAACCCAGTCAAATCCCCTCTACTACTCACTTTGATGTTGTCTCTCTCAGAAATCCTGATGTGGTGGATAGACGAGTAGTTAGTGGAGCAGGGGGCCATGTCTGTGCAGGTGATGTGAGCAGCGTCTTCTTGGTGGCAGTGTGAGCTCTGGTGTCTCTGGAGGAGCTGCTCCTCATTTTATACTGGGAGATTAGCATAACAAAGTCATGTGGCCCAGGCAGGGCTGGGGTTCCCACACTCTGACCAGTGGGACTCCCAGGACAACAACAGAGGAGATGACAATAATTCATAGGGGCATCTATCTGTGCCTGGCCTGTTCCCAAAGATAAGCAACAGGTAATTAACAACTTAATCAAGGCGTAATCAGACAATTCCTCAAGAGCTGAGGGTCAGAATTTGACTTTTAAGATGTACAATGATGAATAGAGAGAGATGAACGCCTTCAAAGGTGGTGGTGGTGGTGGTTGTTGTGGGGGTGGGGATGTTGGGGCTGCAATTAAGGAACAAATGCCTCACTGCAGTAAAACAATATAAAGTCAAGGCTTTCATTTTCTCTTCAAAGACGACTGAACCTCCGTCTAGATGCATTTTGGTGCACAAACAGGAGCATCTGAAGACAGAAAGCTGTTGTTATTTTTTCCCCAGTGGAACAGGCGATTCTGTCTGGGTTGGATTATATAAAGCACAGAGCAAGTAGAGAGATGTCTTTTTTCCACCTGTTGCTTCTGGAAGTATTTGCTATTTAACCTTGCAGTTTAATGTCAGGACTGATGTGTGAAGCATGGTGGCCCTAAGAGCTCAACACAAGGCAAGTATAGGCAACTTATGAAAGCTCAAACTCAAACATAAATGTACCACAAATTTAGAAAAGACATGCTGCAAAAAATCCTCATACAACTTAAGTGTTTCCAGGGACACAAAAAGAGACACCCGGCTTGGGTGTTCATTAGTTTATTATAACGTCAATATGTCATGATTTACTTATTATTGCTAAAATGTACTGTTAGCTTATTAGCCTTTAGCCAGGTCGATCACTTTTTGTGTCCTCGGAAACACTTGTTGTGTTGTGAGTTTTTGCAACATGTGCTGTGCTGTTTTTGAATTTTTAATACATTTGTATCTTTGCATGTGCATCATTGTGACATCATAGTCTGTGAGGGTTCAGGGCTCAGGTCTTTGGGGGGACACTGGGATTTTGATTTAGTCTGTTCAAGAATAACAACACACATTAACCTGCTTTCCTTCATTCAAACAAACAAACAAAAAATGCTGTAAAATGTGCCCTGCAGGTGTTATGCCAAAACAGTCTGGAAATGTGTTTTATTTCTCATCACTGAAGCCCTGCATAGCTCTATGCTAATAGACAGGTATTACCGTATATATAATACAAAAGAGCTGTTATTGTTGTTTGTGGTCCCATATTAGTGAGTGAATTCTGCTAAAAAACTGTTGGCACTGCATTCATTAATTATAAGCTCTTGTCTTACGGCCTCTGAGAGTCTGCAGGCCCTGTTCTAAGTGAACTGTGTCAAATTAATGTCAAGTTAATGGCATTAGAGAGGGTTGGCAGTGTGCCTCGCTCTTAGGGCCTCCATCACTGGCTGGCCCCAGATGTGAATCCGGCCTTGTAGGCTCAGTGTGAGTAGCCCCGTCTCCCTAGTTTCCCACCAGTCCCAACATCAGTGTAAATGGCCCTACAAAAGCCATGTTGCTGCTCAATGCTCCACTGGGAATGTTAATTGATCTTTTGTTGAAGGACAAACAGAAACTCTGTGTCTTGGTCCATCTGGGAAAAATCAAGTCAACTGGCTCCACAGCTTGGCACAGAGCAGTCTGTCTGCCTTTGGTCCATATTGACTTCTTTCATTAAAGCCACAATGCCAAAAGAAGTTGCTCACTTAAAGTTTTAGTTGACTCAAAGAAGTAATGCCACAACAATCCCACTTCATTACTAAGGATCCACTGTTAACATTTTTCACCGTAGACAAAGTAAAGATAAACAAGAATGATCTGCAACATGTACAACAACGACATTAAAAAGTGTTCAATTATTATGGCACAGATCTGGTACCTTGCTTATTAAAACATGAAGTGAAGGTCAAAGGGAGGATGAATAGAAATAGTTTGAATTGATTTCATACTAGGGACACATAGTTCCCTCCATACTGACATAATTCACGAAATGCATTTTATCATGCATCATCAAACAGCTGCAGACTTGTCTTTCTTGACAACAGCAACACTCCATGATCTCATCTAATAGTGAGTATAAAATATTAATCGGTAAAGTAATCTCGCAAAATCAGTTTATTCAACAAAGATTTAGCTCTGCAGAACTTACACAGATCAGCAGCACTTGATTTAATGGACCTGGTTTCCTCCCTGTTCTATGAAGCTGAGCAGGTTTCCAACCTGTTGATAGGTTTCACATATGGTGCTTTAATTTTCTGTCAATACACCTGAATCATACTCATTTAACCCAGGTCAGATATAGTGTCTTGCACATGACATTTTATTTTAAGTAGCCTACATGTAGATATGTGGGTGAACATCTCTTCTGTAGCATTTGAAAAACACATTAAATTCCAATCTCTTCAGCTACAACCGTGTTTGTCTTTATTATCTGTCCTCATTGTTGACATATTTGTGTGAATCTGTGCCTTCTCTGAAAGTTAATGTGCACCACACGGCTGCTGGGGGTCTTTGTCTACAAGTGTGTGTGAAGACGAGTTCCCCTCCCACCAGTAGCTCTGAATTCCTGCCATAAAGTCTCAGCCATCGCTCACAATTTTGGCGGCACGGAGCGGCTTCCCATCAGCCATCTCTCTGTGAGTGTGGTATCTCCCGTTTCCCACACTCTGTGCCTATTCACTGGTCCCAAGGCAGGAACAATAGAAGTGTGTCTTGTTACACATCACATTAGCTACGGTGTTTGATCTCCTGTTGAAGGGGGGAGGGGAGGCAGCTTCACCCAGACCATCTGGCCTGGCCAACTAGACCCTGAGAAAGTCCCAGGCATGCCACATTCTACACAACTTCTGCGCACACAAATAGTTGTGAAAGACTTTTGTGGCACTTGAGACATAATTCAAGCACTAGACAGCATGCCGCGACCACCGCAACAGAAGTGGGACATGTGACATGAGTGGAGATTTCCAATTCATAGAGACACCTGTGCACCAGGAGGGTCAGATGAAATTAAATGTTAATGATCCATGTGGGAAAAATGCAATGATACATCAGGAAAAAATCCACAACCACCTCCAGTTAAATTAGATGAATAATTAACTCGCTATAATATTAATTATGTGATTGAACATAAACATGTTTTGAAGTTTATTGAAATAGATTCAGACTTTACAACCAAATTAGTCCAAATAAAATAAAAATCTGATGTGTGCCCATTAATGGCAGCAACAAATTTCATTATAAAATCCAAACCCTGTGCATATAGATATTAGATGTTGTCTGCATTCCTTTGCAGAAGTCCTTCTAAATTTCAGTGTTGCTTTTTGCATTATGGTCTCTGTTAATGTCTCATTTATATTCTCGTGTCTTGATTCTTATTCAGCTGTTTACGCTGTTTTCTCACAATTATAAACACACTGACAAGTGAGCGTGCAGAATGGACTTAACTGATCTGACAAACCAGTCATGTGATCATTACCTGAACAAACGGCTGCAGGGATGCAAGACACAATAGTGACAGTGCCATTAGTTGAACACTGTACTGATAAACTCTTTGGTGGGACAGGATTTGTGGACTTAGTCCTTCATGCAGCCTCTGTGTCTAAGCTTTGGACAAGATCTAAACTCTACCTACTCACTGCTTCAGTCAGATATGAATGGTAAAAAAAAAGAAAAAAAAGAAAAAGGTATATAAGTAGGTAATAATAATAATGGCAAAACACCAGTGTTTGTTTGTTTGCAAAACTTTACACAAAGTTTTCAATTTATTTGTTTCAAATATTCGAAAGGCAAACTTCTCAAGGAAGCAATTCAACAGTTTCTTTTAACAAAGATTGATGTCAACATGGAATGTCTTTATAAAAGGTATTCATATGAAGATGAAAAAACATCTATTATAAACATCACAGCTGAACAGTAAAAAGCTACAATTTCAGCAGTAACACTCCTTAGGCCAAATAATGGTTACACATAGTTATAATAAAGTATAATCATAACATGATTCACACTAAGTGGATCCATGGGATCCATTTATGGGATGTTGTTGAATCATCAGCACCAAGGTGCTGAAACATATCAGACAGTGATACATGGTATCAAAGATAAACAGGAGTTTAAACACATCAGTCCAACAGTGTCACAGACACTTAAATAACTCGACCCAATGTGGGTCAGAAAACAAGATATTTCAGTGATGTTTGTAAAACAAACAGAATTCAGGATCTACATTCACACATGAACGATTAACAACAATTAACACAATCACAGAGTGACCACAAGAAATTATAAGTAAGCATAACATGTATACACTTTGTGTACAAAGTCATATCAGTCCTTCCAAAGGATTACTGGGACATTGAGCCCTTTTTCGCAGCGCTAATAAAACACTCAGACTTCAGTGAGTCCTCAACTTTCTGTCTGTGACGTTCACAGATGTGATTCTCTTCTCTGTGTGTAGAGGTGATGCTGCCTCCATCCTACCAGGGCCTCCACAGGCCACAGCCGGCCTGGCTCACCCCCTTGTTGGGGCTGCCCTGATGGAGAGGAGAGCCGGGAGGCGAGAGGGTGCAGGGACTGTGACTGGTCCTGCTGGACGCCTGCAGGCCCTGGAAGTGGCTGAGCAGCCGCCTGTGGGCCCGGGTCTGGACCTCGCAGTGGCTCAGGAAGCTGACGGCCTCCTGCACACAGCGGGAGTAACCGTCACTGGCCGTGGTCAGGCCAGAGGTCAAGCTGATCTGCTGCTGCTGCTGCTGCTGCTGCTGCCAGCCACTCAGATAGGACACAGCCATCTCCAAGATGTCTGCCTTCTCCTGCTTGGAGTCAGGCTGCTGTCGGAGGAACTCTGGACCCAGCAGGGACTTCAGCTGCTCGATGCTAGTGTTGATGCGATCTCTGCGCAGCTTTTCCACCATTGGCTTTCTCAGCTGAGGAGAGGGAAGATAGAAAACATTTAGTCCACTTGAACACTGCAAACGTTTACATATTATTTGAACACATTTCAATAAGGGATTTATGAAGAGACTTTATAGAAAAGATGTTTACCTTATGAGCAGGAGTCAGGTGTTCCTTAGAGTAGTTTGCTTGTCCAAAAACAGTGGGCGCCATAGCTGCAGAGTCAGTGTGTGTCTGCTCAGTTTGAAGAGCCAGTTCAGTCTGAGCTGCCTTCTCCTCTGCCTCCGCCCTGTATTTATACGCCCAAATCTCCATATGAATGTGTGGGTCTTGGGCTTGTTGGAGTTTCTCACAGTCCCCGGGCCAATGAGAGCACTGGGAAGGGCTTTGAGGAACGCAGGGCTGCCACATGCTCAATGAAGTGTTTATGGCCATGGGGACAATGAGTGTGTCTCCGGGGAGCAGGTGGAGGAATAGACTGCGAGAGAAAGAGCCCGGTGTGGAGGGGGTGCAGATGGAGGAGGGGTAGTATAGCTGGGAGACTGACCCAGTGCTTGTGTTGATATGGGAAAGTGGTGACCCCAGAGGGAAGCACGCCGCTGTCTCATGTCATCTCCGCCGCCTCGTAATTGAGCACAAAGTGCCTCCACCGCCAGGCACACGTGGGTGTTACAGAGGGCCAGTCATTAGAAAAGATCTACACGCAGCCACTTCCACCAGTTTGACACCACAGACTCCCCTCATGGATCCGTGCAACAGTTGAGATGACTCAGAGACGAAGTTTGGAAAAGTTTAGAAGAACCTTCACTCACCAAAACAGTCTACCAATCAAAGGCCAAGTCATTAACCTGCTTATTATTCAGTTAATTATCGCAAGTGTTGCCGAAATATCATTAACTCAAAATTAAAACAATATTGTGTCTTTCACATGATTTGCTTGTGCTCTTCTCAGTGGTTCAAATAATCAGATTTAACTGTTTACTAATTATCTGACTCTATATAGTTGTGTCCTCATGTCTCAACAGTTGTTTTTGTATGCGCAGTGTGATTATTACAGACACATATCATGATGGAACCTGAGAAAATGGGACCCAGGTTTTTTTTTTTATAACATCTAATCCTCCTTTAAAGATTCAGAATGATGATGATGTGGTGTTGTTTCCTGGTGTGTTGCCAAATTATATTTTTAGTGTTATTTCTACTAGATTGTCAAACAATTCTTTATATTCTCTATGAATAAAAAAGTCAATACTAAGTGGATATTTTTGCCTTCAACAGGACTCAGTGGCCTTTTGAAGTGGAGTCTGTGAACTCTAATGTGATGATACATGAACATGATTGAACTGTCGATTGTAAACATCCAAAAGTGTTAACCCTCCAAGCACATGTTCACACATCAGGAACCCCCCCCCCCCCCCCCCCCCCCCCCCCCCACAAAGACTGACACACTCTCACTCACTTTTCATCCTACCCCACCCACCACACACACGCACACACACACACACACACACAGCTGGCTGACCTGCCTGCCGCTGGCCACGTCTCTAGTCACACGCTCCATTCCTGCCTGTGTGGAACGTGGGAGCCGCTGTGGTCCTGGGCTTCCCACACTTCAGTGTTAATGACACTGAGGCCGCCTGCACAAAGGAAGTGTGCCCCATCGAACAAAGATTTAGTGACCAACCCCCCCTTCCTCCCTCTCCCAGCACACACACACACACACACACACCCAGGAAGACAGGGCTGTCAACAGGGCTTCCAGGCACACCATCTGGACAGATCGTACGCTATTGTCAGCCAATCAAGCATGGGAGACGCTCACCGTGAGAATTGGGCAAGGCTGAAATAGAGACAGAAAGTTAAATAAGAAAGGTAGGGTGTGTGTGTGTGGGAAGGAGGGATAATAGTAGGATAGATTGACTGTGAGACAAACATTTAACTCATTAATACGATTTTAGCATAAGAAAGAGGTTTATTAGAAGTTTCAGGAACAATATAAGAAAATATCAAGTATTGTATGTTGTAAGTCTTTCTCCAGAGGCACTACTTCTACTTCTTGTTGTAAAGCAAATGTTGATTTGTGAACAGTTAGAAAGTGAGGCCATTCACCTTGACACTCAACATACATATCCATCCACTATGTTGTCTCGTGGTTACAGAGATGGCGTATATAAGTGAAGGACCTCAGGCAGATGTTGTTCCCCCATGTTCCCACCACATATCACTCCCAGTCCACACAATGATGAGGACATCTCCCTGGTTGTGGCACATCAGCTGAGCAACAAGGGGGCATGCGAAGGGCCCCTCCCAGCTGTTTGTTTGGATTGAGGCCATTGTGCCCCATGAATTCGACTAATTCATTCACATCCTATTGTCATAACGCCGCTTTGTGATTGGCCAAGCAGTGTGAGAACCAGCAACACATTAAATCGATGGGAAAGTTGCTATAAGTATATAAGGGATGGAGCTCTTATTATAACCCTGAACGCCTCTTGTACCAGACCTGGACTGACTGGACGCCATCCCACTTCACATTCGCCATGAGGGATCACCACACAACGTAAGATCACATGGACAAAACAAATCTGTATTTTACAGATATTCATGCTTAATTCTTCTCATTGAAATAGTTTCTCATTCAAAGTCATTCAAGGTTTAGGAACAATTTGGATGTCTGGCTTTTATAAGTATATCATGACGTGAAATTTGACAATAATACTCTTCAGTACTGATTAAAAGTTATAACTTATTCTGACTTCAAGGTGTTTGAGGTGTTTAAATTATGTTTGCTTTTCTCAATTGGCTGTTATGTTGTGAGATTTTTTTCTGGGCTCCTATTGCATTTCTATTTGCTGTTGACATTTCTTAAATGCTATTTGTTTCTCATATCTGTGAGCACTGCAGATCAAATTAAATGCATTAATCTAATTTGTATTGGAGCATGCAGCAGAAATCTCACAGCTTATTCAAAAAAAATTGTGAACACATGGTTTCCGATATTGTTTGTCATTATGGTTAAGTAACCCTTTAAATAGTTTTTATGGTCAAGGATTTGTTCACTCTGTCCAAGGGCAATCTCAAATTTTTCCCCACCCTCTCTTCCTCAGCATGTGCAAAGTGATGACTTTGGAGAGGAAATGCACAGACAGAGCAGTGAGGCTCCGCTCTGCCCTGGAGGGTCAGCTCAATGCCGGGGTGTCAAGCTCTGATGTATGGGACAAGACCGTCTCCTTCTTCGCCGTGAAGAAGGCCTTGATTTTCCATAACGGCTACACCAAATCCTCCAGAGGGGCCCTGAGGTTGTTCCCCTCACCTGCAGAGGATGTGGCACCACTGTGCTGCCAGTGACAAGTGGGGACACTGTCAGGAAGATTTCTCAGATAGAAAAAAAAAGGACACAAAATATAAGAGCAAAAAAGTGATGCCTTTTGTTTGTTTGTTACTGGAGTGCCTTGAATCATCAGTAAGTGTGAAAAGATTGGAGTTTTACACCAATCAATGACCAAATACACTGTGATTTATTGGTCCACAGATGGGCCTGAAAATGTGCATTTTATGCCTTAACCTTTAGTCGCCTGCTCCTCGTCACTGGTCACCATAGGGACCAAGTTGTGGAGGTTTTATATTCCTTTGTATGAAGGAGAAATGTTTATGCCTATGCATACTTTTTTGTAAATGTATTTGACATTGTAAAATATTTTGTTGTTGTTATTGTTAAATGTAAAATGTCATGGTTAAAGCCACAAGTAAAGTGTGAAACATGTTTTTATATCAAAGGTGAAAATAAATGTTTTTTGATATTTTCTTCACTGATCGTGTTGGAAATGGTCATTTCCATTTTATTTGGGCCAGTTTACAATACAAACCACCTGTCGCATCTGAGGATTAATTAATATTGCCCTCTAGTGGCTGTTGAACAGTAACACCTTGAGATAGGATCCACATAGTTACAGCTTTGGCCTTCATGACTCCCCATGATCCCGACACCTCCACAAAAAGTGGATCTCCATGACAAATTTATAAAAGTACAGTGAAATTATGTGCATCATAATGACTGTGTGAAGTCCAAACGTATAATGGCTTAAACATGTTTACTGAGCTTACTGGGAAGTTTAGCCAACGTTAGCCAAGATCTAGTCAGTTTGTCCTAGAGTCTGTATCAGTTCATCCATGTGAACAAATGGTTACTGACATATTACTTCCATGAGTATGGGATGGACACACAGACGGACAGACAACATGAAATTCAGTATGGCCACCATCTCTGACTGCAGCCAGCATAGAGGAATAAAGATGTGGACATGCCATTCAAAATATGGAGACCAAAGAGGGAAAGACCTCATCTGAAAATAAATAACCATAACATTGAATGACTTTGAACACCTCATTAACTTGTAGAAACCACGTTTGCTGGACACAGGTGATCCATCCCTGTTATGAGTCTACACAGCACCAGGAACAGAAGAGGTTACCCTGGGTCAGATTTTGAGTTATTACGGCTTTATTAATCATAAGCTAAATTCAAAAAGCAGACATTCAGCAACAGGTGAACACTGTAGCAGCGGGAATAGGCAAATTAACAATAAACTGGGTGAACTCCACACCATGCATTTCACTCTTAAGTACAAGGACACCTTTAAACTGTCTAAGCTGAAAAATTGATCCGTTAGTGCAGATAACACTCTGCTGCACTTTGCTCTCCAGGAATCTGCTGTGGGCACTGACACCAGAGTGTTGCCAGAGATTTGTAGGGGGAAAACCAAAACCAAAAATTAAAGAACGCAGAGAGGCCCGAGAAATATAAACAAAGTGTATAGAAGAAAACAAACCAAAAGACAAAACAAAGAAAAAAAGTGGTTAAGGATATAATGTGGGTCTGTTTTATTGTTAATTTAGACAGGTCTGATATTTCATTGCAACAGATGGAATCTTTCACAAGTCCAAAGTTCACTTTGTCAACAAGGCATTGCTTTATGGAATAAAGTAAAACAAACTTTTATTCGTTTTTTTCCCCTCCTTTTGCTCAGAGGTTGATAAAAAGAAACCTTACACATACACATTAATCAAATAAACCCTTTTCTGTCCATCACTCAAATTCCAGTTGAACCTACTTAAAGACCAAACAGCAAAAGCCTGGAAGAAAGGAAAGGTTAGCTGGCAACCATGTGACAATGACACCTGCCATGTTTAAAAAGCCCCGACCAAAAAACAAACTTCAACCAAACAAACAAGAAATGAAAACAAGATAAAATCAAATGCCATCCGTAATAGGTGGTAGGTCAAATCCCACATTTTTAGTTACCTTAACATTACACCCCAACACCCCAAGAACAGGATGTAGATGGGGGGGGGTCATCTGAAAAGCCAAAATGTCCACCCTAAAACACAGGGAGGATGAGTTATTCCAATCAAATTTTTTTTTCTCCTTTTCTTTTTTTAAATGTGAATAACCAAATTGAATCAGCCGCTCTCTCTGTGGTAATCTGTGACGTCACAATGGTGAAGCTTCAGGTGAACTGGTAGGAGCTGTTGTGAACCAGAAAATACACAGCATCTTTTGTAGAGTCCCAGAAAGTCTTGTCTCAACCTCGGTGAGAAACTGAGTCACGTCCTCAACTATACACTGAAGCAGAATCAGCGGACAACATGGAAAACTCAGTTTAGTTAGATGTGGCCAGATGTGGATGATGTTTACAGACTACACTTAGATTCTGCTTTAAGTTGTTATGTCATATGGGAGAGGGAGGTGAGCAGGAAGCATGGCGTTTACTTTGTGTGTGTGTGTCAGTGTGTCACAGGACATTTCTTTCAGTTGGTAGGTGTCCAAACGTTATTTTGCAGGGCTGTTGTATGTTGGAGGGGTGTGGGCTGAAGGTGGCCTTCAGGGCAAAGAGTTCAACAAATCCTGCAGGAAGAGGTCAGGGTCTGGTACTTCAGAGAGGAGACCTGGAGAGGAAAAGACGACAGAAAGCCACAGTTTAGTGCCAAGACAAAACGTTCAGAGTTGAGCAAAAGCCACAGCTCTGTCAGTTGGGTTGTTTTAAAAACGTATTCAGATCTGAAGTGGACTCTTTGAAACATGACGATTCAGCAGTTACTGAATCAACCAGATGTGTGTGTATACTGACCTACAACATCGAAGAACTCTGACAAGGACTCTGCGGGCATGAGTTCATCCTGGAAGGCCCTGAGCACACGCTCTGAGGCCTCATAGATGGGCATGTCATTGTGACGGACATATTCTGCCAGCGAGAAGGACCAGCCCCCCTCAGTGTTGCTCGTGGGTACTTTCTGTGGGGCCGAACAGCAGAGAGGAGAAAGGTGTTGGTGGCAGTAAAGCATCTATAGAAAAAGCCAAGAAACAGCGCTGTCCCACTGACATCACACATCCTCGGCTGTTTGTACATTTCTAAACACACAAAATCCAAAACATGTCAAAGATCAGACTCAAATTCTCTTTGACATTGATCAGTGCTCAACGGCCTAAAGCAGGTGAAGTAAATACAGCAGAATATCACCGTTTGTGGCATCAATATACAGTACATAGTACATTTCATCTTTTACACATTTACCCTGAACATGTCGTAGACCAGATCCACCAGGCCCCAGAAGAGAAGAGGCGAGCGATAGACTGCATATTCCTTTGGTGCTTTGTCTGTAAGTCTGATGACAGGACAAAGGGGAAAGATGAGGATATTGAGATGAACTATGATTAAAGCATGATGTTAAAATGAAACTCTAAAATGAAGAACACAGAATTAAGCTTTTTTTCTTTTTCTTTTAACTCTTAAGTAAACTACAGCACACTAAACCATCTGCAAACTGTAAACTATAAACAGTGGCTTGAGACATATCCTCTTTTGGGGACTTCCCTTAAACCCCACCCTACAAAGTTATCATTTCATGTTGCCCCATGTCCAGCTTAGGGGAAACTCCACGTACTTGTTGGCACAGACGGCCGAGACCTTGCGGGCATGTGCGGTGACCAGAAGCCTTCGTAGGAAGTAGAGACGCGTGTTCCTCCAGCGTTCGGGCGGCATGATGTGCATGGCCAGGATGGTGAAATAGTGCGGTCCTTCCACCTCGTATGAGCCCTCCACCCATTTCTCACACGGCTGCTCCTGGAAACTCTGCAGGTTCTTCTCCTCCCGAGACGTAGCCCTTGTTCTGCAGAGACAGTTTGCACCAGAAAGTGAGATAAGTGTAGGAAATACACATGACTTGAATGACGGTCATGTGGGGTGATGCCTCTAGGTTACTGCAAAGTGTGATTTCTTTCATAAAACAATTAAATGTATATCTTTTTCATGTCTGTGTCAGATTCAGCCTTGACATAGGGAAAGATCTACCTGCTGTTGCAGTTTTTTTGTGAGCGTCAATGTGGATTTTATGGCTTTTATGTGAGATTGTTTAATGTGGGTTTTTACGTTGGTGTTTGTATGTCTAACTGTTCGGAGCCCAAACTGATGACAATTTTCTGTCCTTGTGATAGACAATAAAGCTTTTGGAATTGAATTGAAACTATAAAAAAAAGTTTTTTGAGTAATGGTGCTGGTAGAGGCCACAGCCGCCTAGCTCATGCCACTCATGAAGCATGTTCCTCGCCTGATGAGTAACTTCCACACAACTGTTTTACGTCATCAATGTACGTACGTGTTGAGGACATAGAGCACGGTGTGGATGATGTAGGGGATGAGGTGGATGTTGCTCTCCCGGCCTCCTCCTCCTGTGTCCACGCTGAACGACTGTTCGGTAGCAAAGCGGAGGAAAAGCAGTTTGGTGTCGTGGATGTTGAGCTGGTAGGTGGGCTCCCGCTGGCCTGTGCACTCCTGCAGATATGTGTTGTGCCTGTGCAGGGGAGAGAAATCCAGGCTCATTAATTGTGTGCCATGTAAGGAATCTTTGATAACTGTGTGTATCAATGGTGATTTTACCTTGCTAAGCATGTAGCAAATGCTGATTCTGGGACATGTGGCCCCCACACAGGAAGCAGTCCATTGCACTTGGTGTTAGCATTCTGGAGAGCAGCACTGTCCCACTCCTCTCGCCCGCGGGCCAGCCTAACCAATGGGGAAAAGAAAGAAAGAAAAATACAAAGCTCAGATTGCACTAAATTAAACTTGTATTACAAAAATGTGAAGATTTCTTGAGCACTCTTCACATCAGCAGGTTCATGATGGTGTTTGTTGTTACCTGACAGCTGCCAGATGGCAGTCGTAGTGGACTATGTTAAAGTGCGACACAGTGCTGTAGCCCTGCTGCTTGCGTGGCTTGTTTTCAAAATCCTCCAAGGCCACACGCTTTGTGAAAGTGTAAATTCCCAGGACTTTGGTTGGCTAAATTAAGAGACAGGTGGAAACATGACAAGTCAGTTCAATACATATGAAAGGAGGCTCCCACATCCTTGAGTTTTACACTGCTGACTGCTATCATCAGCGGATGATACACAGGGAAAATCGTGTAAGACAACAACCAAATCAACTCCACTGAGGGTTGTTTATGATGTTATCCATTCATGATCCCAGATGTCTCCTTTACCTGGAACTTGTAACCTTCTCTACAGATACAGCAGGTCAGGCCCGGCTCCTCTATCAACTCCTCCATTTGCTTTAACAGTGAAGTCTTAGTCACCACCTGCCCCTTCTCATTGGTCTGAAAGGCAAAAATCAACAATAACATGTTTATGATGGGATGAAATAAAGTGAGAGAGGCAGAATCACAAATGAAGAATGTTTAAAGAAAGCAAAAAGAAAAGGAGAAAATAAAAGAGGAGATGCATACGGTCATGCCCAGTGTTCCCAGGGCCTTCTGCCTCATGGCCATGGCCATGCGTTTCTTCTCAGCTCTGGTCTCCCTACGCGCCGCTTCAATCTTGAGGTTGACGTCACTGTGCTCCCTCAGGGCCTCCAGGAGGTTCTCTGCCAGAGTGCCGATGCCTTCGTCACTGGATACCTGCTCCAGCTTATGCAAGTTGGTTATTGAGTCTGTGCCTATCAGCACCTGGACAGAAATCAAAACACTCGGTCATGTTAAGCGAGGACCTTCATTTGTTTGTGAGAGAATTGTTGATGCCAACGGCTGTGTAGAGCTCCAACAGAGTTTTTTTGTTGCAAGTTTTTAGTACCTGTGTGGGAGGATGCTGGGTAGCCAAACCACGAAGCAATCTGAGAATAAAGGGTAGAGCTGGTCTGGAGAGGAACTTCTTCCAGACATCTGCATCCAGACTGAAGGGTTTTTTAGAAAAGAAACAAAGACATTATATTGTGTCTACAGTTTTGACTGATTTTCTTTCTTTCTTTTTTTTTTAAGACACTTGAAGCCTTGAGACGACCTACTTTTTGGCATTTGGGATATGTTTCTTCATGTAGTCCAGTGCACTCTGTGTGATTCCCTTTTGGAGAATGAGATCTTTCAGCTGATGGCCATTGCTGTTATTTTTGATACCAGCGGCGATTTTACAGAAGCAATCCAAAAACACTTTGTCATCTGCACTGTGTTCCTCGTCGTACCTTAGAAAGCAAAGGAGAAGGTACGGATTTAGCAAACTTTAGTATCTAAAGACTGATGTTACAATGACAGTTTTTCTCTTTATTCGAATAACTGAACACTGCCAATTTTGAATGCTTGCTACATGCTTATTTGTGAGTGAAATCTAAGTGATGCCCACTTGTCAAAGCTGCAACATGGTTTGAAGCGTTCCACCAGGATCCTCATCTTCTCCAGTTCACCGAAGGACAAGTACGGGATAATGCGCAGCAGACCCTGGAGAACGCTGGGGTTGGAGCGCACAAACGGGGTGTTGATTTGGTCTAGCAACATGACCAGCTGATCTTTGTCTCCTGTCAGCAGCAGGTTCCCCTTCGAAAGACAAACCAGATCAAATAATCAAATCAAATAATAAGAATCTCTGGTTTTGGTGATTTATGGTTCCTTCAGTACTCCTCTACATCTCCACTCAGATGGTACGTCACATTCTTACCTTGTCCTCTGAAATTTCTGCATTGGCTTCGTCCAGAATGATCTCCATGATGCTCAGCACTTGTTCTGCTATGGAGGCTCCACCGCTGTCTTTGCTCTCCTGCTCTGCCACTAAAGCCTGAAGTAAGAGTAAATTAAATCAGCTTAACACAAGAACTGATGAACTGAGTCACAACAGCGTGGCTAAGACTGAATTTTTAATAGTTTGAATTTTCTATCTCCTCCCCATGAATCAGACAACAGAAGACTCACCAGATTCAGAGTTCCCAGCATGACGTTGAGTGTGTTCATTTCTGGTTTGACCAGCTGCTGCCTGTTGATCTTCACCTTCACACAGTAACTGAACAACTTGAGCAAAACCTGTGAGGAACATGAATACACACATTTAGAAGGCCATAGAATAACGATTACCATCTTATCTTAAAGGGCATCTGGCACAAAACAAAGGTTGGCTCACAGTGAGCAGGTGTCTTCCTTGTTTGAAATCTTTGATTCCAGACAGACGGTTGAGCATACACTCCAGTCCTCCGCACTGTGCCATGACTCCTGCCATCTTGTACACCTCCTCATCATCCTCCTCCTCATCTGTTAAAAGACAACACTCATTAAAGACAGTACTTTTTTTTTACTCCCCCAGGAATATACTGACAACAGTTAAATGTTCAGAAAGAGCTAAATGACTCTAGTAGTAGCTCAACTAACAGCTGAAAGACATACAAATTACATTGCATCAAAACATGCTGTTACAAGTTATACTTGACTCAGAATTGTAAACATCACGTAAATCAATAGTAAAACAAACCTGTGGTTGAATCCAAAGACTCTATGAACTCCTCAGTGGCATCTCCCAGCAAACCTCTCATTCGATAGATGATTCTCATTGGCTCACCCTTGAAAAACAAAGGTCAGCAGGCTCTGTGACTAACGTTTATCACTTTATTACACTGCAATTTAATGACAATATAGTTAAAGATTCACACACCCATTTATCAAAAGCTACTAGGACACTCACCTCATTTGTTGGGCACCACACTTTCTTGTAGACCTCAGCCACTGACAAATCCAGGCTAATGATTTTGTTGTTTACCAGAAGCTAAAAGGAACAGGAAGGCATCACATCAATGTCAGCCAGCTTTTACAATTACACAGGAAACACTTTGTACAGTTTCGTACTGTGTGGAAATAAAAACTTAATGTTGGAGGATGACTGTGTAATAGGAGGAAAATAAAAAACAAATGTGGCTTAAAGCAGAAAGTCAGTTTACCTCCATGCCACTGTCGTCTTCAAGAAGGGCCACCAGGTCGCAGTCTTGACAGATTTTGTTTTTGATGTCTCTCATTAGAGGGCCGATGCCAGGCTCGTTGCTGCTGTAAGGGTTTCCTGGCATGCGGCCCTGCAGGAAGTCTTCCTGCTGAGGATCCTTTTCCAGGGTCACAAAGAACTCTGTCACCTCGTTCTCCTCCTGAGAACAGAAGATGAAACAAAAGTTGCAGATGACTACTTGACAGCTACAATCAATCCAAATAATTTTAACACGCAGAACTTTTTAAAATGCAATACATAAGTGTAACGGTAACTCACAGGATAGATGATGCTGCAGAGTCTCTCAAAAATGAACACAGGTGTCCTGTAATCATCCAGGTTGTACCGTTTTGCAGTCTCTATGCACACAGCCATGAAGGCTTTGGTTTCAGACTCAGTACCTATGAGCAAAATGACAGCACTTCAAAATTCATGTTTTTTAGTACAAACACACTGGCTTCATCTGAAGACATTTCCGTGGATTATTCCTTCACTAAAAATCTGAAGTTGATTTATAATTTATTCTATACAGATTATTTTTAATGAGTGATGGAAATAGTAAAAAAAAAAAAAAAGGGAAAAAAAACTTAATTCTGAATGGAACAAAACTGGAAATGCAAATCTTATTGCTATGAACAATAAAATGTGCAACTTTGTTAAATTTCATGTGTGGACAAACCTGTCGTCATGTCCTCAAGCATCTCAAGCAGCATGTCCTGAGTCTCATCGATGAGTTTGGTGCGCTGCACTACCAGCTTCCTCAGACACAGATACCCATTGAGCACTGTGCCAACCAGCCTGCTCTTGAAATGGCGCTTAATGGACTCCACCTCCACGAAAGAAGAGAGCAATCCTGCAATGGCATCAAATACACACACATTATTTAACAGTCTTAAGAGCTGTAGTATCTGTACTGTATGGTGCGCTCTATAATGGTGTTTAAATTCTACTGTAGACCTAAAGCCTGCTTTGTCAGATAAACAGTGAGACAGAAACCAACATACCAGTCAAGCTCTTGAGGGCGTAGCCTTGCTGCAGGTCTGTGCTCAGAGTAGCCTCCTCCAGAGCCAGCAGATTGGCTATTTCCTAAATTGAAAATTAAAGGAAAACATTTTTGCTGTGATCCTAGTATTGCTGACATATTTTTAACAGACATTTTAAAAGTAGAAAAAAACAAAACATGTGTAATACACAGTGTTCTTCTCAGGACGGTCAAATTTCACCACATCTAACAAAACCTCTGTTGTTTTTAATTTAACAAAACTAGTGGCACTTACAGATATCATGTATACATCTTGTACATTTCTTTTATGCATTACCTTGGTTATCAGGTTACCGATGTAGGGCAGGACTCCACGTGCAGCCAGATAAACCTTCCAGTGTGTCGGCTTGATCAGCTTCTGGTACAGACCCAGATACTCCACTGCACACTCTCCAGCCACACTCAACTCATCCAGATAACTGACAGGCACACAGGAAAAGATTAAGATACACTTACTTATTTAACAAACTGTATTACTGTAGCCTAAAAATGGTTTATTTACATTCCTAATATCAAATGACGCGGTATTGGGCTTTACGGTTTGTGGATCATACCTGGTGAGCAGGTCCAGGACCTGTTGCTTGCGACTGGGGATTGTTGTAAGGGCCTCCACGATGGTGCAAGCTGCCTGTCTGGCTGCCTGAGTGGCTGGTGTGAAAAGGACCTGCAACAAATGCAGACATTTCATGTTTAGACAATGTGCTGATTAGATTAAATTATTTCTTTTTTCAGTTTATGTAGTTAAATCTGTGTTCTAACAAAAGGTATGCATGAGTGACAAAGCTGCAGTAATATAACAGCAATCAACAACACTACATTAAGCTTTTTTTTTTTTTTTTCTACCTGTCGCAGCCAGTTGTTGTGGCTCAGTTTGAGCAGGCGAGGGAAAAGGCCTTCTCCTTTTCTGGACCTCATGAACTGTTTCCACTTCCACACATACTTCTCCAGCAGATACTGCTTCCGCAACTCAGCTTTCCCCTGAGGCTTTGACACCGTCTCCTGGCCTGTGGTTCCCAGGACAGATCCACAACAAACACGTATTGTCAAGAGTTCATAATTTCACAGCAATATGATAAATAAATAAATACAAGTGACCTGTGGTTTTGTTCACAGTACTTACATCTTGCTGGCAGACACTTCTTCCAGGCCTCATAAGATGCTTTGGGGTCTTTCTTGAGCCAGAGTTGCGCCTGGGCATGGATTTCATTACTGTAGGGTCTGACTGTTGTCAGGGACTCAGTAGCAGCATCCTGTGAACAAAGAGCAAACCACACACAGCTGTGTAAAAAAAAACAGACAATTTTAAATTCCTACCAAAATGTACCACTGTTAGCTAAAACGTTACCTTGTTCTTCTTGCTGGTGGGAGCAGGGGGCTTGATCAGCTTCTGGAGAATTCTCAGACACATGAGAGTGATGTTCTCCACCACTACAGGTGTCTTCACATTCACTGACATGAGGAACAGACTGAGAGCTATGGGGAATAAAAACATGCATTTTTAGATGCACAGTCAGTTTAGTTGTGACCAGTAACAATATAATATTCCATACACACATTACAGGCTTGGCCAAGCAAAAAAACAGGCAAAATAATCTGCAGAGGTTGCTCATTTCATTCATTTTGTGATCCTGGGAATGAAAAGTCACCAGTTTAAATTGAATTAAGAGATGAGGTTGGAAAACCAGGCTTACCACAACGCAACCGCAACTCCCAGCATCCTCCCTCTTTTGAAATGGAGTCTGTCAGCAGCAGCATCTCATACTGCAGATTGCTCACCTGTTGGGAAAATAAGACATCCCTTTCATATCGAAAAATGCTGTTAAAATGCTCAACTCAAAAGCACTATCAAACAGCTGTGTTCATTTAGGACATGCGAGAAGGCTTACCAGGTCAGGATTGGCCCAGTGACCTTTCAGGGCAGCTGACACCTTAGCAATGATGAGGTCATTCATCTGCTGAGTGGCTTCTGGATGATCTCTGAAGCAGGAAAATACAGAAAGAAACAAGAACAATAAATAACTATCATTTCATACCTCTATGTAAGAAAATACATAGACTCTCACTCTCACTACTAGACATGTAAGCGAGGGCCATCATACCTGGTGAGGAGACAGACCAGCTGGCGCACTTCCTCCCTCATGGCTGCCGTGCCACGTCGCAAGTTGTACTCAAACAGCTCCCGGATGAGTCCCTGGAGGACCAGGATCTGCCGGAGGGCCGGGTTAGTGGCCAGTGCACGGAGCAGTGTGATACAATGACCCGTGACAGCTGAGGCACAGCCATAGCATTTGTTGGAGGACGTATGGCCGCAGCCCAGCACAGAGAGGGCACGATACTGGCTGGCAGTGAAGGTGGGCTGATGGCTGCTACTGCTTCGGGATGACTTGGTGGCAGCTTCTCTCTGCTGCAGATCATACTCCAGGAGCTCTTTACGAGACGCAAGCACTTTCTATAAACAAAAGGAAAGAGAAACAACAGAGTTGGGTGAGAGAGGAAAAGGGAGCACACCTGTAACTAAGAAAAATAAACGCTCTTCTTTGTTCCTAACCTGGATAATCTTGGAGAGTTCATCAAATGACGTCTTGCAGTCTCCACTGTACTCTTGAGCCAGCTGCTGAATGTACCGGTTCACATTAGCAGAGGACGTACCAAGCCCTGCACCTGCTCCAGTGTCATCCTGGAAAAAAGAAAAGAAAAAAGAGAAAATATTGTTCAAGTACATTGCAGACATTGAAATCAAAAATCTTAAATTATTTATTTTGTAGTTTCTTACAACAGAACTTCTACAAAATTACTCAATGTTCAATTATGTATTACTAATGTGCCAATACTGTTGGTCCACTGTCCACAGCATTTATTGAATTTTTTTAAGTATTATAGAATACTCACATAAATGGCCCAGCTACTCCTGTGATATATCTGTAGATGCAGTATTTTAAATTTAAGTTGATACCAGCAAATGTGGACAAAGTGGCTTCCTAAACAGTATTCATACACTAGCTTCTGATCCAACATCTAGTATGGGACCAGAGGTACTGTTCATGCCCTTCATGTGACTGACCTGTGGCTTTTCTGGCGCTGCCTCATTGACTTTAGATAGGAGGCTTTCTAACTGGGGTCTGTGCCCCATCAGCTGGTGGTAGACCCTATCAGCTTTGTCCAGCAGGGTGTTGATGTTGGTCACAGCCTACAGGGACAACAAACACACAGATTAGAGGCACGAACGTTTTTGGAATAGTAAAGCCCCCTTTTGATTACTTCCTTTTTCATATCCTTCCCAACAAATAAATGCTTTACCTTTTTCCTGTCTTCCTCATTCTCAATGGGATCCACAGCGCAACATGGTTTAGCATAAAGCATGAAATCAAAGCGGGCATATTTACAGAAGCCACAGGCATTGCACAAGAAGGGGTCTTTTTCATCGTAGTTGATGGACCTGAGAGGAGAAGACGACAAGGGTAAAAATACTGTGTAGTTGCGTGTCTGCAATTAATATTTCAAAACTGCAAAGGAAACCAGTTTCTTACCTGCACTTGTGGCACTGATACACATTCTCACCACAGTTGCCACACACCCCAGGGTTGGCGGGCACAGAGGCACTGCAGCGAGGACACTGCAGCGTCTCGGTGGAGGCCTGGTAATTCTCATAGAAATCTGAGAACTCAATCATCAGGTTGGATGCGACGATGGGTAAGGGAAGGTCGATCTTAACCTCTGTTTGTCCAGGTGTCAGCTGAACCTTCTTTGCTTTGTGCCAACGAGCAGGCCTGTAAATAGATAGTAAAGAGCTAAGCGAATAGTGGCAAGCAGTCACTTCGTTTTCTTAAAGCATCATTGTTAAATAAATCAATATGAAGTGGAAGTGGGGTGGAAAAAAGTGCAAAAAAAAGTGCAAAACACAAGCAGCTCTTTGTTGAAACGTACTTATTCTTCAGCTCCACGATAGCCTGTACAGTTCGGTTATTGTAGTAGAGGTTGATGGTGCGGACCATTTTGGTGCGTTTGAGGTCACCAATCTTTACTGTGACTTTGCTGATGGTGTGGCTGCCAATGAGCTTGACAACCTGCTGTGTGGTGGTATAGCGTGTGTCCACTTTGATGGATGACAGTTTTATATTCTGAAAGACACAAACAAGACAACTTTGAAAACACAATACACGATTATGGCATGCTTTGCATAATAAACAGTGGTACACATATAGAGATGAGCATCCTAAACCTGGTTCACCTTGTATTAGCTCTTCAAACTACTTACTCAGAAACAGAAACACCTGCCCCATACAAAAGTGATGGAAAAAGTGCTGAACTCTACTTTTTTGTGACACATTGTGTCCATTACTTCTGGATGTGTTGTACATACCGAAAACGGAACTTCTGGATTGTTGCACACCAGGCAAGGGTCACTTTCCAGGTAGAAGCCATCAAACTCAACTAAACCTGACAGAGTGCTGCAGGAGAGAATACACAATATTAATGTAGATAATGTCCACTACTGGCAATTGCATTCTCCTGAACATGTTACAATATGTTTGTTGAGACGTACTTGTAGATGTTGGAGTTTGGGTGATTCGTCAGGATGTGGTTCTGTGCCCTAAGAATCTCCACAGCTTTCTGAGAATATTCCTTCAGCTGGAGCAAGACAATGTAAAAATCAAAATAATTTTAAATCATTGTCATCACAAGAGTGTGTTCTACTGAAAAGACAGAATAGGAACCAATACATCATGCAAACAAACGTCCATAATATGAAGGATCACAAATTACAATGTCAAGGTAAATATAAACACAAAGACCTTCCATTCAACAATTATGCTAAAATCGGTATAAAATCAAAATAAACCTTTTTCTCTGTCTGAGGAGTCTTGAGGGAGAAGTATCCGAGCAGGTCAACAAACTGAGCAGCTTTGCGGCCATATGCAGGGAGCTCAGGCCAGATGGCCCACGTCAATTCTAGCAGCAGCTCCTGCTGAGATTTATTGGAGTTCCTGCACAGAGATGCAAATGTTAGGCAAATGCCAATGTTATGATTTCACCACTTATTCAAACTATTGTTCACAAATAAGCCCTGTATGTTCACTTGTACTACAACCTTTTGTATCATGGTTAAGCCATAGGTCACATGTCTAACTACAGTGTCTGTGCTACAAATGAAAGGTTCACCCAGATGTTGTGTACACAACTACTGCAAAGTCATTTCCATGTTTTCTGCAGATTCTGAACCATGGAAATGTGGCTCTAGTCTGCATTTCAGACAAAACATTAAACAGTACCAGTACCTGTAGATATGAAGTGCCAAGCAGTGGGCTTGCCAACGCACAGCAGATGAGTTTGACTCGAGCAAGAAGCAGCGCAAGAACTGGATGAGCGTCTCCTTGTCTGCAAACTTGTTGAGCTGACTGACCAGACCCATACACAGCTGATCCTCCTGGCTGCCAACACCATCACCTGTGGTGAGTCCACAAAGATACAACACAAAGAAGACAGAGACACAATATTAAAAAAAAATGATATCATGAACATGAAGTTATTGTGTTATCAGTAATATCACAAATTGGTAAAAACAAAGGTTTAATGTTGTGTCTTATTGCTTTAAGAACATTTTCATCTTATTTAACTAGTGAATGCTCAACTGTTAACATTTAAATTACACATGCCCAAAACATTTATATCACATAAGACCAGCAGGAGTTTAGATCTTTCAGGTGCCATAGACACACCTGTCACCTAGTGTGTGTCAAATGAATCACAACTGGAGTCTTTTCCAGCATTCAAACTGTGTACTTTATCATCTGAACAAGCAGCCACAGTGTAAGTATGAGATGTGGTGCAACCTCACCATCTTTGTCTTTGTCCTTGTCCTCTTTTTTGCTCTTTTTGCTGGAGGACTTGCTCTGAGATGACTGAGAACCTCCTGTCTGTCCAGAACCAGCGGAGCCTCCTCCTGAGAACGATGACGACGAAGAGGAGGAGCTGGCCAGCACCTTACTGCCACACAGGGCACAGGAGAGGAGTTGCAGCAGCACTGGGGAAACGCCCTCATCTACAAGGAAACTGACCTGGAGCAGGAAGTACAACACAGCTGGACAGAGACGACAACAAGGGATGAAGAGGAGAGTTAGGGCTGCGCTGGTTTTGTTTCATTTAAAAAGGTCTCTGAGAAGATCTGAAAAAAAAAAAAACTACTTACAGTCATCCTTCATGCAGAACTTCTGCCAGTTGATCGTCCTCTGAGTGGCGATTTCAGCACAAGCCTTCAGGTGTTCCATCTGAACCGAGACAAACAAATTACATTATAAATATCTCAGTCCTTATCAGTTTAACAGAAACATAAAAGGGAGTATTAACAATAGTTCAGCAGATGAAGGTTTTGGGATACACCAGAAATAAATGTACATATTGTATACTGAGTACACATCATACAAAAGCATTTTTATAAGAGTAGTCTTGACATGTTCCCAGACGATCCTCACCAGACTGATGAGCGTGTCGTACTGCAGAGCTGAACCAGACGTGGCTGTGACCACACCAGCCCGGAGGAAGATGCCCTGCTCCTCCAGAAGCTTCTTGATGCTGCGCACATGGGAGTCCAGAGTGTGCAGATCCCGCAGCTGACGATATTTTTCTTTGGAGCCGCAGATGAACAACAAAAGCTTCCTCACTTGCCTCCTGACGAACGGGGTCTGCTGGATCATCAGATACTGAAAAGAAAGGGGACACCGATTTGAGAGTGGTCTTTATTTCTTATCTGAGCACAGACATTGAAAAGGAAATGAAAATGACTACGTGCTACATTCAAAAGCTTACTTCAGACAGATAGTAGAACCAAGAATGGTCAAAGACAGGAGGTGGGATACGAGGGTTGGTGTCCGCAATCTTCTTGATCTGATATGGCAGCCGCAGCACCATTTCAGTCAACAGCTGAGAGTAGGCCTCAAACACATCAGCAGCGTGGCCCTGATGCCAGGAACAACACAGTTATTCAATATTACTTACAAAATAAAAAGCTCTGATGTTATGGTGATAAACAAGTTTCCTGTTAGCTTATACCTTGACATATTGGCGTAGGAAGAAAGGGCTCATGTCTGGAGGAGAGGAGGCTGTGTGTGGGCGGAGGAGCTGGCTGGCGGTCACAGGTTCCTCTTCACCCTGTTGACTCTTCCAAAACTCCAGGAGCGACTTGAGCACGTGGAGACAGTAATCAATGGCACCCAGGCTAAGCAAGGCAGTTGCTGTGGCATTGGAAATCAGGGAGGATGACTGGAAGAGAAAAGGGTGCAACCAGAAGTAATGAGCAAAACTGAGTAGGCAACGCCAAAAAACGCATCAGGAGTAGAGTTAGTGAATGTGCAAGAGAAGTTTTATGTTGCTATAACAAATGAAATCCATCTTCTTGATTTTTTCAGTACAAAGAGTAGAGCTAGGGTATTACACATCTTGCTAATCTGCTGAGAGCGTTAGGATATGAAAACAGGGTGTACCTCAGAGGAAGATTTAGAGCCAGACTTGGTTCGAGACATGAAGACGCTGAGCAGTCTCATGATGACCAGATGAACCTCATTGATGGAACTGCGCTCATTCTTCTTGGACACGTCCTGTAGGGAGAGATTGCATGGATTCAGTAAAACAGTGACACATCAACTGTGATTTATCAGAGTAAGCCTTTAGATACCTTCTTGTGCATGCCAAGCTCGGCAATGAGCTGTGCAAGCAGGTCATCCAAGGCTCCCTTATCTTTTTCATCTTCACCATCCAGGTCAGAGGTCAACATGAGGATAACCTGCATGTAAGGGATGGCTTGGACACCACCCACATTGTGGAGCTGTGAAAGGTGCTGAAGCAAGCGCTCCAGGAGCATGAGACGAACCATGTGCAGCCTAATGACGAAGAGAGAAAAAAAAAAAAGAGTAGTTCATGGACCCGTGGACAAAAGAGAAAATCTCACAACACAGAAAAGGGCAGATGTTTGTTATCACCAAAATCTGACTAGTTTGTTTTAATTCCTCATCCATATTCACAATGTCTGACCTGTTGCTTGTGTGGATGTCTCCCTCAGTCTCTCCTTCTCCCTCTGAGCCTTCGCCTTCCTGCTGTGCTGTGGTTGTGCTGATGGCTCCAGTGCTGGAGCTCACACTGCCAGGACCTGCAGGGTGGCCTTCCACTGTTGTGTCCCCATAAGCACTGCTGCGTCCCGACACTGCACACAAGCATTCACAAGCACAACTAAGCAAACTTATATGATATAATATAATGATTATAAGCATCAAGAATCTATTGCAAGATTAAAAAGTGATGTGAGGTTTTTCATAAAAACTGGAAAATAATTTACTGGGTTTAATTAATAATATGAGATTACGGGAATATCATAACCTCCAATTGGAGTGAAGGAAAGGTGGACAAGGTGCCTTGATTAATGATCTGTAAATTACAACTGTTGCATTGAAAAAGCTGATCATTTTGGTCACTATAATCCTGATATTGAATTTCTGTACTGTTTCATGTCTACTGATATCTATGCATTTCATAGATTTATGGCAATTCATACGCATATAAGGGTCTAGCTTTAAAAAGTTAGTATCTCGCATTTGATTGTGTTCAGGGTCATTGCTGTTTCTCCTGGAATCACCCACCACTGTGCTCCCCTGCAACAGAGTCGATTGCAGAACCTCCACTCTCTGAGCCCACACTGCCTCCATGCTCAGCTGGGGAGGTCCGCAGTGTGGAGCCATCAGTGGCAGCTGTGCTGCCCTCATCATCTGATGCTGGGGCTGAAATCATAGCAATAGCTGTAACAGCAAATACACCGCGGTCATCTGGCCAGGATACATGATCTTAGTTCACACTTGAGCACGAACAATACAGAAAAGCATGCAGTATTGAAAACACTCTAACCTTACAACATTTATTATTATGTTCAATCTATTGTGGACATTTTTATGTTAAACTATAAAGGAGGAAAAATAATTGCTTTATTTTCAAAATTATGGTATAAGAACACAAACTGTGAACAGATTGGATTATGAAAATTAGGATTTATTATGGTCAATGATTATGCACATATTGTTATATTTTAGCAATTCTGACATGAAATTCTATGCAAGACAAAAATCAATTTAGGCGTCTTGTTACGAATTTACAAACCACTGCGATCGTACAGGTATAAAAGTCACATATGAGCAAATGCTATCCTGAGTTGGTCTTGTTACCTGATGCAGTGGTGTCAGAAAGGGTGCCAGCATCCAGTGAAGAGGAGCTTGGGGCTTGGCCAGACAGGCCAAGGCTCTGAAGGCCAAGGGCACTGCTGCTACTGCCTAAAAATGTCAAAAAGTAAAAACATTACACCAACAAATTATGTTTCACCTGATGAAGCTATAGGCAGCTATGTGAGGTACAAGACACCCATATACCAGAATGATGACATCTAGGAAGAAACACACAATTCAAATTCACTCCTGAATGGTGTCGTTATTTTCTGGCAACTGACCTTGTTGGTCCTGCTGAAGACTGAGAGCGATGGCCAGCTCTACCATAGTTTCATCATCTGCATCAGGAGGTATGTCCAGCATGGGCGGGAAACCCTCAGCTCCAGCCAGCAGAGCCTCGAGTGGAGATGGATTTCCATTGTTGACATTCTCTGATGTCTCCAAGACCATTGACTCAGACTAAGGACACAGAAAAACAAAGCTGGTATAATTTCTGCAACATACTATATCTCAACAGAACATGGTTGATAATGACATACAGTCAGTCAGCAATTAAATGAATTTAAATAACTTAAACCATGTCTGTTATCTCTTCTTATTACACGGCTCTATTGAATGCTGCTCTCTGATTGGTCCAGCGCTGCGTTCTGCGGTCTGTTATTTCTGTATAACGGACCGTCGTCATGTATAACAGACCGTTGCTAGGGACGCCGCTCTGATCAGCGCAGCACAGAAGAGAGAAACTATGCAGGATATTTACCTTGTGTTTCATTTTTACCGTCATTAAACAGCTTCGGACTAATAGTGATGTTAGATAAATGACTGGTAACCTGTTACAAGTAGAGTGGAGGCTCCTTCCACATCTCTGCTGGAAACCAAACCTGCTGATCAGAGCCTCTGACCCGGTGTCAGCTCTCCTCTCGGTGCAGCTGGCACCGCGGCTCCGCGACACAAACGCCCCCCGTAAACAGTAAAGTTAATCTCTTGTTTATGACAGATACGACTACACACAATACACACATCTTAACACGTGTATGGTAATCCATCGATCCACTGATTGATTATCAAAGGCTTCAAATGCACGAACGGGAGGAGGCTCGGCAAAACAGCGGAAGTGACCGGTACGTCTTGCAGATTCGCTAAATGCAATTTTAAATCGATGAAAGTCGTATTTTGATCAACATTATGTTTCAAATTAATTATTTCACTCGTAAACCGTGTAATAAGCGGGATAATGTACAGTTGGTCGGTTGTTATGGAGAAATAAACCCCTTCATGTTGTATGGAACCCCTCCGCTTCGCGTCGGGGTTCCATACAACCTGTCGGGGTTTATTTCTCCATAACAACCTCCGAACTATACATTATCCCTTACCTGTATTACACACTACATGAATACATCATTTTAAATATAAAATTTCAGATTTCAGTGTAAAGAATTGGTCAACATACCAGTTTAAACAATGCAAGGGTCATATCAAATACAATCCACAGATCTTTACTCACCACCATCTCAAAGTCACCATGGTCCACCTCACTCTGCTCCTGACTCTCCTGTCTACCCTCTTCTCCTGCAGTCAGCACTGATGACTGCATCTTGTCATCTGCATCATCGTCGTCATCATCATCCTTGTCTCCTGGTTGAAGAAAATTTGACAGAATCTTAACTTCACAAAAAAAAAACACCTCTGGCCATTATGTGGTGAAAATTCAGTGCACACATTGATGTTTGTATGAAGCCTGTCCAAACATACCCATCGGTGTGTTGGAGCGTGGGGGAGATGGAAGGGTCACATGTCGTCGTTTGTTTCTTGGCCTTAGCACTCTGATCAGAGCCTGCTTACAAGCGAAGCTCACGGCTGTGTCCTGAAAGTGGTTCAAATTCACCATGGTTACCTGTTGATAGTCTGTCTGTACTGCCAATACCTCCAGTAATCCATAAAACACTTCATATTCTGACAGCAAATACTGTAGCTCTCTTATTAATGTGATAGTAATTGGAGGGTCACATTGGTGATGTTCAACAGCAGAAGCATAAAAATATTGTTTCCTTATATTTGGAAAATAACAAATATTTTGCAATGATAGTGATTTAATATCAACTTTCATTCTCAAACAATCAGTATGCAGTAATAATAATCTTGATAATCTTGACAAGTTTGGTACTTACAGGGCATAGTAACATCTGCATGTAGATTTTGGAGGCTACATTGATGTAATCCAGCTCACATGTGCAGTATGCATGGATGATATCCACCAAGGCATTTACTGTTGCTTCCACATGAGTTAGGCCTTAGCGGGGTGAGAAGAAAACATGTTCACTGAGGATCATCCAGCTGCACAGATTTGATAATCGGTAAATATTAGACAGATTTCATATCTGCACGTACCTGGCAGGCAAGCAGGAGCAAGGAAGGCGTTCTTTGGTTTTAGGGCATGAAGTTTCCAGAAGTTATTCATCAGCTGTGTGATGAAGTTACAGCTTTCGCTATCTCCATGTTTTTGTCCATCTTCTGTCATTTCTGGATTAAGACAAGAAGAACACAAGTTAGTTCTGGCCTGACAGTTTGATTATCTTTTTTCCAAGTCCAATACAAAGTCATTATAAATGGTCCCTGTCCAAAACACTTTGCAGCATGATATAATGGATACAGAAAGTATAGTCAACCAAATAAGCCTCTTACCAGAGTCATGGTGTAGTGACTTTGTTTCTGTGAAATGGACCAAGTTATTGGGTCTCATGATAGCAATGGAGCGGGCAGTGATCACAAGCCTCTGGAAGACATCGGGGTCAAGTTCCCTCCCTTCACGAGTGCACGTATTTAGGCACTGTACTGCGTTACTCAGCAAGGACTGGTCCTGATCAAAAAGGACCACAAGCACTGCATTAGTTATTCAGGAATAATGGGATGTAGACAAAGCACATTTAACATCTCTGTGCACTGCTGTGTAATTTATACACACAGCGTGACCTCATCAGAAGCTCCTATCACATTCTGCCAGCCAGGATTGTCTCGAAAAGAACCGACATCGAATTGTTGTGTGTACAAACTGCAACAAACACACCTACTGACTCTGCCTTTAATTAGAAAACAAATATTGGTGTGCAACATGCAGCCCTTCAGGGTCGTCAAGTCAATATTATCTACATGGCCCACTTCACAACAGTGCCTGACAACAGAGAAAAACTGATACATAGCCTGATACAAACATATTAACAGCAAGCAGATGGGGACATTGTTAGTCTCAAGCCCTACTGTGTGTTTGCAAAATGCAGTTCTTTAGGAATGTGGTTTTACCTTGTGGTTGTGGTAGGCATTTCGACTGGTGTGCAGACTGGCAAGAAGTCCCTTAGTCTGTTGCTGCACACCTGCGGGGGTTGGCATGGACAGGAGTAGAGTGGCCAACTCCAGTGCTGCACCCTTATTTTTCTCCTACAAAGAGTTAAAGACGGGTAGTCACCCAAGCAAGACAAGTTTAATCCAGGATTTTTCATTCAACATATTGTTACTTTTAAAGGCATAAAAGGATAAAATCTTTATGCCTTTATTACCTTTTCATTGGAGGAGCCAACTGCAAAGCAGCTCTCTAAAGCCTCGAGGGAACTGACCACCAACCTGAAATTAAGAAAAAAGATCAACACTACAGCTACTGCAGTTTTGCCTTAACTTGACCAAACAAACAAAAACTTAAACAAAATCCAAATCTCAACTCACTGCAATCTGTGCTATGCTAAATGCCAAAAGTAACACTGAATGCAAGAATGATTGTAGTCAGGAAAAGAATGGGTTTTTTGTTGCTGCTGTACAAGCGTGGAGATGGTGCATGGCATGTTCACAGTCTCAGGCATGGACACACAAACTGGCACACGTGCACAAAACCATACAAACAAGCAGAGAAAGGGCAGTTACTAACCGGTCCAAGGTTGATAAGGACTCAGTTTCACAACTTTTTATTGTATTTTTGGGAGCAAAAGAAAAAGAACAAAAAAAGTGTGAGGATCACATAAAGAAACAAGTGAAATTAAATGGATCAGTTGAACAAAAGATAAGCATGCAAGAAAAGATGACATCACAATAGCCATGCACTAAATAATCTAAAGGAAACCCAACCCCCATTGTTAAAATTTCAGTTTCAATCCATAAAGTTTTATAGCTGCAATCATGAAGTGTAAAGATATACCATGTGAGTGATATGAATAAAATGTATAACATCTATTGTGGATTTTTGTGATGTATAAGATGGAAATTCTGAATTGGAAAACCAATAAAGAAACTACCAATCAAACAAGTGCCCACAATTGTATTGTACACCCACAGGTTTTAAAAGCACAGACATATAAACATTATGGCAAAATCTGCATTGTGTAGATAGGCCATTATGAAGTCAAGGAACCATGGGTGTGGTTTACTTCTCTACACGGGACTGGGAACTGTAAATTCCAATACCAAAGAAAATTGTGTTGTCCTTGTGATCCCAAGAGATAGAAAGCCCATACCTCTCCAAAACGGTGCCACTCGTGGTAGTGGGGGTGGCTATGTCTCCATCAGAGGTGCCGTTGCCCTGGTTGAGGTTGGGACTGCAGACATTGTTCACCGAAGCAGAAGAGAAGTCCTCTGGAGGATCCTCAGGCCAGCCAAACTGCTCCTTGGTTTTACCGTAGATCTTGATTGAATCAAGCATGGTGACTCCAGCCGGGTCGACAGATGCGCCAACTTAAAATTGAATGGGAACATGAATCTGAATCAGAGGATGGTTTCCAAACAGCACTTCAACCTGGTCGCTTTGAATCACTTTAGCTGCAGACTAAGTGCAAAATAAGTCGATTTGAATCTACAATGTCAATGATGCAAAATAGCATAAGCTCTTTTTTGACCAATAAACTAAAACATTTGGATTCTGCTGTTTTGGAGGAAGCTGAGCAGGAACAGCTGTAAGACACTAGTTTATAATGCCGAGGTATTGCGTGAAATTTTACTTATAGGGATCTGTCATCTGACTATATTGTAACTGTTAGGAATGGCTGGGTGACAGTCTATAAATATTATTGTGATTATTTTCAGGCTATATCGCCATACACAATATGGAACTTCATGAATGCACAAAGCTTTGATACCCATCCCTACGTGAAACAGGCAAGACATATCCTCTTAAGTACAAGCAACCAGACAGCATCATCACAGCACACTCTCGCTCTTACTGAAGATGGACAGCTTCTTGTCGGCCTGCAGGGCCTCCTCTCTGGTGAAAGGGAAGTCAAACCAGCGGGCTCTTGTCAGGTTTATCTGCATGGTTCGGCCAAAGACCTCCACGTAGGAAGGAGCCCTCTCGATGGCCTGAGTGCCCACCTGCACCCGCATGCCTGTCATAACCATCGAACTGTTGTTGTTGACGGCTTCCACTGTAAATCCCCCAGGCTGGAAGGAAACAACCAGAGTCATGAGTCCCTCTGTTTGAACCCTTACATGATTTAATTAATGGCATATTTTAAGAATGTATAAGAAAAAAGCACAAGTTTGTCAAAATGTCTCTACCTTTGTGTTGGCCACATACATCCCAGTGGAGTTTAGCCTGTGTTTGATCTGCTGTCCATTGTAAACCTGCAGCAAGTCATTGCCCCCAAACTCCACCTCTGTCAGCTGCTGGTTGTGTTCAAAGAAGTCCACTGGGAATGTCACCTGACTGGATGATCGTGTGGCTGATGGTAGAATGGTAGAATGATTGCATTAAAATTGGCACATGTGGTCGAAAAGTTAACATTTTCTCTTTTTTATTCCACTTTATTACAGAAATATTAATGAAAACTTGATTGCACCTTGGTCGGTATGAACTTTCAAAAGATACAAGAGGAGGGAATAGAAAATATGATAGGGCCGAGTTTGTGCCCATTGTTAGGATGTGATGATTTGATTGTACAAATCATCTATATTAGGATCCATTTCGCATCAATAATAGTTGTATTGACTTCACACTCACTGGTGGCAGCCGCTTTGCGTTTGCGGACCGGCTTCATGATACTGATGCCACAGCTGGGCTGCAGTGAGGGCTGGAGCCAGTAGGAGGTGTTGTCCACATTAGCCATGTAGATTCGCAGGCTCCCGTCTTCACAGAGAAGAATCATGGTGGTGCGTTGTTGCTCATTACTGGCAGTGTGTCGGATCGCTACCATGTCTTGAATCTGGGGAAAAGAAACAGTAACCCAATGTTATCCTTAGGAAATGTTTCCCAATTACTTCTGTAATTGATCATGTTTTAACCTACTAGTGACAGTTATGCATCAACATTAGGGGTGTCACGATTTCGATTTTTTATCGAAATCGATCCAAATTACGTCACGATCTCGAGCATCGAAGTCAAAGAGAGGATCGACGATCCCCCCCCCCCCAAAAGCTACAACTGCCTGTTGTCCCCATTGCGCACCAAGCGTCTTGTCAGTCACTGGTCCGAGTTTTCCTTTACTTTTTATTTCGAGACAACACTCATTCTCTCTCTCTCTTTTTTTTTTTTTTACACCGGCAGTGTCAGCTGATGTGCACGTCTGCAGCAACCCAAACAAATGCACATGTTGACTGGCTCTATTCCAGCCACATGATTGGTTCGACACGGCGCAACTCTCAATATCATTGGCTATTTGCCAAAACATGGATGAATGAAAACTATGGACCACGTCTCATATTTCTATCGAAGAAAAGTTATTTCACAATTTATAGCGTTTTATCACCCAGCCCTGGTGGGCTATTGTCCCCCTCCTACCTGGGAAACAGGAGGGAGACACAGCTCTAACTACACAGCACCGACAAGCACATGTTGCAGAGACGTTATAAGATAAAAAAAAAAAAAACCTGCAAATAATAGGCCGACGAAAAGGTGCAACTTGCCACTTTTTGTCGATGTATTATTTGCGGGGGCTTTCGGGGGATCTGGTGACGGTGGAGGATCCGGGACTGATTGACTGTGGACCACCGCCAGTCTGATCAGGTCCATCGCAGCGCAGCAGCTGCAGCTCTGTCCCGCTGTCTGTCACATTACTCTCACGTATCAGCGCAATCTTGTTTACATTACATTAAGCCGACATCAGGAGAATAATGAGACACGACGGTAAATTAATGAAAATAAAATTATGATAATGTACAGATATAAATATATTTGTTTCATGTTACCCGTTACCTTTATATTAAGAAATTATTTAAATGTGACCATTAGTGCCTAATGTGATACATGATGGAAATTGCATCACTTATATGTAGCCCATCTTTTGAAATAAGATTTACTGTACAAAATTTGATGAATAAAACCAATGATCGTAGACTAGACTAGTCTGAAAATAGCATAGGCGTCTGTGCTGTAAGAAAAAGAAAAAAAAATCGAGAATCGAATCGTGACCCTAAAATCGAAAATCAAATCAAATCGAGGATTTGGAGAATCGTGACACCCCTAATCAACATAGTAAATGTCCATCACCTTAGCTTTGGCTGGCAGAGTTTTAATCTCTTGGATGAGGAAGGTGTCAGGTTTGACCATGATGACCAGTGGGATGCCTGTTGTCTGCTGCACACAGCACACCAGCCCTGGGTGGTTCATGACCTCAGACCACTGGCACAGAGCAGGGGATACCTTACTGCTACCACCGTTTGAGCTAAAGGGGGCAGGAGGACAAGACAGACATAAAAACACAGGCCAGACTTCCTCTAGTAACCCATTCATTCACTATAATAGAATATAAACTTTATTTGTCTGACCAGAAATTTGTCTTTGAGGGCTCAACATGCAGTGACAAGGAAATGAAGAGACCGTATATGTGTTGTAGAGGAAGTGTTACCCTTTGACGTTGATGGGAAAGAGCCTCTGCACGTCAGTGGTGCAACGGCTCACTGTGGCAGCGAAGGACTTTCCTTGACTGTAGCTGAAGAAAAGCATCTGAAGCACATGGGAGTAATAGACCGACACACCGCCGCCAGCGACCTGCCCATTGCTATCCTGGAAGTCACACAAAGGGAATTTACCTCAACATTGCTTCCTGCCATTCACAACTTTCAAGAAATACTGGTTTGAGTTGTGCTGTGTTGAGAGTTTGATAAATTGAAGTCAACAAATCCAGAAAATGCAGACAGAAATGTGCTGTAGAGTGGCAATAATGCAGTAAACAATGACATGTCTGTGCTTATGTGGCTCACACTATTTGGAAGGCATAATTTGATGAACTAGGTATACATCCCACGTACCTTCAAGTCCTCGTGGTTTATCTCCAAAACATTTGTGACATAGAAAGGGCCATGTTGGGCACTGCTAGACTCGTCCATGATCTGGGTGTACATGTACCCTGCTGAAGACATGATGACGATAATGTTCTTCCCCTCCTCGTTGAAAAGGAATGTAGCATCACGGATCTTGGAACTTGGCAGCAGGAAGTAGTACATGGGGCTCAGGGCATCCACTGATAAGTCATATATCTGTTAAGTGAGGGAGACATATGATAAAGATGGCTGCAAGTGTTACGATATGCTAAAGATTACACCTACTGTAGGAAACCAACAGCAGGTCAATAATCTTGACTCAAAAGTACATCAAATTGGCATCTTCTGTGAACACATATACTACCTTGACAAAGTCAGCTGTGATGATCGCAAGTTCAGTCTGCGAGCCTGGTAACCAGATAGCTTTGATGATGAAGTTGCCTGTAGCCAGCTGTGGATGCAACACCAGATGGTCTGACACAGATCCTGTGCTGCTGAAAGTTAACACATGGCAGTCCTGGAAAAGAAAAGCACCCAAGTTATGTACTATGTCAATTCAAAATCTCAAAAGTATACTGTTAAATATTCTTATATAGCTTGTATGTCTATCTTCAATTGGATTCTCCAGTGATTTCTAATTATGGCAAATTAGTTGTAGTTTCTATTTCTCGACTGAATTCCTCCATTAAAAAAAAAAAAATGTAATTCTGTGTGCCAAAAAAGATGATAAAAAACTGAAAAGAGGGTGATTGTCTGACCTTGAGGCCGCAGACAGCGAGGTAATCTTCATTACAAGGGTTTCCTGTGAGACTGAGGACGGTGAAAGGGACTGGAGCAGAAGCCAGACGGGTCAGAGTTAGCTTCCTCTTGCTCGAGTCGGCTTGCTTCAGGAGAGTGGACAGCTGGAGAACTGTTATCTGTGTAGTGTAAAAAAAAAAAAATGTTATGATTGTTATAAATGGGAAGGCACCACAAATTGGCTATGAACCTTAGAAATAAGTTCAAGAGAAACTAAGCAGGTTTTTTCCTGTGGCTATGCTACATTTTTACCCTAATTAAAAGCTCCGGAGTAATTGTGACAGTTAACTACATGACTTGTGACTTGTTACAAGTGAGAATGGAGGCTCTCTGCCTTCCACCTGGCGTCTCATGGCTGAAAACCAACCTTGCAACATCAGTGTAGTACTTGGCCCTGCATCACAAATGTAATCCGTAACCCGCAATATTTTGTTTATCACAGTTAAGACTACACAAACACGTCATGACATCGTAACGTTATCCACCGCTCCATGCATTGATTTTTCACCGGCTTTGTTTTAAACAAATGTACATGGCCAGGCGGAGGGTTGGTAAAACAGCGGAAAAGTGACCAGATTTGCATAGTTCCTGAAAAGGGTACAAGTAGATATTCGTTGCAACCATTGCTTGTTTTTTTAACGCAAGTTTAGGGAAAAATCTTAAAACCATTTTAAATCCTCTCAACCTCATTAAAAAAAGAATCAAAAACAAATGAACTAAGTAACTAGGTTTTGCAGCTTACCTTGCCCTTTTCATGGCTGACTGCAAGGTGCTGGCGACGGCCATGTGGTGAGGACAAGACACACATCGCAACACGGCGGAGGACATGTGCACTGATGAGCTGGCGAATAGTTTGTCCCTGGTCACCACTGTAGTTCATCCTCACATTCTCAAAAGCTCCTTCCTGAGAGCCAAGTGTTGGCACCTGATGGAAAAGTGCTACATTTTAGAAAACTAATCCACAGAGGATAAAAAATATCTAGTTTCTGATAAGGTTTAAATAAATGATCAATGAATTACGTGATATTCCTAACCCCATCCAAACTCTAGAGTTCATCATACCATTAACTGGTCCGTCATCTCCACATTTTTGTCCTGAGTATGCAGTTCATTGAGAGCTTGTTGAGCACGGCTGCTGCTTCCCACTGCTGATGCCTGCTGGAAGTTGGTCTGGATAGCCTCCATGAGAAACATGAGCATCTCCAGTATGACTGCTGCAGTGGATGATCCCATCTGACATTGAAAAAGAGCCAAAAGTTTGAGTCACACAATATACAGTGCTGAGCATACAAAATAAATCTTAAAAGCATTTTCCCTCACCACTTGTGTAATCAGCTCTTCCTGGCAGCCTTCAATGCTCTTGCACACGCTGCTCTTCTTAGGTCTGTCCTCATCTCCGGATTTGCCATCACAGATTGTGACCTTGCCCTTGTCAGAGGGTGAGGCGTTCTGATGGCGGATAGCGCTCTCAGGCATACGCAGTTCGCTCTGGAACGCAGACGACTCTTTGAGAGTGGAGCCCATGCCACTGCTGGGGCTGCGTTTGACCAAGGCCTGTAGATGATACAACACAGAAATAAAGCAGTGAGAACAGCAACAGGGTTCATACTCACATCAATATAATAAACAGTATTATCAAATACAGGATTTTCACATGGGAGTATCATCACTGTTTTACTGCTTTACAATTAGAATAACTTGTTTTTGTTCACTTTGCTAGCTTCTCCACAATATAGAGTGTATAGTATTAAGAAAGGTTCTGTTGCATGGAGGCACACTTAATGTCATCTGCCTCCACAGGCAAAATAAGTCACTGATTGAAAAAGACCTTTGATAGAACTGGAGCATTATCAACTGAACAATAAAATTCCTGAATACCCATAGCATAGACTTTGTTGTTCCCTTTGTAGGATAGTTCAGACCATAATGTGTATGACTACAAAACTGGAAAAAAGTAGATTTTAAAACGTGGACCATTGAGAGCCAATATAATCAAAACAAAGAATAAAGCACTGGAATCACAAAAACAAAGAAAGATGCAAAAGTTCTATCACACATCGTATCAAACTGACAACAAACTGAAGGTAAAATGTAGTTGATGGTTTGTACATCGTCACATGCACATTGAGAGATTCATCATTTAAGATTAACTAGGAAAGCTGGCCTTTTCAGTACACAAAATGTTGACAATAGACATTTGTTAACATGATTTCTCTTGTTTCCTGACCACTTGTGTGGGCTAGCTATAACCCTGACCAAATGAAATGACTGGATGGAAGTCAATGGGGGAATGACTTGCAAGCCAAAGTTACCGCTGTTGTTCTCTTCCCATGATGACCTGAGGTATTCGGTCTCACCTGGCAGCTGCCATCCTCTTTGGCACCGCAGTCACAGAAGAAAGAGCCATATTTGGCATAGGAGATCTCATGGTCTTTGTGACAGACCTTGGCGCACACTGTGCACACACCTACCCCATCCACCATCTTACAGGTATGACAGTGGTACCTGCAGAATAAAAAGGAACAATGCAAGACTCTGTATAGTTTATCAGGCCAGTCAAGATAAGATGTCACCCGCATTTCCATACTGTACCAAAAGATCAATGCTTCCATTAAATTGACCACGATTAAACTGAAACCACAGGGAACACTGAGCTTTTCTTTACCAGTGCTGGTTCATGAATTCCTTCTGAGTAATGGTGAAGGTGCAGAGTTTGTTGCAAAGGGAATCTTCATCCTGTCAAACAATGACAAATGTATTAAGATGGATTGTTCCATTTAGCAATTAATGGAGCAAAAAAAAAGAAAAGAAAATAACAACACTATTTACTATTACTATTAAATGCATAGCTTGACTATGTTTCAGTGAATCACTAGTGGTACAGGCTTTTAATATAATAATGTTACTTGCAGGTCCACAGTGGAGATAAAAATGTTAACACATGTAGCAGATTGACCCACTACATCCCCAAACTAAGACTGGTGGTGTCTGTGGCTGCGAGCTCCAGACAAACTGTTTTCTGAGATTTTGTATCAAAGAGAGGATAGACATAAAGGGGTGAGATCTCACAGAGTCCTCTGCCTGGGAATCATCCTCTTCTACTGCAAGTTCCTCCACCCAGTCCGAGTCCACCTCCATGGCCTTCTCTTCTCCCTCCATCAGCAGTGCTGAGGTACCTTGTCCACTGCTTTGCCGCAAGGCGTTCATTACATCAGCCAAATAGGAGATGATGTGGCACGAACACTCCAGCATGCTTGCATGCTAAAACCAAGGAACAAGTGCAGAAAATTGACATAACCTTTCATTCAATGCTAATTTGACAAATTTAGCATTTATAATTTGTGGCAATTCACTGATTAACAACATACCTTTCCTTGGGATACGTTCGTGCTCACTTTTTCCACAACATTCTTCTGTGTTAAATACTTTTTGCTGCAAAGAAGAATTTGAGTAACTTAAAAAAAAAAGTAACTCGTGAACAACTAACCATTTATATGTCTGGTCTTTTACTTTATACCTAGTACTGATGCCAAAAAAGCATAAATCAGGAACAGCATATCAGTGAAACTTGTTTCTTACCATCTGGTCAGCCAGTCAATAGCTGCCCTGTGCAGCTGCAGGTGGCCGGCCCCTTGTCCAGCACTGGCGAGTGTGGCCATGATGACCATGAGCTCAGGAAAGCCCGTTCCATCCCCATTGGACAGCATGTCTGTTGCCATGGGAATGAGTGTGCTGAGGAGGACGGTGCACACTCCTTCTCCCACCTGGCTGTTGTCGCGCACAATATGAGTGGTGAGCACCTGCAGAAGTTGCCGGTTTTCCTGCACTATTTCCAGCTGTTCCGAATCCTTCGGTGGTGTGGCCGTCATGCGTGTCAGCCAGGACTGCAGTCGAGATGGCTCCACACAGGCCAGCTGGGCCAAAGAGCCACACAGGCACAGCAGGCTGGGGTTTGGACTCTTCTCCGCTGGGGATAAAAGCAGGACCATGACGTTTAAGATAACAGAGACATCTGATGCATTGGCATGTTGCAGCTTTTTTGATTTTTGACACTTTAAAAGGTAGAGTCTGGAGGTTTTTGGTCAAAAATAAACGCTAAACTTATACAAATGAAATCTGTCTTGATCATCACCTATGGGCATCTAGTCCTGTGTGGTGGTGACTGTGCCTGCAGAGCCCCCTCCCCCTGCCTGTATTTTGGTCTTTTGCTTTGTTTTGTTGTGCACGGGGACGCTTCTGGGGGGAGAGTCTGTGTTTTCTCTCCAGCCAATGACAGAGCTCAGGTGAAGCTCCGCGCAGCACAGTAGGAGGGCTGCTAGCCCCACTAGCTGTCCCGGATGCTAGCGGGTGCTAGCAGCGGATGCTATCCGCCATCACGAACACCCGCTAGCTCGACGTTACTTCTGCTAGCGATGGCGACTAGCATCCGCCGCTAGCACCCACTTCACAGCTCACCACAACGGTCCTCCTACTTGTTACAGCATAACACTGGAGGCTCCCGTTGCCGGTGACGGTCGGGTATCGGCCTGCCACTCCAGCGCTTTACTCGGACTGTATTTCCTTTTCGTTGAATGTTTTGTTTACAAACTGTAACAAACAAACCTCCAGACTCTACCTTTACACTAAGTGCGTGTTATTGAAATTAACTCTCACAACATGGAGACTTACTGAGCTGGAAGAGCTTGGTGAAGAACTTCAGCACTCTGTTGCAGAACTTCGCTGACAGGTTTTCATTGGCTGTTGCCATCATAATCTGGACAAGCTCACCACTGGAATAAAAAGCAGTATGAATCAGGTGCACTACACATGATGTACACATGTGTAACAATGTGGACTGGTTTATCACTTAAGCACATACCTGAAAGAGAAGAACTCCTCCATGGCCTTACGGACTTGACTGCTCTCAAGCTGTTTTTCAAGGTACTGGAGGCATTCCTCCAAGACAGACTCATCCAAACCACTGGAAAATCAGAGAAAAGCTTGTGAGATCAACAAAAAAGCAGACAGTTTAAATGGTTTAGAAATAGAAAAGTAGAAAAAAACATTAATGCTGTTAATAATGTTTTACACAAGACTAACCTGTTGGGGTCTGAGTGGTTGGCAATGATGTTGTAACACCCAGTCACCAAACGCTCATAGATGCGTGCCAGGAAGGCGTCTGACTCTGATGGTCCGAGGATGCGCTCCAGTGAGGTGCTGCTGATCTCAGCCACGCTTTCTGTGCTGCTCTCCAGGAGGAGGGGCAGCAGAGTGCGCACAACCTGCGAGGGATTCAGCTCCTCAGTGCTGAGGGGGGCAAACATACAGTCATTTCAACAGGCAGCTACAGCACAGGCACGTAGACTCCATTGATGACATATCACTGCTTATGTGTGAAATGATTCAGATTTCAGGAGCTCTTACACAATGAGGTCCCCTGTGAGGCGAACCAGCGAGAGTAAGATGTGTTTGAGGGAAGAGACCAGAGGCAAGGACTGACAACTCAGTGTGCCCAGGTGAGCCGCTTGGATGGCACTGATGTAGCTCTCTGATGGAATGGTATCATTGGCAAAGGCATTTCGCTGAGAGAGAAAACAAACCAGATTATTAGTCTCATTATTGCTGATAAAATTATTTTTTGCCGTGGTTGGCAGGGTCTTTATGTAACTCTTTATCGTATTGTCTGATACAATTAATATCCTACAACAAATTCAATTAGGAGTCTGCATTAAAACAGAAATTTCAAGAAATGTTTCTAAAAATTACATGCTACACTCAAATAAATAAAATAACCACAGTAAACTGCTCTGAACATTTATTAGACAGAGCCAACAGAACAAAGGTAGGATGTCGCATTTTATGGTCATGTTGTCAGACGAAGAGTTTAAGAAGGTTCAGGTGGTAAAAGCAAAACTACATTCAGCGATTAAATTTAACTGAGCCATAAGTAACAACTTCAGTCACTTACCCATGAGCCAATGTTGGGGAATTCATTGGTGTGGATGCTGTTCCAAGTCTCACAAATTGTTTGAACAGCCGATGGTAAGTTCTGCACGATGCTATGACCTGTAAAGTTTCATTTTAAAAGGTTAGATTGCATGTGCACAAATTATAGGAAAGAACGTGCTTCTTTCTGAGTAATTCTTCCACATACCGAGCACGTTGGCCTTGCAGCGAGTGGATCCAATAGACAGAACTGCAGCGTAACCTTGGAGCTTGGCATCTGTCAGCTTGTTCTCTCCTTCCTCTGGGATGTTCATTAGTAGGTAAGACCTGTTTACAGGTTACACATTGGATTCAATTTTACACACACATATGCAAAAAGATTGTTTCTCAGTACTGTATGATCTGAATGACATGTTGTCGGACCATGAAGGCCATGCAACTTCACCACTGTAAATTCTGTTTGAATTTGCTGATATGTTTACATTTGTCCTCTGTAACATGTGGAAGACCATGTGGGAAACCATGTTCCTTTTTTGTTTAATCATCTACTTTTAATCTGTATTCTTAATTCATCAAACAAATTCAGTCATCTTTGGGCCTGCCAGATAAAACTGGTGAGTGTGTGATGAGCCACATCAGCTCTTCTTTCTCACCTGGTGAAGGCTGTGTAAACATCAGTGAGCTGTAGTGTGGCTGGCAGCAGGTTCTTTGTAATCTCAGTGGATTTATGGGCATCTGCCTCGATGGCAACCTTGGATAGGTGCTCATCTAAGGAAACCTGCACTTTAGAGATGACTGCATCCAGTGTATAGATGGCTTGCAGAGAGGGTAACTGATGTAGTGGGAGAATGGCGTTTGGGTCTACACTGGAGAAGGTGGAAATCTGCAACAAAAAACAAAGTAAAGCTGTGAAAGGCTGAAAACGGAGTACAGACAGAAGCTGACTAACAATAAATATGCACATCATCAGTGACGACGTTACAATAGTTACCTGTCTGGCGATGTACTCCTCTGCCAGCTCCACGTCATATTTAACCGTACTGCACTTAGCAGAGGTCATCTCAACTAGTGAGGCTGCTTGGTCGGCTTTCATTCCCTGCTTCACCAAGTGTTCCTGTCAATGAGACACAGGCATTTTATACATCAAAACATCAATGGACATTAATTATTGAAGATATTACACAATAGGATTAAGGACAGGATACGGGACATAGAACACATTTAAAATCATAAATCAAGCGTGTAAAAAAAAATGAACACATTATTGTTTCCAGATTAATCGCATGCGTTAATTTTGACAGCCCTAGCTGAAAATAAAATGATGAAACAAAGTCATATGTAATAGTTGGCACCCTTCATGCTGAAAAAGCATTCAGTTGTATATTCAGCTGTCAACTGACCTTGATCCAGTTCACATAGGTAGATACCCGGAGACGTGAGGACCACCGGAGTGTGTGCAGAATGTCGCTCTCACTGGGGTCACTGCAGCCATTCTTTAGCTGCTCCATGTAGGCTTTTGAAGGAGGTAAAACACCCAGAATCCTCCACAGCACCAGGAAGTAGTACTGGAGGGAGCAGGCCTCCTGTGCACAGGTGATAAACATACATTGTTCAATAAATTGCAGTCAGTTGCTGTCAAAGCCACTGTCTGCTGCTGCTCAGCGTGTATCAATTAAAACGTATTCTTCTATGTAAATTAGTAAAGAATCTATCTCAATAACATTACAGGGGTGCAAACTCATCAGGGGTAAAAAAGGTGACAAGATTAATGTCATTAAGATTAATTTGTTCACCTCTTGATTACTTTTTAGTACCATTAATTTAGTCTGTTGGTGCTCGACAGAGATTTCTCAACCTCATACTATATGCAGATAGGCCATAACAAGTCATTTCTGCCAGAAGATGCAGGTCAACATGGTAAAACAATATTAAGAGATATAACCCATAAGTAATCAGCAAAACTTCCAAAAGTAACAGAAACTAATACAATCTTATTATGTCTTGGGCTTACTTTCCCTGGTGCACAATTCATATTTTGTTTGTGTGATGTGTTCTCACCATAGGAGTGATGGGCTTGTTCTCCTGTCTTCTTGCTGTGTCAAACTGAGAACCTGCTGCCAGGAGCGAAATGAGCCTTGCATACAATTCATCATATTTAACTGTTCCGTTGAACAGCTTAGGAAAGACCTATTGGGGAAAAAACCCATATAAAAATATCAATGATATACAAGTATTGAATATATGAATTATATTTCTATATGCATGCACCATCTCCAGCATACCTAACTGTATAAATGAAAATGATTTGAGAAAAGGTCTCACCTTGCTGTCTAGTCTGCTGATATCATCTTCAGATACCTCAGGGGACAGAACGCAGTAGAACTTGGGCTGAACATTTGAATCTAAAGAAAAAAGAATTTGGATACATGAATGTTTCACCCACTACCAATGAAAACAGTATCAAACATCCTATTTGTGGATAAGAAGGAAGAACATAAAAGCGGAGGTTGGAAGATATGAATGCTGGGAAATATTGGTTGTGGCAATTATTTTTATTTTACCAGTGACATTACTAAGATTGGTTTAAATCCTCAAAAGTTAGTTTGTGGTGAGTTTTGGTCCTACCTGCTGAACAATGTTTGGCCCAGTTCTCCTCAACCTCTTTGAATCCATAGTAAAGAGGGAGACTGCTGCGTTTGCCACCTTCCTGAAGAGAACTAGGCCCAGTGGATGGTGGGGTGAGGAGGTTGTACTGCACCTACACACAGATTTGAGTTACCATTGTTATTATCCAGTTGCATTAGAAAACAGTTCAGAATACCACTTCATTTGGCCGCTATGTTATTCATGTAGTTAATCAGAACAAGTGGCATTTTAATGAAAGACATTAACTAGCAAAGTGACTGTATGGGAAAAAAATCCACACCCTGCATTTAAATCAAACAATAACTTATTTACTAACTTGGTCCGACTTAGAAATTATTAAATCAACATATCCTCTGGATGATATAAACCACAATAGGATAGGATAAAATATTTAGATAATATAAAATAAAAGGAACATTTACAACCATACAACCAACTTTTGTGTAATTTACTGTCAGGACAAATCAAAAACAACCATTAGAAAATAATTGTTGACCTGTTCGAAAAGGTACAAGGGGGCCTTGGAGTAGTGGCGCAGCAGGTAGTCAAACACAAGCAACAGGCGGGCCAGGTTGAGGGGCACCGCTTTCAGCTGGGAGTCTCTGCTCTGTGCCACTTCAATGATGGCCTGGGTGACCAGGGTGAGGACTGACCGTCGCCCGCGCTCAGACAGATTGTGGAAAAGGAGCAGCAGGAGCTGGAGGTGCTCCACATTAAGGTCGTCTTCTCCTTGAACAGAACCCTGGATGGTGTGTTGCTTCAATGTTCCCAAAAACCTTAGGGTAAAAGGTAACAGAGGAGAGAAATTGTAAAAAAGGATACTTACTACATTCACGGAAATCAGGTGTGGTTTTACAAACTCACACATAGTCAATTGCATTGAATACAGATGAGCTTGAAATGTAATTTAAGCTCATGTAACTTAAAGCAGAAGTGAGTGATATATTTGTGTTAATATAAGTCTTAAATAGTTATATCTTCCGACAGCAATCACTTACATAGAGTGTTTGGACTGAAACACGGGTCTGTCAGTCCCTCTGCTCTGCTCTGAGCCGAAGAGAAAACATTTATCGTATCCTACAGTTTTTATGCAATGAGGAGAGAGAACGGCATGCAGGGCTGTGTGTGCAGCCAAGGAACGCCGTGAATGTGGCGACGTAGGGACGAGGACTGTTATGGTGCGTTCAAGGAAACTCGTATTTTTCCGACCGTGAAGTGGTACCAGTTCGATCTGGTACGAGTTCACCGGTCGGAAGTTACGAGTGGCCGTTATAGTGACTTTCACCGGTAAAACAGGTCGGAAAAACACGAGTGGGTTGCCTGAAACGCTACAAAGTCGTAAGTTGTGACTTGAAGCTGTAATTTACAATTTCAAAAGCCTGCCTGGAACGCAGCATTAGCGAAAACGACCGGACCACTTACTTCTGCTTTAAGGTGGATACCAAAGTGAAGCACTACATTGTCTATTTTTGAAATGTTTAGTTTATGTGACAGCAGCCAAATATTTTTTATATCAATGCAAACTGAATTAAATTTCATTACAGTGACAGTAAGAAAATGTTAGCCACTCTCATTAGATATTACAGCCATGGATGCCATGGCAACCATACCTTTCCCAGACTTTCATACATTCAGGCACATCTGGTTCTCCTTGCACATTGGCTTTGTGCTGCCATATGAGGAGAAGTCTGGAGAGGACTGATAATGACTGTGGATGAATGTACAGAGGCCAGGGACCCTCTGAAAAGGGTGCAACACCTAACTGCTGCAGAAGGGTACTCTGAGAATGAGAAGAGGTGCAATAGTTAGACACTGACACTAAACAAATAATTTTTACAGAAGTTTATCATTAGAGATGCCTCGGTCGAGTATATTAACAGACAAAAATCAAATGATAAAGTTTATTCACCAGGCTAAACTTCACAAATAATCTTGTAAGGTATTGATGGAGACAGGCTGCGTTCAAATTATGACAAATGTAAGAAATATTTAAACAATATAAATATATCAGAACATAGCTGCAGCCCTGTGTATTTTCTGGACAAAGGTTGAATTTTCTCCTGTGTGTGCAGTATTACAAATTCCTCTTACCTGCAAGGCCGGGGATGGAAGATCTGATGTCACCAAGGTGTGGTTAAAGTGATACAGAGCTAAAGAAAACACTTCATCTGAGGAACCTGAACAGAAAAAAAATTTATTAAACACTGCATTGCACTGTTGTCTATCAATAATGGATTATATCCATTATTGGCTACTAGGCCAATAGAAGAGAGAGATTTAGGGTTGGTTCTTGAGGTACGATTCACAGTGTGACTGTTCTCAGCCATACCTTTGACATCCTTGTCCACATCTTTGATGATACTGGCTAGTGTAGCCATGTGCTGCTCTGTAAGGGACACGCTCAGATAGTTGCGAATGAAGTTGTTCCTGGACTTGAGCATTGAGGTGGTGATGAAGTTCAGAATGCTGGACGCTAAACTGAGAAACTAGAAAAGCAATACAACTTATTTTTGCTGTCACAAGCCGTTAGTTATGACATAAGGACAGATATGCTAGCATTAAAAATACGGTAATACAAGTGGAGCTTTCTGTCGCCTTGCAACCTTATTCTGTAAGTTGTCAGGTACAAAAAAACACTTACCAGCTCTGGATCTTTACGACCAGCTAAGATGTTTCCATTCTCACTCGGATTCTGCTTGCTGGGGCTCTTCAGTCTGGGAGAAGTCTCCAGCGGTGGGGGTGGAGGTGGTGGTGGGGGAGCTACTTTGTCTTTGGTGGGTGAAATTGTCTCCTCAAACCAAAGCCCCAAGATGGGTTCACTGTCATCATCTAAAAAAAATATATTTATATCAATATCTTAGACTGGAGCTGAGAGATAATCCACAACTTGCAACACGTGTGGTGTGTCATCAAAAGGTAAAATGTACAAAGCTTCAAACTAGTTTATGAAACCTACAACAAATGTACAGGCGGTGGACAAGAGGCAAACACTGCGGTAAAAAGTGAACATGTACTGAGGCTCTGCTGGTGAATATCCACTTAAAGAAAGACACAAACAATTTATCTTCTTTCTATCTATCTTTTTTAGAAGACCCCCACTTTTAACTGTTGTCACTGAGTATGAGATAAAGCTTGGTTTTTGTGTGTTTCCACCAAAACACTTGCCATCCAAACAGGTGGGAAACAATTATGAATAGCATTTTGAATGTTTTTTAATTGAGGAGCTCCAATAGATTCCAAGAATATCATTGAAATGTGATTTGGAATTTAATGGTTTGAAAAAAAAAAAAATTTAAGGTTTATCAGAGTTAAAAAATAAAAAAGTCAACAAAAATACTCTAAGCAAAATAGCATAAAATGTTGATTTTATATCTGGAATCGTGTGTGTCTTTATATACAGTACAGTGAGCCAAACAATGCAAAAGAGAGGGTCAAGTTCACACTTTGTGAGGCACATGTATTGTTACTCTCCAATGGAAGCTGGATCTGCTGTGTGAGAGCACATCACTACTGCATTGTTTCATAACAGTGAGCACTGTGTTACACTCAAAATGTCACAAGCACTAGGATTTTTTTATGCACTAGCATCATGCATCAGCTAGAACTCATGAACGTTTAACAATTACACTAAAATACAGTAGATTTAGTTTTGCATGCTCTTAACAATTTTCAAGCACCAGATTAACCCTCTAACTATAATGATAGAAGGTTGATTCTGTCACATGGCCAACCACCTACTCTTGATTGTTTTTAATTATATTTACTCTGAACAGATGTTGCATTCAGTAGTGAAGACATAATGATGTCTAGAAAAAAATGGAATTGAAATATAATATTACTCATTTTATATGCAAAGAGATCTTTATTGCTTCCCTTCCCTCCCCCTTAGCCATTAAGTTTTTTTTTAATCCTTTGAAGATGGGATTTGAAGCGCTGACAGATTCACCTTCATCTTCACAAAACATTTAGGTTTAACAGAGTCTGCCTGGCATCCTTATCCACCACCTGATCGAACTGTGATGACAGTTTTAGCCCTGTCTTCACAAGTGCAGGATATGTCAGCAGATATGATTACATTCTAGAACACCACCACTACATTATGCACTAACAGCATTTGTCACAGAAAGCCCATGACCAGCAGAGAAGTCACAAGGCACCACTTGAGTTCAGAGCAGAAAGGCCAGTCATTCCAATCAACCCTCTCTAGGTCTGTCCATAATCCACTGAGCATTGATGTTTCCCAGAAGAACTACAGAATTATCAGACCGCTCACCAGCCCTGGCTACTTGTCAATCACAGGGGTTACAATAGCAAAATTAAAACTATAGCAAAATTATCATTATAATTGAAAAGCAGTAGTAGGCGACAGTAGGCGTAGCCAGTTTAGGTGTGTACAGTATGTGTAGATCAACTCAAGTACACAAAACAACTTAATTTTTTTGAAAGAATATCACTTTAAGTTGATATTCACATTTGCATGCAACATACAAAAATCATCTTTTAGGTGACAGCAAGACGTAGCATAGTGTATTTAAGCCCATAGTTTACAAGCACAACTTCAATTTGTCATATTCAAGAATAAGACCACTGTTTTGATGTGGGCGCCACAGTATTTTGGTACTAAAGATATTTTTATTCATGTGTAAAAAGTAACACAATGACAAGTGAGGAAACGATTAAAAATTTATATGATGTGAAACAGGGCCAAGATTGACCTTAAAATTAACATCAATATCACAATCATTTCAAATATTCACTTCAAAAAATGACATCATATAATGTCTGCAGAGAGATGTTGTTGGCCAATTAAAACATTAGCTCTCAACATTTGGAAAGCTAATTGAACAGGACAACTACGGTACGAGGACAGGAACCCACATGGTGCTTTTTGGACCAACTACATTAGCTGGTTGGTTACTGTCAATGTTGTTATCAGTGACTTGTCCATTCAGCACCCTGTTCTCCTGTGAGGTCTTAATGCTTGTTCAGATAAAACGAGCACCCACATGTCACCATTGGTTTTATTCTTTGAACCACACCAAGCCACAGGTGAATCTCTTTGACAAAAAAAACAAGTTTTAGATTTAGTTTGTGTCAATTGGAACACAGAGGAGAGTATGGGACTATTTTGCCAAAGCCTCTTCACCTGTGGCTCCGTCATTTTCTAAGCTAGTAGGGCCACAGCTCAGCCTAAATTGTGAGACAAACAATAACAAAATGAATCTAGGACAGTGAAGTGGACACCAAGTCTTTGACCTGAGGACAGAAAACTGCTGACCTGAAACACAAGCTGCACTTGTCTTCTCCTGTCTTCTCTCTGCTGAAATAGTAGACACTGTCAACTACACTGTCATTGTGTGATGAAGGGACAAAAAAAAATCAATTACTTGACTGTGTGCGTGTGTAGGTGTTCACCCTTCTCACTGCTGCCGTAACCTGACTGAACCACTGACAGTACACCTCATTCAACTCTTGAAAGGGATCTTGCTCTCATCACACGAAACCTTTTTGGGCATGTTACTCAGTCTTCATCACATCCACAAGGAGAAGATGCACTGACCGCACCTTCTTTCTATGGTCCATGTTATGATACTTAATAATTGTAATTAGGGGTGACCTCGAACAGTCGACTATTCGCAGAGTCTCTCTCTCTCTCTCCTCTATGGAGGGAAAATTAAATTCGGGCCTAAAGTTTTATTGACAATATTAAACTAGAGGACGCATTCTCTGTCTATCAATCACGCAGCACCTACACACACACACACACAAAACAGTGCTGTCCATGGTGCTGTGACACTCGACCCCTGAACCGTCTGGCCACACAACGATGGGACTTCACGTTTTCATTCTCCATAAACACTTGTAAATTCCCAGCACACACATCGCTGCACCATCCCCGAAGAGAGACAGTGATGTTCTTCTTCTTCTGATCTAATGCTAACTGAAGAATTACATTTCTTTATTTGGGTGATTTAACTATTTTCTCCGGAGCAGAAAAAGGTGCAAATGAGATCAGGAATCAATGAGGGAAAGACATGATTCGACGATTAGTTGACAATGGGCAAAATCTGACGAATCAGATTTGACTATGAAAATCCTAAGTCGAGGTCACCCCTAGTTGTAATACATTATTTACATAGCTGAGCTCTTGCATGAGTGAGCATTATTTAAAACTACCTGAATAAACCACTTTGTTTTAAGTTTGTGTTTCACTTGTGTTCACTAGTAGCCTTTTCTCTTCTGAGGCCATTTTGCTCCCCTGAATTTTTGCAGTATGTAACTTCAAATTTTTATTATTTCACGAGAATGGCGTAGTAGTAGACCAGCTGCTTTTTCCACCTACTGTATCCAAACCCTCAGTTGCTTTTGAGCTGCATATAATATGTAATTCTGTAGACCTTTAGAGTTATCGTTACTTTACTATCAGTGCTGTGCACAAAAATCTGTGCATTGTGTGCAATTATCTGTGCTCCTGCAGTCAGGATTTACGTTAAAATGACATCCAGACCATAGCCGGGGGTGTGATTTTTCTTTTTGTTTTGCAAACCTCAAGCTGCTAAATGGGTGCAGACAATAGCATGAACTTTCTATCTTATGGGAGCTTACTGAAGTGTTGATTTAAATACTGGAATACAGAAAGACCAAGTACCTTGACTGCTATCCTCCTCTGTGCTGCTGAAGTCATCCTCATAGTAGGTGTTTGAATCTGTAGAAGCGCTGGCATCACTGCTGACTGAGCCCTTCCTCTGCCGTTGGAGAACACAAGCCTGTAAGCAGCAAAAACATAAATTATGTTAATCACATGATCACTTGTCTTTTTAATCATTCACATTAGTGGGTAGAGGACAAACTTAGCAGCTTAAATACCTTTTATTTTTGCTGCATAAACATTCTGTAACATGTTCTGTTTTTTTATATATTTCATTGTGTCTATATTCGACCAAATATCACATTTTGTGTTCATGTAACAATGAATGGTGAAATCAATAATATGACAACAATTGTGCAAATTACAGATATTTGGATAGAAATGATCACACCTTTTTGTAGGAAGTAGAGAGAAGGGTGAAGAGCAGATTGGTCAGGGGCACAGAGTCGATGAGTCTTTGGACCCTCTGGATGGACGTGCTCTGTGCCATGATGTTGAGCTCGGCTGGTGGCCCATCACTTGCCCAGCCCTGCAGGTAGAGCGATGGGGTGTTGGAATAAAGGTAGAAAATAAACGTCATTCTAAGCCTCATTCTTTTCCCCTCACTTTTTATTAATTTTCTAAATCATAAAATAGAATTGCTTTGTATTTTCATTTATTAAATGAGTAAGTGTGTTTGCAAACCTCTGTTTCTGATTTTAACAATGAAAAATAAGACAAGAAGAACAACCAAAGTGATACGGAAAGTCATGTTAGCACCTTACTACAGAAGAGGAAGTTATTTGGTTCTTATAGTGATACTGGGCACAAGTCCAACATTAATATTAACTGCAAAAATAATATTCTACCGAAGTTACCCGATGAAGGGCCTCAACTTGAAGATCCTGGAAAAGGGAAGTCAAAAGTTTGATGGCGTGGTTGGCCAGGATGACAGACAGAACTCCAAACCCTTGGTGTCTAGAGAGAGGATCAAAGAAAGAAAAAAAAAGAAAAAAAATACACTCAAATCAACTTTTAAGTCATCTTTTTTTTTTTTTTTTTTATAAAATAAGCACTGCATATTAAAATACATAGATAGCTCTCTATGCCACTATAGAATATAGCCTGATAAAGAAACAGCATAACTAATAAAAATCCAGACAGAATCAACTCACAATGATACGATAAAGAATATAGTAATTTGTTTTATATTAAGTAAAAATACCCTTTGCCAGGACCAAGCTTAGGCGATCCGGCGCCATCCTTGGTGCGAGCAGCAATGTCTCGGACACGCAGGGCAGCCAGGGGATCCTTCTCTTTGCCTTTATCAGCCAGGGCAGTTGGGCTCAGGTTGAGAATCAGGTATAAGCTGTTCAAAAGGCACCAGGCTCCAAGCAGCTGGAAGTTCTGATAATGCTATATACACAAAGGTGAAAAAAAAATGTCAGAGACCTCAAAATAGTTTACAGAGCTTACTGAACTGGTAGCATAGCATTATTTGACTATCCCATCATAGAACTGAAGCCCGGCGCTCACCTCTCCTCCAGCTCTGCGGGAGTTGCTGATGGCCTGTCCAATCATTTCATAGATCTCCAGCTGTTGCAAACACAAATTTTGTTTTTGTTAGCATTTCGACTGTGCCGTTTTTAGGAAAGTCATGTCAGCAGTGCAGTCAGTCATGATTACAAAAATCCACAGGAAGCAGGCGACGGATCATGATCGGATGATTTTGAAACCTATCACCTGCACTGCCAACCATCAGGACACCAAAACAAAAGATGCCAGTGTCAGACTGATAAAACACAGGACACCTGCAGTGCAGGCTCCTGACAAAATGTCTCACTAGTGATCATGAGAGAGTTACTGAGCAACAGAGACACAGAGTTGTTCTAACCATGGTTAACTCGCCTAAACTGAGAAACGCGGCAAAATAGAAATAAAAGACAATAGCAAATTCATGGATTTCTGACTTTGCTCTGATGGTCTGAAGAACTCTACATTTCTGGCTCGTCTGTCCGTGCACTATGGGTGTCTTATCCCACAGTTACATTAAACTGTCCATGGAGCCAATTGATTTGCTATTTTCACTTTTAGAGACTGTGAGTGTGTGTTTGAGGCCCTAAATGGTGGAAACAGACAACAATGGGCCACAGCAACCGTTTAGCTCCTGAAGAAGAGTACCAAAGAATAAACAAGAAAATATCTCTTAAACATAACCACAAATAAAATTAAAAAATACTGATAATACTCACACATTTTTGAACAATTGTTGCTGCGTCATTTTCATAGTCCTCCTCTTTAGTCCCAGTGGAGGCAGATCGAAGCTGCAAGCCACTTCCTACCTGCAGAATTGCCATGCAAGTGGCCACACTGACACCTAAATGGGTAAAAAAAAACAGTTTTTATAATTACCAATATGACTTGCACAACTAAAAGAAATGACTGCAGAGACTGACAAATAAACTGTTTCACTATGAACTGACAACCAGCCACCTACCAGCATAGAGACAGCTCAAAGCCAGCACAGTCATGTCCAGTAATCTCCCTGGCGTCAAGGGCTCCAGTACAGGCAGGGAAAGTGTGTCCAAAGCCATGGTTACATCTATCACCAGCGAGTGGAATCTGGGTATAGGGTTTAAGAACAGACAGTTAAGTAAATGCTTGGGCGAGAAACACACATTATCTGAGACCCATGTATAAACTTAATCAGGTGATACTGCTTCATCACTGGTCACTGGTCACGTCACTGGTCAACAGAGCATTGAGTACCACGCAAAACAGAATTTCCTCCTTAAAAGTGTTGTTAAAAGTTGTGAATCGAAACTTTGTGAATCATAGTTGAACTTATTCAGGAAATCAACAGCAACACCCAGCCCTAATTATAATAACATGTATCATATTACTCTAATCAAAATATTTTAACCTCATAGTATATGAAAAAAATATATACCCATTGCGGACTGCAGTGGCATCAGCCACGGTGGCAGGCATGATAAAGAAAGAGTTGGCTGATACAGCATCTTGGAAACGGTTGATGTAGCGTAGGAAGTAGGGCAGGTTGAGGCACACTCGTAGCAACTTCTCAGACCCACCTGGAAATACAAGTTATGGAAAAAACTATTAGCTCTAATGAAAAAAAGAAAAATGCAAGTAAACCTACCATGTGGCAATAAAACATCAGGAGCAATAATACATTGGTTGGCAAGGATCGGCAAATGGATTAAAATTAAAATCCATTGAATTTGGGGGGAAAAAATGAAGTAGAAACATAATGCCAAAACATTCATAGTTGAAATGGCAATGTGAACAAGCAAAGACAAAATTCACTGTTATAGAATTTCTCAAGCAACTATTAGTGCATAGTGATTTATCGTCACTATGGTCTAAAATATGTATGAGATATGTTTGTAAACTAAATGCTAATAAGTCAATATTGTCTTGCAATAAATCAACAAGTTTCTACTCACCAAGTTCCTGTAAGCTTGACACATTCTGGGAGACAAAGGCATTTTTCATTTTGGCCTGAACAGCTTGATCTGTGGTTTGGTCATCGCAATCACTCTCAGCCTGCAACAGGAGACAGTTGAAAAATGTCACAATTATGTTGATTTGTTATGGTCAAAGAGCAGCCAAGTGTGCGTGATACCGATAAGAATAGGCTGTAGTGTTTAATACATTTAAGGTAATAGAGTGGGCAGCCACAGGGTAACACTTGCCTGCATGTGTGCTACTGATGGGGAGGCCAAGATGGTGGTAAGGTCAGGGTTAAAAACTGAAGTCAGTTGATTAAAGAAGTTCATTTGTACTTCTTTTTGTCGAAGCTCTGGGTTCACAGCACTGGGCAACTCCTTCTGATCTTCCACTGTTACATGAAGGAAACATTCAAAACCACTGAAAACTCCTTATGTGTCACAAGGGCCTATGGGAATTTTAGCTTGTAAGGATAAAACCCAAAACAACTCTGAACAATAAGTACAATTGTCAATATAGGAAACAACTGTAACAACAAAATTACTACCACTTAAGAACATGCAGATCCACAATGATTTGTCAGTTTTTAATAAAATCTTTTTTATATGAATGAATCATTTTACAACTGCTACTGCAGTGTCATTATCAATAAAGTATTCTGTAACTTTGGTTCATCTCTGAGGGGACACTTACCATCTGAAAGGGTCTTGACTGTTTGAGGCAACTTGGCAGACTTCATCATCGCTGTGAAAGTAATGATTTCTGTGCGATCTAGTCTGCTGCAGCCAGTGCAAAGTCCTTTTATTAGGAGAATCAGGTGTTTCTGGGGAAAATGCACAGTATACTACATTAAACTAGTGAGTTGCAAGTGTTTAAATACCTGGATAGAGCCAAAGTTGCACTCAAGGACCAATTTAGCAGCATTTTGTCTGTTACTGGTGTAAAATGTCTATTCATAAAAATAACCAAAAATTATCCTTTTAATACAGTCCCACAACATTACACTCTCCCCGTCAGTTTCTCTCTCTCACCTGTGATACTGCACATGCTTCATCTGGGTTCTCCAGCCGTAGCAATGAGAACTCAATCAGCACTTTGCACGCTGCAGCAACTGACAACAACTGATTTCTTGGTACTAGAAAGACAGAGACATGTAATTATTGGCTGGAAGAAACAATACCACGAACATCCAAATATTCTGGTATAGAAATTTGTCGATGACAACATATAGGAAAAGATATTAAATACATACTTTGTCCACATACTGTGGTGATGTAATGTGCAGAGAGTGCCACAAATGATGAGTAGAAAGGCTCATACTGCTTGTCATGGTGAAGAATGTCTGATTCACTGCAAATGATAAGTGAAATATCAGATTAATGTTGTAAAATGTGAACTTTCTTAGAATATTTTCATTGCAAATGTATTTCCAGAAAAAAAGAGTTGGGGAGGACAGAACAGAGAAATGTGCAGTTTAGAACAGAAACACTAGAGTTTAGGGAACATAATAACACCTATACCACCCAAAAAACATCCTATGACCCAGAGAAGGTATTAGCAGAAAGGCAGATGCAGTTAAAAAGTCAGAACTGATAAACACAGTTGTAATTGTCGTAATGTCCAAAAAATAGTAGGACATTATGTTTGGCACTTGATATTTGCTTCATTTTGTGGATTATAACTATTAGGCTAAGCTCTGAAGGCGGACATCAAGAAGAGATTCAAATTATTATTGTATAGGAACATCTGTATGCATCTAGCCACATTTCATAGATCAAGACAGTTTGTTATAAGTGTTTAATGTATTATCATATAAACAAGATAAATGGCTCTCATTATAGTGATATAACATTGTGGATTGTCCTCTTGTGCACGATTTAAGTGGTCTTTTCTTACATGTTTGACACTTCTGCTCTTTGGCTAATTGCAGTTTGCCACGAGGAAAACTATTTTCTAGTTAATTATGCACTTAATATTAACCTATTTAATGTTCTCAAACCCAGAAAACACAGAGTTCTTATTGTCAACATGATCTTTCCAGCACCGACACAAATAACCCAAGCTAAATTACACCTCTCCAATATAATTTTATCACATACTTCCAAGCAGTAGGACGGCTGTGCTGCTCAATACTGACCTGGTATTTGAAGGTATAGGTAGGTATATGAAGCCTATGTTTTTTCATTACTTATACTCCACATCGGCATAGTTAATGCTTCTCTATTCAATTTGATGAATGTAAGGGACAATACAAAAATATTTCCATGTGCTGCTCCATGGCAACACAAAGACAATCACCCAATACAATCACCCAACCAAATAAATACACAAAAAAAGCATCTCTGCTGTCTAAAATAACAAAACGATCATTTTTTCTCTGACTCATGCTTTTGCTAAAATAAGCAACAAAATGATGATTTGGTATTTTTACCTGACAACAAAAGAAGACACACATTACTAAGGTAAAGAAACAAGTAGCTCCTACTCACAATTAATCCATGCGCTAACACCTGCTTCATAAACTGTCCAGGGGGAAACAGGCCAATGACAGTAAGCCTAAAACCTGCTAGCTCAGACTAGCTAGCCATCTCATTAAGATATAGTTGATTCATGAAAATATATTTTGTTCCTTGCCATTTCTGGTAGGCTCCTTTTGTCAATGAGATAAATGTTTCCTGGTTAAATTAAGCTTAAATAATTACTTTTTCTCATGCACAGTGCACACCTCCCCCTATCATACATCACATCAATGCTGACAACCAATCAGTTACAAACATCAGCTTTTCTGTTGTTGTGGGGGGAAACAAAGTCAAAATGGAGCTCTCAGTTTGCATAATCCAACTCTTATGTTCAGGATTTTGGAGATTCTTGAAAGGTAAAAAAACAAAAAACAAACATTGCTTTCACTTTCATAGTTTAGCAATCATCATCAGAATCGTCATGTAAACCAAACGTAAACTTAGAGAATAAATTTGTATTTCTGATGTACAACTGTGCAAGTGCATGCATTGCATGTTGTTTGAGGATTACACTTTGCTACACTCAGTATTGTTTAGGTCTGTCACTCATTTAAACCTGTTTATTCAATATACAAAAATACAACACCCCCTGCATAATATGTCATTTAAAGACAGAAGATAGTTACTGGCTTAGGGTGCTTCATTTACAAGTCATTTCAATATCTAATGTACCCTCCATAAACAGCAGGGGCCTAGTGATGAAACAGACATTTGTTAAGGTTACTGACTAAAGCACATCTACATTTTCTCAAACGTTACTTCGATATAAGGAGGTGAGAGAATAGCAAAAACTCCTCCGAGGACAATGCAACCAAGTCAGCGTTTAGTTGTAATACCTGCTGGCTGCCTGATTTCCTTGAAAACGAAACAAACCAGCCTGGTAACAGTGGTGCTCTGATTTGCTAGGTAGTTATTTCTTATCGTGGGAAATAAAAGCATTAAACGCGGTAGGAAGCTGTTCTCTTGACTTTCTCGAAGGATCAGCTGATACTACCACCAAGGAGGAGTGTCAAGTGACCACCTGGCTAAGACACTAAGGCACTATTGATTAGATGATCACCCTAGAATGATATGGTAAACTGGGAACAGTCTACACCGGTTTATGAACAAACAAGTATCTGTAAAAACCTCTGAGACAATAATTAACACTCTCCACAGACGTGCTCCTCTTGGATGACAAGCACTGTACCACCTTTACTTTGGTTTAGCACAATGTCGGATTTTTCCAAAGTACTTATGTCTCCGGTTGTAGCACTCATTTCTCCCCTGACTATACAATACCGGTGATCCCATCACCACCACCAGCTGATCAAAACTGAGTGAACAGCAAAAGGATCTCCGCCTACTTTCAGTCCGACCACAGACAAACACGGAGGATTGTTAGCCAACGATCCCAAACAGTCAGTTGACATCCCCTAAGAAGCTGAATGTGGCAAGTTAAACACATCAGCCAATTCACATTTGGTTCAGTTGAGTTAAATTACGTCGTTAAACAACGCTGTTGGTGTTTGAACACTACGTTATCCAACCCGTTCCACAGGCCCATCAGTTTTCTCGCTGGCTAATGTTTGTGTTAGCTAGCTAATGATGAAGCAAAATTTCCAAGACGTTTCACTGCGGCGTCGATTAACGTTTGCACAGTGACAGAGTAACATGAAGGCACAAAGTCCTTCACTCATGAGCTGTGCGTTGTTTCACGTCGTTTACGAGTTGCCAGCCCCCCGGTGAACCATACAGTATTTAGAGTAAGTTAGCTGGCGTTAGCACATGAGCTAACGTAAGCAGCTGACTCGGTGCCACTGCAGGTTAGAGGCTCAGGTAGCTTGTTAGCCGCTAACCGTTAGCTCAGCGGGTAACGTTTTCCATCGTTTTTAACTGCCCCAGCTAGGTTAGCAAGTTAGCCAGCTAGCCAGCTAGCTAACCCCTGGGTGGACACGACCAGTATTAGAAGGAAATAGAGACACGCAAATTATTGACATGTGGCCGGTTACCTGTTGATTATAGACCCAATAAGCTGAGGTAGCTCTTTCGTTTCAAAAGCGGTGTATGAAGCCGATAAAAGTGGCCGCACCGCCGCTGTCCATTCGTGTTCCCCATCACCTCCGCTCGACGCCATCTTGAATCCCCTACAAAAAAAAACAGCTATTGGATGAAGAAACTGTTGGTGTGAATCGCAGGGGGCGCTCACAATCTCACAAACCGGACTGAAAATTAACTCTGCCTTCTTCAATGGTTTCTTTCAAACAATTCCCCCATGTTTTTTTATTCAACACTCAAGAAAGGGAAAAACTTAATATGAAGATCTTCCTCAGGCAGTTTGACAGCACATTTCCTTTTCCATGTCTTGTAAATCCTGCACACAGCCTTTTCTGGATTTGCCTTCTTTTTATTCAACACTCAAAAACTAAAAAATAAAAATAAAAAAAAAAGCCCATTCTGGTCATCATTGTTTCCATTGATTGGACTGCGAAGGCACTATTTCATTGTCTGGTCGTATTCTTCTTCAAATATACAGACGCCTATTTCAATATTCAAGATTTCACTGATATATCTCTGCATCAAACATTTCGTCAAATTTCTAAATGTTTCATATTTATTTATTCATTTGCTTTAATTACTGCAGTGCATTAGTTTGGATGGGAGTACCAGTACCTGATGAACTGACAGCCATCACTGCAGTTGTTGTACCTCCATGTCGCCTGAACATAATACATCCATGTCGCCTGAAGGAGGCAGCACCTCTCAATGACCAGACGAAACAAAGGAACCCGGTCAACTTCCGACTTCCTTCTTGCTTCGCTTTGAAGAGCAAGCCAAAGCTACTTCTGCAATGGCTAAGCTAATTTTGCTGTGTCTGAAATTTATTGTATTGTGCGGCGCAGTCAAGGCTGTGTTTGAGGACCAAGTCGGAAAATTTGACTGGTAAGTCTAACGTAGGGAACGAAACAAATACGTCTGCCATTCAGAATAATGTTTTAATGTCGACATGCTAATGCTAACACCTGTCACAACCACTAACGTTAGCTGCGACCCGGTGTGTATGTGTTGGGCTTTGATTGAGAGAGCAGGCCAAAAAAATAGATTGCAATGAAATAATACAAGAAACGTTATTCGCCAGTTTACACGATGTACTGCTGTTGTAGGTGTTAATCTGTCATTGAGGAACCAGTGGTCTAGTTAGGTCAAAGAGTCAATGTGAATGAAGCTGATCTCGAAGCAGTGATAACAACTGGTTTACTGTCCACAAATATACATATATCTACCCTTTTTATATGAGCTCTTACAATGTTTTCTAGTGGCAGAGACATTAGTTTAGTCATTGGCATGAGTTGGTTTGTTGACTTTCTGACAACTTCTCTCTTTCTGTGATCCACACAGGAGGCAACAATATGTAGGCAAGGTTCGTTTTTCTCACTTCGACACTCATATGCAGTCCTCCAAAAAAGTGCTTATGGCAACAGAGAACAATGTTTTCGCTGCTATCAACACCAGGACCGGAGAACTCAGTGAGTGCTTTGTTAGTCCTTAATAATAGACACTGCTACTGGACCAAGTGCACAACATTGATATTAATTACCTTTAATTACAATGTCTGATACAGTCTGGCGACATGTGGATAAGACTGGGCCAGAAGGAAACATCGAGGCTCTTCTGCAACATGGACAAGGTGAGTTTTGTCATTGCAGTTGAATATTTGGAGATTGTATTTCCTCCACTGAAAACAGGTTACTCAGTAAACTGTTCTTGTTCCCTAGATGCTGTGCTGGTGGTCGGTAACGGCCGTCTGCTGCGCTCCTGGGACATAACCTTTGGTGGATTGAACTGGGAGATTGTGCTTGATTCCGGCAGGTGATTACCTCTTTGACTGGTACTGAATGAGTTTATTATTGCCCTTGTTTTGATCAGGTGATAACTGCCTTTGTTCTACATTTTAGTTTCCAGTCTGCATGTATGGTTGGACAGCAAGACACAGTGAAACATGTTGCTGTCTTGAAGAAAACTGCCATCTCTCTCCATTACCTTTCCAATGGCCATCAAAAATGGATAGAAAATCTTCCAGAAAGGTGAATGACCATGTTTTTAAGTCACTATATCAACATTTAAAGTCATGTTTTTGTCCACACAGAATTTTTACTTTATCTGCATCTGTGAAATGATTTTTGTACCACTTTTATTACTAGATGCTGGTAGCGTTTCACGTCATTTTACTTTTTTAATGTTTATGATCATTTATGATTCTTACAAATATTAAATTAAGGAACTCAACATTCTGAGACTTTAAAAAAAAAGATGGATATTATGCACATTATTATCATTTATAATTTAACTATTGACTTCTTATTATAGGAGGAAGCATTATTAAAATTGTGTAACTGTCTGTTTTTCCCCTCTGCAGTGACACTGTGGATTACCAGTCTGTGTATTCTGATGGAAGTGGAGAAGTATATGCACTGGGAGTCGTTCCCCACTCCCACATTACTGTTGTTACTTACAGTGTGGAGGATGGAGAGATAATGAAGCAGGTAATCCTTATTTGTTGGGTTCTGCATAAAATCTGTAAAGATTTGTGGTTCTCATCATATTTGATAATTGAATCAATCAAGCACAAATGTTGCAGTACATGAGCAATCCAAACCAACAAAGCAAAATATTGAGAAATCCCCACATATCTGACTGCTTTGCTCTTCTGTCTTCAGATCTCGGTCGAAGCTCCATGGCTCTCCAACATACAGGCCAGCTGCGCAGTAGTCGGCGAGGGGATATTGACATGTGTGGATTCTGCAACTGCTTCCTTGCACATGCTTGACTTACATACTCAATCACAAATGACCCAGATCCCCCTGCAGGTACGTACTTGTCAAGAGAAAATGCAATCGGTAAAACATTAAAACATGAAATGAGCAAGTCTGTCCTCTGCTCTGATTTATTTTTTCTGCATTTCACCACCAACACAGCAGACTGAATGCTTTTTACCACTACTAACAGTGTGATTTCCATTTGTCTGCCTCTAGTCACTGGGACTCGAAGCTGTTCCCGGCTTCCGTCCAGTGCTGGTGTCCACCCAGCCGAACCCAGCGCAGCCACCACTGTCCGAATTCTTCCTTCAGCTCGGGCCTGAACACCACCTGCTCCTCCAGCTCAACAACGGTCAAATTGTTACACTGAGGGATTTCAAGCCGGTATGTACCCGTTTCCCCATACTGCACTTTTGTATAATTCACAATTGAAACCCAACAATTGGAATCCACCTTACTTGCAATTTTTAATGTTTTCTTTTCATGAATGTTGTCCTAATCTGGCATTGCAAATTGCACTGTACATCACTCCAGACAAAATATTCACTTACACACCTGAAATGAAGATGTCACCTGGACATTTAAAAACAAGTACTTATATTAGGCTCTGAAGCAGACACTTTGTGAAAATAATTGATGCTATTGTCTTGATTCACAGGCGATGCTGGTTTCTTTTGCAACTACTGGAGAGAAGACTGTTGCTGCTGTCATGTCACCCAAAAATAAAACTGTGAGTTAAGGAAGAATCTTACATTCAGATTTGTTAAGTAGGTGAATAGCATTTGCCTAAGTTACAGTACACATGGCTGTTGACGCTGTGCTGTGGCGATGATATTATAGCAAGTCTTTTCTGTTCCGTTTGAAGGGGACCTATTTTGAGTTCTCTCCCTCAAGCTTGACATGTCCTCACAATACAAAGACAAAACATCGTGAGAGCTGCGTAAGAGTGCATTAACTTGCCCTGCAGACAGAGTGCGATGTAAGATTAACTATATTGGAAAAGAAAATGTATTTTAGATATATTGAAGCATGGAAGTCTGTTTTAAGAAATGAACAGTGAAAATGACCATAATAGGTCCTCTTCAACATGTCTTTGAAAAGTCAAATGAAAATCTGTTTCTTCCCTGCAGGCTTCAAGTGTGAACCTCTTTAGTGCAGAGACTGGACGCAGACTTCTTGACACAACACTGATTTTTAACATGGATCCCAATGGTGGGAAACCAGAAAAGGTATGCTATGTTCCCTGATTATTCTGTGGCTGGTCACTCAACCAAGGCTTTTGCACAGTTTAACATCATTACTTTCAGAGTAGATGGGTTTAGTTTTAGATTTTGAGTGTTAAAACTCATTTTGTCTTTCAGCTGTATGTGCAGGCATTCCTCAAGAAAGATGACTCTGTGGGCTACAGGGTCATGGTGCAGACAGAGGACCACACACTCACTTTCATACAACAGCCAGGTATGGATGGAGAGAAAAAAAGGGGCACACTGTTTGTATCCATTCATTGGCTATACTGCTTTGGGTGTGGGAGCTGTAGCCAATCCCATTTTACCCAGGGCCTGGGTGGGCTACACCCTGAACAAATCAACTGTCTATCACAGGGCTGACATATGTAGAGACAAACAGCCGCTCTACCTCACAATGATCGTGTAACACACACCGATGAGCAATTTAGACTCACGAATAAGCCTAATGTTCGTTTCTTTGGAGTGTGGGAGGAAGCTGGAAAATGAAATATTGATGTGCATTAAACTGTCAGTTTTTACTCGACCACTGGTGAGCGCCAAAGGAAGAAAAAAGGGAGGGCTGGAATTTGGCTAGATCTCACATCTAACTGAATCTGGACCTTATAGTTGTCTGTGTGTAGTGTAGAGAAACACAGCCAGATAATGGTCAGTAGGTGAGAGTTGCGATTTATGAGCATCTACCCTTTATGGGTTTTACTGTCAAGATCCAGTATATTTTTCCAAAGTGCACAAAAGCCGGTGAACCGTGCTTTGCCTTATGATAATATTTTTCTGTATTTCCACCTCTTAATCATCATAATCACTGCCAACATCTGACCGCTGTGTGCAGCACAAACACGCTCTCAGTTTTCATAACGTTGTGCACATATTCTTGTCTTTTCCACAAGCATGAGGGGGAGAAACAATGTGTCATGTCATAATTCACAGAAAGTGTCGGCACACGCCGCATACTGTGACAGGGTGTGGAAAGAGAAATGAACGATTACAGAACAATAATGAGTCTTGTTTTCCAGGGCGTGTAATGTGGACAAGAGAGGAGGCCCTCTCAGATGTGGTAACAATGGAAATGGTGGATCTGCCCCTCACAGGAACGCAGGCAGAGCTGGAGGGAGAGTTTGGCAAAAAGGCCGGTAAATGTCAAACAAGAATCCCTTTTATTGTTCTACGTCCGTCTTTAGGAATCTTTATTTTTATTAGTTTAATTATTTCATCTTTTATTTTCAGGTGTTCTCAATTTTTTATGCATGTTCTAAAAAACATAGGACTGTTTTCTAATCTAGCATGTTTCATAGTTTCCACATGAATGGGGCATCTATTAATGTAAAACTGAGATGTCATTAAATATAGTTCTGTGAGTTTTTGCTTTTACCCTTATCTCCACTGCTCAGCACTGCTGCACCTTCAATGATCAAACATGTAGATATTTTAAAATGATTTTTGCAGTTTCTAGAGTCAGATTGACAATTTAAAAAAAAAGAAAAAGATTCTTGGGTATGTTAGGGAATTTATCTTTTTGTCGCTGCTATTGGCTTCACTTTTTTGTGTTTTGTCCCGTTTTAACTGCTGCGTTTGGATTCAGCCATTCAAGGTAACAGATTTCTCTGCTCTTATTCAGTAACTCTTGATTGTTTATCTTAAGGTTTAGTCATCTTTTTTAATAGAAACCATCTGTAACATCCCAGTTAGCCCCCAACCCTTAAGAACTATTTATAGATTTGCTGAATGAATGGTAGATTTGTACGTCTCTTTTTTTCTTATCCAGTTTATTAATGGTGATAATCGGCATGTTTTGTACTGCATATTAGTATTTATACAGTGATCAGTGATCATTCTAATGTTGTGAGGAGCACATGTGATTTATCTGACATGACAATATGTCCGCTGTGTCAAATAAGATCTTAAATGAGAGTCACGAAGCAGCATCTGTGGCCCTGCTGTGATTTTTCCAGATGGCCTGTTGTCCATGGTGCTGAAGAGGCTCTCCTCTCAGCTCATCCTGCTGCAGGCCTGGGTCGGCCACCTCTGGAAGCTGTTCTACGATGCGCGGAAGCCTCGTAGTCAAGTGAAAAACGATGTGACCATTGAGAACCTGTCCAGAGATGAGTTCAACTTGCAGAAGATGATGGTTATGGTCACCGCATCGGGGAAAGTACGAAACTAAAGCTCATGTAGTTATTGTTCAGTGGTTGTGCTTGAGGACTTCATATTCGTAGTGTTTGTTTTGTCCACCTCGCATCTCACTTTTTCCTGCCTCGTTCATCCTTTTCTTCTTTTCTGCTCAGCTCTTTGGAATCGACAGCAAAACCGGCAGCATTTTATGGAGGCACTACCTGGACAACATCCCATCGAATGCAGCTTTCAAACTAATGGTGCAGCGGACCACTGCACACTTCCCTCATCCCCCACAGTGCACACTGCTCATTAAAGACAAGGTATTTTATCACAAGGGGTCTGAGCTCTGTGGCTAATGAACCTTACTGTCGTTTGATGAGTGGCAACAGTTAGATTCTTTTCCCCCGCAGTTAACAGCACTTGAAAGTAAAACTGAAGTGGTATGTTTATTTTTACCATCCCATGTCATTATTGTTGTTGAGTTGTTTTCGTGTTTTTCTTTGTTTGATTAGGACACAGGCCTGGCAACACTCCATGTATTTAACCCCATCTTTGGAAAGAAGAGCCACGTCACTCCACCCACTCTTCCTCAGCCAATACTCCAGTCTCTCATGCTGCCACTCATGGACCAGGATTATGCTAAGGTCCTAGTTCTCATCGATGACCAGTACAAGGTCGGTGCCACACTGAGAACCAGATCAATATTCTGAAATAGCTTTTACACATACTGTAGGTTGTGTCTCAAACTCATTTGTACCCATTAGAGCAATTCAGATCTTTCTTCTTTGATTCATTTTGTCCAGAGATTGCAGACAACAGTACAACACTGTAACAGAAACAGCATGTAAAAGTTCATCCACCTGCTGTATTTTCTCCAGGTATCTGCCTTTCCTTCCACCAAGAATGTGCTGCAGCAGCTCCAGGAGATGGCCTCCTCCATCTTCTTTTACCTTGTTGACTCCAGCCAGGGAAGGCTCTCTGGCTACAGGCTACGGACGGCAAGTGAACAATTCTTTCTGCTTCCTTATTTCAAGCGTCTTTGCTAATCAGGACAGGAGTTTGACAATGATTGAATTTTTTTTTTAAATTATTATTCCTTTTTTATTTATTCCCTTATTTTGGAAACAGTAACAAGGGGTATTCCACATAAAAAATGTTTAATAGACATTTAATGTGGATGTTAAGTGGACATTCTCAGTGATGTAAGTTATAACCTGAGTTCTGATCATAATAAAAATAGATAAATAAATAATTCCCTAAATAAAGTAATTTTGAATCTGAATCTGAACTGATCAATTGCTACCACAAAAAGATAGTGAATGTTGGTGTTTTTGTGTTGTCAGGATTTGTCCACCGAGCTGATCTGGGAGGTGGTCGTCCCACCAGAGGTTCAGAGAATAGTGTCTGTGGAAGGGAAAAGGCCCAATGAACACGTCCACTCCCAGGGCAGAGTAATGGGAGACCGCAGTGTCCTGTATAAGGTAGAGTAACTTCCTCGAAACCCTTACTAATGCTGTGTTCTGGAAGTGGTGCTGAGAAAGATTCAACATTTTACTATTGCTCTTATTTGTTCTGGATTTGGTTTGTGTTGTGCCCGGTCTTTCCCACTGCAGTCACTCCCTGTCTTGTGATGTAAACTGAGAACTCATCTTTCCAAGGAATACTGTACGTCAGGCCACTGTTTGCCCAGTGAATCATATTTACTCCCCCACTCACTCTGAATAAGAATCAAAATTTTCCACTGCTGGACTCGTTATAAGTCACGCCATCACATAAACGCTTTAAATGTACAGCAATGATAGAAAACTCAAAAGCTCTTTCAAGGCTTTCTGGAGGAAGTGCAGTGTTCATGACATCTGACAATAGAAAGGGAGGGTTGGGTTGAACTTTTACCTGAGTGTGGAGGGGAAAAGGAAAAGACGGCAGGTCAGAGACAGGCAGCAACATGATGCCTCTGTCCAAGAAGCACATTTTTATTATTGTGTCAGTGGGTTATGAGCATTTATATGTACATTAAAAAACAAACATGTTTCTAATTGAAGACAGATGCTATTTTACTTTGTGAAGTTACACCTCATCACTTTGGTTGTTTGTATTTAACATACTAGGCCATTTAAAGATTCCTGTTGTGAAGTTGTGTGTGTTACAGTATCTCATCTTTTTTTTCCTTCTTCTTCTACTTTATCTCTTACTTGGTTTTAAACACATTTTTGGACATAACACAATACAAAAACCATACATACTTTACACATTTTAGCTCAGGAATATTATTTCATATTAATAGTTAAAGCAGAAGTAAGTGATATATTTGTGTTAATATAAGTCTTAAATAGTTATATCTTCCGACAGCAATCACTTACATAGAGTGTTTGGTCTGAAACACGGGTCTGTCAGTCCCTCTGCTCTGAGCCGAGGAGAAAACATTTATCGTATCCTACAGTTTTTATCCAATGAGGAGAGAGAACGGCATGCAGGGCTGTGTGTGCAGCCAAGGGATGCCGTGAATGTGGCGACGTAGGGACGAGGACTGTTATGGTGCGTTCAAGGAAACTCGTATTTTTCCGACCGTGAAGTCGTACCAGTTCGATCTGGTACGAGTTCACCGGTCGGAAGTTACGAGTGGCCGTTATAGTGACTTTCACCGGTAAAACAGGTCGGAAAAACACGAGTGGGTTGCCTGGAACGCTACAAAGTCGTAAATTGTGACTTGAAGCTGTAATTTACGATTTCAAAAGCCTGCCTGGAACGCAGCATTAGCGAAAACGACCGGACCACTTACTTCTGCTTTAAGTAAGCATCTTAACGGCACACAAGACAAGGGGGTATATAAAGAGGAAGGGGGGGGTGGGGGTGGGGGTGTTTGTATCTGAATATATGAATATGTTAAATAATCTGATGATACTTTTTCCAGTACTTGAACCCCAACCTTCTTGCGGTGGTGACTGAGAGCACAGACTTGCACCAGGAGCGCAGCTTCATTGGGATCATGTTGATCGATGGAGTAACCGGTCGTATCTTCCACGAAGCCGTTCAGAGAAAGGCCAAAGGGCCGGTGCATGTGGTGCACTCGGAGAACTGGGTGGTGGTGAGTATTATTGACAGGTGCTCTCAGCAGAGATGGGAGGGGGTCATGTAATCTGACCCCTACCTCTGTTTGCCTCCACAGTACGAATACTGGAGCACCAAGTCTCGCAGGAACGAGTTCTCCGTGATCGAGTTGTATGAAGGGATGGAGCTCTACAACAGCACTGTGTTCAGTTCACTGGACCGGCCACACGCTCCACAAGTGCTTCAGCAGTCTTACATTTTCCCCTCCGCCATTTCCACTATGGAGGCCACTCTGACGGAGAAGGGCATCACCAGCCGCCATCTGCTCAGTGAGTTCTGCTGCCAATGTTCTGCCGTCTGTCTGCCACACATTTTCCAGTTTGATACAGTCTTGAGAATAAATGAAAAGGTCTTGGTTTGGCCTTTATTAAGTCTTCCTTTGGGTTTGTTCTGTCACAGTTGGCTTGCCCACTGGAGGGATTTTGTCATTACCCAAGATGTTCCTTGACCCTCGGAGGCCAGAAATGGTGTCTGAGCAGAGCCGGTAAGACCTCCATTCAGATTTTCACCTATTTAAAATGTTTCTTTTCTCTCTGTCTAACCTGTTCACTTTTATCTCTAGCGAAGAGAATCTCATACCATATGCACCAGAGCTGCTGATCCGCACTGAGTGGTTCATCAACTACAATCAGACTGTGTTAAGAGTGCGAGGAATTCACACTGCCCCCTCTGGGCTGGAGTCCACATGTCTGGTGAGTCTGCTCTCACAGTATAGCAGGTGTCTGCTTTATGATAATGATAATAACCATATCACAACTAGAATCAGTTATTATTTTGATAACATAACTGTATTTTGACATATAGATGGTTTGGAAGTTTTTTTCCTCCAGCAACTTATATCCAGTCATATATGCACTCATCTTCTAAAATTAACATTAATCACTTGTGCCATTATTAAAAGTCATCAAACAAATACTTACTGTTATTTGGTATAGAACTAATAAAGAAATGAATAAAGAAATGAATATAAAGTTTTTGACACAGTTTTCCCCCCACAGATGAATTTAACAATAATCTGTGAATGGTACTTTTTCCTTTGTAGGTGGTTGCATATGGTCTGGACATCTATCAGACACGAGTGTATCCCTCAAAGCAGTTTGACGTACTAAAAGACGACTACGACTACATGTTGATCAGCAGCGTACTCTTCGCTCTTTTCTTTGCCACCATGATCAGCAAACGCCTGGCGGAAGTCAAACTGCTCAACCGGGCCTGGCGGTAAAGTGAACATCATATTCTCATCTCTGGCAGCCCCCCCTGAGGCTGCATGAAGGACCTCAGCCCAAAGAGATGAGGTGGCTGAGGTCGTGCCTGTAGAGGAACACAGGTTAAAGTTCAATAAGGCCCATAAGGAACTGCAGGGATGAGGGGAGAATGGGGTGGGTGTGACAGGACGGGGTTAGTAAAGGTTTCATGTGTTTCTTTTTAACTTATTTTGCAAGCACAAGTGATTATTTCTTTGTAGAATAATTGTTTTTTTGTGCCATGTCACTTTGATTAAATGTTTAATACAAAACTAATTATAGTAAAAAATTAATGAAACAGACTTGAATTTACTAAATTGTGGAGTTGGACTTTCCAGCACATGAGAAAGTTGGTGTGTGAGTTCTGCAGAGTCAAGTCAGGTTTTTTTTTTTATACCCAAAAGGTTGTGAGTTTTGATCTGTTTAGACAAATGTGTGAGTCTGCTGATCCATTTCAGCATAAAGTTGATTCTTAACATCATGATGCCGAAGCAGAACCAGTAGCTTGGTTTCACTATGGACTGGCGCCTTTTTTTCTTGACTTGGTTCTGGAGAATTTGCTCACTCCCTTTTTATTTTCTTTTTTTTTATATAATTGTGGAGAAGTGCAGCTCATCCCTCTCATTAACACATGTAAAAGTTACTTATCATTACATTTCTGCTCCGTTAGACTGCGTTCATTGAAAGTGATGATAAATATGGAGGTGAGAGATAAGAGACACAGACGACATGCAACACGAGCATGGTTTTATTACCAAGCAGAACCACATATACCTGCTGAAAGGCCACGTTGCCCACATGCCATTTGGTCTGATGGCAAACGAACTGTGAATAATAAAGTGTGAGGAGAAAATGTAGCATGGACAAGAGATGGCTTACCTGAAGACTCTCCCTCCAAAGGCGCTGACGCACTGTCACCATCATCAAGCGCCTGACCGAGGCCCATCAGTCATCCTGCAACTCAATTTTTTTAGCAGTTTTGACCCAACGTCCACTGTTGTTGATGCTCCATTAAATTTTGTCTCGGAAATTCCAGTTTGAGTGTTTTTCTCTGCTTTCCCACACTTTCTGAGAGGCTTTGAGAGAATTTGTCTTCAATCTAGGTGCAGAATGTGTAGGTGTTTAATGAATATAAACCATCATTAGCACCTAAAATCATTATTTCTGCATTATAGTCTGTTTTATATGCATAGAAATCACTTTTTTTTAAAGTATATTTTTTGGCTTTTTCCCTTTTATTCGATAGCACACAGTAGAGATAGACAGGAAAGGGGGAGGCAGAAAGGGGGAATGACATGCAGGAAAGGGCTGCCCGACGCGGGATTCGAACCGGGGCCGCCTGCGGTGAGGACTGTAGCCTCTACATGAGGCGGCCGCTTTACCCCCTGCGCCACGCACCGCCCCATAGAAATCACATTTTACCTTTGATGATTTAATAAGTAAATAAAAAGTTTCCAGAATAGGTTTTCTCTTTCTTAGCGTTTCCTAACACAAACACTGGGACAATGAGGAACGGATGTTTGTCTTCCCAAAGGTCACCAACCCAAAAACACAGAACACTGAAGCAATCATACAATGAATAAGTTACTTTATTTCTATAAATAGATTAAAAACACAGATTTAACAATGATTCACTTTTGACACAACAACATTACAAACTTACAGCCTTCGCTCAGATTTGACACACAACCTTCACAAGAACTTAGAACCAGCTGCACAACAAAGGCTGCAAATGTGAGTCTGCACTTCAACAATGTAACATGGTCTCCATGTCCACACACAGGCACACAGGGAATCATTAAAGGTCCAGTCTGTACATGTCTGACCATGTTTGCAGTATTTGAGCTAAATTTAAACAGTTTGCCTAAATGATTAATATTAGTGTTTATAACCTCATTGTAATTGCAAACAAGCCTCCCGATACACAGCTGAGGTAAAACCTTCAGGAGCATCATGAAACATGACGGACTCAAGTTGTTGGCTAATGTTCTCCATGTGTGTATCAAAGGACCTGTCAATCAAATCAACTGAAGCAACTTCAGTTTTCAGTCATACGTTCTGAGGTTTGTTATGTAGCAACTGTCCTTTGTTTACATTAACAATCACACAATCTCCCTTTCAATAAATTAAACACTTTGCGCACGAAAATATAACATTCCAAAAGAATTAATGTCTGAAGTGATAACAATGAGTAAAATGTAGCTTGGTGTTACTTTTTTTTTTTTGTATCTGCTTTTTGATTGTGAGAGCTGCCAAACAAAAAGTACACAAATGGAGCAGAATCCACCGACACTTTTGAAAGACACTAGTGTTTAGCTCAGAACCTCCAATATTAACCAATATACCATAAATTATCTTAATGTGAGAATGATTCTGCAAAACATGAACTCAATCTTTACATGCACTCATGATTTAAAGCAGCATTACAAGCCCAGCTTGTACATACAGTAATTATTTGCTCACTTCTAAGAAATGTAGTATTAGCTCAGTTTCTTTTAGTGACACGAGTGATAAGACATTTTCCCTGTGACATAAACTGCAACATCCATGTAACCAGAAACTGAAAGTCTTTTTAGGAGGTAAATATTTCTCCAACACGAGTGAAAACACTGGAATGTTTAGGATGTTTTCTGGGTTGAACTAGAGGTGAGGTTGATGAAATACTGACTGGTAAAAGATGTTAAGTTAAAAACAAACCAAAGCCACACAGTGTGCTCTGGCAGCTGGGGAACATCAGTCACTGAAAAGAACACCACGCCATGCAGGCAGCACGAAGATGTTTTTTCACACGGTTATTCACGATGTCAGTCACAGAACCAATCAGTTTTCACGACATGGTTTCTATCTGCTCTGCCAGACGCTGGAGTTTCCCGTCCTGGCCGGCTCACTGAGGAGTCTTTCTCGCCTGTCTGTGTGAGCCGGTCGGTCTGGGGGCAGGAGGATGTAGTGTGTGGCGCTTGCCTGTCTGCCATCCTTCAGTATGGGAACGATGCAGGGAGAAAACTGAGCTGTAGGGGGCGCCCTTTCGCTGTGCTGTCTCTGTAGCGCCTTACTGACATATTTTGGGTTAGCAGCAAAACTCTGTGTGGCAGGCATCACACCGTTGATGTAAATGGGAAGGCTTTTGGGGCTCGGGGTACGCGGTGGGCAGGGTGGGACCAAAGGGACCCTGGGAGGGATTTTAGGAGGCCGGTCTCCATCGTTTGTGTTGGCAGTCTGTGACAGAGCGGGAGGTTTTGGTGGGATGGGGATGCGAGGAGGGATCTGAGGCTTGTCTGTAGGGAAGGTTATGGTGTTGCTGTGTGGCTGCAAGGCAGAGCCTGAGAAGGAAAATCGAAATCTGGATGTCTGCTGGTGGTCCGGCTGTTTGCCACACAAAGGCTCTCCGGCTGGTGACACCATGTGTGGGTGGTCTTCTCTGTGGAGGGCAGGTGTCCAGTTGCTGGCTCCAAACCCAGCCCCTCTACCTGTTGGCCTGTCCTCTCTGCCAGGCCAGGAGAAAGCCATAGAGGCGATCTCAGCCCCGCCGGCCCGAAACGAGCCCTCCTGGTAGGCATGATTTACTTGCCCCCAGTCTCTGTTACTGCCCCTGGACACGGCCTTGGGGCAGCTTTTCGGCAAAAGGCGTCGTCGGTCACTGGTAAAGAACTCCACCTCGTTATCAGCAGCTTCGTCCGACATGAGCTCCTCAGGGTCAGGCAGAGGCGGCAGGGGTTTGGCCTCTTTCTGGATGCCCCCAAACACTGTCCGTCTCTGGGAGGAAGGGACCACCTGGTCTCCCTCATGGAGCCGCAAGATGTTCTCAGACGTTAGGCGATAGGTATCAGAGTAGAAAGGAGACTGGGGGATGGAGATGTTGGCTGCGAAAAAGGAAAAGAAAAAAAAAATCAAACATCAACCTGAGATCTTAAAAAAAGCTAATGCCAATAGGTCTGCTAAAGAGTGCTGCTTCACAGGTCGAAGTATCATAAGACAGGTGCTCTTTGGATACAAGGGCAATTCATGAAATCAAGAAAATGGTTTAGTATTCAGCTTAGTGCTCTCTACCCAAGATCCTCATGGCATCCCAACCTGCACTGTGCACCGCTGCTTTGGTATTACTGTGGTTTTACTATCACTGTTGTTTCCTTCAGAGTGAAAACAACTCTCAGAGGAAGAAACATGGAAAACAACTTGCAATGAGGAAAAACTCTAAACTAGAGTGTAGTGACAGTGTAGGAGGGAAAATACCAGGGGGAGTGGGCTGCCCACTCTCCTTAGGAAAAAAAATACGTGAAGGTATCCCACAGGAAACAAGAGAGAAAACACGTCGAAAAAACAACCGCTTAACCTATTACCCTCTTCGTCAAACATCAGCCACAACAACCTGATTAACACAGGAATCATCATTATCTGCGGGGCGGGACGCAATCTTAACGGAGCTTCCCATAACCTTCTCTGTGGAAACATCCGGCGTGCCCCTGACTGCAGGAACAGCTGGTGACAGGGGAGCGATAGCTCTCCCTCCTCCTTCACGTCTTTCACTTGCCCTGTCCTCATGCTGTTTAATTACTCAAACAGAGTTTAAACTCCAGCTTGTCAAGCCGAGGCAAACCTAAGAATATAAACCTGTTAGACTAGAAACTTTACATAAAATGATATCAACATGAAGAAAATAAATGATTTTTATAAAAAGAAAAAATAACATATATAGCACTAGTCAAACTTTTGAAATGTTTCATAATAATAATTCAAAATAGTAAGTCAAAAATGACAACTATAAAATCTCATCAATGTTTCTTTATTATTTTGGTTTCTTGTCTTATTTTATTTCAGTTTTCAGCACTATATTTTAGATTTTAATATTATTTGTCTTACTCTAAGTATTTTGTAGCAACAATTTATTTCTAATGCCAGTTTCTCGAAGAAATAAGTCAAATTCAGAAAGGCTGTATCCATGTTGGGCTAAATGACTGTACAGCTTCTTACATGTCTAACTCAAATGTAAAGGACTTACAGTTGAATTCCTTGGCCGTTTGCTGCTGTTGAAGCTCCGTCAGGTTGTGGTCCATATCAGCACTTAGGCCAAAGCATACTCTGCAACGCAAGAGGAGTTGAGAAACACACACAGAGTTGTGCATGAGTGTAAATCATTCCTGCATATAACCTGTCATGAGTAAGTCATTATGTGTGAAACAACAAGCATGACATGCTTTAACAGAATATTGTTTCTTCTCATCTTTAAGTGTTTACATAATGTAGCACCACTGCAAATCACTCCATGTCTTCTCTGAGGCATATTCAGCATTTCTGTTTGCTCAATATTTGCCTAATAATGTCATTTTGTGTTATATTATTTCACCATATTTCTTATTACTATTCTACTCTACATCTGTGCACATCTGTCCATAATTTTTTCCATATTTCCCATTTTTTAAATCTGCGTTATCTAATATGGAGGGTATTATTGAATGATGTACAGCTTCTCCCAACAAAATTATGATTTTTGACAATTTAAATAAAATGTCCATTATCAAAGAAAATAATGAATATTCATCATAGACACATAAACCAGTAATGGTGTGGGTCACATCACACCCCGTTACAATACAGAGGCCAATTACTGCCTTATCACTACACTTATTATTTTACTGATTAGAATTTTATTATTTGTCGGGTAATCCTGTTTTTGTTCCTATCATTGTCTCGCTTGATGAAGCAATTCAAATCTTGTTAAAGCTAATTTTACATAGATAGATAGATAGATAGATAGATAGATAGATAGATAGATAGATAGATAGATAGATAGATAGATAGATAGATAGATAGATAGATAGATAGATAGATAGATAGATACACATAAAAATCCTCTAATTACGCTATAAACTAACAATATATTTGTCATTGTTGTTGACATTGTGCTTCTGTCGTGTGTGTCCTGTGTGTGTGTGTGTACCTGTTCAGGTCAAGGTGTCCCCAGTAGCTATTGGCCATGCTGTGGCAGACAGACAGCTGTGTTCTTAGAAATCATGAAGGGTCTGTTTGGTCGAGCTCCAGCACAAGTCTGCTCCCTCACACTCATCACAGAGTCATCGTAGCCAGTCGTACGCTGTGGGAGAGAAATGGAGAGCTGAGTGGATCCATGCTGGCCTTTTACTGCAGGTTTTTTCAGAACTTGAATCCTCCACATTTGGTCTCCCTCCATTTGTTCTGGCCACGCCTTCATCAATGTAATGTGCTCATAAACGGGGCACATAATGCACGTACAGAACTGAACTCAGTCCAGCACACCCAGCTGCACGCTCCTGTCCTACCAGGCAGGTCAAAGGTCAGGACAAAAACATATATCACCTGTTGATTAAACAACTGATGTCAGTAAGGTATTATTTACACGCCTTTATTACCGTTACTCTTTTCTCACTCTGAAAAAGGCTTTGCGACACTGAAACATAACTGAGTAAACAAAAGCCGTTTTGTGAGGGAAGCAAGCAATTGATTTTTTCATCTAGGTACAGAAAATACTAACTTAAATTCCTGAAACGCTGCATTGTTTTAGTTGAGCCCCCAAGAAACAACAGTCACAACAAAAGCCCAGTAAATTACTTCAGTCTGCTCTGGCAGCTGCCATGTGTACCTCTTTGTGGTTCCAGCTTAAAGCCATTTGTCTGATGAGCAGGCTATTGCACAACCTCTGGGTCAGAAGTGGGAGGGCAGCAGCACTCCTCACCCTCCTTCCTCTCTGTGACCATGAAACCCTGCAGTATACACCCGTACAACAGGGACTAATTGTGCAGCATTCCTGTGATGCTGAATGACAAACTCCAGCACTGAGACGGCACACTGCAGCCACATACACACACTTCAGGATTCAGGTTTGGCTGTGGATCCTTAAATATTTCTCCTCTTCCTAGAATAACAATAAAATAATAAAGACATGCCAAGCCAAAAAACTAATTGGCCTCCATATAAGATGATTCAGATGCTTGTCACTGCCACCTGTTTCACTTTAACAGGGAGATGGACACATGTACTTTGGGTCAGAGTAAGGTCATTCTGTTTTTATGTGAAAGGTGGAAACATCAGCCTTGGCTTTATTCACAACGTATAAAACCAGGGGGGCAATTTAGGTTAAAACACATTATCTGACCACTGAAGGGATTTAGTGCCTCCTATAGCCTTAACAGCAATGCAGACACAAGACAGAGAGGTTTATTTCACAATAAAATGTAAGCACTGACCTGAAGAGACTGCACACTTCACATTTCCTTTCCTGTCTGTATTAAGCTATGCAGACATTAGGAATACACCCCCCCCACGCACACACTCACACACACTTGCCTGGAGCATGAAGGTCACCCTTTTACCACCACACTGCAATTTTTGTTCTTCAAAGTCCGGCTTTGTTTCATGTGTACAGTTCAACAACGTGGAGCATGCATAATGCAACACAAAACCCCACTACAAACAAAACAGTGACCCATGCATCTATTTGAATATTCATGTAATCCTTAAAACAACCAACTGTGGCGTCATTTCCACCAGTGAACCTCGGAGATGGAAGACGCTGAACAATTATGAATTCTACCGGCAATTACACAGTGTCCATGAATGGAGCCACTCTCGGGCATGAATGGGCCTTTGTGTCACTTTGGTGCACACTGAAACAAGCCTGAAAAATCCAAGTGAACTCTCCCATGAGGTTAGGACTGAAGATACGCCATGGAGACAAGCAGACATGGCTAAGGCATGAGCCTGTGCCACCCAATGCCCCACATGAACTGGCACTGATGGAGGGACGACCAAGGGGCCAGAGAAAGCTGTTTGTTTGTCTGGTTGTAGGAGCCTTGGCGTGTAGTCCTAAGATGTCTGCACCTCTCTTTTTTCAGGTGATAGGCCGTTCACTGACTGGACCTTAAATCACTGAATAATGATGAAGGTACTGGCATACAGTCTGTGCTGCTTCACATCACCTAATTAAAACTTTCTGTAAACTCTAAACACTCAGGCCTGGCAAGTGGCAAGTGCAAATATTTCCACCACAACAACATAAACCACTATACTTGAGAAAAATGCGGTAATGTAAAAAAATAAAAAATAAAAAATAAAAGTTCAACACCACCATTTGAAGCCATGGTACAAAAAAAATTTCTATAACAAAATCAATCTAATAGACCAATGTGAATGGATTTTCAAAGGGAACATGTAAATGTGTTACCAGGCCTTTCACCGAGCTTTATAATTTGCTAACAAACTAGCCTGTTGCAGACATACACTACATTTCATAATGTAGCTACAGTTTTTTAAGGGGTCAGACATGAGACCCTTGCTGTAGCTGTGACAGAGCCAAACCATTCACTTCAACAGATAATGAGAATTCGGTGCAACGCAGCATGATGGGATACAAACAGCACCCCACCTTGTGACATGCAGTTGAAAAATAAAATTTTGCAGAGTGAACTACAAATCTGACCCCCCAAAAAAAGTTTTCTAAAAGTCGATAACCAATTTGTTGTATCTCAAAGTGTTGACAGTATGTGGTTTATGTGCTTGAAAATGCCGTTTATATGCTTCATTTCAGCCCAATAACCATTTAGTAGTTATCATAAGACATACATCTGTATTTTCTTTGATCTTTGAAGTTTGAATTTTTAAACCAATTTTTTAAACTCTTATTCTTACTGTAAATTACAGTAATTATTCTCTATGCAGAGCCATGTCAGTATGCCATGCTTCATTTTACTATACACACAGTTTGATGTTACCTTGATGAAAAAAAAATCCTTAAAATCTGACTCTTTGAACCGCAAATGAATTCCTTGTGACTGTGACACTAATGCTGGTGAATCATACATTGCTGAGATTGGTTCATTTCATTTACGAACTAGATCGTTTATTTGCTGAGAGTAAAGCAGTTTGTTGTGATATGAATCACTTAAACACTGTTCAGATTAATCAGAGTCCTATCGGATCACTGAAGCTGGTTCAGGAAGTGTAAGAGAAAGCGAACAGGTCTGAAAGTCACCCTGAAGGCTGGAGCAAATTTTACACTGAGTGAGTAAGTGAATGACAGGTTGAGGTAGTCATTTCAATGGAATCAACCTCTGTCATTAACCAAATTTGCATTTACAGTGTGGAAACACAATTAACTGTGAGGCGTCACAGGTCTATGAAGGCCCACATGTCCAGACTACTGAATATTCTTTTACCCATGTGCCATCAATCACCAAATTACACTATGCAATATAATATAATGTGCTATGTGTGTATTACTCTTTTATCTATTTTTCTGTTTATTTATAAATTCACTCTATATCGGAGTCAGTGTTTATTTTTTCTTGTTTGCCATTCTTGCTTTTTATTTTTTTTATCCAGTGAAAGAAATAGCCCAGAAATTTCATTGGACAGATGCTGTTCCAGGAAATTAAAGACATTTTTTTTCTATTATATGCTGTTAAATTCAATTCAAATGTGTATTTAGATCAGAGATAAATGTCATGGGTCACCAATTAATCTAAATCTTCATGTGAACAATGTTGAACATCTTCTCAATACAAATCCTATTTAAATTTTAAAATCAGGTTGAAGTCATTTAACTTTCTGACTTCAATCCTACCCCACTTTCCATATCCCATTTACATTATTACATGCTTATAAGCAATCATTACATACATTAGCCTACTGTAATAGCCTGCAAATAATTTTAAAATCATCTACAAAAAATATGTTATAGCCTTTTATAAATGTTTTGTCATGTGGACATCCAGTCTCCAGATAGATAGATAGATAGATAGATAGATAGATAGATAGATAGATAGATAGATAGATAGATAGATAGATAGATAGATAGATAGATAGATAGATAGATAGATAGATAGATAGATAGATAGATAGATAGATAGATAGATAGATAGACGTAGCGGCCACTAGCGGCTCCCAGGCAAGAACTATCCCGCCTCGATGGACGCACTGGGCGGACATGAAGAAGCCGTGGAGCGGCTGAGGGGAGCAGCCTCCCCGGCTGCCCTCCCCTCAGACAAACTAGTCGGAGCTCCATCAGTCTAGACACAGTTCACATTTTAAAAGGTCTTACCATGAACATGCGGACAACTTCTCCATCATGTAGAGCTGGCGCTCGATCCACGTCCAATGGGAGACAACCTGAGAGTAAATAGCCTACGTTGTGTGTATGAGCCGGGACTCCCAAATCAAAACTGAACCATGTGCAACATCCCTCCTCTTGTCAACAACACCGGGAGGCGAATCTCATTTAGTCGTGGAATGACGCGGATTTCCCACATCTCCTTATAAATGCATTCAGCTCCCCGGCACATCAGTGTAACTCCACCCAAGCCCGCCTTAAAGGGGAAAACCACCCTAAAAACCAAAAAAAAAAAAAAAGTATCAGGAAAAGTCAAACACGATGGGGAAAAGTACTGTCTACTGAGAAGAGGGGTATTTAAAGAATTTGAGGGTGTAAACCACGGTAGCATACAGTCTGGTAGATTTTCAGTTTAGCATATAGGTCAAATAATCCAGGAGAATCACCCAAGGTGTGGCTGTCATTACTCACTAAACACGTCCTCACTGCTGGCTGAGCAGTAGGCTACATTAGCCTAGTGATTACTTGTAGTGCATCAAAGATATGTCTCTTTATCCCAATATAATTTGTGTTGATTTCAGAAAGACCCATCATCTCCAGTTTGTGGAAAATAACATGTCCCCTTCACAAACCAGCTCTGAAGTTGACAGTCATCCTCACGAGAGTCAGAATTTGAACCATGTTTATCTGCATTGTGTAATGAAGAATGAGTGTATGGGAAATTGCCCCTCATAACACACAGTAAACGATTTTAGTCTGACCCCAGTGTAGGAGTCAGAGTGTGTGTGGGTGTCTTCTGGCAGGAGTACAATATAGGGCTGATAGAGAGGAACAAGTTACAAGATTGGCAGTCTGATCATGGTGGATGACACTGTGTTTTTGAAGCCTGCATGTCACATAGGAGTTCACTGTCTGTGTTTGCGTTCGCCCACGCAGAGACAGGCTGAAGGACAATACGGGAGGCCGTTTACTAGAAAATAAGTGAAGTGCAGGCCATTCTTGTTTTCACCAGAGTCTGGCACACACGCACAGGGCCTTCAGTCTTCCTCTACACTGCCAAATAATATTTTTACTGTTTTATTACTCCTTATAAATCCTCATTAAAGCACTGAATAAAATAAGCACCTCATAAAAGTGTAGGAGTGATGCCATATGACCCTTTAAACTTCCTTCCTTCCTTCTTATTGTTCACCCACTCTGCTGTTATATTCCAGTTGAAACCATACAGACTCATATATGGATTAAAGGAGTGTTGTATACCTATATAGCCTTTCCTTTCCTTTAGATAGCCACTGTAAATCAAAGAAACCAAAAATAAATATGACATGTATTGCTGCAATCATCAACCGTCACTCTCCAATCGACGCAACTTGTTTGCTCAAAGGAATACTCATACTTTTTTAAGCAAATAAGCCATTTGCCCGACTTCCTGTTGTGCAATAAAGTGATAGCACATGTCATTTCAATGTGACATAAGGAGGTGAAACTGCTTTCAGTTGTGATGTAAGGCTTAGTGGTGGGGCGCAGCTCAAGTCTTCCACTCAGAAACATAACACACACAATCCCTTTAAAGGTCTTCGTCTGGTCATTTGTTCTGTTTTGTTGTGTAGACGTCACACAGCGGCATATAAAAATGTCTCATTTTTTGCCACCTGGACCAGCAGATTTTCTCGTCCCCGCTGCTCTGCTGTTGATCTGCGGTCCACTGTGGGTGCTCGTGGTGACCCAGGATGCACAGAGCTGTGGGGGTTGTTGTCGGGGTGGGCCAGTCTCCCACAGCGGAGGTCAAGTCATTTCCTGCTCTGAGAGACCTCCGTCCCTCACAGCTGTCAGTGCAGTCAGAAGCCCACCTCCCACATCTGTAACTACCCCCTTCATCCCCCTCCCTCACCCATGCGCTTTCTTTTTTATGAAAAGATCTGATGGATTGCTCTTATGGAGGCTGACCATCAATGCTGGACTGTTATCAAAGACATCTGAAGCAGAAAGTAATGGGTTGCAAATAGGCAGCTACAATCATTTTGAACATATCAACAGCAGATCTGCTTCATATCTAACTAGAAAAAGCCACAAATAGGAAAGATCTCAAAAGATTAATGTCTGCTCACTGCTCATTCAACAATGTCTCAAGCTGGAGAAGGAAATGAAGTAGGTGTTAACATACTGTATGTGTTCTATGGTAAACACATTTGTGTAGGTTGATGTGCTGACATGGTGACACAGGGAATTCTCTTATAGAGGAACCAGCTGTGTACAAACATGTAATAGTAATTAGAGCACCATTACAGACTGCAGACAGACAACCCTGTGGCTATTTTCAAAGTTGTGGTCAACTTACATTTGAGTTATACACATTCCTTTGTTTCTGTGAATTAATGCTGGAGCCTGTAGCGTATAGAAAAGAGTTGTATCATAATTATGTAGGTAGACATATTTAAAATTATGGTGAAAATGATCTTATCAGCCTGAACGGTCATGTTTGATTTCAAAGTAGACTCCCAAACAGCGGATTTGGTTTTTTTTAATACGCCCCATTTTCTCCATAAATAAGGGACTACACTACACAGGTTTTGGTTTAGTACCAGACTGTATCACTGCTGTCTACAGAGTGCTGTGCGATTTGAAAAACACGCACTTCATTTAATCTTTCCTAATTTAACGGATTTGAAGTGGGGTCTGACAAGTTGGAGGCGTTAGGAAGGAATCAGGCTCCTCAAATGTCTGAGTGGGCTTTTGCACCACAGCCTTTGACCTCATCCCGTGAGAAGACAGCTCAGCTATCAAAGAACCAGCAGCCACTGGGAAGGAGAGGAGGATGGGCTGAAGAATGATGTTTGTGCTGCCTTTGATTGTTGGATAGCTCAAGAACTGCACTGTGGGCCAAGAGAAAATCATATCTGTGAAACTTATCATAATGCAATATGGATGTCTTGAAAAATGATACATACAGCAATACCACTAATGCATGCTGGGAATAAAATGTAGCTACAAACCACAAATTCAGTTGGATAAGAGGTTGAAAACAGACAGATTTATGTGTGGTGCTGCTGACGCTATCTCTGTAAAAGACAGGAAAGCAAGAGTTCTTCTCCGAGGGAACCAACAGAGAAAGACAAAAGTGAATCAGCAGGCAAAGAAGTGACTGAGGAAGTGGCAAGGATTAAAGTGATTTAAACTCTGTGACATCTAATTTCATGGTGACAGCTTCAATGAATGGCAGAGACCTAGGCATGAAAAGAGTGATTCTTTTCCCAGGATGCAGCACTGGAAGCCTGGGCAGCTTCCCTACCCGTGATCCCAGTGTGGGCAGAGGGTTGGCCCAGCAGGATGCCTTCCGCAGGGCTGTGGAGTTGATCCCTGCTTCATTAAGATTTTCAGTGGAAATGAGGGAGGATAAAGGAGGGAGCGGAGAGGGTTTACACTGCCAAACATGGGCAATGGACTTGATTTTATCTCACTCAGGATCTCATCATCAGAGTAAAAAATATTATCTGTCGTCAAATCTGTCCAACAGGCCATGAACCCACTGAGTGTTCCCTCGAAATGTTTGCTTGTTTTCGCAATGTTTGCGACTCTTTCAGGGGTCAAAGTCGATTTGAATCACCACATGACCTCAGAGGACGAGCCATCAGGAAAGCTGAACGGAAAATAGTCAAGTTTGGTAATGTAGTCGTTCGACTGCCCATTATTTAACTTTTATGCATGTACGTCATGACTCTATTGTGCTGAGTATTGTGGTGATGGGGGAGGGGGAAGGGGGGCACGAGGCCAGCTGTGTTTTCACGGCCGACAGATTTCCTCAGAAGAAAACACATATATTCTCTTGTTGCCTCTCCACATGACATAGCACAGAGGCCTGAGGCATGACAAACTCAATCTTCCCTCTCTCCTGCTCTATCTCTCACTCCTACACTCCTCCCTTTTTCTTCTCTCACCTTACTTACTCCGGCTTCATCATTTCCTGTTGAGTCATCGATACAGCCAGACCATGTTTTACAGTTTACTGCTCCCCTCCTTGCTTTCCTCCTCCACTTCCTTGTTCACAGATGGCTGTCGTGTAAGTCGGAAAAAGTAGCATGGGACATTATTAAAAGCCCTCCAGCAGATAGCTATTACTGCAGAAAAGAAGAATCGAAGCAGATGGAGGAGTTTCTTCCCGGCAACGTGACTGATTCATGCAGTAAATGAAACTCAGGATCATAAGATTATTAGCTCTGCAGAAAATTTACCACGTCACTGACCACGGCATGTCACCAAGCCATGTCAGTGTTGTAAAAGGCCAATCAGAATCAACTGATAAAACCTAAAATAGCCTACCTAAAAAAACTAAAAAAAAAAAAAAAAAATTCTGAGTTTAGATACCTTGGAAAATATTTTGGTATTGTTGTTGGTAGATGTATCCTAGTAAAGTGGTGGGAAGTGATGCTGTGGTGAGGTAAGGCCTTAAACGTAGGCAGTGCATGCCTGTGTGTGAGGGAGGGTTGAGGGCAGGGCTCTGAGAAATGAAAGGGTTCTGCGGTGGACTGGTTGAGTCATTCAAAAATACAGCAGCTGACTCAGTTTGCAAACTTCTCCTAGAGCACGTTGCCAGTCTCTCTGGCATTTTTCTCCTTTATGTGTGTGTGTATGTGTGACTGACCTGTTCTTGTGAGGACAGAATATCTTCATTAGACAGGTTAAAGACGTCCCTCAGGGCTGCTTATGCTGAAAAGAACAAAATCTAGACACAGCTAGACACAACATTTTACATCATTAAAATCATTACCTCAAATGGAAAATGAAGCGAAGCAAAGCCCTGAAGGAGTGCCTGTTCACACCACTGCTGTAATACCATCCTGGCACCAGGATCTTTTTTCTGTGATTCAATCATTTCGTCATTTCTTCAGTTTTCTCTACACACCCTTCTTGCCTCAGTATTCTTATAACTGTGTCAGTCCAACCATCAACAGTGTGATCCATCTGGGGGTATGGACTCTTGGACCCACTCCAGAATTAGTCATCCTGGATGTGTTGCAAGGTCCAGGAATGGTGTGTGTGCTGTTGTTGACATTATTGTGTTCAGAGGGTAATTAAGAAGGACACCTCCCTCCATAATGGAATGTGATTGCCTGATAAAATTGTAGGAGCTATTTTACCGTAGTGTGATGCAATGTGAGTCATTCGGTGATCAGTTCCTCGATTATGCACAGCAATAATCTGTTTGACCTCAGGCAACTAAGTAGTTTAATTTTAAACACAATTAACCTAATGGTTTCATTTTAATCCAAAAATGGAAGAAACAAACAATGGCATGTGTAGGCCTATACCTAGAATAAATGGAAATGGGCACCACTGGCTAAATGGTGCCAACTTTAGCTACAGTAATCAAGTACCATCACCTGGTCGACCTACAGTAAGTTGGTCCTGGCCAGTTTCTGTTTAATTGGCATCTTGTGATTTGTGATAGCTTATCATATCTAGAGAATTATAACTTAAATCACTTATTTCATTTAGGCTACTTTTATTTAATGAATTTGTTTATGACCCTAGCCTACACTGCACAACAGTGCTTCTGACATTGCTAGCTAACTTCCAAAGAAATTTGCTAACGACAGCCGTATTATTTCTTTAAGAGGCCAAAATTCAATCATTATTTCTCAGAGGTCATCTATTTGGACACTTTTGTAAGATATTTAGCTATAGCCTACAGCATGTGATCATCCCTGAATTTCTACATTGAACAAACCTAACCCCAACAGCATTAATTCCTAGTGTGAATCAACAACATAGGTTAGTGCTACTGGGGTTAGGTTTAAACTTGATTCACTTTAATCTCTTTAGCTTCAGCTATCTCTCACATACCACTAGAAATGCCTCTTGTTCTAAATCAGATATAATGGAAACAAAAGTAGTAATTAATGGGACACACATAATATTTTCAAGCTGCAGCTACATATATCATATACATGCATTTGTGTACAGAGGCGAGGAGCCAGAATGAAGCTCAGATCAAAGAGTCAAGCAAACAAACCCTAAGTAGAAAGGGTACAGAAAGTCCATGAAACTAGAAAGAGTGGAATGTAGAGAAAATGTGCAATAAGATAAAATAGGTTAACCCAAACTATTCATACTTCGGTAGCTTTTGAGGTTATGTTATGTTTTAAGATTTGCCTGAAATATAACTTGTAATATTTTTAAAGGGTTTACCTGTCCTGTCCAAACTGTTTGTGTCTCTGTGTCAGAGGCTTTAGGATGAATGTGCAGAGCTTTTATCCAACCAGTCTTTCAAATTTGTTGTGGCTATTGGACAAATGCCAGTGTTGACCTAAGACCAAACTGCCATGCATGTTCACTGGTGGAGACCAAGTAGATGAAGAGCTGAGGGACAAAAAAGGTCAAGTTGTATCTTTAAGAGAACAGATAAAGTCTTTTTCATGTGGACTATAGTATACAGAGTATAGTAAAAGTCAAATTCTCATTTTCTTTGCTTGTTGACTTTGATTTCAGATTTTGAGAAGGGAAAGAAAGTTGACAGGCCAGGAGAGATGTGGGGGAACTACACGCCACACTGGAAATCTGATAACAGTAACTTACTGAAAACCACATGCTTAATAGGAAATAAACTGCACAGGGTTAGTGTTACATGGAGATTCAATTTCCCATCACACAAAATTAGATTTTCACCGACCTCATTTTTTGTGAAGGTTCTGTTCTTTTCTGTTTTGTAATTCTGGCTCCAAGTATATTTCTATTCCAGAGTCACAAATGCTTCGTCGAGTCGACGACTAGGAATGGACAGTTTAAGAGCTGAAGCAACTGCAGGAGGAGCATATAATCACACTCATAAGTTAAATGGCAGAAGACGGATTTGGCCAGGTACAAAGAATATGTTATAAATAGCAAAAAGGCAGAGATTGCCAGTCAACCTTGTATAAATGCATTAATATTTAATGGGGGGCGCAAAGCATCTTGACAACAAAAATCTGCCAGAGAAAAAAAAAAAAAATTGACAAAAAAAAGTAGTCGCCTAAGTCATACATTTTAGCACATTTGATGTGTCTGATTGTTGTTTAAATGTAATATTTTCTGTCCAGAAAAAACAGTTTAGATTCATGAAGTTCAGGAGGGAGCAGCCTATGTTGACCACAAAAAAGGTCATTAAATGTCATGCTTTAACCACAAAATCCATTTAGACAACATTATTTGAAATGTATCAAGCAGGTTAATAAAGAGATTAAATACCCACCATCCTGTTTATTAGAACCAACACTTTGTTGCAGTGTTTCTGTCTTTTTCCTGTTGTGGCCAGTGTTCATCTTCACAGCCATCAAACACATCATCATTACTGCTGTGATGCTCTGCAACATTTTGAGGTCTGGCAGTGTTAATTACAGACTGGAACAGGGCAGATCACTGTCACCCCCACTCAGTGTTAACTTTATCAAATATGGTGACTGCAAATTAAATTTACTAGTGACACCTGGTGTTCAGAAGATGTTACTGTCACTAACAAGCACCTGGAACATGGGCAGAGAAGTTCTCTGTTTATCCTACAAGGACCATAGCTTTTATCTCTGATTAGAGGCAATAGTATTAAAGTTATTAATTTAGTTATTTATAGAGCGGTTGACTTACTGTAGTTTACTGCAAAAAGTGCAGAGCTTACACCACAGAGGATAAACTGCCTAATGTAACAACTGACTTTGATTTTAAAGTGTTAGAGTTAATTGTGCATACTTACATGCATTTGTTCGGTCAGTTTTATGCACATTCAATAAATTCACTTCAGTAATGAAGTGTCTCAAAAAACAAAGGTTCATCAATTTTGCACAATATTGGTTACCTTTGAGCATTAAACGAGGCCAAAGTATCCTGACAAATGTTCTGCATATTGACAATTTAAAAAATAATTTAAAAAGACAATTTATAGTAAAGTTTCCCAACTTTTTAATTGTGACAGTAAATTATCATTAATTACACAAAGACATTATGCTAAACAACAAATGATCAAGTTCTTCCCATTGTGCTAAAATCATTAAATAAAATTCAGTCACATCAACTCACACAGACAATCAGACAGTATTAAAATCCCTGAGCAATACGAACTAAATAATCAACATGTATTCTGTCCTAAGATTTGGCCTTATGTTCATTAGTTAATTAATTCATTGGTTTAACTGTCTTTAATAATCCAGGCAGCATCATTGTGTTTGATATATAAGGTGAGGTCATTTTTCATGTTAGTTTTGTTCAGTCGTCTGGTCCCTAATAACATCAGCACAGTACACCACCCTGCTCTCCAGTCGTGAACGCTCAGCCTCAAACACCAGTAAATGGCTCACCAGCGTCTCCTCAGGGCCCGACCGGATCAAGGACGGATCATTGCTCTGCATGCACAAACACAGCATGATCAACCAACACAGTCAGTGTTTCCTAATCCCATTCATCCTTTAGATCCTGTGCCAGAGCCTCACCCACATAACAGGTACAAAATGTAAACACAGTAAACGCTGGTAATCTGTCCTCATCCCTGACAGCTGCAGCTAAATTAAAGCTTCAAATCAAACCTGCTCACCCAGAAACAACCAAAGACATTAACTATGATGTGGAATAAGGAGATGTGAATTAAAAGCTCCGGAGAAAATTTACATTAACAAGATTAAACGTTTACACTATTTACAAAAAACTCACCGCCACAGCAGATATAAAAGCATCCATGAGGTGGTAGTCTGCTCCACCGTGCCCACTCATGCCAAAGTGCCCCGGGGTATTACTGTCTGCTCTGTGATTAGTAGATCTCTGGGTGAGAAAGTCAAACACGCGAATCTCATGGCCATCATATGACAGCTCCCCCTGTAAAGACATGCTTCATTACATACACACAGATAACAAACAAGAAACAGGGTGACAATGCTCTCATCCTTAGGACATAATGGGTAATTTAATGGGTAACTGTAATTAGTAGTGTAAAGTGTACTGTGCCTTGCCCTTTTTTTTTTTTACCATACACACACATGTGGGGCCAGTTTGGGGTTCTGTTTTTTTTTATATATTTTTTTTTATTTTATTTGATAGCACAGTGAGATAGACAGGAAAGGGGGAGGCAGAGAGAGGGGGAATGACATGCAGGAAAGGTCTGCCCGACGCGGGACTCGAACCACGTTGAGGACTGTAGCCTCTACATGGGGCGGCCGCTTTAACCACTGCGCCACGCACCACCCCAAGTTTGGGGTTCTGTATCTTTCCCAGAGTTGGGGATTGAACAAACTGAACCTCCTGAGCCACCATATCAGACCCTAATTGAATACCTTTTGGATTGGTGGTACAATGCTAATACAGTTCCAGCAAATTAACCAATAATACAGTTTGTCCACTGATGAAACAGTAGTTTTAATCTGTGTTTTTTCTGATCTATATAGCCACCTTGAAATGATGACAGACTCTTACCTCGTCACTTAATCTATACACTTGTGCTTTTCTTTCTTAAAGGCAATTAAAAATCGTAGCATTTTGGATACTAATCATATTTGAGTAACTTTTGGGTGTAAAGTTTGGTGTACTCTTTTTGTTTGTGGCACCTCCAGTCCTACCTTGCTGCCATAGATGGTTGTTTTTCGCTGGCACATCTGCTCAGTGAAGGCTACCATGGAAAAGGCTGCAGTCAGACCCCCTTCAAACTCCATGTTTACAACCTGGGCAAAACAGAACAGATATTACTAGACAAGACAAAGGGAGTTAAAACGGTAAGTTATCTCAAGTGCCATAAATGGAGCTGTTTTAAAGGGGAGTAAATTGTGAATTTTCAGTTCAAACAACCATCTTTTAAGTTAATGACAGTGCCAATTTTAGAAACAGGAAAGGCAGCATGAGTAATAGCACAAAACTAATTGTATTAGTGTTTGAGTTTAATTTAATCAGAAACCAATCTTAATGTCATGGTCATGGTCCGGTCAATGTAGTTGTACAAACAGAACATTGTTTGGTAACTCTAAAGAGACCAGCAGGGAAAGCAACAGAAAAATGAGACACAAAGTTAAATATAACAAAAATATCATAAAAATATATAAAAAATGTACTCATTATGTTGTAAAATTCTCAGTGAATGTGAATGTGCTACAAACCTGGTTACTGCAGACATCGTTGTCACAATTGTACACACAGCGGCCGTATGGTCCAGTCCTCAGTGCCTCAGTTACTGACTCGATGTCCGGGTATGAGTTCGGACATATGACTGCAACAGGCCAGCCAGTGTGACCCTAGTACACATACGTACACACAGCACATATAAAACGAGAAATACACATCATGATAACAGATGGTGAAGTATAGCAGATGGTGAAAAGAACGTGATGAAATACGAACCTGTTTCACTCTGTCTAGGTAGATTTTGCGTGCCGAGTATGGACAGCCTTTTTCCACAGAACAATCCATGCAGCGATCTGCGGCGCCTTTGGGCTGACGATAAAAACACAGCATATTTATTATTCATACTCACTACAGCCATTTCTGTCATTCATAAGATGCAGTAACAAAAACAACTAACTCAGAGGATGAATAGGATTTAAGTGATGTGAGCATTCATAGATCTTTAAAATGTAAAAATCAAAACAAATTTAAAACCAAATACAAGAGCAATGAGTCAGTCTGTTGGATCACATATTATAAACAGTGCACACACCTTGTCGTCTTTTCGGAAGTGGCTGACTGATCCAAATGATGACACTTTCACACACCTGCAAATACAAACTGTTAATGCTTAATCGTAGGAAGAGAACAAACAGCCTCAACCACCTGACAACACAGAAGCTGTCGTTCAATAAAAAGCCCACGACATTGAGTCCAGCTCCGATAGCACTGTTTGGATGAAGGCTTGATATCATCCAGCTAAAGAGTCAAAATATTTATTTTAGTGGTGACAGTATACACAACTCTAAACAGTATTTCTTAACCTGACACGAGTTTGGAGTTGATCATTGACTAGTGTTTATGGTTTACCTGCGGGCTCCAGCCCAGTTGTGTATCAGGTCAATGTCATGGCACGATTTGGCCAAAAGAACAAAAGAGCTCTCAGCCTCGTTCCTCCAGCTTCCTCGAACAAACGAGTGAGCAAAGTGATAGAAGCCGACCTAGGACAAGAGGTTGATGCTGCATGTTAAACATCACACAAAAATGTAGAAATGCACTAATTTCATAGGGACATATTCACTACAGATGAAGTACAAATTTGAATTGGAAAATATCATGTTCTTGCATTTATAAGGATTGTTATAGGATATGATTTACAGTTATTTATTTGGATTCAAGAAACATGAAAACAACTGTCAATCAATAGGGCTGATGATTTACAATATAATCTTGTTATGTTTATGTTGTTTTTTTTTGTTTTTTGTTTGCACACTTACCGGCTCAAGGTGCTGAATATGGATCACATCACCTACGACACCATCATCTATCAGCTTCTAGAGAAAAATAAAACCAAACCTGATTATTACAGGTTTCCTCCAAAGCAAAAAGCTCTGAGTACTTACTGAACTCTACCAATTGATTTTATTGATCAAAAGTAAAAATAACTTTGTATTATCTTGCATCAAGTAAATCCTTTTTAGTTAAACAGAGCTCTTTTTACTGATTGATCTTGATCAGGTGCTGCGAGTGTGTTGTTCACTTGAACGTGTTCACCTTTATCTTGTGGATGACAGGGTCGTAGCGGAGAACATGACCCACTGACAGCATCACACCACTCTGAGTGCAAGCCTCCACGATCGCTCTGCAGTCTTCAGCAGTTGTCTAAAGTCATGTGCAAGGACAGCATGAGTATCACACACATGCAGTGAGAGACAGTAGAAAATGAGGGGTGTGTTATGTTAAAATGTTTTATGTGTAATCTGAATCTTAATCACTCACTGCCATTGGTTTCTCCAGGAGAATATGGTAGCCCTTCTTTGCAAAGGCCACTGCAGGTTCCTAAAAAAGACAAACCAGTTTAATAGGATGATTTGATAAGAAACAATGACAACATTCGCACATTTATTACCCAACCAATAAGAAGACTCAAGAGCAGGGTATTACTGCTGAAATGTACTATTTGGAAAGACTCGTATTTGTTCTAAGATTTCAAGAATGGAATTAAAATTTGGAAAATTTAAGTGTTTCTGTTGCAACCCCAAAATGAAACTGAGGAGATAAACTTTCAGAGTTTCATACAGTTCCATTACCTTATGGAGGCGATCTGGAGTACATATCAACACAGCATCTGCAAACTTCTCTTTCTCAACCATATTGTGCCAGTCTAGTTTGAAAAAGAGAGCATTTTAGCATGAAGTTGTTCATGAGCAATAAACTGCTTTCTTTTCTTCCATGCTCACCTTCATATGTGTTTTCATCTGTAATGTTGTGTTTCTGTTGAAGTTTAGTGCGAGCAAACTTTCTCGGATCAGCCACTCCAACAACCTGAAATTGTAAAGTGACATATAGGCTACTGGTCATGTTGGAAAATGTCTTCTGGTCATGTTCTCTAATCACAAAGCAGCAGGGATAACTTTTATCGGCTAAATGAACTTAAATGCTCATGAAAGCAATACCAGCACCTTAAAGAGATATTTATTTATTCATTCATTCATTCATTGCAATTTTTATCCTACGTTGTTACTGTTACTTGGTTTGTAGATCTGTTCACACTGTGACATAAAATTTTCTATGCTGCTTTACCTTTTCTGTCACTTTCCAATGATTTTCTCTTTCTCTGCTGTCAGCTAATGTTTTGTATTGTTACTAAAGCAGTTCACTGAAATGCCTCCTTGTCTTTTGAGCACAAAGGAGAACCTCTCCTCACCTTCATGCGTTGAGGATGGATGGAGGCAAAATTGGAGTAGATCTCCCCTCTACACCCAGCTCCCACCACGATGACACGGACAGGAGAGGTCATTGTGGCTCCCTGTGAACTTAAACAAAACAACTTGATCACACAATGACTCACAAAATAAACTCCAAAGTCCAATAATATCCTACAGGTCGCTCCATCTCCAGATCCACAGATATGATTTGAACATGGGCTTAATTAGGCTACAGTTCATCGCAATGCGCTGGTTAAATAAATGAGAGTACTACAGAGTTTCTGGTGTAGAAAAAAAAAATGTACACCGTACCTGCTTTGTCCCATACGCCTGTCAAAACCTTCTGCCCGCCTTCAGCGGTGGTCCAACCATAGACTGTGGGTCCAACTTGGTCTGCCCACGACAGTAAACACACCAGCGTCACGTCCACAGAGTGACAGACAACCATACAGTCTATGCAGACAACACAACAACCAGGCAGTTCACTTCCTCGAGTAATGAAGCCGACAGGCAGCGGAGCAGCCAGAGAGCCCGTCACCGCCCCCTGCAGGGCGGCGGAGGGACTGACCGCTGCCGAAGACCTCCAGAGAAAATAAAATACACCATAATGTATAGACAGGGCCGGCCAGATTACTGTAATACTTTTCTGTAGTACTACCCTGGGCAACAACACTCAAGGGCCCACCCCAAAGCAATGATCACGAAGTCGCTGTCATCATCAAGAGCATATTTCTATAGGCTACTAACAAATCAGGCCTCTGCATGGACCAGTACAGAAGTACAATGGTGTCATATTGACAGATGCACAAATGTTTCACATAGTTTTTGTGTGCAATAGATCTATCACAGAACTTAAGAACACAGTGCTAGTCTATTGGGCATGCAAACATCATAGGGGACCATAAATTGTGCTACAATTTGAAATTCTTGGATATCACCACTATTGCCATAAGCAGGCAATTACTGTGTATGGAAGAGAAGTAAACAATTTATGCTGATGCACTACTATGAATTATTATATTCTTATATTTTAGGGCCAGGGCCCTTTACAGGTGCTGGGCCCCTGGGCAACTGCTCCGTTGCCCATATGGTTAATCCGGCCCATTTTAAAACGTGTGCAGATTACCACTCATTATCAGTCCCATAGAGCTGCTCCACCAAAATGAACCTAGTGCCAGTCTGGTACCTTTTAAGAACCGGTTTGCTTTTCCACGGGCCACAATAAAACTATGTCATGGTGGTGCCTCGTCTCCATTTTCTCAGAAACGCTGTTTTTTGAAGCGATAATATGATCATTAGGACTTCAGGCATGGACCCATGATTTCAGGACAACTAGAGATTTATTTATTTATTTATTTATATGGCCTATTTATTTATTTGAGCAATTGAAAGATAACTCCCAATGAGGATAATAATACAGGTGAAAAATTAAGTGAAGTAGCCTATAAAAGTACAAAAACATTTAGGGGATTTAGGACAATGTGTACAGGAAAACGCTATAGCTACTTGCCAAAGTTATCTGGAAATTTGAGTTTAATGTAATAAAACTCAACTCAAACTTACTTGGCTTGAGTGAAATGAAAACAATGTATCAAAAGAAGAAAAACAGTATTAATGTGAACATTTGACCATCATTCGAGGATCATGATATTAAGACCTCCACTTCTGGATGAAATGATATATTACATTACAGGGCACCAGAGAGCCACCGACTGACACTGCAAGGTGTGTTCTATGGTGATTGCTCATTATCTGTCGGCCTTCCTCTTCGGACTTCTCCGGGTAACTTCGTTCCTCTTCGGACATCTCCGGGTATCTTCGTCACTCCGAATGTAGCGTTTAGAATCACGTGACACTGTTACCTCTGCAGCGTGAACTCAGCGATCCACTGCACTGTAGCTACATTTCCGATGCTGTCTAACGTTTAATTCTTTAGTTTTATCATCATCCGAAGTACAAAAGTAGCCTTACTTTACGATACACTACTCTGCAGAGGCGTAGTCTTACAGCTATACACACACAACAGTCGCGCTTTTGGGCACATTCGGACGTTTCCTAGTGTTAGCTAGCCGAGGTTAGCGCTTTAGCTAAGGTTAACATCAACATGAACATTGACAACGTTAACCAGTCTGCCACAACTGGAGTGCCATCTACGACGTCTTCAACTTCAAGTAACTGTATCGTAAATGATAATGCAACAACCAACGTCAGCAGCATCCCTTCGGTCACGAGTAATGGTAAGGTTGTGGCTTCGGCTAATGTTTTTATGCTAAACATCACCTAGCTTAGTATGTAGTAGGGTAGCAAGTGTTTTGTTTGTAGGCTACTTCAGGTTGTTGAAATGTTTGCCTGTCGCAGTACACAATACGATGGCGATCCACGAATGCTATTCAGTCCAACCGTGCAAAATAAACCATAATGTGCAGTTGTTTTTTTTATTGAACTATATGTTAGTTCAGTTGTGTGATTATTCCGATGGTTGAAGGCTGTACTGCTATTGTGGTGAGTTTAGCACACACAGTACTGCTTTCTTATATTAATATTAATAATACCATCATTAATTCATATTATATAGTATATATATTTTATCAGCACCCGTTAGTGCTTTTCCAAAGAAGTACAGACTGTAACCTCTCATTATGGGGCAGTGCTGTAGGTAGGTAGACAATTTAGTTTGTCTTACTCAAGATTAACTCATCCTAATGACATCTATTTCAGCTTCTACGTCTGCAGCCATGGTGACACCATCAGCAGACACAAATGTCTCCAATGGCGTTTATGTGCCTGGTGGCATCACCAATGGAGATGTAAAGCCTGCCATCACCACCACGCCCCTGGCAGATTTCCTCATGCAGCTGGAAGAGTACACTCCCACAGTAAGTAAAAGTAGTGTCAGACACTGCTTTCAGTCACAGAAAGATCAGAAACACAAAACCCTACATATGCCTGCATTACACATATGACCTACATCGTAATACTGGTTAATGTTGGAAACATAAATTCATGTCCTGACTCCGTGCTGAATAAGTATGATCATTTAAATGAACTAGAATAGATAGTTGACATGAAATTACACAACAACAACCACTATCTTGAGGCTGCAATTTGTGCCACAGGAAATCAGTTTGATCATCAATGACAAATCACATGTCCGGGGTAGTGAAAGATAGATGGCTATGTGAAATGTGAACATATGCTGAAGTCTGCTCTCTTTCTCTTGTTCAGATTCCTGATGCAGTTACAGGGTACTACCTCAACAGGGCTGGATTTGAGGCCTCTGATCCAAGAATGTAAGTTCCACACAGTTTCAGTGTGAGTGGTCTGCCCGATACCCATGGTACCAAATGACACAAACAGAACAGATCTATTCATAGTCACATTTCGAGGTTAGTCACAGCTACCAGCTTAAAGAGTAAACAGAATATCAGTCTCACACACAGCCAACATATTGTTTTGTTTTGGTGGCCTGGCATGCACCAGACAAGGTGGTAAGTGGGCATTAACCACAGGTGATAGCTGACTATAAGCAATAATTCTAATCTATCAATCATGTTATTAGAAATAATCATTTTCCATATTTCCTGTCATTGGCATCAGTGAGCATAAAATACAGACTCTTTTCTGTTCTGATAGATACTGACTGATATGTTCAATTGGAAAGGACAATTAAGATCACACAGCTGAATGGTTTGCCATGACAGGCAGACACAATCTGGCTGTGTAGAGAAAGAAATGTCCAAAAGACTGATTTTCTTCTTCATCTCTACAGAATCCGTCTGATCTCCCTTGCTTCTCAAAAGTTTATCTCAGACATCGCCAATGATGCGCTGCAGTACTGTAAAATGAAGGGCACTGCTTCAGGAAGCTCAAGGAGTAAGACAAAGGTCAGTGTTTGTCATCTTAATTTGCACAATTAAATACAATATTTGACAATGCGGTGTGTTGGAATGGGGAGTGTTTAAAGTTTGGTACTGTTGTAAACTGCCTTCAAATGCTCTGATCATAATATTTCTCTGACCATGGTATTATTATTTTTTCTCTTCTCTGTTTACAGGATAAGAAGTACACTCTGACTATGGAAGATCTGAGTCCTGCTCTCTCAGAATATGGCGTCAATGTCAAGAAACCATATTACTTTACATAGAACTGTCTTTCTTCAAGGCTTTTTGCTTTTGCTAGGTGTATCTCCTTTTTGACCCACTAGTCTGTTAACACCTTTATTGTTAAAATGTTTTTTTTTTTGTTTTTTGATGGCATCGCTTTAGAACAGTCTTGACAAATCTATATAGTCATTTTGCCATTTGCTATTTTTTGTGAGCCACCTCTGCGTTATGTTAAATTGTAACATTACATTTTATTGTAAAAATAAAACCATTAACAAAAACTATGATACGTGTCCAGGATGTTACTTTGTCTGGTCAGTGCTCTTTTGTGGAAATGTTCAATACAAGTAGAATAGCTATATTTCAAGTAAAATGCTATGGTATTCATTGGCTATTTATAGAGAATAATTGGAAATGATATTTAAACTTTTGTTTATTTTTAAATATTATTGGTTGAGTGGCCTGTTAAGAGGGTATGAAATTATCTGTGTTGATATTATTTGCATCAATAGACTGACAGTCTGTGTGTCATATGTGAATATAAAGCACAAAGGCAGCTAGATGAATATTAACAATAAAGAGAAACAAAAAAAAGCTAAAAAAAAAAAAAAAAAGGCAGCTAGATGAAAATTAACAAAGAGAAACAAAAAAAAAAGCTTAAGAAAAAAAAATCTACGCAAAATAAAAGCAAAGACGGTTTGAGTATCTTTGATAAAAGGTTTCACATTTGCATTTGGTTACACAACTGCGAAGTGGCCACCAGGCGGCAGCACTAAACAATAACCCACCTTGTATTGCAGCGCCTAATCGCAAACGCATTTGTTTTGTCCTGACCTGTGAACCGTAGTTTGTCTCTTCTGAGCCGCCGTAGGTCCGAACAGCGCATGTGCTCAATGTTCAAATTATTGGTGTGAAATCAGTCAAACTGTATTTTTACTCCCGAAATACAAGGAAAGTTTTAAAATGTCGGTTGTGCCATCAAATCCCAACAACCCGATAGTTTTCTTCGACATCACCATCGGAGGGCAGGTGAGTAGACGACCCAGTCCGGTCTAAATGACAGAGACTTTAGCTCTCAGCTAACGTTCAGTCAACGTCTTCACATCTCACTAACTAGTCTCACCTTCATGTCTCAGTTTGGTTAAATGTGTTGATCCGATGAACACCACCGCTCAGGTGTTTAAACAGCGCCACGTTAATACACATGTCTGATCATAACAACACAAGTTTCACTTTTCCTCTCGCGGTCTTGCCTCTGTGTTTTGTCCTGAACGACTTGTAGAGTGATGTGTTGAAGTGTTGAGGAGTGAGCTGAGGGCTTTTGTTTAGAATAAGTTAATTAACTTTTCATATATGTGTGTCTACAGTATCTCACAAAAGTTAGTACACCCCTCACATTTCAGCAGCCATTTTATTATATCTTCTCATGGGACAATACTATAGAAATTAAACAAAACTTTAGAGTAGTCCGTGTACAGCTTGTATAGCAGTATAGATTTGCTATCTACTGAGAATTACTCAACACACAGCCATGATTGTCTAAATAGCTGGCAACACAAGTGAGTAGACCCCTAGTGATACCTATACATGTCATTTAAACATCCAAAGCCACCGGTCCTATCCCCCATGTCCATGTTTTTGCATGTTTGACTGGACCATACAAACTTGTGTGTCATGGATTAGAGCTATTAAATTGGGTACAATTTTCTCATACTGGCCACTGGATGTTCAACATGGCCCCTCATGGCAAAGAAGATGACCTAGGTTATAAGAACAGTAACACCCTGAAACTGAGCCACACAGCACGATGGCCACAGTCATACAGCGGTTTTCCAAGACGGGTTTCGCATGGAACAGGCCTCGCAGGGCTCGACTAAAGAAGTTGAGTCCTTGTGCCCTGCGTCATATCCAGAAGTTGGCTTCAAAAAACAGATGCATGAGTTCTGAGGCTGAAGAAGTAGGAGGTCAGCCTGTCAGTGCTCAGAGCATATGCCGCACACTGCATCAAGTCAGTCTGTATGTTCACTGTGAGGTGTACTCACTTGTGTTGCCACCCATTTAGACAATAATGGCTGTGTGGTCAATTATGTTCAGTGGATTGTAGAGCTATACTGCTATACAAGATGTATACTGACTATAAGTTATATTGAAGTTTCATTTCTATACTATTGTCCCATGTGAAGACGTAATACAATGGTTGCTGAAATGTGAGGGGTGCATTCACTTTTGTGAGATACTATATACGTGTTTGAGTTGTCATGCGTAAATGCTGCTGTGCAACACAAATTTCCATACAGACAGACAATAGAGGTCTTCTTAATCTTAATCTTAGCATTTATAATAGGCCATGTCAGTCTTATCTTGCAGGCAACCTTACAGTTAATGAGCAAAGCCCTGAGCGAAACACACCAAGACATGTCCAAAATTGTCTGAATTGATACTCTTATTTGATTTCTATGGGGGCAACACGCAGGTGCAGTGGTAAACCTCATAGCAACAAGGTTTTGTGTTCGATCCCCGGGCGTGGGGCGTTCCTGCAGTTTGCCATTTGTCCCTTTGCTTGTGTAGATTCCAGTCCAGTTTGTTATGTACCTCAATATTGGAAGTAAAAGTTGAAAGATATAATTTTGATAATGACTGTGACTGTGGCTTCCTAAGGCACTGTGGGTCCCCACATCTTCTTTAACATCAAATTTGAAACTTTTTCGGGGCTTTCAAGGCACTAAACCCTAAACTTTAATGACCAAACACAGCATATTTACATACCGTACTTTAGGTCGGCTTAAGAGTCACTTCATCCTGTAGGAAGAATCCTTCAATCCAACATACAAAAACATGTCTTGTAAATGCATCACAGAGGTGTAGAATGCCTAGAGTTAAAGTACACATTGTATGAAAAAGTAGTGTAGTTTATGGATGGTTTTGCGGCAGCACAAATAATCTCACCTTTATAAACAGAGGGAAATGTCCTCCCTTCCTTCCATAATATAATTATATAATTTAGATCACAAAGTTGTCAAAGGCCTCATCACAGGAAAAATGTATTCCCCAGCTTTAATCCCTATCCTCATGTTGATTGTTTGTTTATCCCTTGATATAATTTCCTCTTCCTGTAAAAGGATTCCAAATATTTGATGAGGGCGTTTCCATTTTGGCATTCACTCAACATTGTTTCTTGAATTTTAACTTAAGATCCTGTCGCTGACAGAATTGCTTGACTCTTTGTGGTTAACCGAAAAACTGGTTTGCAAGTATGCAACAGTAGGCGCCAACTCTGTATCTGTGACTGTGCTGCCTGATTAGTGGCATCACTGCTACGGTTGGCCCTCAGCTCAAACATACAGTATGTGGCCTCACTCCAAAAACGGCATCATCTCCCCAGTTTTATCCCTCCCCAACTCGACACATTCTATACTGTTTGCTACCATGAACAGCAAACGGCAATCAATATCCATGACAAGTCCCTCCCAAGTTTCCTGTTTTTACCGGACACACGTACTCATGTGGAACGGAATCACGTCCTTGAAAGGCGCCCAATACAGGGCACACTTAAATCTCCCTGAAAGCAACCACCATAGCATTAAATGTGAGCTTTACCTACAATTTTATGTTTGGACTCTGAAAACAGGTCCTGCTGCTTAACTTTGGGGAGGAAACAAAAAAATACAGGAAGGGAAAATCCAAATACAATATATTATGCTTTTCCTGGTGGTACATAAATTAATAGAAGGCCAAATGTAACTGAAAAACGTATTAATGCATTTAAATTGTTGCTTAAAATATATTTCAGATCCAGAATAGTTCCCAGATAGACCTCATATGATTGGCAGTAGAAATTCTCCATGGGAAAAGCAGCTGGTTTGTTGAAGAGAGAAGTCGCTTCTTCATTTGAACATAATTACAAACAAGCAGGGAAAAAACATTTTTAACATAAAAAAGTTTTATTGTCATGGTAGTTTTAAAATACATTGTACAACAACGTACATCACATTAAGTATGCACATAACATCATAGTGCACATGGCTCTCTATGAACTGGACATTTTACTCTCCGAACTGATATTCAGTTTGAGCAGCAGTCTGTTGGACCTAATATTGAACAACACTTATGAACTTTTAACTCTAAAACTCTAAAATCCCTTTCCTTTTTGTTTATCTTACCGGAGTGCACATCTTCATGGAATTTAATATTCCCACATGGGTGATGTTCTCATCGTGGAAAAAGAGAAATTTATTGAGATATAATAATCAGATCTGTTGTCTTATCCTTTTGTTCCCGAACATGTCCCTGAACATAAACATAAATGATCTTTACAGTTTGCTATTTTAGAAATACAGCAGTGATAAATGTAATGGGCAATTTTAATGTGATTTCATGTGTACAATAATTGAGGTATTTCCTGGTTCCTGTTTATCCTTAGTACTGTAGTCTGTTGTCCAGTCCATCAGCCTGATCATATCACATTGTGTTCCTTGTTAAGGGAAAGAGCTATGAACTTCTTTGACTTTGCTTACACAGACACATCCTGTCCTTTCAGGTGCATCCATCTAATGTGTACTGGCAAATTAGAGTAGAAAAATAATCAAGGTCGGTGAAAGAAAAATCAAGGTATTATTTCAAAATATTGAGAAGCATCTTGAAAGACGCACTGTTGTGGTAGTAAAATTGAACTGAGTATTAATCCTTAATTGCAATTGCATATCCCTGAAGGCAACATACAAAATCAGTCTATAAAACATTTCAGAGTTCATTTCTGCAAATATTTACAAAGTTTTCTTTTCTTCCCCCAATACTTTGCTGCTCAGTTCTTTAAATAATTACATTATCAAAGACAACATCTTCCTCTTTATGTGTAACTCCAGGAAACTTGTGCGTGAGCTGAAGGAGAGATGTGAGATGCACAGATTCTGCATTCACATTGTTGAACTGTCCATAGAGGTATAGAGGTGTGCTCATCCTCATGAAGTCTTAACTCACTCCTCTGTATCATCGTTTTCATTTCCAGGTCTGTGAAATGAGAATTGACAGAGTTTTTTTTTTTTTTTTTTTTACATGTTACACGTAAAGAAGGGAGTTTCTCTTCTGTCGCGAAGGGTTAAACACACCTGCGGGGGATTGCTGCCGCCACGTTCCTTTGCTCAAATGCCAGTAAACGTGCCATGCACACACATTGTCCGGCAGATGGTTGTATGGCCCGAGCCATTTGCTTTTAACCCAGAACACCACACCCATCAGTAAACTGTTGGTGCACTCCAACCACAGGAGGTTAACACTGATGTAGGCCGGTACCCCGTAGCCTAAGACCAGACAAAGCACAGATACCACAAGGTAAGGTATCCAGATTGCTGTAAAGCACAGAGTGAGGCTGAACCACAGAGGTGGCAAAGCGGTCTCGTCCAGATTGTTGTCCTGCCTGCTTTTTGTCTTTGCGGAGAGCGGTGAGATGAACAAATCGCTGCGCCGGTCCTCTTTTTCCTCCCTCATGTCAGATATCCTGTCGGCTTCTTTCACCCAATGTGGAATTCTTGACCAAAACAGTAGCATCGCAAAAAGGATTGGGATAAAAAGCAACAAATCAAAGTAGGGGACCAGTATGGATTCCTCCACTTCGCACACCATTGCCTTTATCCCCGTCACATAATCCAGTTCCATCGGCGTACCTTTCACCGAACTGAAGGAGCAGATAACAGCCAGCATCCACACCAGCAGTGTCAAGAACACATTCCTGGCAAATTTGCAGCAGGTGCTCTGCTTGCCAAGGCTGGAGTCTTCTAAACAGTAGTCCAATAAACCCAGGAACATCACTGGTAGAGGCAGCGCGCCAAATATCGCCGAGGTGTGGGCCAACAGGAAGCAACGTGACCCAAGAAACCTTTCATCCCCGAGAAACCACATAGCCGCCATACCAAATGTCACCAACACATCAGCCAGGACGATGGACACGCTGCACATGCTCAGAAAAGAGGCAGACAGCTTCCGGCAGCATAGGTAGAAGACCACCACGTCCAGTCCGCACTTGAAAAGCAGAAGAATCAGATACTTGTCAGCGTTGTCCGTGTGATGGGCAGATCCCTCCTCCCATTGCTCCATAATGGCCAGCATTTTGATGCAGGTGCTGGTTGGCAGAGTCTCTGGCAACTCTGGAGACATTTACGTAGCAGTCCGGAAAATGCTATAAAAAGAAGAAAAACAATATATTACCAGTTAGGAACTTTTGCTATGCAGAGACAGACAAAAGTGATGGAACAAAGAGGATGACGCATTTCCTAATTTTGCAACAAACTTTTGCCCATACAGGAAAGAGAGTGTTTATTAGGTACCTGGCGTTCCCCTTGGAATTTGTTTAAAGGCTCATTTCCTGCACATGAATTGGTCTGTATAAACGCAGTTTGTAAGATTGTGTCACCACATATTATTTTGATCATGTGTGCACTGTGCACACCATTTTCCAAAGTGATCCAAATTACAGTGAGGTTAAGGTTAAAAAAAAAAAAGCTGCTGTTATATTTTTTTTTTTTAAATAACAGAAACTGCAGGTACTAGGACCATGCTGAAACATCCACCTGCTCTCAGTCAAACCCATGCAAAATCTGCAGCGTCAACACCACCAAACTATGAAAGATGGATGACATGTGTTTTTTTTAAAGGTCCCATATTATGCTGTTTTTCAACCATTTCACGTAGGTCTAAGTGGTCCAACCACATTGTATCCGTAGCGTATTGCCCCCAAATCAATCTGCAGCAATCTAATGGTGCTTTTCCACTAGCACGGTACGGCACGATACGGCACGGCACGGCTCTACTCTGGTTTTTTTGCTTTTCCACTAGTACCTGGTACCTGGTACTTCTTTGGTAACGCCTCAGTCCTGGTTCCAGGCGAGCCGAAGCGGTACTAAACATGACGTCAGCCGACTGCCTTCCACTGATTGGCCAGAGCGTCGTCACTGCTGGAAGAGTCGCAAGCGCGACTTCCGACACGAGAATCAAACCCACTAATTTGAAAAAAACACAGACAACAACAGCGCCCACTGAGTGTGTTTGGAGCTGACGAGAAAAAGAGAGAGAGAGAGACGACGTGGTAGCAGCCGCCATGATATGACGACCCTGCCCACACTGAGGAGGAACTGTGAAGAACTCAGCTGTAATGGAAAAGCACCTCCAGGCGTCATAAAAAGGCCACGGGAACACATATACCCGCAACAAAACCAGTATAAAGTGGATTTTGCATAATATGGGCCCTTTAAAAATGTGTGAGTGATGTCTTGAGACACATTCCTTTTAAGTTAGCAAATATGACTTTACAACTAATCACAGTTAGATCATGTTGGAACAGGACATTACTTTGTAAACATCTCTTACTTAGCCAGCCAAAAAAATAACATTGCTGAATTGCTGTAATGTGTTTGGCACCTTATTTCAGATGGCTAACTTAAAAACAAGTATATTAAGACATACCTATGACTCCTTTACAGTCAGTTCCATGTTAAACATACATGATTAAAGCAATGGTATTCATCCCAGCAACACACATAGCATCCTTAGTTTCCGCATTACCGGTAACATGACAGGTAAAGCAAGTCAGGCCGCTTTAAGTGTGCAGCATTACGCAACGAGTGAGACCCTCCTCTCTTGTCTGTACCTTTCAGCTCAGGGTTGTCCTAGTCCGCAAAAGGCCCAAATGCTCCCCCCCCCTCATCTGGCAATACGAGTCCAGAGCCCCTGCATGCTCTCAGTGAGACTGGTCGGTCGGTGCAGGTGTGTGACTGCTGTCAGTTGGAGTTTACATTTAGGCTGCTCTTTTTGGCTCCTCCTTTCTGTGAGTGCAAACATCGGATGGGACACGACACGCCTTTGTAGCCTACACGGAAACACACTTGTTTTCCCTCCTATATTCCCAAGAGGTGACTGGCTCTTGTTATGTGGATTCACATATCCTATGACCGGTAGCTCTAACAATGCATGTTAGTTGAAACCACACCCACCCACTGGTTTTGTTGGCTTACACCATTTCTCTATACAGTTAGACACGTCAGGTGATGGAGGCAACAGGTTGCTGTAATTATATAAATAAATAAAACTGTAATCTTTGTAACATACGTATACTGCACAGTCTGCTGGAAAGTTATCACCTACCTTACTTATTTCCTGGATGCCATTTTTTTCCGCGCCATCACAGAGCTCAGGCTTTAGTTAAACAGTGGAGGAAATTAATGAATGAAAATATTGAGAGACTTTTTAACATGATGTCTCACACTTTGTCGCAGGTCCTTTGCTCAGTTTGATTCCCGTGTGCAGCTGTTTGCTCTTGGTGCGGATATTACAGCTCCATGTATATTTTTTGCGTTTGGAGATGCTGGAGAGTAGATGAGGTAGATGTGGCTATCCCTGGACTCTGGACTCTAACATGGTTGTTGAGTGAAACCCTCAGCCTTAATAACCGTCTGCATCAGCTCAGTGCGCCTGATGTGTCTCATCTCGCAATTCTTTTTCTGGTTTTAAACAATCTGAAGTCATCGTTGAAACATGTGAACATATGAATTTTTTTTTTTAAATGTAGAAACTGAAACGACATGACGTTAATGACCTCATATGCTCTCTCTTACCTGTTGTTAGACACTTGTCTTCAGGGTATGTCTCACTGCAGCCAGATAACCCCCCCCCCTTCCAGCAGATAGCGTGTCCTGCAGCCGATGTTTGTTCTGTGTCAACACACTCGACTTCTGCGTTTCATTTCAACGCTCATACTGGATTGTCCATGTAGCAGAGACAGGAGGTCTGAAGTCTGCTTGTTTTATAATGAGGAGTCGGCCTGGAGGGAGGGAACAGTTGAGCAGCGATGTCATGAAGACAAGCCTCTCTTCTTTTTTACACCAGCTTATTGTCTGTTGTCACACTGACACACTGATGATGTGGGAGGCCTGGGTGGACCGACACCCACAATGAAACGCACACACAGAGGAGGATTTGATGTCAAATAGTGTTGTAGTCCTCACATTTACATAATTCTATTATGTATGCTTTGACCACTGGGAAATGGTATCTGGCACGGGACACAGAAGCGTGTATTGTTTCAATAAAACAGTAGATTGAATAATAAGTTCAACAATAATAATGATAAAAAAAAATATATCTATGATAATGATTAGTAAAAAAAACAGGACAGGGATAAGTAATAAAGGGAAAGCAAACAGTATGCAACCATTGGAATAAGAATAAGGGTCACACACTCACACACCAAAATTCAGTCCCACACTTACACCAGTTATTCAAGAAGAATTGGTGATGTATGCCACAGTAGAGCATACTGTTACCAGGTGAGGTATAACTGGTTAGTCCAGATTAGAGTCGTAAAGAAGCCTCCAGGGGCAAGATTCATGGGTTTCAATTCATCTGCTATGATTTTCCTCTTTTTTTTTTTAGGTTTACATGTCTGTCTTCATTTGATAACTCTTGTTTGTGTGTTTGTCAACTGTTTGTCAGGATGTGGGACGGATGAAAGTTGAGCTGTTTGCCGATGTGGTTCCCAAGACGGCAGAAAATTTCCGGTAAGGAGAAACATTGTTTTGTTTTGTTTTTTTTCATATCTGAGAGATGACATGTCAGGTTTATATGTTCATGTAGATTATTTCTGTTTTCAAAGCCCTACATTATCTTTTACAGGCAGTTCTGCACTGGAGAGTTCAGGTAAGACAAACCCTGTTCTCCTTTTATCAGGTTAAGACAATGCAGAGAAACCTGTTTAACACAGCAGGTTTCTATGAGCCTGGCTTGAATAGCCATTACAACACAGCTGGTTTATCCAACTCTGGGTTTACCTGTTTCACTGAGACAGCAGTGCTGTGCTGCTCATGATCGTCTCACATTCTCATGAACACCTCGCTCAGCTGCAATAGGTGATGCAGAGAAAGCCTGCTTTGTTAATGGCTTGTTAAACTGCAGTGTGTTTTATCTTTACTGTCTCAAACATCTGTCCCGCAGGAAAGATGGTGTGCCCATTGGTTACAAAGGCTGCACGTTCCACAGGTAAATAACATGGCACATTTCCAGTCATTTCCCAGTCAGGCATAAATAAAGTTTATCTTTTCTTATCATATCTGATTTTTATCTTGATTTCTATCTGATGATGGGAGATGGACAGCTTTTTACAATAAGACTACCATTATAAAGGAATCATGTAGTTTATTATGCTCTTTCTGTAAATTGTGAGGCTATGTTCCTCTTGGCTGTTCCCCTAGTAATTTAAGCAAGAAAATGAAAAGTCAGAGCGAGGTCAATGAGGGGTAAAAAGTCTGAGCTACAAAACACTGAAATCTTGTCACTTTCCCTCTGATTATCTGAAACTTAATATGAAATTCTGTGATTTAGAAAATGTTTAGCAGTAATATACCAGTGATAGGCAGTAATATATGTCTACCAATAAGCTAAATGATTAATGTGGTTCTTCACATGAGAACAAAAACAAGCGTCTGAGTAAGGGAAATCATTTGACACTCATAGTTAATAATTTTAATTTACTGATCTCTTAAAGAGCATCCCTGATCCCTGAACCATGATCCTTCATTTGTAGCTGTCTCTCCATCACTGCAGTTACCAGCTATTAACCACCGTCAGCATTTTAATAGTCAACGATATATTAAATGACCATCTTATCACTTTGAGTCCTTGTCAGTATTGTTTCCCTGGCTGTGCAATCAGTCACAGGTGTTGATCAGATTATTCTTCACAATGGATATCTGAATGCCGATGGGATTGCAGCTCTCCAGCTATAACACAGTTGGTGTCCACTTATCCAGTCTTTGTCCCACTGTTCACATATCTGTGTTAAAGTGTTAACAACCAAATGAATAACCTAATTAAAACGCATTTATAAGATAAGATAGACTTCATTGATCCCAGATTAGGAAACCACTGAAAGTTTTTTTTTTCTTCTTTTTTTTTAAAGCACAAAAGTAAGAGGCTGCTACAGTATTTGTAATGATTTCAACTGGACTAAAAACTTCAAGTCTCTGGTTACTTTTTTTTTTTTTTTAGAACTTAATTTTTATTTATTTTGACAACACAACATATTAATTTCCCTTTATGTACATTTTTTTTTTTTTTTAAACCAGCGCAACAAGTCTCTGGTTACTTTTGAAATATCCATTTATATATCATGTGTTAGAACAGATTCCCTATCTCCCTTGGGTTGACTTCTATTTCTGTTTTGCAAAGCAAGAGATTTTTATCTTTTGATCATTTGCCACCTGGATTAAACAGTGGTATAACCATAAACCATAAAAAGTATTACGGTAACTATCCCCCATGGAGACTTCCTTGTTTTATGAAAGTGCCTTTGCTGGACACTGATTAACAGGTGAAAAAAGGAAGAAAGACTTACTGGCAAAGTTTTTCTCCGACAGTTTCCTGCCTAAGGCAAAACAGAATTTACTGATGTTTTCAACTACTCATTGACAGGGTTATCAAAGACTTCATGATACAAGGAGGGGACTTTGTGAATGTAAGTACAAACTAACACCTCATCTTCTATCTGATAAGTCTTCTTGTCACATCTGTGGGAAGAGTAACGTATTCATGGTTTAATGTTTGGTATCAGTCTGTGTTAGCATATATGGCTTTGAGGCTGCAGTAAGTTTGTAGAACAGTCACATTTGAAATAAAGAACCACAACAGTTGTTTTTCTCATGACACAGCAGAGGAGACAGTTCATCTCTGCTTACTGTGAGTGCTTAGGTAACATAAGTAACTGCACATTGAGTAATCCCTGATAGGATTGCTGCTTTGGCGGTATCTATGATAATTGTTCTCAGTGTGAAAGGTAAAAGAAGAATTGCACTTTAAAAGTTAAAAGTTGCACTTTAACAAACCTGAGGCGGTGTAGTTTGCGTCAGTGGATGGAATGTGGTGTAGGAACTGGGCCAACGTGACTCACAGCAGCTTTTTGCACTCCTCTCTAAAGCACCTACATATCTATGCACCATATATTGTGCTTTTCAACATGGCCTCCCAGGATGTTGAACAAACTGCAGTTGAACTTTGAACCGAGCAGGCTGAAATTACTTTTTGGTATGTCTCCCTCTGGGGGATGATGAGAGTAATTACAGCACTGCAGAAACGTGTCCACTTGTCTTACGGCTGGTTGCCTTGTCTCTTGTGAAGGGCGATGGTACTGGTATCTGCAGCATCTACAGAGGACCATTTGCAGATGAGAACTTCCGAATGAAGCACTCTGCGCCCGGCCTTCTGTCCATGGTATGTATGTACATCAATGTACTGATGTCCGGGATACTCATGAATCACTAAAAGGTCTATTGACTTTGACTTCAGCTAAATCAACACTGGATTTCCTGTAATCGTTCTCTACATCCTGCAGAACAAAACGTTAATCAAGACTTGATTAATTCTTTCAAAGTCAACTGATGCCAATCTCTGCAGAGAATGGGATTTGAGTGAGGCATTGAAAGTGAATTAACTGCGGCTTTAATGTGTTCAAAACTGCCATTATCTCTCAGCAGTCTTCCTCTTATCCTCATCAATGCTTCTTTTCAGGCAAACAGTGGTCCAGGGACGAACGGTTGTCAGTTTTTCATCACCTGCACTAAATGTGACTGGTTAGATGGGAAACATGTTGTTTTTGGTGAGCCCCCAGTACAATTTGTGCATTCCTATTCATTTAAATCCATATTTATTTAATTTTATTTGTCTATGTGTCCGAGTTTAATTGTATTGTTTGCAACTGTTTCAGGGAAAGTGGTTGATGGTTTGCTGATCATGAGGAAAATTGAGGTAAAATTATTTAATTATTCATTTATATTTATTAATTGGATGAAATACAAATGTTCACTCTTTCTCTGGCAGGAATAAATCCACAGACAATTCAAACTGATTTGTAAAATGACAAAAATACTGAACAAAACATTGAGTGGAGGGTTCCCACTGAAAATGCTGAAAACAAAAAAAAATGTATTCAAGCCAACACAGCATATAAAGAAACAGAAGAATAGTCTTCCCATAAACACTTATGCAATGTGTTTACATTGAGACGGCCTTGTCTTTGTCATACAACAGTGTATGTCTCTTATTTTTGCAATCATCCCTTAGATCAAAATGAATGTTATGAATGTTATCTCGAGTAATGTAATAAAACCAGTTTCACAAATATTTTAGTAGAGTAGACATCCTACCTACAACTACTGAGGCAGTGTAAACACAATGTTGAATTTCTTCTCTGCAGTTGATTAGTTGTATAAATGCTGTAAAAATTAAAAAGGAGCAGTTATACAGTGTCACTGTAAAAAAAAAAAAAAAAGCTCCATTCTGTGCTCAAAACCTTTGCAGTGGTGTGGAGGAGGCCTGAAAACCAACCACTGACAGTTTGAGTGAATGAAGCTCAGTGTAATGTTTTTATGTTGAGTGTTTTGTCCTAAATGTATGGTCTTTCCTCCCAACAGAACGTCCCTACAGGACCCAACAACAAGCCCAAACTGCCCATCCTTATAGCACAGTGTGGAGAGATGTAACCAGCTTCCTCATTAACACCAATGTAAAAAAAACCATCACCTCTGTACCTCTGACACAAATATAAATCCACATCTTTTTCCTGTATGGATGCCTTCTCCCAGAATGCACAGGGGAGGACAATGTCAAATTCAGCAGTACATCATTTCATCATCAAAATTTAGAATTTTGTTTAATAATCCCAGGCTGACAACTGTATCCAAACCCCATTGGCACTGAAGGGATGTAATAAATATATTGGTTTAAATTTCACTTTGTAAAACTTAATGTCCAGTGCGGGTGTTGATATTTTTCCTCATACACATAAAGACAATGTGTGCTCACTGGTACAATAACTTTCCATATCTTTGGTTACCATGTGAAACATTCTCATTCCTTATGCACAACACTGTGTCTTCATTTATCAATAAAATATTTTACATTTTTATAAACTTTTAGAGGTGATTTTGCCTGATTTTTTTTTTCCTTTATTAAGTTACGATAGTGAGACAGGAGGGTCAGGGCGTGAGAGAGTGGGGATAACGCACTTGTGGGACCGCAAGTCAGACTTGAACCTATGGCTGCTGCAGTTAGGACTTAAAGCCTGTATGGTCTATGCTCTACTCGGTGAATCACTGGGGTGTCCACAAGAGTACATTTGTTATTACTAGTGTCATGAAATATATTTTAATATTTACAGAAGCCATAGTCTCAGACCAACTAAATTATTTTATACATACATGTAGGCCGCTATCAGGGTATTTTACTTTGGTCTGCTGCTTTATCTGCCTTTTCATTCTTGAAATGTACTTAATATCTGTTGTGCTAAGAACAGAGGGTTTGATATCCATGATTGGAAACCTCTCTGAAATCAACTTTGCATTTAAGAACATTGTGTACCCAGTGTATTATGCATTGATTTTGGTAGATTTTACCTTTAGAAAAAGCAAGTATGATGTCTTATTTAGTTTTTAAAGAAATTGCAGTTATCATTGGGGTATTTTACAGAGATGTACAGCCTGGTGAATCCTGAAGTGATAGTGGGCCGATGCCCCAATGCCATGGTGCAGGGGACGGAAGCACTTTGGAGTGAAAAGCACAAGAGTCCTCTAAACCACACACTTGAGTGCCAAGCAATCCCCTGCTGAACTTATGGTTACCTCTTCATGTCCCAGCCATCCATACAAATCCAAGCCCCCAGATCCCCTCCCCCATCCACGCTCTCCCCCTTCTGCCTTGGATCTAGTTCACTTGGCACAAAAGAATCCTTTCAGATGTAGACTCAGTTCTTATGGAGGCAGGAAGAAGGTTTTTTTTTTTTGTGTGTGTGTTTTTTTTTTGGGAGGGGGGTGGGGGTGGGGGGTCTCTTCGTGGGGAGGCTTTCTGGGGTCAATGCTAAAGCCCATCTTTGTGTGGGAGAATGGGGCTTGGCCATTAACACCAAGTTCTTCACACATCAGCCAGTGCTCATAAACAGTGCCAGTGGAGCATTAACATGACAATGGGTGGGGGCTGTGGTGGGGTTGTCTCGCACTCAGTCTGGGTCTGTTTGCTCTGTGCTACTGGAAGTGGGGTTTCTACTCAGGATGGTACAACATATAACTAGTTTACTGCGCTGGAAAATTTGAGTTTACATATTTGGATTCGCTGTCCGTATTGCAGTTTTTGTGCACATTCAAATTAAAGTAGTAGTGTAACCATGTTAAAAAAATAAAAAAAAAAACAGAATAATATTTCTACCAGTGAATTATTTCAGTATGCAATCAAATATCATGCATGGGGTCCAAAAAGAGAAATATTATGGTTACTGTTCATCATAGGTGTCATGCCCTAAGACAGCATTTATCTAAATTACTCAACTATTTGGGACAACAATTATCACATTTCAACAGTAAATCAATCACCAAATTGTTTGTATGGCTACGGCTTTGTTAACTTAATTATTCTGTTGTTACATGCTATTATTTATGCCGACAGACAGTGTATAGGCTGGTGAGAACTTAATGTTCTCTGCAGTGCACCAATGGGCTTCCTCCCTAAATCTTGCATGGTATCATGTATGTTTGAGAGGTACAATCAGTGCAGCTGTGCTGGTGCCTGATGCATTATACATTAACATCATGTTCAGTAAATAAAATATTAACGCCTTCCTAATTCTCCTGTTAATTTAGGTCACTTATACCTCAATACATTTTCCACTCAGTGCGCTCTGGGAAAGTCCACATTCTTTTATTTTGTCATTAGTAATGGCAACTATACTATCAACCCTTCGGTTAAAGTGAGTACTCGGTTTACCAAATTTAAACCTTTTGAAGATTTGAGAGACAGAATTGAAGTTATTTTGCTTGTCAAACAGTTGTTCGAGGTATGGAACTGACATAGCTTGGAACACGCTGTCTCAGTCGTCTGGCTTTGACATCATTATGAGGCAGTGCAAATGGACAGGTACATTTCCATAAGCCAATCAATTTTAGCAAACGCGCACGCCAAACGAAATTGACAACGGTTTTAGCCAATGGGAGCGGATTCGGTTTTCTGTTGAGGATTCCAACCAATAGGAGGAGTCGTTGGGCGGGCCCACTACCAAGAACATTCCCCAGCACAGTTTCTCAGTCTGCCCAGTTCGATCGGCAACGGGAGCGGAAAGAGGAAAGCAGAGAGCCCGAAGGCAGTAGCCCCCACCACCGCCGGCCCAGGTTACCATCTAGCACCGGGAAACATAGCAGAGAGCCGCCGCCGGCAGAAGCCATTACCAACCAGTAGTAACCATGAGCAGCGAGGCCGAGACACAACAACCACCGCCGCCTGCTGCCGATGCGGAGAGCCCATCCAGCCCGGCAGCCGCAGCTTCCGCGGGGGATAAGAAGGTCATCGGTAAGACTACGGGAAATTAGCTAGCTAGCTAACACGGTTTGGGACCCAGTGGAGGCGATGCGGAAAAGCGGCAGTTGCTAACCTTCGCTGGCTCAATCAACCGTTGGTTATCTACGTTAATCTAACACAGTCGTTAACTCAAATAGCATTTTTGGAATTAACAGACGACCAAATAACGGCGATTTAGCCAACAAGACCGCTTGCATTCCTACAGATTTTGGATATTTGTGGGATATGTGTAAAGAAGTACCGGATTTTAGTAATGATTTGATTTTTTTCCCTCGGTAAAGTAAAATGTGTTTCCCTTCGCTGTCAGCTAACAGTTACAGAAACAGTCCTAAAATGTCAGTTGGAGGATGGATCGCGTTGTCCGTATTAGTCCTCTTCTTCTACCTTACTTGGTAATTAAAAATCAGTTAAATACTAACGTTAACCGTTACTTTAAGAAGGATGAATCACATTCAAACGAGAGCAAGCGGGTGGTAATAATATTAATCCTTCAAATTAAATTGGTAATATGTCCTGTTCATCGGCCTCCTAACGTTCAGTATCCGCCATAGAATCCTATGTTGCCGGTTGGCCGTCACATGCACGACCGTTGAAGTTGTATCCAGCTGTTAATAGGACCCTATGCACCAACGTTAATGTCACTCTCAACAGAATTTCAGCTTATCGGGTAACGGCTATTTCAGTCGAGAGGTTAGAAAATACTCCGTATCTTTAATGATGATCAGATCACGGAGGAACACTAAGTTATTTCGTACTGGTCACTTAATCGGCTACGACTGCCGTCGTCGAGCGCAGGCTAACGTTAGCTATCGGCAGTCCCTTTGTTCACACGAAAGAGCCTGTTTCCACGATGGTATTTTTTCACCATAATAGCCGAAACTCACGGACAAACATTTATCTTGTGAACCTGGCGAAACAACCGTATCAGTGTTGGTTTATAGATTCGCAACAATACCGCTGTCAACGATGGTCAATTTTTGCCCGAAAATGAGCCCTATGATCATGGCCTAGGTTCTTCATAACGAGGGTAGCTCGTTGGCTAACGAGCTCATGTTAGCCTAGCCGGCTAGTGTTAGCTATTTACATGGCTGATGGGGCCACCCAAAATGTCCGCCGCATGATTCCATGGATTTTTTGGCTATTTAGTATTATCCTTGTTGAAAATAATTACAACAGTGACGCATTACTGATATTTTTTTAATAACGTCTTTAGTTATAATCAATACTGCCTGGTATGCTACGGCCATTTCCGCTTGCTGGCTCTAATCCAACCACATGGTTGAGACCCAGTTAGCTACACGGCTATGCTAACAAGCCAGCTGGGCTTACTGCCTGCTAGCGTATGCGGACGCGACACTACCACGTGTGAACGCTCCGGCAGTGCGGCTTAAAATGGGGCAGTAGGTCTGTAGTAGTAGTTGAACTTTGAAGCGTTGTCAGCGCCCCCGGGGTTACTATGTTACAATGTTACAACCTCAGATATCTGTCATGTTGCGCTACCGCAGTGCAGACATCGAAAAGAGACTGATAATACGGGTAATAAGACATACTTAGATCTACATGAGGAACGGTGCAGTGACTAATGGCTCATAGTTGTCTTTGGTCATTCCTCACACTAAGTGCAGCTGGCATAGGGCACCCCTGAGCATCAGGATCTATTAAAAGGGTGACAGTTGGGAGTTAAATATAACTTCTGTTCTTCCAAAATCTCCAACCGTGGTCAGTTTCTCATCATCTGTCGTTATTTGATTCCTTTACTGTTTCTCATTGGTTGAGTCTTGTGAAACATAACCTTGTTTGTAACTTTATCATTAGTGTCCAGCATGATATCCTGAAAGAACATTAACACAAAAATGACACGACTCAACCATATAATTGCTTAATCATTTATTTTTACTGCCTTTCTTTGCAGCAACAAAAGTCTTGGGTACAGTCAAATGGTTCAACGTCAGGAACGGATATGGTTTTATCAATAGGTAAGTGAACCCCACCCCCACCCCTGCTTCGTAAAGACCCTGATAGCATCTATGCGTGTGTAGGACCATTCCCAATCCTATTATGGCTTTGATTTGCTTACAAAGCTTACCAGACGATTTGTCCATGGGTCTCCATACGGTTGTTCAGTACTTGATTAATCTGGTTGAGTTGCATTTTATTGTATTATGTGGCTTAACAGAATACTGCCAGCTAAGATGTAACTGAGAGTGGTTTTCTTCTTTTGTTTAGGAATGATACAAAAGAGGACGTTTTTGTACACCAGGTAAGTTGTAGATATGTTTACTTTCCTAACTTTTCTCAGCTTTCACAAATACAAAATCTCACATCCTAGCTTTTTTGTGATTTCAGACAGCCATCAAAAAGAACAACCCGAGGAAATACCTTCGCAGTGTTGGAGATGGAGAAACTGTGGAGTTTGATGTAGTCGAGGGAGAGAAGGTACATTCAGTTTTTGTAACTGACAAAAGTTCTGATTTTAATTTACAGCCTCTTAGAAAAATACATACTCGTAATAGCGATTTAAAAACCATACATTTGGGAAATTACATTGTTTCAAATATTCTTTCGTGCACAGGGGGCAGAGGCGGCAAATGTCACAGGCCCAGGAGGCGTTGCAGTCCAAGGAAGTAAGTATGCTGCGGACAGGAACCGCTACAGGCGCTACCCCCGACGGAGGGGCCCTCCTCGTGGCGGAGAGTACCCAGACAATTACCAGAGCGACGGAGAGGGTGAACCTGGCAGCGGAGGCCGTGACAAAGGCGGCAGCAGCAGAGAAGGGGGAGAGAGCGCCCCTGAAGGAGACCAGCAGCCACAGCAGCGCAGACCCACTTACCCTGGCAGACGGCGCTACCCGCCATACTTTGTACGTAGACGCTACGGCCGCCGGCCCCCGTACACCAACGCACCACGCGGAGAGATGACTGAGGTACGCCGTCACAGGGCTACTATCCTGAAGCAGGCACCCAGCTGTCCCGTGAACAAAGTCGAGAACCTTGATATGTTAATATCATACACGGCTTTAAACACTCTCCTTTTTTAACACTCACGTGGTTGTGAACAAATTAATGATTGGTGTATCGGGGGTCTTGCCAACATTTTTGCAAACCAATTCAAATAGGCCCCTCGGCAACGGCAACGTTGTACTCTATCATTCTCAACATTGATTGGCTACCTGGTCAGTTTCATCACTATTTGATGAAGAACACATAAACATGTTCGCATGTTTTCGTGTGGACCGACTCTGGAAAAGCGGTGTATTACTTGCTGCTTGATCTGTTTGCTTTCAGGGTGGTGAGGGTGACGAGAGCCAGGGAGGTCCAGACCAAGGCAACAAACCAGTGAGGCAGAACTACTACAGAGGCTTCCGACCAAGGTTCAGACCAAGTTTTGCATGTTGGCTTCATTGACGCAGAGCTGCAATAATGGGAGAGCAAAGCATTGGATTGTCTGGATTGTAGCATCGAGTCCACCAAACTAAATGCAAGGACCCTTGAATAATAACTGTTGCCACCTGTTTTGGCCCCAGAAGCTCTCCTTTCATTGCAGCCTAACCTCAAAGTGCAGCTGTGCATCCAAATTTGCCTTTTTTTTTCTCTACACCAATTCAGTAGTAATTGTCTTGAAAGTATAAAATTGCATCTTGTCTCAGTTGTTGTGTTCTTTGCATGACATCTTCACTTCTTTATCATTGTGTGCTTCATGTTGGCTGACAGTCCTCTTGTCTTGCTCTCTCCAGGGGTCCACCCCGTCCCAGACCGGTGCGGGACGGTGAAGAGGACAAAGAGAATCAGGGTGGCGAAGGTGGTCAAAACCAACAGCCCCGCCAGCGGCGCTACCGCCGTAACTTCAACTACCGCCGCAGACGCCAAACCACTGGTGAAAAGCCCAGCCCCGGCCAGGAAAAAAAGGAGGCCAAGACAGGAGGTGACCCATCTGCAGAGAAAACGTCCGCTCCCGAGGCCCAGCAGGGTGGGGCTGAGTAGGAAGCAAACTGCCCACCGGCACCTACCATCTTTTACCATCGTCCGGGTAAGTCCGTTATCCCATGATGGCTGATGGTTCTGATTGCCTCGGCTGCATGATTATTCAGATTCAACACATGGAATAGTGCAACTCAAACATTAAGGTTCAGCAGTTGCCTTTAATTCCCCTACTAGGCCTGCCTGCCTAGCTTGTCATTGCACTTTTTTTGGCTCTGTAATGAATGATCCAAAGCATGAGGTAATGCAGTGGATTTGATAAAGCAAACTGTCTGGCACTGTAAAGCCTACTCGCTATTGTCTCACTAACATATGAGCAGTCGCTTTAGCCTTTGCATTCTTTTTCTGCTATCTGGTGATGATGCACATTTTCAGGCAACTCATTACATAGCAATCTACACAACAAAACCCAAATGATTGAAAATGTCAAATAAAACTAAAATAAATTGTGACAGATGACCAGTGGACTAATTTGCAAATTTTCTGCTTTTTGTCTTTACAGTTTTTTTGTCAACAAGAAGAAACATCAAACAAGATCTGAGCAATAAAGATTTGACTTGACGAACGTCACAAGCTTGCACCATGCATTTGACCAGATTACCACCGATTGCCTGCAGAATCTATGCAGACTTGTTTTTTTTCCATTATTTTTATGTGACAGCAACAAAACGTTTTGGGGAAACAGCAAATGTTTTTCTAAATCTGTCCTAAGTTTTTACACCAAATGGTTTTTAAAGAGAAAATGGAATTTGATATCTGGTCAGTTTGACATTTTTAAATAACTTTTTATGTATTCAAACATTTTAACAAAATGCAAGCTCAAATAAAAGTCCAGAAACCAGGATTCTCGAGTGGTCGTTTTATTTTTCAAGTATATTATTTCTACACGATGGCACAAACCAGAGTTGTTTTCTTTCAGTTACATACATTTACACCAGGCCACCATGTGTGGTGCAGTGAATATTTAATGTACCACATCCAACAATAAAATACTTTATCATAACCCACATTTTTAAATGGCAAATTCCTACCAAAACAGTGGTTACAAAGACTAGACAGCATCTATATATGATACTAACACAGTTGTGACACAAATATAACCAATGTTTAGCACTACAAAGATCAAGTTTCTCATTTAGCGGGTAAGGTAAAGATTCTTTAAAACAAAGTGTAGGAAATGCACTTCACTTAACATTTTCTAGCTCCTGGAATTGAAATAAAGTCTGAAGCTACATTTGAGGTTCATTTACTACAACCAGTAAGTTTAAAAATTACATTTACACCAGTATAACAGTAGTATTGTACAAGGTAAATGAAAATACTACTACTGCATATTTCTGTTTTCCACTCAGGTGCTAGAATGGCTTTCACGCTTTCCTTATCCTTGAACATCCCTTACGTTAGTAATGGACCTCTGGGACAGAAATGTGTCCCCCCGTGTTCAGTGTAATTCATCAGTGTGTCAACACAAACTGAAGACAGTGAGAATCTCATGTCTGCTAGAAGGCATATCTCATTTTGTCCACTCCCTGCACGTCCTTGTACTGCAGCACTGCCATTCAAACATTGGTCTCTTTGCGCAACCGCTTCATGCGCTGCACATTGTTCTCCATTGCTGTGGGGTTGGTGATCTCTGTGGCACAGTTAGCAGGAAACCAGCCTCTCTCTCCGTCTCGCATTCTCTCTCCGTAGCACCAGGCTAGGAAGATTAAACAGCAGGACATTTCAATGAGTTTTCTTGCATCTTTTTTGTGGGGAGTAGATGAGGAGACACTGAGTTATATTAGACCTATTGACAACCAAAGCCTCACCTTCCTCCTCCTGTAGGACAATGACGAGCTCAGCCTGTTGTAGCCCCAGCTCATCTAGCTCCTTTGGCATGTAGGCTTTAGTGGCCTCATACTGTGGCATACCTGAAACACATTCACATTAGTCTATGTGGTGAAAAAAAACCAAAGCTTTACTGTTAGGTACAGTATCTCTTACTGGATTTTATGTAAGTGATTCAGCATTTAAGGTTCTTTACTTATTTCCTGTAAAGACTGGGGCACCTTTTTGAACAATAAAAACATGCTGATTGAGCCCATGGCATTGCTTCCTGGGATGCGTCATCTTCCCTGGAAAGGCACACCCTTTGATAAGGACGTCACATCAGTGCTATCACGCACTCTTTAAATAACAGCTATAGCACAAACACCATAGTGTCCCCATGGCGTTTAATCCTTAACAGTTAGCCATTAACAAGCATGTGTAATTGTATGAACAAGAACGGCACTGATTAAATAAGGAAAATATAAAGTTTAATATCCATTCATTTCATTTATTTGGCCTTCAGACATATGGGATACTATTGGTCCTCTGTAGGAATCTGAATGCTTGTTCCACAACTGTCATGCCTTGAAATCCATACTGCGGATGTCCACAGTATGTATACACACACATTGTGGCTTTAGAAAGTGCCCAAACCTGCTCCATTTGTGCACACTTTGTTGTAGATTTCTTTTTAAATAGCTATTTTTGTCCATTTGTCTCAACCCTATAAGCCATAATAACAAGTGGAAACTATAGAAAATGTTCACATTTATTGAAAATCAAAAATTGGCTACAATGGCGGCAATTAAAGCATTTGCTGCCACCACCTGGACAACATGCCAGGTGATGAGCAGCCTAAGGTCTCTAGTTCTGACCAGAGTTATATTGTGTATCAACAAGCCAAAGATGTTTTTTTCCCTCATGCTTTGAGTCTTTGAAATGCTATCTGACAAAGTGGGCTGCCATATGCCTCCTTTTCTGACCGACTCACTAACGGGCAATGTTGGCACACAGTTCAAAAGCCTGGCAAAGCAGGGAGAACCTGTGTAGGTGTGAGGAAGATTTTATTTTGAACAGTTTACAGACTCATTTGAAATGGAAAATGCAAAACACCCTTAAAGGCCAAAACAAGTAATTTACACATGAGAGGTACAAAAGCAGAGTTGTCATTGATTGGAATATTGAAGATTGAGGTCTAATTCAAGGGTGACACCCTCGGTAAATGAAGCATACTGACTTACCATCTGAAGAAGTGATGACACCTCCCCACTCATGCTCTGTAAGAGCCACTATCCACCGAGCCCTGTCCATCCTTGGCAACAGAAACAAAACAAACACTCACAGTAAATGCCACATCCAGTACAGTTGTCTTTTCTGAATTAATTAAATGCAGGGGAGCACTTCAGGTTGGAGTTCAGACTTCTGTCACCAGGGGGCGCCAGACACCAACGATCAGCTCTTTTTTAAAGGTCATGCAAGTGAATGATTTTTTTGGATGTGACACATGCACAAGTTTCTCAGAGGCCATCTTAACTATAATGCATCAACATTGGATGTTTTTCTTAATTTATGTATAAACTAATGTTTGACAGAATCACAGCCTGCATCGTCTACTATTCCAGAAGAAACTGTACCTAAAGTCATCTTTTAATACTCAAATCTTCCATCATGGCTGATGTAGGATGAGAGCAGCAGTACCTTGAGTCTGCCACCAGGGAAATGTGCTCTGATCTCCCCTCACTGTTCTTGCTCATCAGCAGTTTGAAGGAAAGATAGTGGTTGGAGCTCTTTCCAGGCGAGGTCGTCCGTCCCTCAGTCTCCCCCCCAGCCTCCACCTTCACGTTCTCCAGAGTGGCGTAGTCCATCACAACAAAGCTCTCCTCACTGCATGTAGACAGTTTTTACTAGTATTTACATTTATTAGCTAATTTTCTTTAACAGGCAAAAGCCATTTTCTTCTCTGGTCACAACAAGTATGGACATTTACAGATATAATGTGACAATAATTTTTGTGAGACATTATAGTGCAGCTAAAAAAGTTGAAAACTGCATTCTGCAACTATCTGCTAACAGCATTTCCTCCTATTAGCACCTGAAGACCAGGTCACAGTGCTGACTCTACAGCCCTTAAAATGACTCCAGTGTTGTGGGTCACTCACTCCTCTGAGCTCACATTGTTTGCTTTCTCCCTAACTCAAAACAGAAAGCTGTGCTCAGTCACAGTAACATGCTGAATGCAAGATTGAAGAATCTCAAGTATGCACACGCACCACAGCCATACACTATCCTCTCTCTGTCCCCGTCCTCTTTGTTTTTTCATTTTCCCTGCAAACCAGCAGCTGGACCTATTTAGTGTCCAGGAAAGATGTGATCCTGGAGTTTCTTCTCTCCAGCCCCCAGTTCAGTTTAGTCGACTCCCAACAGTTCTTTTTATTTCAATCTCAAGTGGTTCTATTATTTTATACTTAATGTCTAAATACTATATCCTTGAGAACATTTACTGACATTAATGTGGTTTAGAATGAGAATAACATTCACATCAAACTGTGCCTTTTAACTCCACTGACCTCTTCTTCTTGGTAACAATCAGTACGTCATTAAAAAGAAACAGGTAGTAGCTCCTGGTGCTGAAAGCCCTCCAGATGCTGAGCTCCTCAGAAGAGAAAGTCACCTCGCCACGCTTCTTCAGCCACCGTGATGATGACACCAGAGGAAACGGCTGTGGGGACACAAGATTTGTGCAGGTTAGCAAAAGGGGGAGAGTCCCATTGTGAGTTAGGGTTAGGGTTAGTCCCACTGTGTTTCTGCCGTTTACATCCAGACCAATAGCCAATATTTCAATGTCAAACCCCGGAAGCACTGTTTTCCGACCCTCACCTTGATTTTACCAAAATCCATCTGCTTCTGGATGGTGTACATCTGCTCTGTCCGCTCCATCCGCCTTGCTCCATCATTGCAGCTAGAGACCAGCTGTTGAGATATTCATCACAACAACGAGGACAATCAAGACCATCAGAACGTATCGGCTTCACAGTCCCCAGCTCATGAGGTCATAAAACAGCTGGAGATTCAGCACAAAAGCAGAGCTTATTCACAGCAACTCTACCTTACTGATGGCATTTAGTGCCCAAACAGCAGCGAAGTACTCCGCTGTCGTGTCTGGAGTTTTCTGGCAGATTGTCTGTGTGGAGAAAAGAAAGACATGAAATCCCCTAATGTACTTCTGTTGGCAGTATCGCCCTACCTCAGTCCGAATATGAGGCTCCTAAATCACTGACAGCCTCTGATCATTAAGTCCAGCACTATTCATGCACATGTTGAACACAAAGTTATGGGTTTGTGTGATCCTAAAAAACACACTTAATGAGGTTTTCACTCAGTTTCCAAAATCTGAGGATGAGTCATAGATAGATTATAGATACTGTTCTGCTAAAAGTCTTTGTAGAGGCACATGTTTGAGTACAAACTACAAGACCATTACAACATTATAAGGGTTTACAACATACAAAATATAACTCATTTTACGTAAAACATTTTTTTAGTTGCTGGAGCAAATTGTTTAGCAGGTGGTTCATGCGAGGGATTCTCCAGGTTAATGTTCTAAAAAAAACACCACCTCCAAGATCAGATACCTGGTCCAAATTATAGGCGCCAGTGGTCCAAAACCCAGGAAGTGTAAATGTAATTACATTACATGAACCTGCTGGAATGAGCCTTTGCTTCTTTTTTTAGGTTTGAGAGCTGTGACTGTAGGACAGTAGAGGTTAAACTTACATCCATCAGCAGAGGCAGTCTGGTCACTCGCTGCATAGGGAGGATGAGGAAGGAGATCATTGGGAGGCCTCCGCATTCACTGCTCCCTTCGATTTGCTTCAGGGTCTCTTTGAAAGCATTGTTACTGGTCCTGCACAGACAGAAAGCAGAATGTAGCTTTAGCTCACTACAGAAACTCGGCGGTGATGTAAACAGTTTGTTGTGCTACTCACAGCAGCTTCTGCAGCGTCCTCTGTTGGAAGGTCTCATTGGAGCAGTAGACGATGTAGGGCTCAAAGTGGTGCGCAGCGTGGTTCTGAACGATATCGCTAATATCTCGAATCACTGGACCATCGTAGTGACGCCGCTCGAGGTCCTCAAAAAAACTAAAAATAGAGAGAGAGGAGAGGGGTTAGTAAAAAAAAAAAAAAAAAAAAAAAAAAGAAGTGAGGGGTATGTTTTCTGCCTACAGACTGTTTTCAGTGCAACAGCTGTTTTAGTGACGCATTGAGTCTGAACTGAGAGTGAAAATGTATTAGTACATTTGCACCATCAATGCACGGATGAACTTATCACTGTCATGAAACTGACATTGATCATCTAATAAAACTAAAAACTTAAAGCTCTAGAAAGTAAGATTCTATGCCTTTGTCCAACCCAAGTAGGTCACGTGAGCCTATTTACATTATGTGTCCTCTGTTGTATCTCTGGAAACAAAATACTTTCTGAAATCAGTGAACACTGACAAATGTGAACTTCAGAGCAAACCCACCAGACTGATCATTTTGACCTCCCAATTATCTTAAAACAACTTGCGTACATTTTCATTTCTATTTTAATACACTAACAAAAGGAGGCCCTTTCTGACTTGACTGACTTGAAAGAATTTCAGCCCCACCCTTGCAAAGCAACTTTTTTAACAAAAAGGAGTAAAATGACACCTAAACAACAGCCCAACCCAGGAAGCAACTCCAGGACGCATTTAAAAAAACTCAGCTACTGTAAGTCAGACATGTCACACAGCAGCGCCGCAGTCAGACAACTTCTGCCTTCCAGTTCACGTTTTCACTTCTACCTTAAAAAAAGACAACAGAGGGAGTTTCAAAGGCAGACAGACACTTCTGTTGCTGCTATAACCGAATCTGTTTCTATCCAAAGTAAAGTAGCCAGCAATGCATAGAGCAGCACAAGCTCTCAAGCACATTACCATCTTACAGGCGGGAATACCATTCAGAGAAGCAAGGCAGCAGAACCAGTTCAGCTTGCATGTTTTAACATGTTGATGGAGCCTACGGGATAGTGAAGACATGCTAAGGGAAAGCACACACACACACATGCCTCCATTTAAAACCTGCAGATATGCAGATAAAGCAACAACCCAGTACACCAATTCACACACAGATAGCATCATCAAGTCCTTTTCTACAAGGTGGCGAAAATCCAACCAGTTCTCCATCAGCCATCAGCACATCTCACATAGCTACACAAGTGAGACTGTCAGGGTAGAATAGAATAGAAAATAATAGAATACAACTTAATTTATCCCAGACGGCAATTCAGTTTTGCAGCTACCATTATTACATACAATATTCATTCGTTCAACACATTAATTAATTAGTTTGAAGTCAAGTTGAAAGTCAAGCCCCAGAACAGAAACAGCATACATGATCATATTATACTAAAAACGAATAAATAGTTAAATAAGTAAGTAGTTAATTTAAGGGAGCAGTCAACAAGAAAACATGATATCATAGATTTAAAAAAAAAAAAAAAGGGTGCTGTACCCACCGCTTGCTGACTTGGTGGATGACAGAGATGTTGGAGAAGAGGTGATGGTGCTCTGTCGCCGTCATTGTTTTTTTCAGTGCTTCATTGCTCTTGAAGTGACTCACCAGGATGCCCAGGCTGTGCAGGTACGAATGCTCGGAGGTGATTATCTCAAAAATGGCCTGTGAAATGACCACACAGAGCGAAAATGACGTGGATGTGGAGGAAACGGTCACATTTACAATATGTACTTTTCATTTTGTCATGATATCAGCAATCAATCAGTCAATCATTATCTCTACAGCACTTTTCATACAGGTTAGTGTTTCCCAAATGACTAACAAGCAACAAATCAAGTAAGAAAGCTGAAATACAATTAAGAAGATATAAAAAGCTTTTATAACATGAGCAAAAACAAGAAAGCGCATAAAAAATGTTTCATTAAATAATTCGTAAAAATAGAATAAAATATCATTTAGAACATGATCACAATTGTGTGACTAATGATTGACAACTAGATTTACAGTAATTAACATCCCAAGCTGAAGAGGTGCGTGCTGAATTTACACTTTAAAGCTACAACGCCTCTGGCTGCTCTCAGCTTCTCTGTGGAAACTGTTCCAACAGCTCAGAGCAGGAAGGCACAACAGACTTGAGCCAGAGGACCTGCGAGACCATACTGGTTCATGGGCTGTGAGAGAATGTGAGACATGTTTATGACTTAGTTAGGACACTTGCTACCATAGCGCTGACCCCCCACAGAAAACACCAGCAGCTAACAAAAAAGGTCCAGAAGTGGATGACACCTTGAGAGTGGTTGATTTGTAGGTGTGATCAAGGTACGGCAGTTCTTCCTGTATGACAGTATAAATATTTTGTGAAGAATCTTTATTTAACTTCTGCTGCTTGTGGTCATGATCGTAGGTGAGCTATGAGGCGGTGATGGCACACCTCCCACACCACTGTGAGGACCAAAGGGCATTAGCTAAACTGAATCAAGAACACTACTTCCTGAAAATCTTGGGTCACTCTTAATGCTTCGGGCTGAAAATTCAGAACTTCACAAAAGAACAGTGAATCATTTTTAGTGCATACTGACTCTGGTAGAGCTCCCCTATGACTTGGCTGAAAAAAGTGGAATGTGTTTTCTGTTCAGATCTTCCTGATACTACAATATTACAGCATGCATAGTCGAAGAGCAATGTCTCTTAGTTGATCAAAGTTTCATAGCCCCAAACTTCACCCTAGTACTTTAATATCCATAAAATGTAGCGTTAACACTGGGGTGATGAGCTGCCATGAGATCACCCTGCTCAAACACTACACCTAGACCCATTAAGTGACCAACAGTACAAAGGAGCAAAACAAGCACCTGGCCCAGAGTGTGATTACACTGGCAGGGTGTGGCCTTATTCAGGGACCACAGTGCACACAGGGTGGACCTTTGGTATTGACACAACATCTGCACTTGTGAAGAGAAAGAGAAAATATACCCTCAGACACTTCTATGTAGGATATGTAGGACCTGCTTTCCAGTTGTTGTTGTTTTAAGTAAATGTAACCAGCCTTGATGTTATACAGACATCTATCTATCTATAATGAAAGTGAGTTGCACTAGGCTACAGGAAATTTAGGATCTAGTTATTTTCATGGACTTAAGGTATCACAGACTCTGTTCGTTTTTCATTTGTCTTTTGTGTGAAAGTGCAACACTTCATCGGTGGAGAACCATATATTACTGTAAGAACCATTCGTGACGACTGCAAGGTTTTATTATTCCAGCTCACTGACACAGAAACAACAGATAGTGTAAAAAGAGACTGAACAACACTGTGAACCTGCATCACATGTTGTTTTGTTAAAATGCTTGTTCTATTTAAAGTGCATGTTTCTATGTTGAAATGTTATGAACATGTTACTGTGCCCAACTGCAAATGAAAAATGTCTTTAAAAGTCTATTGGAATCAGTGTGGCTCCTGGATGCTGATAAAAAAAAACAGTGAGTGAGTGTAAAAAAAAATACTTTGACCACTGAGCTGCATTGGACCTGTTGTATACACAACTACATAATGGCACACACACACGCGCACACACAACTTACCTCTTGTCTCTTTCTTTCCTGAGGTGTGATCATTGTGAGGATTCCTGTGTCCTTCACCTTTGCAAGACATTCAAAAAGAAGTTAAGTTGTCACATTATGCAATCAAGTCTGCTTTGTCATTGATGTTTAAAAATGTGATCATCAGCAGCCTGTCAGTCAGCTTCAGTGGATGTTCTGACATCTTAAACAGACACAAGGTCGTGGGGTGTGTACGTTTATATCAGGCTGATTTCAGCTTTCATATTGCCCCTAATTATACAAAAGATCAGAAGACCGACACACTGGCTGCCAGTGTTCTCTGCTGGAGGAAGTGATGACTGAGATGAATTTATGTACACTTACACTACTGTATGTATGCGCTTGGTTGCACACACTTTGCATGTCAGTAAGAGGTTTACCTGTGGGAGCTGGCTCCAGGTGAGCTGTGCTGGCCGGTAGCTCTTCACCACGATGCCCTGGTCCTCCACGGGAGGCTCCACCACCACAAAGTCATCCAGCAGCTCATCCTGGTTGGTGGAGTGCAGTCCACGCTCACGGATCTCCTGGTAGAGGCGTGGGGTAGCTGTGGATTGCACAGGCATCAACAAACATCCAAACAGGATTGTGAGATGTGGAGATACGAACATGATTCATAACCACAGAAGCAGGAAATACATACAACAAATAATAAAATGAGGTCAAAGTTGTTATTCCCCCATTATAAGTGGTTTGTAAAGCATAGAAATGAAAGTAGGACCCCTAACCTTAACCCAAAGTAGAGATATCAATCAGTTCCTAATAACATGGCCCACATTGAGAGTTAGTAAAAGTTAAAGCAGAAGTAAGTGGTCCGGTCGTTTTCGCTAATGCTGCGTTCCAGGCAGGCTTTTGAAATCGTAAATTACAGCTTCAAGTCACAACTTACGACTTTGTATCGTTCCAGGCAACCCACTCGTGTTTTTCCGACCTGTTTTACCGGTGAAAGTCACTATAACGGCCACTCGTAACTTCCGACCGGTGAACTCGTACCAGATCGAACTGGTACGACTTCACAGGTCGGAAAAATACGAGTTTCCTTGAACGCACCATAACAGTCCTCGTCCCTACGTCGCCACATTCACGGCGTCCCTTGGCTGCACACACAGCCCTGCATGCCGTTCTCTCTCCTCATTGGATAAAAACTGTAGGATACGATAAATGTTTTCTCCTCGACTCAGAGCAGAGCAGAGTGACTGAAAGACCCGTGTTTCGGTCCAAACACTCCATGTAAGTGATTGCTGTCGGAAGATATAACTATTTAAGACTTATATTAACACAAATATATCACTTACTTCTGCTTTAATTAAGGGTCACAGGTTTGATTCTCTCAGTATTTAATGTACAGGGAAAAAAAGATTCAGTGCTTCTGTTAAATGACCACCCTTCTTCTTGAAATGTTTGAGATCAGATAAAAACACTCCTCATCGACCAGAAACAAGCAGAAATGTTTCTGTCAATTCAATTGCACATACTTAATGTTAACATTGTTAGAGAGTTCGTTCTCAGGCAGCTTCATCCCCCTAAAAGGAGATACTTCAATAAAAAAAACTTCTCAAATCCACATAATTAGATCTGAAAATGTCTTTTGATCACAACAGCGTCCTGAGATGCAGAACCAGCGTCCACCTTCAGGACAACAGAGCCTCAGTATGCTGGGAGTGTAGTGTACAGAGGGAATGATTTCCTGTTTGATCCTCCCCCTGCTCCCTCCAGGGATTTTCTCTTTCTCAATAGATATGACATTTAGATTATAGCATCCACACGTCAATTCCAGGTAACAAGTCACAATCATTTCTGGGATGTTCTAGGACGTGTAATTACATTGCGAGCAAAACACCAAATGTCATTGTTTTTTCCCCCCAACTATTTGTAGTCCCGTAGCCAAATTTAGAGCAACGGACAGAGTGACACATTGGTGAACGTACCGTCTTTGAAGGAGCCACGATGCTTCTGGTTCCTCTTTCTCATCAGGGTTCTCTACAGGGAAGACAGCAGTGTTGTCTGAGTTTATTACTGTGGAGTACTTGTGCATCAATCATACCTTCATCATCTTTTCCCCTCCTAATATCTTATTGTCTTTACAACAGTGCTTCTCTTCTGTAATCCTCAAATGATGCATGCTTTAATTACAATGTGGTAAAACCCCCCACAAGACCTTGCTCAACACTAGTACAGCTCTGGAAGACAGGAAGCAGTTACCATGTTCCCTATGACTAAAGCAGAATTTGACAGAGGACTGGCTATGCTGGCTGTGAGCTGTGAGACTATTAGAAGAACAAAACTGTATCGACTAGGCTCCGTTTTCATGTTAAGTATGTTCTGGCTGTGAAGTCGCTTTTTTAAATCAGTTTTGCTCATAATAACTCATCACTTTCTAAATAAACACACATAGTTGATCTACAGATCACTTCATTGCTGGAGAATGACTGCTACTGATTACCCCACATTGTGAAATATATCCTGTTAAATTCCGTTAAATATACTACGAGTTTATCGTACCCCGCTGGTCTTTCTTCCTCAACCTCTTGGGCTATCTCACCTTGCGTCCAGGGCTGCGAGCTGGAGAAGGGCTGGGTGCTCTGCCCTCTTTGACAGGTTTCAGCGTGGCCATAGTCCCTCGTCCTGCCGCCATGGCATCAATATCCAGGCTGGTCACAGCTGCTCTGTACGACTTGTTCCTGCGGTTCCTCCTCAAAGAAAAGCCATCTCCATCACTGTCATAGTCCTCCCAGGACAGATCCGGCCCCTGGGTCGAGTGTCGGCTACGAGTCCCACTGCTGGAGTGCTCCAGTCCTATTGGGAACGTGACCACGGTGGTGTGGTGGCGGTTCTTAGGTCGGCTAGATGTTGCTAAACTCTTGGGGATGAGTTGGTGGGTGCCGACCTTCATTGCTGCGGGAGTCTGGGTGCTCAAAAGCACCTGCTGAGGCACCGCAAGCTTATCTGCAGCACCTTCTTTGGTTGTGGATGTTTCTGTTTCCAACTGAGGTGTGGAGGGTTTTTTTGGCTTGCAGCAGTTGTCACCTGGCTCACATATATGCAGTTCTGTTGAGAAATGGCTCTCCAGCATTATAGGGGCCGGGTCGCCCTTGCAGCTGTCTGACTGGTTTTGGGACATGGTGTTCTCTTGGCCGTGACCACGGCCCGGTCTTCTGAGCACTTCAAAACTTACAACATTGGAGGAGTCTGAAGAGGAAGGAGACAACACAGCCTTTGTATGAACAACTAGGAGACATGCAGAAACCTCAAACTAGAGCAGATAACATAGCAGAGAACATACCTTAACATACAGGCAAAAGGAAAACAGAAGGGTAATAGAGATGGATAAGGATAAGCCTTGGCATTTATCATTAACATTTATCATTTAATTGTCAGTTCCATATCCCCCCTATAAAGTCTTAGATATTACACAGCAGCCTACACCAGGTTAAATGACCCTACTGAGTGCGGCTTTCAGATGTAACCTATGATCCAGTTCCCCACTCACACACAAACACAGTTGGAGAGAGCAGCCAGTTGTGTCAGTCCGCAAACTCACATTAAGACACTCACACATGACTCACAGCATCTTCCTACACTGCACTGCACAACACAAAAGAACATACTAAGACCTGCTCCAACAAATCCGTGCACCACAGAAACTACAGCACTTTTCTACTTTTTATCTGGTCATAAAAATAAAGACACACCTGGATCCAACCTTCATAAACGTAGCTATTATTATTGTAGTCTTAAAATGTCATTCTTTACAGACAGTAAGAAACTTATTTTACATTCTACAGATATGATACTAAATTATAAATGAGTTGCTTGTTTCTCTGCTCAGTCTCAACTTTCCAATAAGTTCTCCGCCTGAAAGACGGATTAGGCTGGGAGAAAAAAAAAATGTCTGCCTCACATTCCCATGGCTCAAAACAGCGAGGTGACACGCAGTTCAACAAACACCGACAGTCTTGAGCTCTGTGGCGGTCGTCTTACCCGAGAGGTGAGCGTCACAAACACCGGCGGGACTCCGTAGAAATGACACCACAGTCTGGGTCCAGATGTGTGAGCCAGCTGTGGCCACAGAGAGAGGGAGTAGGTAAGAAGTGCGGCTTGAGCAGCAGCGGTCTCACTCCTGCGCTCCTGCTCCGTCTGTCACATATTTCTTCTTACACACTTCACTTCCTCCTCTGTTTGCGGGCGCCCATTAAACTCTGCCGCTGACGTCACCACAGGTGAGCCTCAATCAATCACAGGAAGGCAAAAGTTCAGGTAAAAGTGAAAAAAAAGAGCTTTTACAGAGTGGAAGCTCGAATCTTTGGGTTTTAACAAGTTAATCTTCTCCATATAAAACACAATCAGTTTCAATTAAATGTAGAAAGATCAAAGTCTATACGTTTGACCTTGGGACATAGTTCCAATCCTTATATAAAGGTAAGAAGATAAACTCTTCCTTTTACTTTTCATCAAAATTCATTATCTCTAATGTTCGTTTAACTTATTTCACCTTATCTGCCTGGATGACACTAGCTCTTTGTCTCCATCTGGTGGCCGACTGTTAAACAACTGCGCGTGTAGATAATAGGCCTACATATTATGATATAGTAGGCCTTTACACACATACACACACTCATCAAATTGTTCAGTCTTTCCCAAATGTAGCTAAAGGTTTTATTTTACATTTGTAATCTGTGGTTATAAGTCTTCAAACACAGACACAGATCATGGTCTCTGGAGAAGAATCTATAATCTTTATCTAACGGAGTAGGCTACATGACACTGACTGACTGACTGTGACAGTTTTTCCTCTGTGATCAACACAGTGTATGGTCTATCACATTTTCAAAATAAAATCAATTCCACCAATTAAAAGCTCTACTTCAAAGTAAGAATACTTCATGGAAATGTGGAGTCCAAGGGGCAATATTCGTCTCTAAGTGTAGACATACATTTTAGAAATACTTTCATTACTGTACACCCCTGGTGATTCTAGGCTACATTATCTTACCTCAAAGTTCCTGACATTGCAGTCAATTTGCATAATCCTTACATCATTTCTATAATTGTTTCCAATGCACTGGCACAAACAGAGGCCTCATAAGTCTGGTGAATCATCGTCGATCATGATGGGCTTCTGGTCTCTCATTTATTAATTTATCGTTTTACAACTCCAGTGGATTTTATTGTACACGTGTTTGTCCTCGGCAACACAATAACATACTGAATTTAGGTGATTTAAGATTTATTTCTTTTTATTTTTAACAGTCTGAAAATATAATTAAACATGAATTAGCCAACGTTCTATTCAAGCAAGGCTGAGACATGTATTATAATGCAATGTGGAAACAATGAATGACAAAATTCTGGGAGGGTTACTAAATACAGAGTTATATGGAGAATATATACATACACACATATATGTATGTATTGAAAATCAAATGGCAATGACGTTTACATCATTTTCAATTTCAACATCATATGGCATCCGATAAAAGTGAATTAGAATATTTGCAAATGATTCCCAAACCAGGATCACGTCTTTAAAGACAACATGTGTACACTCAATATCCTACATCTGTAAAACTTTACATACAAGTTTAGTAAACATAGAGAATATTTTCTATCATGTGGGAATACCTATGTGTGACATTTAGAAAGAGACAGCTCTCACCATTTACATATTCAACCCCACATTGATGAACCAATGGCCAAAAACATGTGAATCCTGGGAATTCTTGAGGCTTTTTCAACCAGAGAAATCGTGACTATGAAATTATCTGTATCATATTCAACTTTCTATTTGTGTCTCATGTTATACAGTGCATTGTATAACTTTTGTTAATAATAATTATTTTGATCAGGTGTCTAATAGAACCAGACTCTTCACACTATTGGCTGCAGCTTACAAAAACACTGCCACTATCTAAGGAACGGTACCGTTTGATGTTACAGCTGTTTCTTGCAGACAGAGAGCACTGTGAAAGCAGATCTGCTCATCAAACATTCATCTTCCAGGTTAGTGGGACAAAGGCTGGAACAGTACACAGGACAAACTTTGCTATACTCCAGGGATGTCTGCTGCTCTTTGTATATTCTGTCTTTTCAGAAAAAGGCCATTTTCAAACAAAAACTAGCATGATAATAGTATTTGTTTTTTCTCTAAAAATCCAGGGCCCTGGGGATCAAATGTCCTTAATTATAGGCTACATCACAACATGGTTGATATGCATTATGCAACAACATTTCACATTCATGATCACATTAGCTTGACTTTTATGTCAAATATAAAAATTAAATTGGTACATTGCAGCTTTTTTTACCTGTGACAATTAACAAAAATTAAATTTGCACAGCTACATAATCTTTACATTATTTTAAATAAGATATTCAGTATACATTAATATTCCCAATCCAGAAGTGACGACAAGCTTATCTAAACAAACAGATTAGTTTGAGCAGTGTTAGCATTACAGTTCTGGCAGTAAAGTGAAGCAATTCAGAAAGTGCTTCTATGAGTTTCATACAAAATCTCATGACTGTCTACATAAATAATGCATTAGCTGCTTCATTGTGTAATATGCATCTGCTGAGCATGTTAAGATGACACAACTGTTCTGGAGCTACTTTTCCTTTCGTTACTGAATAGGAAGTGGGGCCAATAAAGGTAAATAATGCAATAACAGGCTTTTCCCCATACCATACAGATACTTATATTTTCTACTGTACATATAAAAGCGTCTATTGATTTGCAGGAAAGCCAAGGACAGATACCACAGACAACCTTAAATTAGTTGAGGACGGGTGCATTTAAAGCAAGTGTCTTAAGCAGAAGAATCAGTGCCATGAGTTTGTGTCCAGGAGACATTCAATGGGAGGTGAGGGGCCATGGTGCTGTGTGTCACCCAGGCTGAGGCTCAGAGCCCCTGTGAACAGCAGCAACCACTGCATGGTCCCATGTTTCTGGAGGCTGAAGAGTGAGACAGGGTTTTGGGGGAAGACAAACAAGCTTTTTCCCTCTGTTCAGTGTACAGTGCAGGGTGGAGGCTCAGGGAAGGGGGAGGCGTTCAGTGAAGGCCTTGGGTTGAGTGTGTGTGTGTGTGTGTGTGTGTGTGTGTGTGTGTGGGGTGAGTGCAGCACGGCAAAGGAGGGGGAGATGGCCCAGTTCGTTATTTGCCCGTATCCCCTTTCTTCAAGATAATCTGTCGCTGCCAGGGGGCCAGCTTGGTCTCATCATAGCCCAGCGTCCGCAGTCGCTCCAGCTCTGACTTCTCCTCGTGCTCCTTGGCCTGTTTGGCCTCCGCCTCTACTTTTCTAGATGCAGCCATCAAACAAAACAATAATTAAAATTGTGCAGGAATACACACTCGGTTTAGTCACATGAAAGTAAATTAAAGCAGATATAAGCTTCACGGCCGTTTCGGCTAATGCTGCGTTCAAGGCAGGCTTTTGAAACCGTAAGTTACAGCTTCAAGTCACAACTACGACTTGGTAGCGTTCCAGGTAACCCGTAGCTCGTGTTTTTACCATCCTGTTGTCTGTGAAAGTTCCCTATAACGGCCACTCGTAACTTCCGACCCGTGAACTCGTACCAGATCGAACTGGTATGACTTCACAGGAAGGAAAAACACAAAGTACGAGTTTCTATGAACGCACCATGAGTTAGCAGCCCCCGCCCTTGTCAGGCATCAATTGGTCCTCGTGCTACGTCACCACATTCACGCGCATCCCTTGGCTGCACACACAGCCCTTCATGCCGTTCTCTCTCCTCATTGGATAACACTTGTATCCCACAAGGAAAATTTTCTCCTCGGGTTACAGCAGAGCAGAGTGACGGAGAGACTCGTGTTTAGGCTGAAATACTTCATGTAAGTGATTGCTGACGGAAAATAGGACTATTTAGGAATTATATTAACAAAAACATTCCACTGATATCTGCTTTAAGTGTGTCATTCAATGAAAGTAATGAAAGACAATCATGCAAATCTCGTTAAATGAAAATGAAATTAAATGAAATACAAAATGATAGTGACAATTTTTTTGCATGAGCCTGTCAAAGACGAATTTCTGTCACTCGTGACAGACAACGAAGTTTATCTATCTATCTATCACCTATCTAGCTAGTTAGTAGCCATTGATTGTCTAATATATTTTGTGGCATATCAGGACAAAAGTATGGAGACACCAACATCCACTCAGTGAGAAGGGTAGATTTGCTTCTACTCCTATTTTTTGAGAAAACTTTCTTTCCTTCTTTGGATATTATATTTGGATGTTCATCTTTCTGTTTGGCTATTTGTTGAACAAACAACACTATGGGTGATACAGTGTCTCTGCGTTGGTTGTTTAGCCTGTGAGAAATTAAATTAGAAAAAAATAAAACAGCAGCACTTTCAGGAACAGCTACAAGAACTTTTGGAAACATAGCTCTGCACCTCCAACAAGGGGAGCTAAAGTTTTTGGGTTGTCCTTATAGCTGTGGTGCATAACTTTGACATGTCCGTTTATACAAACCGTTATTCGATGAGATAACACAACACTGATTAATTATAACAGCGCCACAAATATATCGTGGTATTTTCCAGTATTTGTTGCTTTGAATTGGCCGGCGACATTCCCGCGCCGCGCGTAGGAACTGACGCGGTTTACGTCATGGCTTCGGGGGAGGGGCTTAAGTCTCCAGCCACAGGTAGAAATCATGGTAGAAATATGTCTGATGTTTACTGCGGCCTCCCTCCTTGAAACTGCAATGCGTGTATTTAGTGGAACAACGGTGTGACTGGTATGACTGAGAAGTATGTGAATAGAAAGTGTGTGAATGCGCCACAGTATATGACCGACAGACTAACAGGCTACATCATGCTAATCCGCACAAGCTAGCAGCGCCTACGATCATGCTAGCAGATGTTTGCGTCATCGTCAACAAATCGCATTACCGGTATAACTTATCAGACTGTGGCTGAACCAGAGCACCAGGATTCATCTGAAGGAGCTACTGCTACATCAAGCCCAGGGTAAGATAAGGGGAGCTGCGCTGGTTATGTCAAGAATCGTGGTGCCAATTTACCCCTCCGCTGCATTTGAGCGGGAATGGGCTCCTCTATGCACAGCTCCACCAAAGATATTACTCCCAATGCTGTTTCCTGTCTTACATTATTGGACAAACTGATTAATCCAGGTGTGTCTGACCATTGTGACTACAGACACACCTGGATTAATCAGTTTGTGTGCATAGAGCCCATATCCGCCCCTCAGCCACAGCCAAATTCAACACCGGCAGGCGATTGCATGCTGAATGTGTGCGGGCTCCAGACTGCCCCTAAAATCTGAGACAGTAGTAAATGTTTAATTTTTTTTAACACTGGTGAAACAGAAATGGCGATGGCGAATCTGTCATTACAGGTGGCAGACCAATGTGTGTTTGGATCATGGATGAAAAGGAAATGTGGATATTTGGTGTGCAGGGCGATTTTCTTGCACTCCTGAAGTTTTAAGTTGGGGTCCACTGTGCTCCTAGTAAAAAAAAAAGTGTGTGTGTGTGTGAGTGTGAGTGTGTGAGAGTGTGAGAGACCACAGCCTATACTTTTAATTTTCTGTCAGTAGACATTACAGACCTACATGGGACCAGGTCTTTAGGGTTCAAAGTGTTAGGTCAGTGAGTGCGGGGTGGTCTGACAGACTCAGGGCCTGAGGATTGCAAACGCCTGTTAGCTTAAAGGTGTACAGAAATGGCCGTTTGTCCTGTTTGTCGCGCCGAGTTGTCACGAGCTGCAACACGAGTTTACCCGAGTGAGGAAAACGAATTTGATTGGTCGTTATCGAGCGGGCGGGATATTCAAAGCTTGGGGCGAGCCCGAGCTCCGTGTGTGTGTGCGTGTCTCAGACGTTGAATGACGGATTACGGATCCAATATCAGTGGCTGGTGAATCGTGTACAGGCTGACGTATAATCCGTGCGCCTGCATTATCCAATGCGAAAAATAAAATACACACTTTCATCCCGGATTTACTCAAAAATAGAATTTTGCACAAAGTTTGGCCTACAACGTCTGAAAGATGAGTTATCACATTAATTTTATCACCCAAAGTGGGCTCAAATTCAATTTTCTTTTCTGTACACCTTTAATTTTGACAGCAAAAATATATGACTAGTGGTGAAATATATCTATGTTTTATTTCTTTGTCAATACTTATGCACCTAATATTTATACCACTACACCCACTGCCTGAGAGCATTCTCTCTGCTTTTTATGTTTCCTTTTAGTTTTTTGGCTAATATCTAATTTGTGGATGCCACTGTCCTGTTGTTTCCCTGTCTCAGATTTGATCAGTTGTCATCATCTTAAAATATCTGCATGAGACACTGTGACCACCTTTGACCACTAGATGGGATCCTTGATCCCATTGTGAAATTCTGGAGACTTGTCACTGTATCATTTAACACCTTTTACAAGAAGCTTCACATAGATAATAGATGAAAGATAATTGATAATGTGTCCTTACCTTTTTTGTTCCCTGTCACATCAGGATAACATAAGCACAAGAGGGAAAGGTGTAAATATCTTAAACAGCAACAACAGGTATTTCACAACATAAAACAATGTAGAAAAACTAAAACAGAAATACAACAATGAAGAACGATTGGCAAACAGATCCACAAAGCATTAGATACAACACTGTCGGAGATGCAGACCTGCAGCACAGAATGCCATCGTCCACTCATTCAGAAAAATGTTGAAAACTGATATATTCCACAGTCTGTCGACCTGTCATGTCACTGTGTACCAATTTGCCTCAGAAATGCATGTAAACCAAACCACACATTCAGTCAGTGACATTACATCCAAAATCATAGGAGGTGTAGAAGACATGCTGTAATTTTTCTTTTTAATACTACTAATACAATTGATCAGTGTTGTGCAGAATGACCTCTTGCAGTGCAAAGTCATAGTGTCAAAATGGATGAAGGCAGAAACTGAGATCTTGTAAAATTGAAAAACACCTTGTTCATCAACATACATACTTTCAAGATGTCATTGGCTTCCATCAAAAGAGAGACACACTAACCTGTACAAACACAATGAGCACATTCTTCCCCTCCTGGCACATTATGATACATTTAGTACATGATGACTAATGAGATGAAAATTAACACAGCTTCGTTACTCACTTCTCTTCATCCATTTTCTTCTTCATCATGTCTCTCCTCCAGGCTGGCATAGATGCCAGGCGTGCAGCCTCCTCCTCCACCTGTAGATGAACAAATGGGAGAGATAGATAGGGGCCCATACCAACTGGTAAAGGATTGTAGTAACAACGGAAGAAGCCCCACTATCCTGTTTGAATGACCTCATCCCCAAGTGAAGAGATCAGCCTCCGACAAATCTGAAGGATGGTAAGTCATAGAAATACAAACTAAGGTTCTTTTCATCATTTAAGGCACTGACCAAATGAGAAATATTGGTCTGGTGTTTTATTATTATTATTGTTATTATTGATAATAATACATTTATTATTAATGTATAATTATTATTTATAATAAAAAATATTATATAATTATCAAAAAATAAATATAATATAAAATAAAATATAAATAACTTGGTTGTGGCTTTGAAACCACAAATCAAAGGTGCAACAGAGGTATTTCATGCCTGCAGTGTAAAATGACACTCCTGGTAATGATTTAGGGGCAGGTAAGCACCTGCATAGAGAGAAAACTGAAATGCTCAATTAGTTCAATCAACATAGACATTCTCCACGGGTCAAACTTTAGACAAATAGCTTTTATGGAACACTTAGACGACTAAACACTGAGTATGTCAGACTATTTTAACTGCTGTATGTACTGAAGAAAGCAAACAGAAATCATAATAGGTGTCTTTGAATTAAAATGGTCTTTTAAATGGACAAGACATTGTTTACAGGACGTCGCTTCACGCAGTGCACACATACAGTAACTTGATCCTCTCTTTCAGGCTGTAATTGGAGGTGAAGCAACCATAGGACAGCCATCTTGGATATCCCATCTTCACAAGATACATTACCCTGTTGCATCCCTGTTACTAAAGCATTTCACTTGCCCTGGCAAACATGAATCCAGGTAAGATTATCCACACAGTGAATTTTTCATGATTCCCCAGGGAATTACACAGCAAGAAAAAAAATTAGAGAAACAAATTTGCTGATAGATTAGCTAAAACTATAATTTCAGTGATATGGAACTAGTCAAGAGTCATGTGTGAGCTGTCTCAAAATGGGTGGTATAGGCCAATATCATGGCACATGTTGCACTGATTCTCAGAGATGATAGACTCACTATATTTACTTGATATTTTTGGAAAAAAGCTTGTTTTATATATAGTCTACTCAGGGTACGAAATTAAGAAAATATTTTGGGGGCAATTTTGGCCCCCCACAGTCCAAAAAGTGGGGGCATTTTCAAAATATTTGGGGGCCATTTCATATATATATACACAAAAACATAAACTAAGCTATATAAACACCTATCATAGTCTATATAAACGTTATAAATAATGGGTTATATAAAGTTATGGTTGGTCAATATTAGATATTAGATATTACCAGTAATATGAGAATATCACTGGTAGGTAGGGCTGGGCGATGTGGGGGGGCTGTTGTGAACTCAACAGTCGTTCTGGGGTGAGCAGCCAGGGCCGTTGTATAGGGGAGAAAGGTGATGATAATTCTAGGGGCCCATGCAGCGCCCAGAAGGCCCACAAAAATCCCCAGTAGTCTAATCTTTGTATAACTGAATTATTCTGCATAAGACCCTGACTAATACTCATAGTAGGGGTGTGCATTGGCACTGCCCTCACGATTCAATTCGATTACGATTCAGCAGGTAACGATTCGATTCGATTCTCCGATGCATTGCGATGCATTGCAATGCATCAAAATTCTACTGCACTCAACACAGCAAATTTTTCATCAGTCATGAGATATTGAACAAGAGATTTTATTGGCTTCTATGTGTGTATTATCACTCTCCTGTATCTTTGACATAAATGTCATGAAATAAAATTGAATGGTATGTATTGGATATGGCATTTAAATCACTTCTAGGGCTGCCCCCAAAAATTAGCCTTGGTCGATTGGTCGCAGGAAAAAACAAACAAACCTTTGGAGCCGTGTCTCAAAATCAATATGAAAGACTATGGGGCTTTTATTTTGAAGGGCCAGATACAGGAAGTCGTGACACTTGTTGTTTTTTTTACACGGCACGGCAGAGGCCTGTACTGCGAAGGAGGCTCAACATACCTAGGCTTTGTGCTCAAGATGCAGCTCAACAAACCCTCAAGTCCGCAATCAGAGCTAAACGGTACTGTGACGGCTTTGTGCTCTGCGCGCGTTCACATAAAAGGGGGCGTTTGACGTCATATTATTCTACTTCCGCACGAAATGGATCCACAACGGGCTGATTTCAGCCAAGACGAGTGCAATTGTTTTAATGGAGAGAGTATGAGCGATATTAAAAAAAAGCACGATCAGCCTGAAGCAACAGTGTTGCTGCAAATATGACAAGAGAGGAGGCTGCTTTAAATTTTTCTGACAGCTCTTGCGCTACTTTTAAATATGAAGCTTTATCCATATAAACTAGAGCAACATCAACTGTCATTTTAAATTGTGTTTTATATTGTTATATATTTCACTGATCGCAATTATAACGCGAGTGTGTGTTTTATTGGAAGCGAGGCTGGATAGGTTACAGTGAGGGTTTTTTTAGGTGCTGTAGCAAGCAAATCTCATAAACAAAGACCTTTTTTAATGTGAAAACAGCGGAGACTTATTCAAGATTTGCGTTTGGGCAACACTGAAATATAACAGGCGACACATCGGAATTAATTTATTCACGGCCACATCAAGTGAAATTATTAACTTTACCAAGTAACCATTAGTTTAACAGCACAGAGTAGTAGACTGTCTACTACTCTGTGCTGTTAAACTAATGGTTACTTGCTTGATGCTACAAACCATTTGTATTAAAAAACAAGCTTCATGCACCCACGGTAATAATCAACCAGTGATGTTGTCAACCACTAGACTTAGAAATGTCACGGCTGTGCCTCAGAGTCAAAAGTCTCAGTTCACACAACTGCTGCATTAGTGAATGGACTTCACACAAGAATCAGACCTGTGACTTTCTTGTGATGTCAAGTTTACAGGTTGGGGCACCACACAGTTTTTATTTCTGAAACCCACAGCTACTATCAACTTAAAATTGAACCATGTTTCCAGTCAAATACCTGACAACTACAAAGTACTGAAAAAAAAGTTGTGCTGATAAAAATAACAGGCAAAGAGTTGCTGGACCAACACAGCTGGAATGAATGGGGGGGAAAAAATTACGGGCCTTTGATTGTTGAAGTTTTGCTTAAAGGTATTGGCTTTTGCTTTTGGTACGTGTCATCTATTCTAAATGTCCCTTGAATGATCATTTTAATACCCTTATCAACATGGAAAAGTGGATAGCCTTGCTTTGTGCAAATGTTTTTTAATGAAAACAACAATGTGTAGTGTTATGTTTCACACTAACATTCCCACTTTGAGCAGTCATCACAAAATCTATCAATAGTGTGTGTGTGTGTTCATCTCTCTCGCTCTCTGTTTAGATAAATAAACACAAATAAACTACAAACGCACACACATTGGCCTCTCGTATTCGCCAATCGCGGTGTTTTATTTTGAATATTGACCGAATTCTCTCGTGTTTCTTTGTTTGACATCCTGCCAGGATGGAAATTATTGAACTATAAACTGTAGCGCACTGCCATTTTTTCTTTTTTGCATAGGTAACTGTATAAAGCAACACCTGTAACTCTGGACGCATCCTGTTGCCTTGAGCAGAGAACTGCAAAGTATAAATTTCATTTCATTTGCTCTTCTTTACTTTGACTTAGCATGTTGACTGCACGTTACTGTGTTATTAACCTCACACTTTTAACTGGGCTGTTTCATTTAAGTATGTCACAAATACTGTACATGAATACAAATCTATATATGTGTCTTTAAGTTTACCAGCTGACTGCCCTCCTCTTTGAGCTGCGAGTTGATCGAGACTCACTGTAACCTCCTTATGGCTCCTGTAAGCCACAGATAGCATGACAGCAGGTGGTGCTAAGAGGGTTATTTCAAGGTAATCTTGATGTTACAGAGAATGCACTATTAGTACAGTCAGTGTGGTTCTTCACAGTGAAGGATGACACATTCAACAGGTCAGTGACAGACAGTGGGCCTTTTCATTGGTACAAATATAAGAGTGATTATTTGAATTCTCATTGAGAATATATATCAATTAGAATGTATACCAAATATGTCAATTAAGATGTATCTATAGATTATTCTCTAACAGAGAATTGTGTAGTGAAGTACTGAAATGTTTTTATAATCACAAAAATGTCCACAAATTTTATTTTTAACAGCAACATAAAAATCAATTAATAAAGGAAATGCAAGTCTCCCAAAAGCATTCAATAATTATAAATAGTTACAAAACAATGGGGCATACCTCCATGAAAAAACTACAAACTCTTAATTTAGATTATAACATCAACACCTCCACACTTGCTGTCATAATTTTGCAGTTTTGCAAGTTCTGTATTACCAAAGATGAAAGTAACAGAATGCCTTGCACTTACCGTACTGCTAGTCTTTCTAATGTATACTGAAAGGCACACGTTGTCAAAACAAAATCAAAGACCACTGTTACCCACTAAGTAACCTTCACCTCTGGTAAAACACTCTGATACAAGTAAAAGTTTTTCAGTCACATTTTTGCTCGAGTTTAGGTACTGCAGTACTTGACTGAAAAAATACCTAAGTATTCAATCTTTTTTTCTGTCAGCAGCACATTGTTGTATAGTTCCACATTTAGAAAATCTAATGACTCTGAAGTGACTGAAGCACTGACTCACTTAAGAACATACAAAAAGCTTGTAGAATATGATACAAAGCTGATAGAAATGACCATAAAAACACAATTTAATTAACAAAATAATAGCCAGTACAAGCTGTTTATCTGATTTGATACCTCAACATGCTTTCCAAAGCTGGTCAATAAATTAATATGTATTGTATTAGTTAATAAGTATTGATTAATTTTGATCATGTTTAACACAGCAAGCAAAGGGAAATTTAATTTAAAAACTTTAAACATTGACTTGAAGCATCCCCTGCCTCATTTAAACCTAGTAACCAACACTGGGCACTGGCAATTTCAAACTGAGCTGTTCAGACATGCATTAGCACAGCACGACTGGCAGTGGCGGTGGTAATGACTGTGATGATAATCAACACAGTGTATGCTCTGCTAAAATAAATACATGAAAATTAATTCCTCACTTTAGAAATGTAGTCATAGAATAAAATAAAAATACAAAAACAAAACGAAAAGTAAATTACAGATAATCCAAAGAGTACAAAGTAGAGTACAAGTCAATGCACTTTGTTACTGTCCACACCTGCTTAAACTCTTAAAAACCATCTGAGTACCTAGTTGCATTGCATTCTATCAAATGTTTGATCAGGTATTGATTTCACCTGTAAAGTGACTCCCTCGCCTTGAATTACTCAACAGAAACCAAGTGTGCAGAGTTTAACCATCTGTGTCCTTCATTACAAAGACAAAAACACAATACACTACAACTTTTATGGCAAATCTTTTTCTTTAAAAGCTTGTTTTCCCAGAAGCAGTGTACAATGGCAATCAATCAAACTAGCTCCAAAAAACTCATGGTTCAACACAATTCAACATGAAATGCTTGCAGCAAATGTGTGTCTCTTTGACATCACATGCTTTCTTTTCGTCCACTTACGCAAATGATAAAGTCAGCACAGCTAAGTGGATGCTCTATGCTTTGCTGCAGTTAAGTCCCTTATGTGACCTAAACACTTACACACCAGATTAGTTTCCCCCTTTCTTCACGGTGCAGCTCAGTTTCCCTGATCCTGCCCTTTCATCTTTAGTGGTCCAGGTGAACTGGGATTTTAGTGGGGTACTGCTGTTAAATATCAAAAAGCTCAGCTTCCTTTTCTTTCCAAAAAGCAAAGCTCCGGTCAATGTATCTGATAATTTCTTCATTGCTAAACTCTTTCAGCTCATAGATCAGGCTGATCGAGTCTTCATTAGGTTCATCTCTTGGTGGAGGTTTATCAACATGAGGTTCTTCAATGACTTTAACAGTAACAGGTGGAATATCTTTCACTGGATCTAGTCCTGAGCTTTTTGTTGTGGCTTGTAAAGTCTCAGCTTTTGCTGTTGCATCAGTGTGTTGTACAGTTTCAGTTGCCAAGCTCTGTATTTGGTCCTGCTCCGAGCTTTTCCCATTAGAAACCACAGCCTCATTTGATGAGGTCTGCTCATTGGTTTGTACATGGCCCTGAGCATTGTCCTCCAATGAGTTCTTCAGGGTTGTCTTATCTGGACACTGGCCATTATCCAATCTACCATCCTGGGTTGCAGGAGATGATGAAGATGATGATGAAACGTGTGATTGTGAGGTTGGGGGGTAAGGTTGTGGTGGTGATGCAGGTGGAGGAGAAAGTGCATTTGGAGGTGGGGGTGCAGGATGGGTGGGTGGAGGAGGAGGTGGTGGATGTGAAGGTGGGGGAGGGAGTGATTCCTGCATTGGGTTGATGGACATGTCAGGTGACATGGAATGTAGGGAGGCCGTCATTACACCGCCACCCTCACGAGAGTCCCCAAAACACCTCAGCTTTATCTCTTCAAAACCATCTGCCCAGTCTCGCTTCCCCCTCTCAATCTCCTCCATAACTTCTCTGTGAAACTGCCTTATGTGCTCCCATTTATGGCTACCAAGGCGGTCAAACATCTCATAGCACAAAAGGTGGCGGAACTTGCGCTCATTGCGAGACATGCTCATTTCTAGCAACTGGAAGTATCCAAGCATAAAAAGATCAAGAGTTAGGCTGTCATAGCTCACAGGGGACCCATTGATGTGCGGCAAGAAGTGCTCTGGCCAGTAGATCATCTGGGTTCGACTCAACCTGCGGATCTGACGTGTGGGTACTTGACTCATGATTGTCCTCCAGTGGCCAATCAGATTTCCTACTACCTGCTTTGACTTCATGAAAAGGAGAAGTTTGTCATCTTCATTCTGTATCTCCTCACCAATCTGTGCACTAAATTGGTTGTAGTCCTCCCAGCCAACATGTAAATGATTTCCTCTCCTGCCTGAATATTTAGTCCGATAGGATTCAGAGATAGTGTACTTCCGCCAGTGTTCAAGGAACAGGAAAACGATTCTCTCTTTCCTCATTTCAATGCACTCCTGGACATAGCTAAGATCTGTCTGCACCTCCAAGCTCCTTGTAAGTTGATCACTATTTAAAACGGGGTCAGCAGAGAGGACCTGGTTGAACTGTTCAATGTTAGTTGGAGCCATTATCTCTGGAGATGCAAACGTCACAGGAGCACGAGATGCAACAATAACTTGTTCCTCAACAAGTGGTAAGACTGATTCTTCTACTGAAGGTAAACCTCCATTGGTATTGGACTGTGGGACTGTAGCAGAGGAGCAGAAAGTGTCCTCCTGAATTGTCTCTGGATGGTAACTAGACCCACTTACCACAGGGAGTGACCTCTTACGTTTGTATACCCTGTTTATTTTGTTGTCTGCAGATTGTGGGTGACTCTGAATTTCATAATTGGCCTTGAGGTTCTTCACTGAAACTCCACACTGCTTTATTTCCTTCTCGACATCCTCTCTTGTTGAGAAGGACTGAGACCTTCCAATAAAGCCACTGCCTGCTGATGTTTCAGGCTGAACTGTACTCAAAGTCCTTGCATCTTCCTGAGAATATCCAGGACATATAAGATCCAAGATATCTATCTCTTTCCCCCCAAGGGTTGCAAGAAGAATAGCCATACTCTTGAGTAGGGTAGAAATCTTGCTGCACCAGGCTGGAAGATCTTCAGCTTGGCCATGTACCTGCTTGGGATTAACTGAGAAATGGCCTTGACCGAGGGCAGCAGAAACTGGAAGGAGTTGGTGAAGTTGATGCTCTAGTTCTTCCAGCTCCTTCTCGACTTCTGACACCTTGTGCATGACCTGCAGGTTCTCAATTTGCTTCTCAATACGGTTTAGATCTTCTTCTGTCATTAGTTCCCCAAATGGGCCCAAAATGGCATTGTGGACATGGGAGTAGTGCCATTCCTGAGGCTGGTAGTGCCCACTTGCCGCAAACTAAAATAGAGGTCAGAGGAGACCAGAGGACAAGAAAAAGGGGAAGGAGGGAGGGATTCCTTCAGCTTGAACTTCCTGGTGTGAATACACGTTTCAGTGCAAATCCATCTCGACACACACGTTTTACATGGATTTAGTGGTGCAATGGCACTGCCTCATCAAAAGCACAAAACTTCATCCTTTACTTTTGAGTCAAAGAAAGGGAAAGCTGTGCTTTTCTTAAATTAATTGGCAAATATCAATTCAACCAATATTGATAAAAGTTTGATGTGTGTGTGATAAGCTTTTAGGCCTTTGACACTGACCAGCACTTTTACATCTGCATTTCTATATTAATTGAATTCCTTTACAGGTTGTCTTTCTAATTTCTTTTTAGAGTTTTTGAATTTATTCTGTTAGTTCGTGTATAGTGACTACACAAATACTGAGAATTCTGCTTGTACTGATATCCAGCTGTTGGATTATTAATGAATAATTTTGCTGCATTTCATGTGTGGTGTAATGTTGCAGTGTTACATCACTGTTGGGTACTGGCACCAGACACACTTCAGCCCACACCCAACAGTGAAGAGAAACCACAGTGGGAGTGGTCAAGGGTGCAACAGAGTTGAAACTGTCAACCCTGAGTGGTCAGTGCTGCAAAGGTTTCCTGAGTAAGGAACTGCATGTGGTGTTACTCTTTAAGAGGTCATGATCTCCTTGCCAAAAAAGGAAAACTTTTTTTTTCACTTTATGTACATTTTACATGCAACATTTAAAACTTTCACTGAAGTGTTCTGCAGTTGTTGTTAGTATTCTAATTATTGCTATTTTTATTATTATTGGATGACCTGTAGTGTGAATGGGCCTGGCATCACACCACTGAATCAGCATGTAACAACTTGAAGCTGCAAAACTCCATCAAATGCCAGCTCACACTGTGAATAGTCAAGTGTGTTAATGCTGTGATGGGCAGTGTAGCCAAGTATTCAATTCACTGCAGTCCAAAACGTCTGTGGCTAATAACAAAGACTCTCAATATGGGGAAAGAACATGCATAAAGATGCACAAAAAACAGTCTTGATTAAGGGTTACCTAGGTCCATTGCTGCTCATGCAAGTACTAATACATTTGTTTTCAATTATATTATTCACAGGGAGAAATATATTAATAAAATTTCATCGTCAGTCTAACACTTTTAGGCCAAACTGTCAGTTAGACTAATGATGCCACTGTAACATCATACTACAGTCACAATAGAACACTGGAAAGAAATTCCTATCTACTGGATCATTTAGTATAAGATTTCAATCCTTGATTGCAAATCAAACACAAGTCCTGCATGAATTACTCAGAACTAACAAGTGTTCAGATTGCTGCTGTATGAATTACTAATTTATACCATGTCTACATGCATGTAATAGTATCACACACTGTAGTTACAACTCATCAAGACGTAGATGCCAGAGAATGACATTCACAAGTAAAGTTTAGAGGTAACTTTGCCTGGGTCATTTGTTCTGAGGATGAGCCCCTAACCCCGTAACTTGACTGCACAAAATCCTTATCCTTATATGTCAAATAAACCTGTGAACTTGTAGTTTTGACTCCACTCAACTAACAAGCCAAAATTTGTGAGCAAAATCTATGCCATGCATGAATACTGAAAACACATTCATACAACCTCTTTGTCAAAATCACAAAAATCCACACTCAAGCAAGCACCAGCTATCCCCTTTGTGGTGTTCAATTACTGGAAAATTAAGCCATATATTATATTATCAAGTTTAAAGAACTTTTTAAATGCTCAAAACCACCAATGGGGATAGCTAAGACAAGACAAAACCTCTGGACCTTTGTACAGCCTTGTAAAATGATGCCTACCTTACGCTTGTGCTCCTCCTCCTCTTGTATCTTGACCTGAAGCTTTCGCACCATCACCTGCCTCTTCCATTCAGGTATTGCTTTTCCCTGTTCATCGTGAGTGGGCACTAGCGCCTCCACATCTGTGAGGCTAGTCTTCCTTCCAGACTCTGCTCCCGCTGTGCCACCTCCACCGTTCCCATTGATGACCAAGTTAGAGGGCATTTGCTCGTAGCTTGCAGAGGTCGACATGGTCCTGGCGGGTCCAGAGCCGGTGGGACTGGGGCTGGGACTTGGTGTGGCGGGTGGTGAGGTGACAGAGGTATTGGATGTTGGAGGGGATGGTGGTTTGGCTGGTGGGCTAGATGCGCGGGTCTCTGGTGGTGATGTAGTATTTCCCTGTAGAGGATAGGATATAGGAGAACATGGAAATTAAATTTCACATGCAGAGGCTTCTCTGAGATTGTAAACTACTTTTCCAAGAGATCCTTGTTGCAATCTTTGTTTTATATCTTGCTGATTAATTTACAATTTTCTATTAATGCATCATCAGTATAGGTGACCAAAGACCTACATTGTTGCCTGTGGGTCCAGTGCTGGAGTACACGGTTGTGTAGCCTTTAGTGTGAGGTGTGGGCTTGAGGCTCTTTCCTGCTTTGATCTCTGCAAGCAGCTCGGAGTTGTCACCAGTGGGGGACATCATGTTGAAAGATTTTGTGCCTGCAGACAAAGGGACAGAGCAGAAAAGTGAAACCGGGTAGAAGGACGACGGGATAGAGGGAACGAGAAACAGAGAGAGTGAGAGAGATACACTGGAGAAGAGGGGGTGAGAGAGGGGTTGGATGGCATTTCAGTGTTGAATATTTTATTCGATCAGGCAGGTAACAATGCTGACCTGAACAATTTGGACAGTGATGGGAGTCACTACGGTGTCCTCAGCCACTGCCTCTCATAGATGGATAGATTCCTCTAACTCTTGTTTACCTTTTCTCTACTTAATGGCTTTTGACAGTTTATGGATTAATCAAAATGGGGAGGAGCAATTATTTCACTATAGCGAACCCAGAGAAAGAAGTGTCAGCCCATGTTAACATACTGAGCTGAACTTTCATCTTTAAAAAAAAGAAAGAAAAAAAAGTGGGTCGATGGTAAAATGTATACATTCATCTTTGGAGCCTAATCTTCTTATAGTGAACCATGCAGCAAATTCAGGCAGATTATAACCATGACCTCTACTGGTAATACCACTACAAGGGAACTTTATTTTCACAGGACAGACATCACTGAAAAGCTAAAGCCATCAAAGCACTGCTTACATGTGAGGCCACATTTTTAAATACTAATTTCAAGATAGTGATACAAGATGAAATGTAGTATATTCAAACAGCAAAATCCAGACTTGATTTAGCAAGCAAACTTTCAAACAGCATTATGTAACGTACAAATATTGATACATTTAAATTTCACATATTGTGGCCTAAACACATAAAGAGCTGCTATCTCACCTGTTGCAGTAAAAGTAAACCTCCAATGAAATACGTTTCCTCAGTCCCTCATTGGTCACTCATTTTCTACTTGGGCAACGGAGAAAGTGTCCTCTTGTAAAAAGGTTCCCTGATGAGGCCACCACAGTGCGGTCTAGCTGGACACAGAGCTCCGCTAGCCTGCCACCCCTCCTCACTCTCACTTGCTCTCTCTTTCTCTGTGTCTCTCTCTCAGGGAGGAGATAGCAGCTTTCTATTAAAAACCCATCATCACAGTTGGGGTAAATCTAAAGGAATCACCAGTAACTGGAAGTGACAGCGAGCCATTGGCAAGCTGGCTAGGAATTAACACACATGTACACACGCACACTGTGGTCAGGCGACACACACACACACACACACACACACACATACCCACCCCCACAGACACACACACAGCCTCCAGTCCCTAGCTCATTAGTCCAGTGTCCCGGACCAATCCTCTCCACAACAAACCTGGTTCACTCATACACGCATTCATACAGTCTCACCTCACATTTACTGGATTACAAAGAGATAGAGAGAAAGAAAGACTAATGATCTCCATCCGTATAGAAGCCTTAGACAATACGCACTTTTCCTCACACTCAAAACTGTTGTCAAAGAATTGTTTGTGGATTAAATTAATATTTCTTCTTAGCAAAAATATAATTCTTAGAGCAATATTCTGAAAATGCAACTAGATCAGTCACAAAAAATAAAATAATTTTGGCAATATAAATAGCCTACCTTCACCCATAGCCTTAACAAGCATTTGCACTCCTCAACAGTAGATTATCCAAAGTCAGATGTGTTATATGCAGCTAAATTACACTGGACTGAAGTTGGTGCAATGTTTGAATACACCTACCTATTTGTGTGTAATAGAGGTTATGTATGCGTGTGAGTTTAATTCTGTTTAGGCTAGGGGTGTGGAGTTGGCCAGAGTATGTGAAAAAGGAGGGCGGGGCAGTGACAGGTCATTTGACAAATAGCCTCTTACGATGGAAATCTCACAGCAAGGTTTGCTGCTGCGGGTTAGAAAAGTGAAGAACAATCAAGCTGCATTGTCTCCTCAGTTCTGTGCTGTTACAAAGTGCACCAACTAGAGGTGTGTCCTGTGTTATAAAAGTAGGATCCTCTCTATCCTGTCGGTGTAAAACAACAGGGAACTTCCATCCATTGAGCTTTTAGATGTTTTGGTGGCTTTTCATTTTATGACCACCTAACTGCCTCTTTAACCACACAGTTAATGCCATCTGACAAATGATATCATTAGTGAGCACACATTGCTCATTAGCACCTAAGTTAAAGATGACTGTACAATATAAAAAGTACAATCTCCTTCCCTCTGATCAATAGGAAACAATAGAGAACTTCAAACCGTCTACAGTGCTGCAGGAGCATCCTCACTCAGACACCTGTTTTATTGCTTTTATGTCAATGGCTGTCTGAGCCGTAAACTCATCTTGAGCTCTCAGATGTGTGATTTTATGACCTAACTGCCTGCTTGTTGCCTGATTAACGTTTTAGCACAAATCATGCCATTAATGAACAAACACTTCTCCTAAGTGTTTTATTGCCATCCTGCCATTAGGCAGCAGGTGGAACATAAACAGGTCAGACAATTGGATGTTTAGTGAAAAAGGTGTGCAAATAAAATGCATAGATTTTAAAGTGCCTATAAACGAAATTAAACGAAACATTTCATAATTTAACAGCTTAATTGATGTCACTGTTTAGGACCCAGAACTGAGGCATCTTGGACATGTGTCTGCACCCGCTGTGGCTGTTTTACTAGTTTATAATTTAATGTTAAAGGGAAAATGCTACTGCTTTTTTCTTCTTTTTTTGTCGTTTAAACTTTTATTGGCACAGTGAGTCAAAGATGATAATATGACACAGTCAAATTAATCATAGTTACCAATACCCTTTTCAGTTTGTATAAAGTAAAAGTGAGAGGGGAAAAAGAGTATAAAAAACCCAGCGAAACATAAGATAACATAAAACAAATGCATACAAAAAACAAGGAATTATATGGTAAGTAATCGTATACAATAAATATACATGAATTTAATGGGGAAGAAAGAGGAGAGATATCTCTGTACACCACCACCTTTTTTTATTTCCTCTCTCTCTCTCTTCTCCTCTTTCTTCCCCAATGCTACTGCTTTTTAATAGCACATTCATAAACATGCTGCAATTAAACTGATTTACAGTTTTGAGGAATCTTATTTTGAAATACATGTGATTTGTTTCATTCTTGGACACTGATTATTTAGAACACCAATTTGTTTCTTTGATAAGCTGGATACACAGGTTGGATTTTTTTTTAGACATGATAGTGAAAAAGGAGGGAAAGTCTGTGGGAGGGAGAGAGAAAGATGAAGGATGAAAACCAGAAAAGGGTCAGATTCAAAGCCATGGCTCTGTGCAGTTAGGACTAAGCCTACATGGTACACACTCTACCAGGTGAGTCGCTGGGACGCCCCATGAGTTTAAAATGTTATCAGGAAAGGCCAAAGATCTATCATGGAGCCCTAATGCTATGTGTAATGAAGGGATTTAACTACTGTCTGTACTTACTCCTCATTGGTCTTAGTGCCCCTCCCTCTGCTTGAGAGGCAAAGATCTCCCCCACTTGATGGAGCAGCGGTGAGGACAGGCCAGGGCGGCACAAACAAATGAAAAACAAACAAAAAGCGAGACAGGTGGAAATGCAGCAGGTGAAAAGAAGAAGGAGAATATTTGAACAGGAGTGTATACTTGAGGGATAATGAGGAGACAGTCACAAAAAAAAAGTAGAACCCCAGTACAATAGTTATTGTCAGAGTCATGTGTCGTAATGTTACTGTTATTATTATTCTATGTTCGAGCACCAATTGCATGTTCAGGCGTACTGAACCCTGGACTAAGTTTTGCTTCCAAATATGTTATTTCTTTAATAACTTTAGTCTTGTAGTTGATCCTCATGCATTTTCAAGCTTACTCGGAACCTCAGACATGTTTTAAAAACTCCCAATATTACATAGTTACTGGGGCAGCATGTACACTGGCAGACAGCAGTACCCAGGGCAACGAGCACTTAAGGAAATGGCTGAACACTAAACCAGTTCTCAGGGTAATCGTAGCCCAGCGTCATTAATTTATAATCTGCTATTTAGGATGCTGGGGTCAGACTCAACTCATCTGCTGAGGGATTACATTCTGCACATCATGCAACGGACTCTGCTTTCTAGGAATAATTTTACAGTGGTGTGTGAGCAAACAATCCTTCAGAAAACATGTGTATACAAGTGTATTTAGGAACTCTGAACAGATATTTGGCTCCAAAGAAAAGTATAAAATGAAGGGAAATTTTCAGAGTAAATGAAAAGCTGGAGAAAACAAGAGGAGAAATGTCAAGGAGGACTCACTTCCTGAAGAGGAGGATGGGCGTCTCTGGTTGGTGGGAGTGTAAGACATGACGTTATGCTGGGTGGTTGGTGTGTCCGGGGGCAGAGGGGGCGGGGGAGGGGGTGTTGGCATTGGGTCGCTTAGGGGAGGAGGGGGTGGAGGTGGTGGCGGCGGGGGTGGGACGGATTCCTCCGCGGTGCCATTCTCGGAGCTATGGGCGGAGTTGTCGGTAGGCTCCTCCAATAACACGGAGCCCTGGTCATAGAAGAGGGGGAGGGACATGACGGAGTTAGATTTTATTCCCGTTAACATGTGCCGACCCTGATACGATTTCAGTTTGATTCGATTCAGGGACCAGTGATTGATATGAGACGATATCAACTGCTGATTAAAAAAAATTACTTTCAATTATATCAAATCACAAAAAGCAACTGAAATATCATATGCCATTTTAATTTCTGAGCTCCACCATTTAAATGAAAAAATGTACTGTATGTTAAAAAAAAAAAAAAAAAGAAGAATAGGCCTCCTGTTCATTATAGAGACCCACATTCAGATTGGTTGAGTTTACAGTTTTAACATCGACCTTGGACCTTAATTCTATCCATATCTCATCATTACTCAGATGTGCTAGGAGAATTTCAAAATAAAGGCACATCTTACAAATTATAATATGCATCAATGTCTCATCATTTTGGGTCGATGCTCCTGACTCATTGATTATTGAATTTTTACCTTCCACTTGCCAAACTGTATATTCCTATAACATGAAAATGACAAAAACCAAAAATGTATTAACCTATCGAACATTTAACACATTTGCCTTTTCAACTTGACTAATTGTTTTATGTAACAAATAGAAAACATTTCGTAAATCAGCGGTGACAGTGGCTTTGTTCTCCCTGCCTGCACTGGCATGCCAGTTGAAACTCCTGCTGGGCTGAACAAGCAGTGAGTTCTTGCACACAGACTGCGGACAGTGACAGATGTGTGCAGCCTACGTAGAACTGCATTGCTTTTGCTTCCTGCCATCTCTAATCAAGTCATAAAACATAATACTGTGTTGCTAATAATGGAGTTAACATGACCTAATCTCTTGGGGAAAACTGAGGCTAAACAGTGGGAAGAAGCCATCTGCCACTGCAAGTGATAGTGCTTTAACCCCCCCCCCCCCCCGCATGCACGCGTCAGACACGCTCTGAAAGTGTGCCATAACTCTGCTTAATGGACCGTGACATTTAACTCGACCCACCCCTCCTTTTTTCTTCAGACGCGTGCTTGCCATTGTTGCCCTCTTTACTCTTTAAAACCCCCAAGAGAGTTGGGGTTTGAGAGGCTGGGGGTTTGGGGGATTGGGGGATTGGGGGGGGGGGCTGACATGTCCAGATGGGTCTTGACAGCACGTGCCGTTGCTTTCTCTGATTAGCCGGTCCATCTGGTAGGAAGGCTCTGAGACCAGGAGGGGCCCCACTGAGGCTTTAATTGGCTAAATGTGGATTATACTCCATATCAGATGGAACACCCCCACCCCTGATACCCATGAGAATATAATCTCCTGGGACAATGGCGAGAGTCTCACAGGGGCTCTTCATTCAGATGCCTGTGCGGGCATGTGGCAGCCAACAAGTGTTTTAACCAAACGTCTCAGAAATTTCCCCTAATGAATATTTCTTGGCAGGAACAAAAGCAAAAGTATTTTTGCTTGTAATCTAACATTTTAGATGTGTGTTGCACATTAAATATGGAGCAACCAGTGGCAGCTCAGCAAGACATCAAGGCACAATTTGAGAAGTGACAGAGTGATTCTAAGAACCTACCCAGACAAAGTTAATTAAATGCCAATATTAAGCAACAAAACCTAAAAGATTAAGTATTTAGCATATATTAAGGCTAATGTTTGAAGTGGAGGATGGCCGGTTCTCTATTTTGTAAATGTTTACAATTCAGCATCATCTCAATTATAGCAAAATCAAAATAACAAGTTGCAGTACATTTTATTTGTGAAATTTTATTGCCAAAAATAAACATAAAGAAATCTGGGTTATCGCACCATTTGTGCTGATCGATTACTTTGGAAAAATGGGTTGTAATGTAATACCTAAATGTCAAGGTTAAAGGAAGCTTTTACATCTTTACCCAAATTAGTTCAAACTGGTCTTACAGATTTGTTTGTGTCATACGTCGATTTATACAGCAGATCCTTGGCCATAAAAAAATACAACATTTAGGGTTATTCTCATCTGGTCATTGGAGACTTCCTACAACATGCTGTGTTGTCTTGGATTGTCCTGCGTTTGTCCCATTGTAAGTTTACACAACAGGGTGGAGACTGGAGAGGCAATGGAAATGAGGGGCCAGTTTGCATCAGGTGGCAAACAAAAGCTCCAGAGGACACATTATGCAACATGATGAGTGGCATAATGCACAGGCAAATGGTGCAGGCAGTTTGGTAACCTAATGCCAATATGCCGTCACCAAGCCAAACCTTATCTGCAGCACAATCAAGGGCACGCCGGTATATTAACCCTTTACAAACCATATTCCAGTATCCATTGCAATTGCACTGTCTTTGTTATAATTGATTTTAAGATGTGATAATTAAAAACCAAACGTAAAACAAACTTTAATTTTATTAGTCTCAACCCACTAACCAGATCCTAACCCTAACCCAAGTTTGTAAAGTAACCTAGTGAATGTTAGACAACAACGTTACATGTAACATCATCATAATTTTTTGCTTCTTAATAACACGATAGACATGAATTAATTGCAGTACACGTCCTCTGACAGAGACGTAAATCATGATATCTCAATATGTGTACTTCCCAATAAAACCATTCACAACTTGTGTCACTTCCCTTTCAGTGATCAGGTCAGCACTTGTTGGTGTGTTCTAAGTGACTATAAAGACATACAGACCCCACTTCACAAGTCACTGTCCAACACTGAACATCTTACAGCATTGCAAGGGAGTGATTTAATCTTGAGATGTATTTTATTACATAAAGGGAGATTTAAGATTAGGATGAGCACAAGACAGCAAAAACAAACCAGATCATGATCGTATATCCATGTGTTTAATAAACACAATTTCGGTATGTGTGTGTGATGTGCCATTGAACTACTGTTACAACAAACAGCAGAGATCTGAAGGTCTTACCTCCTCATTGGGTGCCATGCCTTTGCTCCCGCGGGGCTCGGCCGACTCACTGCCCAGGTTCTTGTAGTAGTCCCCAGTGCTGGGCTGCTTGCTGAAGCTCCTCGACCTCCTGTTCGAATCCACACGTCGCAGTGCCTCGTGGTTCTCACCAGCACTGAGCTGCGGAAGAGATGTTTTTTTATTTTTTATTTTAAGAAATATGAATAGTCAGAAAAGGCTTTGGTTTCACCTATCGGTTTTCCTTAATTTGTATATTACATGTATTGGTTAAATATCCCTGAAATAATCAACCAAATCTGATTATTTAATCAACCAGCTGTAAACTGTCACCTTCCTTGGTGTCTGTTTTGTATTGTTCTTGTATTTCATGAAAATAATGATCAGTAAATTAATCACCAGTGCAAATTATTTTTATTTCCAGAGCAGAGTAAAATTATCTACAAATTACAAGGTAGTACATTTCTTTTAACTACAGAAAACGGGATGAAAAACAGGATATCTGGAATTTTGTATAAATTATTCTTGTATCTATTCCTAAAAAGTCAAATAAAATGAAAGTGATAAATTATTATTTGATAACAATAATTGTGTATTTGAACAACACAATACATGTTGCTGTAAAAAACAACAACTCAAAACACAGAGGGAAATGGATTTATGAGGATAATCTCTGCTTGTGGAGTGAACCTGTCACTTGTAGCACAACACACAGTAAAATCTATAGGAGGTTTTGAGGCCAGATTAGCTGTCCCATGCGACCAAAGCAGCTTTATTTAAATAACAGAACAAGGCCTTATTCAGTGCAAGTGAAATATCAGCATGTTTCATGTAAGGCCCACAGGACCACAGAACATAAGAATTCACATGCAGCTTTGAGTTCAGTGTAAGAGTATCCTTTAGCCCACAGAGCAGGGTCAGAGGTCACTAGCTTGGCCTCTCTAGTTGAGCACTCTCTCTTTTAGCACTGACATCCATCTCGACCTGCAGCTGTAAAGGCAGTAGCCTATCAAACTAATGTTATGGTTATGGTTAAGTAATGGGATATTAAAAGGGAACAATCTCACCTTGCATTTTGAGCAGTGATATTGTGTGATATTGTGGCTTTTCTAACCAATCTGTGACAACATTTCCCTCATGCAAAAAGTCTCATATTTGCATTGGGTACTCTCCAAAATCAACTTTATCAAAAATTCATTTTTTGCTTTTTTCCAGCCATGCATATTACAAAAAATTGTAAAGAAAAACAAGTGTATAAATATAACTAAAAAATATAAGTGTTAAATACATTTAAACACTTAAATCCCCTTTTTACTGTATATTATCAAAAATTAACCTCCAAAAATGTCAACCTTGGACATGACAGAAAAAAAAAGATGTTACTTTGCCTGTCAAATCAAACTGGGATTGATTTACATTTCAGTGCTTGCCGTCGCCATGACTTCTCACGAAATCCAAAGCCTCAGATGTCAAGCAGATGTCTGGTGTTAATATAAGTGGAAATAATTGACAACTGACCCCTGACCTCTCTTCCTTTGTGGTGTCATGTTCTGAGTTCTTGTAAGCCTGTTTAGATCTGTTGACTCATGTCTGCCTTCAAAGAAATGGTCCCTGAGCGCTCATCAGGTGGGAGGGTAATGTGAGCAGGGGAGCGCTACAGATGGTTTGATTGTCATCCTCCAGGGAGGTGGGCGAAGAATAGGAAATGTACAAAGCATTGTATTTGCACCCTCCCCTCCCCCACAGACATATACACACATACACAGACAGACAGGAAGCCATTCTTCCCATTATAAGGACCTGTCTGTCAACATAATGTCATTGTTATATATTTGTTTTTACAGTCTAATGTTTTTTTGTGTGCATTGTGGACGGCTGTTTAGCCTGGTTGCTGTTTAACATTGTTCAGTAACATTTTAATGTGGTTTTGCAAAAAAAACAACAACCATAGGAACAAATATACAGGGAAGCTGTTTGTGCAACATGTGATGACTCTAAACTTACATGCATGCCTGACAACAACCAGTAAAATAGAAAACAAGAGGAAACTTGTGAGTAAAACATAATGAAACAGATGTGAGACATTCACTGTCCAACCATTCAGCAGCTCAAGCAGCTCCACAACCTGAAGCCTACGTATGCAAAGCAACATTGAATACGTTTGCTTTCCCAGTGTTTGACCTGGCATCACTTTTAGGGGACCGATGAACACAAAGCTTTTCTCTCGCTCCTCTGAACATCTTACCTTAGCGTTAAAAATCCTCTCCTGCGGCGCTCCTTCAGCCTTATCCACAAAGCTCAGCAAAGCACAGAGAGTAGCTGTCACCAGATCCACAGTGTCACCACGTCTCCGCTCAGCGCTACATCTGTCACTCTACCTGCCCTCTCACTTTACCCACAGGCCTCATCAATAACCTATTGGACAGTCCACAGCACTGGCAATGATGTCACCACCACTCCGTAGACCAACCACTCCCCAACCCTGTCCAGTGCCTCTTATGCAAAACTCAAAGTCTCTGGTGCTGGTCAGCTCACTGTGGCTGGCTGCACTCAAATCTCTCAGGATTTAGGATTATTAGAATATTCTAGTGCCTTGAATTAGCAGCATGAAGGATACATTTTGACCACTAGTTATAGTGAAAAGGTCTGGAGTAGGTCTAAAGAATAATAAAATATGTTACAAAGTACATGACACATAAAGCCTGCTATGCATGACGTTTGACCTCAGTTGAGGCAAATTCAGACAAATGAGATGAGACAAACGGCAGAAATCTCAAAGAATCACAAGCAAAGCTCTGTGTCTCTGGATGGAGGTTATTGTTCTTTGTTACTATGGTGCTCAAGGTAGATTGTTTTTCCCAATGTATATGATGCATGCTTATCTTAATTGTGTGTGTGTGCTGTTCAATTGTTAATGAGTGTGTGCCCGGGGCTGGTCACCTGGGTATAGAGAGGAGAGGGGGGCGGCAATTGCTAAAAACTCTCCCCCACTCGGCCGATGGCGCATGCGTGTATGCACAGAGACGAGAGAGCTCAGCCTGGAGACATGAATGGTGCCTTTTGGACTTTCTGTCTAATGCATAGCTGATCCTTACATACAGCCTCCATCTATCTGTCTAGACATGTGTGACTTTTCCTGTAAATGAGCTGATTCTGCAGCTCCCACATTTCTTTTTCTTACTACACTTCAGGTTTTAAAATGAAGTGTTCCAACACTTACAAGGCTTTCACTATAGTGGATTTAGACTTCACAGCTACTTTGCCAATACCATACCATGCTGAAAATATATAAAGTATTTATCCAAAATATATATCTCTCACATCTCTATCTCATCACACCTATATTTTTTTATGGTGCGTGGTTTAAGCTGAAGCAACTTTGTTTAAATGACCAAATAGTCAGGACATGGTAACGCTCAAGAAATAAATTCTGCATGAAGTGAAAGTGATCCCTCAGATTGGTCATCTATCATACACTCCCTGGACGACTCGGCAACAATTCAATTACAATTACAATTTCAAAACCACTTTTCATGGCCTTTACCACAGCACTCACTTTGCAGCACTGAAACCATTGTTGTCGCTTTTAATTGCTCCTCCTCGTCAGCTCTGTAAGCACATTCTGAGTGATCTGAGGCCAGATTAATTAGTAAAATTAAGATCAAGCCCATCATAACAACCATTGTGCGTGTCAACCCAACGGCCTGTCTCATTAATGAGCATCTTTTTTAACCTTGTTACCTCGTACTCGCACAATAATGCCATTGTGGGCATTGTTACACAAGAGCAACAGGCAGCCCAACTGAGTTTACACAAGGAATGATTTATCCCAAACATCCTGCTCCCTCTGCTTGTTTGGGATTGTTCCATCATGTGATAGTTATGGATATCTACATTTTTTAATGAACTAAAATATGCAAAGTACTTGTCTTTATACTACAAATAAGTAAAATAAGTAGTATTTGTTAATATTACAGCACAGAGCACCCATTTGTTATGCATGCACCAACAATGACAGCGATATAAAATGACTGAGGGAATTCTTCAGAGATTAACACTGCTCTTACCCTCTTCTTGCTCTCCACGTGCCGCAAGTTGCTTTTCACCTTCAGGAACTCGGCTGACGACGGCTCCTGAGGGGCATGTGGAGCAGGGTAGCCCGGGGGTGGAGGGGGCACTGGAGGACACTGCGGTGGAGGCGGAGGCGGGTAGGCTGGTGGCGGTGGCGGTGGTGGGGGCGGCGGAGGTGGTGGGGGCGGGGGTTTGGATGTGGCATCAGCCGGTGTGTTGCTCTTCTTGGCCGTGTCAGAGCCGATGTCTGGGTTCAGCATGTCCATGTAGGCCTGCATATCCGTAATGGCTGTCTCCGAGGCGCCTGGGACAGAGACAGAGCCCATGTAGGCAGGTTTGATATAGATTTGAGTTGCATGGTTTATAAACACGGTGAACTGCTGATTGTAAATGAACAAGATCCCATTCTCTTGGTGCACATTCACAGACGATCATAATAAAATGTCTGCATGCAGGCCACTAGGGAGCAGCACCACTATATCATGCACCTGTGACCTGGAACAACAAGCAGGAAACTGGTGCATGTTGTTAACTCTAGTTCAGTACATAGCTGTAAGTTTTCACCCTCAGCTATAACTTATAACAGAAACAGTAGTCCAGGAGTTACGGCTGAATGATTGAAAACAGTCAGGTTTCTGACCTGTGTGTGCAACAGTGTTGAGCTGAGCAGGTGGGCCTCGAGACATCGGTAAGCTGCTCCTCTTCTCCCCAGTGCTGGACTGGCTGGAGTTGGCTGAGTCGTAGTTGGACAGGGAGCTGGATGGTGAACTGATGTCAAAGTGGGCCACCTGGTTGGCAGGGGGCATGGTGGTGTTTGGGGACGAGAGGCCTGAGTCCGGCTGCTTGTACTCGAGGTCCGTCGAGGGGTCCCGGGACAAAACACGGTGCTCAACACTCTGTCAGAGGATGCAGCTCATGAATACAAGCGCTATTACGTCAATTCTGTTCAACTGTCTAACAAAAACAACAAAGCTGTTATTTGATTTATTATATCTTAATTAAATGCTCCTAATAAAAACATGGGTGGTTCTTTTAGTTAGGTGAAAGGATACAGTGTCATTACAGTGGATGGAAAATGAATTATCTTTAATATAATTATCTTTTTCATTCATGATTTCCCATTCCTCTACCTCCCAGCCCCATAAGGAGAACAGCATTATGAGTTTAATTACTGCACACTAATGAAACATCTCACAGCTGATCAGAAAGGCTCTGGGGCCCTCTGCTTTTCCCACAATGCAATCCCTTATGGGTGGAATACAAGGGGGGAGGTGTGTATGGTGGTGATGGAGGTTGTTGCTTGCTCACCAGAGAAAGTTCAGTGTGTAGGAGTTATTATTCCTCCAACCACTTGGGGATTTAAGTGGGTTGAAGCTGTGGAGGCCACAGTGTGTCAAGTGTTAATAGCTCTAGTAATTAGCTGAGAAAAACTGATGTCAGTCAAGGGACATGTTGGCTCAGCGACAACTATTTTCTTGCTGCAGTGTCACAGTCTTGTGTTTTCCAATGTTGTGCTTTAATTCAGGGGCAAAACAAGTTAGGATTGGAGTGATCAAAATTTTTGACGACAGTTCAGGCATGCAACATTTTGTCAGAATAGCTGATATACTGAATCATAATTTCATGCAGAACAGGATGAAGTGGACGTCGGATATTTGCGGGACCGGTTGAACAAACAACAAAGGCAGCAGTTCACATGCTGTACTCTGTGAATGTTCTCTGTCTGGAATAAATACTGTATGTTGTCTTGATTTGACGTGTGAGAGTTAAACTCCCACAGGACCAATTAGTGGTAAAAAAAGAAAGAAAGAAAAGCAAAACACATCAGTGAGACATCACCAGGTTTGAAGCAGTGGTTCCCACCTTTTTCACCTGAAAGTAGGTCACTCTACTAATGACTCTACCTGCACAGTTACACTGTTATAGTTTGAATTATGAACATTTGTTATTATTTTTTAAGTTCTTAAGTTTTGTGTGACAGACTTAAATTACATAATTTCTTTACATAAATCTTTAATTATGTGCCCCCTCAGATTTGTCTTAGGTCCCCATAAGGCTGGAACCACTGACCTAAAGGGTTGCAGTTTTTAAATAACAAGTATCGTAGTAAGAAGTTGAATTAAATGTTTGTGTAAATGCTGTGATCTTTGCTGATAAAGATCTCTGATTGTGCTTATCAGGGTTCAGGATGCGGTGAAGCATGCAGAGCATCACTGTGTCTCTTACCATGTTCTCCACAGTGCGCAGATACTTGGCACACTGGGAGTGGCCGTTGTATTCAGCCAGGTCTGCTGCTGTGAAGCCGTCCTGGTCCCTGATGCCTAAGTCCACACCATTGACCACAAGGATCTGACAGCACTAAAGGCAGATGACACAGAGGAGATAAAAAAAAATACCTTCAATCTATTGAAATAAGTGTAATTTCTTCTTTGGAATCTTTAGGTAATGTGAAAGCACTGATAAAATGAAGATGACATGTCTTCAAAGAACACCACATCAAACATATCATATCATACAGCTGAAACACTGCCAGTATATCATCACTTCAATACAGTGTAAAATAGATTTATATTAAAATGTTATAGTTTTATAGTCTTTTAATACCATAATTCTAAATCTAAAAATATTAATTGCTAAATAACTTCTTTACTGGCCATCTAATTCATAGACTACACAGAAATACAGTCATTTTTGAGTCATTTTTAACAATAATTACTGTAATAGGCAACAGCTACTTCATTTTTTTACCCAGAATATGACTGGCAAAACATTCAAATAGCCATGTGTATTGAGAAGGAACTTGCAAATGGTGTAAAGCGTCTAGTTTTGAAAACCTCAGTCAAGTGCCAGATGAAAAGCAGACTAAGCCTGTTGTTCTCAGCCTGAGTGACCTTTGTGTTTTAGCTAGCTTCTTAAAAATTTTCTCTCTAGTCGAAAATGTGAGCTAACACCTTGTAAGTCAAAGTTTGGGATCAATTTCCTTTGAGCTGAATCTGAAACGCTACATATGTGACACAAAACCAGGGTTTCCTGTACATTTGATACAAAGAGCTTGTGTTGAAACAACTCACTGACCAGGAGTGGATACAACAAAACCCTATTCAAAGTATTAGGTTGGAGTGGCAACAAAACCATGAGCAAGAGGCCTTCTATTCAAAACGCATGGTTTTGGGTGAAACCCAGTATTGCTATGACGTTGATATTCGTTCATTAAGCTCTCACATAACTATAACTATACTATGTCTTTTATTAACCTGCATTTTACGTCACTGTCAATTGTAGTCTGACTCTCCGCACTTACATTAACTCAGAAGAATAACACAAACACACACCTCCAGTTCACCGTTCTCTGCTGCGTCATGTAGTGGAGTCCCTCCCCAGCTGTCAGTGACGATCTCTCCGCCGTGCAGCAGCAGCCAGCTGAGCACCTTCGCGTGGCCCCGGCTGGCTGCAAAGTGCATGGCTGTGGCCCCGTCGCCGTCCTTGTCTGTCAGGCTGATCTCTGTGAAACTCATCTAAATGAGAAAGAGTAATGACACAAGTTAGATTCAGATTCAACAACAAGTAGGAATTCTGCACAATTTTAAATGTAGGGTGAATTAGTAAATGCAACAAGTTATATCTTAAATGTTTATAATTTCCCATAAAAACACGAAGTGTCAAATCATGATGTAACATGACATAACATGTCTTAATGAAACATAATTTTCATATTAATTATATAACATTATATAACATCAATTGCAATAACATTTTATGGATTAATTTAGATTACACAGCATTCATTTGCTAGTTCATAGACATCTGTGAGTTCACTACGTTTGATCAGATTTAATTTAAAATACAATAAAAACACACTGAGGACAGGACATCAATCTTAGAATAAATCAGGGCACATATTTGTCTTATTTACCAGCCAAACGATGACGGTGTTGTGGCCCATCTGGGAAGCAGCATGCAGTGATGTCATCCCATCATTGGCTCTGATGCTAGGATCCGCCCCACAATCCTTGACCAGGTATTGGACAACCTCAAGATGGCCCTCCTGGCAAGCCAGGTAGAGCGGTGTGGCACCATTCTTAGTTTGGGAGTTGACAACACTGTATGAAATTAAATAAAATGAAATTGGAAAGTCAATAAAAGGCTCTGGGAGACCAAATTTCTATGTTGTTTGTTTGAGGCACTGGAAATTGAATCGTGCGATTGGTACAAACAGAACTGACAGGTGTATGTGTATATACACTTAAAGGGCAACTTCGGTTTTTTTCAACCTGGGCCCTGTTTTCATATGTTTTTCTGTAGATGTGAGTGATGGATAATATTTTTTTTGAGGTGGCTCCAGTATTGAGCCGGGCAGGCAGCCTGCAGCCCAGCTGATGCTCTTGCATGGGGCAAGTGGCTCCCGTCAAAGTTCGCCGTAAACGAGCATTTTTTTCAAACTGACAGGCTCAGATAGTTACAATGAATGTCCGACAACATACTAGAAAGGAGAAATTAACGTATTCAGGGTTTTTTCTGGCCAAAATTTGGGTTGAGGCGGCCGCAGGGATACGTATCTCTCCCTCCGGTCAAACGCCCCGTCCTGATCCACATCCACTGCAAAGTAAAGGTGCCGCCAGCTGTAATAGTGTAACATCCGCGTTTTTACAGCTGATTTTAGGATGAAACTCTGAACATAAATAATAAATTACCATGAAGATCTATCCGGGTTAAACAGCCACCTTTGTAGCAAAGGAGAGCCCGGCTCGCTACAGTAGCTGCAGCTCTCCGTCTCCGTCTCCTTCTCTCTCTACGCTCTGTGCCGGTGGGGTGTGTTTACACTCAGCACCAGGTTTGAACGGAGCGGAGTCTATGAGCCCCAATGAGCCCCGCCCCCGCAGGCACACAAGCAAGCCGCGCATCAACGGCATCTTGCGGTCTGGCCCGGAGCTGAAATCAAACACACCCCTCCTGCTGCGGTCGAGTTGAACCAGTTGAAAACAGCGCCGCTGAGCTTCCATACCGTAGCCTACATTGAGTTTCAATCAAGATTCCAGCGCAGCGGCAGACAATTTCAGCGAGGCCGTGCCGACCACAGGGTCTGGTATGTTGTCGGACACTCATTGTAACTATCTGAGCCTGTCAATTTGAAAAAAATGCCTGTTTATACCGCAAACTTTGACGGGAGCCACTTGCCCCATGTAAGAGCGTTAGCTGGGCTGCAGGCTGCCTGCCGGGCTCAATACTGGAGCCACCTCAATAAAAGTGTTATCCATCACTCACATATACAGAAAAACATAGGAAAACAGGGCCCAGGTTGAAAAAAACCGAAGTTGCCCTTTAAATATACAGAATGTAGCTATTTGCAACAAAAACTTTTATTCTTTTGATTCTTAATTTGAAAAGTTAGAAAGTCCCAATATAGTAAGGAGGCTACAAACTGGACACAAACTGAAAAAATATAAAATACTTTAATATTAACATAATCATCACTTGCCATCAAATTGCAACTTTTAGTTAATATCTGTAGCTAAAACTGTCTGACAGTTGCTATGGGTTTTTATTTATTTATCTGTTTACACATTACTGTACATGCAGTCTATCTGTCCAGTGTGGGTGTGGCGTAAACGGGTAACTGACAGGAAAACATGCCCCTCATTTGTCAACATGAAACTATTCTGAGAGCAGACAGCAGCAATGCTGAGCCAAATCCTGTTCCCCATTATTTCCAAAGGGCCTTAGCCCCACCTCTAATGAAACACTCATCCACTGCCCGTTTTCCTCCGTCCCAGATCTTTCCAGTCACAGTGGGAGGTCAGGGAGTGAATGAGCGCTTCCCTGGTAAATCCCATAAGGTCGTGCTTTATTTGGACACTGACAAATGAGCAATGAGTCTACAGTACTAAGAGGATTATCACTCCAATGGCTTTGCCCGACTTGCTGTGTGCTGCTTAACGCAGGTTTGCCAGGGGCCAAGACGGACTGAGTAGGTGAAGAGGAGGAATGGAGAAGGTGACAGAAATGAGAGGCAGGGCTTATAGGTGGACGAGTGGATCCGATCCTGTAGACACAAACATGACCCTGTCGAGCTTTCCCTTTAGAGACGAGCTCAAGCCAACAGTAGTAGCTAAAGACCCTGCGCTAAAACTGCACATGGATCATGGACTTTGTCTGCTTACGATCAATCAGGGTTTTATCCTGAACCACAAATGGATGGCAAATTCTCCATAGAAATTCAGGCATACAAGATAATAGAGTCTGATGGTTTATGGTCTATGAGGAAAATGAATGGATTCTGTGATGAAGGGAAGGCTTCCATGTAAAAACAAACATGTCTTAAATAAGAAGGGGAAGTAATCTGCACTTCTGTCATCAGGAAGTGGGCACACTGGTCAATTATTGATGAGTGTAACCAAAGTGGGCTGAAGTTTCACCTGCGCACTGGGGTCTGTGTAGGAGAGCTTACGTTTGTTAATCCTAACCACGCACTCTGATCGTGACAGAGTATGTTTTAGGTGAGGCGGACACACTTCTAACAAAGCACACGTTGGCTCCGCTGCTTCAAAGTGAGGAGGCTCGAACGCTCTCTCACCTAAAGAGGTGCTTTTGGAGGACAGGTGTAGATTTCAAAGAGCAATGGGAGGAGAAAGAGCTTAGCCTTGTGTGACCACGGAGCTAGCGAGCGGCACAAGGAGCGCTGCCTTGTCCGTCACTTTGTCACTCAAAGGAAAAAACACAGTGTGAAGTAGCAGACATCTGATATATTTCCAGTTCAGTGCCGATAAGTAATTCAACTCAGTAATTGTCCATCCGGTGTCCCCTCCGCCCCCGCCCCCCATCTACATGCAAACAAAGACCAAGGTTGATTACTATGCTTCATTACTAGCGAAGTAATTGATGTCACACTAATGGTCTTCTTGCCTGATAAAGGCTAGTTACCTTCTCAATAGCTTTCCCTGTCTAAATAATGAAAACTGTTGTGTTATGTGACCTCAGTGTCTCATATCACATTTTTAAAGATCTTTCCATATTCCAACGTGGATATGTAACGGTTTCATAAGTCTACACATATTCCTTTAGAGGTAGTCATTGATTACATTGCCTTAAAAAGGAAAAGACAACAAATGGTCATTTTATTTGGTCCTAAATGAGTCAAACACTTTCCAATATCGGTAATATTTCTCACTGCCTTTTTATCAAGTGAGTTTTGAAACCTACATGTAATCCTTCACTTTCAGAATAGATTTTGGAGGTTTCAACGTAATAACAATGCTCTTACAAAAGCATGCAGTACTAATTGTGTAGGCGGAGGTTTTTATTCATCTTGCACCAAGAAGTTAAGAAGATTAAAGTTGAAGAAAATAAATACAAATCGGCAACACGACCCGCCCCACCCCACCACCACCACTCTGGGCCTAATTATGAACACACTTGAGTTGAGAACTAATTTTAGCAACTTAAAGCCGAGAGTGGGCATCTTGGTGAACTGTTACGCAATGAGAATCGGTGCAACTTTAATTTTTTTTTTTTTCTTTTTTATAAGTATATTTTTTGGGGCTTTTTCGCCTTTAATGGACAGGAGAGTCGAGAGAGAGACAGGAAATGGGAGGCAGAGAGGGGGGCGAATGACACGCAGGATAGGGCCGCTCGGTGCGGGATTCTAACCGGGGTCGCCTGCAGTGAGGACCATAGCCTCCAGAGCTAAACACCGCCCCGCAACTTCAATTTTTTTCTTCTCACAAAAACATAAATGACCTGCAGAGATGCTGCAGAGATGCAGCAGAGCAGCGCTCACCCTGAGAGTACACCTGCTGTTTTATAGTGGCCATCTTGGCCAATTTAATTGGTCATCTTTATTTATATGAATGTGTTTTTACTTCTCCTGTCTATGTTTTCTTACCTGTGCAAATATTTTTGCTATCTCTTGCTACCAACTCAAATACTTGGATTACTGTACCTTTCATTTGATATTGGGCTGACCCTAACGTAACCCTTCTCTACCTTTCCCAACTATATGCTGGAATTATGGCTTGGACAAAGATTTTAATCTGAGCTAATTCATTACATAACCTGTCTGTAGTCTCTCTCCCTCTGTCTTTCTTTTGCCCTCCCTCCCTGTCATTCATTCAGTCTTTTGTGTGCCGAGGCTATCAGCAGCAACACAGCACATGAGCCTGTTGGTTTTGGGTCACTGGGGATGAACACGCTAACGACCTACTGATTCAGATATGGCTTGTAAATCTAAAGGACACCAAAGTATCAGGGAAACACAGCCGCCTCGACCTTAAAACACAGACAGACAGGGATTGCATAATGAGTAGAAAATGGCAGGCAGTTAAATGCTGCAACAGTTTCGAGATCCATCTCTTGAGTGCTTGTCTTCAGGTCACGCTGGACTTTTGTCTGCATGTCATTCTAAACAAAACATATCGGTTGTATGAATGTAACTCTTTGATCAAACTAAAATAAATAGGCGATTCAAATTTTTTAAATTATCTCAGTGACTTTCATCACATTTTGTGCAGATGTTGAATAGTTGCTCTAAATTCTAAAAATGAACTTGTAAAACGTATCAGGATTTTATATATGAGGTATAAATGAAGTGGCACAAGTAGCATTAAAAACAAAAAGGCCCTGAGTCTTCACAGTCAGTACTGGTCAGGTTTAATATTGTGAAATATTATTTTCAATAAAAGGAGTGTAGTGGGTGTTGGTTGTTTACTGTTTATTTACATGCTATTTACCTCTGCGCGGCAACACTCACCATGTGTTGTACCGTCATTAGGCCGCCACTTGCTAAAGCGATGATGTAACAAGGGTCATGTTATCCTTGTGGTTTTTCAAGTGGAACAAACTCCATTTGGTTCCCTCTGAAAAGTCACTGATATAAATTTGTGGCTTGTAACGAACCCTGAAACGAGAATGCTATCTCGCTGCTGCAAAGTTCCTTTGTAAACAATGCTTGAGGGCAGAAACTAGAAAGCTGTCTGTCTATTCAACTGGATTTGTTTCCCTCATTATCTTATCGCTGGTTGGCGCTACTGTGTGTGTCTCCATGGAGATGGTGGTAAACAGCAACAGGGGGAGGGGCGGTGGAGAAGAGTGAATGGGACCCAGCTATCAGGGAGCTACCATGTCCCTGAGACTCATTAAATTTTCAGCAGCTATGCACCTGTCTGGGGTGCAACCACACAATATTGGAGTTAGTACCTGGACAAGGTCAGCACAGAACAGACCAGGCTCTGCAACTTAAAGACTATTTTTGTTTCTTAAAGCAGAAGTAAGCGATATTTTTGTGTTAATATAAGTCTTAAATAGTTCTATCTTCCGACAGCAATCACTTACATAGAGTGTTTGGACCGAAACACGGGTCTCTCAGTCACTCTGCTCTGCTCTGAGCCGAGGAGAAAACTTTTCTCGTATCCTACAAGTTTTATCCAATGAGGAGAGAGAACGGCATGCAGGGCTGTGTGTGCAGCCAAGGGATGCGCCTGAATGTGGTGACGTAGGGACAAGGACCAATAGATCCATGATGAGGGCGGGGGCTGCTAACTCCATCGGCTGATGGTGCGTTCAAGGCAACCCGTAACTCGTGTTTTTCCGACCTGTGAAGTCGTACCAGTTCGATCTGGTACGAGTCGGAAGTTACGAGTGGCCGTTATAGTGACTTTCACAGGTAAAACAGGTCGGAAAAACACGAGTGGGTTGCCTGGAACGCTACAAAGTCGTAAGTCGTGACGCTGTAATTGAAGTGAAGCTGTAATTTACGGTTTCAAAAGCCTGCCTGGAACGCAGCATTAGCCAAAACGACCGGATCGCTTACTTCTTCTTTGAAACAGGACACTAAATCCCACCTGTTAATTTACCTTAATTTCTATGTGGTGCTGCAGAGGGCATAACATGACGTTTTATATGGACAACTAACACCTTCTGTGACAGTATTTCAACTAGTGATATATGCTGTTACAGAATATACAATAGTATATGTCACAGGTTGTTGCAGATCACAAATATCAGCACTTGCCTACAGTACTGGCTCCACAGCAACAGTTTTATGCTGCTAAATCTGCACCTACATTGCTGCATCATGACTCTCCCTGACCTTTTCCTTCTTGTGTGATCAGTGCACCTCAATCATGTCCATGGCAGTCACATAGTCCATATGGGTGGTTGTTATCTCCCTAGGACATGGGGGTCTGATGCTACAGACTGCACTGCTTGAGGGTGATATCTATCAAAGGCTAATTGCACGCAAACACCCTATTAACATAATGCATACATTAACCCTTCGACTCTTGTTCATCTGCGACTATTTTGATAGAACTCCTTTTTAAGATGTGACAACTAGAAGCTTTTCTTGGCCTTTGCATTAGAGCACAGTTCATTAAATATTTCAGGCCTTTGGATTGTTTAGTCGGCAAAAAAGACCAATAATATTAGTTCACACACACACACTTGATTTGATTGTTGACACGGCTCTCAGAGCTTTGCAGATTTGTGACAACACTGTTAACTGTTCTAGATGCAATGCATATAGCATTATCTAGCAAATGGGGGCTAGGGCAGTGGGTAGTATTATGGGAAAGTTAAACCACTAAGAGTGTTTTTCTAAATGAGATTAGAACAGAGTGGTTAGATTGCCCCACAGCTATCGAAAAACAAAGTTCAGGTTGCTTCCCACCACTACCAGTTAGAGCTACAAGTACCCCCCACCATACAAGTCAGAAGTTTTTCTATCAGAATTATTTGCTGAGCATCTGAAAAGTAATGAGAGTTGACTTGTCAATGTCAGATTGCTGAAGTGCAACAGTAAACTGAGTCTGAACTGTCAATCTAATGCAGCATGTTCCAGTCACAAAAAGTGAGTAAAGCTGACTGGAAATACAGATTTGAGTTCTTTAGAGTCAGTCTAAAGGCATTTGAAACTACTCTAGTGCTGACTCAGTGGCAGAAGACCAGTGCTGAGGGTGACCAGGTGAAAGATAGAAAGGGATAAAGAAAACATAGAGGATGAGAGTGATGTATCTTGCATCAAAGTTTAGCCTGATAATGTAATTTTCATATTGATTTGAGCTGTTTATCCTGAACATCACAATTTATTTATGGAAATAATAAATATAACTTTTTGACAGATTTAAGCACTGATCACATTAAGCGACAAAACCACTGTGCTGTGAGTGATACTAAAAAAAACATATTTAAATCACCGTGTGGTGTCCTGCACAGTAACCAAATCAACAGCGTTTAGACTCTGATTACACAGAGGAACACCGACCATCACACATGAAGACAACACATGGTTTTCTATTCTTTCAGTTTCACGAAACCGCGTTGCTCTTACTTTGGGACGTGCCCCAGTAACAGTCGGAGAGACGGCAGGTCTCCCTTGGCAGCTGCATAGTGGACGGGCAGGGCGCCTGTATCAGTGGAGGCCCCGGGGTCCACCTCACCGCTCTTCAGCAGCCAGTCGGTGATCTCATGGTGACTGAAGCGGGATGCAAGATGGAGAACAGTGGCACCAGAACTGTCCCTGTCCTGTAAATCAAAGACAGAAGTGAAGAATAAAAAACATGAACAATTTAATAATCAGATGACTTTGACAGTGTAGAGTAAAATAGAAACTGTCAGAGTTACAGGATTAGACAGTGAATCATACAACATACAGCTCATGTAGGAGCACACAGTTAAGGTTACGGGTACTGTCATTAAACCAGACTCATGGTGCCAAAGGGAAACTAATGGGTGAGTCTCTGGGCTGAGAGGTGCGATGTGGAGCGATTATTAAACTTAGTCCTTATTACACTCAAATGCACATCATTAACATCAGATACAATCAGGAACCAAGAGCAGTAACGTGAAACAAAAACAAATTGTGACAAGTGAAAGCGGATGGAAATTAGCCTGTGGCTACAATCCGGCTTGTTTACGATTTTGTTTCGTTCATGAACTTGCATTGTCCCACTTTAAATACATTGAATTGAATTGAATTGAAACTGCCCATCAAGTAAATTGCACTGCAACTGATAACTGATGGTAATTACTAAATGTCAGCCAAGTTATTTTATCAGTTAGTTCTTGGTGTGGGGTGCTCTTTGTCACTCCTCTGGGCTCTGTCAGGCAGTCATCAAAAGTAATGGAGACAGTAAGTAGATAATAGAGCTCTTATTACTCTGTGTTTCAAATTTAGAATCCCAGATTACTACGGGACAGATCCAGTATCTGATTGAGTGATTCAGATGTGGTGCTTGTGTTTCTGTTGTGTATAAAAATATATCTATCTCTCTACCTTTCTGCCTGTATAAATACTCCACTTATCATTTGTTATTGTATATTGTATTGTATTATCAGATAGATAGATAGATAGATAGATAGATAGATAGATAGATAGATAGATAGATAGATAGATAGATAGATAGATAGATAGATAGATAGATAGATACCTGCTGCATTCCCTCACTAGTAAATGTTTTTCCTCCTACTACCAGCAGGGACATGGGAATGAGGTAACTGAGTCATAAGGGCTCACAAGGTTTAATCTGTCATGTGAAGGTTTAACCATAATACTTACAGTGCCATTATACATTTTTCCTCTATCGTGTCAGACTCCACTGTCATTATGTCATTAAGTCTGTTTGTACCTTTACAGTCTATGGTTTGTACCCTCTCTGTGCCACAGAGCATGCTGTATAAAGGATATTACCTTTGCAAATCCAGTTTTGCATAGGCTACTTCATTAGCATGGGGACAGGAGGTAGCAACAGAGTGGGGTTTCAACTAAAGCCAAGTGCCATAATTAAAACTTTGTAACATTGTCAGTGCATTTCCACTGATCCACAACCGACAACAATCTACCTTAAATTTCATGGATTTGTATTATACACTGCATTTCAATTTTCTTTTTTAGAACAGTATATAAGCACCATTCAGGCTCCTGTGAATGTCTGGGGATCTCTTCTTCTCTTCGTCCATGCTAAGTGATTTACTTTACTGTTTCAGAGCTTTGGGGGCTAGATCTGAATCATTAGGTTTAGACTACATTTATTGTGGAAGTGCCTATTCCTACAATAACACAGCCCCCGATAAAAGATGTAGTGTATCTGAAATATGTTATTCAACCACTTGAAGTATTTCTTAATTAAAACGGACTATCTGTGGGTTGCCTCTGTAAAAATTCTGCTATAGATTCATTGGGGTTTGATGTCTAAAGTCTTAACATTTTGTCAGACTTTCTCGTTTTCAAGTCCAAACTCTCCTCTTGTATTTTCACATGTGTGGTGCAATGAAAACACTCTAACATTGGTCCATGTGTCCAGTGGAGCTCAGTGATACCTGTCCAAGTTTGGCTGGAGAGGTCACACTGGCTTGTAGGAGGGATTGGATGCGAGGGTTTGGCACGTATAGGCTTACACATCTAAGAAAAATGGCAGGCAGGTCGGAGGAAACGGAGAATTAAGACTATAGGCCTAACTGTCTGCCACACATCAGCTCGGGTCACTCACCTCTGGCCGACATCCACCTTGGGTCAGGAGCCACTGCAGGCAGGCCAGGTTACCGGTAGCTGCGGCGTCATGTGCCGGACTCGCCCCGTTGTTCGCCAGGCAGTTGCCCGGCAGTGCTGCCTCTTCCACCAGGAAACGCAGACAGGCCAGTTTTCCGGCCCGGGCTGCATGGTGGACCGGTGAAGCCCCCAGCACGTCCTTAATGTCGACCGTGAGAGTTTTTGCCGCTAATTGCACTTTGAGCGTCTGCACATCCCCCTGCCTCGCGGCGAGCAGCGTCCGGTCGCCCTCCACCACCACCATAGCCGCTGCAGAGGGTCGGACGACTCCTTTCTCTTGGTTTGAACCCTGTCACTTCACCGTGTAGACGGGATCAGCATCACAAACTTTCAAGATGAGTCAATTTCCCCCCCGATAGTTCAATTGTGGCTCCACATGTCTCCGTCAAAACAAGACGCGTTCCTGGTCAATAGAGCTGTGGAAAAGCCTCGGCTGTTTAAAGCGACGTGTTTTACATGTTGAGATAAAAAAAAAACTCGCTCCACTGTCCTTATTCTGTGTCTGTATCTGTAAACTGACCTGCTGCCTGTGTTTTACCCGACGATGTGGGGCCAGTAATCCGCTTCTGCTCTCTCGGTCGCTCAACACCTGTTACTCCACTTTGCTTCCCCTTTTTCCGGTAAAGACTTGCTTTATTTTATGTTTTTGTTTACCTTCTCTGCTTAACTATCGTCTATCATGTGCCTCGGAGGATATTCCGCAGTGTTTTTCTTCCTATAGCAGATGGCGACATGGGACTGAGCGACTGTTTAATAATCCATCAGGGGGAGGACCGCTGAGCCTGTTACAGGTTGCTGCTTTCTGGAAATCGGCTCAGAAGTTAAAGGGGCAGAGCGGACAGGCTCGTTAAAACTCTGAGAAAGTTATGCAACTGTGGTGGGATGTCAAATATAGACCCCACGGTTAAATAATAATGAGGCAATTAGCTCGTTGAGCATATACAGGCTCGTGGGCATTCAGATTACGCGTGGCCGTGGAGCAGCATCACTGGACACACACAGTCGGGACTCAGTAGAGGTCCATCTGGTGGCCCTTGGTGAAACAGGAGGGGAGACCTGGGGTATACCACAGACTGTATGCCTATACAAAATGTGGCTCAGACAGTTATAACTTAATCAGGAATTTGTTATGTGATTCACTCTAGGCCTTATGTGATGAAGTGACAGACCAAACTATTACAAATGTTGAGGTATGAAAATGTTCACTTTTCACTTTACTGTCTTCAAACTCACAACATGATATTTAACCAAATCTAGTTCTTCATTAGGCCTAGATATGACAAATATTCAGCATCTTTTACTGGGAATTAAGAGAGTTCATGACCACAACCTGTAGCTGTAACAACAGGACACACATGTTATGTTGAAAAATCATTTCTAGTCAACTGAATCAGGTCAACTGGACTTAGCTTTTGTCTTTGAAGACATTTCGCCCCCTATCCAAGTGGCTTCATCAGTTCGTGTAGACTACTTGTTGACCTGATTCAGTTGCCTAGAGATGCCTTTGACCTGGACAAATGAGAATTTGCGCAGACTTGAAAAATCATTGAAATGTGTAACAAAAAGTTTCAGTCGCCTTTTCAAGTTTTTGTCATGATACCTAACCTATATCATCATAATGTGACATATCCCCAAGTAGCAAAAAAAACAAATGAACCTAAATATGATTGCTTTGGTTTATCCCATTACAATTTAAATGAAAAATAAAAATAAAATTGAGCCAGTATGGCACAGTGTAATCAGATGTGTGCAATTTCAACTCATTCAGCAACATTATTTGTGGTTGTGGAGAAGCCTACAGCATAACTGATGTTCTGGTAAACTCTACCAAGAATTGATCTATGACTAGCTCATAATGGAAACAATAAAAATTCATTTTTTTACTGTGATGTGTGCAGGGTTGGAACTAAGCACGCTAAGTGCAATAATTAGAAGAATTTACACTTGATATTGTATTGTATTTGAATTAGCTTCCTTTTTAGTGCACGGCACTCATCTGAAAATTAGGTCCATACTGTTAGTAAGATTTTAGGCTGCCTGACATCAAATAGGACCATTATTGTGTTTTTAATCCTTTTGAACACTTGACTAATGTTGTTCAATAAAGTTTTCAATTCAATTCAATAGGCTCTACCTTAGTTGTTTAATGATTAACCAGTCATTTAACAGTGATGATTTAGATTTTTTTTTAAATATAATTTAGTTACATTTTGAGGATAATAAGCCAAACCTGTGTCTTCAGGACTGTGTGTCTAAGTCCCAGCCTGCCTGAACTCTCATCCTGTCAGGTAAAAAAAAAACTGTAGTTCTGTAAATCACCAAACGGTGGCAGGAAAGTTTCATGTTCATAAGTGGTTTTACCTGCAGAGGTGTCCAGGTGTCTTGTCATGATTTTGTCTAGGCTTCTCTAAATCACTGAGAACCTGCCACTCACGTCACAACAACATATCAGAAAAACACATAATTGTGGGGGAAAAAGCGAGGGCTATAGCCTAATTATGAAAACATGACCAATTAAGTTTTATATCAAAACGAAATGACTGCCAGAATTCAAGCCATTATAGGCCTGTATCTTACTGGTGATGCAGTCTTAATAACGCCCCAAAATCCATTTGAAATATTATATTAACCTATATATTATAACCATATTTATGTTTTTATGGGATCATTTGGGAGCTGACGTGATAATCAGAGAAGTTGCTGCATCTCATACAGCTTCCTGCCTCGTCACTGTCAGATTAGGCTCATTGACCTTTTCTGCATGGTGGGTGTCTCTCGGGAGGGAGGGAGAGAGGGAGGGGGGTGGGGGGCCACGGCTCGTGCTCGGCGCGTGCCTCCTAGGTCCATCTGTTGCACAGGTCCAACTGTCATAGACACGCGGCGGAGGGGAGGGGGAATTCCCACGAGCATTTTTCGACTAATGGTACAATTCCCCGAAGGAAAATGGACAATAACAACTCTCCAACACGATTTAGTGGACAGGAGATCAACACCATTATAACCCGGGATAAAGGCCTACACGGAAGCGAGGCCACTATAAAGTAGGCTATATAAAGGGGGTTATAAGATCTTGCGAATATTTTGGTTGAATAAAGTCTGTTTATTGGCGTGCTTTTGTATTTTATTTTGTTTTTAATAGGCTACGTTTCCATGCAGCATATGAGCTGCTAAGCAGCGATGGGCCTACATGAGCTATTAGTACAGTAAAACGATTAATAGTCATTTTTCGCCAAGGATTTTGTTTAAAACCTTTACCGTTGCAGTTTTAAAAACGTAGGCTACTGGCAGGAGCTAATATAGAAGATAGGCCTATTTTACAATACTTTTGGATATAACCCATTCTTATCCCGTATGAAATAACGGTTTTCTCTTGTGAACTGGTGTTTACTCTCTTACCTGCTGGTTAATGGGCCCCTCACACAAAAGCCGAGGTCTGTGTTAATAGAGGGTCTTACTCTGGGTTTAATCGTGTGTCTGTGAACTGGAGTCTTTTCCCAGGCTTCTTTAAAGACGCTCCCACAACTTCAAGCAGTGAGAAACTAAATCCCTATTGAACTGGAAGTGGTGGAGGGGTGGGAGGGCTGCCAACGGTTTTCCTAGGAAGCCTGGGAAAAAAGCCTGGATACTCCTTGCACGCGTCAGACGTGCGACAGTTATTCAAATTGGACTCAATTATTCAGCGCGTGGGCCTCATCTATTGTATGGTCACATCTGCTGCTGCTGCTGCTGCTGCTGAAGCGCGGGAGCGTTCAAATCAGGACAGTTTGTGCTCAAGTTCACGCTGCTCAGAGCTAACAACCTGCTGTCTGTCTGTCTGCTGCTACTAATGGACCATTAAGCACCGTGCAGATCAGATGTAGTCCTAAATTCACGTGGCTTCTCAGTGCAGACTGTTGTTTTCCTGAATTTAACATATTTAACATCCTAGGCCAGTAGCTTATCAGAGGTAGCCTTAATTTAACATTTATGGCTGAAGCTAACATGTGAAGACTAAAATGTACTACACAGACTTGATCCATGAAGAAGGTTACTGCTCCTAACTAATAATATAATATTAATAGTAGCTAAAGGCCTGATTATAATAATAATAATAATAATAATAATAATAATAATAATAATAATAATAATAATAATAATAATAATAATAATAGGCCTAGGTTTTTCCCCACATAAGGCATCACGATTTTAAAACAAACTTCAATATTTTAGAAATATAGTCTAGTATTAGGCTACATCAAAATTATAGCAGAAGCCCATGTTTACACAGAGTAGGTCCTCGCGCCCATCTGCAACGACTCAGCTGGTTGGCGCGTGCGATGAGGTAATTGCTTTCGCTTGAGTAAACTCGGGCGCGTGCAGGGAAGAAGCCTTCAGTCTATGTAGAACCAGTGAGAGGACCGTGTCCGTCTGCACCTTGACGCGTGATCCACAGGAATAACCCGCCATTAGAATAAAACACACACAACTGTTGTTCACATGGCTGTTGATAAAATAAGACACCAGGCAAAATGGACTTTATTAAGCAGCTGAAAAAAGACCAACACACAAAAAGAGGGTATTACTTTATTTTTGTCATTCTGCATCCCATACCCAAACTTCTTTCTTTCTTTCTTTCTTTCTTTCTTTCTTTCTTTCTTTCTTTCTTTCTTTCTTTCTTTCTTTCACAAAAGCAGCCTTTCATGAATCATAATTACAGGATGCAAAACTGTATATCTAATTATTCATATAAATCTTTATTTTTTTCATTCACCAGTTTTGCATCCCATCCCCATAATCTTTCTTTCTTTCTTTCTTTCTTTCTTTCATAAAAGCAGCCTTTCGTGAATCATTATCGACAGGAATCATTACAAACTGTATATCTTATTATTCATATAAAAAATGTTTTTTCATTCACCAGTTTTGCATCCCATCCCCATAATCTTTCATGAATCATTCTCTAAACTGTATATCTAATTATTCATATAAAACTTTGCATCCCAACCCCATAATCAATCTTTCTTTCTTTCTTTCTTTCTTTCTTTCTTTCTTTCTTTCTTTCTTTCTTTCTTTCTTTCTTTCTTTCTTTCTCTGACTGTCTGCCTTAAAACATCAGGACAACATCTACAGGAGACATTACAAAGTCTAAATCTAATTATCCATATAATTTAATATTATTTTGGTTTGGCTACTTGAAATTGCAGACATGTTTCCAACATTGCTTTTAAAACATGAAAAGGAGAATAGGTCAAACTGTTCTTGAATAGTGCTTACACACAAGCAAATGAACCCTGCAGCTTTATTTTCCTCTGAAACAATTCTGTCACAACTGACATTGACACCACTTTGACATTAGGCTTACCTGTTCTTGATATATATATATATATATATATATATATATATACTGTGTATATATATATATATATATATATATATATATATATATATATATATATATACTACTTCTATATTTAACAAACACAATTTAACAACAGGACAGAAGAAGATAAACACAATTCCCCTGTGTGCCTCTCTTGTCTGGAGTTAATTCTCTTATGATAATAAGTAGCCTAGAAGTCAGTGTACCTACGGGATCTTAAAGAATTTCAAATGACATAAGAGCAGAGGCAGGAATAAGTGCCTCCTGGAGACAACAGGTGATAAACATCACTCTACTTCTAATCTTTCTTGTTTCTTCTGTCTGTCCTGCATTAGTGAGACGTCTTCTGGCCCCTGAACTCACGCAGGCAGGACGTCTCTCCCACAGCGACCCAGTCATCCGTAAGCTGCAGTGAGAATTTATGTGGTCAGACTTTCTCACATTCAGGCTCATTAGCAGCTGACAGAAACAGGACAACTAATCTAACAAGACAGGCGTTTTAACAATGCAGTATCTACAGTGAAAAGTCAGGAAAGCCCGAGACAACTCTGTCTGGTGTGATGTCATTTCCTGGAAATGTGGGAAACTGTACTTGATAGTTTCTGTGTCTCACATAACTTTATTTAATAGGATTTATGGTCCAGCTCAGTCATTTTATAGCATTTACACCAAACAACTACAGTAAAAAAAAAAAAATTTAAAGACAGTAAAGCCCACAAGAAAAGTAAGATCATAAAATCTTAAGCACATTCTCAGTCACATGTTACAGGTAAAGGCTATGGTTAAGACTTGCACTGTAGCCATATAAATACTGACACAAATATTTACACTCTAATCTATGAACATTTAACATATTTAAAAAGCACAGTGAGATTTCATACTAATTCTGGTGTCAAGGGGTAAAATATATAACACTAGCAATATTCATTACACTGATTGGTATGATACACAATATAATTAATTCAATATACTGTATATATATTTAATACATAAATAAATATTGCTTACCAGACGTGTCTCGGTTGCTCCTCTGCTGCCTGTCATTTAAAGCCAGCAGCAGCTCTGGCAGATAGATGATCGCTGGCTGGAAGCTGCAGTTGTATTGAGCGCCCTTTTACTACACGAGGTTTGTGGCTCAATGACAGGGGCGCGTTGTCTTTGTGGGCGGACCCCTCGCAGAGGCCCCGCCCCCTCACGGCCCAGCTCTGCTGCAACCTTGAGGCGCAGTGCAGGGGCTGCTTCTGCACGGAGAAATGAGGCGATCAGTTGATTGAGTCCCTCTGCAAGAGTCTTTAAACCGGAAGCACCATTGGCTTATTTCTTGTAGGTGTCTTTTCAGTTCAAAATGTAATAAAATCAACTGGGTAAATCACTCAGAGGTCAAGGATGCTCTAAGCTACAGTATATCTTTATACCTATGTACATCTTTTTTCTTTCTCCACTTCTTATTTACTGTATTTTTTACAGTTACAGTAATCACAAATACTTTTTTTGTGAATCATATAAAGAAATCCACCTTGTCATAGACCAATTTAGATATTTTATAAATTGGATACATTTTACCACAAATCTTTTTTTTTTTGTATCATTAACCCCTCGCTCTTTAATTTCCCCATGGACAACTCTTAATGGTCCCTGTGTCTCTGTAACTTAAAAATAATTCATCGAAGCAGGAAAGCCATCTGCTGCCTTTGTTTGGCTGGCTCGTGCTGTTCTCGTGCCCCTGACATGGCAGCACAATGGATCTCCCTCAATCAGAAATCCAATATTACAAAAAAAAAAAAAAACCCGCCAACAAGCCTGGGGATTTCACCTCGGCTGTATGTGGTCGCTCTAATGCCCAATCTGCTGCAGCATTCACGGAGATAATACACAGTTGTTTTTTCTCTAAATTTGGGGTAAAGTGTCTGGTCTCTGGCTGTTGCGCACGAATGTCCAAGTTTGTCAGAGCTGTGTTGGTGGAGAGTGACGCTCTATAAGTTTACCTTTGTCAACCTCCAAGGACAAAACAAACGCGGGCAGCCAGATGTGCGTTCTGTTTCACGAGCTTGGCTTTTGGCTTGGTCGGACTTGTTTGGTTATTCAAATCCTGTCTGAGCCATTACGCGTTTCACAAAACAAGTATTTCTCCGCCCCTGCAAACGACGCCGGGCTTGATGCTTCTTGTAATTTTCAAAGTGGAACAATAAGAATGACTATCCAAAGGTAGAACGTATGTATAGTTAAAGCACAATTTTAACAAAGTAACAAAAACTTGCAGTTTTTATGCCCGTATTTCATTCAGCAAATTCAACTGCGTCTGTGGTTTGTCTTTCACCACATTTAGGAGTATTTCATATTTGAAGTCGTGCGTAATGCTCGGTTTCTACTGTGCGTAATGAAACAGTTGCAGATCTTTCTTCGATGTGTGTCCAAGTACAACAGTTGTACTTTTTTGTACTTTCTTTGTACTTTGTATCCATGTATAACAAATAACAAAAACAAGCACATCATTTGTAGAAGCTATGTCTTCGTGCAGAGGATAATATGCAGCTAAAACTCTGAGAGTTTTAATACTGGTGGATTCATATAAAAGACATAAATAACTTTGGCAAAGTTTATTTTCAGCTTGGTAAGATGTCTTTTATGCACAGATAACACGGTTTTATCAGTGTCCTTTGTTACCCTATGTCACTAAGCACGATGTGGATGCTGATGTGGACTTTGGGACTGGGTCTGTGACGTCAAATGGACCTCGTGCAGGATAAAGAAAAAAAAGATTGGGTTTTTTCGTCACGGGAACGGCAGATGCTTCATGGGCATGGCGTTGTTTTAGGCGTGGGAAGCTTCACGGCAAATTTTGATAGGTCTCCTTTTTGCATCTTTGCGATGTGATCCAGTGAACAAAGAACACAAAATAATATAATAATAAATAGAATGGTTTTTGGAAATTATCTGACTGTGTTTCTTATTTAAAGTTAAGTTTTAACATTTTATATAATGCAAACCTCGCACCTCAAACCTCCTCTGAACTATAGGCATAATATGTTTATGTCAGTTTACAGCCAAGGATGCAGATATGTTTTGAGCCTGTGCCACCTTTTATATAAGAAGTAAAAAAAAAAAGTAACAACAATCACTGATGATGACAATGACCATGATAGAGGCATTGATTCAACTACAGACAGGTGTAGCACTCATTTATTTACATTTGGTGGTTTAATGCAAAATAGTCTTGACAAAAACAGAACATTATAATCCCTATAGAGGTTACTTTATAGCCGGACAGCTGTATCAACCTGCATTAGTTTTAACTAAGTGTAGTCATTTAGTGTTCACAAAACGTTTACTTGTGCTGCAAAATTTGAGCGTCATTGTTGAATGTGCTGCATGTCAGCTTCATGAGCAAACATTTAAAAAACTTTTAAAATCCATATTGATATCATGATATATTTGGGAATAGCATATATTGTGGTATCTTCAAATCAAAACGTGCGGCGTACAGTTCAAGGTTCAAATTATTATACATTTTACTCTGAAAGCAGTTAGACAATATGCTTCCATTTCAAAATTGGTGCAATAGTTTATGATCTGGTGTATTTTAGCTGCAGCTCCTGGATGTTCAGTGTCACTTTGGTCCCTGGTTTTCTTGTGGGCTACATTAAAAATCAGGGAGTTAAACTTATTTTACAGAGTCTGTCTCACAGATGAGGAGTAAGAGAGAGAGATAGAGTAATTACCTGAGTGCTCAGGTAATTATTCTCACAAACCTCTTAGCATGTTCCAGGTCAGAAAATAACACCAAGTGGACCATGAGCAAAATGAGCAACAAAAACTTCAAGAGCAGTTTTTCTTCCCCTCCACTTACACAACAGAAAGCAACATGAGCATTGAAGAGGATGTAAATCTTTGATGCATTATTGTGTATGCTTTCCTCTATCTACTTCTGTATCATCCAAGTGTCACAAAGTCAAGTGTGGCCTTTCATATCTGATCAGACTTTATGAAGGCGCTTCTTTTTTTCTATTTTTTTTTACACAGGAACATGGTCTAAAGCCATTATCCACAGTGCTGACTGGTAACAGAGCTGAAGATACATTCAGCGTAACAGCACGTTAGGTGAAAAAAAACCCTTCTTGATTTCATTAACATGTGTCTTTTGCAGATCTTTATAAGTAAGACACATTGTTGACCAAGTCCAACGGCAAGTCTTCACTGTCTTTGGTATCCTGACTCTTTAATAGAGCAACTGCTACACATGGACCAACACTTCAGCACTATGGACAGAGCTCTTAAAGCAGCACAGTGTGCCAACCTGCAGTCACTTACAGTTGAATCTTCTTGATCAGATATGAAAGGCCAGGGGCATCGTTTAGCTTGGTGGGTAGAGCAGGTGCCCTGTAAGCAGAGTCCTTGCTGTAGCGGCCCCGGTTCAATTCCACCTGTTGTTCCGCTTCTCTCTGTCTCCCCATTTCCTGCCTCTCTATCGCTGTCCTGTTGACTGCCTAAAAGCCTCCCAAAACAAGCTGGAAAAAATACAAATAAAAAAAGATATGAAAGGCCACACATGATCTTGTGACACCTTGAGATGGCACAGTTACACTTGGACTAATGTATCAAATATTTGTCATATTTACACCCTCTTTAATGCTCGTGTTGGTTTCTGTTGTGGTCTTGAAGATTTATTTGCTCATTATGATCATGGTCAACTCAGTGTTGTTTTCTCATCTGCAAAGTAATAATCTGCCCAGCAAGTTATAATCTGAATAGAGCAGCCAAGAAGTCTGTGAGAATAATAACTTGAGCAGCGTCTCTTTGTGTTCTCTAATTTATTTTCCCCATTTTCATCTTTGAGGCAGCTGGGAAATAGGTTTAACGCCCTTACTTTTAAAGTAGCCTTAAAAAAAAAGAAGAAAAACACACCACATCATACACCGTTTTTCAACCAGCAAATTAGTTTTGAAATTAAGGAAATTATATAATAAAAAATATAATAATTTGCACTTGTAAATGTAAGTAACACTATGAAAGTAAACAAAATTATTTTTTCCCCAAAATATTTCGTGTCATATAAACGAGCATTTCCAACCAATATATTTCAGATATTGTTGTTCTGCATGCAGATGCTTCAGGATCATGTTGGCGTAGGTTTTGGCTTGATGATGCCAGACAGCGTTTGAGCTGCAGTCACGAATTGGAGGATGGAAAACTTTGCAGTCTGACTGGAAGCCCTCACCTTCGGCGCGATGACGACGACCTCCCTCAGCAGCGCGGAGCCCGTCGACGCTTCTGCCGTCACGCCTCACTAAACCATCTGGTGCGACCGCTGTGGCTCGTGTCAGTCTCATGCCGGTTATACACACTGATTCTCACCTATAGTGAATTTATTTCTCAAACTTTAAACGGATCAAATGTAATCTGGGAATGTGTTAGAATGTGTTACTCACCTTTTCATCCAGATTATAGGCTACTGGTGTTCAAAACAGCAGCTTATTAATGTCTTCATTAGATATTAATTAATTAATTAATTATCATCAAATTAATAATAACGATAATAATGCAACAATTTCTATTTCGATTGCCAGACACTGAATTCACAAACGTGTGGTTTAAGACAACAAATAAACGAGTTGGGGCTGTATTTCTTTAAAGTGGCTGGAGAACTTTTCTGTATGTCCTTTCAACAAAGGATGACTGTGCCCTCAGCTGCACAGATGGATACCCACGCTGAAACCAGGACAAAAAGGCTCCTAACCGAAGCCTCCCTTTAACTTTTTTTTTTTTTTTTTTTCCTGTCTTATCTCGAAGGGCCCGTTCCCAGACTGGACTTGGTGGCAGTTATGAGGGGGAGGAAGAGGAGGAGGGAGAGGGGGTTGCAACAGGGACGCGTGCAAACCTACGCATCTATAATGTCTGGAAAATAGGTTGAAGGTTGAAAACCCTCAAGCTACGAGAGGACAGCTTGCAGCCGAAGGGCAGCGTCATCTTCGACTTTGTTAAATCAAATACATGTAAAATAAACCACCCTCGATCAAATTCTGTGACAAACGTGCATTTTATATCATTTCCCACAGTCTATAGTGCTTCACTTGCACATCCCCTGCATAAAATCAACGCACAAAGATGCTGTTTTTCCATATTTGAATCGTGTTGTTCAGACATTCAGAACCAAGTGATTTTGTCCTATGGCCTGTGTGTGCTTGGTTATGGCTTTGTGTTTTATTTGGACCAGCATAGTCTTGCTTTGTAATTGCGTCATTGTGTGTGTATGCACCGTGGTCAGTGATGGACGCACAGGAACATGGAGCAGGAGCTGGGATGCTGGGATGCTGGGAGCAGCGCGGTGGTACAGCAGTGGGAGAGAGGGGGAGGGGAGGGTGTGTGGTAGAGACTGGTGACCATGAGAAGGGCGGTGGGTGTGCGGGGGTTCCCATCTGTTGCGCGGCCGTGGCGCGTGCCGAACGCGTGAATCCTACAGTCAGCTTTCAGCAGGTTTAATGGTCAACTACGGACATTGACTGAAACTATACTGTGTTAATATAATAGCTGTTTGACTCAATTTTTTTTAAGTGTTTACAATGATAGATATATAAGCTATGTTATATATATATACTGACACTTTCCAAAACAGCTCTCCATTCATATAGGTATAGGCATATTCCTCACTGCCTTATTCACGCGCGGTGTTAGAGCAGTGTGCCGCTTGGTCCTTTGTTTGGTCCATGTAATGCTCCGCAGATGCACTTGTCTGCATCTGGTCTGTTGCAGGTTATGACTCTTGTCTCCTCCCCCATTGGTCCAGGTAAACGCCACGTTGTTGATATTGGAAACAAGCTGCTGGGGGGTTCTATAAGCAGATGTTAATCCATACATAGCGTGGCTTGGGTATCTGCTTTTATTATTATTTTTTAGGAATAGATTTCCTCTGCCCACCGCAGGATTACTCATGTGGTTTTGCGTTTCTTTTGTTGTGGGTGGGAAAGCAGAGCCCACAGACAATGATAAATTGACTAAAATGATATGGCCCATAGCTTTTTAAAAATCATTTTTGATCAAACTCGTCTACTTTATATTAAGGCAACTTTGTATCATCGCACAATGTAAGATTTGAATGGTTTGGCTACTGACCTGTTTATTCTTCTATTTTGATGCAAATAGAAGAATAAACAGAAACATAACCATCTTTATGGCAAAGCCATGCAGACAAAAAAGAAGCAGGTTCTTATGTAGCAAAATGAAAGGAATCGGGTTTCACATAGTCTTTTAAGGGGAAAACAACACATTATTTGTCTTCTGTGTGTAATAGGACCTTGGTCCAACGTTAAAACTTAAAGATTTAGAGGCAATTAAACGCAACACCATCACAAAACTCCGCATACCACCGGTAGATGCAGGGGCCCTAAGGGACCAGATGGTCCACACCGGAGCTCCACTCAACTCCCAGAGGCATACCCCCACTACCCATCCCCCGAGGGTGTGTGGCTTGTGTTCCCTCCCCTCTGACGCGCCGGACCCACATAAATAGGAGGCTCCTGCAGCTCTGCTCCACACTTCAGCTCAGCCGCTCCAAGAGCAAGTATCTCACATTAAAAAAAAAAAAAGCACAACAACAAACGAAATGAGTCCCAGCATCACTACTGAGGCCAGCCAGCCTCTCCCTGCCAGGTCCACCGTGGCCCAGAGAAAACAAGCCAACGAACTAAGAAAGGTAAGAAGAAGCAGAAATTAAAGCCTTTTATTCAATTGAAAACGTTTTCTGATACTGACTCTTGTAAAAGTGCATAGAATTAATGTTTTTTCATCTTTTTTTTTCCCAGACTCTCAAACCCTTACTGGAGAAAAGAAGACGTGCTCGTATCAATGACAGCCTCAGTCATTTGAAGAGCCTCATCTTGCCACTTGTTGGCAAAGACAACGCACGCTACTCCAAGTTGGAGAAAGCTGATATTCTGGAAATGACCGTCAGGTTCCTCAGAGACTTTCCCTCCACTCCAGTCAAAGGTCAGTATCATCTCTTGAATGCAATGTACAGAATCTCTCATTTCAGTTACCTATGCGTCCTCTGAAATTCCCAGTCATTGACCAGATCTTATTTTTCCTTCCTCCAGAATCCGCAGACAGTTACAGAGAAGGCTACAAAGCCTGCCTGCAGCGCGTCTCCGCTCTGCTTCCCAAAACCAGCCTGGACCAGGACGCGTGTCAGCGGGTGAACGACTTCGTTCAGCAGTCCATGTCCGCCACCGCCACCGCTACCCCAACCTGCCTCAACTGCTGCGCTCAGACCTCCAGGTCTTTCCCTCAGATGCAACAGAGACTCATGAGCATCAAATCCAGCTTCAGCTCCAGACTGGAGAGCCAGTCCCGCAGCAGCAGCAGCAACAGCAGCGCAGTGGCTCCCAGCCCCGCGCAGCCAATCCCGCAGCCTGCCAGCGAAGACATGTGGAGACCTTGGTAGATTAGATGATATATGCATTTCTATTACACGTGTGTTATTTATTTGTGTGATGTGATCCCAGTAGCTGTAGTCTTTACGATGTAAGAATAAGAATTGCTGTATAATGTTAATTCAGCATTTGGCTCATTTTGCGTTTTATGCCAGAGGGCACGAGCACAGATCTCAAAGAAACTGTAAAGTCTATGAACTTTGTAAAATGCAATCCTCTTTGGGGTGTCAAAGATATGGGTTGTAGACAACACTTTTGTAAGACCCCAAGGGTTATTTTGTTAGAGGTTTGCACGATGGACTTAAAAGTATTTTGGTCTGTGCAACAGAGTAGTTTGTAAACACTATGTGTTAAATAGGATTATATATTATCTATTGATGGCATGTAAGAGAAAACCACGTTTGTCATTACCACATTTAAACATTCTCAATAAATATACACATTGAAAAAAATGCCTGTGTTGTGTCGACTGTATATTTTGCGATATTATAAGGTTGTTACATGTATTACCAGACCTCACTCTCTTAAGATTAGACTCGCAGGGGCATGAAAGGAATAAATAAAAAAAAAAGGGCGCGCAACGCGTAAAGCCACAGGTCAGCTGGAGCCCATTGATGCTGATGAGCAGCTGCTCCATTGTTGCTCATGTGTGGCGCCTCTCTAGCTGCCGCCAAATCGGTGGGAAGAAGTTTGGACTGGTTGTGTGATCGTGACACACATTGAGATGTCCGCAGCGGCAAATTACAATGACAGTTTTGAAGTGACCATACACTTTTTTTGTCCGTAGTTGCCTATAACAATAGATTATCTTATCACTTTAGGTCAACTTTATATCCAACACCATTAATATTTAATTGCCATAAGGCTTTTCAGTGATATCTGTGTTGGGTATCCTGAATCATCTAATCTTTAAGTTATTTAACCTTATAAAACCTAACTTTAATAATACTGCAGTTGAGTATCAAACCTGGTCATTCTTTATCATAATAGGAGTTGTTTGTTACCCCATTTTGCACAAACATCTTTATATTTGCTAATGTCTCTAGTGAATCAGATGAGAAGCTCCAGTTTGTGCATGTGTTTAGTCAGTGGATATTGCTTACTTTCAACATTTTACATGACATTAAATAAGCTGTGCACTGTTCAAACAATTCCCCTGCTAGTATGAATCCCATAGTATAAAGATAGTACGTTAAAAAAGTAACACTGTACAAAACCTAAAAAGTAGATTAAAGTGCATTGTTATGAAAAGAAAAAAAGGGTTAGGGTTAGGGCTACTAAGCCTTACTAAGAGTTTTTAAGATTTCACAGAATAAGGGAAGAATGAGAATGACTTGTTCTAAAACCTGACTATATAGTGTTATTTTTAAGTTAAAATATGATGTCTTTGTTTTAGGACACTATAAGCAGTATGATGGTTTCTTTAATGCATTGACATACTGTATGGCTTATGGTCTTAGTTGTTAGTTGTTAGTTCTCTGTGACAGTGCTGCGACAGAAGTGAAATAGAGGTTTCTGAAGTTTTATTGCTTTGCTTTTTGGTGACCATTAGTTTCAGTCACTTTGATTTGATATGAAAATCAACACGAGGGGACTTGGAACATATCTAAGACCAGTTTTAGTGTCAGGAAAACATGAACCCTCAGGAATTATACATAAATCAATTTTAATTTATGGTCAGACACAAATGGACACAATCTATTTGACCTTATAACGCACAAGTCATTGTCTTGTTCTTTTCTCTTAAAGGTGTGGAGAGCTACTTTGACTTAAAAAAAACAAAACAAAAAAACTCCACAACCACATCACCGAATTATCAATATTCAGTTATTTAAGAAAGAACCTCAGAGTAACAGCTAAAGGGTTTTAATTGTATTTTAAACTGTTTCATCTCCATTGATGAATCTACCACACATGGATGGAGGAAGAATCATTGAGGTGACGGCTCCTGTCCCAAAAGACATCACATAAATGGATGGAGTTTGTCAAAGAGCACACTCACAACACTATGAGGTCTTACATTTAAGAAACATTTCATTTGCTACTACTATATATCAAAGAATCTACATAATCAAAGATGTGCTCACCCTAATTTCATTCAGTAACTCCTGGAACTATTGATGTGTTTAACTGTATTCTCATTCACAAGAGCACATACACAAAACTAAAGCCACATCCATTTAAACAAGTATTCAAAGAGACATTAGCTGAACTGGTCCAGCAGTCTTCCCATCTGCAAAATGTTTTTAGGTTCAATAATGATAAGTCTGGGGCATCGTTTAGCTCACTGTGTAGAGCAGATGCCCCAAATGCAGAGGCTATAGTCCTCGCCGCAGCAGCCCCAGTTTGATTCCACTGGCAGCCCTTTGCTGCATGTATTCCCCCTCTCTCTGCCGCCCCATTTCCTGTCTCTCTACAGCTATCCTATCAACAGGCATAAAAGCCCCCCAAAATATAATAAAAAAGTCATATTACTTGGTCCCACACATTCTTCCAACCTGCTTCACTTCATTGTCCAACAACACACAGCACTGGAATAATTTTCAATGTAAACCTCAATTTTTGATGCACAAATGAAGAGTCGTACAGTCCTGTTTTTTTTTTTAAACTGTTGAAGCCTTGTGAGCAAATCACACTGATGTGAAGATTTGTTCTAAGCATGAATGATTTATTATCCCTGCATGTGCCTGGGCATCTTAGATCAATGGAGGCAGCTCTGCTGGTTATTCCAAGGATTCAGCTGGTGACTAAAAGTGTCCGACGCTATCCTGTTCTGAACTCCTAAATGTGGAACAGTCGACATCCAATCAGACCGGCTATTATAACTCTTTTAGAACATTCTTCTATCAGAGTTTATATGAATGTTTTATATACTGCTGTGTTTTATTTCCCCACTATTTATATTTTCATGGAACTCACTTTTGTTTTGTGATGTATTTGCTTTTTTCATTTTTAAACTCTTGTTTTTAATTCATTTTTTCTCTCTGTAAAGAACAGTGACGTGCAGTATAGATAAAAGTTTCTTCTTCATATTGTTATCCTTAGTTTAGTTTATTAAGGGACAGTGTGCAATGGCATTAATCATTTGCAGAAAATGAAGAGATGGTTGCACCAGATTTAGCTCACAGCTAATTTCCATCTGCAGTCCCAACATATAACTTATACAAAATACACAGAAAACACAGACCACAAACTACTATACAAGGGTAATACATAGACACACAAATAGACAGTAGACAACACATAGACAATACAGAAATAAAGCTTTGTGGGCTGTCAAAACGATTGAATTGTTTGGGAAGAACATGCAACACGTAAAGTAAAGTAAAAGGGCACTTCATACCAAGAAATGATTTGCCAAAATTAAAAATGAATTCCCAAGTTTATTGAGCTGTCTTACAGGATGATGCTGTCTTCCCACTGGAGCTCAGGCAAAGCTAAAACTGAGTCAATCTGCTACCTCTAAACAAAGAAAATCCAACCTCTGGAGTGGCTGTGAGCAGAGACTTGATTAAATCCAATTGAATGATCAGAAGAGAACTGTTCACAGCAGACATCTTGAACATGTTTGTGCTGAAGCAGCTTTATCAGGAGGAATTCTCCTGAACATTGTACATGCCTCATCAGCAGTTACTTGAAGCTTGTTTGATAATCAGTACCAAAACAGCTTACATTATTGAGAATGTTTAATCAGTGTTTAATACTATAAAATCTAATAGTTATCCTGACTTAGTATTACTCCTTTTTTTCTTGATTATTGACAATAGCTAGGCTGAATTCTTACAAGCTTTCATCCCATTTTCTTTCCATTTCAGTAATTGCATGGTGAAGAGCACGATTTAAGCTACTTAGCTACTGTTTCTGAGTACGTTTTGGGGGGGCTTTTTTTTTGCCTTTATTTGATAGTACAATTGAGAGAGACAGGAAATGGGGACGCAGAGAGAGGGGGAATGGCATGCAGTGAAGGGTCGCCCAATGCGGGATTCAAACCAGGGCCGACTGCAGCGAGGACTATAGCCTCTGCATATGCTCAACCCACCTGCTCAACACCATTTCTGAGTAGGGTTTACTTTGATTTATGAAGAAAAGCGGGCTATGACATCACACCAGTGGGAGCCAAACGTGCACCCAGCTGTGCCTACTCCTGAAAGAAGAAGAAATACTATGGGCATGGGCATAAGTCGTCCTTTACTACCTCTTTGTGCTTTTTACTTTTAAATATTTTGGCGCCAAATCGAGGCTCAAGGAAGACAAGCAACAGATTAACTTCCTGTTTGGGAACTTTGACGTCGAGAAGCAGCAGAAACAGTAAATTAGCCCTGACTTCTCATATTATGAAGACTCTGGAGAGACTACTACTCTGCCACCTTAGACCTCAAGTACAGCATTCTGTGGACCCCCTGTAGTTTGCATACCGGGAGAACATTGGGGTGGACGATGCAATCATCTACATGTTGCATCGGATTTACTCCTTCCTGGATAAACCTGGGCGATATGTGAGACTGCTGTTTCTAGACTTTTCCAGTGCCTTTGACACAATTCAACCTAGAATTCTGAGAGGAAAGCTCGAGAAGATGGGTGTAGATCCAACCATCATCTTGTGGGTCTATAACTATCTTACAGAGCGGCCACAGTATGTGAGGCTGGGGAATTGCATGTCAGACACAGTGGTGAGCAGCGTAGGAGTACCACAAGGTACTGTGCTCTCACCTTACCTCTTCACGCTTTTCACTGCAGATTTCACGTCTAAATCTGAATCTTGCCATGTTCAGAAGTACTCTGACGATACGGCCATAGTGGCATGCGTGAAGAAGGGACAGGAAGATGAATACAGGGACCTGGTGGGGGCGTTCACAGACTGGTGCAACAAGAACAACTTCTTGCTTAATACATCAAAGACCAAAGAAATGATTATTGACTTTGGCAGGTCCAAGAGATCCTTATGGCCTGTGACTGTGGATGGGGTGGACATTGAGAGGGTTCAGTCATACAAGTACCTTGGAGTACACCTTGATGACAGGCTGGACTGGTCCGTACACACAAATGATGTGTACAAAAAGACACAAAGCAGGCTCTTCTTTTTGAGACGACTCAGGTCCTTTGACATCTGTAATGTAATGCTGCGTATGTTCTATCAGTCTGTCATTGCAAGTGTTACATTCTTTGCCATTGTCTGCTGGGGACTGGGGTAACAACATCAGGGTCAGGGACAGGAACAGACTAGACAGGCTCATCAAAAAATGTAGCTCTGTGATGGGGGAGGGAGCGGAGCTGGTAGAGGCTGTGGTTAAGTGGAGGATGGGGTGTAAGTTGAAGACCATCCTGGCTATCTATCTATCTATCTATCTATCTATCTATCTATCTATCTATCTATCTATCTATCTATCTATCTATCTATCTATCTATCTATCTATCTATCTATCTATCTATCTATCTATCTATCTATCTATCTATCTATCTATCTATCTATCTATCTATCTATCTATCTATCTAAATTAACAGATTTCCCAAAGCATCTAGTGGTGAAGTTGCATAATGTAGCCTACATGATGTGTGTCAGCTTGGCTCGAGATAAAAACTGCCGAAGTCTCAAGTGGTAGCAGCTCTTAGGATGTAAACATGGAGGTTGGCCTCTGCTGCTTCTCTGTAGGCTGTAATGACTGCAGTGCTGCTGTAACACACCAGTACATTATCAAAGTTAATGTCACATTGACTCGAGAAGACACAGGCTTGAAGGAATGTTAATTTGGCTACAGTGAATAATTATTATTGACAAGGGTTTCTTTGCTTACTTACAGTTTTTCTCAGTCGCTTTGGTGCTATTCTCACATCACTCTTAACATTTGCACAACAGTTAGTGCATTTCTCAGAACAATTATCACAAACTGCAAAACCTAGTGGATGACCTGCAAAAGCGCGTCACTTACTCAAAATGGATTGTCTATCCCTCAAAAGCAAGTACTCATGTCAATGAAACTGTCAGTGTCGTCAAAATGAGAAGTCCTGACACCATCGTTTATGAACAAGATAGTCAAATGGCTTTGTCATGTTTTCATTAGGACACTTTATTCTCTAAGTGTTTTCCAATGCAAAAAGTGATGATACCTGAAAATGCTCCAGACAGCACTATACACTACTTGTACAGCCATGTGAAAACTACAGTAAAGTTACACATTACTGTATTTAGTGGAGATACTGAATATGTATGTTTCACATTTCTACTGCATATGCTCTTTGCAATTCTGATTTGTTCACAGCGTTGTGCAAAGGAAAAATACACTACAGTCATCTACAACAAACATAAGAAACACTCTTTGGGTACAACTTTACGTAAACAATGTTGCAGTACATATAGTAACTGAACCTACAGAGTACTGTAAATCATTCCTGCACATCCAGACGTTCCAGTCACATTTTCATCTACATCACTCTGTCAGTTGTAGCGATTGAAACAGATTCAATATTCCCAAAGATACAGTAATGTCATCCTTACATTGTATCTCTTTCAACCTTATGCCATTGTTTGTAATGGGCTCAGTCTCTTCCACCTCTGTGAGGTTGTCTTGTAATCCTATGTGATGCAGAGTAAAATTACAGTAATGTACAGTACATGTACTGCATCAACCATTATTACTGTAGTGTACAATACTGCCAAAGTGCTTCCTACTTGTAAAATGCTGTAGTACAGTACCGTACTGTAAAGATGGGAAATCTTTACTGTGGTTGCTGTAATACATTACAATACAGTAAATCTGTTCTCTAGTGAAGCTCTAAGTCTAAATGTAAATGTCCCACTGTATCTTACAGTAATGCCTGACACAATGACAGCAGTGCAGATTGTTTAGTGCTGAATTACTGTCCAATACCATACATACCTGTTGTTCCTTAATGTTTGAATAATTGAATTCACAGCTTCTCCCAACATTTAAAACTAGTTTGACAGATTTTGAAAACTAGTTCAAGAATTTTGTATGTAATGACTCAAGCAATGAAATGAGGACTATTAGTTTTATAGAGAAAGACTATTCAGCCTTCAAAAGTATAGTTCATTTTGACTGACATAACATAAACAAATGATAATGTTGTAAAACAGCAGAGAATTGTATGAGAGCAACTGATACATGTCCAAAAGCATTTGCAATTTGTTCAGAGGAAGGAGAAACTGCTACTATGATGTGGACAAATGACTACATGTTGTGGAGGTTGAACTAATAGTTATGAGAACTTTCATTCTGATCTGAGAATAGCACCAAAGCGACTGAGAAAAACTGTAATATTTCAGACCGATATTGGCAGTCTAACCTAACCTCTTTGAGCTGTTTAAAATTATCTGTAAGCATGACAACATAACAAAAGTCAGCCACTTTGGAATTTCTTCGTCATGTTGTATTTTGATTTCAACATGACTTAATTTAATTAGTGAATTGACTGACACAACTCAAAACACATATTGGCTGCATAATGTCAGAACTCTGAGTGAGTTAAATATTAGTCTATGATCCATTGCGTGTTGAGTAAAATGAATTTGAATTGATCTTATTAGATATTTATATGTCTGCTAACAGTAAATCTGTGGATTGTGACCTCAAAATAATTCCTTCAATCAGTGACCTAATTGCACTGTCACAGTGGGGGGGACAACATAATCAGATTCATACAGACTTTGACAAATGTGTTTATGTGTTTATACTTATGATTGTTAGCCTACCTGACTTGGAACTGTATTTGTTCTCCATTCACCTGCAGGGATCAGATGTGTGCACCCTTATCATGGAGGCCTCCCACTTCTACAGTACTTCTGCTTCTGCTTTGTAAGTTCTCATACAACTTAAAGAAGCACATAGTGTTTTGGGGAAATTTGCTATGTGTGCAGCAATATCTTAGAGAGAGAGAGAGAGAGAGAGAGAGAGAGAGAGAGAGAGAGAGAGAGAGAGAGAGAGAAGGGCGAGAGATGGTGAGGAAGTATATTTTCCTTTACCTTTCCTTTACTTAACTTTCCTTTCCCATTTACCCTAACCCTTCATATGAGCTGGCCAAATGGCATCACCCATATGGTGAAGCAGTCATATATTTAAAGGTAGAGTCTGGAGGTTTGTTCGTTGCAGTTTCTTTTTTTTTATAGTATATTTTTTTGGGGCATTTATGCCTTTATAGATAGTACAGTTGAGACAGACAGGAAACGGGGAGGCAGAGAGAGGGGGAATGACATGCAGTAAATGGTGCCCGACGCGGGACTCGAACCAGGGCCGACTGCAGCGAGGACTGTGCCTCTATACATGGGGCGCCCGCTCTAACCACTACGCCACGCGACGCCCCTCGTTGCAGTTTCTAAACAAAACATTCAAACTGGGCCCCTCCTCTTGGGTTCAACTGTGCAGCCTCCTGCCCCTGGTAGAAGCAGCAGCAGCAGTTGTCAGGACCGCAAAGAAAAGGAAATAGGGTCGACTGTGCTTTCCATTAAAGGCAAAAGAGCCAAAAAATACAGGAAATACAGTAGTGAAGCGCTGGAGCCGTTGGCCGATACTCGGCAGGCGCTTCAAGTATTATGCTGTAACGAGTAGGAGGGCTGTTGTGGTGAGCTGGGAAGTGGAAGTTTGCGTCAAGCTAGCTGGTGTTAGTGGTGGTGGATAGCATCCGCCACCAGCAGGCCACTAGTATCCGGGACAGCTAGCGGGACTAGCAGCCCTCCTACTGTGCTGCCTGGAGCTTCACCTGAGCTCTGTCATTGGCTGGAGAGAAAACACAGACTCTCCACCCAGAAGCGTCCCCATGCAAAACAAAACAAAGCAAAAGACCAAAATACAGGCGGGGGGAGGGGGCTCTGCAGACACTGTCACCACCACCGAGGACTAGAAGCCCATAGGTGATGATCAAGACGGATTTCATTTGTATAAGTCTATGTTAATGTTTGGGCAAAAACCTCTAGACTCTACCTTTAAAGAGGAACTATGCAGTATTGGTAGCTTAACTATGCTACATTTTTACCTTAATTAAACAGCTTTGGAGTAATTGTGATGGTTTAATAAATGGTTTAACTTGTTACGAGGGAGAATGGAGGCACTCTGCCTTCCACATGCATGTCACTTATTGCGTCTCTTACTGTAGCTGCAAAACAACTCTGCAAGATCAGTGCCACCGCCCCAGTGTCCCAGCTATTGTCTCTGCGCACCACAACACAAACGCGCATCAAAGATGAGGATACACCTTTCTCTCCAAATCATCTTCACCCCCCGACACGGTGCGTACACTGCCATCATTAACAAGGGAGGTATTATAATTGACAATCTGCCAAACCTATAAGCACTTTGCTTTAACTCAAGTGCAAGTACATATATTGCATACATGTACATATACTACAGTAGATGAGCATTTGTTAGTACAACATACATTTTCTATTATCTTTTTAAGGCAATAGGTTTGCATGCTTTTTTCTGCATGAAGTTAACTAATTAAAATGTACAGTGTGTCTTTAGACAGACACCTCACAAATATTGGATGGGACCGATTGGGAAAGATACAGTATGTTCAGGAAACCAACAATGTTGAGGGAATAATACTAGATTATCAACTAATGATAACCAATAAAACAACAATCCTTCTGGTTTACCCTGTACAGTATGTGTAGGCTTTACTTACTATTATGATTCCAATATAATTACCACCCAATCATCTTTCCTTTGTTTCAAATTTACTCCATAATTTCCCAATATTTTACCATAATTACTCATAATTCTATCAATTCAACTATCCTTGACTGTTATTTACTTATTTTATTTACTTATTTTTTTTTACATTATAGTGGTATTAACGGTCATTAAAGCAGAAGTGAGTGATATATTTGTGTTAATATAAGTCTTAAATAGTTTTATCTTCCGACAGCAATCACTTACATAGAGTGTTTGGACTGAAACACGGGTCTCTCAGTCCCTCTGCTCTGCTCTGAGCCGAAGAGAAAACATTTATCGTAGCCTACAGTTTTTATCCAATGAGGAGAGAGAACGGCATGCAGGGCTGTGTGTGCAGCCAAGGGACGCCGTGAATGTGGTGACGAGGACTGTTATGGTGCGTTCAAGGAAACTCGTATTTTTCCGACCGTGAAGTGGTACCAGTTCGATCTGGTACGAGTTCACCGGTCGGAAGTTACGAGTGGCCGTTATAGTGACTTTCACCGGTAAAACAGGTCGGAAAAACATGAGTGGGTTGCCTGGAACGCTACAAAGTCGTAAGTTGTGACTTGAAGCTGTAATTTACGATTTCAAAAGCCTGCCTGGAACGCAGCATTAGCGAAAACGGCCGGATCACTCACTTCTGCTTTAAGTTATATTAAAGGATTACCCATGTTTTTATTCTCTTTGGCAATAATTGCAGCCTTTAGTGTGTAGATGCTGAATTTGGTGTGGCTTATGTTTCTGCATTTTGTGATCATTATGTGATCATTATGAGATCTGTAATCTGTAGCTTTGGCTTTATGCTTTGCCTCTCCACCTTGTTGGTTTCTATCTATCTAAAAAAAATCGAATCTAATTTTGTTTGTTTGTTTGTTGCCACATATCTCATATCAAATGATTAAAACATTAAAGGAAAATGTCTTTTTCGGCAGCCTATACAAAGAAGTCTAAACTCTAACATCCACATTATCCAGTTTGTTATTACGCAATAAAACCAAGATGAAACTTGTTTGTCTTCATAGGCTCTGAGTAGGACGAGTATCAATTTACTTGTTATGGCAGCATGATAGTTTAATTTGGCATAATAAGAAACACAACTGACTGCAGAGAAAACAAGAACAAGTGAGAATGAATCTTTCAGTCACTGAAACGGTCTCGACCTTCTGATGTTCACATATGGGAGTCAAACGCTGTGGCCATGTTCTGAGAGCAGAAACCGTCCGTCTTTCTCTCAGCTCACATCACACAGCGGCAAAAGTCAGGTGGAGTCCCACTCTCTGCCCCCCCCCCCCCCCCCCCCCCCCCACACACACACCCTTCAGCCGCATGTGACTTAATTCCCATGAAGTGTCCGAACATCTCCAGACAAAGGCTCCCTGTTATCTGGCCTGCACAGATGGGTTACCGACGCCGAATTTGCTTGAAAAGACAAAAGAGGACTCTAACCGTAAGAGCAAAAAACTCGGGACTAGTCCACTCCCCCCCTCACCGAACCTCCCCACCTCCCCTCATCCCAACCCCCATCATCCCTCGGTCCCAAGGGGCTGGTGAGAGGCGCGTGCGGCAAGTGTGCCTTTCAACTTCGTGGTAGCGCTTGGGTTTTCATGTTCCGTGCCGCGCATCATGTTTGCATGATGATTCCCTTCATATTTCAACTGTGTGGATTTTCCCCATAATTAAAGTTTAGAAAATGAAATTTTATAGAATAAAATACAGGCCCTAAAAATATCAATTCAATCTTGACTGTAGGCTTTTGAATTGTACCAGTGCCAACGCCAAATCCCTTTGGCACTTCCCTTTGTGCTTTTATTTTATATAGTTTCATATTTGTCACTCCTTATGGACTATATGCTTCAGTTGTGTGATGTTTCCACCGTGTAAGAGTAAAACTGAGTGGTTCTTAGATATACAGTGTGCGTTTTTCAGTGTGAACTATGTGATGTTAAATAGTCCTTTACTGCTTCACCCCCATCAACAGATTGAGCTTTGTGTTTCGTCATCACCATATAATATTGATAAACAGGCATTGCATGATAGCTTGGACGCCATAATATCCAAGAGTCAAGCTAAAGGAGACAATTGCATGGAGTTTCTAAACGGGGGGGTGAGGATGGTTTGTTTTCAGTTGGACAACGTGGACCTATTAGAAGCATGCAGATGGGATACCCACGCTAAAACTGCGTGGAGATCATGTGTCCTGTATGTAAAGTTTATAGAAAAAGAGTGTGTGTGTGTGTGTGTGTGTGTGTGTGTGTGTGTGTGTGTGTGTGTGTGTGTGTGTGTGTGTGTGTGTGTGTGTGTGTGTGTGTGTGTGTGTGATCATCTTAGCTGCTATATGATGGTGGTACAGGGGGGATTGGCTGTTCGAGATGCTGGTGTGGTGGGGCAGTTTGGGGTGGGGTCATCGATGGAGGTTGAGGGGGGTGGGGTTCAAGGCTCAGTAACAGACAGCCATCTGGTCCCCATGGCGCGTGCTGCGCGCGTGGTTCCCCTGAGTGCAGTGGCATCTGATGGCTTGTCATTGCTCCAGTTTTTTTTGTTTTTGTTAGATTTGATATTCTGCAAATTCTTATATCTGTAATTCAGGTTTGAGTTGTGCCTCACCTGAGACGATAGCTGGTTGATGACAAAATCAAGTTCAAATCCAAAAGACAGAAAAGTTTAAATATTTACTTAAATGCAATGCATCATGTATAACTAGGCTGATTGTACCATGTGCGGTGGCTATTGTGAGCAGCACGCTCCCTCGCTGTTTCTCAGCCCCCGCCGCCCTGCATGAAGCGTTGGCGGTGGGGGGATACACCCTACAGGTAGACACTCCCCCAGGCAGGAACTCCAAAAAAAAAGAAAAAAAAAAAGGTCATATGCAAAACTATTGTTGTCAAAATCTAAGAGCAGATGTTATTTGAAAGTAGCGTGGCTTGGGTATGTGATTGGAGTAAGAGTCTGTCTGTGTCAACACTGTTCCATACACGCAAGCCTGACCCCTATGCCAGCGATGTGTGTATTGCACTCTGTTGTTCAAAGAGCATAATATGTGTATATACATAGAAGTATATTATACAAGTATCTCTTTCTGTATATTTTTTTATATGTAGTATTCACCATTACCCAAATGATATGTTATCAAAATTAAACATAAAAACCTAAACATTGGAGTCGTACACCAAAGGAAAACAGCAAACAAATCCTCTTTGCAAAATCTGAATTTGTTGTTATAGACAAAGTATATATTTTTAATGCAGTCTGTTGTGTTTCATGTGCAGCTACTCAAATAAATGAAGACTATGCTTTGTTTCCAAGCATTGTTGCATGCGTAATTACGCACAAATAAATGCATTTACTTACTATTCTATAGCCTATAAATGACTTACACAATAGAACAAGATATAAAATAACAGTGAAATGAATTGTTAACTTTATTTTAACTTTATATAGCCTACATTGGAGCACTGGGCATTCGGTGCATCCAAACCTAAAGCGTCTTTACGCACACATTTCTTCAGCTGCTTGAGGCAGATTTAGTCTAATTTAGTTTATGGATCATAACGCAGACAAGCACTGCAGTTGTTACGCTTGGATAGAGTAGAAGACAGATGGTTATCTTGCTAAATGTGATGCGTTTGTGTTGTTTTCATCGAATACGTGGCCAATTCAAATCGTTTTGTGTCGGCTTGGGGGCGTACCCGTGACGCACGAAGACCGACGCCACGGACCTGGATAAATACCGCTCCTCTCGGCCTTTAGAGACACATCTTCACCGATTTCTCTTTCGGACACATCCCTGGCACAAATTCAACGCTGAAAATGTCTCCTAACATGACCTGTGAAGCTCTCCAGTCTTTTCCTCCAAGGCTGACTGTGGCCAAACGAAAACAGGCGCTTGAACTCAGAAAGGTAAGCGAAGGCACTTGACTTCCCTTCATAATCTTAAACCATTTCTCAAATGTATTTCTTTCAATGTGTTGAAATATTTACTTAATGTAATTTGTTTCTTTTCAGTCTATGAAACCTCTGATGGAAAAGAGAAGGCGCGCACGTATCAACGACAGCTTGAACGTCTTGAAAAACCTCATCCTTCCCCTCACTGGCAGAGATGTAAGTTATTATATTGATTCCTATATATCCAGAGAAAAAACCATGTTCAATATCAATGAAGCCTTTAGGCCATTATTTTTTTTAACATTTCATTATTATTTTCTCTAGAACACTCGATACTCCAAACTTGAAAAAGCCGACATCCTCGAAATGACCGTGAGGTTTCTCAGCGACATTCCACCCGTTAACAACAAAGGTGAGTTATTGTTCTGTCTCTTTAATGCGTTTGCTGACGATTTTATAAACAGTGGACACATTATTTGTGAACATAAAACATAACACTAACAATTTCCATTGTATTTTCAGATTCTACAGACAGTTACAGAGAAGGCTACAAAGCCTGCCTCCAGCGCGTCTCCGCTCTGCTTCCCAAAACCAGCCTGGACCAGGACGCGTGTCAGCGGGTGAACGACTTCGTTCAGCAGTCCATGTCCGCCACCGTCACCCCAACCTGCCTCAACTGCTGCACCCAGAGCTTCAAGACTTTTCCTCAGATCCAGCATAAACTCATGAGCATCAAATCCAGCCTCAGCTCCAGCCAGTCCCGCAGCAGCAGCGGCGCAGTGGTTCCCAGTCCCGCACAGGCAGGCCCGCAGTCTGTTAGCGCAGCCATGTGGAGACCTTGGTAGATTTCTCAAGTTAAAGTCACCGAGTCTTCAAAAAGCCTGTGAAAAGCCTCCATCTAGGCAACATGTTGAGATAACATCACTTGTAAATATACACAGTGAGTTAATGCCGCGTTTCCGTTGATGAAAAGCCAGAATTCATCGTTAAATCGTACTGTTGAGTATTATATACTTACGTTTTGCGCACGAGTCTGTTGTCCTGTTATGAGTTGACAAGTTTAGACAGTCGTATTTTTTTTAAAATCTGCATGTATGTATCCGGTAAATAATTAGTCCTCCTCGCGGACTAAGTTATTAAGGGCTGTTGAAACAGCCCTGTAAGACCCCAGGGGTCATTGTATGTTTAAATTTGCACCATAGACGTCAGCATCCTGAGTCTGTGCAGATGATTTTGTAGACACATAATGTGTCAAACTAAGTATCTCTGTTGGGATGTGTTTTATGCTATTGAAAGCATGTACTGTATATATGCTATATAAACAAATAAAACTACGATGTAGTGTTATATCTCGTGTTGTGTGTTTGTTTATGCTTGATTATAAGAATATAGGTCCACACTCATGCGTAATGGTACATCTTTAGCGCACAGATGGCAACAACAAGAGGGCCACACAAAAGATATGTAATTTGTATTAAAATAACATGGACAGGAAAATAAGTCCCAGCAAAGCGCGCCACACACAAAGATACACATTACGGGGATGCAGCTGGGGAGACGCTCTGTGAGGCTGCCTCCTTCCAACAATAGACGCATGAAAACTTAACGACTACAGCAGGCAATGATTTAAACTCTTTGTGTCGCGACGAGCTAATGTTTCCTGTCGCGGGGACACCGCTATGATTAGCGAACAAAGGCAGGGGAGACACATCTGTCGAGCAGATTCTAACAGGACATTGGAAAAAGTCGTTGCGACTGGATGGATGCTGCGTCCAAAGGCCCCTATCTGCATAATTATGTAGCACTGAAGTCTGATCTGCTGCAGTCTTTGCTGCCCTCCTCCGGCAGTTGCAGGCAATTACATGGTTTTACATAGTACACAATCATATCCTTTCCCGTTTAATTCATTGCAAGGCATCGCTCACTATAGAGGAAAGGGAAGAGGAAACTTTGAGAGTACTTTTTTTTTTCTCTCGCCACAAGTCAAAACAGAGCTCTAACGTTTCTACTGAGCTGAGGTTCCGCGCAGATGAGTCATTTCTCTTTGAGACCGTGTCTGTAGCGGCCGGCGGACACCGGAGGAGTCCGATTTCCCCTTCTCTCCATCGCACAGGAATCTCGCTGCACCACGAGAGCTTATCATCCTCTTCCTCCTCATCATCACCATGTCGGTGCCAGAGGCGCGCGAGGCAGCATCCTCTCTCCAGTTATGCAGGTAGGACGTTAAAAGCACATGTGCGAGCGAGCCGACTTCAGCCGCTAATAAAGTGCTGCTGCCCATCGACTTACTGACGAGAACCGCGCGGAACTACCGGTGTCTCGCCGCGTGAGCGAGCGTCCCCCCACGGGGATGATCCCCCGTGTAATCCGCCTCATGTCCCGTTATAATGCACAACGCGTCACCGTGTGCAGACACCGGTCTCTGGGGTGAAAACCTGGTAATCGGTGATGGAAAATGAAAATGCGTATTTACACGTTTTTATTCAGCGGGCTTCCGGCAGAAGTGCTGATCATCTAGTATGTCGCATGTCGTAGCCTATGTGATGACCTCAACGCCGATAGCACCGGCAGGACGTGCTATCAACTACCAAGGACACATTAAGGTCGCCATAAATTCACCGACACGTCAATAAAAGTTTTATTTCAATCTGCAACCTTCAGATAGGTTACTGTAATTCGTCTCCTGTATCCGGGTTGTCTAGACTGTGTGGTGAAATCGCGTCTCGCCCAGTTGATCCATTATTTATTATCCCATGTGGAATAACCAGGACCGACAGAGGATAAAAAGGCAGTTCTCTGTGGTTCAGTTGGATGTTACCCATTAAAATACCTTTGCAATGAATAGGCTTCATTTCCCTGTAGCACGCAGGGCAGATTGTACAGTACCTGTGATCGCCTGTAGGCGGAGGCCTAACAGCTAAATCATATGTTTGAAATTGAATTAAACTATCCCCAAAGCAACTGGACAGGTTAAAACTGGACATATAATGACATAGAGAGTTACAGTACTGTGACTAATTGTCACACAGGTGTGAACACAAGCAGAGATCTTGAAAGTAGATTCCACTCATGAGAGACAGAGAGTGATCTGACCTAACAGACAAATACAAGCCTCACACAACAGTGAAAACATAGTAGGGCGACTGGGGATGGTTGTAACAAAGGGATGGTTGTAACAGCATCCCTTTCACCACAATGTGTACCCACTCCCTCCCTGATCGTGCATGTGAATTTGCATGGCTGCGTGAAGAAGTGTGTAGGTTTTACAGCCAAAGAACATATTTTTAGGTCTGAAACTAATATTTTGGACTAAGTCTAAATTTTTGATTAGTACTGATACCGTTGAAGTTTGAATTTGGCTACTTGTATAAGATGAAAGAGCAGGTTCTTATATAGGTAAAGTATGAGTCATTTCATTGATGTTCATTTCAAACCACCATTCTGGTACAGCTAGTTAAACAATGGGGATGGTGGTAAAAACCTTTATACACATTTCTGTTCTCACTCGTCAGAACAGCATCTGTAGAGCATAGTTAGATCAAAGGCCATATTGATTATAGTTTGTATGACTACATACACAGATAGAGGGAACCAGGCCAAGAATGTAACAAAGCCAACCAATGTGAGAATCTGTATATACATAGTTAAGCAGTGACGTACAGAATGTGGCAACTTGGTAAAATCACACCATTACAAAACATGTCAAGGTCTTCTTTACTTTTAAAGCAGAATTATAATCAAACAATACAGTTAAGACAGTTCAACCCAAGTAAAATGAACAATAAAATATTTGTTTGGCCACAGTGTGACAGGAAACAGTTTGGGAAATGTTTTTTTATGTAGAAGACAAGACCAAATAAGTTTGTTCATAAATATTTGGATATCTGAGTTTGTCAGTGTGAATCAGAATGTGACTTCATGTGCCATAAACTGTATTACGTTTTGAATAGGTGTAATGAAATAGTAGATTCTGGCCTGAGGAGAAGCTTTAGAGCCGTTTACTGACAAATGAGTAGGACAGCCACAGCAGTTTGTACAGTCAGCTGAGGTTCCTTGTTGTTGTGACCCTGTAGAGTGATGCCAGCAGATGGAGACATCAGCTCTAGATCCCGTACAGAGTTTATACTGATACAGATCAAGTGGTGTGTGTGTGCGCAAACGTAGCAACTTAATATATGCATAGTTTGCTCTGCCATTGATTACAAGTTGCTTTGGGTTGACTCATCATCCAAATGTCTAAAATGAAAATAAGATTACTCAGTAATTCAGTTTTTCCCTGGAAGTAAGAGTCGTTAATTTAGGAATTGTTCAAACACTAATGCACGTGTGGGTGAAGTGAGTATTTTAAGGTTGTGTTTACAGTTGTATGTGAGTGTTTGACAAATGCCTTCCTCACCTGGTGATGTAAGATTGTCTTGGCTAAAGTGCAGTTCAACCCCAGTTTGTGAGGTCTCCTGAAGCCCAATCAGTTGTGGTCTTTGCTGAACTCTCACTGTTGGGCCTTGGGAAAGAAATGACACGAATGCCTGCTTTTCTGAAGCTACTTCGAAGTTTTCACCAATATTTTTCCTTGGCACAGCCGCACAGGTAAAACTTTGGGGTTTTGTTTGTTTCAGTAAGATGATTTTGGTAATGGGTGACAATTTTCTTCAAGGGAGTCATGCGCCTTCTCTGTCAGTTGTTTCAGATGTTGCCAACTTACTAGCTAAACGTGAGTTTCCACGAGTTGCCGCACGAGTTTACCCGAGTAAGGAAAACGAATTTGATTGGTCGTTATCGAGCGGGCGGGATATTCAATGTTTGGGGTGAGACCAAGCTCGGTGTGTGTGTGTGTCTCAGACGTTTGATTGACGGATGACGGATCCAATATCAGTGGCTGATGAATTGTGAGCAACGTGACGCATAATTCGTGTGCCTGCATTATCCAATGTGAAAAAAACTACCCCACTTTCATCCCGGATTTACTCAAAAATAGATTTTTTAACAAAGTTTGGCCTACAACGTCTGATAGATGAGTTATTACACTAAAGTCAAGACCCACAGTGGGCTCAAATTCAATTTTCTTTTCTGAACACCTTTAAAAACTAATATTCAGCAGCTGGAGACCAGGCCCTGTATCTTTTCGATTTTAGGTTGTACAATATTCATATGCATATGAAATAATTTCTACATTAACATAAGTCTGATAATTTCAAATATCAACCTTGAGGCTGAAAAATTAGGCCAACATGGACGTATTAAAAACTGCACTACTTCAAATGACCACAAGCCCCCATAGACTCCCATGTCCCAAGTCACTTGATTAGATTTGGCTTAGATTTCTATAGGGTACCACTTTGAATGATTGGCAAGTAGCCTAAGTGTTTTATTTGCCACAGCCTTCTTTCCTCTGAAGTCTGTGCTTCACGTGTCCCTACTTGTTGCCCATTTTCTGATTGGCCAGGATTTCGTCAGCGTCAGGTGTTGACAAAGTCAGCAACCGGGGAAAGCTCTCTCCGAGCTTCAAAACCGCTCTTCAGAAACCTTTGGGTGATGTTATGAAGCCTGTTGGCTGTTGCATTACACTGTAAACTATAATAGTGATCCATCCAGTACATCATCATGCTTTTGGTAGGTGTTTGTGATCAGGATTTTTAATGGATTTTCAGACAATGTTGTAGTTTGGAAACACTGTTGCCACATTTAGGTTCTTTCACTCTCTCCTCTTTAAAACTAGTATCAGTTGCTTGAGGTGTGGCCATGCTTTTTTGCCTGTTAAACTGTCTATGTGCCAGCGGGACCTGTGACACCTTTGGTGCAATATGGTCATAAGATACAGTATGTGGTTGTATGTATCAGTGGTTGTGCTGAGATCCAGTTTGACCAGTCATGACATCTAAGGCGGAGTCAACACTAAACCCTGTATGACATCACTCACCGTAGGAACGCCTGGTCCCAAATAGTCAGAGGTTGTGAATGTGGAGATCATTCAGGAGGATAGTAGGTTAGAGTGTCAGACAGAGAGTCAGCTGGAGTGTAAACATGCGTTGCTTTAGGCCTCGGACCAGCAGCAAGGATGAAGTGGACAAGACGGCAGCTGCCCTGCAGAAACATCCATCAAGTACAAATCAGCAAGTTAGCAGTGATGCGAAGAACTCCAAATATCAGCTCAGCAGGTTGTTCATCTCTGACACACACACACACACACACACACAATTTTATGAAAGTACAGCAACACTTGTGACAACAGGCGTTATGTATGATTTGTTACAGTGCATTTGCATTGTCATGCAAAGGAGTTTTTCACAGGAGTCGACGGTTAACATGTTTATCTTTCAGTGCTACTGTAGCTCAGCTGTTATTTAGTGTTGCAATTGCCAAGTTTCCCAGGATGCAACTCTGACTCATAGTGTTTAAATTGGAAGACTTGACTTAATTTATATAAACAAAGAATCTAAATCACAGCTGTTGTTATTCTTCACTATTTGATTCCCAAGATTAGTCTGGTGATGATTATTCAGGGGTGCATACTTGTGTGTTTTGTGTGTGTGTGAGTATGAAAAAAGGTTAGATAAGATGTGGTAAGACTGGTTTAACCCACGCACTGGAAACAGCTGAGATACATGACGACTGTCTGAGATAATGATTTATGTCAACATGGCTAGTATGTGGATGCTTTCAACTTTGTTAAAAATTCCTCTGAAATATACAATGTTATCAAAGTTGAGCGCATCATTTGTCCACACCAATTGCGCTATATCTGATAGAAATGCTTTTAACTCAGCACATGTTTTTCTAGATATGTAGTTTAGATAGCTTTTGTCAACAAACTACTCTAAAACATTTTTCTGGGGGGTTATTTTTGATATTAGACGATAACCTTCCCTACGTTAAAGAATGCTTCAACTAAACAGCCTAGTTCAGCTAAATAGTAATAGTAATAGTAAACTAGATATGTTGTGTGGTTATAACACAGTAACTGTTAGTAAGTGCTCAGTGACTTCAACTGTAAACACACCACCATGTGCAAATTTTATTATTATTTTTTTTTTAATGAGCCTCAAGTACCAGATGAGAGATGAGACCAGATGAGAAGAGTTAGAAGACATTACCTTTCTTTGACCCTTGAAATCATCGTGTTTCTTTTCTGGCCTCCATCATATAGGAGCAGAATCAGGAACCGTGATAGCACAAGATGCTTACGACTCCTAATGCTAATTGAGTTTCTCTTTGCTGTAGGATCATGCGGCCAGATGACGCCAACATTGTTGGCAACATCCACGGCGGCATCGTCCTCAAGATGATTGAGGAAGCTGGATGCATCGTGGGCACGAGACACTGCAACACACAGAATGGGGTGAGAGTCTACAGCAAGCTTCAGAGCTAACACTTAGATATTTCATTGTACCGTTGATAGTTATGTTGTTTTAGGTACAGATTTAAGACAAAAAAAAGTGAATTATACAATCATTACTGTATCTAAAGAACTAAAATTGCAGCCCAGTGGTTGTCTGCCTCCACCACTCAGACTAGTGTCAGGGTATATCTCAGATACAACATGAACCTATTGTGCAGTGTAGAAATTGTCTGTGTAGCACAATAAATGTGAACTGCTCAATTAATATGATTACCTATTTCATTAACACATGTTTCTTTCATGGTATTGTTTCTGTCTCCAGTATGTGATGGGTTATTTCTTTGCTCAAAGGAGTTGAAGATTTAGAGAGCATTAAAGAGATTGTGCAGCTTAAAGAAACTGATTCATTCAGTCCGTCGTCAATGTGAATATCGTGACACAGTTCCACAGTTCAGATTGTTTATTCTAAACAGATTTTTAATCTCACATTTCAAAGGGCATTGCTGCATTGATTATGTTTATATACAGGACATGTCCCACATTCATTTTCTTTTTCACCATCTCAGTTTGCCCTCTCACCTGGTGAACTTTAACCAACTTTTGTTTTGCATCATTGGATTGTCATCTCACCTGCCAAACATTCTGATCATACATTGCGTAGATAAGTCAATCAGACAAACACATTGATAATCTTTTTGCTCGTACTACAGCACACATCTGCCTCATTAAGACACAGGAACTAAAGAATGAAAATACTGGTTGTACACAGTCAAATCAGATTGGTCTATTTTAGACATTTCTTGCCCATATATATATATATATACAACATTGTTTTTCACTTATGAAATTAAATAAGACACATATAGAATAATCAGGACAATTCACTACGAAGCACAAAAAAAAGTGTTGTTTTTCACGGTTACACCTCACACCTGGGTCAAATGTCAAATTGCAGAAGGGAAAGCCAGTGACAACCAACAGTATTGTGTTTCCTCACTTTGTGTTACTACACACTGAGTTTCATCTGCCCCTTTGCATATTTTGTAAGTGCACCGCACACTTATCTTTTGAAGACATCATGATAAAACTCACGTGAACAACTTATCTGGACACACAGCCACCGTGGTGCCACTGGAGATGTGAAGGTCAAAGGATAATAAACAAGATTATGTTTCTACACCTGGCTCTAATGACTTATTATAATGAGTTAAAAGCAGCTTGGTAATGGATAAAAAACATCCTACAGTTGAGGAACATTAATCTCAGTGGACCAGACAAGGAGGAGTAAAATTAGTTTATATTTTTTGTTTGATTTGTGATTGTACAGAACTAAGTGAGCCCATTAGAGTTGCATAGTAAATGAGTACCAGTGAATCTGTGATCTTATTGCCAGGTGCTGAGATTTTTGGCTTTCAAATTTTCAAAGATTTTTTGGTGCATTCCCATTTAAAAACAACAACAACATTTTCTTTAATGTTGTGAATGTGTGTATAATATTTGTATAACTTTTAGGCTTGATGTTTCTCTTATCCAGGACCGCTGTTTGGCAGCTTTGGTGCGAGTGGAGAAGACAGAGTTCCTGTCCCCCGTGTTCATTGGCGAGGTCGCTCACGTCACCGCTGAGATCACTTACACCTCCAAGCACTCGCTGGAGGTGCAGGTCAAAGTCATGGCTGAGAACATCCTCACAGGTGACACATTTTTCACATTTTAGACATTCAGAACAGGAACTTACCACACAGTGAAGCCATTTAGTCGTTGCTTGAACTATTTCATAACGCTGCATGCCCAAAAATGCAGTCCAATGCTTCTGTTGTTTGTCCACCTGCGTTCACCTTTAGCCTCATTTTCACCCCTGCAGAGGAGATAGAAGATATTCATAACATGCAAACAGGAAGTTAGGCAGGCACACACACACACACACACACACACACACTGCTAATTGAGGGTTTATTTTCTGATAAACACTGTAATGTCCTGGTGAATACTCACACAGCTGAAGTCAGACTTCTTAATGACAGATTTCAGTGGATTCACAGCATCTACAAACATTTTGAGAAGCACAGGTGTCACTAATCACATTAATGGCTCTGTCATGTCAACGATGACCTGTCTCTCTCGACTAAACTATCAATTAAAGGGATAGTTCAACATTTTGGCAAATTGGCCCATTGCCATAATCCCTATAGTTTTAGGAATAGGTTCGTTACCTTTAATCCAACACAATCCAACAACTCCAAAACGCTCTCGTGGACAAGTTGTGACCTGCACATTCACCACGCTATGAGATAATAACGGAAGGTTACGAGAAAGAGTTGTTTTAGAGGTAAATTCATGCAAAAACGTTGATGCGCGTTCCTCGTCTGGGGCAGTTTTTCGGCAAGCAGTCTCTGAATTTACTTTGAAAACAACTCTGTCTCTAACGTTCTGTTATTATCTCATAGTGTGGTGAATATGTGCAGGTCACAACTTGTCCACGAGAGCGTTTTGGAGTTGTTGGATTGTGTATTTGATGAGTTTAATGAGGGAAACCAAGAAATCCCATTAGCCTCCGTAGCGTAGCTCTGAGCAGCTTGCGGCTCTGCTCCGCCATTCTAAAAATAGCTTGCACCGACAATTAAAGGTAACAAACCTACTCCTAAAACTATAGGGATTATGGCAATGGGCCAATTTGCCAAAATGTTGAACTATCCCTTTAAAGGCAAAAAGCCCCAAAAATATACTTCAGAATAATAATAATAATAATAACCTGCTTGACTGGAGTGCAGACAGTAGATGGGAAATGAAATATCAGAATCACTTTGGCAGCAGAAATTATTCCATCAAAAAATTGAAATTATGAATTATTTGTCCATATGTAATTTACGCTACAGTGGAATATAATTGTCAGTCCATGTCACTGGTAATTTATATTGTGGATCTTTCACCCTTTTTTTTTTAGCTAGTCTTGTCATCTCTTTGTGTTTGTGTGTGTGTGTCAGAAAAATGATGACCTCACTGTGATATTCTGCTTTTTGATCAGTAGAGGGCAGCACACAACAAGTAATGCAGCACTAGCTTAGCTACAACACATGATGATTCACATGAGGTGCTGCTGCAGGAGCTGAGGCAGGGGAACAGGAACTCAGAGCCATGTTGGTTTCCACTTTTAGATTATTCATAACTGATGTCTGTGATCTTAATGTCTGTTAAGATCTGCACACATTCAACGTCTGCTTTGTGCACATAAAAAGCATGCACACAGATACGTATGGAGACTGAGACGTACACAGCCCAGAGTCTCGTGAGTAAGACGCAGGAAGGGATCACATCGGACTGACCTAGTGTTATCACTGAACCTTTAAATGCCAGTGATAACAGCGATGTACAGACTGTCTGAAGCAACCAAATGTCATGTGCTCACCGTACTGCATAAGCTTGGATGCATGTCAAAATAGGAAAGATGATATACACTAATGATCAACATGTAAAGCCACATATAGCCTACAATATACAACAGGAAGTGCTGGTGCATGTATGATGATATGTAAAACAGCAAATCTCATTGGATTACATGTTGGTTTTTATTTAATGAGTTCATAATTAGGAGACAGCGTGTCATTAAAGCAATGTCAGTCTACCGTTTGAAGAGAGTGACAGAGAAAGAGAAAGAAACACAAATGGGAGGAGAGAGGCAGGCAGATATATCAGTGGGCAAAAAGAGAGCAGGGGGAAAAGGAAAGGGGAAGAAAGAGTGACAGTAGGGAAGAAAGAAGGATAAAGGGTGAGATGAGGTGTGAGAAACAAAAGAAGTATCCCCTAGACAGCCGTTGCCCTAGCAACAGGCTTGTACTGGTTGGTTGGCTGGTTGCTGGGCTGGAAGCAGGTTGACGGAGGCGGAGGCAGAGATATGAGATGACAGGTGGAGAGCAGCTTACATACAGGCATCGCCATGGACACCCTGCTACAGTACATGCCTGTCAGGAAGGACCCCAGTCAAGAAGAGAGCTGATTGACAGTAAATTCACAGCACTGTTTGGTTTGATTGACTACATGATTTGCGATTCAGTACAGTCATAACAAATTTAATATAGATTTTGATATGAATTTTAAATAAATACAGGATTTAGCCCTTATTCTTCTTTGTGATATTGGCCAAAAACAGTGTCTGATGTCATAATGTATTTGTTTCATGAATCTGCAAATTTAAAATTCTAATTAATTAAGACAGATTAAGGTTATTTAGTGAATACATTTTTCAACTCCACAATTCATTTATATGTTTCAGCCATAGACATATAAAGATGGATGTAGCCCTGACGTCACCCATACATGGCTAAAGAGCAGTTATGAAGCTCAGAGTGGGCTGATCCGTCATCATCATGTTGGCCGTGTCTGACGCCACCAAACTCCTGGCTGATAGAAAAATTAGTCAAGAGGAAGTCATTTCAGTGTTCAGTGCACGCTGGCTGTCACTCCAACCAGTACACCCTCCATGTACAGTAAATGTTTTGACTGTCAGAGCCAGACCCTAGTGGCCATTCAAAGAACTACAGTTTTCTTTTCTTGTTTTTTTTTTTGCAGCTTGGTTTTAGGGTCAGAAAATGACATGCACATAGTTTCTGTATATATTTAAAAAAAATAACTTCTAGTTTGGAAGTGCACAGCTTTGCATGTATAAGATAAAAAGGGTAAACTTTGTAGGTTCAGAGTGAAGCCAGTGTGGGTGTAATATAGATGAGTGTAGCTCAAGCTCGTGTTGAGAGGGCATGGAGGTGAGATCCTCTGGGATGCTAAACTTTGCTATTGAGCTCTCTGGACCTGGGATTTGCTCACTTTATCACCAACATACAAATTTACCCTGATTAATATTTGATAGCAAGTTTCAGTCTAATGAAATCAAACAACATTGTAAGAAAATGAATTAGGATGCCAGCGCTGTTTTGAGTCGTCAGCAGGTCAGTTAATGTTTTCATATTGCATATAAAGGCTGTATCAACATTAAGGGAGTGAGTGGTCCTGGAGAAAGATATATGAATAATAAAAATTTAAAAAATCCAGTTTTATTCAGTGTGACAAGATGTTGATATGTTGGAGTTTTAGACATGAATTTATACAGAGGCTCATTTGTATGAACATAATTGAGAGATATGTGATGTAAACAGCAACTCCTCTGACCTATTTCCAACTGATACGACTCATTAAAGTATCTTAAATAATGTCTTCTGCAGCAGCATGCATACTGGATTTTGGTTGCCGTAGTTACCCTGGTACCAATCTTTACTATAATAATGCCTTGGTTAGGCTGAGGCACAAAAAATATTTGATAAGTTTCAGGAAAAGTAGCCTACTTCCTCAACATTAGGTGATTGTTGTCATGGATACAATAATAACAATGTGGTCAACTTTGTTGAATGCTTTTGGAAAAAATCAAAACATAAACTGCTGGTTTCACATGGGAATTGAACACTCTCCTCATATTTATCCATCCTTCTACTAATCCAGATTGTTCCTCCTTTTTGCCCATTATAATTACTACTACGATCACTAGGTGTCGCCTAGCAACAAATTGTAACTCAAGGTCATAACAAGGCACTGCACAAACGACTCGTTTCTTTTTTCTTTTTTTACAGAATGACAGTTTTAAAAAGTTTAATCCATGTTTTTACCTTGCACCTTTAGATGCGTAATTTTTTCATATGGGTGACTGTGTTTATGTTTTATTCACAGTGGGTGTGTGCATCTGTACTGTATAGGCTACATGCATGTGTGTGGATGGGAATATGTGTGTGTTTTCTTCAGCGTTTGGCCCTTTAAAAGGTTCCTGCGGGGCCGAGGGGGAAGAGAAGATAACGGGAGCAGACATTATTTGCTTCTGTCATGTCGGCTTAGCGTCAGGCCTCACACACTGTGGCCCAGTCAGACACAAACGCCAAGCTGATGTACCTGCACACATGCTCCCACACGACGCATGCATGCACGTACCCATCACGCTGACACACACACGGTTGTGTAGGGACAACCTGCGCGCACACAGACCTTGATCTGCATATGCTGACACATTCTGTATAGAAAAAGTCCCACACCTACGCATTCTCACACCCACACACATGCACACACACACACACACACACACACACACACACACACACACACACACACACACACACACACACACACACACACACACACACACACACACACACACACACACACACACACACACATTACCCTTCTTTCCTAGAGAAGTCTCATACCGAGGCAGGACTGGCAGCGTTTTACATGTTCATGGCTACATTGTTGCCCAGACAAAAGATTGATTGACAGCTTAGACAGGAACACGAAAGAAGGAATTGTAGGCTACTCTTGGGTTGTAGACTATGCATATGTAGTTTGTGTTTATATTTCTATACATGCTTCTATACGTTAGAGCCTGAGTGTGGGTGCAGCCATGCATGATTTGCAGCTTGTGTGTATACGTTGCATATATGTATACATGCATGCTTCTACTGTGACAGTACGTATATTACACTCTGCGAACATGCATCTTTGTATTTATGCATTCATGTTTATTTCATGCGTGTGTGTGTTTGTGTGCGTGTGTGTGTTGGGGGAGGGGGCAAGCATCCAGGTTCCACAGTCAGTCAGGCAGCATCTCGTCAGGCAGGCCTCAGTCACGGCCCCCCAGGGGAAGGCTGCCTACTGTGGGCACGAGCCGTGATGATTGTCCCCGCTGGGGGGGATAGCACATGCGCACTAATATACTACACGTACATGCACAATCACACAAAGACCAACGCACACTGGCACACAGATTTATACATACCCATGTGTGGTATGTATAAATATGCGTGGTAATACACACACATATCTGTAGAACTGCACACATTCATAGAAGAACACACATAGATCCAACATGATGCATACACTTCAGAGAGTTATGTGTGCTCAGGCGTACACACACACACACACACACACACACACACAAGGATCTGCCGATATAAAATTGCCACACAAAAATAAAAACACTAAATATTAATGGATGAATAGACGCAATACAATAGTTTGTGCACAGTCACAAACACACATGAGCACAATTCCCACGGAGGTAATAAATCTTGTATTGCATGCACACTCAGGCACACATTTGCATAAACACACCATACATAGATCATGCCCCCTCAATATGCACACGCACACATCCATAGACAGAGCAGAGAGCAATGCATTGTGGGTTGAGGCTTAAAATAAGCATGACAGTTCCTGCCATGATCCCAGTGGCTCATGTTCTGAAAGAGTGCTATGGCAATAAACAAACACACTTTTGCAACCATTAAAATATATAGTAAGTATTGTTTTAGGCCTGGCCTAAATACTGCACCTTATAATTATTCATCCATCCTGTCAGACATCGAGCCAAAAACAGTAGAAAGTAGATGGGATATTCATGATGTGAAATCTAGGAAATCTAAATTTAAACCCAAAATAACTCTGAACCCTGTTAAAGACAAGGAAGACATGGAACAATTAAGATTGAGGCAAGTCTGACTTTTGGAGCACAGAAAAAAGCTTCCCAAGGGCTGATCTGAGGTCCGTAACAGGACATGCAACATTACTAAAGGTCATTTGAGTACAACAGAAAACAGTTTACTTTGAGTCACTGCAAAGTGTCATCTGTGGAGCAGGTTTTCGTCTTACAGTCAGTTGGTTCTCTTCATTATGGATTTAGTTTGATCATTTCCAGTCCACGTCCAGTAAAATGTTGCATGATGTTTGAACTCAGGGTGAGAAATAGTTTTTGTTTTTTCTGTCACAAAGCTGCGTCCCAGAGCTCTACTTCTGGCATGATTTCATCTATTCCTATCAGGCTGTAACATCCCACAGTGGGACTGTAATGTAGTTAAAACTAATGGAGCCTTGGCTCAGCACAATGGAAAATCTGTGGTTTTGATCACGGGGATCAAGCACTAAGAATGAATCTTGCTGCAGTGTCTCCGAGCTGGGAACACGCTGTTCAGGAAGGAGAAGAGAAAACAAGGGGAGTTTTCTGCTCGTAGGAAGAATAAAGGGTAGTGGGGGAGAGACAAAGGGGAGAGCAGAGGGGGTTGAGCAAGTGAAAGGCAGCAATAAATCAAGTGAAACTGCTTGAGGTTAAAGAAATGGATGAGGGTGAGGATGGAAAGAGATTGAGGCAAAAGAGGAGGGAAAGCTTGAAAATATTAGCGATTAAAGCTCTTATAGTAGTGCAGACTGGGGTTTGGGGGTTGTTCAAAAAATAGAGAGCAGAAAATGTGCTTTTAGGGAATTTTGTGAATAGTATGAAGTCATGATTGATGCCTTAAACTTAGAATACCATGGGATTGATGTGTGGATGATGCACGAGCAGTGCTGGAAGGATGTCTCTTCTGCTTGAACACCCATGTGAATAGTCAAATCAGCTCCCGCAAGTGCTCTAATTTATAATAAAAGATGACAGATCGTATTGTGTGGGAATTTTGCTGCCTATCACATTTAAAAAACACATTCTCTGCCTATGTCGTGGTGATGTTTTTATTTGCTGGGTTTCTGTCCCTTTAACTGGGTGAATGTTGATAGATTGATTGAAAGTCAGATAAATAGGATATGTGTTTTTCATAGTTGCTCAGCTTAGCATTGATATCCTATGTTTTATTTCTGCTACTCTAAAGTGCTTTCTGTTTGCAGACATTATACTCCTGTAAAATGAGTGTTGCTGGATGCAGATTATCCTTCCACTCATGCACATGCATTCGATGCACTGCTGCATATCCATTACGTTGATGTTCTATCTATACCAATACACCAACACCACTATTTTATTTTGCCCTTTCTCATCCAAAAGCTGCCACAGTGCACAGAGTCATGGTGCTGTTGGTCCATTTGTCCAATGTTGTACCAGAGTGTGGAAATTTGAGTGAACAGATTTGTGGAGCTTGTGTTCATGGTCGTTGTAGCCAAAATCTTCCTATTCACTAATTCATGCTAACTAAGTAAGCCAGCTGTCGCTCCTGCTTGTTGAGACCCTTCCTTTGTGACTGCAATCACTGTGGTCACATAGAAACCAACACATCCAATGAACAGGAGTTTCTCTGTAGCTGTTTCAAAGATTTACTGAACTGAGGTCAACATCTGTATTACAGTATTAAAGTGCATGTTGGGAATGCAGGCTGCCTCACTCTTTACATGATACTGCAAAGTGTAAATACTGTGAAGGTGGCCAGGGCTCAGGCGAGGACAAAGTCAAACACTGACATTGTCTGCTATTGATGCGGAGGGATTTCAAATTCAAAGCCGGTTCCCTGGTTACGTTCTGGTCAAAAAGGTTATCAGTGGGACTGGGAATGGTTCTTATAGCTCCCTGCTTCATTCCAATGCTCAGCCCACCACTATGTGTCCCTCTGTTCCTCCTTCCTCCTTTTATTCCCTCCATCCTAAACAGTTCATGTAAAAGGTCCAGCAGGAGCTAATAATAGACCGGAGTCACTCAGTCTTGGTGGAGTCAAGGATATGTAAATATGCCTCCCTTTCTCCTGTGGGCAACTTCCTGGTTGCTGGCAAGGGCGGGAGCCAACAAGAGGAGGAGGAGGAGAGAAGTGCGGTCGGCATGGCAACGCCACCCGGGTGCCTGCATGGTTTTAACTCGGGTGTAAAATGCAAATGTTATTCCCTAAGAGCAGCTTGCCATAAGTCTCCGCTCCCACTCTCTTCTCTCAACTTCACATTTCCTCCTTCCAAGTCTCAGGCTGATGAACTGTCGATCACTAGTCTCCATTTTGGTGAAGATTTCTTTTTTTTTAATGAAGCATCCTATTTTAATGTCCATGTTGAAGCAGTGCATAATTACCATGTGCAAGTTTTTATGTATTTGACACAATGTATGAATAAAATAACAGTTACAGAAAACGCATTTTGTTCAATTGAGAAAACACAACTTTAATCTCAAAACATCAAAGTCAATTCACGATAATTAGACCAACCATCCCACTAACTTCATCAGATTATGCAGCGGCCTGATGAATAAAGTAAAACCCTTACCACTTGTAGACAGATTTCATTTCAACCTGCTGGCCCTGTGCTGTCGTTAATCTGTGTGCCTCCCTTGTGTGCCATAACAACACAACCTCAAAATAGCCCCCTCTCTCTCTCTCTCTCTCTCTCTCTCTCTCTCTCTCTCTCTCTCTCTCTCTCTCTCTCTCTCTCTCTCTCTCTCTCTCTCTCTCTCTCTCTCTCTCTCTCTCTCTCTCTCTCTCTGTTAGGGAATTAAGTGAAAAAAGTGTAGGCAGAATAGAGCAGATATCACTATGACAACCTCTCCGCCTGATTGCTATGAGATGTGATTTCTTCAAAGTTTTTCTTCTGATCTTATGATAACTTTCTGTAGGACGGCAGAGACGACGCTGCAGCCCCCAACCGCCCTAACATGTTTCATCTTCTGTATATGTGGAACCTGCAGCGACATCAGATGTGTCTATTTGCAGATGCAGTGCATGTCACTTAACAAGAATTGATATCAAATGCACAACAAGTTAGTCTGAGAGCACTGACTTTGAGAATTTTGGAAGGACTATTCACCCTGAAGACAAACAGTAGCATGAATTGTCCATACTGTAGATATTTACACTTTACATACCTGTTATCTAAACAGTTGAAATAATTGAGTAAATGTAATAATTTGAAAAGGAGAACAAAAAAATCCAAAAGCCAACACGCCTAAAAGGGATTGAGTAGTGATTGATCAACTCGCCCAGAAGATTAGTTTCAAGCAAGTTCAGAACAAAAGTAATAAAAAAACCAAATCAATCAGTTATGCATAGCTATTATTAATATTATTAATGAAAATAATATTTCTTTAGTTTTTTACAGAGTGCAAGATGTCATGCTGAAAGCCGTGTCAGATATTCCTTATAGTTTCACGTATCTTGAAAACATTGCTCATGAAGACCTTTGTAATCATCACAAAAGACAACACCTCTAATCATAACATGTCAACGATCAGAAAAACAATGAATGTCAAAACATAACTGTTTGCAAAGAAAATTTAATAAGTGGGTTGCTACTCACTGCGTACCATCCATTTTATATTTACAATACAAGAATGCAGAAAGTTCAGGATTTAGGGATTATGCTAAACCCTGTGCAAACCGACTGAACGAGTTTAGTGAATGCGAGCGTGTGCTCTGAATAGACATGAATGATTGTCTTTGAATATTGTCTCCATTTGTTTTCTGCTCCTTTGTTTGCAAAAGAAAGACTAATCTTTGGGCAGCACCAATGGATTTGTAAAAATTGGATTGGCTTTTATTGGGGTGTTAATGAAAAGTGTCTGCAAGTGTTGTCAAAACTGACAATAGCTATTTCAAAATGGTTTGCTCCGTTGTTGTTGGTGTTGTTTTATTTAACGGACTTGTCGAAACTCAGTTGGTTTACAGACACGAAAATAATCTTTTACCCATTTATTTGGTAGAAGAAAGCTGTAAAATTCCTCGCTGACATTTTGCTCGGCACAAGAATTCAACCTTTTCTCTGTGACCGCAGGTGCCAAGAAGCTGGCCAACAAGGCAGCGCTGTGGTACGTCCCCTGCTCTCTCCAGAATGTCGACAAGATTATGGAGGTGCCGCCCATCAAGGTACATCCATTCTGACCTTAAGTTTGGCATTTTACTTGTCAACTTCACTCTCTCTGTCTGACTGTCCTCCCTCCATATGTATAAGAAACACCGTGACCAGGAGTCAAGGAGGGGAGGACATCTGGTCGAGATAAAGATAGTGACATTTAACAAGCTGAAAAGCTCATTTTTACTCATCTTGTTTGTCTTGAAAATCAACGTGATAAGATTTGTCTATCTTCTTTATAAACACCCATGTGTATGTGAACATGTTTCTCCCATGTTCTGTCTGTAGTATGCCAGTGAAGAGCAAGAGGAGGAGGGCAGGAAGCGCTATGAGGCTCAGAAGATAGAGAGACAGGAGACCAAAGCTAGGATTGAAGAGGTGGTGTCACCTCCAATCAACCCAGGTAACAACCCTAACCCTGATGGCCCCGATTCACCTCAAAGACAGAAGAGTAATCTAGACCTGGGGATGGTGAATTGAAAAACATTGCAACATATTAGCTGAAATCTAGTTTGATAAATGCTTACATAGAAATCTAAAGTGTAATAATGGTTTAACCTGCATATCCTGTCCTGTTGTGTCACTTGTGTCCCCTAACAATAACCATTACAATATTGTTATACACATAATAATAACACAGTTATTTTCACATTTTTCTAATTAATTGGCATTGGCTCAACCACAGATGATCCAGCAAAAGGTATGCTAACTCGTTCAGCTGGTTGCATGTCAGTCCGTTACAGCATGCAGTGTGTGTCTGTGGCTTTGCTTGGAAAATACACACTGGCAGGTTTTTTATGAAAAAAAAAAAGTTTTTCACAGATCTTTTGTGTGTTTGTGTGTGTTTGCATTGTAGAACAGCACACTGTTGGTTTCAGCCAGTCCAGCCTGATCCATCTGGTGGGTCCCTCTGACTGCACACTTCATAACTACGTTCATGGAGGTGAGTCCAACTGTATTTTCCTCATCTTCTTCATGTCCAGGTTGAAGGCAGAGTGGAGTCATGCTGTAGACAGTTAACTTTTCTGTCTTACGGCCTGTGAGTTGTAGAGTCAGCTCCAGAGTCGGCCGATAACATACTGCTGATGATCATGGTGGTGGTCGGAGGGGCCGTTTGGCGCGAAATGGCAGCCACGCTTCCGTCAGTCTGCCCCAGGGCAGCTGTGGCTACACACGTAGTTTACCACCACCGGTGTGAATGTGTATGAATGAATAATGGTTACTGTACGCGCTTTGGGTATCGGGTAACGGTAGAAAAGCGCTATATAAATGTAATCCATTATTATTATTATTATTGCTGAGGAAAACTGGGAAGCTCCTATGGGCACATATTTTTTATTATTAGTAATGAATAAAATGACAACCTGGGAAGTGAAGCGTCTCTCAAGACCTCAGACATTTTACAACAGCTGAAGACTTAGATTTCTTCCTCGGGTGTTGGTGGATAAAACCAGAATTGAAGAACAGTGAGTACCAAACTTCTGCTGCTGCTTGTGTTGCAGGTTTTTGTGAAAAATAACTTATTTCTAACAATCTGGTTAAGAGTCCATGGAAACCTGTGTGGTAGTTTAAGAGGATACAGTTCGTCTCAATTAATCCAGCCAGGTTGTCTGGGAGAGCCCAGTATCTAAACAGACCAACTTTTTACAACGAAAAAATAACCAACAGCCTGATAAATACAAAACGGTGTCTTTTTCTCTTCAAGGAAGTTGCACTGCTGCAAGTGTGCTGTGAAGTACGGGCTTCTTATAATTGCTTCACACATTGTTACTGTACATCTGTGTTCCTGACACAGCTCACTGGCTTTTCCTGCTTTAGGCTACGTCCACTCTACTATATTTTCATGATACAATCTCCGTCCGGGCAGTCATTTTATCTCTGTGTCAGAAACAACCTCAGTCCAGACTATCACACCTGTAAATGCACACATACATGAGCAATTGCATTCACAGTCAAACAGAGGATCTGGTCCAGTTTTAGCACAACAAATGTCTTTTAAAATGAAAATATGGACATAACCTTCATCTCCTGAAGATGTAATTGTAAGTTACACAAGCTCACAGAATGTAGATAGATTTATAAGGAAATACATACATACAGACATATGGAGCAGTGACCATCTATTATTAAATATAAGTATAATTGTATTATGTTTTGAATTGTATTGAGTACTGGCACTGTTCTTCTTCTATTTGAGCACTATTTAAAATGCACAACTGCACTGTGTGATTGATACAGTGCTAACAACTGCTGACAAGCTATTTCAGCCCCCTGTGTTTCCAAGTCACCCTCTGAGTCTCCTGTATGTGGCCGATTTTCTACAAAGAGCACATAAACAGCATCAAACTGTTTGGTAGTCATGGCAGGGACAGGCCAGACTGTATGGAAATTGTGTAGGGGAAGAGGATAAAACAGAGACGCCTACATCAGAGAACATATAGAGAGAGGTTAAAAGGCATGGACAGCTGGGAGGAGGGAGGGAGAGAGATTTATAGAGGAGGCAGAAATTGACAAGGATGAGACAAGAAATAGGAGATACATATACACATTTAGTTTTGGTTTCCCTAGTCTTTAATGACTAATAGTTTTTAAACACAGAAACATTTACACACAAGCACATGCAAAGTCCATATCAACAAGTTTCCATTATCTATGTTGTTCCCTCCTACATCTTCAGCTGTGTTTTATGACTTACCAGCAAGGTCTCTACAAATTATATTGCATTTGGCACTAATCCACAGTCTGTACATCGGTGCCACATGTCCCTTGTTGACAGAGAGGAAGAAATACCCCAAAGTGAAGCGTCCTTGAGAGAAAATGTCATGGCTTTTAGTGCCTATGTTCTCCTAAGTGAAAGATGGGGGAAGTGAGAATAAAAATGTGTTTTTAGGTTCTGTAATGTCTGTTGTTTGTTTCGACGGCGAGTATTTTACATCGTTCTGGTTTTGTGTGTTTGTGTGTGCACTCTTGTGTTGCTGAAATAACGGTTGTCGAAGTTCTGTGTTGGTTGCATTGACATCATGGCTGTAATGCTAAAGGACAAAATGGCAAGGACAAAGCAGGAAATAAATGCCTAGAATTAACAACAGGAAAATAGAAGGCCCTTGGTGCTGATGCAGTTTCCAGTTCTTTGCTTCACTTACAAACCAAATTGTCCGTCTGTCGCTCCAGTTTATGACTTTCGGGCACATTCAATTACCTGTGTCTCAAGATCCAAAAGAATTTGGTTTCACCTCGGTAGTAACAGTGTTTCCTCTGCATGTATTCACAACAACTGTCAGAACAGATATGCTCTTGTTGTTTCCCCTTCCTTTGGCCCTTTTCTCGGCTGAGCCTGAGCCAGGTTCCTAAAAAACAAAACAAAAAGCAAACTAGTATTAAAAGCAAGATAAACAATTAATGAAAGAAATGCATATTCAGATTTGACGGTTTCACTTTAAACTTGATTATCTCTTGTGCCAAACAGATGAAGCAAGCCATCACTGGAAACCATTTTGGCTGCATCTGAAACAAATCCAACATTTTATCACCACAGAACAGATGCTTTGTATCAGTGGAGGTATATTGTTTCTGGCAGGATGTTCCCAACTCATACTGCCATTTCTATTGAGGTCAGCTATGTAAAGAGGCCATCAAAGAGACACCAGATAGTGAGGAAGACAAAACAGAAGGGAGATGTTGACTGAGAGGAGAGAGGGAGCGAGAAAGAGCCGGGGCAGGGTGGCAGGATGGGAGGAGGGGACGAAGAGAGGGAGCAGGGTGGGACAGATAAGTGCTGCACGTGTCATGGTTGCCTTTTTAATTTGTAGAGAGCACCAAGAAATCTGTCCAATTAAAAATCAAATGTGGAACAAGCATGCAGGTCATTTAGGAAACGCGCACGCACGCACACACACACACACACACACACACACACACACACACACACACACACACACACACACACACACACACACACACACACACATACACACACACACCACTGCTCTCTCTCGCTCTCTGTACATGCCATTGCTCATTAGGCAATGTTCCCTGTTGTTCACCACTGCTGCTTTCACTACACTTATTTTGTTTACATAACCGAGTCAGGTCAGGCAGCCAGGGCACTTTCTCTCTCTCTCTCTCTCTCTCTCTCTCTTACTTTCTCTCTCTCTCTCTCTCTTACTTTCTCTCTCTCTCTCTCTCTCTCTCTCTCTCTCTCTCTCTCTCTCTCTCTCTCTCTCTCCCTCTCTCTCTCACACACACACACACACACTCTCTCTCACTCCCTCTTTAATTGTGTCTTACTCTTTCTCACTCAGCTGCTCTCCTCTTTCTCTACTCTTGTTGGAGAAGGCAAACCGACTTCTCTATGACAATGACAGGGTATTTATGTACGTTCCCCTTTGTGATTTGGAAAAGTGACTTACTTCACATGAGTCTAATAAGGAGATGTAAAGATCGTGCACACAAACATGAACATGCATGTTCATTTAATGACTGCACACAAGAATCGTTATTTGTTGTCTGTAGAATCATGACTGACAGCAGATGGTAATAGCAGAACCGAGATTTGACAATTATGTTGCCGAAGCTTATGCAATACATTTGTGTCATTTTAAAACCATCTATTTGATCATCTGTTTGGGATCCCAGTCTGCCCTATATGGGCATCAGATTACTCATTTTGGAAATCATTTTTCACTTAGCATGTATCAAAAGACATTTACGTTCTATCCATTACAGTGATGATCCAGTGTAACAGAACACTTCTGGAACAAAATGTGATATTTCAGTGAGTGAGTGGCATCTATTTATATTTAATTTTGATTTGCACTGTAGTTTGATGTTTGTGGATCACATTTGTGGTGTTGAGTCGATAACAGATGCGTGCCGCTTGGCAGTAAGAAGGTGAACAGGCTGCACATTGCGTTTACGTTAGCGTTCACATTTCCTGACAAATACCCAAAATATTTACAAAACCAGATGTTGGGAGGTCGAGGCCCGCGACTGTACAGTTGCTCCTCAAGTGGTTAACATCTGGGTACATAATGAAAGCCTTCAACAGGCCTGGAAATGCTGTACATGCAAAAGAACATCGGCTGGCACCCTGCACTAGGCCCATTCATATTCTTCCTTTTCTTTCTTGCTTTCCCTTTTCCTGCTGCTGCCTCTCCTCCTCAGCCCACCTCTCCTCAATATCTCATGCTCTTTCTTCCTCTCTCCCTGCTCACTCCCCTCCCTCCCTCCTTCATTTCTAGTGTACCACCTGTTTCTATGGAAACAGCAGCTGATTGCCACAGGTGGCACCACAGCCCAAGAAAAAAAAAAAATCAAATCAGACATCAGGCTAAAACGACACAAATGTTGTTAGGTGTTGTTACTGATTTTGTTAGCTAGTCCACTAAATTTGATGATTGATGCAGTGTATTTGATCCTTTTTTTTAATTAGCCAGTAGGGGTGTGTGTGTGTGTGTGTGTGTGTGTGTGTGTGTGTGTGTGTGTGTGTGTGTGTGTGTGTGTGTGTGTGTGTGTGTGTGTGTGTGTGTGTGTGTGTGTGTGTGTGTGTGTGTGTGTGTGTGTGTGTGTCTCAGTTGAGCCTGCTTGCCTGAGCACAGGAACACATCCATCACTGTGACTCTATATATTCTCTGTCCTCCGCTCAGATATGTGCTCAGTGAGTATATAAACATGTCACTGCCTGAGACAGAGGAAATCGGGGAGACAGGGACAGGTTCTACTGGAGCTTGTGTGATTGAACGTTTGTGCATGTGTGTGTGTGTGTGTGTGTGTGTGTGTGTGTGTGTGTGTGTGTGTGTGAGGGAAAGAGAGGGAGAGAGAAGAGTGTTTAAAGATCAGGACATCCCAATGAAAGTGAAGCTGCTGCCAGAGACACTGGTTTCTCCTGGCAGACTGAAATACAGATAACTTTATTAATCCCAAAGAGAAATGGTCATCTTAAATAGATCAATGTAAGTTACAAAGTTAACTTTTTTTGTTCTGCAAAAAAACAAACAAACAAAAAAAACATGTGTTGATGCAAATTCAAACGACTCAGTTATGCAGCTGAAATCAGTGAGGGAACTTGAATATGGTTATTACTGAGTGAAAGGATCTTTAATGAACTGAACCAAAAACAGAGCAGAGCCTTGCCGTGTTCAAACCAGCCATTAACTGGCCAGAGTTTGTTTACTTGTGCTAGATGCTGACATATAATCAATACAGGGAGAAAAGGGACCAGCTATAACTCCCTGCATCAAATTGATTCAACACCACATAAGCCCATAGACCACCATAATAAGGCATGTGTTTTGTCTCTCTCTCTCTCTCTCTCTCTCTCTCTCTCTCTCTCTCTCTCTCTCTCTCTCTCTCTCTCTCTGTGTGTGTGTGTGTAAAAGGAGAAGTGAAATGGACACATACTTTAAGTGATTCCAATAGGCTCAGTTGTCTATCAATGTGAACCATGCCATGAAAAATGTTGCACCTGCACTACACCAACAGCAGATACCTCCACTGGTCACAGGGCTAAGGAGCCTGTTAACCTTTAGGAGTAAAGAGTGTGTTCTGTGAATGCGGAGTAATAACTTATTTAAGTAGCCACAGCTTAATGTAGTTTTTTTTTTAAATATATATGTTTTATATTAAAAGAAAGAGAACACTTTCTCGAGACAACGAGAGAAAATCAAACCGAAAATGTAAAAATAGAGAGATGAAAATATGAATAGAATAAAAAAAATATTTTTAAATAGAAATGAGGACGACCTTGCTTTCATCATGGCATCCTCCTGACATGTGAATTTGTCGAAGCCCTTATCTAACCTGTGACTGTGCTTCTCCTGTCATCTTAATGCTGTAATACCTTTTTAACACACTTTGAGACCTCATACTTCTCCTGGTTGTCTTTTATATTTAATTTCAATATTTTTTTTTTTTTTTTTTTTTTGAATGGGAGAAATCTCCACCATACCAGGGTTGTGGGTAAGAGGAGGTGTGAGGATCTTGTTTGTGTACTTGTGCGTCTTTCCTTTTCCATACTACAGAGACAAGGACATTGCCTAAAAAGTTTCCTCATGCTGGTTGTATCACACGTTGATGTTAACTAGTGGAGAGGATGTTTCAGCAAAAAAAAAAAAAAAAAAAAAGCAGAGCAGAAATGAACTGTTAATCAGAAGCTGAAGGCCAAATTGTTCATCTAGAAAACCTATCTGCAGGACTGGTGACCTTTACCATCACAGCCAGAGGTTAGTTTTATCTGAAAGCCCGATATCTGAGGGCATTTCACTCACAGGAATCCTATCTCAGTGATTTTCCAGTTCTTGCTTACAAATTAAAATCTGTTAAGTTGTTTTAGTGGAGTTTAGTAAAGCTCAGCACAGCTGGAATGGTAAAATATACAACATGTTTGCAGCTTATGGGAATTCATAAGCGGATGTGGGTGGGTTGCTGCATGGCAGTAACGTTAACAGGAGCTGTTTCTATAGTAACAGCTCATTAGGAGGCAGTTTGAGCCGTTTGATACTGTCCATGATTAAAGCACTCATTGGGGAGGGGGTGAGAGGGACAGAGGGAGATGGGGTATTGTCGGTGGTGGATAGAGGTAGGCAGCGGACAGGGAGGAGAGCAGAGAAAAGAAAAGGTGTTGGATGTGATGAGAGAATTTGTGAGAAAGGCACAGGTCACAAATGCTTTGATCTCTTGATGCGACACTTTCCTCTGCTGTGAGTTGTTTCTAATCCAAAGGGCTTGAAGTTAGTAGATAGGCGACAGAGAGGCTCCCTTCATGCTTGTTGCCGTTGGATGCCGTTATGCTTGGAGATTTAGAAAAATCATCACAAGGAATCTAATCACAGAGGTATTCTGCCCAATGGCAAACTGGGCTGCACTAGGGTCTTGGTTACTAATTGCCCTCTTTTCCCCCCATTTGCAGTGAGCTGTCTTTTCCTCTTCGCACACACCATCTCCATCCACCCAAACCCCTCTCTCCATCCTCATCCCGCTGCACCCCAACCCCCCAACCCTCTCCGCTCCACACGCTGCCTTTCGTGTTCCCACCCTACGGCAAAGGGAGAGTCATAGTGTGCCATGTCACCCCTGTGAATGTGTAACGCCAGGCCCAGGGCTGTCTTGGCCTCGCTTGTCCTCATTTGTAGTCTCACATTGAGCCTCACTTCAACCTTTTACATGAACTGTACAAGGAGAGGGGGATTTTGCAGGCGTTGCATTAACAGATCCACTGATGGTAGTGATTAATAAAGACAAGCATCTTCGCTACTCAAGGACAGTGCAGTCTTCCACTTGATATGTCTTGGCTTTTTAGTCACAGGTTTCTCTAGCGCACCAGATGAACTGTTGGCTGCCTGCTGCATGAAACAGGGTGGGCAATGGCCTCAAAACAGATCCACACAGTAGTAACCCACTATTACAATTAAAACATTGTGTATAGTTTAAGTTAAGGCAACATAAAGTAGAAGTAGGTGGGGAAAAAAGGTGGACATTACCCTTGCAGTTGAGAAGGTCCTGTCATGACTGAGGACTTGGGGCAAGGTCTCAGTTATAGGAGAAGTACTTGTAATCTAAAATCCAGACCATAATGCATCACATGTGCACGTGTCCCTAATTTCTTCATAACCATTCAATTAAATATTAATATGCCTGTCCAGCAAAGTGTGCATTTATACCTACAGTCAGCTTGGTGAAAACAAGCAGGTAAAATCTCAGCAATTCAGATAATGAAGATCTTCATCAGTTACTGTCATAACTGGCTCTCAGAACTACTGGTGAAACAACACTACTTTTATACCCTTATATACCCCCCCCCCCCGACACTCACCATCCTCATTTTCTCTGGGCATTTGGGGAGCTGCCAACACTCAGGAGCTGGGGAACCAGACCATGGGAGCCCACTCCCACTGTCTCTATCTAAATTCAAAGTCCCCACTACATTTTATTGAATTTCTCTCTGACAAAGTCACAGAGTTCACGTCATGCTATTAAGTTGTATTCTTGACTGTTCCAGCATAGCCACACATAAGCATTTATTCCATCCCATAGCATGCTGAGCAGGGCCCTCTCTGTGTCCCTTATGATTCATTTATTTACCCGGCATGACCTCTGAAAGACCATTTCATTCTGATAACAGCACTCATACCATTACAGAGAAACAGCAAAAAAATTCACAATATTCACAAATGGAAGATCAAATGAGATAAATCTAAAAAAAAAAAAAAGCAGGGTCACTTTTTTTTTTCAAGGATTAACGTCATCAGAGTTTATCAGCTGATGACTGCTGCTACCATAGCTGCTGTGTTGCAGAACTGCTATGAGAGAAAGATAAAAATATAAATGTTTCTGTGAAAAGGATCAAAATAATAAATTGTATATTGCAGGCTGATTATCTTTTTGAAAGCATTTTCAAATTTTAGTAGGCCAATTAGTTTTCTTATGTATTTACTCTGTATAGAAATAACACTGTTAGGGACCTTAAAAATAACATTTGTTTAAAAACATTAAAATTAACCTTAACATTTTAAAAACGTAACATTGCATTTGAAACAAAATCTGACGTTTCAGGTTGTTAGATCCCCGGTATTTAGCCCCTTTTACTAAGGCTTTTTACTGGACCAGCTCTCTGTTTAAAGGGTCAGTTCTCAAATTCTAACAGTCACTGACCTGAGAAATTCTAGAGAATATTTAAGCTGGTGACGAGGAAACTCGCCTGCTTCTAACTGCCTTCATCCAGACTATCCTGCTTCCCCAAGCCACTAGCCCTGGTATAACATATATATAATATTTTATTATTACGGACTCAGGTCCAGGTATAACCCATCCACCCAAAAATAGTCACCGGACACACCCGTTAACGGCAGCTTTCCTCTTATGATCTTGGCACTTGTTATTGGCTAGGTTGAATTTCAGTGAGGACTATAGCCTCTGCATATGGAGCGCCTGCTCTACCCACTGAGCTAAACGGAGCCCCGACAAGAGCTTTCTTTAATTAGCGTTCGGGTTATCTTAGGAATATTCTTCTAAAAATGTGAAACACCAATACACATATTGCAGCAAACCCTGCTGATGAGGAAGAGAAATATAATGTTCATGGTCTGTTGGTTCCCCCAGAGTTATGTTCCCCAAGGTTTTTGTCAGAGCAAACTTTGACAGCTGGGAAGATAGTGGATCATATCAGCCCCAAAGAGGCTGTTCCATAGAAACAACGGAGAACAAGACTTTAGCTTGAAACGCCTCAGTTAACATTGATCTTTGGGCTTTAGTAAATATATGGATAATTAATTAATAACACTACAGTATATGATCCTACTATAGACTGGAGCAGTGGTCTTTTCGTCCATACCCTGGAAACTTGCAAAATCTAATATATCTAAACACAACATTACCACTTTTGAAGGCGAATTTGTTAGAGAAGAGTTTTTATTTAAAAATCTCTTTGATTCAGTGCAACATTATCATTCAGATTTAGTGTGCAGTATAGTGCAGTATGTTTTTGGCTACCAGGTAGATGGTTGTAAGTGTAATATTAATTTTCCTGTTGCTCTGTTTACTAGCTAGTCCTCCAACATTTGGTGCTGAGCAGGTAACGTACAGTGGGTTTTAACTGAGATGTAAAGATTCGGTTTAGTCTAATACAGTCTTCAATTCCATCATCTCTTCAGGTCATGATCTCCATTAAGTGTTACATGCTCAGACATGACCACTCCAGACTTTGAATAGCAGCGGCCTGCTGTGCCTTATTGCCCAGGGGAAATTTCCAGTCTTCAGTGCGATCCCATCAATTTTCACAACAAAGTGGAGATGGAGAGAAAAGAAAAAACAAGATGGCTTTTGGAAATGACTAATAACAAGCTTGAGGAAGAGAGTGAGTTCTTTCCTTGCTCACTTGAACCCAAAGCCTGACATGTTGTCACCTCTTGGAGCTGTGGTCACATCACCACCCTCAACCAGAGACCATTTTCAGTGGATATATTTTATCTATTATGTCTCTGTGTTTTTATTTTAATCAAGGTAACATGCGTCATTGTTATGGTTGTTTGCCAAAAATGGTCAAGATTAACATCCCTAACTGGCAGGAGTCCTGATTTTTTAGAGGTAAATTACTTCATTCAGTGTTTTTGAATCACCTGATCTGTTTATGAGGAGTGGGCAATTCAGCTTTCAGTACACACTTCTTTAGTGGTTGATAATGACAGAATCAACTCCCCAATGTCTTCAAACTGCAGAAAATTAATTCACTTCCTCTAGCATTAGTCTACTTTCGCGTTTGAAATATCTAGCTTGCCCACATAATAATCTACTTTCTGTCAGCCCTCAATCAATATTAGCAGCACAATAAAATGAAAGTGATGCCATGACCTTGACGGATAAGAAGATGTCAACATAATAGCATGTTTAGTTCTTGATCAACTCAGTGGGTCTGCTTTTACAAGGAAAGCTGCAATTGGGAGCAAGCAGCACATTTTGTTTACTCCCACACATTTGGCTGTCATAAATAGAGATGATGGTAGAAGCCTTTTTGAGCCAAAGCAGCCATCGGCAGGCAGACTTATAGATTTTCTGTTCTATAAGAGATACAAAAAGCAGTTCGCTGGGAATCACTGGGGCCACTGGAGTGTCTAGTCAAGGGTCTGGATATATCCTTAAATAAGCATGCATTCACAAGCAGAAGCGCACACATCGCACATGCACACACACTTTCTCTGTGATGTGAAACAGATGCCACCACTCGTTCTCGGTTCTCACATCTACAGCCCACCCACTCCACACAAGATGTCCCACTTTCTGTGAGAAACCCACAAACAACTGTTTCCCTCACACATGACACAAGCTGCCAAAGCCTGTATGTGTGTCACAATCTGACAAATGCAGGTGTGGAACCGTGAATACTTCAGTGAGTGCTGCTCCATTAGGGGCCTAATGGCTCTCAGTCCTTATTGTATTCTGCAACTTTGAATTCTGTTTCCTTGCACTTTCAATGATTTGCAAGCTTTTAGTTTTAGTAAGTCTTCTGTAAGTTTTTGATGATGGACTCCTGAATGGATGTTCTGTCACAGCTCAAAAGTTATGCTTCTATCTTTTTAGCATCAAATACTCCATAAATACTACATAATATATTACACTTGGCATCATGGGCCTGGAAAGTTGCTGTTACTAATGTCTGTTTAGAACAGGATTCCTTTCACTCACAGTGGTGTGTTTTCATCCATCCATCCATCCATGCATCCATCCATACCCTGTCTATGCCACTTTTCAGTGTAGGGTCATTGGGGGGCTGGAGCCGATCCATGCTGACATAGGGTGAGGGCAGCGTACACCGTGGACACATGGAGACAAACAACTTCACATGCTCACTTTCCACTTTCACACCTATGGGCAATTTAGAGTTGCCAATCAACCTATTGTGCCATTGGACTGTGGGAGGAAGCTGCACCACCAGAGCATGCAAACTCCACCCAGAAACTACCTCAGTTATAAATGATCGAATAACCACTAGAGGTCACAGGGGCACATGGTCACAAAGCTTTTATTTATATACAGCAACTGACACTTCTTCACAGCTACATTTGGTTCACATATCCTGTACTATAATCAAGTTGTTTTTTGTAAAGTGTGGACAACCATTAATCTATTGGTCATTTTATTTCAGAAAATATTAGCTTTTTTTTTTTTTTTGCCAAAAAAGTTCTTGCTTCAATTCAGTAAATGACTTAAAGTCAAATGTAGGACTAGCATGACCGAATTTCTTTTTTTGTTTCTATTGGGCTTCCAACATCAGCAAAGCTATTGTCCAAATATTGGTTTTCCATCATGGTGCTAGTGTAGCATGGTTTGAGCAGTCCGTTTGTAGCCCAGTGTCTAACTTCAACACTGTGTGCACCATTAAACACAAGCAAGAATAGTGGGAACAAGCTCACTGAAAAATTGGTCTCACTGAGAACATCTACAGACACCATCTCTGCTGCCTGTTGCAGCCGGTGGCCTATGCCAACTCCTCTCTAGAACCTGCCTTTCAGAAACAGCTTAAAATGTGTAATGGATTTTGAAAAAAAAAAATTACAGTGTGACATTCTTGACTCCCATTTCTACAGATACGTACGTTAAGTTTCATAATTTAGGTTCACGTCTCTCCGCCTTCACCAATATCTGGTCTAACAGAACATTTTTTCAAATGGGACTCTTTGCACTGAGGTTTGATATCCAGATTACACAGGTCACTTGAAGACATCAGCTTTTTAGATCACCTTGGAGAGTAACAGGCTTAAGACTTTAATACTGATGAAATGTGGCAGTCTGCGGTGACAAGAATTCACTCAGCATCCATATGCATTAGACATAGACCGCACCATCTCACAGTGGATGGTGAATTGAATCAGGAAACCCATTAGCTGTTACTTCAAACGATCATATCTCTGTGAAATGGCGTGTCAAACATCACAGAGGATCCTCCAACTTAATGAGGAGATTAACCCTAAAGACCACCCAGAAAATTAAAAGATTTTTCAAACACAGAGTAAAAAAAAACAAAACATCTATTAATCCTCCTGCCTGGCTATGCTGTGCATTTCAATGACCTCAAACTATGTGTTTCTGACACAGGTGTGACCATGAAGCTGATGGATGAGGTCGCCGGCATCGTGGCGGCTCGGCACTGCGCCACCAACGTCGTCACTGCCTCTGTGGATGCCATCAACTTCCACCGTAAGATCAAGAAAGGTGAGGAGGACACAGAAAATCCGCTCAGAGTTTGAAGTGTCTGAAAAATAGAAACAATCACAAGTTCGAACATGTATTAGTACTGCATTAGTACTGGGTACCGTGTCTCCACTTTCCATTAAAGCTCCTTTTTACCCATTGAACAGCACTCTCTGCAGACCCAATTGCACGATAATGTGGAAAAACTCAGCAGTCTATAAATTTGAGACTCAGACAGTGATGTTTTTAAATTGAGCTAAGCAGTGTTAACACCAGTCACACAGCCACTAATCAAGACCAGTTGTGTTTTGCAGTTCAGCTGGTACATCTGGAAAGATGTTATGATTGAACTATTTTCCATTACCAGGCTCTGTCCCGGGGCTGCTCCCTCGGAGACACTGAGAACGGGAAGAACAACGTTTATGCTTCCTTTTCCACAGGCCTCATATTTCAAAGTCCATTCAAGTGTTTTGACAAATACTGCTGTCCATGTAGCTTTTAGCATTTAAGAGGGTCAAAGGTGTCCACTTATAATGGTGACACTATTTATGCCACTTTTAAAGGTTTTATCGACAGCACCGTTTGGACACAGCTGATGCAAAGTGCTTTTAGGAAGGATTGTTATTGAATCTAAATATTTCAGAAGTGACCAAATTCAAAGTCAGTGGAGCAGTGTTACAGTACACTTATGGGTTAAAGTTTTTTTTTTTTTCATGTGCTGGACATGATGTGATCCAGACAACCAGGGCTAACATCCAGATGTTATGATTAGCCCAGGATATGATGTTAACAATGGATCAGCTACATCTGTCCCCATCGTTGAATTATTACGTTTTCTGAATGAGTGCTGGCCCAGGTTCATTGCACATTAATATAGTACAATATGTTTTCAAATGCAGTTGGTAGATAACTTATGAAGCCTTGAAATGTTTTTCAGGTCAGAGTACATAAAGGGAGTGAGAGTTTGGAGGCATTTAAAACAGACTTTTCTGTGAGGACCAGAAAGCTGAGCTGCACGGACCAGTTGGGATCCATGTCCACGGTTCTCAGCCGCTCCTGGTCGCTCCAGTTGCTGCCTCCATCTGTCCCATTAGTTTAGGAGGTGGTGATGTGATTTCCCCTGGCTTCCACAGTGGCCTAAGTGTTATGAGGTGTGCGTAGGAAACGGTTACGGATCAAAACACAAAGCAAGACAAAAACAGCTACTGGCATTGTAGGCTGCATCTCTGCATTTCTTTTGTCATTTCATGGTTTGTATTGTTTCTAGTTTACTCTCTCCAGCCAGCTAAATGCAGATTATATGCATAATTCGAGGGTTAGCAGAGATCTAGCAATTCACAACGTCAAAGTGATGTACAGTCAAAATAAAAGAAATTATAAACACACTTGCTCATCATGAAGGCATGTTGAATGGGGTCACACCTTAGATCTTCAGATAATTTGTTCCATAGATGTAGACATCGTACCTTAATGAAGCCTCACCAATCTTTCTTCTCATTCTTGGACCAGTAGAAATATTTCTTCCAGAGGATCTACTAGGTCTGGTCGTCTTATGTTGTACACGCAGGTTAGCAGCTTATGCTGGGCCAAAGCCATTTAATGGTTTAGATTTCAGCAGTGAAAATTTTCAATTCTGTCCAGTAACACACACTTATGTTTCCAATAAGTGCTCATGGGTACTTTGACAAAAATGGATGAATTGTAGAGGAACATTTAACTAATGCGTATTCCATTTCAATTCTGCGTGAAGCTGGAGGACCACACACCAGCAGACAAATGAGACGAGATGAGACGATAAGAACCCGGGACATTACACAGACTTAGCTCTGTGTCTGCACATGGCTCATGTGGAGGATGTTCACATGACTTGTTTATGAGTTTTTGGAGGTCCTACTGTGTTGATGCAGTCATTTTTACTCATGGTCCGAACTCTGACATTACTTCCAGCAAACTCACAAGTGCTCTAACTAAGGTACAAGACTGGCTTAATAACAACTGCCTTATGCTCAGTACAAAAAAAACGGTGTGTATGACATTCACTAAACAACCAATAAATCAGAACAGATCTAAAGTATATTCATTGGAGGAGAGGAACTTGAATTGGTAACCCAGTTCAAGTACCTTACTATTACAGTAGACAATAATCTCACATTTAAAAAACACATCAAAAAAGTAGCCAACACCATTAGATTTAGCTGCAGCTGCATGGCAATGTTATCCGTTTTCTTATTTCTTATCTTTTACTGATATAAATGCTGCTAGTACTCTGTCCCCTCTTTTATTTATGCAGGTTGCTATTCGTTTTCTTATTGTTGTAACTGCTGCTAATACTATGTTTTTTCATATACTTACGCAGGTAGCTTCCTTTTGTATGGTATGCCTGTCCGCCTTAAATGTGAGGACTACGGATGGAAATTAGCTTTGAGCTAAATCCGGCATATTTACATGACGTGATGTGCACGTCACAAATTGTTCATTAATGTGCATTGTCCTTGTCAAATAAACAATAAAATAAAAAAAATTTTTAGCCTGAACAAGTGAACAGTTCACTTCAAGCAGAAGTAAGCGGAATGTTTGTGTTAATATAAGTCTTAAATAGTTTTATCTTTCGACAGCAATCACTTATATAGAGTGTTTGGTCCGAAACACGGGTCTGTCAGTCACTCTGCTCTGCTGTAAGCTGAGGAGAAAACTTTCCTTGTATCCTACAACCTTTATCCAATGAGGAGAGAGAACGGCATCAAGGGGCGGTCCTCTCTGTGTGTGCAGCCAAGGGATGCGCGTGAATGTGGTGACGTAGGGACGAGGGCGGGGACTGCTAACTCCATCGGCTGACAGAAAGTTAGCTAAAACGACCGGATCGCTTACTTCTGCTTTAATTAATTGCAGATTTTATTTTATTAATGTGCGGTTCAGCAGCAGAAGATTCACAGCAGAGGGAGAGGGAGAGGCAGGGCAGGTATTCAGTGTTAGCAAATATCATCAGAGACTAAAACAACCTGACTGCATAGAAAGAACAGAGTTTAAGGCTTTAATAATGAATAAAGCAATTTAAAAATGTCTTCACAGCTACAATGAGACTCCACAGTATAAAAAACTGAGTGAGGTCAGAGGATCAATAAAAATCCCAGATGTTAATGATCCACCACAATCACATTTTCTCTGTCATGCTGTGTGACAAAGCCAAAGGGGGATCCTGTGGATTGATGTATTGAGCTTAAACAGATAGAGCTTAGTTTCAGATCACAGTGAATTAATGTAGAATTTTGAAAGCTTGATTCAGTGAAATGCAGGAAGAGCGAGCACCATCTTCTGACGTATCACTGATTTGGCAGAAAAATATCTGAACAGAACAAACTAATGAGCGTGGAGCAAAGTGTTTGATTGCTCTATCTGATCAAAGGGATTGTGTGAAACACCACACTGTGTCTATGAGAACAGTAATAATTAGGGATGGGGGTTAATTAGTGGAGTAATCCCAATTAAAAAACAATTCAGAAAGTTATTTCGTTTGCAAACAGTTTATGAAAACTGTTATTAGATTAAATTATTAAATTGGCATCTGATTTAGCAATTATGGATGAATGAACACATTGTCATTTTATAATTTCATTATTTAATTTAGTAATTTGTCTTCCTGACAAATTTCATCTCACACATCATTTTCTGCCTAATTTTCTGCTGCATCAACCCTTGAAGCTATCAGTAAACCTGCTGTACCAGCTATAATAGATTTCTTTTATAGCATATATTTGTAGTATATGTGTGTCATTTAAATAATCTGGTGAGGTCCAGTATGCAAAAACACACATGTGATAAACTGTTGAAGCCAGTAAATGTTTCATCTAGATTGTGTCTTGTGTTTGCAGTTTGTGGGTATCCTAGCTGCCGCACATTTCTTTGTTTATTTATTTATTTAGATATCTGGTCATACTTTGAAATGTGCACAAATTCTATGATAATGCTTGAGACACATTAGAAGATGGCTGCATTCATGTCTCAGCTTGTGAATCACTTGTTTATTAGATTCTGTTTGTGCGCTTTAGCTACACGGTGAAGCGTTGCACGGCTTGTAAACTGCAGAGTCACCACGATGTCCCACTCAACAAAAATGCATTATTATGAACTGAGAATGTAAGTCAGGGAGGTGTCGGCCATTGATGTACCACGGTAGTGTTCAGTCAGTGCTTCTTTATCCATTACAGCGAAATGCTCAGAGGTACAAAGACTAAGAAGAAAGGCGTAAAACTTCAAAAGATGAATGGCAGATGAAAGGAGATGGAGAGGCACACTAACAGTGATAGACTGTGTGAGAGAGAAGTAAAGGGAACAGTGAAGCATACTGAACATCCACAATTATGCTCTTGTTTATTGATTTTAAATCTTACTTTGTGGATCCAGCATGGTTTTTACTAACCTGACATTTCTGAGAATGCTGGAATAAGTAAAGACAGTGAATAGTCAGAGTGATACATCAATGTCTTGGTTTTTGTCTACTACACAACTTGTAGAGCATCCACAATCTGTAAATAAGATGGAAGTAAGGGCTGTGATGTCAGTAACAGCTGCTCTGCCATTGCGTCTTGGCAGCACCTTACACCAACACCATAAATCATTAAAATACATAATTCAATATAATTACTGCATGGTAACTATGGTATGGTACTAGTACTGTGATATTATGCTACTTTAGAGTAAATGTTTTACTCATTCAAGAGTCTGTTCAAAAACGTATTTACAATAAATCCACATCGAAGCAGGATCGTACAGTAAGAATTCCTGAAGTCAAATACTAATGATAGCACCACTAAAGTAAAAACAAATGTCTGAATGTGAGACACTGTCTTTGATTACCAGCAACAGAAATTTTGGAAAGTTATTTGACCTGCACATTAACTTATGTGGTACAGTGATTAGCTCTGTCGCCTCTGGGCTCGATTCACTGACCTTGGGACCTTTCTCAGGAGTTTGCATGTTCCCTCCCTGTGCATGCGTAGCTTCTTTCTGGGTTCTCTGGCTCCCACAGTCCAAATAAATGCACTCAGGGTTGATTGGTGACTATTATGTGCCCGCACTGCACTGTAGGTGTGAATGTGCTGATAGACTGGCGACCTGGCCAGCTCAGTTTGGCAAAAATCCAGTAATAGAGAATGATCTGTGAATAGAGACAACACAATACCAATAGCCCTATGGAAACAACCTAAACACTCTTCGCAGACACTGTAAAATAGTGAATTTATGGCTTATTGTAGTCCTGTCTTGGTGTCTACACCATCAGGCCCCAGCATGGACTCTCCTCACAGAGGATCTGGCCAATCAAACAGCTCCTCAGAAATGAACCCCTGCCAGTTTTTCCACACTGTCTGACCTTCAGCGCTGCATAAGTCCAAGATCGACTTTCTGCATTAATCAAGGCTGTCATCAGGGCTCAGTTTTTTTGTGTGTGTAATGTCACTGAGCAGAGCACGCTTCACTGAGCCTGATACATCTGCACCAGAGAGAGTTCACCTGAACCAGTCAGATAACATATAAAAACTGTCACTTGGCCAGGCAACAGGCTAGAGAATGAAAACATTCAGTGTATGTGCTCATGTGCTAGATTTGCTCACTGCCTAGAAACAAATGGATAGTTATGTTGCCACACCTTGTATTGTTTCTTTTAATACAATCATTGCACTTAATTACCTTTTCACAGTTCTTCACTCAGTGGGATTTTCATTGTCACCATGATATCATTTCTCAAAACACATATTATGTAAGGTCCCTGATAATGATGATGTGATTTCATAACACCTCATAGAGAAGTGAGAATAACAATCATCCAATTCTAACTAGTGCAGTTTTCAGTACTTTTTCTACTCTACAAGGAAATGAGCAGATGCATAAAAAGGCAGCAAAACGTTTTCCCTGTTGTAGTGAATGGTCAAATGCTGCACACTTCATCTGAGGTCTTTTATACAAGCTCCACTCCTATGGGTCACCAGTGGGGCGGAAGACAATATGAAGATTAGATGATATACACAGCAGTGAAACAAAGTTTAGTGGCAATTCACTGGTGGCAAACCATGGTTACACCACCAAACAGGAAAACCAAAGTAAAGATATACAATTTCAAATGCTGCAGTTTTTCCTGATGAGATTAGTCTTCAAATTCCAAGGGTCATGACTTTACTGAAGAGATGCCTTTCATGGGGTGTCTTTTAGCTCAGTTGGTAGAGCAGGCGCCCCCTATACAGAGGCTACAGTCCTCTCTGCAGCCGGCCCCATATCCCGACTCGGGCAGCCCTTTGCTGCATGTCATTTCCCCTCTCTCTGCCTCCCCATTTCCTCTCTCTCTCAACTACACTATCAATCAAAGGCAAAAAGCCCCCAAAAAATATACTTTGAAAAAAAGAAACAGTTCTCATAACATCAGAGCGGTTTGCGGCTCATATTCTGATAAAAGCCTTTTTCACTTTCTATGTACACGTTCTATTATTTAAGACAACTGAGCATCTTTTGAGATCTCACTCATATACTGGATATCTGTCTCAGACCGCAGGGATAACACCTTCTCTAGTCGTCTCTATGGCAACAGCAGTAATAATACAGTACAGAGACATGAAAGAGAATAAAGAAACATATCAGCGATGCCCAGTGCTTTTAGTTGACTGTTTTCGTTCCAACTCCCCGCAGTGACAAAAGGAGAGGAGAAATAATTTTTGATTAGTCAAACCTGAGGTGGACTGGATGAATCTCAGGTTGAAATCAAAGGGAAGGGAAGCAAATGTTCTGCAGCAGTGGGAATGATACAGTATGTCCTCTGAATCTGTGGCAATAAACATTCACCTCTTTTACAGCTTAACTTATTTTCTAACTTATGTTCTACTCTAACACAAAAGCAAACTTGCTTTTTGGTTTGTGCTACTTTTAAAAGGATTAAATGAAGAGGAGAGGACTTGTCTTTGACAACCGCATGCTGACTTAAGAATACGGAAAAGCACTATATTGCTTTAATTTATTATTAACATGTTTTTCTTATCTTATTTCTCCTCTCTCTCTAAGGCTGTGTGGTGACAGTGACGGGACGGCCCACGTTTGTCAGTAACAAGTCAATGGAAATTGAAGTGTTGGTGGACGCTTCCTCGCTGATGGAGCCAGACACAGGGAAATACCGCGCTGTCTCTGCCTTCTTCACCTTCATCTCCCTGGATAAGGATAATAAACCTCTCCCCATTCCTCCTCTTAAGGTTGGTACCGATCTAAACTCTGAAGTTCGTCCTGTGATGTAGAATAGATTTTATTTTGTAAATCATTTAAAATCCAGATACAGCCAATAATGTAATCTTTTCATGGATATGGATCTTTATCATGTTTTTTTATTAATGGTAAGAGCTAATAAAGAATCAATAAGATAAGTGTGCTCGGATAACTTTCTAAATAGAAAAGCAAAAACAAAACAAATAACTTTTTATTTTTTTTTATTTTTATTATTATTTATTTATTTCAGACATGTTAATTGAATCAGACTTCATCACACACAATTTCAGTTACACAAGCACATGACCGAAAGGGAAAACGGGAGAAGCATAAAGCTTATCAGGTCCCGCCCCGATTACCATTCAGAATACATTAATTTCATCACAAATTATGATGAACATAACAGTAAAATGATTACACAGGGAAGATAGGATCAAGACTATTCTTATATTTGTATTGATTTTTAGACGTTGTTAAGAATAAATTGTAATATGACAAATTTTTCATTGTAATTACAACTGCTTTAATTTGACTAAATGTAATGCATTACTGACTAAATGTCAGTCACACACACAGTGTTGGTTGTTGTTGTAACATTCCTTAAGTCAGTGACACCTGTGAGTTTTGGAAAGCTGTCCACATTAGAGACACTGCAAATTTTCCCTGTTATCCTTAAGCACAGAGGGCTTATTGCTAATATCCCCACTACATCCCTGGACAGCAGTGTCTCGCTGACTCAGCTCTTTTTGTTTGGATGTGAAGTGTGTGTGTGTGTGTGTTTACCTGCAGACAGGAGAGAGATACCCACTGTTTGAGCTGCCTCCTCAGTACACAGTGGTCCAGACACTGTTTATATGCAAACACTGCTCTGTATGCACAGACCATCTGTTTAACTCAGCACATTTAAATTATGCCCTGGCTCCAATAATACACCCTGATTGTCTCTGTGATGAGCTATTAAAATCACATCAAGAGCACCAAATAAAGGATTTAGTGGATTGCAAATAATTTCATTTAATATTAATAATGTTATTCCAAATATTTGTGACTCAACAACTGATGTCATGTGTATATTAATCTAATGCTAGAGTTTGTTTTGCTCTGCAGTCCAGCAAGGTCCATAAGCAGAGGCCCTCACTGAAATCTGATAGACCAACAGTAGGTCATCATTCTCTTAAGTGCACACTTGTACACTATTCACAGAGTTTGCACCTGAGCTAATCATTAAACTTTAACCATGTGCAGAGTGAGTACTGAGTAGGTCAGGGGAATGCATTAAAAGCGAGGGCCATGAATCAAAAAGCAAAGCTGTTTTCTGGTTTACCTGCATATTTTCTTTTGCCATAGCCAAAATAATGAATCCAAGTCTGTAGAAAAATACTGTATGTGCTGTCTAACTCACCATAAGGGCTTAAAAGAAGCATAGCACCACATCCTGCTGGGTTTCAAGTAACACAAGTGAGTAGTAAGAAATTTGTGGGATGAAATCCAAGCTTGGCACTGTGGCTGAGATTGAAGTGTGTGTGGAAAATGGTTGTAATAAGTGTGTTGTCATGCTACCAAGTGCTGCAGTGACCCCTCTTACCATAAAGCACACTTTAATGTGCAGCTGCAGTTTTTAACAGCATGACAGGTCGATGTGGGAACACAGTTTTCAGATTGTACTGCCGTCAGATAGAAAAGTGCATCAAATTTGTGTCTGTGCTGGCTGGCCTTTAATAAAGTGACTGTGTCTTCCCCATTTCCATTTCACAAAGGCCCCATGTTTGGATTGCCCATTGTCTGCCTCCCTCCATGAATTCATTTACCTGGTTTTCCATCTCACACAAGCTGCTCATGGCTTTTGTTTCATTGGCAGAGAATTGCAGGGGATGATTAGAGTCATTGTAATTTTTTTTCGGTTCACCTCAATTTTATGAAAAGAGTGTTGGAAAAAAAAATCTCTTGGTGATGTTAATAATTCATCATCAACGCTATAAATGGAAATCTAAATGGGAATCTAAATGTGGTCTGGGCTGCCAGGGCTCTGATGTAGCATGTCAGATAAACAAGGGTGGGAAGAGATTACAGTAGTGTGTGCATGTGTGAGAGAGAAGAAAATGCTGGACAATTATGATATAGACAGGCTTTGTTTGTGTTTCAAAGAAAGACAAACAGACCTCCTGCATGTGTAGGACTGTGTTTGCGAGAGAGGGCTTTGCCAGTGGATGCGCACGTGCTTGAACAGATCACTGGGCACAAATGTGTGTTTATTTATATGAGCGAGAGAGGGATGACTATTTCTTGCTTTATGAGATTCTACTGAAGGCTTAAACATAGGATGAGATTGACTCAAAATGAGGGAGTGTTCGTTCAAACTGATGATGCAAAACCTATTCATAGATGTCAGTCCCTCTGTGAGTAGAGACATGACACGTGCAGGAAATAAGGTTTAACACGTCAATCCAATTAACACCTGGATTTCCCCTAACAGTGGAGATGGGACTGTGAGGGATGGAAACGCAACAATGACATTAATTAGCTTTTTCTAGCTTAACAAAGTACACACTCTGTAATTCTGTGCCGCAATTTTGTATTTTCCCAATAAACCTTATAATCGCTGCTGTTATTAAAAAGAATGATGCTCCTCTGTGTTAGCATGAAAATATTTACACATAGAGGTTTATCAAAGGAGATGCTAATAATGTAAATTAGAGAGCTTTGTTGTCCTTGTTCTAAGATAAGCTGAGCTGCTGGCATACACCCAGGAAAGTTGTATTTATTTATATTGATCTCATCTAACTCTTGGCAAGAAAATAAAATAAGCACATTTCCTTGAAAGACCATGCTATGTTATCTTGGGTGACTTTCTAAAAATACATGACTTTCCCAGTGTCTCATACCCCTGAGCCAAAAACTCCCATCCCTGTCCCTCAGATCCTCTTTATTCTGCTCATACTGAAAATCCATTTAAAAAAACAAACAAGCCTTATGATAAAATAGTCAAACCTTATTATAGAGCAAACAACCCTCTCTTATATGGTTTATCCTTTGTCTGCAGGTTTTCAATGCACGGCCCCTATATATAACACTGTGTATTTGAGTTGAATCTGATTTTGTATCAGATGTATTGTTTGAGATTATTTAATCATAATTATCAGTTTATTTTAATGCACATTTTTTCATAGCTTTTGTCAGATCTGTATCTCAACACAATGCTGTCTCTGAGCTGTGTAGGCAGTTCCTTCACCTCATGGTTTGATTTTTGCTCTGATCTGCATTGTCAGCTGTGAGACCAGATAAAGACTGGTGTGCATCCAATCAGCTGAGTCTATCACTGGTGGACTCCAGTCAGAATGTAGGAACTTGATAAAGAGACATTTTGTGAAACAATACTAAGAGTGTGAATGCTTTCTGAATGCGAGAACACATAGTTTCACATCTTATTTTGAAAATATTTCAGAGGGGCCAGGCTCACCTTCCTCCTCTTAATTCACATGATCACTGAAAGTCTTATTTTTCCTTTCATTGAATCCTTCAATTTAAACATAAAAACACTGCAGAGAGAAGACGTTAATAATAGATGTTGAACCTTCTCTAATGAATATCTTGTGAAATTGTGGCAGCTTTTGCCCCACTTGTGTTCTATGAATAGCCTGATCGAAAGGGCAGCTTCTGCTATTTTTATCTGCAGGTACTTTTCCCCCCATTCTCTCATCCTCGCTTTCTCTCAAGTCAGCCCGCTGCGTTAACTATTTTTAGCTTTTCCTGTTTTAGCTCAGCTGGGGGTTAGGGAGGGTGGGGTGGGGTGTTTGGGAGTTGGGGGAGGGTTGTAGATGAGCTGTCACTGATGTTAGCATACTGTGGGTAATGCTGAAGTGGGGAAAGAGGACAGCATGAGCAGAAAGGAGGATATCAGGGGAATGCATCGCCTCTCTCCTGCAGTTCCCTTGAAAAGCACAGAGGAAATATATGCATGCTCTGGGCAAAGCATCGATATAATCAAAAATGCATAGAAGCACCTTTTGAGTATAGTGCGTCTGTCTTGGTTGTATTTCTGACTTTAAAGGGATGGTGGTATCCTCAAGGTTAGAAAAACAGTGTTACCGAGGTCAGCGCTTCATTTCAAAGTGATGATGGGAGAATGATGTCGTACTGTGGTTACACTGGGCAGAGTCATGTGGATGTGTGTTATGGTGAATGAATGAAAAGGTTGTTGCTCAATACTGTGCACACGTTCAGCAAGAAGAGAGCGAAAAGTGAGCGTGTAGTTAATTCAGTGCATTAATCCCTGGTGAACATACAGTAGGTTTGGTTCTTTCTCTTTACTCCCCTCCATTCTTGTTCATTCTTTCATCATATCTCTCCTTCCTGCCATCTTTTATCCCATCTGTCCCTTCATCTCTCACTCCTTTTGTCTTTATTCATCTTTCCTGCGTCCCTCACTCTCTCTCTCTCTCTCTCTCTCTCTCTCTCTCTCTCTCTCTCTCTCTCTCTCTCTCTCTCCATTCCTCCTTTGCCCTCTTTTCTGCATCTTTCCATCTCTCCTTTTCTTCCATCTCGCTCCCTCCTCGCTGGCAGAGACTCAGCTGGCCTCCCTTGACATGAAAACAAGCCCGGTTGGCATGGCAACCTCCTGTAGTCCTCATGAAGTGATGCACATTTATTTTTAGATGCCTCCCATTCAAGACGATCAGCAATGGGTTAACGGGTGCCAGGGTTACAGATATTTCTGCCTCTGTGGTGACCCAAGGCATGACATGGGCAACATACCGATGTTTGTACTCCAGTGTTTGTACTATTGCTGTATTTTGCTAATTACAAATGTTAAGAGTTATTCATTACATCTTCTTCATGATTATGCATAGAAAGCTGGTTGTTCCATGCTCCAAATGAAGACTAAACTAAACTAGAGCAAACACTTCACTTTTCACCCTTCGACACAACAATACATAGGTCATCTATTAGGCTACATAAAGTTCAGCACAGGTGTGACTTTGGAATTTCTTCATCATAATATGTACTTTGATGCCTTTAAATAAGAAGATAGAGTATAGAGATTCACTGATACTTCTTTGCATTCTATGAATTGCACGTATTTCCAAAAGCACACAAAAGCAATTGAATGAGTTTACAATAGTCCATTTACTTTATGTCTGAAAATCAACATGAAATGTGGTTGTGCTTGATGATTTAGTTGTGCTCAAAGTTACCTGATTTCTGGCCGGATGTTAAAAGCTCAGAGTGAAAAAGAAATCCACTCCTGGCGTACTGAGCTTTTATTTACTGGTTTCCATTTGAAAATACAGTATGTTGTCAGGAAACAAAGGAACCAGTAGCCACACAACCGACAATGATTAAACACCAAACAACATTGTGGTTACAGGAATACAACGTTTTTACTTAGTAGTCTTCATGTGATTCAGAGTTAAACCACAAACAAAAAAATATAGGTAATTGTTTGTGGTTTACTTAACTCAATCATGCTGTATATCTCCTGTTACCATTTCATTCAGACAACATAAAATATTAATGATGAGTGGACAGAGGTCCTCTCAGCATTCAAGAGAAGCCTTGCAGAGTATTTGAGAGGATCCATTTTATGTCCATAAATAAAACATCTTTCAGCATTGTCTAAAATGTCACCATGAGTATATGAGTGTATCTGTCTCACTGTGATTCTCTCTTACACACTCAAACATGTGCTGCAGGTTAGTCGGCAGACAAACTATTATTGTTTTTATTATTATTAGTGTTTTTGAGTTGGCTGTTTACAGAGTAGTGCTACTTTTGAGACACTGGCATTTGGCAGTGCCACTGATGCCCTGTGCCTACTCTAATAACAGCTTGTGCCAACACAAAGGAACCCTTCTGGCATTTTGCTAGCATCGTCTGAACGAGTCCCTTTTACAAGCCATGTCCCTGTTCCAAGTTTACACCATTTGGTTTGTTGTGCTCCATTCAACTGTTCACTTATTGGATGACCAACACACCAGGTGAAACAGCAGTTTTTTTTTCTTGGCTCTCTGACCCGATTAGTGAAAGCACTAGTCTTTGACTTTGTCCTGTTTACCAATTGAAGACATTCAGATTGATACTTCATGTACTCCATTGCATTATATAATCGTATTAGCTTACATTTAATTTATTTATGCATTTCATTTTTTACTTTTGTATTTTGATCAATTGTTTTGAACCCCTCTACCAAAACAGTTCTACTAACTGTTAAAATTACAGTGAAATTCTATACAAACATTAGATCATTGTCACTGCTATTGCTCTCATCTTTGTCTTTATTTATCAGCTGTAGAAATACTCCTACTGTACCTCAGTTCAGAGACTGCATGTATTTGAAGACCAGTTACATCATGATGATGCAACTAGACTGTCCCATTTCGAAGACTCTTTCAAATCTTCCCTCAGTTTCCTTGATGATGAAGAATACAATGGGTTGATCCTTTGTTGTCTAAAATGCCCCCAAATGTATTTTGTGCCTAATTCAGGGACCGCCGCTGGAGTTGAGCAATTGTCACTGTGATTTGGTGGCATGCACCTTAACCACCTTAACAAGGAAGCCCACACCAGCTGTTAAGTGTAGTGAATTATCCCTTTGCTTTATCCTGCCTATTTCAACGACAAATTATTTCAAAGTAGTAATAAAACATGATAATAGTAATAATGTATACAAGAGGATGATGAGATAATTTCCAAATAAGTGCACTTTGACAGGAAAGGCCCCAATCTTTGCAAACTGCCATCATCATACAGTATACGCTCAAGGTATTGCTTGTGAGTCAAACATGGTATCTGGTGTTTTGATTTCATCTAATTTTTACGAGAGTGCAGAATTTTCAGGAATGTGATAACCAATGGGAAAGGAGATATTTAAGTTAAAGACACAAAGAACAATAGTGTTTTTTTTGCCAGGTTGATAGGTTGTGTCAGCAGTAGTAGTTGATGATCCTGCATAATCATAGTTATTAGACTGGAGCCACTGTGGGAATACCAATTACATGGGGACACTGAAAGGACATTTTTAACTTGGCATTGAATTGTCTCATTGAGTTATGCAAATGTTATCCGCATTTGCATAAACATATGCATGCACATGTGCAGTCTAGCAGTAATGTCCTCATAATATGAACAGGACAAATAATGAGTATATACACATACATATATACTTACAAAGGAGTAGGGACATCAGTATTTATTCTTAAGCATATATATTAGCCATGATGGCCCAAATCATCTCAAACTGTCACTGTAAAAGAGACAAGTAATCCTTGTAAATCTAAACAATATTAACAATTAAAACAGAGGAATGGATTTTATTTTATTTTGAAAACATAATATACCACACACTGTTGATCACAGAGGAACATTTTCATTAGCTATAGATGGGGCAGAAAATTCTTCTCCAGAGATCATGCTCTGATCTAAGATCTGTGTTTGATGGTTTAAAAATAAAGAAAGAGTAATTTTGTTTTAAATGTTTGCTGTGTTTATCACAACAGAATTATGAATAGAGCAACTTGTTTGTTCAGTGGTGTTTTTATGGTTATTTCTACATAGGCTTTGTATCATATTCTGCAAGATTTTTATTCCACAGCTTCTAGTAAGTCACTTTATTGTATAGGTTGTTTGATTATGTAAATTAACAATACAATAATGTACTTAAATAGAACTATACTTCTGAATACTTAAGCATTAAAAAAAAGGTACTGTGGAGGTAAAACTCAAGTGAAAAGTGACTGAACAACTCAGACTGAACAACTTACTAACTAACTTGTAAAGTAATATAATGTGTTCTGACTCAAGTGATGGAACCGCCTTTCTTTAGAAGCCGGGTTGAATCACATAAGTTCAATCAGTTGAGGAGCATTTGTCTTTGCAGAACGTATAACTCGATTATATGCTGACAATCTGAAGGAGTTTCCTGGAATAAGAAAAAAACTGGAACGTGTGGTTTGTTTAGGTTTGTTTGGTCAGATGAGATGGGACTGAAACCCAGCATGGGGCAAATATAGCCCCCACCCCAATACGTCATTTATTCTCAACCAGCCAGCCTGAAATTTTCTGCTGCCAGAATCAACTCTCTCCTCTGCCTCTAACAGTATCTCGTGTTGTTATTTATAGTCATTTTTATTTAGGAATAATAGGTTTTAATGGAATAGATTGTGATACCATCCCAAGCTGTAGCTCAGTGTGAATGTGATTTAAAAGTACAATCAAAAGATAGACAAGTCCTCAAGGGCCTGAGTGACAGAGAGGCCCTGCCATATAGACAGTATGGAGATTTTTATGCGTGTTTCATGTCTGTGTGTCGACACCTGAATTTCCCTCTGTCAGCACATTATACTAGGGCTTTATGCTGTCCCATAACCGTCATGCACACACACACACACACACACACACACACACTGTTCACTCTTTTCAACGGCTATAGAACATTTAGTTGACTCCTTATGTTACCCAGTGGCACATTGTTTGAAATGTTTGTTTCGAAATGCTGTTTGTCTTCGGTGACTGCGGAGGAACACCACAGACCAATAATCATTTCAGCATTATTACTTTCTCACCAACACTGGTGTTTTATTTTCTTGGGACTACATGGTTGTGCTCTCTTTTTTGACTTGTAATAAATCATTTAAAGTCAGTATAGTGTTTTGTGTGAAACAATGGATGTCTTTGCTGCATACTGAAAGAAGAATTTTCTAGGCTTATTGTGATAATATGCACTGTAACGACCAGCTCCCTGTGTATTCTGCTGCTTGATGTCTAGTTTGACACGTTAACTAATAGTCTAATATTTCTCATTAATTACTACACACTCATTCATCATGACAGTGCATAATCGAGGAAGTCAGCCTGCTCAGAAAATACTATAATCATTGTCCTTGTTTGTGTATTCACCAGACTTTCAACATGATCACATGCAGGTTACTAACTACTTTCAAAACAAAGTGTTTGCTGTTTGTGCAGTGATGAAATAGAAAAACCATGAATTACTGTTTGTGATTTTTTGATAATGACATCAAATCAAGGAAATAACTTCAATTTCTCATAGGGTTTTAAATTCCTCTCATTATCATTCAGCTTCATATATAAATTGTTTTGTGACTGTTTATTGATTCGTTTGGAATGAAGAAATTAACTTTTTTGATATTAAGATTGTCTGAATTGTGTTTATGCAAATGTTTGACAATACTAGAGCTGTGGTGAAACTTGCGCTCTCTCTCTCTCTCTCTGTCTCTCTCTCTCCGTTCTTTAATTTTTTTTTCTTTTTTGCTTTGAAAGTCAATGAACTGGAATGATCCATTACTTTCAGATGAATGGCAAAAGCAAATTTGACTGAACAGTATGTTGACTGTTATATAACCAGCGTACAACAAACACACCAATACTACAGCTGTAAACTCGTAAACCTGCTCTAAAGAGAAGATATTCCCATTGGTGTTGTCTTGTGCAGCTCAGCGTCACTATTTCAATATTCTCGTTATATTTGAGTTGTGACCCCATGGACTTGTCTCTGGTATGTTTTTATTTTTATTTTCTTTTATCAGATCTGCTTCCACTCTGCTCACTCCATAAAGTTAAGGTGCCATCTGTCAGCTTTGCGGCATGAGCGCTACTGAGTGGCAGGTGCTCTTGAATCTGCCACCCACCTGGTGTGTCACAGCAAAGAGCTTCCATCTGAGCTAAGAGCTTCCAACATTTACAGTATATTTTACATATACAACCACTAACACAAACATGTGTGTGTATGTGCACTCATACAACATATTATCTCCACTCCATAAGAACAGTGTGCAGCTGAGGGCATGTGGAAGTGGGCAGCCTTACAAAAGTGAAGTGTTGACACTGTCATTAGAGGTGGTATTATTGTTTAAGTCATGTGGTTGCCAGGCAGTCTAATTAAACTGTGCGGCTAGTGCACGAATCAGCAGCAGCACTGATATCAGTGAAGGAGAAAGAACATTTGTTCTTCACAGGTCTGGATGTGCTGCTTGTAATAAGAACAAGTATGAAAGTGATTCAGAGCAGCTGTAAATCTGGAGGCTTTCCAGATTTCCTGGTTGTGAAGGTGATATCTATTTCAGAAGGTATTATTATAAACATATGTTATATACTATGTGCCGCATGGGAATGTACCTATAACCCCTAGTTTTAAAAGTAGATCCTACAATGCAGTATAATAGTACAGCTGAAAACATGAGGATTCATCCAGCTGAGGCCTCAAGTATCCATCTGTCGGGTAGTTTGAGTTACATAGCCATAGATCAAAACACCTTTAGGTCAGTAGCCACCAAAAAGTATAAGAACGATCTTTGATGAACCTTTACTGTAGGTTGACCTACTGACCGCCAGCAATCCTTCCTGGCGTCCCAGCGTTGCAGATATACACATTTTGAACATTTACATTCATCATGTTCTTATACTGTATGTTGTTGTAATGAAACTGAAGGAATTCAAATGCATCATGCAGATGTCTTGCAAATGACCTCATGTGGTTTTGTTCCACTTTACTTTTTGTGCGTATAATGCCTCACCAAGTCTCTGTCATTCATTCTGTGTTTCACCAAGAAGATGAATGCAATTACAGCAGCATGGACGGGTAAATCATGCCACGGTTAATATAATAAGATCCAGGGAAACATTTCAGTGCATAATATGTGTTTGGGACAAATGTGTCTGAAAACAAATGTTTTGTCTCTGCTTGTTTCTCAGATTGAAGGAGAGGAGGAGCAGAGACGTTCTGAAGAGGGAAAAGCGCGTTACCTCCAGAATAAAGCGAAGAGACTTGCAGAGAAAGAGCGCCAGCAGTGACGCCGCGGCTACGCAGCATTTAATGTCCCACATAACACTCAGTATAAAGGAAACAAAATCCTTCGCTCCTGTTCTGTAATGGTAGCCTCTTGAAAAACCTAAACTTGTGATTTTTTTCCTCTGCTACACACCAAAGTGTCCACATATGGCTGTGTATGTATGCAAAATATGAGAACATAATTTTATTTTGGGGATTTCTATTGATGTATGAAGGCTGCTAATGATCACTGTCGGTGAATAGTGAGAGTCTGACTGTACGTAGAAGTGAGAGCACTATTTTGTTCTATAAAGATTTTTAAGTATAAAGACTTGATGACCATGTCCGTGCAAAGTCTGAGTTGAAGGAAAATGATGAATAAGTGAGTGAATAATAATGAATAAAAGATCCAAGTGTGAGTCTGGGGCTCTCGCCTCGTGTCCTTGATAGTTTGATGATAATGATGTCATTGTCTTGGGCATGCCTTGGCAGCGAGGGCACACACTATCTATCGTTTCGGCACTGTGTCTATCACAGTGAAATCAGGGAAGCTTAGGGGCTTTGACTCAACTTGCATCTCTCCCACGCCCGCCCTCCCCCTCCTTCCACTCTGCTCTTCCTCTCCCTGTCTGTCACACTCTCACTCCAGTGTTTGCTCTGCCTTACTGCGCTCTCCTCTCCTGGTTACTGTCATATCTCCATCCATCTCCGTTCTCCTGTAATGTCACTCTCCCATTTCTTGCATCTCTCTTTCACCGTTTTTTTCCCTCTGTCTCCTTCTTTCTTCTGCCTGCCTTTCCCTCTGTTTGATGTTCAGACTCCTTGCAGCCCGATAGGAGTAAAAACTGTAAGGATAACAACAAAAAAGGTCTCCAGATGTTCATCTTTCTCTTCAGAGAGATCAGAGAAATGAATTGAGGTCAGCAGCCGCCAGTGTGAAATCAATATCCATATTGACATGGACTGCAATGGCTGTGATTAATAACCTGCCATAAGAAAACTCCTCATGTTTAAATATTCAGCAGGGCTGGTTTGTCATGTGTGTACTGAAAACACAATCAGACTTGAATCTGATTCACCACTAGCAGGATTTAGGCTCCAACCCTGTGCAACAGACGAATGAGAGATCAAACTCAAAGAGAAATTACAAGATTACAAGCAGAGAGCTCTGTGAAGAACAGAGGGACAAGTCTAAACCTCAGAAAAATGCCGTTCCTGTTCCTCCTCTTAGAGTTTTTCTCACACAGATGGAAAATGATTTGTCATTGGATCTTGAAGGTTGTTGTTTGTTTTGTTTTTTTGCCCCTCAGCCCCTCCAGCACAGTGTGCGCGCTTTTCATTTCCCCCCGTAAAGTTAGGCTCAAGCTGCACTGGGGGGATTTATCTATTTTTATCCTCAGTGAAGTTGAGGCATCTGGTGGGAGAAGGAGAAGACAGGGTCCATCTTAGATGTCAAGATAAGGCTTCTGGGAAATTTAACCTTTATTGAAAAGCATTTGGCTGATGTAACACATCAGCACAGCTAGTAGACTGTTTCTGCTGTTAAAACATTCAGAAATGGGTGTCATTTCTATTTCTTGTCAATCACAACAGTATTCATTACTGTCTTCTGCCATTTCAGCTAGTAGCAGCTGGCTTTTATACATAGTGACACAATATGGTAACCATGGTTACTTGTGTGGAAGAACAGAGTTGAAATAGAAGAGATGACATTATCAGAAATAGATGTTTCTCCTCTAGGTAGCAGCAGAAATGGTGAAATGCAAAACTGAAGTCACATGTAAATAGATTATTTATTATGAAATATCATGCAGTGCACAGTGTGTTACGGTGTATCACTTTGAAGCACTAGACATCGGCACCAGAGGAAGCTGCTTTTTCCCACCACGCAACGGTGCAAAAGAAAATACTCCCGCACACTGTCTACACTGGTGATAGGTAATTGATTTCTTAAGAAAACAACGTTTTGTTCCTCAGACCTTTATCAGGTAATCCACCTCACAATACTGAAACAAAGGTAAAAGCTGATCTCACACATCCACCTCATGTCTCTACATCTCAGTTTATGGGATAGCAGCTATCTCACGGCTCTGTGAGATGGTGTAAGACACTGACAAGCCTACTTAGAAAATGAATGATCCTCTGGTGCAGGAGAAAAACCATTATGGACTCTGAATGAAGGATAAACGATAGAGCGAGGTGGTGTGGAGAAAACTCTCTGATTTCATTACTGAGTGACCCTCTTTGTGTGCGCCCCGGCTCAGGAGCGACTCCATCGTCACTCACTCTCTGACAGCAGGGGCCTCTATTTTCACACATGAAATGAGACACAGAAACCTAAACCGTGTGCACATTATCCGTCAAGGTCACACATGAATACAAATCCATCAATATATGCATGAGGCAACAGTCTATTACTGTCAGGTCCATTTGCAGGGCTTTAATATGCCTAAATTATCAATGTCTTATAGAGAATGTTAACCAACTCAGTGTTTCCTTTTTGTTTGTAAAAGTTGTTTTCTTTGTTCTTCCTGGAGCACCTTCACAAAGCAGGCATACGAGTCCAGCATTCATCCCTCCTCTGTTCTCTGGGCTTGGAGCCAGCAGGGCTTTCCTTGCAGAGGAGTAGGTGACAGGCCGTACTTTGTCTGGCCTGGAACCTTTTTTTTTTTTTTTTTTTTTTACAACCACAGGAGACCTAACTGGGAGTACTACTAAATTAGGCTACCTCTGACTGTAAAGCACACACACTCCTCCACGCAGAGGGGTGGCAACATCCTGAGAGGACATCAGCAGGACATTCAAAACAGCGTTAAGCTTTCACGAGCCTCTGTGCCTGTGCTTGTGTTTGTGTGTGTGTGATGTGAAGTGTGATCATAGAGCTGACGGTGAGAGAGGAGGGCAGCCTGGTGCCAGAAGAGCCAGTGGGCGGGAATGCCTTCTGTTAGTTTTTACTTCCAGGTCACCTAGCATCAAACAGGAGAAGCTAGAAATGGACAGTCTGCTTCTTTTAACAAACTCTCTTCTAATGAAGACATCATCATATTCACCAATACAGTGGTGAATCTACACATACACAAGCTTTACCTAAAATGATTTGAATGTAGGACTCAATGGATGCTCATCGTAGTTCTGTAAATGGGGTGCATTTGTTTGCAATCATGAAAAGAAACTTTTACATTTTTCCCCTCCACAACCAACCCCTCTTTTGCTCCCTCTCTGTGTCACACACACACACACACACACACACACACACACACACACACACACACACACACACACACACACACACACACACACACACACACACACACACACACACACACACACACACACACACACACACACTGCATCGAGAGGGTATTTTACCTGCGAAAGCTTTAAACACAGCGAGTGAGTTGCTGCAGCTGTGAAGTGGACCATGACATAACTGATGGGGCGGCTAAAAATTCTGATATTTAAAAAAAAACAACAACAACCTGGATGCTATTTTAAGGTTCATTGCTGAGGTTGAGGAGATGCAACGAGCACTGTTGCACAGAATTTTACAATGGAGTAAAACAAAGTCAGCAACATAAGTGAGCAGACTACATTTCATTTATCTAAACCACACAAAAAGTAAATAAATAAATAAAAATAATAATATTGCTAACACACACCTGTCCTGAAACAGGTTATTGTAATTATTGTAACAATAATATTGAAATGGCTTTGGAAAATATTACTGTTCTCCTTTTTGTCTTCACACATGCAGGAGAGGAGCCATCAAAATCTAACACATCTTTCTCATTCAGTTTTCTCACCCAATATCTAGTATAGAAACAGGACATACGGTAATAAAGTTCTACATTTATCTTGGTATTTTTGCACTGGTTCCCTAATGTGTAGGAGTAACTCTAAAAAAGGTTCAAGTTTTGTTTTTTCCAACCACTACCATAGGAGGTGAATTCCTCTGTGTTTCCCTCTGAGGAAACAAGAGTCTTTTGGGAAATCTGTCTTTTTCTGCAGCAGCTCTCACTGTTTTTTGTCAGCTTCTAAAAATCCTGCCCTTAAATATAACCATGCAAATAAACCGGGCAAATAAGGCAAAAAAAAAAAAAAGAAAGAAAGAAAAAGAACAGCATTTATTTTTGATAAAATGCATTGGTGTGGTTGCAGTGTACATTTGAGTAATTTGGAATGAGAGTGTAAATTTTGAGGCTGCAGTGTTTCTTTAAGGTGCTGGAGATATCGACTGGATCAGCTGCGAAGCTCAGGGGTAATTTCCTTCCCTTCCTCAGTATCTGGAGGAGCTTCTCTTTTTAAAGTGCTTCAGCGCTGAACAGCCTGGCTATGTGTGCTGCACTGGCAGCTCCCAGGTGGTTTTGTGTGTATCCATTTTAATGAATGGGAAGCAGGGAGAGTGTGCACTACTCATCTGACCATCCACCAAATAAACGAAAATGAAAAATAATCCTTATAGTAGTGGTGAAAACAAAGGCACCAGGGACCCCTCTGTGTCTCTCCTCTCATGTCTGGCCTATTAGTTTTCTCACTGGGCACAATCTAAGCCCTTAGGGAGCAGAGCCGTTCTTAAACAAATCATCCAGTCTTACATAACAACTCCTATAATGCCAATGAAAGGGGCCCATTTAAAACAGCATGAACTACACGAGGAAACAACGTGAATTACTGCTATTAATATGCTTCATATGTGGGCCTAATGCAGTTAGCATCCCCAAAGTGTTTGGATAATGAAAATGGTTGCTATGGCAAAAATTAGTTTCATTTTATAGACTCGCAGCTGCAATTGTCTGACTCTAACAAGTGAAGTCCATTTTTAATAAACTCTAATTCAAATGAGCCTTTTGATGAAAGCAGCCCGTGTCTTCCCGTTCATGAGCAAACGTGCAACATGCAGGAGCAGCTCTCGCTCTGTTGAAATGCCGACCTCTTTTCCATGAATTATTTCTTATTGCGGTTCACTCCCACGGCCACGGAGAGCCTGACCCGCGAACGAGCCTGAGCTGTCGGGAGCGCGCAGCAGTCATGCCTTCATCCGTCGCTCGCTTCGCCAGTGTCGGGAAATAAGGGAGAAGATTTTCGTCTTTCCCCCCCAAAATCCTCGTGGTTTCAGCGCTCGTGCTGTCGCACCACCGCTCGCCGCGTGCTCAAGAAGGTGAAAACTCGTCGATAATTTGTTATTTTTTCCCCCTCCTCTTCCTCTCGTTAATGAGACAAAGAGAGGGCAACACGATACATGGGAGTACAGCTGTGGTGATGTGCTCATCCTACATTTCGCAGGTCATTGCTTTAACTTGATGCTGTCGACTCTTCCTGCCGCTGTTCAGTTTTTGGGGGATGTAAATAACCACAGGAAGCCACTTTAACGGAGCTCAACTGATGTGACTTCAGCCACAGTGGAGGTTTTTTCTTTTCTTCATCATCTCTCTTCCTGGAACAATGAGTCGATATTAGAGAGCCTGCACGTCTCGTGGAAAGGTAAAATAAGTCTCACAGCTGATGTTCACAATGTTTCACAATCACTGGTGATTAGCTCGATGGAACAAGTGGAGGAAAACGAGGAGACAGGTGATGTCCTGTCCTGTCCTGTCCTGTCCTGCAGGACGAGCAGCTCAGAACGACCACAAGGAGAAGTGTGTAAATGTTAAACATTTGCATTAACGTGTAGCATTCCTGTAAAGATGACCTAGGCTACGGTAGCCTACTCAGATTATTGCTTCATTAACCAGACTGCAATGCAAGGCGAATGAAGTGAAACTTTACATTAGGCTACGAGTCTCAGCCTGCACAGTGTGACCTGGGTTACACATTAATTTAACTGAGTGAGGAGTCTTTTACATTAAATCCGTGCACTGGATTAAGAATGGTAATTACACAGAGCTGGTAGGGGCGGGATTACTGGATATGACCGAGATTAGACACTGAGTTAACACTGTTGGTGACAGAAAGAAAAAACAGCCTGTAACAGGAAATAGTGATAGAGGCTGCTTTGACATTACTAATGTGGTATCCTATAATCACAAAATTCATCAAGCAGATTAGAAGATAAAGAGAAGATAAATTAAATAGTGGGCCTATAGCCTCTTAATGTGGCATGTACAATGCTCACTTGAGTTACTGAATATTAAGAGGAAAATAGTAAAAAACAAAAAAAACTTTATATTGTAGCATCAAACACTCAATGTTGTTAATGGTTTTTAGACTATATTGGTGGACTGAACACAGTAGGTGCACATTTATAGTAGCCTACAGCAGGCCAAATAAATTAAGTAGGCATTTATGTACCAAGTAATCATAGCCTAATGATTTTCAGACATTTTACTCATTGTCCTGAAATTTTGATGTGAGCTTGTGACTTTACTCAAAAGGAAATAAGATACCGTTATGCTATTGCATTTAGAAAATATCTCTGCTGTGTGTCATAGCCACATGCTCCACTGTCAACATCATTTATCCCAGGAATGTAAAAAATGAAGAATGAGGAGACAGACTCAGCTTTGCCTTATTTTAGATGTTCGTTAAGCAGGTGTCCCCAGTAGAAAATAATAGCCTGTAGTGGAAACAGCAGAAATAGAGGAGAAAGTGATTTTGTATGTAGCCACAAGTCAAAGGGCGGCCGTGGAGGATGATCCATGGCATTACATGTGACAGTTTTGTGCTACAACACAAAGCCTCACTAGACCTCAGAGTTTCACGGGGCATATGTGACATTTTGTTCGTCACACGTTTGGCTCTGTCGTTTTGTGACCGCATTAGCCCGTGTTCACACTGCTCTGTTATTCCCACAACACACTGAAAAGAGTCTGCCTTCCTTCAAACAGCGTTATATGATCATATCTCATTTAAGCCAATTAAAAATGTTTAGTCCCTTGTACCAGTTTGAATTTAATAATCAATTTTGTGTTTCTGTTTTAGTTTATGGCATCGTTCCATCACCTTAACATGTATGTTTCTGAGGCAAACTGTAAACCCTCTGCCATATGGTGCCCAATACAGTCATAGTTGGAGGTAGCTTAACATAAACAGGAAGAGAGCCCGTAGGGTTCCAGTTGTGATGGAAAATTCAACTACTTACTCTCTGTAAACTCTCTCTGACTGGTGGCTCAGCCAAGTCAAGTGCTTAAATGTGCTTCAAGAATATCAAACAGCATTTTGGATCCTGGGTTGTGACCCTTCAATATCTTTTACCTCATTTGCAAATTTGTGGTTAAGCACCCTCCTGACACAGCTGGTAATTTTAGGTATTTACTGTAGCTTTGTGTGACAGGACAACCAAGTGCAGGCAGGGAGCTATGGAAATCACAGAGGATAGGGCATATCTACTGCAAGCTTGCTGCTCTCTAATGACTGTGCTCAGTTTTTGATGAAAAACAATGTTAGGTTTATACTAGTTTGCAGTATTGGTATACCACCAATACATCCTCACAGGCCCAACAAAATGGATACATCCTGGGTCAAATGAAGTGTTTGTGAACTTGTAGATTTTGAACTGATCAGCAAATTACATTTACTTTGGAAGTTGCTCTAATGAGCTTTAGGTGTAAGGTTTTCCTCTTTATGTTTACTGTGGAGCAGACTCCATTTAACTGCAGTGCACTGTAAAAGCCAATTAGAGCCGAAGTTTTAGATTTCCTCAGAGTACGTCTGAGGATAATTAAATTACTGGGTATTTAATCAATTGATGCTTATGCCATTAAATATTCAAGATCACGCTGCATCAGTGTGACATGGGCTTGATTTTTAGGGTATGACAGCCATGTGGCAACATCTGCTAATCATCACTGGATTCATTGACTGATGCTTTCCTACATTTGTGAATCCATGGACATTTCTTCCTTTTAGGAGACAATAAACAGAATTTAAATAGGCTTATATTGGTCCTGATTCTAGGGAAACGATTAGTTTCATTCTCACAAAGCATTAGGTTTCAGTAGTGACCCTATTGATCAAGGAGGTTGCATTGTGTTTAGTTTGTTGGTTTAATGTGGAACCTACAGGCGGAGGATACTGAATCAATAGAGAAACTGACTTAGCTTACCTCTCTTGACAGGAATGTCAGTGGTCAAGGTCATAGAGCACCTCTAGAGCTTTCTATTTTGCGATGACTGGATCTGATAGTGATGATAGAGACTGTCACTGGTTTCGTTTAGAGACTTAAGTGGAGCATGGCTGACTCAGGAGCCTGAATCTACGTCCTCTGATTAGAGAGCAGGCTGCCAGCTGACCACGCCTCCATGCTGTGCATTAGTGAAATGCTGTGATTAAACGGAAGCGGCGCGTGGCAACAACATGTTATTGTTGTTGTTTCAGTCCTGAAATGAAAGCATATTTGCTGTCTGATGGCACAGTTACTCACAGGGGAAGGTTATACACTGTATGAAATGTATGTTGTTAGTTCATTCACCAATGTTTGAAAAACCACACTGTCCACTGGCCTAAACATTTTCTCAACACTTATCCATTGTAAAGGCAAAGGCAGCAGCAGACAAACTATTGGCTAAGCGCGTGTTTGTCAGTTACAAGGAAAAAAAGGTATTTAAAACCGCTGTCTACTAATAAACCAACACGTGTCACAAAATAACATTGGTTAAACAAGACTTACTCATGCTCCCTCATTCAGCCTTTAATCAACTGTGAGGATGGGTATTGTTGGGATTTTATCTTTAATTAAATCTATTGCCTTATTGGTCGAGCTCTGAAGAGTACTTGTTCTGTATCATTACTAAACAATTTAGTTGTTTTTAAACAATCATTTCTTGAAAGAATTAGCTAATGATTAGTGATGAACTGACTCACACAGACAGCTTTCCTTTTGTTGCTTCCAGTTTGCTTTCATTTTTCTTGACAGTTAGCTCAACCACTGAAATGTTGTTGTGTAGATGCAAATATCACTTTTCTGTTTGTAGACTGTAGAACAGGTTGTTTGATTTAGTTGTTTTTGACCTTTTTAGTTTTTCTCTTAGACTAATATTCAGTGATGTCCACTCCAGTAATCTTAAATTATCGTCTGTGTCACAACTTCTCTGCTCTGTTGTTCAACAATGTGTGTGCATGAGTGAGTGTGCGCTGTGTACCTGTAGTAGTTAAAGTAACAAGCCAACAACAGGCAAAATAATTTGTCCACTTATAATATTTACGTATTTTGATAGTTGTCCATTATGGCAATTAATCACAGCCGCCTTACACCTGTAACATGATGTGGTTGAGGTTGACAATTAAATTTAAATCCTCATACTGGAATGTCCATAATGTAGAATAAGGCAACTTCAAAAACATAAAATAATATATGAATGGAAACTGGCACCCAACATAGATTGTGGACTCAACTCTTAAATTACTTGGCTGCACTACATTTCCACCATGTACGTGAAAGTTCATACTTTCAGTCTGAAAAGAATGCTTAATTAAGTGTTTTAGCATTTCCACATAACACAGATATAAAGCTCACATTTGTGTGACACTACACCTGTCAGTGATGACCATTTATAACTAAATATTGAATGTGAGTATTGAATAGGTAACATTATAGGCTATAGGGGAAACTGGATGAGCGAACCGGGCTGTGATATTGGACACAGCTTCGGTCTCAGACAGATTGCCTAATGATGATGTAATTACGGTAAAGCTGCTGACCCAGGAGAATAATGAGACATGCAGGGAAATTCAGTGTGCCAGTATCCTTTAATTACCATTGGCTGATACTTTTGGAGCTGCTCACTTACATTGCTTTGAAATGACCGGCCCTACTCGACATGATGTGCTGGACCAACACAGCAGTGCCAGTTTTATGGTTTGGAATAGTTAAAGTCACTATCTCGCAGTAAAAGTTTAATTAGTGTTTTATTTTTATGGCAATGAGGGAAACATTCAGTTACTGTGATCCAAATGTTTTTTCAGTGAATGCTTTCTTCAAGACTAATGCAGTTGCTATGCAACATACAGTACACAATAAGAGCCAATAGCTGATCTGATGAAGCGAGGATGAGGACATGACAGTTACTGGTGACACAGTAAGCCTCTGGATGTCATATAAATAAAAACAGATTGAATTTATGGTGGACATTGACTGTTCAGTAAAGGCCATTTGTTTGGCTGGAAGTTGAGCAGGTCTACTTTCCCTCCCCCTTTGTATATAGAGCCCAGACTAAACACACTGTGAGTGGTAAGAGGAATTTTAATAGCTCTTAATTAAGCCTTGGCCCACTTTTAGTTTTGATGGGTTTGCAACCAGGCATTTTAAAATGAGGCGCATATAATGAAATTGATGGTCAGACAGTTAAGTAGCGTAATTAGGTCATAGCGGTGAAGGCGCTCCTAGTAATGACTCTCAACCAGTTGTGGAAAGGACAAACTGTCCTGCAGAGATTCTTACTTCATTCATTTCTCTTTTACCAATAAAATATTATAGGGTAGTTCCGAAAAATCCAAAGGCATAACTGTTGCCTCTTTTTCCTTTCTTCCAGGAATACAATTTGTAAAAACATTACGACAACAGGTCTAGAGAGGTCACAAAAACAGCCTCTTGAGTTTTAAAGAGGTACGTTGTCAGAGGTATCCAGCCCTTCTGCTGGACTGCATGTTAAAGCCGGTTCAGCTGATCATTTGTCACGCAAGGAGAACCTCGCCAGGCCTCTCATTGATAACTAGATAATGAGCGCTCGCTGGAGATGAGTGAGATTGATAGTGTTTTGGCCTCTGAGGGTCATTGTAATCCTTCATGGGGTGAAGGAGAGCTCTTTACCTGCACTGTGTGGGACACACAGTGTAAACACACTGAAACTGAACTGAAAATATACAGTGAAATAGTTACATGGTTTTGTATTAGATTTCACACACATTAATGCTTATATTCAACTAGAATGATACCTCTGTGTAATAGGTCTTAATCTTAAAACCAAGAAAACACTCCTGATAATTTTCCTCCCTGGCCATATGCGCTATAAATACAGTAGTAAGGGCTATTCCTATACTGTATTTACATATAAGATCTTGTGAAGGACAGTGACTGTTTACAATGCCAGAATATCACATCACACCACATCAAGACTTCTGGTGTAGGATAATATTTAGTGACTTCTAGCTTGTTTAAAAATTTCAACATTACATCTAAAGCTTCTCCCATAATGTATGAATATTGAATATTCATAACCATATTAATTTTTCATTTCAAAAGTTCAACAGCTTGACACAAGATATCCCCTCTTTCATTGAGATGTCTCACTGTTTCTACACTGGAGGCTTCAAGTTTTCTCACTGCCTGAATACAGATTGTCTTCAAAACTAGTTGTTGCAGTACAGACACTCATATTCAGCACAGACTGAAGGTGAGCCCAGGGGAACCTTCCTACTTCTGCAGTGCCTCCTGTTAAACTGCACATGTACCACTCTGCACAGTGAAGGCCAAACAATTAACAGTTCAAGCCTGTAACATGCAAATAGAAATAGGCTGTACTGTAGGTACTGAAGCCCGTGGATTGTGGCTCGCTGACTCTAAAGTTGTGTTTCTCACTTTGTGCAACCAGAAAGTTGCTGATTATAATCCATGGATCAGGTTTATTTATTTAAAGTATGTCAGGGTATGCATGTGTCCAGTAAACATAACTAAACAAAGGAAATATATTGCACCTAGAAAAAAAATCAGGATTGTAACAGAGAAGAATTACAATTTAAATAGTTATAAATTAGGCAGCAGTGCAGTAACTGCATATGTTGTATTATTTTCTTTAAATAATGATGTAAAAATGAATAACTGCTCCTGACATTCACTGTACAAAAGCTGCAGTGGACTGTATCAGCTCATGTCAGCTCCTTAGCATGAGTGTTTATAAGCAGGGTGCTGCTGACAAAGTCACACCAGTTAACTTGAAGCACCTGTCATGGGTGAGCTTTGGACATGTAATATTAAACACTGAGGTTGTGCTCTAGGGAGAGCTGTGCTGCCTCCTGGGGCAGAGTATTTTCCTCTCCGACAGCTCCGGGGATGAGTGGCTGGTCTGGCAATAAGACCCCACACTCACACCTGTCAGCGGGGTGCTTATAGAAGAGGTCCACTCCCCTTGTCTACTCCAGCTCCTGCCAATTTGAAGCTGAGAGATGTGGGTCACCACCACCACCACCACCACCACCACCACCACACATCATCATCATAAACAAATAAACATCATGGAAATCCCCCCCCCCCCCACAGGGTTTGACGGCCCTCATCATTGTAAATGTACAGTATGTACTTAAAGCAAGACAAGAAAAAAGCGACTGTGTAGGTACTTCTTTTAAAAGGTTTATTTTCCAAAGCAGTCGAAAAACGATGACAAACTTGGTTCCATATTAAAGGGACAACGAGGAGTTTCTCCATCGAACGAAAAATTCCACAACAATAACAAAGTCTCATATTAATGTGGATGAATCTACGTTACCCACACTTTTTAATGGGCCCATTTTCAATAAATATATCGTTTTGTCTCTATCGTTATTTTGTTATTATTAGTGGTGGCGGAAATGCTGGGCAAGCTGACCGGCGTTTCCTTACTTTCGGTTTCGCGGACGCTGCCCGGCGGGTCATGAGAATAACGCCGCCAAATCGCCGTTTATGGTCGGAACTACGACGGTATGTGATCGTCTTCAAACCTCTGACTTTAATTCTTGATGAATGAAAACATGAGTCTGTCTTGGCGCCGGTCAAAGAATTTCACGGTACGCGCTGAGGCTCATAAATGTAGTGTGAAAACGCTTCGCTTTTCCAAAACTCCTCTTTGTCCCTTTAATAATAAATTCCAAAAATAAGTAAAATACCATCAAATTAACGAAATTAGTAACTTAAAGTCCTTAAACAATAGTGATGGTCAAAAACTTTTTTACGAACACAGTCCGACACTGTTCAGCCTGACTAGCCAGCCCCCAGTGACGTGTGACCAAATAATGTGACGCTACAATGACGCAAGACATTATAAATTGCAGATTAAATGTTTCTCCAAGATGCACATAAAAAGTGTGATAGAAAGGAACAAAATGTATTGTTGATCGACAGACAGAAATGCCCTTCTATGCTCTTCTCTTCTTTTACTCTCTACCAAACCAAACACACTGACCGACATTGCGATGATTAGCATGGTTAGAAAGTGCCTTGAAAATCGCTGTGTTCCTTGGAACAGGGTTCTGTGTAATTACTGGTTTGATCTCATTCAGACACACTGTTATCCATTTTGGCCTTTGTTTTAGTGAATGGATCCTTCTTCATGCCTGCCAAAATCTGTCTCGGCTCACCCGTCTCTCCCCCCCCTGCATCTCAGCAGATTATAGTTTGAGATGAGGAGTGAAAAGTCTTTGTTCCCAAAATGTGACTAATGTGAAAGTGACAAGTTTGTCATCCAGGATGTGACTTGCAATGTGCCTAGATGTGAGAAAGGTACTGCTGACAAATCTGCATTGAAGCAGCGTATAAAGCTGTTTCTCTAGTTGCTAATACAAGATACAGATCTGATCTACACTGCTGTTGTCATCATTATAAGCAGTTTGTTTATTTACCTTCTTGTCTCTGTTTTATTCTTGCAGTATATCTGACTAATTTATTTCACTATAATGGAAAAGCCTAAACCATAAAACATTAATTAAGAACTGAAGCATTTGGAAGAATGCACCTTCTACACCACAGTCTCTTACACACAAAGGCATTATTAATATTTCAGGCTAAATTGATCCTTAAGAATAACCATATTATTTGGAATAAAGTCTTTATGTTTTGGTGTCATGGTTATTATGGTTGAAGAACAGAATATTTTTCCCTTGTTCCAAAACTAGATGGATGTTAACAGTTAATGTGTGATATGAGAAGTGAAAACAGCAATTATAAAATGCACGACACGTCATCCTTGTATCAACACCTCAGTGAATCCATGCACCTCTGTTAACATTCACTATCTTGATAATAGAGCTCAAGTCTTTAAAGCACGTGTGTAATTGTCGGTGCTGATTTCCCTTGTGTAGAGGACACATCGGGCTCGGAGGCCCAGGGGATTGTGGGTGATTTAGCTGTTAGTTCCACTATGGTTAGGAAGCCTGTCACTCAAGTGTTAAAATAAAACCATTGCAACTTACTACCACGATTATTTCTACGACAACTGCTCCACCGTAGCTACTATTTCTGCTAATACTGCATAGTATCATTCATACTGTACATGCTACGAGGAATACTACTTCCCTAAAGCTAATACTACTAGTGCTCAGATAATGTGTAACATTAGGTTTGTGATTTATTTAAGTAACCATCATTTTCTGAAGCTTTTACAAGTTATCGTGGACTGAAAGAAATTCCTAGTCATGGCACTGGGCTCTTAAAAAATATGCTAAAGATGCTTTATTCTCCTTTGCCTTCAGCTTATCTCAAATTGTGCACTTTTAGGAGATATACAGGTAATCTATTTTATAATCAGTGTTTTATATTTCATTGTTTTTTTTTGTGTTTTTACTTCTATTTTTATGCTTCCTGTAGTTCTGTTAAGCACATTGAATGACCTTGTCAATGTGCTATACTGTACAAATGAACTTGCCTTTAGGGGTCACTTTGAGTCTAAACAAACTCAAGTTGTTACTGCCAGTGTTTACAGTGTGTGTTCTCTTCTTGGACGAGAGGTGTTAGAATAAGCCAGACAATTGTCAGAGACATCGTACAGCCAAGCCAAAGGGAGGTATCATCCTCTTCTCCAAACTTTTTTGCTGTTCATAAAAGTAGTGGATTCTCCGAAATACATCAGTAGGTTCAGATCTACCCAGGAGAATTAATTTTTTATAGTAAAAGCTGACAGTTGGAGCAGCCTATTAGCCAGTCTGCTGTAGCTGAACCTAGTGTAATGTAGCTGTGTCCCAGCTTTTGGTTGAGGTGTAAGAAGATCCACTGTCCCCATCGAGATACATCCAACTATGACGCCTTTCAATCAGCTGCCTGAGGACGCTCTCCGGCTCGTGAATCATGTGCAGCGACCCTGGCCACTTTGCAAAAATGTCTACAATAGGCTGCATCAATGGGATGATTTTCTTTCCTGATAACAAATACATCTCCATGTACAATGGTACATAGTAGGTACAATAATTTTTTATGTACATTCGGTCTATGACACTGATTACGCCAGGTAGACTGGCAGTCGCCTGCTGCTCCCAGCAGTTGTTGAACACCTGAAGGAAATCGTGTGAATTGTCCTATGACGTTGGGTCAGAGTTGGTGGATAGATTGGCTTAGAGACAGCTGGAAGAGCTAAGCTGTCAGCATTGCAAATGTTCTCTGTTGCCAAGTAGCAGCAGGTTAGGAGCTACTTTTAGCCTCAAGATGTGTGAATGCAAGCCCTCTCCTTCTTTATAATTGTATGTGGGGTTGATTTTTTATATCTTTCACTCTCTATTTAAAGCCCCAGTATGTAACTTATTTGACTTTTTATTAGCAAAAATCAAATATTGCTTTCATAAATACATATTTCACTGAAGTCGAATCAGACCCGCATACAAATGAAAGCTTTCTCGTACCTTAGAATGAGTTGTTACAAGTCGTTACAAATACATAAGTGGGCGACGCACCGAACCGAGGCCGCCATGTTGCATCGCCATTTTTTACGTTCAGTGGCAGCGTGACCTTAGGTAACCATAGAAATTCACCGGAGCTGTTCGCTCGGGGAGAACGTTTTCAAGTAGCGCCTGTTAAAACTGTCACCACTGTATAGTGTGAGGAAGGACGGAGGCACTGGTGTTGTATTCAGGTGCAGTCAGGTAGACGGCCGTCGGCAAACCAACCGGATGTCATTTTACTCGACGAGAGAACGACGGTAAAACGTGGGTCAGGTAAACAATACGACATCACCATGACAACATACTGTCACGCCTGTATTGTTTTGCCTCGTGCTGGCGGACCACTTGTTTACATAGAGGCTTGTTTATCCTGTTACATGCAGCGTCGGTTGTCTGTCTGACGTCTGCCCGATTTCACGTGAATGCAACATCAAGAATACGTTCCGATATGCAACCGCACCGCTAGATGGGAGTAATTCCTACACATTATACCTTTAAGGCTTAAGATTTCACACGTGCTCCAACTCTTTGCCCATTTTTGGGGCAGCTGTGAGTAGAAGACCAGCTCATTCTGATCTTCAGTAGTTCTTTTCAGAAATCTGTGGGTGATGTCATAGAGGTTATTCCCAAGTATCTTTTGATAGGATAGTCAGAGAGAGACAGGTAATGGGGAGACAGAGAGGAGGAATCACACGCAGCAAAGGGCCGCAGGGGGATTCGAACGGGCCGGCTGCAGTGAGGACTATAGCCTCTGTATATGGGGCGCCTGCCTCACCACTGTCACTGGTCAAAGCTGATGAAGGAAAAATGTAAGATGATGACTGACTGACTGGCATCCAATTTCCAAAGTTTAAATTAACATTTGCCCTTTCACTTTTCCACATTGTTTTACCAACTATAACTATAGTTGCCATGCAAAGCTTAAATAAATATTGACACAGGATTTTTGTTGTGCAATAGTGATGATGATGTTGTTTTGGAATATGATTTATTTAATTGCTGTGTGGACCACTGTATATGTCAGTTGTCTCAGGGGCTTGACTGATTGAGAGCAATGTGTTGAAGTTTAAAATGTGACACTCAAATTTCATTTGGATGTTCATGACATGAAATAAGATTCTCCGGATCTAATTCATAGTCCAGTCTAGTGTTGTACTTGGGGTTGTTTTGCACAGTTTATCATATTGTAGACATAATAAACTGTGTCTGCGTTTTGTGTGTCTGATCTCTGAATATGCACTGTGCAAAAATCATTTTGAAGGCAGTGGAGCACAGCGCCATGCATTTTAATCGACTTCTCTCCCCTGCTTTGCCCTGGTTAGGTGCTGCTTGAGGACACTGTCTGATTTAATTGAATTTTAGTCAGAATGATTAAGAACTGCAACGTAAACATGCACAAACAAAACTGGTAACTTTCTGCAGACTGTGTACAGTCAGTGTTGGCATTAATGGGCCTGTAAACCTCCAGAAGTAATCTATGAATTATCAGTGGGGTCATAAGATACGCTAATGGCCATCAACTCAAAACATTAGATCAGAGATGTCACCAGTTAAAATACCATCCATCTGTTGTATGTTTTAAATCTCCTCACAAATATCTGAGCAGCTCTCAGAGGTAGAAAACTGCAGTTGCTCATAAACATCCTGGAATAATTTTGTTAGACTTCATTGCAATGTATTATATTTAATTGGGAATTGTCATTGTCCCTCTTGAGCGTCATGAATCACGCAAGAAGTTTGCTACCTGCATATGTTAGCTAATTGCAAACATTGCTAGATAAATCAAAGGAGGAACAACTTGTGGGTCAAGTGTTTTCTCTGTAGTGTCTGAATGACTATTATGACTGTTTATATTATAATATTATTATAAACAAATAAATATAAATAAATATTATGATTATTTCTAGCAAACCCCATGGAAGGCACAGGAAATTCAAATCAAGGTTAACATTAAACATTAAACATAGCAAATTTGTGACAGCTAAGTAAGTGATAAAAGTACAGAAAGAAACAGTAAAGGCATTGATGAAGTGATTTACAATACACACAGTGCAGTTACCTTGAGCCTTCAAGCAGAGGAATGTGAGGCTGGTTGGCTTCAGAGTCCATAGAAGGAAAGCACCACATTCTGTTTGTACTGGGGTTGAAGCGTGTCCAAAAGAGACACTCTTTTTATTTTTGCTCATCTATTGGTGTTCAATAACTTGCATTAGTATTATTCAATAATTAGAATTTGATTTGTTATAACTCTCTCAGTCATGAATGAGATCCTCTACAGTCAAAGAAAGTGAAGGGTTTCTTTTTCCTGACATACAAGGAGCTCTACACATCCACTAATATCACAAACTGTGCCTGTGGTGACTAACTTAGGAGCACAAAATTGATCATTTATTTGTTTGGCACCAAATAAGGCAATGTCATCTAAACTATGCCCAGTGGATAAGTTACTGCCCATGATGTAAAAATTGTAAATGATGATGATCACACTGTGCAGCGCTTTTTGTTTTGGTTTCAGCTTTAGGACTCTTCAGAGTCGTGCTGACGTACAAAGCATTAACATTAACAATGACATCATTCCGTTCAGGGTGTGAACAGCAGTGGATCACCTTAATGGAAAGCAGCCAGCATTGATATTACTTGAATGACATGCAGCGAGGTTTTAGATCTTTTTCACTGACAGTAACTGCCTGCTGTGGCTGCCACTGAAATGATGAGTGGTGACAGAGAAGATGTGGGCAGGAAGACCAAAACAATGAGCTGAGAGTTTCTGTAAGGCCTCTGTGGTGTTGAGCGTTGTTCCAGATTGTGTGACGCTTCTCTGGGGGTTCGTCACCGAGCGACCCCTTTCACATACAGTGTATGTAGCCGTCCAATGACTACCTGTATGTACTGAGGGGAAGATGGAGAGCAGGGGTTGGATTATCAACAGAGAGGTGAAGATGCCTTTATCGAATCATACCGCTGTGATGGAGGGGGGTCCTGGAAAGGTGGTAAATTGGAAATTTGACAGGTTTTGAGAGTGAAATTCTCCCCAAGAGAGAAACCATGACCAAACTTCAGTTCAACCTTCACTGTTCATTAAGAAATGCTTCTACTTTACCTGTGAATAATCAGTGGTCTTGATTTGACTTGACCCTCATCTGCCTTTGCTGCTTCTAAAAACATGGCACCAGTGTAAGTCGACTTGAAGTGAGATTCAGCCGAGCCAGTCCAGACTCTTCTCACCTTTCCAAGAACGAGACACCGGCTGGTTGGCATCATTTCCAGTAGGCGTTTGGTGATAGCTGGAGGTTAATTGGTGTTGCTCTCCCAAGTTTTTGAATTTTTTAAAAAATGTATTCATGTTTTGTTTATAAGTCAGCCCTCCTAATACACAGGCCACAGATGCAGGTTCATAGCTTCTTGCTTCCGAATCTGAACTGAATCAAATTGGCTGTTTAAGACACCATAGGAGGGAAGAGGGAGAGAGGAGGATTAGATCAGTGCAAGTGAGAGCAGGGTGATGATGACGTTGTTCTTGTCATTTCCAGTGTCCCCTCTCAGGGGTCTTGCCCACAGCACATCAGTGTTTGGACAAGCCAAAAGACAGGAAATAGATGTGACAACATGCTCCAGCTGTGCCAAGCATTTTTCACTCCACACTGGGGGAACCAAAGTCATCCTCTTCTGGTGATTCTCTGGCTGCAGCTGTGCTGTGCTGGAAATGGACCTCAACAAACTGACAAGCTTTTTTTTGTGTGTGTGTGTATTTTGTTGGGAGCTGTTTGTACGAAAACTGAATAAGATTCTGTTTTCATGTCAATGATTTTACAGGTTGAAGCACCGTAAAATCAGCAGCACACAATGCTGCCTAAAAGATGGTGTCAAATGAAAGCAACGCCTTTGTGACAGCATAAGTCTCTAATTCAGAATATGAATTATAGAAGAATGTATTGATTATGTAAGGACTAATAATTTTTTCTGCAAATTGTCTGCTGTCTAAGCAACGGGCACAAACCCAAAAGATATCCAATCAACGATGATATAAAAGCAGTACATTTTCAGCCCAAGAGCTGGAAACACTGTTTTAGCTTTTACATAGCTTCGCGATTGATAATGCACTATCAAATATCAAAATTATATTGAACATTTTAGTTATTTTAGGATATGTGATTTTATTGTCACATTTTATTTATAGCTCCCTGTTTAACATTAGAGCAGTTTGAATCCACTTCTGTGATCCACTGTTTTCTTTGAAACAGACGTTGCATGTGACTGTACATTTATATTATTCTCTGTCATTTTGCTCATAGTGTTTTTAAAATCAGCCCTGCTGACTGGTTACAGTTTAACCACGTGAAATGGATGGCTTTGTGTATTAACAGCAATAGTTAATGTCAGCCTGTTAGTCCTGGGATAAGGGATTATGACTGATTAGGAATTATTTGACATATAATTTTCTTTACATCCTCTCTCCATCTCTCTCTCTCTCTCCTCACCCCCCCCCCCCCCCCCCCTTCAGCCTCAGGCGTATAAAGGAACAGGCCCAGCGCTGTCATTCTCCCCCTCTAACGTCACCACAGTGTCACAGCACTTTGTCCTTTCCCCGCTGTGCCAAACCCATGGAGATTGCACGTCCACCCAGATAGGATGCCTGCTTTGCCCACCACCCTGCATCCCCTCCTGCCCATCACCACCTTCTCTTTCTCCTCGTGTGTACCTGCTCTTGCCAACCATTCCTTGAGGCGCCCAAGGCTCCACCCTGCCCCACTCCAACATGGTGGATGAGGCAACCGCCATGAAGGATGAGGTCATCAACGCCAACACGCTGCCTTGGCTGGTCTGCTCGGGCGTGTCCATCCTGGCCAATACTTGGAGCATCCTCAGCGTCAGCGCCAAGCAGAAGAAGTGGAAGCCGCTGGAATTCCTCATCTGCACACTGGCGGGCACGCACATCCTCAACATGGCCATCCCCATCACCATGTACTGTGTCATCATGCTGCGCCGTCAGCACTCCAACTACGAGTGGAACGAGGGTCTGTGCAAGGTGTTTGTCTCCACCTTCTACACTCTCACGCTGGTCACCTGCTTCTCCGTCACCTCGCTCTCTTATCACAGGATGTGGATGGTGCGCTGGCCTGTAAACTACAGGTAAGATAGTTTCTGATTCTTCTTGTTCTTCTTAAAAGTTATGTGCACAGTGCCATTTACAGAGTCCTTTCAGACACATGACAAACTTACCTCCTTGTAGTTTATCACACCAGTAGATGTCATCTTGGTTTTATTTGCCCAGGTTTAAGATATCTGTCCCTGTGATTTCTGCCTTGAAGATTTATTTTTATTTGTAGTCCTCCAAGGATTAAAACTTCTCCAGCAACATTTCTCTGCAACATAGACTGTGCTGTAAGAAGTTTCTATTGGGACCACATTTCAGTGAAGACGTGGTTGCCATGAAAACTGTTGTGCTCTGTGGATTATCTCTATGGCTTCATGCCGCAAGAGAGAAGTGAGAAAAAAAATGTTTGATGTTTATGTGAAACGAACCCTTAAAGATTTATCTGCACATTTCAACACACACAGTTCAACTTGTGTTGCCTTTCAATATGTGGCTTTTTCTTAAGTAAACTCACATCAAGGTGTTTTTCCCAGCAAGATCCTGCACAGACACTGATGTATTGAAAATGAAAGACTTTTTGTAGACTCTGATCTGGGGTCACAGATATTTTTGCCTTTTTTACACTTGACATTTTAATATTCCATCATCTTTCTAAAATACCTCCCAGCAGAATTTGTAAAATGACATTTTAACCCCTTGCATGGCTTCCCTTAAAGACACCAACCACAAAAGACACCTTGGAAGACACCATCGTGGCGTTAAAAATCTTGGGCCTCTCCCTGAATTTCTGAGTTGATTCCTCAGATGGGATGGGACTGCTGTTTAGATCACTGTCTCTTGTGTGACTGTTTATCCCAGGGTTTTAGAGGAATGCTCTGTATCAGGTGAAATCTCCCTCCTCCTGCCAACACATCTGCTGGTTGCAGCTATTTGGAGCAATACCATGTGAAACCCTCTTCACTGAGCATCTGCCAGCTCTAGCTTCATTTGGCTCCACACAACAAGTGCTATTACAAAGTAACACTGAATAATAAAGATCATGTTCAGCTCACATTCACAGTCAGCACAATGCTGCAGTAACACCATTTTGGTCCTGTTAGACTCCCCAAGACATCTGCTGTTCACACATAATCAGATGTTCTAAGCAACATTGCTGCTTCCTTCACAACAAGATTTTGATGCTATTTGTGTTTGTATTGAGGGATGCATTAGAGCTGCTTGAACACAACCTGTGCTAAAGATCATTAAACTGTAGCCACAAAGTAAAATTCTGACACACAATCCTTAAACACAATTCACAAGTGAAGTTTGGCATTTTCTCACGTCATTAACATGAAAAATAAATCAATCAATTTGGTTTGTTTTGATCTTGAACATTTTTACACTCTTTTCTATTTCAAAAGTAGTGAGTGACTGTATGTCTTTGATTTTAGTTTGATGTTGTCTGCAGTGACACATTATAATGGTAATTGCCCAGTAATACATCTAAGATATCTCAGCTTGGTGCAGTCCAGCTGTTATGCATGGCTGTCGATCACATCAAGCGCACAACAATCATTTGCAGATGAATGCACTTCTAGAGCAAATACTGTGGCAAAGGCAGGTTGAACACACATGAAAGCACTGTTCATATCTACTGAATACAAACACGCTCCTGTGTGTTATTAAAATGGTGCAGAAACTGGCGCTGTGGTCCATGTGGTGGGAATCAGTATTCTGTTGCCTCGCTCTGCTTTCTACCTTTCTGAAAAACAAAGAGCGATTGTACTTCCTGTGACATCCGGCCCGCAGATGCTCGGCTTACAGCTCGGCGCGGCCAATTTTGCAGTGCCGTGCAGATAAGCAGACATTCAAATAAGATATGCAAACTTTTAAATCTACGCTTGATCTTGCTATCTATATTGCTTGTGCAGCTGTCACTATTGGCAGTTTCCCCACATAGAGATATCAGGCTTTACACAAACGCTTTTATCTCCCTAATCTATTCTCTCATTCATCTGACTGTATTGTCTCATCTCCTGACTTTCCTCTCAGCAGCTCATCTACTTGTTTTCAAGTCACTTTAAACAACGATCCGGTACAGCGATAGCTCAGGTGATGCACCGTGTAATTGCTGTTCATCTTTGATTTAAATTGCTCCACATTTGCCCTGCTGAGCTAGCATGGCTGCCTTGTCTCTGACATTAACACATACCGAAGGCCTGAATTATGAATTCCAACCTTGTACTTCAGCAGCTGTTCTCATCACCCTGCGCTCGCTATCTCTTAGGAGCATTTTCCCTCGCAACGCTCTTTCTCTGGTAATAGATTCAAGCAGCTTGGTGATGTAACCTCCCCATCGTATGCACCTCAGGCACATTCAGGAAAGGCTAGCATTATTACTCACAGTGACAACAAGACCCACTTGTCTTTGCACACAGCCATAGTGCAAAGATGGAGGCTACCGCTGCTCCCTCTGTGCCACTCACATTGTGTCAGCTAATGCATTACTAACTATATATATTTTTTTACTCATTTTCAGTGTGAGTGTGTCTGTGGGGGGTATTTTCTATATGGAGTCTGTGCTCCTCCGGAGGATTTTAATGAGAGGAAGCTGAGGGTAGACTACATGCTCTGGTTCTCTTGAGGGTGACAGATTGGGTTTCCTGCAAAACTGCTCCAAGAAAACTGACACTTAACACGGAGAGAATTTACAGTCTTCTTCCGCAACCACAAATGGAACAGGAGAGGTTCATTTATGTGAACTGTAGTACTCTACATGCCACTTATTAACATATCCACGCTCAATAGATGGCAATTTATAGATGCTGTACTGGAATGACGGTATCTAAATATTCAACAAGCCCTAAAGAAGTGTATGACTTGTTGCTGATGCCTTCAACAGCTCAGCAGTACTTAAGGTGTAAATATCTTGACAGGATAGCAGCAGTCTTTTGTAAAGTTTTGGAAATGAAAACACCAGTCATCTCCTGCCATATTTTTAGACACGCGTGTGCCGCTACAAACCTTGAAAAGTGCCACACCGCGAGGGGACACATACACATTCAGCAAATTGCTCGACTGTAACAATTACTTGGAGGTGAGAGGAAATAGAAATCCCTTCGCACTGAAATAGACCTAGATGACAAATAGACCGAGGGATGTGAAAAGCAATCTTTTGCCATGAGCTAAAGCATTGATTTCCCTCCATTCAACCGCAGTTTATCAAAGTGATGACTGTGTGGGATGGTGCTTTTTTTTCAGCTTACAGTATATGTCTCAGGTGCTGACCTACCATTTTATGACATGTAGAGTAATTTACTGTAGCCTAGATGTGCTGTAGGTTTTTTTTATGCCAACATGATTCTTTATCATCTCTCTGTGAGTTGTGCTCAAACACCTCAGCATGTATTGTTATTATCAGTCCAAGCACCTCCATCGTTTGTGTTCCAAGTCTTAGAACCATGTATAAGTATTACCGTTTTTGAGACCCCACAGTATCTTTGTCATTGTCCACAAATTTAGGACTTTTCCAGGAAGAGCACAGCAGGAAAAAAAAAAGCCACAGCCAATTTCATTTGATAGTCTGAGAGCAGATCAAATTACTTTATGCTAAAATCTATGGTTCTGCTTCCAGGTTGAGTAACACCAAGAAGCAGGCGGTGCACACAGTCATGGGCATCTGGATGGTCTCCTTCATCCTGTCCACGCTCCCAGCAGTGGGCTGGCACGACACAATCAACCGCTTCTACACCTCTGACTGCAGATTCATTGTGACGGAGATTGGCCTGGGCTTTGGAGTGTGCTTTCTGCTGCTGATCGGCGGCAGCGTGGCCATGGGCGTGATCTGCATTGGCATCGCTCTCTTCCAGACTTTCTCCATTCAGGCGGGCCACAAAGCAGACAAGAACAAATTCAATGTCCCCACCATAGTTGTGGAGGATGCCCAGGGGAAGCGCAGATCCTCCATCGACGGATCGGAGCCTCTCAAGACATCACTGCAGATCACATACCTGATCAGTGGGATCGTCTTCATCTACGACTTCCTGACTGGCTTCCCCATCTTGGTGAGTCCACTGTCGAACCAATACTCAAGCAGTGAGCAGCAATAACTGTTGGAGTTGACTGAAAAAACTGTGCAGCCGTTTTCAAAGTGTGGGGCGCCAGAGAATTTCAGGGAGGAGGGTGTAGCATGTGAAAAAATTAACAAGAAAAAATAACCGCAACATCCGGTCAGCTAAACTAAGCCATGTGGCTAAATGGATAAACTTTTAGTAGCTACGGTGAGAGAGACAGAGGGGTGAGCAGAAAATGTCGGAAGTAGGATCCAGGCATGGTGCCAGGATTACATTTTGTGTGAGCCAAGGTCATTTTGACTTGGCCTTGCACTGACAGAAGTTAATATTTCCAAAAGTTTCCAACTTAAGCACATTAGTCTCTTTAGAACAGAAATAAATTATTTCCTGCAGTGGACGGCCATTAGTTTGATATGACACTACAATGATCTGTTTCCACACTCAGTGGCAGGATGTTCAGGGGCTGTTTCCTTTGGAGGAAATTATCGATGAAGGTGTGGCCCCTTTAAGTTCTCAAGTGTGAAGGCTGAACTGAGATGAGATGGTCTAATCTATGGAGGATTTATGTTGTGCAATGTGCATCAACCAGTTGTGTCCATTGTTACCATTAAGTCACAAAGCGTGGCTCTTGTTGCCTAGGAACCTGGACAACATCTAACCTTTTTAAGGCCCCAGATGTACCTCTCTGAACTGATCTAAAAAACAATATTTAAATTTAAAGGTGGCCAATCTGTTGATGACGTTTGACTCACTGTGCACTGGAAATTAATCTTGAGATGGATTGGGCAACAGAAGATCCACCCTTTGGACCTTTTGTTGCCCAGGAAAAAAGGGACATATTTGTCAGCCAAATTCAAAATGGAGCAGTGTAGTCGGGCTGGTGTGACACATTCGTTCCTCAAATGCAGCCCCTGAAGTGGGACACAGCCATGGTAGCTGAGAGGAACACATGTCCTTGTTTGTTTTTTCAGGACATGTACAGATTTTAAGGAAGCGTACAGTTAATGTTATAACTATTATATTGTATTGTAATATATTGTTATTATATAATGCAAATATAAAACAATACAAAAGAACATTGGCATAATGAAACGTACAGAAACGTTGGAGAAGAGATAGGGAGCTGAGATTCCTGCTCGTCTTTGTTTTGATTGTTTCTCTGCTTGCACTTATGTTCCAGATGTTCAGGATGTTTTTTTGTTTGTTTACCAGCAGCTGAATTATACACATCATCCACAGAGGTGTCCTCCACTCCATAACAAATGGATGAAAAAACTGTAAAAACTCACTGAGTAGTATCACTTTAAAAATGTGTCATTCGTGGTGCCCTGGCAGCTCACCTGGTAGACTACACTGCTACAGAGGCCTAGTCCCCCCAACAGTGGCTCTGGTGGAAAACAGTCAGCGAGTCACTGACGTTCTTTAGCAGACACATGTTGTCTTGGGAAGGAAACTGGGAAGGTTTACCTTTTGTTTCTTAAATAACTTATGAACCACACATTTGGGATGTGAATCTGTGTTTTCACCAAAACGGCTCAGTGTACACAGGACAGGATGTCCTCACAGTCTGGAAGCTGCACTGTCTAACATTAACTCAGCTTCTTTCTCTGATTACTTCAGATCCAGTTGTCCAATTTCCTTAATCCTTCACCTGGTTAGGATATAAAGTTAAAGCAGAAGTAAGCAGAATATTTGTGTCTTAAATAGTTATATCTTCCGACGGCAATCACTTACATAGAGTGTTTGGTCCGATGAGGAGAGAGAACGGCATAAAGGGGCGGTCCTCTCTGTGTGTGCAGCCAAGGGATGCGCGTGAATGTGGTGACGTAGGGACGAGGACCAATAGATCCATGACGAGGGCGGGAGCTGCTAACTAACGAAGTTACTGTAGCCAAAACGACCAGATCGCTTACTTCTGCTTTAAAAACCACCAAGAACCACCATGAACTCATGGCAGCCATGTTTGTGACGTCTTTGTCACTCAGATGGGTAAGAGATTGATTGAGACAGCCCTGGAGAGAGAGGGAACTGGGTAAAAATAGAAGAAACTAAGGTGAGAAAATATTTGTATGCTGTTATTGCTGTGTCATTGCTGCCATTGCTTTTCACCTTATTTTCTTCTACTTTTACCCCAACAAACCCCCCTCTATCTATCTATCTATCTATCTATCTATCTATCTATCTATCTATCTATCTATCTATCTATCTATCTATCTATCTATCTATCTATCTATCTATCTATCTATCTATCTATCTATCTATCTATCTATCTATCTATCTATCTATCTCTATATAACCATACTGTGCTGTTTTATTATTTACATGATCCTTAATGTTACTGCTCATGTGGAGCTGTAAGTAGGTCAGACTACATGCGTATGGATGGTATGTGCGTCTTTATAGACAGTGTAGATTATTTCTGTTGCAGCAGGGATAGGGTGAATTCTGACAAACACAAGCTGAAAAAAGTAACAATGATGTTACAAATGATCAAAAATTGTATTATGAATACAGCAAGATAAAATCCCCAACAGTGTCATTTTTCTGGGCCTGTGACATAATACAGTATGTGCAGGTCACAGGTCTGACCCTGTTGCTCCAGTTACAGGTTACAGTTCATCACTGGAGTCATCTTCCATGTTCTTTCTATTAGGGAACTCCAGACATAGAAACTGGGGAAACAAATCTGCATTTGATTCGTAACGTTAGTTCATTGGTTGTCTGTGCAGAGCCAGTAGAAACCTGAAGGCCAAACAGAAATGGGAACAAACTCACAAGTGTCCTCCACAAATGACAGTACTCAGATCATGAGCAATATTGTCTCATCATCAAGCCTCAAGCTAGAATTATCAATTTTATACCTCTTACATAATGTGTGACTTTTCATATGAGGACACAATAACACCTTGCAGGTCTTGGCTTTTAAAGAGATCTCAAATTGGGTGGAAAATCACACTTTCCGTTTCTTTTAGGACGATCCAAATCTGCTGCCTTTACCCAATCTCTGCTCACCAAGAGCTGAGCTATACTGTAACATAGTTCACTGTTTCCCTTTCTCATTTATACAAATAGTCTGTCTTTTAATAAGCTGACAAATTAATATCTGTGTGCACATGTTTGTTTCTACCAGGCACCTCTGTGTTTCTTGTTCTGTGTTACCAGTGTCATCAGCCTTAAGAGCATTAAATTAGCTCTTGCCCTACAACAAGATGAGGTTTAGGGGAGATATTAGTTCATTCAAGATTCCACCAAAAATGAATTTGAATAAAGGTACAGAGAGAGAATGAACTTCATTATTAGATCCTTGTGGGTAAGATTAATTAGTCAGCACTGATGAGCTCACTGGTCCTAAGGCACCACAGCTGCATTTTGTTGCTGCAGTACCAAAAAGGTTTTTTTTTTATGAATTGGTGCATTTTAGCGTAACATGAAAAATGAAACACTATTTCTACATTCATTCATTTTGTGTGTTAGTTAATTAGTGTGTGTCAGAAGGTTTACAACCAAGCTTCATTACTCACATGTTTGAGTTCAGGTTCAGACAGATTCTGGTTGCTCTATATGAAAAGACGGTAGTATATTACTTTTACTGTGACATCCTGTAGTCATTTATCTATGTGTACATAACAGAGAGGGTAGCACAGTACTGATGAAGGATCATATTTCCAGTGCAGCCACAGAAACAACAAAAAGGCCTGTTTGCCATTTTTATGGCCTGATGTAATGAGCTATTTAAATGCATGGAAAGCTGCAACACAAACACAAATGAACATGTGAACTTGTTCTCAAGTGCAGTGTCATACTGAGGATGTAGGAACACAAAGAACAGAATCACCATTGTTTGAGATCTGTTATTGATGTTGTTAGATGTTAAAGAACCAAAGGAAAAAGAAGTTAGGTATATGATTTATATGATGCTTATATTGCTAACATTTTTGGAAGATAGTGTGACTTGTTAGAAACCTGAAATCAACACCAGGAGTCACTAAATGACCTGTTACCTCTTCAAATAGACTTAGTAAATATCATACTGGCCATTGATCCTGTTCATAAGAAAGATTTTCTAGAGTTTGAAACACTGTGGCACATGTATCAGGGCAACGTCACGCTGCCAGCTCTGTCTTTTGCACTGCCCAAACTTTTGTCAGCAGTTCTGACACAAACCTTTCACCTGTGTTTCCCAAATGGCTAATGAGTTTCAAATGAGCCCAGTCCTCCCTTGTTCAACACAGCAAGTCCTTGTTGACATGATAAACAGCGGCACTGCACCTTCACTAACCATCAACTTTACTGTGTCTATTTTTACTTAGTAGCTTTACATATAAATCAATTCCATTATTACACACTGAGTTTCAAAGTGTGACAAGAATCAGAACTCTGTGTTTACCTCCAACGTCTGTTTTTAGACTCAGAGGGTCTGCTCAATAGACCAACAAGATCAATATCTGGATAAGACTTCAGAACTTCATCAAGTCACGTAGTTTGGTTGGCGCTCAAGTTCAAAGTATATGACCAGAGGAGGTGACATCCAAGATAATGAGTGTGAGTTAATCAGTCTGATCAGAGTCTTGGCCTGGTGCATTAGCAATGAGGATTAGACATAGAACCTGTCAACTTTAATGATCAGACCATGTTCTCTAGTCTACGGCCTCACTGAGGTAGGAGAACCTTGTAGGCTCTAAAAAGGCCAAAGGTCGTGGCCAAACTGAGATCGCTTTTCCCTACACTAAGAGGCAGTTCGGTGACTGAATGTAGAGATGAAATTAATGATTAGAATAATTATGCAACTAAATATTAGAATTATACAATAATATATGCAACAAATTATTCAATCAATTGAAATAATAAAAAGCCGCTTCTTTGAATCAGATGATTGTTTAGTCATTTTTGTCCAGTTGGCTCCACTTATATTTCTACCCCACTGATCTACTAAATTCAAAAATATTATCATGCTACTCTCAACCCTTGTTAGCAGATAGTTCAATGGAGTAGTTGGGGAAATCTTTTTTGTTGTGATATATTGTCTCCCAAGGTGCAAAGCTACATACAAGGTTGGAAAACAAGAAAAAAAAAACTTAAATAACTCTTAATGGGACACCTCTGCAGCCAAGTTATAGTTAGCCATGAGTTATATTTTCACCAATTGCAGGCAGCATTTTCCTGCCATTCATACACATTATTTAAAGGAAGAAAATAACCAAATCCAAATCCAATTTGATTTAGATTGTAGGCTTAGGCTACACATTAATATGAACTGGAAGGACATAATAATAAACATCCAGGTTCTACCAGCAAACAGGCAGAGAAGACCTAGGACAGCCAAGAGTCAAGCACAGAGATGGGCACACACAGCCTGCACGCCCATCTGCTTGTGGGGAATAAATCAACAGAGGGCTAAAGAGATGCTGTGCTTTTCAGAAAGTTCTTCTGAAGGTCAGAATAAGCTCTGTGGTCTGAATTCAGTCATTTCTATGGTGGCATATGTATATCTCTTTATTCCTTTGTAAAAGTGACTTTTAAAATGTATTTGATAGCCTAACTAACCAGGAGTGAGACTGTTCTCTGTTTAGCCCATAATATAACATTAGTTTGTTATCTCCTGCCAGGCCTGGTAAGTGTGAGCTGTTGTTGCATTTACCTGCTGTTGTTGAGAGAAAGAACGGATGTTGAACATGGTTATGAATCTGCACTTGTCTCATCCACTCTGCTTATTTAACTTAATCAATGACGTGGCCTGCTGATTCTGTGGAAGAGGTCTAATGTCCTCTAAAATTACCGCTGTATAATAAAAGCCTACATTATTGTTTGAATGACTGACACGATTAAATGACAAAGATGTGTACTTTAACCTGGGGTCATGCAAAAAAAAAAAAAGATGCATAGACAAGGCAAGGCAATTTTGTTTGTATAGCCCATTTTTACCAACAGTTTGTCTCAAAGGGCTTTACATGGCATCATAACAACATCATCTGCCCTTAGACCCTCACACCGAGTGAGGAAAAACTCCCAAGAAAACAAAAGCTGTTTGCTATTTACTGCATAGAAAAAGTTAAATGTCCTTAGTCTTTCCTTTATCATTGTTTAATTTTCTCATTATTCACTGTGATTTGATCTGTAAACTGTTTTGATTCCAATTTAGTATTTACTATTCACAGTTTCAGAGCTGGTCTGGAGCCTCACTAACATTTCTCTAGTCCCAGGAACTGATATGAAGCTCAGGCTAAAATCGGACATATTCACAGTGATTGTACCAAAGTAAAGAGACACAGTTTTGTCTCAGTTTCACAGTCAGTGATTTTGCTCTTCTGTCTTGTCTTTCTTTTCTGAGTCTGATCACTTGTGGCAGACTTTGTGTTTTTGATATAAACTGGTTGATTAAAGAAGTGTCTTCATCCGTTTATGGGTAATTTGGGGAATGTAAATGAGGCTTGTACACATGCACCTAATTTCTCAATGATTGAGATTTATAAAGTGGAACCATGGCTTTATAATTCTAATGGATACAATGCATACAAATAATCGTGTTTTTTTGCTTTCATGCAGTTTTATGCGTCTGCAATCTGAATGTAACAGTCATGTCTGGTACACATTACAGTAAGCAGTCTCATGAGCAGTTAAGGGTTAAGTGCTGCGTTCAAGGACAGCCTGTGTTTCGGGAATGTCCTGTGCTGCTCATCCAGTCACCTCCCTTGCCATCATCTTCTTTACATCATCTGTACTGAATTACAAACCAATAAAAGCAGGTTATTTACCTAGTCATCATTAAAATCATTATTGAAATAACATGAATTGCTTCAGTGTTCTAAAACCAGGACGTCCACTTATATTCAAAACCAGAGTAAAGAAAAAACTGCCACAATATCTCAGTCTTTTTAACATTTTTTTATTATTGCTGCCTTCAAAAGCTAATTGCACAGTTAATGTGCAGTGATGGAGCGTTTGTTCAGTGTATTAGCTGTGTTTGGATATCAGTGACCCTGGTTTCTTTTGTTTACTGGCCTGTCTGCCCGATCCACTTTGTTACTGCAAAAGTTTATCTTTGAGGACTCTACACCGTAAGCAGTCCTCAAGACCTCAACATGGTGTATAACAGCTGCTAATGTTTTTTCCTACCCTTTCGTGACACTGTGCAGGTGGTGAGCTTTGCCAGTCTGAAGTTCGATCGCTCCTACAACTGGATGGTGTTGTGTGTGCTGTGGTGCTCCATTGCCCAGTCCATCCTGCTGCCCATGTTCCTCTGGGCCTGTGATCGCTATCGGGCTGACATCCGCATGGTGTGGGAGAAGTGCGTTGCCATCATGTCCAATGACGACGTGGACGAAGGTAAGTCACTTTCAGATGTCTACCTCCCGTCCTGCCCCCTTTTCCCATCCTCTGCACCCAATGATGTGAATTATTCCTATTTCCACAGACAGTTCAGTAAGTGTTAGTCGGAGCATTAAGGAGCATTTTTTTTGTCCTGTTGAATGCTCTGTGCGGCCATGTCACATACTAATTAAATATACTAATTAAAGACAATTGGTGTTCCAAAGATAACAGACAAATTGTTTATGAAACCTTAGTGAAACCCTGGTGTAATGACCAGGCATGACTCTCTGAAGTCTGGGTTTGGAAATGGAAAACTGGAAACTGGACTGTCTTTGGTTATAGGAATTACAGTGACAAATGTGAAGGCTTTTTCTTTTAGCCTAGGGAGCAGTTGTACTGGGGAAATTAAGGCTATCAAAATTGCAGGAGGGGAACAGAGGTTTGTATAAAAAAAAAAATTAAAAAAAATGTTTAGTCATTTTCTCTACTGTGTAGCCTGATGTTTGATAGAGATCTCCACCTCTGGTCTTTGGGGTACGGTTGTGTGATCTCTGTGATTTACAGTCAGCTGAGAGCAGCAGAGGCATGCTGTAATTCACAATGCGAAATTTAAAATGAAGTTTAGACCACAAATCCAGTGGTGGGTACCATTAATGTGTAAAACATGAGCTCATAAATGATCAGAACTGCATAAGAAAACAAGAAAAACAAACATTTCAGGATATTGCAGAGCACTTGTGCATCGCTGTATATTAGCTTTTCTGATAATGACATCACAGGACATAACTTAACATGCATCCAGTTACAACATAACACTTTATGCAGAAAGTTAGGACTGAGGTACTTAAAAGGTGGATTAAAAGGTGGTTAAAGCATTTCTATGGATGCTTTGAAGAAGGAAGATAATATATTCCTGGTATCTAGCTCATGATGTGGGTTTAAATTGCTCCTTGACTCTGAAGCACCCACAACTGCTACCCCACATACTCACCTGCTGCGACTGCTTTGCTTGGTGTACTAAATATTAAACCATGCAAATAGAGTCTCTCATCAGTTTTTCAGTCAGAGCAATCAAATGATGAGTCAAACAAGACACTTCTAGTGTCTAGCCACATCTTTATTTTTATGGAGACCATGGACAGTCTGTGTTAGTCAGACTGATTTTGGCATATCTCAAATCTTTGATACAGGACCACCCCGATATGTTGTATGCACAGAAAATTGCTACAATCTGTTTATGCAAAAATTTGATAAATGGTAGACGTGATTGCCTCGTGTACTTATTCCATACATACACATTTAATACTAATTCTAAGTTGTATATTGTTGTAGTATGGTATAATGTTATCATGTGACCTATCATGTGACCAATTGTCAGGAGATGAAACTGGAGTACCAAGTGTCTGTGTAATACAATTTCCTATACTTAAGTCCATTTTGCTGTTTTTGTACATGCTGTGTACTTTATCAACTGTTTTGTTTTACCATGCTATAAGATTGCTGGAAAAAAATAAAGAAAAGTATATTGCTTTACAAAGGACATATTTACCTTGCAGCACTCTTTTTTTCAATTGAGTGCATTTAAACCTCTAAAATGCTCTGGCAGGAGAGGATGCTAAAATAAATGGTTTACCATTTATTTGGGAGGATCCATAATGAAACTGAAACAAATGTACTAAAGCCTAGAGGCATTTTCATGTCATTATGATGGTCATATTTCCCTCAGGTCACAAAGGGATAAAGCCAAATTGTTTTCTGATAGAACTGATATAGATATAAATGAATGATTTACATGTATACACTTATTTTCTTATTTTCCTTTTGTTTGTCTTTAATTTTCTTTTATTTGTGTGACGTGGACTCTGACCTACTCACTATTGTGAATTAAAGAGCAAAATGCTTTATATTGTAGGCAGAAATTGAGGAAAGTGTTCCAAGACTTCCATCTATTTGATGTATTCCACAGAGGTGGAAAATGAAACATTTCGCAGAGAATCACAGACACTTCACAAAATTCGGTCCCAAAATTAGGTCACATGATAATCATAGAAAGGCTTGTGGACTGGGTCCATGACCAGGTCTCCATGGTTCATGCAAACTAGTGACAGGATGAACCATCTGTCTTTTTCTCTATTGGCACTGTGTAAACTCAATCTGACCTGAACCCCCTCTCTCCTGTTTCTAACCCTCCAAACCTTTTGATCCTCTTCCTCTTGACACCCTCCCCAATAACCGCTCGCTGTCCAGCAGGAGCCATAAAACAACACAGGGCAGTCCATATTCTGTGTGATAATTAACACTACCAGTTCTCTGCTTTTTTCCAGAGGGCTTGCCATGTATAACTCATCACAGTTGTATGTATAAGGATTGTTTCCTGTTTTTCCAAAGCTACTGACTTGCATGCCAAGCTGCCTGTGCAAATAGCCACTTTCATCTTCCATCTTTTGGCCAACATTTTCCTTAAGATCAGCATTTAACACGCATCTCCAATTGATCTTTAATGAACATGAATGCAGTAATCGGGAAAATCGATTTGGTAGATAGGTATTTCTACACAAAGAACGCCTGACATTGTTTAATTTTGTTGTTAAGAATGTAAGCCCTGTACCTTCCTTAGCTTCTTTTTTTCAATGGTTACTGAATTCAGACCCAGTCTGGGGATTTTTTTGTCCCCTTCATAAATATATGAATTATAATTATGACAAATTTTTGTTAAACACGTTTTTTGAGCTAAACCTCATTTTCCTGTAGAGACAAAATTCAACAAATCAGAGAACAATTGAACTTGTCTCTCTTATCTATTCGTCTGTCTGTCTGTCTGTTTTGTGTATTGAGTCCGTTGCTCTCTAATCCTGACGCTCGTGCTTTTCTGCACTTTGCAGAAAACAGCCAAGATGGAGGAATTCATGCCGACTTAATATATGACAGACCATATGACTATAGCTCGGCGCCTGAAATCGTGACGATAGACCGTAATGCCAAGTATGAGTTCTCAACCTTAGAAAGGGGGGTTCTGCAAGGGTATCCATTGAGGGAACAACAGGAAGATAAAATGCAGTATTTGCAGGTATATTTTATTGATTTTCTTCATTTGTTTTACTTGATCAATTGAACTATTTTTACATTGCTAATGTGCATGATGAAATGGCCCTTTGAGCCTTAACAGTATCTTGCATCTTGCATTTTGTGATGCTACCTATGCCTCTTATTTTTATTTCATTTATTTTTTGGTCTTTATACTTGAAACAAAACTACACTCTGGCTGACTAATGTTTGGTAAATATGACCATCGACAGTCCCATCAATATCAAATATGCTTCGTTTATCAAGTAGTGTGTCCTAAGCATGGACCTACATGGAGCTGAGCACATTTTTTGTCAGAGGGTAAGAGTTTAGTAACTGACTTACCTTCTGCGTTTCAGGAATCCCTCAAGGTTCAGGAAAGAACTACAAATATCTGCTCATGTTCTACCCAAAAAGCATTGTGTCCATTGGATCCAACATTCATCCCAGTCTGCAGAGCTGCCAAATGCTTCTATTTAGCCTGCGTTAACACCAAAGCTTGTTCAAACACACAGCCTTCAAGGGCAAAATCCTATTTTCTCCTCTGGTTTCAGTTTAACTCTGTAAACCAGGAATTCTGGCCCACAATCAGATATCGGATGAATATAAATGAAAATTACTAATTAGAATAGTAACAATGATAATGATGAAAATCTTTCTGGACTTGGCCTGGAAGACTGTGGTGAGCGTATGTAAAAGTAGAAGCAACTGATGCAACCCACACAGTATGAACCCGAACAAAGCATCCTAACACTGTGTCATCTTTGTCCTAAACAACTTAGCAAGGGCTTCGCTAGTTTACATTTACTGCAATTATTTACATATTGAATAAATATACGTTTATTTTGAAATTGGTATAACACCCCACATTTCCAATATTATAATAGACATTTCAAAAAACCGATGTGACATTCCCTTTAAATCCCCTTTAAAGAAGCCTTGAAACAGAGATGTATACAGTAGCTACCACTTCATTACATCAAGTCATCACTCCATCCATTGTTTTTGTGTCCAAGACACCATAACATCAGATTCCTTTGATTGCAAAGTAATATTTGACTGTGTTCCTCCTCACTGTATATGCGTGACTGTAAAACGAATGAGGTGCACTCTTTCAGTTACAGGGCAACTGGCTGAACAATGACACAGTCACAGTATTTTTGTTGCTGCTGGAGGGTTTGAGGCCCAGTTAGACCATGAATCAACAAAAACCTATCAAATCATAATCAAGTAGCACCTCCATTTGAGAATTGCTATGGCACTTCTCAAGTGGTTTGATTGCAGAATAAAGCCTCTTTGGCTTAACTGCTTTGTTGTGTGACTCTCTGTCTGTCTGTGTCTGTCTGTCTCCCTCCGTCCCTGTCCTGCTGAGTTATCCTGCATCGTAATTCATTCTAATGCTTGTGCTGCCCTCTGCTGTCCAGCCCTTCCAACTAACACCCTCAATGCTACTGTATCGTCTGCTGTCTCATTTCTCTGCATCTACTAAAAGCCGCCACAGGGGGGCAGGCTGATATCAATCTTGTGGCTCTTGACATCACCTTGACAAACCCTCTCTCTCTTGCATAGTTGTCAGAACAGAATGGAATGTGAGTATAACACATAGGAAACTATCAACCTGTCAGTCACATCACCAAACAATGACGGTGGAGAGTAGTCGTCGGTGTATGGTAGAATGTTAAAATAAATAAAATTGCTCTTAGCACCTCGGGCAAACAGCTTGCTCATGATAGGCTACATGTAGGATTTTGAACACACTGCAGTTGAATCGGTGTACAAAAGTTTTTTTTCTCTCCGAACTGCATGTCACCAAACCAAATATATGCAGAAAGCAGTTCATTGGGATTCCTGCTTATTAAGTGACAATCAGTCTTCACAAAAATTAACTAAATCAACAAAAATTGCAGTGCAATGTCAACGTGGGGCTCTCAGCCATACAAGCTTGAAGAATCCTACATGTAAAATATCTAATCAATGATAATAATGTAGGTGAGATCTACAATAACGTTAATTTACTTACAGTGCAGGGCCACAATGCGTACCTACTCTGTGTTGTACAGTTCTAGGTGAGTGAATGTCAAAGTAGTCTAGAGACTGAGGGGTTTGGTCTTGGTCTGTGTCTTGCATCCAGGTGCCCCCTACAAGAAGATACTCCCACGACGAAACAGACATGTGGACCAGCGACAGGATCCCCTCATACCTTCACCGATGGGGCTCCACCGAGGACATGATAGTGAGTGCCCACTACAGCTCCACCTTGCCGCGCCACGAGAGGCGCAGGAGCAGCCTGGTCTCCTACCCCGAGGAGAGCCACCATCACCATCACCCACATCGCAAGCGGCGACGCTCTGAGGATAGCATGCACTCCCTCAAGCACCTGCCCCGCGTGGTTTGCGGCGGGGAGCGCTACGAGGATGAACTGCGGTGTTTCAGCCGCGACGAGGTGATCAACTTTATAGACGAGACTCCACTGCCGAGTCCCAGGAAGAGCCCGCGACGCGCATCCACCATCTCACTCACCCCCTACGTGTACGAACATCACACAGTTATCCTTCCTCACTTTGCGCTCACAGACTTTGAGCGTGAGCCTCAAGCGCTCCGGCGGCTCTCGGAACACAAAAGGAGCAGCAGTCGGGGGAACACACCCGAGGGTTCCCCGAAACCAGACAGACCCGGTGGAAAGAGGAGCCACGGGGCTTGTGGCTCTGGTAGAAGTTACCGGGAGTGCCTGCAAGACGGGAAAGAGCAGGGTCAAGTGTGCTCACCGGGGCGATGCCAGCAGACTGTAGGGCACTCTCCCTGTAGGCCCAGGACAGGCGGTGGAGCTCGTGCTGACTGGGGGCATCAGAAACACCTGAGCAAGGCCGAGAGTAAAGGAAGCACAAACAGTTTTGTAAGCACACCTCTGGCATCGTCCTCGGGTTACGTCATATTTCACTCTGATTCTGTAGGCTCCACTACCTAAGAGTTCTCCCATGTTAAAGTCAACATTATTAATAAGGTTATTATCATAATGAAGCCCACCTGAAAATGGTGGTTATAAGAATTTAACTATTGGGCCTTTTTACTACTGCCACTGCTGTTTTACTATATATACCACCAATAAATATCCGTGAAATGGCCATGGGAGTTTTGGACATATTTTCTGAATGGGGCCTAAGGTTGAGTTAGTATGTAGGCAGGTCAGGCGGTCACATTATTCACCTTTCACATCACAAAATGTCCATTGAGGACACGTTTTTTTTTCAGCACTAACACAAAGAAACTGTTTTTCAATGGTGTGAACATTCCTACATCTTGTTTTTGCTGTTTGGTGTTGTTTCTTATGAAATGCTCAAAGAGTTGGTGGAGGTAGTTGTTAGGGTGATGTTTTTATCTTTTTGTTTTTTTGTTGTTTTTTACTTGTTTTTGCACTTAGAACTCTTTACTCACATTGTATTTCATTTGGCCTGTAATGGTTTTGTGTTTTGTTGTATGAACACGATTGCTTTCATGAATACTGCCCATTCACCTTGAGACTGACTCAAGGGTATGCAACATTATACATGTTTATCCTGTTTTAGTAACACGTGGACACATCGGTTTTCACAACACAGGGAAGGCTTTCTTTTCTTTCTTTTTTTAGAGTAACCCGAGAGTGGTAATCCTACACTCTGTCAAGCCTAGCAGTTTTACACCTTAATGTGTGAGTTATTGAGATATAAATGTAAAGACCCCCAAATTTTTTTATGAAAATGTGAAGTCAGTTTTTAAAAAAGATTGTCATGTCATGTATATAAGGAGGAGATAGCATTTATGGTTTTGTTGTTCTTTTGGTCTATAACCCAAACCCACCCCAGTTCTTGCTATTGCATTGTTTATGTTTACTGGTGTAACATGCAGGTTGTAAACTACAATACAGCAGTTGCACACCACATTGCATATTTACATGAGGAACGCCAAATTAATACACCAGAAAATTGTACTTTTCCTCATTAAGTCAGCGTGTCAGCTTGGCCTCATCTACTATTTGTTTCAGTTACATTAAAAAGCACCAGTAATGATTTTGAAAGTAGGTGGCCAAGAGGGAACCTATATAAAGATGCCTTCGGCTTACTACATGTAGCATATTTTAAGAGCTTGTGTGAGACCTAAACCCAGATAAAATGTTAGCAAAACTTACAAACATTGATAATAAAATGGAAATGGAGTGTAACTGCATACACATATACACTTTGACTGCTAATGGTCTTGACTTTTCTCTGATTTAACTAAGCCCCCATGAAGTATTGAATTAAATCCCCAAACCCTCAGTAAGGCATTCTATAGGAAAATTAAACTGAAGACTCTTGTATAACCTCATATTTAGAAAGGCTGATTATTTAAAGTCAAAGAAAAGTGCAAAATGTCAAGGATTAAAATGCCACTGAATTGCTTCCTAATGCACCATAATTGTGAAGAAATTTTCACCTAGCTAGCGCCGTTACTCAAAATGTAGTTCACTGGTGGAATGAACATTGCAATGTAGCTTACTTTACAAACTCCACTGTTAAATCAATGAAGCATTTCTGTTTAGCAATTGGCCGACTAAAAGAGTGAAAACTCTTCTACTGACAAATAATAATATAAAAAACAAACAGCTTTAAGCGTTGACCTCTCCTGGAGAGTAACTGCTAACATGAATGTATTTGCACAGATTAGATGTACATTCTCAAAGAAATTAGTAAGAGATAAGATGAAAATATCGGCATTAATGGCTCCAGCCCCCCACACTTCTTTGATGGACGGATGGACAGATGGTTGGATGGATGGAATATCCCCTTGACAGCCTTATTAGTTGTGAAACTTTTTTGCTACTACCATCCAAGTAATAAAGTTGCACGTGTTTGACATAGGCTTTTTAACTCATCTGCAGGCATTTAAATGTTTACTTTGAATTCTTACGTAGTTGTGTATTCCCAATCACTGCAGCTTATTCAATTGGACAGGTGAGCTGAGATGTACATTTCTTTGGAAGCGTAACATCACATTCCCCTGTCAAACTTTGCTATGTCATAGATTTTTGGATTTTGTTGTGTTTACAATATTTAAATATAATTTTGTAACTTATTCAAAGATTTATGACTCAAATATGAATGATGTTAAATGTTATGATTTTCTTGTTCAGATGATGACTTTGTTAAAAAGATACGACTGATTAAATTCACAAGATGATGCTTCAGAGAGTGTTTTGCACCAGATGGATTTCTGTTTGTTATGGTTTTTTACTTGTCGTTGGGAAGGGGTACACATTAGAAAGTTTCATTTCTTCTTTTTGCTTTATGTTGATTTCCCGTCTCCCGCAGGAGTTGAGGCACACCATGATGAACATTATAAAGTAAGATGCTTAGTGGTTTTCACCATGACTGCATTAAAGTGAAGCCCATGCAGGACAACAAGACTAAGGCTTAGTGTCCATTGCAAAAAATTGAAGGTACATTTTTACACATGACTCCTATATTTTGCTCATGTAGCCAGTATTTTTATTTTTATTTTTTTGTCTTATAAAAAATGGTGCAACCATAGATTGACACTTTATTAATCTCTAATGGAAAATGTAAGTGTCCAGCAGCTCATAATGATAATTACTAATCAACAGTACAGTAGTTTAATCGTTAGCCTCTGTCCTTGGCTGAGCTGCTTGATGGCCTCCTTGAATAAGGACCCCCGCAAAGGTGAGTAGAGGTCAACTGATAGTGGGTTTTTAAGTCCCTGTCAAATTCCTGTCTCGAGTGCCCACCAAATCAGTCACAACTTTACTAGTGTTGAGTCCTCATTACCTGTGACTTCTCAGATGATGTCTCTGGGAATTAGTTCCAATCCTTGTCAAATCCCGATTTTCTTGCACCTCTTATGGTTAAACATAACACTTGAATACCTTTCCAGAGAGGATAAACATTCCTTAAAACACATTCTCTTTTTGTGAAAATACAACAAAAGACCATATTTGAACATGTCTAGAAAAACCACAACCCTCAGATGAAAGCACTTTTACCTTTATCCATGAATAGATATTTTGAATTACACTGATTTTGTAAACATGAACAAAATATTGAACACATTACATTGTACAAGTGCTGTAGTAAGGGCTAACAGTGGACGCTTACCGTAGTGTCGAATAAAAAACCAACCATGAGAACCAACTTCTTCTTTCATGTTGTTAGTGGAATATTTTAATGCTCATATTGCTCTTTCATATCAGTGTAAATAAATCACAATTCTCCACAACACCATATTTCACCAATACAAAGCGTTGAGTGAAGGTTCCTGCCTGCGTGTCGTGTCTCAGTGGACGACAGTGCCTCCTACTGGGCAAAGGTGTGCACTACACTCCCCACCACCACCACCATTTCTGGGTCCTACAGAGCACGTGGGTCACACTGAAAGCTCAGGGGCAGGTAAGTAAAAACACCAGTAACTTTTGAGCTCGGTAAGAGGAGCTGTCCATGTCAAGGACAGTATCCTATTTGGACTTCTGCCATGAAATTACAATACAGAATCAATTTTGTGCTACATTAGTCTAAATAATCTGTATCAAATTTGAATAAAGGTTTCACAACTGTGACCAAATGACCAAGAGTCTTTATAATTTCTGAGATGTAGGTTGTGTAGGTAAGATAACCGGATTTTTGTGGAAACGCAGAAAAAGGCATGTAAATGCCTGTAGGCTATTTGACATTTTGGTGAATAGAATTAAGGTTTTTGAAGGTCGAACATTTTTTATTTTGCATTCTGCGTTAAAGTTTTACCTTACATTTTATCTAGCCTTCACTACAGTAAGAAGTGTAGCAGTCCTGTATGTGATTACAACAGCCACTTTCACTTCAGTATTCAACCACTATGGCTGTGCAAAACCGCTATGAGCAGAGTGGCGCAGCGGAAGCGTGCTGGGCCCATAACCCAGAGGTCGATGGATCGAAACCATCCTCTGCTATGTGTTTTCTGACTTTTTACTATCGTTTTAGTTCATTCTCAAGGAAACGTCCGTGTTTCTTTCCCTTGACTTTACAGAACTAATGCGCTTGGAAAACAGTTTATTATTACAATTAATGCGCATTTTAATGTTAACCCCAAATTTAGTCCCAAATTTTTCCCAGACATGAAAATATCCAAATCATGTGCCATTAGCAACCCTTTGAAATAATCAATCATTGTTTTGTTTTTTTAATTTTCATGGAAAAATAGGAGAAAAAGTGTGTGGGATATACAGTATGTAGGCTACTAATTTTACATATCCATATTGCTTATACTCCAGCCCAATTTTAATTGGGCTGTACTACAGAACTTTTTTTTTTAATTTTTTTTTTTTTACTGTTACCAGTGCCAGCATACATAACAGATGTGTGTGTGCTTCATCACATGTTAGTTTGGCTATTTTCAAAAACATGTAGAACAACTAAAAGCAAAAACAAAAAGACACCTATCAACATTACCATTGTCACTTTTGTGCAACATTTAAGACATGCATATTGTAACTTTGTTATTGGATTTAGGCTACAGTTTAGTGCAATATTGCTTTAGTGTACTTTTCATTTTACCATTGTAAATGTACATTTTTAGTGGAATATTGACTTATTGACCTAGGGGTCACTCAGAATAGAGGTAACCTGCATAACCTCAGTCTTTTGTTCAGGTTAAAATGCAATTTCAAAAGACATAAAACCAACATGACTACAAAATGCACATTTTAACAAATTTGATGCAAGCTTTTAAAACTGTTTTTTAAGAAAATTCATGAATTGCTCATCTTGCCAACCCTAACAAGTAAAGGGAATGGTCCCTGGATTTGTCACTGATTTTAACAAAACTGCTAATAAAAAAAGCCTACTAATGACATCACAATGATTCCTCACCCTTTTCCCTAAAGATCTATAAAGGAGAATATGGGAAATCCACTGCCTCCTTTAACTCATCAGACATTTTCTGATTTATCTCATGAGTTATTGGCCTTTACTCTAAGTCCCTGGTATGAATCTTTACAGAACTGCAAAAATGCCCTATGGTCAGGTTTGTCATGTTTGGTGCCCCAGTGGTCCCCGTTTAGTTTTTAATGAAAATCATCACTGGTATTAGCAATTAGGAAGGATAACATTAGTGATGATGAGTGACACCAGATGTACAGATGAACTTTATTTGAAGCTTCTAGTTTATGATGGTACCTTGCCTATATTGACCAAGATGTTGAGAAACAATAGGCTATTTCATAAAAGTCTGTATTGATACAGCTAGCAAGTGACCCAAGTTTAAATGTCAGAAAAGGAAGCCATTTAAAGACATTTTCCTGGACCAAAAATGGACGTTTCTGTAGAATATCCCCTCTACTAACAGCAAAGTGCTGCCTCCTGACAACTGACTGCACAGGGCGTTAACAGAGACTCTTTGCCTTAGCCAAACTTTAATTCCACGCTGTGCTGTAGGTCAATCTGGAAACAGCCTGGAACCTCTGCTCAGACCTTTTGTAGGTTCACGCTTAATTAATCAAGGAGTCCTTGAGTGAGTCACATGTTCTGTGTCCGCATGTCAGTAAGAGATGGACTAAAGCAGCCTAACACTGTAGGCCTATGATGCTGCAGCAGGGAATATTCGAGGGTTATGCTGTTGAACCTATAGCACTGCTTTATTTATAGTATCAGTAAAATAAAGAGGGTACTCAGAAGTCTCACTTCATCCACGTCTGCTCTCTTAAGAGCGCTTGACTGGTCCTAATCTAATGCTAATAAGTTATTATCTCACTCCCTTCGGTTCTCAGCTCTAATATAATATAGGTTGACATTAGGTTACTTAAACAATGCTGAGTGGAGTTCATAGAAATTCTTAGAAAATGTATTCAGTTTGGAAGTCACGTGGCACTGCTTTTCTTGAATAATAAAACATTCTTGGGCCTTCAGTGCAGGTTTGACTGTGGGAATGGAGAATATTTACAGAGGGGATTTATTTATTATTATTAGATGGACAAACCAAAAGAGAAAAGTTAGAATGACCATGCAGGGGAGTTTGGGTTCAGTTGTTAACTTGAGGACATGCCATAGTTAACATTTGCAGCAGGCAGTGACTCAGGACACCCATGTGCATTGCAATGCAATAGTGCCCCTCTTCCACGGAGAAGCGGTCTTTTCAGCACATGCCATCTCAAAGAGCTGTGGGCGTTGCAGCGATTCTCCTCGCTGTGAGGTGCCATCCTTTCCGGGGCTGCGGTTTAAGAATGGAGACACTTTATGACACCCCCAGCTAAACAGCGGAAGAAAACTTTAGAGCGCTTTAAAAGAGCTGAGTGATGGACAGGTTCTGTGTCATGGGCCTGTGGCATATGGCCTGTAAAGTCCAGCTTTATGTGGGTGCACTGCATCAACCTACAGAGCATGGGCCGAATACGACTAGACTTCAACTACTACTTCTGCACTAAACCTGCCTGACATTATTTTCAGATGAAGGTTGATTGGTATTTTATGAATTGGATCGATGAACAACAATTCAATCAATCAGCTGTCAACCTCGATCAGAACTGTAAAGCACCTGTAGATCAACAGGGTTTCTTTAAGTCCATGCAGAGCAGACAGGAGGGAGTGCTGCGTGTAATTTGCAGCCTGTAGGAGAAAATTGTTGCGCTGTCCAACAACATCTTGATTTACTCGCTGCTGTTTCGGTAATTAAGCGTGAAAACAAAGAATGGAGGAAATGTGTGCAGAGCCGAGCCCAGTGGATCTCGCTTGTTTCTCTATATAACACCTCAGAACCATTTTTTAATTGTGAATTTATCCAATGTAGCCTACGTCTCTATAAACGTGGCACAAACTCAGTGTTTATAGCCTTAGTCTATATGTCTAAAATGTTTGACACAATTCAAATCTACTTTGCTCATACAAAAGAAACATTAACTCACTTATTTAATGGGCAAAAAACAAACAAACAACACTATTTTTTCCCCACTCTGTCAACTAGTCACCTACATTGTGAGATCAGGACCAGTTGTACCACGTTACACAATCCTTGACCTTTATAGCCTACCAATAATAAGAAAACACATTCTTTATTTTTGATCATTTTATTAAAAAATAAAACATACAGTTGTACAGTAATTCTGGAAATCTATACATTATAAACAGTCAAACTATAATTTAGGATATCTAGTTGTAAAAGTTCTACCAAGGCCGCCACACGCTGTGCTGAGTGTGTGCAGCTTGATCCCTGCCACTGACAGACACACACTTCTTGTGACTGGGACTTTTCCGTGGGGGCGTCGCAGCAGCTACGGCGCGTTTGGCTCCAGGTGAAGGTCGTGCGTCCTCGCTGGATAGACGACAGGACGTGCTGCTTCTGCGGGGTTTCAGGACGTTCAATCTGCCCGTGTTTCCCTCCTCAGGTCCCGCTGCAGATGGATGAAGCCTCCGCGCCTCCTCCTGCGTCTCAGTCTGGCCCAGCGCGCCGCTGTCCATGGTGCTGGAGACTTCCCCTCGTGCCACGGAGCGGCAGAGTTTACCGGAAAGCTGCGATAACATCCAGCGGTCGCCTCCGTTCAAGGTGTCAGTCATCACCAGGTACTGGTTGAGGTTCGCCAAACAATTACGGAAGCCGGTTTGGTAATCAGAAAACTCGGAGGCAACGGCGGAGCCTGCAATAGAAAGACACCTTAAGGTCAGAGATGCACAGAAGCTGCATAAGTTCATGATAAATGTTCCCAGTGCTTGAATACTGGTGTCTCTGTCTACTACTGTGAGGATGAAGTTATAACTCACAGCTCTGTATCTTTTGGAGGTTCCTCAGATGTTTCACAGTCAGCTCCAGGATATCAGCCTTTTCCAGTTTGCGCTTCCGAATCTGTGTACAGATATGAAAGATCATATTATTAAGATATGGTTCTTCTCATCATTAGCCCACTGTTATAAATTGCAACTAGCAATGTATTCAACATTGTAAAGCTTCTGACAGCCATACGTACATTGGTGCTGTAGTAGCTCTCCAGAAGAGATTTTAACTGGTCCAAACACTTGTTGATGCGAGCTCTTCGTTTCTTCTCCATGAGTGGTTTGGATACCTGTTACAAAAAAAGAAAAAAAGTAAAATGTCAAGTTAATATTTCTCCAACATTCTTCAGAGGAATTCAGATTTTCACCTTAAATTTAAATTCCTGTTGTGATTTTGCTCCACACACCTTGTGCCCAGAGATGGGTTTAGATTTTTCTCCGCAGTCTGTAGTAGCCACCATCCTGTTAGTCCTCCGTCTGGTTTCCTTGAAGTTACTTTCTTTGCCTGTGTGGCGCGCGCGAATGATGGAGTTCACTCCTGAGTGGATTTATATAGAGACACCCACTTAACATCTCAATGCAAACAGTCCCGCCTGTCTCCCACTCTAAGCTGAAGGAACACTGGCGTCATTTGACAGACAAAAACCTGAATCATTTTTCAGCTGCTTAAAACATTAAATATTAATATTAAATATACACAACAGCACTGACATCACTCCCGCACTTTAGATAATATGGCAGCTTTACTTCTCTTAATTGTGTTTTTTGTCTTTAAATGTTATTTATTTATATTTATTTTTATATTTTATTTTTCATTTTGTTGTTGTTGCTATTTGTTGAATTGACTCACTATTGTTTTTAACAAGTTTTTAAAACCTTTTTAACAATCTTTTATCTGACCTGGGGGGACTTCTGCACAAGAATTCCTATTCCTATTGTACCCAGCTTGCTGCACAAAATGGCGAAATAAATTTCTTGAATCTTGAGTCTTGAAAACATTTATATATTTACCTTGAATGTTCCATAGTCTTGTTTTGTTTTGTTTTTAACACGAATCCATTTCATGTTAAAATGTGTGTAGGAATTCTTTTCTTTAATTTCTTCAGTGCTCAACTAACAAACTGTTCATTGAAACAGGACCTGAAGTTTGCAAAGAAACTGTCCGACAAACGTTTATAGGAGCCCAGAGACATGCAAATATAGTCAAGTGCATCACAGGTTGTATGATGTGCATAAGGATTGATACATTGGTGCAGTAGTTTAAAGACACAATGCTGATTGTGCAAATATTCAAGAAACAACGTGTGGGGCAGAAAACTAAAGAGAAGCGTAGAAATCCTAAACATAATGGGCAATCATATGGTCCTTCCAGAGCAGCGTGGGTGCTATTGCCTCCTATATTGGGTCTTTTATATGCGAGTTTCACGCCACCCGCTCGAAGGCAGCACCGTGGTAATTTCCTGCGTGTCCCCACAACATTTCAATTTTCTGGTGGTGGCCACTTGCAGACAAACCACTCTACCTGCAGAGTGTTGTGCTATAACCTGTACTATCTCACCAGGCAAAGGTGCAGGTGCACATCTGTGTACACACAGACACTAATCATGTAAGGGTTTGAAAAATAGTTAACACTTGGGGGATTCTTTGGCTTTTGTGCGTCTCCACTTTTTGTTTTCATACCAGGCGCGCTGAGGCACCGAGGAGAATCGCGGGCCGCCCCTTGTCCTCGGTCCCTCGCCTCCCGATTTTCCACACTGCTCCCTGAAAGGAGCGGAGGCTTGGGAAAAGTCATACTAACTGAAACAATGTGTTGACGATAGGCCCACTGCAGACCACTGCCCACATCATGTGCGCACTCACTGACCATCTGAAAACACCAGATGGGGGCGAACTAAAGATATCCATCCTGGTTGTGATATGAGGCAGAAACTTAAAGGGGTTCAACTGTTGATTATGTGAGCTCTGTAGATGTGTTATTCTGGGGGTGCATGAAAAAATCCTTAAGAAAAGACAGATCACTGTTTCAGGGGGAAAAAAATATGACAATGCTGAGAAACCCATGATAGGTTGCTGTCCTCTTGCCTGCTCCGGTGCACAATGCGTGTGTTAAAACGGGTGAGGGCCTGTCTGAAGGAGGGTATTTCTATTCAGTCTGAGGAGAAGCGCCCGTGAAAAGAGGCCAGTGTATAAATGTGCGCCATTGATCTTTTCTTTCACGTCTGCTTTGTGACCACAAACGTGTGGACATCAAAAGATTCCTCCACTTGTTAAGCGAACAAACATAGCTGCTTCTCTCGTCATCCAGTTTTGACTAAATAGCTAAACCAATTGGTTCCTAAGGGCTGCAGTGAAAATAATCATAACCTTGCAGGTTTAAGTTGTAACTGTAACTATTTGTGCGCTGACAAACATCTATGGCCAAAGTTAAAGTCAACCATATTGCTTTACCTTGTTTTTTTTTTCCCAAAGTCGATGCTTGTTTGCTGAAGCTTGATTGAGTGCCTTGCAAAACCAAATCAGAGTTTCATATGGAAGTGCTGATATTTCACGGCTCCTGCCATATTAGTACGACACTAATTGCGTAAAATGCACCGAAACATTACAGGCCACAGTTGTGGTGCCACATACTGAAGCATTTAATTCGGTATGAAATTTGGCGGAGGTGTCCTGGTGTTAGTGGGCTTTCTGCTGTCTTTTGTCCGCATTTGAACGCCGCATTATGTGCGCCTTTCACGCTCAGTTTTTCAACACAAGACCGTGGAGCGCAGATTTGGAGACGCGGCATCACAACAGTCGCCTGTCTTGTTATTCTGCGCCACAAGGGGAGAAATTTCACCGCTGATTACTCGGTATAATTTCAATTAGTGTTGGCTCTCCGCTCTTTAGGGGTGGCAGATTTGCTAAATGAAAGGAGGGGTTGTTTTTTATTAAAATAAAAGAATGCAGCCAGACATAAAAACAGTGCAAAACACATCAGAAGTCGTTATGTCACATCTATCCATAAGAATAGCGCGACGAGAAACTTGTGTCCCAATTTGACGTAATAATGCAAGTGCCATTAAATGACAAGTTAAGTGTATGTTTATAAAAAGGCGCGGGCTCTCGCTCCACTTTCACTTTTCAGCCTCAGGTCATTCATTAACCCAATCTGACCTTTGTCATGGATGCCTGCCGGCGGGGACCTGACAAAGCTGCTGTAATAATTGGACTATTGGGGAACTTGTTAACAACAATTAGTGAAGCAATTATGCAATTACTGCAATAAACTATTTCTTCTCAGAGGGAAACTGCGACATTTGCAAACCAATGGTTATATAGGCCTACACCAAACGACAGCCTGTGGCTTTAGTAAAAGAAATGCAGAAATTACACCTGAGGAGAAAATAGATCCTATGAATAACAGTAGACAACAAATGCGTTTTCAGCGGCCTGTAACTTTATTTTAATACAGAATAGTCTCATGTTTCTAGATTTAAAACCAACAATTAATGTTTGACATGCTTTAAATATTCATTGATCAATGATCAGACAAACTCATTTGTCTTTAAGCTGCAGACTGTTTACAGAAGATGATAATAAAATAAAAAAACACCTTTACTCAGTTGCATCCTGTTATCCTAGTAAACGCATGCTTTTATAGACTATACCATGTTCTGATGTTTCAGCAGAACCGTCCTTAATATATGCAAACACAGGCCCGTGACTCGGCGCACCAGGAGCGGAGCAAATCGATGTACCGCCTTCCATTCACACGGACCCGAGGCAGCACTGGTGTGACCAAAACGCTCATTGTGAGGAACAAGGTCACAGTTTACAAAAAGAGCAGGTACGTGGACATGTGCACTGTAAAAATATTAGAAATATAAAGAGGATTTTCTCCACGGCCACGCGACGGACCTGTTGGCGAAGCTCTGATCAAACATCAAACAGACATAGCATCATGAATTTCTATAGACTGGTCCACGGGTTATTTAAAGACTTCTTACTTTGCTTTGGGGACACAATGGCCGCTGTTCGCCCGTTTGTGCCGGGGTTACCGCATGAAAAGGCGAGAGGTGCACATTAACATCGCTTAAGGTTTTTTCAAGGGACGAAATGAACTGACTGGAAAGTAACTTTATAACTCGCTGGAGGATGAAGCCTTTGTCGAGCTCTGAACTGAAAGACATAAGTGCCTAACAAAAGGAGGGCACCATTGTTAAACACTAAAGCGCATGGGTATTGATGCGCCTTGAATTGCAAAACATCTGCCATTTACTCTGAACGACTTGAGCAAAGATTTGAATGAGAATAACCAACCATTCCTCAGCGCACTGTCTTTGGCCGAGGCCCGAGCCTTAAACAGGGATATGGCCAACATGAAGATGAAGCGTTCAATTGGAGATTAAAAGCAAATCAAAACAAACCTAAGAGGAAATCATTGCGCCCTTTTCTCCGTGTTGACTGACTCCCTATAAGGCAACACCGTCATCATCTAGCCTATAATATATTTAGACTGTTATTTTGTCTAAATGTAGTCCAGCTCATGGCACTTGATGGATTTATAACCTATCCAGTCCTATCCATCTATTTACCCATCTGTGGATTAAAACAGGGTTAGTTCTGAACAATAGCACATGGACTAAAAATTAACTCCATCTAATTGTAGTTGCTGGCAGGGGCCCTGGTCTGGATGTAAATATAATGAAGCCCACTCAAAAATGAATGCATTTGCTTATGAGTTATAGACTTGTTAATAAACCAGTCAGTTTTCTTTAAGACAGGGGTATAGCTACTGCGCCTTTCTCTAAAACGGGTTGAAGTGTAAGGTAATAGGAGGCACTATTTCATCATTAATTACACCAAGGGTCCTGTCCATTGAAAAATAAAATATGATAAAATAAAAAGACAATTGAAGGACAAAGTCGCAAATAGCCTCCATTTAAAGTGTGTTTTGTTTTTGCTGTGGGCGCAAAAGGCAGTTTCAGGCCAAGTTTTTTTTTTCCCAGGACTTTCCCTTTATCCGACCAAAGTGGAAAATTGAAAGGTACAAGTGAAAAGCCACGGGGCGTTCCTCCGATTTTCTTCGCTCCGTATTTTGTGGAACTTGAATATGTGTCCCCTCAGCAGAAGGGACTTTAACAATATGATTCTTTAATAGTAAAATTAATCAAAGCATGTTCGCCATTAAAACTTAAAACAAATGCTGCTGCAATAGTGTAAGTAGCTCATCTTAGTTTTAAACATGGAGACTAATTTAATTTCTATAGGGCACTCGTCATGCACCTTGCAACTTTATTATGTTTAGATTTTATTTAGACATTTTAGTGCTCACAGCAGACATTGAACTCGACTCAAGAGGATGAGACAGCTGCGCAACAATTTTCTGGCAACGTGTGTGGCGAATGTAATTCTGAAATTGGTATGAAATCGTCAATTTGTTGGTGTCAGCGTTCAGCTTCACAGACGCACCATATGCCATGCAAAGTGGCACCATTTACCAATTCGTTCCTAGTTTCACGGTCCATCCTCCCCTTCTCCTCGTCAGGAAGCTGAATGGCCACAACAAAATGGCAATTTACCCTCTGGAATGGTCACATACCCCCTGCGGCAAGGCTCCAGGGGCGAAATCCGCACTGAGACGCTGACGGGGGTGGCTTGTGACGCATCCGGTTGTGTATGATGCATTGCCATAACAATTGGAAACATATCAGTTACTTAATACATGCTATCTGGAATACACAAAAAAAACTAAAATATTTGACTTTGAAAACCATCTCTCTGACCTTTCATTTTGAAATTCTGAAGTTTCAAGTTGTGCAACTCCAAAAAATGTAGGTGTACAGAGAATTTAGGTGCCATCCATCCCTTTTGTGCAGATCTGAATTTTTGTACCTGAATTTTACCCAGCCTCCTGTCTTTGAGTTTTTACGCAATTAAAGTATTTAATTGTCATTAAAAAAAAAAGAGAAAAAAAAAGATATACAGTATTTACAGTTGGAGACATTATTGCATCATCTTCAGTGATTTACACAGTTGTGTATTAACTCCAAGCTGGTCATTTAGGTTGACATAATTTCAAAATGAAAACAATTTTTTTTCACACTGCTAAGATCTTATGAAATATGGAAAAATACGATCAAAATGTAGAAATAGAAAAATAATAATCAAGATAATCAAGACAAAAAATGGAAACAGGAATTACCCATAAATCTGTTTTTAGAGGTCAGGCCTGCCATCTAGTGTTTACATGAAGGGACACACCGAGTTCATGATGTGATGACATGATGAGGCGGAGAGTAGCTTACCAATGGATTCATTTTTCAAAATCCCAGTGATTAAGCAAGAATTGTCCCAAACATAAAGATCACATAATGGTTTCTGTCTGATTATAGGGGTACAGTATACATCAACACCCTAATTTCTTACCCAAATATTGTAAGGAATCAAAATAAATCTATTCAGACAGTGCAAGGGGAGTTGTTAAATGGAGCCTTCATTTTTTTTGATTAGAGCTAACCCGAACCCTAACCACAAGATAAATGTATACAGGCCAAAAAGGGAAGCAGACATGTAGGACTGAATAGTGTTTATTACAGCAAGTTATTTGTTGAAAAAAATCATGAAAATGGTTATCTTTACCAAATCTGCATAAAGCTACCATACTTGCCAACCCCACCACCGCCCTCACTTCAATATCAACAAAAATATTTCAAACAGACTTATTTGCAACAATTAAGGTTTGAAAGATAAAATTAGATAGATGTGTTTATCATCAGACGACATTAGTGGAATCAAAGAGTCACCTAAGTAGTGGAATTGTTGTCTATCCTGTTGACAGTGAGGCAGTGCCATGTGGTGAACAGGGCTTAAAGGAAATTGCAGTTTTTTTTTTAATTCAATACATTTTTATTGTTGTGTAACTGTATATTTGCAGGGAAATATTTTAATTAATATACACTTTTCAGGAGATTGTCTTTAAATGATCTTAGGCTATGAAATGATAAGTCGACTAACTTTAAAAGATGTAAAAGAATTAATTGACCATCATCCACAATTAATAATTCAAAATTTTATATTATTTTATATTTTTAGACATATTTTACAATTGACTCCCTGTATCCCTGTTGTTCATGATAATGAATTACATTCCATGTTTATGACATAGGCACATGAGTTGTCTATGTCCTCAATGAAGATTATATTTTCAGTATGGATGATGTAAATGCTTGTCTAGCAAGACCATCAAAGTCAAGCAAGAGGAGGCATAAAACTGTTATTTCATCTTCAATTTTCTTTCTTTACTAGACAACCTATTTGGAGGGAAAGCTCTATACATAATTATTTGAGTCTTCATAATTGAGCAGTGCGTTTGTTTCTGGATTAGTGTAACAGTCAGAGCAGTGCAATATTCCACACTAGAGACACAATCAGCCATATAAAAGTTATTTATAATCTAAATTGCCTATATTGTGATCATTGGTAAATGCTCCTTTTTGTAGCACATATAAAGACAGATGCAGGCATCTACTGGCTAATTGTTTTGGTATAGTTCTGAATGAGACCTTGGAAGTACTGCTGTGTATTCTTTTGGGGTTGAAAAATGATGATGTAACATTTTGGGAGGAAATACCACAACAAAAAGGAGTAGAGACTGGAGAGTACTGCCAGAGCGTTAAGGGGATGGATGTACTTTCCACGGTAAAGTATAGCCACGGTGTTAAAGATGATCCAGGTGAGGATCAGGAGGAGCAGGCAGAACGTTATAGCTTTGGCCTCATTGTAGTTTTTTGGGAGGTCTTTTCCCATGTAGGAGAATATAAAGCAAAGGCAACATAGAAATACAAGAAAAATAATGGAACCAGAGTTTGCAACCAGATTGACATCACAGCTGAGGATGATTTTGTCTGGATAAAAAAGTGTTTCATTGTAGGGCCTGGGGGGTTCACAAGAATTTCCAATAAGACATAAAATGGCCTGAATAAAAAAAGCCCCCATGATGACCAGCCATTGTCCATGATATTTCATCCACCAACCGTGGAGCTTAGGGAATTTGGCAGCTATTTTGAAAATGCAAACAATTTGAAAAGAGCGCACAACAAAACATGCCTGACAGACAGTGTAGAACAAAATGAACGGTAAAAACCTTAGGAGACAAGAAGAAGCTGTTGGCTTGTCAAAGTAAAAGAACACACTCAGACTACAGAGACTGAGGCAGCCTAAAATGAGGAAGCACATTGGTCCTCCTGCAGATCTTACAACTGGGGTGTTGTAGTTGATGGCAAAGAGAACAGACATGGCTACTATGAGGCCCACCAAGACCCAGGCTCCAACCATGATTATCACGGCCCCACTGTCTGAAAATGCCATGAACTCCACCACCCGCAGGCTGCATGACGTACTTCCATCTTCAGACCATTCTGTTTCCTCACATTTGATGCAGTTGTAGGGATCCTCTGTTTTTACAAAGGAGAGGGACAATTTCTCAGAAAAAGTCATGGTTAACATTTAAAAAATAAAGACAGACCAGAAGAGAGACAAAAAGGAGTAAAGATTACAGCAAGTTTTGTGCCTAGAAAATATAAAATGATAAAGAGATGATGAGATCACAATGTTCTGCAAAAAAAACAACACTTATAGTCGTTGTTATGTAGTGTATTTCAGGAAGGGAAGATTGCAACTATACTTTCTGTAGCTTGTGTAATGTGTCATGATGATTTACCTGTGCTGTTCACATAAGTGCCATTTGGACAAATTTCGCAAGTGAAGCAGCATTTGTAGATTCCATCTTGTTTTTTTATATGTCCCACTGGACACTCTGGGGAACATAGTGAAGTAGGCACCTGTACAGCACAAGGGGTAGAGGCTTATAAGTGAGAAGCGCCTATTAAGTTACTATTCCGTAATGAAAGACAAAAATAAAAAAAACAAGCACAACTATTTTCTAGCACCATGCACTGTATATAACAATACAAACACTGTTTTTATTATACTACGCATGAGACGAAAGGAAAAAAATAACATAGCCTACTTCTTTTGTGTACCAATTGATTTCGGTGTTGTTGATGAAGAAATTGATGGATGGGTGAAAACGATAAAAGCCGATTTCCTGTGGGTCACCACTGCTGTTCCAGAAAACAATAGAGTATATTCCAAACTTGGGGTCGCCAGCCTCATTGAACTGAATTCTTTCATTTAAAAGTGTAAAGTTTGACTTCCTCAGCTCGGCAAGAACCTGTTGCAGGCACACAAACTTAAGATGAGTATTTACTTGCATGTATTCATTAATATGCTAATACTTCAGTGGGGAGGGGCGATTAGATTTAAACTAAAGTTGTTCTTGATAACAATAACAAGGCTATCTTTGAAAAGTAAGCAGAAATTATATGGAGCAAAAGTCTGGCTAATCAAAAACTAAGTTCTTGAAATACTGTAAATATTTGTTTGGCTTCTGTGTACTGTAAGGCAGTTTTGAGTTTTTTCAGCTATGTCTTCATTTTTTAAAAATGTTTTTGCTCGTTGGACTTCATAACAATGAACTTGTATGTATGCTGAGATGAAAAATTGTTAGAACTATTTGTGTACTCACCATATGTGGGTACACTGTAATACTGTCATTACATGTACCAGCTCCACACTGCAAGACGTTGTGTAAGGCATGAGCTATGGCATACACAGCAGAATAAATGGGAAAAGAGAAAGACGGGTCTGTAGCAAGGACATCTTCTGGACTCACGCTGCAGTTGCAAACCTGATTACAAAACCCCTGCCCTGCATTTTCCCAGTGAGTCTGGATATTGGATGATTTGATAAAATCATTGAATCCAGGGATCGTCACCACTGACTGAGCCACCCCAAGTACAGTTCCAATATTTTGTACTCCTTCGTTCTTAGAGAGTTTCTTGTTTAAGGACCAGGTATCTCCTGCTATCCACACTTTGTTGGTGACATTAAGCTTCACTGCTGACCCAATGAGAGCTTCTGCAGACATTACAGGAGCAAAAACAATAATGACATTTATTCTTTGTGCTTGTATCTGTTTAAACATTTGGGAATAATCAGAGTTGTCGTTGAAAGTTTTGGTGTACGCCAGGCAGATCTCAGTGTCCTTAATCATATTTCTGAATAACTCCTGGCCATCACTGCCAAAATTGTTATCACTGTTGAGGAAAGCAACCCAGCGCCAGTTGAAGTGCTGTATAATGTTAATGATTGCTTCAATCATGTCACTATTGGGATGGACTGTTCGAAAGAAAGATGGGAATTTTGATGTTTCTGAAAAAACAGAAGTAGAAGATCCATAATTGACCTGTTGAAAGAGAACAAACAAAGGAAACCATTTTAAATGAAAGAAATTATATAACTGATATAATACAATCTGTATGGCTGACAAAAAAACTAACCATAGGAATGAGATCCACCATGAATAGTGGTGCCACAGTCAAGGCCTGGTTGCTTGTAAATGGACCAACAACTGCTATCACTTTGGACACATTGGCCTTATGTCCTTTGTGCTTGTGTGGTTCACCCCAAGGATGGATCCAGCCATTGACTGATAGGAGGTTGAAAATATCTGGAAAATTGTGTGTTTCTGAGCAGTGGTCAAATATCTCATAGCCAAGAGATATGTTTGGCAGTAGGTTGGGTGAGTTGTTAATTTCCTCTACAGAGAATCTCATCAACTGAAACCTCCGATAACCTGAAAGAACGAACTTCTGACTGAAGACAAATAAAAAAACAGCAAGAAAACAGGGTTAAGAACTTGAAATTGTTAAGCATTAAAACCGTATTGGTAACAGTGTTGTAACTATAACTGACACTGCCATTTTCACAGAGGTAACTCACACTAACTTGATTATTTTTTGTTACTAAGTAAAGCTTCCCATATACCGTACAATATGATGTAATAACACTACAGTTTTGTATTCTTAAATAGTTTGATCTTGGCATCCACAAAGATTAATTGTAAGACTCACCTGGCACAGTTGACGGCTTCTGGTCTGTCCTGATGCATCGGGGCGTCGACATAATGAATATCAAAAAGTCCACCTATTAAATAATCTCCTTTCAGCCGAAACTCTGAAGGTTGGACAGTGCACTGAGGCAAAGCATGTAGAAGAGACCATAATACACACAGAGGAGCAAAGAAGTGCTTCATTGTTGTGGTAAATGTTCACCATTCTGGTGCGAAATACGTGGAGAGTTGCCTCTGCCTTTACTCATTTATGAGACGCAGGTGATGGTTATGCTCCAGTGATTATTTTCATGCACGTGGGAATGAAATTCATACCTATACATGGTTGGAGGAGAATTTACAAATTATTATGCAAAAACATCTCAACGCCTGCTGAACATACTTCCTATGATGTATACACACAATCATCAAAGTTACTGCCTTGATGAATGACCAACAACTCACCAGAATTTGAATTCAGGCAACCTCCTGGTGGAAGGGCGGAAATCCTTGTTCTGCTTGGTAAGAGGGAGCAGAGCCTCATCAAGTGAGACAGATTGCACAGTGAAGTTGTGCTGATTCCATTGAGATGTAATAACTTCATTGATACAGCACACTGAGGCACTGTCTTATGTCAGTCTTGTCTGGGAGATTGGACAGTGGTCAAAAGGTTTGAGACTGTGAGTGGCAGGAGTTTGAACCCACACAGGAGAGACATAAGGTGATAAATGCAATGTAAGATCCAGGGCATCTTAGACAATACCAAACAACCTCTACACCACATTCAGGTTTCCATCTCTTATCCAGGGACCAGGGCCAACTGAAGTTTTGAACTACATTAGAATAAGCACACCGTTGTGAGGTCACCAAGTACTTTTGTTGGTACAAAACATTTGCCTTTCGGTAGAAATAAATTAGAACCAGCCCTGTGATTAGCTCTTAACACTGCCTGGGTTTGTTGTCTTCTCACCTTTTCTTACATTTTCATCCTTACTCTGTCTCCGGTGCAAATTAGATTTTCCTTAAAGATTGGGCTGAGTTTCTGCAAAGGGCTGCTTTTTTTTTTCTTTCTTAGAAAACGTCCCTACACACATCCCATGTGCCTACTGTCCATACAATACAGACTATGATTATTACCACTACTAAGAAAACATTATTATTCAGGTTACATGCAAGCATAAAAACGTTTTAGGGATATGTGAAGATTTTTTATGACTGCAAAAATTAAATTGACTTAAATACAAGAGGATGGAAAACCACAAATAAAACTGAACAAGTAGACTTTAATGAGTTTCTTGTAAGTATTTCCATTGCTATAGTCAACATTGCCATTAACAGATGTTTTCTTTCCAGTCCTGAGAGCTTTGGCCAAGTTGGGTATATAAAGAAATTAACTTTGATGCTGAATTGCACCATTTCTTCCAGACTGGTGAGTAACAATTATTATTGCACTTAATATATAGATGTTTATTTGACTGTTCTTTCTTGGGTCCCATTGTCTTAATGTAATTCTTCATTGCATAATGCTCAGCAGTGTCTTATTTTCTTGATACATTTAATAACTGAAACAACTTTAAACTCTTATTGTTGCAGTGAATGTTTTAAAATTGAATGGACCTTCAGAAAAAAATAAAGCAAATCCTACCAAGTAAAGATGAGCTTGTAGAATCACACAGAACACAGTCACAAGCATGCACATGCACATAATATTAATATATTTGGTTTATGCTAAGGTCACCTCATCTTACAAATTGTCCCTGCATGATTTAATGTTGCCACACAAGTCATTTGAAAGATGAACATTTGCAATCACACAACAGATGAAAATGACTAGAATGGCTACTCATCATAGCCGGCTCAGTGGTTTCTCACCACAATTTGAATTCATCCTGGGTGAGACACAGAACTCCTGTTCATCAGCAAGGGCGGGGCCCTCACCAACTGAGACGGATAACACGGTGCGGTCAAAATGGTAAAAGACATACAAAGATGAATCAACAACGACCATTATTAGCAATAAGACTATATAAAATGGAATCAAATTAATCTCAGTTTGAAGCATACATCTCTATACAACAATGTATAACAGTGTAAAGCAAAATGTAACTTCTTCATTGTCTGCCATCTGGTACAATATGGATAACCTACACTGTCTAGTCAAGTAAGATGTGTCACAATAGTGTTTGGTACTAAGCACATTTGCACTTTAAGTTGAGGAGCTGATCACTTCATTTGATGTTATAAGTTTCCATTTTATTCTTCTTGACCACCAGAGGTGAAGCTTTAAGCACTGGATCTCACATATATGCACAGGTTGAGTATTTGATTTTTTTCAACAGTGTCAGCTGTGACCCCAGATCAACTGAGGGCTTTACTGCACTTATAGGCTACATAATGAATTGTTTGAAATAGGTTATAGAACAATACATTTACTCTAACGAAATAGGCTAAGTAGTTACCCTTGAACAAACTTACAACAATATTATACATTTGTCTATATAATAGTTTGTCATGTTGACAATACCACAGTGTATTATTGTGACTGTGTGGTGAGATTAGTGATACAGCAACAAACAAGCACATGTCAATGAATATCTTTATTTAATCAACTTTATGAATTAATCATTTTTATTTGATTCACTATTTAATATTGTGAGACTGTATATAACATTGTGTCCATTTAAAGTATATTGTTAATTAATATGCTAATAACATTACAAGCACATATTCTAATATGCCCCACCTGGGTCTTTTGAAAGGATACAATAGCAAGTGTTCAAAAAGATAATCTGTAGCTTTGTGTTTAACTGACAAGTGTGAGTGCAATTTGATCTTGAGAAAAATGCTAAATTATTCCTTTAATGAGAGCTGTGCAATGGATACAAACTATGCCAACTATGCCAACAATCCTTTGATTACAGTGTCTGTATACTTTATTTCTGCTAATTTCAAGACATGATACATTACAAACCGTAGTTTAAAAGAAGCAAATCACAAAGACTTTCACTATAAAGCTTAATCGTTAGTAGAAGGCCTAAACATGAACTTTTCTGTATACTCATATTTACTGGAGGCATCTACTGGCTAATTGTTTTGGTGTAATTCTGAATGAGACCTTGGAAGTACTGCTGCGTGTTTTTGTAGGGTTGAAAAATTATGATGTAACATTTTGGGAGGAAATACCACAACAAAAAGGAGTAGAGACTGGAGAGTACTGCCAGAGCGTTTAGGATTTGGATGAACTTTCCACGGTAAAGCATGTATTCAGTGACAAAGATGATCCAGGTGAGGATCAGGAGGAGCAGGCAGAACGTTATAGCTTTGGCCTCATTGTAGTTTTTTGGGAGGTCTTTTCCCATGTAGGAGAATATAAAGCAAAGGCAACATAGAAATACAAGAAAAATAATGGAACCAGAGTTTGTAACCAGACTGACATCACAGCTGAGGATGATTTTGTCTGGATAAAAAAGTGTTTCATTGTAGGGCCTGGGGGGTTCACAAGAATTTCCAATAAGAAGTAAAATGGCCTGAATAAAAAAAGCTCCTGCAATGACCAGCCACTGTCCATGATATTTCATCCACCAACCGTGGAGCTTAGGGAATTTGGCAGCTATTTTGAAAATGCACACAATTTGAAAAGAGCGCACAACAAAACATGCCTGACAGACAGTGTAGAACAAAATGAATGGTAAAAACCTCAAGATACAAGAAGAAGCTGTTGGCTTGTCAAAGTAAAAGAACACACTCAGACTACAGAGACTGAGGCAGCCTAAAATGAGGAAGCACATTGGTCCTCCTGCAGATCTTACAACTGGGGTGTTGTAGTTGATGGCAAAGAGAACAGACATGGCTACTATGAGGCCCACCAAGACCCAGGCTCCAACCATGAGCAGTATAGCCTCACTGTCTGTGTATGCAATGTACTCCACCACCCGCAGGCTGCATGACGTACTTCCATCTTCAGACCATTCTGTCTCCTTGCATTTGATGCACTTGTAGGGATCCTCTGTTGTACAAGAAAACACACAATTTGACTGAAAAAATATAGTTAACTTTTAAAAAACAAAGACAGACCACAAGACAGACAAAAAGGTGTAAGATTATACAGTGCTGTATATGCCCCTTTCATGAATTCATCATTTTGTATTTTGTATTTTCAAAATATGTGCAATAATCTTGAACATTTAAATGTGACACATACGCAATTAATAAGAAATCAGGAAGGGGGAAAATACGTTTTCACAGCAATGTATATTACAGTGTCTGACCTTGACCTTGAATGTTTAATAGTTGTCAAGTATAGAAACACTGCTTTTACTAATTTTCCTGTTTTCATGCATAGTCATTTACCTGTGGTGTTCAGATAAGTTCCATTTGGACAGATTTCACACGTGAAGCAGCAGTCATGGATTCCATCTTGTTTTTTTGCATGTCCTACTGGACACTCTGGGGAACACAGTGAAGCTGGCACCTGTACAAAACAATTGTTTAACAGCAAATTCAATTTAAGAGAGGACATTGCTGTGAAGGGTGGAAAAGTTTGAGATGGAAATAGGAAATACAACTTACTTCTCCGTCTGTGTACCACTGAATTTTGGTGTTGTCAATGAAAGAATGCACTGATGGGTTAAATTTAAAAAAGCCAATCTCTTCTGTATCTCCATTGTGGTTCCAGAAAACAATAGTATAGGATCCGAACTTGGGGTCACCATTCTCATCAAATTGAATGCTTTCATTCAAAAGTGTAAAGTTTGATTTCTTCAGCTCTGCAAGAACCTGATGTGAGGACACAAAGTTCAGTTGTACATTATTAAAATCAAAAATGTTGTGAAAAGGTTCCTAGAAAAACATACATGTCTGTGTGTGCCCCCCTTTTTAAGCTTTTACAGAAAGGATTTTGTGAATTCTAATTGATATCAATTCAATTTTATTACTGAGTTTGACACAACACAACAGATTTTTTTTTTGACAAAAAAAAGGTATATCATCAGCTTAAAACTTTAATTATCAGAAATGTTAAAAATTCAAATGGTTAAATTTGATATATCCTCATATTTATATACTTACCGTGTGTGGGTAGACTGTAATATTGCCATTGCATTTACCAAATCCACATTGCAAGACATTGTGTAATGCATGAGCAATGGCATGTACAGCAGAATAAACAGCAAAAGAGAAAGATGGGTCCATATAAATAATATCCTCGGCACTCAGGCTACTGCAGTTACAAAACTGATTACACAACTGCTGCCTTGCATTTTCACAAAGAGCCTGCCTTTTGGGTGATTTGATAAAATCACTGAAACCAGGGATCATCACCACTGGCTGAGCCACCCCAAGTACAGTTCCAATATTCCTGATTCCCTTCTCTTTGGGGAGCTTCTTGTTTAAAGACCAGGTATCTCCTGCTATCCACACTTTGTTGGTGACATTAAGTTGTATTGCTGACTCAATGAGAGCTTCAGCAGTCATTTTAGGAACAAAAACAATAATGACACGTATCTTCTGTGCCCCTATGTGTTTGAATATTTGTGAATGATTAGAATCGTCGTTGAGAGCTTTGGTGTACGCCAGGCAGATGTCGGTGTCCTTAATCCTCTTTATGAACAGGTCACGACCGTCTTTGCCAAATTCATCATCACTATAAAGGAAAGCAACCCAGCGCCAGTTGAAGTGCTGTATGATGTTAATAAACACTTCTATGACGTCTTTATTGGAATGCACTGTTCGTAGGAAAGATGGATATTTTCGTTTCTCTGAAAAGGCAGAACTAGCAGCTCCATAAGTGACCTGTTAAAAGAATTATAGAAAAATTATTATTATTTTCACTCAAACTGAATTGTCATTTCTATCAATTGACAGCTTTTATTACTTAGTACAGTGGTTCTCAAAGTGGGGTCCGAGGACCCCCAGGGGTCCTTGAGAGGGTTAAAGGGGGTCCCCAACTTTTTCTTGAAATTCTACCACTTTGTTCTAGATTTTTTTTTTATTATTATTTTTTTTACAACTTTTCTCTAGAAATTATATGACTTTTCTTTCAGAAATATCACAAGCTTTTTCGATAAATTTCTATAAAATCTTTCCAAAAATTCATGGCATTGGCCCTAATTTAAATGTACATTGACTAAGAAAGTAATGTTATTCAGTCTCATAACAAATATTTGTGTATTTGTTTCAAAATGCTGACAAATGGGGGTCCGTGGTCTAATTTGAATCAGTTTAGGGGTCCTTGCTGTAAAAAAGTTTGAGAACCACTGACTTAGTACACATATCTCAAAAATATGTTCCAACACAGTACTTGACAAACTTGCCACAGGAATGAGATCTGTCATGAATAATGGGGCCACCGTCAATGTCTCAGAGCTTGAAAAAGGGCCGACCACTGCTACCACTTTGGACACACTGGACGAATTCTTGTATGGCGTCCCCGAAGGTTTGATCAAGTCATTGACTGAGATGAGATTCAGAATAGCTGGAAAGTTCTGTATATCTAAGCAGTGGTCAAATATCTCATAGCCAAGAGATATGTTTGGTAGTAGGTCGGTAGAGTTGTTGATTTCCTCCACAGAGAATCTCATCAACTGGAACCTCCGATAACTTGACAGAATTAAGGGTTTACTGTGGACACAGAAAAGACAGCCGAAAAGTGAGATTGCAACGTGAACAAATCCAAGGTAAAGCCTGTTATGAAACTCACCTGGTGCAGTCAATAGATTCTGGTCTGTTCTGTTGAACAGGGTCACTGACATGATGAATATCAAAAAGTCCACCTATTAAATAATCTCCTTCCAGCTGAAACTCTGAGGCTGGGATAGTGCACCGAGTCAAAGCATGTAGAAGAGATCCCAGCACACACACGGGAAGAAGATGTTTCATTGTTGTGGTTATCATTCATCAAGTTGAGGCGAAGATCAAAGGCATTAGTCTCTGCTTTTAAGAAGCAATGTGGTGCTTGTGACAGCCAGGAAACCCCTACCTGTCATTTCCATGCATGTGGGTATGCCTGACTTGAGATAAGCACATACTTGAACATGATTGGTGGAGAATTCACAAATTAGGATGCAAAAAACATAGAAGCTGCACTTACTCCTGTCATGGACAACCAACTATGACAGAATGAAGTGATACACACACACACACACACACACGCGCGCGCGCGCGCACACACACACACACACACACACACACACACACACACACACACACACACACACACACACACACACACACACACACACACACACACACACACACACACACACACACACACACACACACACACACATCTATTACATTACATTTATGAGCGTGTGGAATTTGATTATCTCCAAGAATCCATTAGCTTAAGATAAAGTCCAGCATTTCTCAGGCCCATTCCATCATTACTGCAGCATTACTAGTCTGTGTGTCTGTATGTAATTGGGCAAAACCAAAGGAAAATGTCCTGCCTTGGCTGGACAATAAAGTTTTTTTTTTAAAATTCCAATCCAAAAAGTGTTCTAAACTTCCCTTGTTCTTTTTTTAATATATTGTGGAACTTTGTGAAATTCAGCTGGCACTTGAACAGAGGATATATTTTTTTATTCTGTGATTTTCTCTTATGAAGAAAAATAACTATCAATTAAAAAATATGTAGGTATATATATTTTTTTATTTTTTTTATAAATGGCAGACCTAAAATTGTATATATATATTGTCCATCAAACTGAAAGAGTGAAAAGTATAATGAAACATAGTTATATCATTGCTTGTATAAATGTCTTATGAGATAAATGGTTTATGGAGGACAGGGGTGACAAGAGGTGAAACTGTGGTAGTGAAATCACATGAGGCCACAAACAAATACTCAAACATCAATTAATTAATGGTCAGTGCCAAATGCTATCCTGTAACAAATAAGTTCTGCATGACTGCATGGATAACTGACCACACAGGAAACAATTTGCAGACATGCTGTGGATGACAATGATGGATGACAGGCCATTAGCTGTGCCCTCAGACAACCTGATGAAATGGCCTGAAAAGAGTTTTGTTTTAGTGCTGATACAACAGCATATGAAGAAAAAAAAAGAAGAAAAAAGTGTTGTTTGTTTCTGATAACTATGCCAAAAAAAGGTGACAGTGAGGTGGGGGACAGGGGTTGGGGGCTCTTCCTAAATCTGCTGGTTAAAGAGGCTGTTCTCCACACCACAACAACGGCATCCAAAACAGTGTCAACATTTAACTAAGTCCACACTCTGGCCTGTTCAGGGCCGCTATGACAGCAGGGTTCAGGATTTTCCCATAATGAGCCCTTCTGCGCCTCAGTGCTCTGTATCTGCATCCTGAGGGGAGTGGGGTCAGGTGGGAGTTCAGTGGTAGTGTGATGTCCTGTTCTATTGAGGTTGCAATGTGTATAAAAGTAATAGCACACCGATCATGATCAAGACGCGTGTTTTGATATATAATTTGTATAATTAGTGAACCGAAATTTGTCCGGAAGATGAAGAAAGAAAATAGGTAGGAAAAAATCCACACATTAACAATAGTGCTCGGTGCGATTGCCCCGTGGCCCTAATTATTACTATAAATCTGGAATTCTAATTAATATTGTATCTATTCCTTATAACCAAAACCAAAATAACATTAAAACTACATCAAATGATATGTCTTCTTCCTGGGGAGATATGCTACACTGAAGATTTTATAGCAGTAGAATATTTTAGTGTTATAGTCTTAACAGACTGAATTATAAATTTAAGTTTCCCAAATTTATTATAGAGCATCCATTAAGATTTAAAGGACATGAAGTTAAATATATGATTTGCAAGAGACAAAATTGCCAATGTTGGAGTCAGTGTGTATGTGATGTGAACGAATATGTTTTAGAAAACAGACCAAAAAACAAACAAACATATTTTAGCCATTGTACATCTTTAATTTCTTAATTTAACAGGTTGCATGTGCAAACAATGTCACCAGTGGAAGTACAATAAGATAAATAACTATGCATCCATCTACAGTACAAAGTGACATGGCAGAGTTTGATTATACAGTTTTAAAAATGACTGCTGCTATAGAAATAGTCAAATTCAATAAAATCAAAATGCATTAGAGTTCACATTTTTACAGTGGAAGTACAGGAGGTTAGTTATTATGATGTTTCTGATACTGTCTTGGAAAATGTAAAAAATGAATTCATACATTTCGTTCAAAACCACAAAATGTCAACCTCATGGTGTTGCTTGAGTCAGGTGATCACCATTCAGTGGGATCTATTGTTGAAGAACCATAATGAAAAACGGATTAAAAACTGGACTTTTGTTTTTATCAATGAATTTTTGGGATGTTACACTCAACAATTGAGAACTTTGATCTCAGTTGTGGCGATTAAAGCAGAAGTAAGCGATATTTTTGTGTTACTATAAGTCTTAAATAGTTATATCTTCCGACGGGAATCACCTACATGGAGTGTTTGGACCGAAACACGGGTCTCTCAGTCCCTCTGCTCTGCTCTGAGCCGAGGAGAAAACTTTTCTTGTATCCTACAAGTTTTATCCAATGAGGAGAGAGAACTGCATGAAGGGCTGTGTGTGCAGCCAAGGGATGCGCGTGAATGTGGTGACGCAGGGACGAGGACCAATAGATCCATGACGAGGGCGGGGGCTGCTAACTCCATCGGCTGACAAGAAGTTATGGTGCGTTCAAGGCAACCCGTAACTCGTGTTTTTCCGACCTGTGAAGTCGTACCAGTTCGATCTGGTGCGAGTTCACGGGTCGGAAAAACACGAGTGGCCGTTATAGTGCACTTTCACAGGCAACAGGACGGAGAAACGCGAGTTGCGGGTTGCCTGGAACGCTACAAAGTCGTAAGTCGTGACTTGAAGGCTGTAACTTACGGTTTCAAAAGCCTGCCTGGAATGCAGCATTAGCCAAAACGACCGGATCGCTTACTTCTGCTTTAACATGTTTATTCTAACAGGCCCAATGGTTATTTTTAATCAATAACACCACTTGTCACTGTGTAGCTATTTCTTACCAGGCAGATGAACTAATGACACAATTTGTATTTTAGGCAGCTAGGCTATAACAAGGCTAACAGTTAGCCTGCCTAAAGAGGCATTATGAGCATAGCACACCACACCTTGTCAACAATACAATGTAAAGACCAAATTTTATTCAGAGAGAAAAGCCAATCAGTTCTCAAATCAGCTAAATCCTATACCAACTGATTTCTGTGGCGTCCTCCCCTAGCATTACCTCTAGCCACTTGCAAACTAGCAATCCGCTAATTTAAGACAACAATTCACTTGCTAACTCAATGATATGACTAGTATTACCTCTTTTGGACAAATGTTTTTCTCCTTTTATATGATGAACTAACTACTTAAAATTGTTTTTTTTTTTTTATTAATCTTTATTTTATTTTTGCAGACACAACAAGCGGTCCATATCAACAACAACAGACATGATAAAACAGATTTAAGAAAGAGAAAAAGACATACACACAGACAGATAATCAATTCTCCACATAATTCATAAGCAGGCTATCCCACCAGTGTTTTCTAAGCATGGAGGAATATCTATAGCAGCTCCTATCAGGGCTGGTCAAAGCCCAAATAATGCTGTTCCCTGAGTCATCCAAGCGGCACATAAAACGATACATTAAATTTCTTAGAAGTGCTTCACAATTGGGTACATTTAAATTAACAAAGAGTTGGCTCGCACTGTGCCACCTGGGCACCTGAAGCAACAACCTCAGTCCATCATTGTAGGCCACTATGAGCCGCCGCATACTGCTTTTCTTATAAATAGGTGAGCTGTATACATTGGTGTACAGAAAGATCTAAACAGGGAACATTTAACATCAACTGAGCACAAACTAAACCTACGAAGGAGCATATTAGCTTGAGCATATTGCTTAGAGCACTGCCTATAAATATCTCTATCATCATGCCAATAATCAGTAAGAAAATGCCCAAGATACTTTGTCTCCTGACATGTCATGAGCGGATTATCATCTAGAAAACACTGAGGAAACACTAATTTCCTGTCCTCTTTGCTCCTGACTATCATGGCATTACTTTTCTTGTCATTAAATGTAATGTCATAAGCATTCCCATACTGTGAACATACCTTTAACAAACTTTGTAGGCCAGCACTGTATGGACTAAAAATAACCAGGTCATCAGCATACATTAAATGATTTACAACAGTATTTCCAACAAGGCAGCCTGTGTTACATGTGTTCAGATGTTTTGACAGGTCATCCATGTACATTAAACAAAATGGGGGACAAAATGCCACCTTGGCGAACACCATTATTTACATGAAACGGGGCCGACACAACATTGGCCTTGTGGCTCTTTTCATACTGAGCAGAATGTGGGCTTAATCAGTTATGACTGGTTATATTGGCTGGATTTGAAAGAAAAAAAATTACACCCTTGATGCACCTGCTTTAAAATCTACTTTAAAGAAACTATTTATCAGTCAGTTTATCAACAATTACTGGCTAATTGTTTTGGTATAGTTCTGAATGAGACCTTGGAAGTACTGCTGTGTATTCTTTTGGGGTTGAAAAATGATGATGTAACATTTTGGGAGGAAATACCACAACAAAAAGGAGTAGAGACTGGAGAGTACTGCCAGAGCGTTAAGGGGATGAATGTACTTTCCACGGTAAAGTATAGCCACGGTGGCAAAGATGATCCAGGTGAGGATCAGGAGGAGCAGGCAGAACGTTATAGCTTTGGCCTCATTGTAGTTTTTTGGGAGGTCTTTTCCCATGTAGGAGAATATAAAGCAAAGACAGGACAAAGACAAAAGTAAAATCACAGAACCAGAGTTTCCAGCCAGACTGACATCACAGTTTAGGATGATTTTGTCTGGATAAAAAAGTGTTTCATTGTAGGGCCTGGGGGGTCCATGAGAATGTCCACTTAGAATTAAGATGCACTGAACAAAAAAAGCCCCCATGATGACCAGCCATTGTCCATGATATTTCATCCACCAACTGTAGAGCTTAGGAAACTTGGCAGCTATTTTGAAAATGCAAACAATTTGAAAAGAGCGCACAACAAAACATGCCTGACAGACAGTGTAGAACAAAATGAACGGTAAAAACCTCAAGATACAAGAAGAAGCTGTTGGCTTGTCAAAGTAAAAGAACACACTCAGACTACAGAGACTGAGGCAGCCTAAAATGAGGAAGCACATTGGTCCTCCTGCAGATCTTACAACTGGGGTGTTGTAGTTGATGGCAAAGAGAACAGACATGGCTACTATGAGGCCCACCAAGACCCAGGCTCCCACCATGAGCAGTATAGCCTCACTGTCTGTGTATGCAATGTACTCCACCACCCGCAGGCTGCATGACGTACTTCCATCTTCAGACCATTCTGTCTCCTTGCATTTGATGCACTTGTAGGGATCCTCTGTTTTTACAAAGGACAGGGACAATTTGTCAGAAAAAAATTTGATTGGTGGTGGTTAAACAGCTGAGTAAGACATAAATACCTTTACTGATTTTCTTGTTTTCATTTACCTGTGATGTTCAGATAAGTTCCATTTGGACAGATTACACATGAGAAGCAGCATTCATGGATTCCATCTATTTTTTTTGCATGTCCTTCTGGGCACTCTAGGGAACAAACTGAAGTAGGCACCTGTACAACACAATTGGTAAGCAGTAAAATTATTGTAATTGTTTTTATTTAGAGGGCAAACAAGAAGAGGAGAAGCAATAGTCAAAACAGCCTTTTCAATTTCAAACCAGAATTAGCAAAATGTAATAATTGTAAGTTGTATATGTAGACAACACTGGAGAATGCAACATAAACAACCATCAATGGGTGACTTGATGTACGTAGCTTTACTGAAGTAGAAAATGCAATCACGACCTTCAACAGCACCAATGTCAAACAACAACAACAACAACAATGTCAAACAGACTTCAGAAGAAATTCATAGTAAAACATCTGGATCTGCCCCAAAATTCAAAGGGTTCCTCTCAAATTCAGCAGCCTAAACAAATAGACAAATGGTTGAAAACACAATCTCTTTGGTGGAGGTACTGTATCAACATTAAAATATTTTTAACACATCATATGCAATATCAACTACTGATAGGAAAAAAACAAAAACAACTTACTTCTCTATCTGTATACCACCGAATTTTGCTGCTGTTGATGAAGAAATGGGATGATGGGGGGAATTTATAAAAGCCAACCTCCTCTGCATCTCCACTGTGGTTCCAAAAAACTATGGAATAGGCTCCACCCATGGGATCACCGTTCTCGTCAAACTGAATACTTTGATTTAAAAGTGTAAAGTTTGACTTCTTCAATTCTGCTACAACCTGATGTGGGCACACAAAGTTCATAATACGTAAATGAGTTTACAAATTGAATAAACTGGGTTTAATACTCCTCCCTGGAACTGCAGCGTGATGCCATTCATTTGAAATGTCACTTCCCTAAAACTTGTCTGAGACTCTGGGTATGGAGGACCAAAAGTGACAAATCTCAAAATACATAATAAGCTACTTGACATTTTAATTCAATTTTAATTGATTTGCACATCTTCATTTAATGTGAAAAACATTTAGTAGCAGCGGCTTACAATGAACAAGCTCGCTAACATTAACAAGCATTTGCATTTTGTTTAACAATTTCATGGGACGCTGCCTGTATAATGGAGCTGATCCCCAGCAAAGTATTGCAAGCTCAATTATTTTAGTGTACTTACCATGTGTGGGTATACTGTAATGCTGTCATTACAGGTGCCAGCTCCACATTGCAAGACATTGTGTAAGGCGTGAGCGACGGCATACACAGCAGAATAAACGGGAAAAGAGAAAGATGGGTCTGCTCCAAAGATATCCTTGGCACTCAGGCTGCTGCAGTTGCAAATCTGATTACACATATGTCTTGCACTTTCACAGTGATTCTGACTTTTGAAGGAATAAATAAAGTCACGGAAACCAGGGATTGCCACTTCTGATTCAGCTACCCCAAGTACAGTTCCAATATTTCTGATTCCTTTCACCTTGGGGAGCTTCTTGTTTAAGGACCAGGCGTCCCCTGCTATCCACACCTTATTAGTGATATTTAGTCGTATTGCTGCCTCAATGAGAGGTTCAGCAGTGTATTCAGGAGCAAAAACAATAATGACACGTATCCTCTGTGCCTGTATCTGTCGGTATATTTGGTTGTGATTTGTTTCATAATTGAGACCCTTGGTGTACGCCAGGCAGATCTCAGTTCCTGCAATCTTTTTTACGAACAAGTCTCGCCCATCATTGCCATAATCATCATCAACATTTAGAAAAGCAACCCATCGCCAGTTGAAGCGCTGTACGATTTGAACAATCACTTCTATGACATTTTGATTAGGGTGCACCGTTCTAAAGAAAGATGGAAATGTCTGTTTCCTTGAAAAGACAGAGCTCGCAGCCCCATAGCTGACCTGTTAAATGAGAGATAAATGATTTTCAGTACAGTAAACTCTTGAACTGAAGCTGTTTTATTTCAGCATAGAAAAGTTGACAAATTTACCATAGGAATGAGATCCATCATGAAGAGTGGGGCCACTGTCCGTGTCTCAGTACTTGTATATGTGCCGACCACTGCTATCACTTTGGACACATTCTTGTGTGGTTCTTCCCATGGTTTGATCAAGTGGTTGACTGAAATGAGATCCAAGATTCCTGGAAAACTGTGTGTATCTGAGCAGTGGTCAAATATGTTATATCCTAGAGATATGTTTGGCAGTAGGTCAGTAGAGTTGTTGATTTCCTCTATAGAAAATCTCATCAACTGAAACCTCCTGTAACTTGATTCAGTTAGGGTTTCCCTGTGGACAGAGGAAAGGTTCACTGTGGCTGTACAGACATTGATATTTATAAGAATTTCATGGAACAAAGCCTGATGTCGACTATGAGTATACATCCATATCTTTTACACAGCAATACATTGGATTGATTGGAAAACCAATCAGTTCAATTCTGAGTGAAACAATAGTATATGACAAATGCATTTTAATGAGTTTCAACTTTAGAGGATAGGCTACTCACCCACTTACTACAAAACTCACCTGGCACAGTCGATGGCTTCTGGTCTGTTGTTATCAACACGGGCACTGATATAATGAACATCAAAAAGTCCACCTATTAGATAATCTCCATCCAGCTGAAACTCTGAGGTGTGGACAGTGCACTGAGTCAAGGCACGTTGAAGAGATCCCAGTACACACAGAAGAAGAAAATGTTTCATCTTTACGGATTACTGTTACCAGTCTGATGTGTCTTTGAGATCTGCCTTTGCCTCTGCCAAACCGAGACACTGGAGATGGTTAAGCCTCAATCATTTACATACACGTATATGTAGTCATACCTATACATGGTTGGAAGAGAATTTACAAATCAGTATGCAAAAGCATCTGAACTTTTGCTGAACAGACTCCCTATGATATAAACAGAGCACAGTCAATATGAACAGTACTTAATGTCTCTATCATGAATAACTCCCAGAGCATATTCATTCCTTTATCCAAACTCAAAGTGTTGACATAAAAATGAGAAATATAATTATCTTAATTTTTTTATGGGAGATACTGTCCCTCTCTAACATTTGGGATTTCTGCATTTGCCTTCCTCCATGTCAGCCAAGGATTAGACGGGTCAAAACTAATGGTAACCATGTTGTTTAAGTGCAAATAAAGTTATAGAGAACAGAGATATTGACAAGTCAGTGTTTGCAAGACTAAAAGTGGCCAATTATAAATGGTACACATCAATTCTGTTAATTTGCATTGGTATCAGTTTTGCACTTTATCTTGCATTCCTCTTAAGTGGAAAATGTCAAGTGAACAATGAACTGTACTGAAATGAATTTGACTAAACACAGACAAGTGCCGAAATACAAATAAAAACGCAAGGTGCTCCTGAAGGTGATGTGTGGTGGTTACTTAGACACGAGGAAGTGCAGGGACACTCACACGAGCCAAGGATATAATGACATGATTCAATGACCCTTATTAAGTTATACCTAAAATAAAGGCACTGTGAGAGTGTAAAAATAAATAAATATGACATCAAGGTCAAAATGTGAAGGGAAGACACCAATATAGTTTTGAAGGGACACAGCCTCTTTAATAGCATTGGAGTGAAAAAATTACACTTAAGCTATTAAACTCTATTTTTTAATAACGGTAGCACAAGAAAACAAGAACATGCAATCCATGAGAAAGATATTTAATTCATCAAATCTAGAACCCAATTAACCAGTTCTGCTTTCAATGGATTTTTAAAATAGGAAACAGTATGGTGGTTGGAAGAAAAAAAAACAAAAAATAAAAATAATCTCAAAAAAAAAATTCATATTTTAAAATATATATATATAGATATATACAAATCCTCCAGACAATCCTTTGAAACAAAAACTTTTTACAGGAAAATGTTTTGATCCCTTACTACAGTGCTGATCAAAGTTGAGTAATGACAGATAATCCCCAGCATTGTGATAAAAATGGAAAAAAGAAAAAAAAAATCAACAGGTTAATAGAAAAGAAAGTGTGATCGCCACCCACTTCATCCATTTGTTTTAATAAAAGCTCTCAATCTCTGTTTTCTTATGTTTCCTCTGCAAAAGAAAGAGAACAACAGTTTGCTTGGAATGACTATTTACCATAACTTTTTTTCAAAGTAAACACAGATTATAAAGAACTACAACAGCTAATCTACACAAATCGAATGGACCCCAGACTTTGAAACACAGATGGGTAAATGTTTCAAAGAGAAAAGGTTACTGGGGTATATGTAGAATTGCTTTATTACTAGATTAGACCTCGTTATGATGAATTGGACGTGAATACTGGTTGTGAACTCTGAGGACAGTCTGCTTTATCTTTTAAATAATTATTCACGCAACGGTGTAGAAATCTGAGGTAAAGCAAATTCATCAACTTGCCATTTCAAGCTAAATGCCCCCAAAAATGATTTAGAAATTTGGTTCATATGGGTGCTCGACAACACAGTAGTGTCCCATCTGTTAAACTTTACAAAGGCGCATAAATAGAAAGAACTGATTTAAAGGTAAACTACAGACTACAGGAAACTAAAGGGGTCAGGGTTAGTAACATTCGCCTTGAAATATGCATTCACTGATGTGGGTGGCTGACAAGTCAAATAAAGTCAATGGTAATAATAATATAATAATATTAGCAGCCAATTCAAGATAAACATCAGTCAAACATAATGTGTGCTGAAAAGATCAATTGTGATGGGCCTTTTTTCCCTTCTACCTGTCATGAATGCATATTCAAATGTAATGTGACTAGTCTCTTCAACGTGTCTTCATTCAGTACAGAGGACGACTGGCTGACACCTAAGCCAGAGCAGCTGCACACTTTTATCACAAAAGATGAAATTATAAATTATAGTCTTCAGATTTCATCTTAAACATCATGTTATTTTGCTATTTAACACTAATGACTTTCAGTATATAACTTGTTACAAATAAGTATAAACCAATATATTAATCAAAAGTGGGCAGATTTATTTCATTTGGGACAAGAACATGTACTGGAATCAGATAATTGAGGAGGGGGAGGGGGACATTTACCAAAAAACATTTCACTGCAAATAATTCTTTTTCAGTGTGGTTCCTTCTTGATGACTTTATACTTACCCCATGGGGTTAAAAAGGCAAAAGGCAGCATTTTGTTTTACCTACTACTGAACAAATTGCAAATCAGCTCTAAAAATGAGGTTTGGGGTCCTCAAAAACAAAACAAAATGAAAAACAAAAAGAAAAACTACTTTTTAATAGACAAAGGCAAAATTTCCAAACTAATTTGATCCATGCTGTTCATATCCTCATCCAACACTGTGAACCATGGATCAAACTCGTATTTTTCATGTTATCTTTTCATGTTACTGTCCCACTTACAAAAAAAGGAAAACAAATCTCTAACCCTTGTCTCTCCTCACCAGCTGCGACTGATAGATTTCAAACAAGAAGGAGGGGAAGGCTAAGTGGGAGGTTTTAACTAGCAAAAGGTTTCGCTGTGTCGTCCTTGCCTTTGTATGTCCTCTTCCCGTGTGTGAAGGGTAGGTATCTGTACTTGATCATATGCTGGAGTGGATGGAGAAGAAAAAGAGGAATTAACAACAGGTATTTGTAAATAGTGCTAAAACAGTTTTCCTAACTAAACCCATGTGATAGAAGAGTAAAACTACTGCTGATTTTATCAAGTAAATAAAAAAGAAGGAAATAGTGCTTAAAACCTGGCACTCAAAATTAAACACGCAGTCAAATAAAACTTATCCAATTGACCCTTTGGGATGAACCACAGTGTTTGTATTACACAAGTGTGACTTCAGTACAGCTACACTGTTAATGTATGCAGTGCATGTAAATGTAAGCCAATATATGTTTTGTCTTTTTTCACCTTGATCTGCCTCTTCATGGTGATGCAGAAGAGCATGATGAAGTACATTACAAGTATAGGCCAGAACACTGGCACATTGAAGGCATCAAAAAATGTGCAAATCATGGCGATGACGATGCCTTTTGTCGCAGAATGCCTAGAAAGAAAAATAACAACCTCAGTTAAGACAGTGTAATCACATTTGTTTAGCATAATTCAACAACATCCTAAGCTATAGCTCAGTCATTTACTGAATGTTTTATGAATGCCCATAATGTTCACAGTTTAGTTAAGATTTGATTTTCACCACTATTATTTCATTTTTCAGTCCGAAATACATAAGTGGTAGGGATGCCAAAATTACATTTTGCCACCAGTAGTGATATTATCTATCATCATGAGACTCTTTACAGTATTAGCCTCACACACTTTCCCACGGCTGAGATGTTGTTTTGGTTGCCTGGTGGATATACTACACAGCACACTGTCTCTCTCCGCTGCAGACACTTCAGGTTAGGTTTTAATTTCTTTCTATAGTGCCGGGTGAAGAGACAGCTACAGCACCCATGTTAATTTTCCAACAGGTTGCCATGGTGGTGAAAATCAAATCTAAACTAAACTTAAAGCAGAAGTGAGTGATATATTTGTGTTAATATAAGTCTTAAATAGTTATATCTTCCGACAGCAATCACTTACATAGAGTGTTTGGACTGAAACACGGGTCTGTCAGTCCCTCTGCTCTGCTCTGAGCCGAAGAGAAAACATTTATCGTATCCTACAGTTTTTATCCAATGAGGAGAGAGAACGGCATGCAGGGCTGTGTGTGCAGCCAAGGAACGCCGTGAATGTGGTGACGTAGCGACGAGGACTGTTATGGTGCGTTCAAGGAAACTCGTATTTTTCCGACCGTGAAGTGGTACCAGTTCGATCTGGTACGAGTTCACCGGTCAGAAGTTACGAGTGGCCGTTATAGTGACTTTCACCGGTAAAACAGGTCGGAAAAACACGAGTGGGTTGCCTGGAACGCTACAAAGTCGTAAGTTGTGACTTGAAGCTGTAATTTACGATTTCAAAAGCCTGCCTGGAACGCAGCATTAGCGAAAACGACCGGATCACTCACTTCTGCTTTAACTAAAACCTTAAAGCAGAAGTAAGCGATCCGGTCGTTTTGGCTAACTTCCTGCCAGTCGATGGAGTTAGCAGTCCCCGCCCTCGTCCCTACGTCACCACATGCACGTGCATCCCTTGGCTGCACACACAGAGAGGACCGCCCCTTTATGCCGTTCTCTCTCCTCATTGGATAAAGGTTGTAGGATACAAGGAAAGTTTTCTCCTCGGCTTACAGCAGAGCAGAGTGACTGACAGACCCGTGTTTCGAACCAAACACTCTATACAAGTGATTGCTGTCGGAAGATATAACTATTTAAGACTTATATTAACACAAATATTCCGCTTACTTCTGCTTTAATATATTTAAACACAGAATTTGTTTGTCAAAGTTTGTTGAAGTCAGAAGTCAGACACCAAACAATAGGTTCACCGTGAACCATTCACAGCAATGTTTTCCTATCAGTGTGCCTAAATCCTTCTCATATCTGCTCTGGGTAAAAAAGAAAAAAAAGATTTTGCCTCATTATGTGGCCAGAAAGAAACTGTGTGGATCAGTGAACTACACTCAGCTCCAGAAACAAGTCGCAACGCAAATAACAAGCTTCGACATATTTTTAGGCTAACGGGGAGAGTTATGATTGAGCCTTCAGTTTCATAATGCAACTGTGGACAGATTGAGGTCACTTCATCATGAATGTCTCTAAAACAGCAGTACAAACCACACTCTGACCTTCTGTGTGCTGCACTATGATATTCTACTTGACATATCCACACACCTGAAGCTCATTTTCAGTTCGTTCTGCCTGTGTGTAAAGAGCAGAGTCTATGTGCGATGTTCTGACACCTTTGTAGGTGCATATTACTCTTGACAGTGGCCCTCAAAACACTGCACCACACACTTCAGACTAGTGTATTTGACACAAAACAACAAGTTCTGGATATTGGAGGGAATTCTCATGGAAGGTATACACACGTTTTTTCATTACTCTAAAAATACAGTCTAAATTCACAACATCCATTACTTCAGACTGTTGGCGAAATTGTGGGGAGCACCATGCGAACCACTCACACATTTTCTATTTTTGTCCATCACTAAAACCTTTTTGGAAAAAAATTACAGAATCTTTCTTTTCAATTTTCCAATTAAAAAAAACATTGGAACCAAAATGCATTGTTTTAGGAATAACACCAGCTGAACTTACAAAAGAAAAAGACAAATATTTATACAGAATACTTGGAATAGCAGCTTTGAAGCAAATAACAAGAAATTGGCAAAAATCTATCTCGCCTTCTTTTAATAACTGGAAATTAACTGTAAACAATATTCTGGAAATGGAAAAAATTACATACAAGCTGTGTCTCAATTCAGGGGCTGCAGCCTTCGGAGGACCCAGCCTACACGGTCTCCGGAGGCAACGGCTTCGGAGGCTCCTCCGTCGGCTGCATCAACGGTCGGTAAATGGGACGGTCTAGCCTTCAGAGCCTTTCCTGATCCGAACGTAAACAACGGCCGAACGTAAACAACGGCCGGACTTTAAACATTTAAAAGTGCCGCTTGTAACGGCTCTACCGCTCCTCCTCCTCCTTTTTTTTTTTTTTTTTTTCAAGAAGTAGAATCAATACAAGGGCAGTTATCATTAATATACTAATAAACAAACCATTGAACAGCAGCCAGGGGGGGGGGGCTTCAGGCTATTAAGTGAATAGAGAATAAAGAGCACAAGTAATGTGTTTTCATAGCTTTCTTATTAAAAGTTGTCACACACACCTCCGCTCCTCACCTGTGCAGCCAGAGCAGAGCAGAGCTCAGCTCAGCAGCGGGCAGCCACACCTCCGAGCCGGCCGCAGAGCCGGGTTACCGTGGCTACAGCACAGAGCTGCTACGTTCGATAGCTAACGGCTAGGTTGCTAATAACAACAACGGTGCAGCAAAGCATCTTGGGATACGGGAGGCCGCGAAGGATAGTAGCGATGCATCCTCCGAATGCAGGGCAAAGGAGGACGCATTTGGAGGCTGCATTTGGAGGACCCTTCGAATTTGGACGAATTGGGACAGCCTTCGCGCAGCGCTGTGACGTAATCAGCCTTCAAATGCACCCTCCGAAGGATGCAGACCCTGAATTGGGACACAGCTACAGAGTCAGAAATCAAGAACCAGAATGTCTGAAGAGATGGAATAAGTGGTTTGATTATATAAATAAATAAATAAACGGTTTTCAGCCCTGAAGAAATGTTTATTAGATCTCTGAAGAGAACAAATTTGTGTATGTATATATTGTATTTTTGTTTCTATTTTATGCCCCTTTTTTTTTTCTTTTCTCCAACTGTCTTTGTCCCCCCCCCCTATTATTAATATTCCCCTTAATAATATTATTATTAGTATCTTATTTATTTATTTATTTTCTTATTTTACTTTTTATTTTATTTTATTTTTATCCATTTATTTTTCATTTTTCCTTTGATGTTTTTCACACAAAAAAATGTCATAAATGTTGCAGGAACGTGCCAGTGACTGATAAGATATGTGCTGGAATATGAACTTGAATTCTGCAATAAAGTATTAAAAAAAAAAAAGACTAGTGTATTTGCCATTTAAACAACCTGGGTGCTGAATATGGATAATGACTGCGTGTTGCATGTTGGATACCTAGTGATAGCAGATTCTGGGAGGCACTGAAGAAAGAAAGAATACTATCTATTTATATAATTGTTATATTCATATGTTATTTTTCTTGGCAGCTTATTTTATCCCTAATGCTGTGTTTCCTCTTAAAGTTCTCTAGTAAGTGCTTTGTATTTTATTTTCAAAAGGTCTGGTTAACTAAGTATGTCTACAAAACAACTTTTGAAGAAGCTGTTCTGCACAATTACAAATACAGCTTAAAAAGTAATCACAATTTTAAGAATAAAATCATCATTCATGTTTCCAAACTCAACTCAAATGTTTTTTGCACAGTGATGAAGATAATGGTAAGTAGAGTGGGTCAAAGATTATCTTTACATATACCAAACAAATTGCAGCTTTAGACTGACAGATGCAAAACCACTCTCTTCCTGCTTTAGACACGAAGACTCATACTTTGCATAAACACAGGAGAGACAAGGTTTGACACAAACTAAAAGACCCATAGCTTTGATTATTAATCAATAGCATGTGCCTTGACACATCAGTTTTTAATGGCTCAGATATTTTAATTGTGGCTGTGAAGGTTAGTTCACCAATGATGGTTTTTGGAGTTAGACGTTTATCATAAAGTCATAAAGATGATCTATGGATGATGGGAATGAAGATGAGAAGCTGGAGACTTCTTCATTTACAAATGAGCTCTGCACGACTTAACCTTCGACCGCATTATGGACATTTGAATGAATTTATTTTTCAATCACTCTGTGCATGAACATGATGGGAACCCACACCATGAGCTGGACTCACCAGAATTTGAATTCAGGCAACCTCCTGATGAAGGGCCGGAACTCCTCATTCTGCTTGGTGGGAAGGGCCGGGCCCTCATCTGCATTAGATACAGGTCAAAGGATGATATCGTGGTTTATAAACTTGCAGAAGAATAAATTATGATTTAGCATTAAGATTAATAATACATCAAAATCCAAGCTAAAAGACAGAAGGCACTATCGTGTTGGCAAAACAATTCTTTTTTCTATGTTTATGTGGAGCTAACATTAGTGTAGATGCCATTGTAACATTGTGTGTGTGTATATAAAAACATGGGTGCACAAGACGGGTAGCGACTAAAGAGGTAACTTGCTGCTCACCACACATCATGACAACGCTACAAAAAATGTATCTAATTTAATTGAGTCAACTTGCCTTCGTCAAGCAGTGAAGGATCCACTTTTGGCGATAGAAAAGCGATGAAGAGGTTGAGATGATAGATGCCCAAAGCATATGTTACTATATACCAACCCTGAAAAGCAGAATAAGGAACATCGCCACATTAGAAGGTGTTCTGCAAAGTCAGTAAATTAAAGTGCACTTTTGTTAATGTAAATTATACAAACTACAAGAACAATTTGTGGAAGGAGAACAGTTAAGTAGATAAAGATAAATAAAAAAAACAAAGATCATGTCAGGTGAATTGGATATGAACTGTAGTGTTCAAACAGGCTGATACATATAATGCAAGTGTACAAAGAACAATAAAAATGTAGAGAGCAAAAAACAAACAACTGGCCCACACAAATATACATTTGAAGCTTTTAAACATTTGACCACACTTTGCTATTGGGTTAGGGTGTAGCCAGAATTTTGAGTGTTAAGCTGGGGTCAGACTACACGATTTTTTTGTCTTTCACGATGGTCTCCATGTCAGACTGAACAATCACAGTGGCATAAATTCTTGCCGTGTCTTGGTCGGGAGACTGGCAACACTACAAGTGGCACCCCGACTAATCATCGTTCATGACTGATCACAACCCTGTACGACAGTGATCATCAACTGGCGGCCCGCGGGCCGAATCCGGCCCGCCGAACCTTCCAATCCAGCCCGCGACTGAGAACTAATAGTTAACAAGTAACTATTATATTTCTCGGTCTCTGTTGGTGTGCGCCTGTAAGTCAATGCGCTGGGACACGGAGACACGCGCTCAAAGTGTTAGTGTGCGCCTGTAAGTCAATGCGCTGGGATAAGGAAACGCCTCGGTACCCAAAGCAACGTGCATGAAAGTTCAGGGAGCTGGCTGGACTGCAGGGTTTTCCCTGCCTGTCTGCAGAGCTGCCTGGGTGAGTTTGGCCGACGCCTTGGTTAAACCGGGTGTGTACGGCGGCCGTTCAGATGTAGCCTCTTTTGCGCACTCAAACCCATTCAGTGTAGATGCGTGTCATGCGCGCTCACAATCCAAAAACGATGTGGTAGCAGCGCGTGTTTGATGCTACTCTGTTGTTTTTTTGTGCACGTCCATGGCGCACAGCTGCGCGGACTTCCCCCTCCGGTGTTGTGTCCCGGTTCCCCCTCGGCCTGTGTCTCTCCTACTGTTTCCCACTGAGCTCTGCCTGTGTGTGTAAAAACGTCGCCTCCGAGATGTAGAATGTGTACTATAGAAGAGAAACACTACTGACTACTCAGGGCTACTGACTTGCAGGCCTATCATCAGAACCGATTGTCAGCCTCCTTTCATATTTAGGCTGAAAATCACAGGGCAGGTCAGCAGTGTAAAGCTCCAGCATGTGGGAGTATCTGAAAGTCCAGCTGTCAAGATTTTTCATTTTATATCATACCAAACACAAAAGATATGTATAAATGAAAATGATGAGCTTACAGGTAAAATAGAATATAAACAAATAAATTATTAGGCAAAAAGGTGAAATTAATTTCAATCCCGGCCTATTTGAATGTCCGGCCCCCAAGGTGTCTGTTGAGAAAGATTCTGGCCCTTCAACAAATATAGTTGATGACCCCTGCTGTACGAGTTCATAGGCCGCCGGGGAGGCGTCACAACAAACTGTCAATCATGGATACTGTAGCACTGTGTGATAGCGGTCTTTTGCTCAGACACGAAAATTAAAAGGAAGAAGAAATGATAGTGGAGCCGTTCCTGGGTCTGGTGAAGAAGACAGTCTGACTGTCTGTCCTTCACGGAGAATGTGGGGGATATTAACAGATGTGTAAACCTCAACATGTGTTCAGGCACACTGAGGAAGACGTTGTCGAAACCGGCCTGTGTGTGTTAAAGCAGAACTATGCAAGTCGGCCGGAAATAGCTCGCTCCTTCGTTGGTTTCTCTTTTTTTCCCTCTCCGGGGCTCCCCCACAGTTCTGGGAGGCACATGTCACTGTCGTAAAAAAAAAAACTTGCCGCCGCCACCACCCCCTCCACCCCCTACACGTGCTTGTGTTTACTGCTGAAGGTAGAGAGCGGTGTTTGCTAAGCAGGGAGCTAATGCTAACACGGAGCTAACGCTAATACGGCCACACACAGACAAAGACACAAAGACACAGACATACACACACATGAATAAAGGTTCCAAAACGCGAAGGCGTGTGTGTGTCATGATGTATTACATTATCTTATAAAAGATCCATGGTGTGTGTGTGTCTGTTAGCATTAGCTCCGTGTTAGCCACAAGCCGAACTTCATCAGTACAAACATTTCATGTTTCCATGGTTTCCTCCGACTTTCCGAACTCAAACCAATCACGATTCATGACATGCATGACGTCATCTGCGTTCTTATCTCGTACTGCCTTAAGCTGTTTTATTTATCACTCATTCACAAAACATAGATAGTAGTAGTGCAGTAATCATAGAAACAACAGGGTTAACATTACATTAATAATAACTGAAAAACAAATAAATGATACAGAAAATAAATAAATAAATAGAAATATTGTGCACATGAAGCACATGTTCACTGGGCGTAAACAATGCTTCAGAGCGCTCTGTCATCCTATTGGTCAACATCAAGGTTCACGCTGTAGGAGATGTCAGACTAGGCGAGGAAATAAAAAAAATTCTAACATACAGCGTCCAGCGTCGTACGCTGGTCGCCAGTTATGTCACACTACACGTCAGTTTGTTGTTCCCGATGCTCATAACCGGGCATGACGCTGGAAATGTGTCGGCCACAACGAAATCGTGTCAGTCTGTGTTACTTTAATCACACCTACGTCTCATGGAGCTCACATGTTCTGACTTCCCTGTGCAAATGACAATATACTAAAATGTCAAGTGTGACAGAAATGAACAGTTACCTGTAGTATGTACACTCTGATCAGGTAGACACCAATGAGTAGTAGAGTGGCTGCCCATCGCGCTGCATGGAATGGTGTTGACTTGTCTAGCCATGACTGATAGATCTGTTAAAATGCGCAACGAAAACAAAATGTCACCATCACACAACCATGAACAAACACTACTAAGCCTAAAGCTGTTTCACTTTCATTTTGATATTACTGAAACTGACTGAACACCCTGTGACAATGATTGGCCTAATTTCTGCCTAAATGTAAAGGAAAATATTGTTATGTGAATATGTGTTATTCCATGAAGCCTTGTCTTTCCCTGCTTGACTGACAAAAAAAAAATCATTGGATAAAATGACGCCAACTTGTCACTTACAATCAGAATGTAGTGATGGCAGTTTTAAAAGACTAATGCCACCTCTGAAAACAAAAGTTACGGAAAGACACTACAGAATGATAATGTTGACTATAAAGAAAAGAGGAATATGTGAAGGAAAGTGAAAGTAAAATGTTTCAATCGAAAACCTAAAGATATCCCTGCAGTTTATCTGTTTCTTTGATTTAACTACAATTACTGGCAAATATTTCCTGTGAGTGTTGAATGTTATCTTTGTGTCTATGATAATTTAAGCAACTTGATGTGCACTGTGATACCAGGTGCAGCATTACACAAGCATTTCAGGAAAAAAAATGCTACTGGCCTAGCTAAATTCATTCACTAAGTGACTTCAGTCACGATCAGTTGAATCATACAACATGATCATCATACAATTTGTCATTTAGGACAAGGTATCAAATGTTTTATTCTTAATAATGCAAATGATGTGTATGATATAAGCAATGGACATGTTACCTGTCCAACCCGTGTGAAGAAGGCAGCAACTACAGATGGTTTCCCATGGATTGACTCCCCAACACTGTCCCCTTCTGACATTCTAGAAGTGAAGATACGTGTTGATTAGTAATGCATACAGATAAAAGTTACCCAACTTGATTGACTGGAATAGACTACGTAAAATGTAGGGGCAGTATCATCATCGAAGATGTAGTTCCCTGTTCGTTTCACTCTCATTTGAAAGAGCAATGTGTTGAGCTGCTACACAGCTTTCGCTGTGAGACAAGATATACAACTTCTTTTATAATCCATAATACTGTTCAACAACAAATAGGAATACAAATCAAACAGATTTATTAACATAAATATAAAATTATTTTTAGATAACAAAGACCCTTCAGAAATACACTATATGGTATTAGGTGTTAAAGTAATCTACATTTCTGCAAGGCTTTTTCAACATACCGGTAATCAAAAAGCCCATGTAGTTTTGAAAGGGATTATAGGTGTTTAAGGTCATTAAAGCCATAAAGATAGAAACATGACATGGTATCAAAGCTCTAATGCTGAAAGTAGTCCCAAAAATAGATGAAACAGTAGAAGAGGTCAATGTTATTCCTGTCTCTACATATTAGTAGTTTTGTTCACAATTCCTTTTGCCAGCTTTTCACTAAAGGTACGGGCAAAACAATCAATTTGCTAAATCTAGGTAGGCTAATAGGGGAATGCACTCAGATTTGTGACCATTGTTTATTTTTCATGATTAGCCAATTCCAGCTGTGAAGAGCATTACTCCCGTGCCATCCTCTGTGTCATATATTGTTTTGGTTAAAAAATAAAAATAAAAAATGTTTTTTAATGGAGTGGACATGGTGTTGACTGCCAATACTTGCCCGGTCGACTTGACTAGTGCCCAGAAAGATCAGAATGATATTTGTGTTAATTGCTGACATAAAGGAAATGGGGTAGAGAACACAGACAAACCATCGAAATCTGATAACGACTCTGTTACACTTAACAATATTGCTTCTCCCTTTGCACCCTTTACCCTTTAACTTATCAAAAATCCATTGAATTGATAACGACACGATCGTGAATATTCTGGGTAAAAACTGATAGCTGAATGTTTGCGTTACCGTTTGAGGTCACGTAACACACAATTGAATCCTGACTGTGCTATGTTGAGGTTGCGAGTACAGTGCAATTTAAACATGAATGAACACGTATTTCATCTTAACAAAAACGCAGGACCGTGTTGAATTGTTCGAGGTTGTTGCTTTGCTAACGTTAGCTGCCTCCCTAGCTAACAACGTTAGGCGTCCGGGAAGCTAGCTAAACCGCAATATTATCAAAACAGACGCTCTGGAGAAAACTATAACGTGGCTGCGATAGAAATAGATGATGCAGTAGTGGTTCCTGTCGCTTCTTCGGTGATATTGTTTTGAGAATACTCACGATAGCTTACAAATTAGCCGTATGAATTGCTAACAAGCTACCCAAATGTACCTTGCCCTTTGGCCCAAATTGCAGTTGCTCTGGGTTGTGTAGTTTTAGTAAAGCCTCAGTTGTCCCCTGTCGGCCGTTAAAAGGATTCATGCAACTACAATTCCCAAAATCCGAGCGTATAAACCTAGCAAAATCAAATGTAGTCCACGACTCGTTTTATCTCCATTTCAAATAATGTGCCTAAGGAAAATATTGAACTACAAGTACCAGCAATGAATTCGATAGTTTGACAACTCACTTCCGGTGATACGATATTACGGTGCCAAAGGCTCTACAGCTAACCAGCTAGCCAAATTACAAACTAAACTCTTGTAGCCACATCAGTTTTCACAGAACGAATCAGTCCCTTTTCAGTTTGTACCTCAATATTTCGTTATATCTCTAAGTCTCCTTGTTGTTTTTGCAACTGCGGTGAAAATAATCAATGACGGTCCTTCCTTACCTGATACAGCCGCTGTTGTCACTACCCGGCACTACCTAGCTAGCTAAACTAGCCACCTCTCGTGCAAACCGGAGTGAACACGTCAGTACTTCCGCGAGGACTCGACGGAAAGGCAGAATAATCGATCTCCGAAAGCAACGAACCACTGAGTGTCGACCACCATGGTGTCGGCAAGACAGGACATGAAAGAACCATAATGGGTTTCAGCTTGAGTAAAACATATAAAGAAAAAAAAAAACTTTTTGTTTGATGTCTTATTAGATGTAAGGCCAGCTCCACGAATATTAGGCCTACGTGTCATTCTACATGAGACCTAGAGTGATACATTTAGACATAATTAAAGTGCGACATTAAAGGAAGGTAAACCTCAATATTTTAATAATTAATTCCACAATTTTGAGAAACAACACTGAAGTTAACAACCTCAGAAACTACTTGACATTGATGAACAGCAACTGTTACAAAGGTACACGTCTTGATAATCTTTATAAAACTGATAGAAAAAAAATATCAAAACAAAATAGCCTACTATTATTATTTACATTCTGGTTATGCATAATACTGATCATAAGCACAAATAACCCAATTTGTATTTCCTTTTAAAACATTAAAGTGCTATTTCTTTGACCAGTTGGCGGTAGGTGGGTGAAATGTTTGTAAGTAAGAAGCCTTTATAAAATGACTCTAAATCAGGTTACAGATTATTGTCATGGTACAAAGTCGAGTACTACAAACAATTTTGACACCATACAAAAACGGCAACATGACTAATTGTGCTGGATGACAAACTAGGAATAAAGCTGGAATGTTGCTATTAAATATCCACAAACAAGTGCCATGGAAACATACACTACATACACAACTAGCTAATCAATATATGATGACCTTGCCCTGCAAGGTTTTTTTTCGAAATACACAGAGAAGGAGAACAATGCTATGGTTTTGCCTCATGTCTAGAATTCTTATAATACTGTTTTAGATATCTTGTCTCTCAGTTGTTTAGCAGTGGGTTTCTACACAAGATTAACACAGTATTTCCCATATCTTGAAAAGAAAAAGACAAAACAAAACTTGAGTTCTAACTAATTACTTTGATTTCCATTATGAGTTTTCATGAATACACACTACCATAGCCCATTAAATAACTTTGAACAATGGATTGGTAAGGGCATACTGAACTACATGTCATTGCATTATCATGCCCAAAGATACATGACCATGTGTTCCCAACAGAGTGAGTTTGATTTATCATTCAACGCTTTACATTTGGTTCAAACAGGACACCCTTTTGAATCTAAATACCCACTTTCAATCACATCTAGTCTAAACATTTACAAGATACAGTATATACAATTATACATGGTGGAAAACTGAAGAAACAATAAATAATTCAGCTGAGAACTAGTTTTATGATAAAATCAAATTGAAACTAAAGTGAAATGGCGATATGTCTAATTTGACATTTGTGCGATTGTACAATTACTATACTCACCATAAATGTTTAGTGGATATAGAAAAATGTGTCATCTATTATTCCACTGGGAGACCAAACAACATCCCATTTTCTGGAATAATGAATATTTTCCTCTTTAAACATGGACTTATTAGAGTCCCAGACAGAACAGCCCAAACCATGCAAGTATTGATTAGCGCTGCATTCCTTGATAATGTTATAGTTACATGGTATTTGCTAAGTAGACTCGATACATCCTTTGGGGTATCTCACAGTCAATCATTGCAACTGAACACATGTTTAAGCACAAAATTCGGACTGCACAGGAAAGTGCAATAACACACTGAAAATGTCCCATATAACTTGATTCTCTGCAAAATCACTGACTGAGTTTTGACAGCAACACATAACAGCACTTTTAAAGAACATATCCATTGGCTTTACTCTGTAAATCTGTTTGTAATAATGAGTTTGCCAAAATGGTCCCAAGATAATTTTTGGGCTCAGTGAACGTCACTTTCCATAAACTCCTCCTTGATGGAGTGCTTGTTCCGTGACATCTTGCAGTCAGGCATGTCAAAACCAAAGTCAGCCCATTCGTCAGCAGAAGTGGCCATTCCTGATGGCCCAACAACGCCGGGCCGATTAGGGATAGTGATGGTGTGGCGGACACGAAAGTGCACAGCCTCCATGACGCGCTGACGTTGCAGTTCCCCACCAGCGGCCCCAATTGCTGCCATTGCAGAGGCGGCCATGTTGCTGCTGGAGCGAAGAAGCTGCTGGCCATGGTAGTCGTGGTGATGAGTAGAGTTTGGCAGCTGGATGGGAGCTCCTTGTTTCATGTCCTGCAGACCTCGCCAGATGACAAGGCGTGACTGCTCTGGTATCTTTAGTGCATCTAAATCCTGAAGAGGGTACAAATAGACACAGTGTAAGAATCACAAATGGTCAAAACATCCATGGTAGCCTACTTTTAATAAGACTAGGCCAAATTATTTTGACATTCAAATGCTTTTTTAGAAGCCTTTTCTGGGCAACTTTTACTGTTATTAGTTATACTTTTCAAATTCTGATTCCCAATTTGAGTGAGATTTTGAGTGCAGTAACAGAGTAATTACCTCCATGGAGAGAGTCTGAAGATGGTAGAGAGACTGGAGTCCCTGGGAGGTGAAGTACTCAATGAGGTTCTGACAGCCCAGACTGGTAAGAAAACTGCATGGGGAGAAAAGCAGGGCTGCTTAGACTGCCATCAGACCACAGCTACAAGGCTAAAAGTCAGACTAATATTTAAAAAGCAACTTCATTAACACTGATGAGCATGCACTTGTACTTGAGTGGAACAACTAATATCTTAGCTTTATTATTAGGCAAAACATTTTCTTTAGACATCAATGAATATAAAAGCATGTCAATGCTGTTATATCACATATCATTATCTCACTGTCTTCACAAGCTATTATTAGTTTATTTTAAAACTGAGTGAAAGATTTATGGCCTAGATTAACCTCAAGGGAAGAGGAACTATACATCTTTATAGATGCACTGGCAGTAAAACCATGAACATGCATTTATATTAATGATTCATAAGGCCGTTATAGTTTTGGTGAAGAATCTTTATTATAAATACATGAAATGTTTAAGTTTTGGCAGCATACAATGTAATCGAAAAAGAAGCTAACTGTACAATCTAGCTGTAAAATAAACATAACGGTCTATAAAATGAAAAGATGGACATGTTTGCTGTATCAAAAGTGTTAAATTTCTATTTGTAAAGTCCAAGTTTAAACAATTACAGTGACACGCTGTCTTAGAAAAAAAATAAAAATAAAAACAGTTTTAAATTAAATAGAACTTAAACAATGGAAATTTCTTTTGAAGAAAATCTGCTATAGTGCATTGCAAAAGTACATGTAGGGCTGTCCACACAGTGACAGTGTGAATGATTTTAGATGCAAGTGTTTGACACACAGTTTGGGCTTTTACGTGACATAACAAACCCTCTGGCAGCCTTAGTAGAAGTCTACAACTCTTGAGCAGCTTGACTGTTTGAGCAGAGTAAATAGACATGATCAACACATCTTAACATATGCAACTAGTAATAGGGAGCCTGGGTAGGAAAACCAGTTGCAATCAGCCAGCTAACAAAGACACAGACACTTCTTATCTTGCGCTAGTAGAAGCAGAACATTTACATCAAAGTGGCCAAAATTTGGAAGCAAACAAATGAAAACACTTGACTTAACCTACTCCTATTCCTATAAAACAACCATAGCACGCAATGCTCTTTTTCCAGTTTAGCTGTATTATAAATAAACATCAATGCCATAGAGCTGTTACCTCAGTAGACCCTCTATAGCACCAGCCACGGTTGCTGGATATTTGTCATGTAATTGCTATTACAGAGCAGCCATAGTCATATCAAACTGTCTGTATAACACAGTTTCATCTAGATACATTTCACTGCGAAAGTGAACTGTTCCAAAACAAAGAAAAAAACAGTTTGACCAAATCTGTACGAACTTGGCCAAGCAAAGTAATTAGTGGCATCAACATGGCACCCATTCAAGATTAACCTAGTAAGTACATTTGATTGTCTGTGGCTTTTTTGCAGGAGAATAAAGGAGTGTCATTGCAGGGTGAGGTACCTGACAAGGCTGGGGTCAGGGTTATATGGAGGGGGTGGGCTGCAGTGGGAGGCAGACACTATAGTCTGATTGCTGTGACCACCGTTCATATCACCATTGGCCTGCATGTGGTGGCTGTTCAGCATGTTTGAACCTGTGAGAAAGGGATGAGGCGGTCAACAAAATAATCAAGAGTGAAACAGCACAAAGAACTGTACCATAGTGTTGAAAAAAGGATTAATCGCATGAAAAACGTCATGAGTGCATTTATTTAGATTTTGATTACATACTGTATATAATAGAGTGGGCACTCACCCATATGGGCAATGGAGGTGGGGGCAGAGTGGTGGTGCTGGGGCTGCTGCCCCACCAGCTGGTTGACTGAGGGTGGTTTGTTGAGGCCTCCATGGCCATGAAGCTTGTTCATGTTGGACAGTGGTGAGTACGAGGAGGGGGATGCTATATGACTCCTAGAGAAAAGAGGACAGTAAGCCAGGAGGTTAGTGGAGTGGGGCTGTCTGTGTGTTATAGTGTGTGTGCAAATTACTTCACAACAGCTTTATGATCATGATGTAGGCTACATGTCCCAGTCTCAAACTCACGGTCTCTGCAGCAACTGCTGCTGTGTCTGTTGTCTGTAGGAGTCCACCAGCGACTGTGGCACCAGCTCCACCAGCTCCAAGCTGTCCTTAATCTTCATCAACAGCTCAAAGTTCTCCCTACCACGAACCTACACATCAAATCACACAAGACCATCAATCAGGGAATAGCAGCAAATAAGTAAATCCTTTAAATTTGTTCTTAGTATTTAAAACTGTGGCATTCATCTAGTTCAAATATTTCCTATGAATAATAATATTTGTTATGGCTGCATAATTGGATTGAATAAGTTAGGGGTTGAAATATAACACATTAAATGTAAAGCAGTTGTTATCTGAGACATTATACTGTAACCGTTTAATTTTTCATGTCAAGTAATCCATTAGTGAAAGACTCTTACAGGAATATAGTAAATCTCTTCTTCTCCATGCCGTCTCTTCCTCATGTTAATATTTGGACTAGGAATATTTGGCGGAATCTGTTTGAAGTCTGCAGACGACAGAAACAGAACAATAGTCAAACCAGTTTCTAATGCATTTCACAGTCTCGTTATTTTTCACCACGATCAAACAACAACCTGGAACGCTGCATTTCAACTCACTGCGTTTGCTGGCGCTGCCATTTTTGGCCACACTCTCGCTCAGGGCCTGTTGTTCCCTGAAGTGGTCCTCATCTGCTTTGCGGTCTCGGCCAGGACATGCACATATCCGACCTTCAAATGACCTTCTTCCCAAGACTTGACCACTGAAAACCATAATTCAAGACAGAGCACATACTGTAACCATCAACACTACTTAGGATGAAATGCACAGAATGTTCTCTATGTCATTTAGTTTTACTTTGGAGGAGTGCATTGAATACTTTACACCACACAATGGTACCATACTTAATATTTGTCACAGGCAGGTTACGTTTTCTGTTTCTCGTCATAATAGATTTTCACTTCCTGTTTCTGTTTTTTCTTTGACCCCTTTTCTTATTCTATATGGCCATTTCCTGCCATCATGTGGTTCCCATCCTGTGATTGTCGACCTCACCCCTAATGTATTGCACCTGTTTCTCTTTGTCTTCCCCTCCTCATGTATTTAGTCTGTGAGCTCCGTGTTTTCTGTGCTCTTTGTAGGATGGGTTAGGGTTTTCTAGCTTTTTCTCTATGTTGAACCTTGTGTGTTAATGACCAGTTTACTTTTAATTACACATTGATATAATATTTATGATTTGTATAATGTAAAAAGGGCCTTCGCCACCACCCATCCAAAACTTTAATTCCCTCCCCTTCCACATCAGATTCTTTCCGATTGTTGAGTCCTTTAAATGTCACCTCAAAACTCACTTTTTCTCCCGAGCTTTCAACTGCCCCTGATTTTAACAGTGCCTGGTTTGATTCCCTTCTTACAATTCATTATTTCATCAAAATGTCTTTTTCTGTTACGTTTATTGTCTTTTGTTGCCGTTTTGTATTCTTTGTCTTGCTGTAAAGCACTTTGCATCAATCTCGGCTATGCTATCTACTGTAAATAAAGCTGAGTTGAGTTGAGTTATTTTGCACCTGCAGTTGTTCTGTGAGTTGGTCATTTTGTAATGTTGTAATATGTACAGTTGTAAAACATTACTAAATGTATGAAACTGATGTACCCAGTGTGAGAAAAAAACAAAACAAACAAAAATACATATAAAGCCAAGCTAAATTAGTTTGAACTGTGTGTGTGACTGTAAGAATTGCTGACTTACTCTCTGGTCTCCAAAGTGATGATGATGAGGATGGGTCTCCTGTTCATACCACCCACGCAGCTGCTGTTACACATGAAGTTGTAAAGGATGGTGGTAAACTCAGTCCCCACCTGCAAAACATAATGGATTTAAGTGTTTTTTTTTATTTTCTTTTTTTTTATCTCTGTCACAGTGAGTGTGACCAATCTGCCACTAGAGGGCAGGACTGTCGCACACTTTGATGAAGCTCCATAGCTGTACTGAAAAGCACAAATGCTTCACTTCACAATCCTAAATTGGACAATTGTCATCTAAGCCTTGGAGCCCGGCAACAGTTCTTGCTCTCCTTGGTGCAAATATCAATCATAAATGTTTTGCAGAAAAGTTAGTTATTTTTCATGATTTCCCACAACCTAGGGAAATATTATGATGATGTCTGTGTGAAACTACAGGCTGGTATTCACAGTTTTTTATGATTAATAATTTATTGGCATTTGGGAGTATAACACATTATGAACATAAATGTGCGTATTCACAGTATTGTGAATGAATGGTAGTTTATGTGGTAGATTTTCCTGGTGTGACTGATTTTAGTAATAGCACAGAGGTAGAGGACAGGGTTATTTGTGGTCAAACTAGAATGGAGACCATCTCAGCAGAAGTCTGCACAAACATTAAGAAGCACCCGCTCCAACGCAGTGACATCATTGATCTGATGTGCAACTGAGCGACAGAAAACGATCACGCAAGCGTATCAACTTTTTTGTCCCCAGTGCCAAGATGTCACCCTGGGCAGTTGCCCAAGATGCCAATATCTAAATCCACCCCTGGTCACAGACATGATTTGTCACTCTTGACATTCCCAGCATCATCTCAGAAATGCTCTCTGTGGAGTGAACTTGACTGACCAATTGAGTGTCTTGACTTACATGTATAAAATACATAATATCCAGAATATTTTGTCCATGTTGAACATAGCATAGACATGAGTCCAGTATGCTGTCTCTATGATACATATATGATGATGAACTACCAACCTGTGGAGTCTCGTAGGGCACGAAGACACTCTGTCGCCCGGTGACAGGATCATCCACATACTGGCTGAGGTTGTTCCCCTCGACCCGGATCAGGTGACTGGCTGGGGCTACTTGACCTTTGTAAAGAATGATGGAGGAAAGGTGAGGATGCAGTTGGCTGATGTAATCAAAGCAAAATTCACACCACAGTTATGATTAGTAAATTATATGTCTCGTCCTCTCTCATTTCATTACCATCATTGAAGTCTCGCCCTAGTTCATGATTGGGGCAGCGTTTGACCACTTCTGTGACATGCTCTGCCTTTTTGTAAATCGGCATGGCTCTTATGATGCTGCCATGTGGAGGGGAGGATGCCAGTTTGATCTGGATTGGACATGTTTTGGCAATCTGACAGTAGAGCTTCTTCAGTAATGGGGAGTACTGCAGGGGAAAGAACACACACAGACTCAGCCACACTTTCCCAGTAGAAAACTAAACATTGTTTTTGCATTGAAATCTGAACAAACTGCAGGATATATTCTTCCGTTTTGAGCAGTTTAGGTATTTTTCAGACACTCGTGTGTGATTAATGATGTACCGAACATACTTAAGAATCAAATCTGTTACTTTTTGAGCAAATATAAAATAATACCTTCACATTTACATTTGCTAAGCAATAGAAAGATTAAACACAATACATTAGACATAAAGATTTTCCCACAACAGACATCAAAGCAAAAATAAGGGACGTGGACAAATACAATGTGATGATAAAATAGTACAGTAGCTGCAGGCCACTGTAATCATTGTATAAAATCATGACTGTGTGACCTTTTGGAAAAGAGAAAGGGAAAATACATGACTGTAAAACACTCAGCTGTAAAATGGGTCATCTGTCTTGTAAGTGTAATCATTTGTGTTAGAATGAGTCAAGTCGTAGGCTGATTTCACTTGGGTCGCTAAAGTCAGAAAATGTGTTGAGCTCGGTCTCGAATCAGTCTATGGCGATTTGCACATGCGCATTCATGTGTACATGTTTAAATATGCTTCCTCAGATGCATCAAAAGACACTGGGACAAGGGAAGGAAAAGCCTTAACATGCCCCAACACAATCACAAAATCTCAAAAATCTTCCCTGTGGAAATTAAACTGGGACCTTCCAGGAAAAAAAACGAGAAGACAGTTGTCCTGTGTGGGCTTGTTATGATGAGCAAATGCAACAATGCACCTTATGGCAGAAGAAGACAGCCTAGTAATCTATAACCCTAACCCTTTTGAATTTCTCTGTCATTTTCCCTTTTTGTATTTGATAGGTGAGGGGGACAAAGCACACAGAAAGAAAAAACAGGGCAGAGATAATCCTATGAACAGCTGTACTCTACTTATGGTCTATCTTGAATGTTGGGGTAACCAGAGGCACTTCAAGCATTAATCATTAGATATTATTTCAAGGAAATTTCAGTTGAAGGTCGAATTATAAAGTCATATTTTTAAGTTTCTTCAGTGTAAGCTTATTAACAGGAGGTGATGTGGATTTTGGAAAATTAAGCCATTTTGTTGGAAGGGTATCTAAGTGTTTTGGGAAGTTTAATACCCCTTTATTCTTGATCAGGGTCAGTGTCAGGTTTTCTTTCTGTGGAATTAATTTTCTTCCCTGTCTTTCATGAGTGTCCTATATTGGTGGTATACTTCTTTAACCCCATGTTACATCATGTGTGTGCCTCTTATCACCACTGTTCTTTGAAAAAACACTTTTTTTTAATGTCCCTGCCTTTTATTTGTAAACCATATCTCTGCCCCTCATGCAGATCATTCGTTGATATTGATTACTATTTACTTTTCTGTGTGGACCCTTGGACTTTGATCCCTCTGTGCTGCACCAGGATACAACATGCAAGATTTTCTATTGCAGAAATATCAGCTTTATTTTATTTTATTTAATGTAATGACTATTTTTTTTTAAATTCCCACTGAGCATCAAGACTCTTTAATTTACTACTTAGATTCCTTGTTGTGACAGCGTTACTAAACCCCAGCGCAACCACACACACACACACACACACACACACACACACACACACACACACACACACACACACACACACACACACACACACACACACACACACACACACACACACACACACACACACTTTGCAGACTCGTTCTCACACACTCATACTCACATGCCCTTAGCCATGAGCACTTCCCTGAGGGCAATGGAAATACCTACGCACCACATTACCTTTTCCCAACTAGATTTCGCTGACAAGTTTCAACAGACCATCCATACCATGAATAAATAATTTGCAACAACCAGACATCTTACTTTCAGACCTGAGCACCTACTGTCTTATATCAGAATATGAGCCATTCAGCACAATCACAACTGATTTTTTTTTTTTACTTTTAGCACTGGACAACACCAACATAGACACTGTGGTTTAAAGTCTAAGCAAGTGCAGAAAAATAACTCATTCATAGTCATGGTGGTTTACTGGCTTGGGGTGCAAATGGCAGCAGACTGACTCTACTGCACATATCCTACACCGCTGACAGATATATCCATGCAGCTACATAAGGCCACACAATGATCTTTAACATTTGACCAAAAAAAATGTATGGACCTGTGAGTGAATCAGTCACTCACCCACTCAACTACTGCAGGTTTACTGAAGAAAAACATTGTGTGTTCCAGGGGATACTGAAGAAGACCGTATAGTGTCACACAAATATATTGATCTAAGTTGACATAGTGACATCACATATGCAGCTAATGTACCAGTGGGTGTAACCAGCTTTTTTTGCAACAGATCTTCTTTTGGTTTTATGTTTTGGTCATCCCTGGTGTTTTCTTCTAAATCATATTTGGTAGTCAGTGACAATCCCATGTCTATTCTAAAAACCTGTCAGCATCGTATAACTTATAGTATTATAGGGGACCATTGTATTGTGGTTTCATACATTTGTACATAATGTGTTCAAATGTCTCGGAGTGCATGAAAAAGTCGTAAATTATGTGTGTTTCAGTCTTCAGGGATGAGAGATGTCTGAACTCATCCAGTACACAGACAAGTGTGCACTTGCAACGAAGATGCCTCAGCATGCACACATGAATTTGTGAGTTCAGCTCAATTCCTTATTGTCAGAAGCTAAGCCTTAATAAAAGGAATGACAATATCTCATGCGTTCTGACAAGAGATGCTAAGAGATGGATAATCTGGGCTTAGTTTCAAGACAGAGAGGGGGTGAAAAAAATGGAGAGGAAGGAGAAAATGATGGAGAGAAAACAGGCAGTAGATTGCAGACATTATTTACTTAGTCAATGAGCTGGAAAAAAAATCTTCAAGGTGAGTGAGAAAAGTATATTAAAAAAGGGAAGAAGAAAAAAATGGTTACAATCTGACCAAATGATAAATCTTCATAAATGTTTACATAATGCTAGAATTTCTGTTTTACCACTAAAATTATAATGCAGTTTGATAAATACCGGTAAGACACCTGTGCTCATTCTATTATCTCTGAAACAGACCTTTCCAGCATTTCATCCAAACTCCCGACTCACTTGTCGGCTTTTAATGTCATAGCATAAATTGATCCATTATTCAGTCATCTTTTCATCCATCCATCCATCCACCCATCCCTGCCTCTACACAGTAGACCAGTGGAGGCAGGTCCTGACAGGCTCCTGGAGACAGGGTGATAATTGTCAGACTGTCAACCATATACACAAGCAACAACTTGCCCGCCACAAATTCACTTAACTGTCCAAATATCAAATATGTTTATGCACACACACACACATACACACATACACACAGAGCTGACTTACTAAGCCTGCTTTCTAATCAGTCTGTAATTATTTTGGTTTCAAATCAGCATAGAAAATTGCACTTTCTTCAGCATTAAAGTAATTGCTGTTTGTCTTGATCAGACTTTGGGAAAGAAGCAAAGATATACTGTATAGACAGGTTTTTTCGTTTTCTCAATAGCAGCTTGGCTCTCTGCAGTTTGAAATATTTCCATGGGATAAATGATGAGTTAGACCTAACATTTGTTTTCAATGCTTGCTTTGTTACAAATGACAATAAGTGGGAAATTCACAGGAAATGTTCCCATATTTTTTCACCTTACAGTAAGTAAAGAGTTACAGTAGGGTTGGGAGAAACACTTGTGAAAATAATGATTTTATACATAATGTAGGAAGTAAAAGAAAGCTGAATAGTTTCCTATTGACTGCTGTTCCTTTTGCAGTACTGGCACAGTCCATGGGGATTGTAAAAGTTCAGTCTTTCTGACAACATGACATATACACAGTGTTAGATGGAGTGTTATTGGACACACAGCAGAATACAGCGGTGTTAAATGTCCTGCTTTCCTGGATTTATGGGGTCCAGCCCAGACCATTTCCTGACCAGGAACATGTACACTGTTGTACAGGACTGCACTTAGTTAAGATATCAGTCCTGGAGGCACTCCATTTACCTGAAGGACTAAAATGCTCTTGCTCCAGATATAGAAATTAGTCGTGCAAACTTATATTGATATGGACAACTTCATGTGTTTGCTTGTTGACATCTGGGCACTAAATGTCCTCAGAAGAGGGAAAATGCGAGTGAGTGTATTTTCTCAGGTCAGATGCTCATCCAGCAGTGATGTGGCTGAGGATGATGCATGGCGGAAGGAGGGGTAGGACGCATTGTGTGGGGCATGTTGGGACCTGTGTGGTAACGGAGAGAGAGAGGCTAATAGCTGGGAAGAGCAGCTTCTGACAAGCCGCCGTGTAGTGCATGCTCAAGCCTGCACCCCACCACATCAACCCCTCCTCTCTTGACACATACTGTACGTGCACACGTGCACAAACACACACAGACACACACACACACTGACATAAACTGAAGTCTGAGTGCATGGAAAGAGGTCTTATTATTTGAAAAGGCGGAGGTGTTAGATCTCATTTCCAGCCACAGTGACGCTTGCTTGTGTCCAAGCCAAGGAATCATCTTCAAGGCGCGAGAGTGCTGCAGAGTTTGATGAGACAGAAGGAGGGCGGGAGGATTACCAGACTACCTTAACATAGGCTTGGATGGATTTACTGTATGTGGAAACACTATGAAATATGAGAATAAGTATTGTGTTCTGATCTCATCTGTTGTCTTGTTTTCTGTCTCTGGTGAAGCAGATGCAGACTGACTTGGTAGCCAGCTGTGTGCAGCCGCAAGTTTCACCTGTCAATCATTCAGTTGCTAACCAAGAAAGGAGAATTTCACAAAAAAAAATGCTTTGTGCAAGAGTCAAGTACCTCTCTCATAATCACTGCATGCCGCCCTCTCTTAGTGGGTGGTGGCAGGGTGGGGAGAGGGGCAGTGAGGTAACTGATTATAGTCAATATGCCCCTATGGGATTTGGCATTCCCCACTGCCTGAGGCCATAAGAAAATAGCAAGAAACACAGAGACTGTTGACTCCTTCATTCAAACAATGTGACTCAGTCTCGTCCAGATGCTCATGATTTATTTCCATGCATGTTCAAACCTGGATTTTCTGTTGAATTTAGCAATAATACACACACACATAGCCTACATTAGCATGCAGATTGCACACACACATGCACACACACAAGACGCCAATCCTCATGCAACCTTCGTCTTATTTTGGGGGGAATCCCCTCACATTAGCAAAAACATCTTTATTCCATGAGGCTTTAACTTAATCTGTTATTTTGAGAACTAACATTTTGAAAATCCTCAAATGTAGTCTGGCAAACATGCACTTGGTTTTCTTTTTTTCTTCTTCCTTATTTAGTTTTTCTGTTAAACATGTTGCATGCTGCCATTTCTATTTGAAAGGACACATTTTCTTCCATGCTTTTGCGATTTACAGAAACAGCCAAACAAAGGCAGTCAGTGACATCATAAATCACCTTAAAGGATCAAATATAATCATCTCACACATTAAAACGTTTTTTGTTCCATAGCCGCTGTATAATAACAGTTAAACACATCGTCTCATACTTTGTCAATCTTATAATCAGGTTTGCAAGATGAAAACAAAGCATATAGTAAAATCCATCAAGGTGTGAGCAATCACCCCGTCTCTCTCATTCTAATCCCTCCTGTTTAAGTGCAGCAGAGACTTCTGAATAATCACAGGTTTCCTCTATCACAGTCCTCTTTCTGCTGCCTCATCTTCTGTATAATAAGTTGCGCGCCAGTCAAAAACTCTTACACACTCTAACAGGTTTTAACTGCTCAGGCAGGAAGAATCAAAGCTTCTTTGCTGATAAATCTGGGGTCTCTCACCAAGAGATGTAGTGAGTAGAACAACTAAATTGTATTTGGGATTCAGCTGTCTTCTTTGATATCAAGATATTAGGAAGAATTAACAAACCAATGGGAGAGTGAAGCAGGTTAATTTGACACCACACAGGTTGAAACAGGTTCCTGACATGTTTTAGGATTTCATTTCATTGCAGTAACTTCTTGGATAAAACAAAGTCATATTTTCATCCTATATTGGTTCTCTTTGTTTCTATGAATGCAATGAGTCAGAGAATGGAAGTGAGAGAAAAGAGATGACAGACATATTTGAGGGGAGGCGAGGGGAGAAACTTTAGGCGCCAGAGGTGACAGACGTGAGTGTGTGTTAAGACCAGAGAAAGAAAGAAAAAAAGGAGCAGGTCAAAGACCACTGCTCTAATGTCCAAAGGGGGGATCTTCTTACATCACTGAAGGCTGAGTAAAACATCCCAACACGCATGGTTAAATCCAGCAAACACAGCCACGGAGGAGCCCCTCAGTCAATCACACAGAGACAGTCTCAGACCTGAACACACACACACACACACACACACGCACACACACACACACACACACACACACTGAGGGAAGTGCAGTCTTGTTTCTCTTGTTTCAGGGAGGTCAACTGTGTGACAGTCGGAGGTGACACCTTTCCAGCAAGAGACTTCTCACTAGGTCATGACAAATTACACAGCTCCCATTTCACCTGTCTCTCTCAACACCAAGGAAGTTGTGTGTGAAGTCTTTCCCCAAGTTCCTTAGTTCAGATTCTTTTGATTTGTGTATTTTTTACCCAATGTGTTTATCATCTTATCACCTCCCAAAAGTTAACAGCAGATAAATGATGATAAAAATAAATAAGTCAGTAACTCTGACTATGAAACAACAGGCAACACCAACCACACTAAACGTGTCATGTATGGACTAAGACATGACATACTAGTGTAGTGTTACGATCATTATTGCAAAGTGTCAATGCTGCATTGATCTCCTATATTATCTAGAGATGCAACATATCACACTCACTAAAAATACGTATATCTCTATATAGAGATATATATATATATATATTATATATAGATATAAAAGGAGCCTCAGCCACACACCAAACCATGCCTGCTGCATTCATTACATTAGGTGTGATTAAATAAGGTGAGAAGAAGACAAGGTGAATCACTGAATGATGCACTACTTTCTCTTGCAGGTGACACGCCTGTGTACATGTGCTGACTTGAATAACTGTGTGTATGTGAGAGAGTGTCTTTGTGCACACATTTATTTGTGGGCAATACAGTTACTTATTGAGTGATTCTGATACAAAAGACAGAGAAACACACTCGTGTATACAGACACAAACACACACACACACACAGCACGTCAAAGCCAAGAAAGTGTGTGTACTCACGGTCCATGTGGCAGACTTGGCTGTGCTGGACTGCTGGAAGGACACCTGAAAGGTGTGCGGTCCGGGGTAGTCGGTGTTGGAGGGGATGGCTGGGGCAGGCGACAGGCCCTCGAAGGTGGAGTTGGGCTGGGAGTAGGGTGAGGGGGTGGGCACGGCCGACGAGGAGGCGTTCTCGGAGCTGTAGGGGCTGGCGGACGTTGCACGGCTCCCCAGGCTCTCCATGCTGCTGCTCAGCAAGTTGTACTGGGACTGGGGAGAAAAGAAGACAGAGAAGAATGAGGGAGTCGAAGGAGGGAGGAGGGAGACGGAGGGAGGACACAGGTAGAAGTGTCAGAGAGACAGGGGATTGAAGGCTTGGAGGGAGGTCGGATTACACTGGGAAGGGAGAGTTGTGCGTAGTGTGTGAGTGAGTGTGTGTGTGTGTGTGTGTGTGTGTGTGTGTGTGTGTGTGTGTGTGTGTGTGTGTGTGTGTGTGTGTGTGTGTGTGTGTGTGTGTGTGTGTGTGTGTGTGTGTGTGTGTGTGTGTGTGTGTGTGTGTGTGTGTGTGTGTGTGTGAGTGTGTGTGTGATGCTGGATGTGTGTGGGCACATGAGTAACTGTTAAGGTACAGTAGGTATCCACAATCAATGCTGAGCACTTTTTCTGTGACTTTTTACAAAGAAAGACGATAAAATCACCACAAACTCATGACAACAAACTTGAGTGTTTGTGTGCATGTGTGTGTGTGTGTGAGTGTGTGTGAGTAGCGGTTGCAGTGAGGTTTTCACAGTAGCCTCCTCGGGGCTATGTGAGGAGAGTTGTAAAACACAGGCATAATCTCTGCTCAGCCTAATTGCCTGCCATTCCCCTCTTGTCCTCTGCACTGTGTTTGAAGACAGGGAAGATTTGTTGCTCTGAGGTGGGTGAGTCCTTCATATTTCAGTCCAGCTAATTTTGATTCAGCAAGAGAAACGAACAGCCAAGTACTGACATGAAAACCAAAGAAATAATGTAGATTATTAAAGATGCCAGATTTTTATGGTACTGCTTGTACCATACATATGTGTGTCAAGTAACAAGTGACAAAGATTTGCAAGTTCACACTGGAATAGTAACAACATAAAAATCCTGATGCACACACAGTCACCCCAGGAGTTGAAAAAGACTAAATCTTTACCTTCTTTTTCACGTAATACATCCTTTAGTGCTTTGGTCTCATTTGTCCACTCCTCAGTTAGAAACGTCCACAGACAGTAAAGCAAAACAGTGCTGGACCATAGCCTAACCAGAGAGTTCAAGTGATGTGTGCTTCAATGGACACACCATACACTCTCTCACTCAGTCACTCACTCAGACACACATGCAGACACATTTACAGTCAGGACAGGGAAAAAGGTGTAGACTGGTGTGGAGAGAGAGGAATCATAGACTGACACAACGGGAGACAAGGAGAGAGGTAAAGAGGGATGGGAACCCAAAAAATTGTACCACGTTCTAATTATGGCATGCCCGGACATATACGGCAATGCCGGGGTGCATGTACACACATGCTCCAAAACACCTTGTGAAGGCCTGCACTAAGTAAACACTGTCTGGTCTGAGAGAGGGAGAGAGAGAGAGAGAGAGAGAGAGAGAGAGAGAGAGAGAGAGAGAGAGAGAGAGAGAGAGAGAGAGAGAGAGAGAGAGAGAGAGAGAGAGAGAGAGAGAGATGAAAAAAGGAAAACACATAAAGGAACAAGAGTTCAAAGGTCAGACCTCCTCCCCCATTTAGGCTATTGTATATCAATATCAACAGTTTGGCAGAATATTTTCACAAACACGCTGTAACACCGCTGGACACTGAAATGAATTGATACAGGCTGAAAATTATCTAATAAAAGTTTTTTGGGTGTTTTGATCAAATCCACCAAAGCACACACATACAATTATTTAACAAATAATCTGTGGTATTTTGGGTGGATTTAAATATTAAGCAGAAAAGGCCAATGAAAGATAGTGCATCCAGAAAAGAGAGAATGTTGTATTAAGAGTAAAAACACCAATGGTATCTCATTTAGACAGGTAGTGCTGGAACTTTTCATTTCCTCATTAGTTTCTTTTCGTGGTCTTTTTTTCACACTGAGATCAATGCTCCACTGCTCTGATTTGTGTGTTCAAGTTAAGTAAACCGCTAAAACACACACAAAAACTCACAATAAACACACAATGTGCTTCAATGCCATGGTTGATCAGATGAAAGCAATCAGTCAATGTTTTATGTAAACTGTGTTCTATGTAAAATAAAGATGCAAATTCATGCAAGTTTGATTCTGATCAATAACAGATTAAAAACAACAAATAAAAAATAGCTATTTGCTTGTTTACACTCTAGAAATACAGCCTCAAATAAGTGGCAAGAGTCCCTTGATGAATCATGCGCACCAAGTGTAGATCTGAAATTCTGAGTTCATTCATGGGAGTTAATCAACAGGAAATCTGTTGGAAATTATAAGAAAATAAATTAATCATTTCAGTTGTTTCTGAGTAATTGCCTCACTTGGAGTGGTTTTAATGTTGGTTTGTTTTTTGCTTTTGTAATATACACGGTTGCCCATCAAGTTCAAATAATTTTGTTACAGACACATTCCTCTTTTTATTCCTATCATAAGGTTAATTGTGGATTAATTTTCACAGTGATATATTTGGAAGAAATTGATTAGAGTTTTTAGATCGGTATACACCTTTCTATCAAGAATAGATAACATTGTCTCAAGCATTTCATGAAAAAAGGTAAAATATTCTATACCAACTTTATGGACAACCGTGTCTCACAGGTTAGTGAATATCTTATAATAGGACAATTCTTATACTGTATCTTGTAATATTTATTTAATATTTAATTTAAGAAAATAATAAGCATATTGATTTATTTTTTAAAAAATGTGTTGAGGCAGCCTTGATCATAAATGCCTCAAATGTAGCAGTAAAAAGAAGGATAGCTGTAGCATTGATGAGATTCAAACGCGTTCTCCCTCATGAAATAAATATGATTTCAATCTGTTTCTAGGCAGATGTGCTGGTGCTGATGTCCTTTTTCTTGTGATAGGTGAATGAAAGACTCATTCTGTCCTCCTGACTTCCCTTCATTGAGCAGAGAGTCAAAAGGGGCTTTATAGCCACAAGGAAAGCCCAGGTGTATGCGTCAACAACAGAAAACACTTTACACACACACGCAGGCACGCACACTGTCACACAGACACAGGTGTGCTTGGTCTTAATACCTAAACTTGATCCGCAACAAGTTGAAACAGAGCTAAAACCTCTGCTGCCACTGTGTGAGCAACTGTGTGTGTGTGTGTGTGTGTGTATGTTCGCTTTCCCATCTTCCCATCCCAATAGACACTGATGTCCCCTATGGGCAGTCATCCTGGTAGCTGCCACTCAAAACCCAGCTTTAAAGGCTAAGAACATTTAAAAACGCAGATAAGCCAGCCACAACAACACTCACTTGTCAGGGTGAGTGAAACATAATGAGCTGTGGATAGAGGGTATCAACACGCTAATGACCTCTGTTTATAGTCATTAATGACATAAACTGAACCTTAGTTTTATCAAACAACACAGGGACTTTTACCACCACAGATCTGCCCGTATCATAAAAAACAACAACTTGACAAAATAAAAAGTTAGGCTACATAAATGAAAGACACGGCATCATGTGAACACCAATGCAAGTCTAAACAACTCCGGCTATGTTAAACAGAGGTGAAGTTGAGGGGAGGTAAACTATGGAGACATTTGTAAGAAGGATGCCCCCTGTTGGCAATATTGGAAAAGGTTCAAGAAGAAAAACAAATCATTCTCAAGAGGTCCATTCATGCTAACTTGTACAATTTATTTATTTTCTTCATCAAGTTAACATTATATTAATTCTATTAATATTTCAAATTAATGTCATATTAAGGAAAACTAAAATTCATTGTACCATGAGGTTGGATCCAAACATGCCTGAGGTTTGGGCCACCATTATTAACAACAATCAACTAACCCTGTAACACTACATTACACATCAGTCTGCTTTCATTCATAAAGTCACAAATTCAAGTAAGCAAGTAAGAACAAATGTCCTGGTTTAAAATATCAGCACACCCTCAAACAGCATGGTCAGTCATCCTGAGCTCATCAACACTATGAATGATAAAATACTAGAGGTTTTGCAGTCTTTACATGAATCATCTCCACTACCAGATCAGTCCAACAACATTTCTCAAACATAAAAATATAATACAACAGCACAAACAATTTATTCTAGTCCACTTACCACACCATACAGCATCTTAAGGCTCCTGAAAGACAGGACAGGGTGTTTCTATGTTGTCTCATGAGATTGCACTCTGCTGTGGTCAAACTTTACTGTATAAAAGCTGAGCTCTCCACAGCCAGCTGGCCTCTCTGTGGAGCAGGACATGATGGAGGATACAGGAGACGTCTTGTCTCTCCTCCACTTGTTTCCCCGTGCCGGACTGGGCCTTCTAAACTTGCCTTGCATCTAACAACAAATCCTTGCTCCGCCCCCTTTTTTCTCTGTCATGACTATTCATTAACCAGCCAGACAGGCCCAGGCTTGTCCACGTAAAGATTAGATCCTACCAATATTACAGATCAGAAGGTGTGTTTTTGGGAGTGACTTCTGGACTTATATTTGGAAGACAGAGATGGATAGAGTGAAAAGGTGTCCAGGATCAATTGTCAGTATCATTGTTGTCTCGCAAAAGAAATCATAACTAATGTTAGAAGAATCAAACATTCTCCTCCATGAGTTTAGAAGATGTTCAATCCCATTTGTGGCCACTCCGAGAACTGAGCTGTTTGTTCATAAAAAAGTTATTTCTATGGATACAAAGTATACACCAACAACAACAAGCAGGTGCATACACCTGCAAACAAATGTGCATGTTTGCTAATGCTTGCACACACACACACACACACACACACACACACACACACACACACACACACACACACACACACACACACACACACAAACACACACACACACACACACACACACACACACACACACACACACACACACACACACACACACACATACACACAGACCCTCCCAAGCCTACAGATGGCTCTACAGTGGAGCAGCATGAAGTCTTGGCTTGGGGTTTAATTAGCCCTCCCCTCACACAATAACAGACACACACACACACACACACACACTCCTCAGTCCCTACAGGCCACTCAGCAGGGAGACAGAGAGAGAGGGAAAAGGCTGCAGAGAAGAGGGAAACTACATGGGAGGGAATTTCCTCAACACTGGAGGGAAAAAGTGAAAGGATGGGTTACATTAAAATGGGAAAAGAGGAAGTGTGTGCAGTGCACATATAGAGCACAGATGTGTGTCTTACAGAAAACCCATCGGATCTGAAAAAAAGCCTTCAGGACAGAAAGAAGTTGGAGCTTCTCATAAGCTGACCGCAAAGATACAAACTGAATTGTAATGGGGGCTTGCGTTCCTACCATCACATTGTCATTGATGTCCCTCATGTGGTACACATCCATTGAAACCTCGGCGGCGCTGCGGTGGCTCCCCGGGGTGCTGGTGGAAGGCACCGACCTCTCACCTGGCTGGCTGCCTGGGGGGAGCTCAAAGTAGGTGCTGTCTGGCTCCCTTCGAACACAAACACAGGGGACACGTGCTGATCGAAAGTGAATTAGCAATGGTGGCTCATGCATTTCTTTTTTTTTTTTTTACTTAACAGGGAACAGAATATAATAATCAACATTTCTCTGAATGTACCAGTGTTATCCAGGTAACTTTCAACCTTAATAAAGAAGAACAACAAAAGTGTAAACAGGCCCTTGATAAAATAATCAGTATGTTGATCTTATGATGGCCCCCAGAGTTTAGTGTAGCCTACTGCAGCTTCAGAAAACATGCAAATACACAAATGCCCTGAAAATTCATCATTCATTCATTACTGTAAGTGAACAACGAAAACACCAGAAAACATTCTGTTTAATTGGGGAACTGTATTTACAGAGCATTTGTTTATTTGTGTGCATTTTTGCAGCAGATAAGGAACAGTAATTTTGGGGTACCTAAAATATAAGATTTTTTTAAACAAACACAGCTATTAAATAAGATTTTTTTTTCTTTTAAACTTGCATCAGATCCACATGTGCAGATTTTTTGTACACTTATTTGTGGTTTTCTGGCACCTCGGGCCTCGGCATACGCTGGTCGTGAGTGTGGTGATTTACTCCAACTTCTGATTTTTTTTTTAACAATTCTAAAAGATTTTTTTTTCTTTTACCAATATTTATCATTTAACAATGAAAATGGAAAAGAAAAGCCTTAATTTAGCAACAGAACAGTAACATTACATCCTGTTACAGATGAGGACAACTGTGATGTAAGAAATGTTCTCTTTTAAAAATATTTCTACACCGCCGAAATCTACACAAGGACACAGATAGAATTTTTGGTTTGAAAAGCAGAAATGTGTTCACATTTGACTGTCTGCACTGCCCATGCTAGCATATATTTTTATTGTTATCCAGCATCAACAAGCAACAGTAAAAAAAACAAAAAAACAAACCTTTCTTAAATGCTATATAAACTGAAATGAAGCATATGCTGATGATCAGCTGATGCTGAGTATTGATTTAGGAATAATCCAAACCCAATTTGCTCATAAAATAATGTGTCTGGAGAATCACACATGTTTTCATATCTGTAATAAAATGTGTCATTTATATTGTTATTTTAAAACACTGTATGTTAAACACATGGAAAGTAAACAGTGGTGCACATGTGTTGACACTCACAGGGAGCTCCACAGGTGCTCGAAGGTTCCTCCCTCTTCAGTCACTGTGGACTGGGACATCTTAGACGATGGGTAGTCTGGTGAGGTACAGATCACTCTGCAAACACACAGAGAGAGAGAGAGAGAGAGAGAGAGAGAGAGAGAGAGAGAGAGAGAGAGAGAGAGAGAGAGAGAGAGTAATGATTATTCAGAATAAGCATGGTAATAATATGAACTTAATAAATTGGGCAAATAGCCATAAAACTGTGGAAACAAACTGCGTGGTCGTTTTTGTCTGTTTTCTCATCAAACAGAAGAAGAAGCGGTTCCAAATATAGGCTACACACGTGTGCATACACACACACACACGCACACATTCATCCAGGTGTGATCGCACCAATGTAGTCCCAACGTGGTGGCACAGGGCGTCTGGGGGACTGGGCCTGCCCAGACCTGCCTTTCTCATCACCATCTCACTTCCCTCCTCCAGACCAAGACACATCACCTCCTCCGCCTCTGTTTCAGAACATCCCAGCCCAGCCCTAACCCTAAAACATCCAAGTCCAGATCATGGATTTTCCCGAAGCAAGAGCGGGCACAGCTTTACCGTGGGTGGCTACAAGTGGATCATTTAAACTCTCATTGTTTCAACCAAGATATCTCAGCAATTTGCTTTTTTTTTTTTTTAAACCGCAGATCCATCCAATCAGTAGCCTATCTTTCATTTCAACCTAGCAGATGACATGGTTGTTTAAGTCCAGACATGTAGCTAACCAACAGGCCTACCTGCAAATGGGGGGGAGGGTTGAGTTAAAGCTGGTAAATATTTATCCGTGATAAATCAAAAGAGATTCAAACGGACTGCAGGCCTACCGCGTGAAGACGGATTTCTCTCCTTTCCATCCTGTCTCGTCTTTGATGCGTTGATAACATGCAGCGGAAAATCCAGTCTGGGTATGGGCTATTTACTCGTACCAAAGTTTACTACACAGTTGCGCGCACGCACCACCAGCAGCGTCACATCTCCTTAGTAACCCCTCTGAAGGAGTGCACAAGAAAAACTGTGGCAAAGGTGCATGGTTTTAAAGATGCACGCGCTGCAACGACTCACCCCAAAATCTAAACTTCCTCGGGAAATGATTTGGCTGCAGATGTATGACGATTATTTTTTATGAACCCTTCATCTGTAACATAATTAAAGTATGAATTAACTCGATTTGATTGTGATTGTTGCTTTAAATTATTGCTTTTCTACTGTAGGCCTAATCTTATCTCTACAGGCTACATGTAGGGGTCTTTTCACTTTGGTCAGCACTGATCGATTGGAGATATAGGCAGCCTTGTAAACATGAAAAGTGATGTCATGCCTCTTGAACAAAGGCTGTTTTTTTTTCTTTTCGTCAAGCTGACACTGTGGATACTTACTAGCCTAGCATTTTAGGCTCGTCTAATAAAGTTTTGATTCAAAATGCATAGTTAAAATATGAGGCCTGTCGCACGCACGCATGCACGCGTCGCGGACACGGAGCTCCGCACCACCTGGCTGCTGCTGGTTCCCGCTGCTCCCCTGTCGGCTTGCCGCCGCACGAAACCAGCTCCCACTCCCTGTGCCCGTACTTCAGCGCCGGGGATCTGACAAAGCGACACTTCGGTCTCTACAGCTTAATTGAGACTCCACCTGGACAATGAATGTCTCACCTGCCTCAAGGGGATGAGGCTGTTCTCACCAGGCACATGCTAGAAGGTTTAGAGATATAGGCCTAGATAGATAGATAGATAGATAGATAGATAGATAGATAGATAGATAGATAGATAGATAGATAGATAGATAGATAGATGAAATGAAAAACATCATTTCACTTTCAAAATTTCATTGAATTATTAGCCTCTCATTAAACTTTTAATATTGTATAGGCCTACATATAGAGGCCTAGGGCCCCTACTGGATCTTTCATGTCATCATTAACATTGGAATCTTCTCTGATAGTCACCTGTCTCTAGGCCTATTTGTGTCTCCATTCCCCGGTTACGGCACCCATGACAACACACACACACACACACACACACACACACACACACACACACACACACACACACACACACACACACACACACACACACACACACACACACACAATCTTCTTCTTCTTCGTCTTCTTCTTCCTCCCAAGGGCCATTTTATGAAAGACAATGCACAGTCCCAACTGAGTGTAAATTAATTTAAAAATTGTTTTAGATTCGATTCTCGTCAGCCCCAAGTGATGTAGCCTATTACATATGAGGATTCAAAGAACGAGGTTTGTCGAATCGGTGCTGCTATTAACCATCAATCCATGTCGCTTCTTTCATATCCACAAAAAATATTGTAAATTAAAGATGAAAGTTGCACGAACTTACATGTAAATGTTACCGAAGAATGAATAATGAATAAACAAATAAACAAATGTTCCTCAATATGCACATTGGCTATTATGCTATTTTGCTTTTAGTAGGATATTAATTGTTTGTGTCTATTAGGCCATACAAATATTTTTTGACGCCTAGGCTGCATTTAATTTAATTTGGACGAGATAGTCTTTATTAGGCTTTTTATTTAAAAACATTTTTTTTTATGTTTCACGCTGTTTAGAATACACAAAGAATAAGTTAACAAATCATTATCTAAACCACGACCCACTGCAAAACCAATAAAATGAAATAAAATAAAACAAAAGCTTTTACTGTAAGCTTTAAGCTTTGACGAACCTTTTGAATATTGGAGCAATCCTATCCCACTTTCCTATCCCACTCAATTCTTTAGACAGCTTTTTCAGTCTATAAGCTTTAAAGAAGAGTTTTAACAGTAAACATGTAACATTTAAGGGAAAATGCCGACAGATAAACCTAATGGCTTAGAGAAACAGAAAAACATATATAGGCAATTCTAAGTGTCCAGATCTGATAAAGTCAATTAGATACTAAGACAGGCTACGAGATACTATTAGATACAATTACAAATAAATCAACGTACCTGAAGGTTATTATTACTCCAATCCGAATTCACAGGGATTATCTTGCGCCGAGCACCTGCCTGTTTATTATCGAACATACCCAGAGAGTGACCTTCCATAAAAAGAAAATTTATAAGAAAACACAAAAATCGACCTAATTCAGAGTATGGTAGATAACAAGTAGCCTAGTATTAGATATGATTGACTTTTCGGAGAAACAAAATTGACTGCAAGGAAGCTGGAGGGAAACTGATTTGCATGCTGTTCAGGGAAGTTGTGAGCTTTGCTGAGGGAGACGGAGCTGAGGAGAGGGGGTGAGCTGGAAGGAGCAGGGAGGCGGTAGCGCGGTTTGGGCGCACATAAGCGGGAAAGCCTCTGCAGCACGGTGGAGAGATAGCCGATAATGGTGGTGGGACAGTCTTTTGTAGGCTACATGACATGTGATAGTATGGAAGGTTGGTGCAAATAAACATAACCCACAGAATGAAAATGACAGATCGCATTTTATGCTGGGAGTAGAGTTTTGTTTTTTGTTTTTAAATAATAATTTATAATGGCAAACTTAGAAAAACATAGAGCTCGTTTTATAATTTTGCACACACTGTAGGCTACTTGTGTGCACACATTGACAATCCGAGTCTGTTTGTAAATCTGTAAAGAAACAAACAAAATAAAAAATAAAAAAACATTCACACAACTCACAAAATACCATGCAAATACACAAACAAATTCCACGAATAAAAACACGTAATTTGTGAACACAATCAATTGAAATTCCTAGTCCTTGGCTACGTCAATCTTTCAAATATACATTTATCAATCAAATTAAGACCCAGAAAGGCCGAGTGTAGGAAAACAGGTGATCGCCTTCTGTTGATGACGTCACTTCCGCTTTTCAGAGTGCTATTAGCACCCGATTAGCACCTTTTTTTTTTTTTTTTTTTTTTTACAGTCTATGATTAGCACATTTCTCGTTTGAGCAGTGTTTTTGCCCCAAATAGTCGACCACAAGTAACATTCGTTGACTGACAGGGCCCTGGTTAAGGCATTTGATAGTATAAAAAATGATTTTGATATTTGATTTGTTAAAATACTGCGTTGTGTCCATTGATGCTAGCTAAAGCTAACATATACTTGCATTGCATCAGACTGGACTGAGGAAGTGAAAACAGGTTCATGGGATGATGGTGGAGATAAATTAAACGGACCACGTTTCAAGCAACTTCAAGGCTACTGGTGTTAGACTACTGAGTTGAATTTGTTGTAATAACACTTGACAGAGTCAGGGCCCCTAGTGTTTTATGGAGGAGCCTGATTTGATTATTCTCTGCTTCTCTCTGTCCTAAGGATTTGATTGTCCTTTGACACATCAGCACGTGATATGCCTTTTCTTTAGTCAGAATTGCTTGATATTATTATTTATCTGGTATTATTTATATTTTTTATCATGTAATTTTGGGTTGTGTAAGGAGAACTGGATGTACATCCTCTCACCAAAACAAAACTTGCAAAAATCTATAAAATCAATGAAATGAAGCACGTTTTCATTGTGGACTTTCTGACCTTGTTATGTCAAATACTAATGTACTATGTAACCTGTTATTGATATTGTGTACAGTCTATGATTACATAATTCACCTGTACCACTCATAGGTACCACTACACATAATCGGCTCGGGAAACGGTCGGGGGGCGACGATCGGAAATATATGTTCAATCTTTACGATCGTCGGCCCCGACAATTGTGACCGATTCGATCAAAAATCCTCTTGTGTGTGGGGGGAGAACCCGACCATCCTGAGTCACCAACTTCGCGAAATGTGACCTATGAATGTGACGTGAAATTGAATGTAAGCGAGATAACTGAAGAACACAAACCAGTGTGGCTACCGTCTCCATGGGCTACTACTATCAACAAAGTACGTTTGATAACGCGAGATTTCTGGCGTGGGGGACGAGATTCTAGCAAGTGTGTGGTGTGTGCTGCTGTGGTGTGCTTATATAATACATCCATGGGTGTGCTCTATTTGGAATATCGGAGCACACCACACACAATACGAGCAAAACTTTTTTTTATCTTCATGTGTGGGGTCCCTCGCAGATAAAAATCTGTTGAGAATTAGAAAATCTTTGTGTGTGTACCATAGACTGTAAAAAGAAGGTGTGTACCAGTGACGGGATCATCACAAATCCAGCGCCATGTTTTTGTGAATGTTTTCTGTCGCTATGGCAACATGTGCTGTTCCATAGCCAACATTAACAATAAACGATAACATTTCAATAGTCAATTTCTTGACAAAATGAACATCATTACCAAAAGCCATTCCACTAAAGATCTACACCAGGGTCCGGTCATAAAACTAACACATGCTGAGAAAAGCGAAAAGACAAAAGAATGAACTACATTTCCCAGAAGGCAATACGCTGCAGACTGGCATTGATTGGCCAATGTAGGTAGACTCGCTACCAGTACCTACTTCAACAAACTAGCAGCAACAGTTGATGAACAACCTGTGCTCTGAGACAATCATGCGGAGAAAAAACTTCTCGAAACTGCTGTTTGGACTTTTTGCGACAATTCACTAATAGACTACATTCAAACATAACTGAAGGTATTGGTAAGTTCTGACATGACTAACGAAAACAGCGGCGGCTAGCTAACTTAACTGCTAAGATGCTATTAACGTCACATGCTAGTCCATACAACAAAACAACCAAGACTACCGTTAGCACATAACAAACGGTGGCTTCCCGCTACTAACGTTACTGGGTTGCAGTTATCTATGATATATTCATAGCAAGAGGATAGAGGTCGAGTGGTCGTGATACTTTATTCCCCTTGAACTATATTTTGCAAATGCAAGGGGCAGGTAGCTCCGCTTTACGTTCAACGAGTCAGCGACATGTAGCCTAACTGTTAGGTTTTCTGCTGAGATGTTTTACAAACAGACCAAGTCGAGTAGTTTTCCCCACACAACCACTCGATTTCCATCAGACGAGAACTGTATATGATGTGTGTGTTCATTTACTGCATGAAGCTAAACATTGTCTGGACTTATGGTCATATGGTGCCATCATGTGTTAATGTTTGGCAACTGCGCCTGTTGAGAATATTAAAGACCAGTCATATTACTGTTAATCTTCCACCGTAACGTTACAGGAACGGGTTTGATTCCAAGATGAATTTTTCTGAAGTCTTCAAGCAATCCAACCAACTTTGTAAATTTTCCCCTGATGGGAAATATTTGGTAAGTGTTTCAAACAAAACAAAAAACTACACGCTAATATGTACACATATCTATGTGTAATGTAATGTAATGTTGTATGAATACTTTAAACTTTAAGTTAATTCCCTCTGTTGAGGTTGTCAGCCAAGTTCCAATCTTGTTTACTATGCTATGGCTGTGATTGTACTCCACAGGCTACCTGTGTGCAGTACAGGCTGGTGGTGCGAGATGTGAGCACGCTGCAGATCCTGCAGCTGTACACCTGCCTGGACCAGATCAACTACATGGAGTGGTCCTCGGACTCTCTCTTTATTCTCTGTGCTATGTACAAGAGAGGACTGGTACAGGTAGGTCATGGTGGGGGGGCGTATAAGTATGGGCATATAGTTAGAGTTGCAGTCTGTCTAGACCTCTACACTTGGTGGTATTAGCTATGATTAAGTCATAGGTATTCAGAATGTATGAAAATAGTTTATGTATTTTTGCCATTTAATCGTTCTGTCACTCTTAAGTGGAATATTTTATTGGATCATTTGAACAATATTTAAGCACCCATTAAAGCTTGTACATAGTAGTCATGTACTGTTCAAGTAAACAATAATCCAGGGATTAACCAACAACAAGACTATCTTTAACAGCCATTAGATATTGCCCAAGCCAAAGTTTTCTGCTACTTTTAAGTGCACTCAAAATTTGACAACATTTTATGTGGCTTTTAAACAAGTCTCTGAGAAATCATATTAATCGTATGTTTACTGTGTTGAACTTATAGAGTTTGGTACGTTGATAGAAAGAACAGAGTAGCCATGAATTACATTTGCTTTGATTTTGTAGTTGATAAAATCTTTGAACTTTTAAAACAGACATGCATATCCTGGGTCTTAAAAGGGGCTGGTGTCTGAGATGAAGTTGGCAAACAAAAGTTTTGAGAAACAATGAAGAGTGATTGCAGAAACGCAACATTATTGATGAATATGTTAAAGAACATCTTTATTCTCTCTTTTTTTTATTGTAGGATTTTTCTTGCATGAGTTTTGTGTGATTGACACAAAGCCTTAAAAAAGTAAGGTGAAGTTTTTAGGCAAATCTTGCATAAAACTTACTGATGAATTACCACATCCAGTGTCAACAAAATTTAGAAACCATTTAATTTAATCTATAGTGCAGTCTACTTCAAACATGCCCTGTTTACACCACAGTTAGAAATTTATATACAGAAGAAAATCTGTATCCAACTCTGTTTACAAGCTGTTTTAAGTTTCTCCTCTCTAACTGAATGAATGAATCTCATGATGAACTTCATTGTCTGTACAAATTGAAATGTCATATTGATTAGAAGTTTTCCAGTGTTACTTGATGATGATTAAACATGTAGAGATCTACATCACACAACATAATACATCTTTTTAATAGTTACAGTCATTATTAGTTGATACTTTTTAAAAAATGAATTCAAAGGCACATAGATGGCTCTAAAGCAATGCTGTTCTTTTTTCCGTATGCCCATTTTAATGCATCTATACCTGTTAATGATTCATCCATAACTTCAGAATACAGGGATACTACTTGTGAATTAATGTCCATACTTTTTTTAAATAATTTTTTTAAGATCGGCATATTGGTGTAATGTCTGTGTCTTCATAAACATACCTTTGAAGAGGTATCCAACGCCAGTCTTTCATGATTTCTGATGAACTTCTTACTGTTTGAAATCAAATCGAAGGAGATGCAGGATATGTGAGAGATGTCATCAGTGATGGCTGTTTGCTGTCCCACTGTCACTCTCCTCTTGACTCTGCCTTTCTCTTCAGGTATGGTCTCTTGAACAGCCCGACTGGCACTGTAAGATTGATGAGGGCTCAATAGGACTAGTCTCCTCACGCTGGAGTCCAGACGGACGTCACATTCTCAACACCACCGAGTTCCATGTAAGTGTGAAGTTGCTGTGTGCTTGTGTGCATGCATTCATGCACACTGAAGTGTGTTTATGCATATGCTTGTCTGGTTTCAACTGTTGCTGGCCCGCAAGTGAGGGGGACCTGAAAATAGCCAGACACCAGAGCCTTCCTTGACTACCACTACACCCCCACCCCCCCACCTGCTGCATGTATTCAGCCTGATTTCATAGCTCCCCTCCTGTTAGCATCCTGTCATACATGGGTCTCAAGTACCTCTAGAACACGGGTGCAATGTGTCTGTGCCCTTACGATGTAGGTCTGGTATTTTCTTTGGCAGCAAGTCGTTTTACTGATGTTCTGTTACTTACAGTTATATAAAAGTTTAAAGATCTTGTTTTAATATATGAGTTCATTAGCCAGCCTGAGGCCCTCCAGGTAGATTCTCAACATATCTACTGCCATCAAAATTGTCTTATGATTTTACTGCAACTGTTGGTTTAATACAGTGATACCAAGCCCTAGAACACATTTTGGAAGATATTCCATGATACTAATATTTTAGAGGTTTTTCACACCAAAAAATGGAACTGCATATATTAATAGTTTTGATGAAATTTCACTCCCTTGTATTTATCAACCATGTGATTAATGGAAGGGCCAAATTAAGGTCAAGAGATGTTGAATGTCTGCAAAGTCAACTACTGATTAAATAATGATGAATTTAGCTCCATTCTGTGCCGCCCAGTTCCTGTTTTACATTCACTTCACAGTAGCCATGTGTTGTAATGACTGAGCAGCCACACTTGGGCAATGTGGAATATGATGGGGGCACCACCGTTGACCACGTCTGTAATGCTGAACCTGACTCCTGGAATCATTTGACAGGTGTTGTGGCCCAACACACCACTGTGTCTGGTCTGCAGAGGGGAGCAGGGAGTGCAAGTGTCTGTGGCATGTCTGCTTTGTGTCTATGTGCATCTTCCATAAAGCAAAAAAATAGGAATAGGATGCAAAAGAATGGAGAGTCCCTAAAGAGATCATCAGCTCAGAACAGTGTAGTTTAGGACAAATTAAAGGTATTCGGAAAAGAAAATTGATTTTGAGCCCACTATGGGTCTTGGAATTTGTGAAATCACTCATCTATCAGACAACGTAGCCCAAACTTTGTGCAAAATTATATTTTCGACTAAATCCGGGGTGAAAGTGGGGTAGTTTTTTTTCACATTGGATAATGCAGGCGCACAAATTATGTGTCACGTTGCTCACGATTCATCAGCCACTAATTTTGGATCCGTCATCCGTCAATCAAATGTCTGTACACATACAGACACACCGAGCTCGGTCTCGCCCAACATTGAATATCCCGCTCGCTCGATAACGACCAATCAAATTTGTTTTCCTTACTCGGGTAAACTCGTGCCGCAACTCGTGGAAGGAGGCGCGACATACAGGACAAACGGCCATTTCTGAACACCTTTAAAAAATCAAAATCAAAGTTTTTTTATATCTCTGCACTAGCCACACCCAGGGCCCAGGGCCGGAGGCGTTACATGTCTGGGTTGTTCACTCACGGATGAACTGATTAGACCTTGGTGTGCGGTCATGTTTTTTGTCAGAACTCAAGAAATCATGCTATTTTTGGCAAACCAACACACAAATGTGTAATAGGATCAAATTTAAAAGTGACGTTTTTTGTATATAAAAGATAAAAGGTCAACTTCAACAAGCTGTTCTGCAAAACCTTGTTATGATGCATCTCTGTAACTCAAAAGCAGGAGAGGAGATTGAATGAAAAATGGAAGAGTTGACAGTTTAGTGACTGTGACCAGGCTTTAGATTGTCATGACTATTTTTCATTAGTATTTTGTTTATGCTTTAACAATAACAAGTTTTGTCATCGTAGTCCATGACACAACATCTTCTCACCCATATTTCCTCACTGTCCTCATCACCTGGCTGGATATGAAAAGCAACATTAAGTACTTATTGCCATTTTTGAACATCCTTTTGTGGTTGAGGTCTCAAAACTGATTTACCAGAGGCACCAGGCCACCACATTGCCAAGGGGCCCACTGAACTTACCTTCACCCCAGCCCAAGATTTCATTAAGGCTATGCCAGACGGGTGTTCGTGTCGGGCTTGAATTTCAGCCCCACTCATAAACAACCTGCTATATTAACTTGTTTAGGGACAGCTGCCTGTGGTGTGGATCGTGCCCCCGCGTGTGTGTGTGTGTTTGTCTGTCTGTGTAAATCTGCTTAGCTGGCTTCTTTGAGTGTCTGGCTGTTTTTGTAAAAAATATTTCAGTTGTTTCTTCTCAGAATAGCTTTAGATCCTTTTGATTCGTAGATATGCAATAATCTGTTCACAAATAACATTATGACAGTAATGATAATTTCTGAGTATATAGGCCTGTGATGCTAACAGGTATTCCATTGGCAGCCATTGACAGACTACAGGTGACACTACACTTTTCCTGCTGCCATCTAGAAATGCTGACTAGAACCATAACTGCTTCAATGTAGGACATGTTTAAAAAAAACAAAAACAGCTGCAGTAATACATTACGGCGCCATGTCACAGATTTAATAGAAAGTCACATTACTGAAACCAAGCCTATGCATTGTGAGACTTCACCCAAGTTGTCTCCTGTTTGAATTCCGATCGTTTATGTTAGGACCTCACAAAATGTCACTCGCACATCCATGTTAATCCACCTTTTACCAGCTGAGGGGTGATAAACTGAGGGTGGAAAAACTCCAGCCAAGGACATCATTGAGCTAGACTTCTCTAATGGTTTTTACATTGTTGGGATCAGATTAGCAATAGCATTCTTGGCCAGTACGGCTGGAGCCTTTGCTAGCGTGTAGCATTGTTGGCAAAAACACTACCGGACTAAACTGCAAACGTAGACAGCTGCTGCACTGCATCATGGGACAATAGCTCACCCATACCTATGTGTGGGCTGTGACAAGCTCCAGTTCCTTGGTAGAATCATGAGGCTGTAACAGGAGAAATAGGCTATATTGGTTTCAGATGGCTTCAGATGTGGAATGCTTACAGTCTAATCCTCTGCTGACAGATAGGCCTATATGGCATCAAATGCACTCGCCCATTCTTTTGCATCAGCCCAGGCGCACAGTCAGAATGGCTGATAGATATGTTTTATTCCAGGTTGCTGTCATTAACTTTGGTCTATTGGGACTTTGTCCTAATTTTGTTGTTTTCATTGTATCAATCTCCAAAAGATACAAAAGGATGAGCTGGTAGAAATGATCCAAAACTGTCTTATCAAGCAGTGCTCCAAGGAACTTGTTCTATCAGAACATGTCAAGTTAAGTTTATTACAGCTCTTAATTATACAGTAGCTGCAGTCTCAAAGGACTTCACGACAGCCATGTCATGAAACATTGATTTGCAGTCCACCTTCCACACTTTATAGAAAACACACACAAGCACCCCATGTGGTTAATGACAATACTGAAAGGAAAAGTTGTACTGGTCCATAATTGTAGCCAGTACTGATCACCACTTGTATGTATGCTGCTCACCCTATCACGGACATTAATTTTTCTGTCTTTGACGGATAAACAGCAGCTGTTGTAGTGGAGTTTGGCCTTTTCACACCACCCTCAAGTCCTCAGCTCACATCTCTAAGCTGCTGCTCACCTTTGGTGAGGATACTTCATCTAAAGTGTAGCTTTACCAACTAAGGATCTTATTGCATACCACCCCACATGGAAAAGCATTTCCCACCTATTTTCCCCATGCTACCCTTCCTCCACCCAGTTTAAAATTACGCTGCCTTTCGGGTCTTGAGCTCTGCGTCCCCTATGTGGTGGGTTCAAGGCATCCAAGAAGTGTAAGTCTGTTTGTGTTTGAGCAGTGTTGATATTGGTTGCCATGGCACCATTTCGGAGGGGATGTCCAGGAAGTGTGCTGTGAAGTGTTATTACAGGGTTTACACAGCTGGATATCTTGACCAAACAGGAGGGTTGACACTTTAGCCCAGTTAGGTGACAGACTTAGCCGGGTTCAAATGTCTGTCTGCACACGGTGATGAAAGCCTCATCATTTCAATAGTTTAACCCTGTACATTCTTAAAGGCAAAATGCGGGATCAGGGACGGGCTCCAATTTTTATTTACTAAAATATTTTTGTTGAATCATTAATTACTGTATTTGTGGCATTTGTGGACAGGGTTTTCTCTAGAATATCTAGCCATGTTGTCACTAACAATTGCTCAATACTGTAAGTTTGATATAGTAAGTTTAAATTGGACATCATCACTGATCCTTACACCCTGTTTTGAAAATGGAATGAGTACTGAATAGTAGTCTGATGGTATACTGCCTGGTAAACTTGACCTTGGTTTTGAGGACAACACACTGTCAAAAATTATAAACATGTGAAATATAAAAGGAACGTGTTTAACAGTCTTCTCGGTGCACCAGCTAAGTTCAAGATTTTAACAGGTTTACATTCAAAGCATGATCAGACAGGGCCACGTGCACCATATGGTATTAACTTCCTGTAAGCTGTAAAGGAAAGTATGAGGGACATGCATTTAACACCTATAATGGTGTAGTGTTGTATTTGCATGCCATTGCTATTTAGATTATTTTGCATTCACTGCTGTCATAGTTGGCATCCAAATGTAACTATGCTGTAAATGTCAATTATAGAAATATTAATCAAACTTTGGTGTACTGTTTGTATCATATAAAAGACAAATAATCATTTGGATTATAAACAGGAATGTTCATATGTCTCCTATGTATACATGTTGCAGTCATCATGCTTATAAATTGTAATGTACACTGCCACTCTTGGCCTGTTGTTAACAGTGGCATTGCAGCTCTCTCTTTGAGCACCTTAACACCCAGACATACAAACCGCACATTCTAACAGTGTTCCAAAAACTGTCACATGTCCCTTGTCTCTTCAAGGGCAAGACGATGTGTTTCATACTGGTCCTTGTGTCCAAACAGGCTGCACAGCTGGACAAGTGCCACGTTCTTTCGATGGCATCAGTGTTGCGGAAGTGAGGCGAGTGTGTGTTTGAGTGACCGCTGTCAAAACTGAGCATTAGCATGTGGTCTCTTTGTTATGCCGACTTGTGGCCAGATAGTTATTCCTTGGCACTGCCTTTCATTTTGTCAATCTGCTGGCTACACAACTTCCTGTTAATTTGTCACACTTGTAGCAAGCTTGTCTAAGATTACATATTGGCCTCTTAATGGAGCAGTTGTGTTTTCTCGCTGTTTGTCGAGATGTTGCCTTGGATTTAATGTGTTCAAGTTCTAATTTAATCTGTACAGTCTCTTGATCCCCGTCTGACTTCAAAGCTTGAACATATGCGTTCAGTCCCTGTGGAAGTATACTGATAGACAGCACTCCACTCAGAGTGCTAAGGGACCATCCGTCTAATGATGGATTTGCTACATGTCAGAGTCTCATATCCCTCATGGAGATTCATCATACACCTCTTCAAAAACATAAGACGTTCTGTCCACAGACGTTAGAGAGCACAATGGACCATGCTAGTGCAGGCTGGTTCAGGATCTGCCCAGCTGATGGACAAGTCTCTGGGAGTACTTAAAGTGCTCATTAGGCTATTGACCTGAATGGTTGACCTCTTATTAATAGGCTTTTGTTGGCACCCATGCCATGATGCTATTATTGTTCATGCCGTGAGTAACAAGAAGTTTCAGACAAAAATTCTAAAGATTTGCTTGACTCACTTTGCAATTAAGCAGTCTGATCACCAGAGTGTCAGTGTCTTGGTCACAGTTCTATAATAACTACATTAAAATTGTTTGTGTATGCCTTTGTTGAAAAATGAACACTGAGCAAGACACTGATGTTGTTGTTTTTTTCACCCACAATAATATTTCGGTCTCAAATCCTGTATTTCTTGGGTGTGTTTGTGCCATTTGTACCTTCTAGCTGTTTGGTGCTTGTTCTTTAAACTTTCACCTGAATATACTCCAATGTTAATTTAGTTTTATTCTCTGTCCCTCCTCCCCCTTTGTTGCTTTGACAGCTGAGAGTCACCGTCTGGTCTCTGTGTACCAAAGCTGTGTCGTACATCAAGTATCCCAAAGCATGTCAGAAGGGTGAGTAAGTGAATTGTATTGTTTTATTTAGTTTCTCGTGGCTTATGTGTGCATCTGTATTACTAGGAGTACCTGAGGACAGGGCCGGAGGTCTGAGTGCTTCAGCTTGTCATGAATCACATGCCGTTCTTTACCTTGTGGCACGACCCTGGGTATGTGGCCAAACTATGGTCCTCTCTGCTGACAGCTGTGGCCCTCTTCAGTAGATGGGGCATGCTCTTCATAACAGGCCTGTCAACAACTTGGGGAAAAATGATTGTCTATGACTCTCCCCATTTTCCACATGCAATACTGTGCCCTTCTGCGACCCATGTATTCTCACAGCCGTTACATAGATGATATGACCATGATAGTTGCATACCACCGACATGATGGTGCCAATGTGTGCGATGATTACTTTGGATCAAATACACAGGAACATGTGAAGTTACATATTCAGTTATTAGAATAGATAATTGGCACTTCTTCCATTCTTCATCTAGACAGTGTAATGTAATGTTTTTTTTATCAAATGCTATACATTTTTAGTGTGTCTATTTTTTGCTGCTGCTAAGGAACCAACTTTCACGAGTCTTCATTTAAGTGATAAAATGAAGAAAGTTAGTTATAAAGTCAGGATTGATATGATATAAACTTCTTGATACCTGCTGACTGTATAAGGACTATAATATAGCACTGTGTCAAATGGAACCATTTAGTATGACTGATGCACATCTTGTTTGGTGGGATTTCTTTCAGTAGTTCAGTTCAACCTGGTCATTACGTTGTTATCGTAAAACCTTTATCACACTTTAAATGATATACCACAACTGTTACTGCCTAGAAAATTACAGTTCTTACGCATCATTTTCCATCCACAGGTATAGATTTCAGCAGAGATGGCTGCTATATGGCCTTGGCTGAGCGCCGGGACTGCAAAGACTATGTCAGTGTTTTTGTGTGTGATGACTGGCATTTACTAAGGGTACGTGGAGCATTTAAATTTAGTTTGAGTTTCATGACCACTACAGTTCAACTCTGACATGATTTGCATTACTGTATGAATCACAATATTCAAATCTGCATAAACATGTTTTTGTTTTTGTTTCAGTTTCACTTATTTCTGTAAATGTATGACATATACCTCTCATTCAACTCCTAACTCAGCATTTTGAGACTGAGACACAGGACCTGGCAGGGTTGGAGTGGTCTCCCAATGGCTGTGTGCTGGCAGTGTGGGACAGCTGTCTAGAAGTGAGTCGGTTGCTTTACAGACATCAAATTCAAGAAAAACCAAAACCAATCTACTGATGGCAGAGCTCCACATTTAGACACAGTAACTGAAGCGGGAGTATAAACAAGGGCTTTCATTACCCATATTTTTTAATCTTGTTTTGTCTTTTGAGGCCTGGTAAGTGCATCATCTAATGACGTCATCATATCATACATTGTGCAAGTATTCAAGTGAAATGTCATTGCACTGGAAGCATTAGAAATCACCTGTTACTGTGAAGCACCTTATGATCAAAGTACAACAATTAGTTTAGCTCAATGCTAAATAAGCTGAAGACAAATACTGTTATTTTGTGTGTGTATCCTCTCCACAGTACAAGGTGTTACTGTATTCTTTGGATGGCCGACTGCTGTCAACTTACAGCGCCTATGAGTGGTCGCTGGGTGTCAAGTCTGTGACCTGGAGTCCCAGCAGCCAGTTCCTAGCCATCGGCAGCTACGATGAAAAAGTATGAACAGACGAGACGACTTCTGGAAATGAGTTTGATACAGCATGTATTGTTGTAACAAATCTTAAAAACAGTACTCCACCATTTTTAATCAGGTTTTCACAAAAATATTTTCAGCCAACTTTTTTCACATGACAAAGGATGATGATATTGGTGATCAGTGATCATTGGAACAATATCCAGTTAAATTTGCAACTGTCAAGATTTGTTTTCCCATTAAACTAGTAACTTATTATTTGTGGTAATAAATTGATATTAAATTAGATTTTCCCAGTGCAAGGCTGTCCCTCTCTGAAGTAATAAGAAGAAATACGGTAGTCTATTCGTGTCTCAGCCGCGAAACTGAGCTCCCATGTTCAGTCTCAGAAATGATAGTGTCAATTATTAAAACATGACAAAAACAATTGTCTAAATATTCTTGTATTAATGAAGCCATGAAATTTATTTGTGAACATATTCAAGAGAGGCACACTACTCTCTCTCTACATCCCACACAGGAAACCTCAAATAAAACTGTGCAACCCTAATATCTAATAGTGCGTCCCAAGACCGCGATGTATAAAATTGGTGAAGTTGACCTTCATGAAATTTGTGTAAATTATAAGTAGTATAAATTTGAACTGATGCATGTATGGGTGGATAGATTTTTGTGCAATTTTGAATCGGTACAGAGCAGTAAAAGACTTTGATGTCCTCATGTCAGGTGCGCATCCTCAATCACATCACATGGAAGACAATCACCCAGTTCGATCACCCTGCAACCGTCAACAGCCCAAAAACTGTGAGTATTTCCCAACTTTGAGTCTCAGTCATTCCATTTCAATTACTCACTTATTGTTGTGTGTCTAGGTTGTGTATAAGGAAGTGGAGAGAAGACCTGCTGTTGGCAGTGATGACCTGTCTCTACACAACATCACAGTTGGCACAACCTTCTTCAACACCCAGAGCAAGTGTACGTCTGCTCTTTCTGTTATTCAAGAATATATGGTTAAGTGCCCAAATTTGTCCAATCAAACTTAAATGTGTTTTTGCGTCATGCAGATGAGATCTGTTCACTGCCTGTCCAAATTCCTGTGGTCAAACCAGACCCAGACCGAGCCAACCCCAAAATCGGTGTCTCTACCTTGGCATTCAGCTCAGATGGTCGCTTTTTAGCTACCAAAAATGGTAAAAATGGTATCTTGTATATATTAAAAATATAAAAATATCCATATCCATTTTGCTGCAAATGTTCACAACCTTATAACCTTAGAGATATTTGAATGGGTGTGTGTGTTTCTCTGACTGCAGACAATATGGCCAGTGTTGTCTGGGTGTGGGACATGCAGAGGATGAGCCTAGAGGCCGTACTCCAACAGACATCAGCTGTGCGCTGCTTTCAGTGGGACCCCCGACACCTGCGGCTGGCAATGTGCACGGCCAACACCAAACTCTACCTATGGTCCCCAGCAGGATGCGTCTCTGTCCAGGTCCCCACTGAAGGTAACATTCTTGATCATTGAGAATTGCCACCGTCGTGTAGCTGGAATCCACAGCAGTGGTGTGTTGTCAGATATTTGTTGTGTTAAACCTTGAAATCACATGATATTAGACCAAAACTAATGGAGTGTTTACTGTTCTGGTTTAACTCTCCAATCACATAATATTCCTCCCTGTGTGAGGGGGTTGTTGACTTGAATTCATCCAACCTTTATTTCTATGCTGTGGTGCAATGGTTACTGTGGTAATGCAGAAATATAAAAGCAAAAACAAAGATCCTACATGTAGTCAAACATTAAACTGCTAATAAAATAATAAAATGGATACAGTTAAAAAACAAAATTAAACCAGCATAAAGTCAAATTATGGGGTAAAAGCATAATTAACCTGTCAGATCTATACCTTGCTTAGATTTAGCTGTGGCAGACATAGGTTAAACTCGGTGTTGGATGCAGTCAGTCATTTAAAACTTGCCCAATTTAATTTTAAAGTCAGCTCTATTTTGAATATGACCCTGTCTAAAATGAGACCTCCTTTGGGTCTAGTCAAGTGAGTTTGCCTGTACTGTACAGTGTTTCTCAAAATGTAGGCAGCGCTCCCTGGTGGGCTGTGAAGGTATTGCAGGTGGGCTGTGAGAGGTTATTTACAATAAGCAGCTGAAGTTTTCAGTGTTCAGTTTTGTAACTGAGTTTGAATTACTCACAAATATACATAGTCACATATTAAAAAGCAATCAGAACTGATTAAACAGGTTGGATGAATGTATTTATCTGTTTTTTTTCCCTCCCCAAGTAAGGTTCAAGTAATATTGTTTTTTCATGTTTAGCCTAACCTGGATGGTAAATTGAATGTGTTTTACCAACCAGGCAAACAGCCAGGATGAGGTGTGAAAGGCAACAAATATCACATTCAAACATCCCAGCTGATAACTAATTTTGTTGAAATTCAATGCAATGCAAGTTTTCACATTTTTGAAATAATGAAAGTAGTGGCAAACAAACACATCTCCAAAATCAGGCAGGTTTCCAGGATGCCATGTAGCCTACTCATTTAATGTAACAATTGCCGATGAGAACCGTTGTCAAAAAGGAGAAAAGGGGAGAAAAAAAAGAAAAAAAAATCGATCACAGACTTCATGATCGATTACCATGGCAACGAACGAAGCTTCGATTTTTTGGGGTCAGCCCTACACACCACCAGAAGTTGTTAAGCAATTTACTTACACACTGTGTGACCATGAGAACACCGGATGGTGAGGCAATGACGAGTGCATCACTTTCATAGTCGGAGCAGCATAGATGCTTTTTTGAACAGGCCAGTGTGTTTGTGTGTGTGTGTGGGGGGGGAAACATTGTTTGACTTTCAAGTGGTCAAGTGAGTTTGGGGGTGGCTGCTGTAAAAAAAGATACAATACATACAGCATATACTGTTTTAATTTTGCAGTAGATCTGTGGTATCCAAGTTTTCACATGCTGGCTTCTTATCAATTGTGCTGCTCCATGTTTTGTTTGACACTTGACAGGTTGTTTCCCTTTACTTAGAAATCCTTAAGTGGAAAACGCAAAGAGCTGAGTATTGTCTTTTCCAATCTGTAAGACTTTATAAGGACCACAAAGCGAACAAACCAAAGAGTGGATCTCAATGTATCGGTACACAACAATTAACAGTGTTTTGTTCATTAGTACATGTGTGTTTTCATCACCGACCCTTTTTTCCTCTCTCTCTTCTTCTAGGTGGTTTCCAGGTCCAGTCACTAAGCTGGCACAGCAAAGGAGACTCTCTGATCCTGCTTGGAAAGGATCAGCTGTGTTTATGCTACATGGACACAGCCCAGGAGGACAATTAAAAGACACAAAAACACAGGTATCGAGAATTGACTGGATCATAGTTCAGCCTTATCCAGACACAAGCACTTGGATGGGAATGTGGGAAGGTGATGATCAAAAGACTGGTGGAAACACTCCTCTAAATGTTACACAACACATATATCTGCTCACTAAGCTTTCAAGGCCCTCAGTGCAGGTTACTGAGATGTTCCTTTTCTTGTCGAGTCAAAAATGTGTAGGATAAATATCACTTTTTTTAGAATAAATTTGTACTGAAGCACTAGTTCCTTACACTGTGAGAAGATAGCTGTTTTCAAAGTTTTATAGATTTCACTCTTCTTTTGTATGTATATTAAAATAAAACAGCGTAACTATTTTGAATAAATTTTGTCATAAACAATGAGACTAAAAGTGTGCTGCTTACCTTTTCTGTTCTTCAAAACTATTTGTGTTCAGTTCCTTGCAACATGCAAAAATGGTGCAATGAATGCAGCTGTTGTAGTGAGCACAGTCGGAGAGTTAAAACAAATGAAACTTCATAATAAATAAAGTTACCAGTGCTGTGATGTGCTCAGTGGAACAAAGACATGATACAGGTGTTTCAGTATGTGATTTTTAAAGCAGTTCTTTATTCTTCATTAGTGACATTATCTTTATTCTGCAACTTCTGCATTGTTACTGGTAAAATTTAATAGTTGTTTCCCACTGACTACTGAAATTAGAAATCCAAACGACAAATCAACAAGCAGGACTAAGCATATTAGGACGGTAATCACTCGGCTTCAAAACATCGTTTGTGTCCTTTCTCATTTATTAACACAGCCACTTGAACTACAGCATGTTACAGTCCTGTACAGTATGAAGATAATGTAAATGCACTTCTTTGTAACAACCAAAGCCAAGGCTCCTACAAACACATGTAGGCATTTGTTATTCTCCATTTTGGCTACTGTGCTACAAATGTCTAGAAGAAAAAGTAACCTCTCTTAAAACCCCTAAATAAAATACTTTGGTGCAGTTAACACATGATTGACCCTTGAGAGTGAGCACACCAGTTCCAAAGTACCAGCAGAGAAATAAGTCCTTATTTACAAATCTGTTATTATTCTTTTTTTAAAAAAACAAAAAAACATCTGTCATGCAAACACAACGTGCAGGGAACATGCACAGGTTAAGACCAGAAAAGGGCATTCTGGGACACAAGTATTCATTGGTGTTGTTTAGCATGAAATTATGGTCTGTTACCTTTGGTAGCACAATGATATTATTGGCTGCATCTTAAGAAAATCACCACCTAAGTCCTATTGATAATATACATACAGCATGTGGTTAAGTAACTGAGTTTTAAAAAAGAAAAGCTTTGTTTGCATGTATTTAATTTTGTAACTCATCCATTATTCTCTCCACAGAGTTAAGAGTGCAAATGTATTCCTAAAACAAACGACAACAATAAAAGCAAACATAGTTTACAAATCCATGTTGCGTAAAACATCTGTAGCATACTACATCAATTTAGCTGACGTAGCTAACAGCATTCTCAAAGTGGTACAGTGTCTCCCTCCCTACGACACAATTTAGGCAAATGTAAGTATGGAGAGCACAACACTGACCAATAAGAGAGGACAGTCACAACATGCTGAAAAGTATAACCCACAAGTAACACATTTGAGCCCAGAGTTGTTCGGTGTAGCAGTGCAAATCCTGGAACAGTTTCCATATTAGTAACGTTTATTACAATGACATGTGACATGAGCATTAAACTCCTATCAGCTGCTATTCATTTTCCACCAGATGACCCTGAAATCTGAAATAAACAATCCTTCATATTTATGTAGCAAATATGAAACATAACCCTAGTTGATGTTACAGTTTGACAGCTCTTTTGCTGCAGAAAAAAACTAAATTCAGCTCAACATCTGGAATAACAACCCTGATGTTAGCACGCATCTAGCAAATCTAAACAGGACGCTAGCTTTGACAGCCCGTCAGTGACTGGTTAAACAAGGAGCATTAAACTACATGAAGCTCAATAGCTCAACCCAGAATAAGTACAGAGGTGATGAACTGATGTAAGCGCTGTGTCCTTTCTCTCCAGCTTATGTCACATGGGCCGTCACTCCTGAGGGCCCAGGCAGCTATGGCAGATCTGTGAGCAGCTGTCTGGCAGACAGGGACCAGGGGGGTGGACTACAAACAAATGAGTAGACAGTCCATGCAGTGTTGCGCATCATTCACCTACAGTAGGCTCCACTTGTCTGTGACACCAAGGTGTGGACATCTCATGGGCTCAACTTACACTCACTGATTGTTGGCGCATTACACTCTAGTGGAGCGACGGCTTCCTTCAGATAGCGCAGTGTAACACAGACACATGGGTTGGACTCTTTGTAATTTGGAGAAACTGGCGTTTAGAAGCCAATCTTGCCACGGGTCATTGAGTAGCCCAACTTGGCTTCATTGTTGATGAAGGACATGATGCCAAGATAGGTCTCGATGAGCAGGGGTCTCTCCAGGATCAAGACACCGTTGGCACGGCCGGGTATAGGGTGCTCCTTATGGGCTTTCTTCACTGCCTGCACCAGCTGGGTCCTGAAGTTGTCCAACTTGGCAAAGAAGAAGAAAAACTACTTCAAACCACAACATCTCTTCAAAAAACTTCCAATCAACTATATTTACTAAAACAGAAAACAGTGTATAACCTCTGCAGATTTAAGATGTCCAGAATGAAAACATCTCCTTGAGTTGCATCTACAGTAAGTATACAATAATAGATGTGTTTTAGAATTTACAGCCAAATGAGTTTTGTTTATTACATGTAGAAATGCTAAGGGCAGAGGATGAGAAAATGTATTCATATTCCTGGAAAATAGCCCCGGGTACTGTTGTTGCCATGCCAGTGAGTAAACACAAATAGCTCTTACAATACTGTCCATACACGAAGTCAGGACATAAATATATGAGTAACCATGAATCCTGTCTTTAAAGCTGCGATCAGTCTGTAGGTTTCATCTGGACTGCAACTGCTAGCTGTGGTGAATATGTCTTGAAAGATTACACTCAGATTCAGGTAATTTTATGATAACCTAGCAGCAGACAATTAGACACCAACACACACAAAAAAACATTTCATCATCACATGTCAAGCACAGATGTTTTCAAAAATGTCAAAGTATTCATAGGATCAACTAAAAATACGACACAGGCATACTACATTACAGGCATTATACCTGGCAGAGAGAGGCCACCTTCTCATCAGCACGGGCCATGGGGTGCTCTGTGAACGTGGCGTAGGGCATGTCTGTGGACCACGGGTTCCAGCGGTTTATGAATGAAGCCCGAGGGCGTTTGTCCCATTGAACACGAATCCCATAGCCCTCTCTCCTGTTTAAAACAAGCAAAGTGATCAATCAGCTAATCTCTCCAAATCCTATCCCATTTTTCTTTGGAGTCTTGATAATACGTAAGAGTAAACACTGGTTTGCCGTTGGCTGACTTTTCTTGTTAGCTTACTTGTTAAGGGATTTTGGTGGAAACTCAAACTCTCCCACTGAGATGGTGTCTACAGCGTTGAGAGAGATCCTGATGACCTGCTGACACAACAGGTTGATGAAGTCGTACTTGCACACCAGCAATGACCTAACCACGCAATCACAGGATGACAAGTGGTGTCACAACAATGTCAAACATCACATGCAATCTGGTAAACTTCCTCAAATTATGAGTCAACAATCTTTTTTCTTACTTATCAGTTATAAGCACAAGCCTCTCCTTCTCATTGTTCCAGTGGTCTACTCTGTAAAAGTCCAGGACAAAAAACAGACAACAATAACAACAAATAACCAGAAGAAGACTTAAGAATATTATTTATGAGCCTGAAAGTAGGCTATATTCATGAGTACAATAAAGCCTGTTAATGCACACATGAGATGATAAGGCAGTCTCATGGGGCTGGGATACTTACTCGGCCAACAGCCAGACGCTGAGCACCTCACCATCCTCAGAAGGGAGTGCCACAGTCCTGATGTCGCTCACAGCCTGCTCGATGGTACCTGGCTGAGATCAGCATCACACCACGGTCAGTCATCATCATCATCATCATCAGCCTCATCTCCCCGGCCCCTGCCTCCCTGTGATGCTCTGGTTTCATCCTAAACGATACACTACTATAGGTCTTTACGTCAGTTCGTGTTTATTTACCACAGCTTTAATTTAAAAAAATAAGCGTAGGATCACTGTCGGGGCTGTTTTGAAGATAGGTCTCTACGCATGTGCCGCTCACGCCGATTCACTTACCCTGAACACGAAATAGTCCTTCACTTTCGCTTGCACCGTGGGGTTGTGCACATGAAAGGGTGTCAGTGTTTGTAACGGGGGGCAGCAGGCCACGGACGATCCGTGTCCGAGGCTTCGTCCGGCCTCCGGCGGCGTGAAGGCAACCTCGACCCCCTCCTCGGTTTCTGCAGGGTGGAGCACCGCAGCGCCCGGACTCTCCGGCTCCACCGAGTCGTTGAGCTGGAGCATGGTGCGACGAAAACGCTTTTCGAGGAGCTTTTCCCGGCAATGCGCGCCTTGCCTTAGATGAGAAAACGTGCATCCGAGGGTGCAGACTCACCCATTGCGCACGAATAATGTTTTGATTGTAAGGGCTGTGAGGAAGTAGTCCCTTCTTGCTTCACTTCCCCCCTCTAATTTCCTTCCTCTTAAAGGGACATAATGTTATTGACCGAGCTAATCACAGGAACAGGTGTCTCAGTGGATGGACCAGTGTTTTCCTACTTTTTAGTGCTTTCATCATAAGATCTTCTCAAATGGGGCGTTAATTTGATAATATGCTGATTGTGACCATATTAAAAAAAACCTTTGCCTTAGGCCTGTTTGGCTATGGCTGTCTGAGTCTGTCAAATGCCTGCTGCAAATGTCTGCTATAGCTTTAGTGTTATTTATTTTGTCTGTACTCTCTCTCTTTCTTTTCCTCTTCAACTCAACCGCAATGGCAGATGGTCCCACCCTGAATCTGGTTCTGCTCCATGTTTCTCCAAGTTTTTCCTCATCACTGTTGCTGTGCACTTCTTGATGGGAACTGAGGGCTATTCTATCACAAGTTCAGTTGGGTCAGATTTCTCAAATCAAGACATTTATCTGAGCCAGACATTTTCAGTGGCCGGTGAGCAGCAGGTAATGACAGATTTTAAACTAATACAAATTAATGTATCAGAAAGTAATGTTTAGTCATTGTTTCCCTTAAAATTTGGTCACATTTAACACAGTCACATCACAAATTGCATAAAAACAATGAAAAAAGCGTTAACTAAACAGAAACTGAAGTAGCCTAGTTGAAAAAAAGAAAAACAATTTGATCATATCTAAACCTAGGCACACCTCAAAGTGCATGAAAAAACAAAACAAAATAGTGCCCAGTTACTAACTGATGCCAAGACAGCATAGGGTTTTTTTGTTTGTTTTGTTTTTATTAATTTGAAACAAATGCAAAAGGTTGTAAATGAAACACATCAACAAGGTATAATAAGCAAAAGGAAAAACCAAAAAGGCTAGAGTTCCCAGCCAAACTAAACAAAAGAGTCACTAAGCTATAGCCGATGACCCAGTGCTCTCCTCAGATTAAACTGTCCAATAAAAGAAACCAAACTTATTAGGAAAACCAGCAATATGAAAACAGGACTACTGGCAATCTCCAGACCAAACTAAAACAACAAACCCTACTAATAAGGACATGGGGAACAAAACCATACTAAAACCAAAGCAAAACACAGGGAGATGTGCTGCTGGTGCTGCCTCCCACTCCCGGTCATGCATCTGCTGTACAGTAGCAAGAAAGACCTTCCACTGTCTCCTTTCACCTGCTCTGCCAACAAGGTGATAGCTCTCACCTGAGCTCACATGAGCTGCACGTGTCGACACGCGCCGATGAGTTGACACATAAGGAGCTAATAAAAATAAATAAATAACTGATAGTATTAATCGGTCAAAGTTCTTGTTATCGGTTAACGGCTAATCATGTGCATCCCTAGACACAAGATGTCATTTCTCTCATGGTGTTTCACACTGACACAGAATGTTAAATGGTTTTTCATTACACTGATTCCTGAGATCTTGATATGTTTGTTTACCAAAGGACTCTATGGAGGTGCTGTTTTGGGTTTTTTTTTTTTTGTTAAACTGATTGCTAAACTGAACATTTGGTTTGATTTTAGCATGCTTGATTTTTAACCCCCTCCTAATATATTTGTTTTAGTTCCATGACAGGTGGCGTTTCTTGTTTTATTCAAATATTTATTTTAATTTTGTCAAAATGGAAATTATATTTTATTCAAGTGCATATTTTTGTTGTTGTTTTGAATAAAAAGGACATCTTTTGAATATTGCAGTATAATATATCACATGTGGCCTGACCGACTTCAATAAATGGAACTTCGAGCCATTGAAAAACATTTTTGTGGCCCTTGAAGATTTGTATTCGAGTACCCCTGCTCTATAATGTCTTTGAAGACCTTTATGCTCATTTGCCATGAGGTAAGAGAGATGGCCTGAAACAATGAAGTCGTAAACTTAGAGTGATATGATGAGAGTCTGTAGCGTTTTATAGCTGAGGACTGTTTATAGGCTTTTTGTAGGCATTTATTGTCTATAAAGTGCACCAACGAACCTGAAAACACCACAACATCCACACATGAGAGTTTCAATGACTGCACAAGGTTGATAACAGAGTTAGCCTACTTGGTAATTTTCTGATTTCATATTTTAGATGTTCTTCTGCATATGGGCGAGAGAATTATTGCAGTTTTATTGCAGCTGCATTGTAGTAACGTAAATTGAGGCCAAGGTTGGTCTCTTAAGTTCAGTGCAAAATACAGTCTAGTCTTTACTCTTTCAGTGCTGCTACAAACTTAACCTGGTATTTTAGATTTTCTCCATGTTCGAGACACAGAAACACAAACCTCTCCAACCCCTAAATGCACTTGCATATCTGGACGTTTATTGCTCGGTGGGAAGGTCACATTAAAAAAGGCAAACTATCTTGGCATTCACATACCAGCCCTTTGATTATTGATTATTATTACACTGCTCTATTGAATGCTGCTCTCTGATTGGTCCAGCGCTGCGTTCTGCGGTCTGTTATTTCTACATACATGTAGAAATGTATGTATAATAATGTATAATAATGTATAATAATGTATGTATAATAATGTATGTATAAATGTATGTATAAACCCCTTCATGTTGAATGAAACCCCTCCGCTTCGCGTCGGGGTTCCATACAACCTGTCGGGGTTTATTTCTCCATAACAACCTCCGAACTATACATTATCCCTTACTCATTGAACAGACTGTGTACAGTAATTGACTATTTCTCCTGTTGTGCATTTTACAACTAAAATGTAAAGCTTTGTTCAGTTTTTTTTTATGAACCATAACTTTTATTTTCAGATGTGGCAGCATTTCATTTCTCAAATGAGTGTGGTCCAGATTAACTGCTCATCTAACATCCACTAACATCCATTGATGTGCTCGCTAGTCATGTAATTCCACAGCAGATTTTTGTCTGTGTTGTTGTTGTGTTGGCAGAAAGCTGAAAACACCGTAACACGTGGACATGGTTGCAGTAATGCAGCTGATAACTTGTAGATCAGGGCTTGTACTGCAAATAAACAGTACATTTATTACACCTGAAACAATTTTCCATCATTGTTCATCTTATCAGCTGGATGTTATTGAATATTTGAGTGTTGTTTTTTGTTTCAGCTTTGGCTTATCAAGGTCACTCAGATCATCTGAGACTGATACCATATGTTTTATGACTTGATTGCCTACCAGTGTATGTTATTGTGGCATTGTGTTGTTGCTTTTAAAAAGCAGACTTTATCAACCTGGCTGACTTATTGAGGAAGCAAAGACAGAAAAACATTTTTATTACTTCTCTTTGTAAGTCTTGGTTTATCTCAGCCTGAGGGAGATCTTGAAGAGTTGGAGATAAATTCTGTGTTTTGCTGCCTCTCCACTCCATCGGCATCTAGGATGAAGTTGTTCAGTGTTTTCAATCTTTAATTTTACTTACATTGAGTCAGACTGAGCTGTTTGTGGGCAGTTTTAATCAGTGGTTTTAATCTTTGAAAGACAAAATGAGATGGAATGTAACTCATTAATTTTTAATCCCGGGGATGAACCAAACATCCAGATATGCAAGTGCAAGGATTCCTAGGATGCTCAAAATCACAGTCAATTGACAAAACAAGAGTAATAATGTTAGACCTACATTTGAAAACAGGCTGCATTATAACAACCAGCAAATTAATACCCACTACTAATACTGGGGGCGTGGCTCAGCTGCTGACCCTGTGCCTCTCTGTGTGTTGCGTGACTGTTTTATTCTTAAATGTGAGTTTAATGTATGTTTTACATCGTCACTTTTTGTTGTGCAATATGGAATTGCACAACATTTCAGTTTGTTCTTGTTTTTATGTCTTTTATGTGTATGATGTGGAGTGCTTTGATTGTCTTATGCTTTGTTGTATTGGAGAGGCCGAAGACAAATTTCCACTGCGGTGGACAATAAAGTCTTTCTATCTATCTTCTATCTATTAAAACTGAGTATATTTCTCTCTCAGTCAAACAGGTGGCCTTCCCTGCCTCTCTGCTGGCTTCAGGTGAAGGAACTATGGGACCATTTAACACACACACTCCTCTGACCTTCAAAAATGTTGTTACAAATATTGGAAATGCCTACCACCCAGAATCAGGTACTCGGGTGCGTAAATGTTATATTTATTTAGATTTTCGCTGTCTTTACTTTAACCTGGTTAACAGATCTTGCAACAAACTATTTCCCAATAATAATTCAATGGAAAAATGTACCACAGGTTTTTTCATTGCACCAGTGAGAGGAGTCTACCGCTTTGAGTTCTACATAGGTGCACATGGACATGATTCATATGCTTCAGCTGCTGTGCTGGTCAAGAACGGACAGCATATTTTTTTATTGCCCATGAGTATCAGACAGGCCAGTTTGGATCTTCTGGTAATGCTGCCACGCTGCTGTTAGAGGTGGGAGATGTTTTTGCAGCTGTGGCACCAATGCAGAATCTATGACAATGTAAAGTCACCATAGCACCTTCAGTGGTCATCTGCTTTTCACCATGTGAGCAGGAAACAGCCTGTTTTTATCAACTGTATGATAGTTATGCACACAACGCAGCAGTTGAGTCAGTGTACTTCCTGGAGCAGAGACTGACTTTTACTTTGTTGAGCAGAAACTTGAATGGTCATGCGTTGTGAATATTCTCTCTGCTCCACTGTGTAGCTGATCATTACAGTTTTTCAAAATTGTTAAAACATATTTTTTTGATTACTGTATGTACTAAATTATGAATATGTTGAATAAATACTAAGCCAAATGTTCAGATGTATAAAATAATGTATCATCATAATAACAAGTAACTGCTTACATTTGTGTGTAAAATATAGATATCTTTGCAGCACTTTGCCTGGATATTTCTTTTACATGTTGAACATTTTTATAATGAAATGTAAAAATATAATTTATAGTAGATAAAACTTTCCTTTGGGGAGAATTTTTTTTAACTGTTTGTATAAATCAGATAGTACATAAGATATGTAACATAAATAAATAAGTGAAATACATTTTACAAATATTTCTTGAGTTTTACTTCATTTGGTGCAAATCAACAACAAAATCTTCTCAACTTTAGCTAAACCTAACTTGATCCAGAGCTATTCATGTTGTATGAAGTCTAATTTGCCAATCCCTGAGTGTTGGAGCCTTTACTAGGTTATGGACTGATGTAATTCAATCCCTCCTTTATGTCCTGTGCCACTAGTCCGACAGTGGATGGAAAAAATCTTTTATGGAGGTGAGCTCTGTGAGCACTGATGCTCACTGGCCTGCAGTGTCTCAGGTTGTAGCCTGAGTCCACCACTGAAACAGCATGAGCTGGTTGGTGTTTATCTCTAAGGATGCTCTGTGCTTTTTTCGGCAACGCTGAGTGTAGATGGTGTCCATGGAGGGGAGGCCAGAGCCAATCACCCTCTCTGCAGCTTTAATGATGCGTTGCAGCGATTTCCGCTCCACCAGAGTGGTGTTGCAGTACCACACTATGATGGCGCTGGTGAGGATGCTTTACACAAGTCAGTTAAGAAATAATAGTACCAACTAGTTCTAAAAATATAGGTGAAAGTTAGCTTCTTTCCCATTTGTGGTGCTGGCGCCCCCTGGATGGACGGTGCCCTTAGCATTTGCCTACTGCCTACTGCCTATGCCACGGGCCTGCTCTGCCCGTGTTCCTGCTCCATGTGACTACCTGAGTTTTGTCAGTTAAGTCAATAAATACCTTTTGTTTCACCACACCTGCTTGTCTTGGTGTCTGCATTTGGGTCCAGCTCTCAACCTAACGTGACAAAGTCCTGGTTTATCTCGTCCTGGGGGAGGTCAATATATATGTCATATACATGTTCTAACTGTAAATTACTAATTTCCTAAGAAGTACGTTGCCTCTAATGATTAACGTCTGATAATGACTGATCAGGTTAAGACACTATTTAAGGCTGAGATTAGTGCAGAAACTCCAAAGCTGAACAAAGCATAGTCTGCTAGTCCGACAATGGAGGTGACAATTATTTTCCCGCTGCTGCTGATCTGCTCTCTCTCCACAGCAGAGCTTCAAACTGTCCAACTGTCCAACAATGAAATTATTTCACAGGGAGAGCAAACAGAATCCCAAGGAAGGAGACCAGCAAACACCTCGGATCCTCGACACGTTTGCCCAGGAGACATCCACGCTGTGCTGAGAGAGATGAGCGCCTTGTTGGCTGAACAGAAGGTGGAGATAAGGCACTTGCAGAGAGAGAATGAAGGTAAAGTGATAAGTCAAGCAGTAAAAGAATAAGACAAATAATGGGAACCAATGCCTTTTTTAAGGCCTAATGACACGCCACAGCAGCTCATACACAAAGGACATAAATGTTTGCCTGTACCATGTCTTTACATTCAGTCTTTTTTTTTTTCTTTTTTTTTTTATAGCACAAGCAGCTCAACTGAGAGAACTGGAGTTACAAAAGACTGGTATGGAAAAGCTGAAACAACAGTTTCAAGGTATATTTTTATGCAATGAAAAACATTTATGTCAAAATGTCATATTGAAAATGATAAAAGCACCATCAACTAAAATGTTCTAAATGCATTTATACCAGGCAGTGGTAAATGCAAACCTTCAGGAAAACTGTCATATTGTTGTTTAATTCTCCTTGCCACTGTTTCATTTTTTAAAATGTATTTTATTAACCTGATTTCAGCACAATCAGAAGAACTGACCCTCATTAAAGCCAGAACAAATGTGACAGAAAACCAGATGGAGGCTCTGAAGGGAGAGAGTAAAGGTTTGTACATTTGGAAACATGCTGCATTATAACAACTAGCAAATGAATACCCACTTACTGAAACTGAGTATAAATCCCTCTCAGCCAAACAGGTTGCCTTCTCTGCCTCTCTGCTGGCTTCAGGCTCAGGAACTGTGGGACCATTTAACACACACACTCCTCTGACCTTCAGATACGTTGTTGCAAATATTGGAAATGCCTACAACCCAAACTCAGGTATTCAAGTTCACAAATGTTATTTAGATTTTTGCCATCTTTACTTTAACCAGGTTGACAGATCTTGCAACAAACAATTTCCCACTAATAACTGGCAATATCTCCCACAGGTTTTTTCATTGCACCAGTGAGAGGAGTCTACCGCTTTGAGTTCTACATAGGTGCATGGGGACATCCTTCACATCCTTCAGGTGCTGTGCTGGTCAGGAACGGACAGCATATTTTTATTGCGTATGAGCATCAGACAGGACAGTATGGATCTTCTGCTAATGCTGCCACGCTGCTGTTAGAGGTGGGAGATGTCATGTTTTTGAAACTGTGGTCCAACACCAGAATTTTTGACAATGAAAATCACCATAGCACCTTCAGTGGTCATCTGCTTTTCCCCATGTGAGCAGGAAACACTCTGTTTTCATTCACTGTATTATAGCTGTAGTGTTGATATAAAATTTGCTTTACTTCCTGGAGCAGAGTAGTCATCTTACTGTGTGTGGTCCTTCACACTTTTACTGTACTTTATTTAGAAACTTGAATGGTCATGTGTTGTGAATATTCTCTCTGTCCCACTGTGTAGCAGTACATCAATATTTTCAGATGATTATGTATGTTGGATAAATACTAAGCCAAAATGTCAGATGTGCAAGAGAATGTATATCATCATACTTGCATACTTACTTACTAAGCATACTTTACATGCTTACATTTCTGTAAAATATATACAGTAGATATCTTTGCAACACTTTTCTGGATATTTCTTTAACATTAAGCATGAGTTTATATAATGAAATGTAAATAAAAAATATATAATAGGCCTATATAACAGATTGTAAAAATTTCCTTTGAGGAAAAAAGCAAGTGCATTTTCAATGTAAACTGTTTGTATAAATCAAATATACATAAGATATGTAAAACAAATAAATAAGTAAAATACATTTTAAAAATATTTCTTGAGTTTTTCTTCATTTGGTGCAAAACAACAACAAAATCTCCTCAACTTTAGCTAAACCTAACTTGATCCAGAGCTATTCATGTTGTATGAAGTCTAACCTGCCAACCCCTGAGTGTTGGAGCCTTTACTAGGTTATGGACTGATGTAATTCAATCCCTCCTTTATGTCCTGTGCCACTAGTCCGACAGTGGATGGAAAAAATCTTTTATGGAGGCGAGCCCTGAGAGCACTGATGCTCACTGGCCTGCTGTGTCTCAGGTTGTAGCCTGAGTCCACCACTGAAACAGCATGAGCTGGGTGGTGTTTGTCTCTGAGGATGCTCTGTGCTTTTTTCGGCAACGCTGAGTGTAGATGGTGGAGGGGAGGCCAGAGCCAATCACCCTCTCTGCAGCTTTAATGATGCGTTGCAACGATTTCTGACGATTTCCACTCCACCAGAGTGGTGTTGCAGTACCACACTGTGATGGCGCTGGTGAGGATGCTTTACACAAGTCCTCTGTAGACTTGGATGAGGGGCTGACATCCAAGTCCGGCATTTTTCAGCACCTTGGTGAAGTGCAGCATCTGCTGAGCTCTTTTCACTGTCGTTGCAGTGTTTTTATCCCAGCTGAGGCTCTTGGAGATGTGCAGGCCTATAGGAACATATAGCTGTCAGTCTGCTCCACCACAGTTCCTCTAATGGTAAGTGGCTGTAGAGGAGAGGGGGGGGGGGGTGGGGGGGGTTCGCCTCCTGAAATCCAGACTGAGTTCTTTGGTTTTGTCAGTGTTGAGCACAAGATCACTGTCCTCCCCTCAGATGGTGTTTCTATGAACCAGGTCCCTGTATGATGACTCATTCCTACTTTATGATTATGTTGTTGTCCTGGGTGGAAGTGCAGTCATATGTGTAAAGTGTGTAGAGTTTGGGGCTGAGGCAGTAGCCCTGCGGGTTTCCTGTGCTTCATTGGGCGGATTGTATTAAAGGCTGAGCTATAATCCAAAAACTGGTGCCGTGCACAGTAGGCCTATGTGTTGGGACTGTCCAAGTGTTGCAGGGTGAAGTGAAGAGCCAGAGCCACTGCATCATCCACTGATCTGGTTGAGCAGTAGGCAAACTGAATCGGGTCTGGAACCACAGAGTTAATATGTGTTGAAACCAGCTTCTGCAGACACTTCATGGCCTCTGGTGTTAGTGCCACGGGTCTGAAGTTGTTCATTATGGTTCTTGGATTAACAGAGGATTTGAAGATGCGAGGAACTGTTTCCTGTGAAAAGAGGCATGTTAATTAAAAATTTCTGTATATCTGTAGACCAGGGATTGTACCATAAATGCACTGTACATTTATTACGCCAACTCACCAGAAACTAATTCCCACCAGTGTTCACCTTATCTGCCAGATGTTATTAAATATTAGAGTGTTGTTTTTGGTTTGATTTGTCAAGGTCACTTAGGTCAGCTAAGACTGATATCATGTTTTATGACTTTATCAACCTGATTTATTGAGGAAGCAAAGTGAGAAAATTTGTTTTTAAAACTTCTCTTCCTTTAAGTCCTGGTTTGTCTCGGCCTGAGGGGCGTCAATACCTGAGTATGTCATACATGTTTGAACAGTTGGAGATGACAAGTTCTTTGTTTTTTTGTCTCTCCACTCCCTCAGCATCTATATAGGATCAAGTTGTTCAGTAACTGAGCTGTCTGAAGGCAGTTTTAATCAGCTGTTTTAACCTTTGAAAGAAAAAATGAGATGGAACTTTACTAATTCATTTGTAATCCCAGGAATGGACCAAATACAAAAGCAAACCAAACGTCCAGATATGCAAGTGCAAGGATTCCTAGGATGATCCAAATCACAGTAACACAAGACAAGTGACCTACCCACCTACCTACCTACCTACCTACCTACCTCTGACAATGCAGGAGAGATACCAGTGACACACAAATATGACATAATTTCTGGTAATGATTGATCAGGTTAAGACACTATTTAAGGCTGGGATTAGTGCAGAAACTCCAAAGCTGAACAAAGCATAGTCTGCTAGTCCGACAATGGAGGTGACAATTATTTTCCCGCTGCTGCTGATCTGCTCTCTCTCCACAGCAGAGCTTCAAACTGTCCAACTGTCCAACAATGAAAATCTTCCACAGGGAGAGCAAACAGAATCACAAGGAAGGAGACCAGCAAACACCTCGGACCCTCGACACGTTGGCCCAGGAGACATCCACGCTGTGCTGAGAGAGATGAGCGCCTTGTTGGCTGAACAGAAGGTGGAGATAAGGCACTTGCAGAGAGAGAATGAAGGTAAAGTGATAAGTCAAGCAGTGAAAGAATAAGACAAATAATGTAAGTGGGAACCAATGCCTTTTTTAAATAGGCCTAATGACACGCCACAGCAGCTCATACACAGAGGACATAAATGTTTGCCTGTACCAAGTCTTTACATTCAGTCTTTTGCAAAAGAGTTGCACAAGACTGGTATGGAAAAGCTGAAACAACAGTTTCAAGGTATACTTTATACAATGAAAAACATTTATGTCAAAATTACATATTGAAAATGATAAAAGCACCATCAACTAGAATTTATCTAAAAGCATTTATACTAGGCAGGCATTCTCAACGAAGCATGACATTTATTTCAACAATGCATGTTTTTAGTGGTAAATGCAAACCTTCAGGAAAACTGTCATATTGTTGTTTAATTCTCCTCGCCACTGTTAAATTTAATTTATTTATTTTATTAACCTGATTTCAGCACAATCAGAAGAACTGACCCTCATTAAAGCCAGAACAAGTGTGACAGAAAACCAGGTGGAGGCTCTGAAGGGAGAGAGTAAAGGTTTGTACATTTGGAAACAAGCTGCATTATAACAACTAGCAAATGAATACCCACTTACTGAAACTGATTATAAATCCCTCTCAGCCAAACAGGTGGCCTTCTCTGCCTCTCTGCTGGCTTCAGGTGAAGGATATGTGGGACCATTTAACACACACACTCCTCTGACCTTCAGATACGTTGTTACAAATATTGGAAATGCCTACAACCCAAACTCAGGTATTCAAGTTCACAAATATTATTTAGATTTTTGCCGTCTTTACTTCAACCTGGTTGAAAGATCTTGCAACAAACAATTTCCCACTAATATTAACCGGCAATATCTCCCACAGGTTTTTTCATCGCACCAGTGAGAGGAGTCTACCGCTTTGAGTTCTACATAGGTTCACGAGGACATTTTTCACATGCTTCAGCTGCTGTGCTGTTCAAGAACGGACAGCATATTTGTATTGCGTATGAGCATCAGATAGGACAGTTTGGTACTGCTGCTAATGCTGCCACGCTGCTGTTAGAGGTGGGAGATGTCGTGTTTTTGAAACTGTGGCACCACTCCAGAATGTTTGACAATGAAAATCGCCATAACACCTTCAGTGGTCATCTGCTTTTCACCATGTGAGCAGAAAACACTCTGTTTTCATTCACTGTATTATAGCTGTGCACACACTGCAGCAGTGTATCAGTTTATGTTGATATAAAATTTGCTTTACTTCCTGGAGCAGAGTAGTCATCTTACTGTGTGGTCCTTCACACTTGAATGGTCATGTGTTGTGAATATTCCCTCTGTTCCACTGTGTAGCAGTACATTAATATGTTCAGATGATTATGTACTAAATTATGAATATGTTGGATAAATACTAAGCCAAAATTTCAGATGTATAAGAGAATGTATCACCATAATCTTAACTGCTTGCATTTGTGTAAAATATGTACAGTAGATATCTTTGCAGCACTCTTCTGGATATTTCTTTAACATTTAGCATTTGTTTATATAATGAAATGTAAATATAAAAATATAATATATAACAGATTGTAAAATGTTCCTTTGAGGAAAAAAGCAAGTGCATTTTCAATGTAAATTGTATGTATAAATCAAATATACATAAAACAAATAAATAAGTAAAATACATTTTAAGAATATTTCTTGAGTTTTACTTCATTTGGTGCAAAAACAACAACAAAATCTTCTCAACTTTAGCTAAACCTATCTTGATCCAGAGCTATTCATGTTGTATGAAGTCTAACCTGCCAATCCCTGAGTGTCGGAGCCTTTACTAGGTTATGGACTGATGTAATTCAATCCCTCCTTTATGTCCTGTGCCACTAGTCCGACAGTGGATGGAAAAAATATTTTATGGAGGCGAGCTCTGAGAGCACTGATGCTCACTGGCCTGCAGTGTCTCAGGTTGTAGCCTGAGTCCACCATTGAAACAGAGCATGAGCTGGGTGGTGTTTATCTCTGAGGATGCTCTGTGCTTTTTTTTCGGGAACGCTGAGTGTAGATGGTGTCCATGGAGGGGAGGCCAGAGCCAATCACCCTCTCTGAAGCTTTAATGATGCGTTGCAGCGATTTCCGCTCCACCAGAGTGGTGTTGCAGTAAAACACTGTGATGGTGCTGGTGAGGATGCTTTACACAAGTCCTCTGTAGGTTTGGATGAGGGGCTGACATCCAAGTCCAGCATTTTCCAGCACCTTGGTGAAGTGCAGCCTCTGTTGAGCTCTTTTCACTGTCGTTGCAGTGTTTTTAGCCCAGCTGAGGCTCCAGGAGATTTGCAGGCGACATGAGTAATGTTGTAACATATTATTACTTTTTTTTTTTAATTAACGTGGGATTATTTTTTGTATTAAGAACAATAGTACCAACTAGTTTTAAAAATATAGTGAAAGTTACACTTTTTTTTTCTGTCCCATTTGTGGTGCTGGAGCCCCCTGGATGGATGGTGGCCTTAGCATTTGCCTACTGCCTATCTGCCTATGCCACGGGCCTGCTCTGCCCGTGTTCCTGCTCCATGTGACTACCTGAGTTGTGTCAGTTAAGTCAATAAATACCTTTTGTTTCACCACACCTGCTCGTCTTGCTGTCTGCATTTGGGTCCAGCTCTCAACCTAATGTGACAAAGTCCTGGTTTATGTCGGCCTGGGGGAGGTCAATACCTGAATATGTCATACATGTTATAACCTTATTTTTACAGTCTATGGTTTTAACTGAAAATTACTAATTTCCTTATTAGTAACGTTGCCTCTAATGATTAATGTCTGATAATGATTGATCAGGTTAAGACACTATTTAAGGCTGGGATTAGTACAGAAACTCCAAAGCTGAACAAAGCATAGTCTGCTAGTGCGACAATGGAGGTGACAATTATTTTCCCGCTGCTGATGATCTGCTCTCTCTCCACAGCAGAGCTTCAAACTGTCCAACTGTCGAACAATGAAAATATTTCACAGGGAGAGCAAACAGAATCACAAGGAAGGAGACCAGCAAACACCTCGGACCCTCGACACGTTTGCCCAGGAGACATCCACGCTGTGCTGAGAGAGATGAGCGCCTTGTTGGCTGAACAGAAGGTGGAGATAAGGCACTTGCAGAGAGAGAATGAAGGTAAAGTGATAAGTCAAGCAGTGAAAGAATAAGACAAATAATGTAAGTGGGAACCAATGCCTTTTTTAAGGCCTAATGACACGCCACAGCAGTTCATACACAAAGGACAGAAATATTTGCCTGTACCAAGTCTTTACATTCAGTCTTTTTTTTTTTTTATAGCACAAGCAGCTCAACTGGGAGAACTGGAGTTGCAAAAGACTGGTATGGAAAAGCTGAAACAACAGTTTCAAGGTATATTTTATGCAATGAAAAACATTGATGTCAAAATTACATATTGAAAATGATAAAAGCACCATCAACTAAAATGTATCTAAAAGCATTTATACCAGGCAGGCATTCTCAACTAAGCATGACATTTATTTCATCAATGCATGTTTTTAGTGGTAAATGCAAACTTTCAGGAAAACTGTCATATTGTTGTTTAATTCTCCTCGGAACGTTTTTTTTTTTTTTATCTATTTATTTTATTAACCTGATTTCAGCACAATCCGAAGAACTGACCCTCATTAAAGCCAGAACAAATGTGACAGAAAACCAGGTGGAGGCTCTGAAGGGAGAGAGTAAAGGTTTGTACATTTGGAAACAAGCTGCATTATAACAACTAGCAAATGATCCACTTACTGAAACTGATTATAAATCCCTCTCAGCCAAACAGGTGGCCTTCTCTGCCTCTCTGCTGGCTTCGGGTTCAGAAACTATGGGACCATTTAACGCACACACTCCTCTGAACTTCAGATACGTTGTTACAAATATTGGAAATGCCTACAACTCAAACTCAGGTATTCAAGTTCACAAATGTTATTTAGATTTTTGCCGTCTTTACTTTAACCTGGTTGATAGATATTACAACAAACAATTTGCCACTAATATTATCTGGCAATATCTCCCACAGGTTTTTTCATTGCACCAGTGAGAGGAGTCTACCACTTTGAGTTCTACATAGGTGCACATGGACATCCTTCACATGCTTCAGCTGCTGTGCTGGTCAAGAACGGACAGCATATTTTTATTGCGTATGAGCATCAGACAGGACAGTATGGATCTTCTGCTAATGCTGCCACGCTGCTGTTAGAGGTGGGAGATGTTGTGTTTTTGAAACTGTGGTCCAACACCAGAATTCATGACAGTGAAAATCACCATAGCACCTTCAGCGGTCATCTGCTTTTCACCATGTGAGCAGGAAACTGTTTTCATTCACTGTATTATACTGTAGCTGTGCACACACTGCAGCAGTGTGTCAGTGTATGTTGATATAAAATTTGCTTTACTACCTGGAGCAGAGTAGTCATCTATGTGGTCCTTCACACTGGCTTTTACTTTATTTAGCAGAATGGTCATGTGTTGTGAATATTCCCTCTGTTCCACTGTGTAGCAGTACATTTATATGTTCGGATGATTATGTACTAAATTATGAATATGTTGGATAAATACTAAGCCAAAATGTCAGATGTATAAGAGAATAATCTTAACTGCTTACATTTGTGTAAAATATATACAGTAGATATCTTTGCAGCACTTTTCTGGATATTTCTTTAACATTTATTCGTTTATATAATGAAATGTAAATATTAAAATATAATATATAACAGATTGTAAAATTTTCCTTTGAGGAAAAAAGCAAGTGCTTTTTCAATGTAAACTGTTTGTATAAATCAAATATACATAAGATATGTAATAAATAAATAAATAAATAAATAAATAAGTAAAATACATTTTAAAAATGTTTCTTGAGTTTTACTTCATTTGGTGCAAAAACAACAACAAAATCTCCTCAACTTTAGCTAAAGCTAACTTGATCCAGAGCTAGTCATGTTGTATGAAGTCTAACCTGCCAACCCCTGAGTGTTGGAGCCTTTACTAGGTTATGGACTGATGTAATTCAATCCCTCCTTTATGTCTTGTGCCACTAGTCCGACAGTGGATGGAAAAAATCTTTTATGGAGGTGAGCTCTGAGAGCACTGATGCTCACTGGCCTGCAGTGTCTCACGTTGTAGCCTGAGTCCACCACTGAAACAGAGCATGAGCTGGGTGGTGTTTATCTCTGAGGATGCTCTGTGCTTTTTTCGGCAACGCTGAGTGTAGATGGTGTCCATGGAGGGGAGGCCAGAGCCAATCACCCTCTCTGAAGCTTTAATGATGCGTTGCAGCGATTTCTGCTCCATCAGAGTGGTGTTGCAGTACCACACTATGATGGCGCTGGTGAAGATGCTTTACCAAGTCAGTTAAGAAATAACAGTACCAACTAGTTATAAAAAATATAGTGAAAGTTACACTTTTTTTTCTGTCCCATTTGTGGTGCTGGTGCCCCCTGGATGGACGGCGCCCTTAGCATTTGCCTACTGCCTACTGCCTATGCCACGGGCCTGCTCTGCCTGTGTTCCTGCTCCATGTGACTACCTGAGTTGTGTCAGTTAAGTCAATAAATACCTTTTGTTTCACCACACCTGCTCGTCTTGCTGTCTGCATTTGGGTCCAGCTCTCAACCTAACGTGACAAAGTCCTGGTTTATCTCGGCCTGGGGGAGGTTAATACCTGAATATGTCATACATGTTTTAACTGTAAATTACTAATTTCGTAAGAAGTACGTTGTCTCTAATGATTAACGTCTGATAATGATTGATCAGGTTAAGACACTATTTAAGGCTGGGATTAGTGCAGAAACTCCAAAGCTGAACAAAGCATAGACTGCTAGTCCGACAATGGAGGTGACAATTATTTTCCCGCTGCTGCTGATCTGCTCTCTCTCCACAGCAGAGCTTCAAACTGTCCAACTGTCCAACAATGAAATTATTCCACGGGGAGAGCAAACAGAATCACAAGGAAGGAGACCAGCAAACACCTCGGACCCTCGACACGTTTGCCCAGGAGACATCCACGCTGTGCTGAGAGAGATGAGCGCCTTGTTGGCTGAACAGAAGGTGGAGATAAGGCACTTGCAGAGAGAGAATGAAGGTAAAGTGATAAGTCAAGCAGTGAAAGAATAAGACAAATAATGTGAGAATCAATGCCTTTTTTAAGGCCTAATGACACACCACAGCAGCTCATACACAAAGGACAGAAATGTTTGCCTGTACCAAGTCTTCACATTCAGTCTTCTTTTTTCTTTTTCTTTTTATAGCACAAGCAGCTCAACTGAGAGAACTGGAGTTGCAAAAGACTGGTATGGAAAAGCTTGGTATACTTTATGCAATGAAAAACATTTATGTCAAAATGACATATTGAAAATTATAAAAGAACCATCAACTAAAATTTTCTAAATGCATTTATACCAGGCAGGCATTCTCAACTAAGCATGACATTTATTTCAACAATGCATGTTTTTAGTGGTAAATGCAAACCTTCAGGAAAACGGTTATTGTTTATTTCTCCTCGCCACTGTTTCATTTTATTTATTTATTTTATTAACCTGATTTCAGCACAATCAGAAGAACTGACCCTCATTAAAGCCAGAACAAATATGACAGAAAACAAGATGGAGGCTCTGAAGGGAGAGAGTAAAGGTTTGTACATTTGGAAACAAGCTGCATTATAACAACTAGCAAATGATCCACTTACTGAAACTGATTATAAATCCCTCTCAGCCAAACAGGTGGCCTTCTCTGCCTCTCTGCTGGCTTCAGGTTCAGGATATGTGGGACCATTTAACACACACACTCCTCTGACCTTCAGACACGTTGTTACAAATACTGGAAATGCCTACAACCCAAACTCAGGTATTCAAGTTCACAAATGTTATTTAGATTTTTGCCATCTTTACTTTAACCTGGTTGACAGATCTCACAACAAACAATTCCCCCCTAATATTAACTGGCAATATCTCCCACAGGTTTTTTCGTTGCACCAGTGAGAGGAGTCTACCGCTTTGAGTTCTACATAGGTGCAGGTGGACATCCTTCACATGCTTCAGGTGCTGTGCTGGTCAAGAACGGACAGCATATTTTTGTTGCCTGGGAGCATCAGACAGGACAGTATGGATCTTCTGCTAATGCTGCCACGCTGCTGTTAGAGGTGGGAGATGTCGTGTTTTTGAAGCTGTGGTCCAACACCAGAATTTTTGACAATGAAAATCACCATAGCACCTTCAGCGGTCATCTGCTTTTCACCATGTGAGCAGGAAACACTCTGTTTTCTTCACTGTATTATAGCTGTAGTGTTGATATAAAATTTGCTTTACTTCCTGGAGCAGAGTAGTCATCTTACTGTGTGGTCCTTCACACTTGAATGGTCATGTGTTGTGAATATTCCCTCTGTTCCACTGTGTAGCAGTACATTATCTTCGGATGATTATGTACTAAATTATGAATATGTTGGATGAATACTAAGCCAAAATTTCAGATGTATAAGACAATGTATCATCATAATCGTAACTGCTTACATTTGTGTAAAATATATCTTTGCAGCAATTTTCTGGATATTTCTTTAACATTTAGAATTAGTTTATATAATGAAATGTAAATGTAAAAATATAATATGTAACAGATTGTAAAATTTTTCTTTGAGGAAAAAAGCAAGTGCATTTTCAATATAACTGTTTGTATAAATCAAATATACATAAGATATGTAATAAATAAATAAATAAATAAATAAATAAGTAAAATACATTTAAAAAATATTTCTTGAGTTTTACTTCATTTGATGCAAAACAACAACAAAATCTCCTCAACTTTAGCTAAACCTAACTTGATCCAGAGCTAGTCATGTTGTATGAAGTCTAACCTGCCAACCCCTGAGTGTTGGAGCCTTTACTAGGTTATGGACTGATGTAATTCAATCCCTCCTTTATGTCTTGTGCCACTAGTCCGACAGTGGATGGAAAAAATCTTTTATGGAGGCGAGCTCTGAGAGCACTGATGCTCACTGGCCTGCAGTGTCTCACGTTGTAGCCTGAGTCCACCACTGAAACAGAGCATGACCTGGTTGGTGTTTTTGTCTCTGAGGATGCTCTGTGCTTTTTTCGGCAACGCTGAGTGTAGATGGTGTCCATGGAGGGGAGGCCAGAGCCAATCACCCTCTCTGCAGCTTTAATGATGCGTTGCAGCGGTTTCCGCTCCACCAGAGTGGTGTTGCAGTAAAACACTATGATGGCGCTTGTGAGGATGCTTTACACAAGTCCTCTGTGGGTTTGGATGAGGGGCTGACATCCAAGTCCGAAATTTTTCAGCACCTTGATGAAGCGCAGCCTCTGCTGAGCTCTTTTCACTGTTGTTGCAGTGTTTTTAGCCCAGCTGAGGCTCTTGCAGATGTGCAAGCCTATAGGAACGTATAGCTGTCAGTCTGCTCCACCACAGTTCCTCTAATGGTAAGTGGCTGTAGAGGGAAGGGGGGGTTCGCCTCCTGAAATCCAGACTGAGTTCTTTGGTTTTGTCAGTGTTGAGCACTAGATCATTGTCCTCCCCACAGATGGTGTTTCTATGAACCAGGTCCCTGTATGATGACTCATTCCTACTTTATGATTATGTTGTTGTCCTGGGTGGAAGTGCAGTCGTATGTGTAAAGTGTGTAAAGTTTGGGGCTGAGGCAGTAGCCCTGCGGGTTTCCTGTGCTTCATTGGGCGGATTGTATTAAAGGCTGAGCTGTAATCCAGAAACAGGTGCCTATACATATGTGTTGGGACTGTCCAAGTGTTGCAGGGTGAAGTGAACAGCCAGAGCCACTGCATCATCCACTGATCTGGTTGAGCAGTAGGCAAACTGAAGGGGGTCTGGAACCACAGAGTTAATATGTGTTGAAACCAGCTTCTCCAGACACTTCATGGCCACAGGTGTTAGTGCCACGGGTCTGAAGTTGTTCATTATGGTTCTTGGATTAACAGAGGATTTGAAGATGCGAGGAACTGTTTCCTGTGAAAAGAGGCATGCTAATTAAAGATGTCTGTATATCTGTAGACCGAGGCTTTTACCATAAATGCACTGTACATTTATTACGCCAGATCACCTGAAACTAATTCCCACCAGTGTTCACCTTATCTGCCAGATGTTATTAAATATTAGAGTGTTGTTTTTGGTTTGATTTGTCAAGGTCACTCAGGTCAGCTGAAACTGATATCATGTTTTATGACTTTATCAACCTGATTTATTGAGGAAGCAAAGTGAGAAAATTTGTTTTTAAAACTTCTCTTCCTTTAAGTCTTGGTTTATCTCGGCCTGAGGGGCGTCAATACCTGAGTATGTCATACATGTTTGAACAGTTGGAGATGACAAGTTCTTTGTTTTTTTGTCTCTCCACTCCCTCAGCATCTATATAGGATCAAGTTGTTCAGTAACTGAGCTGTCTGAAGGCAGTTTTAATCAGCTGTTTTAAGCTTTGAAAGAAAAAATGAGATGGAACTTTACTAATTAATTTGTAATTCCAGGAATGGACCAAATGCAAAAGCAAAGCAAACATCCAGATATGCAAGTGCAAGGATTCCTAGGATGATCCAAATCACAGTAACACAAGACAAGTGACAAAACAAAAGTAACAATATTCTACCTACCTACCTCTGACAGTGAAGGAGAGATGCAAGTGACACAAATATGACATATTTTCTGGTAATGATTGATCAGGTTAAGACACTATTTAAGGCTGGGATTAGTGCAGAAACTCCAAAGCTGAACAAAGCATAGACTGCTAGTCTGAGGATGGAGGTGATGATGATTTTCCCGCTGCTGCTGCTGATCTGCTCTCTCTCCACAGCAGAGCTTCAAACTGTCCAACTGTCCAACAACGAAATTATTTCACAGGGAGAGCAAACAGAATCCCAAGGAAGGAGACCAGCAAACACCTCGGACCCTCAACACGTTTGCCCAGGAGACATCCACGCTGTGCTGAGAGAGATGAGCGCCTTGTTGGCTGAACAGAAGGTGGAGATAAGGCACTTGCAGAGAGAGAATGAAGGTAAAGTGATAAGTCAAGCAGTGAAAGAATAAGACAAATAATGTGAGATAATAACAGTGGGAACCAATGCCTTAAAAAAAAAAAAAGTGACATGCCACAGCAGCTCATTAGCAAAGGACAGAAATATTCGCCTGTACTATGTATTAACGAAGTCTTTTGGATTTTTCTGCACAAGCAGCTCAACTGAGACAACTGGAGCTGCAAAATACTGGTCTGGGAAAGCTGAAGCAACAGGTTCAAGGTATATTTTAACCCTTGTGTTATGTTTGTTTCTCAGGAACAGCCATGACGTTTGTGGGTCAGTTTGACAGATATTTAGTGCAATGGTGTTCTTTACCTCTCCCAGATAATGGTTTAGTTAGAATAATCCACTTGTTTTTCATGAAAAATACAACAAATGCCTTTTTTTTTTAAATGACACGCCACACGTGTATGTCCTTTCATACACAAAGGACAGAAATGTTTTGCCTGTACTTTGTCTTAACATTGAGTCATTTGTTTGGTTTTTTGTTATTATTGTTGTTTTTTACAGCACAAGCAGCTCAACTAAGAGAGCTGGAGTTGCAAAACACTGGTCTGAAGCAACAGGTTCAAGGTATATTATGACAAACATTATGTCAAAATGACATATTGAAAATGATAAAAGCACCATAAGCTGAATGTACTGTATTTACCAGGAATTTCAATGAAGCATGTTATTTACTGTATTTCAACAATATCCATGTTTTAGCACCAAATGCAAACCTTCTGGAAAATGGTCATATTATTGTTTAACTCTCCTTTTTAATTAATCTGATTTCAGCACAATCAGAAGAACTGACCCTCATTAAAGCCAGAACAAATGTGACAGAAAACCAGGTGGAGGCTCTGAAGGGAGAGAGTAAAGGTTTGTACATTTGGAAATAAGCTGCATTATAACAACTAGCAAATGAATACCCAGCCGCTCAAAACGTAGTATATTTCTCTCTCAGCCAAACAGGTGGCCTTCTCTGCCTCTCTGCTGGCTTCAGGCTCAGGGACTATGGGACCATTTACTACAGATACTCATCTGACCTTCAGATATGTTGTTACCAATATTGGAAATGCCTACAACCCAGAATCAGGTACTCAAGTTCATAAATATTTATTTTGATTTAGTGTAACTGGTTGACAGATCTTGCAACAAACAATTTTTCCACTAATATTCATTGGCAAAATGTCCCACAGGATTTTTCCTCCCACCGGTGAGAGGAGTCTACCGCTTTGAGTTCTATGCAGGCGTACATGGACATCCTACATATGGTTCAGCTGTTGTGCTGGTCAAGAATGGACAACATATTTTTACTGCCTATGAGCATCAGACAGGACAGTTTGGTACTGCTGCTAATGCTGCCACGCTGCTGTTAGAGGTGGGAGATGTTGTGTTTTTGCGTCTGTCGGCCCCAAGCAGAATTTTTGACAACGACAGTCACCATAGCACCTTCAGTGGTCACTTGCTTTTCACCATGTGAGCAGGAAACAGTGTATGTTGTGTATGATATCAATATCCTTTGCTGATTCATAACAATGTACAACAAGGGGAGTCATGTGGTGCAGTTGGTAGAGCAGGTACTCCGTATGCCAAGGCTACAGTCCTCGCTGCAGTGGGCCCTGGTTCGAATCCTGCATCAGGCAGCCCTTTACTGCATGTCATACCCCCTCTCTCTGCATCTCCATTTCCTGTCTCTCTATACTATTCTATCCAATGAAGGCAAAAATGCCCAAAAATATACTTTCAAAAACAAAACAAATATACAAAAACAATAGGTTTTTTTGTTTTAAAAATGTTGTATCTCTTTTGGGGTTACATTCAAATACAAAATAATCAGCAGTGATATACTGTAAATTCTATCACCATCAGATTAAAAAAGTGTCATGCTCCTGTATATCTCTCTCTTTCTTCCTGGAGCAGAGCAGTAATCTTACTAAATATGATTTTTCATGTAAACTGTTTGTGTAAATCAAATATACACAAGATATGTAAAAACAAATAAATGATAAATATAAAATATATTTAATGAGTTTACTTAATTTGGTGAAAACAGAATCTCCTCAAACCTAATTTGCTCCAGGACTAGTCATGTTGTATTAAGTCTAACCTGCCAACTCCTGAGTGTTGGACTCTTTCCTACAGTTTAACTTTGAGTAATTTATTTATTTGGCTCCTTGGGAGCAGTGGTTCACACAGCTGCATACATACATGGCTAGTTGCTTCTTTGATGTATTTAAAATCATGTTCAGTCATCGCAATGTCATTTGACACAATGTTAAATGTAAGTTACAGATCAGCTACTTTAAAAATATTCCATCTGCTAAATAATAAATATAAGAATTCTAACCCACCTCCTAAATTGCACCTCTGAATCTAAATAAATCAATATGGAATATTTTTCAAAAATAAATTTTGAAAAACTAATGTTTTTGGTTAACAACTTTCTAGGGGGCTTGAAATAAAGGTCTTTTTGAGAAATTGATGGTTTTTATTTTTTAATTCCACAGGAAATTGTTGATAACTTGAAAGAAATGATTTTAATGGGCTGTCCGTTTCGCCCTTGATAAATCAACTCTCTTGTTTCGCTTCTATCTCTATCCTTTCTTTTCTTCTACTGATGTTTGCATGCTAATGAGCTAGCCACAGTCTGGCCAACCATGTTTGTGTCGGCCCTACATGAGGAAATATTTAATTTTACAATGTTTTATTTCCTATGTTGTAAAAAGCAACATTGCCTGCAGCAAAACCATGAACTGTAAACAAATAAAGATGGACGTAGCCTCTGTGACATTCAAGAAAACACTTGAGGTGTCACCTTTGTTGATTCTCTCACACTCTTAGTTCACAAATACACAGTGGACTTCTCATTTAAAAAGCACACAGGTTTTATTGCATATCAATTTCATGTATAAATTCTTCATAGCATTGGAAAGATTACATTTGGTATACATTGCTATTCTACAGAATTAACATCAGAGTCATATCTTTTCAATGAAATTTCTCTAAAGTACATCTTCAATAATCACAAGCATCAAAAGAACTGCAATTTCAGAATTGTTCAATATTATTCTACAATCCTTTATTGTTTTTCATTACGTCTTCTCCCACAAGTCTTTACTATGTATTTCAGAGCCACCTGCCCAAACATCTGTAAGGCAGTCAAGAACTTGAAGTCAAACCTACTAACCTAACCACATGTACAATAAGTGCATCTACGGATTTGTTTTTTTCTTTTCTTTTTTTTCTTTTTTTTTTTTTTTGATTTGATACACATTTCACAAATGGACATCATTATGACTGCTAAACACGTCATGCACAATATCTTTTTTTGTTTGTTTTCAATAAACATAACAGAGGCGATATACAACTCAGATTCAAACAAAACAAGCACCATCCATTTAAACCCATATTTTTCAATGATTTTTTTTCTTCAGACAAATGCACCATTGTTTATCATTCTTTAAAATACTATACAGTTAAAAAGAAACAATATGTATATTTTAACCTTCTCCTGTAACAGTGGGGGGAAAACAGCAACCATGTTCTATTATGCTGAAATATACTTCAGCGACCATCTGCCAGAATACTTTCTGAAGTTGGCAAAATGGAATACTTCAATGCCTTCAATTCCTTTGCTTTACACAGCGCGTACTTATTACAGTAGTCCATGACATGAATTACTACATATAGTCGACCTAAAAAACTTAGCGACCCAAGTCTTTACATTTTTATAACCACAAGTTGGATAACAATGCGTTAACCATGAATGAAATTTCATTCAGTAGAATTGTAAAAAAAAAAAAAAAGAAAAGAAAGAAAAGAAAAAAAGACTTTTGTCTTTAGAAAAATGAGATGATGCAGCAGTCCTAGCATCACACCACCACCTGCTGTCCTGAAGAAAAATTACAGTGCTTCCGTTTCAGAATTTTTTTTTATATCTCTCCATGTCAAGCACAAGTTGCTCATCGACTGAAAGTGAATCTGGTCAGAAAACTGATCTGTGTTGTAAGCTTTGGAGACCTAAGCCTGATCAATATATGGCTTAGACCCACATGGTTTAAGTGCTAGTTTGAAAAATACAGCATCAGGCCTAGTTCTCAAAGCCCTATAGTTCACAAGAAGGACCAAGGCAACGATGATCAACAATACTCAATCCCCCCGCCTCCTGCAGCTATCTACAGTTATCTACAGTAAATGACTCATGCCCTCCGTGACATAGCTACCTTGTGGACCACATGGAATGAGTTTTCAGTATGAACAGGGAATATAGCGTAATGTTAAACTCATAATCAAATGTTTCTGTTTTTCCTGTCCAGAATCAACTAGACTTTTCTTTATATATGTTGGCAGGACTGACCAGCAGAAATATGATGTCCATTTTAATACTATCTGTGGTTTACTTTACTCTCTTCTTTTGGTTTTATGAGTCTTTTTGCCTTCCTTCGTGCATGGCCAGATGTTCATGCAGATGTGACTGTGTTTTAGACTTCTGGACCATGTGATATTTAATTTGTTGGATGTATTAAATGAGAAACAGAGGGAAATGGAGCTTGATGTGATGGAAACTAGTCAGATTCAATAATGTGACAATGTAATGCCCTTTTTCTGACATTCATAGTAACTGTTGTCCAAGCCTGCCCCCACCCCCAAGTACTTTAACCAATTTGAACGAGACACATTCAGTAAAAAAACAAAACAAAAAACACTGCAGGACGTTACAATGCCAAATAGGACCTAAAACTAACTACGACTATTTTTTCCACTATAAATAAAAACAGTTAATTTCATGGGTTCTTTCCATTTTGGCACACTAACGCATCAAAACCAGAGATTCAGAATCTCCCTCGTGTTCTGATAGGCGTTCATTCCTTCAGCAACAAGACGGGAGGGATAAAATGACTTTTCTTCATTTTCATTCCTCCAGTCATGACATAACAACCAGAAATAAATACATACACACACTTCTGAAATCAAATATATAAGAGCGTAATAAGAAAAGAAAAAAAATCTATGACAGCAAATGCAAGCCCCTTGGACATGAAATGATTGTCAGAGAACAGAACATTTTTCTATGGGTTATTTGGCACATACCACTCTTGCTATGAACATCTAGGTTATTTTGTACATCATATGACAATATCATACAATTTTGGTCCTTCTCTAAAACAATTATATTAACAATTTAGCACTGTGGTGCCTACAAAGAAACAATACTGTGGTATCTAAGAGGAAAGTAAGTAAATAAAATTAACAAATGACGATGAAATAAACAAGCAGAGAGAGACTTCCTCATTTTTGTGTATGATTTCAATTCATTTTCAGCATGATCAAATTGGGTAACCAATTACAATGGCTAGTGTCCCAGATAGCTCATTAAAATCACCAGTTGTTGTGCACATTTGCACAGTGAATATCATTCTCCGTTTAATCATTCAAAAATCAAAACAGCCTACTGGAACTGTTTATTTCCTCAAGTAACATTAAGCGTGGTGCTATTGTTGATTCTGCACTTCAAACTGAAACAAGATCAGTTTATGAGTTGCCCATGATAGGTGGGGAAAACCTGGAGACAATAGTGCACGCGCCTACTATGTTCCTGGTGAAATGGCACCACCTTGTGGGCGTGCAGTGCTAACGCAGTGCTGATGCTGCAGTGCTTGTAGTAGGTGGTGTACACAGACTTTAGAGACATACAAGTCATTAAGTGTCTTTACGAGAGCCTTATGCAGGGTCTCTGTGGTGCTGGAGTGAGCCTTGTGGACTTGGGGAGGATCAGAGTAATGCAGAGTTTCAATGCTGTTGAGAAGCATTCATCATGTCCTTCACATCAACAGGAGCTTAGCAGTGCTTTCTCTTTGACAGAGTCTTGCGAGACCCCTCACCTTGGGACAATCTCTACCTCCTCTCTTTATCCCTCACACACACACACACACGCACACAGACACACACACACACACACACACACACAAATGAACACATGTTTTCACACAAACACATTCTCTCTATCTTGAATGTATGTGACACTGAATTTTTCTCCGGGCATCCACTTCTTCTCACTACTCATGTCCACTCAGTCTCATGTTTCTATCCATTTGCGAAACTTTATGTTCCTCCTACTCTTCCTCCCACCTCATCTCTCTCTTGTCTAGATGTGGTTGAGCGGGTGAAAGCTGCTCGTCTCAGACGGTCCACCTCCCATGCTCAGCCAGGCCTCCAGAGAGTTCTGGGAGGGCGCGTGCAAAGGGTTGTTCTCAGAGAGAGACAGCATCATTGCATAAGCCTGCAGGAGAGAAGGGACAACTTTTAACAAGAGGAAGCTGCATGGTTCAATGTTTTCAAACTTTTCTTTTTGGTATAATTTCTTTATTTATCCTGTGACCCGTCAAGAAATGTCAGGACAAATCTGATTTACTATAACTTGCATCTTATTTCTGTAGGTTTGGCCACCATCTTTAATCTTTATTATGATTGCTTGAGTTTCTTGCATCATTGGAACCGTTTGTAGAGATGCTGCCATGTTCCCAGATCTCAAGACGTAATTAACCATAATTAGGTATCACTGTAAAATGAGACTACCCTTAGAAATGGTTTCTATTTAGTTGTAAACACTTTATTTTTAAAGTTTTAACACAAATTTTGATATACTGATGCAGGCTCACTGTTCAGCAAGATAAAGTTCATGCCTCCTACTCATTAGACTTACTAATGAGTTACTACCATAAGATTCTGATTGTGATTAACTGCTAGTAACTTATGTGAAGAGGCAGAAAGTTGAGGTAAAAGACATGAAACTTAACAGTATGGATAAATATGGGATCACAATTTGGCAAGGTCACTGTCACTGCCATTGATATATATTGTTTTATAGTTATGGCCTTTATATGGTTAGCCTTATTCTAAAGTGATATCCCATAATTATCATTGATTTCTTGTGACTATTCAGTGAAATGATGTTTCATTCAGTTGTTAAAGACGATCAAAGAAAAGACAAGAGCAGTTTACAGGGACTACTGTATGTTAGAAGGTTAAGTAATAGGAGAGAAGTGCGGGGGTAAGACACGGTGCTTTTTTGGCATTAACAACCTTTTCTCTTATAGAACATCTACAAATGTGAGAGGATCCATCTCATCCCTTATTTCTCTATCCACAGGATTCATTTAGTCCCTCCATACTTAGGTCTTAGGTCTTCTATCTATCCCTACCTCTTTAAGTGGACATCCAAAAGCCAGTCACATACCTGGGTTTTAGCCTGCCTGTACAATGTCTCTTTCAATGCCTCCGACTCTAGTGAAGTGTTAAATATGTCTTTAACGTCAAAGGGTTGCTCGTCACTGGCTGCTTTACGTAACCCATCCAGGCTCTTGGGAAAGCTGGGCAGACCCTCCAAGTCCAAAAGAGAGCCCTCCTCCTCTATACACCTGCACACCGAGGGGTGGATGGTAGAAATATGGCAATACGGATGGATGGATGGATGGATGGATGGATGGATGGATGGATGGATGGATGGATGGATGGATGGATGGATGGATGGATGGATGGATGGATGGATGGATGGATGGATGGATGGATGGATGGATGGATGGATGGATGGATGGATGGATGGATGGATGGATGGATGGATGGATGGATGGATGGATGAAGAAATGGGATGATAGATGGGATTGATGGAGAGTTAATGCAATGAGAGGAAATTAAAGTAAAATTAAAGAAGGAGGTTTGGGTGATAGGAAAAATGAGAGGAAGAGAAAAGGAGAGGTATGATTAATAAAGGGATAGACAGGTATAGAGAACAAACTTGAAGAAGAAAAGAGAAGAGAAGGAGCAGAAGCTGATCTAATATCAGCTAATGTGAAGTACTGATTGTTTTTATTTTGTGTTTGTTCTGTATGGGAACAGAAGTTGACATGAGGAGTGATTTCTGTTAAGAGGGGTGGTGAGTAGATAAGATATATTGTGTACTCTGACTGTGGTTGTTAAGTGTAGATGCAGGTGGACCGTACCCTGGACTATGTGCTTCTCTGTGTAGTCAACAAGCTCAGTACCTGCGAGTGTGTTCATAGCTCATAGCCAATGGAGCCGCCTCCGTCTCCTCCTCTTCCTCGTCCTCTTCATACACCCCTGTCGTGATGGGGGACGGGGATTCAGGCGCCTCATCATGAGACTTCTCTGTCAGGCTGCCTTCCTCCTCCTCCTCATCGTCACCCTCCACTTCCTCATCCTCTTCCTCCAGCCCCTGGAGCCCTAGCTTGGAGTTGGACAAACTGTGGCTCGGTGGGCACTCCTCCTCAGCCTGGTCCGATCTGCAGAGGGATCAAAGGTCAAAGCAGAGAGGAAGTGTTATTAATGTTTGTAAGTGTTTCTGAAACCGCTGTCTCTGCTTCCTGCAGCCTGTGGTGCTGCATACTCCTTGTGGGGGAAAAAAATAACATTGTTAAAGAAGCATAACTAGAGTTACTGCTTCACGGTTGTCTGCCTCCGCCACACAGACTAGTTTCAGGTTACATCCCTGTTTATCCAGGGTCATATAAAATATTAACCGTTTGTGTGAAACTGTCATAAATGCTGTGTGAGGTCCTTGAGTTCTGACTCATGCGTTTTTGAGGTCACACTGACCATTGACCTTCAAAAATGTCATCAGTTCATTCTTGATTCTTAATGAATGGCTGTGATGAATCTGAAAAAGCTCTGTCAATGGCGTTATGGCTCTGACTGAAGTAAAATAGGATAAAAAAAATACCAAAAGTCCACCCAGCCAATCAGAGAGGACAGAAGGGGAACAGAGGCTAGTTATAAGAGAAGTGGAGGGATGTATAGAGGAGCTCAAAAGGCTTGTTTTAGTTTGTTCTCTGGGGTCTATGTCCAGTCTGGAGTTGGGTGGCTATTACCATTTCCTGACCAAGCTTTAAGACATGACTCATCGTGGGCAGAGAGAGAGAGAAACATAAATTATCTGTTGACAGCACGCACAGTTCAACTCCAGTGTCCACACAAACAACATGGGCGCTGACAGCGCGTGTTCAAACGGCCGGCACATGATTAATCGGTCGGCTCCTCCTCAGAACAAGAGCAGGAGATGGACTTCTTCACAGTGGCTTCCCTACACTCGTACTCTGTGTGACTGAAGGAAGATGATGGCTGCTCTGCAAATAGGCTATCAGCACACCACCATTATGACCTGCCATCTGTACATTTTCCAGCCAGCAAACCCACACAACTCCCCCCACCCCCACCCACGCCACATTACTCCCCCCCACCCAGACCACGATGTCATGGCTCATGATATCATTTCCTTTGGGACGGCAAATTTACCCCTTCCAGTCTTTGCCACACAGTGGACATTTATCAAATCAGACAGGATTACCTCTGGGAAGGGGTGCACAGGGACAGTATTGGGTCACACACAGTGGGTGGGTAAATGCAAGAAGGCAAACTTTTGGAGGGTTGAAGAGGGGGGGAGTGGAGTTCTCCTCTTTCAATCTAGATTAAATATCACCATAATCAAATTGCAGGGCTGTTTGGTGTGGAAAAAGGCCATGCCTGTGTACAGAGAGAGAAGCGTAGCTCTGACATAGGGGGCCCTGGGTTTTGTCATTTAGTCTAAACACGTCAGTTGGGTGTTTGTGTTAGCGGGCTAGGCCTATGGGTATGGCCAGTGGATGGGGGAAGAGCTCCATCATCAGTGGATCTCCCAGATAAATGTCTCAGCCTGAGTTCCCCCTCAGGGTCCAAACTGCCAGTCAGAGGAGCCCAGTCCCTGACGAGGAACTGGCTCCAAGTTTAGATTTATCCAAACCATGGAGCTCAAGCCATGGCCTAGGTCCTTGTTCCAGCCCTAATTATGACCTGGATTATGGTCCCGAGGAGACAGATACCTCTTAGTCCTTCAACGCTGGAGAGTTGGAAACATCCAACATCCAAACCCCCTAACTATTTTGTCTGAAGCTTCTGACGTCCCCAGCTTGGAAACTAGTCAAACAAAGTTTTCATGTGAAAACAACAGCTACCAGGGGCTTTTATTTTGACTGGCTATGATGATGAAAAATGGGCTTAAAGGAGAAACTACATTGCGAGGGCGGTTAAGAGCGATTACAGATAGTCATCCGTGAATTTGTGTTTGCATACGCCGTTTGACTTCAGTCACTCAGAGGGAGAATAAACAGTGGGCTGTCTGGTGGGAGGACAGAAAGCATAACACTTAGTCTGAATTACAGATATTAAAATGTCAGGCCAGTTTGTTGTGGATGACACTCAGTATTGATCCCAGATGGCAGAGGGGCTAAATTGCCACTGGGTCCGCTGGCCATAATGCATGTTGACAAGAGGGAGGAGGGGATGATGGAGGAAGAGGCAGACAGAAAATGAGACTACCACAAAGGAATTCACATCACAAATGAGAGAAAAATGAAGAATGTATAGAGTGAGAAAAAAGAGGACAAACCACTGACTGAGGGAGAAATATATTTCATCCTCTGTCTCCCCCCCATCCTCCCTTTCCCGCTTCTTGTCTGAAAACTCTGAGGCTACTAACTCTGAAAGCATTTCAGGACTTAAAAGCAGGAGGCTAGTTTTCTCATTCACTGACCAGAGTGGCATTTACGTTTAAAAATAGTCCAGGCTCTTTCATCATTTTACATAAAAGTCATGGTTTTTAGAGTACAGAAAAAAACACAACATGATCACTCCTGCCAGAGTTACTGGTGAGCTCTAATAAAACTTTACTTCATACTGGAAAAACTTTTTCCAGGGTTTTAAGTTGTACTATGCACACATGTACACAGGAGAATTTGAAAAACATTTTGACTTGTTTAATTTTTGTAGGTTTAATTTGAGGCACTGAAAAGCTGCAGTTGAATGAACAGTTTTTTTTTATGTGTATAGGTTTTAATGTAGTCGGGAAGTTGGACACAGCTCTGATGCTGGTGACTATTGCCAAGCATCTTCAAGCCACTAGAGAGCACTGTGCATCAAGCATTAGACAGTTTACACTGCATGCTGCTCTGCACATGGGAGAAGGAAGGAGCTGAACGTATGACATGCTGCTGTTACTTTAACTTGGTCAAATGCTGCGTCTTCCTGCATCTCCGCACTGATTTGGACTATATGCCCTGATAAGATGAGAAGGATCAAAAAAGGTTCTCCAAAGTGAGGTAATTCGTCTGTTCTTACATCTTTAAAGTTTGGTTTGAGGTTAAATTTAGGATGAGGTTGGGGTAAGAATAAAAAACTTGGCACAGCAAGTAGAGGGGCAGGCTCCTGGATCAAATGCAATCACAGAAGGTTTCTGCAAAAATCTAAAAATCTTCATACAAATGTGCTCTGTGCAAAACCGTTTTTTTTTTCTTCTCTTTTTTTCGTTACCTCTTATCCATGGAGCTGGAGGCCTGGTTCATCTCACTGTTGGAAATGAAGTTGCGGATTTCCGAGAAGTATGAGTCCTCCTTCTCATCTAAAAGTGCATGATTGTCTGGCTCGGAGTTTGGCGAGGAGATGGTGGTTCCTAGGTTGGAAAGCATCCCGGACTGTTGGCTCACTGTTGGGGAAAGCGTGCAGACACACACACACACACACACACACACACATAGACACAGAGACATAGACGCACATGAACATGCACACCAGCCACATATACATACACACAACCAAACACAGAGGAATGATTAGTTTGATGATCATCAGACATACATAATAGATGAGTTTGAGGAAAATACAAAATATCATGAGGTTTATTATGCACATCAGTCAAATTTTAATACAAGAAAAGCTGAGGGTGTGGATTTTTTTGTGTTAAAACTCTGTCAAACTGGGTCCAACATTTTTTTTTTTTTACTGACAGAAAATGTTAATGGAATTTTGTGTGAAGTACAGTGGCAAAAGACAGAAGACAAACATGTTACATTTCATCCCTGTACAACCCTCCTCTCGTATCCTCAGAGACATAAAGGAGAATGTCACAGTTAAGGTAATTGAGGACATGCTAATTTGCATTTTTAGATTCGTGTGTATGAGACAATCAGAGCTGAAGTGAGCTACGCTGACTCCTAAAAGACATGTATCAGAGGCTTTCCCCTATTCTCGCTCCTGTGACAGCACTGGCCCGCAATTCTCAAATAATCTGCCCTGATCAGACACGCTGTTTACTAGCAGCAACCAGCAGAATGTTCAGGCACACTCTCACACAGGAGTTGCCCAGTTTAACCACAATCTTCCTCTGCAGACCAATGTGTAGTCAGACTCAAAGCTTTACTTTAAACCTCATATTTTGGTGACATTTATAGGTTTAGAAAATATTTTCCCTCCATGCTGTTTTAATTCAGCTCTCTCTCTTACAGGTTTTATAACATTGCTCTTGGATATATCCCAGTGGTATTTAAGGGCAAAGGATGGTGTAATTTACAGAATATAAGAATATCCACGTTTTGTTTAAGCTCAAGACAGTGGTGGAGTGCAGTTAAACAACGAGAATACACTCCAAAAATACTTTTATATCAGAAGGAGCCCGTCAGTATTTCCTCAGCGTGTATCTCTTTGCAACTTCAGCACATGCTACTGTTTACTTCAAATTGACTCACATTTAGGAATCGGCAGTGTTCTCATCAAGGATACATCAGGAAACATCTGGTCACTCTGCCACAAGGAACTTGTTTATGAATTGCCTCTTATTAACACACTCAAAAGTCAGACAATGGCATTCTTTGGTATCTGACAAATTTAGTTTGTGCATTGGCGATGTCACAGCAGTTTCCAGCTCCACTGAGGACAAGCTGCATACGTCCATTGCCTAGTTTCATTCGGGTGTCATTCTGGATTTAGAAATGTCAACACAGTTGTGTAGCACGGATCACTCAGATGTAAATGCTTAACCGTGCAATCACTCAGTTCAAACAGTTTGTTTTTCAACCTTCCAGAGGGGCGTACTTCCATCATGGATCTGAAAAGGCTGATTTTGGCAGTGTAGTAGGAAAAGCAAGTGTGAATACTTTAATTAAGTGGTTTTCCCACTTTAAATCATTCACAACACCAAACTAAACATTTATTGAGGTGAAGATTTAAAATTTTCCAAATGGGTAATGCGAGCCATTCATTATCCAGTCCATTAACATCACACAAAATACCCGGTCCCTGTTTAATAACTGCATTGCCGTTCTCACAGCCTCACGTTTCGCACAGAAAACTGAGTCATGGATGTTGCAGACTCACCAGGAATGTTCTCGTGCTCGTGCTTCTTGAGATGGCGGTCGAGGTTGGTTTGCTGACCAAAGCAGCGGTTGCACAAGTGACACTTGAAAGGTTTCTCCTTGTTATGGATGTTGCGAACGTGGCGTTGTAGGTTGGATGAGATGCTGAATGAGCGGTCACAGTATTTACACCTGCCAACGGAGAAGAGAAGGATGTAAAATGCGGTTTAAGAGCCAGGCAACGTGGTATAGTGAGCACAGACTGCTTTCCGACCACATAGGAAGGGAGCGTTCATGGTGATTTTATTATCCACTGGCAGAGGTGCCTAAGGAACTCCTTCACACTCACACTATTTGTAAAAAAAAAAAAAGCTCAGATTTTTACAGAAGGAACAGGTTTTTGGACAATTTAGACTTTGTAACTGAACATAAATTGTTCATTAACTGCAGAATAACAAAAAGACTGTAAGCAAATGAGTTCTGCAGAGTCAGTGAAAAAAATTATAATAATTTAAACTTTGTAGTAGTTGTGATGCCATTGTAGATTTTTATGTCTACTTTTCAATATTGATGATGTTTTTATCTAATTTTCTCAACACATGCACCACTCCATTCCTTCAATACAGAGCAACGGGCAATAACTGTCTGTCACAATCACTCTCACTGATAAAGCAGAAGTCTTATAGAATAATAGAATACCTATAGGGTTGTTCCCCTGTGTGTGTCCGCAAGTGTCTGGTGAGGTTTGCCGAACGAGGGAAGATTTTCCCACAGTACCTGGGGGTAGAATGGATGGATGAGAAGACATCATAAACAAAATATGTATCTTAGCATGAGTGCAAATAATAGAATATAGTATCATAGTTGTAAACACCTGCACCCCGGACACTAAGCAGTGGTGGCTGGATTGTTTTACTCCAGGGCTACAACTAAGGAGGATTATCACATTTACTCAGCAGCTGAACCAAACAGCTGAGTTTGGCTACTTCGTCTATCTGTTTCTGTTCTGAGCTGAACAGAAGGAGGTCAAAGAAAGTTGGAGCTCAAAATGTCTCAGTGGCTAATGTCTGTCTTCTCTGACAGGAGACTGATAATGTGAAACTCTCAGGAAGAGCCTCCCCTGTGTGAGGTGTTGACTAGCTACACTGTGTTATTGGTTTTCAGATGCCATCTCAACGAACCTGCAGGCGTAGCGCTCCTTGCCCTTGCGGAGGATGGCGTCAGAGAGGGATGGTGGTGGTGAGCGGAAATTGAACAGTGGATGAGCTGAGTGTTGCAGCGAATTGGGCGGCGCATCAAGTTTCAGAGCACCAAAGCTCTCCAACTTCTCTGTCATGGTCTCCATGGCTGACATCTGGGGGGGAAGGAGCATATGGAGATCCAAGTAAGATCCAATACACACATATGCATAGTATATATATATGTGTGTGTGTGTGTGTGTGTGTGTGTGTGTGTGTGTGTGTGTGTGTGTGTGTGTGTGTGTGTGTGTGTGTGTGTGTGTGTGTGAAAAAAGAAAAGAACGCATTGAAAACAATGACACCATACCAGAAAAAAGAGGAGCGAGTGAAAGAGACAGAGAAAGGAAGCTTTGAGGAAGCAGTATATCAGAGGTTAGCCCTGTTGTTTGTGCTAAAAGCAAGTCACCTCCGTGACCTGTAACACATTCACAAACGCTCAAGTACCCTGCTCCATCAATCCTGTCTACCTCTTACCCTCTTCTACCGAAGCTACAGTTGCAGGCTGGCAAACTGGTTAAATGGGGCATTCAAGAGCCCCAATTGGAGCTGTACAATTTAGTTTGAGATACCCCCAACTGATAGGTGCTTCCCCTCCCCTAGAAGCTTGTGAACAAAGGCGGCCAGTTATGTTGGAGTTTATTTGCCAAAAACAGCTTACATCCTTCCTTTTTAGCGAGTACGGGACGGGAGAGACACAGGGACAGACACTCCGTCTCGACGTGTTTATTCGCAGTCTGAGAACGGGTGGAGGGGGGAACGGAGTGATTCCGTCATGAGACTGAATTAGAGGTGGCATTGTGTTTGGATCACTGGGAGGATCGCAGCTCAGACACTCTCATACGGGAGGTTTCTACTGGGGAGCCTGTGAGAACATCCTGGGGATATTGATCACTTGTTTGAATTCATTAGTAAACACTTTAACAATTATTAATTAAATAATGTACATAGACTCTATCGTGAGAATTAACTCACTCTCCTTTGTGTCTCTCAGAGACATTGAAGGTCATAGGTATTCTTCCCACTCAACAAAATGAAATTTACTGCAGATTAAATGCAATAAAACAAATCAATGCAAACTTTTCCTCCATCACTCTTTGGAAAGACATAATACACACATGTAACATCCTATATGCAAATGCATGTTCATGTGTAAATCTATCTTTATATGCACATGCATAAGTGTGTGTATTGCAAAGTCACAGTTGATTGAGGACACAGATTTCCAGGTCAGATTAAACCGCTTCCCCAACGAGAGCCCCCCATTCTCCTGGACACAAACACAGGATGTCCTTGATGGACACGGTGCTATTATCTAGCCAGCCAGCCAGCCACAGAGAAAAAACTTGGAGGGAATTGAGTTATTAGCTGGCCTGTGGGCTCGCAGTACATGAAACAATGCCACAACTAAGTTTAGCGTGGCCAAGAGAGGTAGTTTGTTACAATTCAAACGGTTATTATTCTCCCTTTTATTAATACTATCATTCCTTGTAATCAAGATTTGTAGAGGCAGGGAGGGTCTAGGGACAGTCAAACAATATGACTGATTATCAAAGGGGCTGCGATAACAGACTGTGTCTTCTGAAAAAGGTAGAAGTGACGAGGTACACAGGCGCCATTCAGTAAACAAAGGAAGAAATCATACAGAACCCTTGAGAAAATAACATCAACACTGTGGAATGATGGTGCATAGGGCCCTATCAATTCAGGTTGCAGCAGCGTGGGAGGCAGGAGTGAGGTATTTTCACATAATACATGGTTTGAAAATAATAGTTGATAGCATCTGGGAATAATCAGCCTGTATGCAATACCTGCAGGTCAATTCCCCTGTTTTGCATTCCCTTGCTGTAGTTTTTGTTCAAAGTGCATGTACCATTTACTGTTTCTATCTAAAATTACACCAAGTGCTTCCTAGATTTGCAGTGTGTGTGTGTGTGTGTGTGTGTGTGTGTGTGTGAGTTGGAAACCTACCTGTGGATGGAAGAGTGGTGGTGAGGGCCTGAGGAACTTTTCCTTCAGAGCTCCTACAGGGTCGAGTAGCTTCCTCTTCTCCACCCTGCTGGACCAACAGCGAGGCAGAGGGTTACGTACCAGGGTCAGATTCATCCACAGCCTCCAACCACACACTAACCACCAACTTCAATGTGTTCAATATTCAACGTGTATACAGAAAAGCTGCGATTGAGAGCGTAGAGAGTTAGTTTCTAGTCTAATCGGGGCTGAAATACCTGTATATGGGGTCCATGAAGAATGCTGAGGGTTTGGCGTAGTGCAGGGGTGGAGGCTGGTGAGGCTGTCCCTGGGGCTGCTGGTGCTGGGAGATGGAGGACTGGAGCAATGACTGAGAGTGGAGGTGTGGAAACCCAGCTGGGGTTTCATCCTTGATGGAGACCCCCTTCCCGACTCCATAGAGGTGGTTCTTTCTATTGTGTGGCTCGGCTGCCACACCATTATGACCACCTCGGCTCCGGCTGCCAATGCTGAGGTCCAGTGGCTGCTCTTCACCGCTCGGTAATGCTAAAGGTCCACTACTGCTTCGGGTACTACTGTTGGAGTTGGAGGCGTTTGTCGGGGTGGGAAGAGCTAACTTGGTCTCCTTGGGCTTTGTGGTTAGATCAAACGGTGACTCTGCTGTGGGAGCAGGAGCCCCTGGCGCACCAGAAACTAACTTGTGTAGCTGCTCGCGGGGCGACTTGGGCTCTGCCTTAAAGAACATGTTAGGATTAAGGGCGCCGCGGTCAGCAGCGAAGGGATAGAGGGAGTTGTGGAAGTTGGGCAGGAACTGGAAGGGAAACATGGAATGGTAGGGCAGTGGACCCATCTTCTTCTCCTGATGAAGACCGATCAAACCTGGACCAAAATATTTCTCAGCAATAGAGGCGATGGCTTTGATGGAATCTGTGGTAACTGCATTGGCGTTTGTAGCAGCGGGTGGGAGGGCCTGTTCGTCAGGTGGAGGGAAAAAGGAGTGCTGGGATGATGCAGAGGAGAAAAATGGACGATCAATTGTGAGGTTTCCTGAACTCGACACGGCTGCTATCAACGCACTGTTTGTGTCTTCTAAGTGGGAGCCTTCTTGACTTGACATAGTCCCAGAGGGCTTCCTCCTTTTGCCGCTTCGTTCTCGTTCGCTCTCCCCATCGCTCTCTAGGTCAGAGCCGTCACCTGAAGCAGTACCAGTGGTGGTGTCCAAATCTGTCCCACTTGTGGTATTAACGTCTTCAAGATCACTACCATCAGACATGTCTGCCATCTTAGATTTTGGCTTCGCTTCGCTACTAGAAGTCAAATCCAGTTTGTTCTCTTTCTCTTTTTCTTCCCCCTGACTCAGACCGCTGCCTCCATTGCTGTTTGTTGAGCTGACCAGGGACAGCGGAGGTGCATCCAGGGGACTCCGAGGCAGCTTCACCTCCTGACTGCTGCTGCCCAGCGGGCTCTTTATTAACGGACTGGCTGGCAATAAAGGTGGTCGTGGATACAGTGATGGGGGGAAGATACCTGGAAAACCATGTGGGAGTGATGGGAACCCATGAGGTCCTGGGGAGAAGGGCAGGCCAGCGTGAGGGTGAGGTCGGGAGGGAAAGTAGTCAGTGAATCCTAAACCTGACTGATTTAAACCTGCGAGGTGGGGGTGATGGGACTTGGCCTTGGCCATGATGGGACTAGAGCTCATGGGGATGCCAGGGTTGAACATCCCTGCAGGAGAGCCGTAATGGTTTTTGCCCTCACAGAAGCGACGATGCTTGTTGAGGGAGGAGGTAGTGCTGAACAACTGCCCACAGTCCTTGCACTTGATCTGGGTACGGCAATCAGCATGCATGCGCTTGTGGCGACAGAGGTTTGAGAACTGGGTGTAGGATTTGTGGCACACCTCGCCTGGGGGAGCAAAAACACGCAGCCCATCAGGGCCTGGTTAAACCCATTTTAACACTGTCTCTAACTGTGTATACCAAATCAACTTCAACACACACAGCACATCTGAATCAAAACTGATGGTGAAATGACATGAGAAAAGGAAGGGGGCTGCTCTCTGTCAATACAACCATAAAAATCACTTGTTCTGCAAACAGAAATCCTTCTTGATCCACTGTATAGCACTGTGATGTATTTAGCATTTATTTCACATTGTGATGTATTTCACTGGCAAATCACAGAACACATGCAAGTAAAAGTCAAAACATTCATGTGTATTCAATTACTTCAGAGAAAGAAAAAAACTAATTATGTATCAACATTATCTTTTCTTTTGTTTTCTAGGTAGTCTCACATAATCGAAGCCATATGTGATAAAGATTTGTTTGAAATTAAAAAAAAGACAGAAGTGAACGGGTCAAATCTAATATTTACTGTGCATAATAAAATTAATAAGGAACACAAATATGTAAACAGGGTCAAAAAGTTGTACATGGAGGGGAAAGAAAAGAGCAGGATGTTGTAGAGGTAGATGAGGTAAAAAGAACAGAAGACCATAAAGAATAAAGCGATCAATAACTTCCAAAACTTTCACTTACAGATAAAGGGTTTGACGCTGCTGTGGATGTGCTTATGCTGCTTGAGGCCCGACGAGGTGGCGAAGGTCTTGCCGCACTCGGGACACGTGTGAGCGCGCGCTCCCACGTGCTGGGAGCGGATGTGGCGCTGAAGGTTGCTGGGATCTGTGAACACCTGAAATTTGAAAAAAATGTATGGAAATATAAATGTAAGTAAATACAAAATATTGCTTTTGTATGCATTTGCATTCTCATTGCTTTAATCTATTCTTTCCGAATGACTATATTTACATCCGGTACCGTTGTGGGTTAAAAAACAAAGACCAGCAGAATTTCTGATGCAGATAATGCCTGTGTGTCCTGTGCACAACTTACGTGCCGGGTATGCTGTACCTTATCACAGTTTTCACACTCAAAGCGCTTGCCGCTGTCATGTGACATCTGGTGACGGATGAGGTTGGATTTCCAGTTGAAGGCTTTGGGGCACTGGTCACACTTGTATTCCCTCTCCTCTGTGTGGACTATCATGTGTTGGCCCAGACTTGATGAAGAGAGCACAAGTAAGTTCATCAGTGAATTCAACAAATCATGATGGACACTGAGGTGTAGTAGAAGATGTCGTCACATGTCTCCATGTACCTGTATTCGTTTGGGAAGATCTTCTCACAGTCTTTACACTCGTGGATCGGCTCATCGCTGTCCTCGCGTTCCTGTTTGAAGTCCTCTCTCAGTGTGTCGAAGATGGAGCCCCCGCTGGAGCACGAATACTTCTGGTGCCGCCGTAGCTCAAGCGTTGAGGAGAACAGCTCATCACAATCTTCACAGCGGTACATCTGCTCATCTACACACACACACACACACACACACACATACACATACACATACAGCCATCAGACAAATCAGCTCACTGAAATACATAAGACACATTTGATAGGAATAATACAAATTCAAATGTTTTCATGGTTTTGTTAATTTTGGTGTGTTTGACGTGTGTAACTGGTAACAATTTATTTATTCCCCTAAACCATTAAAGAACATTTATTTCGTATTAATCAACATAAATTCAATTAATTAATTAAATCTACATAAATAAATTCTTCATAAACCAGATGTAGATTCCCAGAAAGGGAGACATGGCAGCAGCTGATACTTCTTATAACTTACACTGTTGCTCTATCTACTTTGCATGTGAATAATGAAACGAGTGAGTGAGCGACGGGCACCCAAGTGTCTTCTCTCCCCACAGAAAAAAAACAGTCGATAGCACTCAGCAGGAGCAACAATCTACTATATATCAGTGTGCTACTTACAGCTTAACAGACTCCCATTTAAAGAGCAGAAACAACTATCCTGCAATTGACATTCACATAAAATGGAAATCAATTAGCAGTGACATGTAGCCTTTATTAACACTGTTAATTGCTTGTTAAAGCAAGTCTTTGCATGAGACTGTAGGTGTAATAGCGCACAAGGGAAATGGTAGGGGCGGGTCTTCCCCTTCCATGTTGATAACCTTTACAATACTTCTCACCACCAAGGTCAAACGCATAAAACTCACGCCAGCTTTTTCAATAGCAAGTTCCTGAGTCAGACGCCAAGTTCAACAGATCAGGGGAAAGCCCAGCGGAGTGTCTTTGTGCAGAGGCATAAATGTGTGTATGTGTGTGTGTGTGTGTGTGTGTGTGTGTGTGTGTGTGTGTGTTTATGTGAGCTTTTCCAAAAAAGAATGAGCCACAAGGAACAGAGGTAAGCAGGGCCACAGTGGCGCCGACCCCATGGTGATTTCAGCGCCAACCTGCCATACCCTCTTTGCCATGACCCAAGCAGCCAATGCCTGAGTCCCCCCCCCCTCAAACCTCCACCCCCAGGTGTCCCCACATGCCATGCACACCCATCCATCATTTCAAGCAGCACTAAATGGGTTTATCCAAAATGACTTACAGTGCATTGCTCACCTGTTTTCTACTGCATGTGACCGTTTATCCAGCTGGAACTTCTTGGACACATTAAAAGGGCATTAGTGTAGCAACATCAGTGTTTCTAACCTTGGGGAGACGGATAAATGACCTTCTGCTCAATGGGCCATTACATTGAGCTCAAATACTAAACTAACTAGCTCACTGTGACACCAGTGCACATATTTCATGAGGAGTTGGTTGTGATTTGCTGAGAAGCTCAAACTTCGCAGATCACCTTAAGAGCAGTTTTATGTTAGGTGGCTCATACACAACTACAATAAACTTTACAGGATTTCTAATATGAGAAAATGTGTGAGTTAAAGAAAGTGCTTGCAAACTCCTCTTGCAACAGGAACATGGGTGTTGAGGTATCATCGGAGTGGAGAGTCAGGTGTCAGGGTCAGCGAGGATGCACGCAAATGAAAGAGCTTGCGTGCGTACATCAGCGTGCCTGTGTTTTTTCAGTCAGTCTGGTCTGGGCAGTTGGGTTGGGATGGGGCTGGAGGTGGGGGTGGAGGAGTTATAAAGGGGAGACTAATAGCTCTCTGGGAGACGAAGGGAAGCACAATTATGTGCAGTTTAGCAGCTAATCTGGGAGCATGGGTGAGGTCTCGGGGGACTCCTCAAGTCCTCTACTTCAAATTCCTTTCCGATAAGCCAGACACAGAGAGCAGGGCTGCAGTGCAAAGCTCCCACTCAGCCTGCGACCTCTCTCTCTCTCACTCAAACAAATACATGGAGACAAGCAAACCAAACACACATTCGTCCCTATAGTGAGTGGACCTCCACTGTCTCGCTTTGCCCTCCTCTCTATTCTCCTGTCTGGCCTCCAGACAACAAACACCTCAAATTGCAGATGAACTGTATTGCTTATTTTTGCAATACACAACGCCAAATGCTTTGGCTCTGACACGCACATTCTGGCAGGTGGAAAGTCTCCCTTTTCCCCTCCGCCTGCCTCCCTTTCTTTATATTTCACATGCGTGCACACAGAGGAACTGAACAAATCATTTACAAGTCGCTCCATCTTTGACACACTCCTACAACATGCCAATCTGGCTCTTTTCAATGATCTAGCCTGCTTTGAGCTCCCGTTTCCCCCGTCCCTTTGGCATGGAGAGCTGTGCATCATATAAAGGAGGGAGGGGGTTGGGGGTTTGAGGGGCTGGTGAATTGCTGAACATCGCACGAACATCTTGTTCTGCTCCCACCATTTTATAATCAATGACAAGTAAGAGTAATCAGATTTTTTTTTCTTTGGGTCTGTGGTTCCAGTTAGACTGGAAACACAACAAAACAATGTTACCTGACAACAGCAGTTCGCCACAATAAGTCCAAGATGTTTAAAGAAACACAGCGGAACTACGGCCCCTTTTACGCTTAAGTGAACTTTGAAAGAAAAGCCCGGATCGACATTGAGCAGCTGTCCAAGTTAGATGATGAGATAAAATATTGAACATATTAAGAGTGGCGTATAGAGACACGGTTGAAAGGTAGTGAGCGCAGTGAGTCGGGTTACCCACTCAGGGTGAGGGTGGTGGGGGGGTGGGCTGGGTGACGCACTTTGTAAGGTGAGCCAATTTGCAGCAATAACAGTTTGTACAGCCACAGCTCCAACGGATTTTAGTCTGTTAACGGAAACGCAATAATAATAATAATATTTTTTTAAAAACCACTGAAATAAAATCATTAGATGGAGTTTAACGCGAAATTAATATTAATTGACAGAACTGAGAAAAAAAACGTACGCTAAAAGACTGTACTCATGACAGAAAGCGATTTCAGGCTGACATCATTCGTTTTTTTTTTTGAATTAAATAACAATTATTCAACAATAAAATTAGATGAGCCTATATATGAAAACAAACAAAACAACAACAAAACAAACACTAAATCCTAGAATCCCTTAAATCCTTAGAGATCCGTTAAGTCCACTAAACCTTTCAGAAACGCTTCTGTTGAATTTCTGGGGAAAACTGAAAATTTGACTTAATAATTCGGAAATATTATTCTCATTAATATATTAACATGTGACCGAAAAATAAAAAGCACAAAGTCTCAGCCTAAAGGTCGCGAGTGCTGCTGCAGTCCATGATGCGACCGGTTTATTATGATGTTTTCTCTTTGATCTTATTTCCCTTTATTAACAGAAAGGCTCTACTTTCGTCGGATGGATTAAATGCCAAAAAACACCGTCAGAGTGTTTCAGGCAAAGAGGCCGATCACACTGCAACACAGTGAGAGGACAATTCAGACCAGACTCTTAGGCTTCATTATTGGCAGGCTTATTCTAAGTGACAGGTCCGCTCCGGCCTACGGCCAGATGCTTTAATGCGGGATTTAATTCCATCTTGGACGTTTGCGGATAATTAACGTTCTTGAAGGAAAGTGGGGAAAAAGAAAAAAAAAGAAAAAAAATCTTGGATGGACGGACGGTGTCTTTATGTCGCCGACACATTAGCCGGGTTACAGAGTGTGCTGGCCGCCAAAGCAGCACAGGATGCAGGTTGGAGTTTGTTTAAAATGTGCGCTAATGACGCGCATTAATCTTACCTTGTAGGTTGGGTGCCATGGATCCCTCGGGGAAAACACCGTCCTTCATATACACTAAAAGCTCCTCCCCTGCTTCAATGTCCCGCACTGCTTTATAGTAAATCTATGGAGAGAGAGAGAGAAAGAGAGAGAGGGAGAGAGGGAGAGAGAGATAGACTTTTAAACTAAGGTCAAGGTGGTTTTAATAAGTCTGGACGCTCATATTATTATGGCAGTTACAGGAAGGGCCTTGTGTTGAAATCGATTATATTAGCATATTACCAAATATAGTTGGTATTACGAAAATAAAACATATTGCTTGCCCCAAAATAAACTCCATTACCCAGGCTGCAGCGGGGTCAAGCAAAGATCATACAGGCCTGTCATCTGAAATATTCAAACAGGCCTATTTACAAGTCATTCGTGCTAATTAAAAGCCACGGTGTCAGAGAGGTTAATTCAATATAACCTACAACACAATCAGACTTAATAAAACAAACATAAAAACACAAGACATATATACGAAAATTCCAGCATCACAAATCATTCAAACTTAACCACAACAATCAGCTTCTGAGTTCTTTCACAAAAAATTACACCAATATTGAAAAAGAGAAAGTGAAGACTAAATAAAGACAACACGCATGCTGCAGTAATGAGTGTAAACAATCTGAATGAAACGAATATAAACACCAAACAGCCCAGCTGCTCTCCTGCGTTTTTATTTACAGCTGCAGCAAACCGGGAAATGTCGACACAACACACAATTAATTTACCACAAGTTGCCTATTTTAGTGTGTGTGATGGAATACATCTAATTATTTCTACAAGTTTTTGTTGTTTGTGATTTAAGTAAAGGAAAAAAATAAAATAAAATAAAAATAATAAATAATAATAACAAAGAAATTGCTATATATATATATAAGAAAAATTGAGGCCATTGAGTATCCAGGCCTTCTCTTCTACAACATCTGTATCCAACATCTTTGGACAATCTGTGAACCAAATCAAGCTACAACACATTCACCTACAGTCTAAACACTGTTCATTCAACTAAGTCACAATGAGCAAGTTTTTAAGGGAAAATAAATAAACCGCAGCGCAAACTCTACTTCAAGCTCACAGAGACAATGTGGCACATCTGAACACATGGGGGCGCTCTGCACCAATTCAACAGTGTCACCACAGCGAGGGAGGCAGAGCACACGAATTCATAGACACACACACTCACACACGCGAAATCATACAGATAAACACAGAGGAGAAGGCTGGTGAAAATAACTTTGAAGACATAGTGAGCTTAAGATGAGACCAGGAGCAGGGTAAAAAATATTATTATTATTATGAGTATTATTAATAGTATTATTATTGTTATTAATATTATTATTATTATTCATAATAATACCAACAACGGCAACAGTTAGACTACGGCTGCAGACGCAGAAGTCTCTTTATAATTTTTGTCGACCTGACCTTTCTTTTCTCCGTGAGTCGGAAGAGTTGAGAAAGTTGCGCGGCGCTGCGGAGAGCCTCCAGCTGCAGTAGCACTTCAGTCCCGGTGGAGTTGGCGACACAACCCATAATAGGTCTATCGGAGAGGGAGCGGGGCGCAGCAGCGGACGGGGCCGAGGAGAGGGGGTCTCGGAGCGGCGAGGCGCGCTGCGGACGGACGGTAACGGTTCCCTCTGGCTGGGATGCAGCCCGGCGCTCCTCCGCTGGGTTTACTCTCTGATCTAGTCACCGAGCGCGTCTTTGATGATGATGATGAGTCGCTCTCTCTCTCTCTCTTTCGGACTCTCTCCCTCTCTCTCATTAGTGATTCCCTATTGCCCCTTGGTGCTCTCTCTGTTACCCGTCGGCCACTCCTCCTCGTCTTATCTCCAGCCAAAAGGATTGAGGGATCTGCGGCACAGACCCCTCCCCGCATCTCCGATCCCAGCCGCCGCTCTGACCGCCTGATAAATCTATTATTGATGTAAATGATGGATAAAACAGTCTGACGGTCTTGTACTCACTCTATTACTCTGTCACACACGCACCAGCACGGACAGACAGATAAACAGGCCTAGTATTGATATGTATGTTTAACAATATAATATTAATAATTTCGTTTACTCTCTTACTGTCTGGCCTCAACGTTAACAACTATTTATTTCAGTCTGAGGTCAAGTTTGATTTAAGTGGCGTGAAAACAACAACTTGGTAAAGTTAGATCTTAATATAACTTGGTGGTTGTTGTTGTTGAAAATGTCTCTTTTTATTCCTTTATCATGAAACAGTTTTTTTTAAGGTAGTAATTATTCATATAATATGATTTTTTTCCTCCCTCAAAATCATTTACATTTTATTTGTTGCGAATTAAAATTAGACAGACCCTGCAGGAGACATGATAGGAATATTTGCACTGGAAAAAACATTAATAGTTTATTAAAGATGAACAACATTGCAATATTGTGTCATTTTATAGGCCACGTAATATATCTGCTACTCTGTTTATTTTACAGCTGATAAAATAGCTTGTTAATAATAACACATCTTCCTTCTTTTATGACAAGATTATAGATGAGCAAATATATTTTTTCTTTGTGGAGAATATTGCCAGTAAATGAATAAGGAATTTTTAATTAATATGTTTTTATGTATCTTTATATTTATCTATATCTGTGTGTGTGTGTGTGTACTCTACAGTAAGGCCTACACACACAGACCTGTTTTGACCTCTTCCCATCCCTGTCCAGTGTTCAGAGACAGATGTCTCATTGATCAATGCCAGCCGTAGGGCCCGCAATAATCCCCCACTGTGGCCTCATACACACTCTCTCTCTCACACACACACACACACCAGACACACACATGATCACACAACAGTGTCCATCTATTGATGGATCCATTTGGGGGTAGAAGGGCAGATGAAACAGTGTCGGAAGGGCCTCCACTCCAATCCACAAAAGATGAAGCACTGACAAGAAGGTGGACAAGGTTCATCTTCTTTTCAAACCCCCGTCTCCTGCCCACGCAGCTCACACACACACATGCACACACACTCACACACTCACTCACTGCGCAGTCTCAGCCGTTCATCACTTGCAGCGACTTGGCCTCAGAACCACTGAATGCTCTCGATTTACACACCAGTTTTGGGTGATTGTTGGCAATCTTAATGAATTGGAACTGCTATAGACACTTTCTCTCTCATTCACTCTCTCTCTTTCTCTCTCTCTCCCTCTCTCACACACACACGGTAAACTGTTGATTTGCCTTGTTTTCTGGCCACCATTTAAGGAGCCTGCATATTGAATTAAGAAACTGCAAACAGGATTAAGTGAGAACAGTCGTTTTGAAACAGTCGACTGATAAGAAAATAACACAGCTCACTGCAGAGACTATGCACAAAGCACTAGAACGTTTCTCTGAGACACACACATTGCTTTTTCTAGAACAAAAAAACAACTACTATAATAACTATAAACAACTAAAATATTGTGTCCAGAGCACCTCCGTGCCAAATGTATATAGAAACACATACAAAAAAGGATCTAAATTATTCATGGTCAGGCATACATTTGTTCATCTTACATCATTAATGACAAACAAATAAACAAATGAATTATCCACTTGCTTTTTAAAAGGTTACTCTGTGCATTTGAATTTGCTCTGTGTGCATATTTCCATAAACTCATGTATTGTGCATGCTGATACAAAAAAAAAAAAATCACTGAATAGTCTGTTGAATTATACATTTTAGCACTGAGTGGCTGTATATGTATGTGTGTGCGGTGTTTGTAAATAAATTATAGGGTCATACCTGTGCGCCACTACACCAAACAACTGGTCAGGTAAACAAAAGCAAAGCCATTCTCTAAGTACAAAAAAAACCACAAAATGCATTAAAAAGCAATCGTGCACGTGGCCTTTTCCTGCGTCAGATAATTCTTCACAATTTTCACCAGTGCCCTGATTCTTTCTTTGACATTGTGTGGCAGTGGCAGGGGGCACTGATGTGAAAATCTTAAAAGGATTAGGCAGGTTGGTGTTGCCAGCCAATTGGTGCTTGTCAATCTCGGAGGCCCCTGTGCGTTCCCTCTCTTACTTGGTCCAAGCCCTCTTTCTCTCTATCGGTGAGGCTTAATGTCTGAAGCTTAAATGGCCACACTAGCCTGTCCCCTTGGTGTGACAGAGTGACAGGTGGCAGATCAAGACATGAGGACAGAGAGAGAAGACAAAGACGGCGAGGAACAGGCGGCTCGAGGCCGAGACAGGAGGGGGAGAGAGAGAGTGGTGTAGGCAGGGATTAGGAAACAAATACGAGCAGAGTGACAGGAATGTGGAAACATACACAGGCGAGTCATATGGATGCATTCGGATGCTGTCATATCGCCATCGTGTCTCATGCTCCCGTGCCTCTTGTTCTCCTGTCTCCTGCTTTTGTTTCCTGGGATTTGTTTTGAGCAGACAAGTCTTCATTCTCCTGTGTTGTGTTAAAATCCTGAACTCATTGTTTAGTTATCAAAATTACCCGAGCTGAACTGAGTGTGGGAAATGTGTGTCAAATAATGGCAGAGAAACACCACTGGTGTTTCATTTGCAGAAAGTGGGACAAGAGTCAGCAGCACAGAGCAGAAAAAAGTCGGAAAAGTAGCGAGTCTGCAGGACAAACAGAAACATGGAGAAATATGCTAATACACTGCAGCAGTAAACTGTGGCACACACATTGCACGGGGTTGGGGTTAGGGCCTAGTTAAGCAGTTGGGGTTTTATGGGCACTGACTGGGAATCTTTCCAAAAGTATCTGATGCCTTACCGAAGTTTCTTCAGAGAGAGTGAGAGTGAGAGTGAGAGAGAGAGAGAGAGAGTAAGGATGGGGCAGAAGAAGCAAGAAGGGAGAGAAGACGACTGGGCCTTGGATAATGGTTATTATGGGACTCCAGAGTGTCAGGCTATTCTTCAGCCTCTTTACATGGGTCATTTCCTAACAGCACTGGCAACTGGCCAAGCCACAGCCACACAATAGAGCCATTCCTTGGCCATTACCAGCGTGCACATTTTGCTGCTACCACACACACACACACACACACACACACACACACACACACACACACACACACACACACACACACACACACACACACACACACACACACACACACAAGGGTCAACTCTTGGTGGACGGGAAGCAATAACAGCCACTCCCCCCCTCACTCCTCGCTTCTTGCAACAACTTGATAACTCGGTCTTGTTTCCCTCTTCATACTTGGACAACAAATCCAGCTGGGACGTCTCTAAAGATGTCACTCACCTGGTCTCCGGTGAGGTGACAGGCGCTGAGGTTCTGCTCCTCAAATGACGGTGCAGAGCGGACGTATTTGAGCCAGCTGTTGCTGGTGGCGTCCGGGCCTGTGTCCAGCGCAAACTTGACGTTGCCCATGTCATCCACCACCTGTTGGAGAAAGACAAGTTAGACCAAAATAGGGAAAAGAAAACATTTTCATGGCAAACAATTATGTTATCGTCTGGTAATGTTGTAATGCGAAAGTATTTCTCACAGTGCAACTTTCCAAGAAGCTTCTAGGAAGATTAAAATGTAAAATTTTGAACTGGGCACATTTGGGGGTAAGAAGGCAATGCCAGGAGTTTGATGTTAGTCAACCTTTAGACACACGGAGGCAACATGTCAGTGGGTGTTAGGGCCACCTAACCTTGTTAATCCCAACAGCTTGAAAAGGAAAGAGGGAAAGGAGAGGGGAGTAGACAAACTGTGGCCTCTTTCACTTGTCTAAAGACTTTCTCTGGCACATATTGATCACCTTTTGTAACCCCTACACCCCCCTGAGACTCCGAGAGCGGGTTTCATGTTACGTGCTTTCACAGAGAATGAAGGAGGATGGAGATAGAAGTGAAGAAGGAAGAGGAGGAGGAGGAGGAGGAGAGGAAGAGAAGAGGGGCTTATTGTGGAGCGAAAATCAGGAAGAAATAACAAAGCTTTATGTTTTGCTGAAGAGAAAAATTGAGCCTCAGTCTTCACAAAGTTGGAAATTAGGAATTGTGGAGGAGAACAAGTACAAGTTCTAAGATTTGATAAAATAACACCCAAATATTTTCTAGATAACAATTAGAAGTTCATAACAAGAAAAAAAAAAGGAAAGCAACAGTTTAAAAGGACAGAAATGTTGTCTGTTGTCTTCTGCTTCTGCATTTGTATGTGTGCATTGTCATCTAGTGTGTGTGCTGGAGTGTGATGGTTCTGGGGAACACGGGGGTGGCTCCGCTGAAAACCCCCTGAACCCCCTTCACGGAGCCGGGGTTGAAGCTCCAATTTCTCCCCCCACGCTGCATGTAATACTGAGCCTGTGTGAATCCTCCAGGGAGAGGTGCACTGAGACAGAGCAACTCCTCTAATTACAACTCCCAATCAACCTGGCCCGAGTTCAGCGCTGACCTCTAGCTCGACTCTCTGCGCTCCTAATCACAGTCAAATGTCTGCTGAAGGAAATCAAGGTGTGATGGAGAAGAACCAACAAACCAACTGACGTTTTTAGATGTGCCAGGTTCGTGAACTCCACTAACTGGCAGCTTCTCTAAAGGCATGGCGGTGTTTTTCTCCCCAGCTCGTAAAGTGTGAATGGTCATGTTCTTGTTGTCTGGTCGAGCGCATGCGGAAGGTGTATTTTTGCGGGTGGGGGTGCAGGTGCCAAGTTTGGTGAGTAAATATATATGTAAAGGATCTGGTCGGAGGTGTGGAAGAACTGCCGTGTTCTTGTTTGTATGAATACGGTAACCGTTCGAGGCCAACGCACGATTGAAGTAACAGCTTGAGGTAACGGCAATGTTGTGCTAGTTTTGAGCCAAGGTGTGAGTTTACCCTCTTTGCAAACTATGCATGCTTTAAGAATAACAATGCCTAAATGGCTAAAAATAATGAATACAACCTAGATTTATGTTGAAAATCTCTGGTCCTGAAATAAAAAAAAATGTGGCTACTGCTTATGTAAATGTATTTGCTGATTGTGAGAGTGGTAAAAGAGACTGTTTATGCAAATGAAGTTCTTCTTGTTATGTTTCTTTTTTTTGAATATCACACATAGATACTCAGAAGCAAATAATGTGAAAACATCCACTGGAGGAGTTGATGAAATAAAACTGGATCTATATTTATAGCTGCGGCCTCTTCTTCTTCCAGTTTATAACTTAAAACACTCGGCTTGATCGAGGCCAGGCTTTTATTTATGTGTGAAAACACTCACTGAAAACTAACCAGGCACACACTTTCAAACATACACACACACACCACCCAAAATCTTTTTCTGCAGGTGGGGGAGTCAGAGCGCACTTGTCACAGCGTTGTTGGGGAGCTGCGACAGGTATTTCGAACAGGTTTTATGAACACATGGAGAAGAACTGAGATCCAGGTGCAGTAAAGGTGGATTATTCCCTTTTTTACAGGTGTGTGAAGGGAGGTGGGGAAGTTTAACTCTGAGCAGACTGACATATGTGTGAATACTGCCAAACAACCATATAGCATGGTAGTATTCATACACACACACACCCACCCCCCAACACCCCTCCTCCCTTCTCTACACACACCCCAGGGTCTGATCATAGGCGTAATGAGCAGCAGACCTGAGTGTGTTGTGTGTGTGTGTGTGTGTGTGTGTGTGTGTGTGTGTGTGTGTGTGTGTGTGTGTGTGTGTGTGTGTGTGTGTGTGTGTGTGTGTGTGTTGTCTGGGAGGCCTGCTAACACCCTGTCTCCGGGTGGAAGCCTGATTTATAAGGCTTCAAATGAGGTGCAACAGAGAAGGAGAGCCAGAACAAGCCCACGGCTGATTGTTTGTTTATTTACCTTTCTTTTTCAGCCCCCCACACCCCACCCAGGCCCCCCACCCTTCCCTCACCTCCTCCCTACGTCATGTGGGCCAGGAGGACCTGGCTGAAAATCATCGGTTCCACGTGCGTTTCAACAAAACAAAAGCACACCTGACTACTTCTCCCATAAACCTCTTTCCTTGCTCCATCTTCACATCAGATGCTGAAGGAGTGAAATAGAAAATAGACTCTTTCTCATTCTGCTCATCCATTGACTCCCATCATTTACTGAGCCCACTCCTCTGCAGAATTAAAGAGTACTTCTGTGCAATCTTCTGACAATCATTCCTTTCAGTAATAATTGTTGTAATCTGGGAAACAGGGTGAAACTGCAAAAAAAATAAGAAATTTTGACAATAGCAGTTCAGTGATCAAACAGCTTTGAAACAAAAATAAGCCTGTAGTTGGCCAAACTCACTGTAGAGAGAAAATTAAAGTGAAGAATAAAGTTATTACTCAAACTGCCCATTTTTAACCTCAGCCACTGTTCACAGATTGATTTCCTGCTTCGACTTTGTTCAACAAACTCCTGCAGTTAGAAGCACATTGTTTTTCGTGTGACAAGTGTGAGTGTGGTCACTTTTGATTTCACATTCAAGAAGATAATGGTTAAATAATAAATAATGTGGTTGACCTGTTTGTTTCTTGCCCTGTCACGCCTTGTTGTGATCATTTCTAGATCTCCTTGAGTACAGATTTAGATAATGACAAAACTTATGACACAATTAAAATTTCAAAACAGTCATCCTTTTGATGTTCATTCATATTTTCATTCACAACAACACTACATCACTAACTAAAAATGCATTTAAATAGTTTGATTTCAGAGCTGGATCTAGTTTTTTTTTTTTTTTTTTTTTTTTTACTTAACAGCACCAGAAAGTAACTCATTTGACACACACGCACGCACACACGAGCACAGACACAATGAGACTTCAGTCAAAGAGAAGCGCCTCTGAGTGGACAGGATGCAGGGCAAACTCCACAGGAAGCTCTGATAAGAGCACGACACTTATATCGCTCCTCACAACACAAAGGGGAACCTTTGACAGCTAGGAACCTTTAATGGATGTCTCGGCATGCCTTCTCCCCCGCCAGTTATATCTGACGGATATGTGTGGTGCGCAGGGCTGAATTAGTAGAGAGAAGTTTCTTGTATGAGTAGACGTTGGTGACAAGGTACATATTATTTTCTGTTTGACGGAGGGCAGAAAATGGAAATGACAGCTCAGAGCACAGTGGTGATTGTGATTTTGATGTGAAATGGAGATAGAAGCAGACTTACAGCATGTGAGACAGAACTGTTAGGTTATTGTGTGTCTCTGAGGGAATATTTTTATGAAGTGTGATCTTACTGCTTTGTTACGCTGTCTTGGGTTTCAATGTGTGAACACACCCTAGTTTGCATGAATTTGTATACATATGTGTGATAGAAAAGAGTTGTTGCTTTCATACAGTTTTTTCTCAGTCCCAAGCTGTGAAAACGATACAGACATAATCCTGACATGTCTTTTAATGATTTTCACGTCAGAGAAAAGACAAAGATTTGTTTGTTACCTTTATCTTCAGTGAATTCAGCAGAGAAATAAATGATCAGTGATTTGTTTTGCCCTTTTCTCACCAGGAGATATCAAGACAGGCAACAAACTGTGTGCGGTCATCTGTAAAAGTAAAATAAATGTATTTTCTGGATTTAGCTAGTGAAATGTTCCATAGAGATATATAAAGAGGTAAAAGTTATCTGACAGATCCCTCTGTAAAATAGGAAAGCAGGAGCATGAACATGTTGAGAGAGGACTGCCTCCTCCTCCTGGTTCTCCAACTCACATCCTGGGCAAGTTGCCCACAAAGGAAAACAGGTTGTTTCATAGGGAAAGAGTAAAGAATGGGGGACTAATTGACTTTCAATATGCATAGCTTTAATCTATCTACTGTAGATCAAGAATATGTGACAACACGGTTGAGGGAAGGAGGGTGCTCTTCTTCTTGAGGCCGCTAGGGGGCAGCCTGGAATGAGAGCTCTGCAGGTAGGAGAGCAGAAGTGGAAATGAAACCTCTTTCCTTCTCTGCAGCTGTATACACACATATACATGTAAAAACACAAGGCCAGGGTGGTTGTAGACAATACACATGTTGGTAGGCAGAGCAAGTATTCCATACACACACATGCACATGCAGGCACTCACACACACAGACAGATTCAGTTTTACACTGACGAGAGGGCCAGTCATGGAAACAGAGTAGTGACAGTGACAGATTGAGTGGCTGTGAAGTGGGCTGCGGAGCTGGTTGTTAGAGGTGTTGCAAATTAAGGTGCAGGATGACTAACAAGAAATAAAGAAGTGTGTGTGAGAGTGTGTATCCTTTCTGGAAAAGGGTCTGTTTCCAGTTGGGAGGCCCCTTAACATGCAGACACACACATATACACACAGGCGGACTAATAAAGCGGCTGACAGAGTACAGATCCCCACAGCCCCCTCTGTGTTTGTGCACATGCACATGTGTGTGTGCGTGTGTGTATGTGCCTGTGTGTGATGGATGGGGGCCTGCAGAGATGACCCTACCCTGCCACATCACTCAGCGGTCTAAATGAGTGTGTGTGTCTGTCCACGTTGGTGTGTACGTGTGTGTTGAAGTGAGAGGTGGACAGGCACACAAGGGGTCCTGTCAAGAAACCCTCTCTTACAGAGCAAGAAGAAAAAAGAGAGAAAGAGAAAGAGATATTGTTCACAATTTAATACATTCAGAGATGATGATGATGTGAGGGCAGTGAAGAAAGAGATGAAAGAAGAAAGATGCACAAAGAAATTAATTTGAGTTGGATGCTACATAATTTCATTCTACTTTGGACTTGTTTTATGGTCTTAATGACAATAAAGTGAAGATTCCCTTACATCAGATTATTTCTATGCTTGGAAGCTAGCCTGGTGGGGGGTGTTTGTGGGCACATGTACACAGAATGTGAAACTGCCTATCACCTTTTGTAAACTGATGAAAACAATTATTTTCCTTTATGGAGCCCATGTGGTAGAGAACAGCATACATGTCCTGCTGAAGATTTGGCTTTTATTCAAACATATTTAATAATTTGTATCAAACTTCACAATCATTTATCTGTCACATCCTTAAATTTCAGACATCAAATAATTTCAGTCAAAATATGTTGAGTTCTAATAAAGGGAGTTTGCAGCAGAGCCATAGAGGACCCATACTGTGAGTCTGGATTGGGCCTTTAAAAATAAGTATGTGGTGTGTGCGTGTGTGTGTGTGTGTGCAAGAGCTATTACTGATTCTGGTAATAGTACACCTGTGTAGCCATGTCTGGCAGTCTAATGACAGCTAAAGAGGAAACAGGCTGTAAATCCACACACACACACACACACACACACACACACACACACACACACACACACACACACACACACACACACACACACACACACACACACACACACACACACACACACACACACACACACACACACACACACACACACACACACGCTTCCTTTTATCAAGTCAAGAGGCCTTGCGTTGGATATCCCATACACTGTGGTCACTGTATTTACTGTGAGGATCACTGTAAACACATGAGCTTTAGTTGTATCACTGGTTATCTATATATACATGCAAGGCGCTGGGCTTATGTGTTGCAGTGTGGGAGTGTATGTGTTGTGTCTGTGAAGGTGAGTAAAGGCGTGTTAAATGTGACCCATTTTATCTGGGGCTGGGCAGCCATCGACATAATTAAAAACCAGGCAGGCAGGCCAGGGAGGGCCTGGGGCCTTGTAAAAGCCATCTGGGTTGTAGTGTGTGTGTGTGTGTGTGTGTGCCTACATGCACTGTGAGTGTCAGAATGTGGCCCGGCTCACTAATGACCTAACTTGCTTGTCTTAAATCAGACTCTCTACAGTCACCGTCACACAGCTATCATTTGTGGCGAGTGTGCATGTGCCACGCTGAAAGCAGCATGTGAAACTCTCCCACACTCATGAAATCCTGGTAAAGTCAAATCTAATTTAGTTTGAGTTAGACTGATCTAACTTCTCCCTTTAAGTGTGATCTTTACAAAAGTTCCCAAGCCGGTGAGAATCGAAGTCGGGTGTTCATTATCACGGTTTCATTTCAGTCGATATGACGGAAGGCAACAGAATGAAGATGAACCAGATTTTGTTTAGCTCCTGGATAATATAATTCTTCACAGTGTGTGTCATTTATCACAAATTAATGATTTGTAATACTAACTAATAAAGATGATTAGATTGGAGTTTCAATGCACTTTGATTCTTTGCAGTTATGACTCGGGTTGCATTATTATACTGTTCTCCATCCAGTTTAAATTCTGCTTTTAAAATACTTCAATAAACAAATTTCAAAGGGCTGAGTTGCTACAACGTCTAATGTAAAAAAAATGTGTAGCTCATGACCACATACAGCATCTTAAGTCAGTCTGCGTTATTTTTAGCTTCATGCCACCATGTCCTCCTCCTCGGCACCCCTGCAGCTCCTCTGAATGAGCAGGTTGCCATGTGCTAGGTTGCCAGGTTAGGGTAACTTAAAACAGGAAGTGTGAGTGCTTTAAAAGAAGAGAGGCAGGGAGTTTTCAGGCTGGACCTCGTTAATGAAATGGCTTTATGTTATTTACAGCCCCTTGTTAAAAGGCTGGATGAGTGTGTGTAAGACTGTGTGTGTGTGTGTGTGTGTGTGTGTGTGTGTGTGTGTGTGTGTGTGTGTGTGTGTGTGTGAGTGTGTAAATGCACATGCTTGTGTATGCTATTGGATATGTTTTGTGTGTATGTGCAGGTGTATGTGCTTATGTGCACGAGTTGCCTGTGTACATGAGTGTTTTTTATGTGTGTGGGTGCAGTAGTTACCATCATGCTATGTCTGTTTTACTGTTGGGCAGCCTGTTACAGACCCGGCTTTATGATATGTATTTAGGGCAATTAGTGAGCAGATATATTGGCTCATTATAGTGAAGCAGGTGTAGTGTAAATGGAGAAATATATGAAGAGTACATCAGGGTCACACACTCTGTCGGTGGCGTTTGAAGGCGAACAGCTAGACTTCCGCGTGTGTGACAAAGAGGAGCAAAAACATTGAATCAGTCAGAACCAGATGCAGGAAACATTTCGTCAAACTGGTCAAAGAAACCCAGCCATCGAGCACGAACATTTATCACATTTTAAAATCTGCTAAAAATAATTGCTAACAGGCTCAAGAGGAGAACAAAGAGAGTGGACCGGTTGATTATTAACTGAGAGGGAATCAGAGTACGTGTTTATTGGCTGAAAACAATGCTAAGTGAGCAGTGTGGTTGTGTATTGGTGCCGGCGCTGTCTCCAGGGAGTCCATACACACGCGCACTTACAAACACAAATGTATACACTGAATTAATATGTTTACAGCCACTGCGTGAGTGTGTGTCTTTTATGAGATTGTAGGAAATGATTTTTCAGGTCTTATTGATTTTACAAGTTTTTGTTAGCAACAGAAGTGAAGCACATTCATCTCCAATTTCACACGTTGTTGTTTAATGCATTGCACAAGTGTGTATAGTAAAGGAGTATACAAATTTGTATTTTGCTCAGTTACACTACAAAAGAAGGGCTCCAAACCAAGACTCCTGGAAAACTTTTGTGTACTGATTTCTAAAATATTTACTGAATGAAAGACTTAAACAGGCACGGACGAAAATGGATTTCCACATTCACGCATATGGGCAATTAGCCCAACTAGCAGGGATATAAAATAGAAATTTCCTGAGCTCAAGCAAAAGCAACTAAATCAATCAAATCTAATGCATCCATGCCAAGAATAATGGCAAATAATAATGAAGCGCGGAAACTTGCATTCAACACTGACATAACTTGACCTCCACTCTATCGACTGACATCGGAAGTGAAACACAAAATGGGACAATTCCTGGAACTGTGCAAACACAAATAAGGAAGCGGTGCTTGGGACAAATTTGTAGAACATGTAACACTATCAATTATTTATTAACACTCGAATAAAGGAATACTTCCTTCAACAACATTTGCTTTTGTGATACAATGGAGAATGATGGAGGGAGAGAGAAGCGAGAGGAGGAGAGACACAGAAATGCAATGACAGAAACTCCTCATTTACAATCATATTTCCAGTGATACAAACCAGGCCACAGGGGTTTACAATATGAACTGAAAGAGAATTTTTCCCTGTGCATGTGAGTTCCTGCTCAGTATCAAATCAACGGTGGCCTCCACATTTATCTCATCCACTACCTCATTCCTTGAATCTCAGAGAAGCAGGCTGACACAAAACAGAGGATGTCACGTCTGTCTCCAGCCATCTTCTTTACATTTGACTGCTTTAGTGAATGTTCGGCCTCTTGCGCTGTAGAAAGTTGTAGTGTCCTTGTGTGTTGTGAGATCAATGAGTTGGCGGACGTCAAAGCGCTGAGACGAGTACAAACGTAGACTCTGTGACGTTTACGGCGTTTCACTCACACTACAGAGACACAGTACGCTGCACAGTTACACTCCTCTTTATTCTCTGGGCTTGTAGTCATCCCCTCTTGGTCTCACCCTATCATCACCGTTTCTCCACCTGGGGTTTTACAGGAGGTTCGTATTTGAAAGCCCAAATCGACAAAAATGCATTGTGAGGTAAAAAACAAGCTTTTCTCAGCAGCTGGCTGGGGCGGCATGTGGCAGAACCCCTGTGTGGCGGCGGGCCTGCGACTTATTGGAACCATCTGAGCAGAACTCTTTGTTTACTGTAACAACCAGACTCCACTTTCTCCTCTCACTGCCTCCTCCTCCTCTCTCCTCTCTCTTCTCTCCTCACCTGTTGAGACTGGCTTTACTCCTCAGTCTCATGATCTAGAATCCCACATTGATCAATTAGAGAAAGAGTTCACTGTGTAGCACCGGGACTGCGACTCCTTCTCTTAAAAAACATGCAGCTGTGAATACATCAGTCTAATCCTGGGATATGATACCCTGACTTTTTTGTAAATTCCAGAGACAAATACTATGTTATAGTCAAGCCAAATGGTATCACATAAAACCCAACCCAGATTAAAGGGATCTTCACAGAGGTTTGAAAAATGAACTTATGATAAAGTAATAATACCTCTTTTTTATTATTTTAAATCAATGACTGCTAAATATGCAGATCATTAGAAACAACAGCTGCTGATTTAAACAAGATGAAAGTTTGACAAACTGAATCATTATTGCCTTATTAAGGAAAAGCAGCCATTTTTTTTATTTTTAATGCAGCCTGCCTAAACTATCCAGTGTGGTTCTCCATTTGGTAAAAATAAAAATATAAAGCACATTTAAACTTCTGCCCAGTAGGATTAGCTGTACCCAGAGGCATAGGTGATGGTAAAAGGCATGTTACTCTCCTCGAACAGGATTAGCAGAATATCTGGCTATTCTCATCTCTACTAAAGGATAATTTAATGTGTGCGCTCTCATCTGTGCTCTGTGTGTGGCTGCTGAACATACGGTCTACCTATTTGAGCATGTGTGTCTCAGTCCAACATCAGCCTCTACGTCTTTCTGCACACACACACACACACACACACACACACACACACACACACACACACACACACATGTGTCGCTGGCCCTCCCCGCCTGTGCCTTACCAGCGACTGAGACAAACCAGGACAGGAGGACCAATAAAGCTTTCTCTCTCTGAGTGTCGGGACTGCTGGTGAGAAGGAGAGGAAAAGACCTATTTCACTGTTGTATAAACCATTGTTTCATTTCCACACTTCTCTCTCCCTCTCTCTGCTCTGATATTTCACAGGGTTTTTGGCCCCCATTCAAGTGTGAACACAATACAGCTATTGAGATCATGGCTCACACCTCCTGGCCTGAGCTGGGCTCTGCACTAGCTTTAGCACCCGCAGCTACCACTTCATACTCAAACTGCCACAAGTACCCACCCTCCACCCCTCCACCCCAATTTTTGTTTTGACTCAGGAAGCAGCACAGACAGACACACCACCACCCCTGCAACCCCCTGTGCCCTATCCCCCATCTTGTCATATTAACCTTCACCCTAACTCTAGCTCTGGAGGGCCCCAGTGTGCAGGTAATGCATCCTGATTGACCACCGCAACCAAGAGGCCCATATATCCAACTTTTAATTAAGAGCGCTCATCCCTTCTGAGAGAGAGAGGGAAATGGCAGAATAGGCCGGGGGTAGCAGTGTGTGAGTGTATCATGGATATGTGTGTTTTTGCAGAAGAGCCCTGAAGCCATCTGGTTTGTGTTAGACACATTATTAAGAGTGTGTCAGTGGCCAAGGCCTGGCTGATGGCTATCAATCTGCCCTTTAATGTATGACGGGATATATGGAGGAATGGATGGATATGGGCCCCCCTCAGAGAAGCTAATGGCTAAACGGATGCATTAAGGTGATTGAGGCCCACGGTGGAGATGGGGCCCATAGCGGAGCTGCACAAGAAGTGCTTGAGGGCCGTCTTATCTCTATGGCCTTGAAGCTGTAGGGAACCGCAGGACAGCTGTTGTGGGGATGGATGAACAGAAGGATGGAGGGAGGAAATAACAGCAGAGGAAGGGAGACAGATGGGCAAAGTGTAGTGCTAACACAACAGGAAATCTCCAGGAAAACATACACATGGTGTTGAAATAATCAGCCACTGAAATAATCTCACTGATGAATAATTTAGGTGACGTCAGGAAAAACAAGCAACTTGAAGACATGACAGAGATTTAAACTACTGACTGTGATTTTATACACTAGATTATTACTACAAGAGTTTCATCAGATGAATCCATTAAGTTTTCAGAAATCATACAGGACGCTGAGTAAATCTGTGATTTGCGAGAGAGAAAAAAAGGGAAGAAGGAAGAGAGAAGGAGGAGACAGAGAGATAAATGAGGAGGAGGAGCAGCTGTTGACACAAGCCTTCTACTCCCTGTCAGATAAGAGATAACTGGGCTGCAAGTGTTTAGACACACCATTATAGTGTCATCAATCACACACACATACAACACACATACACACGGACAGTGTGAGGAGATGGAGAAGGATTACCGGGGGTCCGGGGGGGGGGGGGGGGGCATATTGCTCTATTACTGCTTCAAGCATGCACAGTATTTTCTGTATCTTTACAGCTCTCTCTCTCTCTCTCTCTCTCTCTCTCTCTCTGTCACGCACACACACAGTCCATTTCCATAGTGTATCTGCAAACATACAGCCAGAGCACAGGCAGCAGTCCCTGATCAAACTGATTTGATTTGCTCCTCTCAGTGTTAAGTCACAGGTACGACACATGCCAGTGCTGCAGAGGTCAACTACTGGTGCATGTGTGTGCATAGACACGTGCACGGACTGCGGGGGTTCTGTGTGTGTATGTCTATTAAAATGTTTTGCACAGTCATGTGTTATTCATAACCTGTTGTTTCAGCAAAGAAAGATAAATGACTAAATGACATGAATAAATTAATGGCACACAGCAGCACAGTCACAGGTAGATACAACAGAGTTGGGGCTGGGTACAGGGGGGTCATGAAGGACAGAGAAAGGGCACAGGCCCAACTTCAACTCCCACCTGGAAACTTCTCATTAAAGCTCAAACGGCCCACGGCGTCCGAGTTGCCATTAAAGTCACACCAGCAAATAACAATGACTTTCAAACTATCCTTTGACTAATAACGCTGCCATTACAAGTTACTCATGGCTTTGTAAAGATCAAAAAAACTTTTCGAAGTGGTCCTGGGCTCCCCGTGGTCACATTAAAAGCTAAGGCATAATTTGGCCATTCACTAACAACTCTAGCAGAATGCTTCCCTCAAGGAACACAATCAGGCATAATTGGCCAATCAACATTGGGAACAAACACAACAATATACCTCACACAGTGAGGCTATTGGATACAGTCATGTGGACTGTGACCTAGGAAAATAAAGAGGGAAAGGGTGCAACACAATATCACTGTTAATCTCTATAAAAAATACAGTATTTACTGCATAAAGGTTGGACAGTCACAAATATCATACAACTGTGTTTGCTCTTACAGCATGTAGATGCATGGGTACGGTGCTGCACTTACATGTGGATGTGAACATTTCTATTGAGGGGGTATCAGCATCGGATAACATGCATGTCTATGCAGTCTCATGATAACCTGTCGTATAGTATTCAATAACATGTCAATATTTGAAAACAGTGAGCAGGGGAGAGAAAAAATCAAATCTTTCAACTTATAACGATTTTTAAGGTTTTTGGTTCCGCCTTAGTGTCAGTCGAGTTGTTGCTTTGAAAACCGATGAAGTAAACGCAAAACTTCACTGTCGTTTTCATTTTGAGTCGCTGAAAAGTCTGTGATTTGGAGCTGTGAGCATTTCACCCCACAAGAGAGAAATTAACAATAAATCTGACACCAGCGACTACAAGCTGATCTATGAGGCAGTTTGAGCATGATCGATAACACTGAGGACACTTAAGGTGCAACGGGTCATCGCTCAGCACTTAGACATCATTATCTATTATTGACTGGCCATCGATCGGTTCAGCCAGAAAGAGTCAATACAAGAATAACAGCCTTAATTTGATAGACTTTGTTAAGTCAGTCAAAAGTCTTTTAATTTAATGAGATGAAAGAAGAAGGTCCTTTCATGCTGGGTGAAAAAAAAGAAAATTGTCCTCCTTGGTGGAAGCTGTACATTGATTTGGCAGTATTTCAGTATTCGGCATCATGAACACGCACTTCTGCATTTTGAAACCAAGACAAATTGAACAAAATGGACGTCATTTACGTAAACACATCTGTGTTTGTGTATGTGTGTATTAAAGTGGGCTTGAGCTTGTTAGTTGTACTAATTACTCCAAACAGCACAATGGATCTCTTTAGCCCGAGGGGCGTATTCACTATGACCTCCCCATGTGCTGGAGCTCAGTGGTCCTGGGGGGTATTTAGGAGGTAAACATGTTGACTGCACCTCTACTTCGCCATACCGCCATCCATTTACTTCCCCACACGTGCAATTAACGAGCCACTGGCTAATTTGGGGTTGGTGCATATATGTAAATGAAAGGCAAACAAAAGGAATGGGTGATGGATGACAAGAAAGGGGGCTTGGGCATGGTCCATGTGGGACACTTAGCACCATGACACTAATTAAAAAGCCATAGCACTGTGAGCGCTGAGGTAACTCATTAGCTGCAACCTGCTTCCGTGCCACCCGGCGCAGTGTGCAAATGCTAGCTAGTCGTGAAAGAAGGAAAGCCACACAGAGAAAGAGAAAAAGTAAGAGAATGATGGACTTGGGCATTGTGCTTGAGTGAGGGGTCCGTGTGGGCATATAAGCCTGGCCAAATTAGCCTGCTTGCATTAGCCCTCCTGTGCCATTACCCATTAGTTTAGTGCAGGGGGTAGCAAGCTGAAGAAAGGTTACCATAAGCATGGCAATTAGGGCTATAATAGGATAAACAACAACCTGGCCGATGGAGGGAGTGAAGCAGAACACAGTGTAGGGAATGATTATAGAGGCTGAGTGTGTGGAGGTAGGTGACTTTAGCTATATTGATCTGTGGCCCTGCGGTGGTGGGAGCTGAAAGTGGCACCCACTGAGCCTGCATGGCTTCTCTGCTCAGTGGAGACAATACCTGCAGACACACACACACACATGGATGTAGTGTATATGATTTGTGCGTGTACAGTACAGTACAGTGATGAAGTCTGTGTGAGTGACCTCTCTCCACCAGTGTCTGTGCCCGAGGTTTGTTTCTCCTCTGGCGATTCATTTCATCTCAGTAGGAATCGTCACGGTCTTTCCCCTGCTGCTCTTTATAAAACGCAGCCATCTCCTAACATTTACTTCATCATTTAACAACAAAACCTTCAAAAATACAATTTTCATTGAGGAGGACTAAGAAAAAAACAAAAAAAACAGGAGGGAGAAACCGGTGATGTGAGATCAATGGTGCAAAAAATTGTTTTTATCGAATGCTGCGTGGCTCACATTTCCTGCAGACACAGATAAGAGAATGGGAGCGAGTAGACCCTTCGGTGCGTTAAAGTGTGTGTGGTTGTTTGGGTGAGTGAGAAAGGGGGAGGGACAAGAAAATAAATGAGATTATTGATGTTACATGTCAAATATAATTGCTGAGATTTGAGCGGAGGAGGAGAGGCTAGGCTGATGGGCTTGCTGATCCGTGCAATGCTTCATTTGGGCGAAAGGCCAACAAGTCACTGAATTTGGATTGTGACCTCAGGTGTGTGATATTGTGTGAGGAATGAGCTCAGCCGCACACCTACAACAACCTTTAAACTTTAAATACACACATGAACACACACATCTCCGGCTTGCATGTCATAATGCCAAGACAAGGTGTCAGAGTCACAGTTTGTCAGTATGTGTTAACGTTTAGGTCTTGTCAGAAAAAAAAAAACTGAATGAGCGGCTTACATGGAATCTTATTTACATAGGTGATCAAAGAAAATCCTTATACAAAAGATGAGAATGACACATATTCAGACTACCGGTATATATTGGATGCCTGGCTTAGTGTTGCTATATTACATTAACCTTTAGAGACAGAATAAAATCCACAGTTTCCCAGAGGTCTTCTCATTACACCCGATACAAGTGATCATCTCTTCTCAGTTTAAAACTTAAAACTAATGAACTACATGAGATGAAATCGATACAGCAAAAGTTTAGATAAAGATAGATAAACAGATGGATGAATGGATATGTGTGTGTGTGTATATGGATATGTGTGTGTTTTGGATAGCATACAATGAGAAGTCCTATAGCTGGTGGCTGCAGTCCCAAAGAGAGAGATGGTCAGAAAATGTATGAAATTAGAGATCATCTGTAAGCCAAATGGACATCTGGCCTGTAAGTGTGTGTGTGTGTGGGTGTGTGTGTGTGCGCCCACTCACAAAGACACATTCAGAGGTCTTATGGCTCCAGAGAGGCCTGGGCTTCACGATGGAGTCAGAAATCTCATCTCATTCACAAAGCAAACATTCCAACTTTGCAGTGCTTTTCAACACTTTCCACTAATTCTGCTCATTTCCAGCGTACATCATCTTCATAAGTAAACAGCTGCTTTCTCCTGGAGGAAAATCTCAAATCCTGACTTATCCCGCTTAAAAGGTAACATTTTCCAGCTCAGTGGCCAAGATGGCCCTCTGGCTCTATCATTATTTAAATGTCAAATGTCAGCATCAGCCCAAGGACAGTGTGCTCCTTTGAATAGAGAGTTGTGTTTGTGGCAACAGAGGAAAGTTATAAAGAGGCAACAGAGAAGATGGGAACAGTGTCTGACGTTTGACATAACACAAGCAGACTGTATATAAGCAGAAAAACAAAGACATATGGGAGCATTCATTAGATAAATATACTGTAATTGTGACTATGTGATGTACAACCACAGCACGCGCACTGACTGCTGTCACTGAGGATGGCAAGTTCTGCTTTAATTTGTCATTGTTTGTATTTTGTAACTAAAATGAATATATTTTCTAAAAAGCAGATTGAGTCAAACTTATTCAGTGTGTCTTTTAAGTCCACACACATCCAAAAACACACAGAACTTTGATACTAACACAACTGTTGGCAAATTTTAGCAAGATTTGCATAACTATATAGACTTTACAGAAAATATAGAGAAACTGAAAAGCAAAAGCAAAATAGCTTTAATAATTGGGCCCAAAGTCAATAAAGCACACAGCACATTGATATTTAACTACAAAAGGGAGTACGGTAGACATTGTGTAGTTGATTTGGGGGGCTGCCATCCTCAGTGCAGATAACATCCAATTCTTGCCTTCTGCTACAGTACAGCATCACTGACACTAGAACTTACTGTATCTATTACAATCCATGTAACCCCATAACAAATCAGTTATGCGTTAGTGTATCATGTAGTTTCCTAGCTGTGATCCTCCAGACCTCTCAACACAATGCCAGCTAGTGTAGTACCAATGTATTCTCAGAGCTGGGACCTAATCTTACAAAATACCTTCATCATAGACTTGTATGTTAAATATTACATATACTATATTCAAAATAACACAGTGCCATCCATTATTAGATGTGTAAGATAGTTTTTCCGTTTTTCCACAACCCCTTGCCCGTGGGTTAGGATACATTCCTTTCTTCATATTGCCACAGGAACTGTCCACAAACCTGTGTGTGATTGTGTCTGTGTGGCATTGTGTCTCATTTCCCCCCTGTGTGTATCTCTCTTGAGAGCACATCCTGTCCATCCACTGTTAACAGGCCAATTTGCAATAGGATCCCAAAGGTAGTCATGCCCCCCCCCCCACCTCCCCACCCCCCTGCCAAGTGTTGCATATTTTCTCGCTGACCGTTTTATGGCAAAATCTGTAAAATAAGCTCAGCACCTTGGCCTTGAATTCACGCCACCTCCCATAAATACTGAGCTTATGACAACAGGGCATTAAGGGTCAAGGCAGATTAAAGAGGGCGGCACTTGCCAGAGAACATCTTCAAGGCAAATGGTTTTGTTTGATTTCTTTCATCCTCTCTCAGTGACTAATTCCCGTTTTACTTGCAGTATTCATGCACACGCTACAAGACTATTACAGCTATATTTATAGTGAGTAGTAGTTGTATGCCAGCAATTGTGTTTATGGATATAAGTGTTGCATTTTAGACTTGGCAGATACTATGTATTCCCTCAAACTCCCTCTTCTCTCTCCCCAGTCCCCACCTACCTCTTTCTCTGTCCACAAACACTCCACCCTCCCTTGAGTGCGTGTGTGTGTATTCAGATGCTGTGGAGAATGTATCTAATGACTCCGGTGCTGCCCTATCAATCAGCAGCCTTGTGTGGATAGTGAAAATCAATGGTTCCACACAGAGCCTACCTGAGGTCCCCCACACTTCATTTGTCATAAACACTCAATACGTCAATGAGCAGAAACTACAACACATTTCAGTCAGGAGGGTACTGCCGAGCATGGTGGGTGTAAATCTTTTTGGTGTTTTCCAATGATTGTGAACTTCTCCATTTCAAAGCAGCTTTGTGTCGAGTCAAAGATCACCTATTCACGTCTGCGGCTGTAGTCTTTCTTTCATTTATAATTCATGCATGCATTCTCTTTGTTTCTCTTTCATGATCCTTCTTTGATAGATTCAGTTTTTCTCCTTTTTTTTCTCTGTCCACATTTCTCCCTCACTTTCTCTCCTTCCAGTGTCCAGCCCTCTTCTCTCTGGGTGCTTATTGACATTTCCCTGCTAACCTTCTCTTTTACGCTCACCTTAATGTGTGCTGCCTTATCAGATGCGCATGTGGTTTGGAGTTTCATTCGACCTCACTCCCTACTCTCCTCCTTTCCTCCAGGTTATTCATCCCTTCTTCCTGTGCTCTGAAAGTCAAGCTTCCCTTTACAAAACCCCTGCAGTCTTATCTGGGAGACCCCGCGACCCCATAGTCATTGCAGCGGCCAGTGGGAGAGAATGGAGACCACATCTCCCGTGGGAGGGGGACAATGGGGCCAAGGTGTGTGAGTCTATGTGTGTGTGTGTGTGTGTGTGTGTGTGTGTGTGTGTGTGTGTGTGTGTGTGTGTGTGTGTGTGTGAGTGTGTGTCATTAGGGCAGCGTATTTACTGTCCAAACATTTGCGATAACATACATTGGTGCAGCAGTAGACTCCAGTACTCTTGGGACACTGTCAATGATCCTCAACATGAATGTAACAGAAATTAATGCTGCAACAAAAAATTACTTTTTATTATTAATCTATTGCATTTTTTCATCAAAGATAAAGTGTCAGAGAGACCTACTGCTCCAAAATAGTCCCTAAATAAATTAAATTTACAATGCAACAAAAGGTGTTGCCGCTTTTATTTGATAAATAATGATAATGATGAATCAAAGAAGAAATATTTTCATCAATTTTCTGTTAATCAACTATTAAACGAGTTGATTCATCACCTCAGTATTAATAAGACCACTGACAGTTCATTTTGGTGGGGCCCTCTACACTAACATCTTTATAACACACTCTTGCCTCTTAAGTAATTTTTGGTCATTTGTCAAAGAGCCAAGGAAATGCAGTGACACTGAGCAATGGAATCTCACATTTCCTCCTGTGACCTTTGTTTGTGTGTGTGCATGCTTGTGTTTGTGTGCGCGTGTGGTCTTTGTCACTGCAGGTGCACCACAGCGTACATATCCTACATTCATATCCTTTTTCTATTCTGGCCAAGAGAGTTCCCTAAGGAGAGGAGAGCACCTGCCGCAGAATCACACACACACACAGAAAGAGAGAGAGAGACAGAGAAAGAAATAAAGAGAGAGAGAGAGAGATGTTGATTAATAGAGAGAACAATGGAGAAAATACGCATGGAGGAGCAGGAAAGAAACCAACACCAGAGGGAATATATAGGAACTATAATGATATGAATGGGTATTGAAAATACAATGAACCCCGGAGCTCCACATTGGCTTCTAAATGGCTTCTAAACAAATTGAGAAGTGATCAGTTGCCAAGTAATGATCCAATGCAATTACAGGAATAGAAAATACAAGATTTAAAAGCATAACACATCATAAGAATTGCTGAGATAAGAGACAAAGAGGGTTTAAAGTTTATTTTACATAAAAATCTATATAAATGAAATTATATTAACACTAAGCCAATTTTGGACCTAACAATGTGCTGTGCTAAATGTCTTCATATATGACTATTTAAGGTCATACATTCCAAAATGATGAGATGGGTAGAGATAGAAAGACAGGGCCTGGCTGCCGCTGCTGCTCCTGAGTATATTTATAGGTATTATCATCCACTCTGTAATGCTGGCGATCTACAGTAAAGGCATGCTATTAAGTTACAGCAGTAGAATGACATCACATCAAAACGAGAAGGACAGATGATCAAGACATTACGGTTGCTCGCAAAACTTTTCTTTGGTTGCCCTTTTTGGAAGAAAACATCCTTTCTCCAGGTCTGATGTCAGATCCTTTTGAAAACTGAATTTGGAAAACAGTTATGAGCTCATTGTTACATGCACACCAGGCCAGTTCCTTTACAGCTACCTACCGGGCCTGGATTTATTTATTCTGCTTGACAAGCTGTTTACAGAGTGTTTAAACCTGCTGTTTTCACCCATTCTCTGCCAAGTACACGGTGAAAAATGATCGAGTGGCCACTGACAGAAAAACGCCAGGCTGTGTGATATCGAGCAAATCATCTCTGTTTGAGGGGCACAACAATTTTCTGATTGCAAAGTTTTTGGAACAGTGAAAGGAGTACATTGAAGTACCTGAAGTGCAACTTAGCTGAAAGTTCTTTCTAAAAACAGCAACACTACAGTCTGAAAAGGATTCAAGTACATTATCAGTGCGACTTACTTTTTAGTATGGATCTTTTCTTTAAGAATAAATCATTATTTTTTATAAATCGCACTACAAGAGATAAGCATGGTATAGGCTATGAATAAGTATAGGATAAAACTGACACTAAATAAACAAACACTTATAACTTTGACTTATTACAACATGTAGTATTGTATAGAGTATATGTATTATATGTTCACTGGTTGATGGATAAAAAGATTGTAGTGGTAACTTTTCTCCACAAATATTTTACTGTACAGCATAAAAATGTTCTGTGCCACTTCAGTATGGATGTTTGGGAAAATTTGGGAGCTACATTTGTGCCATGACTGAATCTGACTTGTACAATAAATATGACTATTTCAGTTTTCTGCCGATGTCATCTTGGTAATTTAATGTGGAAATAATAATAAGAAGAACTGATGGTGCATGAACCAGAGCACAATGTCAAATTTCAAGGGTGTGATAAAGTAGTCTCATGCAGGGATTCAGATCATGAGTTAATGACTGTCAGCACTTATGCAATCCATACATTTAACAACTTTACACCTGAAGTTCCTGTCATATATTTAAATGAGGAATGAGGTTTTAATTATTAAAAAATGTAAACAGAAACTATCAATCACTGACAATACCAACACACATAAAGAAAGATAGAAGAATATGAAGATCAATAAGAAAGTGATGGAATAAGAGAGAGAAAGAGAGAGAGGAAGGGGGTGAGAAATTGAAGCAGCATCCTGCAGGAAGTGACAATTTGTGTGTGTGTGTGTGTGTGTGTGTGTGTGTGTGTGTGTGTGTGTGTGTGTGTGTGTGTGTGTGTGTGTGTGTGTGTGTGTGTGTGTGTGTGTGTGTGTGTGTGTGTGTGTGTGTGTGTGTGTGTGTGTGTGTGTGTGTGTGTGTGTGTGAGAGAGTGTGTGTAGTATGTTTCTGCCCGGTGTCTAATGGCGGATAGTGTTTCAGTCAGTGCGCACACAACATAGGATTGTTTATGTTACTGTGGGGACTGATTGATCTGTATTTACTTGTCAATGTTTTTATTTATTGCAATATATGTGTGTCTGTGTGTCACACAGGTACTGTACCTGTCTGCTTACATTCATACCAACATTAGGCTGCCCTTCTGCCTCACCTTCTTCTACTACTACTACTCTCACTCATTCACAGAGTGCAGATTAACATTCACATGGCTAGATGACATTTCTTTTATATCCTCTACATTTCTGCACCTTAGTAACTCGTCATGTGCACTTCAGGCCCTGTGTTCACGTACATGAAGTCCATGTGAACACAAAGCGTCTTTGTGGCAAACAAAGCCTAATGTGCGCGGCTCTGTGCATGATAACCAGTCATCCAACTGGACAGTTTGTTACCGAGACCTGGGGATCTGTGAAACAGCCAAGACGCCAGCATAGATTAGGCTGACATGTTTGCAAAGGGGCACCGCGAGTCCACATATACACACACACACACACACACCCGTTCACATGCACACCGCACCGGTGACATCATAATCGTGACAGCCAAAAGTTGACTACAAAAAATATGTTGCACTAAGGTGAAACTATAAAGAAGAAGGCATTTGAATTGAGGATGTGTGTTTGTGTCAGCTGGACACACATAACACACAGACCTGTGGATGTAAAAAAAAAGAAAGAAAAAAGAACACACACACTCCACACAGTGAAGAGCCAGTTGAAGGATACAGTAGCTAAACTCCCAGGCAGAACACAAGTCTTGCCTTTCACCGAAACACTAAAGGTTCTCTGTCTTTTCAACTATTAGCCCAGGGGCCAACAGATATGTTGTTAATGGCGAAAATAAATGGTTCTCCAATCACGGAGGGCGAGTGGTGAAGGTTATCATCCCTGGTGGAGGGAGAGAGAGAGAAAGAGAGAGGGAGAGACAGCTTAATTCCTTCCAGCTGTCAGACTGTGTGTTTTTGTGTGCGTGTGTGACTGAATGTTCAGGGGCTAAAATGACAGATTTACTTGGCCCCTTAAACGCACCAGACAGGCCAGACTGCATATACTGTAAGAGAGGCCTTGTTAGAAAAAGACGAGGCCCCTCAGACCAGACTGTGGGCGTGTGCGTGTTCGTGTGTGTGTGTGTGTGTGTGAACATTTAAGTGATCCATTTGTTGATTTAAACAAATCTATTCAATCTCTCATTATCACTTCATGTGTTGCTGCTTGTGAGAATCATGTAGCATTGAGACATTTTCTGCACTTGCCACTTTGTTTTTATGAGTGCGTTTAATTTCAATACAGCGGCACACCTCCACACACACCCCGTCTACACACACACACCTTTTCTCCCAAGTCCACTTAATTCATTTCCTCACTTATGTAGTTACAGTAGTGGGACCACCACAGCCTCTCCTGCAAAGCCCACCTTGTGGCGAGAGGCACCAAGTTCACAGCCTCACACAAACACATAAACACACACACACTAAGTGGGTTTCCCAGACCCATACGTTGCTCTTGGCCAATGCTCGGCCAGAGCATATACTGTACGAGTGAGGTTGGCAGCGCTCACCCATAAGGAAGCCACACATTTGGAAAGGGAGAGGTGGGAGGAGCAGTGAAGAGAGGGAGGGAGAGGAGAAGGATGAAGAAAAGGTAGAGGAGATTCTCAGACAATGGTCTGCGTTGCTTTATTGGGGAGAGCAGGAAATAAGATCTACCATCAGTATTTGTAATCTGGTGAAATTCAGGTCTCTTTTTTTTCCTTTTCCTTTTTTCCTCCTGCTTGGTTACTGTAAGTTTGTTTTTCCTCAGGTAGTGACTTCATTGTTTCCACCAATCAGTCAATAAAACTCTAAACACTAAATTTTCTGTTTACAAAAACAGAAAATACGAGGGAATGCAGCAAATATTCATGTTTCAGAAAGTCAAGTGTGAGTGTCATTTAACTTTTTAAAGATGAATTTTCTATGAAGTATTGGTGACATGGTAACATTTCAGCAACACCACTCTACTGTTACTGTTTCCATGATGTTCAGAAAACCTAAATACTGCATTGATTGTTTCCTCTTTTTTTCTTTTTCTTTTTTAATAAGAAAATACATGCATGCACAAGTAACTTCACCAGTTGTGGTGTAAGGAGACGATGAGATGAGGTCATAATAACTCAGATCTCATCACAAACCCTCACAACAGTCAAGGACAGGCAGGCACACATGGATGGTACACTGGTACAGTAAGCACACAAAGTGCACATCACCAGGCACACGTACTGTACGTTAGGCCCTCCACATGTAGCTTATGCATATGTGCAGACACAAAGAAAAAAAACAGATGGGGAGCACAGAAGAAAATCTAAAGGGTATAATTTTCCACAATCAGTCTCCGCTTGAAACAAGCAATTAGGGGAAATGTGCAGAGCATCCCCTTGTGCTGGGGGAGGCTGAATGTGTGTGTGTGTGTGTGTGTGTGTGTGTGTGTGTGTGTGTGTGTGTGTGTGTGTGTGTGTGTGTGTGTGTGTGTGTGTGTGTGTGTGTCCATGTTTGTGTAGACCTTTCGTCTCCTCCTCTGGTTCTTTCTTGTGGTTGAGTAGGGTGGTTCAGGGGCAGCGCACAGCAAATTCGATAATTCCACCACCAAATGAGCCAGAGCATGCCCTCGCGTTACGGCTATCCCATACAGCATCACAACACAGTTTATCTGTTAGACTCACTGTAATATACAAACAGTGTGTACCGCACAGGTGTTAGAGCATACCAAAGGATGATCCTACATGACTGTCAATGTGGATTACTCAGGTTACTTGGATGTATATTTGAATTTTACTGTAGAATCTATGAGTAATTTGAATATAATGCAAACTCATTTACTGGATTCTTGATTATAAACCAGATAATTTACTGTTGGAAATATTAGTGGCAAAGGACCAAAAGATACATTTCACATAATTAAGGTGAATGATGGCAAGAGAAGAGAAGAGAAGAGAAGAGAAGAGAAGAGAAGAGAAGAGAAGAGAAGAGAAGAGAAGAGAAGAGAAGAGAAGAGAAGAGAAGAGAAGAGAAGAGAAGATATGAAAAGCACCGACACATGACAAGCAGAACAGAAATATATTGTCTGAGGCAGCCATGGCAGTAAATTGGGGAAACACAAGCCTTAATCCCAGAGGTGGAGTTTCCTCCTTCAGGTTCCTTCAGGAGGAAAAAGAACAGAGCACACTCTTTTATCTGTGTGGTCCACCGGCTCAGCTTTCTTTCTCTCTGCCTCTGCCCCTCTTTCCCTCCTGCTATGCCTCGTTCACAGTTCACAGATGCAGCTTGTTCTCTGCTCAGGTAGTGTGTATGTGCATGTGAAGTTTGATCTCCTCCCTCGAGATGGCCCTTTACCCCCTGAGTCACCTGTATGACCTGTCCCTCCTATTATCACCACTACTATTTATGTTCATCCAAAAACCCTAAATTCATATGAAAGACCACTTTACTCATCTGATTTACTTTGTATCCATCACCATTCATTTTATCCTGTGACCTTTAACCTTTCTTCCTACCAGTTTTTAGACTCCACCTCGTGCAAACACAGAACATGTGAGGTAACAGGATACATGGAGACTGCTATCAGCTTGCAGTCCTGTCTGTCTATAGAACAGACACCAGTGTTAGTCCTCCAGATCGCTTCAATACATTTTCCCATCCAAAGTACACGGTGGCGGGATCTTACGTTGCTTAAATCTCGCATTCTCTGCAGTGATTATTTTCCTACAGAGCACTTCTGCCTAACACAAGTGTATGTGTGCGGCTGTGTGTTTATCTTAGATTAATTACCAAGGTCTGTGTGTCTGTAGGAAGAACTGAGTGTGCAGATGTGTGTGTGTGTGTGTGTGTGTAGGCATGAGTGTGTGTGTGTGTGTGTGTGTAGCGTCCAGGGGCCAGGTTTATTGAAAGTCGCAGTCCTGCAGATAAACATACAAGCACCTACATGATTCTTCCAAAGAGGAACAAGGTGTCATGGGAGATGCAGAGAAAATAATCGGCCGAGTTCAGAGGTGGAGAGAAGAGAAGAGAGCACCACAGAAAACAACATGAGAGAAAAATAAACGGCAGGTGTTTGAGAGGATTTAGTGTAGCACTTGCAAAAACGGGAAGCTGGTTCACGCGGAGGAGGAATTCCACATTCTTGGGAAAAGACGACCTTCGGGCCTACTTTGGAGTAGGGGAGACTAAACGTAAACTTCTCTCTATTGTTATGCTACACTCCGTCTTTTGCTTGGAAAAACACAGGTTAATTCAATAAACATTTACTGCTTGAGCAAGAGGGGGCTTTCACCCACTGTAGTCTACAGAGCTGGGGGGGGGGGGGGGGACTGTGCACCCACATGGCAGCTGGACTGAGGCTGGCAGGGTTGTGTTCTGTGGGACGCTATTTAAATGAAGTGCTTGTGGCTGGTGTGTAGAGAGCAAGGCATCTGATATGGGTTGTGTAAATGGGAGCAGTAAAGGAGGGAGACTCATTCCACCTCCTCAATTGGGGGAATTACGATGACAAAGAGCAGGTCCAAGACCAGCAGCATCCTGCCTTACATGTGTGCGCACACACACACACACACACACAACTGAAGGCATGAAAGCAAACACAAACCATGCAGAAGGTTTCGCCAGAATCTCTCTGGTTAAATTTGTCACTTGTGCTTCCCAGTCAGAGAAGGAGAAAAAAAGAAAAGAAAAAGATTCAATAAAAACTCTGTAGTCCGATTCCAGCAGGAAGACAGATTAAAATAGAAACACCTCGCAAACCACAGACTTGGTATGTTAAAGCGAAATTCCCAGAAACTCCCGGAGAAAGAAAAAACGTATGGAGAAGACAGAAGAAGAAAAAATAAAATCAAGTTGCCTTGCTTCGGTCGCTCTCCCTCACCGCTAAGGCCACAAAACGATGGCAGTACCTGCTTCCCAGGACTAGAAATACGAACACTCTTAAAATAAACCTTTAACTCTTGCCACCAGGCAAAAATGGGCACTAAATGGGGTTTTCAAAACAGCAGCGGCTAAAAATACAATATTGGTGGAGAGCTAGGTCCAACAGCTGTGCGTGCGTGCATGTGTGTATGCGAGTGTGTGTGTGTGTGAGAGAGAGAGAGAGAGAGAGAGAGAGAGAGAGAGAGAGAGAGAGAGAGAGAGAGAGAGAGAGAGAGAGAGAGAGAGAGAGAGGGAGAGAGGCTGGCATTTCTGTGGCAGGCCATGAAGCATGAGCCAAAGGAACTGAGGCAGGCTAGCCGCTGGAATGCCTGGGCCGACCACGGGTTTCCTCCTAACAGTTATTGACAAGTCGCTGCTGGCACCTTCCAGGGACACCCGCGGGACATCAAAGACCTCCCCTCATCCACATGTCCTTAGATCTAATAGCTAGATTATAATGCACTGTTCTCTCATTTCAATTCCTCTGTCTCACCAACTCTACACTGCTCATTATACAACACAAGAAAACACAACTATTCTTGACGCAAGGCCATTGTTCTATAAAGAGGGCTGCAATTGCTACACTGCACGGTTCATTTGATGTGGACGTGATCACCCACAAATAAAAGTTGAGTGAATGAAAGTCAAGAGCCTTATTTTCTTCCTTTAATTCAAACGTCCTGGAGTAGACAAACAAAACAACAAAAACAAGAACAACTGACATTTCACTTTCTTTTATGTAAATATCTACTGTAGTGCTGAAGTTATTTATCTAATAATTGAGCAAAAAATAAATCATCAGCAGAAATTTTGATGTTCAACTTAAAAGGATAGTTCACCCAAAATTCAATTTCTCATGTCGGGGCTTCAATACAAGAGGGACATTACAGACGAGCATGGAGGTATTTGGATGGTTTTTGGTGTGTCTTTTTGGACGAAGAAAATTGAGCCCTGTTCGCAACCGTCATTTGGAAATGCAGTGCTGCGCCGAGCCCCCCTGTAACTCCGAGAAGGCACGGAGGACTCTGAAACTTCTCCCAGCCCTTAGTCGACATGAGGGTGAGTAGATAATGAGTGAAATTAGAATTTTGGGTGAACTATACCTTTAATTTATCCAGTAAAAATGTAGCTTCAGTTTCACTGTTAGTTTAAGAATTGATTAGCCAGAAAACAATCAGCAGATCAATCAGTTCTGAAAGTGAATTTCTAATTCACATAAAAGATCCTCTGCAGAGATCATGGAAAGTACATTTCCATCCCTGTGAAACATTACTCAGCATTATTAAACAGAGAACTTGGCACTGATTTTTTTCAGAGCTGTTACTTTTCCTCCTGATACTGAGTTGGTGAATAGTTCTGGACAAGGAGAACGGAGCAGAGGAAGAGTTCTGGGTCATGCCAGCTAAAATATGAGCCATGTTGCTTTTGGCCAAATAGAGGCGAAAGAGGGTTGGGATTTAGAGGTTTAATAGGGGGCAGCGGCCGGGGCATCTGCAAGAATAGAAAGCAGGGCAAAACCACTATCTGCTGTGCCTTTGTGTATATTTTAGTGTGTGTGTGTGTGTGTGTGGGTGTGTGTGTGTGTGTGTCCTGGGCCCATCTCCAGAACCAATGTATTACAAGTGTTCCCGCTGTAACATTATATTTGGATTCTCTAGGCCCGCTTCCAATTATTACTGGCACTTAATACTTTTCACACCATTCACAGATCCCCTTACCCAACCACCCGTCATGCTCTCTCTCTCTTTCTCTCTCTCTCTCTCACTCTCTCACACACACATCTCATCTGCAGTTCTTGGCTTGAATCAGCACTTTTTTATTGGTTTATTGGTCAGGAGATATAGAGGCGAGAGACTGAATAAGTAAAGGAGGAAGTGATTTATGCTGAAACACAAATGTTACAGGAGACATATTTGGTACATCATATATTTGATATATTTAACATTTGATACATAGTGCAGCTGGTGAGATGTATGATGTACATTTTCTCGTTCAGAAGAGAATTTAGTTACTCTGCATGTATAACACGAGACAGCAGATATTTTACTGCCGGATAGTTTCATGATGTAGCACCATGCTACTGACAAGACAGGAAAAGAGAGGAGGAGGCCATCAGGGAGACTGAGAGAGCAGAGAGGAGGAATGACAGACAAGAGGTAGAGGCTCATCTGGATGAGAGTGAGTGACAGGCTGTAACAGAACAGGGATTGTTTCAGCTTTTCTGATCTGCTTTTCATTACACAAGGTGTGTGTGTGTGTGTGTGTGTGTGTGTGTGTGTGTGTGTGTGTAGCGTGGCTCAAGAGGGGGAACATTAGATGAAGCCTCTTTCATACCCGGTGTATATGCATAAGCCTATGATGATTTTCAGCAGAAACGATCCATAAACACCACACCCAGGCCAGAATCGTCTAAGAACAATGATGACTCATTCTCTTTAATCCAGTGACATGTTTCAAGAGGTTGTTTCCCCATTAGGAAAGGCCACAGCAGGGAACAGACAAGAACTGTAATGATTGTACTTTTCTTTCTTGGCGTGAAATGCTATAGTGAGCACACTACACCACGGTTGCAGAAAAGACAAAAGCTGCCGGCAGAAAATAATCCAACATCTTGTTTTATAATGAACAGAGTCTGGGCTTGTTTGGATTTTATTACCAGCATATCTGAATTCTTATGACTGCTGCCAGTCTGTGAAAATTCAAGTTCATTTCAAGTGAATGTCGGCTCACTAGTTGTTTATATACTCTATGTGTGTGTTATAGCTATAGGTCAACATATAGACTGAGCAAAGGCCCAGTTAGGATACAAACTTATTAAAGCAGTACTCTTGATGAATCTTTCCTAGGGCACTTGGCACTTTCAATAGCACAGTACAGGATGACAATACAATTTTTGGTCATCGCAAATTTTACTAAGGATTGTTTCATCTCGTAGCTGCCACTCATGTCAATAATAGCAGTGGTCAATACATGTAATGCAAACAGAATCCACACCCTGTTTCTCAGGCTAATGATGTTAATATTACCACATAATGTTAGTATTGTTAATTTGTACTTAGAGGAGTAATAGCTCCTGGCTTTGATTAACGTTAGTATCAGGACTGTTATTTTATTTTGGACACAGAAGCTTCCAACTCAAGCTTGGTTGGCAGGAGCTTTAAAGCCCTGTGTTTGAAGCTCAACCAAGTTTTATTTAATGGAGCAGTAAGAGATGCTTTGCAGGGTCAGCTTGGTATCCAGTGGTAGGCCTGGTGTTGTTCAAAGCCTTGCATTCTCATCTTTGGATTGTAGGGTGTGAAAATAAATGCACAATCTAGCTACATGACATGTGCATTAAGGTACTATTACAGAGAGGTATAACGTGTACTGCAGTTCGCAGATGCTCAAACACTCATACCAGTCAATTGGCCGTGCCCCCCTGAGAGCACACCTTTCTTGGGAAAAGGGAATTATAATAATTCAATAAATAAACAAGTGAATTTCCCAAGTCAGCACAAACAGTATATATTCTTATGTGTGTGTGTGAGGACGCATGGTGCAAGGTACAACATCCCAAACAACACACACACACACACACACACACACACACACACACACACAGCGACACATGCACAGTGTGTGTCTCATCATCTGTGAAGAAATAATGGAATTATATATATTTTCTTCCCTGCGCGCGGCGAAGCATCAAAGTTCAGTGCTGTGATAAGTTGCCTGTGTGCTTTGCCCCTGGCCATAACGGTGTGTGGTGTTTTCCTATTACTGGCATGTCCTGTTTCATAGATGGATGGACCTCGGGCTGACGTCTGCCACTGCCTCTGCTCTGCTCTCCGTGTTATTACTGAAATCGATGTCCATGTCTGCTGCCATTTATTATCCCCTCACCACCCCACCACCCCAACAAACAACCACACACACACACACACCATAAGCTAAAAATGAGAGGTGGAATATTGGGAAGTTCTATAGCATGGAAATTCTGCTGGGCTTGTGGATCTCTGAGTGTGTGTGTTTGTGTGTTTTGCCCCAAGATAAGCAATGGCTTGCAGATTTTGAAAAGTAAATAATGTTGTTTGAGAGTTGTTTCTTCCTCCAACTTTAATTTGTTCTGTATGCGTGGCCCATAATTTACTTTTTTTTAATGTTTCTCATCACATGAGATCATTATAACAAGGCCAAAGGAAGATAAGAAGATAAAAAGATAACTTCCCTCTTCACTTGTACTATTATTGTTCACCTGCACTACCACCACATATTTTTGAGGACAGGAAGGCATGCAGGTAAAGATATTATCAGATACTCCTCTTCAAAAGCAATTTTACATGGTCATTTGTCATTTCAGCAGTCCCGATAATTCTCCTTTAGCCTTGTTTCCTGTATGTGTGTTTTGTTGGAACTATGTGAAGGAGAGTGATGGGTTGTTGCGTCCCACATCTATACATGAAGTTAGACTTTTTTCTGCCACATTGACAGATACATCACTACACCTCCTGCTGGCAGAATAGTCTGACTTTCTCAGATCCCCTTGGAGCAGAAATACAGTCTGACTGTAACACCAGGCCTAGTCAAAAAAAAGTGAGATATTCTCAGCTCCAATCTGTACATGTATGCATGTGCATTTGCTCATATGTATATAACTGCATATGTGTGTGTGTGTGTGCTTGAATGCACGTGTCCTTGCGCATGTGTGTGTGTTATGTGAAGGTAGCGTCTCAGTTGAGCCCCCGCAGTGCTCTGGGCCTTCTGTCCTCCCCTCATAACCTCACAAAGACGCTAATAAGCCCCCCGATGATGGACGCTTATGGATTTCTGCACTGCTAATTTCCGTAACTATCACTGTTTGAAAGATAGCTGAGGGATTTAGCAGAGAGGGCCAAGAGAAGGCCCCCTTGTATTCTGTGGGAACACAAGAGCTGTATTATGTGATATAAAAAAAAATGGAACGTCCCCCCTTTTCTCTCCCTCAGGCTAAGTCCATGATATTTATCTGCACACAGTCACATGAGACCATTATGTTTATGGAATATCAAATGCAGGTCTACACTGTTGTATTGAGTCGAGGCTCTGTAATTACCAGGGGGATGCACAGGTTTTCTGCCACAATCTGCTCTTTCAGAGGTGGTGGCTCACTGAGCGGCGAGTCCAATAGCTTACTTATGTTACAGTTAAATCTGCAGTATACAATTTGATGACAACACCACTGTCTCTCTTGACACATACAGAGGAACAAGCTAATGCAAATCCCAGTTCTTTCAACAGCAAGAACATTAATTGCAAGAAAACGTCTTAACTTTCCCCAAAATTGATTGAGAATAGATTTCCTATCGAGCTTCCTGCTCTCCAAAGCAAAAGGAGTTTGTCATTCTGAAGCCTCAGGTCCCAAAAATCCCTTAATTACACTGTAAAGACAAATGCAAGCGAACTCCTGTAACCTTATACTGTGCAGCTGAACTATATACCGGCCAGAGACCGCATGCCTGATAAAAACAATGAGGCAGGGGGCAGTCCTTTTATATAACATGCACCACATAACAAAATATTTTCATGTACAGTCTCTTGAACTTGCCTCTTGTTATCCAAAAAGCTCTGCTAATGCTCAACGGCTGTTAACACTTCCACTCTGAGTGAGTTTAAATTTAGCTTATGTACGTTGCCTCCAATATCCAGTAAAGTTATGATGTTCCCTTTGTGTCATCAGGCTTTCACACAGAGATTCACACATGCGGTCTCTAAAAAGTGAATGTGGAACAGGCTTGCCCTCCATTTACCCACTTACTGCTGAGTCCAGCACTAAACACCATCCATCACTGCCTGTCATATCAACGTGCTACCGAGTTCACTGGATGCACCAGTCAGTGTAAGTCAGACCACATGCACACACCCCAAGATGAGCATGTGTGTGTGTGTGTTTTCTCTTCCACTTGCATTAATTAATTTGTCATCACCGGTTATCCTCCTGTGCCTTCACCGCTACAGTGGATGGATCCTCCCCTTGCTCCAACTGCAGTATTTGCTACCTGGGCCTTTTGGCGAGAGTGGTCAGGGGCCAACTTTCTGTCAGTGAGGAATGTAATTAGGGAGAATTAAGCGGCATGGGGCTACAGGGGAGGTCAGGAAGAGCTGGCAGGGTCGAGGCGGGTCACTACCAAGCATTCTCTCTCTTTCTCTCTCTCTTTCTCTCTTCTCTTGTAAGACAGGGTCAGGGTGAAGAGGTGTCATATTTAGTCCATTGCTGCACTGTGGGAGGCTGGCACAGTAAGCTATGGATCTTTTCTGTCTCTGCTCCTATTTGCTTGTCTACTGTCTTCCTTATTCATGTACATTCAGTCACGTTGTCCTGCACTTAACAGCAGTGAATCACTATAGATGAGCCACTTTCTCATTTCACCTAAGATCTGTTTAGAAAAGCACTCCAGTAGCCCAAAGTTGGCATGTCTAAGCCTAATGACTAACAAAAGGAGTGAACTTGTGGATGTATTAAGAAAACTGGACACCACGTGCCAAGATGGTGCCCCATTAGGCTACTTTCTATGAGAGCTGCACACATAAAGAGTCTGTGCAGGCTTCCTTGTTTTTAGGAAACCTATTTCCTGTTAGAAATCTGAGCAAATCTCATAAGATAATCTAATCATTCAGCTCTTCTAGATCGATATTTTTGCAGCATCCTTAACCAGAACACACATACATGGAAGTGTCCGAAATAATTTACAAACCGAGAAATCATCCAGTGAATGAAAAGAAAACCTTAATGTCATTTCGGTGTCAAGTATGATATCAGTTTTAAATGCTTTCGTAAAGCATTGTAATTCTACATTTGAAACTTTCTTCCAGTCAATTCAGACATTGCCAGTGCACTCCTTGGAGGGTAGGTGTGTATGCAACGTGAGTGTGTGTTTGTGCACAAGACATAAAAACCAAATGTGTGTTAAGGCCATCAGATACAGTGTGGAACAACATTAACACAAAATCAGACAGGAAACCCCCAGCCAAAGCACATCCAAACTAACAGAACTACCCGAGGCCATCTGACAGAGTGGGAGGCCGATATGACTCTGAATACATTAAGGCCTCTGTGTGTGTGTGAGAGAGTATGAGTGTGAGTTAGTGTAAGTGAGAGTTTGTGTGTGTTCCAGTAGAGGGTCTGTGTAAATGCTCTTGGATGAGATAATATAGACAGGGAGTCCTCCGGGTAGAATACACTGTATAAACTGAATACACCCCTCTGACTGTCTCAATTACACTGCGTGCGTGCACTCACACACTCACACACTCAAACACACATATACACACATATACACACACAGTGCAGCTGTGTGATTTTATTGAATGTGTGCACAGAGGGGATTTCCCCACTCATCTCCGGTTCAGTCTGTCTGTCATTGGGCTACTCATTCGCTAACTCACCCTACCCATCTCTCTCTCGGGACATCTCCTCTTGCGCTGCCTCGGCATGTCCTCGTCTCCTTCCTTCCTTGTTTTTGGCTTTCATTCTTTCTCTATTTTGGCTCAGCTGTATTCTCCCTCAATGCCTCTCTTGCTTGCCCAATATCTTCCACTGTCCACTTTTAATTGCCCCCCTCACTTCTATTTTATTACTCGTAGTTCTGTCATCTTTGTGTCCTAGTTTAGTCTCTTTCTGTCCATGTGCAAGACTCTTGATGCTCTGTTGTGAAATACTCGTATCACTCCAATGACAGATTTTGTAGAGCTAGGAATAACAGAAAAGTTTTCAATTTCACGACTATTTTAAATTTATTTGAATAGAAATGAGCTGATATTTAGTCTGGTCATTTACTGTCACGCCACAGTTGTTACTCTCTGTATGCAGACGATATACAACTATACATCAACATAGCATCTTATGGTCTTCTGCCTTCTGCTTTCATCCTTTTAGTTGTGGGTCTTGGAAGATCTCACAAAGCACTGCAGTTAGAAAAGGACCAACACTGGTACCTTTATAACAATGTTGACTTCTGATGTTCTCTGGGCTTTCACTAATAGAACTGTGTAGACGAATCAAGAGTCAAATAATAGTGTATAGTCTTACAATCCATGGGAAAGTGTCCATCATACAGCGCCATCTATGGGCACAGTTCTTTGTGTTTTGACCTTTTGGCCACGACATGACATCAGTTCATTCTTGACTCCAATTGGATGTTTGTGCCAAAATTTGAAGAAATTCCCCCCAAGGCATTCTGGATATATCACATTCACAAGAATGTGAGCTTGACCTTTGATCTTTGACCACCAAAATCTAATCAGTGATGCAGCATAACATCATGAAAATAATAATAAATGGCAGAGCAAATACACCATGGGGTTTCACCAGCTTTACTACTTGGGCCCTTGATGAAAAGATAATAAACAAATTGTTTTGTTGAATGACCGTTGTTTCCTAACTTGGCAAACATTTGGAGCCTTATAGGTAAGATTAGTATGACGATACCTTCCTCCTTTGCCATAAAAATGGCAATAAAGATTTGCCATGAAAATGGCACCATGCATCGATAAGACTGATACAACTTCATAGCTTGATTCATGTCAAGTACTGTAGGAGAAATAAAATGAAAATGATATGGCAATTTAGGATTTCATTGGTTTATGATTCATGGCTTCATCTGTGACACACCTTAATTATCGACTCAAATGCTACTAATACAAAAAAAAAAGTATTACAATGTCTTTTCTGTGACAGACGTGAGAATTCCTTTGTGAAATAACTGGGGCTTTACACACTGCAGTGAAAACAAATACCTCCTTTCCTTCCTTTCTCCTCCCAACATCTCTTTTTCTCTCTCGCTCTCTAAAAACTGATGAGTTTGACAGGCAGCAGTGTATGTTTTGCACTCCTCTCCTTCTTTCGCTTACAGCAACTGCCAAATCCTCAGAGGTAGAGGTGGAGGGAGGGATATTGAGGGAGAAACAGAGGAGAGGGGAGAAGAAAAGTCCTGGAGTTTGTGTTGTATCTGCAGAATCCAATAACAGTGTAGATGGGAAGAGACAAAGACCGGCTAGACAGAGAAGGAAAATGAGACGGAGGGATATTACATGAAGGTTAAATCATGCCAAGTTCCATGTCCACGCAAAGGAAATAATCACTATTTGAAGGAGAAAATGAACGAGAAGCACTGTAACATGCAGAATTATGAATTCCATGTGATTTATGTAAAATTCTGTGTTTTTGGGGCATTTTCTAAATCTGCATTTCAAAATAATGATCATGATAATGTTTTTAAAAGGTGCAAAAAATAAAGCTGTAAAAGGCAGAAAATAATACCAACAACGCACTAGTAGTAGAATTATCTCAGTGTAATGTGTGTAGGCACATACACAGGCTGGTTTTGAATGCCATGTATCCCCAATGCCTCCCATCCTACATATGTTTTAAGCTACAGCTGGAGAGAATTAAAGCTATGTAAGGTCTTGGAAAGCAATCCAGAGGTTTTCAAGAGACAAGCCAGATTTAGGTCTAACATATAGTGTTTTAGACCATAATTACATACGTATAGTATAATGGTCCGAAATAGAAAATGTCTAGTTGAAAGCATAATTAGGATGAAGTGCTGCTGCTGCTGCTATAGAGCCTTTGCTGGAGCTTGTGGTGCGAAAGAGGCAATTGTTTTTATTGATGGTGGTGACGGAGCGATTTATAAAATCACTTTTGAAAATGTGAATATTTAAAAAATTTGTCAGAGCAGCTGTTTATTCATTTCTTGGGTATTATCTATAATAATTCCTTTTCATGTGAATCACGCCCTGTATTGCAACATTTGTTGAAAACTACCAGCAGAGTTTGAGTAAATGTGTCATGTCTTAGTTTTTATTTTTATAGCATTCACTAAAGTTAACATATTCATTTCTGGTTTTGTCTTTGGAATCAATAATGAAGACAGATATGTCGCCCAGGACTTCAACTCTCAACTTCCTGCTTCTGTCAAAAAGCCTGAGGTTGCCAATTTGATTTTTGCAACTCAATCTTACTGCCGAAGCCAAGGCAGTAACACACACAGAGACAGAGACACACGCATGCACACACACATGCATATACACATGCTAACAAGTATCATTATGCGACGGATGGTTGTATGGGATGGTGTTTCTGTAGAAACAGCAGGGGGATATTGGAGCCAGACGTGTGGAGCTGTCAGGGTCTAGTGATAGGGATGGGTGTCAGTCACATCCCAGGGGTCTACAGGCACACACACACATACACACACAGTCTACGTTATCGTTCACCCCTCTGCTCTCCTTTGCACACATACACACACAGATGAGTGTGATTTGATGTGCTGCAGCACATGTAAGTGGACACCCTTATTCTCCTCAATGAAGATATATTCCTGGCCAGGGGTGGATGTGGGGCTCTGACTCTGCACCTTTACCATGCAGGGCTCAGTCCACATCTGCTTCCCATCAGCCACAAGGCTTACCTTTTTAAGGCAGAGGCGAGGGTGGGCGGGGAAACCAAGCAGGAGGGGCAGCGTTTGGTTTGGCTTGATTCAATTACTAGCACCACCGTGAGAGAAGGTTCCCCCCCGGGTGTCTAACTCGGCATATGTGTGCATGTTTATGTATGTGTTTGCTCCAAAGGCAGGCCCTTCTTCTTGGAGTGCATTTGTGTATTCATGCGTATGTATGTCTGCAGTGCTTGAAGACCCAGGGTCACTGACATGTTAGCTGGTCCCTTAGTGACCCATAAGGTCCCCGAAAAAAAATTCTGGTCTCCTATTATTTCTGACCTGGTTATGAGGCAGTAACAGTTGCTCTCTCTCAGTGGTCTGTTCTGCTCTATATTGCCCCTTTCTGACAATTTAAGTGATTGAGTTTTAAAATTAATAAAGAGCATTCACATATTGAGCGGGTGGGATTAGGGGAGAATAAATCCCAGTATGTAGCGCTTAATAACAGTTAACACCTGGCAGAAGTTTTTAAGGGCACCAACAGTTACCACAACTATTCACTCAGTGCCCACGATAACAGCCGGGAGCCCATGGCCTGCATGTTGCCAAGGAGGGTAGCTGACAACCACTCATCAGGACCCTTTAAAATAAAGTGGATGAATACAGACCAGACAGAATTCTCCTTCTGGTTTATGTTATTTTCATGTTACTGCTGGTTACAATTACAGACAAGCTTGAGTTAGTTATGAGGGCTCATCTGTGACTCCAATCACTACAACAGGAGCCAGTGTTTAACAGTCGTCAACAATCCCAGGTTTAGAATTTGTTCACAATTTATCTCATACAAGGTAGATGTGTCATTAGGGAACAGACTTATGAAGGTGTTCTTCCAATTAGCACTACCGAAGGTTCACATGAAGCACTGTCACATTCTGTAATGATCCACCGCCTACAGGAAATGTACCAGAAAGTGCTTATTTTCATCTTTGCTGTGATTGTGTATTATACATTTACATGAAAGCTGCTGACAGTATCATTTTGTGAAAGAGAAATCCCTACTGTATAATTGGATTTTTTCCCCCATCATGCCCCCCTCCCCCTCCTCTTCAAACTATGTGACATTTTCATTTTAATAAATGTCATCCTGATAAGGAGCACACGTTAGGCACATATGGGCTGGGATGAACTCTACCAGCTGTTAGTCTATATCCTAAATAAACACATACGTGATGACAGAGACGCCGTCTGTTCATCTGTTCTCTTAAAACTTATTCTTTAAACCATATGGATGCATCTTAGTAGATTTATAGTCAAATAGCCAGCTATGTACAGATAGAATACAACTCATTCATTCCCTTTGTTCTATAAGTGCTTAAACCTTTTTTATACGGTTGGAGAGTCCACGCCATCATGTACTGTATGCACCGAATGGCAGGGAAATTCATTGGACCAGTAACCAGTCTGTTTATCCACATATCTGAATGATTGCACATCTTTATGTAATGAAGAATTGTAACATTCAGTTTATATTGAATATTATATCTAAATATGCACAACCACATTGACGCTGCATGAATAAAAAGCTTTACATAAAACAAGTTGAGAAATGCAAACACTGCAGATCCACGGTGGGACAGATATAGTCCAACTCAAACATCCTGGTTTCAAATCTGTCCTGACATCTTGCATGTCTGTCTCTATCTTTCTCTCTCACCCACACACCTTTGTACTCTGTCCTCCCACTGTGTCACGCTGGGAGTTTTAGAGAGCGGCAGCCTGATGGATTCACTTTTTTTTTCTTCTTCTTTAGAGGGGGTGTTGGTGTCTGAGACGGTGAACAATGGCCAAACTGTTGAGCAGCGACTCAACTCGGCCCAGAGGATTTCCTCCTCAACCCTGGACCACCTAATACTATATGACACGCTACATCATGAGGAGAGGAGACATGGAGAAAGGAAAGGAGAAAGTGGGGTACATTTTATGTTGTTTTGTCTGGACATACAAAATCAGAGCTTTGAGCTTTTTTTCTTATTCAAACCTTGGGCTTGTTTTCATTACACCAACAATAAATGGACCACTAAGATGCATTCAAGTTCACACCTGAACCTCTGCTTATTTCTCACTTTGGTCAACAAGTGGTGAGCCTGGCAACTGGTTCCACTTGTTGGACGTTTGTTGTTTTGAAGAACTAGCAGGCAGGCAGACAGACAATTACATTTCTCATTACACACATACACACACCCCGACTTTCTCTGCACACATCATCATCAAATCGACTGTTTGACTCACACATGGGATCTCTTCCATTGCTTCTCTAGCCCAAGTGCTTTTACATCATAAATCAGTAGTAAAAACATCGCTCTGTGTAGCAGCTCCACTCGTCACATGATCGGCTTTGACCTTCTCCATCAAATATCTCCCACCTCGGCCTACTGTAGCTTTTAGCAGCGCTGCTAACCAGACACAGATGGACGTTTACAACTGACAGCAGATGGAAAGAACTTCACACACTGACTCAAGCCTCAGTGTTGTAGTTTTGTTGCCTGTGGTGACACATTTGCAATCGGCTCTGGTTTTATAATTATCTGTCCTGCACCGTGTAAAAAAAAAAGTGTTTTTAAAAAAAAAAATCATTTTCTTTTGTGTTTGACCCAATATGTGTTTTGTAGGCAAAAGCACAATAAACACATGGCAACAGATTTTTTGACAAACAGTTCATGTGTTATTAGAAGACACTAACTTTTTGTTCTATATCAATTTCTTTCAAGCTCAGAGACCTTACAGATCTCTCATGAATTTATGAATGAGACAAAACTATTTATCCTTATGACAAATAAACTCAACGTTATTATAATCTAAAGAATAGGAAGGAAAATTGTGATAAAAAACAAACAAATCTAGGTCCAGGCACTCAAGGTAAAATGCCTTTAATTCACTGCCCTACAAAAACATAAAAATACACCATCGCATATCAGCTTGTGCCTTCTCCAGGGTGTTGAGACACACTGTTGTTGATAACCTATTTGCAACTTCCCTGACACATGGAAGCTATCAAACAAAAACAGCGTCATGCCCATTATCAACCTTTTTCACCCCTCTCCTCAGACCCTCACCGACCTTAAACACACCCAGGATCGTCCCATGGTGGGCAGACAGCGCTTACGCCGGGGATAAGAGAAAGTGCTTGGTAGACGGCATGGGCTAATTTGTAAAAGATACAGTGGCTGCACGGCTTTCCAAGGCGCTGTGGGGGAACCAAAACATTCAGCAGTTGTCCAAACAGATTCCTCACTCTACTCTGCAGTTGACGACACGGCACTGCTATAATTTACACACACACATGCATGCACACACACACAAGCTCTCCCCTTCCTCCGGCACAGGAATTTATTTTGCTTGGGGTGATTGCTGTGTCTGCAACTTTTGAAGCCTTGTTAATGAATCTGAAACGGGGTCACGCCGGGATTGATGGGTGAGAATAATGTGTGTGTGCTGCAGAAAAGGGAAACGATGATGAGATAACACAAGCAAAGCACCTTTGTTTCTCTAAAGTCAGTCGCAGTATTTTGATTGAAAAGAAAAAAAAGTCCCACATGGCAGATTTGATGAATGTATGATCTGTGGTGACACAACTGTTCCTCAATACGGTTTAGGTTTGCCCATGTTCTTGTGCCTGTGCGATCACATGTGAAACTTTTTCCCTGTCTGCTCTCTGCAGAGAGGAAAGTGAAAGGCAATAAGCAACAGGGGGCGCCTGCACACAGCTGGACATGCAAGTAATGCCACTGCATCCACACACACACAGGACAAACACACACACACACACACACACACACACACACACACACACGGTGAAAAGAGAAGGTTGTGTATATGAACCCTTTGTCCACCCTGTCACTCATTATCTTTGATCAAATATAAAGTATATTCAAACATTAATAGTAGATATCCTGGTTGAGTAATCTTTTTCAGCACTAATAACTTCAGTATAATGTTCCTTGGCTCTGCTTTCTGAGCACTAGCTGTGCCAGTGTGTGTGATTCTACGTGCATGGGTGCGTGACCACTGCTGCCCTTCCCATATCTGTCTCCCATCGCTCTGTCTTATCACAGCACACACATACCTCAGCATTGCCTCCTGTGATTGTGTAAAAAGCCTGGGGCTTTTTTTCCACGCCACAGAGACAAGGAGAGGAAAAGTGAGTCTACTTGTTTGTGACAATACCAGGGTGAACGGGCACTGCGGTGCACGGGAGATTCTGTTGTTACAGGGACAAAACAAATAAAGTGTCAGCCATTCAAAGATGGCCCGGCTCAAGAGGGTCAGGCCAAGCTAATTCCTTTGAAAAACAATCAACTGCCATCTTGTTTTCCCCCCCAGCAGCTGTCTTGACTTTTTTTTCTTTTTTTGTTGCTTTGATAAGACTGATGGACATTTTCGAAAACTCCAAGAGTGGGAGCAAGGTCAAGCAGAAATATACAATATATTACATGTTAAGAGTTTGATTCACCCTCATAAAAAAACAAAACAAAACAAAACATATAGTCCCTCTCACTACAAGTGGTATCTAGGTAACAGATCGTTGGGCTTTATTTCTGGCAACAATCCTTAATATCTGAAAAATAACATTCAACAAAAACTCAGCAGTACTTTCTCCATAAGAAACTGTTACTGTGGGGAAAGGTCTTTTTGTAATTTGGGTGAACTGACCCTTTAAAGAAGCTAGCTCATGAAGAATCTCTTGTTTGATTTTCATGTTATTATGTATGTTCAAAGTTTCAAACATTTGCTCAAACATCTGACAGCAGGTTAGGCAGGCTGTCAAGTCATTCATGGCCGGCCGTGTTGTTTGAGGGCAACAGTCCAGTGGCTCTCCTTCCTTCTCAGTGAGAGTTGAGACTTTAAAGTTGTGTTAGAACTGGAAATGGCTGCACCGGCAGGCTCAATACATAGGTCAGCCAGGATAACCCCCATATCCTGATTACTGACACACAGTGCCCTCTGGAACATAGACCAGCAATAAAAAAAGCTTGAGTGAGCCGCTGCAAACCCGCCAACATGACTGCTATGGCCTGAAGACACAGATTAAACTGCTGTGGAGGAAATCTGATGCTGTGATATATTTTCTTAATCTATGTATGATGCCAAGTGCAGAGTTACTGTCATTAGACCCTACAAAAATAATTACCAAATAAGCGTATATGCGTGCATGTAGACATCAATAGGATGTTGAGCCAAAAAAGGACCTGTCACACAATGGTTTTGTGGAAAATGTGAGACAGAAAGAGAGAGAGAGAGAGAAGGGGAGAGAATTACAAATAGTAGAGAGCCTGCATGTAAGGAGAAAGAAAAAACTGGGCTTTTAAATCCTCAGTTGATATGCCAGAGTAAGAGCCCCCCCACATGTCTATGAATATCTCTTTTATTATTACTATTGACCCATGTGCCATAAAGAACAGCGGGGGCCCTGCATTACTCAAGCCTCAGAATTATGCGGCTACTACTAAAGGGCAACGGTTTCATGGACACACAAATAAACAGACACTGCCCACATACACATTAATCATTCAGACTCAGAGTATATGCACTTAGATTCCTCTTGCTGCTAAAATAAGATACATTTTTTCACTTGCAGTATTATTATGATTTCTTTCTTTTTTTTAACCAAAAATGTGAGTCATGTTGTCTCTGCATCAGTTCTAAATATGACTGTACCAGGGCTGGACCATGATGCCATGCTTGGACTCAGTGTCACAATATTAGAGTTCTTAGTCATAACATCAAAATGGTAGAGGCAGAGCTCTTCACACATGTAAAACAAGAACGTAACTTATTTTCTCACTTTATCATTACAATTTACTTACAAACATAAATCTGGAAAGATAAATTGTAAATAAACATGTTCATATTGTCAAGATTGAAAGATGAGTAGTAAATAGTAAATGATAAGCGTTAGCTTAACAGACAACTGGAAAATAAGGAAAGATGGCAAGTAGATATGTGTAGTTTGAACAGATGACAATTTGTCACAAAAAAAAACAAAAAACAACAGTTTGTACCAGCACTTAGACAATGCTCTAGGACTATGCCTCTAATCTGTGTGTGTGTGCGTGTGCGTGTGTGAGTGCCTTTGTGTGCACGTGTGCTGGGGAGACACTTTGATAAATGGGCAGTTTATGGGGCTGTCACACTGAGGATGTCTATGGGGAAATACTTCCCCATAAGCGCTAACGTGTGTGTTTGTGTCTGTGTGTGGACGTGGATGTGTTTATGTGTGGAGAGCGGCACAATGCTCTGGTCATCTGATTGCAAGCCTGTGGTGCGGTGTGCACGATTAATCAAACTGATTGGATTGGGCAAATATGGTTTGTGATAGCACAAAAAAGAGAGAGGGTCAGACAGAGAAATGGATTACTGTGTCGTACGTGAAGATGTGTGTACGTCCGTGTTTGCGGATGTACAAATGTTTGCATGTGTGTTTTGTGTATGTGTGTGCAAAGGCGCAGAGGTGTGTATGGAGGGGGGTCTGAAGTGAGTGCTGCTGTGTGTTTGAGGGTCAGGGGTCAGATAAATGGAACATGAAAGACTAAAAACACAGTGCGGCGCTGCTGACACAGCCACAGCCCGGTTAATATCTCACACAGGCGACGCACTTACTTTAAGCACACAGGCTTTTTCTCTCTATTACACTTACACACACACACATAAACACAACAAACATGCACAAACACATACACTCACCTACAAACACATGTATCCCAGCGCGGTACACAACAGCGTTTGAGTAATTGAGCTGTGCCATTGCAGCTTTGTAATCGCTGACGTGTCTTTACATAGCCTTTGTGCCTGAACAATAGAGTGCCGGGACTAAGTAGTCGCTGGTCACAAGAAAGGAGGAAGAGGAAGAGAGAGAGGGAGAGAGAGAGAGAGAGAGAGAGAGAGAGAGAGAGAGGGGGGGAGAGGGAGCGAGAGAGAGAGTAGTAGTAGGGGGGTAAAAAAGCAAACAAGCAGCTCAGGCTGAATGTATGGGCCTTAGATCAATGCACTGACACATAGGTCATTTTTAATATGCTTTGATCTGTCACCCCAGCTGGGCCGTGTGTGTGTGTGTGTGTGTGTGTGTGTGTGTGTGTGTGTGTTTAAGGGTGAGTGGTGGGTGGGGTGGGGTGTTTGGGTGTGCTCCATCGAGCACATCTTGTTTTAGGACCCCAGACACGGTGTGTGAACTATCAAATTGTCCCGTTAATAGCCCCATTCTTCTTCGCTCATTATCTCTCTAACTGCCTCCCCGGAGAGGTAGAGAAGGAGACAGAGATAGACCGACAATTTCAAGGAGTGACACAGGAACAATTTTATGTTTTTATTAATTTGAAATTAATTCTGCTCATTTATGGACCATTTCTATGCATATAAAATGATTATTTTTTCTTAACGATTACAGTTACACTTTTGTTTTTTTAATTCCAGGGAATATTTGTCTTCGTAATGACCCACATCATTTTTGTTAGATGAGCTCTAACACAGCATTTATCACATGGCTTGGAAAAATAAAAGTGAAGCTCAGACAAACATCTTTCAGCAATTTTGAACTTTTTCCATATTTACAAAAACACAAACCATGAATCAATATCAACCGTATGTCTTTCAACCTTCTCCCCTTGCACTGTACCACAACACCCTTGTCAATCATGTGCTGTATTTCAGAAAAACAACTACTAATTGTGAGGAAGCGGTGGTGGCACATAAGAGCATCCCTGGGTACACTGACTCATTGCCCACAATATGCAAGACATAAAGATACTAATTTAAATTCTCCATTTTCTTTACTCCTACTTCTCTTTCAATTTCTCCCTTTTGCCTCTGTCTCTTTCCTCCCTTCCTCTCATTAAATCTGTTCCACCCTTTAACCCTGTGGGCAGGTGCTACTGTAATTAGCCATTATTTGACTATCAAAAGTCAGGAGTTGATTAAATGGCCACGAAGCGCCGCGCAGAGCACTTTCCCTCTGAGCCCAGCCCCATAATTTCAAAAGCTTCTTGCAACCTGCTGAGGGCTTTTCAGGTCTGTGAGACGCCGCTTCCGACTGCTGGTAAGAGCCTGTTGCCGGCGGTAATCAAAACTGATAATCTTACAGGAGAGAAGGAGGGGTGGGGGTGTGGGGTAGAGGAGAGAAAAGAGAGCAAAAGAAAGAAATGGTCGGGGGCTTTCGGGAGGTTGGAGCTCAAGCAGAGAGCCTTCCATTAGAAATGTGTTGTGGCTCTGAGGGGGCCGGTGGCCAGCAAGTGGTGAAAAATGCTGTCTTCTTACGGCAAGTGAATGGCATCTCTTTAGTGATTAGGAGCAGTAATAATGGGCACCCCCGCCTGTTACCCCTAAGTCCATTTTATTGCTAATTCATTTACCTGTTATTTCAGACATACTTGACAGGAGTCACCTGCTATGAAGTCATGTTTGTCAGGCAGGTATGCCCATTAGCTGGGGATCTTAAATCAGCTTCACAATGGTGCCAGTAGGGGAGTAGAAAGGCTGGCCTTGTTGTTAGCAGATAACACCACACCACAGTTATCCTGACCAACATGGAAAATCTTTTCTGCTCCAAAAATAATTAGACTCCATCCCTGGAGCGATTCTTAATTAATGCATTTTTTTTTCCATTTTAAGTGGATTTTAAGCCAAGCTGATCTGCTTTTGTGCTCCGTTGTGAAAATCCTGTACACTCAGGAAAAACATTACATCTGACCTCCTGCGTTAACGAAAAACTGCTGATTGAAAATGAGTTATGAAAATATATAATAATCTCTTTCCGTGTGAATTAAATTGAGCTTTTGGAGACAAAGAGCACATTTTTTTATTATTTTATTATTTTTATTTTCATGGCACAATCCCTTTTCACTGAACAAAGCCATCAATATCCAAATAAATATTTGACTAGATATAGTTTATAATGTAATAAATCATGTTATATACATGTGGTTATATTCCCCAAGGAAAATTGGGGCAAAATAATCACTTTGACTCCCTGGTTAATGTTCTGAATAATTCTCTCCAGGGAAACACTTTCTATGATAATATCCTCATATGAGCATCTCGATCTGAAATGTCACAGCTGAGATTAAAGCGTGCTTGACTCAGTGTATGGTGTATTCTCATGGAGTGTGCAAAAATGAAATGGCTTTTGGTATCAGCATCACAAACTGAAGAAGCACAACAAAATATGTAAATATATACAAAGATTTGATTGGAATATTACATTTGGGTATTACGTTTCCTGTGAAAGTCTATTGCTTGAGACAATAATCAGCACTGAAAAAGAAAGGAGGGGTAATTGCATTTAAATTGAGCCGGTGTCTAACATCTACGTGTTGTCTTAGACCGCCGTCTCCTTAATGTCCGAGGCCACAGGCGTTGACAAATCAGGAGAGTGCGGGTCATTCTCTGTGACTCTCAGTTCCCATCAGCTTCAATGTTGTTAGCTGAATAAAAGGATTATCCACTATGAATTAGTACTAAGACACAGAAAACCCCTCTCTTGGGATGATGCTGTGTGTGCGTGTCTGTTTTGTGTGCCTCTCCTGGGATCCCCCACTCGGCCTAATCATTGTTTCTCTAACAGATAATTCTCCATGTCCTCACATGTGTCTCTCTGTGTGTATGTGTATGTGTTAATTAGCAGTGAGTGTGCTCTTCCTTGTAATCACTTAATTAGGGGTGACGGCCCCGATGCTTGTTTACTCAATTAGCCATCCTCTTTAATTATCTAATTCACAGCAAGTCAACTGTCCTTGTTAGCAAGCTCAGTGAAGAAGTCATGCTCTGATCTGAGCTGTGTGTGTATGTGTGTGTGTTTTCTATTGTTTAAATGTGTAAAAGGTCCTTTCACCTGATAGCAAATTATTTGATGAAAAGCCAAATGCAGAAAATTGTATCGTATTTTCCTCTCCTTCTAAGACAGCTCACACACACCCACACAGTACTTGCAAACACAAACACACACATATGCTTCATCAGACACTAGGCCATGCTCACGGACTGCAAATGAGTGCCTAGCCACATGCCTCAGATTACTGTCGCACCGATTCCATGAGATTTAGTCATTAATGATAAAATCTACGTCAAAAAAAGAAAGAAAGTGAAGTCTCATGGTGAGTATGATTGATGGTTGCTTTAAATGGAGGCGTCCAGGGCCAGCTCTATTGTTTCTCCTGACCAGCACTGCCACCTACTCCAGCACCTCCACCCCCGCTCCTTCATGTGGATTAAGGCCTGCCGTTTATTTAACAGTTCATTTGAGCGAAGGGGCGACCAAGGTGAAGCCGGTGGGAGGCGGAGGGGGGTGGGTGGTGGTGGTGGGGGGGGGGGGGGGTTGGCAGGGTGTCTGTGCTGCACTGTGGCGGGACGTGCCTTGCGGGACAGTGCCAGGCTGCGCTGTGGGGAGACGAGACAGGGCCTCCCCAGTGGACTAATGCCCTGTAATGAAGATTAAGACTCAGTCAAAGACCATACTGTTCAGCTGAGATCGGAGGGATGGAGCGAGGGATGGTTGGAGGGGGGGAAGAGGGAAGGAAGTGAGGATAAAGCATAAAGTAGGGATAGAGGGTACAGAAACCCAGGTTTCCAGAATGTGTTTGAGGACGGATTATCCTAATTTTGTTCAGCAACAGGTACAGTTACCATCAGCTACAGGAAAAATACATGAACAACGCCATAATTAATTGTGGAATTATATTATCCACATTTAAATGTCTTCTGGTGCAAAATATGATTTCTATCGACTATGCAATTGCATCGCAATTTGCCCAAGTATCATTTCGGCAACAAAACATCATAGAAAAATTCAGTGAAACAAAAATCACAGTTAAAAAAAAAAAAAAAATCACCATTCTACATTTTAGGAGCCACAAAGTGCAAATTAGGAGTAAAAAACGGATACAATATTGGTAAATTCATTTCAACCCTGTATCAAATACACATTTCCTGTGACTTGCCTGGGATCATAAAAACCATGTGTATCCAGATGTATACTAAGAATGGAGCCAACTACAGAGCAGACAGGCTTTTGATAAAAGAAATTTGCCAACACATACTGTAGCAGTTACAGGCTGAACAAAACATCAAAGTATAACTACTCCCATTAGGGCTCTGTAACATATATTATTATCTTAAAAGACGTGGACGCTAATGTGTTACTTGCCTACACATAAGTCGACATTCTTGACACATGCATTAATATGTGCTGCCCTTTTACCTCTGATCTGGTCTCCCGAGCTCCTGAGACCAATATCTGTCTTTTAAAAATGTTAAATGTTAGTTGTTCCACTTTCTTCACCAGTTAGTTGCCGAGCAGGTGTACTGGTGAACTACACAAGAAAAGATCTTTGTTTGTTGCAGAATTGATAGTTCTCCCAAACTGCAGATATCTACTGTATCTTTCAGTTCAGTCTTATATTAAAATATGTATTCTAGCGGCTTTAATTAATTGGGAAATGTTCTAAGCTTATTTTCACTTTTGTAATCATCATTTGCTGTTTGGAGTTACTCCTGTGCTAAAATAGAAGCCGCTGCATCAATCAACTTAAGGAGCCTGCACCTCACTGCATGAAAAAGTGATCACTTTGCTTTTTGTGTTTCTCTCTAATTTCAAAGCCCTACTGTATTTTAAAAATCTAACTGCTGACCAAACAGCCAGTAAAACACACAAACATGTGACCATGTGTATGTACGTGATATTTGATGCTCCTATTTAGAGTATGAAGGACAGTTAACCAGAGCAGCCTCAACACACGGCACACTTCACTTACCACTCCGTGGTTAAAAGCTCCCCTAAGACCTGTTACACCCAGACACACTCCCACTGTCTCCGGCCATCTCCTCATTCTTCACTTCACTTCTATCTCTCCCAGAGTTCCTTCTTTCCTTTCCTTATTCTTTTTTTTTTTTTTTTAATGTTTTGTCTACCAAAATCAAAAATCAACGGGGGCGCATCAACAGGGATGATGTGCAGACACATGGATGGATGGAAGGATGGATGGATGGGTGGGTAGGTGGGTTGGTGGAGAAAAAGGGATCTTTTTTCACATGACCTTGTGTTAGCGGGGCTGGCCTCTCTCCCCCACTCTCTGTCTCTTCCCCAGACGGACTGTGTCTGTGACTGGGCTGGCAGTTCTTGCCTCTCTTGGGCATTCTGGCATTCCTCCCTGTCATGCCCCCCCATCCCCCTGCCTCCGGCTGTCTCCTGCCCTCTGAGGGTTTCCATCTTTGCTGACGCTCACTCTCTTGCTTTAACTCTGTTTTTTTTTCTATAGACACCGTGTTAGGTCAGCACATTGGTTTATATCACTTGCTACCTATGTTTCTTTGGCATGTTTATACCTTTCTTCGTTTTTGAGTTGAATAATGAATCTCTATCTCTAAGATATCTTGTGAGATGTTCTAAAGATTTAGAGTTTTCTGCAAGGTGCTCTAAGCTGAAAACAGCTTTGAAAATCTGATCTGTACAGTGTGAGAGTTGAGATTAGGAACACAAAAGAAATGTGCAGCTTCAAATGCACAAAGCTGTTCTCACGCATAGGTGAATCTTTATCTCCCTTGTCTGACACGTAAAAATATTTTTGACGAGCAGGACCACACAACTTTTGTTCTACACCGCCCCTGGCTTCAGGGTCTCCGTGGCAACGCCATGCGGGTCGTCATGTTATTATCACCAGTGCTTGACCAGCCGGCCCTCTGCATTCACTCTGTCTGCCTTAATGGACTCGCTGCTTTCTTGACAGACAAGACAGAGTGTGTGCGTGTGTGTGTGTGTGTGTGTGTGTGTGTGTGTGTGTGTGTGTGTGTGTGTGTGTGTGTGTGTGTGTGTGTATCTATTTTAAAATATAGGAGCAGCAAATGTCCTTAAAAGCACAGAAAGATGAAAATCATTCTCCAGAGTGAGCACATTTTATGAGTGAGTTTGGTGAGGTCAAGAGATGTTGAGTAACGTTACTTTGAAAAGAAATATTTCACCTTTTAAAATGTCATTTCAAATGACCAGAATTAGACATTCAAATCAAACATGAATTCATTTGATGTGAAGTCTCCTCAGGGTTCAAGTTCATATCAAATCTTCAACATTAGCATTAAATGAGACTGACCAGTTGTTACATTTTGTTGTAAGACTATCATTAGCTGTAAATACCATGGGGGTGCAAAGTATATCAAACAATAAAGTCATTCCAATGAGGTTGGGCCCTAAATCAGGAGATGCCCTGATGGGTTGTAACACGGAAATTCTTGGATTATGTATTTCAGAAAATTACACTGAAATGATGTTTAATGCATTAAGCCAGGGATGAGATTTGAGTTTTTGTTGTCCACTGTCCCTCAATCTGCAGCCTCTCAAGTCATTTCATTTTGTAAAATGAAAAACTGTAACAACTTTATGGTTGCAAAAAAAAATGGTTGCGGTTTGGTTTTACAAAACAATGAGAAAATATTATACAAAATGACAAAAAGTGCATCACTCCGCAAGATCTCCCCACACAGGGACATGAAAACAAAAAGTAGTGTGTGTCTGCATGTGTAAGGAAACTCATATGACAGACCCTGCAACTGTCGGACTATCGCCCTCCTCCTTTTGTTGGGTGACTCCAGAGAATGTGGTGGGAATGGCCACTGGGAGAGAGATTATGGGAGAGACAAAGACTGCAAGAGAGGGAACGAGAGAAGGAAAGAAAGAGTGAAAGACAGAAGAAAAGAATGAGAGAGAGGGAGAGAGAGAGAGAGGGGTCAGGGAGCCAGCTGATGTGAAAGTGCCTCCGATCACCTCGTGCTTCTCCTCCGCCCCCTCACTCTGTCCCTCTCTATCTTTTCTACTCTTTCTTTCATTCCCACTTGAATTCCTCTCCCAGCGCTTCACTCCAATGTGACGTCAGGTTTTGATCTGCGATAACAACAGAGATGCGTCAGTCAAGGCCCACACACACACACACTCACACACATACACACAGTTAAAAGCGCCACTGCAGATTAAAAGAGTGGCACTCAGACACTCGGCGAACACATATCCACACAGACACATACATACATGAGCACAGTGACACACAGCAGTGGCCTTTGAGTGAATGCTCCTCACAAGGCATAATGACAGCATTCTGCAGTAACCATAGCTAGGACAGTTCCCACAGACAAGACAGACACAGAAAGAGAAAGGCCATTTCTTTCTGTTTTCACCTCTCCTCCTACTCCCCACCTCCTCTCCAACAACCCTGACTTTGTCTGAACCATGTGACCTTCCACAGATCAACACTTTTGGCCACCAAAGACTGGACATATGAATTTGTGACTACTGGTTATAGACACATTAGAGAATACTGAATGTAAAACATATGTCTCTTCAGTATCAAATGGTCTCTGGGCTTAGACAAGTTTTTTTTTTTTGAAAATCATTTATAAATGCCAATGGAAACTTCTCAAACCACTACTGGAGCCAAATCAATAAATAATCAAAACTCAGCCAATCAAATGTCAGCTATGGGGTGGTGATACTGTAGCATGACAAAGAAAGTGTGTTCTTACACAGCTATGTTATGGACAAATACAGAGCGTTGAAAATACAGATCAACAGAAGAGAAGTGAATTATAATGAAGGAGGTGGTGGAAGTTATATGAACGTCTGTCCCTGTTGATATTCATCCATCCATCCATCCATCCTCTGCGAACAAGAACAAGCTGCAAACTTTTCCGCATGCATCACTGTTCTGTCGGAGAACTCCCTTCGGTCATTTTCAATTTAACCCTCTATGCATAAGACGATGCCCGGAGGCAAATGGTAAGCTTGAAAGATTATCCTGCCTTAGAATCCAAACATTCCCCGACATACGTGATTTTGACCATGTGAGCTCAATCTCTGCATATTTGTCTGTCTGCCTGTGAGAGACCACTCCCCATCACCCCCGTAACCCACCACACAAAAACACAGAGGATTCTCTGCTGACTGCCTCCAGCTTCGAACCACTTTGGTCATCACTTTTCTCCCTTGCTGAACCTGACACAGTGCAGGACTTGGTGGTGTATATTTTGAAGGGGGAGGATGAAGGTGGTGCTGCTGGCTGGGGGTGAGAGGAAGGGGTGGGGGGGATTGATGAGGGGTACGTTTCAGATCCAAATGAAAACATGTCACTCAGGGCCCATTAAAACGTAACCCTGCCCAACAGTAGACAGAGACACACATCATCATTTAGTCATTGGTCTATCTACCTATTGCACACATCTGCATTTATTTTCATTGATGATTAAGCCCTAATTATTTATTTTACAGAAAACTGATTAAGCTGTTCAACACAATTTCAAAGCACTCAAAGCAAGTTATTCAGACTTAATTTTCATTCAATGACACTCGATGTATACAGCTGTATAAATAAGAGAAAATCAAATCAAATTCCATTGTTTCAGAAGCTGGAACAAGCAAATGTTTTCTATTTCTGTACTTTATCCATTTAATACAGGCATATGGCATTCTGAGTGGAGTTTAGATGAGATGTTTATATAAATCCAACTTCAAGACAACTACATTAATTATTATTATTATGTATTTTGTGTGTGTCTCTTTTTCTGCTCTTTGGGTTCCTCACTAAACAATCAAATCATGCCAAGTCATCATTCACACCCCCATATACATAGATTAACACACACACACACACACTTGAATATAGGCGTGCGCACGCACACACACACACACACACACACACGCAGGGAGCCACCCCTGTAACCGGGGGGTATTTGTGACGTTCAGCATTATGAAAAATGACTTGCCCCCGTGGCACACCACAGTGGCAAGTGATTATAATATCCAGATAATCATTTCAAACAAATTATCATAATTATCAATCCATCATGAGCCTATTTAAGCAGAGGGAGAGGTGGGGACGTGTGGTGCTGTTGGCAGGGGGTAAACTATGGCCCGGAGCTCTGGATCACTTCTGTGACCCATGAGCCTCCCTCTGTCCATATAATAGCCCTCATACATTTAGGGTCATTTAGCTGGTGTATTTAGAGACTCAATTCCCCAGCTTGATACAGGAAAAGAAAGATACTCAGACAAAAGTGTGTGCACATACACACAGCTGACACCCATTGGGCTCTTTAGTCTTTCACCATAGAGTGGGGAAAGTCTACTTAAAGGTCAAAGTTCACATCAACCCCTGTCCTTTTCCCATTTACAACTGAAACACATGCTATTGGTCAGAACAGTAACCAGTGCTGGAGACTGAATAAAAGCACATGAAATAACATTTTTCTCAAACACAGACGTAAGGCTGAGTCCCACTATCTGGAAAGCATCAGTGTTTATAGGAGAGCGTGTTCACTTTCACTGTCTGAGACAAATAAGAGAGGAAGAGTGACACAGACAAAGCAACAGAGACTTGATCGCCTCAAAGAGATACTGGGCTGTATCTTTTCACAGTAAATCCTCCGTGAAAAGCAGCATGAATTGATTCAATCTCAGTGGTATTGAGAGGTCCATGAATAGGGATTGGGGAGAGAGACAGAGACATGGAGAGCGAGACGGAGAGACAGACAGATACACAGAGAAGAGGGATAGAGATAGATAGTAGCCTTCAGGGGGAGATGATCGTCTTGGGAAAAAAGCAATCAGTGCTCATTGATTTTCTCTGCTGGTTGAATGGAAGGTGTCTATCTGGAAGTCATTATCTGCCATCTGATCTGCTGGAGAGTTTACACACGTCGGAATGGACAGCGGCCCTCTTCTGAAGATGAGGATTAACACACACACACACACACACACACTGCAATATACATACAGAGTATAGGTTGTCTTTTTTTCCCCTGCTCACTATCTGGCTACCACTTTTAAATCCAAGGAATCCAAAAAGAAACACACGTCTTCCCCGTACCCTATTACCTTACACACACACAGACACACATAAACACACAAAGACTTAAGTATATGTGCAGTGTGTGAACGGGAATATACGTAAGCGGGGCCTAGACAGCCAAACAGACAGATAGTCCTGTTTTGTACGGCCGGAGCAGACCAAACCAAACAATCCCTGATCCTATCACCAATAGCCACTGATAGCGATCTATAGCTCCAACAACACCATCCTGTCTGCTTAGAGAGAGAGAGAGAGAGAGAGAGAGAGAGAGAGAGAGAGAGAAGGGTGGATGAAGTAAGCAGAGAAGGGATTCAGATAACTGAGCCTCTTATTTTCTGTCTGTGGGTGGGTGGGGTGTGAAGATGCATGTGTATTTATGTGAGCATGTGTTTAAGCCAATATGGCTCAATCCACGTCTAAGTAAGGGCAGGATATGCATCTATGGACTTAAAACTCTCCCTTTCTCTTTCTCTCTTTCACACAGACACACACATATAGACACACACACAGCTGATAGCTCTGGGCAGCTTTCAGTAAGACGGCTGGAGAAGCTGCAATAACATCTTTGCTTCTGCTTTATCCCTGGCCTTAACCTTGATTCCTCCACTTGCCTCTACACTCCTTTCATACTGACTCAGCAACATCTTTTGTGTTGTTTTCGTGTCACTGGGTGGCAATAACTGAAAGATTATTTTTTCCTAAAACATACTTTTTCCAGAGAATATAGTTTCTTTTTTTTTGTTTATTTTGGTGCTTTTTTTTCCTGTTTTAATGCTTCTGTCCTGTATTGCACCTGATTTTATATGTTCTTGATTGTAGTTTATAGCCCTCTCTGGTGAGCAAAATAAACAGAAACAAAAAAGACAAGAAAGAAAAGTAAATCTCCTGTATGTCTTTCAATGCTTTTACTGTTCATCCCATTTCATCCATACATCCACATATTCTGCCTATTTTTTGTAAGATCTGACAACTTCGACTTAATATCCTGCACTGTAGTTGAATGTGTACACATACAGTTTAAACAGAACAAATCTGTAAAGTGCATTGACCAATCAGAACTAATTACACACACAGCCATGCAAACACACACACCTTTCAGCAGTGAACTAGTTTGTTCACGAGCTACAGCTCAATTAACATTTTGCCTTAATCAAGCATAGCAACAGTAATGACATGGTGGAGGCAGAAGTTAATGTTTGTGTGCATATGTGTATTTTCTGTGTGCGTGTGTGTGTGTGTGCCTAGTGTTTGTGTGTAACTGTACGACGTGGATGAATGAGTCATGTCTTAAGGAACAGCTCATGCATAATTTCATTCATATTCATAACAGGCATGTGGTCTGCCACCACCCGATGAGAGCCCACCGCAACTCACACTCTGCATAATGAGATGTGGCCAGCGTGTGTGTGTGTGTGTGTGCCTGCGCGTGTGTGTGTGTTTTGACTTGACGTACTGTAGGTAAGTGTACTTTATGTCTGTGTTCTGAGTGTGATGATTACAACTGTGAATCTGCAGCACTGTATGTGTGCATGCGTCCATGTACATGTGAGCATATCAAAGTCTGTGCGTGTATAGAGTGCAGGGCACGGGACGCTCATGTGGAAGGTGGTTAGGTAGTTTATAAAACCATCTAGGTTTTTCCACATTGTACGAACATGTGGGGAACAGGGAACAGCCCAAACCACCTGCGGTCAACTCTTAAAATAAGCTCATTGACTAATGTAGGATTTCAAATCAAACCAAGCAGTCAGTGATTTGCATGCCTGCCCGTTTACAGACGGTACAGCAACAAGACCCTTGACCTGAAATGCAAATGAGGAAATTTGCGTGATTTTGTTTTCCTAAGGGCAAAATTGGTCATAATTGTCAATTATGCCAGAAGAGATTTTAAGTGAAATACGTCTTGTTAAGGTTTTTCACAAGCCGATGTAAACACACGCTCTCCCCTCACACACTGCTTTTATTAAGGGGAGATGAATTTTGAATGGAAAAGTGCTCCGCCATTCGTTCTGCCCCTCATGTTTTGACCATCCTGTCATGTAAGATAAGACAAAAGCCACATAGAAACTTTGGAGAAAACGTCCAAATCTCGGTTCTAATTTTTTTGATGACTAAATCCAGAGCACATGAAAATGAGTTGGCAACATCCACATCACGCCACTCAGAGGACATTACAAAGGCTTTTAGCAATGCAGTGCTTTAAATCAAAATCCTTAAGTACTGTATATCATCTTATATATCAAGACAAAATACAAATACAGAGGTAGGTTTTGTATTTTAAGTAGTAGAGCGATATGCAAATAGAGTATGGGCTGCTACTACAAATCTTAAAACTGACACACACACACACACACACACACAACAAAACGAACCAAAAACAAAAACAAAACAACAATTTACAACTGTTCCATTTTCAGCCATTGATTTGGGTTACAGCTGCCACATCACTGACTTGAGCTGGAGCTTCGGCTGCCCTGCTTCACTGAAGCTCAGAGAGAGAGAGTGTCCCCTCTGCAGCAGCCATTGTTCTTTCACGGACAATTAGATGGACATGAACTCTCATGCTGTCCTGCCTTGACCCGGCGACACTGGCCATAAAAACAAACTGCCCAGCCTCCTCAGTAAATTTATCACCTCATAAAGTGGTCAGTGACTAGTCAACGGCACGTATCGGTCACAGTGTGAGTTGAGTGTCAGCATTTTTGTAAGTGAAGAATGGGTTTCCTCGCTTGCATATCAATGTCTGTTAGTCTTCTTGGAAAAGCAAGGCTTGTGAGTTAATGAAACACACAAAAAAATGAAAGTTTATTTGATCTCTTTAAATCCATGACCATGATCATATTAGAAAGGTCAGTATATCTCAAACAAAAAGTATTATACTGTATTATATAAATAAAGCTATCACAAAAAGACAGATGTTTTAGCATATTTAGGCTCATATTGGTGTCACTGTCATCTGTCATTGACGTTTTCTTTTTACCGAAATGGTCGAACAGCTGTATGTGGATGTATTCTCAAACAAATCTGTTGAGGTTTGTGTTTGTGCCAGAAGAGTCCTACTTTTTCTGCTTGGGACAAACATCCAGTGTATTACTTTCCTCTTTCAAGGACTTGGAAAGCTTTGGTAAGTAGCTAAACCCTGCACAATAGTTGCCATTACACAGGACGCAGGTACAGAGACAGGATTGGTAGAATAGTAAGCAGCTATAATTGTCCTACCTTTTTGACGCAGCTGTCAGGGGAGGCCTCTTCATGGTCATTCATCATCTGCTCAGAAAAACAGAAACAAAATGTGTAAAGTTCTAAATGAGACCAAAACCCACAGTCGTTCAAAAGTAAACAAGGGAAGAACCAAGCTGTTTTAATTGATTGAGAAGAAAATTTGTTAGCTAAATCATTAAAAGAGAATATTGATTGTGTGCTCCGCAGGGCCGCGGCCACGGCCTGTGACCGTCGCTGCTTGATGACATGAGCACAGGGTGTTCACAGTTCATCACACAGACCCTCTGGGGTAGAAATGTAACCAGAGGGATATAATAATGGACTGAGAGGTCACAAAAATACACACAGATGAAAACATAACACTACACACACACACACCCACTCTGATGAATGAATGCCCCACAGACTTGACGTTAATTCTCCGCTTCAGCATTGCAGGAAATTTTCGCTGAGACCGTTTCTGTGTATGTCTGTGAGTGTCTGTATAATTAAGCCTTCAAGCAATATTTACTGGGGGCAGATGGGTGGTAGAATGCTCCCAGTGTCTGCCAGAGGAAATGAAGGAAGTGGGGGAATGATGAAGAGATGGGGCTGCTCTGCTCTGCTGCAATGAGGGGGCATTTCACATATAATGGCAACCCAGAGTCTCTCTCCGTCCGTCTGTCTTTTTCTCTCACTCTCTGAAGCCCATTGATGGCAACCGAGGATCAAAGATGAGATGCAGACTGTTTTCCGAGCAGTTTTAGGGAGGGTGCGGGGGGGGGGTTGGCGTGGCACTTTACTGAGTTTAAGGGAAATTAGGCCTATAAAACTTCCTCAAGCACAGACACACGGCATATCTGAGCCTCCCTTTTCCTGCTCCCTATCCTCCCCATCTGCCCTTTAACAGTAGGTGTGTTGTTTGGGTGTTGTGACAAGACTGGCCTTTATATTAGAGCTGGCGCATTAAAGTTTGTATTTCCTAAACCAATGTGGCCCACCGTGATTGGGAAAGAGACATTTATCTGCTGTGGAATCTGACATGGAAACTGTGGGGCTATTCTTTGAATTCTGGCATACAACAACTTCTTTTATGCACCTTTCTGTACAAGGCTTTAATTCACAGGAAGTGATAATGAATTGTGTGTGTATGAACTTGTGCATGTGTGCACTCACATTTGGCTTAGCACACTCAATGTGCAGACTCTTGTCCTTTTAGCCAAACTATCATTTAATTCAGACCTGAAGTGGGCGAGAGTGCTATAACACTACAACACATGCCTATTATCAAAAACGTTGTCCTCAGAGCTCACAACCACAAAACTTCCCCTGATGAGTTGTTGTCACCTGAACCTACCAGCAGAATAATTATTAAATCAACTGTTTTTTTGACTGAACTCTTGAGCTTTCAGCAATTCAAAAATGTCTCTGTTTGTTCATAGGACTATTCATTCATGTAGTAAACCACAAAACTGTTACCTGGACACAGACATTCACCCTCAATTCTTCTTTCTCTCCTCTCACTGAACTAGTGAACCAGATGGGCCATATGTGCACTGATGCACTGTATACCATGGCTTCCTACATTAAGCTGTCAAGGGATCTGTTTCCCAGCCTCACCAAATGGGAGCAATTACACCACAGATACTTACAAAACTGTTCTCAGCCTACTTACACATCATCTAAACCTTTACAGAAGCCTCCTCTTCCTGAAATCAGTTTCAAACAACGCAAGAGTAAACATGTCATCTACCACAAGAGATGCAGCCTCCCTTAAGGCCAATTAAGTGTGTCACATTGTTTGGACTTGTAAATGTCTCTCCCCTGGTTTCGAATAAAGACGCAACTGTGTGAGTGGTGAAATTCACTGCTTATAAATGTTTTCTCAAAATCTCACCAACATAAACACAATCAGCACATCCATGTTGCTGTGAATCTGAATTCATGTCTTGTGCATTTTATGTTTACAACAGGTGCACAGTGACAGTGAAGACACATACAATTAATACAAGTGATTAAAAGTAGAAACAGGATTCTTTAAATTACTGAAGTTGCGGTGTCAAGTTTAATTTATTTTGAGTACGTGCCTTTATTTAATTTCTCAGGATGAAAGAACTAGTGCAAAAATAGCTTCATGATGTGCTGGTTTGAATGAACAGATTACAAAATATCTGTTTTACCGAAACCAAAAAAAAAAAAAAAAGTCTTTTTTATTTCTCTTTGCCTGTCTATGCTTATTTATATACACTTATATATAATCTAAATATAACTCTTTAACTTTGTTTGGTTAGGAGGAAAGATAAAATAAATGAATGTGTCTGCTCTGTAAGTAAAAGTGTGCTTGTGAACTTTAAACGTGGTGATAGAGCAGATAGTGAAATAGAGAGAGAGAGAGAGAGAGAGAGAGAGAGAGAGAGAGAGAGAGAGAGAGAGAGAGAGAGAGAGAGAGAGAATGCACTTCCCCTTTCTTGTAATGCATAAGACCAGCTGCAACAGTTTACAAAACCAACAGCTTGGCTGCGTCGTCTAAAATGCTACCAGGCGTTCAACAACTATAAGACAAGTCCTGGACTTCCCCCTGCTCTGTTCAGCTACATGCCAAGTGTAAATATGTGTGTGTATCAAATTGTGCAAGAGTAACCTAAAACTGTAGAAAACATGCAAGCAGACATGAGCGGTTTTACTGATTCCTTAATGTCTTTCAACTTCAGGTGGGGGGTCAGGACTGTGTGGGCTCGCTATCGTCCAAACCTCAGTTCTGGGTCTAGAACCACTGCGCTGACTGTCAGGAAAATGCTAATTGTAAAGCTTCTTGGCTTTGAATTCTGTGCAATTTTAATCCAGATTGTTTGTCTGTTGAAAACTGATCCAATGAGCTTTATTTTTTTAATTCTTTTTTTTCCCCCATATTTTGAAAAGTAAAATTTAGAGACTGGTGGTTAACAGGGTTTCCAGCGGTGAAACGCAGGGCTTGTGTAATGATGACAATAACTGTAACACAAAGGCAGGTGGAGACACTCTTTCAACACTGGCATACTGTATACGAGCACATGCACACACATACACATACGCTAACACACATACCAGACAAATACACACAGACAGAGACACACATAGAATAACCAAGCTTTGCCGTGGAACCCCACCAAGCAAATAAATAAGCTATTAATTAGGGAAGGAAAATGTGATTGGCCACTGACTTGGCGGTACTATGATTTATTGCACGTGTCACCGTCATCTCAAAGTGACTTTTACTCTGTGTCAGTGAGACATGTCCAAATAGAGACTGGCCTATGTTGAGAGGGATAGATTTTCCACTACACTGAGAGGGGTAAAATTGTCCATTTGTTCTGTATCTAGCCTGCTGAACGCTGACATGTCAATATGTCTTATGGAAAAGAGAAAACACTGGAGTGAGGGTAATTAGAAAGTGTGTGCAAGTGTGTGTCTAGGCACACAAACTTCTCTCTCTGGCCCATATGCCCTCAAACATAAACAAATCCAGTTGTGGCTTGATGAAAGTGCAGCCACCTGCAGAATCCTTCCACCAAGAGCTGTCCAGACTCTCATTAGTGTTACGTGTAAATGTGTGTGTTTGTGTATGTGTGAGAGTGTGTGTGTATATATGTATATCTTACCATGTCTGTGGTGTGTGTTTTCACACTAGGCAGGGAGGGAAAGCCCCGCCATTATTAGTGTTTCATAGCACAGCTTTTGTTATTGGACAGAGTCAGGACTTTTTCAACAGCACTTTAGCACCATTGGTATTGACATGTCATGATGACCAAGTGGACAAAAGAAAACACAAAATGGTGAGAGACACTCAGTGTGGACTGCCTCGTTGTTTTTACAAGACCTGTCACAGCCTAAAACACATGACAGAGCAAAATCCTGCTCAGTTTATTTCCAGAACTCATTTAATATGAAAAGAAAAGGCAGTAATGTCCAGAGGGGGTTTTCTGACTTGGGCCATGAGGCATATGCAGTGGTTTTGCATGCACAGCACAAGATCTAGTCAGAACTCGATAGAATGACCCATGCAGTAACCTAGTCATATAATTTACCAATGAGGCTGAGTAAGTAGTCATAGCAACTAAATGTAGACCTTACAAAGCTTGCTCATCATCATCCTCAGGCGTGAGGAGCAGAAGAGGGCCCCACTTGGAGGTTTCAACTGTAGGAAAATGTTAGCATTCTGTTGCCAAAAACAATTCTCCTCAACTTTGGATAATATGAGGCAATACAGCAACACGGCCCAATGATGGCTGCGGATGTCACAAAGCCACAAGTTTCCAAAAAGAACCAGCAGCAAACAAACCTCAGGGCTTTTTGAAACAGGGCCCTGACTGACAACCCATTGGCTGCAAGAGCCACACCAAGAAAGCCACAAATTGAAAGTTTTGCTATGCATTTATTGGGAACTTTTGCAGCTTCTTGGCACAATGACAGGATTTCATTGTGGTGGCAATGGCTGGATGGGTTATTGATCTTTTTGACGTATAGATGAGAGAGGAAGCGGTCTTTCACTGTGGGTCATGTTGAATAATAAACTGCAGAGAGAGCGTATTTGTGTCAGAGATCGAAAAAAAGAAAAAAGAGAGAAAATGAAAGGGAAGGCTCTGTTTCTCATTGCTGGAGCCTTTAAAATAGGAGCTAACCATCATGTCAAACATGATCTCAACAAATGGATCTGACTCCTCTGACTCCAGATACTGGCAAATCTGATCGGAATACTTCACAATCAATGAAATACACGGCTGCCCAAAAAAGGAAGAAAAAGCAATTGGGATATCAAGTCTCCAGTGTTATTCTCTGAGGTCTCTTGCTATCATTTGAACTCCCTGATAATGAACCTTTTACACTTTCCTGCCAGAATCTGTTAGAGACTGTTTGACTAAGGATACACGTCTGATTTTGTCTGCTTTTGAGCATTAAGTCAGTTGGTGCCTGGTTGTACTTCCAAGTCCTTTCTCTGGCTTGTCCTTTAAAAGGGTGTAAAATAGGGCTATTTCGGGACTTCCCAGAGATAGAGGCTTTGACAGCTGACCCAAAACAAGACCAGCACTATGACTTGTTAAAAACATGCCTTAACAATGAGGTTGCTCACAGAGCTGAAGTAGGGAGGTGGGAAGACTAAGGCAGGAGAAGGAGAAAGCAGGGTAGAAATTTGCACCGCTAAATACCAGGAAGTTGGGCGTCCATCAGATAGAATATATTCATCATGACTTTAATAAGCGGAAGACTTGAGGTGCTTTGGCCAAAGCAAACATCAAGGGGAGTGCTGATAGAAAATTTTCTCTCTGTCTCAGTTTAAGCTGTTCTAGAAAGTAATTACAAATATAATCGCTGTTTGATTCCTTATCGCTATCTACACTTCTGTGTGAAGCTTAATGTGAGAAAATTATACAGTTCATTAGTAAAAGCGAAAAAAAAGAAAAAGAAACTGATGCCAAAGAAATGCATGAGATGCCATTGTCTGAGAGAAAAAGGAGAGATCAGATTGGCTTGACACTTATCACACCGCGCTAAAGCTAACACTGTTACCCAACCCTACATCCAGATGGGTCTGTACAGGGTGCGGCCTGTGACGGAACTGAGAACTGTTGGTAAGATAGAGCTTAGCGCACAAAGGTTAGATTTGGAAGGCAAACACTCAGAACTATTGTGCGACTCTGAAAAGTCACGGCCTCTTGTCAAATACAAACGGCTGATATTTACAGAATGAGCATTGACCCCGTATGTCCTTAGAGTCTTTACGTGATTTATGAAGAGAATACTATAGTGAATTATCCTGGCAGGGTTCACTTTGACCTCGGACAAACTTGTCTCATCATTTCAACGTCCTGTATTATTCGTAGGTCTTGCATAGACATGTGTGGTCTAGGTGTCACACATTATGCGCTTGATTACAAATGAGCCGATCAAATACTTGTGTTCATAGGTTTGACAGTTGAGGCGTTTGAAGTCTTTTCAGCGAGACAGTGATGTTACAAAGTGAGGTTTGCACTCCGGCAAACAAACCTTGGGAAAGAAGCTCGCTTTCATGAAAAAGAGTGAGAGGAATGCAAAGGGAGGTGGAGGGAGGAGAGACGGATTTGGCAAATTTATTAAAAGGGTCATATTTTCATGGGGACCTTGTATGGCAATCAATCACCTGACGTCCAAGGCCCCTTATCCTTTTAAGGCCGTTGACTCTGAACTTGATATCGACAGACCCATACAGATAAATTATCTGCTCGGCCTCTGCTTTATTGATAAGTCATTTGGGCAGATGATCAGTAATAATCATAAGTGAATAAGGGGGTGCCGATAGATCTCCTGCTAGCAGATGTTGTGACAGCCACGGTATTGAGGTCCAATAAATACCGCTACCTTTTGGCCTAAGAGGATTGCCTACACAGCATCAGCAGCTGCTGTGGCATGCCTTTCAGATAATGATATATCACGTACTCCCTCTTCATTTTGATAAAGGTTGCAGTTTATCGATACGTGGAAGCAGGAAGGAAAATAATATTGCCTTATTTCTAATGATCTCCTATTCTCACCATGACACATATTGCCTCCGAGCAAGCAGGGGGTTATGGCAGTAAGATTTAGGGTCTTGACTTGAGGGCATATAGATTGAATCAAAGGTCATGGCCCGGATACTTTTAATTTCACATACCTCAGTTGAGCAAGATGCCTTCACAGTCTATGCATATATGAACGTTTACATTTATGAACGGCATAAATCTCATATTGGCTTTTCAGCTCAGCAATGTCATATGTTTCATATCTCCATTTCCCCTTGCAAAGTGAATTAGAGTATTCAGAAACATACACTGGACCACACTGTCTAGTGCCAGAAAGTCTCTCAAATACAAATTAGGAATTCCTTTAGGAAGGTAAAAAAAAGGATGCGGAAACAGAGAGAGGGGGATCTCTCATCGGACCGGTGGCTTTTCTGGACAGCAGCCAGGGAGATATTGTCACGTGACGAGGGATAACTGGCAAGTAAATTGCATATCGTTTACCAGGGTCCGGCTAAGTATTTACAACGTTTGCATATTTCAACATAAACAGAGGGGTTTTGGAAGCCTTTCCTTTCTCCCCATTCACTTTCAGCAAATCAAATACACATACAGGAAGGGAAAGCTGGCTCACACAAGAAGAACTAGATGTGGACAGATGTTACAAGAAAGAAGGAAACGACAAGACAGAGAAAGTTAAGCGTTTGGTTGCGAGTGTTTTTTTCTTTTTCTTTTTGTTTGTTAGTTAGTCTGTCAGGCATCTCTTTGCAAATCCATCCTGTGGCTTTTCTGAATTTTGAATCACACACACACACACACACATATATACAAGTAGCTTGGGCACAAGCCAAGACATTGAAGTGAACAGTCTCCAGTGACTTAGAGGCTAAGTGCATGTACAGTATATATGGGTCAGTGCCCGGGACAAGCAGGGGCTTTCTTTAAGGCTCCAAGGGTTTACACCGAGGTCAAGCCCTACACACGATGATGATGATGCTTGAGAGGGCCAAAGCTATGCCGAGTGATTTGCTGATGAGATTTCTCCAGCAGATAAACAAACAAGGCCTGACCGTGGATTTCCTGCGCAGAGGTATGAGTGTGTTTTTGTTTTTGTGTGCAGCAGCAGGGTACTTTAGAGATATGAGTTTGATCTCATTCATCAAACAGAATAACGAAACTGTACACATACTCTAACCATTACCTAATTACAGGAGTAACAGTAATGCAAATAAATTATCAGACACCTCCAGAATGTCTTCTGTCCTCTGTTCATGCTAAGTATCCACTTAGTTCTTTGGCCTGTCTTCACCCTATCAATGGCCTTTTTGTGCTGGTATAGCCTCTGTGTTTACAGGGAAGACGTGAAGCTTAGATGTTAGGTCATCAGTAGGACAGGGGTGAATGGTGCGGCATGTGCTGAGGAAAGAGTAAACAGATCCGTGAGTTCATAAGACACTCTTTGTTAGATAGGTAGTGTGTATTTTTGGCTGCTTTCATTGCACCAACACACTCGAAACACTCTTGTTTTCCTATATTTAATTAGCCACAACATACACGTACCTTAAGTGACTGAGATACACTAAATGCAGTGTCTGTTAAACATAAAGGTGTCATTCCTTCTACTGAAACAGATAAAAAGTGTGTTTCTGACTTAGATGATTGATTCAGCATTCTACAATCCCACTAGCAACTGAAGTAAAAAACTTCAATATATTTTTAAGGCTTAATTCAAATGCAATTATTACTGAATGAAGCACGTACACGATATAAATACCAACAATAATAATGGCAGCTTAATAGTTCTAATAGCTGCTATTATGTGTATTATTTTGAGTATGATGTGGAGATAAAAGACAAAACACATTTGTGTGTAACAAATGGACTGTAACTACTGCGCTGTTTATCCTCGTGATTTCTTTTGGTGGCCAATCAGATTATTTACACGGTGGAAACATATAAAGAGGAGCAGTTAAGCCAGCTGCTACTGCCAAAAGATACTGTCTGGAGATACTAGTTACAAACGGTTTCTTTCACTCTGGTGGCCGGTGAGGAACCTATTTTTCATTGGGTTTATGTGAAGGAAAGAACAAAAAAACAAAAAAAACAAAAACAAACAAACATCAGTGCCAAATTTCAAATAATGGCCCCTAAATCATGGTGGCTGGTTGTTTTCAAATTCTCTTCTTCCACCCGTTGGAAGTACATGAATGTAACAAGTAAATATCAAACAATACTAATGTAACTGCTCCTTGCTAAATTATTTGCTGACAGTTTCTGTAAAAAGCAACACTCAGTGGTTCATGTGGAAAAACCTATGAGTGCGGTATTAAATACTCTACAGTAAAAGCAGCGGCACTGAGAAATGACAGGTTGAACTGTCCACTGTCCCTCCTTCATTTATTCACTCAGTCTAAAGTTTGCTGCTGCATAACAACCTCTTTGACACTCTAATGCTGTGTCATTTTTCTTTTCTTCACAACCCTCCCTCTGTCTTTGTACACAAGTCTTTTTATCCTCACTCTGGAAAGATAGCAACATTAATCACCAGGAAAGCTGTCTCCAAGTCCACAAGATCAACCCATCACCTCTACAATAAATGTCAAGCTGTCATGATTTATGCAGCTAACAAAATTGATTAGACGGCTACAATGTCCCAGAACATTGTAATCACATGATTCACTACTGTCCTGTTTACTCAACTTGCTTGAGATATCATGTGTGTGTCAGGGATGAAAACAGGCCTGGGGTTTTAAAAAGGAGATTCACAATGATACAGTTGCATCTTAGAGAGCCTCAGTCATCAGTCTTTATGATTTGGCCTTGAAGACACTGAAGGAGATATAATTGAGTGCAGATAAAGTAGCAGTCCCACTCCCTCGTACAAAGGCCATTGTCTGATGTTTTTGTCATCAAAACTCGAGATGAGTTGAAGTGTCTTTGATCATTTCTGGGATCGTCACTGACTTCAAAAGGCTGCGTGGCAACGATGTTGCAAAAGCGATGATAATGATGCTTCAGACTATTCCGAGGAACTGAAAATACAGTGGACTTTGTGGTGTGAGACGCTGCCAAGGACGATTTTAATATCGGACAGATTCTCAAGTCACTCCAACGTTTAATCCCTTTTATGACATATAACCTGAAGAACAGTCACATCAGTGACAACCATCAGTTTTCAGACTAACTTTGTCTAGACTTTGTCAGAGACTAAAACATATTTATAATATGCGGGTGAATATGAATGCCTATTCAGTTGACCTTCGGGCTCATCACAAACGAGTTTATTAGCTGGGCCATATAAGGTGAAGGCTCTTTACAACCCTATTAGTGAGAGGCAGAGACTATCTCTGTCACTAAGATTGATGTTCCCCGGCTTATCGAGTGCTTCCATTATCAGCAAAAACCTTCACCAGGGGATACTGAGTCCCATTTGCACACCTCAGAGTTGAGACGCATCAAACTTTACAGGTCTTTATCATTGGCATCATCAGCTGTTAAAACTCTTCCTACTATCTTCATTGGTCTCTGTGATACGGGTTTTATTTGTTAATATCAAGCTATCATGATCATCCTGGCTGTTAGACTAACAAAGCCATGACAGGTATAGATAGGATGCGCTGCCGTGGTCTCTGAACCTTGGTTTATAGCTGTCTGTCTGGCCAGTCCACAGGATGATGACAGATGACTTTATTGGGGGAGTTGCATGGTCACAGTTTGGAGCCAGGACTTTCCATTAGTCATCTAACTAGAGCAATCAGCATGGAAAATGTTTGTGAACACCCTCCTGACCCTTTTTTTTGTTGTTTTTATATTTGCAAAGCCATAACGTACACTATTCTACGACGACGCCTTAGTCTATTTCAATAACAAAAAAGAAAAAAATTAAGACCAACAAAAAAGAGCAGGGAAGAAACTGATTTTGGAGCCTTTCACTCATTAAATTTCTTCTATTTTGGCCCCTGCGGTTGTAATAGATGACTTAGGGAGAGAGTTATTGGACAAAGGAGGAGGGGTGAGCTTGGTGAGAGGAAACTTATCTGTCCTTGGGCTGTGGGACAGAACACAGTGCCGGCTTTATTCAGTGTCTCGGCCCTGTCGTTAAGGAACGATGACACACTCCTCCAGGCCCACATTAATCTTTAACAGTGTGATTTCTAAAATAACACCAGTGTTTTCCTTGAGGCACGTGGGGAGGGAAGGCCTCGCTCAGTCCTGCCCAGCTCCGTCAAGATCTTTTTTTTCCTTTTCCCCACACTGTTAACGTTGGAAAGCAGAGAAACAGGGGAAGAGGTTATGAAACTAAAAAGATGGACATGGAGTTTGAACAAAGGGAAATGGAGAAGCACGCAGCACGGGAGTATGTGGCGCATAAAGTGGAGATGGAGTAGGTTCGCTGCAACCTCACCAGATGTTAAAAGCCCTTGACCTGACTTACTCACCCTGACAGTGGCAGCTCCAGTGGCTCCCTCATGCCGCACATTAGTGTTGTTAACAGTGTTATCACAGGGCTGCCCTGGGCAAGATAAAGACTGCGGGCGCTGATGGGCCTTAAGTGAATGAGGGACTGGCTGCAGACACGTAGCCTGAGAAGAGAGTGACAGTCAGCCTGCCTCTGGTTAATGACAGTGGAGATATAGAAGCTGAAACAACAACATTTTGTGGGGAACTGTGTGTGTTTAACAGCGGGCTTGGAAAGGGAACATTGGGAGAAATAGGACAGAGCCACTAATGTTGTTTGGGTTTTGGGAGCCTGACAGGAATGTCTCTTCTTTCTCTCCCTATCAGGGCAGAGGGAGGTAGCTTGGCCGCTCGCTAGTGACCATTACACAGCATGATAGCGCTGTAGCTTCGAGGTTCCCCATCGGGCTATGTAGGGGGCTCGTAAGGCACAAAGTAAAAGATGGAAGATCGTGTAAGCTGATTCTGACAGATAACCAGAGCCAAAACCACTGGCTTATGAAGCCAATGGATTCTTGCGATAAAATAGCATCTCTCTCCCTTTATCTCTCCGTTCTCACCCCCTCAGACACATTATATCTTGTTTCACAGAATCTTCAATTCAGTAGACATTAGAGTGATTGCACTGTTCTCTTTATAAGACTTTTTAAGACTTTTTCGAGCCTGTTAAGCTGTCGCGGAGGTTTATCCTTTTTGTAGTTTTCAATAACTTCCATGTGCGTTTCATTTCTCAGCTCCTCCCTCCTTCCTCTGTCTCCTTTCCGCTGAGTGCTACACACAGTGTACAGAAGGTCGAGCCAAGGCTAACATGTATCTATAATGTGTTCGTCTCAGGCAGCCCCCTGAGGAGCGGAGTGCTGCTCTGGCTCGTTGGCACAGTGGACAATGTGGGTGTTGTGTGGAGGAGCTGGCTGGCTATCCACTCACAGACGAGTCAATCTGGGGCCACTGCTGAACTGCTGCCTGTCCTGCTGCTCTAGTGCCTCAATAAGACCCCTCTTCACTGACTTTCTTTTTTTTTTTTTTGAGCGCTTCCCTTATTTGTTTTGCATTAATTTTTTTTTTTTAAACGTCTTAACTTTTTTCTTCCACTCCACATGCTGGACTTGATCTGTTCTCCCCCTCATGCTCACTTCAGCATGCTTTCTTTCATGGGCTTGTGTGTCTCCATACGTAAGTGTGCGTGCATGCCGACATGCGAGTACGCCTTTTCACAGCGCTGACACCCGGGAGATTGAGACATCAGACGCCTGCTTGCTGTGGTAAATTAGCCATTCTTCTCAGGGGCTAATTGGAAATCTAAATGTTTTGCAGGGGGAGAGAAGAGCTGATGGTCGGCCAAGGAGCAGAAATTTAGTTTACACATATTTTTCCCAATATTTTCTTTAAATTTTATAAGGCATGAATTAAGTCTGATCATAAGTATGTTGAGAAACACTGTAGAGAACAAAGCATATTATGTCAAAATGGAAACTGGAATGCAGTAAACAATGTTTATTAAGAAACCTTTTGTGGAGATGTATTTGCATCCTGGAGCCCGTGCCACATTTAATGAGAAAACACTCAAAGCTCTGAATTAGAGGCAAATACATTTCCATGCATAATGACCCCACCACAAAAAAGAAAAAAAGCATTAATTACAGTGGCTCCATCTACATAATTCAGAGTAAAATATGAAACAAGAATGCCACTTACACTAATTGACTAATTCATCATAGGACCTTGTTGGTAAATGTTCTTCCCTGCTTCAGTAGTTTTGGCAAAATGAAAACATTAGCATAAAGTTAAGATTTGAGGCCCACCAGTAAACACTGGAAAGTGAGACTGAACAATCGAGTATTTAATGATTATGACTCCTGTCTTAACCCTGGAGTAATCAGGCTAAGAAAATGTTATGCACACAAAGGAGCTAACAGATGCATGATAAATGATTATGATTATTTTGGTCCATTTTACCCTAAAAATGTATAATTTTAGAGCTTTTGTGTGTTATTTTAGAACTAATAAAAATGGCACATGTTTGCAATCCAAAAATTTCTTGGCAAGCATCATTGTCAAAGTCTCTTGACGAGTCAAACTGGTGTGACTTTGTTCTTTTTGAAGCAGACAGTCCTGTGAATGTGGCCAGTGGCTGGCCCGTGCACAGTTATGGGCGGTACTCCCCGTTGTTGGGGGTGAGTTGGAGGTGCTGGGAAAAAGTGATGTGCATTCACAGTAAATGAAGCTGTGTGAGTAACCGTGGAGAGAGTGCTTCTTAACTGATGAGCCCAGAGACAACTTCCCAGCTCTTCTTTTCCACACGGAGACACCCACAACGCTAAAGACCTACTGCCATCTTTGGAGCGAAGCACAGAAAGACACTGAATGGCCCAGTTTTAGGCTCAACCATGAAACTAAATCTAAACACTGTGAATTGAGTTTTGTCTCACTCTTTTTAATTGGCAACAGCAGGTTTTTGCCTCTTTTTCTTCTCCGTTCAATATGAATAAATGCGACAAGCTTCTGATCCCGGCTTTTCAGCCTATGACTGTTTATTTATCTATTTCAACTACACCCAAGGGAACAAAAGGCATGCAGAATGGCCACTGACAGCCATGTCGAATATCTCTTTCTGCCAAATCTGGCTGTTTTCTCTCGCTGCTGTCACTTGATGTCTTTATGCAAGGCTGAGAGTTCAGCACTATGAAAAGGGTGGGGGGCGAGCTGAGTGAGTGACCCCCACAGGAGGGGAGTATTAAAAGTAAAAAAGAAAGCGAGGGCAAGGGATGGATGAACCAGAAGGCGGGAGAAAATTAGAAGGGGGGGAGGGGGCACCCCTGCCGGGTCCCAGGCATCTCGGCTGGCAGTCCCCATCTTGGCTTCAGACGGCTTTTGTCAAAGAAGGGAAAAGAGGGTCTCTTCTTCACTTGGGCATGGAACAATAGACGTTTTGTCGGTCAGGGAGGGGGTGTCAGTGGGGGAGTATGGAGGGATGCTGAAAGAGGAATAAAGCCAAGGACCCATCTTCACAAGGGGTGGGGTGGTGGCAGTGGGCAGCCCTTTGGGACTGGGCAGATGTTGAAATGAGGATGATTTATTAGCCTTAGTGTCCTTGGTGGCACTTGGCCACCATCCCAGATTTAGGAGTGAGAGAGTGACTGAGAGTAGGAGACATGGGGAACAGGAGGAGGAGGAGGGCAGCTATGTATCAGAGACATCTTAATACCTTCTATGGGCATGGGGCGCTTCTTGCTCTCCGACCGTCATGGTATTTTTGCCCAATTCTTTCGCAGAAAAATAACTTGGTTGGGAGTCATCTGCATCACTGAGCTGGACCTTGTCACCCCCCAACCCCCAACCCCCAACCCCCCACCACCACCACCACGATCACCAGACCCAAACACACAGACTGTGTTTGCTGCCCTCGCTGCTCCACCACCATCACCACCATCCCTCCCCTGCTTATATAAAACAACAAATTACCAAATTAACATTCCCAACAGCCCTCACTCTCCCTTCACAGTTCTGGGCAGAGACACTCTCAAAGTTGCCAGAAAACAAGTGTAAAAGAGAAAACATTCTATGAGTGTGTGTGTGTGTATGTGTATGTGTGTTTGTACGGTGGGTATTTGTGTGAGTGGATGTTGTGCATATGTGTGTGGCCAGTGAGATCTCCACACGTCCCCTGTCGCTAAAAAAGTCAAAGAAATTTGTGAAAAAAGTGAGGTGTGTGCGTGTATGTGCATGTATGTGTGTGTGTGTGTGTGTGTGTGTGTGTGTGTGTCTCAGTCAGCCACAGATCCCTATAGCCTTATCCCTGTTCTGTGCTGTAATTGGGAGGTGTCACATGTTTGAAGTCACTGCATGTCATCCTGTTGTGCCACCCATGTAGACCCATGAGCTGAGCTGAGTTGTGTGTGTGTGTGTGTGTGTGTGTGTGTGTGTGTGTGTGTGTGTGTGTGTGTGTGTGTGTGTGTGTGTGTGTGTGTGTGTGTGTGTGTGTGTGTGTGTGTGTGTGTGTGCGTGCGCGCGCGTGTGTGTGTGTGTGTGTGTGTGTCAGAAGCCACTGAACTTAAAGTGAGTAGAAATAGGATAAATTCCTCTGCATAAACCTTCCTTAACAGTTCGCCATTTTTTATAGCATGAGTGCCCATTTCCATCCCCACAGCACATCCCCCTGCTCTTTAATCCAAACTCTGCTTCCCTCCGACTCCCCTCACACACACACACACATTTTCTCTCATACTTGACCTCCCTGCTTCTCTCCCTGCTTCCTAAGGTCCTCTCCGTCTTTTCCTCTCCTTGCCTCTCTCCTCCCAGCAACATTTAATCTTGCGACTTGTTTGTCCACCCTATTTCCCAGCCCTCCGCTGACAAACTGTAGGAGGGTTACTTAAAGTAGTGGGGGAAAGTTTGGACAGCTTTCATCAAGGGTACCCAGGGGGAAGATTGATTGGCAAAGTAATTTACTGCCCAGTGTCCGTTCTGCACTCCTCGTTCTCTACCTCTCTCCCTGCCCTTCTCCTGATCTGTCTATCCATTCATTCATCTCCAGCTCTTTACAAATCCATACCTGCTGCCTGGAGGTAGAGGTCTCAGTGGGAACGATGGCGAGTGTATGTGTTTGTCTATCTGTGTGTCGATGACAAGGTCTGCAGGTCTGCTTGTAAGGGTGAGAGGTTGAAGTCTTGGTAAACACCAGCGCAGATGAAAAAGACTGATTGTCTCCGGGTGGACGAGGAGATTGACTAGACGGCTGCGATTGTGTGTGTGTGTGTGGAGTGTGCGTGCGTGCATGTGCACATGTGCAGACAATAGCCTTGTAACTTTGGAGGTCTGAGGGGCAAGAGCTTTTGACATGAATGAGAGGGAGGGTCATCTATCATCTCGAGAGAAGGGCTCGAGGAGGGGTTGGAGGAAAAGGCAAGAGAAAGGAGGCAAGGTTGCGGCGTCAAGCCTCCATCACTCTCGCCGTCCTCTGTTCTCTCACTGTCAACCACATGCCGACTGACCACTCTGCACAGTCCACTTCAGCTCGCCACAGTTGTTCTCCCTCACACACTGTTCCCCTCCTTTCCACTGGGCCCCCGGAAACTTTTGTTCCATTCATTAGTACAACAAATACATACAGATGCTCAGGGAAGGAGGGCGCAGAGAGAGAACAAGATTTCTAAGCACATGCTTCCCCCCAAATGACTGCTGATTTGGAGACAATCTGCGTCTTTGTAAACAAACGACATGCAGAGGAGCTCATGCGAGAAGTGGCCTCATTATTCAATGTAAACGTGGACAGTTAAGTGTTTAAACAGGGTATTAGTGATAGGATGGTCTGTGATTTGTTTTACAGGTTAATAGTGGAAATACAGTATGGAAAAAAAAACAGAACTGCAGCAGCACACAACAATGAAAAGGACACCGATGACTAATGGTTGGTGACCCGGGGGACATTTAGAAATGCTGGAGATGCTTATTTGAAGAATCGTGTGTACATGAGTGTTTTACATGTGTGAAATTTATGCGAACATGTCTGAGATGTGTCTGCATGGACAACGTCAGCATCACCTCACCTCACCTAATCAAGTTTAATTTCATCTAAGCAAAGTCCTGCCCCTCCCCTCTCTCCTCCTTTGATAGTTACAGTACATGCAGGTTAATGACTTTTTCGTCTACCGTGTCCATCAAAATTTCAACATCAGCAAAAAAAGAAAAAAAAGAAAAAAGGAAAAACAGCTATGAAATGATGTATTCCCCAGTTTTGCCAAGACATGATGAAATTATTTCTTTCCCATGGAGACATGTCTTGATAGGAGGAGAGGCGGCCGACTTATACCAGAGGTTAATGGCGTATATGGAACAATGGCTGTGTGTGTGGGGAGTGGTAATGAATGGAGAGACATGGAGAAGATGGGTTTGGGGGCACAAAGACTGGCATAGATGTTCCTCCACCCCCCATGACTACTCCATCCAAACTTTTTTTTACTCCTCAATGGGCCGTTTTCTCCTGTGTCTGCCATGAATTATGTAAACGACTGTGGCATCCCTTTCTTCCCCCGGCCGGAGGAAGGCAGGAAAAGGGAGGAAGAAAGGACAGAAAAGAGAGAAATGTCTCCTCCTCACTTTTTTTTTTTGTGTGTCTCCCTTACATCGCCACTGAACAACCTTTAATGTTGTCAGTGTCCGCCTGGGTTTGGGCTCCGCGTCCATGTGAAAATACGATGGTGGCCGCTGAGTTGGTGGAGGGGGAGGGTCAGGGCACAATGACATATATGAGAAACAGAGGAGGTAGGCAGGGGAAGAATGTCGGCCTTGTTGTTGAACGGCTTGACATTGATTAATGAGAGAGAGACAGAGAAAGAGGAGAGAAAATAAGAAGAGAGGGGCGGTATTGGTATAGTAGGCCAGGCGGGGGAGAGCTGGACTCTGGAAGGGGTGAGAGACTCCGGAAGAGCCCCGGGCTGCACTGCTGATCAGGAAGAGGGTAGCTGCAGTGTAACGCTGCCCATCAAAAACGTGTGTTTGTGTGAGCTAGTGGGGACTGTTTAGCCTGAGGGATGGTCTGTCTTCTCTAATACACAAAAACGCATGTAGGCGCACACAACTCAACACAGGTCACATCAATCCTCATCCATCAAAGTGCTCCTAAAAGACTGCCACGATCATCATCATCATTAGGAGTTTTCTTTGGTGTCAGTTTGTCACACGTACTAAAGAAGTTCAGCTGTGCCGTGGTAAAAGAGCAGCACAAGTCAAAGCTGCACCTCGCCGCTGAGCTTCTGTTTGATTGAATAGATTGCCGTACGGACACAGATGCCATGTAAATGTAGGATTTGCAAGTAGAAAATAAAATTGTAAGCGATCCTGAGTGACCATGTTAGTTGCTGTGCTTCTGAGGAGGAGTACGTCACATCAACAGATCACAGTCTGAGTGTTGAGCAAGAAGAAGACCATAGTGGCAAGTTTAAATACATGTTAAAAAGTACCATGTCTGAGGTCCAGTTGTATGAAAACATCGACATCCCCTAAAATCGCATATTTAGTTTATAAGTCAAATGAATCAAAACAAATGAAACCACTATATCAGACAGACATCAATGCACTGATAGTTTTTTTAATGTAGTTCTAAATAGTCTTGAAAACTCTCAACTTAAAACTCCATCCATTCTGTGTTTATGCTGTTGACCTTAGGAGCTACTCCAGGCTGCCTCCGTCTCCAGCCAAGGGGGATTTCAAAGCCTCTCCTGGATGTCCCAGGACCCTTTGTCTCCACTCTCATCTATAGGTAAGCACAGTGTGCAGCCCCCTCCCCACCACCAGCCTCTTCAAAACTCTGCACAATAGCCAGATTTCCTCCCAATTTGCTGGTAGAGAATAGGAGGCTCAGGAACTCCTTTCACTAGCTTTGAATGGTGGGCCTAATTCAGACTCAATCTTTGGGTTTGCCAGGCCTCACCCCAACCTTAGCTGCCCTTACTTTGGGGCTCCTGACTTTGGCTAATGCTAAGGGCAATCCCACTGTTGAAGGACTTAGCCTTGTGCACATTTGTGGCTCTTCTGCAAAACACGCCGGCTTGCTTTTATACTTTTGTGTATGCCAGTTGATATTTTAAATCTTACTTGTCAGGGGTAGGCCGGCAGAGAGAGGCCCTTTCTCAGGGATCAGTGATGCTATGCTTCACACACTTACATTCATTTCCATCTAGGAGCTTCCCACTACAAACCCACAGGCCTTTACTGTTGGCTATCCCTGACTGTAAAGTGGAACTGGCAGCTTTTTCCATCACAGCTTCACCTCTCTACCCTCAAAGTGACCAGTATCGCTTAAACATAAACATATATGTGGTGAGTGTCTGTGTGTTTTTTTATAGACTCTGAGTTCACGCTGCTGACCATTTGTTCTACTTGACCTCACTACTCCTCTCTGCCCCAATTATGCGAGCGCACACAGCCACTTTGCATATTTGTACTTCTTTTTCTCCTGACACTTTGGAGGTCAGTTCTAATCAACCACCCTTTGCTTGTACCCACTGCACACACATATACACACACCATGCTCACCAGAGTTCCTTAAAGACGCCCACCTTCCAGATCCAAGGACTGCTATTAAAGCAATCAGGAGCTTTCTAAGCAGGTCAAGAGCAAGGTGCTCACATGGGGATTCTGATTTAAATTATGCAAAGGGGAAATAAGAGAAGAAGGAAGAAAATAGAAAGAGGAGGGACATAGAGAGAAAGATGGGAAATAAAACAACTAAAACCTTTGTGGTCACACGGAGGTGAAATCGTGCAAACAAAAGAAAGAGTAGAAGACAAAATGACAGAGGTGGGCAAGTGACTTCTGATGAGACAAAGAGACTGAAACAGTGAAGAATTTAAAAGATTAAGTCCAAGACCCTGACCTTGGGACTTGATGAAGCATTAGAAAACACAGTGAGGATTGAAATGGTGGGACCACACGCAGTGTGTGTATATGCATGTGTGTGTGTGTGTGTGTGTGTGTGTGTGAGAGAGAGAGAGCATGTGTGTGTGTGTGTGTCTGTGTGTGTGCGTGTGTGTGCGAGCATGTGTGTGTGAATATGTGTCTGGTAGATCGGCTTTCCCCGTGTTCCATTCAGTGTCTAGTGGCTCAGGATACTGAGACAAGAGGACTGAGAGAGAGAGAATTATCTTGAAATACGACTGGATCCTGTGTGTGTGCGTGTGCGTGTGTGCAAAAGAGACAGTGAGAGAAAGAGTCAGTAAGTGAATAGAGACAGTAAACATGGTAACTGTAGAGTTGATATAGTGGCAAGGAGGGAAATAGGACAAGCAGCGTAAGTGTGCCTATTTTGTGTGGACCCAACACTGTGTGTGCAAGCGTGTGTGTAAAATCAATCCATGGTTTCAGTGTAGAAAGTTAGAAAATATAACTTTTTTAATTCCAAGAGACAGTTCATTTTTATTTTTTACTTTCTTGCCCTCTTTTTTGGGGGGAAAAGAAAAATACTGCCTCACTGGAGAACAACCTGGCAGCAAAATCAGATTAAATAAAGTGCAAGACTGAAGCTATTCTATAAATAGCAAAAAATATGTGGAAAACATAGGCCAATAATTGGTATGGTGTCCACATTATGTCACCATATGTGTGTATGGCTGAGCGTCCTTTGGCCAAGCCTACCCTGTGGTGAACATAATCATGGCCCTGTTGTCCCCAGGTTAAAAGCTCACTGCTGGGTCCTCTGGCACTAATGTAGAGCCAAACTATAGGGGTCACATTATCCCAGCTACTTCAGCAGGCATTACACTAGAAAGAACTCCATTCTCCATTAAAAGCCACCAGCAGGTTACGATGTGGGCATACCTGTGATGGGCTAAATGAGTCACTTAATGATAGCCGTGCTGCAGGGAAGGAGAGCTCAGACAAAGAAACACTGATTGGACACTGATTTTAGTGCGAGGGTCAGAGGGATATGACTCATATCAGTTCTGTCACTTTTGTCACTTCAGAAATAGCAGGGTTCCAGGATTTGAGGGGTTATTATCAGAGATCACATACTTTACATAGATTTTGTTACTTCCTGTCACATTAACACACTGTGCACTCTACTGTCCATGCTGTGAAACTGGAAATACTTTTGAATTTCAAACAGAACTTCTACAACTTTGCTTTACAGTCAATCGCAGCAAAGGAAAACAGCAAGATGGATTCACTGAATGTGACTTTTTTTGATTAATAGATTATTTAAATGATTTTCTAATGATCAACTGATTCACTGGCTATTCATTTCAGCACTATTCAAAACGAATGGCTATGCAAGCAGTGATAACACTCACATTTAACTATAGCTCCTTATCCTTCACTATACGTCCACTGTGTAATTTGTAATGATTACTGGGGCTCTGTTCATCTGTCCGGGAGTTCATCTATTTATCCAGCAGACCACGAAGAGGGCACACAACATCCTGGAGAACAGAACTCCACTCCTGCTGTTCCCCTGGGTTTAACAGCAAGGTCAAGTGCACAGCAAATAGGTTCAAAGCCTCCTTGGAGTCTGGGGCCATATGGCTGGTAAGCAGGATGATTAATGAGAAATCTGGGCTCATATTAGGTTAATTGACTATGTTAGTCACCTCTTAGATATGAAGTTTCTTGTCCTTTGCACTGCTAATGTTGACAGCAGAAGTTAGCAAACAGAGCTTTTTGGAGGGTGACTTGCATTTGTGCTTTCAGATAGATTTTACTTTTCCACATCTTAAAAGCATCTAGTCTTATCCCTCTTGCTTTCAGAAAACATGGAAATCTTAAGGATGTTGCTTGTTCACACCGAAATGGTTTTTTGGTTCATTTCATGGAGGAACTGGATGTAAACATCCATGAAAACGCTCAGTGTTTGTTTGCGACCTCACTAAGGGGTGTGGGAAGAGAGGGCGAGCGCGTCCCAGCCTTGGAGATATAGAAGAGGGTAAGTGAGCCATGCGGAGGAAGCCAGAGGGTGAGTGGTGATCTGTAAGACGATACCCTGCTACCTTCCCTGACCCCCCTGTCGGGCCACACTGTTACCTGGACAAGATGGGAGGTATTAAGTGGCCTGCTGTCCCGCTAGGTTGAGTTGCTGATCCGCTAGCCAGAGAGGAAAGCCAACCCCTACTCCCATCTTCACTTCAGTGGGAGCGTTTGTTTTGATTTTTGTCCTCTCTTTCTCACAGACAAACCTGAGAGGCCCAATTTATCTGGGATAGAGTGAGGGGAAATAGGGCGCCTTGCCACTTGAACACTAGAACTTTAAGCCGGCAATGGTTCGCTGACTCTCTCTGCCAATGTCTTCCTTGACTGTAATGCAATGCTGACATACACAGAACAACAGAGGGCTTTTGATAATACATTAATGACAGATGAATAAATAATACACCATGATATAATCACATCGTTGTCAAAAATTGGAATCAATGACTGAATATCCTGGTTGTCTGATATATATGGCAGGGGGAAAAAGCAGATGAAAAGTGGACTCAATCAAAATCCATCATTTCCACCATGATTTCTGTTCAAGTGCAGTACACCTCTAGGTTTCCTACAACAAGTCATCAGTGTGTGCGGGTGCCCACCCACATCTTTAGGCCGGGCAACACAGGGACTGCCGAGAGAACAGGAGGAACAATTTGCTCATTCTCAAACAAGACATGGGGGCTTTGGATGAAGGGAAAAAAAAGACACCCAATATCCAAAATCCCTCTCTCAGGGCCATCATGTGAAGAATTCCCCCTCTTCTCCTCCTCCTGTGCCCTCCCTCCCTCCTTTCCTCTTCTCTTCTCTTCTTTTCTTTTTTAATCAAGCCGTCTGGGGTTGTCAGGTCTTTTGAGACGAGGACTCCCAGCCATGTGAAAAGTTAATCCCTTGTGGGCCTTCTTCTCCGTGGCGCTCATCTCCCTGGGAACACTGGTGGTGGCTTGTAGGCAGGTGGTAGCGGGTGGGGGAGGTGGAAAGGAAGAGGGGATGGATGGAGGGATGAACACAGGGCCACCCTGACCAATGGATAAAGTGGCGCAGATTCTCTCCAAATCCTCCATTACTAACTCTGAATCCCACACCTGAACTTGGAGCCTTACTCCATGTACTTTGCCACATGCCCACCCTCCAGCCCCCCCACACACACACCACCACAACTAGCCCGACTCCAGTCCACACAAACAACACTACTTCCCTCCCCTCCTCTACACCTCCCTGCCACCCTCCACCCACTCTCTCTCAGTCCCTAACTCCAAGACCTTTTGATGAGGTTCCCTGCCTGACCGACAGACGGCTAGAATAGAGAGCGGAGAGGATTTGCAGCATGGAGAGCTGGTCGAGTGGCTTCTGAAGGATGACAGTGGTTCACAATGGAGAGGGTACTCCTGCTGCATTGTGCCCCAAACCTCGCCTGCACAGCATCAACCCCACCCCGTCCACCCACCCACCCACCCCCAGCCACTTGGCTTCAACCGTTCCTCTTTAGCCGTTTCACTGTGTGTCAAAGCAACAATCCCGACAGGCTCCTCTCGGGCCCTCTGCCAAGAAATGAAGGACATGATAGATAACAATGGAGAAATGAGGAGTTGAACAGCGCTTTTGTCAGGATTCGCTCAATGAACTGTTTCAGGGACACCAACAGCCAAGTACAAGGTGCCGAGGGACCAACTGTCTCTTTTGCGTCAAAGAAATCATATTTCTGGTTGACTGGTGGAAGGCAGGAAGGTCAGAGAATGCGGCTCACAAAAAGCCTCCTCTAGCAGCCTGAAGGAGACAGAAAAATGCACACTTGAATGCTTTGCTTGCAGTGCACTTTTTCTTCCTCTGCCTCCCTCTTAGAGCGAAGTGCCATTGGAAATATAGACAGGCTCAGTCAGCCATCTTAATCTCTCTCTGCTGTCCATCTCACGCTCACTCAATCCACCGTGACCCCACACACTCTCTCTCTTTCACACACATACAAATGCGCGCACAGTCGCACACTCTCATTCGCCTTCTCCCCTCCTGCTACCAAAGCCCCCCCCCCCACCCTAAGAAAAGAGCTCGAGGCAGAGAGAATCTCTGTTGGTGGGGCGTACAGGGCGAGATTTGGGAGTTTGCAAAGGTCAGCACGGACTTTGTTCAATCTGAGGGTTTATCTCAGCAACAGCAGGGCAGGACAATGGGGCCGCTTGCCGCGCGACAGAAACCCAAGCTGTGGCAGCTAAATTACTTCACTGATAAGGCCGAATTAGAAGCACTGGGACCCCGGAGGCCAGGAAAAGAGGAGGAGGGGGGCAGCAAAAAAGAAAGGAAAGAGACGAGAAATAGAGAGGGAGGCCACATAAGGTTGAAAGAGGCAGTTGAAAAATCAATGAATCACAAAAGATTTAAGGCCGAGTTTCATCTGGGCATAATTAAAGCACACGTCGAATATTTTGTCCTAAAAGCATGCAAGGTCTATTTCACAGAAATTTTAACGGGACATAAACATATTTGTATATAAATGTGCTGCTGAACACAAGACTCTGTGAGGGATCCTCACAGGGCCCTGTGGTGATCCATCATGTTAGAGAGAGAGAGCACGGTGCTGTGCTCTGTGAGTGTGTGTCTGCGTGTGTACAAGAAAAGGAGTAAAGTGATAAAAAGGGAAAACAGGAAACAGAAAGTGGTGTAAACACAGCAAGTGTTGGTGACTTGTAGACTCTCAGGGTTGGAAAGGAGCTGACATCCTCTACTTGAGCAGTTTGATGGGCACCATTGTTCAGGCGAATGTGCTGGTGTGCTATGATGTTTTTCTATATTACTGCTCGAACCCCCGTCTCTCTCTCTCTCTCTCTCTCTCTCTCTCTCTCTCTCTCTCTCTCTCTCTCTCTCTCTCTCTCTCTCTCTCTCTCTCTCTCTCTCTCTCTCTCTCTCTCTCTCTCTCTCTCTCTCTCTCTCTCTCTCTCTCTCTCTCTCTCTCTCTCAGGAAGCAACATCAGTTACACAAGGTTAAAGGCACTTAGCACTAGTTCAGAAAGTGGCATTGTGAGCTCTTGGCCAGCAGAGGGGAGCAGGCTTTGTTACCAGAAAACACTCAGGTCCAATAAAATAACAGCAAACAGAATAACATCAATAGAAGCAATAAGGTTTTGAGTATTTGATATTTCCTGTAGAATAATGGGTGATAGTGTATGACTTACAGAGGCTGCTAGGGGAATAAAGAGGACATAGATGATATATTTCACATGAAATTGACAAAGGCTACTTTGATGTTTTTCATATGATTATTTATATATAACATTGTTATTATCCTCAGGTGAGGGTGGGGTCAATTTCTCTCAGTATATAGTATAGTAGTACCCAGTCACACACTCCCCTCTGCAGTAAGACAATGCTTTTGTTCTACTGTTTGGCAAATCTTCCACAGCACATGGCTCAAGCCTAAGAGTCTCAAGAGAAGCCGTGGTACCAGGTGGCATGCTGGGTACCGCCGTGTACCAGCTACACAGACATCAGCTCACCTCCTCTCCAGAAAGAGTGACACAGAGCAGAATCATATGATATTATGGAGAGACAGAATGACTGAGAGGCTTGCACTGCACTGCACTGCTCCGGCCATTAGGGAAATGTCATGGTTAGCCTCTCTCACCTCCTCTCTTCCACTGGACATTCAAATGAGTAGTCAGGTTGCTGATCCCCATGGTGAGAATAAAGTGAGGGGTATTTGTTTTCATGATCATTTCTTCACTCTTTTGTTTATCTAGTTTTTTCATCTCACTATCACATACATTTTTATTTTGACAGAACATGGCTTTGGTTTGACTTAGTTTCTTGACTGAAAGTGATTGTTAATCAATGTCGAAGACCCTATTTTTTACTTCAGGTCTGTAGAGTCACTTTCACTCTTGTTGCATATGTAAATAAAAGCCTTGGTGACAGCTGCATTGGAAAAGTAGAGAATCAGGACACCCACACACTGTCATCACTTGCTAGTTATGTAATTTTACATGGTGTCTGGAGTCTCGCTATGAGAAGACTAAACTGATTAGCATGGTGTGTTTTTGCTCCCAAGAAACACTAGACTCATATTTTAGTCATCTTTTAACAATAAAATCCCAGTAAACCTCTCTCCAAGCAGTTGTGCTCCAGAATATTGTACCTCTGATGACAACAAAAAAACGAAAAACATCTAAATCAACTACCATTCCCAGGCACTACACGACCACTAAACATCAAACAGCGCCGTCACGGTGACTCGTGTGCAAAATAATGCAAACAAATTGAATGAGGCAATGATATCTCATAAATGAAGTGTCTGGGAAACATCTGTTTCAACTGTTATTTGTCATTTTGACACGAGCACTTGTTCTAAATTAAGATATTGCTTCAAACTCCTGGTGAGATCCTGTTTTAGTTGGGAAATCTGGCAGATTTAGGATTATGTGGAGGGTGGACAAATGCCCAAGATGATTAATGAACAAAAATGTGGACATGTGCGTCTGTGTGCATAGACACACAGGCGCACGCACAAACCCAAATATGCACACCTCTACAAATCTTGACTCTGTCAAAACCTCCTTGTTGTCTCATGCAGACGAGACGCCAGGTCCTGCTCGCAGTGACAGTGGTGGAGAAAATGAGCGAAAATCACTCGAGCGATTCCGGAAACTTTCCAAAGTAAAGACATCCCGGCGTGTTCGACACTTCAACGATTCAACACTGTTTTTACATCTGATGTCGTCATCGTGCTCAGCTTCTCACTCTCCCCTGTTATTCTAAATGACCGAGTAGAGGAAAGAATAACATGGGAGAATGTCTTTTCCCTGCCTGCCTGTGTCTCTTTGTCTTTGCGTGGATGTATGTATGCTGCGATGTACAGTTTACACGCCTGTACATGTCTATGTGTTCAGCACAGGATTAACACCTCATCTATCTGGAGCTTTAAAACAAAAATAAATGTGTAAAAGTCAGAGGACAGAAAAGTTTGTACTATCTGACACGGTAAGATGACTGGTTAGTGAGCAAGCCTTAAGAGGGCCCTTCAGGCTGTTTGAGAGACACACACTGTGATGCAGTGTTAGTCCCTGCACCTTATAAAAAGTAATTAAAAAGGCACAGTCTCGTGCTTCAGATTCTGTCTGGGCTCACTCCTCATGAACTGAGGACTACACAAGAACTGCAAGGAATTAACGAATATAGATATTTCTACAGCCAATTCTTTTGGGCCGTGTTGTGTATCTGATTATGGAAAATGGCAATCACAACAGCCACGGGAACCTGATTAATAGGTCACCACCTCCTGCTTGAGGCACAGAAATGTTAAGCGGCACAAGGGATTGAGATTTAATGTGAGGGAGAAAGGAAAGTGAGTGAAAATGGAAGAAAGAGTGAGTGATCTGTGACTAACAAAGGTCTTTCATTAGAGGGCTTGCACTTCTACACTTCTGGATACACAAGTAACACACACAGATATTTCACAATTACAACAGAAAAGTCAGAGCTGAGGTAAGATGAGCCTTGTTTCGTTTCATATTTATAAATATCACCCTTGCAGCAAGTACAGCGAAGACCGAAGAAGATATTTCAACATAAGAGCGTGAATCTAATCACAAGCATTAACCGCCTTGGACAAATGTCATCATCTCCCACTGCGCAAAGACCAGTATCACTGTCTGCTCCAGCCCCGAGGCCCTCACTGATGGGACTATTCATCAGAGCAATCATGAACGATGGGGTTTCACTGGATACACGGTGAAAGAGAGGGGGAGAGGAGGATCGGACAGGAGTTACCTGTGCTTCGCCACAGAGGACTGATGGGTCAATGTGAGGGTTTTTAAATTAATGTTTAAAGCAAGTCTGCAGAGAGAAACCTCACGCAATAAAGGATGGCATTGTGGTGGAGATGCGTGAGGAGACTGTGGAGGGGTTATTCAGGCAAACAAGAGGTCCCATTGAGAATGCTTGGCTGAAGTGGCTGAGGTCTGAAACCAATGACCAAGTAATAACAGCCCAAATCCCAGGGACAATATTTGTTGAGTTCCACTCTCTTCAAAGATGGATGACTTTGCCCCATGTACTTCCTCGGGAGCCTGCGCACCTTTCATCTGAGCCCTGCAGATTAATTTATTAACTAATTAACAGATGTTGGTAATGAGTTATGAACAAATGATAAGGCATCAGGCTTCTAATCAAACCTGACATTTAATTTGCTGCCCTGCTTCCTCGTTATCAATTACCGTGTTCACTGAAGATAATTGACAATGGTTTGCACTGGGACACAGGAGGCTTTTCTTTAACAGCTTCTTAAAAAAAGCCCCATGCTGCAGTGGTGTTTCTAGGGGCAACAGCGACCATATGTTTAATATTAGATGGAATCTGTTCCACTGGAGTGCTCCGAAAGCTGGGAAAATTGGATTAAATTGGCTAATGGCATGTTTAAAACCTACATAAAATGAACGTGAATGGAAGATATTACAACACCCAGGCCCAGGACTTGTGGTGTTACGCTCTCTCTCTGGTGTTTTTGCTCTGTGTGTAAACTTGGGGTTTCTGTCAAAGTCAAATAATGATGACAGAAAACCGCACACTGTTGGTCAATACTGTTATTAGAAACCGCAGGTTTGATATCCCTTTCATTACATTGTGGGACTGAGCACATGTGCCAGAGTAACTCCTTATGTTAACACATAATTTTATATATCAGATTGTGACAAAATGCAGTTTGGTGTAAATTCATAATCTGCAAAATCTCAAAAGGGTAGGCACTGCCCATATGCAAAACTAAAAAGCTTCAGGTAAGAGAGAGTATGTGTGTACTTGAGTGCAATTTAAATATTGTAGGTCTTGTTAAAAACGTCATTTTTTACTAATCCCTGGTAGTTGAGAACCATGTAGATGTAGTTTTTCAGATTCATGTTTCATGAGTTATTTTCTGATACCATATGTGAAAATGTGTGTGTGTGTGTGTGTGTGTGTGTGTGTGTGTGTGTGTGTGTGTGTGTGTGTGTGTGTGTGTGTGTGTGTGTGTGTGTGTGTGTGTGTGTGTGTGTTCATTCACGATCCATCTGTAGAGGGGTGGCAGCAGCAGCAGCAGCAGTCTCAGTAATGGATATCTCAAAACTTACTCCATAACTACTGTGGCTAAGTGGAAAAATGTGCTTTTTCTTTTGGACCTTTTTTTTTGTTGGGGTGGGCGATTTAGGCAAACTGACCCTTCAATATACTATTATCCTCTACTTTCCAATGAAACTAGGCCTGAGTAGGTAAAGCCAAAGGCCTGCTGTTTTTCATGTTAAGTGCTTCTGGGAGAAGTACTCTCAACTCAAGGCCATGCTCATCAGACCATGGTCCTGATTTGATTACTAAAAGACATGATAATGACCCCATTTACGTGAAAAGCTTCACTCATGCTATACAATAGCCTGCACAGTAGGGGTCAAAGTTAACTGCGAGTAATGTCAAGACTGTGTCTAAAATGGATGATGAACAAATGGATTTTATGAAGGACTTGAGGTTTCCTGTGTTATGGTTAGTGGGTGCTTAGTTTCTTTGACCTTAACCAGCACTCATAATTGAAACACCAGAGCATGACTGGCGCTGTAAAAACACTGGAAAGCAAATTAATCAAATCAAGTAGAAAGCGACTCTATCTCTCATTATCTCACTCTCTTGTGTCTCATACTATCCATTCGCTGACTGTGACTACTGTCTCATGGCAGTCTGGGGGAGTTTCTGCTTTATCAGCTCAGTACCAGTCACCTTAAGGGCCAAACATCAAGATAAAAAACACCTTTCTGTGGGAAGCAAACAGATCAGACAAGTTGCAAGCTGCACCTTGAATGCCCTGTTGGGATATCTTGCAGCATAAGTGCTTGGCCATCCGCCCTCCTCAGGCAACATACAAAAGGCGAGCAAACACTTTAGGAGGCGAGAGGTGGGTCAGGATAGATAAGTGTCAGGGTGCGCCAGTACTTCTTCTCCCCAACGTTTGGAGACAAGGACGTTAGCTTAGCTCAGTGATTAGGTGGCGAACAAAAGGAGCACATTGTCAGCACGAGGGGCGAGCTGTCAGGTCAGAGGTTTCAGATCCTGATGGAGATGATGCCATGATGCCATGACCGGACGGGCATGTGTCACGTAGGACCTTGGCGGCATGAGAGTGCCCGCCAGACGTCTTAGCCTATCACTAAGTCAATACGAGGGTAAACAGAAGAGCTAGCATACTTTTCACCTCTTTCCACACATCACTGGATGAATGATGCTGATATGGAAAATCACCCCACGAAAAGTAAATAGAAAGAGAATGAGGGACGGAGAGACATAAGTTTGCCAGGCAACAATGTCATCCCAAGGTCCACGGCTGCAACAGACAAATATGGCTGGAGGGGTGACATGGACTCTTGTATTGACCTCGTTCAAAGGATCTACACATCAATGCACATCCCTAAAATCAAAATGCACATTTTGTCCTTGTTATATCCTCCCTTGTGTGAATATAGGAAACCCTTAAGGGTATTTACATTCTATAGGTTGACAACACCAAGCTTGGTAATTACAAGTTTAGCAGCTTCTAAACTGTGCAAAACTGGCAGGGAAGAGAGTGTGTCTTCTCAGGCTAGGAGTAAGTGACAGAGCGAAACACTCAAGCTGGAGAAACACAAGCGGGTGAGAAAAGACAAAGCTAATAGGAGCTGGAGGAGTTTCAAATCCCATGATTCAGAGGTGCAAAGACACACCCAGTGGTCACAGGGTAAGGAGACGTGAGAGTAAACACCATTAATATCGCATCGGAAAGGCTTGGCCACATTGTTTGCTTGCTTCACGAACGTTCAGAATGCAAACAGGGATTTGATTTTCCTTGTTTTTCATTTTCTACAGATCAAAGACGGAGCTGCAGTTCGTTTTATGCATCCTTCCTCCTTTCAGTAAGGATTTATCATCATTTGTACATTCCCAACATTACGGTTTTTTTCCCCCTACAGTATATAACATGAGACACCTCAGCTAATCCACAGATGTGTTGCCCTCTCTGCTGCCATCTTGACACCCAAGGGAGTTAGATCAGTGAGTCCACTGAATGCCACTCAGTAAAGAGCACAATACCTCCAGTCATTGTATGGTGACATGTCTCTATCATTGAGCAAGTTAGGCCAATCTACCAAGCAGATAATAGCAGCTGTCACTCTGACAGTAGATCCCCACACTGGACTCTCCGAGGGCCTCTCCTCACACTGCTTGCTCAGGCCTTCCTGTCCTGGGGGACTGGCAGCCCTATACACACAACCAGACAGAGACACACGTGCGCGGGCACACACACATACGGTAGACCTGGGGCCCTGCCGTTCTATCATGTTGTGCTAAAGGGGAGCATAATGGTTTTTAAATGGATGACTTGGTGCTGGCCCAGAGAGGGAGTCTGAGACAGAAGAGAATGGCCATGGCCTGCAGCGAAGCAGCTCTTAGATTGAGCTGTCCGTCTCGCTGAAATGAGTATGAGTTAACACCTCTTCCAGTCCCCTACGCCCCGGGACAGACAATAGTAGGCTTCCTCTTTTCTTCTCTCCCTTGCTCTTATACTCTTTCACTCTCGCTTTCTATTATTCTCTGTGTTTCTCAGAGACCAGCAATCTACACCTCCACTGACATATCCAGAAAGCACTACAGTGTCCGCCATGAGATTGTTAGAGCTGTTTGGCTTCGTTGGTAGACCGCGGTGCTTGCAAAGCCAACATAATGAGTTATTGCCAGTCTTAGTAAAAGATCCACAAAAATGCAGTCGATGTAGTTAAACTGTTTTGGGCTCAAGTGTACTACTGCAGATGGCATATATCATTGTTGATGGGTGAAAACCTTGTAACTGTAATTTTGGTGATTTTGTGTTGTTAAGGATTACAGGGCTACAGTAACATGTGAAGGACAGTCTCCCTTTGACTACAGTACAAGCTAATTCAAGGCTGTTTAACTATTTGAGGCATTTTAGGAGAAAACTGTTTTCACACATCTTTGGTGGTTCATTCCAATTTATTATAAAACAGAAGCACTGACAAACTAATCACTGTGATAAGAAAATTAAGCACTCAATCTAATTCCGTCTCCCTCCCAAGACGGGCTGAGCTGTAATGTATTGTAAGAGGTATTGGTCAGATACGATCATACTGACACCTCAGATGACATCATTTCTCACAACACTTCCCCCCTTGTCTTGGCAGGGAACCGGCATAACACAGAGATATTAGCAGAATTTCCATGAAGCGTTAAGCTCCTCCTGTGTTTCTGATGCTGTGAGAAATATGTTTTTTAAATCTTCTTTTCTTCTTCTATCCATCCCCATTAATCTTGTACCTCTCTCACTTCTTTGAACATCTTTTTTCACTCAGCCATACTTTTGGTGCCCCCTCGCCTGTCTATTTGTCTAAGACCAGAGGCAGTAGATGAGTAGAGGGGTAAATTGTTAAAGGGGGGGAGAAAGTGGGTGTATGGGACTCCTAGGGGAGTCTCTTGATGACTATCAACAGGCTGACTGTTATGACTATCTGTGATAAGAGTCTGGGAGAGGAGAACCCCTGAAGGCTTCCAGCCCCAAACCAGACGGGATATCTTAAGAAAATAATACAGCCTGAGTCGGAGTCAGTCCTCCAATGACCATTAAGGAGGAGAAAGAAGAAGACGGCTCAATCGTTCCCTTTTGACAGGTTGCAAGACCAAAGATTTCACTGCATAGGTAAATGGGCAACATGTATCTTGACACACAATCTGAAACAACTGGATTTCCAAACGGGGTGGCGCATGAACTGAAAACTGATAAACAAGGAGGCAAACAACTTTGCAATATGATGTTCAAACATTGGTAGGGGAGTTAGGCATCCTACCTAAGAAGTGCTGCGATATTAATCCCAAAGTAGCCAATAAAACTTTGGACATTTTAAAAGTGCAACAATATGCTGAGTCTCTCCCTTTCTGAGGCAGTGTGAGTGCACATGTGAATAGCTCTCTTTAGAGCTAAAGGTGGCTTTTTTTCCTCCTTACAAGCCGGAGAGCTAAAGCTTAGATAATGAATATGCATTAGTTTGGTGTCTGGAGAGACAAAAAGGAAGGAGGAAAACCGAGAGAAAACATGCGAGCTACGGAGAAAGTGTAGCCTTTGGAGAAGTGCCCTTTGCACCCTGAATGGATAGCCATAATATGAACTTTAAAAAAGGAAAATGTTCAGCTTGGCACTCTGCCATATAGCGTGTGCCTGTGTGCTCTAATCTCCAGCATGCGCCTACAACTGTTGGGAAGAAAACAAAACAAAAAAAAGAGACTTGAAAGAAAGGAATTGGAGTTGTTGAGAGTGAACCAAGAGGTTTTCCTTTATACATTTCAATGACTGATATGGACAGTAAAGCGATGTTCTATGAATGTTTTTTCTTAGGAAGAAACCTCAGGAGAAATACTTTTGAAGATATAACCACTAGTGTCAACTGTACAAGTCCTAAACTACGCTTTACTCTCCCTGTTTAACACCATTGAACAACTCCATCTGTTTTTATTGCAGTACATCAGTAGCAGGAAACAATGATGTTAGGAGATGTGTAATCTCATCGATTTTTCCTTCTCTACAAGTCATTTTTTTGTCTTATTAATTTATGTGGTCAAACATTCAACATAAAACATGTTCTTAAAATGCCCAAGGTTTCTTTTTATGGTTTTCTAAAATCATAGTTACCAGAAACCGCATAAAAAGACTGTGTGAGAAATCCCTAAAAGTCATTGCATGACCTGTTGATCGTCTTACAACTTAATACATCAGCTAGTGGTGTCTAATTAAAGCATGCCACATCTTTTCAAACACAGTGTTCAAATGATTAACTCTCTATTCCTTATTGCATACAAATGTAACATGAGTCTATGTGAAAGACCGCCACCCTTAAAACGAGGAGTCAAGGAGTCAGTGAAATGAAAAGCAGGCCAGTATATTTCATCTCTGATTAGGTATACGAGAAGGAGAGAGAGGCAGCGAGAGAAAGAGATCAGGAGTTCCTTTTTTTCCCCTAATGAGCTTACTAAAGCAACTTCAATATCCTCTAATGTCATGTTGAAATGAAAATTAATAGTTCAATATGCAGCCACCGCATTGGGCTACGCTTCTTCCATTTCCATATCGAGTGGCGTGACCAAATGAGCGTGCTCGCTCGGACCGATGCCCAGAAAAGCTGATACCTCCACTAATCAGCCAGATTTTTCCATCTGACATTGCTGTGCTGCTGGAATTCTGCACTAGTGTGTTTTGTATGTGTGTGCATGTACGTCTGTGTGTCTGTGTGTGTCTGTGTGTGCGGGAATCAGAGATGAGGTCCAATCATTCAGGGGATGCAAATGGAGCAGGCATCTTTGCTGATGAAGAGGTAGATGCCTGTGAATACAGAGTGATGGCTGGAAATGTGAACGCATAAATGAAGAGCAGCTCGTCCGTTCACTTACCCCCTTCTGTGTCGTCTCATTGTTTCTATCACTCTTTCATTTCATATCTTACTGTGCATTTGTGTTTGTGACAAAACATGCGCGTGATGGGCAGTTACAGGAGAAATGAAAGGAGAAAGAGAGTGAAACTATGAAACAGTGGTTCTTACCTCCCATCCATAGGAACTTTCCTTGACCGTGGCCCCATGATGCAGTGTGTTGTGCAGACCGAACCTCTCACCAGCGGCGATGCGGGTCTTGGCCCATACGCCCAGGCCGGCACCAGGCACGGAGGACTCCCGCAGCTCCAGATCACTGGGAATGGGAATGTCGTCAGGAATGTAGACGGGCGCCTCGTAGGGCGAGCCCTCCTTGGGCGTGGTGAAGTCCTGGTCATTGCTGCTGCTGTTGCTGTTGTTGTGGAGGTGGTGGTGGTGGTGGTGGGTGGCGTAGATGTGGGGGTGTAGCAGGTGGTGGTGGTTGTTGTTTGGATGGGAAGGAGTCGGTGAGGGCAGGGGGGACATGTTCATGACGCCGTCCTCTGCATCGTCGTCTGGACTGTCAGCGCCACCTCCACTGCCGGCCGCTAAACCCGGGAGGTCAGCCTCTGTGTCGTACATGCTGTCCACTGGCTCACTGTCATCTGGTAAAGAGACATATGGAGATGACGGTTAATGCCGTACAGGAGGTGGAGGGAGAACACAGCATGCAATGTCTTTAGAGATCACACCAACAGGACACTATACTATATATCCAATGACTTCTTGACCCTAAATAAGAAAAAAAAAACACCAATGTCCAAACTTATAAACTGTCAGAAAACCACACTGTGCAATGAGAAAATGTAGGTGTTGTGAAAAAAAAACACCTAGCACCATGATGACGGCCTTCACCAACAAAATGCAGACTTGACAGATTTTCCACAGGCTGTGTGAGAGGGCAATCAGATGAAGAGAGGAAGCTTGGCAGCCTGGCTGGCTGGGAAATATTCTCAGTTCCATCACAGTCGCACAGTTTGTGAGCCAAGACTCATCTTACAAATAATGGTTCTGTCTATCGCTGACCTGGTTAGCCTCGTCACCTATTATTATTATCATGTCCACACACTGACAACATGATTGTGCCTGCGCTCCAGGATCCCACCACTCCAACACAAGTGAAAATGATGATGAGCACTGCAAGTGTGTGTGTGTGTGTGTGTGTGTGGACGCTGCATGTAATATTTGGCATTAAATTGCATCCCTTTTCTCTGTGTTATTAAGGAATTATCTTGAGGTTGAGGACAGTGAAGGTTTGTAAAATGTGCACATGGAAATCTGTCTCAGTCGTTGACATGTAAAGTCTGTGATGGGTGAGCACACAGTGTATGTTGAGGTGTTTTTCGCCAAGCAACAGTGCAAAACCTTTGTGGAATGAATATGAACTGGTCAAACTAGGACATAAATGAGAAATAATGAATGAGAAATCTGGTAATTTACACAGTTGTATTCACTGCTACTGATACATTTCAATCAGTAGTGAAGAACTGCATTAGCTCATCCAGCCTAGTCTTCATATACAGTCTGTGTGCCTCTTGGTTTTCTTCTCGGGACAGAGACTGGTGTCTTTAGTCAAAGCACCACTGCAGTTTTACTATTTAAAAGCAGAGACTGGCAATCAGCGGGCTAACTAGGCCCAAAATTGCAGCAGGAGTGGTTCCAATCAAGCTCTCTCCCTCTGTTAGCCGGCACACAGCCCGCTGCCAAACCTGCCATCGCATCCCAGGTTTCCGCTGGAGCTGCGACACGTTAAAATTTGCTTGTTAGTATGTGGCAGTTTATGAGTGCTCAATGAAAGTTTGTGGGTTGAATTTATTCCAATAACACTTTACCTAGGAGGTATCCTGTACATCACTAATCGCTTGAATTAAAGCAAAAAAAAAAAATTCTTACTGTGTATGCCTGGTAATGTGAGGTAGGGTTGGTGTGATTGATTGTAAATTGTAAATTTATAAGATTGAATGAGCTAATGAAGAAACCCAAGTAAGGAAAAGAGTCCTCATTGAATTTTGTACAAGAGCACATTCATCGCACAACGCATCAGTTTTTTGTTCTTTGATAAATATTTGGGTTTGGGCCCAGTGACAGATGTGGACTGTGAAAGCTGTTAAATTAACTGACATGTAAGTTTTAAATGTGAAATGTGAAACTATGAAAGCATGCGACAAGGGGTTTTCAGCGCCTGGCAAACCTGCAGTCTGTCCGAGCAGATCCGGGAAACTTATCATATAAAGCTGCAGCAGTAAAATCTAGCCTTTTATGACTGATTTTGCGTCATCCAGTGATTTTGACTGGAAAATAACCCATTTTTTTAATGATCACTGTTTCATAGGGGCTCAGACCAGGCGTGCAATTAAGCATTGGAACATGCGAGCAGCAGTAGCTTCCACTTTTCACAGATCAATTAAAGTTTTATAACTCGGCCCTATCTGCTGCTCCCTCTGCACAATCAAAAGTGTTTTGAGGCTGTTAAACACTTTTTTTTTTACACTTACTTTCTCTCTTCACTCCCCCACTCTCACTGGCACCTGACCCACTGAGAGCAATTTTGACAAGCAGAAAGACAGCCCTGGAAAATCTATTAAATACCATGTGGCTTTAAGAGCCTCTGTGCACAAAAATGCACAGATCACTACGTCAAATAATTGAGTAAGGACAAGGGGGAAAAAATCCTTAATTTTAATGAACAAAACATCTTTTGTAAGATACATGAGGCAGTAAAGCAAGGCAGAAATTGCCTGGCAGTGTGGTGTTAAATAAGTTCAACTCTCAGTCATTACTTTGCTAATTCATAAAAAAAAAGTTGCCTGGGGGGAGAAAAGTGGGAAATTTTTAGATTATTCACCATTAGAGACAAGCTCTCTCTGTCTTTCCTCCCTCTGTAACTCAAGCTGACCATGTTCGACCAGTCTTGAAAAAGGTTGCAGATGAGAAAAGTAAGCAGGAAAATAATGAAAGGGGCCAGAAAGAGGACGAAGAGGTGGAGGCGAAGAGTCTAAAAACTGACGACTGAGCTGCTTTTAAATAGCTGTATGTTAGCTCTGGGTCTCAACAGGCCCAGAAAGAGATGTTAGGTTCATCTCCCTGAAGACTTCTTAAAAAACACCCCGGCCAGATAGTGCCTTCCTCTCCCTGGCTCCTTATGTTGTTCTTTCTCTCTCTGTTCCTCTCGCCATCTCTTTCTCTTTTACGGGGAGCTATTTATCCTGATTACATCAGGGGTCAATCATTAATTCGCACCTTGGGGGTCCCGGTTCTGGCTGCGGCTACAATGGGCTGCTTGTTCAGTGGCTGTTATTCCAGTGGAAAACTACGCTGCTCAGCCTGTGAGCCGGGCCCAGGCCACATGAAGGCATCCCATTTATTTGATAAATTGTAAATGCGTGCCATAAACGGAGCTCTTTGCTTTGTAGCATGGCTTGCAATAACAAAGATTTTAGGGCACGTATGAACACAGATGCAGGCTATCACACAAACACACATCTGTTTGCAACTGCAGGAGCTGTTACCGTACTCTAAACACATGTGCAAGAGATCAGATGGTGTCGTAGGTAAAGATGATATCTCATAATTATTGCATGTCACAGTGAAATAACAAGATATGACATAGATATGACATTCATAGACAATGTCCCCTAAAGTACGCATTTGACAAATGTGAAAAATTAGCACATAAAGAAAAAGTCGAGCCATGACAGAAGAATCAATTAAATTTCCTTTCAAGAGTCAAGACTGAAAAACAGAAATTCTACAAAATATGAAATGCTGATAACATTGTAATCAGCGTTGCCATGGCAAAATAACTTGACACGGTGCTGAAAATCAGCGGTTTAATCGAAGGGCCTTACAAACAGGCAAATTGTTCTGTGGTTGTGTTTAATCAGCGCACTCTAGACTTAAACGCAGAGAGATAGAGATCTGGAGTCATTTTCTGCCGTCTGCCTGGGCGCGCACAAACACATGTGCCTTGTGGCATATAGACTTTGCTGTGTTGTCAGTGCAGTTTGAGTAGAAAAAAACAACACTGACTGCATGCAAGACTTCTGAGAAGGAGCCTATAAATACTGCATCAAATAAAGACCAACTAATTTCTTGCAGAATAAGCAGTTGTGCCTTCATTGAAAGAAATCAGGAATCTTTGTAAAATCTTTTTTTTTTTTTTTCCCCCATGTACAAAAGATGCAAATATTGGAAAACACTGCAGACCACAGACTGGGAAAAAATGCCAACAATAGCTTTAGTATCCAGAGCCAGGTGTATGGTAGACAGCAAGCAGCAAAAGTGGAGTCACGGCTATGGCTATGATAACAAAAAAAAAAGAGAAAAGAGTTGGAAATAGGACATGTTTGCCAGTGATGGCCATCATAAAGCACACACGTCCTACTTCTCTCCCTGCCTTTTCCCTCCAGCGCACACAAAGACTGTATCTCAGCCTGGCCGTAAATTGATCTGGTTCAATTCAAAAGGAAAGTCAGCCACTGATGAAAAGACAGTATCCAGGGAAAAGGCAAAACTATGCAAAAATCTGCACTGGCTCCAAATATGGGGAGAAAGGATCGTCTGGTTAAAGAAAAAAAAATCCTATGCAGGGGGAGAATGTGTGGACCATGACAGATATGAAAAATGGGTAGGTGGTTGAGCAATAAATGACCAAACATTTTGATGTGGGAGCTTTGTGCATACATGTATGCACATGTGCTTATAAATCTGTGAGGGGCAGCGCCAAATCTGCTGTTTGTGGCACTATATAGTGCCAATATGGTCCCACTTAGCTGCGTTATTGGGCCACAGAATGATATTGGTACCTGTTTTTCTGTAAGCAGGCCTTTGATGATTCTGTCTGCACACAAAAGAGCTTAAACACCCTGCACTTTGAAACAGGGGGAGCAGAGGAGAGAGGCAGCTGTAAAACTCAAACAAGTGCAAATTAAAGGTAGAGCGAGCGAGATTGAGAGATGAAAAACTGTACGGCGGTGCGCTTTTTACACGGCGGTGGCATTCGGGGTACGGTACGCTCAGCTGCCAGAGGAGGGTGTCCGGGGGAGAAAGCGTGTGTTCGGTGCGCGCGTTTGTGTGTGTGGCAGCAGTGAGGAAGTAATGAGTGAGCAATGAGGGCACAGTCAGCTACAATACTAGCAATCCTCTCCAAGTGAGAACGCCACACTGTTTCCCCTTGTAAAAACACCAGGGAACATTTCCAAGCAACACTTAAAATTACAACATGGCTTCTTCAGAGCAGGGAAAGAAGCATCACGGTGCCAGGAAGAAAAAAAAGAGGAAGAAACAGAAAATGCAACATCTGAAGGCTCTTATATATCTAAATCAAATATCATGTTTACGATGATGCACATGTCCTGCTGCTCTACATGACAACACAACTATAACATGCTTCAATAACCGAGATTATTTATGCTTCTTTGAGTCACAGTTTATTTATTATGTCCCAGAGACAATGCATAGGAAAAGCAAGTCTTTTTATTGTATGACCAAAAATAAAAACAAAGCTCAACCACCAGTGTCATCTATTTTCTATACACATACACGGTTGATACAAGTGTGAACACACACATATAATACACACCAAGTGTAACGTGTTGGTATTTGTATGTGTGTGTGTGTGTGTGTGTGTGTGTGTGTGTGTGTGTGTCTTTGACCAGTTGTCGGTGGATATCTGTCTTTAACACCTGATGGGGGAGCTGTCTCTTGCCTGCTCTGCTCTGTTCTCTCTATGCTCGCTTCGCCTCAGAGCAAAACAAACATGGAGGTCTGTTGTCATCAGGGCGCTGCTACGTTTTACACAAGAAAATACAATAAAACGTGGTGGAGTTGTGGCTGAGAAGAGGGAGTCACCGCAGATTTTGCAGCATTAGTGGGAGGCGAAAAAAGTTACTATTGTTGGTTCACAATGTTTCCCGGTCAAGTCAGTCTCACTCAATTATCCCTTGCTACACACACATATTTACAGATTGATCAGTCAGTAACATTTCCACACAAAAAAAAAGACCAACACAACTTTATGTAACTTGGTGACTGCAGCTCAAAACAGAATAGACTGTAGCTTTAGTCAGTTTGTGAGTGAGTGTGATGTGAGTGCACACTTTTGTGTTTGTGTGTAGTGCCAATACAACACGGCTGATGTATTGATGTGTTATTTGTGCTGAACAGCCTTCAGGCCTCCAATAGCACATGTGTATTTGTGTAGTGTGTGTGTGTGTGTGTGTGTGTGTGTGTGTGTGTGTGTGTTTGAGAGAAAGATCAAGCCTCCAGGCAAATAGAAGACAGCAGGCAACCTCCTGCAGCTGAGAGCAGTGTGTGTGTGTGTGTGTGTGTGTGTGTGTGTGTGTGTGTGTGTGTGTGTGTGTGTGTGTGTGGTGGCCCTGTGGTCCCAGGGGCTTCGGGGCCCAGGCTGCTGCAGACATTTATTAACAGGGCAGATTAATAGCACTAGGAGAAAACATGTTCACAAACATGATAAATATTAATAATAATCAATACTGAGTTACATTTGCCAAATTGAGTTGCAAACAACCCCCAGGGGAGAGGGGAGGGGAGAAGGCGGGGGGGGGGGGGGGGGGGGGGGGGGGGGGGGGGCTCAGGAGGATGCAACAAGAAAGGAGCTTGCAGGAAACAGGAAGAAGAGAGGGAGCGTAAGCATCGGCAAGGAGAAATGATAAAATAGATGAAGAGGGGAATCACATGATCACAATCACAATCTGTTCACGTACTAAACAAATCTCAGCGTTCATGTAATCCATGGCTTGCTTACTATACTTTAGATGCTACAGGAGCTAATGCGAGTCGTGCTCCTCACTGCTGAGTGACATGAATAAACAACCTAAACATTTATATGCCTCCCTTTGTTTGTGAGTATGGGGAGCAGTCAGACAAGTGACACCTTCAGGCCATGAAAGCAGTCAGAGTACATTCACCCAAACAAGGTGGTGTAGTGAAGTTTGAATGTCCACCACTATAGTCAAATCTTCTCTACCATGTAAAACATTTCATAAATCAACTTTATTGTGTCTGTCCTCTTTGAATAGGCTTAGTTTTTTTTAAAGGATCAGATGGAGGAAGAAATCACATCTTGTCAGTGGGAGGGGCAGTGGGAATTAGGTGTCAATATCCAGAGAATTGATGGAAATCAATAAAAATCTGTTAACCATTATTTAATTTTAAGACAGTTTTTTGACAACCTCAGTTCCAAGGAAGGGTGGGTATAGTTACAATAAATGAAATGTCAAAGAAAGAGTGGAAAATCCAGTTGAAATATTCACACTATATGAGGTGAGACGACAGCATGCAGAGAACACCTTCCAATATGCAGCAGCACACTATTGCGCTCCTAGGTGTCTTTTTCTTTTTCTCTCTTCATTTGAGCGTGTGTGTGTGTGTGTGTGTGTGTGTGTGTGTGTGTGTGTGTGTGTGTGTGAGTGAGTCCATGTCCCCATACCCACTTTTGAAGCAGCTTCATTTACTGAGCCACTCAGGAGGCCAAGCAGCCAGTTAAGGGAGCACCAAGGCAGACAGCGTGCAGAACAAACCCATCCATTCTTATTAGCGAGGGAGGAGAGAGGTTGATCTTGTGCACGTCATATGCGTATGGGTGACACCTTTTGTTTTAATGTTAGAGGGAGGTAATGTTTCTTTTTTTTTCTTTTTTTATAGTAATATCTGAACTCTGAAATGATTTTGATCAACTTCCTGTCATATCCATCCATACATACCTTAAGTCTTCTCCATGATAAAAACATCAAATATATTAACAGCTCTACAGCTCTGAGATGTGCAACATATAATATGAATGCAAAATGAACTCTTTTGTATGTGTATTATTTTATGTATTTGTACACTTATCTGTGATCTTGTAAAGGCAACAGTCCCCTGCAACATTTGCAGGCTGCATTCATCTTTTCTTAAACTTTCTTTTTTGCTCTTTGGAGTTTCTGTGCAAAAGATGGTGACAGTTTTACCTCAATTATCACCTCAATTGTCCACATAAACTAAGGCAATTAAGAGCCACAGTCAAATGAGGATCTGCAAAGCTAAAGCAGACATGCCTGGCAGATTGTAACACAATTTATCTCAGAATAATGGAAATCAGTTATTATCATTATCAGTTATACTATATTATATGTGATTAGGAGTTACATCGAACAGAATAAAAAATATTTGTTTTGTCTTATAAATGTTCACTACACATCCAAGTGAGTATGTTTTTCTGACCACCGTGTACAGTGGCTGCACTAACATTGTGTAAAGAGGAGTGCTGTTGTGAATGTGGAGGGGTTTAGTTGTGAGGTGATGATATTCACCTCTGCCACAGGAAGCGGCCTAACTCATACATCAGTCTATTACTCTCCAGCCTCTCTCCGCTCTGCTCCTCTCTTCTTCTCACCCGCTCCCTCCAGTCATTAGCCAGTGAATTAACGACAATCCAGCATGCTATTAATCACCCTGACAAAACTGTTAGCATTGCCTGGCTAGGCTGGAGTGAGACTGTGGAGGAGGAGGAGGAGGAGGAGGAGGAGGAGAGGAACGGTGGTGGTGGAGTAAGATGGTGTGACAGGGAGTATGAGGTGGGTCACGGGAGACTAGTGAGTGTGTGCAATATGAGAGGAGAAGAGAGACAGGATGGAAATGTAGCAATATAAAGAGAATGCAGCCGTGTAGAAGTTTAGAGAAGAGAAAAGCTGAGTGAGAGAAAGAGAGAAAAAGAAGAAATATGTCTGGGTCAGGTCTGCACATTTTCAAAATGAGAATTTAAAAAAAGTAATTCAGTTAATGTTCTTGAAATAAGTTACTGACAATCAAATACACACGTGTTTAATTAGGATATTCTGTAAAATAAAAGACTAGATTGTTTAGCCATTGTTGGTGAGTGTATGCTGCACACTTTTTAATGATAGATGAATAATATAATATAAATCTGTGTTAAAAAGGATTGCTCAAAATTTCAATTTCAATGATCTCAATAGATCTTAAATAACCAGACAGAGGCAGCAAAAGGAAAATACCCTTTTTCCACAATTAGGGTAAAAGAGATAAAAAGGCAAGTTTGCTGTTAACCTCAACTAGGTGCTGACTTTTCCTCCCATAAGCCCATATCAGACTCACTCCACCTCTCTCTCTCTCCCTCCCAGAGTCAGACCACCTGCTGGGAGGCCTGAGCATGGACGTCAGGTGGGTCGCGGCCGTCACACAGTCCCATGTCATCAGGCTGTCACAGTGAATGGAGCTGACATGGGAGATATGCTAATCCACTTAGCTTCAAACTCAGCCAGGAGGCCGGTGCGCAGCGCTGCCTCAGCTCCCAACGAGCAGAACACACACACACACACACACACACCAGAATACACTGCCACACACACACACCTAAAGTAGACGCATGGAGGAATGTAACACTGAACTTTCAAGAATACCGACTGTACGTATATCAGATTAGATCAAGTGAAGTCTAAATGATTCCTGTGTGGATATTAAGCTATGAGATCTATCAGATATTATTCAAGAGGAATAAGCTGTGCAGAGGTGGACACATTAACATGTAAGTCATTAAATATTGACTTTGTGATTATTTTAATTCACAGTTTTTGTTCAGGTTTTGTCAGAGGGGAGTTGTCTCCACCATGTGATTCTAACAGAATAGAACACATAATATGACAAAGATTCATCAAATGTCAGAAAAATTGATAACCATTTAGCATCACTCAGTTTTATTCTTTTTGTGACACTTCACATTCAATCTAGTGTCAATGAACCTGAAGTGTGCCATCAGAGAAATGACACAATATTTGATAATTAATTACTAATTCATTACTTGTCTAATTTTTTATCTATCTGTTTACATGTTCACATATGAGTAGGTCCAATTGTTATCTAACCGAACAACTTGGCAAACAGAAACAATTTAAAGATGAGAATCTTTATTTTAGGAGATCTACTTACACCAGAAAAAGAGTTACAACCATATAGTGTGTTCTGAGTTGCAGACATATACTGTACACACACACACACACACACACACACACACACACACACACACACACACACACACACACACACACACACTGCACCGAAGTGATCAAAGTCAGCCAACGAGCAGCAAGGTGTCAGAGTTCAAAACTATTGCGCCACTCAGCCAGATGATATCTCAAACCGATCCATCGTATTTACCGACCATGACTTCCCCTATTAGGAGTTGTGCCGGTGCTATTACTAATCTGTTCACTATCCCACAAAAACAGGAAGGAAGAGAGGGAAACAGATGGGAAGGCAGGAGAATGGCGAGCGAGGGACACAATGCTTACTGCTCCCTTCCTCCTCCTCATTCTCTCTCCCTGCGTCTCCCCTCTCTGCTCTGCTCGCTCTCTGGCCCGTCCGCGGAGCGAGACTCACAATCAGTCTGACAATACTGTATACAAGTGGTGCTGAACAATGGAGGCCAACCACAAAGAATTCTGGGAACAGGGGCACAGCCTTCTTCTCCTTCGGGTGGCTCCTGCATGCCGGACCCATCGATACACATCGGCCTGCTGAGACTGACCGGTGCCAGAGAGAGAGAGAGAGAATAGAGATACAAGGGAGCTAAGAGAGGCCTGACATGACTTTCTGTGTGTGTATGCATGTGTGTGAAAAAGGCAATAATCAAACGGTTTCCTGTTTCTTAAAAATTAAATACATATACAAACATACACACAATTACAATCACACCCACACACAGGTTCAGAGTCACTTCTTCCCTTAATTAGGCCACTTAATTAACACCAAAAGAATCACAGAGTGAACTGGGAATAAAAATGAGGGGTGTGTGTGTGTGTGTGTGTGTGTGTGTGTGTGTGTGTGTGTGTGTGTGTGTGTGTGTGTGTGTGTGTGTGTGTGTGTGTGGGGTTGGGCAACACACTGCAAATCCTGCAACAATAACTGCGAAAGTATTTCTTACTGGATAAATAATGATAAAACAAGAGGAGAGACAGAAAGATGTTGGTACTGAAGAGCCATGGGGAGAGAGAGAGAGAGAGAGAGAGAGAGAGAGAGAGAGAGCAGGCAATTTTGTCTCTCTCCTCTTTAAGTGTACAGGGTGTGGGGTGAACGCAGCCCATTTGGAAATAATTGGCTGGTAATTAGGCGGGGGTCGACAGGTCGATTTGGGAACAAATGGCTGTCTTTAGCTCAGGTGGCCCTCCACACGAGATAATGGGACCTTTACCTCCCCTCCCTCCCTCTCCACTTCCATGTCCTCCTCTTCTCTCCCTGCCTCTCCTCCTCTATCCTCTCCCCCCCCTTTCCCTTTCTTGCGCTTCCATACGAACATGTGTATCCTGACACTGATGTAAACACCTGAACATAATGCAAATAAAAAACCCTCTTCTAGCGCGAACGCAACAAACTCTGATTTTGTAGTGAATGCCGTATTCACATCGATAATGTCGGAGCTTTTAGGGGAGAGTCAGAGGTGGGAGGGATGGGAGAAAAAACCAGTTGATCAGTGGTTGACTCAAAGAATAGACCATTCCCTGAGTTCATGTTGACAGACGACCCCCCCTTGCTTTGCATGCATTTGCCTTTAGTTTACTTTACTGAAAAGGTAACAATGACGCCCACGTTGACAGTAGTTTTGATTGGGCTTTGCTAGATGCTCTGGAAGTTTCAGTTCTGTTTGCACTGAAAAAATTAACATTTCTCCCTGTTTTTTGTTTTGTATCCTAATAAGATTAACAAATAAATAGACAAATATTGTAAAATTCGATCTGATAAAGACTCAAAGACTAAGACTTTACCAAAAAACTTTCAGCAGCAGTTGTGTTTATCAATAGAAATCTATTGATCAAAGTTCATGTTTAATATGTTCAACCTTTAAAATTAGAAACTGAGACCATTCTATAATAAAAGCATCCAATCCTGCACTGGCCAACAATGAACCAGAAGTGCGCAAGTTAACACACACGCCTTTGTTTTATTTTACTTTTTTTCAATCACAGAAAACATGCTGAGGACAGAGACCTACAACAGAGGCAAGTCAACAAGTCCGCTCCAACCTGACTGAACATAGGTTTTTCTTTACCGCAACCATCTGGCTACCCTGTGGTGCCAGGCATGTCGCTATGGTTACAATAATAAAGACATGGTTAAGTTAATGGAGTGATCAGTGTTTGGTTACAATTTGGCAAAAAAGAATAGTATGGTATATGCAGAGTGTGCTGTTAACTACTGTACAAAAAACAATAGTCTCCTTTCAGTCCACCCTCCTCCTGCTGCAGACTTTGTCAAACCACATCACGAGAGACTTTCCTGACTGGCAGCATCACAGCTCGGTGTGTCAGGTGCTCTGGAGAGGGAGGTTAGACCAGCACATAGCAGCAGCACTGAGCTGTTCAGACATCCAGCACCTCTACCAACTATTTCATTAGACCTACTGGTAATGGTGTTTCATGTCTTGACTCTAACAGCAAAATTAATTACCGTGGGTTGTAATAAGCTGCTTGTTGGTGTTTTTTTTTAAAGGGACTGTCATCTGGTTGTCATCATTTATTTTTGTATCATTCTTGATCTCATCTGTTGAGTATCTTTGCTGTTTCCTACTGTATGTCTATTTATATGCAAGTACAGAGTAATGTGAAACCTGATTCAAAGTCTTTGTAGCTATGTGTTCACGTTCTTGGCCAAAAGTGTAGACTCTGATTATAACAAGAGGGCAAAGTAAGAATAAATGACAGTAAGTGCAGTTAACATAAAAACCAAACAGAGAAATTAAGAATTGAAATGCCTCCACAGTAGGGCTCCCTAACTCTCTCTCTCTCTCTCTCTCTCTCTTTCTATTCCTTGTCTCTCCCTCTCCCTCTCCCATCCTCCCATTCAACAGCGCCGGGGTCTTGTTTGGCTTCCTGCTGTTTGTGTCCAGACAAGGCCTTGATTTGAATACTGATTCCCCATTGATAGGCCTGCACTTCCGATCTAATTAACTTGTTTTGTCTTTGGCTAAATAGAAACGTCCGAGGGAGGGTGAGAGAGAGAGAGAGAGAGAGAGAGAGAGAGAGAGAGAGAGAGAGAGAGAGAGAGAGAGAGAGAGAGAGAGAGAGAGAGAGAGAGAGAGAGAGAGAGGAGCTACACCAAACAGACGCGCCGTAAATAACAACAAGTAAATACACACAGGATGGAGGTTAAGGAAGGACATGTTTAAAAAAAAAAAAAAAAAACACCTCATTGTGTGCACATCAAAAGGAATCGCAATCGCTGAAAGGACACACATTCATCATAAAATAAAACAAGAGAAAATGATTTGAATTCAAAGCGTGATTTGCAGTCAGGATGTAGGTGCACATTGAGTGAGCTGAGTGGTGACTGGAGCAATAAAAACTGACTTAGTGCTCACTACAAACTTCTTCTAAAACTGTGATTAAATACAGTAAATGTCAACTTCTTTGAAAACATGACTATCAAGCTGAATTGCAGCTGTGTGGCAATTTTGGACTCGTGAGACCTCAGAGTTGGGAAAGAAATCAAGGAGAATTTTCTTTTAGAATCAGTTTATCCAAGACAGATTTCACTGACTTATTGGCCAAAATTTCAACACACAACAAATCAGCATACCCTTTGATTTAATGAGTCAGACACATACAGTACATTTCTACTTGCACTACAGGTTTTTATAATTTAGCTTTGTCTCATTCATAGCTAAATGTTATGTCTGGATCACATTCAACAGTGCTACATCATGAGCTGCAGACAACAACGAGGAAAATGCTTGTTCATGTGCTTTTTACTGTGTACTGTCCACCACTTTCCCCTGTGTGTGTCTGTTTGTGTAGCGTATGCAGTTCTTGCAGCCACTTAGCCTCAGTTAATGCATAGAAGGAAGCATTGGCAAAAAGAGCAGCAGAGGACAACATAGAAGTGAGCACATACGTTGAGGAGGAGACAGCTCTCCAGGCCGGGCCGTCAGTGTGTTCTGAGGGAACGATAACGACAACAAGAGACTCCACTGACAAGAAAAGGCAGGAAGGCGGAGGGGTGGGGGTCAGATAATGACATATGACCTAAAATAAACTGCATAAACAAAAGAAAGAGAGGCTGAGATGGGCTGAAAAGGAAGAGGAGGAGGGGGGGTTGGGGGGGTGCGGAGGGAGGATCAAAGGGGATGTCCGCCGCTGATACAGCACCTCAGATAATGTGTGGCGCAATTAGCGCGCTGTGACGATTTCCATTAGGGCTAATCAAATATTTATACTGCCTCCTGAGCATGTCACAATGCTGCCCTGGCCCTTCATATCAATGTGACAAATGCCTAATGAAAGAGCAGGTGCAGAGACAGTGAGAGGAGGTGGAAAGAGAGAGAGAGAGAGAGAGAGAGAGAGAGAGAGAGAGAGAGAGAGAGAGAGAGAGAGAGAGAGATAGGAAGGGAGAGAAAGAAAAAGAAACAGGGAAGGTGGAGAGGTGTTTGGAGCAGAGTTTGCTCCATCTCCCTCTCTCTCTCTCTCTCTCTTTCACATTTGGTTTGCAAATGGCTAGGCCTCTGTCATCAATTACAAGGCTGGTCTGGTGGCAATGAGCGGCTCGGTGTGTATGTGTGTGATGAAACAAGGACGAGGCAGCGCTGATGCTGCCTCACCTAGAGCCATTAATCAAACTGAGGCAGCTGCAGAACCAGTCCAAATTGGGCTCATCAGTCTGGGCATAAGCAGGAATCAAGGTGCAAGGACGCGGAGAGGGAGAGAGAGACGGAGAGGAGAATAAGGATAGAAATGGTTTCACTTGTATTCTCCTCTTTAATGGCGTATTTTTGTTCTCCTATGATAATTAGGATCGGTTTCATCCTGGGAGGAGAAGATGTGGCGAATGTGACTGAACTGAGGTTTAATTTATGTCTGTGCACATAGGAAATTATGCTGTAGCATATCAGATATGTTAGCGCCATTGTAAGTCCTGCTGCTGTGTTCAAAAGGGGGAAAGTGGGATAACAATGTTATCTCATGACATGACATGACTTTTCAAACTCTGAACTGCTCGTTTAATGTGATTTGAGCCAATCCCGCTCTGTGGTATTATTCTACCCCCACTCCATAGCCAAGTGCAGACAATTTATCTTAACATTTACACAGGCTACTTTCCTGTGTTTTTAAATATTATGAGATCCTAAGTTTAGTTTTCACACTGAGTGGTTTTCTGGATGGGACTTCAGTGTTGGCTTTTCACGTTCACATTCTCCGCAAAAGGTGTGTGCTACATTTTTTTCTGTTTAGAGGGAGAAATGAGACACATTAACCACTGCTGGTCAGTGACACAATCAACTTGAGGGTTAGGGGTAACAAGATGGGCGGCCCTCAAGAGGTCAGAGGTCAAGTCCTGGCCTGACAGACAGATGGGGGAGAGCGGTCAGGACTTGAAGGATGAGGAGGGAATGAAGGATGGACCTGGTTGGGTGCAGTGACAGTCAGGGATATGGATGACCCTCTTCACCAGTTTGACAGAGCAAGGGTCCCATGTTAACAAGCTGGGGTATATTTTTTTTTCCCATTTCAGTGGTGTTTGAGACACCTGTGTATCACCAAGCTGGTTAACAACACAGTCAAACACAAAGGAAGGGACAAAAGAGAAGGAAAACAGCCAAATTAAAAGTTCTTCTTACTTAAAATAGAAAAAAATTCCCACAAGTAAGACACCCAGAGAGACCAATAGCGCACAATAAAAAACAAAAAAAAAACTGATTTAAGGGTATATTCACTGTGGAAATGCATGTAGCACACTTAACAAAACACCACTAAAATGCTGGAGCTCTTTGTTTATTTGTTTTAAACTCCAACTGTATGTGCAAATGGAAAACGGGCAATATTATTATCTGCAAAGGCAAATAAGTAAAGACAAAACAAACTTAGCCTATAAAAACATCTGCAAATACTGAAAGTAAATCTACAGAAGATAAAGAAAATAAAAGAATATTTTACATTTCTTAAATGAAGCAAGCAGAAAATGAATAAAAGACTGGGTCAACAAAACTGCCCTGCAGCTCTAAACATTGTTTCTTCAGTATGAGGCCACTGGGCAAGTATAGCCATGAGACAGACCTCTTCTTCTAACCTACATAGCTCAGGATAACAGAAAATGTCAGGATAAGATGCTACAGCGGCTAATCTCCGACACAAGTGATAACATTCAGTGGGTGAAACCATGACAGATGACTATTGATCTCCTAGTTGTTGAAGGAGGATAAAATAGATAACTAGAGCACTTTATTGGTATTGATTGAAGAGTCAAAGAGGTGGAAATAACTTCCGTCTAAAGGAACAAAGCGTAATACACGCGGTTTATGTTCGGTGAAGGAAAAGTGTTAGATATGTGACAATCGTAAATGTTAGCAATTTGTCACGGGAGAAAACTGCATGTAACCTGTGTGTGAATTAAGCGTCACATGTGTAAAGTTTGTGACAGACAAAAACACATTTGGTTTTATCCCAAGTTGTGTCCATCTAAATGCGAGATGGTCGACTCGCCACTCTCAACAAACACCGCCACAAGATAAAAACGACAGCAACTCAACACAACCTCCAAATTCAAACACGACAACGCACCGACCCTGGTCTTGCACAGCGCTACGCTTCAAACATACGTCTTCAACACTCACACGTGTGCTCATAACTCACCAAAAGCCGACATATTATCTCATAAGTCTTCTCGCCACAGCGTCGTCGTACTATAAGTTCCCGGCTACCCATAAACTCTGGTTACCAATTAACCATGTGTCAATGTATGTGTGTGTGTGTGTATATGTGTGTGTGTCTGTGACAGAGATACAAGGGGAGCGCAGGGGGTGTCTGGCAGGCCTATCTGCGGCGCTGCGATGCGCTAACGTGAAAGAATGCCAGTGTCAATGTGACAGAGATACGGGAAGTGCATGGGGCCGATGGGCAGGGTGAAGGTCGATGTTGAGGTCAAGTCCTAAAGTGGTGGACACTCCAGCCACTGACACATGTTTGGGGAGTAGCTGAGAATCCCCACATTGTGATGCGTCTTGAAAAGTACTTGTTTAAGCTAAATCTATTACTATTCAGCCCTGAAGTAAAAGTGCTTTTGTTTAAACTGTGTGACTTGACTTCTGCCACTGGTGAACGTGAGGGCAGCGCCTCCAGGTGAAGTAACAACACTGTCTCATATTTATTGGATCCTTTTCAACACCGTCTCCCACCTTGCCTCTCTCTGCCACTGATCCGTCACACTGTCTCTTCACTAATCTGAACCTGATAAAGTATCTGCTCCCTCCACCACCACCAACCCTCAACCCTGCGAGTCATGTTGACACCCAGTTCTTTAAGCCACAAGTCAGGTATCAAGTCACTTAGGAGAAAACTGGGCCAAAAGTGAAAATGCCAAAAGTCCAAGGTGTCGCTTATTGATTTATTTTGACTTGGGTTCTAAATACCAAAAGGTTTTCAATTCAGTTGTCAAAAACAAGCATCAAATATATGACAATTATTGTACCAGAAATTTCTAAAACAGTTAGTCAACTTCTAAGAAATGAACTGACACAGTTTAATGTGGAAATCTGCCAGGCATTGTCTTGTTTACTTTTAACTGTTCCGGGTCCAACATGAGACTTGAATGCTCCCGAGCCTCACAAGTCTCCCAACAGTCAAGTTCACGTCACAGGTCCTGATTTTTTACGACTGGAGTCTATTTCGAGTCCAGGAGTGTGAAGACCAGGAGGAGAGGGGTGGGCGAGCGGGACACTGGAGCTGGAACAGACCTTCATTCCTCATGGAGGGATGATACTGGCCAGGACGGAGTGATGTGGTGGTGGTGGTGGTGGGAGGAGGGAGGTGGGAGGGGTGGGGGTGGCAGAGGGTGGGCACAAAGCGGGGGAACGAGGGTGGGGGACGGAGGGGTCATTAGCACTAAATCTGTTCCATATGACACACACTCACATGGCCCCTGTCTGGACTCTCTCTGTCTGTCTGACTGTCTCCCCACCTCACCCTCTCTCTCTCTCTCTCTCTTTGGACTGGCGATGAGGGGGAGAGGGGGAGGTGGGGGGGGGTGGGGGGGGGGTGTTTCTCAGCCACAACAGGAGCTCTGTGATGACAGGGGCCAGGCCATGTCACACACCAGGGACTCTGGCGGTTCTCCTTATCGCACAGAGAGGGCTTCATTAAATACCCCTCTTCCTTCCCTCCCTATCTCTCTTTGTCTCTGCAGGCCGACAGAGACAACACACACTGCCGCTGAGAACACACACACACACTCACTGCGGGTCCAGAACACATCCAGTGTGGCTGCACAGAGACACACAGACATGTCTATGCATAGGCAGTCCATGAGCAGTGATTTAAAAAGAAAATCCACATATATAAATCAACTAAAAACGTTTCAATCCAAAGAGCAGCCTCGTAGCTCACTGTTCTGGGTTCAGTAGTTTACATTGGAAGGTGCTGTTTTTATGTTTCAGTGCTGAACCTCAGCTGCATACCTTTCACCTTCACTGGTGAGAGTCGGCCTCGTGGGTGGCCACTCTGTTCATCCCTTTCACTCTCCTTGTGACATTAAATGTCCATTAAAATCCATGCTACTGGATATTTTCTTAAAATGGACCTTGAAATTGAGAGACATTTTTTCTCTGCCAAAAGTTACAAATAAACTACCATTATCTTTTCTTTTTTCCCCCCTATGTAACCTTGTGAGAAAATCCACCTGTGCTCATGGTCTTATTTTATTACATTAATATGATTCTGTTTAGTCTTTATATTCGAGGCCTTAGAAGCATGCGAGACTCAACATCATCGTTGTGTCTTATATTCTTGGATAAAGTAGCTTTCACACAGTAACATAAGCAGTTTACATCAGGCTTAGATCTGTGATGCAAACAAATATGGATTCTAAATGATGATTTTTCTTATTTTTCACAGAGGTGTCACAACATTGGCTAAATAAATGTTACTATTTTCCCATTTTTATCACTATCCCTTGTTTTTCTTACCTATGTGTGTAGAGTTTGAGTCAAGGAAAACCATAATATGATTGCTAATTCCTAGCTTGATTGTTGTGCAGCCACCACATGAGTGCGCACACACACACACACACACACAGGCCTGGATCAGTTCTGTCCCCTTGTCCTGCACGCCACAGCCCTGATGACTCTCCACCATCAAACACACACACACACACACACACACACACACACACAGTCCTCCATGCCTCTGCCTGTGAAACAAAAGCAGGCCTTGTCTGACCAGGTCCAGCACTTGTACAAGAGGCTTAGGGACATTTTTCTCATTTTTGAACAGCTAATATCTTGCAAAAGTTGTCTAATCTCTTTGCGTTTAAGTTGAGATTTGTACGGCCCCACCCCGCGGCCCCCCCACCTCCTCCACATGCCTGCCACCTTCCCCTGCTAGGCCCTGACGCATGGTGCTTAACCAGGCCACTTTAATTAGGTGAGGTGTGTGTGTAAGTGTGTGTGTGTGTGTGTGTGTGTGTGTGTGTGTGTGTGTGTGTGTGTGTGTGTGTGTGTGTGTGTGTGTGTGTGTGTGTGTGTGTGTGTGTGTGTGTGTGTGTGTGTGTGTGTGTGTGTGTGTGTGTGTGTGTGTGAGCATTGGGGCCCCCGTGGATGTACAAGCTGATATAATGAAACACAGCAGGTGATGAAAAGATCATGGCCGCTTTGAAATCAACCAACTCAATTTGTATAGAGACTCGACGAACATGAACGAGCTCCAGGACAAAAACAATTCCCTATAAGTGATTATGTGTTGCCTCTATGTCTTCTTTATTAAACCTTTCCTGAAAATCTTAAACTTGATTTATGTTAATCTCACAAAAGTATACCATATGTTCTTATTATGAGTGTCTTTTTAATTGCTTTACTGATTTCTGTCAGTTTCTCACAAACACTGCACTCCAATATAACGCAACATACACAGCATCCCCATTAACATGCTGTGGATCAAAACTCTAACTAAAGGTGAGGAAGAGGAGGACGGTTGTGCCAGTTTAGTCTCCTACAGCATGAAAGAGAGCACAGACACTAAAGCCAGACAATGCAGTGGGAGCTGCAGCGCAACTACAAACTAATTCTCTCAGTGAGCGGAATAAAGGCTACCAGGGTTACAGGAAGTACAACCAAGTTGGAGAGTGACGAAAAGAAACAGAAAGGAAGAAAGAAAATGAGAAAGAAAGCGAAGAAGAAGGGAGAAGCGGGGCTGCCTTTGAGACCCCAGAGACGGACGGGCTGTTTTCCGACAGTTTGCCATGCCAGCTCCCGAGCGTGCTGACGGCCGTGATTTCTACCAGGCTTTAAAAGAGGGTCATTTTCTGGGCCCTGCTTCTTTCTGTCCGTCTGCCTTACTATCTATCTTCCTCTATTTGTCATTCTTAATGCCATTCTGTCTGCTGTGCTATCTCACTGTCTGTATGTGCACAAGATTGCTTGTGTGTATCTATCTATATCCGTGCCAGTGCTGGGATAGAAAAGGCATTCTTATAAATGCTGCAAAAGTGTTTTTCCCTGGCGTGCGTGCATGTGCGTGTGCAGCCAGTGTGAGCCATGTTCTGGGTGTTGGGGTACTGCTCTCTACAGAAGGCAGCTGATTAGAAACAGTAGGTGAGCTTTGCTGACGATTCCCAGCCAATGTACAAAAAGAGGCAGACGGAGATGGGAAGAAATAATGAAGACAGAGAATAAAAGAATGACAGAGTAAAAATGGCAGGGATACACAGACATCACAGCCAGATGAGAATGAGATAAGTTTCTCTCTCTCCAGGCTCCTCGGAGCGATTTCTCCTGCAGCTTTTGATCCGAGGCCTTATATGGCTTCATTTCTCAAAACAACCTGGCCTCATACACACACACACACACAAACACATGAACATAGACACAGACACAGACACGAGTCCGCTTGCATTACATATGTGTAAGCAAACAACCATACATACTGTATATAGAACTGCAGGACTGGTTGTCATGACAAAACTGACCCCATGTGACCTGGATCCCTCACAACAACCCAACATGCAACATCCCTGATGGACACTGAAGAAACTAATCAACTTCTTAGTAAGAGGACTGACAGAAGTTTGACCTTTATACTTCACCTCTTAAACATGTGTGCTCAAGTATTACGCCGCATCCTTAATTAGGCTGCATTAAATCAAATACACATGGGAGAGGACTGAGCTAACTACTTGTTTTCTCCTCTTTACCAAAAAATTACATATTCTTCTGTAATATCCCAGAGAAGCAGGAAGGTTGCTGATGTGGAGTCCTTTCCAGCTGAGGGTCTGATCTAAACCGACTCCAGAGCAGCACTTACACTCTCAAGAGCTTAACTTCCATCCTTATTACTGGAGTCAAGCACTGTAGCTGGCAGCCATTCCCCGCTTCTTAGACAGCTGCTGAAACACTGGAACTTAAATCACAAAAACTTGTATATTCAGGGAATAACGCTAATATCTGACCTCTTTATTACCTCCGCCTGTCACATATCTCCTCCGCCTTTCCCCTGTGACAGAAATTAACTATTCTCTGAGCTCTGACTCCTCTCTTCATCATAAAAATACCAATTTTTCCCTCAGCTTGGGAAGTTGGCAGACTGCTCCAGTAGACATTCTCTTCCTGTTGCTTCATGTTTTTGGATGGGGGCAGTGTGTACCCTTGACTCACTGCCTTAGTGATTCTAAATAAAAAGTGTTTGGGCTATTTTGGTGACTGATATGTTTTCGCCCCCTCTTTAGCTCGGTCACACAGGTCTAGGGTCAACAATAAAAAAGGGAAGCGGGAGATAAATGAGGAGGGAAGCTGGGTAAGGAATGGGCGATTCCTCAAATGAGCACATATCCTTTCTCATAAAGAGCTCAACGTGTGCGCATGTGCTCGTGTGCATCTGCATGTCTCAGCAGGGCACTTGTATTCAGGGGTTGCAGGGCCTCTTATCTTCAGCTGCTCTGATTAGAGCCATAATTAAAAGCTGTGTTAACTGGTGTTGAGGCCAATAGTGGCCACCCAGTTCATTAAGGACCTCTATACAATTCTCTTTTTGCATTCCAGTGAATAGCCAAAGAGCCAGCATTATTAATTTGCTGTACCCGGGGGACAAGTCAAGTGTGAAGGAGAGAGACTGTGATCGGAACAGAGCCAAACAAAGGAGAGTGAGAGAGAGCTCTTTCTATATTGATCAAGTTGATCCCTACTTGATCAATGTTTAAAGGCGAAGGGTTCACAGTGATAGATTACAGCAGACTGATGAAAGATCAGAACAGAGGTGAGAAGTTCATTCGTGGCATGTATCAATAGTTACACTGCAGGAAATTTGAAGGCTCAACAGCAGTCCATTAAACTCTGATGCAGAGAACCCTGTTCTTAACTTCACAACTTTTACTACAATATTTTAGAGGATAGTTTGGCCACACGTGAGAAATCACCTATCCTCTACTATTGTTCTCCTGTCATCCATGTTTATGTTCCTCCATGGTTCTTTCTTTATCTCTAACACCTGCACAGCACACATCAATCTCTCCTCTCTGTCAACCCACAAACACAAGAACAATAGATAAAGTCACAACAGCTTAAGCCTGTTAGCATGTTAGGTAGTGGTAACAGACAGATTTCCTACCTGGTTTAGATATATATATTTTTTTAAGTATAGATGTGATGGATAATTGTTTTTTTTTCTTTCTTTCTTCTTTTTTTCAAACGTAAACACAGCAGTGTATTCAGCCGCAGTGGGTACAGGCTAAGTCTGTTCACTCCACTGACAAAGTGACTGAGCACCTTGCGATGTCTATATTAACCCCCATCTGATTTTGCTAATTGCACTAAAGTGCCAAGTTACTGGCAGCCTCATTATCACCCTTTCCCTTAAATTACTAATCAAGATCCAAGAAACAATTACTCTTCACAATTTAGCTGCAGTGAGAGCTAAGACATGTGGCGCTGATAATGGCTTTTTTTTTTTCTTCTGCTGGTTCTTGCCCACACCTTACTCATTCCGGTGTGTTTGTCTAAGTGTGTGTCGCACGCAGGCCGGGTGGGGTCTAGTCTCTCTATACAGATGTCTCTCACTGCCCTGCCTTCCAGGAACAAGCTCAAGAAACGCATTCATGCTACAAGGAATGCTACTTTCTGCCAGAGACCGACGATGTTTAGTAAATGTACCGGTTGAAATCTGTGATACATGAAAGGTTTGGTCTTCACCTCCTCAATGCCAATATTCACAGGGTCTAACATCAACGCCCTGTTTGCTACATCAATTTCCTGCCCTCCTTAAACTCTTAGCAGGAACAATGTGTTTTTTGATAGCTGTCTCGTGAATGGGATACATCTGCACAGCAACATCACTGTGTGAAAACCTAAAGAGAGGAATCTTAGCACCCTTCCGTGACAAAAATGTTGTTTTTCTGATTAGTTCGGCGGGTGCATGTAAAGGTGAACTGTACATTAAATAACTCCCTTGTACGCTGCTCCTTTTGTCAGTAAATAGTCGAGACAGTGCCCCCTTTTCCCTTGTGGAGCTCACCAGCTAAGATGTTGACACAGTGAATCCCTCGCAATAACACTTTTGTTTTTGCGCCTTCTCTGGTAGTGTTTACTTTCACCGAACTCACAGACAAGGAAGCTGTTCAGTGTCCAATGGCCAAAGGTTTTTGTATGTGCGTACGCTGGAAGTAGGAGGAGAAAAAAAGGGGAGGAGATGCAGGAGGAGGGTCCTGGTACTTTCCCACTTTTTTTTTTTTGACATCATGAAGGGTGGACCGACAGGTACAGAGGAGAGAAAGAGCAAACAAACAGGAAAGAGCGGAGGGGAGGAGCTTCAGACTTTTTCAGGTGCCCGACATTTAGATGTGGTGGAGGTAACTCAGGTTTCAGCCGCCCGTCCCAAGGTCAGACGCTGCTTTTCATGCAGCCTGGCCTGGAACAAACACCTGGCACGCTCAAGAGACAGGCCACTAGCCGTGCCCTGCATTCGTTAGTCATTACTGGCTGGGCAGCATTACCCCGCCATTCTAATGTAAATATCCACACCGGTTGGCATTTTGCATGGAGGTCTGTGATTAATGATCTGCACCAGAAGAAAAAATGGTGCCTCAGTATGTGCAGTGTAAATGACAACAAATGCAAAAGTAATTATGAACAGCAAAGATAAACAAGTTGACTGCATTGTTGTGTTTAATGCATCCGTGACATGTTTTGAGGAGTATGCAGCAAGGCTGCCGCTCCATCATGTTTGAATCAAAAGTAAGCCAGAGCCCTTCCTCATACACTAAGTAAACACAAGGCAACATTCCTCTGTGTCTGCCATTTTAGCTCCAGTCAAACCCCATGTCGACGCGAGGGCATTAAAGCATTAGTGGCTAATGTTTTTAAAAGTGTACGGTATCTTGGAGGGATTCAGGAGGTGGGCGCTCTGTGTGTGTGTGTGTGTGTCTGTAATGGTGGATGAGATAGGTCCGCACATGGCAACCATTACACACACAGCCCCTCTAATCGCTGCCGACCTGCCTCCTCGCCTGCAGCCATCCCACCTCTGACTGGTGTGTGTGTATGTGTGTGTGTGACTGTGTGTGTGTGTCAGGGGGCATCCCAGGTTCAGGAGGGCAGAATGTTCACATAGATGCATATTTTGCCACATTAACACGCCCTCTACATACACACACACACACACACACACACACACAGACTTGAACATTTGAGACAAAACTTTCCTCAAAGACATAAATATGTAATAACACATAAATAAACATAACTCTTCTCCTCCACTCTAGCCCTTGAAAAGATGAGCAGAGGGAGATGATGATAACCAGGGAGAAGTCACAAGATATGATAAATGAATAAATGATTCAGAACTGCTTCAATGTCTCATAAAGAATAAATGAAGAGATGGATGAATTTTAGTGCTGTATAATGATACAACAACTAAACTACAAGAGTTTCTGATGTCTGACAAAACAAACCCCATATTTAATTGAAAAAAAGGTAAAAATGTCTACAATATCAAATGTTGTCTGTGTAAAATCCACTTTAAAATTGGTCAAATTATGATTCAAAGACAACAATCAGAGCACAAGTCAAAATGGAGAACAAATCAAAGCGGTATTCAGGGCCGGCTTTCGATACTTTGATGTTGAACTCTACAGACACATTCCAGTGAGGACCAAAACATTATTGAGGTCTGAGCCAACCATCCAGCCATATGGAAGGATGCATTTAGGATGGGTTGTCTTGAGTGACAAAGCACTAAAGCTGCTGTGTACTCGAACTCTCGAGTGTGTGTGACACTGAAACCAAACCCGATACCAAGCCAGACAGAAAGAAGCAAGAACAGTGTGTGTTCGTGTATATATGCATGAGTGTGCACATGTCTGGAGTTGTGTCTGTAGGGAAATATCTAAATATTATGGAAGATTTTGTTGTATGTTTATGTCTTGAATCTGTGTATGTATGTGTGTGTGTGTGTGTGTGTGTGTTTGGCTCTGTGTGTCTATGTGCACCGATGCACCGGACATCGGTGGGAAGAGCAGTAACCAGAAATTAAAAAAAGATTTGTCGCAAGTCGAACCTACACCTACTTGTCTCCATGTAGACGTACACGTACACACGTGCACGCGCACACGCTTGTGCACATCGAACATACATACACTGCCTCAGGTGAGCGTGTGTGTGTGATCTGGAGGGGGATAACTCCGTGGCGAGACCACACAGGAGACAGCTTTCAACTGAATAAACACCACATCAAACACACACACGCTCTCTCTCTCTCACACACACACACACACACACACACACACACAGCACTGGATACAGTTTGCTTGCCTCCCTCCTGCGTAATTGAGAAAAGCTGCCGTCCATTAAAACTTGCTGACATCACTTAGACAGCTAAATATGCAGGGAGCTAACGAGCTAGTGGGGCCTTTGATTGAGCTTCCAAACAGGTTCAAACTTTATCGCCAGTTTCCCGCAGGACAGGACACAGGCCTGCCACACACTCGCAATTGAGCATCTCAAACAAACAATCCCAGACACCAGCGGTGGAGGTAAATATCTGCGGGGAGCAGAGTGGTGTTTCCCATCCTCTATACATGCAGCCTTGTCTGGCACACTGTGCCCACTCTAAACAGCAGGCAGCGTCACAAACTGGCCCTCTCTGTGGTGGGTGTAGGTTTACTGCAGGCATCTGTGTGGACATGCTCAAGATTTAGTTTTAGCATTTTATGTACTTTTTGAAGAGTGCAGGCAGCCAACAAGCAAACGGCCTGAGTGCAGGCCTCTGTTCCTCCCCCACTTCCCTCAATCTCTCTCTCTCTCTCTCACTCACTGCATCGCCCTTCATCTCAGATAAGAGGGGAGAAAGATGTAAGGTTGGCTGGAGCCTGAACAAGCCTAATTAAGTCTGGTTAACATAGCTCTGAGACTTCTATTACACACATACGCGCACACGCATAGACACACAAAACACACACTCATACACACACTCTTACTGTGGCACTCTCCTCTCTCTATTAACACCTGCTTCTTTTCCAATTAGCCCCCCAAATAGAGACAAATGGACCAGAGGGGTCTGATTAATTCACTTCTGTCAAGGACTCTGCTGCACAATGGCATCAGGGTGCTCAGGCAGGCATGGACTCCTGCACATGAACACACACTCCAACAGGAATACAAGCTATACACCGAAGAGAATCAAAATACAAACACAAAAAGATTTAAAAATGCATGACAAAAACAGACAATCGTCCATGATGGTATTGATAGTATTTCAATCTCAAACACAGGATTTCCTCCGTCTGGCATCCAGAGGTAAATAAAGAGGGGTAGAATGTGTCGTCAGAGACAGGGACTTTTCCATCTTTTCATCCTCTTGTACAGATCACCGGTCTATCTCCACCACTCCTCTTCCGGGGACAAATTCCTCCAGTCTTTGCTCGTGTTCGTGTGTCTATACATGTGTGTGCGTAAGCTGCATGGATCCCATCATTAGTCTTGCTCTCCTGTCCTGCCCTGTTTGTTTAAGAAGAGCTCTGTGTTTGCTTGAAGCTGCATGTCCTCCAAAGAGACTGCTACAGCGCAACCACTTCAAAACCCAACCTGCTCGCTTGACGCACACACATAAACATACACGCGGACGAATCAACACGAGCACGGCTATGGGAGACAGGCTATGGCTTGTTAATCCATAACTTTGACTATTCGAGGCAACCATCTTATTAAATAAATAATGACAAATAAGACGTGTGACATGACAATGATATCAGAGTGTAGTTTCAGGATACCAACTTGCTGCAGCTTCTCATTGCCGTGTGTTAAACTTGCAAAGGCAATATAGAAGTGGTGGAGAAAATCGCATCGATAAACATTGATTTTCTGATTACGTGTTGTTCTAGGTGTAACTGTGAAGATATATCAATCAAGCTGGACAGAACAATAAAGCCGACTCTGTGAGCTGGAGACAGCATGGAAAGATTTGATAAATAGTCACAGAGGAGAATAGGACAATCTTACCTTTGAACTATGAATGATGAAGACAGATCTTTTTATGAAGATTACTGGTATTGACTCAGTGGGCGGAGGCTCGCATTTCTCTCAAACTGATAGAATGATGCAATGCTTTCCACTTTTTTCAAGCAGGCAGGTGCCCACGTTCATGTGCTTCTCACCTAAAAATAGAATGCTTGACCTGTTTTGAAAGGATGTATGGATTTAAAGTTCAAAGTAAAAACAGCCAAATCTTGTGGGAGGAGAACCCGAACTGAAAAATCTTGGGGTTTGTCCTTTTGCCATAACTTTATTGGTTTTCCAACAGATGACAATTTAGTCAACCCCAGTTGTCAGCGGTATTGAAACGGTATTAACGCCAAAGTCTGCTGACTAGCAGCTTATCCGAGCACACACAGCAACTCAAACATAATGCTAACATTGCTCCAAATCTCTGCACAATGGTGCAGCCACACATTAGTTCCACACCAAATAAATAGCTGCTGCTTCAGTTCATAAACTCTGGGTCCAGAGGTTGAGCTATGTCAAGTAGGGCGCTGAATGAGACGCCATGGGATAAAAGAAAGACAGAGAAAGGGATTTAGACGAGGGGGTAGGTGGGGGCGCTTATAGAATGCCCTGCATCTCCCTTTCCCCGGTCCACCCGTTGAGTCTCAAATGCCACTCTACCGTTGGCTCTATTGTGCGTCCGTCTCAAAGAGCTTGTCTTCAATTAGCCTGATAAGAGGAGAGAGGATGAAGGTGGGGCAGAGTTGTGTGTGTGTGTGTGTGTGTGGGGGGGGGGGGGGGGGTTACCTGGGCAGCCACTAATCACTTTGATGGCATTGGGCCCTTGGTGGCTTTTGTTGTCTTTGCCCCCTTTTTTTATCTTGTGGATGGGGCAAATGGCAGTTCTGGAGGCAGTCACCTTCCCTGTTGTTTTAATGATATCATTTAACATCATGCAGCAAAGTCAAGAAGCAGACAGATACCTGAGCATCCTGGCAGAACAACTGTGATGGATATTTGGAAAAATGTGTTCAAAGAGGTGAAGGAAACAAAAACTCTCTATACTGCATCTATCAGGAGTCAACCATAAAAAACCTTTTCTCTTCTCTTTCTATTCCTCATTCCTCTTCCTCTACTCCTCTCTTCCCTCTTTTACATTCATTTGCTGAAAGAAGGTTAATATTAAGCATGTGACTTATCGTGCAAGATTGGAGAGCCCATTCATTTGGCCACCATTGTCCAACGGAGCTGGTAGGTAGGATATAATCAGAGGCAGGAGAGGTAGGGGATGTGAAAGAGAAAGCGAGAGCACAGCAAAAAGAGAAGATAGAGAGGGAAAAAGAGGGAAGAGTGAAGTATGAAGAATGAGTGAAAGTTATTACCAGCAGTGTCTGCTGATTGCATTCGGCAGGGGAGCCATCTGAACACTGTGACCTGAGATCCTACTAAAAGTTAGACGAGAGAAGACGACAGAAACAGCATCAGAGAGATGAGCTTTAAGAGAGTTTATATGGCAAGGATAAAGACAAAGTCAGGCCACAGAGTGTCATCTATTGCCAAAATTTCCAGTGCAATCACAAACACTACACCACTGTTGACTGTACAAATATTTAAAGCATAAATCATATTATTTCCTCCTGCCGCAATGACGACTTCCAGTCATTGATTCTCAACTATATTTCTCTCTGTACTGTAAGGAAACAAACCCTTGTCGACAGCTTGATGAGGATCAATTTCTGTTGTGTGTAGCCACTCCTAAGATTCTTATAATGTTTCCTTACAATAATTCTTATAATGTTTCCTCCTAATGTTCGTGGTTTATGTTTCATAAGTGGACATGGTGTGTTTAGAGAATACATCTCACATTACTCATGTACAGCTTTGCACTGCCTCTGAGCTTCACCTGCTGATGGAATAAAGTGCAGTGATAATCCACCAACACTGTCTGCCAGTATCTTGTCAATGTGTTATCAGCATAAGGCCCAATTTGGGTAAGGCCACAGACTGTCACAGCTGTAAACTCTCTCACACACACCACCAGTCACAAGTCACATGTAGCAACACTTCATAGTCCTGACCACCCTGATCCAGTTCTCATTAACCAATGTCTAAGTATCAAAGAAAAATATATATGAAGAGTTCATTTGCAAAAGCAGATAAGTGCCATTTTGAAAAAAATGAGCTGAGGCTTTGTAATTATTCTTTGCATAGTGTTCTTTTCAATAAAACTTTATTTTTTTGAGATATATCTGTTTTGTTACATCTCAAAGTCACTCAACTTTGGTTTGACTGATATAACCTTATGTAAATTTAAAATTTAAAATGAAGATTCTAGAATTTTTTAAAAACGGAGTTATCTGCTTTTGCAAATGAACTCTTCATATGTCCATTTTAGTGTATGTAATAAGTCACGGTATTTATGAAGCACTACAAAGGAAGTATACAGTAACTTTTATTCTACAAAGATCAAATGCGCTTGAGAATAGCATGCTTATCTAACCAGTTCTCATCTGTTACTCACACACAATCTGCAATCTGAGACACAAAGAAAGTGTACTGTGCTGCACACTAATAACGGAAAGCAATTAGCTTAGCTGTTTGCTAATACAGGTACGGAATGTGCTAAGCCAGGGAGTCGGGGGGGGTCAGGGGAGAGTGCGTACGTGTGTTTCTTAGCCTTTATGTGTGTGAGTGTGAGTGTGTGTGTGTGTGTGTGTGTGTGTGTGTTTGATGGCAGGAACCTACAAACATTATGTGAGTCCTGCCTAATCACTGTCATATGGAAGGATTTGAAGTGACCACTAACACACAATGGACTGGACCACACCAACTATCTATGACCAACTAGGTGTGTGTGTGTTGCTTGACGGACATGGGACTATATATGTACAGTATGTATCAAAAGCCTCATGTCAGAAATCTCAAATATTATGCGAGATACTTCCTTAGAGTTCTTCTCACCCCAGAGCCTGAATGACATTGGTGCCAAAACTACGATGATCCCCTATTCAATACAGAAACTAACCTGAATTCCGTGGCAACCTTATCGCACGGAGAAGGAAACACTTCAGTTCGCATACACATGCAAATCTCTTCCACGTGTTTCTGTCTACAGACATACAGAGTGCCATTCTGCCCAAACTTCTGAAAGGGAAACAAGTCGTGTGCGCTAGCATGACAGGGATAGTAGAGGGCCCATCTGTAAGTGCTTATCTTGATGGATCCGGGCCTCTAACCACACAGCAAGCCGCTTCGAGAGGGACAGAGATAGAGGGACGGAGAGAAGACTGAGGTCATGAGAAATGAGACAGATGACAGAGGACAGCCCTGCACAGGGAGGAGAGCCTGGGCAAAGCTGAGGCCTGTACATTTTCATAAACCCCTTTCCAAATAAAGAACACATTCTAAGAGTGAATCAATCAAAAGTTAAAAGTATGTAGTCACAATAATGGATGGGAGAGGTGGGTGGACGATGATCATTAAGTCAGACTTGAGGATTCACAAAGCAAAGTGTGATGAATGCTGAAGGTTGTTTGATGCAAGTATTCACTCTTTTGGACCTCTTTTTCTCATTTCCCTCATTTTGTTCAGCCTATTTCAATATATAGTGAAACTTTTACTGCTTTGCATTGTAATTTAGTATTGTACACCCTCTTTTCAAGACCTAACCAAAGGTTGCATGCGTTTGAGTAATTTTGTCCTCTCTGTCTTCTATTTTCATTGAAATACTTTTGGTCTGAGGAGAAGTAAAGATCGAATCCAAAAAAATAAACAGTAGTGATCCCCAGTTCGGGCACCACTGCTCTAACACTGTGCAGTGCTGCTGAGCTCAGGAGGCAGAGTGAACAGGAGCTACGACACAGGAACAAGCAGTAGAGTTGCTGTGGTGCAGACATGTCGCCACAATGACGGCTGTCACCTCTGACCCTGCACACCCAAACATTGTTCTGGAGAACATTTGTCCCCACAACACACCAACCAGACTCCCCATACCTTTGGCCAACCCCGTTTCCTCCACTGGAAACAAGCCATCAGCCCCTCGTCCAGGCACTACCAACCCCCCCAACTGCCCCCCACCCCAGCATCCGGCAGAACATGAGGCCCAGCACCAGCCACCAAGCTGCCCACTCTTTATTGTGCCTTCTTCCTGCTGTACTTTTCTCCTGACCCCCTGTTGTTGTCCTCCCTCTGCCACCTCCCGCCTCTTCTTCTTCTTCTTCACCCCCCCCTCCCCCCACCACACACACACCATCACCACCAATCCCTGTTTCGTGCTAATTAATTTAATCCTGTAAGCAGGTGTAAGCCCCATCATTAAGAGGAGCCAAGTCACAGTAAATGGGGGGAGAAGGGAAGGAGGGATTCATTGTGAAAGCGAGGACAGAGTGGGCATAAACAACCAATGTGGAAATTGGTGCTGAAGCGGAAAAATCCTGTTTTTTTTTTTTATACAAGGGGGCAACAGGAGGAGGGTACGGGGGGGCAAAGAGAGAGTCCCAAAGAGGGGAAGACATTCTTGTTCTCACTTTTTCTAAAGAGAGGAGTGGTAAAGTGAAGGGGCATTCAATGAATGTTATATCGATATCTCTCTCTCTCTCACCATCCACTCCTCTCGCTCTCTCTCCTCACTCTTTTTGTCTCTGTTCCCGGAGATAGCTCCAATGGGGTAGAGTGAAAGAGAAAGGAAGAAAGGGTTGAAAAATGGAGATGTGGGGCTTGTTTTTTCTCCCCGGGGCCAAACAGAGAAGGACTATGGACCCCGAGTCCGCACAAGTTCTTTTTATTTGCCAACCATTCTTTCTCTGTCTCTGTCCATCCCTTCTCATGGGACCAGGGGGTCTGAATTGAACCAAATTGAAACGAATTGAATTGTTTGAGGGGGGTACGGGGCATCCAAGTGTTGTGAAGCAGTGAATCTTAGCAACTGGTGATGCCCCCTGGACTGCAGTTACAGAGATGCTGCTGTGGCAATAGGGGGCAAAGGAAAAGGGAGGAAAAAGAAGGAGGGGGGGTGAATGGACGGGGTTGGTGTTAGGTGGCATCCAGACCGCATGCCAGGAGCTCCCAAGTGGTTTCTTCCGCTGTGGCTCTTCTGTCTGTCCTCCAAAGCGGCAGCAGTTTACCATGCTGCTTGCAGCCCCCCGAAGAAACTGGACTGAGCGGGCTGCTATTCTTCTGCACTGGCCTCAATCCCTCTGCAGCAGTCAATCAATCCTGCTCTCCCGTCCCCTCTCCGTCTGTCAGCTTCTATCGGCACCTCAATCTGCCTTCCAGTGCACATCCTCTGGCAAAATAGAGGTCGCAATTCAGACGCTCACTTTCTCCCACTCTCTCTTTTTTCGCCCCCCCTAATTCCTTTTTAACTCAGTGAGCGGGTGTCAGGGATACAACTCGGTGCATTCCTGCCTGGCTTGTAGCGCAACAAGCTATTGAGCAGGAGATAAGCCTCTCTTTTAGGAGGGGTTGAGGAGAATTGAATTCAGGCCCTGAGTGACGGGAGGAGGAAGATTTATCCCCGTCGGTGGACAATGCCGCCTTTTCGGGGACTTTAATCTCCCCAGGACAATGGGCCTGGTTTTCCTCCTACCACCAACTCCTCTGCCACCACCACCCCTATTCCCCTGTTCTTTTCCCACGATGGTCACTGATTAGCACCACGGGCCGATTGGACATAAGCCATTATCTCTATCTTGTTTTGTTTTTTTTGTCGAGGAGTCTCATCTGTGTTTTTGTCAGGGGAGGAATAAGGGAGCTTGGCGTAAGGTGATAAAAAGATGGTGAGAGGGCAGTGAAGGATTTGTAAGGCGATGAAGAGAAACGAGGAGAGAGACAGACAGACAGAGGAGAGAGTGAAAGGAGAATGGTGAAAAAGGTGGTGTGAGTGCCAAGTTCATTGAATGTGCCCTGGACAGAGGGTGATTCCACTCAGCTGGGGAGACACTCACACAAACAAACTCATACACACACACACACACACACTACAATGATTGGTGCTACTTAGAGGAAAACAAGGAGGGTTAGCAAAGAGACAGTCATCTCTAGGACAAAAAGGATTTTCCAGGATTTGGAGGTGGGTGGGGTTTGGATAAGGTAAACTGCACGGATTAAATAACGTAATATAGTAAGACAATAACCTCAACTAGAGAGTTTCCTCACAGAAATTTTGAGAGTGCTACAGGGGGCTACTGCCGGGGGTGTCATCCCTGTCCACATGGGAATCAAACCCACAACCTTATGGTTAGGACAGAACTAATTAGACAGACATGTGGTCATATTTCACTACACTGACATTGAGGAGTTGTCAACTTGTGTTTGTCTGTAATCACATAAAGTTACCTGTGTGCGCCCACCCATGTGTGGTGTATGGTGTATGTTGTTGTATGTGGTTGTGCGTGTGTGCGAGAAAGAGAGGAGTGTGTGCATGCGTGTGCACATGTGTATTGGTATGTGTGGTGCTGTTTCACAAAGTCTTCATATAAATGTATGGGAGATCGGGGTCAGAAGTTGATTAACTGCAGAGTTATCCCTGATTAATGAATTGGCCTCAGGTGTGTCTTTGGCCTGAGGCTCAGAGGTTGCCATGGAAATTTGAGGGGGTTGCCACAACGATAGATGCACCTACAGCTCAAGCTGACAGAAACGTCGAGAAAGAGGGCGATTTTCTGCCGTGGCACTGGTCTCATATTGTGACAAAGCATTAGCTCCTATCAAATATATACTTTTAATTATTGTTTGATCTGTCAATTTCCTCTTTAACTAATAAATTACTTATCCAGTCTATTAAAGCTAAGCTAAGCTACCAAATGTGCATCATAGTTTTGCCTGTTCTGTTGAACATTTGCTCTTTGGCTCATGTGAAGTGCCTTCTACATGGCAGCAAGGTCTGAATTTAAAAAACATTACACATGAGGTTGTCACGAAGCCAGTCAGATATTATGGGTCAGGTCTTGAGTGTTATGTAATGCAATGAGACATTATAATATCAAATCCCACTCTCTTGGCACTGGTGAGACGCAATCTGTCGAGTGTGAAAAGTTACAGCCTCATTCCCTTTCTCCTTTACTTTTGCATTCACAGCTGTGCACAAACACTTATGCGCACAGACACACACACACACTCAAAAAAAAAACACAGCCCACACTCACATTACATTAAATCTCTGAATTATGGGTTACCAATTTCTAGTCAATGTACTGTGAGCCCTTTTTTCTGCTAAGCTGGATGTCTAGAGCGGAGTGTGTTTCCATGTCCAAACCACACCACGGGACGCTCCTAACCCAGCGGGACGATCTGAAAAAATAAATACTGCCATAATTACAGAAGAGAGAGACATGGGCCATGTCTGACATGACAAACCCCAGATGGATATCTCAGGCTGACCCTGCATGCGCGTGTATGTGTGTGTGTGTGTGGTGGGCATGTTTGTGTATATGTTTGTACCCCCTTTTTATGTGAGTTGCTGTGTGTGTGCCTGAGTGGAAACATGACCTGTGTTTCACGTCTGCATGGGCCCCTACTTTGCTGTGTGTGTGGAGAGGAGGAGGGGGGAGGAGTGATGGTGAAAAGGAGAATGAGGGTCAATGGAATAATGCAAAGGTAAAGAAAGTCAAAGAGAATCAAAGGGGGAACAGGACGAGATCAGGTACAAAGCAGAAGCAGGAGGACAGACATAGTGGAGGACAGAGGGGACAGAAACAGAGGACAGCAGAAGAAGAGACAGAAAGCGCAGGGAGAAATCTCTGGATGTGATTTGGGGGAAGCTCAGAGTAAATATTTATTTCCCATCGCTGGGCCTGTCAGTGGTAACGTGATGGATTCACCGCCTGATGCCTCCCAACACACACTGCTGCTATTCCAAGACGCCTGTCGCCCCTCGTGTTTATGGTGGCATGACTAGTGCTGGGGCAGGCTGCTACACAATACAGACACAAAATGAGATAGTTACACCGTGGGCGTGCCAATACACAGTCACAGCCACACACATTTACACACACTCACACACACACACACACACACACACACACAGACAAACACACGTGTCTCATAAATGCGTTCCTTTGTTGTTGGAAAGATTACCAGCTCAGCTTATCCCCGCTTGTTTTGCACTATTTCCCTTTTTGTGCGAGTGTGTGTGTGTCTTTTGCGTCCATTAATACCTGTCTTTGAGGCTGAACAATATGCTGCATTCAAGATATTTCCATCCAGCTCTCTCTTGCACACACACACACACACACGCACACACGCACACACACACACAGACACACACACTGTGCCTGTGTGATGTCTTCATCTTTGTGAGGTAAGTAGATTTGGAGAAAGAAGAAAAGTGAGGTGTGAATGGCCTGAAAAGCACCGGCACGTTTTTAAAAGAAGAGAAAGTTCTGCCTATTGGTGTAAGAAAGTTTTTGTTATAATATAATATTAGGGATATTTCAGCCACCAGTACTGTACCAGTGTGTTCTCAGTGTTTCTCACTGTAGCAGAGTTGTGAAAGTCCAGAACGCCTGCAAGGATCTCAGGAGGCCATTTTCCGGGACAAAGCCAGATCTATCATGGCTCATCTCTGGTGCAACACTTTGCAACTGGATGGGCCAGTCTGTGTGAGCCTGCGGGCTCTCTGTCCCTCTGCACACCCCGTTCTGGTCATCGTTCTCCCCTCAAGCCCTCCATTTTTTTTTCCTCCCATCTTCCGAAATAGTCTTTCTAACGAGTGTTGGCCCATCCCTGTTCCCAGCTATAAAAACAGGCCCCGGTGGCCGAAGATGCTTAGAGAATGTGGTTATTATTGCACATACACACACATACGCAGGGGCCCCTCTCCAGTAGTTTGGTAAATGATGCCCCAAACTTAGCTTGGAGCAGGAATGAGTCCAAGGTTTCTTCTCATCATCATCATCATCATCATCATCATCATCATCATTCCTCGGCAGGCCCATGACTCAGCCCCAGTCACATTATTTGTTCCAGAGAAAACATCATTTTTTTCTGTCAAGCCTCTCTCTCTCCCTCTCCCTCTGTTTTCTCTCTTGCTAACTTGTGCTGTTATTCTTTCTTTTCATATCTTCCTACTTCTTTATCTCTTTTGCTCCCACTGTAAATTATCTTTCTTTTTTCCAAATTCTCCATGTTTGTCTCTTGCTTTTCTTACTCAATACATGCTTTCTGCCCATTTTTTTTTTTTCACGGGGCAGACTGTTCTTTAAGAAGCAGGCCGGACTAATTCAAACAACATGGCTCTAATTTGCTATGACATGTTTCATTTCTGACCTCACTTCAGATAACCATCTTGCTCTTTCCCTTTCTTTCTACATGTCTCTTTCTCTTTCTCTCTCTCTCACTCTCTCTCACATTCAGGGATATGCTTTGGATGAGTCTGGCCTATTCATGGAGGATTCCTCTAACCATGCGCTCAGCCTTACGGTTTTGTGGGTACTCAGAAAGACCAAAATGTTTGCTTTTGCTTTGTAGGTCATTTAAACAAATGTGTTCCTCAGGAGCCAAAAACGTCTGAACGCTACATGAGCCGTCCGTCAATTCCTTATCTGGATTCAAGAGGTTTTCAGCAATCTTGTTCTTGGAAATTCACTGTCTTTATAAATGTGGGCGACTGCTAGGCAGAGGAGAGGACATACCACGGGACATGATGTTTTTTTGCACTGGCGGACTCAACAATGAAATTTGACATTATTGGCAAATATGTGGATGGGGAGGTGGTTGAGGGGGATGACAGGAAATGACTGAACAGTTCAATTTGGGTGCTGGGGTAAGTCGCAGTGAAAAAAACTTGACAGGCGCAGCACACTCTGCTGCCAACCCCGAAAGCCACAAATATGAGCGTGTTCCCTGAGAAGTCGGCCATGTGAAAACAAAAGTGCCTGGCAGTGGGCAGCGGGGAGAGGTGGAGGGAGGAGAGGGAGCGAGCTGTGGAAGTTTAATTTAGGTGAGAGGTCAACACGAAGCCAAAGCCAGAGAAGGCTCACCAACGATGACATGTCTTTCTGCCGCCTTCTGCCAACACACACACACATATAAAACACATCAGTGCCATCTATCACCCTCTCTGACGCATGCGTACATCCCCTTTAGGGCAATCATCGCGATTTTGTGCCCCACTCCTGTGTGTTTGCATCCCTGAGGGAAGAGCCAGGGGAGGGCAGGGCAGTTTGTATACACTGTAGAGAGGTCAAAAGAACAGTCGCACTATTATCACAATCACGGAGGGGTGTGGGGTGGGGGGGGCATCTATATTAAAACATTCCTGTGAAAAGAGAGTTTGCTTTATGACAGATGATTGTTAATTGAATGATGTTTTCCTCTCTCAATTCTGTTCGGAAAGAAAAAGAGAATAAAAACAGACAAAGCTGATGATTTGTGAGATGTGAATGGCTCGTTCAACAATACACTGTAAAAATCATTACACCGCAGTCTGTGAATGTTGCTGTTCGGAGCTCTCTGTACTGGCCAACTTTTACGACCGAGCTGCGGAGGGGAACTATTCATGAATTTACAGCCACAGATCATAAACATGCCAATTGCTGTGTGTGTGTGTGTGTGTGACACGGCCGTTGCAGATGAGGCTGTTGACGGCTGTCACACCAAAGACTCCATCCAGAACATTAATGTGGATCGTGTTCATCTCTAACAGAAGCCGTATTCTTTCCTTATGGAGGTGCCTTATAGTAGGCGGGCACATCTACGTATGTTGAAATGCAGCATCAGGGTGGCCTGATGGCTGAGGAAAGTGTCCCACAGCATTAAAGTCACCTCTGACTCCACAGTGATCTACAACGACCCACAGCCGTCTGCTTATTCTTTGTCAGCATCTCAGTGTAGGTCTCTCTGTTTAAAAGTGTTGGCTGAATGAGTTAAAATGTATGTGAACCTACCTCTGACTGAGCTCCACATGGTAACTCATTTGTCATTTGACACAGTTTTTCCTTACAATGTCTAGCAAAAAATTTCAAGCCAGGGATTTTTCCACAGCATGTAATCTACCCCACAGAAATGTAAATCCAAACTCATTCTGACAGTGCGATTCCCATCCAGAAACGAGCACTGAGACAGATGCTCAGTATCTATCTCATCTCCCTGTATTCCTCTTAGCCCTGCATGTCGCTATAGCAAGCCTAAAAACAAGGCCGTCCCCCTGGATCCTGCACACTGGGCCAATGCAAAGCTTCTGATCTGCACCAGCTAACGCCTCTGGCTGCTTCAAGATAGCTGTACCAACAAGTGATGTCAACGCAAGCAAGGGTTTTTTTGTTTTTTTTCCTGCAGAAGAGGCATTTTGTGCATGTGTGCAATTACTGCATTATGTATGTCTGCATTACAGCCATTTGCATAGTGCAGGCCCCAAGAAAGACTCTATTCACAGCTGCTGTGATGTTAGCCAGAGGCTCACCTCAAGATGTTCACACTCCACACCTGCCAATTGTAAACAGAGTCAACTCTGTCCCCTGGATTTCACTCAATCTCCCTTTGGTTGTTTTAATGGGAAGCCTCAGAGTTCACTCAAGGAAGCAGCAACATTTTTTAAAAAGCTGCATGGCAAAAATAAAGGTGAGGCTGTGTTTTAATTAACCGCCTTTATGCAAATATATTTAAGACGAAGTGAGAAGATTATAGTATTAACTGTGCACCAGAAAGCATTCATTTGCTTCTTCCTACTTAAAATGTTGTTTTTCTTGAGTTTAATTTCATTGTTGTTTTAAAGTAAGAAAAGAGAGAGGTGGTATGCAAACATCCAGCGGCCTCATAGTTGAGGTGCATATCTCAACATCAATAATATCCAATTTGCGATTGCCGTCCAGAGGAACCTCATTACATGTCATAACCCTCTCTGCCCTTGTTTCCTGTCTAGACTGTTAGCTGTCAAATAAAGGCAAAAATACCATAAAAACGATATTAAGAAATAAAAAGAGAGAGGCGGCACACGACAAGCTTCACTGCCTGAATTTGAAATAGAGGTTGCAAATACAGCTGTATTTTTGAGGCTTTCTGATGGAGTGGAGGTAGGCTACTGTATGTAACAGTCAGTTACAGCATGGTGATAAGAGCAGTAACACAGTGTATACAAGCTATATTTGGAAAATCAATTTCAGTCTTTTTTTTATCCATTGCATTTCCCCACATAGAAAAATGTGGCTGTGAATGTACCCAGTTGTGTTATTTACTGTACTATATCTTGCCTGACCTATTGGTTTTTCTTGATGCTATATCAGAGGATTTTTTTCCCACTTCATGACGTTTTCTTGAACCCCAATGTTGAACCAATGACCCCCCAATGGCCGGCACTTCCTCTGATGGCAGAAAACCAGCAGAGTCAATTTGATTAGCTGCCACTCTTTCTTCCAATACTGCCTCAGGTAATGAGGGATGTCTGGAAGTAGGTGGGGGGGGGGGGGGGGGGGGGGGGGGTAAGATAAGGTAGAGGTATCGGGCTGGTGGGGGTTGGGTGAGGTGGGCATGTGGAGGGGCGAGGGACCCTTCAAACTTCAAAGCTTTCAGATTGGACACAAAACACGCGTTACGAGGAGGGGGAGAGGGAGCGACCACACAAATCTAATTTTCCCAAAAAGGGGAAATGCAGACAATGAGGGGTTGGAGGTAACTTTTAGGTGCAGAGGCACTTTTGACCCCACTTTTACCTGGTTACCCCCACCTATCTGTTCCTCATCCCTCCCTCCCTCCCTCCCTCCTTTCCAGATCTGATTAAGCCGCGGTGGAAGGGAGCCTCCACTCGTTAAGGAACCCTGTCATGACAAAGAGAAACACAAAGCATGACCTGCCTTCAATTGGAAACGGATCCACAGTGGAGGGGCGAAGAGGGAGGGAGCCAGAGGAAGAGAGGGAGGGAGAGAGATGGAGATAATTGAATCAAGGCTGTGGGGGAAGAAGATAAATCTTATTATTGATACTTCAGTTGAGCAGAGAGACAGAAAGAGAGTGTGAGAGAGAGAGAGCGAGAGAGAGAGAGAGAGAGAGAGAGAGAGAGAGAGAGAGAGAGAGAGAGAGAGAGAGAGAGAGAGAGAGAGAGAGAGAGAGAGAGAGAGAGAGAGAGAGAGAGAGAGAGAGAGAGATCAGTCTCACTTCATTGAGACAGCTAATATATCTGGATCATTTAGCTGCCTGCTCAAGTTTAGAAACTGTGCTCATGGAGCGAAGCACAAGTGTGTTTCTTTACACAAGCTTGCGTTTCTACCAAGCAGCAACATCGAAGGCTCAAAACTGAAGCACAAAATCTGGAGTTCCTCTATTGGCCACCGGAGCGTGGCTCTACCAGTCAAGTCAGTCCCCATAGACTCCAATGTTAAAATGTCTTAAACTTCATGATCGATTACCATGGCAACGAACGAAGCTTCGAAGCTTTGATTTTTTGGGGTCAGCTCTACCAGTTACATGTCATTAATGTAACCATCACAATTACTCCGAAGCTGTTTAATTAAGGTGAAAATGTAGCATATTCCCCTTTAAAGCGCTGCATAACTGACCGCAAGCAATTTGAGTGACATGTGGGTGAGTGTCTGGTCAGCAACTCTTTGCCAATTTTTTGGGTTAAACGGATGTTAGGGGCGGAGTACTAAGAAGTCAATGGCAGAGGATCCTGCTCTGAGTAGTGTACCAGTAAATGACATCACAGAGGCTTCATCCATATTTATTTACAGTCTATGGTATTTACTTTAGATACTATTTCCATGCTGTCATTAGATCACACAACACACCCTGTTGTTACAAAACAAGTTACTTCTAAAAGTCATCCAAAATAAATTCCTATGGCAGACAAAAGAAAAAAGGACAATGGTGGAAAGCAAACTCTGATTTTTATTTTCCTGAAACAAGCTATTCTCTCCAGAACAAATACAGAACAAATGTGTCATTTTTCCAGCTTCCAACTGACTAATTTGTTGAAGCCTCATGTTGTTATTCTAATGTTCCTCTTCACAGAAATGCCAGCTAAAACAATTGTTGTGTTGGCAACTGTGTTCGTATAATCTCGGGGCTTGAATGTGCACCTCTGTGTGTGTGTGTGTGCAATATAACTTTGAGTGCAGAACATAGTGTCATCTTTGCTGCAGTGCTAAGGAAACAACTTACAAATCTGCGAATTATCCCGATGACAGTTTATACTCTGCAGTGGTCACCTTTGCCACAACTATGACCTCATACCCACAGACACACACAGACACACACACACACCTGCAGTGTGATTATATCATTCCTTGGAGAGAACTGGGGAAAACGAATGTGCGCTTCTCCTTAGAAAGCCACACATTAAGTGTCTGAGGTAGGAATATAAAGTTATATTGGACGTGATCATTAGAAAAACTACAGTAAATGAGTTCATGCTGTCATTGGCCAAAGTAACTTGTCTTATGCCCAAACTGTCCAGCTGCTTAGTCCAAGATGCAAGTTACTTATGCCTGTGCACACAGATAAAAAAAAATCAAAAGATTTAATAATTCTCTCAGGAACTGGGGCTGTGCAATAAAATCTAACTTTAATACTTAACTGTTAAGATCTGAATTTAATCAATGCTGTTTTACAGAGGAATTAGTTTTGGAGTGCACGATAAGACGGGTAGCCATTTTCAGCGGTACATGGCGGCGTACAGGACTGTGTCTGACAGAGGTGTAATGAGTTCTAGAGGCTGGTGTGAATGAATGTGGTCAATAATGGATGAAGAGGACAGCAAGGATGACTAGCTACATGGAAACTCAAGAGGCTGCCGCAGACACTGACTCGCTCGCCTCCTCTCTTCTGTCTTTATCTCTTCCACGAAAACATGCAACGCGCGGCTGGCATGTACATAGGTGAGCAAACACAGCGAATGCATCCAAGCACACGCAGATGCTCAAACGCATGTACAGAAAGGGGGAGAGAGCCAGCTGCCATTTGAAACAGTCTGATGTGTAAATAAACACTTGAGAGCCTTCCAGCCAAACAAAACCAATTTTCAAAGCTCGACAAACACTGTTGGACCAATCATGACACTGGCCTTTCTTTCTTTCTTTTTTTTTTTTTTAGAGGAACTGCTCAATTAATGTCACCACAAGTCTTGACCACAAGACCCTGCTAAAATAAGCAAGCCACTTCAGCCCCCACCTCTGGAGAGAGACGAGAGAGAGAGGGACATAAATTGCCCTATTTAGAGTAAAAGAGTCATGCAAAAAAAACCAATAACCTGTGAGCAGGCACCTGCGGCACTGAAAATAAATACTTTTTTTTTTTTGTTCCCACCCCGCTTGCACCCTCACCACCTCAAGAGCAACCTGTGAAAACAATCCTATTTATCTACTTTCGCCAGGTTTTCCCTCCACCTCTGCAGCCAAGGGACGTCTCTGACCTCCATCATACACATGAGCAGCATCCACACACTCTGATGACTTCTGATGGAGTTTTTTTCTGAGTATGAAGCAGATGGAAACATCCCTTCCTTGCTGCCGTCAACAGTCTTGATTTTGTTGTTTTATCATCACAGTTTCTTCGAATGTTGAAGCCTCAGCGAGCCAGAAAAGAAAATTAAATATTCTTTTGCATTTAACTTTACAAGCATTGAACAAGTGCTGAACTTGAACAAAGATGTTTTGAGGAATTTCAGATTTTGTGACATTGCAGCAAACTGTGTCTAGTTTCTATAAGCAAAAGGAAATGACTTTAAATATTAGATTAAATGGTCAGTTTTCCTCAATAAGTGCAGCACAATAACCGCACTTTTTTTTCTAGACAGAATAAACTTTATTGTTCCGCACCCACACACTGTGACTGCAGGTGAAGAAAGAGGAGAGGAGCAGCTTTGAGGAGCACACTGTCACAGACACCGCGTTGGCTCGCTGCTACGCATCGCTGCGTTGTCCCCCCCGCTACACCTGACACTGCCCCTTCCACCTGTAGAGTATGTGTGTGTGTGTGTGTGTGTGTGTGTGTGTGTGTGTGTGTGTGTGTGTGTGTGTGTGTGTGTGTGTGTGTGTGTGTGTGTGTGTGTGTGTGTGATCTGATCTCAAACACAATGAAGGTATGAAGGGAAGAGGAAGTGATCAACGTGTCAACCAGAAGCCCTGATACCGCAAACCTGCCCTCTGCTCAGAAATGCCACCTACATGGGTACGTAATTTCAATCCCCACCTAGACCAAGACAAAGTTGAAAGTTTAATTCAAACAACTATAAAGCATCATCACATATATATTTATCACTACGAATCATTAATATTAACTAATTGAATATTGCTGTTGGTTTTCAAAACAGTTTCATAAATATGCATTTCAAAAATCTTTATCCGTCTTTATAGCCTGAACATTGTAAGTGCTAAAAAGGACGAGAGCCACTTACTATAGATCTATATTTTTATAAAAGGATGTCAGGCTGATCTCAGGCTTCTTATGAATCTAATAGATGCAATTTAAATGTTGATCCACTCTGAGCCTCGACATTATTGCCATGGAAATAAGCTGCAAACGTTTCAGCTGAGACTCAAAGGACATTTCCCTTGTAAGCTTAATCAATGGGAAAGTTGTGAACAGATGTGTATTTTTCAGTGGTTGCTGTTTTGCATTTTTGCAGCACAAATCATATTTTGGGGATCATTTCCTATAATCATTCAAATCTGTTTAAATGTTTAAATCACCAACATCAGAGTGTGATGTGAGCTGTTCGACTCTGAGCTTCTCTCTGAATTAGAATACAACAGAGAGGATATTCTGGCCTGGTTCCTTGTATTAGCATAAAAGAGAAGAGAGAAAATACATGAGAGGGAGTAGATGTATTTATTCCTTCTCCTCTGAGTGAAAGACAAGGGCTAGAGCATCAGGACTCCTATACTAACTATTCTGGATGTGTTAACGCGTGTACATGTGTGCGCGTGTACACGTGTGTGTGTGTGTGTGTGTGTGTGTGTGTGTGTGTGTGTGTGTGTGTGTGTGTGTGTGTGTGTGTGTCTTGGCAGACCCAGATGGCAGGCGGGCAAGGGGGAAGGTGGGCCAAGAGGACAGGAAGCAGTAAAGGATAGTTCTGGTTACGAGGATCAGACGGCGGGAAGAAGTGCGCTCAAAGCTACCGCCGCTACCGTACTCAAGGTGTGGGTTACACCGCCGGACACAAGGGATACACGCACAACACACACACAGACACATTATCGTATATATGCTCCCAAAAGGATACTGCTTTGTGTGTGTGCGTGTGTGTGTGTGTGTGCACGCGTGCATGTGTGACTATTGGTATCCTACTTAACATGCAAAGGCAAAAACGTGCACACACGTGCGCGTGTGTTGGGTCACACGCAGGCTCTCACAAACCTCACCCCACCCTCTCTTCAACCAAGCAGATCCACTTAAAAGGGCTCGTATCAATTGTCAACGGCCATGTTTAGTTGTTTAGGCCCCGTCTCTCCACTGATGAGGACCAGACCATGGAAAATGCAGTCACCCATTAGCCACATGTTGCTTCTAATACTGACCCAATAAAATGCCATTGCCCCCCCCCCCCCCCTTGCCACAGAGAGTTCATCTGGCCTACCACACAGAGAGAGGACGGATGGAGAGAGAAAGACAGGAAAACAAAACTTTAAGAAGCAAAAGGAGCGATACCGTGACGGACAGAACAGGAGAGCGAGGGAGAGAGGAGGCGGCGCTGGTGAATAAAGATGTAACAGTGTCAAAGAAATGGGGAAGCGTGTGGGCCTGCTGCTAATTTCCCGCCCTTAGTGCAATAATCTGAGGGGAAGATTAAGGTGAAGGAGTTATTCTTGACTATTTTATTAAGAGGTGCTTTAGGCGCTGGAAGAAAGGGCTTTAGCACTCCTCCAGCAGCGTGCCATACAATACAAGACAAACATTTGCTGTTATTTCACCAAAGTACTCTCAGATGTGCTGGGTCGGGGCCTTGCCTTTTGCCGCAGAGGAACTTGGCATCAAAGTTCCCTGCAGTGCTCTGAAAACAAAAATCTGCCCCTCTCTTCTGTGGGTCCTGCCCTGAGCCCGTGTCCGGCAGATAAACACTGAGGTGTCAAAAGAAAGGATGGCAAACCTCACACCTAGTTTTAATTAAAATGGGAGAGAGCAGTGCAAAGAGAGACGCATTAAAATCTGCGGTCAGAGGCAGGCTTCTATAGACAGGGGCGGTGATATTTCCATGTAATTTCATCATCATCATTTACATGTAGAAATTCTCTTTAGTTAAAGATAAAGTCTTATTCTGCAAGAATGTTTCAAAAAAAAAAATCCAAAAACTGTTTGTCTGAATTGATAACTCAGTCTTAGGAAAGCTGAGTTTTTATAACAAAAAAGGATAAAAACATTCGAGTGTTAAAAAAAGAAAAGAAAAAACCTCTACATGGAGCCAAGGCCAGCGAGAGGCCAGCAGCAGCCTCACCCACCTGCCTCTTTTGTTTGCCTTGTCATTGCTTCACTGTGCCATTCTTAAACACTTACTGCTCTCCAGTGTGGTTGAAAAACAAGATGCCTCCGTCAGTGCGTGCATGTGTGTGTGTGTGAGTCCAAGTGAGCTTTTACTGCATTCAGGGAAAATAAAGAGAAACAGATACACAAAGTCAAGGCAGTGCTAAAAGAAAGAAGTAACAGTAGCACGGGTCGGGCAGGCCGTCTGGGGTGTAAACATTTGTTTGGAATAACATCTTCCCAATTAAAACCATTTAATTGACGTATCTTGAAAAACTTAAGGAACTCAGAGTTGAACGGTCAGCGCGGACAGACACAAACCGCAGAAGTGGCCGTTTCAACCTCTCATAAAACACAATTCAGAAACCGGATCTTCCTCTTTCCTTTTCTGTATTTGAAAGAGAGGATGTGGCTAGACTTGATGAGGAGAGAGGTGGAGAGTGAGGGAGACATGAGACTCGGGAAGCCTCTCCTTAAACCAAACTATAGAAATACTAAATGTAGCATCTCAGGCTTTTGAGACAGTGACGTCTGAGTGATTGAGATGTGGCGAACTACTAAAAGTGCAAAAAGTTTTGTGTAGAGACGCTTTTATAAGAAGTGAAATCTTTTTTTTTTTTTTTTTTTTTTACAATGCAGATCAGACATGAGACGTTTCAACTGTTAAATAAGACTAATGCTCCTCTCCAACAGTAGGATTCATATCAGTGGAACAAGTTCAAGCACATTCCCTATGAAAACACTTCCTGAGGAAAAAAAAAATTAACTCGTGGAATTCATCAAATTGTCACAAATTGCTATCTTACAGTGTAAAAGTATCCAAGTGTGGAATATCACTTTAAAGCCTGGATGATCCAACATAGACGTAACATCCAAATGATGGTCGTTATGGTCGAGGCCGACAAAGAAGAAGCGGCCCAGCTCATGACATCATCCCAGCCCTATAGGTGATGATGTGTGAACTGTACAGAGAAGGGCAGCTGTGACTGGGAGACGGCAGCAACAGAAAGATACTTAGGATGTCCAGACTGGATGGCAAGACAAGACTTAATTCTTATAGAAAGAATGTAGGGTTAAGTTCTTTGTGTTTTAACTAGAACAGTCTTTGGTTTTTAGTCGTCAGTTAAATCAATGGCCTCGTGGTGTTTATTAGATCAGGTTTTAGGTAAAACATTAAAAGTCAGCTGAACGTTTTCTTTAAGCTTGCTAAGATGTTTGTCCTGTTCCAAGTCTGTATGATAACTGAGCTAATCCCAGTCTTACAAACCAGAGCCAAACTCAGCTACACTAGTGTAACTGGTCTGGGTGTGTGCAGCTCCTACTACCACCCACTGCTTCTGTCTGTGTTGTATTGACACTCCATACAGGACACGCAACCACTGCTTGGCTGAACAGGGATTTATGTGTGAGTGTGTGTGCCAGTCCATCATGCATGGTTATGAACTACAAGGAAGGTTGATACTCAACAATGAAAAGTTTCAAGCCTTTAAAATATGTGACCCACCTTATTTAGCAGATCAAGTTTATTCAACTCTCAATATCTGAACATAACAATCAAACAATATTATTCTTCAATATTTTGTCTATATCTGACTTTGGTAGAAATTAATCATGAAGTGCCTTGTGAAATAAATGTAATGCTCCACTGACAGTTGTGTTAGCTTCATCCAAGTAATTCAACAAAACAGCTGAAAACCCACATTACCTGAATACTCATTGTATTTAAATTAAACAGGATCTAAATTAAACTGCAAAAGCAATTAGCTGAAATGCTGGAGGATTTGCACGCTAGCATTAATTAGCCCAGTGATCAAGACTCTTACTCTTAAAAAACTGAAAACAGTATGTTGTTATGAGTAAATTTGTTGGTGTGACTTATTCTAATTATAAATTACAATTTCCTATACAGTAATTGCAAAGCACTCTTGCTTCTGGGCTCAGCCAGGTGAACGTGTGTTAATGCTGAAAAGCCATCCTCTCCTGTGCGGAGAATGTACAATTAATACAGGGCCAACACTTTGCCTTTGGGACACAGAGCATCACAGGGACGCAAGCTCGTAATAGAGCTATTTGTTTTCCTCAGAAAGCTGTCCAAATGCCCTCGCTGGGATCGCTAGACCGCACAAAGGCCAGCTATGAATTGGCCAAATCCACTGGGGCAGGTTATTGATTAGGCCCACGGCTAGTAGAACGCAAATACGCAACTAAATTAGAAACGTGTGTGTGGGTGTGTGTGTGCCTTGCTGGTGCAGAAAGTCAACTTAATCTGCATCAACCACTGGTCAAGTATTTTTAACCACAGAACTCTACGTGCAATATAATTTTAAAACCTTTTTAAACAAAGTCTGTCTCAAACCAAGTCTCCTTGGAATGGAAGGAATAAGTAATAAAAAGTTATGTTTTATTTCTATATTTTCATTTTACCCATTCATTTGACATGGAAGACAGCAATAGTGTAAATAAACCACCAACCTTCACTTCTGTCTTACTTTAACTCTACAAAATATCATATGTTAACATAAGCTACAACCACCCAGTGTGGTTAAATGTCTGCTGAGAACTCATTTCTACAGGCTATGTTGTGCTTTTTCTGACCATTTACAAAATACCATATCCCATCTCTGGGGGCAGTGGATCGGATGCTCTTTAGCCGAATTCACACAATCTGACAAATTATATAATGGACTATAGATATATAAACACAAAGAATTGAACCCCCACCCCACCCACCCCCCTACTACCCCCACCTCACGCCTGCTGCCCTTCCTCTTCAACATCTCCCTTTTCAACAAGAGTAGTTTGTCAGGGTCAGAAAGCAATTTAAAACCTCTATTAATGAGAGTCAGTAAGAGAGAGAAGTGAGGGAGGGAGGGAGAAGTTAAAGGGAGGGAGGGAAAGAGAGATGAGGTAGTGGGGCAGAGAGAAGAGGAGGATGAGGAAGGAGGGAGGGGTAGGCTGGGGTGTCAGCCATCAAAGCAGGCCAGGAGAAAAGAAGGCCAGGTGCTGGTTGTGGGAATGTGCAGTCCATGGTTCCAGGGACCGGGGAGCCGGTGGGGGCTATATGTGTGTGTGTGTGTGTGTGTGTGTGTGTGTGTTGGAGAGTTGGTGGGTTGGTGGTGGTGGGGGGTGGTAATTAGCCAAGCCTGGAGGAGAGAGAGGGCCCTCCAGGGCCTGCGGGGATAGCCCCTCCGAGAGGATACCATTTGCACTTCTACAGGAGCCGCCAGCCCCAGGCCACAAAGAAGGGGAAAAGGGGAACTATGGCATCCTTTATCAGGCCGGACAAAGACGCCGCATCTTTTCAAAGGAGACCGGAGAGAGAGAGAAACTCCAGTGTTCCAGAGAAGGAGGGGAAAGAGAGAAGAGAAGAGAAGAAAGAATCCTGGACTGGTCAGAGGAGCGACAGAGAGAAATGCCAGTATGTGGGTTGCAAAGCAAGACAGGAGGTTATGGTCATAGTTTGACCCAGCCAGTCTTCTGAGACATCAGAAATTCACTCATGTCCCACACACACACTGAGATAACACATAGAGCGGAGTTACACAACTACCATATTCCCAGTGTATAACAACAGAAAACAATGCCATGTTATTTTTAATCATTTCTATCATTTTCCTTCCCGGTCCCTGTCGGTTTTTGCGGCATGAAATGTTATATGAAACGTCTCCTCGACTGAAAGAATGGATTTGCCACAAAGTGGTAGCTCACTAGCTTCTCACTGCATCTCATGGGAGCTAAAGTGAGGCAGTGGATAAGGAGCCAAAATGGCCACTCTGTGCCTTTGACATTATCAGGGAATCTTAAGAGTTTTGCCCTCCTGTAGAGTGAGGGAAAGTGGAGGTCACTGACATTACTTTTACCTATTACCTTTGGAGTATGGCTACACAGGGGGGTGAATGGTGGCCTTTGAGGCTGTGGGGCTTTGTGTTCCCCGTTGGAGAGCAGCCTGACAGCCTGAGCTGAGTGGGGGCCAAAGGTCAGACAGGTCATGTGATAAGGCATTTCAGACCTGCATTTAGGGCCCCAGCCTGAAGAGGTTTGGAGGAAAACCCTCAAGACCCCCCCCCCCACCCCCCACCCCTCCTCTCAGTGTGTATCTCCTCTTCCTTTCTTTTCTCTCTCCCCTCTCTCTGTCCCCTCGTTCTCCCTCTCTGGACACAAAATGCCATTTGTTGTCCGTCAGTCAGTAGCGCAGCGCCCGGGTCGGGCCCAGCGCTGAAAGCTCCATTCACACACCCTCTCACCCAGGGATGTTTTTGCAATTCAATATTTTCACACGCAGGCAGCTTCATCGTTACTTTGGAACCGTACACTTGGCAGGATGAGGATGGGGGCCTCTGGGACAGAGGGGCTGAGAGGTGGAGGGTTGGAGGAGAGGGGGTCAGCACAGAGGAATCCTAGTGTCGGGAGGGGACGGGTCTGCGCCGGCTAATGGGCCATCTTGAAATGTTTTAGCCGAGACCCCTCCAACACCTACACACACGCAAACAAGTGCACACACACTCGCATGAACGGTCACACACACACACATTCCGCCCAACTCATCACTTCACAACCAATCTGACTCCAGGTTAACGAGGACGGCTCTTATTTCCCTCATCAAAATCTCTGGACTAATACAGTCACACTATCCTGCCAGGAAAAGACTTTCCTCCCTCTCCCTCACTCACTCACTCACTCACTCACACCAGACAGCCTCTCGCTCAGCCACATCTCAAATACACAGCCCATACCCAGTAACAGCCAAATGAGAGTGGTTCCTCACCTATTTGTTCAAAGGTACTCTGAAGTATTAATTCATCATCACAGAATTTGGGAGCTTCAGCACTGGCTGATTAATACAAAAAATAAATGAAAAGAAAACACATTGAGATGTATTTGTTTTTCAAAGGGCACTTCACAAAAATGACCAGCGCAAACAGGAAACTGCAGTTCAAAAACATCCAAACCTTTCGTGGAAATGTGGCTGATTTTAACCAAACCATTTCAGGAGATTTACTCCAATTCCTCAACTGCATCACCAAAGGATTTGTTTAGCATACAGAGTGGCTGAGGTAAATGCAGGGCCTGCAATAAGAGGCAGCTCTTAATATATTTATCCAGTGCACCACACTCTACTTAATGAAATTAAACCACACCAATAGTGGCCCTTTGTCTCTGGGGAGTTCTGTAATCAACATGCCACCAGTTTTCATTTTGTATGAAAATAAATGGCAGCCGGTGATACGGGCCTAATTGTGTTGCACCGGGGAGGAGCTGAGTGAGAAAAGAAACTTACAGCAGGGATGTGGTGGAGCCAATTTTCATGGACAGCAGCACTCAAGAGAGGTGGTCAAATAAGCAGAGGCATTCATCTGGGGACCGGTTCCCCACTTCCACCCTCTCCCCCTCTCCCTCCTTCTCCTTCTATCCATCATACTCACAAAGAAAGTTAGCCAAGTATTAAACAAATAGAGAACTGGTTAGCCCTACGCGCTAGCGCCTGGCAGGGTCACTGAATAATGACAGCTCAATTACTGTGAATCTCCTTGTACACCCCCCCCCCCCCCCCCCCCCAACTCTATCCCAGCACAATCCCCACACCCGCCCCACCCAGCACGGCAAATTTGTCAAACTCACCAAAACGATGGGCCTGACAGTGTAATCGCCAACCGTCCCCACCGACATGAAAGAGGTCTTTATCTGGCCAAATCAAAGAACCTGATCTCTGAGAGAAAAGGGTGGGGTAGGGGTGTGTGTGTGTGTGTGTGTGTGTGTGTGTGTGTGTGTGTGTGTGTGTGTGTGTGTGTGTGTGTGTGTGTGGGAGGGGGGGGGGGACTAGAGAAGAGAAACGTCCCGCTTGGCCCCCGTGAGACGTGGAGATGTCTCTAATCCGCTTTAATGAGACACTGCGTGCCCATCTTTGTGGTAATGACGAAACACGGCGAGAAGGGCGGTGAGGAGGGTTGGAGGGAGGAGTGGGAGAGAAGAGATAGAAGTGAAGATGGAGCCAAGACTTTGAACTGGCGGTCTGATGAAAGAGAAGCCAGGCAAGAGGAGTTTAGAGCCACGCCGCCTCTACACACCACTGTCTGTGTCGGAGACCGGCAGACAAACAGCCCTGGGGACAGAGCAGTTTGTCTGCTTATCGTATCTGGACAGGATGGGCCATCATCAGCAGTGCCAGATTTGGACTGCGACCAAGGGGTGTGTGTGTGTGTGTGTGTGTGGAGAGAAGAGCAACAACAACTGCAGAAGTACAAAATACTCTTCTTCGCTAAGAATGAATTAAATTCAACATTTCACCACATATAATTATCAATAACTATGGCTGTCAATCCATTCAAATAGAGATAATGATTCATCACGAGTGTCCATAGTTAATCACATTAATTGCACATGTTTTGTTTGTTCAAAACTTATCTTTTTAGTGTTATCACATTAACTTTGACAGCCAGCCTATACCTTGAGTTGGCCGTGTGTCACCCTGACATTAAAATGCAAAGGTATCACATGTATTTGATTTTTTTTTTTAAATAAATACATTTTTAAAAAAATAAGAGGCGTTACTGTATGCCACTAGCTGAAATTACATCACTGCATTAGCTAATTTCAAGGCATGTTAGAGCAGTTGTTTGCAGTGCAATGAGACCAAACTGTACAAAACTTTGTTCATTTTGTTACAACTTCCTTCAATTAATTTATTTGTGCAGCAGAAATGCAAGATAATATCAATACGTTTCATCCGGAAAACCACTAATTGGCAACTGAAAATCTCTGTCCAGCCGTTCACTGAAAACTGTCCTCACATCAAGATACAAAGTCTTGCTGAACAGAAAAGAGGGAACATGGCGTGCATGAAAGCGAGGACAACATAAAGGACAGAAGGTTCAGGAATGGATAAAGGGAACAGAGCGGGATAAGGACAGATGAAGAAATTAAAAGAAAAGACTGAGAGGGAGAGAGGGAGAGAGAACGCGAACAGGCTAATGCCAAACAAATCGGGATTAGACCCAGATAAGACTAGTCACAATGCTGAGCAATCCCGGGGATATCACAATGCAAGGAGGAATCATGAGGGCTGCTTAAGCAGGCTAATTAGGGACTCGACACATTTGCCCCTTGTTTTGCAAACAACACACACTGTTTAACAGCGGGTGGTGCACAATCACACCAGACACACAGAGAGATAATCATTTAGCATTAATCAGCGTGCTGAAGAAGTAAAGATGAGGTATGGGATGACTCCGGCAGCCGCGGTGTATTCTTAGCCCTGAGAGGCTGGATGGAATCTTCTAGGCTCGGCCCGGCAGTGGTGAGACGTAACCTGATAAGCAGCCACAGGTCAAGACAAAATGCATTTAACTGCAGTGTAATGACTTTTCATTTTTTGAACCCCCTTTTTTTCGCCAACACATACCGCTCTCCAAACGCCGCCCGGCTATTTTTAAACAAGACCCTGCCCCCATCTGCAGGCTGAAAATGAAGGGTATGAGGAGAGACGAAAAACAGGGTGCTGCTAAAAAAGAAAACATCGGGGATATATCTTTAACTCTCTCCGGCATACCACCGTCTACTTTGCCAAATGATTGGGAGATTGCTGTGTTTTTACAAACATGGTGGATGGAGGTCATGGTGCAAGGCGGGAAAGAGGCATATTTGCCAACTGGATAATGTGAGGTCAACGTATCAATGGAATGAATGGGATTTAGAGCCATGTGCAAGAGCTTAATGCATTGGTATTTGTATGTCAACTCAAAATTTGACTTAGCCAGCATGAGACCAGGCAGGAAACATGAGGGTGAAACGCGTGTGTGTGTGTGTGTGTGTGTGTGTGTGCATGTGTCCAGGTGTAAGATGTGCCCACCCATCGCTGTGCCAGACTTAGCCAAGGTCAAAGCTCGGAACAGTGACAGGACCTCCAACAACTGTACAAAATGGCACACACACACACACACACACCACACACACACTTAGCCAGCCAACAGTGCCAGCTCCTGCTGTTTGGGTGACATTTACACTCAACCTTTCTAGTCTGTGATTGATTGGGGTTAAATCATACCAATGTCCAAAAATCTGTCACCACTAAGGTGTGTGCATGTGTGTGTGTCCATCGAGGATCCAACTGCATTACTGTGAACGTATGGGCTGTGAAGGCGCGTGCGTGGAGGGAACTGTGAAACCAGTCAAAGGTTTTAAAAAATTTAGCATTCAGCAATCTGCTGCCCAGTCATTTCTTCTTCTTCACAGTCAGAGCTGTAGCAGAGTGAGATACTCGGCCGGTTAATGAATTAAGCCGACACAATGCTGAATATGGATTATTAAATCAGTACAAAAGTCTTACATGTGTGTGTGTGGCCATCTACCTTTCCTCTCTTGGCCATCGTATTTTCCTTAGCAGTGGTAAAATTAGAATAAAAACATGTCTTTAAGATGTTGTGTTGAAACAGCTAAACGATGTATATAAATGATCTACATAGTCTGAGCTCCATTCAAGAGTTATTTCAACATCCACATTTATCCCATCCAGGTTTATTACATTTTATGGCTCTTGTATTTGTTCAGATGTTGGACACCTCTTTTCCGAGGGATATTTAGGCAAAACAACAGCACGATTACAACAGTGAGAGTCTGAATAATAAAAGCACTGAACTGACAGAAGTGAGACAGGAAGAGAGGGAGTAAAACTGTAGTTAGAGAAAGAAAACATTAGAAATTTGTCAGTGGAACAGTCATAAAACAGACTATTTAAACAAACAGTTGTAATATATCAGTTGAATATCCTCCAGTAAATTAATCTTCCCTCTTTACAGCTTTAAAGCCCCAGTAATTCATAGGGTAACAAGTTCCTTAAATTTTAAGTCTTTCTTCAGTTTATTCCCCGCACAGGTGGAAGAGATCATGAACGTTTTCTTTATTGGCTGACTGTTTCAAAGATTTAGGACAAGTAAGCAGTAGTGAGACTTCAGACTGCACTGTCCTCCACATTTCAGGGTAATAGGAATACTTTACTGGAAAGAACATTTTTCAAGAGTCGGCTCTCACAGCAAATTTGAAGATATGGTTACAAAAGGCAATGCATCTTTATTTGTACCATATTATGTGAACCAAATGTGGACCATATGTTACTGCCACAGACAGTGGCTTGACACTGAATTAACCATAACAATGCCCGAAACCTTACCCAAAGAAACTTCCCATCCAACAAATTAATATGTTACAAATAGGCAAATTTACGGCTGCGTTACGAATAAAAGAGCCTGAACGTTTTCAGTGTTGTGACAAAAGAAGTTTGTCACTCACAGAAGATAACACACAGTATGTTTAGAGACGACAGCTGCCTTATGCATACAGTACATAGATATTTTACTGAACACACAAAGATGAGGAACCAACCCTAGAAATCGATATGGATAGAAGAGCAAGAGCCTGTTTACTGATACTGCTGACAACACACACTGAGGTTTATCTTATATGTGCACACGCCTCGGCGAAAAACTACGACTCAACAAACTTTCATCATCAACTTATGTAGCATACTGTGTGCGCCTAATGCAAACTGATCCAATTAGTTATGCTGCATATGTTTTCATCTCTTCAAAATTTGACACAAACGTTGCTAAAATCAGAATTGCCCACTAGATTAGAATGTTAATGAAGTCACATGGTAGCATAAACTTTAATTTTTCTTTTTTTTTTTTACAAATATTGCTTTGTGTCCATAATATGATGGTGAACAACATTTGTGGAAATTGGAACCCACGCCCCCACCTCCAAAAAAAAAAGAAAGACACTCAAACACAAAACCTACATAAACAATCTGATATCACATGAACTGCTGTGGCTGTGTGTATCAATGCAGACACAAAACAAAACTGTGAAAGTGGTGTTGATTCGGAGAGCAGCAAGGATCGTTCACATCATCACACGTGAATGCAAATGGGTTTCATGGAACCACAAGAGTCTCAGGTTTCCCATGCATTCTTATCTCTGAATGGTCTACAGCGATAATGTAAAGATTTCACTGGTATTTTTCATTGTGTGTTATCACCACTCAGGCTGAAATTCAAATTCAACCAGAATTATTAACAATGGCTTGGTGGCACTGCACAGTCATCATCAATCTACATCAATTAACTACAGCACAAAAATGTCTTCTAAAGAGACCTCGACCAGGTTTCTAGGAATTTCAGTGGTGTTCATGCTTCCTGATGCTCTCATTTCAAAATAAAAGCGACTAAAACTGAAATTTACAGTTTCATAAAGGCATAAAAATCAGCCAGTGGACTGCGGTCACTACTGTACGTTACATTTCCCTTTCGTTTGATGATCCTATCATTTTTATGTTCGGGCTCTAATCTGTGAACATGAAGGACCACTATCTGACACACATTACAGCTGCATAGCACTTATACATGGGAGCCTGCACGAGACCCTGAGCGTTTAGCCAGAAGTTCAACATAGCTACCATTGTTGGTTTTAAAGTGTTATGGGTTGGGTTTTATTACTTCTGTCAAAACATCAGAAGCTGTTGAGCCAGGCCAAGTTCATGACTGGGAGTCCATCTAATAAGGGCCTTTAACACAGAGATCAATAGAATATCTGGCAAATGGTGTATGTAGGCCAAAAACAGGAGAGAGTCAGAGGAGGGTGCATGAGAGGAAAATTGTCATAAATTGTGTTCATTTGTGCAGAGTGGATGGTGTGAGGGTGGAGGTGGGAGTAGTTGTGGTGGTAGTTTAATTCAGTGCAAAATCAGCACACAAAAAAAACTGAAAAAATTGAGAAAGGAACTGGTCGTAAAAAAAAAACAAAAAAAAAAACACGTGGCGCTACCTTTCATTTTATTGACTTGATAAGGCAGACGGCAACAGTAACATAACAGGTTTAAAAAAAAATCAATCTCGTGTGTTAAATTGCGGTTTGAATCAGAGTGGATTTAACTCCCACCAGTTTCTCCGCACGCACGTGTGGAAAGCTCTCACATCTTTCTATAGGAATTACATTTCTTTAGTTTTCTTTAGGGGAGTGTTTTTTTGTGGTGCAGGAGAAAGCGCGTGTGTGTGTGTGTGTGTGTGTGTCACCTGTGGGCTCCGGTGAAAAATAGCTACCGGGTAAAAAAAAAAAAAAAAAAAAATCTACACTCTCACAACCGGAAGTCTTAATTGATCTAAAGCCAATTTAAAGCTGCACATGGGCCGAGCAGAACAGAACCCCCACCCCACACACACACACACACACACACACACACACAGACTCACATACTAATGCATCGTCAATGCAAAAAGCCATTTCACTGTGGCTTTGCTGCAATGATCTCTGCTACACTGCGTGTGTCCATTCCCATATCACAGCCGTTATCTTGGATAAACTGCATGTGATATTAGGGCTCGCGCGAGCCAAAGGATTTCTTCATTTATTTAAAAAAAAAAAATAGAATAAAAAAATCTGAGAAAATATTTCACATTGTAAATTAATATGACACCAGTCATATTAAAATGTATTGTAATGAGAATCAGTGCGATGCGCAGCCTTTAATCTGAATTAAATTGTTCACCTAATAATAAATTCAAAAACAAAAAATATAAACATGTAAGGAACAGGGCGAGGATACTGATATTTCTTTAAAATAATGATCATAATTATGATAATAATATTAAAGCCCACTTATGACTTGTGAAGGCGATATCACATTATCATCCAAACACGCTGACACTCACTTAATCGTGACCCTACAGCCTTGGCCTGTGTAAATAAACCAGTGAAACTGCATGGACTAATCAATGCGAGCCCCTATTAAAACCCAAGCGTTAGTAGTGAGCGCTGTGGAGTCACAGGTTTCTACAGTGTCATGGTCTTAACGTGCAGTCCATGTGTGCACGTCTGCCGTGTGCAGGGCCCGGGCCTGCACATGGAAGTTAAAAATAAAATGATAAAGCAGCTGCTTGGATATTACTTTGGGCCTACTGTACACAGCTACAGGCCAGAGCAGGCTGTTTTGCCTAAGCGGCAGAAAAAGGAGGAAAAGCGAGAGTAGAATATATTCCCACGCGTTGTATTCAAAAGTTGTGGGCCTGCATGTTTTGAATGTTAAGATATTTTTCATGCCTGCTATGTTTTTTTTGCTCTCTCTCTCTTTCTCTCTCCCTCCCTCTCTCCCCCCCTCTCTCTCCCACCGCTGCAACACAACAGATCTGAGGCCTCTGGGCTGCAGAGACTTCCAGTGGTCCGATGTGGAGAGTGCCACAAAGCCAGGTATTTGTGTTCATTAGCACCCGGATCAACAGACTATCAAGGCTGTTTAGAGATCAAGACCAAGTGCAATTACTGGCGAGAAGCGGGATCCTCGACATGTTTAAGTATTTTCACAAAGTAGCCCAATTAGCGTTTTTTTTTGTTTTGTTTTTTTGCTTTTCGTCTCTTTTCATTAGTTTTTCTTTCCCTTTCTTTCTTTGTTTTAAACTTGATCCCTGTGAACCAAACACACAGAGCATGCAAGAGTAACAACAAAAACATGACTGCAAAAAAATAAAATAAAAAAAACACAAAACCATTAAAACTATAAACTGTGTTTATTATTGTGTACATTGTTATCATTTATCTGAAGACATGAGCGCTAAATATGTAATAATAATCCCATCTCGAGGAGGAGGAGGTAGTATTTTTAAAAACGCATTAGGAGGTCTATGGTAATTTGAAATAAACACGTTTCAGATTGGGTTGGAATTCTGTACATGAATATTTATTTATCTGAATGATCTGAAATATAAATGTTAATAATTTAATGTCCAATGCTAAAATCCAGGTTCATGTTGAATGAGGGAGGCCAGTGGCTTTGGCAAAGTTACAAGGTTTTTAAAGGCCTGTAAACATGGACTGAAGCTCAGCAACAAAACTTTTAATAACTCCTGAAAACAACACAGACGCTTCCCTGTGTGTCAGCTCTGCATCTATACACAACAACCACCAATCGAAACTCGCTGTTTATAAAATAGAACAACAACACAAAAGGAAATGCAAACAGAGCCACGTGAATGTTATGTTGTTGGCCGTCTTACAAGTGAGTTGTGAATTTAAAATAATAATAAAAAAGGGAGATTGACCAACATGAGTGTCCGTAGAAAACAAAGTGCATTCGTGCAGGACTTAAAAAAAAAAGAGACGCTGGAAATGAAGGCGATTCATAAATCAGCCCACCAACAATAAACAAATGTCAAACAATAAACATGCTCCTTTTCCAACAACAAAGTGCTCACGATCACAAAACTGAATACATGAATTTTCCGTATGACGCGAGCAAGCAGTCCACTGAGCAGCAGCAGCAGTAGTTGTAGTAGTATGGGCGCTTTCTTGCACAAGACGCATTATTGATTGGCATTCCCTGGAGGAGGAACCAGTCTGCAGCAGTTCGAGGGCCCTGGGACTGAGCTAAGTTGCCGTATAGAGCGATATCTTATGCGGTGAAAGCAGCATCGGGCTACAGAGGGTGGGAGAAAAAAAATCTGCATTAAAATATTTGCTCTTTCTGTCTAAATTCACTTCTTGGCGTCTCCGCGCGCAGGCGAGAGAAAGAGTGCGCTCAGCTCGCCTCGGTGTGAGCTGTGCAGCAGCAGCAGCAGCAGAGCAGTGCCACAGCGCCCACTATTTCAAAAGCCGGGAATATTATTTCACAAGACTTGGAAGTGGCTCTAAAAAAAAAAGAAAAAGTTACTATCCATTTCGACAACTTTCTTGGTAACTTTCTAGGGGAAACGAAATCTTCCGCCTCACACTGAACCTCCGACAAAACCGAAAAGAGCTAATGAACGAGATGGAGCTCAAATGTTGGGACGGTAGTGTTTCTCTCTTTTACAGCAGTTGAGAGCAGCGAAAGCACCAGCGGCGTTTCTCATCACACATGAAACTTTCTGACACGGGGAGAACCAAACGAAGCCAAAGACCGCAGCATGCAGGCAGGGGAAACGAGGCTGCGCCGCCGGAGCGGGACTCACTTTCAGCAGCAACAACAAAAAAAGTTATCTCTGGACAAAGAGTCGCCCCCTCCTCTGTTTTTTTTAAGGATATGACAAATGACAAGGACACACAGTGGACATCTACAGACCCGGGGATTGAGAAGCCGGCGGCTGAAAGCGATAAGAAGGGTGAAAAAGAAGACCTACTTTTGGCCAGTTTTCTCGCCCTCGCCTTGGATCTCATCTTGTCGGCTTGTAGATTCCTCTCGTCGTCCTCCGTGAGCCCAGAAGCAGCAACAACACTATCTTCATCTCACCAGCATTGTCAGTTTGGACACCTTCGCACATGCGCACAGGCCATTCAATCTGACACCCTCGCCGGGGCCAAAAAACTTTCCAATGTATTCATCATCATCACTTTTTTGTCCTATCGTCTCCCCTTTAGATCACTTATCTCTTCCCCTCCTCCTCTTCCTCCTCCTCCTGCTCTCTCCTCACAATCTCACCTTCCCTCCCTCCCCCCTTACCATCGTCCCCCCTCCTCACCCCCCCCACCACACACACACACACGCACACAACCCACCCCACCCGCCCCATTCAGCTCCTGCCAGCACCTTCTTGGATTTTTTTGCCCTTTAAACAGCGACAACTTGGTTTTCTCCAACCGGCGGTGGACACCGAGGTATGGTGAGGTCAAGGTCCTATTATAACAATGAATTCATTATTATTATTTTTTATTATTAGGCCTACTGGTATTGTTGTTATTAATATTACCATTATTAACAATAATATTTTTTTTTATCATGCGTATTTGTCTTAATGTTACCACGAGATTTGTGAATTTGCACATTAACACGGACTATGTATTTAAGCTGTTGGTGCGACCTTATCATGTGTTGTGCCAAAAAGCGCTCGAATTGCAGAGGCTATTTTTAACTTCATTAATTCACATGCAGGCGTAAATAGGTGCAAGGCTCATTTGGAAGTTGTACTTTACAGGGTGTTTTGTGTGTGTGTGTGTGTGTGTGTGTGTGTGTGTGTGTGTGTGTGTGTGTGTGTGTGTGTGTGTGTGTGTGTGTGTGTGTGTGTGTGTAACCGTGTTGCCCTCAGGACAGGCAGCGGCCAGCAGCTGTTTGACACATGCACGGAGCCTCCACCAGCGCCGCACCGGGGAGAAGTTCACATGTGTAACAGTCGTATTCGCAGCACTTGTTTCTTGGAGAAATGTTTGTGTCTCACTGTTAGCGCGTAAAGTTGAGCTCAGATCACTGAGGTGGAGAGGAGAGGAGAGGCTGCAGACTTTGTCTTTGAGAGTCTGACCTGCACCTGTTTGTTTGTTTGCTGCAGGGAGGAGGAGACCGTGCATCCAGCAGTCTGATGCAGGCTGGAGGACTACAAGGTAATTTTTAAAATTTCTATTTATCAAATATATATTCATTCAAATATATGATTGTGCAACACTATTTTAATATATCATAACATCTATGTAAAGATTAACGTTGTAATTTGTTTATGTAGCCTTGTTTATGTATTTATAGCATATAGGAGAATTGGGACCTTCTAGGCCTATACGATCTATACATTTTGCTGCAACAATTCAGCGTGATTTCTAATTTTCTAATAGGCTATATTTGGATAGATATGGCAATTATTATTAATAATACAATATTATATTATTATTATTATCATTATTATTAAACGATATATTGATACATAAAATACATGTTTGTATATTTATATACATATATACCCAAATATAATTTTGGTTATTTATTTATTTATGTATGTATTTTAGTCGAAAGATAACATAGGCCTATAAAGACGAGTCAAAGAGGCTTATATGGTTTTGTTTATTTATATATACACATGTTTTAAAGAGGAGCTGAACAAAGTCCAGTTAGACTGATGGAGGCAGGCTGCTCGTCATATTCAGGTGGTGCCTGGGCCTTCAGCCTTCTTGTCATATGGGAATAGTTTCTGTCTAGTTTGGCTGAATAAAGGCGGCTCTATGTTGGAGCCTATTAAAGATCGGTGGTGATGGAGCAACTGCAGTCTGCTGGGAGGAGCGGCATCAATTCTCCGCACACCAATCACACCGCACTTTTTATGAGATAGGCCTACTTCCCATAACAATCCATGCGTAGAGAATTATTATTGACCTAAGACACTAATAATAATAATAATAATAACAATAACAATAACAATAATAATAATAATAATAATAATAATAATAATAATAATAATAATAACAATAATAATAATAGTGATGATAACAATAATGTTAATAAAACACATGGGGCCTGCCTGACCTGTCATTGGTTTTCTGCTTTGATGCTTTGAGTCGCAGCTTGTTGCTCATTATAATGCACATTAACTACCTACTGATTTGAATAAAGGCTCGAGTTCATCAAACACGTCTCCAGACTATATTGGACACAAATTGCCGTGGGATGTTTTCCCATGAGTTGAAGTAAAATGAATGACGTGATCATTAATCAATAATAATCAGCAGTAATCAGCATATATTATCTGTATATTAGGGAGTTGGTCTTGGCATCATGAGGCCGGGAGTTTTTTTTTTTTTTTTTTTTTAAACAGAGTTCACGGAAGCGCGTGAACCAGGCTGGGTATGTTTTCATAGGCTACCTATTGGGAGTGTGAAGTGTCAGAAGGTGGTCACCTTATTAAACAGCCTACCTATGACTTTTTTTCTGTGTAACCCCGTGTAAAAGAAAACATCCTTTCATATCATATTCGATTCAAATGGAGACTCGACACGCGCTCCACTGCCCTGCACGACGCAACGACACACTAGCAATACGAAGGAAACAGGTAGGCTGAATAAACAAATTATGCGGTGTGCAAAGATATTATTTTTATTTATTTATTTTATTCCTTTGTGTCTGAAGGGAGCTTGAGCGTGGCCACAAACTATCAATAATCGATTGGTCTTATCGATAGCAAGTCCTTCCACCAGCTGCAGTGAGAAGAAAAATGGAAAAAAAAAAAAAAAAAAAAAAAAAAAAAAGGCATTCAGCAGAACTCTGTCGACATGATTTTCATCAGCCGGTTCAGGCCCGTGAATGCCTCCTGCACATCGGGTTGGACAGATGCTTTCACACGGTGCAACACCTTTTTTAAAGCAGCAATTAACTGTGGTTATGCTCGCAGAGGAGGGAAAAAAGTGCTGCTCCCCGACACTGGCCCGTTGGGGGAATACTTTTCTGCGTCATTTAAACACCGACCTTTAACGGGTTGTGGACACGTGGAATGGCTGCGCAGGAAAACCTGCCTTTTTTTTTTTTTTTTTTTTTTGCTTTCCAGAGATGTGGCTTTTTTTTTCTTTCTTTCTTTCTTTCTTTCTTTTGTCCTACCGCTTGCGGAGCGCAGGAAGGCTGCACTGTTCTCCTCAGTCCCCCCGGAAGAGAGAACCGCGCCGCGCTGCGCTGCAGACCCGCTGCTCAGACATCTGCACTGGATCCCTCTGTTTTAATGACGAGTCTCATTAAGATGCAATCTAAAATCTACTGAAATTGTAAACAAACAAAATAAAACAAAATAATGTTAAATAAAAAGCAAAGAACTGGGCGACAATTATTTTTATTAACTAGCCATAAGTCTTTTAACCTGCAGCGCGTTTTAAAGGACACGCGCCACCTCTGCAGCAGCTGATCTGGACACTTTATAGGCTACAATAAAGCCAGTGTAGTCTATATGTCTGCACACTGCATTGTTTGCATGTCCACACATTGTCGGCTCAATATAGTACCTCACATGTCCCTCATATTCACCGGGGCCTATTTATGTGTAGTCTAATTGTTTAGCTGGTCATACAAAGTAAAAGGACACAATTTGCGTCAAGTTTCTTAATCTCATAATGATGAGGTGATTACTACGCCCTGGCCGCTTTTTCTCCCCAGATAACAAACTGACCCTTGATGGAGGGCATTTCATAGCCTGCACCAGGCTGCACGGGCCAAACACCAGAAGTCATTCACAAAAGTGTAGGCTAATGCTGATGCATCTGAAAACATACAGGTTTGGGGGGAGGAAGGGAGGGAGGGAGGGAGTGGAGAGCGGGGGTGTACAGAAGTTTGTAACACTGTGGACTGGTGTGGTCAGACTGCGGTGACTGTACCCCCCACCTTCCTCACACACACACACACACACACACACACACACACACACACACACACACACACACACACACACACACACACACACACACACACACACACACACACAGGCTGCTGAAACCCAAGCTTTATCCACGGTGGAAAGGGCTCCGGGTCTGTGGATTAGACGCTGGGCGCAGATAACATCAGCGCACATTAGATATGTGAAATGGAGCACCTCGCGGTCCGGCCTGCGGATGACGCGGGCCAGGGGACATCAAAAAGCCGCGGCGCCCCCTTTTTTTTGCCCGCGCTGTGAGCATTGTAAATTTGCTAACTGTAATTCTGCCACAGTCGATGTAATGGGAGCGTAAACATGGTAACTAGCTGCGGCGGGGTGCTGCGACTTGCAGTGTGTGTGTAGGATAGGCACGCGCTTGTGCACGCGCACGCACGCACACACACACACACACATCCTTCACTGTAGGCGTAGGCGTAACGTGACAAGGGAGACGATGACCCACGCGGCTGTGTTACAAGAAAATGATGAACACAACAACAATCACCTGCACTACACACACACACACTACACTGACTGATCGATACGTACATATTCTCCACCAACACAGCAGCTAATCAATTACCCCCCCCCCCCCCCTCCCCTCCTCTTTTCTGAAGTATGAGTTTGGAGTGGCTCTCCGCAGGCCGCTCCCTCCTCTCCTCTAATGAAGTCCCCAGAAGCGGTCACAGTGATGTTGCCTTGGTAATTATTGGCCATTAATTGGGTTCAGGACCTTGTGCGTCTATGGGAAATGAGAAATCTGACCGCTAATCCAAGACGTTTCTTTGGGGCCTTTTGCAAGTGTTGTTAACATGCTGTCAGAGACAGACGGGCGCTGCGCCACAGCTACTGATAGCGGGGATATGACTGGGTTAGAGGGCAGAGACTGTACACACACAGTCTCTCTCTCTCACACACATACACACACTTAAACACACTGCTGCCTGCAACCGTGTCTAACTGGCAGTTCACATCTGGAGAGCTATAAAAAAGAAAGAAAGAAGCTAAAATAGCTACATAATGTTTCAAATATGTGCGTGTGTCTCGAGTGTGGGTTGGTGGTTGACCAGACAGATTGGTGGTTTTGAAATAAGTCGATTAAAAATGTTAAATAAATAAATAAATAAATAAAAGAGGCATTAGCCTAATTAAATAAAAAATACACCCAAAAAAACAAGATGTCTTGTACATATTATAGGCTACATTAATCCTCATTAAAAACACCTTGATCCTCATGCAACATAAAACTGTTAAAAATTCCTTTGTGTGAGTGTTTCATTGTGTGTGAGTTCACCTGTCACTTCAGCTCAAACACTGCTGACTCACTGCTATCGACGAGGCCAAAACACAACTCAATAAATGTATTTAATCTTTCTTTTTTTTCGTTTTTCCCCTCTGAGTGATCTCTCTGACCTCATTTATTCTCACCGAAATCTTCTAGCTACTTTTACATAGGCTATAAGAAATCAGTATCTAATGATGAAAATCACAGGATATCCGTGATCATATTTAATTGCAAAATAAATATGAATATTACTTTTACGAATAACAACAGGTTTGATCCTAAGAAAATACATATTAGCTACTTAAAAAAAATATTTTGGCTGCACGCAACAAATGAAAGCAGGGCTGGCGGTCAGCTTGCGAAAATGTAAATAAGAAATATGCTAAATGTGACTGGATCCGAGAGGACTTCGAGTCTACCTCCGAAAAAATCGGCAAAGCATCCCGGACCGCCTCCCATCCCATCATCATTAATGTTGTTGCTTTTAATTAATCGCTCGTTAATGTCGCCATCCATTTCCCCGCAGATCAGAGGAGCGAGGAGCCGACAACCTCGCCAAACAAATGCACATTAAAATATCGCCGGGAGGCTTGAGTGAAAATTACCCCGATGTAGAAATGACCTTAATATGATGTAATCAATCAAGCTGTCTGCTGGGACACTGGGAATCACAATGTTAATCTTTTAGTTTGAAGCGGAGGGGGAAAATAGTCTGTCATATTTTACAACTCAGCCAAAGAGCACACAGCTTTATGCAAGTTCACTGACATATATACAGAGACATACAGCAACAGTATGAGCTGTATACTGCTAGGACTAACAGAGTATGTATTAATGCATTTTATGTTACAGGCCTAGAGGCCTTTGGGCCTGTGTTACAGTTTTATGTGTTTGTAAATGTTATCTAATATAAAAAAAAAGCATAGCATGTGTGAAGACTATTTATTCTAATATTATAAAATCTATAAGTGAAATAACAAAATTGATTCCACAATAAAATAAAATAAACAGGTTGATTCAAATAAAGAAATTAATAAAAACATTTGATTGTGTTTCATTAAAAAAAAAAAATGCAGTGCAGTCAGAAAGTGGTCAAACTGTGTGTAAAAGATGCCAGGCTGAGGTTTGTGTTTGAGGTTTGTGTTAAATAGGTAAAATACATGAACTGGGAAAAACCAGAGAAGAAAGGGCTGGCATCAGAGAAATACAGGCTGCTATGGACAGCTATTTCCCTCTGCTCAACTTGCCCGGTGAGAGCCACTATGCAGAATGAGTGCAGAAGGTACCCAACACGGGTGCAGAAGTATTAGCACTAAGAACATACACACAACTTGGCAGGTTACAAGAGGCTCATGTGGGCAGCATCAAGTGCTGAGGCCCGGGCATGTTATCATTAACAACTGTGGACAGATAGAACAGGCCCAAGCCCACAAGTGTCCATTTCACACCAGGCTGGCATGGCGGCGGGTTAGGGACTCCAGAGAGCCGCCTGCCACCCCTCAGCAGCCCTTTGAAGCACACACACCAGCTTCTGGGATTTCTGGTTCTCATCTTTGAAACAAACCCCCTTGAAGGTCCAACCTGAGAGTTCTGCTCTCACCTCCTGCAAAGATCTGATCTGGGATTTTGTTCTCATCATAGCAGCTTCAATGACCCCATCTCACTGCTAGGGCTTTGATAACACAGTGGGGCTGAGGGAAACGTGTAATCACAAGGTACAATGGCCAAACAAAGTTTACTGTGTCCCGCACTATATCATATACAGTACAGACAATGCCTCAGGCAAAGGAAGTGACACATACATTGGCTAACTAAATTATTATTGTTTATTATTAACTAACTCCTGTTGTTATCATTAATATTATTATAACTAATGATATGATGGACAAATTAATACATACATATATATTCAGATGTATAGCCTATATGCAATTATGTGTACTGAACTACATCACTGGGTTAGTCTTTCAATTCAAGTGTTGCAGTCACTACAGTAGTAGAAAACATATTGATTTAATAAGTCACAGATTTACAAGACATGCGCAAACCACAAAGCCAATTTACTAAAAATAGATGGATTTAAATCCAAAAAGTTGATTCCTTTTCAGATTCTGTGAAAAGAAAATCCTTCTTCAGGAACATGGGGCATATATAACGGCTCCAGATCCCACAGCCTCCATCTGAGCACTGAAACTGCCCTGGTGTATTATAATACTGTATGGAGGGGGAGTGATGTCACTGCAGCCAGCTATAGAGGGGCCCCCCAACACAACACAACACACACATACATAGCCACAGCCGTAAAAATGCTTAGCAGGAGGGATGAGAAAGGCTCTTGTGTTCAAGTATTTTCTCCTCTTATGGCTATGAAGCAAAATCAATGCTAATGTGCAGTGTAGACTACGGTATACTGCAGTTTTCATGTCATATGTAATGACGTGCTTTCAATTTGCTTGAATACACAATTCATTTTGCTGCAGAGTTTCCATCTCTTACCCAAATCTAAAAGTCTTGTTGGTGTTGTTAAAAAAAGATCTGCTTTTTCAGTTACACGTTTCTATAGCCAAGGCACACACACCCTCAATCCAAGGGGCACCCGGAGGGATTTCAGAAAAATCTCCCCAAAAAAAAACTCTTCTTGATACACATCCACATAGTTTAACACTCCTCATCATGTACACACACACACCAATCCAGAGCTGTGCTACTAAGTGCCGCCGTGCATTGTACTCCGTGGCAAACATTTTCAAGTTAGCCTCTTTTCCCCACAGGAGCGGATGACTTCCCATCACGAGGAAAAAATAACTTAGGCCAAGCTACACACTTACACTGTAAGCCTGACATCACATAGGAAACAAACCATAAAACACCAAACACTCTACAACCCAACAAAGGCCAATAAAGGTTTCAACAACTAAAGCACAAACACTGCAAGTAGCAAACAAACCCGGCAGCTCTCCTGCACCGTTTCCATTTCCATAGAGATTATTTTTCTCATTCTCCCTTCAGACTCCTGTAGCCTGGCAGTGACCGGCAACATTATTTATTTGTTTGTTGTGCTGCTGCACGGTGTATATGTGTGTCCGCAGTGAGAAAGCAAATGTGTGCTGCCGGACTGACAGGATGATTAATAGGAGCTAAAGCCAAGGGTGTCGGTGGGGGGGTTGATGGTGGATGGAGGTGGAGGTGGAGGTGGGGGGCGGGGTGGGACTTCGGCAACACATCAAAAAAACGGCAGCACTTCCCGGGGTTTTGCTGCCACTTCCTCTGTAGGACCTCCCCAACTCCAACTCCCCCCCCTAAAAAATTCTCCTCCACCTCTGCACGTGAACCCTGGGCTGGATCGATGGGGATTCACACAGAAGAATTAATGAGGAAATTCTTTAACACACCTATACAGTCTGCAGGAGGAAAGAAGAAGAGACACATGCGGGGGAATTACAATGCACATGTTGTTTGTTGAGGGGACACAACAACGAGTCCTGAGGTGACAGACAGTTTTCACCCATAACCTGTCTGATGCTGACACTCTGGACATGTTTCACTTGTGACAGCTCAAGCAGTTGAAAGCAAGCCGAGAGAGTCGTAAGCGTGGAAGAAGGGTGACGCGGGGACAAGTGATGTAGTTGTGGTGAAAGGAGGAGGTCGTCTACTTGAGTGACTTTCCCCGAACTTGAGCAAAAAGCTGGAGAGGAAAATGGCAAAGGAGGCAAACAGAAGTAAAAAAAAAAAAAAGCTCGAGCTGGAGGTGAGGTTTGTTTCCCTGAGTGGAAGCATAAGCTCAGACACATTTTCTTTTCCCGATGAAGACGAAGGGATGAAACGATGATCCCTGTTCATTAAACACTTGCCATCGTGTGAGAAAACAACCACAACAGCAGCAGACGTGGGTGTCTGAGGGTACGGTGCAACCAGTCAGCCTGTCTCCTCCACAGACGGAGGGAAGCGTTGAAAGACTGCCCTCCTGTGTCAGATGCACAAACACATGTTGCACAATAGACTTGCACTCAGCTCGTCTCTTTCCCTCTCTCTCTAGTTATTGACAGGGCCTCCTTTCATAGGAATCGCTTCCGGCCAGTCAGAGCAACATATTACACCATCACTGGGGTCACTGCATCAGGATGTATATTGAAGATAAACATTTGTGTGTTTTTTTTTTTTTTTACTAATTTGTGCACAGGCATATGTATTTATACAATACCAATACCTTTGTATTGACTGCATGAATTAAGAGCACCTATATAAACCCCGCTTCCTGTGCACGTTCCTTGCACTACCTCATGATGAGAGAGAAAGAGAGGAACAAACACTGGATTTTAACAGGTTGTCATCCTCCACTCTTTCTCTTTTCCAAGGGGAGCCGGCTGCCAAATCCCTGAGCATGCTTAACAATTCCATTACCGCCGTGCAGAACACCCACACTACTCTTTTGAAGCCAGGGCATTTTAGCGGAGAAGAGTTTATTGACTTCAAATTGTTACCACTTGGGCCTTCTCCTCTCATTTCAAGGGGGAAAAAAAAGAAAAGAAAACAATGAACCTACATGTCAAAGTTCAGCATGTGTAGCTCCCAAATGAATTTTAAGTGATGTTTGTTCAGATGAGGTCAGAAAAGCACAAAGAGTGACAGCTGCTCAGCATGGCGCCGGCGCACAAACGTTAGCCCGCACACACAAATACTGATTGCTCATCACTGGAAGGATTTTATTCGGAAGTGTGGTTTCTGTTAACATCCAATGGCTTGTTTTACAGCGGAGCTCATCTGTGGACCAAATGTGTCACATAGCGAGATGGGAAAGATTCTGTCTTTCTGGCAATACTAATAAAGTGTGACAGACGATTGGATTCGCAATCTGCCCTGTCCTCGCTTGCCATTTTCATAAGCCCATATATGTCACGCAGTGACATTTGCCATGTGGTAAAACTGGACAAGTTGCCACTCTATTTTGGGGATTTTTTCCCCCTCCGTCATCATGTCACACATATGCTGAAAATAATGTTTTGTTGTGACCCATTCAATGTAACCTTTGAAGTTGTCAGTTGGAACAAGGCTACTGTGGGACACTTATAGCCTGTCAGCTGCTGAGACTTCAGTGTGTGTAGAAGACTGGGCTTACACACACCTGTAGGCCTGGGGTCATGGTGGCACCTCTCAACTTTTCCTCTGGGATCCTCTACTCTGCTGTATGTGTGTGTGTGCGTGTGTGCGTGTGTGCGTGCGCTCCTGTAACTCTAAGGAATTACCTACATGGATGTAAACAAAACTTAATCTCCAGAATCCCTCTACAATAACATGGTTTTTTTTCTGAACTATAATGGTCACTCTCTGGTCTTTATTGCCAAATGTGTTTTTATTTAACTAAAAGTCAGCAAACTGCAAAACTTAGTTTTATCACTGGATCACTGGCTCCTCAGTGTTCCCACCATCAGCCACCACATCACAGAGTTGTGATTTCAGTGACTGATTTACAATAATTGCTTGTTCATGTGATGATGTCATCTTACAGTTCAGCTACAGTCGACTTTCCAGTGCCAGTGAGGAGGAAATGAAGTGACCATGGTTAATACCAGCTGACGTCTTTGTGTTACTTAAAAAAGTAAATGGATTTCTGGTTTCCTGCAGTGTTCAACAATTCCTGATTGTCCAAAAATTGGCTGTTCTTTAAATGCTGTGAGGTGATATTGCACTCTGACATGCTGAGCAAAATAACAAAAAATGTGTTCATCCTGATAAAACTTGGAAAACAAACTACTCTGTCAATTGTTGCCCTGCAGAAAAAAAAGAATAAAATCAACTTTGTTACTACAGGGATTCTGACGTCGGAGGCAGTGTTTGTGGCACGAAAGGAAGGGAAGAGTTTATTTGCTGAAGGCTCAAAATCCATTTTGGAAAGTAGGATTAGCTCTGGTTTATCATACAATATCTATGGAATATAGATGACTCAGTCTCTAATTATGAAGACATGTTTTTTCCCTCAGTTTGGAACCTACGTATAATGGAAAATACTCAATCAAATACAGACATGGAAAAAATGCTTGACTGTATACTGGGCATATATACATGTACAGGTACAGTACATGTGTGTGTGTACATGGCCAGAGACAGATGCAATGCCATAGTCATTCACGCAGCAATATACCATTGCGCTGGTACATGTAGCCTGACATTGGCAATGAGCTGCTGTCTGCTCCCAGCAGTTTGGTCCTGCTCTGCGTTTCCTGGCTGCCTGGCAGGGCAGGGAAACTCAGGACCGTCGTCTCCAGTACACAAACCAAAAGGGTGCAATCAGACACATTGTTCCATTATGTGCTGAGGATTTGATAAAGACAGGAGAGATGGTGGAGAAGGGAGGAGGGGGGGGCACACAATATAGGAATAAATATGCATGTATGGCTGGGGGGTTGCTGGGGTGGGGAACTCTTTGCCACTGGGTGAGCTTATCCAGAGGATCTGTTCTGCTTCAAGAGAAGGAGAGAGAGGTCTGATAGGAACAGAGTGTGCCACACACTTGCGCTGAGACACACACAAGCCAGGACTTTGTCAGCCTTACCTACCGCTGAGTGTGTGAGCAACCCCGCTCCAAAATCAGAGCTCCAATAACAAACTCTACTGACTCTTCTGATTGGTCGTGACGAATGCTCTCTGCTCACTGCGCTCTTGCAATGTCTGCCAAAAAGAGGTCTGATGCCCCATCACCTTTATTTCATGTCTGAAATAAAGTGCGCATGACAGTGTGTGATTATGTGTGTACATTAGGGCTACTTTTTTCACATCAGCATGTGTACAGTATATGCATTAGCTGCAAGTAAAGCTTGTGTGAAGCATGTAGAGTGAACGAAGGTAACACCGAGACAGCAAAAGAAACAAAACAGCGGTGTAAGAAAGTAAACCTTAGAGAAAATTAGGTCCAACCATTATTCAAGCTGTTTTGCCTTGGATTTAATTAAAATGTACTTTGTCTTTTATCAGAGAGTGGGCAGGGGGTTGTGGCGGACTTGCCCTTTATTCTGTCCACCACCTTTTTTTAGTGAGGAAAGTCAGTGGGTGCCAAATGGCAAAGCCTGCCGGATCATTATTTGAGTGCCAAAACGGCGGGAGAGGAAAAGGCAGCAGAAAGCCAGTCATTAAAATTCCTACCACCTTGTTGACTGCATCTCCACAACCAGCTTTCATTTCCCTCCCAGGACTTGGAGGCGAGGGATGGCGAGGGAGCACAGCTTGGCTAAAGACAAGAGAGGCAAAGCTAAAAAACGGACGCGGAAGAGACGTCCTGCAAAAAAAAAAAGCTCTAGATGCTAAGATCTATCGAAACAGTAAAACAATGCTGATCTCAGATTGGTCGAATATCAGAGAAACCTTCTCAGGGACGCTAGCCCGGCTCTTGCAGACGCTTGACATAATGTTTACAATTTGAACAACACAGAAACAAGTCTCATGACCTGGTTCACACAAAATGTTTAAATTCTCTGAAGAAAAAAGCAAAGAAACCAGTTTCTAACATTAACTGCCTCTGAATGTCCACCGCAGATAAGAAATAAGTGGCCGCATGAAAAAGGACACAGTCGCAGACGGACATGTCAGCTCTCTTTAGCATTTTCTTTTTCTCTTTGTTTAAGCTGAGACGAGGACCACACAGAGAGCAGCGGGCAGATAGTCACTGTGTATCAGGGGACCAGTTGGCGCAGAAGAGGATTTGTGCAGTGGACCTTGAAGGCTCTCGGGGGTCTGGTGGTGGCCCTCAGTATTGGTGACAGTGTCTAGGTCATGAGCCACCGAGGGGAAAGGGAGAGACCATATGCCTCAACGGTTGACTGGCCGGTGGGATTTACAGTACACAGAGGTAAAAGTGTTGAGGAATTTCACCTCTAGACGTAAATACATCAGTCACATTAATATCCTGACCTGCACGTCACCAAATCGATGCTTCGCGCACTGCCGATCATCAGCAAGAATTCATGGGAGTGGGTTGTCGTGTGGCTCAGTGGGTAGAGCAGGCGCCCCATATACAGAGGCTATGGTCCTCGCCGCAGTGGCCCCGGTTCGATTCCACCGGAGGCGCTTTGCTGCATGTCACCCCCCCCTCTGCCCCTGTCTCTCTACTCTCTCTCTCGATTAAAGGCCTAAGAAGCCCGAAAAAATATACTTAAAGGAACTTGGGGCAGGATCAAGAAAAAAGAGTCAATTCAAGTGACACGACGGCCGTTGCCATAACTGCAGCCAACAGCCGAGCCGACGCGGGAGCATGAACTCTTCACAGCCGTGCAGCTGATGCCGTGACACTGTTATTTCTTTACTTGCTGTTCACGTGACTGTTCACTGCAAGGCCTCCGCGCATGCCTCCAAGGAATGACGTTGGTAGGCTACAATTGCGAACAGCATCATGTCAAGTGACGAAGTAAGTAAACTAACAATGTTTATTTTCGTGTAACTTTAGTATAATATTTATACTTTTGACTGGATTTTGTATGGTGCTGGTTCGTTTGCTGGCCGTAGCAGAATCCATTACTATCCAAACACTAGTTTGGGCCCACCGCGCTTGTCTTCTTCCGGTATCCAAGTCGAAAGCCGCCGAGGAAGCGCATTCAGTGTCATACGTCACATCCACAGGACTGTGCAGGAAATTGAATTTGAATTTATTTATTCAGGATAGCCCCTTGAGATGAATCATCTCATTTTCGAGGGGGTCCTTCCGCAAAATGATACAATAATATAAGTCAAGTAAAGAAAAAAGAAATACAGTGAAACACATTACAGGACTTATACATACACACACACACACAAACACAGACAAGGCTCTCCTAACCCCAGCTAATCCACAAACAGCCAGATATCAGTTTAGTAGTCAACTTAGTGATATCTGTGCTTACAAATGGGGACGAAAAAAAAAAAAAAATTAAAAAAATGAGAGAGTCACAAAAAAATACAGTTTATACGATAAAAATCTAAAAATCTAAGAAGTAACAGCCTGTTCAAAGCAACGGAGAGATACGTGGGTAGGCTCATTCTTTTTGGTCTTGAAAGCTTCATCACCCATTAGCATTAAAAAACTTAAAATGCATGTTTATTTTTTAAGAAATCCTGCCCCAAGTTCCTTTAAAAAAAGACAGAAGAGTACGGATAAGGATAAACACAACACAAACACGTGTGTGTTGGAGGGATGGGTCTGGTCTAGATTACCTGCTAATGGACAGGTCGACGGCTGTCACTGAAGGATGTGCTGATGGGCAGCCGGTGACGCACTGCTCCCACCCGTTGCCATCATCAGCTGCCCCTCCCTCCTCTTCCTCCCCCTCCCCGACCTCAGCCCTCCTCTGCGCCCCACGATGCGCTGCGGTAGGTCAGGTACGTGGTGACACCGAGCTAAAAGGAGAGGAAGAGGGAGAGAGGCAGCGGGCACACGGGGGTGAAAGGGGAGACTGTTATTATCACCATTGTTTCACGCTTGCTGACCCCCTCCCCACCCTCCCATCCACCCAATTGTTGACTGCTCAAATGTCCTGTCTTTTCAGCACACCTGAGCTCTCCCCTCACTCTCCTAACCCCCCAACACTATCCTCCTCTCTCTCCAATCTCAGTCCTGCAAATCCCTCCTCGCGCCCACACATCTCCTCCTCTCCCCATTTGCTCCTCTCCTGTTTCTTCCTTTCCTCTCAGTGGGCTCACACTGAGCGTGGAGGGTTAGGGGGAGGAGGCGTGGAGGGGGGTAAAAGAGGGTGAGAGTGGTGGAAAAAGAGACAGAGGGAGAAGGAGGGAGATCGGCAGGCCTCTGGCTGTAAGGGAGAGTGCACCTGGATGGGCAGGCTTCCTGGACACACTGTGAGGGGCTATTGTCCTGCATGTCAGCAGCCCCTCTCTTTTAATGGGGCCCGTATATCATCGTTCTGATTATGGCAGATGACTGGGACTTTGGGAAGGAGGGGCGGAGATGGTAGATCTGGGGGAGACATACATGTGTGTGTGAGAGTGAGAAAGAGAAATAAAGAGAGCGCGTATTGGAGAGGGAGGTGGGATGAAGGCGAGGTTTGGGGACAGGGGCTTAAAAACGCAGGGACCCCCAAATCCCCCATCGACTGAAATCCTAGCACTTAACCCCAGCTATGGCATTGTATGCTGCCGTGGGGATTTTTTCCTTTTTTTTTTTTTTTCGTGGCCGTCATTCTTTTTAATGGACTCTCTCGCTCCATCTACTCCTCCCTCTCTCCATTCACCCTGTGGATTCTTTAGCTGAGAACCTTTTTTTCCTTTTGGTTTATGACTTGTTTTCTTTTCAGAGGTAGGAGGAAGGGAAGTGAAGGCCAGTCACCTGTCCTCTCCGCCCCGTACACCCTCTCAGACCGGGGACTGCTAAGAGGCTGCACAAAAGGAAAGAAGCATGGAGACTGCTGCAATGAGCCGTCCTTTTCAGGATAGATAGATTTTTGCAACCAAGATGTCAGTGAATGACAAGTGGGTGCTGTTCTACACACTGACCTTATAAAAGTTGAGCCTATTAACCTTCGGAAAAAATCTGGTGTGGAAATAACCATCCCCTAAAACATCCCTGACACAAAACACGTGTAGAAAACATTCACATTTGAACTACTAAATTCAGATTGATTAAGCTCTAACTATTTACTCTCAGGAAATATTATAAAACATTCTCAGTTTTGTTGCACTCATCATAGCTTGACATACTGCTCCCCTCTGTCATGAGGTACTAATTGCAGTGCAACTCTCAGTCTTTATATAGTTAAATCTAAATATCTGGATCTCAACAAAAAAAACATTGTAGGCATTGTTTTAAATGTATTGGGTTTTTTTTATAGGACACAATTCCTACAGCTAAGGGATTTAAATAACTTATGCATCCATAAGTGTTGTAGTAGCCTATGTGACTTGTGGAGGATGAATCTAACAGCAGATCAAAGACTGAAGTGTTCACGTTGTGGGTGACTGAGGAAGAGAGAGAGAGAGAGTCATTCATTTCACGGGTACAAATGGCAGCTAATTGAGTAGGTGTTGTAAGAGCTTGTCTGGATACCTTTCAAATGAGTAAAGGGTCATTTCCCCCATAATTAACTACCTATGTTGGGGATTTTGTATAGTGTGTATGTGAGTGTGTGAGTGTGTGTGTGTGTGTGTGTGTGTGTGTGTGTGTGTGTGTGTGTGTGTGTGTGTGTGTGTGTGTGTGTGTGTGTGTGTGTGTGTGTGTGTGTGTGTGAGTAGATGGGGTGTTGAGGTCGCACATATCTGGAAACATAAAGTGTGTGTGTGAGAGAGAGAGAAACAAAGGGACAGAGTTAAGCCATTCTTAATTAGGTTTCATTCCATTCATCTGATGTTTTTCAGATGCTCTCTGAATCTGAAAAAATAACACTTATTTAAACTGGCACAAAAAAAACAAACAAAAACAGTGATGTTTACTGACCACAGACAAGTAGAGGGTTTGTTCACATTTATTGCTACATCAGAGCTAGTTTGTGTGTGTGCGCGCATATGTGACTAAATGTGTGTCCCTGTGCATGTGTGCCCATTTCCCAGAGCTGATTACGCGACAGCAGCCATACATCACAGTGTGGTGACCTGTGGTGCTGAATCTGGAACAAATATTTACACAATTACCACTCCTGGACTGAAGCAAGACCTCTGCTTTCATCATTAAAAAAAAAAGGAAAAATGTTTTAACTACATCATAGTATTAAACAGTAAGAAAACCAAATTCATTGCTATTTTAGATTAGCTGAAGGTCCAACATTAACTGAAAACATTCTGTTTTGAGGCTTTAAGCTGGAAAAGTTGTGTACAAGTTGAGTGCTGTCCTTTGAAGCTGCAGTCGGGATGACATTTCACTGAGCACAGTCTCCTTAAGAGGAGCCTGAAGTTCATCATTTTTCTGCACAGACGAAACCTTATTCAATCTCTGTACATTTCTTTAAATACAGCACTGCGGCTAACTGGTCACCTGCAGTAGATCATATATTCTTTCTTATTTTTCCAAGAAGAAACATGAGGTGGTAGATTTACAGGGTGTGAGTGCATGTCAGAGTACTTCCTATTTGGATGGAGGTAGCTGTGGAGAGGGCAGAAAGAAACCTATAATCCCTCTATGCTGCTTGAATAGAGTCATTCTGAAAACAGTGAGTCAGTGTCCGCTCGCTGCTTGGTGCGTCAGATGAGAAGCAGTTAATGTGTCAGTAATTGGACAAGCCGTATATTTTGGGAAAAGCCCTTTATAAAAATATCCACCCACAGACCCGGTGAGTGTGTGGTGCGCAGGCAAGACCTCCTTGCAACCCTGAAGAGCAAACAAACAAACAAAACAGAAAAGAGAAGATGGTGAAGGCTGAAAAGAGGAGGCAGAAAAAAAAAAGAGGTGTAGCGGCTGAGTTCCTCTGGCGTGTCTGGCTGGCAGCTCTCGGGGGATTGGCGGGATTAAGTGAGAGCTGTGGATGACATCACGGGTAAGGACGGCCGTTTGACTCGTAAACTGCCCCTTGGTTTGTGCATCTACAGGCCGGGTGCCAGAGCCAGGGTGTGGACGAGGGGTGGGAGGGGGGGTTGGGGGGCGGGCGAGGGGGATCATTAGTGAGGTTTTATTGGAGCACTGGGGAGGAACCGCTGGTACATGGGTGCAGACGCACAGGAAAACAGGATTCAGACGGGCTGTGTAGTGCAGCGATTTGATTGCTCCCAGACCCTCGCTGCACACTGTGCGTGCGTGCCTGCATGTGTGTGTGTGATGGAGACACAGAGAGCAGATTGAGTGTTCGATACATGATTGATCCACATTTTGCCGAAGTCAGTGAGTGCGGAAGAGACTCCGCACTTGTACTCGCGTTTGAGGTTCACAGGCATAAGCAAGTCCAGTATGTGTGTTTGCAAGGATTTGTTGGCACGTGTGTATAATTGTCTTTTAATACATGCTCATGCGTGTGTTTGTGTGTGTGTGTGTGTGTTTGTGTGCACGCACGCGTGTGTCCTCGTGATGGAAACCAGAGATATCCTATAACCATGGGGGCCTGATCTGTGAGTGGGCTGTCCAATGACGTTTGCTCCGAGTTCTCATAAAACGCACAAGGCAAAAGCCAGAATTCCTTTTTCACCGCCTCCCCTCCCCCCTTCACTCCTCCTCCTCCTCCTCCCTCGCCTCCTTCTCTCCTTATGCACGTATAAAAGAAGACAGCAGGGGTATCCAGAACTGGGCTGATACAAATCCCACTCAGTCACCTCCAGATGGGATGGCTGCCTTTTACATCGAGAGCTCAGCAGTAGCCCGTCCTGACTCATTGTTTCACTCCATATAAAATGAAATCAACCACATCTTCTGGGGGCGGCTAAACACCAGCTACCTTTTCCAGTTACGCTGGAAGAGATCACCTCAGAGTGATCTGTGACTGTATCTTCTGTGGAGAGTCGTCGTCGCGCTGAAACAGCTCGTAACGACCCGCGCGGTGTTCGGTACATGGAGCAGGGCTATAGCAGACAGTGGTTTGACACACTCTTTAAGATTAGCTGTGTGTGTGTGTGTGTGTGTGTGTGTGTCTCGTCACTGACAGCCCGGGAGGAAAAGGCCAGAGGAGTCGTATCCTCCACATCACGCCACAGCTAGGAAATGAGCCATTCATTCTGACCGCTGCTGTCGTGCCGTCTGACCTCGCAGGGCTGGAGGACCCACTGTGGTCTCATAAAAAATGCCAGTCATGAAATAGTCGAGGGGGTGAGACACTCTTGAGCTATTAATGGTGATATTGGATGAGATTTCAGTAGGTGTCAGGGTGCAAGACTTGATGCAGCCAAGATCTAGGATTGTGTATCACAAATGATAGATATGCTGAGCATTGTGAAAGCGTCACATCATGAGCTGAAGTTATGAATTCAATCATTACTGCGCCTGCGTCAGCCTTTTATTTACACTAATGCCCATTTAACATAAACGTCCTGGCAAAAAGAACAGAGGTGGCCTTTAAAATTAACCCTAATGGTGCTATTAGTTCACTTTCTCAAAGTCTGCAGTCAAACAAAGCATGACCCACACACAGTCTCAAAGCACTAAATATACTTGTTATCAATTGAGGGAAAGGCATTATTACCTATTAGCTGTTTTAATGGTGCAAACAGGGGCGCACAAAGTAAATACTGAGGTTTACGACTTCCCGTACTCGAGAACAGCATATGTTTGATTGTGGTTGCTAATGTTAAACTAATTAGCGGGGTCTGAGCTGTGCAGAACATTGATGTTCACTCAGTTGTGACTAAATACTGGTTAAGTGTGAGCAAAGAAGGAGCATCCATGCTCAATAATGGCCTTAAAAACACATCTCCATATTTTTTGTATTTTTCTCCACTGGCTTACACAGTTAAATCAATTAAACAGGAAGTAGGATGAGGTTTTCTTAGATTTTTTTTTTTTTTTTTTGCTCTATTGTGGATAAATGTGTTTTGCATACAACATTAAAAAGAGGCTTATCTTGAGTAACATTTCTGAAGGATAAATTTAGCCAGTAATTTCCCTGTAGAGATAAAGAAATAACATAACATTTAGAAAGCCATTAGTTGCTGTAATTTTTTGAACATTATAGCTATGCTGCCCAGCTTTGCACCAAAAAATAAATGAATGTGAATAATGCATCATGTTTAAGCACATTTCAAGTAATTTTACTACTGAATGATTTGTCACCATTTGGAAAAACACTTACTGTTAGGTTGACCTGGGACAGATTGTGGATTTAATTTCTTAAATTTTGAATTTTCAAAATATAAGGCAACAGCCTGAGAAAATGTGAGAAAACTGTCACATAAAACTGGTACAAAAATGTGTTAAATCAAAGTCTGATTATCATCTGGCTAAAAAAGAAGAATGAATTATCGTTAGATATTTGCCCCTGTATGCCTATCAAGGATTTTTATTGTGGTTCTTCATATAATTTTGGTCATAAGAGGCCTGTCCAGAATCATGTTTCCATACACAGATAGAGTCCTCTAACACAAACAAGTGATCTTTTTGGGGGGTCTCAAAGGAGAGGAGCAATGTTCCTGGGTCCGGTCAAGATATTTGACGTTATCTTAAAAAGCAGCACAGAGTCAATTCCTCAACTGGACTGGATTGTCTCAAGAAGAGAGTAGAGACACAGCGGCAGCAGTGATGTTAAATATACAAATATAAAAAGGGATGGCCATAAAACAAAATCAACTTCACTCTATTTTATTTTTGCTCTTTGACTCCACTGACTGACATATTCCCAAAGGATCTCCGCAATGACAACCTACAGGAAAATCAGGTCCTTAGGGGGGAATTTTATTGGGGACCAAGTGCACGTGTGTGTGTACAGTGTACAGTATTAGCCTGGTGCCCTGAAGGAATGACAGAGAAACAGAGCTGGCATTTATTCATAGGCTTGTTTCCACCAACCAGGAAAGAAAATTAAAAAAAAAAAAAAAAAAAAAAAATCAACACCATTTCCAAAACACTCCACTCAGCAGAAAAAGTGACTGAATGATATATCAGCTGACCCCCATCAAACTCACGCACACACACACACACCTCATTGTTGACCCCCCACCATCCTCTTAATCCCATAAATGTTTTTACAACTTTGTATGTCACTGAGAGCTGGACACTGAGATGTTTACATTAGGCTAGCTGTGCTAGCTAGCGGCACTGAACAGGGCATGGTCATCTATCAAAATGAAAGTGTTCTCATAAACATACTAATTAGACTCTGCTTTATAGTTATTTAGCCCACAGGTCGTTAACTTAGTGTAAACCAACATATTAACCTCTGATTAGGCTGCGCTAATGCTGTGTCATCACTGCGCCACATTTATCATAGCACTCAACATACCGTTTGACACAGGGTCAGTCACCTGTAGCAGCAATGAACTGCTCATTAATCACAATAATTATTTTTACAATTACAATTACCAAATTTACAATTAAGGTGGCAAGGCAGCTCAAAATGTTGGATGGTAAAAATAAAATGGTAGAACTTCCTTTGGAGGTAGTGAACCGACTGTGTGCAGGGTGTTGGATGCATTTACAGGATATAATATATGTAGATGTGACTGCCTTAAAAATACTTCATTGTATGCAGTCACTTTAAATTTTCTAACATTGATTGTACACAATGGTAGCCTCATTGCTGTACAGTAAGATTTGACAATATTTTGGTTGTGCTAATAATACATGATAAACACTCATCAATTACCTCTTGTAGGAGCCATGAGTCTTAAGCTGTATTTACAAACAGGTCAAGCGTGTTTAGCAACAGAGAGAGCTACAGTGAATGATGATGTGTGTTTCTGCATGGTACTAACCAGATGTATGAGACTACATGATAGATGACTGTCAGCACTAGTGCAGGTCTACAGGACCCAGCTATCACAGACAGGAAAACAGTAGTGAGAGCTGAAGCAGCAGGGAAAAGCAGGAGGGGAGAAAAAAAAGGAGTGATTCATCGGAGGTTCAGCTAGATACTACTATATATTATATTATAGGTGCCATTATAATACTAGACTTTGAGAAGAGAGGCTGTCCATCAGATAGTGTTACCATCAGACTCCAGCTGCCTCCTGCTGATTTCTTTCAAACGGGAGCCATGACAAGCAGTTCTGGATATTGTGAACTGGCTGTATAGTTTTATAGGGAACAACTAGGCCTGTTATGTATTACAGGCGAGATCATTTTCTTCTTTTAAAGCTGAAAGGACGACTTTCACTCAATATACTAAAGGTAAAAGACCAATGAAAAACTAAAATCAGGGAAATCTGTCCATCAGAGCTTTGAAGAGCCTGGGTGTGCTTCCGTCTAACATCATAGCATCTACACAATAATGTGTCTGAATGTAAACTCCAAAGCAAAGTGAAATAATACAGGTGAAATTGTCACTTTTTGGAGAAAAGAATCCATCATGCAAACTGCAGACATAATGTGAGAAGAGCTGAGATGTCGAAGTTGAGTTGAACATGGACAGATTCATGTTTTAAGAATTCAACAAGAAACATTTGATGAGAGAAATGGGAAAAGAGCCTGTAATACCCATCACCAAGACACCATCGAGACACTTTAAGCTGTATCATAAACTTGTGTACCTCTCTGATATCACTGTGATTGTTCTGTAATAACAATGTTATGAAAATCAATAAAATACATGTTTAAAATAGAGCAGCTGATGGTAGTTTCCTAGCATGAGGGGAGCAGAGAGTTTCCCATGGTTTTGTAGTTGTCGCAATCCAGTGCAACTTGCTTCTGCTGCTCTCCACAATGGTGTTCATACATGGGCTGTCTTTAATTAATTTGGTGCTAATAAGTGGAAATTGCTGCTCCCTAAAAGTCATATACACACATCTGTAAAGAGGCTCACCATCGGCTACCTGTTACTAAACATGATCTTTTCACACTGTTGACGTTTTCCTCTGAACGTCTCTGGCTCAGACAAACAAAACTGCACATCTACACATTTCTCATGTTTCCTGCACCATGACATGACAGTAAATGGAGCCTTTGCTGCAACCACAGCCATGTGCAACTGCATTTGTTTTCATTTCAAGCACATTCACATTGTGTTTATGTCTTGATATGATCTGCACATAGTTGTACTACAATAACAGTTAACTGGTATATGTTTGTTTTGTTTTTTTGTTTTGGAAATGCTTTGCACTGCACATTTAGCCCAAAATAAAGAATGTGTTAAAATTAACTTATGTGTTTTATACTCATTGTCAGTCAGTCTGTGGCCACTAGTTAAGACCATCTGTACAAACTGTACAATGCGTACTAGTCAGCATGACACATCATGTGGTACTTTTTTGTACTTCTCCTGGGTAAGACTGCTCTCTGTTGACTGTAGAGCAGTATTAGTTGTAGGCACATGACTGTTGTGGCTTTCCTTCAGGGTGTCAAAGCCACATCAGATGCAAGAAAGCTGAGTGTTCTTAGATAGATACTGTAGATGCCTTTATTGTCCCATACAGATTTTTTTCCTTACAGTCCGTCACAAATGAAACACAATAAACACACCATGTACACCACCAAAAACATAAAACCCACCAGATAGGAGAATGAAAGAAGAGATGTAATCCATTTCAAAATAAAAGTTTACTAAAAGAAAATTCAATTACACCCATCACATTCATCCTATAGAAAAACTATGTGCTCCCTGTCTCGTCACAGCTCTCACCTTAGCTGTCGGTGACATCATTTAAATACTCAAATTAAAGGAGCATTCTAAACATGCATAGACTGCCTCTCTCATACATACAGTATACATTTGTGAGTTTACACCATTTACCACATTCAATTGGAAAAGTCTAACACTGTGGTGCACTCACACACTGTTAAAGAAGCTGAGACATTTAAGATTCAAGAGGAGCAACCTCTCTAATGCAATTGGCTTCCATCTATCCTGTTACAACATCAAGCTGCACTTACAGTTTGTTGTCGGCTTTAATGTCTGAGGTCAGAGCTTGTAAATACAGTTCTGTCTGCGATTGAGCACTGCAGCAACACAACATAATCATATAGAGCTTACTGTACATGTTGTGGTCTGTTTCTCACCCTGACATCACTACTAACACCTGGCCTCCACAATCTGAACGGACCCCAACTTGTCTCCGGGATTATCATCACTACATGAAACGTCACCACTCTCAACTGGATTTCACACTTGCAACTGGATTGCAGAGTGTAGTTCTGCTACTAATGTCCTCACACCCAGTCTACAAAAAGAACATGATGACACAGTTCTAATGCTTGTGATAAATCAATAATGACCAGAAGTAGGCTATTATGTACAAACTAGAGCAACACTTATAATGAATTAAAGATGGAAAGGGAAAATCAAACAAACAGGAAACACGCATGAATTTGTCAGTTTTCAGACTTCAATAGAAGTAAATGTGGGACAGAATGAATATTCACCCACCAGAAAAGTAACAAGACAACACTTTAAGCACTGTTACTACCTATTCATCTGTGTCATCCTTAACTTAAATCCACAAGTGAGAGCTGACGTCTGTTTAACCAGTTCGAGAACATTTTTGCAATTCTATGATGGTGTGCCCACACTGGTGCCCACAATGCTGGATAAAATACTTTTAGACATGTTTCCCATACATACTTATACATACCCATTATCAAGTTCACATCTTCCCTCCTCTAAACAATGAAATCCAAAAATCTGTAGACAGATTATGTTAAATCCCGAGGACGGTCTGGTGATTACAATAACGACTTGAAATAGCACATAATGACGGGTGCAGTGGAACAACATGCAGCAGGAAAAAAGCTGGAGGGTAGAGATCTTTCAGGGGAGTATTATTGCTGACATCACACCACTAATGCTTTTTTATGGACATCTTCATTATCCACCGCTGGCATTCACATAGAGAGAGCAGTGGGAAATAATCCAGGTGGGTGAAAGGCCTTCAATTTCATCTTTGACAAGAGGATTATGATTTTTATCAACTTTAAAAGCGTGGGCGAAAGCAGGTGTGCGTACTGGTGCGTGGATATTGGATGCATAGGTACGTGTGCCACATCTCACTGCAAATCTGTGTGTTTGTGTGTGTGTATAAAGAGGCAGACTGTGAGGCTGAGCAGATCTTTGCGTGAGTGTCTATAATTGGCGGTAGAGGGAGAATCTGTGAACTGACATCTGCAGTTGATTTTTGGTGATAATAAATCAAGTTTCTTTCTCTGCTGGTGTGCTTCCACACAGCTCTCCCCCTCTCTCATCTGTGTTAACCTATGTGTTACACACACTCTTCTCTTCCTCTCCTCCTTTCTCATTTCCGCAATCCTGTGGAAACCCAAGGCCTAGCTGTAAAGTTCCTGCAAAACTTTGGACTCGGCCTCACTTTTTGGGTGGCCACACAACTTGAGTTGTGAAAGCTCCTTCCTGGCCAAAGGTGCAGCGAGAGAAAAAGGAGAGGAGTGTAAGAAGGAGAGAACTGTTCTGTGATTATCAGCGAGTGGAGGTGGATGGAGACAACGAGGTGTGAACAGCCGTTGCTGAGGGGAGCACAGTCTGGCACAACCTAAAACTGCCTGTGTGAAGACCAATTTTTGCTGACTGCACCTATCTCTACCATACATGGCTGGGTTCATAGTAAAGGTTTGCCAATGAGCCTTTTCTCTCCGCACAGATTTCCTGTCTAGCCACAGCCTCAGCTCCAGATTTAGGGGCCGAACGACTGGTGCTGTTTTGATTATCCCTCTTCTTGTTACATTAAACATGATCTGGAGTCAGATGGAGTGAAAAAATATGGGAAAATCCTTCTTGAGCCCAGATGGAGGTGACCAGGGCTGTGAAGGTTACTTACAATACTTATTCCACTGACAATTACAGAACTCATGTTACGAAACAGTCCAAAAGATTACAGAAGGTAAACATTGAAACGTTCTTGATTACTGTCATTAAGTCACTGTAAAACAATTTGAGGTTGTGTTTACGTTACGTTTGTCATGTTCAACTGCATCATATTTGGATGTGACTGAACTGAAAATAAGAGTGCACCATGTTTGTTTTGGGGAAAATCTAGCTTTATTCTGAATATTGTCACACAAAAGTGTAGCTAGCATCATTCAGTTTTATTGACACATTTCTAAACTTTTTCCTGTGTTGTAAAAGTTTTAGTCACTTAATATGTTTAGATTCTTCTCAGTCAGGCGTCTGATCAGTCCCAGATTGATTGTGCAGCATAGACAGCAAGCCCAAACATACAGCCAGTACAGTGTGGTATCTACCCCACAGATCCAGCCAGTCTGGGATTACAGGAAGAGATAGAAGATACTGTGAAAACAGCTGGCAAGTTCTAGATGCCTGGAACAACCTCCAACCTTGGAAAACTGTGCAAATACTGCAAATACATACTTTATATACTCTGGTGGATTTCATAGGTCACACATGATGTGATGATTTACTTAATGGAGGCCTGATGGATGCTAATACTTAGCATTAACCTGGAAATCAGTGTCACAAGTGGCTCTTATGCACTTCAACGAAGAAATGACTTAAACAAGAATTCCAAAATGCAATTATTTTATCTTTAACCAAACCAGCCAATTTTACCCGGCTAATGCAAAATGCATTGTTGTTTTATGACAAAGTGTCCTATGTCTTACAATAGAAACGTCCACATATAGCAGTTGAAAAAGAGCCTTTGCTCAAAACGCCACGCTAATAAATTCTTTCTCTACAGGAGCTGCCTTGGTGTGCAGATTTTTATTCTTTATCCTCTCATACTCCTTTTTGGATCCAGCACCCATCCCATTTGGGCCTGGGGATGTGCATGTTTTTTGGTTACTTTTTACTATTACAATAGAAACAAGCCACACAACTGAATTCTGACTAGGGCATCAATAAGCTTTAATGTACAAGTGATAGTTTTAGCAGGTGAAGCAAAAGTTCTTTAGTATGTGGCTGCAGAGCCAGAACAGAGGGTTAGGGTGTGTGATTCACACATCAGATACTATTATGTCAAAGTAAAAAAAAACTAAGATAGTGCAGCGGACACTATCCCTTTTCACTTTCCCCTTTCAGAATCAAAAGACTGATTTTGTGATTTATGTTTGTGGTAATTAATAACAAAACATACAAACCATGCATATCTTAATATAGGATATGGAGCAAACAAAGCCTGGGTCTAAGTGCACATACAGGAATAAGGAATGGCCGTTATGAATATGGAAGTGTCTATGTTTGCACAGTGTGTATGTGAACATGTAAAACAGTGCTGAACCTGAGGGACACACTGGGCTTCAGATAGATTTTCAAACCAGAGGGAGAATACAACATTCCTCCAGTACACTGAGAGTACAATGATCCTTGGATCACTTCCATTACAGCAGTTTTACAAATGCAACTTCCTTCCTCAGAGTAGCTGAGGCTAGACAGGTTAAATGATCAGGCTTTACATCTGGCTGACCTCTGACCAATGAGACAACAAGTCAGTGTTTGGGTTAACAGATGCCTGGTGGAATACAACTTCCTATCACATCTTTCAAAACTTCAAACAGGAAGCAAGATGGTTCTTTATCAAGTGAAATTATGCAATACAGTGTGAATGTTTTTTGTCTTTGTGTCAGCCCTGATCGACTGGCAACCTGTCAAGGGTGTAACCCACCGCTCAACTAATATCAGCTGGGATTAGCTCTTGAACCCACTTCAACGCAGGGAGAATCTGTGTGGGAAATGGATGGTTGAAATAGCTGAAATGAGATGGAACAGGAAAACTAACTATTTTAATCTTCGAGTATGGGATAAGACACGGTGAGATACTGTGTCATTGAAAAAGACTCTGTGGGATTGTTATTTGTCACCTTCAATGAATAAACTTAAGGAAGTGGCTGAGAGGGTGCGTGGCTCTGTGCAGTTCAAATGGAGAGTGTTTTTTTCTCTCCCTGATACTCTATTTTTTATTTACGAAATATGAAAAGTTTAGATATTGGTTTGAAGGTAAAATCAGACAATGTTCACAACCCAACTTCTTAAATGAATATTTGCTACCATACGTCTGTCACCTAAACTACTGATTCACACTTACTACAGTACATAAAGGAGCATACATGTGTTGTGTTAGCACACTGTGTACAACAGTCTCTGTTGTTGTTGTTGTATTTTTCTGCTGTGGTATTGAGAACTGTGGAATTTCATCAGAATTGCTACTGACAACAACATCTCTATCGGCGCATCCCTAATATTAACATTAATCGAGATGCATTTAGGTCCCCACTGCGTGTCTACACAATGTGCTTCTAATAGATTTCCACTGAGAAACTATATCTGCAGATGGAGTTTTTTTTTTGTATTTGTGCATCCAATCATCTTTTCCTCACAACCATAGAGCAGCATCTTTCCCTGAGGCGGCTGTAAACACTGGGCCTCAGTCTGTCAGCACTGTTGTTTGTTTGGACATCTGTGTCGACCACAACTTCACACTGATCGTCAGTATCATATGGCTATAGTCTGGAGTTACATCCACACTCCCCAATACATGTTGCCTATTACCACATTTGGATCTAATTCTGAGGAGTGTTTAGTGGTTGCAGTGGTGAAAGACCTATCTTCTCTTGTTATTATGAAATTTCTAGGCAATGGTTAGCATCAGAGCGTGCATGTGGTGCAGTGTTACAGAATTAGTCATGTTTACTCCAAGTGATAAAAGGATACAAGTTGCTCTGGCAAGAAATACATATAATTTGTCATCACATATGTAAATTGCTCTGTAATAATTTCTGTAGCACTGCAGCCATTTTAATTCAAATGCACATTCAAGTCTTACATGTAATTCCACTGGAGGAAATTCCATTTTAAAAGTGTTAACTGCATTTTTTTTTTTTTTTTTTTAGAGTTCAATTTAATTCAAATGTAATACAAGTTCAGCTTGTTTGAAGTTTTTTCTGAAGTCATTCAAGAATGTTATTCAAATATGATAAACATGGCAATGATGCCATCTTAGCATGTAAATCCATATATTTACATTAGACACATAGCCATGTCTTTCTTGTTCCTCCATTTGTGGAGATGGTACTCATTAACATACATTCATTGCATCAAACTCACCAGCTGGACCACAACCCTCATCCCCCTACCTTTGCTTTTTCAATCTCATATAAGCAGAGAAATATATGACCTGGTCCGGTGTACCATTAAAGTATATGGAGCATTACCCATACTGCACATAGGGGCCATGCCACAGTTTTATTGCAGGTTTACAACTCGCTGGTGGAATAACAGCAGCTTGTTTCCTTAGGTGGAAGATGGGAAAACAGAGAGGAGTAGAGCAGGACCAGGTGTAGGAGACTTAACAAAATGCCAGGTAGCTAAACGTGGTTGTCCTCGAGGCAAAAGATTCATTTTCTAATGCTCATTAGGAAGTGTTGCAAATCCAAACAAAACAGTTACTAACTGAGACCTCTGTTCAGTCTGTTATGAATGGAGCCACTTGTGAAACACAGTGTTTTAAAAATGAAATCAAAATGATAATAATGATACTGGGAAATTAGATAATCAGTGCTGTATTTTGTGTTATGAATCAGTAAACAACATCTCTAGAACCACCGCCTTGTGGTTGTCGGCTTCTGCCACTCCGACCAGTTTCAGGTTACATCCTGGTTCTTCCTGAGTCATATGGAATATCAACTATTGGTGGGAAAAATTGCCATAATCTCCGTGTGTTAGGTAGTGTTAAAAATAAAAAAAAATAGGTTTTTAGGTCCCTGTGACCTTCATATTTGACTTTTGACCACCAAAATGTAATCAGTTTGTCCTTTGAGTGCAAGTCAAGATTTGTACCAAATCTGTGGTAGAAACCTTCCTGCAAGGCGTCAGTGAGATATCACATTCACAAGGCCAAAATGTGTTTTGTGAGGTCGCCACGCCTTTGACAATTAAGCTTTGACCCCAGAAATCTAATCAGTTAATTTATGTGTCCACGGGAATGCTTGTGCCAGATTTAAGTAGTTCTGTTGAGGTGTTACTGAGATATCTTGTCCACAAGACTGGGATAACTTAACGGATGTGCAGGCGTACATGTGTAAGTACAGACGGACGACAGATGTAGAACAGACACGCAGACAACCTGAAACCAATCAACAGAAACTGAACAATATTCTACTTTGCCTAGAAATGAACTTGAAGGGCTTTTGAGGTAATTGGTATTTGTATGGACATAATGCATAGAGGATGCATGGAGATGTTAGAGTAGTGACTTATGGCTTCCTGCTTCTGTCTGAATTCTCTAATCACCAAAAAATAAAAGAAGAAATTACTTTTACTGGGTGCAATTATTCAGATATGTGCAACTCTTGACAGTTGAATAAACTTAGTGTTTCCATCCTGTTATTGTTTATCTCATGAACATTTTTGAGGTTTTAATGAATACTTTGGTGCGTGGAACTATCATCAATATCACAATCTGTGACCACAATAAAGGAAAATGACAGACAGACACGCTTTGAGTTCATGCAGACATGTGAAAAAGGACCCCCGAGTATTCCTTAAAAGAGTTAATTTCACTGCTCATACAGTTAGTAATCGTATTAATCTTTCTAATGTCAATACATCTCAAATAACCTGACCGACTTGGAAAATAACACCTGTTAAAAGCCTTTTTATATCGACACAATGCAGGTCTTGCAGCTTAATCGCACCACTGAGGCTGATCATCTATACAGAACTAAATCAATACTGGAGGGTATTGTTGGGGATCAATTCCCCGAGGGGGAAGCTTGCCATTGAACATGACACCAAGGGACGAGCGTGCCTAATCCATGTTTGAACTTAAAGTGAGCGTGGGCCTCTCTCTCTCTTCTGAACATGACCACTCCGTTTCCACCGGACCCCTCCAAAGCTGTTGAGAAGACATGGTCACTAAGATGATAGTGCGAGAGTGGGCTGCCCATGTGGGAGATGGGGACTGGACCCGCCTCTGTTACACATCCACCCATTTACTCCAACATCTAGCCAGCCGCACCCTGAGAAAGGCGCATTTTCCCTGCACTCCCATACTTCCAGGTGTTTTGGTCATTAGGGCCTCTGGCTATTAGAAACACCGTGGTTCTTGGTTAATGGTTATAAGGCCAACCATCGTGCTCAGATCACACCTCCACAGCTGTAAAGAGCGGTGGGGAGGGGTGGCAGCCGGGGAGGCATGCGCAAGGGGGGACCAGGCCAAAACGCCCGCTTTGTTCTCTGGGGGCTCCGGTTACACCCGGCTCTCCCCACAGCCCGCGTGACATTCAATACTGCAACTGTAAATTGTACATTAAGCGTGTGAAATCACAGATGCACATGTCACAGCAGTGTCATAAAGTGAATTTACTTAGCTCGACTACAGCACGCACCTTAACTCTTTAAGTCTCTGTAGGGGGGCGTTGGGGGCGGGGATGGTGGACAAAATTACAGCAATTAATTTTTAAAATGGCCCCCAGAACGTGCACTATATGCCGACATGTTCACGACGCACACCTGGCCCTATTCACCTTTTTAACAACAGCCTGGCATCATTGCATTTTCTTTGGTATTGCAAATTAAAGAATAATTGATATTTCGGCATGGCATAGAGCTTGTTAAAGGTTTAATGGTCTGTGAATGTGAACAATAACTATGGGTGAAAACTAAGAGAGTGAGAATGACCTTTACAGTACACACAAATAGCACACAAGTGTAATGTGTATACACACAAACAAACACCGAGTACAACCCCGGAACAGGATATCAAACTGGAATATGAAGCAGACTAAAAGTTTATGAGCTATGGTAAAATTGTAGGACTATCACGTCTACCAGTTACATTACTAGATTTCAGTCTAATAGCATTTTATACATTCACAGACAAGTGAGCTGCAAATCTGTCTGCTTACTGGTGACAGAGCCCAAGTCCACCTGTTCACTCTCAGATCATCCCTCCACTAAAAATACAAAGACAGGAATCCAGACAAGTCTGAGTCGTAAACAGCAACCGAGGGAGACCCATACATAATGTGTCTCCATATTTCTGTTAAGCAGCCATGACTGTGCATGTGCCAGAATTATGGTTTAGTCATGTAGAGCAATTTCACCCATTAAAAAAACCGGACAGTCACCAATATTTGATACATGGATACTTCAAATTCCTTTAATACATTATTAAGTCAGAAGTATCCACCACGTGGTCTACACTGTGTGTGAATGCCCAGAGAGAGAAAAAAAGACAAAAAAACCCAACATCTTATGAGGTCAATCCCACTTCCTATGTGTAAAATGCTGAATATGACAAATTCATGCATTCCCTTAACCCCCACAGTTCGCCATTTGGCAATGGCTCAATAAATTGTGCAGAGCACCCGTGCTGCCTCTACCCCGTCAGAGTATTCCCCTGCTCTGAGGGTGAGGGGGAGCCAACATTAAAACTGGTGGTTTGTAAAGTGAGCTGGGAAGTTTAATTGATCTAAAAGAATTTAATGTGGCGTAGTGAATCGCAGCAGACAGCGAGGATTTATATCACAACCCTGAAGAAACGAACATAATATTGCCGGAGTTTTACAGCCGAAGGGGGATTTTTTTAATTGTGCCCACAAAAATGATTTACTTTGTGTTGAGTAAAACTGCAGTTCAATAACAGCCCTGAATGCCCACTTTAATTCCCACTCTTGCATAAAAAGTAGTGGAAAGTCTATGACAATTTATTTTGCTTTAGACCTGAATAAGATTTTTTTAGAGTGATAAATTTCATTTTCAAGTATTAATTAAAGCCATCGCACTTGTAGAAGCGTTTTCTTTTTTTTTTGGCGCTGACCCATTTCACACATCACAAAGCAATAATCACGCCTGAGCTGTATCATTTTAAACTAAGCTCTCGCTCTCTCAAGTGTTAAGTCCATCCTGCGTGGACTTCTTTGAAAACACAGAGAACTCTGCAATGTGTTAGAGATCTTGAATGTAAAACCAAGATTACCACACAGCCACAAGGAAAGGGATTCAGCACAATCCCCAGAGGATGTGTCGCGGCCAAGTTAAACAAGAGTGCAGATATTTACCAATATGTTCAGGATACTGTGGCCACACAGACATAGAGATGTCCACAACAAATAACAGATGGATGTTAAATAATGTTGTATCATGTTTTTAATTTTTAATTCTTGTTTCACGTTGAATGTTTTTTTGGTAGATGTCTTGGGTTAGCTTGAGTCTACAATTTCTACAAGTTGAACACGATGAGCATAATACAGTAAATGTGAAACTCACTCTTACTACATTGGCAACTTGTAAGTACAGGTGATTTGTAGGACGTTATATATTTTAATAATTATTACTGCTACTAAAATCAATAAATAAAATATCATCAGAAAAATGATCAACCTTCAAAACAGACTGCTTTCCTATACTTGCAGTGCCATGCATGATTTGGTTGTGTTTTTGAAGAAGAAGACACAGAGCTGTGCAATGTGAAATCTATGCTTTTAATCATCTGTTTGGATCAGTGGTGACTGGATGGTCACCTGCAGTATTTCTGTTCCCTCAGAGGTCGATGCTTTCTCCATGTATTTGTATGGACTGTGTTAACTGCGTGGTGTGATAATCCTAAAGAAATACATTACAAGACAGAACATATACATCTATTTTGTGATGTTGAGTAGTACTTGACTTCATTACAAATGTAAAGTACTATTCAGAGGCATTGAATCAATAGGCAACAGACTCTGAGAAGGTTTACCATTTCATTTTAAATTACTTAAGATAACTTATCATAAAGTAAGACTGTACAAAAGAAGGTATTTACCCTCACACCGTGAAGCTACATTTTAATGGTAGAGGATGATAAGCTCTGCTGAAACTGGTTTCAAATGAATAAGACCGAGAAGTGGCTGATGTGTGAAATTTTAGCGTGTAACTAAGCACAGTCTGGAGCTCAACTAATATTCTTGTTGACTTAGCCGAGCCATCGTATCTGAGAATAACCAGAGAGACCGCAGCTCAGCAAAACTTATTTACATTACAGTAGGGAGCACCGGATGAAGAAGATTGAGTCAGGGAAAATGTACGATGTATCATAAAAAATGTGATTCTTCTCCAAGGGAAAAAATGTTCCACTGTGACTTCCCGTTGGAGTGATTTTCAGACAGACACAAACTCATGGGAGGAAACCAAGCACTCGTTAAACCTACCAGACCTGGCTCAGACCACACCTAGACCTGGCCATCCATCAGACTGACTGGACAGAATTTACAGTGTGACCTGATCGGTCATCATTTATTACTTTTACTGGTCCTAAGTGGAGGCAATCACCGGCTGGTGTTTGTGTAAGAGGAGACCTCCACCTGCGAGGGTCTCCCATTAACACAAAACTAACTTGGGGTGAGATATGTCATCTGTCAGCGTTGGTTTTGCTCTGGGCCTGAAGTTTATCCTGACACAGTCCTGTGGGGGATTTTTCTCCCTAAATGAGCCGCTGTGTATCTTCAATCAGAAAAAGACGAGTGACTAATCAGAGGATGTAAAACTGCTGCCTTTAAACAATTCCTTAGAACTTGGACTTCTCCAGTCATCTGGAACAGCACCACAAACAATGATGCATTGAATCACCACATCTTAGCATTCAAACAATTCCAAACAAAGATGAATACCAAGGAACTGCAGAACAGTAATCAACCATGTGTGCAAGACAGCAGCTTTCAACCAGATCTCGCTGCAGTCTTATCTTTGTGATCGGTTAAGGATCTAAGAGAGGTTTAGGGTTAAAAAAAAAAAAAAAAAAAACCCCACACATACTGGATGATTGTATAACTTCCTGGGTCCAGTAACACAGCCCCCTGGAGCTCCTGTCACCTCAGGGGGTATAGGTAGCTTGTGCTTTTGAAGTGCCGGTGATACTGGCTTCTGTTCAAGCTCATGACACGTCCTTAAGACGCTCCATTGAACTTGATCAGTCACTCAGCAAATAAATGTACAACCAAAGACAGGCGCAAAGAGGGGGAAGATGAAGAGAGCTAGAGGGAAGCAACTGTAAAATAACATGCACGGTGGGGTGATGCAATGAATAAGCTGACAGAGGGTCGAGACAGGATGCTTCCACAAAGTGTTTGTCGAACTCGGATCATGACTGGGTCACGGCGCTAATGTTCCAAATACAGGGCGGAAAGAGAGAGAAAACAGAGACCCGATGCCAGGGCATCTGATGGAAATATGTTTGGCTTCACACCACACCCCTGTTTTGGATGCTAATCAATTAGTCAAATTTGATCGAATGCCACAGGTGAAGCTTGTTCACCCCCTAACTCCACAACACACAGCTAATTCTGCATAATGGGCCTCGGGGGAATATGTGAGAGGCTGTAGTGTGTTAACAACTGGGTGAGAGAAAAAGAGAGTAATAGAAAAGAGAATAATGGACAGAGTCCATCTGAGGCTCACCTTTACTTCCCTGTCTAATCACTACCACATGCTGATGAGAAGAACATGGGAAGTCCCACCAAAAAATACACATTCTTTTTCTTTCACCTCACTTCCCTGGTTTCCAAGGTTTGGGATTTGCTGAGACATTGTTATACCAGTGTGTTTCTAAGCGAACGTGTGTGAAATCTAAGTTATCTTTATAGCTGTAGCTAACATCTCATTTCAAAAGCTAACATTAACCAAAAAGAGCTAATAAATGAATCAGAAGTCAGAGCTGGGAATTGTAATGTTGAAATCGTACTGCTAATAATCTGTGTGCTGTGCAGGTCTTAACCACTAAAAGGAGGAAAGTATCTCTTCCTGGCCCAAATATAAAAACCAAAATCAACCTTAACTGTCCCTGGGAAGGTGTGGGAACCCAAGCCACAACCTGGCATGACATAGCTGACAAATAAATAGCATGCCCTACCTCAACTCTCATCTAATTACAGGAATGGTTTACCAGCTACGGCTTATTAGTGTTTCCTTAGAAAACTATAAAAACTAATGACACCATTTTGTAGTTGCCTTGGTTTTCTTGTGCCTCCCTCTCTTTCCATGTTCTTGGACAGCACGGATTATTTTTAGCCCTGACTGGTGAGAGTTAAAAACTCACAGCCAAAGCTAACGTCTGTTTTCTCCCTGGGTCAGCATTTAACATCCTGCAGAGTTTTGCTTTGAGTTTTAAGACACTGCAGCTGTTTTGAATGAAAACTTGACGGAGCATATTTGTAATAAAATAATACCTGTATGTCCGCTGTGGCAGAGTCTCTTATAGTCTAGAAAAATAATCAGCTCTGTGTTTTGATTGTGAAATGATGATGAATTTTAAATAAATGAGAAATTATTCTCTAATAAATTCACCACAGTAACCACCACAAATTCACCAATGTCCTCCATCCCAGACCTCTGGTCACGCTGCTCTGACATTATAGCTGTCCACTATAGTGAGCACTTCTAGGAGACTTGCTCCCCCTAGTGCCAGGGGCTTTCAATTCAGCCAAAGCTTACTGAATATGCAGCCCTTCCTGTACTCTGTGTGTGTTTGTGTCCCAAACCTATTATATTCAAAGGTGTGTTTATGATGTAATAATTTGAAATGAAAAGAATTAATACAGAGACCTTAGTAAAAGCTCCTTGTTTTTGGCAGGCATTGCTACTTACTACATTTGAACTTAAGAACATCAAGCCATGGCTGTACAGAGCCAAAAGTATTTAAATACTGTGATACTTTGGCTAGACATAAAGTCAAGGACTCCATGTCAGTGATCAGAGACCACAGGCTTGTACTGGCTTTCACTGCCACAGGTCATACTTGAGTTGTGTGTGAGTATCAGGGTGTCCGGGTGACACTAAAACAGGCTTGAATGACTTTAGTGCTGTCCTCAGGGCAGCCAGAGAGCTCTGACCTTCCTGAGCACACTTCACAGACAGCGCTGCTGAATACTTTGCAGGCATGTTTGTTAACGTTCAGTTCTGCTTGGGTGGGAACGGACACAACAAGATGGTAGGAAATGAGACTAAAGGTCGCCAAGTTGAACGTATTCAACTCAAATATAAACCAAGGAATGGTTATTATTTGAATAGAGTTTTAGCACAATTCGTGTACGCACCTCTGCCTTGAAACACATGAATTTCTCATGCAATGTTCACAGATGAGCAAGCCTACCTGTGTGAGCGCCGAGAAGCAGGTTTCAAAAATACATTAAGATTAGTGAAACATCGTCGCTAAAAAATACGAGCTAGCAAAACTGTCACAGTGCTTTTGTCTAGAAAACCATGTGCACGTTATTCTCGCATCCATTATCGAACATTCACCACCGTCCATTAAAATCTCGTTTGCTTGTTTGTTTACTTGTCTCCCTCGGAGCCCACGGGTCGTCACCACCTTGTATACATTCCACCCATTCAGCGGTGTTTCAATATTCACAATGATGTAAAACATGCACATCTAATATATTATTTAGTCATATTCCCCAGTAATAAAACACATTTTTGACTCTCTCTGGTGTGATCCCGACATTGTATTTCCATTATTTTCTCTTTAAACATTAACCACGGTTTCGTTGGAGATGCATTTCATCGTCTTCTTCTGCTTAAAGATTCAAATGGCCTGCTGGTCAGGATAGGCAGGCCATAATGTTTAAACAAAGCTGACAGAGGGAGCAGAGGAAGGAATGTTTTGCCTAAAATCTGCTGAAAATTCACTTTTCAGGTCTCTCTCACTCGCTCTCGCTCTCTCTCCCATTACACTACAGTGCTATGGCTGCAGTTTATGGCTCACTTGGTGCTGAGGGAGGATTTCTTCCCCACTTAAACTGATCATAACCTCACAAAACACACAAACACACGCACACAGCATTGTATGCTCACTCATCTATATTGTGGAATATTTTAAATGTTTTGAAAGTAGACAACAGCGGACACTTCATATTGTGTCTATGGAAGTAACACATTTTTAAAGAAGGTATTACTGGGATTAATGTGTTTAAAATTTTGATAATCTACAGCCACATATTGCACCAATCTAAGAGAGGAAATAACAGAATTTCTGTGGCTGGGATGAATAATTTTGAGGTTCCTTGACTCTAATTGTCACAGTAGAGAAGACTGTTGAAAACTTACAACCTGAAATATATTGCTGTAATTGGGGCACAGAATAACAATGGTTTGGTCACCATGCATGGACGACACACACATTAGTCAATCTGTTTTGTTAATTCTTAAAACTCAATTGGATGGTATGGTCTTATGTTACTGTTTATTCCCCTAATGAATGCAGAACTCATTAAACAATTCAACATCCCTTAATTTAGTTAGGCCAAATATTTGGAAACAGCTTGTTCAAAAGTAATTTCAGAAGATGTGTTTTTATAATTGCTACACTTAATCCAGAATGACATTATAAAAAAGGAATGAATGAGCCAGTCATTCCTATATATTTATTTATTCTAATTAATGAGGCATTTGAAAGACCGAGTGACTTATGGGCGTATTTATGAGAAAGTTGGCTCCTTTAATTAAGAATCTATAACGGAGTTCATACGGACTCACAAACTTAAAACATGTTCAGATTGTGACTAGCATCTCTGTATCTGGATATCTGGATTTTAATGTCAAAAATTCCAAAATGCATTACAAAACAATGTTATTTCCTGGATCACTTGACTGAGGTAGACCTCAAAAGTGTGAAGAAAAGAGTCTTGTTATCCAGAAGGTTCCCATTCTGTCAGTGATTATCGAAGCCATGGGTCTCCTCCAGGAACACTGGATGTTCCCTCTTGCTGCCAGTTCACTGATTGGCAACCTGCTCTTAGCCTTTCTCACATGGTGTCCTGACTGAATCTGAATCAGACCCTGATTAGATCAAATTGCGGAGAGAAACATGTGTACCCCTGTGTGCCCACCTTTGTATCACCTCAGTACTAGCAGTTAAATTGGACCTTTAAAGGCAGGGAAGCCCTGTCTCTGATTATACACTGACATCTTTGAAATATTGAAATCTATGGCGTTTTATATAAGCTCAGACTTCTCTTGTCAGAGCTCGGCTCCTACTGGCTCACCACCCATTTATTCCCAGCTGGCAGCGGAAAACACTAAGGAAGGATATGATTAGACTTCTCCCAATACAGATGTCAGTATCAGAAATGCCTCCAATACTATCTAAAATATTATACTGAATATCAGTCACTATGCAAGTTTATGCACCGATCTGATATGACATAATTTATTTAGTGAACTTCATAGCTTCACATCCATTGCATGGAAAATCAATTCTTCTTCACAGCTCTAAAACATTAGCGTACATTTTAAGTCACGCTGTATAGCCACCAACTACTGGTTTAGAGCGGTGAAGAGGAATTGATTTCTGGTAAGTCCTGCCATTTACAAAATGTCAGCAATTTGCCAACTCCTACGTCCCACGAGTTGAAGGCAGATTGTGTTGGCATAGTGACTAGTTTGTTTTTTTAAGATGATGACAGTCCAATTAGACAATAGAATATACATTATTTGAATTCCTGCACTGTTTATATTTTACAAAGGGCTCAACCTGAGCGACACCATACAACAATGATAGCAATCATATAACATTATACCATCATGAGGAAACCATTAACAGAGTAGCACTGGCCACATATTCCCAATTCTGATAGTCATGCATCATCAAAGGGACAGACAAGCTAATTTTACAAGCACTGAGGGGAGGGGCAGGCACCTGAATATACCTGGTTAACATCTCAAATGAGTGACATGTGTCTCTGGCTCATTTATCTGTCAGGCACACTCTCAGAGCTCGAGCAAAAGGAAGACCTCAGTGAGTTTAAAAGCCATGCTAATGTCTTTCTGAGAGGATGGAAAGAGAGATGGTGAGGGGGAGAGGCCCGAGGTGCAGGAGTGACTTTGCCCCCTCTCTATAATTGTTTTATTGTAAGCGCAGCTCATTATTAGCAAAGGAGACAGGAGGGTAATGAATGACATAAATAGACGCCCTCCATTGCTGACAGCTGTGACATGATGAAGGAGTGTCTCCTCAGGACAGAGACAGGGAACAGAGGAGTGGTGTGTGTGTGTATCCTTCCCACCCATTTTACTATACTTCTGGATCTACATCATATAAAATCAATGCAGCTACAACTGCAATTACAATGCAACTGTCTCATTAAGGTGTCCAGTTGTTGATCAAGTATACAGGTTAATAGGCAAATGAGTGTGTCTTGACTTCACAAACGTAATCATACTGCATGTATATATATCTACATGTGTGTGTACATGCTTATCAGAGGGCGTGTGCATGTAAAGGCAAAAGAAAATGAGCCATGGGGAGAAACTGAAAAAAAAAGAGACAGGAGTAGAGGAAAAAAGATGATGATCATTAGCTTTTGATGGATCTAATGACCGTGTGGATTTATGTAAAGCGGAGCTGGATAATGGGAAAGAGGCGAGAGGAAGGAGAAAATCATTTAGGGGAGAAGAGGAGGGGGAGTATATCAATGGCACGCTGAGGGGGTAACGACAACAAGCTGAGAGGCATCATGACCAAAGATATAGATCAATAGCTCCTCCATTATGTTATGAAGAACAGGGAGATGAGGAGAGAAGGGGTGGCAATGGAGGAATAATTTGCTTGGTAAGTACACTGGGGACAAGAGCCTGTGTATGTGTATGTGTGTGTGTGTGTGTGTGTGTGTATGCCGAAGGGGGGGGGGGGGGGGGGGGGTTGTACTGACAGGGTCACATAAACAAGTGGCAGCATCTCTCCCCAGAGGACCAGCAGTGATGATGAGGAGAGGAGGCGCCGCTGGAGTCTGGAGGGGTGAACGGCGGGACACGCTCCGGCAGCATCTCTCTCTTGGCAGGTAAAAATAAAAGTCAACAGGAAAGGCCTGGTGCATGGGCGCCGGCGTGATAGCTGCCATCCGTTACGGGTAAATTGAACTGTCAACCCCTCTGTGTCATTTCCATGGCTGGATGAGAGGGAGAGGCAGAGGCAGAGAGAATTATGGGCGATCACAGTGTGCAGTGGGAATGTTCTGGGAAATTAACTCCCAAAAGAGAGAGAGGGTGGGGGAGATGTTAGTGCTGTCAAAGAGATAGAAGGATGGGAGGATAAACAGGCAGAGAAGAGGCGAGGGAAGAAAACGAGCGCCAGAGTGTTTTGCAAAGGTATCTGCTGTGTTTTCATTTGCTCACTTACAGCGTTAAAACACATCGTCAGAGGATGCATTTGGTTCATGTTAGCACCTTGTGTGCAGCTAAAACATGGCTGTTGTTTATATTCTGCAAGTATGAATGCCAAAACTGAGCTTGCAGTGTTTACAATGAGCTGTGCGGATTCAATGTTGATTGCCTTGGATTTGAGATACACACTATGTGCAAATGTTATAACATTTAATCATTTTCACTTATGCCACCCAGAAAACGTTACAGACGTATGTTCACTTCTTTTTTAATCATTCCACAGTAACGCTTCACATGTTGTACTCATGCTTTACACCCATGAAGCCTCTTGTTATGCACCATGTGTGTTTTTACTGCGTTTTGAATACATGCCTGCAGCGTATATTAGGCCTGAGTGGCTCCAAACCACAACTAAATTCTTTGCATGAATGCATCACGTGCAGACACACGGGTAGCATCTCAACTACTACGGACTACACTGTGTTAAAAAATTAACATGTACGTGTGTACATTGATTATGGATTAGCCACATGTGCAGGCACACACAGACATTCCCCTATAGATCCAAAAAGTGTTTTCACAAGTTAACATAAAGCAGACTACACCAAACGAGGGCAAACTTCTGCCTGCTGTTTTCACTGCTCTAAGTGTGCATATGCAGCACCATTACTTTATGCACTCGGCAGCACACACAGCTCCTCTGACTTCTCACCCCAACCTCCACTCTGTCTCAATCCACTTACTTAAATATTTATAAAGATTCCTATTATTGTATTAACTATTTATTGATTTATAATTTAAAAGATTTATACCAGGCACCGAGAACTCCAGGGTAGAGTGACTTGCACCTATAGGAGGGAGCCATCTATGGCTATTTATTGTCTTTTAATGTTAAACCTGTGCCTGTTTGCCTCTTGGCCTTCAGAAACAAGAAAGAAAATACACTCAAAGAGAGACAGACACACAAAGAGAACGACACAAAGACAGAGAAAATGAATAGAAAGGACAATCTGGCTCAATATTGCTCCTGGTTAGATGTTGGTAAGCTATGCTCCGTCTCCTTCTGGAGCAGGTCACGCGCTGGCAGTCCAGGCAGAGTCTCGACAATGAAAATGTATTGCCTTGCTCCATCTCTTATTGATTTACATCTTAGGACTCTTTCAATGTGAAGTGTTTCTCTATGGCATCTGTGCTCACCTTTGCTGTCAGCAGGAGTGGACAGGAACTATACTGTTATTTGAGTACTGTACTGAAGTACAGTGGAATACATTTTATTCTGAATCTGTCAGTGCCCTTATGATGCTACATAAGTCGGTTGTTTCAGAGTCGGTTCCGTAAATGTGGAACAACAATGAGTTGACATGAAAATGCTCCCTACTGGCATTTCACAATACATCAATCAAGCAAACAGGGACACTGAATGCTTAACTTTTTCAGCTGGCACACTGAATGAAAATCTCTGAGATGAATGTTACTGCAGCTGCAATCAGTTTATCACTGGTATCAGCCATATTCACAGCGTCGCCATCTTTGCTAAACTTCATCACTCGGGGTGGGAAGACTCAACGCCGTCACATAACAACTGTTGAGCTATTTAACGTTCCGGTGTTCACCACAACATCTGATATCGGCTAAAAATACAAGCTTGTTAGCATCTTCCAGGCTTGAACGTGAAATGTATCTCGGGTGTGCGTTGACTATCCACAGTTTTACATTAACAAGGGTGTCATATCAACATTCACGTTACCGCTACTAGTTGCAGCTAAGGTATTTTTAAAATATTTTTTTTATGAAGATGCCAGCTAACGTACCCACCCCAAGTGGTAACGTAAAAGATGACGATGTAAATATGGCCAATTACATCCTAATTTGACATGAGGATATCGTGAACTTTGATATCATAAACAAAGAAGATATTTCAGCTAGTCCGTTTGGTAGAGAACAACAACAAAAAGAGAGTATTATAGTTAACACGAATGCAGCCGGTGATTAATTTGTACTCTCATTAGGGAGAAGTAGGATAGCCTCCCAAAGAAAACCAGGGGCAAATTCATAATTCACAGGCTCAATCAAAAGACAAGGGATGGGGGGAGAGAATAAAAGATGATGTCTGTGGTGGTCAGCAGGAGGAAGGATGCTTGGATATGGGAGTGGTGAGTTAGGGTAGGAGGGAAAGAAAGGAGGGTGTTGGGAGTGAAAAGCTGATCGTGCTTTTATGCAGTGCCTGGTGAGTGACAAGGAAACCATTAACGGAGTAGCACTGGCCAAAGGGATTAAGTCCACACATGCATGGCTATTATTCAAGCTAATTAAAGGCTGCTTTTTCTGGGAGGCCAGGTTTACCTCTACAACAAAGCCAGCAGAGAAAGAAGCAGGAAACAGCTCAGGCGATTTCGCTTAGCTGGCAAATCTTTAGCATACGTTGATCTGAGGGGGACAATGACTTAAACAATCTGGAGAACCTTGTCTTCACTCTGGCCGTACTCTAATAAATGACGAGCAGTTTTAAAGGCCTGCTCCAAAGGACAAATCTTTCACTCAATCCGTTCCTACACAATACCTGTATGTTCAGAAGACCGAGATTTTCTTTCACCACTTCACCAGAGGTTAGTTAATCAACTGTGATATCTCTGCTTCTGCTCGTCAGTTTGAACTACACAAAAACAGAATACATGCAACAAATGCTGCCAAATAAACATATTAAAAAGGGGTAAGATTTGATTATTGACAGTAATGTCAAAAACACAACAAGACCTGTGTTATGTAATTACATTATGGCATACATATTGGCCGCTATTCCACAATATTATCAAGTCTGTATTTTGACTTGGACCCCTGTGGCAGAAAATGATTAATTACATTATAGCCATAAAATAGTAATATTACGTTTTAGTTCATCCAGAAAGACTAATACTGGTTGATTTTTACAATTATCAAAAAAATGCATCAAAATACATCTTTACTTTGAGGCAGTAGCTTGAGGTCAAGTTGAATTGAGCCAACTACCTGTCTGAGCTGAGAGAAGGCTCCTATTGTCACACACCTGTCTCCTAATGAGACCCAGCCATTGGCTGTTGGCAGGAGGAGCTGGAGGCAGCGTGCTACAGGTGCAGGTAATTGACCTAATGAAGAGCACAATAATGAATAACTGGCCTCTGGATGGTTGAGCAGTGTGTTTTTGGCTTAGGTCTTCAGGTCTTGATTGGATAGTGTGATCCAGGAAGGATTTGCCCCTCGACTATTAAACTGATAAGACAATGGAGGAAAGCGGGGAATGAATGAACAGCAGCCAAGCATAACATACACAGAGTGATACATTAAGAGTGAGCGGTGGAGTGTTATGAATCAGATTCTGCCTGTCTATTTTCATTTTATATTAAAGTGAAATTGTGTTTAGAAGTGGAGTAGTGATAGCATTATTAACTTCAGAAGCATTATTAAGAAAGGGACATTACATTGTCATGAGGAGAAATACTAAGCCTGTGAAAATAGCTGCATAATGTCTTTGTGGATTCGGAGGAGTTCTGTCAAGTCTAAAAAAGCCCTTCTGATACAATCAGGAGCCTCCATCTCAGCTTCCCCTGCTACACTTTTGATTATTCTTTGTTTAAATCTGTCACTCAAGATACATTATGATCTCTGGAGAGCCCTTACCTAAAATGTCAGCTTTATTATTACTCATTATTTAAGTCCTGTATCCCATTGCCACTTCCCTACAATAGTACAACTTGGTTTATCAGTATCATGTAAAATATTGGATATTAAAAGGTGATCTTTCTGAGATTTAACTTTAGTAATGAACAAGGTACCGCTGCCATTGACAAGTCAATCAAACAACACAAAACAACTGCGACAGCAAACAATGCTATTCAGTAGTAGCGGGATCAGTGAAGGTTCTGTCCCTGGTGGCTGTAAATGGCTGCCAAGTATCTTTGCTGGGGGGATTTCACCCTAACAGCTCCTTGGAGACTGCTGAGGGCCTGTTGGCCTCGCGACAAGCGGGGGGCTTTAGCGATGCAGACAGCTCTGGGGACAGAAGGAGGGATGTGGGAGAAAGGGAGGGAGTGGGAGACATCACTTTACTGGTTTTACACCCACGTACACGCGACAGTGGATCAGTCAGTTGGGATTGCACCTGACACTTGACATGTAGCCAACAAAGCAGACAACCATGGAAGGATAAGGGAGCGTGTGAGAGAGAGCAGGAGGAGGAGAGCGGGCAAAGCAGGAGGGAGTGGACGTTAGAGTGCAGTGAATGACAGACAACGGGCTGATGGGAAGAGGCGGGTGTAATGGAGTGTGAAGTGGAAGACCTCGGGAGACAGCGAGAGAGACCATCTGCCTGTCAGCGCAGCACAGCCTCGCATCTTACCCTCTTTCTCTCCATCTTTCACTGTCGGATTGAGTCATTCAATCAGACACACACATACACACAGAGGGGCAAACACACCACTCAGGGCAAGAGAAAGAAATTAACGAGAGAATCCTCATTCATCTCCTTAACTAGTTGACACTTGTTGGAAATAGGCTGCCAGTCAATAAATTCTTACACATGAAAAGACGTTAAGACAAATGATAGAAGGACTGAGAGAAGGAAAAAAAACTGCTGGAATTTGGATATGAATGTGAATACAAATACGAGTTACTTTATTAATCCCAAAAGGGAAATTCATTTGTCCGTCAGCTCATCACCATTTGCAAAAGATTCAAGGTATCCTCTATATTTCTCCGTCCTGCAGCAAAGAGAGAGGAGCCGTCCACCACCGCTATTTTCCTGGTCCATCAAGGTGCCACGAAGTGGATGATCCGAGCCGTCCAGAATGGCCTCCAGCACCCTCAGTGAGCATCTCTTCACCACATCCCCCAGTGAATCCATCAGGGAAACATGACTGAGGTCTCCTGATATCATTAGTGCCTCAGGATGTTTAGTCTGTATCCTAGCAACAACTTCATGGAGAACTTTACATGGAACTTCAGCAGTTGCCAAAAAATGTCAAATGTCTCCCATAATGACCGACAGCAGAAAGGACCCACAGTACATCTCCACCTCCAAGCCTTCATCTTTGCACCGGCAGCACAGTAGAAAGCACCTCATCATCTCAGCTGAACAGGATGGCATCCTCCAGATTTGCCCCATTTTCAATGAAAGAAGAAGAATCTCCTCTACCCACAGAAGTATCCATCAGTAGTCAACAAAATAAAACTTTACACAACAAAAACAAAGCAAAGGCTGAATAAAAACTCACTTGCTCACTGCTCCCACTTGAAGCGCATGTTTGGACAAAAATGATGTGGTAGGAAATTGTTACTCCACCATGTCCATAAAGGATGCTCAGGATATCTATAAAAATGTCAGAATTGTGCAACATTATGTGGGAAGGTGGTCAGCATGTATGACTCTTAAGTATTTCTTTGCCAAATTTCTCACAAATTTTAGTTTCTCACTGCCAAATTTAAAACTTTAGGCATGTGTACAGTAAATTGTGATGTTGGTCTTGTTTCTGTAGGCAATGTAGATAACGTACGTTAATTGGTTATTAGTTTTTAGGAGATTGCTGACTATAGGGATTCATTTCAATCTACCAATCGTGTGTTTTCAATGCAACAACAACAATCAGTGGTTAATCAACTAGAGTATCCATGGGTGGTACTTCAGCCTTAAAGGTAAACTATGCAAGTCCGGTTGCTTTTCTGCTGTTTTGCTAACCCTCCTCCTGGTCATGTGCATTTGTTTTCAATGAAGCCGGCAAGAAAGCAATCCATGGAGTGGTGGATGATGTTATTTATCATGTATGCATTACAATGTGTATATTTGTGTAGTCTTATCTGTCATAAACAAGAGATTGCAGGTTACAGGGTGCATTTGTGTTGCGGTGCCGCAGAGACGAGAGCTGGGACACCGGGTTGGAGGCACTGATCTTGCAAGGTTGGTTTCAGCCAAGAGACGCTACGTAGAAGGCAGAGAGCCTCAATTCTCCCTGTAACAAGTTACAAGTCATTTATTTAACCATCACAATTACTCTGAAGCTGTTTAATTAAGGTAAAAATGTAGCATAGTTAAAGAAAAAGTCTCATAGTTCCTCTTTAACATTCTACTGCCCGCAGAAACTTCCCATCTGCTTGTGGCTTCCAGCTTCACACCACACACCACCTCCAGATCCAACAAGAGGCTTGCTCTGCCTCTTTGTGATCTGCCTGTTTCTTCCACTTTGGTGGCGCCCAGGCCATGTCAATCGTTTTTGGAAAACCTCCATAGCTGATCTCTACAGTGAACAACCATGACTTATTATGCCCCCAATCATCCTTAAAGATAGGGTGGAAGATCTTGGAAAAAGGATTCTAGCAGGCCACATCTTGAAAATACATACATCAAAAGTTGCATCCCTACTGCGCAGCATCGCTAACTGTCCGCCAGCTTTTCTCATGGCTCATTTAGGCCTACATGAAAGAAAACACCTAACCTCATAATAAACCAGCATCCAGCTCAGAGCTACATCACCACCTACCAGACTTCAGTGTGGTACATTGTATCACTGTCATTGTCTTTTCCGTGGTCGTAACCTGTTGAAGACTCTGATCGCGCATGCGATTAGTGCACGAAGAGCAGTACGCGCAGAGGAGGGAGGGAGAGACAGAGACGGCAGCTTGACTGACACGATGATTGGATGTTTTTTACAGGATTGTCCTAACCACAGGTGACTGACTTTTTTCATTTTTGTGAAAAAGCATTTAATTAATTCATTGGTTGCAATCGGAGTGTGAAGAGGATACAATTTTGTAAAAAATGCTCCAGAATAGGATCTCCAACCCTACCTTTTAGTTAGAGGTTGTCTACGCCTACACATTATGTGTGCAAGCATCCACTTGTCACCATAGCTACTGCAGTGCGATGTGTGGAGATGTGTCTTCACAGCTCTGCCAATATATCTATTAGGATCCCCATTAACCATGACCAAGGTAGCAGCAACACCCAGGGTCCACTCAAGTAAACAAATACAAGAATATACATGGGGAGAGGATATGCATGAGGGAGGACATTGAGCAAGTGACCAAACTAACTGAAGCCAGAGACAACATGTGAGTCTGAGCCCACACTCAAACAGTCCTGTTTATTCACAATCTACAAGGCTACTATCTATTTCTAATGCAATTGGGCAACCCCTCTTCTTTCAACTACATCACGACTTGTGTCCATCACTGTGTAAAGTCTAATAGTTCCCAGAATTCAACTGGACGTCTAAAAGATCTTGTGCATTTCAAAACATTAACTTGATTGCATAGCACAAGTATCTCAACTTCTAGAGCCATGTTATCCAACAAGTAAGAAGACTAAAATTGTACTTTTCAGTGTTGTGTTATCAACATTTTGGTATAAAGATTTTTTAAATAGTGGTGCAGTTTCAGGTGGTTCAAGTAAATCTCATGCAAATGTGAAAAAAAAATTGTTGTGTCAACAAGTCCAAGCCCAAAGTTGTACTCAAAGTAGCTAAAAAACTATCAGATGTGCAACAGTTATTGTAAAGACCGTCCTAATGACCATTACCAGATTTCCAGATAATACTATTACTTGTGTTGGTGTAGGGGCAGTAGTTTTATTGCTGAGCCACACACCCAGATATAGAGGGGAGACGGGCAATAGTTTCCTCTTCTGCAGTTAAACCATCCATCCATCCATGGCATCTACTGAGGGTTCTGTTTTTGTTGCAGAATTACCTCTCCCTACCTTTTAGGTCTCTTCATCTATCTGCAGACTCTCTCTCTGACTGTGATAAAAAACAGTAACACGGGAGGGGGAACAAACTGCTTCTTAATTTTCCTTGACAGCCTCCTTTAAACACACGGGCCCAAATCCACACTCTAATTGAAAGCACATTCCTATTCCAAACAAATTAAGCACAATTAAGGCCCCTGAGTTATGAGTATCTATCACTGTGCGATGTTTTTGTAAAAATCACTGCGCTCTAGATCAAAGTCTTTCGACCCCTCAGCTTAATTGCCTCATTAAGAGCTCCCTTCTTTGTGCTACGGGCTTCATAAATACAGGGTCTGCTCGTTTCATTTGGGAATTACACTAAAAGACGCCCCTTAAACTAATCGCTTCCACGTTTTCAATAAAAGTTCATCTGTTTTTAGGTAGAGAACAGAATGAGATTTTCTTTCATTTATAGAGCATAATTTGCAAGGCCCTTTTAGCACAGAGTGTGATATATCATTTCATTGTGTCTGTGACAAGGCACAAACCTGTAACCATGTTTAGCTACTTTATAACACATGTTAAAAAGGCTTCTATGACTAGTCAAAAGTATGGTGAAACTAAGAGAAAAAAAAATCAAGAGCTCATAACCCTGGATACATTAGCTGAGGGTCTTAGGTGTGGCATTTGACACATCATAGCAGGTGACAGGAAGAAGGTGTCACCACCAGGAACCGGCAAATCACATGACAGGAAGATGATTGTGTGCAGCTGAAACAGTTCCCTCCTCCCATAACCGCCCTCCCTTCTCCTCATCATCACAAAATGCCATCCGAGCATGGCTGGCTTTTAATTTAATCTTATAAATGAGGTGCGCACTCCTAGACAACATGCTGTTCCAATTTGAAATGGCTGCTTTATTGGGGGACAGCGACACAGGGGAGAGAGAGAAGGGGGGGAGAGAAAGAGAGAGCGAGTGGGAGATAGAGTGAGAGAGGAGGGGGGTTGCGGAGAAAAAAAGAAAGCCAGGGGAAAGATGGTGGTATGGAACATTTGTTAGTAATCCAATTCCACATACCATATGGCTTCATTACCATTATGCGGGAGAGAAGACTTCAGTCAGTCTGAAAATAAAGACCTACTTAGCCCCATCCAAACTGACCCCAAATGAGACATGTTTGTCTCCGTGTGACAGTGTTAGTGTTATTGCCCTGCTCTTGCATTCTTTGTGGTTGGTTCAGATTGAGCCTGCAGCTGTGCATGGTTTCACTGTGTTCGTGTATGTGTGCATGCACATGGCCGTCTGTGTCTGGGTGTGTGTAAGATAGGGATCGGGCGGTTTCCCAGTGACTGATTATTACGGAAGAGAGTCCTTAGTCATTACTGGAGAGACTGCAGAGAGAGAGAGAGAGAAGAGAAGGCCCATAAGCCAGCTCCATTCAGATGTGAAGATGACTGATAATGCAGGAGCAGCAGGACCCCTCGCTGGGTTCATTGGCCCCTAAGTGCTCCTTTGCTGAATGTGTCCCTTATCTTGCCCTGACAGCAGTAATAGAATATGCATAGCTCTATTAGCATACAAGGTAATGGCACCCTTGAGGGAGGGCACTGACATAAAACTTTAAGTAGAAATCAAAACATTGGTGAAGGCAGAAGCAGAATAAAAGGGGTTATTGTCACCCAGTGCAAACACGGCCCGAGGCCGTGACTGTGGCTGTGTGCAAGGTATGCTGCCTTTACACTCTCATGCACATCTGTCTGCGCACACACATATTCACCGAAAATTTAATAAGCTATACCCATGCACACAAATATGCATCATTTTTATCACATATGAAAAACACATCATATGTTATGTTCATATTTTTGCATGTGGGCATGCACCAACATAGGCTGAATCATCCTCCTCAGGGCATGTAAGTAGATGAAATGAAATGGGGTGCAAAAAATGGCACAGTACCATCTCACCTCAAAGTCTCCAAATAAAGGAGAATAACAGCAAATTTATGGCAAGAAAAAAACATTTGCCATTTTCATGAGCATTCACACAGTATAACAGACTTGAGAAACCTCAAAACCTCTGCTCAAGTGCCAGAATGAGCTGTAATGAAAAGGCATTTAGGGGAAACAAAGCAGTCCTCGAAGTAGTCTGTGAAGAAGTTTGGCTGACGTGAGAGGCTGACAAGAAGAAGGTGGGGAGGTGATGGGCAAGGCAAGGCGATGAGAGGGTTTGCACACACATTATCTGACTGCAGTTTCCACCGAACCCGAGCCACAGCTATGAAATTTTAAATCAAAGCAGGTCAGGCAAACAACACAAAGCTGTCCACAGAACAAGCATTCAGCATAAGAAAGCAATTTACTGCTCCTCACACGTCACCTGAAAAAATGATACAGCGAGAGGCCGTGTCCAATGCGAAGTCTAATTTGGTCTGGTGGGACAGCCCAGGAGAGTGTTAGCTTTTCCACGTACGAACTTTTATTAAAGATATTAACCTTGAGGAAGAGGCCAGGGAAGCTGTGTCAGTAAAGGTTAAGAATTAGCGCCACCTCGGCAAGCAGTTAAAGAAGTATAATACTGCTCACGTACAGCACAGCCTCTTTCTTTCCCCTTTTCCTTCGCTCAGCTTTGATAAGTGAGCAAAACAAAATCAACACTAATAAGGCAATAATATCAGTAATTGCATCCTCAATTGTAATTATGGTGATTATGGAGTCCTCTTTGATATGCAGCTCTGCTCCACTGTCGATACAAGCCATATGTGAACATGGGACAATTATGCTAATAATTCCACATCCAAGCATGTAATTCCAAAGTGAAATAAAGTTCACCACCTTGCATAGAAAAGCCCAATGAAAAATGCACCCCCCACCCCACACCACCATGTTGAAACTTGGACCAATAAGAAATAAAAATTAGGGTGAGGCCGTCATCAGTGTAGGTCTTTATGGAGACCTTAAGGAGTGACTGGCCAGTTATTGACTATTTTATGTTAATTACCAGGAAGACGTCTAACATCCATATAACTTAAGAGCATTGTTGATGCATTTCAAAATACTTTATATAAGACTGGCACATAATTAGACTTGGTCCAACTTTTATGGGCCATTTTGGACCCTGCTAATGGCTCTGTGCTCGGACTCAAACAGACCAATAAAGCATAGTCTAGCGTTGTAGACTGGGCATTATTAAAAAGAGGCAGACACTATTAAGAGCCATCAAATCCATCTCAAACTGGGCAGGACAATTTCTTTGCTGTGAGACCGGTAAAACAAAAAGACAGGCTTTTCTAATCTGTGGTTTATTTAATATGTTTATTGCATGGGTGGCCAGTTTAATGAGCAGTCTCTGGGCTACATCTCTTCAGGAATACAATACAATAGAATCCGTTCCAGCAAGAATCCACCAGGCGAATGCAGCACAACAACTGTGTAATGTCAAAAATATTTTGTCTCCATGGTAACCCCGCAGCATTCATATATGCAGTGAATGTTCATTGAAAGTGGCTTTTTTTTTCACTGAAGGATTTCAACATTCAGTTCAGGCTGTGAGGTCCCACTGGTAGGTTGCTTCCACTGGCTGCTCCGTTTAAAGATGGATAGGAGTAGAGCAAACACGGTTCTGAGTTTCCCTCTGGTCTATACAGATGGTTTGGCAGGGTGACAAGACAAACTGGGCCTGGCATCAAACCTCTATTTCATGGTGGCTTAACACTTTCTCTCTCACTAGATTACACTTGCTGTGACTGACTGATTTACCAATCCAATGACCAATACATTTCGCCGGCCAAGTCAATCCACAACCCTCTTTATTCGATGCAACTGCAATTCATTTTGAAGGTGTGGCATTGATATCAAGAATGATCTGTTGATTAGAACCATAACTGCTACATGAGTGTGAGGCCGACCAAGAGCGCGCAAGCTTCATAATGTGATATATTCTGTGCGAATGACTAAGAGCTTCTCCTCCAGGCCCAGGCTGAACGCCACTAACACACATGAAGTGCACAGCGTACAAGAAGACACACAGAAAACACATATCACATATTTTAAGAAATGGGACCAGAGTCTAGGATTTCCTGGATTTCTCTGTGGGCCTCTTTCTCCACCACATAAACACATGCATGGCCGCACACGCACAAACCACACACACGCACACAGACAGATTCAGTCAGCAGAGGGACAAGCCGAGGAATGAAGTTACTCATACTGGTCTATTAACTGTAGTGAGAGAAATGATGGTGCCCCAGATCAGCTTCCCACTGACCACAAACCAACAGCAGAGGTTATGAGGGTTTAAAAATGAGACCAATAAGCACCACTAACATCTCAAACATCATACCTGAGGAAACAGAGTGACAATCTCCCTACCTGTGTCTACTGAAAACAAAAAATAAATGACAAAAGGACTAATTAAATTGCTTCATGTTAACCAGAATGTATCTGCAGAGTAACAGAGAGTATTCTTGGTTAGTTTTGCCCTGCTGCATCATTCATATAAAGCATTTTGTATTCAGCAATGTCCTGTCTGTCATTCAAGTCAAGTTCATCTACTAAAAGCTAAAGCAGCAACAAAACAGCTGAACCAAGAAACCATGCAGGTCAGCACACAACATATATAAAAAAGTAAGTTTGTGTAACTTTTTTAAGTGCTATTAATGCAATGCTGATATGACTTTAAGTCTCCCTTCATGTTGCTATCAGGAGTCATGTTTCCATCCAATTTGTATAGCAAATCTTTATTAATGCGGCAAAAGGAAATGTGCATTTGTACACGTTTCCATCCAATACTGTTATTAGCTAATTCTCAAGTCAGCTGCCAATCTGCAGGAGAAAGAAGATGGCGCACGCAGCACGGCGACAAAAAGGTAAACAAACGGGAAAGCGGGTGACGAAAGGAAAAGACGGTGGTAAAAGAGAGAAGATAATGGAACGTTTTGAAGAAATAATATTCCAGATATGTGGTCTTGGAAGAATTATAATAACAGCCATGTCTGCTTACTTGGTCGTGTTTGGAGCAGTTCAGAGACGTCAAAGAAGGCAAACGGTTGCTATAGCAGAAGCCTCCCAGATGGCTATAATAGAAGCACCTAAATCGCCATCCCTATATGTGAGAACGTAGGTACACGTCATCATTTGCGCACATAACTTGTTCATTCATCATCATTCATTCATTTAATTATTTTTGGGGGCTTTTTTGCATTTAATGGATAGGACAGTTGAGAGAGACAGGAAATTGGAAGGCAGAGCGTGGGGAAAATGTCATGCAGCAAAGGGCCACCGGGGGAATCAAACCGGGGCCGGCTGCAGCAAGGGCTGTAGCCTCTGCATGCCCCACTAAAGCGCATTTATTTGTATTGATACAACAAATTTTCAACCTCTTACTTGCGCAAAAAAAATGTGATGCACATTGGAGAGTTGATGTGCATTTTTGGCGTTTCCAGACCTTCAGGTTTTCTGAGGCGCAAAAACAAAATGCGCATTAAAACAGGTGGATGGAAACATGACTTCAGTAAATTGTCAGCAATCTAAAACCTCTATGCTTCATTGTTCTACCTTTCTTCTAAACCCAAACGTGGAATAATTATTGTGCTAACCCCCAGAGTGAAGCTAGCTTCTGAATTATCTGCTGTGATCAACGCGGGTGGCTGTGATAAGGCAGGTAAAAAGAGATTAATGTCTTAAGATTTGTTGACTTAAACTCACACATTTTCATCAAAAGAATAAAACAATTTATTCACGTTGGAGGGAGAGGGAGAGCTACTAATCAAAATCAGACGCAAAGATTAACACTCCATCAGTGTGTTTTTTAGCCACATTAGCTCTGCACAGATCAAATGTCTCTTTCCTAGAGGCAACAGCTGCATAATTAACAAACTGATAAAAAATAAAGACTTGCCTTGTAGAAAGACAGAACTTTAAACAGTGAGCTTTGTACAGTAGGTGAAAGAAAAAAGAGTTCAACAATGAGACAAATTCGAAAGAACTCTGAGTTTGATAAAAAAAAAAAAACTTTTTCTAAAACATTCTCCATACACATCTCTGCCACAATGCAAAGAATTTATATGGTAACTAGCAATCTAACACAATGCCTGCTCTGATAAGAAAGAACCGTTTTCTAATTATGTCACAGACCACGTGTATGACAACAGCATCTCAGATGTTGCTTTTCGTTTTAACTGAAGATTTTAGACTCTGGCCAATTAAAATGTTCCTCATCAAATTAGTTTGAGTTTTCTTTTAGATGTATTTCAATGAGGCTTTACATATGGCTCAGCACATATTGTATTATTAATTGCTAAAGAAAACTCTATAAGACAAAGCGAAGCTGAGACGAGCCAGTGGTACTGTATGAGCACCCAGGCTGAATAGCAGTTACTATGTGAGCAGGGCAAATACAACACGGCTACTTCATACTGTGATAAAACAAGTAAGACACCATAGTCCCTTAACTGTGTGTCTGCCTCTACCACGTTCCCTTTACCTCTTTGTTGATGTATTCATCAAACTTGCCAGGTTGTCCAAAGGGGATTCTACCCAAGCACTGCTATGGCTCACTTAACCATGAGATTGAGTGGAGAATGCATACACACAGAAAGAACTATTTTGATTACTTATTACTTAACCTGTAATGTATTCTGCCCCTTTTGTTGTCTGCATGTCCTGCTTCTCCCCATTCCTCCCCCCCACCCTCAAATAAATGGAAAAATATTCACTGCCCAGGGCTACTGGTGAACTTCTCACTCTCTGCATCCAATTTGAAGCGGAGCTGCTGTGATGTCACCGGAGCGTCCAAACAGAGAGAGAGACGAAAGGGGAGGAGGCCGTGAGGGAGGGAACAAGAGAGAAGAGCTGGCAACCTTCAGACCTCCAAGGTCACACTTCTTAACCCCACTGCTAAAAATCCAATAACACTTTATGAATGTTTTAGTTAGAAGTCATTAATGCAGCTGAGCATCTGTTTCAAAAAGAATACAAATGAGGTGCTGTCCTGCTCTGCACTTTCCCAGCTTTCCCTCACTCACACACACACACACACACACACAGACCCTCTGGGCATAACATCCTGATGTTCAGGGAACAAGTGGCCCCTAGGACCTGGACTCCACAGTGCTAAGCCAGAACCATCTTTGGATTTGACTGGCCGCATATTTAAAATCACTAGTCAGGTTAAACATCTGGCCCTTCAAAGCTCTGCAGTCACACTGGTACAAACCAACTTGCTGGCTCGCATTACCTCTTACTGAAGTTGCAGCTCAAGAACAAAGGGACTGCAATGTATTGACTGTTTAACAGCTAATGTTAAAATGACACAGGTCCAGGCGGTGCCATTACATATACATATATAGTCTCACACACACACAGTACACACACAGTGTAGTTACATGTACTGAGTGTGAGCTCGGCCTCAGCGTCAAGGTCAGCTGAAATATTATTTGGTTAAATCATCCCAGCGGTTCTGGTGGCACAGGCTTCCAGCTGAGGTCTCAGTGGTGCAAACCTCAGAGTGGATTAACCAGTAGACCTGTATTTCCACATAGAACAGTCTCTCAGGCACGACTCAATACCAAACAGTCCCCATCACACTCTGCAAGCTACATGATAAACCCTGTTGGTAGAAATAAATTCAATACAACACCATAAGAAAGCCTGCATTAGTGGGCTTTTGTGAGTCTCCCTGTGTGTGTGTGTGTGTGTGTGTGTGTGTGTGTGTGTGTGTGTGTGTGTGTGTGTGTGTGTGTATATCTCTGTGGCACAAAAGTAAGTAAGAAGGCACTGCAGTTTAATTAAGCCAACAGGGTTGTGTACCCTCCTATTTACCCGTGTGGGAGCTCACGGCCACGGGAGAAAAGGCCACGGGGAAGAAGGGAATAGAGGTGTCGCAGTGGCCATGATGATGATGGAGTGTCTACAAATATGACTCCAAACAGGGTCATTTTGATTTAGCGGCAATACGCAAAGGCTGGCCCGTTAACTCCTGACCTTTTGAGTGTGACCCGTGGGGGAGGGGTCTATCCGCCTGCAGAGGACAGAAAGAAAGGGAGAAAGAGAAAGAGAGGGCTGTGCAGTGTCAGGCCCATTATGACCCGCTAAAAACTCGGGCCGCTCTCCGGCGAGGAGCCATCCATCATCGGGGCCTCTCTAATCAGCATGTTTGTCACTGTAACTAAACAGTGGGCTGAGCCACATCGCCACGCTATTGGCCCTGACAGGGAGAAATAAATCTGCTGCAGGCCAATGGGCTGCAGGCAGCCGAGCGTGACAGGAAAGGTGACAGACTCTTGAGGTCTCAACTAGTGCGAGATTAAGGGGAACTAGCCCAGACTCTGGGGCGGAGGAAACATTTGAACAGTTTTACTGGTCTTTAGGTAGCAGCCGAGGCCGGGGCTGCAGTGGCGTGGGTGTTGAAAGTGAGAATGCCTTTGTCCCACTTTCACACAAGACAGGTCCATTTGTTCAGTTAGAAGGAGCTCTGATTCCCTTTGTAAAAGGTAACAGATAGGTGTTCTGTTTGCTTTCCACCACGTCTCAGGAGTGAAAATCCTTTCTGTGTTCAAACAGGATTTAACCTGGCAGAGTGGATTATACCTTAATCAATTGTGTAATGTAGCTATAATAATATTATTTAAAAAATATTTGAAAATAATATCAAATGTATGTATTTTAATCAAAATTGGAGGCTGAGGTTTTCAGGTTAGCATCTGATCTGACTATGTTGAAACAAAAGGTTCCTTTGGTCACATTGCTTTTTAAATGTTCTGAGATTTTCAGTGCAGTGATTCCATTGAGCAAAATGTTTCTGTTTTACATACACATGTTTTGCAAGTAAATGTTCCTGTGCTTACTGGGTACATCGGCAATTCAGTTTGTTGAGCCTGCTTACTGTTGTTTTGTTTGGTTTTGTCTGGCCCTTTGCTTACATCTCAGCAGGCGGGCTGTACACAGAAGCTGAAAAAGCTGCAGTTATTTGACCACTTGGAGCGGGGATCTTTTTTCCACTCACAACAGCTAACAGCCCAGAAAGGGGGAAAACAAAGTTCCCCCGACGATGCAGTGCCGCTTACTACCAGCAGCTTGAAACACAAATTCTGGGAAATCTCAGGAAATCTCAACTGGCAGTGTTATTTTGAAGGTTTGATGACTTACATCATAACATTGTACGTCTTGCTTTCTCCTCTAGTTCTCAGCAAGCTTGGCTGATGATTGTACTGATCTGAATCCAACGGGTCCCGGATTCCTCTGAAACACACATTTTGCTTGCAGCTTTCTGCATACAGGCTGAGAACACAAATGCACACTGACTTACAGTGTAGGGTTTTTTACTCCCAAACAATACATGGAGAAGACTTACAATTCTAGTTTCTGAAACACCATGCCTTAGCATTATACAAATACATTTTGTGGATAAAATTTAGAAGGTTAGTTCAAATATATGTAGTTTAAAAGATGAAGACATTAATGCAGAGAACAGAGACTGCCTACTGTTCTGATAATAATAATTAAATCTACATATGTACGGTATAATGTTTTACAAGCAAAGAGAAAAAAAAGATTGGGTTACTCAATCATATCTTCTTTTTTTAAATGACCATATACCTGCATATCTAAACCTTAGATGCCAACATCTTTGAAATACCAGAGTTAATAAAGCACTATAGTGGCATGACAGGATTTTTTGTGTTGTTCATTATGTGTAATGTGTGATGTGTATAAGAGCAGAGCCCTGTGAAAAATCCAAGGGTAAAATGTTTCACATATTCTCTTTATGCAAGCTTTACAAGACATACTGTACCTTGTACTCTTAGTAGGTAGTGACTGATTCTCAGGGTGAAAGAATGTATTCAAGGTCCAGTCCATAATCTTTCTATGTGTCAGTAGATAATCATTTAATAAGAAGTATTTTGTTTTTTAACATCACAGTAACCCCGGATCACATTTCACACCCCACGGGGTTACAGTGGTGGTAGTGGTTGTGGTGGTTGGTTGCAAAGAGGAGGAGAATATGAATTTACTCATTTCTGCAAAGTAAAATGACACTATATCAAATCAAGCATTTCCATATGTGGACGGTTGCTGCCATTGTGGGTCTGGCAGTGGAGGAAAAAGATGGGCTGTGCTCCTCTGCTCGGTGAGAGACCGGGGCATTCTGTGATCTCTGGAGCCTCCTGCTGAGAGAAACTAGGAACTGTCTCTCATCCCATACTGGGCCGTCCCTAAACTAGTGTGTGTGTCCAATATAAGGCATTAATCCATCGCTGGTCCTCTAGTCTATAGTCCCACTGCTTGATGAATATTGACACTATTAATGTAGCATAAAGCATCATCAGCTACATGAAAATACAGCTATGTTATTACTTTTCCCCCAAATCCTCTGGCCTGTGGAGCAGCTGTTAATCAGGCAGTAAAACTAAGCTTGTGCAGACACAAAAATGGAGGGGGACATGGGTGCATTGGTATGGGAGGCAGTCTTACTTTGAAAAGTTAATAACTGCTACTTTGCCATTAGATGTGGGAATTTGGGCTATAAATCTCAAGGGCACTCTAGACTTGTCTTGAGGCCAGAAAAGATAATTGGGTGGTGTTCTGCAGCGCTGGTCTTTCTACTGTAAAAAGATGTGTTTCGTGTATCAGGGAGCCACATGTTGTCAAGATTTGCAGATTCACGGCAAAGGTCAGCATGACCCTCTTGACTCTCTTCTCAAGTTGTCTGCACGAGGCAGGAAAAAAAAAACATCCAGGAGAACATCTGTGTAGCCACAAATTTTCCAAGATGGTAGTTTTTTTTTCTTCTTCTTCTTTCTTTTCGTGGTAGTAGAGACATTACTGCTTCCTCCTCCCATCTAAAAGAAATTAAATTAGCCACTTTGCCACAGTGTGGGTCAGTGGCTCAGGCAGTGGCCTTTTACTGGAAGCTCCCCTTTGCCAGGCTTGTCTTTACAGACATAAATTAGCCCAGGAGTGCTGGGCTAAAACATGTCAGGGGCTAAACGAAGATTGAGTGATGAGGTCGAACAGGGGAGACTGAGGACCAGGAGGACTGGCGGAATGGAGAAACTCTTGTCCTTCACCCCCTACCCCGCGCTACCCCCCTTCCAAAATAAAGGAGGAGGGGACCTCCAGTTCTCCAGTACATGAGTTGGCACCAGTTAGAGCTCAGGAAGTCCAGGAGACGCCTCTGCCTGCCCTGAGAGTGAAACCTAAAACCAGTGACATAGCCAATACATGTCATATTCTCTCAGTCAAGAATGGTTTATTTTCGAAGGAATTTCAACCTAAAACCTGTTCATCATAATTATCCTGATTTGTTTGAAAAACCAAGGTGGATGGGTCTGGCCCAATTGCCAACAAGAGACCACTGTTATGTTTGGTTGTTAAAAAAAAAAAAGCTATTTAGTAAGACATAATTTTTCACGTTTCCAAAACAATGACAAAATGTCTTGTTCTGCTGTGGAGGCAGAGAATATGCTCTCAGCGGTTGTCATTACAGAGTCAGACATTCAGCAAATCTGTTCAAAAATACTGAATAGTGGGGCATCAACATGCATGTAAAGTCACATACGTTTATTTTGAGTGCCTACGGGTGCTTGGAGCAACTCCAGGTGCTGCTCTCCATCTAAATAACCCCAGTCATTGAAAAAGGACAGCGAGAGTCTGGTCCCACTGCTCCCAATACTTTTGAAGGAATCTCACTCCAGGTCTCAAAGAGACATTTTTATGTAAAGGAACAACAAGAGTTACTGGATATTCTCCAGGAGCTAGGATGAAACAGATTGTAGGAAACATATATGAACTTGTGCAACTGAAGGGTTTAAATTGTCTATAAAATCTGATTCTTCCCATTTTCAATAACAAACACAAGGAAAGGAAATTAAGAAGAAGAAAAGAAAGAGCAAAATTACCAGCTTCCCATATTCAGAACATTTAGATTAAAAAAGATTTAAAACATACAGTATGAATATTAATAATATTTCTAGAACCTATCTTCTTTGTGTTTGCGTTTGGTTCCACCTCCATGCGATTGAAATTACATCAAGTGGAATTAATGGAATTTGTTTTAGCCTGTGATCATGTGACCACTTATGTGGCCTAGATATTTCAATGAGGTCTGCCTAGTGATCATCATCACTAAAGCAATTATCAAAATGTCATTAGGATCGATAACAACAATGTAGGTGTAAAAAGAGTGACTATATTCATTAAAGAAGAAATGAATAAATACATTTAATATGAATCAAATATCCATCAATATACAGTATGAATCAAAATAAAATAATCATCAAACAAATGAGTGTAAAAAAAAACATGAAAAGCTTATCATTGTTTATAGTCAGTGAAAAAAATCACGTCTGTGCCTTTAAAAGTTCTCGTTCCACTATTAACACCAAGTTGGTGAGGCTTGGCGTGGAATGGGTGGGGGCTGGAGGGGCACCACTCTTCTGTTTAAAAAACCCTGAGGTATTAGGGTAGACTAATCTTTAAAAGGTTAATTTATTCATAGAGATTTTGACAGAGATGTATGGCCGAACCAACATCTCAGGCACCTCTTCCCAGAGGGAGACGACTTGTGCAAAGAACAGAGAGGGAGAAAGGGAGCAGAGGGAGGAGGAGGAGGTGGGGGAGTTCGGCAGAAAGATGGAGTGCAGAGGAGAGACAGAGTGGAGAGTCAACATGCTATAAACACAAACACATAATTACCTCATAGAGGCTGACAATGACTCTGGCCTTTAACCCAGCACACTGAGAGCTCTCCAGTCTGTCCTTTCAGCTCAGGAAGGGAAACATAAGCCCAACGTGATTTATGCTCTGTACATAATGTTTGGCTAATAAAAACAGACCACATATGTTTTAATGGTGGAAGAATTCGGTTCTTCACAGATTTTCTTTTCCCCACATTTGCTATTTGCAGTTGAATATTTACAGACCAAAAAGAGACGAAATGATTCAGGTGAAGCTGTATCTGACTCAGATTTTTTCCATTGATGATTTATAACGGTTTTACTGTTTGTAATTGGTTTCTGTGTGAAGGGGAAGGGAGCTGAAAGACCAATACTCACTGTGTTGTTGCTCTTTTGTCCAGAGCAAGGCATAGGCTTTGATTCTAATTACTGTTATTCTGATCAGTCAGTTTATGTGGTAAATCTATTGTGTTTTCCACTGCAGAGGAAATCGTGTCTTTCAAAGTATCAGATCTGGCTGCTGTCATGCTACTGTGAAGCTGTGAAACAAAACTACAAGTGGAAGCCAGCAGCACTCTGACTTTACAACAAAACACAGAAGCAAGTTATCAGTGTTATTCCAATGAAACAACAGTGAACCTCAGACAGTTCCCCAGTTTTACTAATGATTAACTGCTGCGCTGTGTGTAAACTATTTAGCTAGAAGAGATGAAGTGTGGAGATCTAGAGTTACTGGTGACGGCAAACTGCACAAACCCACCACTGCAACAGCATGTACAGTGGAAAAAAAAAACACATGATATGGATATGAAGAACAGGAGCATGACCATCTTGAAATGGGGCAGTTCAAACGCACACACATGCACGCCCGTACAAATACACAAACACACTTTGTTTACCTTGGCCTTACTAATGGCAAAATAACCTGCCGTGCCCCAATGTATAAATATGTTGTAATTGTTGATGTGGTTACATTGCTTAATTGTTTGCCAAGATTTGGCTATTCGAGTGCTGTTATATAAGTTCAACCATTGCATGTCTTCTACATATGCAAACACAAGCACCATGGATAGTTTAAGGCTTGTAACAAACTTTGCAATTGTTGACATTTAAAGTCACGTATTTGGCCGTGTTTGACAGGTAAAATATCTTTGCTACTTAAAGCAGATATCAGCTTCACGGCCGTTTCGGCTAATGCTGCGTTCAAGGCAGGCTTTTGAAACCGTAAGTTACAGCTTCAAGTCACAACTACGACTTGCTGGGCGATATATCGATAATGGGATATGGAATTTGACCATATCGCATATATCGATATAGTTCAAATTTGCGCTGTGATCCTTGCTCCATTCAGGCTGCTGATCTGGAGCTCCCTGCACTGCTCGCCGCGCTCCGCTCCGCCCCTCCTCTAACTATTTTATTCATGCTTCAGACCGCTGCTTCACCAGCTGACCGAGAGGAACGCACGAGTCCACGTCGACCTCGTTGCCGTTAACGAGCCGAGCCGCGGCTCTAGAGGCTCAGCCAGCTGCTGTAGCACAGCTGTTAGCCGTTAGCTGTTATTAGCCGTTAGCTGTTATTAGCCGTTAGCACGTCGTCCCCTGCAGCAGCGTCAGAGCTCCAGACCTCTGTGAGCCGCGGTGCTTTCACCAGATACAGCTCGTAAAAAGGTTTGCGTTTACCCCATGGATCTATGATATAATACATCCATGGTTTACACACGCTTGTTTTCACTCTGGTCCAAACCAAGTGGCAACCCTCCGTGACGTCACCCATTGGTTTGTGAAGGGCCGTTTGTGAAGCCTCGATTTTGGCTTACAGGGCGCAGCCATTTTTGAATTTTGGAGCCAGAAGAAACCATATTTGGACGAGGGGGCGGGGCTAAGGAGGTCGAGGGGCGGGTCGGACCCGTGTCTCCGAGGCTGCTAATTTACCCAGCAACACCGGCTAACTGCCGAGCGGCTACGCTGCTAACACCGTTAGCATCTACAACTCGAGGTAAACTTTATATTTAACGGTGAAAGTAATCTCAGAAGCTTATTAAATACATGTCTATGTTTGAACTACATATACATATGTGAGTATACATGAGGAGTAATGTGTCACGTTATTGTAGCCGATGTTAGCATTAATAAGCTAATGTAAAGCTGTGAAACGTATTTTGATATTGTTTTTAATTGTTTTACAGAACCCAGAGACTAGTTTCTGTCTCAAACTGTGAAGCTGCAACACATTAAACTGTCATGGACTGAGACTGGTGGGTTACGGCTCCTGGACTTGATGTTACCTCACCTGCATCACCGATGATCGGCTGCTGGAGCTCCGACCTGTCGACCACGTTACAGCATTCACCCAGCTATTAGCTATTATTTTACATTCCTATTATATATATGCACATCTTTTTTGCAGGTTACCAACATGATGTTGTACTGGAAATTCAGCTAATATAATACAAGCTTGTCTTTTGACAGTATGGCTCAGCTTTACATCATCCACAGCTTATAAAACGTTTTCAATGCTGTGAAATGCTAAAATTACTAGTGCAGTTTAAACATGAAATTAATTTATTTACTAAGATTTGCTTTACTGATTTTTAATGGGCCAGATCTTTACAGCAACATTAACACCACGACACACTGCTGTAATCAATAATAAATTCAGGAAAAACTTTCCAGGACTATTTCTATGTATGCTTTCACTACACACAAGAAAAATACAAATGTTTAATCTTGTTACCCTCCTTGAAATAATAAAGCATCTAGAGATGAATATCAGAGCTTGTGCTTTCCTGATGTTTCTTGTCAACTAAACTATGATACTGAAAACAATAATTCACCAAAGTGTCACATCACATTGACCATGAGGTTATGGTAAATATGTAAAAGAAATACTACAGTTTAATCACAGTAACTTTCTTTATTATTACATTTTCAATGATAACAATCATCGACTGAATAAAGCATTTGTATTAACTGGACTATGAAAATAGCTGCTTCAAAATTCACTGTCAATTTTAAGTTAGTCACCCTAAAAAGTGTGAGGTCAAATGTGGACATAGAATAATAAAACAGTTGGTCTAATCTCTCAGAGGTTTTCTGGTTTCATCATCATCACAGCAACACATGATGTCCTCCTTCTGTTGGCACCGGTCACTCAGCTCTCACAGTGGCTCCTTAGAATCACAGTAAAACACAAGAACTTAAATTAAAACATGGCAGGTGCATGACTGTCTGCTTCAATTAAAGACATTTGTGTGTGAATGTACAGCAGTAAATGACAAACCCCCACCTCTATATATTGTATTTATCAGTACAGTATGACACCAGCAAGATAGCAAGTTGATGGATAAACCTGGGGGCTTTGCAGCTTGTAGACCGATCCTACCGATCACTGTTCTGCTAAACATGACGCCGTGGTCGTTAAATGTTAAACCGTATTTATCCCGGTCCGGTAAAAGTCGGAGACGAGCTACGGTTAGCATGGCTAACACGGAGCTAACACGGAGCTAACGCGGAGCTAACGTTAGCCGTGTGACTCGATTATTCACATTAGCTATAAATTAACTTGTCTTGGACGGTGACAGTCTCATGTTCTCCGGTCAGAACACACAGGAGAACACACGGGAAAGTAATCAGTGGTCTTATGGAATATACAACAAATTAAATATAATTTTTATGCGTTCAGAAAAAGAAAAAAATACTCACCGAACCGTGATATCAGCTCCCTCCGGGTCTGTTAGCACCGTCGGACAAGGTGAAACGAAAACTGGCTGAAATTAATTAACTGCCAGCACTGCACCTGTGCTGTCTATCATCCACACATATCGACAAAATATCAGAAATTAAATTAAAACTGACTGAACACAATACGCAAACGACGGGAGGTCCCCTCCGGTGTTAATCCTCGGTGTCTGATCCACTGTGTCTGACCTGTGACGTCTGTGTCATCAGGCTGTCAATCATATTCCGTGCTGGAAGGTGATTGGTCAGTTATACCAACCAGGAAGGACTAATATCTAAACAATTATAGATTTTTTTTCAGAAGGACCACCAGGTCATATTTAAGGATGATGAACTTTAGCTGTTTAGACCGTTATCAGTTGAGAAAAAAAATTATTGAGCGAGTATTTCATGATTGAAAATGAATGGGAGTGGATTGGAACCAGGGCTTTCTGCAGCCACCCCCTACAGGATGCGGCTGGGATTGCACGTAAAGTCACTTCCGCATAGGCTTCACTTTTCAGACCGGAAGTCTACGTCCATTTTTTTTTACAGTCTATGGTCCAAACCGTGGGTCCGTGAGTGTCACGTGACGTTTCCATGACGACTGACCGGAAAAGACGTGGGGCACGTCACGTGACTCCAGGTTAAAAAAAAAATCTCTGAGAAATAACAGAGACACAAGGCAGTTGTTGTTTTTTAGTTTTTAGTGCAGACAATTGATAGTTTTTTTTTTTATTATTTCAAGAGTGCCTTTCTATAAGACTCTGCTATAGCTGGTGTTTATGTTACAGAAATGTCTTAAAGCAGAACTATGCAGGATTTCGGCTGTAATTATTGTGGCTCAGAGTCACTGTGATGGAAGAGTGACCTATTATGAGGTGAATGGGGTCTAGGCCAATGCGCTCACCCCCCCCACTGGCTGAAAACCGCACTTGCAAGATCAGTCCTCCGTCTCGGTGTAAATCTCATCAATGGATAGAACTATCGCGAGAAACTGCCTTACGGCAGTACGAGATAAGAACGCAGATGACGTCATGCATGTCATGAATCGTGATTGGTTTGAGTTCGGAAAGTCGGAGGAAACCATGGAAACATGTTTGTACTGATGAAGTTCGGCTTGTGGCTAACACGGAGCTAATGCTAACAGACACACACACACCATGGCTCTTTTATAAGATAATGTAATACATCATGACACACACACACACGCCTTCGCGTTTTGGAACCTTTATTCATGTGTGTGTGTATGTCTGTGTCTTTGTGTCTTTGTCTGTGTGTGGCCGTATTAGCGTTAGCTCCGTGTTAGCATTAGCTCCCTGTTAGCGTTAGCTCCGTGTTAGCATTAGCTCCGTGCTTAGCAAACACCGCTCTCTACCTTCAGCAGTAAACACAAGCACGTGTAGGGAGGGGGTGGAGGAGGTGGGGCGGCGAGTTTTTTTTTACGACAGTGACATGTGCCTCCCAGAACTGTGGGGGAGCCCCGGAGAGGGAAAAAAAGAGAAACCAACGAAGGAGCAAGCTATTTCCGGCCAAGTTGCATAGTTCTGCTTTAAATTATACATGATAATGACAATATTTTCAAATTTCCAGCCAACTTTTAACATTGATCTTAGAAGAGGCCTTATGGAATCACGCCTTCTAAAATCCATTACTCCATTACTTTGATTTCAAAAAAGGTACTCTTGTCAGGCAGTATTTATGTTTATATTTTGTTATTTGAGCAACTGAACATTTATTCATGAACCAGATGAAGAAACCTGTTTATTATTTATTCATTTGATTTTGCAACTGTTCAGTGAAATAGCCGGTTTCAATAAAACTACCTGTGACTTATCATATTTGGCTTTAATTTTGACTGAACATTTGCTCTCACTTTGCGGAAAAATATCGGGATATATATCGTATATCGATATTCAGACAAAATATATCGGGATATGACTTTTGGTCCATATCGCCCAGCCCTAGTTCCAGGTAACCCGTAGCTCGTGTTTTTACCATCCTGTTGTCTGTGAAAGTTCCCTATAACGGCCACTCGTAACTTCCGACCCGTGAACTCGTACCAGATCGAACTGGTATGACTTCACAGGAAGGAAAAACACAAAGTACGAGTTTCTTTGAACGCACCATGAGTTAGCAGCCCCCGCCCTTGTCAGGCATCAATTGGTCCTCGTGCTACGTCACCACATTCACGCGCATCCCGTGGCTGCACACACTGCCCTTCATGCCGTTCTCTCTCCTCATTGGATAACACTTGTATCCCACAAGGAAAATTTTCTCCTCGGGTTACAGCAGAGCAGAGTGACGGAGAGACTCGTGTTTAGGCTGAAATACTTCATGTAAGTGATTGCTGACGGAAAATAGGACTATTTAGGACTTATATTAACAAAAACATTCCACTGATATCTGCTTTAAGACAATTGTTGAGGCCTACATGTACATTGAACAACTTGCTCTAAAGACCTGTAATTTCATTTTGTGATACATAATAAAAAGTAATTCAAAAATGCCCACTTTGCTACTAAGTGCCTGAAGATTCAAAATCAGATTTGACAGATTTATATGGTCAAATTTAAGGGGACGGATTTAAATTCAAGTTTAAAAATCGTCCAAATATCTGAAGAACTAAACACTCAGCTCTGCATTTAACAGAAAAAAACTGCAACTCCATTAAATACTAGTAGTTAAATATCCAAGCCTCTTAGTGTAGCAACACTTAGTCAGGCATACTGAGAGTTTATGACCTTTGGAAAATTATACACAAATGCCCATAGGGGTCAGCTTTTAAAGTAGACAGAAGCAGACTGGAAGAAACTGCATGCATATAAACCCTTCAGTTCGAGTTAAATGATGCTGAAAGCATAACATGGAGATTTTGGACTGTCAGTCTTTTACGGTGAAGGGTTTTCTCTAAAACATTTAAAGACTGCGAAAATAAACAGAAAATTCTAAACAATCAGGGCTTTTGCATGGCTGTGCCAACAAAAACCTAAACACAGGAGGGGCTGATGTGGCGTTTCGTACAAAGGTCCAGCACTCTGGATCAGCAAGAGCAGGAATGAAGTGATGCCTTGTAAGAGTCCATTCACAACATGTGTGGGGGTGTTCCAAACTCATCAACTAAATTTAGAGTGCTCATATTATCCAATGTCAAATGTATCTCTGCTCATGTATACAGCTGTATTCGTCAACAACGTTTACTAAGTCATTTTATTAGCCAGGCCTGAAAAAACGTGCTACACATACTCGGTTAAATAAAACCAACAGAAAATCTAAACCCCTCTCTAAATCAGACATTGAAACACCTGATGCATTTCTGCAAGTCATTCTGCACTCATTGAGACATAACTTAATTTGCAGTGGGAGAGGGTTTTTCCTCAAAGTGGCCATGCATCACTGCACAGTTCACATTTTTAGCTTTCCTGTTCTCCATTTGAATTATCTTGTGTTGTGCCCTGCTGAATTGTTCCAACTCCCTTAAATATTTAATGATTCAGACAGTCATCATAAGTAATTTCTTTCACATTTTCCTCGTGTGACCTTTTTAATTTGACCTTCTCGGTGTGGTAATGCATAGTGAAACTACCTAAATATTAAAAATGGCATGTGCTCTATTTTTTAAAACAGACAGTAGGGGGGCTGGGCAAACCACAGACAGAAAAACCAGGCAGGCCTGCAGCAATACCCGTCAATAGTGATGGTAGTCATGTGAGAGCTATGATTGTCCAGCTGTAGGTCATCAGGCCAAACACATTATGGCAAGGGTTAACTTCTGTGTTTACAACAGGCAGCTTGCCCATGTTGGGACTGGATGGGGCAATGATAAGACTGGCATCCAATGTGAATGCAGCATCTAATTATGCCTGATGTCACTGTGATGCCACCAGATGTTAGCCTCGTCTCTAAGCTAAGACTAAGACTATGAGGTCAATTATTTTTATATAAACAAATACATGTTGCATTTCTATGGAAACAGCATCCAGAGGTGAATTTGTGGCCAAAATGGTGTTGATGTGCTCTTAAGGAAGGCATTTAGTCCACATCTAATCCAGTGGAGCCACCACAGCAGAGCAGGACAGTAGTTCTTGTGGTTGTTTTTTTAAAGGCAGGGCATCGATGGGAGGAGAAAGCCATCTTAGCCAACTTCCCTGTGATGAAAGAAGGTCAACAGAGAAGAAAAACTGAAAACAAGCTGGTAGTGATGCTGTCACTGCACGTTAACCCTTGTGACCTGGGTCTGCTGTTCAGTGACACACAGACATGACCCTGACAGCCAAGACTTTGGCAAAAACATGAAGGAAAAGGAGGAGGTGGGAACCTAACCCTAACTTCTCTTTCACCTCTCTTCCCTCCTTCGCCCAGACATTTTGGGCCACGCTGGTCTCTCGCCCTCCCCAGTACTCTTGCTCTGGGCGCATCTAATTGAAGCGATCTCGGGGCTGAGAGAGTTCCGTTTCTTCTCTAATCCCTCCACTGGGGGAGGCTCACATGGTCTCAATTACCCTCACCCCACCCCAGAACACTGGGTCCCCTCTCTCTGCTCACTCTCTATCCGTTTCACCGGCCTGCTCCTCTGCCAATGCACCGGCCCGGGCCCTTTTTCAGCAGTTTATGTTATTAAGCACACACTGCCGAGTTCCTGTCCTTCACAGGGGCCTGGAGATGTTATCTCCCCTGCCGCCGTATACAGTTACCTCCAAAATATTCCATAAATTAGATTGGGATTGGCAATTCAGAATACAGAGGTGGAGGCTGAGGTGGTCAGGGATTGGTCGGGGATGAGAGGGTGTGGGGGCGGCATCGGGGGGCGAGGATCAGGGAAGCTCAGCCTAAGTAATAGCATAGGACGATCTCCTTGTATTTACATTGGATAACGGACCAATGGGAGGTATGTCACTGGCAAAGTGAAGGTGAAAGGAAGAGAAGTGGACAGTGCTTAAGGGCTTCGAGTTAAGTAGGAGAGGAGACCCAAATCCAGTTCCTATTTGGATAGAAATTCTTTTGGAGGTGGAATTGAATATCTAGTCTGAAAAGAGTTAGACTGTGCATTTATTGGGCTTGGGGGGGGGGGGGGGGGGTTGTGTGCAGCGATATGCAAGCATCCCCCTGCTGTAATTAAACAAGGCTGTATTTGGACAAGTGACTTTTCAAGCCCTGAACAGCTCTGTCAATCCCCAGAGCATGGAGAAAGGTCCTGAGCTGGGACATCCGTGGCCAATTAGATTAGAGGGAACCTGTGAGGTCCCCAAACAATGGGCTCTCAGAGGATCTGCAATAACACAAACATGGCCCCTGACACACAGTTCCAGCACTTCAAAAGAAACCATTATGGGTTTTAGATGAAGCAGTTAAAGCCACACATTAACAATTACAAATTATTCACACCGGTCCCCTAATTGCAAAAGTTCATGGCCATTTTGAGAACAGAAATTATAAGCAGTATATCACGGAGCTTGTTGCTGATTTGATGATCGTTTAGCCTTCATGTCACAAGTACAACTAAAAAGAAACGTCATGTAGTAACTTCGGTTTCCCAATCTGGAGATGGAGAGCAACAGATATCGAGAGAGAGTTAGCAATGAGACGAGACACTGGTCGTCAGCTTCACATGTAGGTGGGCAGGCATTCAGCTAAGCTAACTAAAGCATAGGTATGAGCAAGCATTAGAGGGAGAGGGAAACGGGGGCACTGGGTCTGGGTCAAGGGTTCAGCCTTAACCTTGGGGGCTGACTGATTTAAATTCTGTTACCGGCTTGACTCCATGCATGGCTAATGTGGTACACTGTCCTTTTAATTAAGGCTGACCTCCTAGGGAGCCAGTGGTAGTCTAAAGCATTCAAGATAGGGTGCCTCATGATCTAAAAAGGGTGGGGAATCGATTTAAAAAATTAACTCCAACCAACTTGCTAATTACCACAGTACATTCGGCAGGAGCGCTGTGAGGGAATTGTAAAATTTTATTGGACTGGGAGAAGAGTGGAAACACAACACTGAACAACAGAAGTGTATCAGCAGCTCCAGCCTGTACGTAGGTTTTTTATGAAGGAAAACACCACAACTGACAAGTTTTCCAATAATTTAGACAGTCTCCATTAAGCAAACACAGTAGCTCTGGTAACAGGCACCCACTGAGGTTATTGTAGGAATAAAATAAAACATCTAAAACATGCATGGGAAAATGTTTTGCGAGGACTTTTCCTCATCCTTTGCTTGGACCAAGAAACATTCAAAAAATTACAGAATGGTGTCTAAACTTGTGACCTCCTGACTTGATCTTGTTCCAGTCACTTGAGATTTACATTCGCTATATGCAATAGGCCACTAAGCTCACCTGACTGTTTGTGCCCTCAAACTCTCAAACTACAATACTGCTAATATTTTTTTGTTGCTAGATAATGCTGCCAGTGTGTGAAATTATGTTTGACAAGCGTCTGTGAGCCATGGGCTGTTGGCAAGGAGACATATTTTAACTTCTACAAGTGCAATGTTATACCAACGGGTAATAGGTAAAATGAACCTTTCTTTTCCTTTTTTTTTTAAAATCTGTTAAAGAAATCAAATAAATTATTAAGGAGCAAATGACATGTTTAGTTGAAATTAAAATGTGTCAGAACAAACTTGTTCCTCTGTTCTCCGCCCCCACACGCCCATCTCCTGCAGCACTTTTTTGTCAGCAACAATCTGGTCTTGATTTGAGTTTCCTGATACATATAAAATGCATAATGTTGAACGAACGTGTTGCATTGGAGTCAAAAAGGAACCCCTGAGCCCCTGATGATAGGGCACCAACTCCTGATGTGGAGCTGCGGAGGCTGCCTGTGTTTGTCTGTCCTCCACTCTGGAACATGTGGTTTTAGTTACAGACTGTTTTACTGCTCAACAATGTTTCTGCCTTGGAGCTCAGCACACTGCATAAAGACTACTTTGTCCCCTGATGCCCACACGGGAAGAGTCTGCCTCATTGCGCGCTCACACACACACACACACATACACACAGGGAGTGATGATGACATCAGCGAGGCCACTAAGCTTGTGTCGATAAAGGTACCATTTTCCTCCAAGACAGTGACACTTTAATAGAGCATTGCCTCCTGCACCCCTCCTCAAACAGCACAAGTTAAAGTCAAAGCTAATATTTTCAATACTTTCAATACCATTTCCACTGATGATGTTAAAGCTACATTTTCTGCCTGTGTGCATGTCCACTATCCGCTGCACTACGAGTGCCAGCTAAAACAGCACATGGGCATTACCAAATCCCAGGCCTATATAGTGAATCATTGGATAAAAGTAATAATAGCCATGCCACCATGGCATGTGTGCTGCGTTGAAACTAATAAAGATCTGACATACTGAGTGGTGCATTTAATAAAACTAACAATGAAACAAGGACTTAAAGAAAGTGGAATTACACATGTGCATATGAAAGCAAATACAACTTCAATATGAAACTATAAATCACTGAATTGTAACAATGGCATCTCATCAGCCAATAATCCAGAATGGAAAAGTGTAGGCCTACCAAGTCAACGGTGTGACATGTGAACACATTTAATGTCACTAACACAACATCGCACCTGCAGCTCTTTTCATTCACAGTGGTCTTTTACAACAAGAAAATGTGACTGTGATCTCATGGCCCTATTTGAAGGAGGCGATTAGCACACCCTGGAGTGCAAAGTGAAAGGCTATGGACGAGTTGGAGGATGTCTGGCATGAAGTCACTGTGGTTGTCACTTGGCACATCGAAATTATGTTCTTAGGAACCAAAGTGGTGCTAAACACTGGTCATATGCATTGACAGAGTCAGTGCAGCGGGGGCACTTAACAGCTTCTGGTCTGTGGTATGTTTAAACTCCATTTCCCAGCAGCAAACCCACCATGGCCAACAAGCCCCGACCAATACTGAGGTGGCACGTAGTGTAGCACACGCAGATGCAGTAGATTTCAGCCGTGCCTGAACTTGAAAAGGTCCATGCACAGGCCAAGTCTGTGATGGTTCACTGTCCATCACAGCATCCGCCTCACACCAAAACATTTTGCCCACACCCCGAGGCCAACAACATGTGTATCAGTACAGAAGCCTTCTAACCCTAGACACAGTAACAGATGGGCGAGGGTCAAAGCGGAGTCGGAAAGAGCCATCCAGGAATTCTACAGAGTGCCAAAAACATCTCACTGCAGCGCAGGAGAGGCTACAAGGTTACATTTGTTCAACATTATTGCTTGTTGGGTTCAGTGCATGAACTGGAAACCTCACACCTGCTGGTGTCCAAGGCTCAGCCAGCAATGTCTACGATACAGGCTGTTTCATATCAGAGACAATCTGTTCAATGACAACACTGATTTTTTTCTATATTACGAAAATCCATTCTCTTGTATGCACTGACAGCATCAGATATTCTGTTCCCATTCTGAGGTAAACCAGAAACTAATGTCAGAAAATATTAGATGTGTGCCTAGTTTTATTGACCCTAGCTGCCAAAGCTAACTTTAATGGGCTTAAAGGAATTAACTTTATTTACATTTTCAAAAACAATCAATGGCATTTTTCAGTCACAAAACTAAACACAGTAAATTTGGTTGCAAAATGAAGTTGTGAAACCCTAACGCTAAACTCTGGCCACCTTTATGTTTTTTTATCCGAGTATTATTACAAGGGTTTGTACTGCATATAATTTGTGACATTGTTAAATAAATCAATTTATCTTGACATCTGAAATTATAATCATGCATTTTTATCATGATGTCTGAAATTATAATCACGTCGTCTCTGGTTGTGAATTCGAAACAACACGGTTCAGATTTATACAGCACCTCCTGCTCTGAGAGTTCCACTGTAAAACATCCTCTTCACTGTGTGTCTCCCAGTTACAACACAGTAATCTGTCACCATCTTGTGGCAAAAAAAATTCAGACACATGAGAGGCTACCACTGAGCCCCTGCCATTTTTCAATCAAAACACTAATGCTACAGTAGGTGCCAAAGTGCCAGTACTGGTTTTATCATTGAATAAAAAGAGACATATAACTGTTACAAAAGAACATTTCATGTAGTCCTATGTCTTATGTCAACAAACCAATCACAGTTTTACTTGTCTTGTAAATCTCCATTGCCATTTGCCCAGCAAAGACAAGAGGTCCTTCATGAAACTGTATTTTGTGCAGCCTAAAAAAGCTTAAAACCATTTGATGACCTTTATTCTGTCGCTCATAGTATCCGTCAGTTTTATGCTAATATTCATTCTCTTGTCAAAGTTTCTGACACGAAAACAATCTGGCTCTGGAAGTGTTGGTCTCTTAATGACAATGACCTGCCTCGAGATTCATTTCAACAGGCCAAAATAAATAAATCACACAATTCAATTTTATAACGAGAAAAAACAGGCATGAAATTGAAATTATCAAGATTACAAAGGTTATGAACATCGCAACGAAAATGTGTGACATTGGGTTGGATGCCGTTTGTTTTGTTTAATTCCTTTACACTGTCTATCCCAATATACACACTCATTTTAAGTTACCGTAACTGTAAACTCTTAACTACAGATAACTGACTGGAAATGTATGTCAATTCATCTGAATTTTTTATAAATATCTGATTTCTTGAACAATGTAATTTTATGTCTGGATATTTCATAATTACCATATAATCCAGCTGAATCACACTCTGCTCAAAGATTTAGTGGAAACAGTTTGCACACTTTCAGTTTAGTGCAGTGCTACAATATGACAGATAAGAGTCTTACCTTTTCTGATGGATAACTGATGTTGACGCAGTGGTGTGTTGCAAACATCAGTGCAGGGGCATTGGTCATGGTCCATCAATTGTGTCCATACCTAGAATACCATACACAACGAATGATTGTGTCACATTTAAAGTTAAAGGATCAATAACATCATGTCATAAACCACAATGAGGAACTCCTGCATGCATTGCATTGAATGACAATAAGAAGACAAAATGCACATTCATATTTATCTTAACTTTCCACTTCTGTTGAAATGAGGTCATGTTTGTGCACTCAGTGAGCACATTGACGCATGGTGTGCATGAGAGATGATCAGTTAAGATATTGTATGCGTGTCATCAACTGTCAGGAACATAAAGTCCCCAGAGTTCACTGACATGAAATAAACAATGCAGATAACACCGTAAGTTTGTGTCATATTGGGTTGAATGGTGTTTATGATGTTAATTATCATACTCTATAACTCTATCTGTTATGTTCATCTTATAACCATTGCTTAATCTTTCTCAGTGAAGTTTGTCATAGATGTTCTTCGGAAAAAAAAAACTCTTCCCTTGACATATACGGTGTTGGTGAATTAATAGAATCAGAGCTTGGCCCTATTGACACAGTATTTGTCATGAGAGAAAAAAAACAGTCCTGACTTACAAACATATTTCACCCATCCTTCTGGTAGAGTTAAAAATGTATAATTTCCTCACCAAAAATTGACTGTAGGCTACATCATTTTGTCTATTCCTTTGAACACCAATCATGTATCTTTACAACAATTTGAGAGGCTCACCAAAGCTTTGTCGGCAAATGGTTCAAGTGACATAATTCATGCCGATCCTAAAGAAAAGCTCAAAGTTACTTGATAAATTAGCTGTTCAATCACAATAGCAGTAAGTCAAAGTCAAAGTTCGTCACTGCAATAATGATGCAATGAAATTCATGTAAAACATCACAGGAATGTTGGTGAAGGAAAAATTAAAGACAAAGTTGCAATGAAAATGGCAATGACTTGTTGTCCTGTGTTTCTAATAACAATTAACATGCAAATAAGCCCTGAGAGAAAAACAGGGGCATAGTGGCTCTTGTTAATAATTAGTGTGGAACATCATGGTTATAAATGGGATCTTTTCAGGAACAAGACGGTACAGTAATTGGGTTGTGACTAAAGAACCTGCACCATATGTATATAAATTCAAGGATGCCAAGGATGCCAACTCATCCAAAAAAGTTAACTAAATGTGAACAGGCCATAGCACTTTACAGTTGATGTAACTGCTGTTAGAGTTCTCGGTTACTTTAACTAAAGAAAAACAAGGTCATTTCAATTAATCTTCTGTCTTGCACCTAGGCCTATATATTTCACATATGAAGACAAATCACAAACCTGTTATATACAATTCAATACAATACAATACAATACAATAAATCATTAGGCTAAATGCTGTAACATGATCTAATCAGTGAGAGAATTAAAATGAATCAGGTCACCTGTGAGTCAAAGTGAAAAGGACCTCATCATTTGATACATGTAGGCTATCAAATGATACATATGGGTTTTACGTATGGGTTTTAGGTGCTAAACTGTACAGTATCATGAGGAATTTAATCATGGACATAGAAACATGTTTAAGTTTTAGGGCACATAATGATGCTGCATGGGCTCATTCAGGTGGTTAATTAATGGTTTGCTACAAAGTGAAATAATATCAAATAGGCTACAGTAATCACCTAAGGTTCACTCTAGACACTTCACCTGCTTCCAGTCTGACTTCCTTGCAAAACAATAACAAAATACAAAACATGAATGTTCAAAATATTAAAACAATTGCTGCCACTCTCAAGGAATTAGTAACACAATATTTACTCAACATCATTCACACAATTTTCCTTCATAGCAATCTCATGAACAGCAAGTTCCCAAGAGGCTTCCATCCATCTTGTAGGCTACCATGATATTTAAAATGTCTATACCTGTTCTATGCAAAACCATAACAAATCCCAGAATTACACCACGTATTTATACCTCTCTAATTCACATTACGTAACATTTTGTTCAAAATAACACTAAAGTCATTTAAACAGTGGTCAAGTGGGGCCTGCCTCACCTCAGGGCTTGTTTTCTGAACAACAGGCGCGTGCCGCCCGTGCACAGACGACTGCTAGCTACTAGGCTATGACTGTAAAAGGCTACTAGGCTATGACCAGCTGCTATCTTAACTTTAACTTGACACCTTCGCTGATAAACACTGACTGGGCAGAACTTCACCCAAACTAACATCACTAGCTTACCTGTAAAGTACAATAATATCACTTCAGGACGTTGTCGGTGAGCTATTAGGTCGCTGAAGAGCCTCGTCATAGCCTCCATCTTGAACACGGGAATTCCGGTTCAACGATGAAACCTCCTGATTGGACTAAGTGGCAACATCCTGAAACATCCAGAAAGTCAGACGTATTTCCTCTTACTTGTCTGTGAGCCGTGTATGCCCTCGAAAATAACGGGTGAGCGACATAATTTGCACTTTAATGATTCTTATCTGTAAGAAACTTGTCAGTGTCCCGTTGTTAACTTGTCAGGATGTCCCGCCCAAAGCACGGTCTGAGCCAATCAACGCTGAGGACGACCGACCCGGGCTGTGTGAGAGGATTTGATTTGAGTCCCTGTGGAGGGCAGAGGCGTCCAGCCTGCCGGAAATCCAGAAGAAGATGACGACCGCACCAGATGTTCAGGTGCGTTACAGGCATGGATATAATGGTTATAGATGGCTGCTGCATAGGATGCCATATCTCAAACCGGAGGAAATCAAAAGCGCTCAGTTTAAAGGGAGTTGTGACAGGAACAGGGAGGAAGTGAGGAGGATGTCTTTTTGAACTGTGGGAGAAAGCTGGAGAGAACTCACCTGGGAAATCAAACCCAAAACCTTCTTGATGAGATGCAATATAAGTTTTCGATAGCCTATCAGAACATAATGGTATCCGTTTATGTTTCCAGATATACGATAGGCTAGGTGATTTCAGCAGTGTAAAATGTCCACAGTAGCAGCAATATGTATCCAAGGTAGGCTTACATTAGGGTGATGCACACAAGTAGACAACATGTATTGGTGACGTTGCAGCAGTTTGTTCTGAATGAACCTGCATTTTGTTCAACTGATTGGCTATTTCCCGAGCGGGGCAGGAAGTAGAGAGTAGCCTACTTTGTACACTGAACAACCAGAGTGTTCAGTGGTCAGCAAGTGCACAGCTGTGTTTCTTTGAAATAAACACCACAGTTACAACAACAGCACACTCTGATGAACAAGTTTATGTTGAGCCAAGACAGACTGGGAGGAAGACAGGGTCCAGCACTGCAGAACAGGGGTTGGGTGGTAAACATGCAGGAAAAATAACTTTGTTTTGTGGGAACCCCACATCTTCCACCAATCATTTGTTTTTACTAGTTTGCTTGTTCATCAATACAAAGGTGTCCATTGAAATGCATTTTTAACCCTACTGTAATAACCAAGTAGCCTATGATGATCTCCTAGTAGGAGAGAGTTGGGATGGTTGTAGCATGGCTCAGTTATTAGAATATTTCTCATGCTAGAAGTCAGTGTTAATGTAAGCTGTAGTAAAGCTCGTTTATACAGAAGTCTGACTTAGTTGTAACAACCACATGCACACACAGACATCGACAAATATTATTGAAACTTGTAAACATTTGCAAACTTTGTTCAATTTTTTATTATGTGTCTTAATGTCTTGTCACTGCTGATTGACAGTAAATTACTTTGCTTACATGCTCACACACATTTTCTGTTTGTGTTTCAGAGATAACAGCTACACCATATAATTACAGACACATGTACTGTAACTAGTTTGTATTAAATCTTAAACACACTTATTTGAAAGATAGGGACAGACATGTAAAACGTGTTTCAACCATCCCCAGTCTTCCCCAGCAAGATGTAGATGTTAACATTTGCAGGAGTGCTTGTTAAGTCTGTTCATCACGAGGTTTGGAAATGTGAAAGTGCTGTTTAAGATGTGGTTGGTGCCAACAGGAAACCCTGCAGTCTATTCTTTTTTTTCTTGGATCTTTCATTGGTGTTTTTCCATTTCTGACTACTGGGCTATTTGTTACTGGTGCCCATGAACACAGCACCCTCCTCTGTCTCTTTCAGGTTGTGCTTTCCCATGGTCACTCTGTACTCCCTACCACTACTGTGAGTTTACAGACAGAAGAACGTAACGTAGTCATGTTTCAGCACAATGTATTTTCAGACATTGAATATCTGGCTGGCAATAACAGAATTTTCTACTCTGCCTCTGTTTGAAGAAAATGTTTACAGGAATACATAAACAAAAGTCATCCTGACATAGGTCTTAATCTTCATTTATTGAGGTCTTAAAGTGCATTGATTTTGGTTATCAACCTCAAACTGCCAAACTGTGAGTTGAACTGCACATTCATCTAACAAGAGCTGTTAGACTATAGAATAGAAAATCTATTGTGCTTTTGTGTTCACCTGTAAACACATAACATTCATATTTCTAGTACATGAAGCTAAGAAGACAAAGGACACTTTATTTGTCACCACATTCTTTATTTGATGGTCAAGTGCAACAACAAACAGTGACACAAACCGGTCTAGAGCTTAGTAGCTGGTCATCACCTGAAAAGAAAGCATAATGGCAGTGTTTTAAAACAGGGCATTTGGAGCACTTCACAACATTTCTGCTCATTATTTCTCCCAAGCTACAAAGTTTGAATTTAAAACCGAGAGACACATCATTATTGTGATATTTAAAATTTGAATAATTAATTATCAATCGAATAACTAATGGATATTCTAAAATGTTTGGTGGTTTTGGCTACTTTGGTGCCAAAACCAACTACTCTTGGCTACTTTTGTAAAAACATATTTATCAGAATGTTATAAGCCATGTTCTAAACAAAGAAAGGGCTGCCTATTTGTAGTTTTCGGTCTGTCGGCTCTTTAATTTGTCCATAAGACACTAACAAGGCAAGAAAGGGTGAAAAGTTGTAATGGTGTCAGGTGGAACCAAAATGAAACAAATATGTCTCTAGCTAATCATAAAAACTCATAAAGAAATATTCTTCTATCCCATGCTTCTCCACTCACCTGGTTGATCCAGGGGATGTAGGCGCTGACCCTGGTGAAGACGGAAGGCTTCTTGGGGTAGTTGCATCCCCTGCTTGAACCGAAGCTCACCACACCATGGACTTCCCAGGAGCCATCAGGGCTCTGGCAGTTCAGGGGGCCGCCAGAGTCTCCCTAAAAGGTAACAAGGACAAAATGTGACACTAGGTAAAAAGGAAACACAACAGGTAATTGCAAATAGATTTTAATTGATCTACATCTCAGTGGTGTTATATGTAGAGATACATAGAGATACGTTTAGGCTAAGCCTTAAAATTCGTTTTTCATAAAACTACTTTGAGATTTAGTTAATAAAACGAATAAGACTCACGTTGCAGCTAGCCAGCTCTCCATCTCCTCCAGCACAGACCATGCTGCTGGTGACCAGGCTGCCCCACCAGTCAGATCTGGTGCAAGTGGAGTGACCGACCACAGGGAGGAGGGCCTGCTGCAGGATGTCAGCAATAGGGCCTCCAGCTGTATAGGATAACAATCACATGAAGGGCTGCAGTCAAGACCACTTGATTCAAGGCTTACTATACACATTTTGTAAAAGCAGGTGGAAAAAAAAACTAATTTATTTTAGATTGAGAAGCTTAATGAGGATCAACAGAGATTATAGACCAGGTCCATTTGCTGGAGTCTGTATCATAATCAGTCTCACATACACATTGACACATACAAATTGTTTTATCTAATTATATATTCAATGCTTAATACTTAGGTGTAATCCCTTAAAATATCCATGTTGCAAGATGCATTTTCTTAGATTATTGGCAAATCAGTGAGAAGTCAAAACTACAGTATGCAGATGCAAAACCAAAACATATTCCAAAGTGGTCTTAAAATGAGACTGAACTGAAGAATTGATATTTTGTTTGGTCTACTGTACATGTTACTTACTCCAGAGACGTCCCCAGCCAGTGACGTAGCAGGGAGCACCATGGGACTGGATGTCTCCAGAGTCGGGAAGACAGGCAGGCATGACGGAGTCAGAGAACATGACTGGAGTTGCCAGCTTGATCAGGGCAATGTCGTTACTGGAGCATGAATACAAAAACAGCATTTAGATATCATGGATACCATGCATGAACAGCCACAGCAGAATATAGTCCACTATATCTTGTTGGTATAATTGAGCCCACCGGATTCTGTAAGAGTCCCAATTCTCATGGACAACGATCCTTTCAGGGCTGATGGCGATGGATCCATCCTCATTGTTGTTCTTCAGATTGTGTTTTCCCAGGTAGACTCTGTAGGTGCGACTGCTGCTTAGCCACAAAAAACAAAGAACAGAACAGAAATGAGTCAGAGTTGATTAAGGCAGGGATCTGTTCACTTACATCACTCAGAATACCCAAGTTAGTAATAGACGTACCTCTCCTACCATTCATTATATTAAGACTATTCAAAACATTTGTACTTTAAGATTCATTTTAATATCATTCATGTATTTATGTCATGAGATTTATTTTGTACATATTCACGTACATTCATATTACGAATTCTCTCTATTGTTATATTTTGATTTCATCATTACATAACACAGATACATACAATGACAACACATATTATAGACCCTGAAAAATACACACATGATACATTTTTATCAGACTGCTTCAGCAGTTAAAATATTTTCCGCTTTTCACCTCTGCCTCAATAATCTGGTACGATTAGTGCTATCTCTACTACAGACCTCTGTTAGTCCTTGATGCCTCATGCACCTCTTTCACTTCACATTTCTTAAATATTTGAAGCCTTACCCAATGCAGTGAGCAGCAGTGAGGACCCACTGGTTGGAGATCAGAGTGCCACCACAGGTGTGGTAGAACTTGCTGCCACTCTTGTACTGCAGAGACACCTGAGGAGAAGAGACAACAATGGTATGCGGATGTTTTTATGTCTTAAGGAGACAGAATTTCAAAACAATTTAAAAGAGCATACCTGCCAGGGCCAGCTGTTCTCACGAACATCATCTCCGCCAACCACCCTGGTGATGGTGGGAGGGAAGGTAGGCAGTCCGCACCCGTAGGCTGAGAGACAACAGTAGAGTAATTCATCCAGGTGTCTTAACATCTGTTACATTTTATTCAAAATCAAATATGTTCCCATGCAGTTAAATGTGATTTCATTTTTGTAAACTCAATGTTTCATATCCATATGTAGACTAGTTTGTGTAAGAGGAATGTGGACCGCTGTTTGTAGCAAACATGTTACAAAACTTGTTATCTATATCTGGTCAGAAGAGTATTAGAGCTTACCGCCAGCAACGAACAAAGCCAAGATCACAAACTTCATGGTGACTGTCTTCAGCAGAAGTTCAGGGGGACCCTCTCCCTTTATATAGTGCTGTACCAGACGTGTTGAAGACCTCAGATGTGTTGCTTAATGTTGGCAGCACAGCCAGGAAAAGTAGGTGGGAAAAATAAATCAACCTTGGAGATAAGTAACCACAGATATCCTCAAATACACCTTATCTCCCCACCTCAACCTCTGTGTGAACCTCACACATGTCTCACAATGACCCGAGTTGGTCAGGTCCTCTAAAAAAAAGAGACGTAGATGTTCACATTCTATTCCCGTCTTCTTATTCTACTCTGTCTAAGAAAATAAAAGTGCTACTTTATTTTTACACATGAAAATACTCAAAGTTTTACCTTTTTTGTCAGAAGGTTGGAAGTATTAATATACTTATGGTATAGATAACAGAAATGCATACATGTCTGTATGATATGGGTATGGCTCAAATAATATGAAAAAAGATGCAATAAATTACACATTTGAAAGTTTTAGAAATGCCTGTAAACACATTAATATGTCGTTGACGTTAAGTGGCAATTGATAAAACATTGGACATTAGTATGGAAAAATGTGTAATACACTCTGTGATGATGTATTTTACTGTCAAACATCTGATTTAAGCTGCGTTTTGGAGCTTTAGCATAGTGTGATTTCTATGGCTTATTTTGAGCTGATACAACAGGTACTGCAACTGTAATTCAGTGGCTTTCCTAAATTGGTACTTAATGATAACAGAATTCATTTTGTTTGGCCTACTCCACCTTGTTATTGTCTTGTCTTGATATTTATCGAAAATATGTAGAAATTGATATTTCAACATTTGGGATATCGCAATATTTGTAAAACAGTAGAATGGTCTATATGTGTGACCACATTTGGGGTTATGGTCAGGACGCATGGAATCAAATAAGTTTGTATTTACTGTATGTAAAAGCATACACTGCAATCACATGCTATAAACAAACCTGTTTGTTGGTATAAATGTACAGTATGTAAGGTAAAGGGAATTTATATATGACACTATGGTACAGTCAGAGGAAACTTTCAGTGCTTTCATAAGCAGTGGAAACTTGAGCAGCTGAAGGAAGTAATATTTTTCTTTCAGAGAGGAATCAGAATAGGGAGTGGTACTAGATATGAAGTAAGGCTCTTTTTGTGTGGCCCAGCTCTTAATGATAAAAGATAAAAAGCCTTCATTCCACTGACTTGTTCAACAAACAAGTTAAAAAGCATACAAAACTGTGGGACACTTTGGCCTTGGCCTAGTATTCCTGTTCATTTTTGGCCGTTCTGATGTCCACATGACTCCACCCCAGTGTTAAAGGGCAAAAACAAATTGATAGTTTTTTAATGGTTGCGTAACATCATGAAAGACATATATATGTCAGGTGTTTTACTGCAAGGTGTGGAGATACAGATATGATGAAGTTTGTGGTTCTCGCTGTCTTTGTTGTTGGCGGTAAGTGTCACGCACAACACTGTTACATCCATCTGAAGCTCTATTCACTTGGCTTTCTCAACAAACTAAACCTAGGTCAAAACTGTATGTGCTGCTTTACGATAATAAAAAAACGTGTCTCTCCGTCCCCTCAGCCTACGGGTGCGGCCAGCCCACCTTCCCCCCTGTAGTGTCCAGGGTGGTTGGCGGAGAGGATGTCAGGGCCCACAGCTGGCCTTGGCAGGTAAGACGCACTGAATGACTTCACCTGTCAGACTTCAAGAAAGCAAAGTCAATTAGAAGATCATAGCTAGAATCTACAGTGCAGCATGTGGATGTGAAAAAAGATATGAATTCTGGAAGAGGACATGTATTTTACATAAGATGAAGAAATACATGAGAGCAATGTTTAGATGTTAAAACAGAATTAAATGATCAGTAAAATACAAATAGATAGAATAAAAGGGTAGTAGAAGAAACAAATCAGCTGTACAGAACAGCATAATGTTTTTAAGTAGGGTTTGTTGATGGTCAGACACTTTGGCAGGAGGCACTGATAAGATCAACTCCCATCAGGACATGCATATTAAAAACAGCATGAGGAAACATGGGCATAATAAGGAGGCTTAAACATAAAGAGAACCTTAAGATAACTGATTGTGTTCATTTGTATATTTCAGATTTCCCTGCAGTACAACAGAGAGGGTGAGTGGAGACACACCTGTGGAGGTACCCTGATCTCCGACCAGTGGGTCCTCACTGCTGCTCACTGCATCAGGTATGACATGGCGGAGCCCATATTCAACGTCTGAAAATGCATTGTGCTGAAGCATGACTACGTAACGTTCTTCTGTCTGTAAACTCACAGCCGTGGTAGGGAGTATAGAGTGGCCATGGGAAAGCACAACCTGAAAGAGACAGAGGAGGGTGCTGTGTTCATGGGTACCAGTAACATCATTGTGCACGAAAAGTGGAACCCCCTGTTCATCCGGTAAAACATTTCTTCTTATTTAAGACATGGAAACCAAAAAATATCACCTGGGTAAAGGAGCCTATTAGAAATCTAAATTTGCATCCCTATCTTCTCAGTAATGACATCGCCCTGATCAAGCTGGAGACCCCTGCTACCCTCTCTGACACCATCATGGCCGCTTGCCTCCCTGCTGCCGGCTTCATCCTGCCCCACGACGCCCCCTGCTACGTTACTGGATGGGGTCGCCTCTACAGTGAGCTCCCAATCACTATTTACTCTCTGAGACAAATTCAAGTGGTCACATGTAATATACTCAGGTTACCAGCCTTGTGTGTTTTTAACTGTGTTTGTAATGCCCTAGCTGTAATTACAGAGGTTTTAGTAAAAGATCATAATCATCCTTCTCAGTATTTATGGTAAAACAGTATTTTATACAATTAAGGTGTAGCACTGTATTCAATGTATTCAAAAGGTAACTGAAGGTAAATCACACTGTCTGGCCCTAAGGAGCTTTTTTCTATGATGACATAATCAGCATTATTTGGTTGCTTACTGAAGACTGTAACTTGTCCATCTATCTACAGAAATGCTGAAGATAATTATCTAATTACAATTAATTGCTTTTTCTAGTTCATATGAACTATGACTTCATTTCCAAATAGGATTATTAGCCAAACCTCAAAGGCTTAAAGCTACAGTACAGCTAATGAAATGTTGTTTAAGTGGTTCAGTCTTTTTACCTGAGTTGAACTTGAGTCTGTAACACATCTCTCTTCCACACAGCTGGAGGTCCCATCGCTGACATCCTGCAGCAGGCCCTCCTGCCTGTGGTGGACCACGCAACTTGCTCCAAGCCTGACTGGTGGAGTTTCCAGGTGAAGGAAACCATGGTCTGTGCAGGCGGAGACGGAGTTGTGTCTGGCTGCAACGTGAGTCTGAATGACACATCATACTGTAGCGCTGATGTTTTCTGGTGTCAGTAAAGTGGACACATGCTGCACTCATGTTTCTTCAACTTGCCAGCAGAGCGATTTCACACAAAATATGAGCAATGTTAAATGCAGGCGAATCAGTTAGTTGTAACTGACAAAATATTCCATTTCTCAATCATGAACATTTGTTAGTTTTCTTCTAACATGACATAAGGATTATAATATCACACATTATTACTAAGTATCTTTGGGTTTGGACTGTTGGACAAAACAAGAAATTTGAATATGTAAACAGACTTTTGCAAACTTATAGAGCCCAGTTCTTCTATATGTTACTACTCCTACTTAATGTCTTAAAATTTTGAGAATCAGAGCATCAGTTAATAAGTCTAAAATGTGTCTTTCAAGGCCAAGAAGTGACTAATAATGGAAACTTTTTCATCATATGTTGTCTCTCACATGGTTCAGGGAGACTCTGGAGGCCCTCTCAACTGCCAGGACACTGACGGTGCCTGGGGGGTTCACGGTATTGTCAGCTTTGGCTCTGGCCTCAAATGCAACTTCAAAAAGAAGCCCACTGTCTTCACCCAAGTCAGCTCCTACAGCGACTGGATCAGCTCTGTAAGCTCTCAAACCTCTCTCCCTCACTATTTGTGCTGTTTTAGTCAGGTTTCAAAGATGAAACTAGGAGAAAATTTGGATTTCAAAGAAAACAAATTAATCCCATTTTTATTGTTGAAATGAAAACATTACGCTGTACTAAATCTGACTTGTCTCTATCATCTCTCCAACAGAAAATGGTGGCCTATTGAGAGGACAGTCATTTGGGATAAAAGGCACTATGCTGACTATGTATAATAAATGATGTAAAACTATAATAAAATCAAGTGTGATTTGTTGTGTCATTATTTTGCATCTTAAGCCTTCTTTTGTACCAGGTCAGCACTGTCCCAAAAATATGCTAATACATTACCTTGTTTTTATCTTAATTTTCTTGGTTATAATCTTAAAAACTACATCATCTACTTTGATAAATTATATTTATACAGCAAAAAAGGTTGCAGTGTTCAATGGGTGCTGTGATGGGAAAATCCTATCACCAACCACATGATGTTTCCAGTCTCCAACAGCTGTTTGACTTGCTGTGTGTCAGACAGGTTTCCCAGGACACGTGAACCATACAGAGGTTCCTGGCTGAGAGTATATATACAGATCTGTCACCAGGACATGTAGACTAGTTGCAGTCATGAGGTGCCTGGTGGTTCTCGTTTTCGTGGTAGCTAGTGGTAAGACGTCTCAAATATTCTCATATGTTACCTTAAACTCAGTTCTGTGGAATAATGCAAATAAACAAACCCTTAGAAGTCTTGTAAAGAGCACTAAATAATCACATTTTATTTGAAAACACTGAAATAGTTTAAGCTTAATGGAAAGTTTCATTCTTGCCCATAATTAACCGAATTACCTAGTTTTTTTTAATTTTTATTATTGATAGTCTGGTGCTAAAATCACAATAAATGTCACTAACCTTGTCCCAGCCTATGGTTGTGGTGTTCCCACTTTCCCTCCTGTGCTGAGCAGGGTGGTGGCAGGAGAGGATGTCAGGCCTCACAGCTGGCCCTGGCAGGTAAGATTTGGCCTAAAGGTGTAAAAGCACAGTCACAAAAAACACAGACCAGCACAAACGCATTTCACACAAAGTGAAAAGCTAAATAGGTTTTCCTAAATAAAAAACCTATAAACACCTATTTACCTGCCCATTTAGTTTCTGAATCTTCTAGCTTTAAGAAATGTTGAACTTCAGATAATGATTTCTCCTCCAGAGCAGACAAAGAGGGGTGAATGATGAAATAATGACATAATGCACACTTCTCTGCACAGATCTCACTCCAGTCAGGCAGCAGTGGGCGCTGGTCGCACGTCTGTGGAGGCACCCTCATCTCCTCTCAGTGGGTCCTCACTGCTGCTCACTGTATCAAGTAAGTCTAACCTAACACAAAAAACATCAAACCTGGCCTATTAAACAGCACATCTGGATTTCATATTAGTTACTGATGACCCACTGGTGCAGATTTCATCATCAGATATTTGTTTTGTTTTTAACATCACAGATGTTTTTGCTTCCTGTTTGACAGTGGGAAGAACAAGTATATGAACCCTGTGGAATAACTTTGTTTTCTGCATAAAATGTGATCTGATCTTCATTTACAAACACAATATGTTTGGGCTATTTTTCTATTAATGTGGCATGTTCTTCCCAAATGTTTTAATGTTAGTGTCATCAGATCAGTCCACAACATTTTTTCCCAGTAGCCTTGTGGTGCATCAAGATGCCAATAAGGTCTCAGTTTCAAGTTGTTATTATCAAGTTATGAAACTCATAACTGTACTGTCTTAGCTGGACACCAGTTCTAGAAAGAGTAGCGACAGAACTAACTTGTCTTTCTTTGCTACACAATATGTTTGACTGAATATTAAAACCCTTTGAGGTGACTCTAATGTTTTCCAGTTTCACAAAAGCATGTTTGGTTCACGTCAGCAGATGTTTGTTGTGAACAGTAAATTCAAACTGTAATTTTGCTGTGTCTTTTATTAAGAAAAAACATGCTCCCTTACTAAATTGCCGAAATGAATTTCCCTTTGGGGATTAATAAAGTCATTCTTATTCTTGTAGAAACTTGTAGAAAGGGGTATTCATATTGACGACTGTTTGCCAAATCAAAAAGCAACAGTAAGCCATGGTAAACTGACAATTTGTTAAAAATTATCTGGTCACACAAACCAAAAGGAATTGCCTCATTTGCAGTCCACAATTAGCTTAGTTTGACCAAGGCAGAAAAGTCAAAGCTGTTTAGATGAACAAGTGTCATCTTCCATCCCACAGTGACCGCAACAGATACAGAGTGGAGCTGGGTAAACACAGCCTGAAGGAGAGCGAGGAGGGGTCCGTCGCTTTGGGAACAGCAAAAATCATCACACATGAGGATTATAACATCATGCTCAGCCGGTAACAGCAACACGGCCACACAACTCAGTGTCACGCTTTGAGTCCATGTGAATTTAATGAACAAGCCACCATGTGTAAATAGAGCATCAGTGATCAATTAACAGATTTTTTTGAAATGGAGGAGTTGATGCTGTTAAACATTAATGTGACATGTTTTATCTTCATTGACTGAATGTGAGTGAATTGTTTGGACTTTTACAGTAACGACATTGCCCTGATCAAGTTGTCTTCCCCTGTGACCTTCTCTGACACCATCATGCCAGCCTGCCTCCCAGACCAGGACTATGTCCTGCCTCACGATTCTCCCTGCTATGTCACGGGCTGGGGTCGACTCTCCAGTGAGTCCATGCACCCCAGCAGACAAAAAACTCACAAATATTCTGAATATTATTCAGTTGTTCTTAACAGTCAGTCGACTCAGAGAGGTCAAAGCCAAAAATATTTCTCAACCATTCGCCAAACAACAACAACAACAATTTTATTTATATAGCACATTTCATGCGACAAGCGCAAACTCAATGTGCTTTCACAAAAATAATACAACATTACAGCTCGTAAAATACGTATAGAAAAAACACAATAAGAAAACAATAAGAAGAAAGTGTTGCAGATTAAAAACAATTTAAAAACTAAAAAACTTGTTAGGATAGAGGGAAATATTGCAAATGAAAGAAAAACAACAATTAAAGACTAAAAGCTTGTGAAAAAAGAAATGTTTTTAGTCTGCTTTTAAAAGAAGAACCAAACCAATCCTGATAAATATCCAAACAGTTAAATATGCAGAGCCCGGAAATAACCCTGTCTCAAGTAGGAATTCAGTTCCTGCTGCTGCCAGCTGCTGACATGTTTATCCTGAATTATACAGTATGTAAACATTACAAAAGAAATTACATGGAAAAAGAGGTGGGTGGTTAGATACATTCATGTCAAGTCATTTTTCCACTGCACAAATCAGGGATACTCTTTTTATTTTTGAAAAGCCTCTTTAAACAGGAGCTGTACTAACTGATGACCGATGCAGAGACGTTGAAATGTTAGGCTATCAAAGCCAGGATGCATGTTGTTTTTAAAAATGGGAAACTTGCATTTTATTCAGAAAGGGCCTTCAAACTGACTTCATCTCACTAGTCCCACCACCTCTGGCACAGATGTAGTAAAATCTAATGCACACCATGGCTTGTAATCCTCATATGAGTCAAACATACAGCCATGTTTGACTGTCTTGTGAGCTTTCCGTTTTTTTTCTGGGATTTAAGGCCCGCACAGTTTAGCTCCACAGGACTGTGTTGAGGCCGCAGACTGTATAAATGGGATGGAGCATCTATAACGTCACCCAGAGGTTTCTGAAGAGCAGCTTTGAACCTTGTACCGAACACCATCAAACTCCAGGCTTATCCAAAAATCCTCAGAAAGTAGGGGCACGTGACAGACATTTTAACACAGGTACTGACTCACTGCTGGAGACAGACTCTACTGGACATTAGAGGAGCTGCAGTTTTGTTGATATTGTTTGTCGATATTGTTTTGTGCCTATTATAGGTAGAGTGCTGTATGCAAAATGTAACTTTAAGAAATACACAGGTAGCTACTAGGAGCAGGTACCTTCATATACCATTCACACTTATTTTATCCATTTATAAACTTTTTATACAGAAATACTTCCCCTGTAACTGATGATAATAGGACATAAGCTTGTTGAGACTGCATCAATGTAGCTTGTTTAAGCTTTAGATATAGTTTGATATTTTAGGTGACATGTTTCGTTTTGGTGGCCTGTTGTGTGCTAGCACACTGAACAAGGTGGGAGGTGGGACTACACTAAACACACACACAGCTACAGACATCAGAGATTCAATTCATATGGTATCAACCACAGGTTATAATTCCTATATACTAGTCACGTATTTTCAATTAATAACCCAACCAATCAGGGCATCACTTGGAAGAATCACTATATTTTCCTCTCACATATAGTGGAGGTATAGAGTGGCATTAGGGAGCAAATAAAATACACAATATACCTGAAAATTGTATGGTCCTTAAGAAAATGTACTTAATTACTTCACTGTGTCTAACAGCACAGCACTGTACCGCACCTAATGCTGTCAATCTAAGGAACCATCCCTGTTTCTTACCCGGGTTAAGCCTGTTTCCTCTCCACAGCCAGCGGTCCTCTGGCTGACATCCTGCAGCAGGCTCTCCTGCCAGTCGTTGGCCATAACATCTGCAGACAGCCCGACTGGTGGAGTGTCCTGGCAACAGACAAGATGGTCTGTGCCGGAGGAGACGGCATCACAGCTGGCTGTAATGTGAGTTCACACAAGGAAGGGTCATCAGTTAGTAACAGCAGTCGGTTATGTCATCTAGAAAATGTCCATCTGATGCAGCGTTAAAGATTCTAGGAAAAGACATTCACTTAGAAATGGTCTCACAGACAAATTCAGCATGACAAAATGATCACTGGAAGTCAGGCTGTGTCAAAACAAGCTGCTAACAACAATGTGTGAATGTGTGTGTGTGTGTTTTGACCTGTAGGGAGACTCTGGTGGGCCCCTGATTTGCCAGAACCCTGATGGTTCCTGGGATGTCCATGGTGTGGTGAGCTTTGGTTCTGGTCAGGGTTGCAATGTCTTCCAGAAACCTACTGTCTTCACACAAGTCAGCTCCTACATCAGCTGGATCAACACAGTGAGGAACATTTTCACTTTGTGATAACTACACCAGTGTAAACAATGTAACCTGTAGCAAACAAAGCCTCAGGTTTTGAAAGGAAAAAAAACAGGAAGTGTACTATAATTGTGTTTTCTTTTGTTCACTTCACAGATGATGACCAAATACTGAAGAAACTATGCAAGTATTCCTGTCAGCAATAAAAACAACTATGATCTAGAGTTGTCTCGGTCTGACGGTGAAACAGATAGTTGCTTTTTACCAGGGCCAAGAATGCAAAGTGTTTTGAGTAATGTTCTGAACACTTGGAAACAAGAAACCTTTTTTTTTTTTTTTTTTACTTGGCACCCTACTGTACATTTAGTCCAGACAGTTCTCTCACCTTCAGTTTTAGAGACAGTAGCTGCATATTAACCAACAACTGGTAAACAGTAACAACATGGGAAAAGATAGATGTAAAAATGTTCAGTACAAGATGGCACAGTAATCAGTCTACACAGTCTACTTAAAACACTGAGTTAATTAACAAATACTTCCTTTTATTTCTCATAAAATATTCATGAGATCATTTCTCCCACCCTTAGGGAAAATAAAAACATTCATTCTCCACAAACAACATTAGAATTATCATAGAAAAGTACATTTTCACAGTACATATAAAAAGAAACACAGAATGACTTAAGTGATAGAAAAGCAATAATTAATGAAACAGACAACAAACATATTTGTCTCAGGCACTTATCTAAGTAAAACAGAAAGTGACTGCTAGAGCAAAACACTGTCATTCCTCAATGTAAAACTGTTTGACTACACAGTAATTAAGTTATCTGGTCCTTTGCCAATGAGGTACAACAACTATGTCTGCAGTAGTGAAGTGGACACAAAATAAAGAATCAAAACAATGTGGGATGAGTCCAAAAATGTGTCACAGAGATGTGGACTTAGCTGTTGTGCATCGCACTCCAATGGCAAACCTGAAGTAACTCAATGACTTTGTTGCTTTAGCTTGACCAGAAAACCTGGTAATATATAATACAACCAATGACAATGAGTATCTCGGTATCTGTTTGAATGCATGAATCACAAAAGTAATGTGGCTTTTCACGGAAAACACTGGAAAAAATCTTGTGGGCCTAGAAAATTGCAGTGAAATTACAAGCTATTCAATTATGCTACAGCTGTTCATATCTAAACAAGGCTAACCTGAAGAAAGAGAGTTTGCTGACAGGCACGGATAATAGTGTATAACGACAGAATTCAAAAATATTTCCCTGTAGAGTCTCGAGTGTCTGTCCTCTCTTTCGGCTCAATCCCTGCAGACCTCTGAGTGAAAACAGGGCTGCGAGCCGAGCTGTGGTTGGAGGAATGGCGATGAGCAAGAGAGTGAGCAATAGCTGCTGCTGTTACGGTGCAGCTGCACAGTCAAAGAGTCTTCTGTTGGCTATCTCGAGTGAGAACAAAAACAAGCCCAGAGAGAAGAGACTACACTGCTGCCTTCACAGCTCCACAGTGTTCGCCATTGCTACTGGCAAAGACTTTCAACTATTCACAAGCTCCTTCCACCACATAACTTCCTGTTCTACCTGCTGTCAGAAGTGTATTACAAGAGCACTGGAAGGGTTCAGCTTCAGTCATGCTATATCTTTTGAAATGATTTTGGAGCAACAGGAGTAGGCTACTGTTCTGAATGTACATTAGTGTGCAGTGCCAGCATAAAATGCCCCCCCCCCAGAAAGCAGTTTCTATTAAATGGTAACCTCATAGTGGGGTTAATGGTGACCAGTGGTGGTGCACTGGTCAGAGTAAATACACATTTCAAGCCTTAAATAAAGTGGATCCTAGATTTTTCAACAACTCCCAAAGTGTCTTCTCGGTTTTTAAAATCATAATATATGGTAAGAAGACGTGCATATTGACGACCTGCTGCCTGTCAAGAAGCTGCTTGTAGAGTGGAGCGGTTAGCAAGCTAAAGGCCCAGCAATTGCTCTCCATTCTCTATTTCTCTCCATCCATTAAAACCATAACTAGCTCTTCTGATAATAAATATTCCACTGTGCTGGACAGTAACATTCTAGTAATATGCTACAAGATAAAAACAAAGTGATATTTTGTTGGCATTCAACAACCACGTTGCCCATTAGGTTTTGGTAGAGTACCTATTGCTATGCATCATGGGAGCTGTAGCTGATAAACACCAACCAAGCTTTGTTTTATATCAGCTGGAAGAAGATTCTTAAATGGTGCTGTCCAGTAACACTTTGTCTTTGAACGTGTGGAGAAAATCACATTACAATGTTTCAGTTTTTCAGGCAGATAAAACTCTGAAGAGTGGGGGGGGAAAAGGAAGCTAACATGGAACAAGGGCAGGACTCCAGTTCTGTATGAAAACACTTCAACAACTCATTCTTTCTTAAAAACATTGTCTGTCATTTGCTGCAAAGACACTGTGTGGTTGACAACGTGGGAGTGTTTTTGTGCGGCATACCACATCAGGACAGTCCCTCAGCGGTCACTCACTGTGGGGCTAACATCTGGCAGTAACAATTCAAAGTCTTCCACGGTGAAACACTGCAGCTACTTCATAATCTGTTTAGGTGTGCACACAAATCCTCACTAGAATCACTCATTGGCATCTTGTGATTTCTTCCACTGTCATCTCACATGTCCACTCAGTGCACAGTGGAGGTCAGTTGCATAATATAAACAGAAGACTGCTTGAACACGAAGGAAAACTGCATTTGGTGGTTGCTTTGAATGGAAGGAGCCACAGAATCCAGCTACTAAGATGGTGTTTCAGAGATCAGGACACATCCAAAATCTAAAAAATATAAATGTTTTATCATGTCTTTGGAGTGTTGTGGCATTGAGGATGAATTTCAACAGATACTGTATTTTATAACAAAGTGCCACTGTTCTGCAGCCGGGGCCATCTTCACGTCTTGGCTTCACAAGGCAGTTGCAAAACCACAAAAGGTGGTCATAGCAAATTCCCCAAAATTCAGTAGATTGTTCTTAACATCATCGGCTTGATCTTAAATGGGAGGCACTTTATCCTCATACTGTGGTGGTGGAGTAAGTGGCTCTATACTGATTCCAGCTGCTGGTTGTGAGTTCTCAACGTTTTTCATGTGCAGCTTCTCTGATTTAATCCTGCGGATCTTGATGGGGAGGAGCTTGCGGCTGTTTTTCCCAGGTCTCCGATTTGATGCAGAGGCAGCAGGTTGTGCCGAAGCTGCAGTAGTAGTAGCAGCAGCAGCGGGAGCAGTGGAAGCCAGAGCAGGCTGTAATCCAGTAGCTGTGACCTCTGACCCTTCACATTCATACTGTACGCAATCTACTTCAACCAGGTCATCATAGGAGGGTAGGTGGGAGGAGCTTGGGAGATGGTTGCTCTGACGAACAGGGTACTGGCCACTGCCTACTGCCTCTTCATAGGTAGGTACAGCAAACCGCTGGGCTTGTTCCTCAGCCCTGTGGACATTTACATGCAAGAAATTAACATGACTGATATCAAATGGGTAATGTGAACCTGTAAGATGTCCTTATAGGTAGAGTACCAAGAGCCAGGCATGATTTTAGGTGTCAAAGATTATCATTCTGATTAAAACTGCTCTAAACGCAGTGTAAAATCAAACATGTTCAATAGTGACCCCCTATGAGGAAACAAGCTAAGAAGATTTTTGAACAAGCAGAATATCATCATGTTCCAGCTGGTTTAAATACAACCCTGTGTTTGACAGTGGTAGTTTGTGCAACACCACAAAGCGGTAATCTTGTATAAAAACCATATCACTGCACATTGTTAAGCTAGAAAGTCATGACTGGACTCACGTTTCTCTTTCTTCCCGCTCCCTCGCTGCCACCCCTCCGTTGTTCTGGGCCTCCCGGAGCATCTGCTGCTCTCTCTGTTTGTTCCTCATTCCCACACACAAAGACAACAGCAGCATGACAACTCCAGAGCCCACCAAGACAAAGGCCACAGAGGACGCTTTATTTTTCTTGCCACCAGGGTCAGTATCTCCTCCCGAACTGCTGCTGCTGCTGTTGCCGGCTGGGTCTGCAGGTACGACGCTCCACACGATCATCACAATGCTAAGGGCAACAAGCCCAACGCCGAGAGCACACAGCGCATACTGGGAACCTGAGTTTCCAGTGTTTTCTCTGCCGGTGCTGCTGCTGTTGTTGTTATTGTTGTTGTTGGCAGGGTCTCCTCTGCCAGGGGGCCTCTGTGGTCCATCCACACTGGAACGCATGCTGTCGAAGCTTTAGTCAGACTGTTGTGAAACACTGTAGAGAGAAAGGCATGTGATATCAGTTAAAATAACAGGAAAGAAAAAAAAATTTAATATCCAGAGGATTCCAAATGTTCGAAACGGTCACTCCCGACTTTTCTGTAGAACACAAACGTAGCGCAGACAATATTATCACTTACTCTGTCTGTCTGAGGTGGTGTGTGTGTCAGCAGCTCATGTTATGAAATAAATACCATCCAGTGTGATGTATTACCCAACATCTCTCCCGTCATTCAAGTTAAAATGGCAGGACATAAAATTCAAGTTAAATAAAAACTGAGACTTCCTCGAATGGGTGTGTTGAGCGGTAAAATATTTTTTACAGCAGACTTTTTCCTCTGAAGGTCACAGTGTCAATACATTACGAGGGTAGATAAGGACAGGGTAGGCCTACACCTCATGAAATATTACAACATCTCATCTGTGTGACATCAAAGGTTGTTGTCCTTTTCTCATCAGCTGTGTTCAGTCTTTTAATGTAAATCCAAACTTAAGGTTAAAGGACACATTATTTGATTTTAGATGATTCTCAGCAACACAGTAAGCATAACCAACAAGCATACAGTACTTGCACATTTACTATAAAGACTATTCTCTTGATCACAAGACCGCAGCCAGCCAGTGCAACTGTTATTTTTCACTGCTTGATCACAGAATAGAGGAAGACAGCTGGGATCTATAAATAACTAAAGCACAAGAAACATTAACTCTCTGTAAACGTTCAAGAGCGTCTTTGTGAAGTGAGATTCATCCATACACCCAAGTTTGTCTGCAAACACGCCCTGACCTGCTGGGGAAACAAGGCAGGGCATCCAGAGCCTCTTATCCCAGCTCCAAGTTAGGAATACCTCCTCACTGAAGAATGTATGGCATGAGCCTGTGTCCTGCTCATTGTGACAGCTGGACACATGCAATATTCACCATATCATAGAGGAAGACAGGCCTCTGTTAACCACTCACACACCCCTGCTGTAGTTGTGCAATGCATAGGTGCAAAGGAGCATGTAAGGGCAGATGTCAGACAACTAGGAGCCGTAACCTTCCAGTTTACAGGTTGTATTTCAACACAGGAGTAGTTTTACTGTAAAGATAAGTGAGTAACTGACAGGAGAGGTGATAAAAGCCTCCATCTACACAGCCCTAAACAACATGTAGACTAGCTACTGTAACTAAAGTAAGATCCTGTATGTTAGGGAATTTGCTTACGCCTCCAACGTGACTCTTCTACACTTGGTTGTGTTTGTCTCGAGTGTTACACTTTATACAACAGTGGCTTGTGATGTGTGTGTTGTCTGTGTGTGTCTACGTGTAAGGGTCGACCCTGTTGGAGCACCCCACACTCCCTCACGTCAAAACGTAACTAACCGTCGTTTTTGTTTTGCCTCCGCTTCATCAAAAGCCCGCGCGGGTGGTTAGGTAGGCTACTGCAGTGTAACAAAAAAAACATTTACAAATAACTTCGTCTAAACGCGTAATAATGTAACTTTTCCGTAACATTCCAGCTGCTCGGATGAATATATCAGCCGGGCGGATGTGTCGGCGTTGCACTCACCTCTGCATCGTTAGACAAAAACAGCAAAGTCTTCAGTTCCTCTTCTGCGGTAAAACTGGACCGTGAAGTGGACTCACCCAGCCCGCGAGGACAGCGGTGTATGGGCCATAGTTTGATGTCAAATGGCGTTTAATGGTTGGAAAGTTTGCTTCCTCTCTGAGACGGATGGGCCCCGACAAGAGAGGGAGGGGAGGAGGGAGGGAGGGGGCTCAGCAGGCAGCACCACACTTCCAGTTTCATTAACCCTTTCACTCTCGACCGTGTGGACAGAGGGTGTGCAAGTAATGTGCCAGTAAATTCCCTTCAAAAGCTCCCAAAAGTGTCTCCATCTGGCACTTCTTGTTATACAATGAGAGATACTGTTCAATTACGAAATTCCCCATAACATAATCCCAAATGAAATGCTAAAAAACCTTGAGGCTCAGGTCATAGATCAACAGGTTGAGTGAGCGGAAGTGTAAAATTAGTCTCCAAGCAGAAAATAGGTCAACATGCTGTACTTGTATTTAAATGGAGCAGTTTTCTAATACATCAATCTAATACATTCACGCCACATTAGCTTGTACATGTTTTTTTCATAGGCCTATGTAACAATACAATACAATTCAAGTGTGCCTTTGAGCCATGATGTGACAAAGATACAATAGCTATGTACAATAGCAACACCCCCAGAAACTGTGGGTTTAATCAAAATTGTTTATTTTTGCTTAATTGTGCAAAGCTGCTCTCTGTAGGAAATCAAGATGTGCTTATATGCATGCTGTTTCAGTTGTCCTTCTTCCCCAATCCCCCAGTTAGGCCAAGCAGTTAACTCTGCATGCGAAGGTATCAGTGCGAAGGATTATGGATATGTGCACCTAATGTGATATTTCAGTTTGTCTACTTAATCTAATTTTAAACTTGGTCATTATGGGAATTTACTAAGGAAAAACTATTTTTAATATGACACAAATGAAGGGATGTGAATACTTTCCGAATGAACTGTTGAAGACACACACTAGGGAAGTAGTTGTGTTTACTGTTTCTGTTCTGTCTATAACTTTTTGGAAGAATCAGCTGGCACCCTTACAAGAAGACAATGCTCTGCATATCCATGCTGACACATGATGAAGTCATAGTTAGTGCGGCATTATAAGTATGGTTGTGAAATGAGGTATGTAACAAACTGAGTGAAAATCTTAGAGTGGAATATTTTGTTGTGAACTTTGTGCTACATTGCTACTACAAAGCCAGAATTAGCAACTGCTGGTTGCTTGCCAGTAGAGGAAGAAATATTACAAGTTCAGCAGAAATCTTAAATCCTTTAGCAATGCCAATGACAGCCGTTTCTCTCACTTCTTTTTCTTCTACTGAAGTTCGCATGCTAACCAGCCAGCCCTGGTCTCACTGGACCATTTTGTCACGTTCCAATATCGAGTCGGTGTAGGGTCCAGTCTGTCCTGATGAATTAAGAGGAAGTGCTGCTCAGAGGGCTGAGACTCCTGGAACGACTGGTCAGTAATAAACCATTAATAATATTTATGATGACATATGTTATGATGCATGCAGTGTTTGTACACCTGTGATTTTGACAACAATACAACCAGATTTGTTTGAATTGACACTCAAAACAAGTGCATATCAGTCACTCTCAGAGTTTTGATGTGTATAATTATATACTACGTATGTGATTTACACAGGGAATATACAGTAATAACTGTTATCAAATATAACTGAATGGCACTGACTCACACTCATTACTCACTACTTCTCCATGTAAATGAGAAGTCAGTCAGTTGGATATCATATGCGTCATATAGACTGAGCTTTTTATTTCCTCTTTGTAAATTTACCACCTACTCACAGTCACTCCTTTCAAGCTCTTTGGGCAGAACCCACCTCGAGGCCCGACCCTGCCAGCACTCACATGACACCCATGCTCTTTCATTATGCTTTTAGCACAGCCCGTAGGTCTTGTTTGTGCCTGCGTGTGCATGTCTTTTACATATTTACCTGTCAAATCACCAGCAGAAATGGGCTCTACCAGGATCCACTTCCTCTGTATCAGCCTGCTACAATGAGGACTCGATTATTTTCATTAATGACAAAACCAGTTCCAACACCCGCCATTGCTGTATTGTGCTCTAGACTCTGGGGAGATTTTTCTTCCTCCCAAGCTTTTGTGTTGTCCCACACACACACACACACACACACACACACACACACACACACACACACACACACACACACACACACACACACACACACACACACACACACACACAGGGAAAGATAGAGAAGCACAGTGAATAAGCCTTGATTACATCTAGTAGTCTGGATTGAACCCCTACCAGCCTGTTATCAAATTAGTGATATGTCGCCAGCTACAATGGAAAAATGTTGCAGTAGGCTACAGATACATTTGATTTACATGGCCGTATAGCCCTAAGTGTAGCAAATTAGCTTTGGCTATAAATATATACGCCGTATATATTTATAGCTGAAGCTAACTAAAGCCGTATATTATATGGCTTTAGTTTCAAATAATATTGTATGCTGCGCTTCCGTGCTTACAAATAAAACCATACATACTGTAACTCCTGATTTAGTTGTTGACAACTTACATGCTCAATCACGTCCACTGACATTTATCTATTGATTTTGGCTTTATGGCTGCTAGGTGAACATGTTATTACCGTTATCCCCTGAATGTTTCCTTAATAAGTAGTTGAGTTCATTTCCCAGGTGGAACGTCACTGAACACACCTTGTTTTATGATTCCCAACAGTGCAAAGGGGCAAGATATAATGAATTGCTTCTTTATTTTCACCACTGTGGGTGGATTCAGGTAGGTGAGAGCAGAGCACTTATAGGCACGGGGTAGCTGTCTCATTTGGTGCTGTGTCATACTTAGCTTGCCATAATCATTGAGTCATATAGTGTGTAAGAGTAGGAAGTTACACCATGTAGTGTTACATACAAGTCTATACAGACCATAGACTGTAAACAGACACTTCAGTAAACATGTCCAGCAGAGAATGGGGTGATAACTGGGGTTAGTCAACAGAACATGCTGAATGCTCCCTCAAATGTGGAGTCAATATCACAGCTTTTCTCACAACCTTTATGAAAAGCACTTTGAATTTCCTTGTTGCTCATACAAATAAACTTGTTTTGTCATGCTTATTATGGACCCCCCAGATGGCAGTGAAGGCACTGAACCGTGTATTTCCTCATGCAAATGTAATGAGAAAACTGTTTCACTCACATCTAATCATTATTATTCTGACGTTTTTGTCAATTCATCAACCATTTTCAATATTTCCTTTTCCCCTTATTCATTGATTTCATACATTACTAATTTTGATATTATTGTTCTTACAAACCAATAGGATTCTGAATGTATTTATGAAATGTGTGTTATGCTAGCATAATGAACATGTCCAATTCAGCTCTTGAGACCTCTTTAGCTGCTTGATGTGTCTTCCTCAAATAGCTAGTTCTTCTTGTCATTCGTAGCTGGACATGTAGCCTGTTGTGGTAAAACATAGATTTTAATTGATGGGTGTGATAAGGCTGAATTGTACAACATGTGCTACAAGAGGCTAAAAGGCTGCCTTCAGATGTATAGAGGGTGATAATTCATTTTTAATTTGTGAAGACATGGACAGGCTTTGTTGCATAATTTATATATTTTTTAAAATTTAAGTTATGCTAAAGATGGCAGCAGGGCAATCATATTTGAGATGTCATCTTTATTTCATTTAAAGTAACACTGTCATTTTAACATAATTGCATCCTTACACCTTTTAGCCTGCGGGCTATGGACGTACAAGTCTGCAGTCATCTTTTGTTAGCACTGTTTGAATAATAATCCACATTTACCACACAGTATAAAACATCAGAAGAGGGTGCTACATTTGTTTAGACACAACAGTGTAAGTGTGCAAGATGAAAAATCAATCAAACATTGTTTACTGTAGAATTTAAAATTCAGTTCAAGTCTTTTTTTCCCATTGTCCTCAGCTACAATGACAAGGCATCACAAACAGCAGAACTGAATGAAACAAGAACAATTTACACTGATGTTTAAGGTTTTTTTTTTTTTTTTCATTTTGTCTTCAAGTACCCTGTATTATACAGTTTTTTAAAAATCTCATTTCCCCCAGAGAAACAGTCTGTCAATATTAACTAGTCAAGAAAAAAAAAGAAATTACCCAGTCACATACTGGCTCACAAAGAACCATTTACACACAAACATAGAAAAATAATCATTTAGCTTGAGTCCTTCATCTCTTGATTCTGGGTTTGGGAAAAAACCCAAATATTTCCAACCCAAGAAGTTTTTCTTAATCAGGAAACGTGTAAAAAAAAAAAAAAAAAAAAAAAAGAATCCTTTCCCTTTCAAAAAGTGCAATCTGTCCCCTAAAGGCTCATCTTTAAAAAGAAAACCTCCCATGTTCAGGTGTATACGGAAAACAAATGTCCATGTAGATTCAGCTGTTGTCTGGTGTTTGCTGACCTCACACGTTAGTGACCTCGATGCTGGTGTAACCACGAATCGGACTTCCCTCGGCTCTTGGGGGAGTCTGGTCTCTGACCTCCCGAGGCAGAGAGCCGTAACTGCTGTGGCAACTCAAGTCCCGCCCGCTGCGGGCTTTAGGGCTGAACCCCGATGGAGGCTGGGAAAGATACACAAGTTCATTTTTACAACACATACTTAAGCAAAAAGCAAAACCTTTTCACTGTTTCCCCAATGCTGATGACAAGTGTTGTCCAATGTGATGTCTCTTCCCATTGAACAACCTCACAGTTCCATCCTACTACATTGTGTCCTATTCAGCCTGTTGCCATACAGGTTGCCTGATGTGCAGCATAATGAGAAAAACAATGTTTCATAGTTATTGCTATTCCAACCTTGACAGCCCTCCTTCTCAGCGAGCCTTCGTCATCAGTGTGCCGGCCTGAGGAGCTGGGTGGTCTGCCCAGCGAGTTCTGACGGAGCAGCGCTGGTGGTGTTCCCAGGCCCAAGCGCTCAGATTCCTGTTTGGCATCCGTCCTGTAGGGCGCATGGGAGGGATCAGGGTGCCGCAAATGTAATTTAAAAGACACTTGAATCACTTTGTACATTTACAGGCCATTTATGACCAGGGATCCTCCCTCTCCGCGGAAGGAGTGTTTAATCTAATCTATTAACACATAAACAGAAGCCTCAGTCAGTACAACTACTGTGGAGTGTCCACGTGTATCACTGTCTCCTCTCACCTGGCTGAACCAATCAGAGTTTTCATCTCTTCAACAAGGTGTCGGCGAACCATTTGCTTGTTGCTGGGGATCCCCAGTGCTGTTGCCATGGCATCAGTGTTGAACGTGGGGTCAAGTACCATGACGGCTCCATGGATTCCACTGTTAAGTAGACTTTCTGCAAACTCCTGACCAGGTGGATGGAGAACAGAGGCCAAACATGATTTCTTTCATTCATATCATCAGATCTAACATTCTCTGAGATAAAACTGCTGCTGCCATCAGAGTCTAAAGCAAAAGGCAGAGATATCAACAGTCTCTCAAAAATGACGACATGCTCCGAGACAAAGGACGTGTTGTCTGATTTGTGGATATCAGTATGAATTCAAGCTCCCTGAGGATATTAACAGGATGTCAGAGCACACAGTCCTATCTGAATATGGTGTTGCCTCACAAAGGAAACATGTTTTCCCATGCTAAGACAGAAGATAGTGTTGATGGAGGATATTCATACTGAATATTGCATCAGCATGGATGATGTAATCTGAAAGGCTTTGTAATCAACTAGCAGTAGCTTACAAGTACAATAACAAAAGGTTTCTATCACTGAGTGCTGAGTAAACACGTGAGCCTCCATTACTCCGGTATCACATGACAAGAGATCTATTAATACAATTTATTATCTTCGTTATAAATATTTAATCAAACTATGAGTACAGTATAGTGTATATTAAACTGGTTGTCAAGAGTTTTTTTTCCCAAAAGGCTTGCTTCTAGAGGTTAGGTCCGCTGATTAAGTCTTTAAATGTGTACAGTTTCTAGGGTGTATTTTATTTTTCTCTGTCCCCACCTTCAAGTCAATATCCCTGATCCATTTGACGACCCGATGAGAGGTCCATACCAGTGGATCCACGTTCTGGTGCTCACACTGTATCCGGCGAGCCTGCAGTGCCTGGAAACCATTTTAATAAACAATTTTTTTTTTACTCAACTAATGTTCTATTTTTACTAGCTGCCTCAGCATAGAAAACTATTTTCACTGCAGCTTTTTGTCTGCATATTTGATGCTGATCGACTCTTACCTCCTTGTCAAAATTGAGTAAGTGCAGCAGTTCGATGCCCAGCAGCAAGCTGACCTGGTGGAACTTTTTGTTGATGTTGAGGTGACGTTCAAGATCACGACGTGTGAGGGAGTTCAGCATCCGCCCATCTACTAAGTGAGTGTGAAAGGCCTGGGAGTACTGAGGCAAGCCCACGTCACTTAGCCAGGCCTTGGCCACCCAGTGGTGGTCCATGTCTGCAGCCTTGGACAGCCTGCAAGCAAACAGTTTGTAACAGTGTCACACCTAAACCTCCATCGCTAATTTCTCACTTAAACCGATACGTAAGATTGATCGTGATAACATTGGTGATCCACCAACGTCTCATCCAATACAAAGACGATGACATTTGTGCTTTTGATTGAATAGTCTTGACAGAATTTTAATGAGCTGGATGAGAAGTCCTGTAACACTGCACTATCTCTACTATCAGATCAAAATTTTATTTTGCACTATGCTAAAGTGATGGCTCTAAAGCAGGGAGGGGCAGGGGCTGTTAATGATGACCAGTTAATATTAATTACATAATTTATTTAGGCATAATAAACAAAAATGTTTGCTGATACTATTGTTCTAACCGTTATTTCACTCAAATTAAACACTTTTTTTTAGCTGTTTGCCCTGTCATTACTAATGTCAGAGAAAACGGGGGGGGGGTTTGGGTCTTACTTTGTGATTAGTAAATTTTTACATCCTATCACACTAATGTGAACATGGTAAACATTATACCTGCATGTAAGCATTGCAAGCTAACGGCTGCATAAAGCTGGTATGGCTACACAATACGATGATGGTGAAGTGAATGCTAAGTGAAGTGCTCAAAGCATTAATAAAATGAGTTAGTCAACAGAAACTCAATCAGCAGCAGTGGTGAGAATCTAATAATCATTTAAACACAAAATAATATTATACCAGCAGAGGTCAGTAGTGGATTTATTTATCATTTGTGATTTTGATGAACTAACCTCTGAACCCTTTAATTTTATTGTTCCTAATGGTAAAGAAACACTTGGGACAGATTACTTATTACTTATATTATATTACTTAATCAATGGTTTAACAATCACATTCACACATGGAAACATTTTCAGATGAACTGACCTGCATGACATTGATCTGTAAGAGGAAACTGAAACAGTAGTAGAGATAATAAGGCATTGATCACAACTCTATTTCTTCAAATTAATATCTATTCAGAGTCAGAATTTGACTTTGTAGATATATAAGATGATCTCACTATAATCTGTGACTGTTGTTTCTACATATGACCAACAGATGGCCCTCTTACTCTACCACATGATGTAGCCTACAGTGCCTACAAGAATCCTCTGTGCCCCTTCCTCACCCTCTACCGTTCTCAGCCTCTCTGTAATCCTCAATGGCCAGGCGCAGTTTCCGGCGATGCATTAAATTGGTGACACCTAAACCCAACTCCAGGTCTTCATCCGTTAGCCCCAGTAAGACCTGCAAAAAAAATGTCACAGTGGAGATTAAAGCAGCTGCAACTACACATCCACAGTGACCTATAAAACAAATGTCAGATTAGTGGAATTAAATATGACGACTCGGTAAGTCCACCTGCATCATGTCAGTGCCTTGATCCTACCTTGCCACTCTTGACGTTTTCTGAACAGGTGCGTATGTACATGGGCATTGCCATGACAACCTCTAGCCAGGCCTGCACAGTGCCCGCCCTCCACTGAGACATGGGTGTGGACCTGGCCAGCTCCACCTGCTGGAGGCGGTCCAGCTGGTCCTCCGACCCATCTGATAGGCTGAGGCGAGTGGGGCTGGACAGGCTATCTGAGTCTGGGTGGGTGGGGGGAGACATGTGGGTGATGCAGTTGAGGTTGTTGAGTGAGAGCAGAGGTGGAAGTGGGTATAGTGAGCGATGAAAAAGCAAAAATGTTAATTCAAACACACTGCAACAAATCAAACTCAGTTTAACATGAAATCAGCCCCCGTAGGGGGAAAGGAACTAGATGGTAAGTAATTTCATCAAAACAAACACGCTGCTCACAACATCCTAAGCTTTTGGCTGCATGACAACAAGCCAAGCGTGTGCCAGTGATGCAGTAAGCAAAGTTGCAGCTTTTATAAGCAAGCTTCTCACTTCAGAAGTCCATTAAAACGGCAGCTGTTGTAGCTGCTGGACTAAAGTGACTCATCTGTCTAAATTACCCTGCAGCAACGGCTCAGTGAAAACCAAAATCCTGTTATTAGGAAATTTATCTCGCCTTCAGACATATTATGATCATGTTATCTACTTCACATTGTTAATATTATTCTACCTTGAAACTGTTGAGAGCCCTTTAAATTCTCCTTAAATGATTGCCTACAATCTATCATTGCTTACCTGTTATGTTACTAGGTTGAGCCAAATATTTGCTGTCAATATTTCTCTCGCAGTTTCAGTGTCTTGGGGAATCAGGCCAAGAACATACTGGCAACAACACAGTTGGCTCTGGCTCACTGAGAGACATTCTCTGTCTTTACCAGTGGATGGCAACATAGCACCAGTTTAGCATCAACGGTGGGTCTAGTGTCGTGTGCTGCTTTTCGTATTGAACCTATTATCATTTTTCTGACTGCTCGTGACATAATGAAGACAGAAACTGGCTGGTATGGACATTCACACATCAAGCAGCAGCGCAGGCAACAGGACAGGGTTTTGTGTTTGACAAAAGAGCAACATATGTTCTGTATGTTGCTCAAATTTACCTGCCACCTGTCTCGTCTACACTTCCTGAAAGCCTCTGCATCAGTGGAAACGGTGGACTGCTCTCAGTGCAGCCCTCTGTGTCTCAACCACTGACTCTACGTGGTCTAAAAGTGGAAGGACTCCTGGGGAGCTAATGAGCCCTGGATAAAAGCGTCCACCTGAGAGCTCAGTCATAAAGGACGGGCCACAGACTCTTTGTCCTTCTTGCTGCCTCTATCCAAACCATCTATTTAACCTCAACTGTTACTTCAGTGCAAATGTATAGATGTGAGATTGAATGAAGCTCTTTTACTCTGAAACGTTGCCTGAAGCATCCAATCTTAAATCACACACACATGCACACACACAAATCAACAGGTCCTTTCTTTGTGGTGCTTTCTCTTACTGTGTTGCACTCTCACTGTACCACTCTGTTTACTTAAAAATAAATTCACAATTGACTGATTGTGAGTCTGAATAAACAGATTTTATTAGACTCGACTTCAGGGTAGATGCTTTATATGCCTTTCTTAGAGCGACTCATAAATTAAACATAGATTTCTAAGAGCCCCACTGAGAGTGATTCATTTTGAATAACTCTGGTCTTTGGCCAGAAATGCACTCTTAGATACTCTCCAGGTACAAGGTCTTTTTTTTTCATCCCAGAGAGTCCAAACAAACACTTGCCACATTAACAACAGCAAAATTGACTGTCTGACATCCAGTTGAAAGCCAAACTGCTGGAGCGACAGAGCCAGCGAGTCAGAAGAAGTTCAGCTAGCTGAGGTTGTATTACTGTGAAGAGTTCTTGTCCTTTGTCAAAGGCCACAAATGTTCAGTGTGTAGGGTGAACACTTGGACTCTGTCCCTTTGTATGGACAGAGTAGCTGTATGTACACGTCACATGAGGAGCATGAGACTGTTGTGTTAACAATCAGTCTTTGAAGATACACTTCAATAGTTGTCATGATGGAGCTTATTGCAAAAGTACGATGTGATATCACACTTCAGATGGGAAATGAAGGAGGAGTAGGTACTGTAGTGTTGTGCACTAAGATGATACATTTGTATATATTTGACATTTTCTGCAATAAAAGTATTTTGAAACTTAATGGATCCAGATGAACAAATGTTCCATTGACATAGATGGCTAACCAGTGCTCAGGTATCTTATCTAGTACAGTGACTGACTAATGAGAGTAAAGTGACTTAAACGTAGAAGTTTGAGATGCTGAGAAATAATCTTTTACTTTCTTGCTGAGTTAGAGTCTCACTTGACTGTATGCTAAATATGAAGCTACATCCAGTCTCTTCTGGCTTGTAAAGCTACACTACGCTGTATTTGCTCTTTAACTACTACACTGGAGTTGAGTCATTTGAGGAGTCTATCTGTGGACGTTACTGAACTAATGTTGTTTACCTACTTCATAGAAAGTTAGACCTATAGACTTGAGTCCAGCAGGATGTAAATAAACAGCAAAAAGAAAAAAAAATGGGTTAGGGTTAAAAAAAAAAACTAAAAAAACATGACATATTGTAACACTCAACTGGTATTGGACCGTTTCCTTAAGAATTAAATTGAACTTGAAGAAGTGCTTTGTTCCAAGGTCAGTTTGTGATTTTCAAGGCATCTGCAAACACAGTTTGCAACCCAGCACAACTCATTTTTAAAGCAATAGGAACTGATGTACCTCGAGTCTGATTGATTACTTCTTGGGTCACTTCACTGTGTTGAGAGTCCGGTGCAGGTCAGACAAGACGGGGTCAGTGTTAGAGGTCAGGGGTCAAATCAAAGCAGAACATTATCGACACCATGTGCTGACACATATGAGTTCTGCTCCAACGTTCTGGCACGACTTCCTTTCCCTTCTCCTCTGTTTGAATATCTCTATTGATTTCAATATAATACAAGGGAGAAATGCTCTCAGTTTGAATGATGGGTTGAACTTGGGAAAAAGAGGAAAGGAGGCCATTTGGAGGCTTCTGGGATGCAGTCCTCTCACAGATGGACTTTCAGCACTGAGGGAAGCTAACGCATATGTTAAAAATGGCAGCCCCCCCAGCATAAAGGGACGAATCAGGATTAGAGCCATACCACAATGAATGAACACATACGGACACAAACATTAACACAGGGAAAGAGAGGACAGATTTAACGTTATTTATTTTATTTTAAAATAATCTTTTTTTTTCCTCATTTAGTTCTTTTTGAGCGTAATTTTGTTGCCATGCCTTTAAAAGTTTGCTACTAGCCATTTCTAAACATCTCAGGACCTCATAATAGAAGTCCCCCAATGAGGCCTACATCTTTGACTTTAAATAAAACTCTGTAATAATAATATTAATTTCATTTCTGTAATGTTATCTCATTTACAAAAAGGAAAATATTTGTGAAAAAAACAAAAAAACAAAAAAACAAGCGACCATGGCTCAAAACATAAAATGATACAATGTTTTTCATTGATATGTTTTGTCCCCAGAGGATCATAGAGGTGGGTTACATGAAAAATAAAAATAGCCTAGATTTCCATACATGTCATTGAAGGTTTAATGAGATAAAGTAGTTGAGCTGTTGTTCTTATACATACAATTTAATACATGATGACTTATCTGTGAATTACCTTAGTGATTCACCTCTAAATCCAATATCTGCGAGCCCAGGTGTAGAGCAAGTTAAGGGTTAAATGATAATCCCCTCACTGCTTACAGGGGCGTCTCTCTTTGACAAGCATTGTGGTTGAACACAGCTCCACTGTAATCTGTGACTTTATAGTGTTTCAGGTGAGACTGACAAATACCCAGCGTTAGTTTAATATCAGGGAGAGAAAAGATTTCCTGGGGTGGCAGTGCAGACTCCGGCTCAATCCAATGAAAAGATGAAAATAATCCAATGTCTGTAGCCATTCTTTTGCTTGAAGAAATGCTATTAACCTTTGGCACCGAGTTAATTGCTTTTTGCAGCAATTGCCTGAACTCTGCATTGGGATTTTTTTTCTTTGGGTGGGGGGGGGTTGAGTTCAGGGATCATGGGGGAAGGTATGCATTTGCTTCAGTTAGATTAGCCTGCTTAAACCTGATTTTTACCTTCACAATTGGCACTCATTATTGTCATAGTAGTTCACTGCATGTCTGCTCCATGCTCAGGCCTCTAGATCCAATCTTTGCCCATCTGTTAAATGACCTACTTTCTGATGTTTGAAAAAAAGCCTTAAAAATCAGTCTATTATCTGCTGCCTTTGTGTAATTAATGTTTATGCTATAACTTATTTTAACAAAATAGCTTTCAGTTTTTTTGACTAACTAATTCTGCTCCCAACAGCTTTTTTTCTTTTTGTATTAACAAAACGGCAACTGCAAACTACTGTAAGATCCTACACAGTAGAAATGGTAAAACAGCCTCATGAATAAGTACAATTATTTTAACATTCAAAGTGTAGTGCTGGGTTTCTTTGTGACTGCCGACTTTGTTGACCTTCACTATTTCAAATGTAATTTTGCATGAAAAGTCTTGTAGGTGCAGATGAAAACATTCTAGGTTTAGTTGGGATGTTGAGCTCTTGAACGTTAATCTGAGCACTTTCTGACTGGCAGAGCATCAAAGCTTGCAAAGCTAATCACTTCATTTAAAGTGGAGGAAAATCATGAATGAACATCATGATATAAGTAACTGACCTCTCTTTTTTTGTCAAACAGACATTTTATCATCTTCTCAACAACATACTCAGAGAAAGACGGTTGTGTTTAGTAGGGTTTTGTCCAACATGCATTTGGGGGATTGGGACTATGTGCATGCATGTCACACATGTGCCTCGGTCATGTACCTTCTATCATAACAGATAGAAAACACATTTCTTACATTTCCTGTTTGGCGTCATGTTGCTGTGGAACAAACTGTTCTGCATAGAAAGTTCATTCCTCGCTTAGCAACGTCTTTGAAGTGTCATTTGAGAAAACATCAAGAAGTGCCTGTGCACAGTTTTCTTGGCGGCTGTAGGGATGTGCCATATGACCGAATTGGAGGTGGATTTGAGGAGTCTGCATGTTGCCTACAGGAAACTGTTCTCATCATGGCAGTGTGGAAGGAGGGGGATGGACCAAGCAGGACAATAAACAGGGAGGAGTTTAAGTTAAAAGGTAGTGAGAGGAGGGGAGTACATGTCAAAAATAACAAAAGGCATTCAGGACAAGGAGACATTTACACGCACAAAGTGCACATCAACTGTTGTTATTTACAAGTACAGCAGTCCTTCAAGTTTCCAGTTGAGTGAAAACAAAAAGTCAAAATGTAAAGAACAATTAAAAGATCCAATTACACAGGCATTTTGGAGGGCAGATACAATAGAACACATCCACGTGGTCGCTGTGTCACACTGTTCACTCTATTTACAGGACTGTACATACATACAGGTGCAATTTGCTCGTTAAGGTTTTTCACTTCAGCGAAGCAAGACGCGCCTCCGGCTTCTGACATGGCCTCTGACCATGGACGACACACACATGCACACACACACAGGTGCACACACTCTCACACACATGCGCACTTCAGTATGCATGTATGTGAGGCTGCACGGACACAAACAAACACCCGTGCTCTCTCTCTCTCTCTCTTTCTCTCTCTCACACACATGTACATACACACATCAACAACAATTCTGTCCTCTGATAATTGCCATAATGACTCTCCGGGTGGTTCATGTGCTTTACCAGTCTGCATCTTCCTCTATGTAATAATCAGGTGTTGAAGTACCATCAAACAAACCAGGGTCGAGGGACTTGCGCTGCTTTCCTCGGGCGAAGACACGCGACAGAGAGCCCAGCCCCATCTTCTCTTTCTTCTTCTTACGCTTCGCCTCCTCCAGATCTTCTAGGGACTGGAAGGTAGAAAGAGATAGAGAGAGAGGGCAGAGAAGAGGATGAAGAGATGGGAAGACGAACAGAGATGCAAGAGTGGAGAAGTCAGTGAAGGAGCACAGAGTGGGCGATAAAGACTGGGAAAGATAAAGATCACAACACAAAGGGGAAGTGATGCTTGACATGCTGCCAGGCATGCACTTATTCATCAACCACGACTGGTCTTCACAGAGTGAGTGCACGACAGATGTGTGTGTGTGGAGCAAACACAAATTCAGCCAGAACGATGGTGGAGAGAAACGACAGCGGCCAGGCAGCAGGACGTTGGGCAGTTCCCACAACGGAGGTGATTACTTGGAAGGGTGTAGTGGTGGGCAGCTCTTACATTGCAGAGGGAGTGAGTCCGATGGCGTGGTGAGTTGATGTCGCTGGGCGTGGACGACCGGTCTCCCTCTACCGCCGAGGCGTCGGAGATGATGGAGGGCTGGCGCGAGTGGCACGGGCTCACCCGCACGGCAGCCACTAAAACGGGACGAGAAGGAAAAGAGAACATGCTTGTTTTCTTTGGGGTGTGTTTGGGCACCAGAAGTAGTGAACAGGGAAAATGTGTTTCCTCTCAGGAACACCACAACACCCTTAAATAAAAAATAAAATTTAAAAAGTCCCTAAGCAAAAGCCAGGAATTATTTGCAATCATCTGCAGTTGCTAAGCAACAGTGAAAACAGCTTCACAGTAGAACGAATGTGTGTGTATGTGTGTACCAGTGAGACTGATACATACAGTTCGACCAATTGCATAGCAATTTGGGGGTTCGTGACTGTTCACACGTTTTCCCAGGACTTTTTTCTTTTTGTCTTTGTGTGAGTCTTCCTCCAGATGCCACCAATTAGTGAGCCGCCTGTTTGAACCCGTGGAGGACTCAGATGAACTTCTCCTCTGGTGGCTGCGGGGCTAATTTGTCTAGAACTTGGGAGGTGTCATTAGTCTGACTCTTGCTCTTTAGAATGACCATGTCTAGTTTTATTTTTCTGGACTAACCTCTCATCTGTGTTTGGATTAGCGAGAAACACAAATCTATAAAGCCTGTAGACTGCTGTTGTTTTATAATGACAATAATATATTTAATAGTGTTGCTGAGGCTCTTGTTAAGTGTATAATATTGGATCTTTGCGTATTGCTGACTTGTTCCACCTTGCATGTGTGCAGACATCTGCAGCTGAACTGCTTCAAAGCCACTGAATTTCACTTGAAATTTAGAAACATCACCTCCTTCATATGAGGGGGGAACATGAACCATGGCTCCTACAGTGCTGCCTATACAGTGCCGCTGCTCCTCCATTGTGTGTGTTGTATTTATGTACAGGCCGGTTACATGGGAAACCTACAGTGGTTGGTGTCATGAAGGGCCTAAATAGTCAGGCCAAAACGTCAAGTGAAAAAAATCTGTAAAATGAAGATAACAAATACGAGAAAGAAAAACTTTCCCTCTGAGACCGGCTCAAGTTATAAGTCACTGCAGCAGAGCCGACAAAATGTATCACTTCCACTTACTTCTCTCCTTTTGTCAAAACCTACTCAAACAGAAAGAAACAGAGCGGACAGCTGATCCTCAGCTGCCACCACTCTCAAATCCAGAGCAAACATGTGTGTGCGGCAAAGACGAACGGAAGCTGTAAAGCCAAAAATACGTTCACCGTAACTGCTACACAAAGCGCATGAAATGTCACAACGGCCAGAGCATCATCGGTGGCCAGTCGTGTGGTCAAACTGAGCAGATGGCGCGAGTGAATGTGCGTGAAGCAGCTTGACACGAGCATGCAGAGGGTAAATGATGGAGAAGTCACCGCGTGTGAGTCAGTTCATGTACAGGATGGAGGCTGTTGACGGCACGTGTGCTCATGTCGTCTGTCTTACCTTGTCTGTCAGTGGGATGCCCCGTGTGGACGTAGAGGGTCTGCTGACTCTGTCTGATGGCAGCAGTCAGGGGAAGGTCAGCCTGCATCACCCACTCCTGGTTGTTGCCGTTGACGACCGTCTCCGTGGGCATGGCCAGAGAGTGACGCTTGGGCACGTCCTTGGTCAGAGTGGCTAGTGACTGTTTGGCCTTAAGAAGGTAGAGAGACAGCCGCAGTTAGAGAGAGAGAAACAACAAACCTGGGGAGATATCCTATCCTATCTTTTTTTTTTTTTTTTTTTACACTTTCTGATTTGTGTTGGTGTTTGTGTCACTATTGTTTTTATTTACAGTAAGCATATGCTATCTGTGTGTGCACATGTGCATGCTAAGTAACGTATCCTCCTGAATCCTTCTAAACATGCAGATGTGTGGATGTGTGACTGCTCCCCTGGGCTCCTCATGTGGCTGTTGTCTCATGAAAAATGCAGCTGTATTCATGTTCCTCTTTTCTTGTGTGAAATCTCTCGCTACAGCTCCTCAGAGCGCTGAGAGAGAAAGGAAAAAAAGAAATGGACAGAATATCTGGAGGAGGTGTTTGCTGTTTTCATCCTTGCAAAGGTGGAAGTTACGGGTTGGTGGTGTGTAAAAAATGGAGAGACTGGAAATAATCAAGCTTTTCTATAAGTTTAATGAATACATTTGCTCTGCGGAGCCTTGTCACAAAGCACAATTCACTGCCTTTTAGCGGCAGCAACAATGAGCTCCTGGAGCCTTGAGAGATGTGTTTGTGTGTGTGTCCTTTGTGTCTATCAGAAGATTTATTTTCTTTGTGTGAATGTTTTTTTGGTTAGCCCTGACACGTCGGTGCTTTACAGATGCTTGAAATCTTGTTATTCTGCGACTTATATCTTCATGCCAAGCCACGGCAGGCTGCGGATCAACACCGGCACAATCAGCGTCATTGCAATCAACTCTACCTGGTCAAATGATTATCAATCACAGCCTTTGACATGCAAAACAGTATTAACATCACAAACCTTTGCAGTGATCATTAGTTGTCAGAATAATGACATTTTGTTTTATTTTTTAACCCCAAGCATTACTTTTTCTCAATTAGAGCTAAAACACATTCAGATCAATCACAGCAGGAGTCTGTGGGATCACCAATGTTATTAGGATCACAGGTGAGGGACTCCGAGGGTTAGTCAGTCACGTGCAGCTGAGGAGGGGGCTTTCCAAGACGACAATTAGGTCACAAATAGGAGAGATTTCCAAGGAGTGGGAGGGTGAAGAAAGGGCAAATTTTTAAAGTTGGGGTGGGGTGGTGGGCCCGTCTTACCGCCATGACCCTAGACGAGTAGTCCCTGTCCGCAAGCCGCTCAAACACCCGGAACTCCATTCTCTGATTGACACAGTTACTCATCTGGGGGGTAGTTGGAGACATGAGGGATGGCTAAACTGTATATTCAAAAGCTTCCTGTGGTTGATTATATGCAATATACCCAAACAGTGCATCATAATAATAGACACGTGTAGCACATACCCATGAAATACTAGTGAATATGTGCTTTCTCATTTGTCACATTAAGTGTTTGCTGTAAATATCTCATTCTGATATGTGATAGCTGTACTCTTCTGTTCAGTATGCATTTAATATCCCTCTATCTACAGTATCTCACTGCCCTGTGCTTTTATGGGCAACTGTATTTCAAAGGAATATCAAACAATCCTACAGAAAGAGATAAAAGATTTTTAAAGCATGTCAGAGGTGCTGGCTGTCTCTTTGTCTCACCATGGCCAGTTCGGCTTCCAGCTCCTTGATGCGGTTCTCCTTGAGGTCGAGCTGAGAGCGCAGCATCCCCGTGTGCTCCGTGGCTTCCTTGGTCTGCCGCCGCAGGTCCCACTTCTCTCTCTCCAACAGGTCCTTCTCCTTGGCCAGCGCCTTCACCGCATCCTCGCTCTCCTAGTAGACACACGCATCCTGATGGCTCGGCTCACACATCAAGCATGATTGAAGAATAAACAGGAAATTCAAACTTTAAAGCTAAACCCTGCCTGATCAGAGGGGGCCTTGCTGGCCTGGTCACTGTGGGACATATGACACCCAAGGGGGGTTGAATCAACAAAACCTTGTCTCGTCTCCCTCTGGCAGAGAGTTCTGGCTCCTCTCTTCTCACCTCGGCCCTCAGAGGGAGGCTACGAGGCCCTCGGCTCCTGCAGGCCTGCTCACAGCAGTGACTTACTGAGTGGACCAAGTTTACTACAGAATCATTGGCCACATCACTTGTGGATTTTGCAGCAACAGGAGCCACAACAGAGTTAGCATGAACAGCTAACACGACTCACTGGACATTAGAGGAAAACTGGAACTGAAACCTCTCCTTGGGTACAAGCCAACCTAGCACAGTATGGAACAGCACAGCACAGCATGGCTAAGCAACTGAGCTGTTGTCAAATTAATAGTAATAACGTGAGGCTATTGTCTATGCTTAGTGTCCCGGAGGAATTTTAATCTATCTTAATGCCATTATTAAATGTTTATAAAATATTTTATAAATTCATGATGAGCCAATACATTGATAAACAACACAAAGATGCTCTACAATAACCTAACAACATACACCTGAACATATTGTCATCATCTTTAACCATGATGATCAATGATACTAAGGTGAGATGAATAACTCTGCTATACTGTAGCAGTGATAACGTAAACAATCTCACAGTCAAATGACCATACAATATGCAAAATCTAGTATGCAAAGTATTTTACAGCACATTCACATACATGTATGCAAAGAGTGGAACAACTTCATCGTCTAGTGTACCAGTACACCAGTGGCTCTAGTCTGTACATGTGTGCACCGTCAGAACATGGCCTCCATACTTTTCTGTGCTGCTCATAGTTGCGTATGAAGTCACGGAGCTGCTCCTCCCGGCTCTCCAGTGTGGCATAAAGCTGCTGCATCTGGTTCACCAGGTCTGCTTTCTCTGCCTTCAGACGCTTACGGTCCGACTTCATGGCTGCAAAACAGGACGAGACAGAGAGAAAGAGAAAGAGAAACAGACTGTTTAGAGATCAGCAACATTTGACTGCGTGTTAAAATGTCCGTGTCGGTTGTGTCCGTGTATGTTCGTGAAATTCATTCATTTACACATAAAGGAGAAGCTAAAGATGGTGTAAAAGAATCTGGTTGTTGGAGGGTTAAATTCTTAAAATTGCCACAAAAAAATAGCACCTGAACAGATTTGTTTATCTTAATTGAGCAACAGAAATCACGTTGTGTATGTCTCTGTTGCCTCCCCGGGTTTCCAAGGAGTGATTTTAGCGAGTGAAATTAAGTTTGACATTTGCAAGGTTTTTCTCAAAATGGCAGTATTGGCAGTGTTTGTTTGTTTTGTCAAACCAGCAGCGCATACAGACATGTTATCTGCAGAAATGTAAATACAAATGAACAGATAAAGGGACAGATACAGATCTTGTATTGTATTGATAGATGTGTGACCGTGTATTGTATTGCATATGCTCACATGTTTTAAGCTAATTCGTCTACAAACAATAAGTTACTGTATTTGTGGAGAATCTCTACTAACTCACTGAGTCAAACAGACAAACACGGAGTTATGTTAAAATTCATTTAATGAAGTCTGAATCAGAATATGCACAAACGTGGCAGTATGTGTTGTCCTCAAGTCCACGTTGTAGCAGTGTCTTCATGCATAATAATAAGTAAGTTATTAAGCACTTTCAGATAAGAGGCGTTTTGAGTAAAAACATTTAATACACCTGCTGTTACTGGTCTAATGTGGCGTGACTGTGTGTTGATAAAAAAAACGTGAATCACGCATGAACCCTCCTGTCAATCTCCTCCATGCTGCCGGCTTCGTTAGAGGCTGGGTTTCTCTTTTCATCTATCTCTCTGCCACACACTCTCTCTAATCCTCTGGCACTTCACCCACGCATCATGATAAAGAATATGGTTCAGTGTGGTTATTCAGAGAAGCTCTAATTTTCTCAAAGACAACATCCCCCTTTTTCTCTCCTCTGCATCTGCCTCTTCTCTTGCTTTCGCTTGATCTTCTCTCCCTCCTCGTGCGAGGCCGTTTTCCAGACATCTGCTTAAAGCTGACTTTCCCTCCAGCTATATCACACTGACAATATATTTTATTTACATTTTGTGCATCCACCTTTGTCTGTCTCACTTTGACATCTTTTTCCTTTCAGCCGAGCAGCTCTTGACAGTTGGATGTTTCCTAACGTCACACAGCTTCTTTTCTCTTGATGCTTGTTATATATTCACCTTTCCTTCTCCTCTCTCTCTTTTACCCCTCTGAGCCAGCTTCCTGTCATTAATTAACTTATATCACAGCCTGGTTAATTGCGTGACATTCACAACTTGTGTCTGGGGAGTGTGCTCGGGCGAGCACACTTGTACAAGGACAGATTCCCGCTCTCATTTCCCCTCACTTCATTCCTCTCCTGTCACCATTTCATATCTCTCTCTTTCACCCGCTCTTTCCGCGATGGAATCCCCAAGCCAAAGGGATTAGCGGGGCCAAACTAGCCAACGAAGGAAGACAAGAAACATCCCTTATTGGCCAACAGAAACAGGAAACCTCCCAGCACCTGCCTCAGGAAGTGAAATCAAAGCCGTCTTTGAGATGAGCCAAAAACGCTGCTGCTGCCTCACATCCTGCACCTGTGAGCGCTGGCAACACTGACCCTCCTGGTGTAGGATACAAGAAAGCACTCACTGTGTCTCTGTGAAAGGAACCATTTTACTGAGGACAGCCATGTTTTCACTGTTACTTACCATCTCAAAAACCTATGTATGGGGACACTTTTAATAAAGAATAGTCCCGGGGCTTATTGCATTTACATCACACCAATCTACGTTCACTGGGTGAGATGGGGAAGCGCTAGCATGTCTCTCCCTCTCTGCTGTCAGCCATATTAATGACTAACATGCTCTGGCTCAGTCCGAGCCTCCATGAATTATTACCAGATGAAACAAGAGGGAACCACCTGGGAACCATACCGAGCTGAGGCTAATGGTGCAGGAGGAGGGCACGGAGAGGAAGCTGTTGGAGAGGATTCAGTATAATAGTGGTTTCATGAAGGAATGAGCTACCCTCTTTCTTACCATTCATTCAATTAATTAATATATTTGGTGTTTTTTGAAGACTCTTTTTTTTTTTTTTAATTAGTGAATATCCAGCATGTGTAAACAGTGGCTGTCTTTGTATGAGCCTACATGCAAGTTTCGGATACTAAAACCTACCCCCACCCGTGTATGCAGGGGAAGAGCAGATTGGGACTCTTGCAAAACAAACCCTATCAAGAAAATCCAAGCCACTTGTTCCCACAGCCCAGTGGTAAAAAACAAAAACACCTGCCTGTGCAACCCTCTCATGACACACACACACTCGAAAATCTGCATAAGTGGTTTCGAGCTCACTACACAAAGCCTCTTCTGCTACCGAAGCCCTTGTGCTTTGAAAGTAGTGTAATGTGAACATCTACTACTGTAGTGTGCTAAAAGCCTTTGTCTGCTGGGCTCTTACACAACGCTTTACTACTATTGAGCTAAGATTGCCTGTAATGAGTGGGCCAGCTCATTAGATAGTAAACAGCAACACTGGACTCCTCAGGGATTATCCCACTGGCCTCAGTAGTAAAAGTGAGTAAAAGTAATAGCTTTGCATTTTGGGAATAGACTATTTATATAGGCATAGAGAGAGGAACTAAATATACAGTATGCTGCACATATGGATAAACAATTATTGTATGGTGGTCAGGATGACAGTGGGAGGGTGGCGCAGAAAAACTATGATTGTGTTTGCAGCATGCCGAGTGTGTATGGACGGCAGAGAAGTGGATTATTCTGCAGGAGGGAACATTTCTTTCATGTTTTGATGCTTTTTTTCCCGCTGTGAAAATATGTCGCCACATGAATCCCTTTTGTTGTTGACGTGACTTCGAGCTGACCACAGCTGCTGTTGTTGTTTGTAGTGAGGCACACTGCAACTTTTCTTTTTTCTTTTTTAGAGTTACCTATAAAGCCTCCAGGGGATCACTGTTCGATTCTCAAAGGATGAAAAAAAAACCCTCCAACCTGTAGGGACATATATGAACCCACAGGAGTGTCTCCTGAAATAGCATCCCAATCGTGGTAGAAAAACAGGACCATTGTTGTCATGGTTACGGTGGAAAAACACATGGTTAAGCTTTTGGAGCGGTCAGAGTTTGGTTAGGATTAGGCTCAAACAAATAAGTGGTCAGGTTTAGGGGGGAAATCCTCCTCTGCTCATGTTACAATTACCACTGATGCTACAGCAATAAAATATATTTATGGGTTGTAATAAGCTTCCTCCAAAGGATTTGTCACACTAGCACTTTGAAACTCTTCATAAATAGGCTATATTATAAGGCAGGCATGGGCAACTAGTTCCACAAAGGGCAGGTATGGCTGCAGGTTTTTGTTGACCAATCAACTGTCTGAAGACTTTCTTGTGTGTATAAACTGTATTCTCCTTCCCTTCTGTCCCAGGTTGTTTTGTCCCTTGAGTCAGCGTTCTAGTATTGTTATTTCATTGAATGATTCCCCCCGTGTGACTGTATTTGGTTTCTCTTGACTCCTGAGTTTTGTCTGCTAGATTATTGTGTCTGATTGAATTGACTTCCTGGATTTGGCCCTGCCTTCAATAAACAACTCTGAGTAAGCCTGAGCCCCCGATTCTATCATTGTGTCCACCTGGTCCGTATATGATAGATGTGTGAACACCACCTCAGATCTTTGAGGAATTGACGTCCACATTGTTATATATGTATTTCCAACAAATGTAATGTATTATGTTTGGTCTGCTGTTCAAGCAAGTTGTCTTCACTTTCATCAACAGAAAACAGGATCACAAAAGCTAGACCCACTTACCAACACTGCTCAGAAAAGTATGTTCTTCACGTTAATGAACGAACCCACTTCACACTGACGCTACTCCACATAACTTCAGTCCTAAAAAGAAGTGACCATTTTTTTAGACGGCTCTTAACATAATTATATGGGGAGAGAACAAAAGAGACATCAGTTCATCGGAGGGAGTCCATTGTTCATAGTTTGGGGTTTTAAATCTGCCAGCAGAATAATGAAGTAGGAGCCTCTGAGCTGCTCACCTCCTCTGTAAAACAAACTATGCATTGGTGCGGTTTGATAGTCTGACTGTGGAGCAGCTAATGTTTCTCCCGTATCAGGCTTCTTTGTAGTCAGGGTGATATTCAGACATTTTAATGAGAGTTAATCAATGTTTAACCTGATCCACCAACCTTAGCGATGACATTTGACACTTGTTATAGATCTTTGTTCAGCCTATCCATAAACATTGCTCGCTAATAAGTGATGTGAAGAGCCGTGTGTGCGAATGAGTGTGTGTACAAGCTATTGAAACAGTGCAATTGACATCAGGGAATCGAGGGGAGAACCATACTCGGATTCCATAACAGTGCTCATTACTTGACTCTCTATCCTTACTAGAGAGGCCCTAGACCTCCGCTAAGGTCAGCTCCCCATTGCTCCTCTACGTTTGATGCAAATCAGCTCAGTACTTTTTGTGTAATCCTGCTGACAAATGTACAGACACTGATACATAACCTCCTCTGCTGAGGTAATTACAGGCTGCTGTAATTCATTGAAAGGCTGAGCCTAATCGTTCAGGTGCACATATCATAACAGTACTGTAATAGGTAAATGCAGAACAAACAGCAGAACTGCAACACAGCTTCTGGTACAATGGTACTTGTACAATGTCTCTGTGATTACTGAAGTCCCTTTGATTATCAGTAGGGGTCACTGTGATCCAAACACACATCCTTATTTGAGATCATCAAATTAGAGTAGACTGAGGTTCATAATGAATATACAAATCTGCCGTCATTACCTTAATGATGAGGGTCCTGTCAGAAATCAGGATATAAATCACAAAAGATTTACAAAAACACACACCAGCCTGTACTATTTTCTCAGGTTTACAGAATTCAATTTGAGTCTTTAAAAAAAAAAACTAATTTGCTTAAAGATAAAAGAGAAACTACTGCAATTACCTAAATCTTATCAGGTTAAGTAGTCTGATGCAATTTAACAGCCCTGTATTTGTGTGTCTCGGTGTGTATTGGTGTTTAAACACCTAGTGAAGGAAGGCCTTGTAGTCAAGGACAGAGCTGCTTTCTGAGTACGGTGTAGCGTGAAATGACACTAAACAGAGCGGGCAGACTGTGCTTTGATGATACATAGCTGTCTGCTGCTTTCATTTGAGCTCTGGATTGACTGGGAGTCCCTCAGCGATAGTAATTACCCAAAGAGGAAATAGCTAATTAAAAAAACTAAACAAAAAAAAAGTAGAGACAGCCAACTTTACTTTGAAATTTCATTAAAGACAACTTTGATGAGAAAGTCCACATAACACTCTGGTAAACTTATAAACAATTTTAACAGCAGTCCAGCTGTGTTACTATAAACTCCCTCACTTTAGGCTTTGATTGCCAAGACAGTTTGAGTTCATTGTCATTTGCGTACTCAGAGGTGGGGGCGTTGCAATGACTCCGAGCAGAAGCTCTTGGCTTGAATTGAGTGGCCACAGGCGTCATAACAAAACCTGCAATTGGGGAGCAGGCAATTACCCACGATTACAATTATAGTGCTAACAGGCTGATGCCTGGCACACAGTGGGAGTGAGCTCAGGCCTTAACACTGAAACACATCGCAGCAAACAAAGGCAGAGGGGGAGATAAAGGAAGAGACAGAGAGGGAGAAAATGAAGAGGAACTGGAGAGAAAACGACTGAAGAGCAGCGTTCCTCTCTGCGTTCACCATTTTGTATTCATGGGCTAATCTGCATGTAATTTAGCAGCAGACTGTGTGAACCGAGGTAGGAGGAGCACAGTTTTTGGTGAAGCATTCCCAAAGTAAACAGGTATCATCTCGAGTGGCAGAGAGCAAAGGAGGGGATGATGCATTTCTTTCACGCTACTTCATCACTCCAGCCTCTTTGCTTTTTTTTTCTATCCGAAGCAGAAGCACAGAAAAATGAATAAATACAAAGTAAGAACACAAAGCTACTCTGCTTCACAATAATTGTTGGTAGCGCTTCAATAAAAACCCCCAGGGTGCTTCACTTCTCCAAACACTGCTCTCGTCGCAGCATTTGGTGGGATGTTCACAATATACCAGCCTTGGGGAAACAGGGGGAAATCAAATAGAGTCGACATCTTGCCTCCAATCAATTGGAAGCATATGGAAATTGCTGTAGTTAATGAGGTATTCTCAAGAACACTTTTTTTTTTACCACCAGAAGCCACACAAAAAAAAAAACTATTTTCAACTCCAACTTTTTTGCTGTATTGCTAAGCCTTCAAACACAAAGGGTAACCCGACAAGAAACATTGACAGTTTCAAGAACATGAAAAATATCTGTTTCTTTAGGAGTAATCAGTCACAAAAAAGACTTGGACTGAAGCTGTGGGCCTTCAAGTTTACCAAACGCCTACAACAAACCAACCCAAACAGTATCTCTCTGAGCACTTTGAGTCTAAGGCTTGTCGATATAGACACAAAACCAACAGTGTAATTAACCTATTGCAAAAATATTTATATCTATCTTTCAAACAGGGAAAAATGTATTAAGTAAATTATGCCGTGAAAGTTCCTATTGAAACCTATTTGCTGATTTCCTAAAGGCTTTTCCAGCTGTTTTTAGATCCAAGTGACTCAATGTATGAAAACTCTCCTAAATCTTTGTATATTTGTAACAGCCCTTTAAGTTACTTTCCCAATAGTTACCTTCATAAAATAATAAAAAGGCTAGCAGGTTAGTATGTACTAATAGTTTAAATATTTTCTTTCCCAACGCCTTTTATTATAGTTTGTTTTTAATAAAACATTTGGTCGATGCCTCACGACCTTTTTAATTTTCTCTTCATTGCCCTTAATGCTCAACAGGCCTCGACAGCCCATTATGATGCTAATATACATAAATAAACTTGTCTTGTCTTGGGTATAATGGCGTCAGAATATTCATGGAGTCATATGTTTCAATCTGCCGACCGTCCTTATCAAAAATAAACCCACACTCCACAATTATCACCAGTTGTGTCCAGTAGCATGTGTGAGAATCTGCAGCAGGAAACATGAATGCATTTGGTGGCAGCAGCTGGAAAAACAAAACACAAAACAATGTGACAAAATTGGATGACAGATGTTTTTTTGCTTGGAAACAACAGCAAATATTGATGAGGACAAAGCCAAAAATCCACTGGCTGCTTCCCACCACACGAAAACATCACAAGAGTAAAAGGTTCATTAAAACTGTTCCTGGGAGTCTCAGGAAATGGTATTGCTGGAGTCTGAACCAGTGTCAGTATACTGTATGAAGATGGAGCGCAACAACCATGGACTAACAAAAGAGTCGGGAACCAGCCACCTGCCATACAGACAGGTCATGTGGAAAATAACAATGAAAAATATAAATTATTCAGAAATTCTGCTACTTTCACCACTGAATGAAAATGTCATATTTTTCCACGGGTCACTCTCTGGCCAAAAGCTTTCCACTTGAACATCAGCTTCTGCTTTATTGCAGAAAAAAACAGCTCTGCGGGCCAAAACAGCGAATAGCAACAGGAACGTCTTCACAGTCCTTTCACTTTTCCTCTGAAGTGACTCCAACAGACGCAAACTTGAACACAACAACAGCCAATTTCCTGTTGTCCTCCCACATACCCCGTCTTAATTGCGGACGAGATCCACCCTGCTTAACGTTCTGGACCTTGTAAGCCAACCAAAGTCCCCCTTTATAAAGCTTTCATTAGCTACTGATTACTGTGAGTGCCTGCTGGGGCTGGTAGACTTTGGCCTTCATTAACAGGCTTGAGTCATACAAATGACTGTATGAGCCAGTGTGCAGTCTGCTCAGCCGGCCAAATATCCAGCCGAAGAGGAGATAAGTATGTATTTGATGTGTGCTCTGTTCCACTCCGCTCTGGTCTCTTTCGTTTCCCTTCAATTCTTTCAAAAGACACAGGCTGCAAGTGTCAAGTGATATGTCGCAGCAACAGAATCCCCTGACAGCGTGTCATGCGGTTTGTCTGATACCAAAATGGTGGTTTTGTGCTCTGCCTCATTCCATGGGCAATAAGTCTTTGAAAAGAATGATTCACTGCCACGCTGATGACATCTCTGCTTGATGGCCTGCAATCCACTGTGCACTGTCTAGCAGAACTTCTTCATTACTTTACTCTGCGTACAGACTCTGTGAGGGAAATATGTTAGCCTGTTTCCCATTCCTGTGTTTACTCAAATCTGATACAGACACAGGCAACAAAAATACTGCGGTTGTTGCTCTCCACAACTTAACGTTGGTATTTCATCAGCTCTGGAAAGATTATTAAGGCTATTTTGATGTTCAGCTCAGTGCATGGTGAGGTCTTATGAGGTAACCTGTTAATGTATACTGTATGGGTTATATTTTACCTATTGTTTAACAACAGAATAAAACTTCCATTGCAGCTAAAACAAGAATTTTAAATAAATATTACAAATAATCAAATATCCATATTTTGTGCTGTATTCTGATCAACACTTTTGGGTGGAAAAGCCTCTTTATAAACACGGCAGAGTGAACGTTTTAAAAAGCAGCCAGCGAGTGACCATGAAAATGACACAGCATTCAGGCTTTTCAATGCGTCGCTCTCACTATTAAACATTCAAGTTGGCCGCGAGAAGCCTCTCGTTGTCTTTATTGTTGTTTTTCAAAACACAAGACATGAATGCTTTTGCTTTTCAAATATGTAAGTTTCTTCACAGCATTGAAGTTCATGTCAAGCCTTAAAACCTCCAAAGTGAACAGCTGGTGATTTTTTATAAGAGCTTGCAAGGTGTAAAGAGTGTATGAAAATACCGAGATGAAAAGGTTTAGGTTAAACCAATAGAGACATCCAGTTGTTGTTTTTACGTCGCCCCTCACTTAAATTGTGAATACAGCTTTGTTGTGATGATCCAGTAGAGCCTCTACAGTCCATTGTGCTGTACGTACATCAGGGTATGTGGGCAGTGCAGCGTGGGAGCGGTGCGGAGTGATTTGCCTGCAGTGTGGAGCGACTTTTTTTTTTTTTTTTTTTAAGTCATTGCATCAGTGTCCTCTCTCACCCCCAAATACCACTTCATCTCTGGAGCGTAACACATGCTAATGGTCTGTAATGCAGCTAATGGGCAGCATTAACCACGGTGTTACAGCCTCTAATGTTAACAGTATGGTGACACAAAAAAAAAAAAAAAGCCCTGGTTTCAAGCTCTATGCAGCAGGTTTGTCTCAGTGTGACTGAGGATGGTGAACAGAAAAGCCACAGCAGCTGGGAACTCAGTGATTATAGAATCTTGTGAACAGGAAGTGGGAATTTGCTGCCACTTTGCATACTTAACATTTTCACACACCAAATTAGGGATTTCTAAATTAACATTATGTTCAAATGTAGGCTAAAGTACAAATGTATAGCATTGTTCTTTCTCATTGTGAATTACAGCAGTGTGATATGTGTTAAACTAATTCCTCATTGCAAACTGTGCTTTGCCGTGCATGGTGTTTGTTGATAACTTTTCAAGAATGTGCACCTCAAATATATATAATAAAGCTTCAGTTGTTGTCTCTTTTAATTCTGTTCATAGTTTATGACAAGACTCACTAAAACTTTGAAGAACAATATAATTAAGGATGGTTTCTTGTCTTTCTCTCTTGTGCAGCATCACTGATCATAAATTATGATTATGATGATATTAGTGTTTGAAATAATACACAAATCATTTTGATCCCTGGCGAGGGCCTTACCTTGCAGAGCCTCCTTGGCGCGATCCAGCTCCTGCTCCTTCTGAGCCAGCTGCACGCGGAGCTCGGTGGCTGAGAGCACGTCGGCCGAGCAGCCTCCCTGGGTCTCCTCCAGGTCCTTACTCAACATATCCTTCATCTGCCGGAGCAGGTGCACCTCCTCCTGGAGCTGGGCCACCTCCTCACGCAGCAGGACTACAAGCAAAGACAGAGAGCAAAGGGTTAACTGGCTGACACAAAATCGTGGCTCCATATATTCTTCGGGGGAAAAAAGTGTGAGGGTTTGATTTGTCAGGCAGCTTCGACAGTAAATCAGATTTTAAACCCAAGTAAAAATATAATTCCAGTTGGTGAGAGAAATCCAATCTTGTACAGGTACATTTGCTTTGAACAGAGACACGACTGCAGAAATGGTTATGTCTGAAATGCAAAATCGATTTAACTTCACCGTAGGAGGTTATGGTTTCATTTGTAATTGAGATAACAGCAGTGCCAAATTATGGTTGGTAATGAGCATCATAGGGGTAGGTGGGGTCCACTAGATGAGTAGAGACAAGGCATTGATATTGTAATGAAATTTGTCTTTGAAGCTTCCTGTTGGACCTGCTCTGTGTTGTTAGGAATTAGGAGCACTGTCCTTTTAATATTCAAAGCTCCTCCCCAGCTTTGCTGCAAAGAAACAAACAATAAAATGAAAACAGCGGCAAAGAGAATTGATTTTTCCTCGCAATCACAACCACTGAAAATGTCTCAAAGTGCTTTTAAAGCAGCAGCGCCAGAGACAGAGTTTCAGTCGGATTTTAAAACAAGCCACAACCGATGAATGCCACACTTCCATTTCTCAACCCTCAAATCCTCAAAAAAGAAATATTCAATCTAAAAATATATGTCCTTTTTTTGCTTGTCTAGGTGGAGCATATGGAGAGTAATTTATATAAGAATGAGTAGAGTCCTTCTTCTCAATTTCATGCATCCTCGGGGCAGCGGGTGGGGGGCTGAGAGAAACTGCTCAGCCCCATCTCGCATGGCTCCACTATCAAGTGCCTCACATAAATCACTCTTCATACTCTATCCCAGCTTCAATATTACTGTCTGAAAAAATAAAATCAATCAGAGACGAATGAGAGAACTGAGAATAGCAGACAGAATATGTCAAAAACAGACACATTAAAGGCAGATGATTATTAAGTGTGAAAATATATGGTATGAGCCAACATTCAGAGCCAGAAGTGCTCAAACAGTAATGTTTGCCAATTGAGAAAACAACTAATGCTTTGCATTAGAATAACAATCCTCTCATACAGTAAGTGCTCATTTTACACAGTGTTTTTCACTATTACTACACCATGGTGTGATTAAGGAAACTGTAAGAGATGTTGCTGAACAACTTTTCATTTCCACTAAACAATATTAGACCATTATGTTGTCCATTTTAAATTAGCAGTGATTGAGCTCCTTACTGTGAAGTCCTTTAATGATGTACTTCAATTGGGTTTGAATCTCAAGTCAAATACAGACTATAATTTCATCAAGGTATGTGACTCAACACATTGTCTGACCTGATGAGGAGTTCTATCACAATATCGGCTGTAATTTGATAGATTTGATACAAAAAAAATGAAATAGTTGTGACAGAGGAATGTTGCCACTATACTGTATTTGAGGGGCTAGTTATAGAGCACTAACACTACATCTGTCAATATTTGTTCTTGACATTTAGGATCATTTACCCACCAATAGGGTTGATGACGGAGATTGCTTTTTCTACCACATCATCGTGACAAAAATACCTTGATATAACGATGGCAATATTACAACTAGGGTCTTAAGTGTTACCTTCTTGTTGAAACCAACAGCTTAAGGACAAAATGAAACATGATAAACTTCACAAAACCTGTCAGATGTTGTACAGATGTTCACGCGTTGTTGTGTGTCACTGACTGACTGAAATCTAAAATGTGAATGACTGTCATGTATTTTTTTTTATCCTTTTTATCACCCTCCACGATTACAGGACAAAAATGTACAAACCTAAAAAAAATATGCAAATATTAAATGTATTTGCGATTCACAAACATTCCAGATACAAAACACTGATTTGAGATTCACTTAATTTAAAAATACATTAAAGTAACATTCAAACAGACATTTTCCATTTGTGAATTGAAAAATAGTTTGTGTAGTCTACCTTTGTTCTATGCATGCACATTTAAATACCATTTTTATGCATCTTTGCTTGCTCTCATAACCCTGCAAACCAGTTCACTGCCAGTACTGTGGGTCTATGTACCTACTTCCCAGAGCTTCTCACTCTTTCAGTTAGTGTTCACTGAGTGGATGAGGAAAAGAATTGGACGCTAAATAATGAAAATGAAATGTAAAAGGGGTTATTAGCAGAGGGGTCGAGAGAAAAACGGCAGTGTGTGGAGTGTCATTACACAGAGGTATACTTAATGGACCCGATAATAGAACCACATTTTACGGAGCAACTCAAGCAGCAACAGCCTTATTGGGAAACCAAAGAGGTGACACACTCTGGAAAGACATGACCACAAGTTACAGTTCACTGGTGTTTACAAATTCTATAATAGTTACATACTCGATTTGAATACTTATTCATAAAATGTGCATTGCATTGATTGTGCAAAGGCAGCAAAATAGGGAGTCAGAGATAAGGAGCAGGACATAGAAAATGTGGGTTTTATCTCCAAAAGGCAACATACAGTAAACACTGACTAACAAATACAGCTGATATGACCGTCTCTCCCTCACAGAATAAAGATGCCTCTTGGCCTTCATCAGCAGATTTTCCAGCTGTGAGACTAATCACTGTAGATGTGTAACCATAAATAGTGGGTCACGTTGTGTAGTAAAGTGGTGAGTAGTGGTAAAGTACTGTGTTTACAGTCCCAGAGTTAACAGCATTACTCTTGTTATTTTGCATTTCTGAGCTGATGTAAGACTCAGCCCAACTCTGACCTTTCAATTCTAATTAAAAACACTCATGTTCTCTAATATCTAACAAGAACTTACATCTTACACTGAATTAAAGCAACACTATGTAGTTTATCGACCTTAGATAATGTTTCTAAACTCACTGAAGTGGTAGAAAAATGGTGCCGCCGCTGCAGTCTGAGCGGGGTCATGACAGCTGCGACACACCAGTGTCTGTACTGGCAATGGCGGTGGCACCGGTACCAGTAATGACAGCTGCAACGGCACCGGCGCCAGTACCAATTCACGTCGTAGACACAGGTAGCAGACAGTTGCTCTTCTCAACCAGAGAGTACCAGTACCATGAATCCTACATAGTGTTGCTTTAATACTGCTCATGGCTGCTTTCATTTCTTCTATTGTTTGAAATTTAAATTTGTTTCTCCTTTAAATTAGTTTTAATTGTATGCTAGTTTTCATATTTAAAACAACAACAACAACAACAACAACAACAACAACAACAACAACAACAACAACAACAACAACATAAAGATGAAGCTGAAACCAGTGGCTTTTGGCCTGTGCTGTCTATCGTTAATGCTCCCTGTCAACTTTCATACAGCAATATCTCCTAAACCCCCAGATTTATCTTGTGACTCTTTCTAGTGACAGAAAAAGAAAAAAAACAAAACAGTCAAATCAGTACTTCCAAGCTGTAGCTGGAATACATACATAGATACACAGATGCTGCAGACAAATACCAATTCTCACCCCCCCTCTCAAATATTCATGAGAACAGAGATGCTTCATGATAAAAAAATAAGCCCATGAAAAAACATGGAGTAGATTTAAGATTTTGCATTCTTATACTGTTGCTTCCTGATCCAGTGAAACCCTCAGCGAACACAAGTGACTAGTGACTAGCAAACGCTGTGTGGAGGTTGATGGGAAATAAGAAATAAAGACTCCAATATGAACCCTGAATAAAACAACCGGGTGGTCTCTATTCAAATCTGTTTAGCAATGATGATTGGTTAAATTCCTCGACTTTACCAGCAAGAGGACACTCAGCATCTATCATAGAAAAAACACTAGATTAAAGCAGATATCAGCTTCACGGCCGTTTCGGCTAATGCTGCGTTCAAGGCAGGCTTTTGAAACCGTAAGTTACAGCTTCAAGTCACAACTACGACTTGGTAGCGTTCCAGGTAACCCGTAGCTCGTGTTTTTACCATCCTGTTGTCTGTGAAAGTTCCCTATAACGGCCACTCGTAACTTCCGACCCGTGAACTCGTACCAGATGGAACTGGTATGACTTCACAGGAAGGAAAAACACAAAGTACGAGTTTCTTTGAACGCACCATGAGTTAGCAGCCCCCGCCCTTGTCAGGCATCAATTGGTCCTCGTGCTACGTCACCACATTCACGCGCATCCCTTGGCTGCACACACAGCCCTTCATGCCGTTCTCTCTCCTCATTGGATAACACTTGTATCCCACAAGGAAAATTTTCTCCTCGGGTTACAGCAGAGCAGAGTGACGGAGAAACTCGTGTTTAGGCTGAAATACTTCATGTAAGTGATTGCTGACGGAAAATAGGACTATTTAGGACTTATATTAACAAAAACATTCCACTGATATCTGCTGTAACTGTCTAAATATGGCACAGTGTTATGTGGTGGGGGTTGCTGTGGAGGTTTGAGGTAGGGGGTGGGTGGGTGGTGGGCGAAAGACAGCCACCTATTTTTCAATGTCCGTGTAGCCTCCAGGTCGGCAAGAGGGACGCTCTGTAGCTCTGCAGCACAAATGACAGTCAGAGTGGGAGCTTCCTGATAAGTGCTATCTCTCCAGCTCTCCCCCCCTCAGGACCCTATACAGCTCATTCCCACCGAGGGTCTTCTTTTGCAACGGCTGCCAACTTTCACCACACTGAAAGTGTAAGCTTCATTGTCCCGTACATGCAAATGAATGTAATTGTCTTGTTAGCCTGCTTGTTCAGGCAATAGGCAGTAGTTTTTGCTTCACATTTACATTACATTTTGTATTTTTCATGTTGAGCAAATCAACAAAATAAAGCCACACATATGATACTGGGCTCAAACAGGGTTCACCGAGTTTCTCAGACCTGCCCATATGTTTTCTTTTTTTGATGGAGAGGTTTAGATGAATGAAGAAGTAAGACTTTGCCTGAGTAGTGCACACCATGATGGATACAAGATAAAGAAGAAAACACAGGTACTTGTTCACACAAAGGTTTGTGTCAATTGTAAAAAAAAAAATAAAATAAAATAAAAAGGTAACCCTGAGAGAAAAATATATTTATATAAAAAAGAGTTTTCCTGAGTTTTGTTTGTGAAACCACTCACCACAGCTTCCACAGTCAAACATTACCCATCTCAACCAAGGCTGCTGTTTTTAGCTGCAACTGTCAACAAACCCTCTGGCCTTAATTACTTCTCAAACATGTATAAATATATATATATACAAAATGTTTCTGTCAGAGTGTAAGGCCAAGAGCACGCTGAAAGTTTGACAACACAGGGTTGTGTTTTATTCTGCAGGGCTGTACTCTGTTGCCATCACAACCGCAGCAGGAGCAGGGATGAGAGGATGTAACAGGGTTGGGTGTTTGCTACCTCTCCACTGTTAGCTCAGGCTTCTGCACCACCTGTTCCCCACAGGCTGACACAGCCAGCAGAGGTTTTGTTCCACAGTGACAGCTACCACACTCACTATGGCACATACAACTACAACTGAACTTAAAGGATATACTGACAGTTGCCCATTAAGTTGGAATAATTTTGTTTTCCAAACACATTCCTCTTTTAATTATAAAGGTTAATTGTGGTTTAATTCTCCCAGTGATATGTTTGGAAGAGATTGATAAATAGAGTTTTGAGAAGATACACTTTTTCTATCAAGAATAAATCACAGTCACAATCATTTAATGAAAAGAGGTTAAAAAATAATAATAATTCCAACTTTATGGGCACTGGTGTACAGCATACAGTTTATTACAGCTTGGGGTTTTTGTAGTATTGGTCATTCATTTATATATAACCAGAATAGAGAGACAGTTTCTTTCCCAGAGCCATCGCTGCTCTAAATTCTCAGACACACTAATTGCTGCCATCAACTGCATTTTACACACTGCACTTTATGACCACTACTATTTATTATTCATGAGTCACTTTGGTGAATGTGTGTATGATTATAAGTAGGTGTATGTATGTCTTTTAATATGTTTTTTTAAGCACCAAGGGAGTTGCACCTCAAATTTCGTTGTTTGTCCATAAAATGACAGTTAGCCTAAGGGTTTCTGGTTCAGATTCTGATATCAGTTGTGATAACAAAGTTCTCACCTGCCCAGGTCCTTGATAGTACATTATACAACAGTTAGTTCCGACCGGTCCCAACCGAGCAATTTGATTGGACAACGAGACATTCCATAGTGCTGATATACAGTATAACAGCACTGGGACTTTTCACAGACATAATCACTCCGCTGTTCAGCTGGACAGGAGCTAAGTCAGAGCCACGCTCCCCATACAGGAGCTGCCCCATCTCTCTGCTGCTGCTGCTGCTGCTACAGTTATAAACGGACCTGAACATTAAAACCTGGACCTGACCTGGTCCGTCTAATTGGAGATAAATCTCTACTAAACCCGGCTGGGAAAAAAATCGCCGCGGGGCAACTACGTTTTGACGGCGATGTGTTTTGATATTAGCGTTAGCTGTTGTTAGCCACGTAGCTCAGCTACTTAGCTTCAACTGTGTTTATATTGATTACATAGATGATAAACAAATGTAATACGGTAGCCTATCGATAACGTCTCTGTATGTCTTCATGCTGGTCCTGTTGCTGCGGTGCTAATCAGACACGGGCTCCGAACCAGAACCAGAACCAGCACTGGAAGCAGCTCGGTGGAGAAGCTTGTAGCTAGTAGCAAGCTAGTATGAAATGTTTATGTGTTGCCTGGCAACAGCCTTGTCTCCCTTCCAGTTGCGGAACTATTTCTGTTGGCGGAGCCAAAGAAATGATTAAATAAACAAGCAAATCATAATCTCTTGTAGTTTATTACTGTTCTAAAAATGCGCTCGTAGCACTGTTGTATAAAAGCAATATGTGATTGCTTTTGCCTGCGGCCTCGTGCCTACGACCGAATCACAGCCGTGCTGATATACAGTACAACAGCACTCCCTCTCCTGTGATATTGCTTAAATATAGAATAGTGTTGAAACAGTATTTGCAGAAGCAAAAGAAGAAAAAAAAGGTCAGGATAAATAAAGCCTACTAGAAATACTAGAACACTACTACAGCACTGAAAGTCAAACCAAGTCAATATAACCTGTAATGTAGCTCTAAACCTGTCCACTTGGGGTAGCAGAAACAACTTGCCAGTGTTATTATCACCATCTTTTTTAGTTGATATGGTCCACCTGTTAGCGAGCAGCTGCTTATTTACACGTCCACCAGTTATGGAGCAACATTTTGTTTCCGTGCTGCAAGTTTCAGTGTCGCTGTTAGCTCTGTTTTCAATCTCCACCACCTCCTGGAGGCAATATCTGACTTTATAGCTGCTAAATGTTCACCAGCTAGACACTGACAGTGTCTTGCCTGTTGTTTGGTGGTCAGCAGCAGGCAGGGTCCAGTAGGTTTATTAGAGCTTTTCAATGAAAACCGCAGCCTGTTGTGGCTGAAGAAGACGCCTTGGGAACAGCAAGAGCTTATGAACCACGGCAGTAAACTGCGAGCGAGACAGCCAAACAATGAGCTGAAAAGCTGAGGCAGCTGCAGTTCTCTGGAGGTTCATCATTCTGAGTGACCTCTTTAACACTGCCATATTGTTCTCATACAGTCATTTGTTATGATAAAAAATATTGGTTATAGTCACTTTCAGGTCCATTCTCACATTCAGGGGCTATTTACTGGGCTGGGCTGGTGAATTCATTTGCTATAGCTGGTGTGCTAACAGCTAACAGGCTAGATCCATGGGAACATGCTGGCACAAGAGAGTAATGAAAGCTCTCCTGCTTTCTTTCTATTTGCTCTATACTGTGCCTTTACTCCCACAAGAAATTTTTTTCAGCTCGACACAGCATTTCACTCACTTACTGAAGGAACAAAAAAAAGTGCTATTAAATTGAGCTAGCTTGTTTGATCTCAAACAAGACAATAATTTCACACAGTTGTCTTGGTGCCATCAGCTCCTGTCTTATACTGTAACTATCAACAAACCCTTCCAATTTAAATGGATGAATCAAAAAAGCTACGTTAGCTTCCTCCATTTTGGACTCTTGCTCTCTGGTCCAATAGCAGTAGCATTGTTTGTTAATGATTAACAGCGCAAAGCTATTCCTTTAGTCTTACATGTTCTTAAATGTGGTGCCCATAAAATGACCAGTTGAACATTATTTTTCTCTCTCTTCACTTATAAATTGGCCAGACTGCATGTTTGCAACTAATCTGGTTGTCTGGCTGCTTGCTGTTGTAAAGCTGCACTACAAAGACAACAATACGATAAAATGAAAATGGAACTATTGTTATCAAAATGAAGCAAATACATTATGAGAAAATAAATAAAGAATTAATGCAGATAGCATACAATGAATGCACGATACACCAATAAAGGTCTTGTATTGCAGCATTCACAAAAAACATAATAAATAAATTACAGAAAACAAATGTGGGTTTTTGCCAGTCTTCATTCCTTAAAACATCACCATGATGTTTGTGTATTCTGTTACTGATGCACACAATTACTCTTACTTTAAACAGCACCAGGTTAATATATTTCTCTGGCTACACTGTTACGCACAGGTGAAATGCCACAGGGATTAAACTGAGGCTAATGACAACTGATCTTTGTCTCTGACTCTATCTGCGAGGAATTATGTGCATTTATTGACCCTCCTCTCGTCCACTTCGTCTCTGCCTCCATTCTGTTCCAATTCCCTAAACGTGCTCGCCTCAAGTTATTATGATTCAACAAAGCAGTAAATAAAATCTCCATGCTCGTCCACTGATGTAAATGACTGCTTGAATGTGTGCATTTGCATAACGGCGTCCATGCATCAGCTGACGTGCAGTTGGTGCCAGTGAATTATGAATCTGATCAGTGTCATTTCTTATTTGTGTGATTTAAGCAAAATGGCTGAGACTGTCTTTCTAAATAATCCCGCAGCCTCTCTATGACAGCTTTGGTATGGAGGAAAAGAGTCATAAAATTGTTCCAAAATATCAGCTCCTCTCTGGGGAGACAAATTCCTCATGAAGTGGACTTAATGGCGCAAAAAAAGAAATTAAAGATCCGAGGAGAAAATAGACCTCAAAAAGGCATCTTCCTACTGTGTGAGGACACTTTTTTAAGAGCTAAGATTTTACTATTTGTTTTTCTCTGGGTCGACAAAGACATACAGTTGTTATAATCCGTGTATATGTCTCCGGAACAACGTTATGTTTATCTGGGAGCGTGAGTCTGTCTGTCTCTGTCTCTCACTCACACAAAAACTCTCATCCTGTTATGTTCTTCCCTCCTCCAGTTTCTCCCACGCCAATTCTACAAAACCAGCAGGATTCAGGGACCAAAGTTGCGAAAGGTCCAGCAATCTGTCAGAGCGTCCAGTGGCCACAAGGCAGCTGAAATTGGACTTGGCTGGAACAGGATTGGAGGTCGAAAATTGATAGGGAATGACACGAGTATCTAGAGGGAGGAAATTTTTAGATTGGTTCTCCCTCTTCAGAGTGAGTAGGAGGGAAAGATGGGGTGGGGTTCAACTTTTGCCTGTTACTGGAGACAAAATCAATTAACAGACCTATTGTTCCCACCGAATTCTCATTCAGCCAGCTGCCAGAGCTAGGACACAAGAGCCACAGTATGGAGCAGATGATGGCAAAATAGATGATTCTGCTGTGACAGGCAGCGCTGCTCCATCACACATACTATATAATGGAGATATTATGCACATGCAGTATGCAGACCTCTAAATAATGTATAAATAATGGAGCGGGCACACCATCTTCTTTAAGGTCCTGATAGGATATTACTCTGATATAATAAGTGTAGATACATTGTATGCATGGCCTCAGTTACTACAAATATCCCATCAGCTGAGAAAATCAACACATCATTAGACAGCAGACTGAGACCATAATCGATTCCCTTCCAAAAAATAAAAAATAAAAATAATAATAATCATCCTCCCGAAGAATGTCATATTTAATCACAGACATACTGTGTAGAGGCGAAACACTAGTCAGACGGACCCCATCCTCATTTCTCCTCCAAACACAAACAAGTCCACATACAGTAACACTGAGTAAGTTTGAACACAAGCGTATCCTACCACCGCTGTGCAGGACAAAGGAACAACCCAAATCAGGAATGTGTTAAATAAGAAAAGGGAATGAAAGAGCAGTCAGGGTCAAGAATGTGAGCAAGTGCTTTCATGAAGGGAGGCGAACAGCCCACATCCTCTTATTTGTTTTGGACTTGGCAACTCAGCTGCGGCCCCGTGAGAATAATGACGCTCAAACAGAATCTCTGTAAAGCCAATTCAGACATGCCACAAAGCTTAACCCTTCACATCACTCCTTTGAATCGATCTGAAATAAATAAATAATTCATCTAAGAGCACTTGTGCTGATGTGATTAGGATTTTTCTGCAATTTTTTGTTATCAAATTCACATAAAAAGCAAAACACAGAAACGTCCTTGTAGTGACACAGTGATGAGTCGAAGAATGGATGTTCACAGCGCAGTGCATCTAAATCTATCTGTCTATCTAAATCCATCAGACTCACACGACGCTGTTATTTGAAGCATTTACATGTGGGAGTACCTTGAGGCTAATGCACGTCCTTTGACATGGTTTCATTTCCCTGTAACAATTATATCCCAGGGAGCATGTGGATTTTATGGATTTGTTTGCGATCTACAGAGGTAGAAAATTGACAAATGCACAAACACTGGATTTTCACATTCTCCTACACACACAAACTCAGATATTTGCACAGAACCACACAGTACTGAGTGCATGTTGGGACCTTGATTAATGTTTGCCCTTTGCAGGCACATAGACAAACAGTGAGCAGCCATTATCTGACCGTTTGGTCCTGAAGGCATCTGCATGTGTCCTATAGGGGAAAAAAACATCACTGTACAAACTGAATTGCAAATGATTTGACTCTCTGCCTTTGGTTGTTACTTAACCACAGTGTGTGTGTGGAGATATGTCTTCTTTTTAATATACACTACAGAGGATATCCACTTTTCATCATAACATTTTGTGAACCATGCTGCTGTATTTTAGAAATTTGACATTTCATTGATTTCCACTCATCTTCCTCCTGTACAGTATGAAACTCTAGTCATGGTTGAGTCAACTTGTTTGGGTTGTGTAATTCATCACACTGAACATCAAGTCTGCTTTAATCTTTGTCAAAGTTACTTGTGGTAACATGGTGTGTGGACTTCTAAAATCAATTTGCATTTGAACTACATTACATAACACTGACAAAATCAATGCACCCTTGATGTTCATTGTGAATTATACACGTTTTAGCACATCTTGGATTTCATGTACTGTGGAGTTCATACAAAAACCAATAGATATCTCAACAAAGTCAGCATAAATGATAGATACTGTACATTACTGTAACTGAAGGAGAGGAATGAGATCCTGGAAAGTTTCAGTTGGTTGCAACTGGTTTCCTGTGATTTTAGTGATTTGATATTATTCTCAAAACTAGAAGTGATCGTCAGACATACAGCACAAATGAAGTGATAAAAATCTGCCAGAAGTAGTGCAAAGGCTAAATGTGTCACTTTCGCATGCAAGAAAAAGCAGACAGGCACTACGTCTGTTACTGCACACGTCATTTAAGGCACGTTGCCAAATTCTATTTTATAAAGCCTTTCATCTTGAATGAGATGCTGGAGTCATTAATAAACGTCACAGTGTGTGTCTTGTACAAACACACAGACAGACAGACAGACAGACAGACACACACACAGACACACAGACACACACTCATCTTCATGAACCATTGTTAGCAAATTCATCAGGCGCTCATGACGGTAGCAAAGCCTCAGCTCTGACTGATGGAGGCTGCCTGCAGTGTCTCCTCTGGCTGGGAGTGCTTTGCTCTGGATTAGCTAGTCGATTCTCATGAGCAGAACAATCTCCCTGTGTCGCCCCAGGAGAACACAGGGCTGAACAACCAAGTATAGTATAGTATAGTATTGTAAAGTATACAGTAGTAGAAGGCTGGGATATGGGGAAAAAAATCTTCATAATAATATTTTTCATATTAGACAATGAGGATATATATCATGATCATCAAATCTATTTTCAAGCTTAAAGAGGAACTAAGCAGGATTTTTCCTGTGGCTATGCTACATTTTTATCTTAATTAAAAGAGAGTAAGGAGTAATTGTGACAGTTGTGACTTTTTACGAGTGAGAATGGAGGCTCTCTGCCTTCCACCTGGCCTCTCTTGGCTGTAAACCAACCTTGCAACATCAGTGATGAAAAGGAGTAACCCGGGGGTCATTTTAGGGTTTTTAAAAACCGAAATATGAGCATATATTCCGGTTTTTCAAAAGGGTTATTGGTGTTTACATGGCCGTGCGCAACCGGGTTATTGCTAATATTCCGGTTATGAAAGGGTTACTGACTGTATGCAAACATAGTGAGTGTAGTACTTGGCTGCCGCTCCGGTGTCCCAGCTTTCGTCTGTGACACTGTGACACAAACGTGCTCCGTAATCTGCAATCTTTTGTTTATGACAGTTAAGGCTACACAAATATACATGTCGTAACATCGTATACTGTATGTTAGAACGTTATCCACCGCTCCATTTATTGATTTTTCGCTGGCTTCATTGTGCACATGGCCAGGCGGAGGGTTAGCAAAAAACAGGAAAAGCTACCAGACTTACGTAGTTCCTCTTTAAATGTTTCTTGTTACTCATAAGTGAGATATGAAGATATCTGAAGGTTATTTTTGATTTATTTTCTTTCAAAAGTTGAAGATGATGGATGTACTAAAGAACATTATACTGTAAAACAGTTACACATAAATAAAACAGGTGCGCTATTAAAAATAACAATATAATATAAAATAAATAAAATAGGTAATATAAAATCAGTTCTCAAAATCTCTCCTTTGTATCAATGAAAACAGTTTCTTTTTTAAAGAATAAACAATAATATAAACCATAATTTTCTATATCCTCAGTGCAAATTCAAGCTTTCAAAGACAACATTAACACAATAGACATTGACCCAACTGTTACCAGTTATGCTCTCAGGTAAAAAACAACAACAAGTTAGTGCAGTACTGTCTCTTGGAGCTGTCAGTGTTTTGGGTCAGACATCCTGTAAGCCTGTTTGTTTTCAGGGGGACATTAGCACTGGCTTTGGTCTGGGCAGTGTTTAGGTGGTAAACTTTGGGTGGTGTGTTTGGGTCAGTCGCACTCGGGTAGGCAGCAAAGCGGAGTGGCTACAGTTAAACTCTGGTGTGACATATTGTGTATATTAGATATATTGCCCCCCCCTAGTATAGTATAGTGTAGCACAGTAGTCTCTAATTTCCAGAGCCATAAGCTTGTGTGTCCAAACTGTGATTTTTTTTCCAAAAAATGGTCAAAACTCCAAAATATCCAATTAATAGTATAAAACAGAGATAAGTAGCAGCACATTGGAGAAGCTGGAGCCAGCAGGAAAGAGGATTGCTTGATAAATGAGTATCAATTTATCATCTAATTATCACCTTCAGTCCTGATGACGTGTCTCCTAGCATTTACCCTGAACACAGTACAATCTGAATTCTTACTGAATGCGAGGCAGTCGCCATTAATTCACATCAAAGGTATTTAAATGACGATGTCACTCATGGCACGACTCCCTCCCTTCTAGTCAGCCAGTGTCGATCAAGCGGTCTCTGCTTTAACATCACAGAATCTGACATCCACATGCTGGCAAGCCTATTTCATGCTTCAGGTCCTTGGAGTAATGGGGGCTGAACTGTGCAAGAGTGGGGTTACAACCGAGCTCCACAGCGAGCAAAAAACTGATCAGGGAGAAAGATAGGCAGTAATCTCAGCCGCATTCCACCATGATCTGCGTCTGCTGGTTTAAACCCTCTTGCTTGTCTGAGGATAGCATCAGCTGCACTGGCCAGAACTTGCATGATTGTTTTCCGAGAGACACAAAGATGCAAACAGAGCTCAAAGTTACTTACCGAGTTACTGAAACTACGAAATCTGCACAGATTTGCATTTTTTTTCCATCCTCACGTATTTTTTCTTTGGTGGACTGAGCACGAAAGATTTACAACCATCTACTTTTTTGATGTTGGGTTAGAGAGCTGCATGAGGAGCCCTCCCTCTCATTTTCACAGCCTGCGCTGGTGCCGAATTGACAGTAATCTGTCAAAACAATGTGTTTGTTTTTAAGTCAGTCTTCCATCCATGATGTAAAAAAAACCACAAACAGTGAGATTAGCTTCCCTCTGAGGCTGCAGATGGACAGATACACTGAACAGCTTTTCCAATTTCTTCGTCATGGAGATTAGCAGCGGGCGTCTCCATGAAACTGGAGGAGGTGGCGCTCGGGTCATGAGGGATGAATGGTTGGATGGAAGATGAGATAGCTGGTAGATATGAAGATGGGTGGATGGATGGATGGATGGATGGATGGATGGATGGATGGATGGATGGATGGATGGATGGATGGCACTATTAAAATACAACTGGAGGAGTCAGATGATGCAGAGGAGCCAAAATGCGGCCGTTTCACAGAGGTGATAATGAAGGTGCAGGCTGACAACTCTCCTCCTCCATGATCTCCTTATTAGCTCCACACTATTTTTCATCCTCCAGTGTTGTGCATTAGTATGCACTCAGCTGACAAATAAACGCTGCTAGAAAACACAATGAGACCACTCCAGGATGTTGTAATTGCAGAAATGTGGACTATTTGCTTATTTGTGGGATAACTTATTATGTGTGTGTACATTGCTGTCCGAGTTGGTACGTTAATGAATTGGTTTACTAAAAGGTGGTTCGTCCAGATAGAAGGTGCTGGTGGAGGTTTTTATTCTGGACAGCTTATACCAGACATGATGAGAATGTTAATTGCTTGCATCAGTCCAGACACTGCTGCCATGGTTATGCTTGATGAGCTGTGCTGGTTATTTTCAGAGAATAGTCTTTTTGTGCATTAGAGAGTCAAATGGATCACAAAGCAGTGATTCATGGGAGTGTGACTGGGGTTCTTCTGCCAGTCTCTCCACACAGACGCCATATTCAAATTTAACTTGTAGATGGATGGACAGATGACAGAGACATGAATAAAAGAGGTGTTCTGAGTGTGTACATGCATGAGAAGCAGAGCAAGTTCAGTGTGTCTGTGTGTGTTCCTGTGCATATAGTTGAGGAGTGACCTTTGATGCCGAAGGCTAACGATGCTGTTATTTATAGTCTGAGCCAAATGGGAGGGCAGTCACTGTGTCACCATGGATATTTCATCAGTGTGTGTTGTGCGTGTGTGTGGAGTCACCTACACACACACACACACACACACAGATGTGCACCTACACAAAGTAGCTTCTACAGCTGTGATGAAGCTTTGCACAATATCGAATCAAATCAACCAAACACACACATCGACAAACACAACTGCCAAAAATAACTCCTGTCACCTAGAAAAGTAAAGCAAAAATGACAACGGTGATTTGGGGCTGATGAATTAAGAGTACGGAGGTACCAAAACAGTCCTGGTCACCGCTTGAGATGCTCACTAAGAGTCTGGGACTAAAATTTGTAGCTAATGGTTGTGGAGTTACATTTGTTCGCAGTTTTCAATGCGAGCAAGGCCTCTGCTGACATCTTCGGTAAATAAAGCTGGAAGACTGAAAAGTCTGTCACTGCAAATGTGAGTTACCTTTTCAATGACTTGCAGCGAGCGAGTTCTGTCATCCATCCATGTATATTTGATGAGCTGAGGAGGGATGGACAGGGCCTGAAAACGGCAGCCAGCGGTGGGATGAATTTGGTGGGTGACAGTGACAAAGTAAGGAGCCAAATCCCAGAGTTCTTGCTGTCGAAATTACGCGATTAGGCACCGAGGTGTTCAAACAGAGAACTAGATGGGACATAATAAAGGCTCCCATCAGTCCGGCCCCACTGAGATACTAAATTACTGCGCGCTCTTAGAAAGCAGTCGCAAAACTGACTTTGCATGTCGCATGATTATTATAGCTGCTCTACCATTAACTCTGACTTGTTTCTGACAGGCAGCTGATTATCTTTAACTCCTTCCAAATTGTCTTCTGTGTTTGCCACAATGGGGAAGAAACCAGCTAGCACCCGTGGGAGCTGCTTGCTGCATTCACTTGCAGCATGGTCTGAGGAAGAAGGCAATTATACAGCTATAGGACCAAACTCAGCTGCTCTCTCTCACAATTATGCTGTCAAACTGAGCCGTAGCAAACGTTGGTGCAACCACATGCTGACTGACATTTGTGCATATGTGGATATAATGTATGTACTCGGATGCAATTTAAATGATGATATGATCCTCAGGTCGGTCAGGCATCAACGGGCTGTCCTGAGGAATCCAACAACACCGCCTGGTTCACAGAAGGTGTTAATGCACCGGGTGAAGCCCACTCTGACATCATGTCACTCATCTGAAAACACTGCTTTCTTTCTGAGTGACAGCCACGAGGCGTGACGGACCAACGTAATCTGAAATGATTTTGGGGGTGTTGATTTGTGACTGGCAGGCCTGACTGAGCTGAGAGAGCTGAAGCTTAATGTGAGTTTAACACAGGGATGATCAACTCCTGAACATTTGTCCATTATTCAGCTTTGGAATTAACTACAGTAGCCATGATTATGCATAATCTGCTATAGTTACAAGGGATAGTGATTGCATGACTAATATTGATCAATTCCAGTATGTAAAAGCAAGCTGGCATAGAAATGTGAGACAGTAAGCTAAGTAACTGAGTACAACTGCAAACACGTAACCGCACAGGCAAACATGCCCCCCCTCCCCCCACTCAACAGCCTCCAGGTGTTTGTTTTGCTTTAAAAGCACTAACTGTGTCACCACCACACCTCCAGGTTCAGCTTGAAACATTAAACAACAACAAAAAAAACCTCAAAAAAACACACAACACAGTTTGACCACTTTTACAACACATTTCTGTGTTGCTAGAACAAAATGAACTGTCCTGTACTCTGAACTTTTACCTCCGTGTCCAGGCTATATTTAGTTCAAGGTTGAAGAGCAGGTGAAGTACCGGTATACAGATAAAAATGCAGGTATTTGCAGGCAAAACAGTAGAGGGGAAAAAAACTGCAGTTGCTCTCACTATTGCAATATTTGTCAGCTGTTGTAATCTAATGCTTTTCAGCTAAAGTTGTCTGAAACCAGTCCAGCTGATATGGCAAAAAAGGCTGTGTAAATGTAAAATGTGACAACCTCTGACCACAGTATTTACAAAAGAAACAGATTACAAAACCTTCTTTTCATAAAAACACTACTGCCTGGACTGCACTGAATAAATCCCGGAGTCTGTGGCATCTGTTCACTGATAAGTAAAAGCGAGAATCACGGTCACATCTTTTGACTCTGTCAGTCCAAAACTGACATTTAGCAGAAGTGACTGCAGAATAATCAATTAATGGCGCAGCGTCTGCCCTCGTGTTCACACAGCAACAACTACCCTGAGGTCAGCGTGGGTTAAAGTCTCCCAACGGCTCAGCACCAAAACAGGTGACTGAGTGACTCACTATCAGACATGACACCTGCCAACACGTTGCCGTTGAGGACGGACAGATCCTCCCTCGTGGAGTCTGAGCTCCAGAAAGACGCTGAATGAGCCACCTTCAGCTTTTCACCGTTCACTCACCAGACTTTCCCTGCTCCCCCCCGTCCGACTTCATCCCCTCCTCTGAGGGGACTTTTCCAGAGGATTCCAGGATCTGTCAGGTGTGTGCTGGAGATTCTCAGAGCAGACACAAGGACAAAGTGGGGAGAAAAAAAATCCAATGTTTCTCCAGTGGCACTCACTCAAATCGTGACCATTTCTGCTATTATCCCACTAAAATTAGATACAGTTGACACCAGGAAATACATCCAGGAGCTGCTGCTGCTGTGTCTTTGCCTCTCTGAGCGTACCTGTTCAAGGCAACTCCCATGTGTTCAGTAATACAGTACAGCCCCTCCCCCTCAACTCAAATGGTTTCCTAGGTAAGGAGGGGAGGGGGGAGGAGCTGTCACTATGATTTTCCCACATTACTCAAACACTCAAACACACACACACTGAGGGGAGGAGCTAAGACAAGGTGTGGGTTTACAGGCAGGTGGGTGTCGATGTGTGTGTAGCCTAACACCAGCAGGTTATACAGCAACAGGTCTGCCAGCTGTTGACTTGCCTGAGGGTCTCAGTAACCTAATAGCTTTAAAAAACACTTACGCTGTCATGAAAACCTCGAACCTTACTAAATTGACCATTGCAGTGGGAAACACTTGCATGTGCTTTTACCTGCGTTTATTCTTTTTCTGCCAGATTGGAGCTATTTTTCTTTTAAAGGCTGTCAGGCCACATTTTTGAGTAACAAACTAAAGGTGTAGTAAAGAGTAAAGTAAGAGCTTTATGGATTTGGAGCTACAACTATGGAATAGACACAGGATATTGCAGTCATTTGATGGATTAAAATACATCTCCCTTTTAAATTGTAATAAACTGGATGTGTTTACCTTTCATTGTGACAGCTATCTTTTAAAGCCTTGTAGATTTTAGTTTAATTACATTGTTATAAACCCTCTGGATGGCCTGGTAGGAAAGCAAACAGAGCCCTCTGTACGCAGTTTTAGTGCATATGCAGGTGTAGGCGATTTGTTCACACAACCTCTGTCTCCTTGCAGTGACATGTTGTCTGAGGCAGGCAGGTGAGAGAGGGATTGATGACGTTCGTGTGGACAGACAGAAGAAGGCCTGAGTTTAAAGAAAGGTGATAAGCCTGTGTATTCATTAAGAATTATTCATCTGCCTGCAAGGACAAAGATAAAACCTCTTAAAAACAGCATGATGATGAGTCAGCTTATAAATGTAATCCCTACAATTTAAGTGCACATGCAGACACGGTTATAAAGAAGGTAAAACAGCAGAATAAAAGGCTGATCAAAGACTGTTTGAATTGTATCTTGAAGTCATTTTACTTTCATGGTACAATACAATAATTAAGAGTGAAACCAATTTCTCTGCGGAGCCTTTTGTATGACAACCTAAATATTATCAGTGTCTATTGTCATAAATGAATAGCATTTTATCATGTGATTAATCCACATTCCACTGGACCACTTCATTATAAAAAATTCCCCACCTCCCAATTCCAAATTACTCTGTATTTACATTCAGTATGTGGGCCACAGAGCTGGTGCACTGCTGTAAAAATAAAATGAGTCCACCCACACTATACTGCAGTAGCAGGAGCCCTCACTGGCCTCCTGGTGGCCTGTGCTGAGTCCAGATTCTCTCAAGCTCCATTAATCAACCAGGCCGCTTTGAAACCAACCTAAGAGGAGTATTCTGTCCAAACCTGCCTCCAGAACAGTGTGGAAAAACAATGCACAGATTTAATTAAACTCTAAAATTTGTTTTTGAACGTATCTATTAATTAATCAGGAATAATTACCTACTGACCCACGCTTAATTACATGGCTCGTTGGAGCCTCCATAACTCCCTACAGACCGGGAAATCCTTGAATCGCAAAAGTGTGGACATAAAGTTTGACTTTTCTTATCTAATGAACGCTGGTGTCAAAAGGCCATGTGCACACACAAGCGTCTTCAAACTCTATTACTGTCAATCAAATTTGTTTGGCCTCTCTGCAGAGAATCATTGTGAATAAAAGCACCTAAAGGAAATAATCTCTTGTTGTCCATTGTGTACATTTGATGACAACATGTGGAAACTGTGAGTCACAAAGGGGTATTTGCCTTTTGAAAGTATCAGCACAAGACACTTTAGTCCACATTTTTGTGAGGCCAGAGGAGACCGGGAGCACAGTTGCACAATCACTGCACAGTCATTGATTTTTGTGGGACCTTATTTTACTCTAACAGTCAGAAGGTCGTTTCATGAAATGGTAACAAATGCCTTTTAATGGCAGTGAAGAGGAGGGCTGCAGTTGTTATAGTGACGATAAAGGACATCATGTGCCTGTGCCTAGCACCCAGTGGCTGAAGATTACATATCCTAGGATGAGTGATGACTCAGCAATTCCTTCATTCTGGAAAAAAAACGAAACTCAGGGAGAGCATTTGAGAAAATATATAATAGTATCATTTATCTTGTGAAGCTGTGGGTTGTGAAGTTATTTAAGGAATCATGCTGGTAAAATTGTCTGGTGGAGTGCCTGAGAGATGACTGCAGCTCCCTAAATGCACGGTGACCTGCAAGAAGGTAATTTGATGACAGAGAGGTCACGCCAGCAAGATCATTACTATGGTTGAGTATTTGACAAATGCAACCAATGCACATGAACTGCATTAACCACGTCATCTTTACATGCTCAGTAGATGGCAGACTACAACATATCAATTACACTATTCTTGTTCCAGACCTGCTGAGACATGGTAGTCTAGTGCAAGGTAACAAGGAAGTGGTCCAGCTGCAGCTCAGGCTCAGACACTTATGAAGATAAAGAGCTAATCAGCAGGTCCGTTGGGTTTCCTAATTAAAAGAATGTACTTGGCACGAGCAAGCTTTCTACACTGCATTAAGACAGCATCAAATCACACAACAGAGACAGGGGGGACAACAGGAAATTAGCTTTCTGTGACATGTGGGCTGTGGTGTGGGGTGTATAATGATACTGAAGAAAAATATTTACCTGCTAAAAGCAGTTCAAGTGAAAGTGCTAACACTGCTTTTTGTGTGATGCAGCGGCGCGCACAAGCACACACATGTTTCCAAGTCGTGAGATGCTTAGAGGCAATGAGCTGAGAGCACCATCCCTTAAATGAAAATCAATGGAAGCGTCCAATCTCTCTCTCTCTGCAGATTACACAATACCTTCAAAGACAGCAGCTCCACCTGAGATGGCCAGGAAGATGTCAACCCTTCATTGTTCATGGGAGAAAGAGGTGCGAGTAAATTCAGACACGATGAGAGGAAGATTAGAAATTAATTCAACTTGTGTGTATGTGTGTGTGTGTGGGGGGTCCGTGAATGATAGTCAACTCCTTATCACTGCACCAGCTTCCTGTGACTTGTGAACAAGGTGGTGTCCATCTTTTTTATGCCTCCTTCAGCACCGCCTAACTGCCCTTTGTGAAACACACAATGCACGTGTTAATGGACACCCTTTCCTCATAAATTCCCACTATGCTCTTTTCCTGTTCCCATGATTTTTCCCCCCCTACACTGCAGCTTGCACTGCAAAAACCTTGAAACAACCCCATCAAAGATTAGTCACCAGCAGCCACTAAGTGTGTGGTAGTTGAGGGAAAAAAAGTCTTTGAACTAAGAGAAGAATGATTTGCACAGGAATTTATTATTACCTGTATCACAAAGTATGATGTAGGGAGATGTTAGGGTTAGTCGTAGAGAGTAGAGGTAATAGCCGTCTGTGTCAAAACACTTGTAACGGTTAAATCATCTCTGATCGCATATACAGCAGAAAACTGCTTGTTGCCGTTCACGTTGCCAGTGAGAGTCAGTGTTGTACCTCAACTGTCAAAGGTGTGACAAGGATTCATTGTCGATTGAGCATTTTAACAAGCAGACAGACATGTTGTATTATCTGCTGTTCATATCATGTGTATTGTGGAACTGAGCCTTTCAGAACACAAATAGCACTCAATGTGTTTGTGTTAAATAGACTTCAGGCAGCTGTACTTTGTACATCTACACTATGGATGAATATTTTACAGAAGTTATTATCATACAGGATCAAGCTGTAAGATTTATGGTAGAGCATAACCAGGAAATACAACTGTTTTTAAACGTGTATATAAAATAGATAGTTTTATTACCCTACAACTACCTTTGATACATTTAGGGTTACATATTGCTACTTGTATTGTTTGAAGTAGTGCACTCAGTGTTTGACAGGGGAAAAAAACTATTAAGTGGGCCCACTCCTGTTACTGTATTGTTTAAGTTGTGGCATGTTATACCAAAATGAACCTACTGTACAGTACATGGGCCACACACAGATACACAACTGCAGTGGTGGTGTGAAAAGGAATGCTGAGGTCCCAGATTTGTTATGACCTTCAAGACATTGTCATTTCCTCTCCCATAACCTCTCTCACACCAGACTCTCTTTACTCTCTCACCTCAGGCAAAGCATAAAATGCGAAGTGTGGCAAAATGTTAACTTGAAGTCTTTTGTTCGAAATAAGACCCAAAGGTGTGCAACCTTATACTGTTGATCGAGTGCGCGTCTGAAAACTATCTGTCCTGCTGCACTTTATCTTCTCTAACCTGCCGGTTGATTCATCTACAACCCAGACCATCTCCCTTGGTTCTTCAGCCTTTGCTGTTCGATAATTACTGAAAAAAGGAAGCACCAGCCATCAGGTGCCACCCTGCTTTTCCTCCAGACCTGCCAGCTCCGACAGCCACCGTCCCTCTCCACCATCGTCTCTGCTGCCAATTCATGAGCGCCAGACGCCAGCCCAGATTAGCTGCCCGTGGGCCTTTTTAACAGCTATTTGAAGGACAGGCAGAAGCTACTACAACCAGTCAGCCGGCTGCACCAGTTGGCTGTTTGCCTCGTGTCAAACCTCAGTCCAAGGTGGAATTCAGAATTAGCAAATGCACCTCTACTGGCACCTTGGCACAGCGCTGCAGCAAGGTGTAAATCCAAAACTTAATGAGGTGTAAGTGTTAAGTGAAAATGCAGGAATGGTTGTTTTATGACAGCAAAACAAACTCAAAACAAAAAAAAACTCTGAGGCAGAGCCAAACACAACATATACTGTAAGATGACAGAACAGAAAAATGTGTTTCATTCAGTGTGATGTTATTTGAAGGAACGACTTACCACCCATATTTCTCACACTGAGCAACAAATATTCAAGAACCTATTAGAGTTTAGGGGTCAGATGAATAATGGTCCTACTCTGTGGCAGGTGGGAAATTCTTGGGGTTGGAGTTTACAGATCAGTACGAACAGGATTCAATTCAATTTCTGTTATCTAAGGGAATTGTTAGCACTTAAAGTTTACTAAAAACTTAAATTATCCAACTTACACAGGTATAATATTACATTACACTGAGATATGGTCATTCATTTAGACACTGATCAGCCAATACTAAAACTGGTGACTGGTTTTAATGAGTCGAGCTACTAATGATTCAACACAGACTCTTATACAGTAACAACCAATCATGTAGACCATCAGCCACAACATTAAAACCAGTCGTCTGTTTTAGTGTTGTGGGTGAACTGGGTATGAGAACACACTTCAAAACACATTCGGTGTGACGCATTTGTTGTTTCTGGCCCATTTGCTGAAAAAAAAAAAAAAACTTGGAAAAAAAACTGTGCGCCAACAACATGAATTTCTGACAGCCTGACACCTGCCACTTTTGGGTGCACTGATAGTACACATTACACACTCACCCTTGCAGCGAGCACAATGCCTAGCAACCGTCAGTGGAATAAAAATTAATGAAAATACAGTCAGTGCTAGACTGACATGTGCTGAGACATTTATTTTTAGAGCAGCATTTGTGAGTCTTGATGTTTCATAATTCAACAGCATAGCTTCAGGTCTAAATTCAGACCACAATGTAAAATGCAACAAGGGTAAATGTAACAATTTGGAAGGTTAGCTCATTTCTAAGGTGCAGTAACCCGCCACTGAATCGATTCGAAGGGAATAAGAGCAAAGAAGAAAACAACAACAGCATTTGGAAAGAGCTCATCGAAAGGACAGAGGTTGAGAGAGGTGTGTGTCTTTAGGAATATTTAAGATGTTGCAATGCAGCACACACACCCAGACCCACACGAACCTGCTGACCAAATGACCACGACCACTAAGAGTCACGTAAAGGCGACTGTAACCACTAGGTCTGAGCGTTTCTGTGGAGCCATTCCTGATGTGTGTAAATTACAGTGGTGAGGTCTGAGGATTGTTGCTGGAGGCAATTTAAGTGCCACTTACCCACTGGCTATAAGAGGGCTTTGGTAAGGGCAGGTGTTTTGGAAAAGTGTCAGTGCATGAGAAAAATGGAAGTGCTCAGCAGAGACCACTTCACACATGCACCCGCACCCACACGTCCACCCTCACAATCCTCATTGTTCTTTTGTTCATTTCTGTCTCCCCTGCTCCCCCGTGTCTCTATGAGTTTCTCCCATTAATCAGAATACATACACAGGTAACACTGTGTCCTAACCAAGCCGTTCACCTTGTCCACCGCCTTATGCTGCACTTCACCTCTTCTCGCTTTCATTCTCCGTTCCTCCTCCCCTCCTAACTCTGCTTTGTCTGGACACATGGTTTGACCACCCTGTGCTGACCTTCCTATTCAAACCAGCCAACAGACCAAGCTTCTTCACCCAGTGACATCATTGTCAGCTAATGTGCAGAGGCAGCACCTGTCTCCCTAATGATACAGCGCTCACTGCTTCTGCTTGTTTCCCCTCCTCTTCCTTCTCTCTCTGTTTCTCTCTCACTGCAGACCTGCGACGAATCTGCTGATAACACAGGGCCTCAGTCCCCTGTTCTCTTTCTGATGAACGTTGTGGTGATATACGTGGCCTTGGCTACTGCAGGGGTTGTTGGTGTGTCTGTGTGTGAGTGTGTGTGTGTGTGTGTTTTTCCTGAGTCTGCACATTTACAGCAACCAGGAAATGAGTAAAGGCCAAATGCACTGGCTGGTTCATGCTGACAGAGAGGGGGCGTGGATCTCCTCATTGAAAAGTGTTAATTGAAAAGATGTGCACAAGTCTTTTCATATAACTAACCTGATGAAGCGCAAAGTCTGCTGTCCTGACTTTTAAATGACTCACATATACAAAACTATCATTAAATCTTCAGCACGACTTTGACATTATGAACTAGATTTGCAAAGAAGCAGTGGTGGAAGAGGTTCTGTCAGTTTGTGCTTTCAAGTCAACCAACCTAAAAAACCTGTATCATCTCCCCTTACCCTCTGATATGACCAGTAGGAACACCTTCGAAACAGACTCACATTGGTAACACACATACTGGACCTCTGTGGTTACTGTTACAATAATCAACACGTGGTTACATTTGTGGAGCAGTCACGGTTTGGTTAGGCTGACGCACAAAAACAACTTGGTTTAGGTATAGGTCATGACTTGGAAAAATGAAACCTATAATTAAGTTTTCGACGATCTCTGTTAGGTTTGATTTAGGGATAAAAGAAACAATGACTATCTGTTTCAAATGGGAAATGGGCAACCTTCTGTCCATGTCAAAGTCCTGTTTTATTGACTGTGACAACACAGAGAGACAAGAAAGGCATGAGAGAGGGAGAGGGGAGAGGGGAGAGGGGGAGACGTGCAGCAATGTACTGTACCAGGCTGCTGCTCTAAGGACTCAAAAAAATTTGCTCCTGGGGTCTCTTTACTTTTAGAAATGTAAGAATCACATAAATAAACAATACAACTTCAAAAGAAATTAAATTATCTGAAAGATTTCTAAATTCCTAAATATAAAACTTTAATAATTAAAAGTACAAAATAAGTAAGTAAGTAAAACACAAGGTAAACTGGAAAGTACTTTACTTCAACAGTGTCTACATGTGTCTGAGTGTCATCAAAACATTGACAGACACAAATAGGAGAGAGGAGAGACCTGGCAGCCAAACAGACCCTTAAGCAGACGCTCTAATGAGAAAAAGGCCCCTCGGGGCCGTCCGGGTGACACTAGAGATCCATACTGAAGCTGGCAGCTTTACAGGATCCACAGTCCAACTGACGCTTCTCTACTGGTGCCATTGTCGACTACTTTGATCCTCTCTACAAGACTCCGAGCCACTGAAAGAAGCTTTTGACATGAAAGAGCTGGAACATGGGCACAGGCTGGAGATAAACTTTCTGTAAGTGTGTTTGTCTGGAGAGCTGATGACATCACCATGACACCCACTGGACCACCCAGTCAGAGAAGAGACGGGGAATGCTTAAAGGGTTTATTACAGTAGCTGCTCTCTGCCAGCGTGCTAACTTCTGATTAGGACGTTGGTAGTTAGTGATATAATTCCACACTTGTCAATAAGCTACAACCACTTTCACACCTGGACATGATGGGGTCTGCGGTCCTCCAAAAACCTGACACTCTCTGCAAAACTATGTGCCATGGCCATAGGAGCAAAAACAAATCTTTACTAGAACAAAAAAGTAATGTTGGCAAAAAATATACATGATTATAATAAAGAAATGGTGAATTCAATGACCTCTGAAGGTCAACAGATACCTTGTGGTTTGTAGATTATATGATGAAGCAGTCATGCTTCATGCACCAGTGTTTTTTTCTCTCTTCCCCACCAATACAGATACAATTCATATATTTAAATTAATATTTAGTATATTTTGAGTCAGGTCGATTGTTGACTCACTGTATTGCTGGACCCTCTGCAGTCAGAATTTCTGTCCTGCTGCTCAGGTATGCAGAACAAGGCCAAGCTGCCAGAATACAAACTGCGCATAAACAAGAGGTGGTCAATTATTGCTGTATTCCTGGGTCAGTACTGACGTGCACGGACCGCATTGAGATGCAGCCTTTGTTACGGTTTGATTAACTGAGAAGCTGGATTCACCGAGTTCATTAGCAGCCAGGAGCAACCGGCTAGAATAACATGTAATGGATGCTCATTGTTCCAGGGACAGGTGCAAGCGGCAAATGCTGAAATGGAAGAAGAACCGAAGACAGCACATGTTCTGCTGTTGTCTGCTCTTGCTCTCAGCCCCTTAATGGAGAGCTGGTATAGCCATGGTAAGAGCGCTATATCTGAAGCTCAAGGTCTCTTGGATTTACTCAGGGACAAATGTGTATGTGTGCATACATTCTTAGATGCCTATGAAGCCCCTCTTAATACAACATCCGATTCAATGTCTATCCTGATGGCACAGAGGCACAAAGCCTCCCTTTTAAATCAAACAGTTCTGGTTCTTACCTTTGTCCAGGGAGGCATCTGGAGAGTTGAAGTCCATGAGGCTGCTGATTTCAGTCTTGTAGCTGAGGTCAGGGGCTGGCGGCTTCTGCCTCGGATGGGGAGAGGGATCTGGGAGAAGAACAAATAACAAACACTGTTAACGGCTAAAATATGAGGGGGATTTATATGCATAACAAAAAGACACAGGGACCCATCAGCATCCGTGGGAATGAGATTTGAGCTCACGCATGTGTAGCAAGATCACGTGAGAATGCACAGAAAGGAATTTACCTCTCTCGCTGGCAAATACAGCTCTCATTGATTACTAATACCTTGACTTGTATTCCTGTGCATGGATTATGTCTGCTGAAGGACAGCTGAGAAACATAGCTGTACAACAATGAAATCAATCACCCAAAAATATATTGCAGATTATAAACTATATGTGCAGAATACAGACTGCACAGGGACAGTCGGGAAACACAACGATTAATACAGCCCTTCACACCAATCAACTCCATGTGATCCCTCTTAGCACGTAATGAACTTTTACCATTTACCATTCATCAACACAGCCACCGTCTCTGGGGAGTGTGTGAATGCATGGCTGTGGCGAAAGGCATACAAACGTAAACACACGCAACGCGAGCACACAAACACAGCCACTGCTTTGAGAGACTGCTGCACACAAATATTAGCATTTTTATGACTAAAGTCTGATTTGATTTCTGGTGAGGTTCAGTGCTTTCTAATATAGTTTTTGGTTCCCATCAGTGCCATGTACTGAATGCATATTGAATGCACTGCTCCCAGTCACCTCACATACCGTAAAGTGTTTGCTAAAATGACTTTGTCACCTTAACATGTTGCAGTCCTCTCCTGTGGTTCAACCACTGCTGCACACAGATGCATGAAGAGTTTATTCCAGATGTAATGAGCGCCTACTGTATAACAGTTTTAGTTTGACAGATAACTTTAAAACATTTTGCGGCATTTAAAACTCTGCCACATTTCTTCCTCTTCGCTCTTTAACCTCTGCTCCTCTCTGATCTTCTCTTCTTCCTCCTCCTCCCATTCTTTCTGCATCCGTCCACCACCCACCTATTATGACACTGTTCCTGGTTGAATTATTTGTGGTAATTGCACACAGATGGGTCTGGGTGAAGAGCTCGAGGTTGAGGGGTTGTACTGTCATTATGGTGGGATTAGTCATCACACTTGTGGAGATGGACTTATGATATAAAGCTACAAATAACAACCTGCCTCCCTGTCCCCACTTAAGGAGGCAGGCTTTTTTTTCTTCTCCTTCTTCTCAACTGCATATCATTTTGCAACCCAACACCTTGCAAATATATAATTTTTCAAACATGCCCATGGTCCACCCTTTGGCACCAGGCAGGCACACAGTTATCAGTTTTTTGAATAATGTAAAAATCCACAGTGCATACTTATCTGGTAGCTTTAAGCTACTGCTGCTCAGCGACCTGATGAGAATGCTTTATCTTCCTTGCATCATGCCCCTGTCAGGCCCTCACCAACATTTAAAAAGGAAAAGCGAAGTGTATGACAGAAAAAAAAAGCAAAGTAAGAAGTAAGAAGTAAACCATGACGGAGGCTTGATGATGATAGAGAGGAAAAGCCGAGAAATGTGCTGCAGAATGAACCCAGGCTTGACTGGGAAATGTGTTTACTGTATAAGTAATAAAGTTTTGTTGAAACTAAAGCATTAGGTAAAAAGCCTTCAAAATGAAAGAGATTTATTGTTGAAGTGCATTGCGTTCACAAAGAAACTAAAATAAATAAATATTAAACACTTCCTCATAAAAATTCTAGAGTCACACTGTTGCTTCAAAAACGCACATATATTATACACTTCAAACAAATGAAGTCTGACACATATTTTGGTGCAACTTGTCAGCTTGTCGATGGATGTGATGTATACATAATGCAACTGACTCGGCAATTAATGAACAATCATCGCTAGATGTTGGTATGTTGGCTGAGAGTGCTGTTACCAGACTGTTGCATGTTTTTGTCTTACAGGGTCTCACCATAACATACATAACACAACACAATATACACAGTGCATAATTACTGTCATACTTATAAAGGAGATAGGTGGTTATCTACCTAGCAGCTTGTTCTTGTGCTGAACTCTTACAGAGTCATGCAGGTTTAAAATACATGAGGAAGCAAGAAACCTTTGTCACTTGCTGGGCTGCAGACATTTTGATGATTTTTGCTCCTTGGTAGAAGTAAGGAGAGAGAATCAGACTGCTGTTCTTATCATTGCTTCAGCTCCGCATGTGGGCAATGTGTAACATTTTTTATCCAGATGAAATTATCTAGGAGGTGACTATATTTTCTGTTGTGGGGTTCTATTTGTGTCTCTGAATCAGTGTCCTTTACAAAACAATTACTATTTCTATTATTTCCACACGCCTCATATTGATCTTGTAGACTTTATCTCAGCTCTCTAGAGTTCAACAAACACTACAGACAGACGGACAGACAGATGGACAGACAGAGGGGTTAAACAATCGAAACCATAACCACTGTTTCTCCGCTACCTGCAACGCTACACTGTGAGTGAGAGTGAAGCTTTCTAAAACTCTACACAGAGATAAGGAGGATATGTCATTCTTGGCTTGGGATCAAATGAAAGTCTGTACGTTTTCAGAATTGAAAACGACGCATATAATTTACATACGGTAATTCAATTCAGAGAGAGAAGAGGAGTAAATTTTAGAAATGCATCTTTGACCTTTTTTAAAAAATCTATTTACTGGAAAATAAATCACATTTCAGCTCAGCTATCTTTCACTTTTAAATAACAAAGAAAACAACCGCCTTGTGGAAAGTAATTAGACATTCACATCACTTGTACTAGCTCTGTCCTCACGGTTCTCTCACATTTGTTTTTTTCTCTTTGGAAATGTAAATATAGACACCAGAGAAGTGAGGGCGTGAGTTGTAATAATCACATCACAACATATATAACTTTTCATGATAAAGCAATAAACTGTACTGCAGCATAAAATGCTGATGAGAACATATGGCACCTTGTCACACATTTCTGTAACAATCAAACTTTTCCGATTCACTTTATCAATAATTAATGGTTTAACCAGCCAAGCACACAACGGCGGGAGAAGATAAATGTGCTGTGGTGAAATAAATAATGACTCGGTCAAGCGACTAAAACAACTGCTGTACATCCTGTGGCTTTGTAATGATGCAATTACCCAAATCGCTGTATCCTCGCCAAACAGGGAGCACTGAAAGAAATGTGGTTACAACAAACTGTCAGCAGGACCTATTGGAGCTCATTTCTGGAGCCTACAGACACTGGGATGATGCCAGCATCATCAGCCGAGTGCAACACCATGACGATATATGATAGGAGAGTGTCTGACAGAAAAGAGTGTCACTAGTTTTCATTTGTATGATTTAAAAGCACACGAGTCTTGGCAGTGGGTGCAGTCAGGGGGAGGCTGTGCTTGGAGGCTTTGTGTCCATCAAACTGCAGTTAAGTATAATGTGGAGATACAGGGATGATGTACATGGTTCCTCTGAATGTACAGTACACCCACCTTTTACCTTTGTATTGGCACAAAAGCTATTATTGCAAAAAGAGCACATCCACACAGGTGTGACAGTATACACACATCGTGTGATTGGGCAAGGTGCCTCTATAGAGAAGTGAGAAGAGAACAGAAAACAGAAATAGCTTCTAGAGACTCAGACATCTTGCTGATCCACTGTAGATACTGTACATGTACAGTTGTGTCAATGTATGATGATATCACTGAATGACCATTAGATGGATGGACTAATTGCCCATACCTCTGCAAATGTCAAGGTGGTATTTTCTTCCATTAATGTAGTAACTTAACATTTGTAGCATTAAAACTAATACTAGATTTAATTTGCTGGCCACAGTTACAACCTTGATTGCAACACACTGCGGTCAGCTGATTGCTGTGTGTAGGTTGTGTGTAGAACAGTTGGAATATGGTTAGGGTCGCTCAGCTGTAACGTGGGGAGTGGGGGAGTGTTTTTATCCAGTGGCTCGCACTAAGAAATTCTCATTTTCCTTTCTTGTGACACACATCTACAGTAACAAAGCCTTGTCCACTGCATCCACATCCGGCTCTCTTCATCACAGTGGTTGAAACAAACAAGAAATATGGCAACTGCACAGTCACAATGTAAATGGAAGAATATAAACACTGTGGACAATATAATCAAAGCAAGCGGGTACATTACATCTGCCTGGTGCTGTGGTGCAGTGATCAAAGGGTGAAATCTGACTGAACTACAAATCAAAACCTGTTCTATAGGTACAGTATCTATGGTGACACTCCAGTAACGTCTTCAGACATAAACCAACTATTCATTTCACTCAGTCTCTTCTTTCTGTATGTCAGGCACATCGGTGACCATTAAACTCAGAGAACATCTCTAGATTAGAGAGAGATTATTAATGTAATGGACAATTTATGGAACTAAAGTGACAGGAAATACAAACATTTTTTGACCATATTTACTCAAACGTGCAGATTTCCTGTTTTTTTCCCCCCTGCATTTTACATAAATGTATGTTCAATCTATGGTTCAATCTCAGGGCTGTTTGATACTGAGATGTTGACATAGTGCTGGGATCTGGGAATGTTTTTGCTGTATATTATATTGCTAATATACAATTTCACTACTATTTGTTAGAAGCAAACCATTTCTAAAATAAAATGTTTCAAAGATGATCACATGTAACCTCCTGTTATGTTGCAGGTCAAATTGACCCATTTTAAAGGTTTTAAAATCTAAAAAAAACAATATAGGTATTTTCAATATACATTTAAAAAGTTTTGGGAGGGGTAAGGAACACCATTGCACTAAATATTAAAGCAGATATCAGTGGAATGTTTTTGTTAATATAAGTCCTAAATAGTCCTATTTTCCGTCAGCAATCACTTACATGAAGTATTTCAGCCTAAACACGAGTCTCTCCGTCACTCTGCTCTGCTGTAACCCGAGGAGAAAATTTTCCTTGTGGGATACAAGTGTTATCCAATGAGGAGAGAGAACGGCATGAAGGGCTGTGTGTGCAGCCAAGGGATGCGCGTGAATGTGGTGACGTAGCACGAGGACCAATTGATGCCTGACAAGGGCGGGGGCTGCTAACTCATGGTGCGTTCAAAGAAACTCGTACTTTGTGTTTTTCCTTCCTGTGAAGTCATACCAGTTCGATCTGGTACGAGTTCACGGGTCGGAAGTTACGAGTGGCCGTTATAGGGAACTTTCACAGACAACAGGATGGTAAAAACACGAGCTACGGGTTACCTGGAACGCTACCAAGTCGTAGTTGTGACTTGAAGCTGTAACTTACGGTTTCAAAAGCCTGCCTTGAACGCAGCATTAGCCGAAACGGCCGTGAAGCTGATATCTGCTTTAATGGAATTGTTAGTAATAGAGTTAGTAATGAGATTTTGGTTTCTGACTTTTTTGGATAATTAAACATACACCAGATCATCATTGATGTTCCTGAGAAATGAACATAACAGGAGGGTGAAGTAATGACTGAATAACAAAAGAGTTGTGAGCTGCTGTGATCTGAAGCCTGCTGGTCAGTGTGTATGGGCACATGGTTAACACACCGAGTTGTCAGTGACCCTACCTGACTGCGAATCTCACGTTAACCTTTATATTGTTGCAGTCAAACTTACATGGAGCACTCTGCCCTGCCATCAAGAGCCCCCTGTTGTTCCTCTGCTCTGCAGGGATGAAACACAAAATTCTTGTCAGGGAAGGGATGCGTCTCCCAAAATAAACTATCCCCCCCAAAACAGAGGCAGCTGAAGTCTCCTTTACCTCTCTGAGTCTGGAGGAAGATTTAGTTCAAAACTCCAGACTTCATTGTGCATTTTTAAAAAGAACTCAGAGACTTGCTTGTGGGGATCCAAACATTTCACAGTCGGTCAAAAGATAATCCGTAAAGCCGAGGGAAATATTCAGCAACACTCTGCTTTACTTTGATTGTAGTTATTATTGCTGTTACTCTGTGTGCTCATTTCATGTTTCTTCTTCCCATCTCGTATCATTATTATAATCAGCTGTAGCTGCCTTGAACACAGGTTTTTAAAGTATTGCCATGTGGACTCCAGTGTCCACCTCTCAAGGATGAACTCACAGCAGTTTATATGTCACACAGTATTTCTCTGCAATTGGCCCCTGAACACTAATGATCATTAGTGTAGCCATTATATCATAGCCAATTAGCTGTTATGGTTCTCATCTGTCGACGCAAACATGTGAAAAATATTCTTCTTCTCTTTTTCTCTTTGAAAAACACTGACAAGACCAAGCACTCAGGATGACTTTACTCTCCATAAAATACATTAACCAGACATAATAATCATCTCCTGGAAGACCTTGGTACCCTCACAGAGCAGAAAGAGGACTCCTGTGCTGTATTAAGGAGTGATTGAGTAAAGCCAGCAATTTACATCCTGTTACTAGACTAGAACATGGCACTCTACACTCACAGAGAGTTCAAGTTCACAGGTTTGTGGAGATTATTGTAGAGGTAATTGAAGCAGTCACAGTTTTAATGAGCTAGACTCTATATACGGTTATGATATAAAAGTTCCCCCGTACTGTAATGCTCTTCTGGTCGAGTGTTCCTCAGTCCTGAAGGGAAGATCGAGAGGAATTACTAGTCGTCATGGTTGGACGGTTCTCTCTCTCTCTCTGTTTCTCACATGGCTGTCACCTCCCCGCTCCCTTGAGTCCTCTCTTCTTCCTTAGCTGACTGACTCCACCACTACCGACGTCACCTCTCCTTTCTCCCTCCTCATTTTCTATCCTTTCTCTGTCACTGTTTAATGGGGTTCCCCAAGCTCTTCTCTCTTCTGAGCCTGCCATATTTTATCTGCTGGCACAGTGCAGGAAAAGGAGACGACTGGAACAAAAGAAGACCCTAATGGGTAGCGGAGGTGATTAAGGAATGAATAGACGCCGGTGCTGGAACCTTCACCAAGCCGCCCATGTTCCCCAACTCGGTCTGCAATCTGTAGATAGGCGCTGCCGCTCTCTTCTTACGACTGCCACCGGTCTTTAATTGCGGTGACATTCCCTGGTCCCGAAGCTGCCGGACTCGTGATAAAGCTTATGTATTCATGCATTAATCACCAGCAGCCAGGACAACCTGCTACCCCCCCATCGCCCCACCGCCCGCATCACCTGCTCCAAGACCCCAAGATGCTCTATAAATATCCTGCAGATAAATGTAACTAATGGACCAGGGGTGTGATTGTAGGGAGCCGGTGCTTGACGTTCAGCCGCCCACGTTAACCATCCGCTGTTCTCAAGACGACTCGTTGTCAATTCATACAATAATGAAAGGCTGCTGAATGTACTAGGCGGGCCATTCAAAGGAAACGTGTAGGCTACGGATGTTATTAGTTGGTGTAAGGACTTTGAAGAAAATGAGCTGCTGCTGCCCGAGAGACTAAACCGAGGAGAAGTGGTTCTTTTGTTAGCATGTGAATTTCATTTCCACAGTGTCCATCAGAGGAATGGACACATCTCCACTGTGTGTGAAATGAAAAAAGAAAGAAAAAAAAATCTGCTCCATGACAGAGCAGAGACAGGTGCCCACCAAGCGCTACAGCTTTAAAACGGCCCAAGCACGGCCACTTCGTAACTTTGTCCTTGTTTGGAACTGTGGGAGACAGAGAGGTGGGTGACAGCCAGGAAGCTGAATGGTGATGAAATTTGTGTCCTCTGACAACATGCAGCAAAATGATAACACAACTACCTCCACTATGTTCTCATCTTGACTGATACTCTCCAACAGCCTGCTGTAACTTTGAAGATGTTTATATTACGTACAGTATACAGAGATAATGCAAGATTAAAAGTGGGTATAATTCTAACTGCATAGACAGCTGCTCTTAATTGCCCTGCCAGCTCTTATGTATTGATGGCATGTATCCACTCCAGTGTGTGGTAAGATGGTGTAAAGTTGTCATGGTAATAATTGTCACTCATAGATCAAACATAATTGCAGAACAGTTAAAGAGAGGAAAGTTAACTCTTAAATTAGAAAACTGACATTTTGAGACATGCACTGTCTTGCTGAGTTGAATGAGGATAAATGTCATCTGTCTGCAACATCAAGCATATTTCAAAAACAACAAAAAACAATTCCTGTAAATCTACAACATTTCCTGTCCTGTCTTGTGTTTTTAACTGGACCCAGAGTCTGTACTAATAAATGATCTATCTATCTATTAAAGCAGAAGTGAGTGATATATTTGTGTTAATATAAGTCTTAAATAGTTATATCTTCCGACAGCAATCACTTACATAGAGTGTTTGGACTGAAACACGGGTCTCTCAGTCCCTCTGCTCTGCTCTGAGTCGAGGAGAAAACATTTATCGTATCCTACAGTTTTTATCCAATGAGGAGAGAGAACGGCATGCAGGGCTGTGTGTGCAGCCAAGGAACGCCGTGAATGTGGCGACGTAGGGACGAGTGACTGTTATGGTGCGTTCAAGGAAACTCGTATTTTTCCGACCGTGAAGTGGTACCAGTACAATCTGGTACGAGTTCACCGGTCGGAAGTTACGAGTGGCCGTTATAGTGCACTTTCACCGGTAAAACAGGTCGGAAAAACACGAGTGGGTTGCCTGAAACGCTACAAAGTCGTAAGTTGTGACTTGAAGCTGTAATTTACGATTTCAAAAGCCTGCCTGGAACGCAGCATTAGCGAAAACGACCGGACCACTTACTTCTGCTTTAATTTCTGTAACCGTAACAGTGCATTAATGATATTCTGATAAAACAGACTCTTACAATATTAGCAAAATACACCCTGGGACTCGGCATTACACCACATTACTTTTACCAGCTATGTTATAATAGAAAACAGGGAATCTCGGGATACTTAAAAAACTAATTTGAAATTTGCCTTGAGAATGAGTATGAAGATATTTGAATAATTATCCCAGATGCAATTATGCAGAAACCTAGAAGGTGAAATTGAAAATAAATCCTCTTCAGCTCCCCTCAATTTGTTCTGAATCAATTCAATAAACACTATCTTCATTGAACGTGTTTTATGAGCAGATTTTAACAGCAATTAAAGGCAGCACAAAATTATTCAAGTATCACATTTTGCATAGCACCTTGGGAAGTTGTTGTTCTTTCATTTTGTAATTGAAAGACACATGAAACAATAAAGTTATGTGCATTGTTTGCTGCTTTTCTTTCAGCGCTGTTGAGTGTAATACTGTATTATACGGTCATCTGCAAGAATTTCACAAGATTTCATCAGAAAATCACTATGAAAGTGTTTGTTGTGAAAATTTAATATGCTACTTTTGCCACTTTAATGGGTTTCTAGTTGGGTCTCCAACACTGGGAGACAGAAGGACAAAGTAATTAGTCAACATTGTTATGATCTATTGTGCACTATCAAACCAAGATTAGATGGAAGATGTTTGCCAAGTTCAAAATATTGTGACAAATGACAATTTGTTGAATAAAAGATATATTTCTGACCAAACTGAGCCTGTTGTCTTGATCATCTTTGTTATTTTGTTCACATTTGATTTGGATTTCTCTCTTTAGACAGAGCACATTAACATCAATGAAACATCAGTGAAAATATGTCAGAGTTTCTTCAGCCGTTAATACAACACAACTGAAAACAGACAAAAAGGTGAAATCAATTGTCATAACAGAGTGAAAATAAAGGATAGTCCAACAGTAATTACTGTAATTTACAGTTGGTTCAATCAATTATTTCCTTTGGATACCATGAGAATAGCCATTAGGCAACATAAAAAACTGAAAAATTTAAAAATCTTCCACCAAGCATATGCTGTGTTGATAAGATATTTTGTTTGAGAAATACAGAACAACTCACCATGGATATGGTTGATTGTTTCCCTTCTCATCAATGATTTTGTGAAGGATAATAGAAATCCTAAGGTACAAAAACGCTCAATGATGAGTTTCAGGTAAATCTAGACTTTGACCTGTACCACTTACAGTACAAGGTAGTGACATTGTTCTGGTTCTGGGTATTCGAAAGCAGATGATCTCCTGTTATAAACTGTCAGTAACAGATGTTTCAACTCCGGTGATCGCAGGCAGTGACATTTATTTGTATGCAAATTGATCTAAGCTTGTCGTTTAATTTTGTTTTTCTAAACTGATCATCAAAAAAATGGGATAAAAGAAGGAAAAAAAATCTGAACTAGGGGACAAGAATAATAACTAAAGTTATTTCCTCAAAAGGAAGGTGTTGACGGTGTATTTCAGGGGAACAGTGCAATATTGGTCCAGACTGATAATACGTGGTAATTCAAATCCTATCAATATTTGTTATGTATTCTATGATAAAATACTTTATTGAACAATGAGAACTATGGAAACAAGACCTCCCAGTGTTACCGCTTCTCCTCAGGATGCTGCGGGGCTGATGGCGCCGTGACAACAGCCAAGCGCAGACATGCATACAGTATACAAATTTCACATCTGCCTGTCATTATTGATCCTATCGTATCACGAGAATGATGAAGATGATGAAGAGCACAGAAAATGAAGGAGGGCAGCAGGGAAAGGGGGAATCAACTCTGAGGCTATGTGCGTCAGTGAATGGCAGGAGACAGACAGAAGGAAGTGAGCGAGGGAAGGAGATTAAATGAGAGCAGATGTGTCAAGGGGAGCGTGAGAAACAGGAAAAGAAGGGAAGGAGGAGAAAATTAGAGGAATGGAGAGATACAGGGTGTAACGACCAAGCAGGAGCGAGGTTAAGAGGGAGAGATGGCCGAAATAAATGTGCAGTTTCATTCTTAATAATCAACAGCAGAGTGATAGGGATAGGTACAGTACAGCTGAAATGCATACAGGAAAATTCAAAAATCAATTTGCCTGTGCAAGTGCACTTTCACAACATTTACTGAAACTACTCAGAAACACAGGCCTTCATTTTAAAGTTGTCTTCATTTCTATACTGGTTTATGAGAATATTTTAAAAGGTTTGCTCTTGTCATCTTGTTGCGCTAATCACAAACTAATTATTTTTCATTTGGGGTGTTCACTATGGTTTTATTCTCTCTGTGTTATTCTACCATCAATAAAAGTCAAACTTCATTACTCCTGCTCAAGTAGCTCAGATTGCATTATTCCTACACTATACCCAGGCAGGCTTTTAATTTGAAAAGTCTGGGAGAAACGTTTGAGTTTCACTGACATTAGCTCAACACTGAAGGCAATAATGGCAAAAAAAAAAAGATGAAGAGATGATTATGAATAAGTTAAGTATTTCTATAAGAAGAAAGGTGAGAACTCCCTCTCAGCTTGTCTCTAAGCTTTATTAGTATTTACAGTGTATGCACACATACACCTATATTAAAGCAGAAGTGAGTGATATATTTGTGTTAATATAAGTCTTAAATATTTCTATCTTCCGACAGCAATCACTTACATAGAGTGTTTGGTCTGAATCGCGGGTCTGTCAGTCCCTCTGCTCTGCTCTGAGTCGAGGAGAAAACATTTATCGTATCCTACAGTTTTTATCCAATGAGGAGAGAGAACGGCATGCAGGGCTGTGTGTGCAGCCAAGGGACGCCGTGAATGTGGCGACGTAGGGACGAGGACTGTTATGGTGCGTTCAAGGAAACTCGTTTTTTCTGACCGTTAAGTTGTACCAGTTCTATCTGGTACATAGACTGTATAAAAAGACGTACTGGTACGATTTCACGGGTCGGAAGTTACGAGTGGCCGTTACAGTGACTTTCACCGGTAAAACAGGTCGGAAAAACACGAGTGGGTTGCCTGGAACGCTACAAAGTCGTAAGTTGTGACTTGAAGCTGTAATTTATGATTTCAAAAGCCTGCCTGGAACGCAGCATTAGCCAAAACGACCGGATCACTCACTTCTGCTTTAATGGGCTGATACAAAGAAATATTACTTCTAATAGTTAAAACACATCTTCACTCTACAATATCTCTCAAGTCAGCAGATGGGCAGGACACACACACAACTATAGACACACTCAAGTAATACACAAGTTTCCTTTTCTTGCCAAAAATCCTCCACCCTTTCAAACCCATCCCAGCTCTTCTATCATCTAAGACACCTCTTGGTTCCACTTTCTCTCTTCTCTCTGAAACTGACTAACACCTGGCAAGTCCCCATCTCTGTTTCCTCACTTTCATCTGCTGACTACAGATCATTTCTCTCACACTGTCCTCCTCTCCAAAGGATCCCTGTTTCCACCTCCAAATCTCAGCTCATTCTCTGCCTCCTTACCTGCCTCTGCTCTGCCTCTTCTCTCACCTTCTGCACGTTCAGCCTTTCCTGACTTGATCCACTTTCCTTGCCCCCTCTCTCAGTTTATCTCTCTTTTATGTCCTCCTCCTCTGGCTCACTCTGTGCATTTGTCTTTTTAAAATGTGAGATATCAAAATGTGGAAAATTGGAGCCAGTTGAACCACAGAGGCTTGTCAGAAGACATTCTGCTTCTTTTTCCTCCTCTGCTTCTTTGACACACAAACACAGACACACACACGTGCACTCACACAAACTGTGCGTCAGTCTGTTTAAACACTCTGACAGTTTTTGGGAAATGAGGCAAGCATCAAAAGCCAGTATGGAGTGATGACAGTTGACTTTTATCGAAGCACAATAACAACACCAAACCAATAAGTGAACAAGTCAAAAACACAAAAGCTGGCAAGCTGATGGCTTCTGTAATGTGTTTGCCTTTTATTCACAATGCTCATCATTATTGCCATGTGTAATGCACTTTGTGGTTAAGTGTGTACCAGTGCAGAATCCTCTCTGACACCGTTGCTCCTGACAACCACATCTGCTTTTCTGCTCAAAATTCAACATACTGTCCATTAACTCAGCCTAATCAATGAGTTTACAACAGCGCTCTCAAGAACCATGCATTACATAAAAGGCAAAAAAAAAAAAAAAACTGGATGCAATTTAGGCAAATTAGATTTTGAACTGTGTTTCTTCAGGTGACATCAAAAACAACAGAAGAAAAAAAGTACAGTTCATAAATTCAACAAATCCATTTCAAAACTTGTTCTATATAAGATGTGTTAACATAATGATCCTTGATGACTAAAATCAAACATCATTTCGACTTTTACAAATGTTTGTTAATCTAATTTGAGATGTTTTCTTTAGGCTGGACTGTAGGTGAAGGACACCAGGAGAGGGCAGTGAAAACTGGAGAGCTCCCAGGAAAGCTGGGCTGGCAGTGTCTTCTTGTTCTTCCCACTGATGTGGCTGAGTCTTTGGCAAGGGGATTTGATGCCATATTGAAGACATTAAGCCGCCTGCTGTGTAATTTCTTTCGAAGTGGGGAGTCTGGATTGGTCCAAGCTAAGCGTGCAGCTTGACATTAAACTGGTATTGTACAATGGGGAGTTTTAAACTGGAATAAACAATATGTCAGCGATTTTTCAACATTTATGCACATCTGTTTATTCTAATTATGCATTTGTTCATACTAGTTGCAGTTGAAGTCAATAGAAGGTATTCTTGCTCTAGTGTGGTGGGTTATTTTTTCAGCAGTGCAGAAAGATATTTAGCTTATCACTTACATCACACTCTACTTTGGTGTTGTGTTGATCCTTAAAGGTCACAGCTCAGACATCACAGAGCAGTGTCCCTGGAGCTGGTATAGCGCTTTACCGTCTTCCTGAATGTGCTCTAAGTTTCTTTAAAGCTCTGTGCTTTATGTCCTACAGCAGGAGTAATGCAGGCATCATATGGCACAAATAAGAAGAAGGCGGGAATTCGTCCTTGCTGAGGGTGATGTGTGAGTTTTGTCAATACAAAGAACAACAACAACACGCTCATGGACTTGATTTGTCTTTCCAATTAAGGCTGTTGAAGGCAACAGGAGTCTGCAGTGATGATGTCTGAATGTGCCTGTGCTTTTGTGCTGATGTGTCACAGTAGGCACAGTAGGTATGTGACAGTGCACAGGAGCAATGTTGGCATAAGTGTTCACAAAGTCAAAACTGACAGAGAAATGATTAAAATGACGGAGTGGATAGAAAGCAGTAAACATGTAACATAAGATGTACGTATCTGTGTGTACTGAATGATCATCCCTGGTGCATAGTGTTTATCTTAAATGCCTGTTTACCAGGGAAATTGTTGCTGTGCAACAAGGTGATGTTTCTGTGTTTATGCTGTATTTGTGTTTTTCTGAGTGATGAGTGAGGGGCTGACTAAGTGGAATATGGCTGCTACTAACATTAAATATACAGTATGTTTGTGTGCTTATCTGCTGAATAAAAAATGCCATTGTCTGCTTATCTCCTAAAAATGTAATTAACAGGTGTTTGCCTCATCTCCACCTCTGCTCTCATAATACTGAGATACTATAACGTCAAGACACAGACGCACCTCTGTGCTCTGCTGCTATGTGTTTGTGAAGTGTGTGACTAAACTTGATAAACGTGTCACAATGTGTAGAAAGTTATCAAAGGTCTGAATGTACTCTGCTCAGAAACTTCCTCGGGAACAAAATCAATAGTGATTTTAATACATAAATACAAAATCAGAGCAGGACTACATGAGATCAGCTGGCCTTGGCTACTGTTTGGTTTGACTTCTTGAAGGGTAATTTAACTCTTGGTTCTGTGACCAATGGCAAAAACATAGAAAAAAAACCTCAACCTGTCCAGGTTTTTAGAGCACAACCAAATTCCAGCATTGCCACACTGCACAGCACTGACAGAGTCTGGCTGTAATCAGTTAAAAATTGTCGGCTGCTTAAAGATTTACCTCGGGTACATCAATGGATTCTGTGTCAAGGTGCGCATCAAATTGGTCTCAGAAGGAAGGAAGCACATTCCTCCTCTAGAGAGAGCAGAAGCTGTGCAGATGTAACAAATCAAACAGGTTACCAATGGTCCATGAAGCATGACGGTGCCCAGTGCAACACTACTTATTCAATATCTCAGACTGCAAAACAAATTGCTAGTAGAGCATCGCTTAGCCCCACTTCAAGGGCAACCAGCTGTCAGACATAAACTTCAGTGGGCTCTGAGGCATGTTACATGTCGAGAGAAATCTTTTCACAAGTCAGCACTTCAGTCATTGACTGGAGGAAATCCTGGATCATGAATACCAAATGATGATTGTGGTATTTCCTCGGAGATCTGCCGGATGCGAGATGCACAACAAACCACTCTGCTCTGGAACCAAACAGTAAATCATGACAAACCAGATGCTGCATGTGACCACGTCTATAGGCGCAACATCCACTTTGCATCTATTGAATATAATGTTGCTTAATTCATGAACTCATCACTACATCAACATATGTGAATTCAATACATTTTGAATAATCAAAGAAATACAGGAAATATTTATTCACCAGCTGAACTTTGTTTGATCAGTAATTCACTCCACACATTGTATGTCTGACTGGTGGCAGGAGGAGGCAAGGTTGAAAACTCATACAAATTGTCCGAATCCAATTAAGACTTTTAAATGAGGGGAAAAACAAAGAAACAAACATGAATTACTGTAACAAGTCATTTTGACCTTGTACAGGTGTGAGAGTCGATGCAACGAGATGAAATATCAACAAATATATAAAAAAAGAATCTGCTGGGCTCACACTGTGGCAGCTGAGTGATGGGGGTTCACAACTGAAACCAAGTTGGAAAACGTGTGTGGGGGAAAATGACCAAGTCCCTTCACCCCCTCCATCAACAGCTACAGCTGAGGTTGGGTTCAACAAGCCACTTAACCCCTCGCTGCTCCAGTGGAGTGGCTCAACGGCCGACTACAGATAGCTGAGGAAGCACTGGACAACTCCCAGATGCTTGTGGAGGTGGGAGGGACTGTGTGTGTGTGTGTGGGAAACAACAAGAGGGCTCATCAACTTTATCTGGCCGAGAATAAATACCCGAACAAGAGCGGGCTTATCTCATAACCTACAATATATACTATCTATATAAAACTGTCCTGTTTAAACGATGAGAAACTTGGCTGCCTCATTCGGTTTTTTTCTCCTCTGAATTAGTTTCACATATGCACAAATAATGATCCTAAAAGCTTCTGTAAAATTTGGCCATTACCACCGAGCATCTCCAGATGTTGCGGTGACAGCTGTTAGGTTTATAAAGCCTAACTAACCCTCCTCATCACTCCACCAAAGCACTCAGCAGCAGCAGCACCACCATTCAGGTGTGACTTAGAGGTTTATCGATTGACTAATGGAGAAAGGAGGAAACTGGGTGGGGGGTGATGGGGTGATGGGGAGTGCCGGTCTGTGGAAAACTCAGCAGGGGGGCAGTGGGCCGGGCGGGCAACAGTCAGCACCAATAACCATCTGAACCTCAGCCGTGTTCTCGGGCATGATGGATCAATCCACACACAACGTTTATATGGAAACATGAATAAATAAATTCTCTCCCTATCCTGAGGTCTTATTATTCAAAAGAGTCTCAAGCACATTTCAAACACTATTATCAGTCACTAAAGGCAAAATGAGCAAAATAAATGTGTTACACAATTGCCAGGTTATTTATTTGTTGAATGTGAAAAACCAACCATGAGGTAAATGAGATCACACCTCAAGTTGACTTCTAACATCTAGAAAAAGCAGCCAGAAAAAAGAAAAGAAAAGAAAGAAAATCAGTACTTTTTCAGCTTTCAGGGAGAAGTCGAGGGCGTCTGGGTCACTGCAGGTCTGTGGCTAACAAGCTCCTAAGAGACATGCTGGTTGGGGGTTGGCACTGGAGCGGTCACATTAGTCAATGTGCCATGAGAGAACGGAGTGGAAAACTCAGTGGCTGTAAAACCTTTCCTTCTAGCAAGACGAATGTACAACAAGGCTGGACATTAACCCTAAACTCTGGAGCATCCGCCGTCCCCATACAACCCTTAAACTGCGCTGTGCTTATATCTTTGTTCCAGCACAAAGGGAACTAATGACATCCAGAGGGGATTCATATGCAGAAGATACAGTTGTCTCTTATCTTCTGACTTATCTTTGAAGGAGCTGACGGTGGCTGTAGGGCTCAGGCCCTTTTGTCAAATATAAAGCAATCACAGACGGATAAAAATATCTGACATTTTCAACCCAAATCAAACATGCTTCTTCTCCACATCTCTGCTTTTGAAAGGCAAACAGTGATTCATGCCATAATCCACAACGCAGGTCCATTTGTTCAGAAGCCGGCATTTAGAAGTGACAACACCGTCCCAAGTATAAATGGCAAATGTAGATTTGAGTTGTCACGTGTGTTTGATCAAAGTGCAAACACTTGACATTTAACGTCATTTACTTTGGTCGGGAGCTGAGAGATTATTAGAACTACACACATAAAAAAAACATATTCATCAATACATGTGAACATTCATACAATACATTCATTGGAATCTCATGGTGCTGATATAATCCCACATTTACAAAAGAGTTTCCCAAATAAAATGATTTGAAGTAAACGAGTTATGAAACTTACATTAAGCACATCAGTAGCATCCGTAACTAACCTACATGAACAGTGTTCTCCTGCACCGACACTGACTCATAATGTACATGCCATATGTAATAGACCTATATAGTAACAGAGATACCATAGCAGATTGTATTTGAAATCCCTGCACTGAATAGCCGCAAGAGCACATAGCGTGCTTGATGGTATTCATGGGTCTCAGTGGGCCTACAACTGCGTGAGTATGACAGTTAAATTGCCTTACCTAATACAGTAAAATTTTCATCATTCATGCCATCCGGGAGTCAAGGATATGGAGGGGAGAGGAAAATAGACGGTGTAAAATCAACTAATTCTGCAATTTAAACCAGAACATATCTGTTTAGAAAATGAAAAAAGGGCTAATCTAAGTGTGGAAAGTCAGATAAGGACTGAGGAGACAATACATTACACAACCAAATGAATATTTTCAACCTTTTGTACACTGTGCTGTGATAGGAGTTGAATTTATAATGAGAAGCAGGTGCTGGGTCTTTATTAATCCATGAGAGATAATTGGACTTCCCGGTGCCCCTCTAAAGTAATAAATGACACAAAGCTTCATTCCAGTAATAAATACATGTCTCTAAAGATACGTGTCACCAATGGTGAATCAGTAACAATGAGAGATGTCATTTACAAAAAAGACCATGCAATTCATGGCGGTTGCCTGGGAATCAAGAAATGAGATTATCAACTGAATACACGGGGGGGTGGGGTGGTGGGGGGGCATATATCACACACCGGCACACACAGGTGAATAAAGTAAACAAGCTCTTCAGCCCAAGTCTGTTTGACTTCAACATCACAAACTTTGACCGCACTTATGCAAATATATGCCTAGCCATCACACACACAAGCACATGCTCGCATCAAAGAATATTCAGACACAAAAGATTTTCATTTTTTTCCCCTTCCCGACAACTTCAGACAAAACCACCTTTCACTTACAAGAATTCACGTCTGGTTTCCCACTGACAAAACAATATCACAAAACGGGCCTAATTGTAGTCTAGCTGGAGGGCTCCTCAGTATTTCCTGTCACTTTTTCATATTCCACACTTTGCCTTCTCCCATTTACAGATAGCCGCTGAGAGGCTTGTAGCAGAGGACTCTGCCAGGGAGCCCTGTGATGTAAGCTGTCACTGCAATGTGTTGCTAGGCAAAGAAGTGCAGGGAGTTTCTAAGTGCTGTGGTTACTGGGTGTTGACATTTCTGTCTGCCTGCACCAACAAGAACTGCTGTTTTGAGTAAACACTGCCGACAACAGCAGGAGACGGACAGGCGGAGGTTGGCGCTCTTTGAACCTTGACACTGCCAGGTGTTTTTGACCCTGTCTGGCTCTATCGCCGAATTTGGCCCCATGCTATTCTATGACTGTCGTTGTCAAGCCGCTACCTCGCTCTGCCAATTGTTCGTCTACTTTTGAACCACACAGCTGATACAGTATATAACTGACAGACAAGCTGATGGCTCTCTCACCAACAACCACCACTGAAATCTCCTGCAAACCACGGAATACAAAATGTGCTTCCTGGCGACACATTTAGTGAACAGAGGATAAACATGAAACTTGAAGTAAATAGAGCAACCGTCACATTAAACTATAGTTTTATATATATATATACACATATACATATACATATATATATATACAGTGGGGAAAATAAGTATTGAACACGTCAACATTTTTCTCAGAAAATATATTTCTAATAGAGCTATTGATAGCTTTCAGTCACGTGACTTCCCAGGGACCTGGCGGTCAAAAGCAACATTCCAAAATGGCAGCGCAACGGACTTTCTATGGACAAACAACCGAGTAATGAAGAGCTGTCTAAGAGCTGTCTAAAGACCTACACAACCTTACCATTGCAAAACAGGAGTCAAAACAATAATCAGAAGGGTTCCCTAACAGTCCAGAACCACTGGTGGAGAGCTTCAGAAATTACTGTTAGACTGTTAGGGAACCCTTCTGATTATTGTTTTGACTCCTGTTTTGCAATGGTAAGGTTGTGTAGGTCTTTAGACAGCTCTTAGACAGCTCTTTGCTATTACCCATCATGCAATACTTATTGTCTGACACCTTGGTGGTGAGAAACCTTTTTAAAAGGCATCAATCAGGACTAAACCAGCAGATATTACTTTGCACTGATAGGAGACAGGATTACATTCTAAATACTGACAAACTCCAGCTGCTTTCTTGGCTTTCCATACCTTTTTGCCCCTCCTTTTATTCATGTGTTCAATACTTATTCCCTGTGTCATTTCACTTTATTACACATAACTTAATTTATGGACATTAATGTTCGGATTTCTTTGTATGTGTGCATTACTTGGGTTGATGCCGACATCTGGTGAAAATTTCATGTCAATAGCTCTAAATATATTTTCTGAGAAAAATGTTGACATGTTCAATACTTATTTTCCCCGCTGTATATATATATATATATATATATATATATATATATATATATATATATACACACACACACACACACACACACACACACACACACACACACACACACACACACACACACACACACACACACACACACACACACACACACGTATATATCCAAATAGACAGGAAACAAAGGGAAAGAATGGGGGACTGAAACAGTTGACTGTCTTGATTTGTCAGGAGTCAAACTAGCTATTTTCTGCTTGAGGGCTAAGCTATGGGTTTTTAAGTTAGTAGGTAGTGAGATATTAGAATTCAAACTGGAGAGTAAACACAACAGAAATATGTTGATTTCAGTTCATTTTCTAGCTTCATTAAAATTGTGCCAACTATTAATCCTGTAAATCTGGATTTACTGGGAGCTGCTCTGGTCTTGAACCCTTTGATCTCTGAAGAGTTAATGCTGCCAGATACACAACTATTACAATATATCTTAACTTCTTTACTCTGAGCTTCTCATCCAAACCTTTGTTTGTTTTGTTTTTTTTCTCCATTGCGATCCGTGTAGAGTGAGTACTTCCTCAGCTATGAACAAATGTAGAGTAAAGGGCTGGTTGAAGCTGCAGGACCAGACTGAGCAGTTTGCTGGGGGAAGCAGCAGATGTGAGAGAGTGGACTGTGCACTGTGGGCCGTGCAGCTGATCGCCACTCACCACGTTGTTACAGTAATCACTGGAAGTCCCTGAGACTAAATTACCTTCTTAAAACGAAGGCTTGCCGCTTTAAACCGTTGTATCTTCGTGTTTTGAACATTCTGTCAGATGCGTGGACAATTAACGGCATAATCCCAACAGAACTGACTGAGTGGATTTGATAGTGTCCTATATTCAAAATAGCACAGTGGAGCAGCCAGTCCAGCAGTTTGGTCACAGGTCACCGAGAGTAACAGCTAAATTAAGGGGGCCTGCTCGGTTAAAAACAGCTTCTTGTAATGGATACCGCAGCGAGCTATTGCCATTGGGGTCAGTGTCACTTACATGGGCTACTCCACGCAGTGACGGCCACACACTGTGTATTTGGCATTCACCAGCGCTTTTTTATGAATAAAGACGTCTCTGGTGTCAAGTGTAGTATACTGAAGTAGTCCACGTTTTAACTAAGAGACGAGAGTTTATCCCCACCTCAACCTGGAGATGCTGACTGGGACAGGCTCAGTCAAGGTTACATAAGAGGCAAAGCCACTATCTTGCTGTTCTCCAGTTCTGTGGCCTTCATTTAGTCACACAGGTCTGTTACTACAGGCACTACACCTGTGTGTCCTAGTTGTTAAACCTAAATATGTCCAGTGAATAAGCCTGCGGTACCTAACACAGAGCCACAGGAGACCCTCCTCCCCCTGTAGTCTCCTCTCTGCTCCTCTCCATCCTTTCACATATTCATTTTTGACCTCTGGGGACAATTTTCATTCACCTGTTTTTATGCACATTCTCAATTCATGCATAAAAAGACCTTATCTGAAATCTGAATAAACTTGTGCAACATTTTGAAGCTAAAAAAAAGAAAAGAAAAAGAAAAACAAGATCTGTCTATCTTCTCCTACCTGTCACTGCATTCATGAAATATCCCCTCTGCTTCTGAGGTCCAAATCTCTAGTTGCATGTTGGGTACTGTAGTTGCAGAGTTTTGGTCGTGCCCTCCAGCATGGTGAAGGAAGACGGCAATAGTGAGAACAGCTGTGTGTCTCTTTGTAAACAAGCTCAGGGTCTGACCCAGCATCATTAATCCCTCTGCAGTAGGTTTCCAGCCCTGAGGCATGCCTGCCCCACTAACTCTCTCTTTTTTAGGTCCGTTGTACTCTCTATTACTGTGTCACTTTGCCTCTCTCCCTCTTTGGATCTTTCCCTCTCTTTCACCGTGTCTCTGACTGTCTCTCCACTGATCCCCCCCCGGAGTATCGCTTTCTGTCACTCCAGGCTCTCAGGCTCTCCTTCAATTCAAGGATAGTAATCCAACAAGTCAGCATTTTGTGGCAGTCCAGGGTTTCCTGTATAGGTTTGTTTGTTTTCTGTCAGTTTACCTGGCCAGTGGAGAAGCTGCCATTCCCTGGCCTTCTAAACTTCCTACCACAAACAAATAGAGCCTCCTCTGATGGGGTTCAAGTTCATTGTACTTAGAAAATAGTATTATGTTCTTCCTCGTTTTACATTGTTGGTCTAACATATGGAGATCAGGCAGCTGTATTTTATTTTGATCAGTTGCTTCATTTCGTCCGTCCATTGATTGTTGCTTAGTTGAATCTAGATAAACTCATCCATATACTGTAATCCGTGAAGTCATTCGAGACACACTCGCGCTGAACAGCTATTTAAATAAATGAACTGGAACCGCACTGCAAACTATTACCCAGAAAATAAATGTCCTCCCTTTCCCATACTGTTAAATGAAGTAATGGCAATGTTTAATAGGTGCCATTCCTTAGAGGCAAGACAGCAGCTTCTACTTTAGAGCTGTGGATTAATGAAGGGCTTTGATACCAGTTCAATAGGTGATTCAGAGCAGCCCAGATTCCCCTTTCAACAGCTCATCATCTTCAGACAAAAAAAAAAAAAAAATTAATACCTTGTCAGTGGAGCTATTGTGCTGCCTTCATGCTGCACTTCAGGGAAAGTTTTTCCCTGAGGATAATCTTACACCGACATCAACCCGAGATCTTTAGGGAATGACGCTGATTAATCTTTAATAATCAACATTTTGCCTTTACCCACCAACGATATGAACATCCTCAAATTAATTAAACAGAACATCTCTGATGTCAATACAGTCTTTGTAATGCTTACATTAATTCCAATTTTCTAATGAGATGACATCAACCTCTCCGTGTGTCATGGAGAGGTTGATGTAATAATTTATGGTGTATTGAATTAGATTGAAAAGATGTTTCTGATGACAACACAGTGTAATATAGCCCAAGACATTATTACTGCAGAGTTGGATAAATAAACCTGCGCCAATGTCAACATGGACTGAGAATTATGAGCTTCACAGAGACACAATTCATCACAGACTCTGTGTGCATTATATTTTATTTTGAAAATCATAATCATAAATTTACTACAATTAAACTCGCCTCAAAACCCAACATGCTCAGACTTCAGCTCTCTCTGTGCCGTGGCTTCTCTTACAGTAATGGATATGTCTACTTGATGGATTTCAACCGTGTGGTTGTCATACGAAGATAATTACTTTTCAAAGAAATCTTTTTTTTTTCATGTTATCGACTTGTTCAAAACTCCAGGTAGCAACACTGATTATCAATCCAACACATGATGAAAAAATTATCTATGAATCAACATCAAAATAATTGTGAAAATATTGTCATCCTTCAAATTCAAATTGTCCGGGAAAAAAAGAAGAAAAAGTTTTTCATCATGTAAGAGTCAGACAAGGAACATGTAGGGAATTTTGACATTAGAGAAGCTACAGATTTTAGTACTCCTTCTTGAAAATGTAATTTATTATTGAAATATAAAATATAAACATAAAATGTATAAACTAATTTTAATCAATTATTGAATTGTCTCTAATCTCACGTGTGTTTATTGGGCCAGAAAATGCACAACCTGAATCACTAATACTGCTGCAATTGAAGGGTTACCATGCCTCGGTGTGTAACACCTTCAATAGCTTCTCCTTCATATCTCCATCAGAGTTGCATCTTTTGTTCTCTTCTCTCTCCTCGGACTCTGTTTCAATTCATTGTTCCCTGTCCTCCCTGTTCACACGTGTCTTATTACTTCTTTGTCCTCCCTCTGTAAAGAGGAATAGGCTGTTCTCATCCAGCCTGTGCATGTTCATGTCAGACAGGTTACCGTACAAATTAGAGAATGATAGCTTCTCCTCTTTCCTCCTTTTGCCTCTTTCCCCCCAAAGCCATGCAAAAACTGCAATTAGCGCAAATCAAATGAGGGAAGCCAAATGAAAAATCTCAGCAGACTGCTTTCACGGTTGCACTGCCAAAAGGATGACAGTGTGTATAACAACACTTAAATCACTGATCTACACTGACACAATCCTGTGCCAGCTAATGATTCCCCAACCGACTCTGTCAATAACACAAGCACTTCTCATTGGCTGTGATGTAAGTGCTCCGACGTAGAATTCATAAATGAAAAGTGAGGGAGATTTACAGACAAAATAGACTTTGTAAGGCTCCTTAGCCTCGCCATCTCATCGTGTAGACAAGTGTATGACAGATTACTCCATTTGCGAAGATTTAAAGACTTAAAATGAAAGCTTGAGTCAGCCTGTCGAAAGTCAATCCGATGCCTTGTGAGTAGATCCTAATTATGTTGGTGCCAGCTGACACCTTTTCAAAAAAAAAAAAGAAAAAGAAAAAAGAGAGACCCAGGGTGTCTGGGGACAGATGATATGATGAAAGAAGCTCGATACGCTGTACATGAGCTAGAAACGTGGTGTGTTATAGGAACAAAACCTCAAGTTCTAATATCACTAGCCAAAAGATTCATTTATCTCTGGCAATAAGCTCTAAAAGGCAACACAGCCTCCAGATAGTAGCAACTCGTTACGAACTACAGACGTTGTCCATCCTAAAGCGAGGAGCTGAGGAGCAACAGAGAGAAATTTCAGCAAAAACACCTCTGAGCACTCCCTTTACCAAATAAAACTTTTGACAACAGTGAAATTAAACTTTCAAAGCCAGGAAGACTTCAGTTTATCTTGCTGCTTCTTTAAGTCTTGTTGTTGAATTTGGGATTGAAGAGGTGTTTGAAGAGATACAAGTGGAACAATAAAGACATTTTGGTCTGTGACTAGAACAAGGAAATAGGGCTGAAAATGAAAGCTTATATACAAACAGGGCAAAGAGCCTACATCCACACAGCAGTTCTGTGAGGCTGTGCTCAGCATTTTGGGCTCAATGCTAGTGTTAGTGTGTGAACATGCTCACAATGACAAGGCCAAAATGTAGATGGTTAGCAGGTATAATGTTCACCATGTCGTTGTCTCAATTAACTGTGTTGCTGTATTGTACTGTGCCTACAGAATAATGTTTAAAAGTTAACCTTTAAATGCATTTTAATAACACTGTGTGTTTAATACAGTGTACCGGTATGTGTGTTGTACTACTTGATATTAGCAGGGGCACTTTGCACTGGGTGTCGGATAGTTCCCACTGTACTTTCTATGTTTTCACTACTTGGTCAAGTCCAGACAAAGGCCAGGAGAACATGAAGACAAACAAAACTTCATCCTGAAATCTGAAATCAGAAATTGTGTCCTTCTTACAGGTAGATGCTTAAATTTCTCCAGGATACTTAATTTGAATTTCATCAAATCAGTAGGATTAATGCTCCTCCCATAATGACAGTCGATTCAATTGTTCAGGTATTTGAGATTGTACCAAGAAATCCCTAGAATCACTGTGATCATCAGTGAAAAATCACTTATTATTACTGTAAGGTCCATGTAGCATGGAATAAAATGTTAAGAGAGCTTAACTGGGGGGAAAAAGTTAGTCCAAGTTGGGATGGAAATACTTAGTTTATAAATCTATGATTATATGATTATAATTAAATCATATAATTCACATTGCAAGATTGTGGTAGAAATGTGTCAAAATATAAGACAGATGACTGATGGCTATTGGGCAGAAGCAGACAGTAACCTCTGAGTCATGTATCTTACCTATTTTTAACCATAACAGACACAATCACACAACCGCCAATCCCAGATTGACTGCTAAATTGATTTTTTGCTGACCAAGCATCAGCAGGTAACCAGGATATCTGGGGTCTGTGAGTTTAGCGCTCAGCTTTTTGTTGTGACTGCCCCGCCATTTCAATCAATCACTTATCAGAGCGTGACTAAAAGCTGAGGCTCTGAGGTGAAATCAAGCTGGCTAAGCCGAGCCAGTTGCCATTTCCTGGATAAAAGGCAAAGAGGAGTAGAGGTTGAAGCTCCATGGCTGACCTGGAACAATCCTGTCTGCTTCTCAGTGGCTGCCATGAATTGCATTTGGGTGGTGGTGATGGGGTGAGGAATACTGAACTATTTGGGAACAGAGCGATACAACAGAAACGGTCCCAGTTGATAAGTAATGGCAACTCTCCACAATTACAAAGTCAATGGATGAGAACAACACATCACTTTGGAAACACCAAAGCTCTGTGAGATGACAACATACAACACACAAACTGGAGTCTGTGATGATTGGGAGGAGAAGAAAAATACATCGGTCCACCCACACCGACTCACCTTTAAACAAATCATAGAAAAACGACTGGAAAGGAAAAGCTAAAACAAGCTGAAGGTGACAACAGCACAAACAGGAATGTTAATTAAGAGAAAACAGAAAACACAGCAGCATGAGCAGCAAAGACACACCTGAAGTTGACATTTGAAGGGGGAAGGAAGAAGAGAATGAAAAGCACATTTCTATTACACAGAAATCCCTGAGGGGGAAGAGAGAGAGAGATAGAGAGAGAGAAAGAGGATGAAAGAGAGAGGAAAAATGAGATGGAGCAGAAGAGGACAGAGAAGTCACCGCAAACTCTCTTTTTTTCTTTAAACAGAGGAAAACTGAATATTCTTCCATCACGCATCAAATGCCAGTTCAAAAAGCGGCACTGACTGACTGGTCCATAGAAACCCATTCTGTATTAAATCTAACCTGTCAAGAGGTTGAAGTGCCTGCAAAAGGTAGAGTCACTTAATTCCTGGTAAAACAGCCAAGATGAATGTGGTTTTATAAAAGAAACAATGTCAAGGCTCTTTAATCAAACAGGCTATAACGGCTAGGATCGGCACAGCAGCTCAATAACAGGAAATTTCAGTCATCAAATAAAAAAACGTCCTCCCTCCATCAAGGGTAGACACAAACTCTGACTGTCAAAGCCTTGGGATTATACATTATTACCCTACTTTGAGTGAGCCCTGTTTCGCTGGTTTGTTGGTAGGCTATTAATCACATTATGAAACTATGTTCCAGAGCGACATCGTGTACATTTCCTCACTAATCCAGGAGCAAAAATTGATTTACTTGAACCCAAAGCTGGATGTAACTACATATTTGATTTGCTGTATATCAGTGATTTGTTCTTCCCCGAGAGATTGCATTCTGGTAATCAAACAGTAATTTGTAACATCGCTGTGCCTGTTTGTATTTCATTACCAAATTTATTAGGAAGCAAATATGTTGAACAAATTGCTTTTGGCAATATCAACAAAGATTGTCAGTGTGGATTACACCTTCAATGCAGACAGACAGGGAAGAAACACACTTTCAGTCTGTGCACCTACAGAACTTGGTTTGTCTGCAGGTTTGGTGTGAGCTACACCACTGCATCCAACTCACTGCCTCACACAGCAGCTCACCCTTTAATGGGCTTCTCGTATAATCTAATGCTTTTTCATTCAGTGCCATCACCATAAAACAGTGTCACACATGAGAAATCAATATCAACACGGCCAAACCAAGCATTAAAGATATGTAGGGCCAATTGGTTTGCTGAGTCTGGGCAGTGGGAATTATATGTGACAAGTTCACCAGTCTGGAAAGCTTGATGAGGAAGAAGAGTCACAATGGGCACAGATGTGTAGCGTGTGGAAAATGACAGCAAACTCCAGGTTTTGGAGCTGCATATATTGGCTCTGTGACCTGACATTACATTAGAGGGTTTATTGACTACGAGAACCATTCACCTCTAATAATGATGGGATAAGGAATAGCTGTGTAGCAAGCTTTATGGGATACATTATGCGCTAACACCATCTTTAAACAAACCAAACTTGTTTGCTTGTAGTGAAATAGGTGATAAATACTGTTAAAAGGCCAAAAAGGAGGACTAAAGTGAAACTACTAATTAACAGTGGCTAAAACCTGCAAGTTGAAAACCAGAGCTATGGACAGTGCAGTTTACGGTATTGTCATGCAGGAAGTTAGGATTCATTAAGCCTTCTTATGTGTTAGACAGAACACCAACAAGATCCACTCACTTATAAATGTGTGTGATCAAAGAATAAATGACCAGCAGAAGGTGATAAATCATGGATGAAGGTAGACCATCAAAACAGGTCAACCTCCCAAATTCTCCACTGGATTATCATCAAACAGTAAATGACAGCTAACGCTTTTACACTACGTTTACCGTGTGTCACATTTAGATGCGTGGCTTCCCTCTCTGGTGTGCAACTTACAGCTGTTAATACAAACAGTCATTTATTTCAATAAGGCAGGCAGCGTTTCCCGTGGTGGGGGAGATAATGTTCACAGAGAAGACCCAGCTGCAGTCCAAATCAGAGCCATTGATTTGGCCCTCAGCTCTACGGGACAGTTGGGCTCCCAGAGGAGACAGCACAAGGGCAATCACGGGACTCAGCTGGCCTCCTGCCCCCCTGCATTAATAATCATTCCAATTAGAAAGAACACGTCCAGATGCTCATCTGGTTACATAATGTTCCTTCCCTCGTGTTTCTGTCCACAAGTTTGGCTTAACTTGGATTTCCAGATGCTCTAATGGTCTATTTCATTCGTAAAGTTTTTTTTTTCTGCCCACTTAGACTCAATGCATTAATTCAGCACCTCAGGCAGTTAACTTGAGGATTAATAATCACATTTCCTGCCGCCTCTCCACCAGTGTCAGATCGTAGGAGGAGGCAGACGACTAGAATTCCTTCAAGTTTAACTCTCACAAACGTCTTTTTCGCTCTAACCCGGCTCCAAAATCTCCAAACAACTGTCTACCTTCATGACGAGAACAGGCAGATCTTAGAGAATGTGAAATGCTAGTGTTTATGACTGTGCCTGCAGAGGGTAAGGTCCCCCCTCTGACTTCAGACACATTTTTTTGAAGTAGGATTTCTCTTGTGTTGTGAGGCCTTTTCATTATCCAGGAGAGATGGTGACAGCATATTTTCCATTTTTCATACATCTTTCTTTGTGACTTCTTCTCAAAGGATACCACATCAGAAGTACTTCACAGTCAAAACACTGCTTTTCATGTTTCAGAAGACAAGAAAAAAAAATACTTGTCTGATATTGTGTAGCTTTAGCAAGTGGCTGAACAACATTGCTGAACAACAACAGCATGTTAAGTTAGTGAACTTTATGGAGGAGTATCAGAGTGACAGGCCTATTTTTGCATTACATAGCTAAATATCTGAGCTGCTGGTACAGAAGGAATACCAGAGATCACTGTCTGCAGTGTAATCTTCAATCCTCTGCTCATAATATGCTCCTGGAGGCTACATCCTCTCAAGAAAACCCCATGCTGTTCATCTTGAGCACTCTGTGGTCTCCTGGAGGACATCAATATGCCATGGTCCATCTGATTCAGGAGGAAGATCTGTTCATATTCAGTGCACCAGTACTGTGAGCCCGACAGACATCTCAAAGACTGAACCTCACATACTGGTTGGTTTGATTTCCTCGATTCCACAACATAATAAACAAAATAATCATTCAGATTTTTTCTGTTTCTGTTGTTTCATAACTTGAATATCTGTGATAATCAATGAATCTAAAAGAAGGGGATTGCTGCCCCCTTGCTATAAGTAAATAAGCTTAGATGTTGATATACTGTAGACGTCTAAAATTGGAGCGTGTTTATCTGCTGCTTGTGACTGCATGTCTGAACCACTTTTAGCTGCCCCCTGTTTTATATGGCACTTAATAAGATCTGAGTTTGATAGCACTGAATGTGCAGCTCAACTTCTCCCGATCGCCTGCGTTTGCCCTGCGATTGTCTGATGTCTGCAGCCTTCTCCATGTAAGCTCTGATTAAGCCATTCGTTACACTCGGGCCCTAATTTGCACAGTACTTCCCTCAAGTGCAATTTTCTCCTACTTTTAAAAAGTAAAACATGAAGGATAGATCAAAAACAAAACACTTGTTAAAGTAGAGGGAAAGACGTAGCCGGAAATATCCATGTTTATCTTTGATGTGAGGTGTTTATTAAAACATAGAATCTATACTTCAGGCCAAGTTCATGCTTTAGAAATGTTGAACCCTGTATTTACACTCCAAGACTAAAGAGCGATAAAGGCCTGCTGTCATTAGCAGCAGCTGATACTCTCCCTACATATCGTGAGATGGTGGTTATCTTGTAGACGGCCGGCAGCTGGAGGATCAGATAGGACGTCTGTCAGCTGATTTGCAGACTGACTGCTTTCTGTCAAATTACAAACGGCTCGCCTGACTGATTTACTGGTCTTCAAGTCTATTTCTGAATACCATTATTAGAAAATAATATTCTAGCATGTAAATAATCATGAATACTAAACAGCACTAATGATTGTTCTCACTTCTTATGTTAAAAAACACACACACACACACACACACACACACACACACACACACACACACACACACACACACACACACACACACACACACACACACACACACACACACACACACACACACACACACACACACACACACACACACACACCAAACATCAAGGTCAATGATGATTTACAATTTGAACACCATCAATTGCAAGGAAGTGTTTTCATTTCCACTCCGCTTTACAGAGGAACTGTTTAAAAAAAAACAGCATGTTTGGCTTCATTACTATCTCGCAACCTCTCATCCTCCATGTGTGGCAGCAATTCATGTGAAGCATCTTTTGACAGCTTCCGCATACAATTCAAGCACTTGGCTGTATGCTAAGTGTTATATAAAAAAACAGACTTTTTTTTTTCTCTATGTTTAACATATTTTAGTATAAGTTACCATAGGCAACCAAGAGGAGACTGGCAGGATCATTAATGCTTGGCTGGCGCATTGGCAGCCGTGTATTGATGGTCCATTTCAGCATGTGAATGGGGAGTTGGGGTGAGGGGGACAGATAGGTGGGGGTGGCTGGTGCTGTGCTAATGTGATTCAAACACGCCCTTTTTTAATAGGGCTTGTCCCTGTGCCAGGGGAAGCGGGTGGCATAAACTCGTGGGTGATTATGTTAAACAAATGACTGCCTCATTAGCTACACCCCAAGAGTGTTGCATGCATATATACAAACACAGACACACACTCACGCTGTCCTACGTTTCTCGGTTCCTCTCTCTCACACACACACACACACACAAGCATTAGGTTGTCTTTGTACACAGAAAAGGGCAGCACACAAAGGCAATACTCATGAGGGTACAAGCTCCATCCAATAGACTAATTAACATCTCCCAATTACACCAGCCAGCACTCTATGGTGCTCCAGTTAGCTTTGGATGATACTACACAATACAACACAATGTGTCACTATGAACGTCCATGTCCAAACAACATCTGAGCCGCTCCCCTAAAGCCAAGCTAATGACTGCAATTAGCATCATTACAGTCCAAGCTTGGGCCTCAGCTGGTTTAATGTTGGACAGATACTTCACGCTTTTTTTTTTTTTTTTTTTGCCACAAAGCACTATGTATGAAAGGTAGTGACATGCAATTTAGAGCCTTATTTATGCTACAGCATAACGAGAGAGAGGTTAGATTGATAACCTCCTTAATTATCTTTACCTAATTTGCTTTGAATCATCTACTGCCATACTGCCTCTAACCTGAACCCACAAATGTAGTGTCAGGCGTTGAGTCTCTGTACATAACGTCACCACTTCTCTGTACTGTATACCACTCATTACTAGACTGTATGTTTTTTTTTATTGCTTTGTGTTTATCATTTAGTGGTCTTTATTCTTTTCACTGATGTCTGCAGCTGTAATAATGGAAATTTCCCCATCTTGGGACTTAGCTTACATTATCTTGTCTTAATTGCAGCATGGTCAGACATACAGTGTGCGGCAAAAAAAAAAAAATCACAAATGAGTAAGAGTGCAAATAACAACTATTGTCATAGTCAACTGTAAGATAACCGAGCAACCATCTACACGTTGATGCTCTGAGGCCACGAGTAGGAGGGTTGTTTATAATTAACCCTCTGAATCTTTCTTGTCCAATTTAACCTCTATGTATTGGTATTTTAATGGGTTACAGACACTTATCTATTCTAAATAGCACATTTTTGTCAGTTAACAGTTAATGGTGAATTAACGATCATTGGATATTAAAAAAACCCCATCTCTACTCAGTTATCATTACTGCACTATTTCCAGCCCTGACCACACAGGGTTGGTAATGTTTTAATCTTTGTGTCATCATGGCAAAATGTGGTGCTGGAGGAACCAGCTATGAAAGAGTTTGGCAGGTGTACTTGTCTGGACAGTGTGATAGTGTCACAACTGTGCAAGATATAATTTAATTTTTTTTTTTTACAGATGTGTGGTTGGGATTGTAATGGAGGTAGAGTTAGAGGTGGGTGCGATCGACCCAGCAGGCAACCTCTGATGCTAGAAAGTGAAGCCATTACAGTGGCACTGGTTCAAAATAGTGAAAGCAGAGCTGCTCACTCTGGGTTTCAAAACCAGACTTCAAAAACCTGTCGGTTCTGTCATCGTAGCCACATACATTTTTATTTATCTTCATCATAAGAACGGGTTTTTTTAATATATATATTAACCACACACATTTCATGAGTACATCTGGCACAGTGACCCTGTAGATAACATCACATACTAAATCAATCCTCTGGTTCTTCCAGTTGACACACACTCACACACACAAATAGACCCACAAGGTGAAAACTATGCAGCCTCACTGTCCTGACTGGTAATCAGCTAACAACTGACATGAAATTGTAGTAAATATCACTTCTTTTCATTGGGCTTTGAGAAGGGGTCACCAGCAGTATACAGATGTAGTTTCTCTGTTATTAAATGACCAATCTAAAGTACTGTTTTAATATGGAGGCAAAATAGAACTGTGAACACATCTTGGAATAAAAACTACATTTCTGCACTCATGGTGCAGATATTAGCACTTAAAACTGTGGGTGGCTGCAAGCTTTCGAACACAAGCCTCTGGGAGGCTGCATTAACCACTGGGATGATACCCAAAAAAACCACAGTGAGCTCACTGACCAGATGAAAAAAAAAAAATGATGTGACTACAGAGGGGAGGAGGATCGCCTTTGCCCACTGGGACACTGGTCTCAGTTCAAGCACTCCAGCATCTGCCACTTGGCCATTAGTTAAATAATGCATGGGGCTTGTATGAGACCTGTCACTCCCAGATTAAGCACATACACGTACCCGTGTACTTTTGCAAATGGTGTTTGAGTTTTTCCCTCCTCCATTCAGAAAAAAAAATTGCATCCACACAAACACGTTTAAAAAAAGTGTGAACGCAAAAACACAATAAAAACGCCATGCATTGCCAGACCAACAGGCGATGATAAATAGATTTAAAAACGCATTGACCAATCAAAGTATAGTATAGAAGTACTAAAGCGTACTTTTGGTCTGATCTTTGTTTACTATATCCATAACTACCGTCATACTTTGTGTTGTAATGGGCCGTTCAGATGTAGCGCAAGCACAAGTCCATTACTTTCAATGTAGATGCACATCAAGCAACATGCTGCCTGGCGCCAGGAGCAGCAGCCCCCCCCCCCCCCCCCCCCCATTTCGAAACCAAAACTCTGTGTTCCTTTTCCATCCCCCCACAAACAGCGTTTTGAAAAGTCTACAGCCCAGACCGAGTTTTTGAGAAAATATCTGTTTTGTATGGACCAAAAACACACTTTAGGTTCGGATGATAGTCCAAACACATATAAAAGTATCCGGTTTTGGCCATTTGCATTTACGTGTTAACATGGTCTTATAATCATTAGAGTTGTTGAGTGGTGTGAAAACCCTAGCCAGATACAAATGCATAGAGTCAAAGCAATGCATGAAAACATGCACAAAATCACACATGCACAAAACACACATGCAAATTGTGGCTTCCCAGAGGCTTATAGTGAGAGCTCGCAGACGTCCGCGGATTAAAGAAAGTTCTTGAGATTATGCGGAAAAGCTGAGTGTGTGCAGATTAAGCTCACTACCAAGAATATGACCAAAGTTAAGGACATGAGCAGTTCATCTTTAAATCTCCATTGCAGAGACAAGATTAAACAGCAGGTTTATCTAAATAAAATAGTGAGCGTGTACATTTGTGTCTGGATGTACTGTATAGTCGTCTCCGTGTTCAAATCTCACAGCTGATGCAGGGCTTTGAATGCTGAACCGCAGGAGAGACTCTTAGTATCTCAACAAGCCGAAGAGTCACAGTGACCCAGGGCTCCCTCTCCCTTCAGGAGCATTTCCCATCAGAAGCCTGTTACACCGCAAAGGCCATTTTACTCCCAGAATAGCAAATCTGGGGAAATGTAATCTTTGAAGCCTCAGCTAAAATAGCCTGACAAAGCCATTTTCTGGCAGAGCAACAGAAGGAAAGCTCAGACACCGGAGCTAAATTTCAAATGACTCACTTTTAGGTCAAAAGAAGAAAAAAAAAGACTTTTACATTATTAGTTTTGGGTCTGACATTACTGTTATATTGGTTGACCTAAAGCATAGTGCTTATTGAGTGCATGAAAGACTTTCAAAGTGATGAAAGCAGTTGGTTTAGTGAAAAGGGATGAGAACAACCACAGCTGTGTTCATGGCCTGTTGCCAAGCCAACTTTATTTACAATCGAGATAAGTCAAATTTCTTTTACTCTTTTGACCTTTTTGTTTTGCATGCACAATCATGTAACCCTAGGTGACGTTAAGTTCCCCAAAAAAAACATTTCATTTTATGAAGATAAAAATGAACAAATCTTCACATTTGATAACCAGGGACAAGAGAATGAACATAACCACAACTGTATAATGAAGTACTGATGCAGGACTCCATCAATGTGCCCCTATCCCCATGCCACTTTCTTATTGCCCATCGCTTTTATCAACTCCCCCATGCACTGGATAATTCACAATTTGGTAAGGCCTAATCGTGTGGACGTGGCAATTGATTTGATTTAACCTTGGTTTAACTGGGAGAACCCCCGGGACACTGGCAGGAGGGTTGCACTTTAGATATGAATGGTAAAGAGACCAGCTGAGAAGCAATGGGAATTTGATAACGGCCATCAGCTGCTCACCCAATCTGTTGAGGTGACGCCTCAAGACAAGAGGGCTGCCGCTGCCACAGGAAGGAGGACACAGGGCTGTCTAGTGTTACTACATATTTACACGCACGCTCTTATATATACACACTCACTAGATAATACAAAATACAAAAGCACATGTGCAAACAGATATGGACAACCATCTGTGCACACACACACATCCAGCTTCCTCTGATCTGCACTGTTGAGCAAACCATCTGTTCAGGACTTTCAAATTTGTGTACTTTCTATGTTGTGCTCTTCATTTTACATTTTCATATTAAGCGAGTGTGATAAAACAAGACAGAGTTATCAGCTGTTTTTGTCGAAGCAGCATCTCTGACAGAGAAAGATGCTGCTGCTCCTGATTGTTGTCACTCTCCACACACCAAAAAAAAGCAATAGGATGCTGAACGCTCTTCACACTGTACTACAGAAACTTTGAAGCAAAATTGAAGACACCCCCACCCCTCCTAAGACAAAACAGCAGAAATAATTTTAAGTTGCAGAACTATTTTTCATGACTAAATAAATTAATACATTGTTAGCATGCAGGCATTTCCCTGTGCAAGTATGCAGAACTTAAATAATATACTGTGAAAACATAAGACTGAAACTACCAACAAGAAACCATCCTGCAGCCTGCTGCTTAGAAAGTAGTTGCAAACCTCCCTGGTGTCTGTCTAGCCCAAGAGACGGTCTATATGCACTGTCTTTGTATTTCATACTCCATTCAAACACAAACAACTGTTTGTGGGACGTCAAACCGTTTTGGTAATATGAAAGTGCACAATGCAGAGAAGCAGACAAAAACAAAGTCTTCACATGTCAAAAGTTAAGAAAACGGATCATGATGTCTCTAGACACTCAAGCCGATATTTCATTTGATACATGTTTTTTTCAAGCCGAGATTCTTTTGACAAAGTTTTTTTTTTTTTTTGCCTCATGTATTTTTTTTGCACAGCATGTTCAGCGACAACAAGTCCGTCCTAGAAATGTCAGTGTGCCTTAAATGAGACTGTGGGATCCCTAAAGCCTGCAACAACACTGAAGAGAAGACTTCAGTGTTGTCCAAGTTAAGTGAGTTGAGCAACAAAATGGGTCTAGAAGATGATAACCTCTGAAAGCCCTGAGACCAAAGTGTATTTAATGTGTCACAATTCAGTTTGAAATCTTAATTGCACCTTTTAGTGTTGACTTTTCTTTGTGGATAGATACGAGACAGGCTAATGTGGTGTTGACTTAGGTTGTATATGATACAATTAATCCTCACTTCCTGTATCAATGCACATCTGCCCTTGCAGATGTCTCATAACATAAAAAAACACTCCTGAATGTAATCCCACAATTCAAGATCAAACTTAGAATCAAACAGCACCCCAGCCAATTAGGATACAGCGACTTAAAAGTGTTACTGTGTTTCCCTTCAGCCGGACAAAGTGGTGGGGGATTAATGTGGCAGATCATCGTTATCTAGCCTAATGACACCGGTTTCATTGGTTCATAACTGACTATCAGCATCAGGCCATCTGGCCTCATAATGTGCTGTACAACAAGGGTGCATGTCCCACTCTAATACCCCTGCTTCTGTTTTAGCTGAAACATGACTCCTCTCTTAACCCCTGTGCCACATCTGGTGCTCTGCAAATCATGTCACCTGTGTTTAAGACTTAGATGTTAAAGTGAAAAGTTTTTTTCTGCTTCTTGTACTTCATGGTTTCACTTTTTCTTCATTAAAAAAAAAGTGAATAACAGGTCCAGTTGATTTGTACCAATGACCAGGTTTAGGATTTCCCAAAGGTCCCATTCATTTCTTTGTTCAGTGGCAAACTGAAACAAATTTGCCCTTAGTATTCACACTCCCACTGCAGTTTGCCCCAGGAGGAAGAACAACATGTTGGCAGTTGAGTGAAGTATATGTGTGTGTCTGGTAGTCAGTACCTCCGCTGGTCCCCATTCTCCCAGGTTCAGGGCTGATGCATATCCAACGTGGCAGCCGGTCGCCAACACTGCGCCGGGATGAATAGTCCGTCATCCCTGCTTCCCTCTCTCCCTCTCCTCTCTGCTTTCTGCCTCTTGCCAGGGCTGTTTGCTCAGCTGTTCCCCTCTCTGACCGCATTTATCCCAGATGAGCGGCACAGCTTACCCCGTTAATCTGTGTGTGAGTGTGTCTGTGAGCCTGAGTGTGTGGGCGTGTGTATATGTGCGTCTCCATTCCAGGCATTCTCTCATTGGCCCCCTGATGACCATCTGAAGACACGCCCTGATCGACGGGACACACACACACACACACGCACACACAGCCACACAAGGAGACAAACGCAGCACTCCCAGGACAGAGATTGTGCTTTAAGTAGAGGTCATTTGGAGCATATCTGAGCTCCCTTAAATGTCACAGCACATCTTATGAATCCTCTAGTCAATGATGGTGACTCCACCCCTGTCCCCCCTCCCCCCAACCCCCTGGTGAATCTAGTAGGGGGGCAATGATGTCCCTTAAAAAGTGGCGAAAGCAGGAGAATTAGTGCCATATTATATTTCCCGACCTGTCCCTCCTCATAAAGCCGAGGCCATAAAAAATTCAGATCAGTAAGACGGTCTCATCCTTATTTCAAACATCTCCCGTTGTTAGGTTATTGGTTGTTTACATGGTGATTGAAAGGAGAAATAGCACAGAGTGGATTTTCAAAATGCTTTACTCTTCTAAATGTTGAATTTCACCCTGAATATATATATTTTTTAATCATTGAGACACAGGGTCTCTTTCCAAGAGACACCTGTTTCAGACAGACATCATACAACAATTAGCTGCAGACAGACAATACATAAATATAACATTTACATAAAAAAGTGGAATCAGATTTAAAGTAAATAAACACATATTACTAGTGCAAGCACTATGTAGTAGTAGAATTATATTTTGAGATGCAAACATGCGAAGATACTTGTATCAGTAACAAGTAAATGTTAATTTGCTTCCAACTGGGTTAATCAAGATAGCAGCTAATTTGTACATGTTAAGTAGATTCTGTTTCATCCTCATTTTCACCTCAAGCCTTCATGCCTGCAAATTTACATCCACTGACTTTGCACTGACTTTCATGCTGCCTTTAAACAGCTCCTCATACTGTGTAATGTGACTTAACAGCAGCTTCCATTCACTTTTCTACCGCCCCAGGAAGTTTGGCGAGTGTTAGTCCAACTTGTTCTGGACATCTCTACACTCTTTTGAGAGGGAGGGAGCTCATTGTGGTTTCATGTCCCACAGGGGATGAAGAATATTTGACTTCACGCTCCATTCTTCTCTTCAAACTAAATCTATGAGGAAAAACAATGACAAATAATAATGTACTGTAGTTTTTGAACATAACAGTTAATTTTCCCACTGTCATGCTACAGTATGTTGTCTAACTTAGATTATTACGCATGTGCCGGAGCACTGCTTTGTGTGTTGTACCATGAACTGACTGTTAACACATACATTCACAATCATCTGCTAAATAAACCATTCAGAGCCCCTGATGTGCATGTTATGTGATGTAAAAGAACTTCTCTGTGTGTTGGGTACAAACACAGCACATGCTTTCAGACTCTGCCAATAAACTGTGTCTTCTGGTCCACAGACTGCATGGCTGGCTGCTGGCTAAGATGGCGGTGGCCAGACATGAGCAGCTGTTGTTGTGGTTGAACCAATCCCCAGTTACCTTATTTATCTGCCAATACGTATGTATGTGAGTGTGTTTGTGTGAGAAAGTTAAAAAAGAAAGAAAGTGTGTGTGAATGTGAAGAGAACTAAAAATGACACACGCCATCTGATTTGAGGCATTACAATGCACCACTCTCCCGTTGTACAGAACAGTGATCATTCATCCTTTCAAAGTGTATGAAAAGACTATTGTATATATACAGACACACATGCTGTACTGTATATACACAGCATGTGTGTTCTTTCACTATGAGTAAAATGTCTCACACACACACCACCTAAGCTTGCACGCTCCTGAGGCCTGCCAGTCAGAGTCACAACACTACCTCACTAACACTACTTTCTCTTTCTAAAATCTTCCCAAAACATACGTACTACCACCCACCTCCTGTGGACTCCCCACAAAGTGAAACAAATAACACCCTTCACCCCTCTTAGAGGAAGTGCTCTGTATGCCTTGACTGAGATTTATGCCTCGGCCGACAGAAAAGAACAGTGGGCAGCTAGGAGCATAAATGCCGGCATTGTTTTTCTAGACACTGGCTGTTTTGCGATCCATCATGTTTGCACGTTGAGAGAGAAAGCGAGGTGTGATTGGGCTCCTTCTGCAACTCTGCAGCCTTCTCTTCTGAGAGAGTTTGGGCTGGGGGAGCATAGTATTTAATTTGGAATTTCAGGAGGATCATACACACAAATATAAATATTAACAGCAAGTAATATCACCAGTTCATTTATAGATTCCAGTTAAGATGAAATGGAACATCTTGCTGAAGTGCTAATTGAGATTTCAGCACTCGTGTGTCTCTCTTGAATAGCGGCCTCAGAGCTCTGAAGAAAAATCTTCATTTCTAAAACCAGAAAAATCAAAACAGTTTTGTTTATTCCCTCAACAATAGCTTAAAGGTCAGCTAACTCTCAATGAAATAGAAAACCATGCAAATGGCCCTCTATTATCCAAAATAGATGCACCGCCTGTACCTGTGATAGAAAAGCTTTTTCAATAAAGATATAACTAAAATAGTAACCAATAATGAAACGGTTTTATTTTTTTATTTTTTTTCCCCAGAAATTATTTCCCCCCTGATATTTTTGCCTTTCCTACAGTCATAACATTGTTTGATTTTCTGGCCAGTGATGTAGCATTCTTGTTGGTTTTTTTGTTAGATTTTCCTGATTTATTTATATTATTTGTCACAAGTATTAATAAGTATTATGTTGTCTGCTCTATAATATAGAGAACCTTCTTCTAGGGGTTGGACGATGTTACTGCTTTCAAAAAGAAACAGAAACACTTGTAGTCATATACGTATATTTATGTGCACAAATAAAAAAAAAAAGTATTCATTAATTGTATTGATTTTAAAGAACAACGAAGCATTTCAGTCTTAATCACACTTGTGCCCTAATTAAATCACAAAGCTCTGTTCAATGTCAGACTAATGAGGGACGGTTTAGTTTTTTTATTCCACTCACTCTTCCTCCATCTCAAAACCTGGCAGCTTGATTACCCACAATGCAACAACCACTGACGGTTCAATCAGAGATCAGGAGTGTTAGGCTAACAGTGGGTAATGGGGCTGTGAGCTATAGCCTCAAGGAAAATTGAGGAGCAGGTTATGGATGTTTGGTGAGCTTATGTGTTTCTAAATCCGCGGTTTTTCATTTTCAAACTTGTAATCTTCAGGTGCAGCTCATGTGGCCCCAGGTGGGTGATGAACGTTTTGTTGTTTGTTACCCTTTTGGCCAGATGTTTTGTTTATTTATTCATTCATTTTACCAAGACCTACATGAAAGAAAAAGGAAATGAAAATGAAAAATCACTATTAAAATGCGCGATCACATGAAGTTTGAGCAGTAAAACTCCTGTGGCCTTGGTAAAATCCCCCCCCAGTATCAAAAGACAGAATGTGCTATCTTCATCAATATGCTGTTAACAACAGATCACAGAGCCGGATAAAGTGGAGGTTCACAAACTTTATAAAAATATGGCACTTCCTCCTTCATAGCAGTTGTTTTCCCCACACAGCACTGCACCACCACACACTGGTGTTTTGTCTCAACATGTCTCCCCAGCTCACTGTGGACCATTGCTGCATTTAATAGCTGCTCCCTGCAGATAGGGCACTCACAGTCGATCCCCCTCAGATTCCTGCACACACTGTAAACTACAGCTCGGTCTGTTTGCGGTATATTTTGACATTACAGCTCCTGACGGTAACAAGGGAATTCACATATGTGCGGAATCTTGAAAAGCTGTGAAAAGAAGACAAGGCTGTCAAATGGAAAAGCATTCATCCTCTCCGCTGTCTGCGCTGAAAGGAATAGAAAGATCACCCTGGATGACAAACTGAGATGCTCTTTAGGGCTGCATGTGTGAGTCAGGGGGGGAACATTATTGGTTGGTTCATCACAAACGTCCTATATGGAAATCTTCTGGGGTGTGAACTATGATGAAAATGTGGAGAGATGTGAGATGTGCAGGTTGAACCACGCATCCTAGGAGTCTTGTTTTCCAAGTGTAAATTATAAATGCGGTGAAGCTGAGAGCAAAATGATGTGCCACTGTGGATTCTGGTGAAGATAGACAATATCAAAGAACATCTGAAGTTGGTACTAGTCTATAAATAAATATGTGGGAAGAGACGATGTGCTCCAGCATCTGCAGCTGCTATTTATGAAGTTATGATCCACTCACCAGTCCAAGTAAACACTCACAGCTGATGGTCATTCACAAAGTTTACAGTAGAGTGGCTGTTCCTTTTCAGCATGACGGATGCTTAGGCTCCTTGTCTGGTTTAATGTGCAGAACCCTCCATCTTCCTGAGAAACCCTGCTGCTAATAAAGCTATATTGAGATGCAATGGCTAGCTCTCAGTTTTAATGGTGACTGATGGAGGGCACAGATGCATTATTGCTCGCCGTTCATCAAGTTAACTTTGCACATTAGGAAGTCCGATGAGTTTCTAGCAGATTTTCTCAGTGATAATTATAGGATGAGCTGGATTTGAGGCCGTGAACAAATGACCCCTTTGTCCTGACTGGGCTGTCCTTTCCCAGCATGTAACTGCGATCATTCACTCAAATATATATCGCCCAGGCAACAGGGTGGATGTTAGTAAGATTATAACAAAATATCAGCATCAATTAGAAAAATGTTAAGTACAATCATGCAGAAGAGGCAAAGTAGAAATTTACAGTTTTATGTCATCCATTTCTCTGTGTTGCACTCTCCTTTCCCCTCTCGGTGCATCCCTGCCTTCCATCTCCTTCATTCCTCTTTTCCAATTTCCTGTCTCCTCTCCTCCTCTCCTCTCCTCTGTGCCGTTCGCTGCAGTGCAGATTGCAGTAAACCCAGAAAATCCTTCTCATCACATAGTGCAAATACCATCTGTATTGGGTTTGCCCTGCGCCCCAATTAACGGATAGATATATGCCCTGTAGCATCCTGGGTAGCATCAGACACTCACATATGAGCCAGACAATTTATACATGAACACGGCATCACAGGGCAAAATGTCAAGAATCTGTGCAACTACGAGCCTCGAGGGTCAGACACGCTGCTAAATGCCTACACAGCCTATAAACAATATGAGGATGTTAGTCAGTCCCACAAGTACTGTATATAAGCTACCATAACAACTGAAACCTGTCTTCCTTTTCTATGATACAGGAGAGTTTGGTTTTAGATTAAATCATATGGTAAATTCAAATGAATAAGACTTCATGGGAAAGCGTTATGAATTTTTTTCCAGTTTTTTTTTCCATAGCTGATGTTTATTATTGGAGCAGAGGTTAACAGCAGCCCAGTGGCTGTGGTTTAGAAACTTGCTGGTTAAAAGATGCTTATTTTTTTTGAAAATGTAGCCAATCTGGAATTCATATGACCTTTGCTTGAATGCCATTTTGGTCACCATATGTCAACGCAGGGGATTCTGCAGATACGCAAATACGTTATAATGACACACAGGAGTCATACGGAGGTGAAAGTGGATGGATGAGGGGCCTCCTGAGTCCTAATTACTTAATTACTAAAACACTTGGGTGCAAAAAGTATAATCACATCCCATCCTTTGCTTGCTTGTCCAACAGGCCAACATTACAGTCCTCATGCTTAACCAAGGCCTTTGACTGCAAATTAAACACAAATTAAACAATATCGTACGTGTGCGCTTCACATACTGATGCTGTTAAAAGAACTTCATTATGTTGTGCTAGCACATCATTTCTAAGACACAGGGTCTTACACTTATTGCGTAGGTTTCCAAGTGATAAGTGGTGGTGGTTAGTTTATCCCTGCTGAGGTCCCTGGTTCAATCTACGCTCTGGTGGAAATTCACTGCTCACAAGTATCATGATCACAATGTTATGACGTTTGCAAGCTCAGATTTACACCGAGGGCACAGTCTAAGAGATGCAGACTTGACAATGAAATGTGACAAACCCACCCGCCCGCGCTCTGTGTGTGGGCAGGTGCCTCTGCATGTAATTAGCCGACTAGTAATGACTTGTGACTCTACGGCAGCAACTGTGGTAGCAAGAGAGTGCATGACTCAGGGCTCAAAGGCATAAACACCAAATAAATAAACACCACAGCAGCTTTGTTCCATCGTCTGGAATTAAGAACGTTAATAATTAAATTGAACAATAAATGGAGGTGGCCCAGGGGGGCACGGTAGCAGACAAGAGAGAACAACAGGCTGCAGCAGGACAAAGAGGGCATTTAATAACGCAGCAAAACACAACAACACAGTGCTATAAAATATGACTTAATGTGAACCTTGAAGCTACATCCAATAAAGGAAGACACAAGCGAGTTCACTTTAAATATACTGGGCATGTAGATTTGCATCTGAGGCTCTGAAACAAAAGGGGGTTTAGAGAGTTCACAAGCACGAAATAAAACACAAACTGAGCTGGGTGGTAAGTCCCGGTCAGGGTGGTCCAAATGAGTGGGATCAGAAGTTTTTGAGTGAAGAAGAAAAACAAACTCCCCCAACATCCTCATAGGCTGCAGTGTGTCGTTGTGGTCACAGATGTAGAAACGGACCCCTAGGAGTGTCGACCTTGGCATTGTTTACTCTATCCCAGGCCTTCAAAGAGACCAGGCGCAGCTAGCACCGGCAACTTTACCTCAGTCTCCATGGAGACGGCAGTTTTGACTGCGAACTTTCCAGGCTCATTACCAGATGAGGTAGTGGGTTCTACCTCACTGCCTCGCTCTATTTGCTTCCATTCCACTCATGGATCTGCAGAAATATGAGAGAGGGAGAGAGACAGAGGAGAGCTAAAAGAGTGGGGTGGGTGGGGGTGGGACAAAAAAATATTGCCTGAATGAAACTGCAAGTCACAGGGGGACCGGAGGAAAGGACAGCAAATGAGAGAAAGAGAGTGGTGAGAAATGAGAATGCAAAGGGAAGAAAATAGGGGGAGAGAAAGGTTAACCGACAAGGAGGATGAAGAAGAGGAATGACTAAAGGCGATGTTTCTTAAATGTCATCCATCCGCACAGCTCCAGCCCAGCCAGTGCAGTGCTAATGGTGTGTTTGAAGAGAGGAGGAGGTCAGCAGAGGGACGGAGTGGGACAGTGGTGAACTGAGGGTCATATTTTCAGGAAGCTTTGATTATCTTACTGGGATACTGGGGTGCACAAGTCACACTACGTCGTTTCCCTTGATAAATCATTATGACAGAAAGTGGAACAAGCTCAACTCATAGAAAGAAATCTGCTAATGACCTTGTTATTACCAATCAAACGCATCACAGAAAATCCAGAAAATTAAACGCTTTCAATTTTGGCAAAGCTCTACCTGCCGTTTTCAAATGTGGAGTTAAGAGACCTTGAAAAGCAAAAGGAAGATGATGAAAGCGAAAGGACGCACAGCCACTCGGCCACTGACACAAACCGACCGCGTGAAGTGAGTCAGACTAATGGGGTAGAAAATAGAAGAATCATGAGCCTCTTATCTCTCTTCTAATCGCAGTCAGAGCAGCAAAACTAAAGGGAGATAACAGGGGGAAGGAGAGAGACGAGTGAAAGAGAAGGGAGCGAGCCGAGAAAAAGCTTGAGGGTCTCTATAATCTCCATCCTTCCCAATCACAACCAAGACCCCTTCTTACTGTTATCATCATTCCTAAATACTTCCTATCATTAGCCAGCGTGCTCGTTCACTATATTGCTATCATTCTCCTGGGCGCCTCTCTATCTGTAATCCAGTCAGACGGCTCCATTTAGCATGTCCAGCCTTACAGGGCCAACATTCTTCCCCTCCACGTGCCCACCAGTACTTTTGGACTCCAGTTTGGTTTTGATCTATTTCTGGCCCTCCACTGCCTCTCCTCTCATCACTTCTTCTCATCTCAGTCTGACTCGGTGGCCGCTGCAGAATCCTAATGAGCTGAGAAAACTCACAATTCCTCTGTCAGCGCACGGGCAGCGTGCGAGCATGCTGTCGTGCACTCCTGTCCCAGATCTGCATAGACGGCGTCACCCAGCCTCCCCATAGGTGGGACCATCAGGTACACCCGGGGCAATGGGACACAATTAAGCTTTTAAATGTGTCTGGGGGGGGTTCTTTAATGATTTTGCCGAGCTGTGAACATTTTAAAAAAGGGCTGGGACAGGCTTCAGCTGTGGCATGGGCATTGGCTTTGATAGTGTGATCATGAGGCTGTGATAGCTGTGTTGCTGGATTGGAGGCAAACGCTTAGAAAGTGACTTTAATCCTCAAGCAACGCTCTGATCCAGGGCAGCGAGGCAAAGCCCTCGCCAACCTAAAAAGAGTGTGAGGTAGAGAGTGAGTGAGGGTAACTGTCTGTGGCAATTAAGGCTTGCAAGTGAAAATTATTTGCAATCATAATGCATCACACATGATGAGCTATATTTTAAAATAGAGACTGATACTGATCTTCATTCATATTTTAAGATCTCTGCAAATATTTCCATTGCATAAATTACTACAAATAGACATAAACTGGTTGTAAAGCCATTCTCCAGTGTAGTTAACAAATCATGAGATGAGCAGCATGAAAAACAAACACTGCACATGAGCAGCAGAATTTTTATGTCTTGCCAGTTGCCACAGCTTCAAGGGAAGAAAATTGGACATCTAGTCTGAGCTCTTTGGTTGGTCTCAGTTTACTTTTCTCCTTCATAGCCATGGTGCCATCTCATATAACCGCTGCATATTTACCTGCCGTCTACAGAACAGCTCCGAAGCTCTCAATTAACCGGCAGGGACGGGACCCTTTGACAGTGACATTTACATTCAAACATTAGATGAGATTTACTCAAACACACTCCTCTTGTGGTGAACAAGTTTATTCTTCGACAAGACTAAAGAGCGGCACAATGACGCTTCAGTTTGTCAGAATTGTCAATATTGAAAATAATTGTATTACGATAGCTCCAACACCTCTTGCTGAGTCAATGACACGTGAGAAGGCACAAAAACATTCAGACGGTTTGCACAAGTACATCTTTTCATTTCGCACAGGAAGTTCTCAACAACACAGAAGCCATGATAATCAGATGAACAAATCACATCAACAAGTGGCAACATTTTGCTTTAAGGGAGCATCCGATAAAATATGAAGTAACTGAATGAGAAGATTAAGGATGTTGCCACATCTGACATTTCGTGTCACCTTTTGGTACTTTCAGTGCTTGAGTTGAAAACTCTAGAATAGAATAGATAGCCTGTTTTGTCCCATACGGAAATTTGTTCACAAACAACCAGACATTGAAAACATTCACCCACCCCTTTTAAATACATAATAGGAAAGGGGGCTGGATCTTTCTTTGGTAACATATCACAGAAACAAACTTGCACCAATTGACTAGAAGGGGAAAGTGGTCTCAGACTGTTTATCAAATCAATCTGAGCAGAGCATCAATTGTTTTTTCCTTGGGACTCTTGTGGAATATTCTTTTATGACTCCAGATTGTTATTCTGCTCTGACCAGTTCAGAAATAAAAATATCTGAGGGGAAACATTAGTGACTGATACTTCAACAAAAGCACTTTGATAGGAATGATGTGTCCTTTGCCTCCAACTGGGCATACGAAAGGTTCGAGAATACTACAACTAACTACGTACCTGTGAAACCACCATGTTCCACTAACTTGGAAGGGGGACAAACAACTTTCATATCTACTGTAATACATAAGACTGATTCTTTGTACTGTAGTATAAATTAGTATAGCATAAGCCATGACACTGCCTATAAATCAGCTGATCTGTACAACTGTCCTCCATAAACCCTACCCTGTACTGACGATGGCATTGTGTACAGCAGACGTACCGAACAGCAAGAACTCTGAGAAGCCTACAATCAATGAATCAATGATACACTTTGGCATCGCGGTATGGAGCGTACGGCTTGAAATAGTTCTCAGACACCCTGAGCAGCAGAGCAATATCTGAGCGCTAAGCCTAATGTAAGCCAGTTTTGTAGGGGGGAGACAGACACTGCACAGGCACGTCGCTCCTGACAAAGATCGATTGTCTATGAGGCGGCAGACTTTATTCATCCTCACAAGCCGTTTCACCCGCCACCGAGAGCTGCCGAGGCATCTCTCCACTCAAGAAAGATATGCAAAGGGAAAACATTGATTTCATTACCAGCTGCAGGATTTGGGGATATTAGAAGGTTGACGGTTTGTCAAGCCATCAATGAATTTTGTAGCATCCAAATAAAGTTTGTATGAAGGGTCTGATTATGGATTGTGGAGTGAGAGCCAAGATGTTGTTTGGCGATCTTAAGGATTTAAGATCTAATATAAGAAGCTTATTGCTTTGGATCGAGCTACACGCAGGCATCAATCTCATGGATAGTCTTATAATAACAAGATATAATGACATGGATCCAAAGTTAGATACAGGCACATACTCTCAAAAATTATATTCTATGCACTCTACAGCTACTCTATCATAACAACAGCACTGATTTCTTCTGTGTAGGCCTGGGACGATAATCAATAAATCAATTAATCGCACGATAAATGAAAATGAACTCGATAGTTTTTCCGGCCTCGATAAATCGCCATGTGCGCACGTATTTGTTTTCCTGGTCTCTGGCCTCCAACCAGACAGGATGACAAGAGGCTTCACTCTGTGCATCGGTCTCAGCACCTGGGCCGTTTGTTTTGCAGAATGAACGGAGTGAACCCTCTTTTCAGTCATCCAGGATCTTTGTTTCCCAGAATGCATTTGGCAGCAACCGGCAGCGCTAGCTGTAAAGCTAAGCAGCTAGAAGCTATTTTACTGTAATTCTCGCTGCAGCATTGTTAACACGTCACTTTTTAAAGTTTTTATATTTTTTCATGCGAGAAAGTCACAGTTTAGATCCCAGTCTGTGGTCAGTTTATCCACATATCGCCTGTTGGGAGATTTCCTCCGACGTTTTTGGAGCTAATGTGGTAGCAGCGAGCAGGAGGAGCGGGGCTTCCCACAGTCTGCAGCCGTCTGCAGCAGCTCACGGGCCGGTCAACCTCTGTCATTGGGGGAGAAAACGACTAAGAAAACTTATCAGCAGGTTTTTAGAGGTTTACCGCTGGCTGGTTTAATACTTTATAGGAGATAAATGCTAGTCTCATTGATGAAATCTTACATCTGTGGAAGTCATATTAGTTTGTTTGAATGAAAAGTGGAGCTTCAGGTGTGTAACGTTATTGGACAGAAGAGCTGCACTGCACTGTTTATTATTTTTTGTTTATTTTATTTATTTAGGATAGTAGCTATATAAGTTCTTGTCATTCCAATTACAATGGTAAAAAAAAAATACTCATGAGAAATAAAAGTTTATCGCATTTAAAAGGGTCTACTTGCATTATTATGAAATATTATTATTATATTAGTGGTTAATTTGTTCTCAAAAAAATGTGTCAATAATATCGTTTATCGTCAATAATTTGTGGGACAATATATCGTCCAGCTAAATTTATTATCGTCCCAGGCCTACTTCTGTGAATGCCACACAAAATCGTGTATGGTAAAAAATGAGATGAAATGGCTCTATGGCTTGAGAGTTACACTTGTGAACTCACTCAACTGTACCATACAGCATAGCTTTATACTAGATCAAGAGCATGGGTGTAGTTACTCTTAAAAACCGAGAATCATCCCAGTACTATGAGGAAGAATTCGGTGCAGCAAGAATGCTTATTTTCATCGCTGCAGAGTATCCTACCAATGTGGCGAGGACAATAGCAAAACATTCAGAGTGGGATTTGAAATTTGACAAATGTTACTGCATTTTACATTTTGCAGATAAACAGTATAGAGATTGTCATCACTGTGAGGTTGCCTAGAAACCAGCATGTGGTCAAGATAGCATATAACCCCGCGTATGTGTTGTTTTCACAGTTCTAGTTTTTCACTGTTCTTGTACAACTTTAACAAACAATCTGCGGCGTGCAATTACTGAGCTGTAGCGATGCACACAGGAAGACTTTGCAGCCTTTTTTGAGTCAGATGAGCTGTTTCTTCAGTTTAGTTTTCAGCCTCTATGCTAAATTTAGCTGAACAAGTGCTCTCCATAACTTCATATTTATATATGATAGTGGTATTGCTGTTATCAGGCAACTATTAGCAAGAAAACAAAGAGCATGTTTTCCTAAATATCATATCATTTTATTTATCCTTCTTATGCTAACAAATGTTCCATATGTCTCACTTCCATGAGGCTCACTGTCAGACAGCTATGAACACATTCTGTGTCCTAATGAATGTAGAAAAGAAACAATTCTCCATCATAACCGCTGACACAGAAGAGACTCAGCTGGGGCTGTGGTGGCACAATACCCCAGCAGGTTATGGCGGAATAAAGCTGTAGTATTTTTTTTATATCCATATTACATTATCCATGAATCTACTCAACAGTGTCATCAACCTCTTTTCAAGGTAATGGCCTTGTAGATTCTGATTCTGAAATGCTGTAGCATTGTGCTTTATGGCCTGTACCAGAAATCAATTCTGTCTACACCATCAGCCACATCAGTTAATGGCCACAGAGCATGCCATTGCCAACACATGGATCACTCCCTGCACAAGGCAAAGAAAGCAAAGCTCTGGGTCCCTGAGTGTTTATGTGAGGATGCAAGTGCATATGTGCACATGAATTTGTGCAGTCCATGAAAATAACAACCTTACCGAAGAACCACAAGACACTTTGTCCACGTTAACTTTGTCGAAGTCACTGAGTCTCAATGCCCACAGAGTCCCAAAGGGACGCTCTGCAGACTGACTCATCATGCTGTCGTCCTTTTGTTCCTCGGATCTATTATTTTCAACTCTCCTTCACGATCTGCATCTGTGTCAAAGCCTCCACTTGATATTTGCTGAAAGGTGGCGGATCCGCCTTTACAGCACACTTGTTTCAAACAAGAGGCTGGTAGAAAGAAATATGTCTCCCCCGCATATCTGCAAACAACCAGCTGTCAAACCAACAGCTCCTCTTTCCAGAGCTGCAAGACCCAAAAGGTGGGGAGTAACTGACAGGGAGGGGAAACAAAAATCTTGCACTCACTCCAAACTTCCTCTTGAACTCTGGCTGAACTCTGCTTGTTTTGGATGGGAGATACAAAGACAAAGAGTCTTCGCTCGAGAGATGAAATGTCATGACTGCTTCTAGACTGACGGAGCAGTTGGCAGTGGTACCCGTCTCTTTGCCATGTCTCAACATCAGAGCTAACTCCTAAGTTACAAATAGGATATGCCACAACTCAGTAGCATCGTTTTTATGTAGGAAGAGACAGTTCATTGTTTATTGCTAAAGTAACCTATTTACAGCGTTTGTGTATCTGTGTTCAACTACGGAAATGAAAGATGTTAGGTAAAGGACTGTAATATTTAAGCCATATATACTGTATATGCAGAGTCACAGCTAGGAAATTAAAGCAAGATGTGACAAAAAGTGCTTATGAAGAGATAAAATATCACTATCAAAAATGTTATATTTCCTTAACATGAGCTAATTTGTCATGAGAATAAAAGCTGTTCCCACACCAGTCAGAGACTAGCAGCACCATCCACCGTCCTCTGATTAGAAAATGCAGCAGTGTGCAGATTTGTTTACAGGAGCGAAGGCTAGAATGCAGGAATGAAGGCCAGAAATCTCAGCAATGAGTAAACCAACCATTAAATCACTGGTGTTTGTTATGAACACTGCCATACACCTGCAGTTTCACAGTTTATATCCCAATCCTTCACATTCGAAAACTACTAGGATATACAGTAAAAAAAAGAAAAAAAAAGGGCAAGAAAATAAACTCAGCTGTAAACTTAAAATGATTAACACAACATGTTGTAGATTAATGAGAATGTTTCAGTGTGAGCAGCTTTCAGTCTTTTCAGTCATTTAGCCATGACAAACAATGGCTTGAAAAAGGTCAGTGTCCTTTTTTTGGGTGACTGCATACAAAAGAAACATTTGGCCGGTAGTGTCTCCTCTGTTCCCTTTTCTCTTGCCTGTTGATCGGGCATCTGCCTGGCTCCCTGCTGATAAAGATTCAATGGACCTTAAACAGGCATGCTGACACATTGACCACTTTCTAATGACTGTTTGAGGACATCACATCCTCAGTCTGGAGGTCATGTGGCCCTGGGATAAGGGGTTACGTCAGTTCAATGAGAGTCAAACGATGGCTTTAGATGCATCGACCCTAAACTAACACCCTTACTTGTTTAGTCTTAGAGGCTATTCACGTTGTGTGCATCGTGATACACTGCTTGGACCAACTGCTCAGATTGAATCAATGCAACGGCCAATAAACATTACGGAGACATGCGGTTCGCTCTCAACATATCATCCAATATTTCCTACTGATTATGTGATGTCTTCAATACATAATGAAAGCTTACACTACAGTAGGCAACAGGGTTGGTCAATGCAGTATTATCCCGATCAATAACAAAACATGAAAGATGATGGCAGGATGAATTCTTAAGTGGGATAAATCAAATACAGATATCTGGTGTCTCTTGGTCCAGAAAGGGACAATTAGAATAAACACCTCTTCTATGTGACCAGCTGTGAGAGATCAGTAATTGCTTTCATGTGGTGTAAATGAGCAGTTTTGCTTCAGGTTACTAATGATTGTCTGATCTAGTGATGCAGAATACACAGTGCATGTTATATTTGCATATGGAAAAAATTGTACATTTCATTTGTCAGATCAATATATGATTAAGCTTTTCGGCTAATTTCTTCAAAATATCACAAATAACAGAATACATCCTTGTTACCAGAGGTTGCGCTGGACTTTTTCGTTGCCGGTCATTTTGACTGACGGGGTCATAAAAATTCCGTCATAATCTATTTTTACCGGTCACTTTAATTTTTTTATGATAATAATGACATATTCAATAGCACTAATTTTAATTAATTTTTTAATTCATATCAAGTCCAAACAAATTGAACAGAGAATGCTCCGCTGCATAGTCGGCGTCGGATCACATCTAATCGGGGGTCATTCAGTGAATGCGGGGGTCTCTCTCTCTCTCTCTCTTTTACGCACGCACGCACGCAGCCATTGCGCATCACTGAAAGAACTGCTACTAGACCACACAGCCAGATGCAGCACAAATTCAGACAGGACAAAACCACACGCAGCTTTAAGTGTTAAAAACAATGCCACGGCGGGCAGAATACATTAAAAGAAGGTTTATAGCGTTACCTTTAGAAGAGTTGTGTGCGGCGAGTGTGTGAAACTCCCACTGCTCTACCTGTACCGAGACACACCGCTGTGTAGCCTACAGCTTCAGTCTATGGACGTAATTTAACAGCTGACTACTGTCGGCCCCTCGGACACTGCAGCTGAATCTCGCCCGTTAAATCATTATCGACCGTCATATTTGCACTGACACGACTCCCAGTCAACATTTAATCCACTTGAAGGAGTTTGAATACTGCGGGGAAGCTTTCTGTCTTCTTCTCTGTTGTTAGTGTTTATGTGTGGCAGCGCTACACAGGCCTAGAGGAGGTACTACAGCGTTTTTCTACTGAGCGCACCAGCCAGCTGTGAGGTTTTTTTTATTCTTATGTTTTATCTCATTCTCACCGTAGTGACTTTGTGACATTGTATATGTTTTATATCGTTATCCACCGCTCCATTTATTGATTATCCGCCGGCTTCAGTGTAAACAAATGCACATGGCCAGACAGCCATGGGTGTGAATTGCAATCTGTCAAAATGACGGATGGCCTCAAAATCTTTCCGTCACCGTTTTAAAAAAACGGTCAATGACGGAAAATATCCGGTTAACGCGACCCCTGAACTTGTTACAGTTCACAATATGATCTGGAAAGGTTACAAGCAGTACCTTTTCATCCAGTGTCACCTCCACTAAGTGTTGGGTGCTTAAAAGCTAGAGTTATGGGTTTGACAATACACCCATGTGTTTAAAGGTTAAATTCCTTGAGGCTACACTGTATACCGCTGGGTAGCTCAAACCAATGCATCACAGTCTATAAGATCGTCCTCCTGTGTATTTTTCTCCTGTCCAAAACTGGCCAAGAAAAAAAAGAACATCTGTTTTCAGCTTTGTGACAATGAACTTTCCAGCTAATCCATGGGGCTTTTAAATTTGTTTATTTAGCCTCCGTAGTAGGAGAATTTCACTTGGCTGTCAGGAGTGTGGATGTGAGCCAGGCATGATGATGGGTGAGTTGGATGTCCCCCTGGCCAATCAAATGAGTTGGGTTGCGCTCTTAAGATGGCACTCTCTCAAGCAACCCAAGGCACAAACAGAGATAAAACTGCTCAATTTGTCCTTTTTAGATTGCAATTAAATTGGACCCAACTAGTAGAAAATGGTAGCAGCAAATGGAGATCTTGATTAGAGTATCTACATTAATTTAGAGCCAATACAGTAAATATACAATATTTTCAGACCGACACATTCCACTGTGTAGCGTTAGCGTAGCGATTAATTCACTGAACCTCGTCAAATTTAGGCAACTCTGTGTTAAACAAAATTGCTTTGACAAACCCATTTCTAAGAAGTGTAGTTAATATCCAGCAGCTTCAGGCTCCATTCAATGGCTGAACAGCTTCTGCACAGATTGCTGTATACTGTACCGTAGTTATTCTGATGGAAAGAACAGTGCAGCAAATCTGACACTGCAGGTTTGTGGGCATTTCGGAAGCACAAAATGCATCAGCAGATAAAATATGACTTTCAATTCATTTTTCATATGAGGTAATAGAGGCAGAAAGCCAAAATATATATGTGGAAAAACTAATGAAGTAGGGGATGAAGAGTATGGGCAGTGTTTTTTTTTTTTCCGCCCTGTTATAGAAGGGCAGGTCCTCTCATACACAAAGACATCACTTTTCACTCTGCGTATGCATCTGTCTGTTTACAGCCATTAATGTAAGTAATGCTCTCCTCCTTCAGCATGACGCCTGGGCTGTGATGACACACACATCTGCTCTCCGCCACCCTCACCCCTCCCACCCTCTGCCCACTCCACCCACTGTGTCAGTCCTCCTCATATGTCAACCTCACACTGGCACTGCCCCTTCCTATCCACTGCAGGCTTTATCCAATTTGTCAGGTTTGGCACACACATGACTCAAGACGCCTCCCTTCCTCCTCCACCAGCCATGCCCACTCTCTCTCTCTCTCTCTCTCTCTCTCTCTCCCTCATCGCGCTGCTGTCTGTGCCAGTGGGCATCACGGTACCTGATGGTGGGGCCCACCTGTCACCATTTGTGACATCCAGGCTTGCCCAGTCTGCCTCTCCAGCCCAGCAGGCACCAGCTGGCCGGACAGCCTGCGTACTGATAGATGGACAGTTATGGGCTGCATGATCACTCATATTCACAACAGATAGGTCTGACTAACTGACTAGCGCAAAACAGAATCAGCAATAAGTCTATGTTAGCTGATAGCTGTTACAGACAGGAGGGAAGCGGAGGTAAGAAAGCAAGAAATAGATAAAAAAAAAAAAAGAACAGCACCTTTGTGAATCTGTGCATATATGTATTCATATTTTTTTTTGTGCTTTGCTTTCTTCCATCCAGAGATACATTGCATTAGTGGTGCACTCCTAGGATCTCCAGATAGACAATGTTTCAAACTTTGGTTTGATTTATCATGTGGAAACTTTGAAACAGGCATTACCTAGACAGCTGTTAGATAATAACACAGCAGATGCACTCCCTCCTTAGTACACACCAAACCATGTTTCCACATCCATACTTTGGCTCCCTATCCTCTTCCTCAAGAGTAAGACAAGCAATTACTGATTTTCTCCCTGTTTTCTCACTTTCAACAAGTATCCCTTTGTTACATCAACTCAGCTAAATTATGCACCTTTGTGTAGCTTGTGTAGCTCTGGTCTCGGGTGTAAAGCTGAAACTACTAAATATTCATTCCAAAAGTTCTCTTGTAACCATTGACTCCTACAAAGTGAAGGGAAGTTATCAAAGCTCAAAAGCATGAACGATATTTAAGAACATCATTCAAAGCAGCAGGTCAAACATAAAATGTGGGAGGTGGACTGGAGTGTTTAATACTTGGATAGCTATGTTACTGTCAGCCATGCATGAGTACCTCTACACTCCCGCTGAACCTTCACAATGAATGCCACTGTCTGAGGCCAAGACCATAACATCCTTTTCAAACAGCAATGTAACAATTTCAAGGCAATGTCCCGCAAAAACTTTGAAACACCTTCACAAATCCCTTGACTGGTCCCTCTGAGCTGGAGGAAACTGTCCGACAGATCCAACATCCAGCTCTGTTTGCCAGCTCCAGAATGGTTGCAGAGAGAAATCTGACCCAGGACCAGTCCAGTACATATGTCTGAAATTGCTCTGAGGCAAGGCAATGCCTCTGCAGAGCTATGCAGTAATTCTATTCGGCTATACCTACACCCAAAATATCCTTATCATCTTGGGTTGCACACACCATGTACCACCCAGCTCAGATCCAAAATTAACACCGTGCAGACCTGAGGATGAGCACTGCTCTGCAATGTCATCAATAGAACCATTACTTCTTTCCAGTTTAATTATCTAAACATGGTAAGATTCTACAGCATGTCATGGTTTAATGCGAAGGGTCATTGCTATCAACTGCTGACGAGCAAATCAAGCACTTATTTGAAAACGTACAACTTTCAGCACACCTAATTAAGACCTGTGGAGAAATAAAACAGAGATAAATCTTCATTTATGCTCCATCTCCACACAGTGCTGCAGCACTAGCCAGCCAAACAAACAAACGCAGTACACAACATCATCCTAACAGAAACAGAAGAAAACTTGCATCCTTTCCGATCCTACCACTTTCAGAAATGAACAGAGTAAATGTCATTTCATCATTGCCGCTGCCACGGCCGATCGTCTGACTGCACCTCGTTGCGAATAATTGCTGACAAAATCTTACGAAGCCCCGCAGTGGACCCCCCTCCTCATCTCCAGTCCCCGTCACATCACATCATTCAAAAACCACTGGGGGGCTCCGTGCCTGACGAGTACACACTTTCCTCATCTCCAATCTCAGCCTATTAGGAGTCATTCTCTGGGGCTGAGCAGAGCAGACCTATCAGCTTCAGATTTCCCATCCATTGTAATTGCAGCATAGACCCATATATATTCTGCTGCTCTAATTTCCCCATTTTATTTCCCTTTATGATCACTGGATCACTGGCAACGATATAGTTACAAATGATTTTCGCCCACGTTATTATGTGGAACAAGTCGGTCCTGATATGTTTGAGCTGGGGCCTGTGGCAAACAGAAAATGAAGGCTATCTCCAGACTAATGGGGAATCTTAGTGGATGCAGTATAAAAACAATGATGCCCACCACCCACCATCATCCACTAATGAAGCTTTCCATCAAATTAATGAGAGTTTTAATCATTGTTCACAGTAGTCTGTCCACATGGTGCACTCCCCATTACACTGGCCTGTCACCTTCATGGAGCTATAGAATATTCAAAGTCCTCTCTTCAATGTCTGTCTGTTGGAAACCGAAGGTTTGACAAAAACCCTTTCTACTCCCCATTTTCTCACTCTCCACATCCACACCATGCAGCTCAGCATTTCAACTTCATGGCAACCGAATATATGCAATGTCACTGATTACGGAGCGCGCTCTCGTGCCATCTGCTGTTGTGCGTGAGGGCGCTGTTAGCATCAGTTTTGAGAAAAGACAGGCCGAAGGACAGAGGGCACCATAAATTTACATACTTCAGTGCTTTAACTCATTAATGCATACTGTGACCAACACAAAACGTCAAATACACTACAGACCTGACCTACACAACTGCTATGAAGGGCATCACACTGTCTATTCACTTAGAGAGAAATAAATAATATATGTCTGAAGTTGTCTGGATGGGGTTAATTACTATTAGGAGTGTCAAACAAAGGAAGTGCTAGTGTGTACAGGCCTGTTGGTGGCTGATGACTACCTTGGAAACACTCAACTCTCCAGCTCAATGAGTTATGACAAGGCCAAAGAGACATGTGTGGGTGTGTACATGTGTGTGGCAGCACTATAAATACACACCTAGATTATGGTTAATATACACATATGAGAAACCGCATCATATATTTCAGACATACAGTATGTTATATGGTAATCATCATCTGATTCACAAGGTTCTCTCGCCCGGCTGATGAGTGCATGTACATGTACATGAATGACCTTTAAGCATATGGTTACAGACTAACATCACTCATCATTAACTTCCTTTATAGACAAGTAATTGCTACCTCCAACCACATGTTCAGGTTTCAGCCTTATTAATTATGCCAACATGGGTTTTTTCCAGTTGAAATAGAACCTGCAGTGGGTGGTTGAGTCTCTCTAAACTTGGGGATTCATTAGGAAACTTACAGCCGTCGACGGCAGCAGACGAGCTAAATGAAGGTTTGCCAAAGGCGATTGTGCCATTTCAAAAATTGTGTTGCACTTTTGAAGACTGCGCTGATAAGTATCCATCTGTTGGGTAACTCTGTCAAATAAATGACCATAAAAAGGTGCCATAAACATGAAACCTGAGGACGACTATCATTTTTCCTTCACACAACTCATTAAGTTTCTCATTGCTATAGACAGAGAGGGATTCAAAAGCCATCTCCATCCACAAAAAAAACAAAAAAAAACGCTAATGAGATTTGGTGCCATTTTCACAGCTTGAGGTAATTCATGGCAGTCCTTTATTTGACTCCATTAGCCTGTTATATCATTCCTGTATTTTTCTTTTCTTCTTTGTTTTCCAGCCACCAAACTGATGTGCTGCACCAAATGCCTCTCTGAATGACAGCAGCTTTACCTATCCCTCTTCATCAAATCAGTGAAAAGGAGTGTGAAAGGGTCCAAAGTGGCGTGATGGGATGTTGCAAAATGTCAGGTTTTCTCGACATTGTTGCAAGCAGAAAAAAGACAGCAGGGGAAATGCAATTCATGAAAGAACCTGTAATCTGTTTGAGGACATTCTACGCTTGATTGACTCGACTGGGATTTTGACAGGACAACAGCTTAACAATAAAAGAAGACAACAGTTGAAATGATATTGCTTAAGGCCTTGACGCAGCAAAGGCAGTGATCAGATGTTGGGTGCATTGACGGGTGAAAATCTGGTCAGAAACTTAAGGAAAATTCCTCAGCATGAAAAACACAGCTTGGTTTCCAAAAATGCCACCCCATGCTATTCTATATACAAAATACAGCTGTAGTCACATATCATGGTAAATGGTAAATGGTCTGTATTTTATATAGCGCTTTTCCATCTGAACGATACCCAAAGCGCTTTACAGTACATACGTACATCACATTCACCCATTCACACACTGATGGTGGAAGCTGCCATGCAAGGCGCTGACCACGACCCATCAGGAGCAAGGTGGGTAAGGTGTCTTCCCCAAGGACACTACGGCAGCAACCGGGACAGAGCGGGATTCGAACCATCATTGGACGACCCGCTCTACCACCTGAGCCACTGCCGCCCCATCATACATAAGTGGCTATTTGTGTAATAGGTGGTTCCATCAAAACTTGCCCCAATGCAGTGATATGTATTCATAAACATTAGTGCAGTATAATGCAACTAACCAAGCACTCAAATGGCACTCTTAGCAAGAAAGCAGTGACATTTGAAGCAACTCCACAGAAGTTCATGTCAAAGATTGCTTTTTGCATACATTACCCTAATTGAAGAGGACATTATGTGAAAGCCTGCTGACATTTTGAAATAGCTGAGATATAAAGTGTCTTTCATAATTATGCAAATGCTGTCTTTATTCCATGCTGTGTCTTAAAGTTATGAATCAGCTGTGAGTTCTTGCTTATGAAACAGTTCTAATAATAATCTTTTTATTTATTTATTACTGACTGATAGTTTTGCAGATAAGATGCTGAAATCAGATCCTCTTCATGTTAAAGAAGCTACGGGGGGCGGTGTGGGGGGGCGGTGTTTAGCTCAGTTGGTAGAGCACCCACCCCATGTGTTGATGCTACACTGCAGGCGGCCCCGGTTCGAATCCCGCATCGAGCGGCCCTTTCCTGCATGTCATTCCCCCCTCTCTGCCTGCCCATTTCCTGTCTCTCTCTCGACTGTGCTTTCAAAAGCCTTTAAAAAAAAAAAGAAGAGGCTACTTATGGGACCAAAACTGATTGCAGCATGTCCCATATATAAGTGCAGGTTCAGGCGATGGTTACTGTGGGAATTAGAGGTGCATATCAAAATGGACACAGGAAGAATACAAATGTCATTGTTAATGAAGCATTCACTATGTGCAAAGAGACTCTGTGATATGCTGACAATTGAATGTTAACGCTGTACAAAGAATGACAAAGCCCCACCAAGCAGAGAGTATCTGCACTCACGCATAAAAATTGCAATCGCAGAGCAAAGTCATTTCACTGAAATGCCATGTTACCTTAGTGAGCCTGAGGTGTGATGCCAAGGTAAGTCACTATTGGGAACAGGCTGCATGTGCCTTATTGCTACACATCGAGTAAAACAGAAGGTTCTTGAACATTTCCACAACAGTTTTTTAACTCCCCGGTGCACACATGCCCTCAAGAGGAGGCCGAAATGCGCTGCCCTCTCTTCCATTGTGAGACGCCAATGGATTTTACCACACAGCTGGTGAAGAAATGCTGAGGCCTTTTGCTTTTGGTTTCAAAATCATGTATTGATGAATGGCTGGCCATCACAAGACTGCAGTGTTGTGGCCGGTCTGAGAGAGGTGTGGGTTATCCTATTTGCTGTGAAATATGAGTTAAACCAAATAAAAACACCCACTACCTCATGCTGTGCAGATGCTGGTTGAAAGTACAGGCAGATTTTTTTAATTTTTTTTATTCCGATTCAAATCCTGGGTAGTAATAAAATCATAAGCAGTCTGTCGAGGTTGCTCTTCTCTTCACCTTTAAAGAAGCAACTACTTTCTAAGCAAATAGCCTCCCAATATCCGTAATCCTGTTTAATATCTAATGTCAATGGCCAAGCAGGATCTTCGTGAACGGAATTACAGATAACCACTGAACTGTAGTCTCAGTGGCATTTGACATGCAGAACTTGTCTGCTCATTAATGATATATAGAGACAGCAAATTCTCTGTGCTAAATGATATAATGGGCCTCACTCACTTTTGATCTTCCAGACAACACAGCCCAGAAAATTAATACATTTTAGTATTTTTTAATTATCATGAGGGCAAAATCTATGTTTAACTGAAAAGATTTCTCCGGCATTACGTAAACCCTTTTGATGAGCTTCAGATAGAAAAGCATGCCCTTTGTGTTGAGATGGCAATGCTGCCGATAATGTTGTAAATGCTTGACCAACCACACTTGGTTCAAACACTGTTGCTCTCCACTATACGAGAATGGATGAGTCATTAAAACCAAAAGGGACTGACCTTCTCTCATAACCTTTGAATGCTGAATAAATAAACATTATCATCCTTCATGAGAAGTAACGAACAATCGGCCACAGAAAAACATCCTATGTTTCACTCCAAAGTTTAATAAGAATATTAGCATATTTTCAAACTCGGATGCACAGCAAACGGATGTTGACGTTAATGATGTTTGACTAAGAATGGACAAGTGCTATATAAACAAGGCTGCTTATGACTAAGACAGTACATTCAGTAAGTTGAATTACACTGCTTGCTTCTACTTTCACCATCACCATTTCTCCGAGGTAATGAAGACAAAGGAGTAGCTGTCAAGAAGTTTTACACCCTGTTTAGATGTATGGTAATTTAAGCACCCAGATCAAATCAAAATGAATGAATTTATTATGAATAAATGAATGCGCAATTATGACTGGAAAACAAAAACACATAACCACAATGTCCCCAGATGGCCTTTACATAGATAAATAAGATTTCCCTCTACCACTGTTCACCCGCTTTCTCTCATAGCAGAGGATTTTATTTTGGCTGGACAAAGTATGAGTAAGTTTAACATGTTTCCAACCAATGTCCCCGATTTTCGGGGACGTTTGGTTAGGCCGTCCTGTCCCCGGTTAAAGTTGTCCCTGCACTGGCATCTGTTTTGTTGTTGTTTTTGTTTTATCTTTGGCTTTGGTTCTTACAGCTCTAATGTTAAATGCTGGAGACTGAAATAATAAACAGCTCAAGCAGCCTTAACAGAGGTGGCTATTCTTTAACAGTAGCATTTGTTGATGCTATTTAGTCTGGCTGATGCATGTGTAGCTAGAAGTGACTAGGTTGGAGCTTTAACTTGAGTTGGGACTACCATAACTTTTTATTGGCTACTAATTTGCTTTAATACACATTGTCAAAATACAAACATGTTATTGCCCCTGTAATATGATTTTATAATGATAACATTTGAATTTTGTCCACGCACTGAAAATGTCTCCGATTTTCATTTCAGAAATCTGGTCACTTTAGTGTACAGTCACCATGAATTAGGAAGGTTACTGAGAGTAGGTGTTTGTTTTTTTCATACAAATAACATAGTCTTGTTAAATGAGCATTAATGTAAAATTATTTGTCCTGGTACAGAACAACATCTGAGTGAGAGTTTTCCTAAATTCCAGTTAAGATTTAGCCTAGCTTTTTTTTTAAAATCAGAGACGTTTTAAAGGAAAGGGAGGAAATATAGTGTTAAATTAGGCTAACTGATTAATATTTAATAGGTAGCTTGATTATTCTAGTAACTTTTTTAGCTATTGCTAGTTCCAGTGGTGTGCTGTCAGAATCAACAAGGCAACAGTGATTGACCTGTTAGAGCTAAAGGTATCAATAAGTACGATGCTGAAGTGGAAGTGATATCTCTCTCTACATCTCAGGACAGCATTCTGTCCAACAAAGGATCTGATGTTGTCTGTTTGCATTCATCTTGTAATTTACTGTCTTCTTGTGGCTACAGTAGACTATTGTCTGTGGAAGCTAGCTTGACTCTCTGCCATTGTATCTACTGATTCTGTGCATTTCTGTGGGTTAGGAGACAGTGTCCTGTTGACAAATGATCAAGAGGAGGGCGAGAGCAGCATTTTGTTTGTATATGTGCATAGAGGACAATCCTGGGGGTCTTTGACAGCTGACTAGCTATAGCAAGCAAAAGACAAGTGCGCCTGTGAAGATGTCCTTGATTCAGCTCCAACTGTTTTGAGATCAGTTATGTTGTAAGTATTATTGCACAAACACACTACACTACACTATTACTTTAAAGGTCTTCCTTCATGTAAAGAGTAAACAAGCAAATTGCACCATGATTGATCATCTCAAATCAATATAAATTGTATTATTGTAATCACCTTGGTAAACCTGTGCAATAACACACGTGTGTTATGTATTCATAAAGCTTTTAGTAAACTCTTTTGCAAGGAAAGCTTTCACAGACATATTCAGTTACTTCACATCTACAGCTAACTTATTAATATAATCCTCAAACTTTTAACGCTCTTCTGCTTTTTAGTGATTACGTTACAGTACTGTACATTCCTTTCTCTTAATCAGGGTTTAGGATTCTCTGTAGTAGATCAGTAGTAACATGAAAATATAGGACTCAACATAACTGGTGTGTTCATTTAATGGTAACAATGCAGATGATGGCAATAGAGGGTATTTTTTAAGCTATTTTTTCTCTATACTGTAGATTTGATATGTTCACTGACACTTTGAAGGATTGATCCTAATACTTCTTCAGCAGGGGAAGATGTCCAGGCAGAGTCTAGCAGGAGAAAGACTGTCAGAACAGGAAAGACAGGCAGCTCTACATCACAAGACAAGACAGTAAAAAGTTCAAGACTTTTTACTGCTGTCGTGAAAAGGTAAGTTTTAGTCTTGTACGTTTCCATCGCTGCTGAATCACACAGTGAGATCGTATTCGTGGGCAGTGGGTAGTTGGTAGTTGGTTTGTCTGTTCTTTTTATTTTCACTTAGATCTTTTTTATTTAATCTTTATCTAATCTTTATCATTGAGATTAAAATCTCTCTTCTAAGAGATATCTGAGAACAAGCAGCAGGAGCAACAAAGAAAACACAAATACAGAACAGAAGAAACTATAAAACAAAGAATTGACAAAAACATTTGCAATAGTTGTGACAGACCACAAACAATAAAGATTTAAAGAATTGTGTGTCTGAGTCTGACACAGCTAACACTCAAACTCCTGTCTCCACTAACACTGCTCTGACATTTACCCAACACCGTTTTATATGATCAGTCATGATTCATGGATCCTGCACTTTCTCTAAAATTGCTGTTGACTTTTGACTGATACATCAACTTGAATAGAGTAGAGACTGCAACGGTAAAGCAGCAAATAGCAACAGTCAGTGGTGGTTGTGCCAGAATGAAACAAGGTAACCAGAGTCGCTGCAGCATGCATAACTCAGGTTTGATTATTTGTCACACACGAACTGGAGACTGCACGTTCCACCGGTATGTAGCTGTATGAAACAGTCTGTAGGAACCATTTATGCAATGAGAACAGGAGCTTGAGATTATTATTATTGGAAACCTTAAAACAGTTAAATATAAGACCTTTCAAAAATCCCTCTAGCTAAAGGTCACCACAGAGAAACATATGGCAGAATGAGCACCAGTATGGGCTTCTCATTCACCCCACTAATTCCCAGAGTGGAGCTGGACGTGACATACTCTCCTATTCACAAAGAGAAAATGAGAGTGGCACAAACTGGGGCCACAGTCAGAAGTTTTGGGCTCGTTTTATGGCTGCTCAGCATTTCTCTATTTAAACAGCCCCACAGTGCCACAATAAAGCTAAATGTGGTTCTGTTCAAATCCGCGGGGAAGCTCATGAACAACCATACCGCATCAGAGAATAGACAAGGTATAAAATGGTCTATAGAGATGTGGAGGCAGGCCGGGCTCGTATGTGTGTTTAAGGGACTGGTGTGAGCATAATGCTGCAAACACCTCGCCACGAACTACAACAAAAAGACAACACAATAGGTGCTCTCATTTATTCATAACTGCTACAAGTGCTGGGATGAGTGCAATATGCAAATGCAAACCCCTAGGCAGTAGAAATGCAATTAAGGTAAGCTAGCCTGCTAGCAAGGTTATTGCTGCTGGAAGTGAATGCCATGTGGCACCCCCCAACAAAGCCCCCCCTCAAGACTCCCACTCTGCCGGCTACGCAATGAACCAGCGACCCTTAGCACACCTCCCTTCCCAACACAGCCACTGGTGATAAATTACCTAATCCCCTAGTATCCCCAGTCATTTCTATTATACACCCCTGACTTGTTAGGAACAGCAGGGAAGAGAGAAAGGGGGTTGAAAGAAGACAGTGGAGGTGGGTGTAAATGGGGGGGGGGGGGGGGGGGGGACTCAGTGACAGAGACACAATGACAAGGGGAATATATACAGGCCAAACAAAAGCTGGAATCAGCAACTGTAATCTTCAGTATCAAAAGGACATATGTGTGTGTATTTTTTTGATGTTGGAAAAAGGGGCACTCAGAACCACTTAGAGCTGTATTTCAAGACAATTATGTCAGACAAAATCCATCCAGATAGATCTACAGATAGGTGTCAGCTTCTGAGGCTGTATCGTTTCAAAAACATTGCTTACACTGTGAGAATTGACAAGTCAGAAAATCTTCTTCTGCACTCTTTGTGATGCTGATGCGAGTTTTATGAATCTTCTCCACGGATGAATGTGATTCCTCCACTGCACATGCACATCCCCGGCATCATTTCAGCTCAGCAGAGACGCAGCTACCGGGGACAATGACATCAGTGCTCAAACCTTCCCAGAGGAATGCTTGTCGTCACTCACACTGGCAAACACACTGCTATGGAAACAGCAGGAGTGTGAGCCTGCATTAGGGTTAAAAGGATACCGCACACACTCACACGCGCGCTCACACAAACAGAGAGAAATAACTGCAAAACAAAGAGACAGGGCCAGTCCATTGAAAACAATGCTGACACATGACCAAACTGTTCCTGAGCAGCTGTGTAAGGTGGTCCGCGTTCACATTTTCCTTTTTCAAAAAGAACTACAGAGGTCAACTGAGGACTAAAGGACTCTGTCATTGTAAAGGGAAAGTTAGCCAACAGCTTTTTTTTTTCCTGTGAATGTACCAGAGAGGAAACACAGCAGACCTATTACTGAGCTTGATCTCGGAAGTATCTGAAAGAGATGTGGTTTCAGAGAACAGCGCAAGCCAAAGCCAAGATGGAACATATCCTATCAGACAGTTCGCTGTGCCAGCTGACTGCTATGGAAACAGCAAGTGTGAGAGTATGTGTGTGCCAGGAGTTGAAAGGACATGGCAACGCAGGAGCACAAATACCACTTGTGATTATGCTGCCCACCATGCTTATGCATGCATGCATGTTCGCAAATGCAAATACGCACATCTGTTCCCTATCTATATGTCAAACCGAGTGTAAAAAAAGTTGAAAAGGGACAAACAGAGCAGCTGCAGCACGCACACACACACACACACACACACACACACACACACACACAGCATTCTAGAGACTGGGCAGCCATTCAAACAGCTCTCGGTAACAGTAACCCACAGCAACCCTAAAACCAGCCCCCTTTCCCTTCCTCCTCAAGAGACACAGATCCATTGCCCAGTTAAGGGAGTACCGAATGAACTAGCAGACAGAGTGCCCGGGAGTGAAAAGAGGCTGTAACTTTACCCACTCTGCCCTTCCTAAATACCCCCCCTCGTAAAGGTTCAGGAGGTTAATTATTCAACATGAGAGGGGATTTGTGGGAGAACCGAGAGTGGACGCAAACCCCTCACTTCTTTTGTTCAATTCATCCACTCACTCACTTTTCAAATATGCACTTATTCCCATGGATGGAGGCGTGTGCGAGCCGGAGCTCTTCCATCACACACAACAACACATGTATACTTTAAGCGCACATCACAACATTATACACAGCTGCACTGGAGTGTACTCATCCTTCTCCACACGTGCACAGCTGCTCAGCACACACTTAATTTCACTCCACTCTCTCCGAGCGGCTCTCTTACCGTTGTGGTTGTGCTGCAGGGTCTCGACCATGCTGGCCGAGGAGTCGGTTGCCCCCAGCTCGGCCAGTCTGCGGCTGGTGGCGCTCAGCTCTGACCGCAGGTTGGTCACTTCCTGGCTGGCCGACTGGATGGCCCCATCGATGCGCTGGGCCAACTGCTTGTTGTCATCCATCATTTTCAGGATTTTTGCCTGAGGAGGAGAGGGGAATCCAGACAAGGTGTCATGCTGACAAGTTGACCATTTCCCACAGAGGAAGGTGTCACCAAAACAAATCCCTCCTTCTTTGCCTGCTGTCCTCGCTCCTTTTTTATGACAAAGCCAAGTTAAATCCTCAAAGCAGTTTCTCCTGTTTGTTAAAGAGAGGCATCCGGCTCAGGGGTTATGTGTATCTGCTGGAAGGAGTGCACACGCTGGAGATAGTGTATGTATGGTGGGAGTGTGTCAGTGTGTGAGCATGCCTGTGTGTCTGTGTGTGTGTGTGTGTGTGTGTCCGAGAGTTCCGTAACAGCATGAGTGTGTGTGTGTGTGTGTGTGTGTGTATGTGTGAGAGAGCCAGCACTGCCCCCATGAAATGTGCTACCCGCAGCTGACTGTTGAAAGGACACAGAGCATTGAGAGATGACAAGCACCTTTTTAAATGGACTGTACCATTTGTAGTGGAAGTCGGGGGGGGGGCTGGTTGCTGAGCTAGACCATATAAGCACATGGAAGTCAGAGGTCCTGAGCACAGCTGCTTTCAGGAGATAGGGTTGTAAGATTCTGGGATTGTGCAGTTGAACTGACACATGAGAAATTTCTTTAAGCCTTTAAAAATAACTTCAGTAAAAAAACAGCGGCTCTTTCTCTCTCCTTGTAGCGACTGTTTCTCTCTTTGTGGACTTGTGAACAAAGGGAATGAAATCATTAGTTTGACAAAGAGGCAGTTGCGGAGAGAAAACAATAATAGTTATGCAAACAAAGCTTTCACCGGTATCAGAGCGAGGTATTTTCAAAGTCCTGCTGTAGTGTCTGAGACAAATTTGTCATAACAGACTGGCTTAACATTTGTGGCTGAGTTGGCAATATTCTCCATTTTCAAGGTCTGTTAACTCACTTTCCTGGGTCCAGTTAATTGACCAAATAGCTGATTCACAGAAAATAATATAAATTAAGCAAAAATCCCAAACGTTTGCTTGTTCCAGCTTCTAAAATGTGAGAATCTGCCATTTTTATAGGTGTTATGGGGTTATGCTACATTATTATATTATATAATTACACAAAATGTTTTTTTTTTGTTTACATACCTGATAACTGTGAGCTACTCCTCCTCAGGCGGAACCTTAATCCGCCTGTTTTCCCTGCGTTCCTTTTTCGGGGAACCCCCATGTTTCTATAAAAGCCCTTGTCCCGCCAAAACTTTCCCTCTTGCCTTTGTGCACTGTGGGACAGTTGAGCAGTGTTCCTTGTTCCAATCTCTTTTGTGTTTTATTGGGCCTCATTTAATGGGTTAATACAAATATATGTATCCGTGTTATGTCCACGTTTTATGGGGCTCGCTTGAGGGAGGTCAAAGCTGATCATTTATTGTTTTTGCTTCATCTTTGTCGTCAGATAATAAAGACGCAAAAAAAATAAAAATAAAAACACAATGCAGAAGAATTACACCAGTTACATTACATAATTGGAAATGAACTATGTCTGGACTTTGGATGGACAAAATGAGTAACTGAAATGCATTACTGTTGGTTCTGAGAAACTGTGATGATCATCTTGTGCAATTTTTTTTCTGGTGTTTTAAATATTTAATATTAAATGATGAATCTTAAAAACTAGTTTAAAAAAACGAATTAAAGGTACATTGTGTAGGAATTACTCCCATCTAGCGTTGCGGTTGTATATCGCAAGCAACTCAATTGTATTTTTCATGCTGCATTCACGTGAAATTGGGCAGACAGCAGACAGACGACAGCCGCTGCATGTAACGGCATAAACAAGCCTCTATGTAAACAAGTGGTCCGTCAGCACGAGGCGAAACAATACACGTGACAATATGTTGTCATGGCGATGTCGTATTGTTTGCCTGACCCACCTTTACTGGCTTTCTCTCGACTTCTGTGACTAAAATGACATCTGGTTTGTTACCGACGGCCGTCTGCCCGACTGCACATGAATGCAGCATCAGTGTAACGCTCCATTCCTCCTCACTGCGTTACCGCGGTGACTTTTCAGAGACGCCACCTCGACCCGAGCCGACAGCTCCGGTGTCTCCGCTGAGTTTCCATGGTTTCCTGCCGTCACGCTGCCACTGAACGTAAAAACCTGGCGACACGACATGGCAGCAGCACCGAGCTTACCCGCTCGATGTATATATGAATGATATGAACGGCAAATTCAGAGCTTACCGGAACACTTCAGTTTGTTGATGGGGGTTATTACTGACGGCAGCGGCGACCGTAATGTCAAGTATCAAGTAATGGCAAACAAACACTGCATACAGTATCTCCAAAATCAGGCAGGTTTCCAGGATGCCAAGAAGCCTATTCATTGTAATGTAACAATTGCCGATGAGAACCAGTGTCAAAAAGGAAAAAAGGAAGAAAAAAAAAACAATCGATCACGGACTTCATGATCGATTACCATGGCAACGAACAAAGCTTCGAAGCTTCGATTTTTTTGGGTCAGCCCTAGAAATAATCGATTTTCGTGAATAGATAACAGGAGAAGTTAAACAATGTCCCTTTAAATAAAATGCAACAATCGCCTAATAGCAGGCTATTTACAGCTGCTACAATTAGTCACCATGCAGCGAGTCACACATACATACACAGTGCAAACAGACGAGCACAGAGGCTGTGCTGTTCACACATCCAGGTGAAGTGAAGACAACTGAACTAATACTGAACATTAGTGTAAATGGTTTTGGAAGAAAAAAATGCCAATAAGAGCTTCTGACATGGAGCAGAGAAGGTTGAGGAAAACCGGTTCAAAACATTTCTGTAAACTAGAGTTTGATTGCTACACCTCTAAGCACCTGCACTGAGAGCAAATTATGATGTAACAGAAAAGTATTTTTCTGTGCATCTTACAACCCTCTCTAAGCTCCGTTCATCTTTTCTCCCTCTTTTCCTCTGTTCACAATAGAGTAAAAGTCTCCAAATGCAGGCAGCAGGCACAATGACAGCCACCTGTTTACAGATCAGGCTAATCGTTCACAGCGAACGAAGCATTAATGCATCTTCCTTCTCTCTTCAGCAGCAAAGCATGTTTTAATAGTTGCTTTTATTGTAGCTGAAGCTTTGGAAGAAAGTGACATTAGATGGGTGCTAGAAGCTTACGGACTAGAAAAGCTCATGATGAATCTAGAATCGCTCAATGCTGGGACTGCAGAGCTGACAGGGAATGAACATGTTTGTCAATAGGCATCACAGACTACAAGGCTTAGAGGACTGCACTGCTTTTTTCTTTTTCTTTTCTTCTTGTACATGCTGAGTGTAACTACATATTGACTCATCTGATACAGAGTCTAATGCATTACAGTGTTTATGTAAACAAGAGTGCACAAAGTTGAGGAAACCAGCAATAATGTTCCCCAAAATACAGTTCAGACTCTCTTCTGCCAAGCCAACAATAGACAACGTTGGTTTTGTAATGTGAGACTGTAAATGTGTTGTGACGATCAATCAATATGAGGAATATGCTTCAATAAATTAAAATTTTAATCAATTTTACTCACTTAAAAATGTTGTTTATTTAGTCATGAATATTTAATACAATACAGAAACGTTGCAGCTGTAATAATCAATATTCACTGACAGCGGAATGATGGTAATATGTGTAATGTAGAACGGTCTACAGTGTTTTTAGCTTTTTAATTGTTTTGTGTTCACAACTGTACTACTAGCTTCCAAAGGCTATTTTTGCTCAGGTAAATCTACTTAATTAAACCAAGCTCTCAACAATACAAAAACAAGTTAGATACCAGTTAGTTAACAAAGTCGAGCCATGTATTTTTCTCTAGATTTGGTGGAGAACAGTAGCTAAAAGTACTGGTCAGAATCAAAAGTCCAAGTTAATGCTATTGTTGTACCATATCAATATCTAAAGTCTATCTATATAAAGTCAAAATCTGTCCATATTGTGTATATAAAAGAAGAAACAATGCAAGATTACGTATATAACCAAATTTCAGTTTTTAAAAAGCAGAAGAAAAGTCATTATCATGCTCTCAGTATCAAATTCTATAACTGTGAAAGGATGATGTAAACAGTTTAGACTCTAATTGTTAGTTGCAGTAATAGGTACTTAGATTTTACCACTTTGTAAAGTTGCCTTTGGGCCTCAGGGGGTGAGGTAAACTGCCCCAGTTTCCACCCGATGCCCCAACTCAACTCTGCATTCTCAGCTATTATGTGACATTCAGCAGTCAAAGCAGGCCTGTTCATTCCACAGCACAGCTGTGTTGTTATTGTTTCCCGGGGTTATGTGAATGAAGACCCCAACCCATCCTGCATGTAGTAATCACAGATCAGATACCACTCTGCACAAGCCAGATCTTTGAGCAACTGCAGTGTACTCAGAAAGAATGTAACCATAGCCTCAGGCACTCTGTGACTGTGAGTGTGTGTGTGGTCCAAACCCTGACATCTACACAGTCATCTCAAATGAAACTTAACTGACCGTCCGCTACAGTATGCAAGCAAGGAAATGGGGAACAATGAATACACAAACACACACTACACACAATGTTCATCCATCTGCCCAGACACGAGTCACCCCTCCCTCTCAGTAAATGAACATCATGTTGTTATTTATAGACGACCCTGCTGCCGCATATGATACATTAGTCACAGGGGAGGGCAGGCACAGACACACATATACACTCATTCACACACCCACACACACACCAGGGGGCTAATAATCCCAAAGTCATTTGATGTTCATTAATGAAATTCATCTCTTGTCAGGTGTCATAAAAATCTATTGGACCCTTCTGGCTAATTAAGATGCTTTGGTGTCTAAGTGTGTAAGTGGATTTGTTTGCATCTATTTATATATCAAACTATCCCACCCTTACACTGTTTGTCTTGCCTCAGGAGGCTGTGTGTACAGGATGAAACCTGGATACAGTGTGCTGGTATACACATTATGCTATTATGGTAATATCTACGTATCTGAATGCATATGGATGTGTAAATGTGCTAAATGTACACAGTTTACAAAATCTGTATATTGCAAATGCCAAATATAGTAAAGCTGATATAATCTTGTTACAGTAGCATATATCAATGTAATCTGACAATAATGTACATGGTGAGAGAACCAAGAAGGTTACATGTTACTGTTTTTACCCTAAAAATATTGTCTTATGTAGAAAACCCAAAGAAAACCTGGATTTAAAAACAATGGTGACAGTTGGAAAGCAGTTGAAAGCAGAGTTGGGAACCTGTCAACCTGCAGGGGAGCGAGAGCAAAATCTAATTTCAGTTCCTTCAATTTAAACTAAGAATGACAAACACAGCTACTATCCTTTTTGGTCTCCTTACCAGTTCAGACTAGATCAAGGTCTGAATATGTGCATCAGTCAAGTCTGCTGCTGCCCTGTTCTTTTCCCACTATTGCTTTACAAAACCATCAGAAGACCAACAAAGACAAAAAAAATAAAATAACTCAAACATTTTTACAGGTTTTCTTGTGCTGGCCCATTGTGGGTTAAGCTCCAAACATGAACTAGATCCATGTCTATGTGTGTACACCACATGAATGACCCATTGCTCAAGTCCCTCTCTGGGGGTCTTGAATGTCTGCTGGTCAGTGGAGTGAATCAGGGCCCAGTGGCTGACTGAGGGTCAGTAATTAGTGGGTGTGGTGAGGTTTTGAATTAGCATATGAATACAGACAGTGGGGAGTGGGATCAGTGCTCTGTGACCATTCTTCATTGTGCTGTCACAGAGTATCCATCCACACAGCAGGCCTTTTGCAGCCAAGTCACCGGCTTCAACACAAGTCATGCAAAAAAAAAAAAAAAGGAAAAAAAAGTTGCAGCATGGTATACAGTGGTTTTAAAGCCTGGCTGATTTAATTTTTTTACTTACTGGGGTGGGATTTTGTTGCTAAGCAATAGCAGTCAGGATGCACAAGTACTTACTGGGACGGTATGTTGCCTGGCAACAATAGAAACCGAAGTCAACTGTGGTAGTTAACAGAAACAACAGAAAACATAGAAACCTTTGAATGTGTGACTTTGAAGTTTCAGCAACGCTTTCTTATCTCATGTTTTTAACCAGGAAGTTTTGCAGTTAAGCTTAACGGTGTGTGTCAGTACTTATTACTAAATTATATTGTGTTTTCTAACCTAAATTGCTAATACTAGTAACATTAAGAAAAATGATGTATTCTATTATAATAATATTTTCATATAATATTTTTTGTGCATTTTTAACATTTAGGACATTGTAAGCACCACAGAGGAAATGAATGAGTGACATAATAAAATGTGCAGTGGGCCACAGAAAATGATTTCTACTAAATCTTCCAGTGACAAGGGCAGAAGAATTTATTTTATGTCTCGTCATAGACGCGTCCACCCATCAACAGGTATGACTTCCCTTTGTTGTCTTGGATAATTGTTAAGACACTGGCCAAAGAGGCATGGGCTTGGATAAGTTTTCCGTTTTTCAAATCCCAGCATACATTTCATTCATTAATAACTACAGGTGCCCCTACATGTGAAATTTCAGAAATACTCACGGCATGTGCCACTTTGATGATACGTTAAATTTACCATGAATCATTTCATTTGGGAATATTCTTTCAGTGTAAATAGATAAGAAAATATTATATGTATTGTATCAGTAGTGCTTTCTCCTTTCAGCAGTAAATGCTCTGCCTCTGAGCCAGGGTCAGTACATTGCAGATAATCTAAACACAATGTAAAGACACCCACACCACATTCTGTGTTCACTGATTCCGACTACACCTCTGCAATGCAGAACTTATGGGCTGCACCAAAATCACCTGCTCACTGATAGCATCTGGAAAGGCCAGCCAATGAGGTGGAAAAGGTGCTGTAATGCGGGGCCGTGCTGTTGAGAATTCTTGGGTTGCTGTTTTTTTTTTTTCTGAGAAAAAGGAAATGGTTTAATGTCCCCAGAGGACTAAGGAAATGGAGTTTTGTAGCTGAATACTATCTTGATCTATTATCAAGATCATCTTATCTTAGGGCAGAATGGGGCTCAGCAAAAAAAAAAAAAGTCTCTGCAGAGTCAGAATACACAGTGCACACAAATAAACACACAGTGGTGGAGGTGATGGTGGGGGGTATTAGAAAATAGAGACAACAGAGAGAAGCAGAGTAAAAGTAGAGAGATGTTCCCCAGTCTTGTCACTCGTGGGTACAGGCTGCAGACAGTCCCCAAACCAAAGAAGCCAAATATGCCCTCAGGCATCTTCTACAAAGAGAAAGCATATGCTGGGCAACAGATCCTGCATAGCAGCATCATAGTGATCACAAACTATTGCGCTCATCTTTGTATGAGTCACTTCCAACCAAACAACCAAACATTTTCATGGTAGTGTTTACTAAAGTTTTTTGGTTTTTCAGACTCTAAAGCACGACGGCACCATGCTGGGTTATGACAGTCAATACTGACTGATATGCAGTCAATGTTTTGCAGCAAATTCTGCTCCAGTTTCTTGTACGTGTTGATTGACTGTTCTATATAATGACACAACTTTGTGACAAGTGAAGTTCAATTGATGGAGGAATCAAAACTTCAAATGAAGCTAAAGTATAAGACTTGAGTTGAAATAAAGGATTTACTCACACAACCAAACGCAGCCCAGATTACTCAAGTGCAAAATGATGCTCTGCTGCTTGGTGCCAGAGTTTCTTAAAAGCACACAGACTCAGTGATTAGCTGCCTTTCCAAGCAGTGTAACATGCATTAAGGATCATTTCCGCAAGAGGAGGGACAGGACATCTTGGTGTGACATGAGAGGGGTTATGATCTCATTCCAGCAGGGCGGGTCAAACAAAGACACAGAGCAGACACAAGCCTTATGAACACACCAAATGTGTTTACCGCACTAATCTGTTTATTCTCAGCTCACCACTTTCTTAACTGTTTAAACTGTCTGAAATGGATAATGCAGAGCAGCTGGACAGGACAGAAGAAAGATAGCTCCGAGTGCAGCAGCAACACTCTGTCAAACCCCGTGGGATTAGATGGACAGTTGTGTAACTGAAAGGTCACCAGTTTGGCACCCACAACAACCAGTGTGATTCGGAGCTGAATTCCAACAGTGTTAGCGAGAGACTTCAGTTCCTTACGTCTGAGGGTGTCAATGAACTTAAGATCACATTCCAGATGATGAATATCTGCTGTCACTAGGGATGCACATGATTAACCGTTCAACCGATAACAAGAACTTTGACTGATTAATACTATCTGTTAATTTTTCTTTTATTACTTCCTTATGTCGTCAACTCATGGGGGCGTGTCAACACGTGCAGACTGCCACGTGCCTTCAGTCATATTTCCCAGCAAAAAGTTACACAGGAGGACTTACAGTAGCCTATGTGCCTTGCAGTCCCCATGAAGGAAGATCAGACAACAAATGTAGCTACACGGACATCGATGTGCATCACCTGTAACAACAGCGCTCACTTGCAGCTCCACAGAGGAGCTGTCAGAGGAGCTCTGCTGTTCCTCTCTTCAGCCTGCTGTTTGGCTGCACTTTGTTAAACAGTTCAACATTGGACGATCTAACCTCCAAATGGGTGCGATCAGCTGAGGCAGAGCACAACGGATGTGGCGCTGATCAGCTGTTGCAGTGCACGTGTGTGTGATCGCAACCCCCCCCCCCCTCCCCCCCGCGAGCGTTGTAATCTTATCGGTTAATGGTTAATAATCGGTTAACGAGCGTCGGTTATCGGTCAGAAAAAAGATTCAAAATGTGCATCCCTAGCTGTCACAATGTGTTATCAGAGATGCACTAATCAATATCTTTACACAGTGCTAACAATGGATGAAATAACCAAGTCAGTCATGCGAAAGTGGTTGCTCAGTTCACCCAGTTCTGCTGCCTTTTAGTCTAACTAGGATCCTTGTTGTGCTTTTCCAGTTCGCGACCCTGCTCTCATCAACCTTGTTTCTTGCCACAGCAGGCTGCTGTTTTCAGAGAAGAAGCTCTGATGAAGCCGCTGTGTGCTACCTGCACAGCACCAGAGCCAGCCAGGGCTGAGAGAGAGCGAATATGCATGTAAATCTCTGCCTGCTGGAAGGGTAAGCAACTGCAATTTGCCATTAGTTTTTTACACTGGGCTGTTTATTTCTTTTATTTATTGTATCTCCTTTCTCATTATCATTCCACCCTAAAGACTGGCTGCAGTTATAATCACCTTACCGAGATGAGAAACTTATGTCAGGCAGCAAACAGGCTCCCAGTGAAGGGATATCTATGCCTCTGCTGTCCTTGCTACCGTCAGCACTGCATGTACCGCTGCCTAAGAAATAAAATACACAGATGCAGTCGGATAAACACAGTTTGTTGACTCGCAGAGATAAGTTTTCCATTCTGTCTGACAAGAGTGGGGAGATTCGAGGTGGGGAAGTGTGTTATTGGAATGTCCTCATACCAACTCAACCCAGTTCCACTAATCTCTTGTCCAATTCACGCTAAGCTCTTGCTCACATTCTCCCGCCTTCACGTGCCCTCTGTCAGCGTGGGGCAGATCTAGACAGAGATGGCAAACAGACATTTTTTGGGGGGCATACCCACGGACCCTGGCTCTGTGGCGGAGGCTCAAGGCTAATCTCAGATACAAACAGGTTTTGTGGGCTTTGATTTGAATTAAGATACATGCTCTTTCGAAGTGAGACGAACTGGGAACAAAGAGCTCACAAAGGTTTGAAAGCAAAGGTGAAATTCTTTTAAATTTGGATGTGCAATACCATCCGCCACCTTCACCAACACAAAAACTATAGCCTATACAGGAAGTAAAGTGTATTAAACACCATTCCTGAAAACATTTTAAAACTCATGTTGGACCTGATGTGCATTTCACACATAACTACAACTTTCTTCCATTTCAAGTTCATGTAGAGGTTCCATGACTATATAAAAAACTAGACCAATACTGCAACAAATGTCAGATATCAGATATCATGTACATATTAACTATTTACACATTTTGTTCTGAATAAACACATTTTATAGCCATCTTTATTTAAATATATATTTAAAAGAAGAATTTTAACATTCATTTTTTTAAAGGGAACCTGGTGAAACTTGAAGACGTTCACAAAGTTACACTATTGTTTTGTTGTTCCTGGAGCATTTTTTTTTGCCTTGTAATTTGGTTTAAATTTAGTTCTAATAAGTTATGGTTAGGGTTGGATTATACATCCATAGCACTAGTATGCTTAATACTCAAAGAGGAGATAATGACTTTCTGTGAAATATTTTTCACATTAAGCAAGGTGGTGATATCAGAGAACTGTCTTTTCTTTGAACTCAATATTCAAACGATGAATAAAATCCCATTAGCATGACGGGTATGTGCTTCACCGACCCTGTTCAAAGACCACTCTGCTTAACTGTATACAGTGGCTCAGAAATTAGTCGAGCTTAGTTTTGCTTTTACATGCACACACACACACACACACACACACACACACACACGTTTGCAAAACAACATGAACAAAAACAGCCCTTTTGAAGGACTAAACGCTGGAGACATCTGAACAAAGACTCTAAATGCAGTTCACGACTGCCGTTAAAATGAGTCTGAACAATGTCACTGGCTGGTGGCCTGAAGAGCTCACAGATGGTCCATTTTTTCCCGCTGAAAGGGAGTGTGCGGTTGCACGTCTGATGCTGTTAGTACTTTGTGAACTAAAATCCCTGCGTAGGTGTGTGCTGTTTCACTTGGTGTAGTTAATTGCTTGTGTGTATGTGTCTGCATGTATGTCCGTCTTTGTGTGCCAGAAAGAGAGAGAGAGAGAGAGAGAGGAGGGAATGAGTGTGTTTCAGGTTGAGGGGCACCTCCTGTCTCCTCTGCTCAGTATTCAGCTGCTGTAGTCTCTGTGACGAGGATTGAGAGGAGCTCTGTTTAGGTGCTGTGGGGGGGTTGACGCTCACTGGCTTGATGCATTTCAAAACCATTTTCCTTCAAAAAGCACAGAACATGGATGACAACCTTTCCCATTCTTTGACGACAAAGGTGGTGAAAAATCCCCAACAGATATTTGTTTACAACAAAATAAGGTATAATAATAAAATCTTTTTACAGGAAACCTGTTTCTAGGATGCAATTTAGTCACAGCTATATCCAATTGACCCTTTTAAAGTTCAATTTAGATTTCATTTTTTAACAAGAATTCAATTTATCAGTCCACTGTGTTTGTTTGTCTGATTTGTGTACTGTGTATTTGGTCAAACCTCTGCTTAGAACAGAAATAAAGAGAGCGAGAGCGCCTGCACACCGTCGTGTCCTTAGGTCATATATTTAAATAACTTCACTTCCTTCCAGGTTGCAACCACCTGGCCTGCCCAAAATGTTGCTTCTTATGTTATTTACATTGCTTTACGCTTTATCATCAGGATCTCTAGTTAGAAGCACACTACTTAAAGAGAAACTATGCAAGATTCTTACCTTCATTAAATTTAAAACATTAATTTATTAAGCAGCTTCGGAGCAATTGTGATGGTTAAATAACTTGTTATGGGGAGGCTCTCTGTCTTCCACCTAGCCTTGAAAACAAATTAACATGGCCAGGTTGGGGAGTAGGGGTGTCACGATTTCGATTTGTTATCGAAATCGATCGAAATTACGTCACGGTCTCGAGCATCGAAGTCAAAGAGAGGATCGACGATCATGGATGAATGAAAACGATCGACCACGTCTCATATTTCTATCGAAGAAAAGTTATTTCACAATTTATAGCGTTTTATCACCCAGCCCTAGGTGGGCTACTGTCCCTCCTACCTGGGAAACAGGAGGGAGACACAGCTCTAACTACCCGACACCGACAAGCACTTAGAGCCGCATGTTGCAGAGACGTTATAAGATAAAAAAAAAAAAAAAACCCTGCAAATAATAAGCCGACGAAAAGGTGCAACTTGCCACTTTTTGTCGATGTATTATTTGCGGGGGCTTTCGGGGGATCTGGTGACGGTGGAGGATCCGGGACTGATTGACTGTGGGCCACCGCCAGTCTGATCAGGACCTGATCATGGTCCATCGCAGCACGGCAGCTGCAGCTCTGCCCCACTGTCACATGACTCTCGCGTATCAGCGCAATCTCGTTTACATTACATTAAGCCGACATCAGGAGAATAATGAGACACGACGGTAAATTGATGAAAATAAAATTATGATAATGTACAGATATAAATATATTTGTTTCAAAACCTTGGGGGCAATTTTGGCCCCAGGATCATGATTTTTAGGGGCATGTTACCTTTATATTGTAAAGAAATTATTTAAATGTGACCATTAGTGCCTAATGTGATACATTATGGAAATTGCATCACTTATATATAGGCCCATCTTTTGAAATAAGATTTACTGTACAAAATTTGATGAATAAAACCAATGATCGTAGACTAGACTAGTCTGAAAATAGCATAGGCGTCTGTGCTGTAAGAAAAAGGAAAAAAATCGAGAATCGAATCGAATCGTGACCCTAAAATCAAATCGAATCGAGGATTTGGAGAATCGTGACACCCCTATTGGGGAGGGAGGAGGGTAAGCAAAGCTGTGAAAGAGCGACCAGACTTGCATGGTTCCCCTTTAAAGCAGAACTATGCAAGTCGGCCGGAAATAGCTCGCTCCTTCGTTGGTTTCTCTTTTTTTCCCTCTCCGGAGCTCCCCCACAGTTCTGGGAGGCACATGCCACTGTCGTAAAAAAAAAAAAAAAAAAACTTGCCGCCTCCACCCCCTACACGTGCTTGTGTTTACTGCTGAAGGTAGAGAGCGGTGTTTGCTAAGCCCTGCTAAAGGCCCATTTATACCCTACGGTAAAAACGGATACGGACACTTTCGTCCGTATCCGGAGGTCATTTCATCCGTCAGTGGATCCGTTGCCTCTGAGCTTACGAATCCAGAGTGCTCCAGATGAAACGGAGCAATACCACTGGTAACCAGGGTGGCGGTATTGAGTCAGGAGCAGAGAAAAGTCACTCCATTACGAAAATCGGCGAAGAAGAGAGTAGTTGCCGGAAATTCAAAGAAGGAGGAGAAGACGAGAGTAAACCATGGAGTAAACATTAAACATTTAAAAATGGTGCAGAATTTGGAGAAGATATGTGAGAGGGTGAGTGGGTACATACATTTAATGTTGGTGCCAGTAATGACAGCGTTCGTTGACATGGCAACACATGTCAACGACGCTGTAATTAGACACACACTGCTGCCTAGAGGATAAGTTGCGTTACGTCCATAAAAACGGTTAAACCAGACGGAGGTATGAAGGCCAGTTACGGAGAGAACGTTTGATACGGACGGACGAAATTCATCCGTATCCGGAGGTATAAACCAGCCTTAACACGGAGCTAATGCTAACACGGAGCTAACGCTAACAACACGGAGCTAATGCTAACACGGAGCTAACGCTAATACGGAGCTAACGCTAATACGGCCACACACAAAGACACAAAGACACAGACATACACACACATGAATAAAAGTTCCAAAACGCGAAGGCGTGTGTGTGTGTGTCATGATGTAGCCTATTACATTATCTTATAAAAGATCCATGGTGTGTGTGTGTCATGTGTGTCCGTGTTAGCATTAGCTCCGTGTTAGCCACAAGCCAATCTTTATCAGTACAAACATTCCGTGTTTCCATGGTTTCCTCCGACTTTCCCAACTCAAACCAATCACGATTCATGCATGACGTCATCTGCGTTCTCATCTCGTATCATTTCCTGCAATAGTTCTATCCATTGACGAGATTTGTGACACCGAGACGAACGACTGATCTTGCAAGTGCGGTTTTCAGCCAATGGGGGGGTGGGCGCATTGGCCTAGACCCCATTCACCTCATAATAGGTCACCCCACCATCACAGTGTCTCTGAACCACAATAATTACAGCCGAAATCCTGCATAGTTCTGCTTTAAGTCAACAGTTCCTGATAACACCAATGCTATGGGAAACAGCAATCATGGAGCTCGGACACAATACACTCAAATATACCACACATGTATGTTCTCAAACTGTTTTCTGTAAGATAGCCAAGTCTATTGAGATGTTGTTCCTACTGTTCAAAGCAGCTATTGTTTCCTCAAAAAAAAGAAGCAAATAAATAAAAATTAATTTATCGACAGATTTATCAATTTCTCATACGAGAAAATCATCAGGTAAAAATCGCAATTAATATAAAAATCGATTTTTTTGGCCAAGGCCGAGTGGAAAATGTAACCATGGTTGATGGATTTAGAAACATTTAGATTTTTTTCAGTACACATTTTTATCTCTTTTATTTTACTAGGCTGGACAGCTGAGCAGGAAACTGAACCATGCTCACCTGAGCTGTTCAAGCAAACTGTTTAGAGGATCAATGGCAGGAAGATATTCCCAGCATCCCCACCCTGCTTGTGAGGGCCAAGATCAGACAGAATGGCCATGTGATCTGGACCATCCTCCACAACACTGTCAAAACAAAACAGCAACAGCTAAAATATGCTTGGCAAGCACCAAAAGCCTCCTTGAAGGATTTTGAAATTGACCTGAAAAGATGGGAATCCCTACTGCAGGACTGACCTGTGGGAGGCGCAGCCCTCTGCGAAACCTCTGGTTATTATGTTGAGAAGACAGCAGCGCATATCTGCCAGGAAGGGCTGTCTGGCCGCACCCGAGCTTCACATCCTAATCTGTCCAGTGTGCCACAGAGAGTTACAGGTTTAGTTTGGTCTGCACAGTCAGAGCGCACTCACCAACATCCAATGTGCCATGGTCATAGGTAGAATGGTTTTTACGACAGTTAGAATATGCACTCTGAAACTGTAGGGGGAGCTCCATAGAAAAAAAAGCAACCAAACCAGCGAAAAATCGACCGACTTGCATAATTTAATTCATGTCTGACACAATTGAAAACACCAAAATGATGTTGATGTTGAGTAACAGTTTATTTCCCTATGATGGCGCATTCATATCTGGATTCAGCTCAGTGATCTAGCATGGCACACCAGACTTCATTTTGTAAATTAATATAATCTCATATCAATTCCTGATGATGCTTACACTTGATTCATTTTCAGTATAATTAAGTGGTCTCCCACTGTCATTACTGTTGCAGAGAAAAAAACAGGAATTAGTAATAGGAAGGGAGAGAAGAACCATAGGGAATCAGCCTTTCCATCACTCCCGGTGTTTTCCATTGTGCGTCTTCCCAAAATATGCAGATCTTTGCAAATGAAGTCATTACCTCCAGTATTAAATTAGCATGGAGTGCTTGCTGACAGCCTAAGTGCTGATTATGGGAACAATGAGATGTAGACACCTATGGGTTTTTGTGATTACTGTCTGTGCCGGAGAGGCAGGGACCAGCCACAATCAAAACCTCTACTGCATGAGGTGCAGAGTAAATGATCCTAAAATGAATGCCCCAGATGTCACATATCCTTGTTGTTATTCTTCCTGTTCTCCCCATAGTGTGCTTGTTTGGCCATAAGCTGGACAGTGATACCGTTGTTAATGTTAACAAACTGTCAACATTTCATTATCAATTAAAAGAGTCATTCTTCTACATTAGACAGAATGCTTACTATACTAAAAGCCCTGAAAAAAAATTCAGCTGTTGAACTTGTATGTTCATTTAAAGTTAAGTAAAGCAACAACACTGTGTCACCAGGCAGTGAGGCAGCAAGTTTTTTTTTGTTGTTGTTTTTTTTTTTGAGAAAATCTGGTGAAGGGTAAAAGCACCTATCAGACACTGCATGGTCCAGACAATGGTTGGGTTGGTTTGGGATTTGATTTGAATCCAGAAAAAAATAATTCTCACTATGTTGGTAGCTGATGGCGATTTGTCCACATAACACATTAATATGGTTTGGTTGCCATGTACAAACACTACAGTACATTTTATGAGGAACTAGTACTAGAAATACATAGGAAACACCTCTGAAATTATCGTTTTTGTAAAATTAAAATAACTGAAGAGATCAATGTGGGTACCAACTGACTTCCTGCACTGAACACATAGTGACAAATAGATTAATATACATGTTTCACGATTGCCAGTCCCCTCTCTGAAGGTTACTTACATATGTATCCAGTTCAAATCTTAAAGTAATTCCTCCAGTCTACACAGAGGCTGATAAAAGGTCATCTCTGTTTGACCCTGAGCTGTCAGAGCAGCACATGGCCCAGCCTCCTCCAGCACTACGGAAAGCAAATGAAGAAAAGGGATGAATAAATGGAGTGGTGAAAGCTGAGCTCAACGTGATTTTTTTTTTAAGGAAAAGTTCTTGCAGAATAATCTATCTGAGTTTTGCCAATAGGCAGATGAAGCACCAGCATTTGAAAATACCTTGCAGCTGTCACCAGTCCAGTCCAGAGTTCTGCATGGCTGGGATTAGTTTGCTAGCTGTGTATCCAGATATGGTTTTCTAACTCAGTAAGCAGACCAAGCCCCACTGTGAAGTCATCTATAACTGTGGTACCTTAAAGAAGTAAAATAAGCAGGGGGGGGTAAGGTGAGGTAAAGATGTCACTCATTCAGCTTGCCATTGTGTGTGTGTGTGTGTCTATGCCTCCTTTAATTGAAGGACACTCTCTTCACTAATTTACCCCTCCATCCCAAACTCAAAACTAATGGAAATTTGAATGGATAATATTCTGACTTTTCATCCCTTCTGACTTCACATCATCTGCATTCAATTGTTTTTTTAAAGTATTTTTGAGAGCTTTTTTGCCTTTAATGTACTGTACATGACAGTTGAGAGAGAGACAGGAAATGGGAGGCAGATAGGGGGGGATGACATGCAGGACAGGGCCACTCGACGCGGGATTCGAACCAGGGTCGCCTGCAGTGACGACTAAAGCCTCAACACATGGGGCGGGTGCTCTACACCACCCCATCTGCATTCAACTGTGATTGATTATATATTTTTTGTTACTATTGATTAATGCACTGACAGATAAAAGTAATCATAAATTAACAAATTTAAATCATGCATACACACAATCCAAGTGAGAAAAGAATAAAATATAAAATGAAATAAAAATCAATAATTCTGTTTGCTTCATCTGTTAGATTTAGATGACAAATGCATCATTTTAGTTTCAAATGGAATCTGAAGTTTACAAAGGCCTCTGTGCCTCCAGACATGCTCTGTTGTGGAATTACACGGATAAACAAGGCTGCTGTTGGGAATAATTCCCTTGATTCTATTTAATTTATATCTGTGGGACAAGACTCACAGGTGGACCTTAAAGGCACACAAGTGATCAATCTGGACAAGAGGTCTGGCTGAGGAATTATCATGATTTATCACCTTTCTTACTGTTATTTACTAGTGCTGTCAAAGGCAGATAGAAGGTAACTCGTGGGAGCATCCCACTGAGGACAGAGGAAATCAAAGATAGCTAAAGTGTAATTATGTGAGAGAGATAGAGGAAGACAAAGAGAGAGAAAGAGCCAGAAAGAAAGAGGACTGAAATCCCCACCTTGTCTCACCAAGTACCCACAGCTAAACACTGTGGGACAAATAGATGTTTCAAAAATATTTCCTCTTTGTAAAATTTAGACAGATGGAGAAAAAAAATGTGTACTGGAAGAATTTGTCTGTATGACACATATTTCCCCTTTCAAAGAGGCAGAGGAAAAGATTAGGAAGTGTACTCAGTCAAGTGAATGATCAATGATCACCAACACTCCTCTTTGATGAGTCATTCAATTAATAATACAGACCAGATCAATGGTCCAAGCTGAAAAAGTCGAGCTGTTCTTCTTCTAAACTGAATGCACTTAATCTCTCCGTTAGTTTAATGACCGTTTCATATTGATAGCAAATGTTCACTTCACTTCAGTTTATTTCAGTCCAGTTTTATTGGAGGATAATATTTGCAGGTTAATATGGGCCAGTGGTACAATTAAACATGAAATGGAATATAAGATAAACAATTTACTAAGAGTTTAGAGATAAATTATAACACTTCATAGATATTTGAAGATGAGGATTTATGTGCAAAAGTAAATGTTTTGAGTGAATACAGCAGCCCCTGTTCTAGAGTAGCAGTCATGGTTGATTTGCATTTTTATGTGAGTGGTGCAGTAAACAACAGATAGCGGTAGAGAATGTGCCACATAGGCTCTTCTGTTTGTAGATATTTGGTATGAGAATGCTGATGGCATGATGGGAAAAAACAGTCCTCAAGTCTGAGGCCATGATCCTGTCTCATCTGCCTGTCCTACACTGCCAGCCTCTGTACTGTAGTAATCTGCAGTTTTGGCCTTAGTAGTTCCTTTACTAGACCATGATGTAGCCAATCTGCAGTCTCACAAAAGTGGGCCTGTAGTAGTTTGTGATGATGGTGTTCATGCCAAAGAGCCGCTGGTTTCCAGACCATCTTGTGCATGGACGAGGAGAGGTCTACCCTACTGACCCTTTCTGCCTCAGCATCACAAATGTGGATGGGACTGACACTGAGAGAGTTTGTTGTCGTGGCACTATTAGGTTGTTTTCACACCTGACCTAGAGGACTCGGTTCGATTGGGAGGCTAAAGTCATAACATTGTTGCATTTATCACTTGTTTCAGCTCTGCTTTCACACTGCCATTTGTGCACCAAACTTTCTGAATAACGTCACACAGTTGAAAGGGGTGCTCATCGATTGGACAACGTAGGATGGGAAATCCCTCCTTCCCGACAAACAAACAGCAAACATGGAGCAGCGTGTTAAGTTAGCTATTCTATTTCAACACTCTAGGTGTGGCATGTTGACCGCCCTTCATAGAACAACAGTTACCTCTGTAATTATCCATTTTGGTAATTATATTTGTTCTTTTTTTATTTATCAAATGCACAAGGCTCAAGCTGTTCAACATGACCATTAGGTTACTCTTACAATGAGAAAATGAAGGAAAAACGGCACTGGAAGAAAATACGTTGATGATGCAGCCAAAACCAGGTGCAGGGATGGGACTACCTAATTTTCAGCTTTATTATTGGTCGTGTAATATTTATGCTCTTTTATTTTGGGTTCAGTTTGATAAGCAGGACAAGAATCCTTTTTGGGTACAGATGGAACATAATTCCTGTGGTTTGACATCTTTGACTGCCCTCTTGTTTTCTCCAATGCCTGCCCTCTTGTTTTCTCCAATGCCTTTATCATTGCACCATGTTAAGAATAACCCCATTGTAACCTAGTCCCTGAAAATATGGTCTGGTGTGAGAAAACAGTATGGTTGGCACAATGGTTCCCTACTCGCTCCCGTCTATCCAATCCACCTTTTCTCCCCGTCTGTTATGGATGATTCTTTTGATAATTGGAAACGTAATGGCATAATCAATATGAAGACTCTATTCATAGATAAAATATGTCCCACCTTTTTGCAATTGCGGAGAAAGTCACACCTTTTCAAATTCTTTCAGATTTGTAGTTATGTTAAAACAAACACACCCTCTCAGTGTTAATTTTGTCGGCTATTTTTCAATTTAGTTTTAGTCTTAGTCTTGTGTCAAATGCCCTTATAAGTTTTAGTCATATTTAGTCAGCTTGTATTCTTTTTTGTTTAGTCACATTTTAGTCGACAAAAAGTCTTGGCATTTTAGTCTAGTTTTAGTCGACTAAAATCCAAAGCATTTTAGTATAGTTTTAGTCAATAGTCTTTTTTTAGTCTTTGAAAGCAGATTGACAGTAATGTTAATCACAACTAACCTAGGCTACTCAAACCAATAGATTCATTTTAGTCTTTTTCTCACTCATCTCACAAGATTTATGTCATTATTGACAGCTGTCAGATGAGCCAACTTTCCAGCTTGTGTGTGCGTTTATGTAGGCTATTTGTCAGTATCTAAACAGAGATGAACACACACGCACACAGCGCAGAAGCGACCGACCAGCGCGGAGACGCGTCTACGCCAGGGACACACCAGCCGCAGAAGCGCTGCGAGTAGCCGCGAGGCGCCGAGAAGCAGAGGCCTTTGATGTTTACGATTGTGCCGTTCACACCAGAGCCATATCGCTCTGGTTCACAGCAGCAGCAAGCCAGGCAGGAAGTCGCACAAAGAACCAGCGAGAGAATCCGGTTAATTTTCAAAATAAAACACAGCGATTGACAAATGCAATAATGTGAACGGGAGGGCTCCGGCTTGCACATGATCTCCGTTGCTCGGACAGCGCCCGCACCCCCCCTGCAATGGCCATGCGCCCCCCCTAGCCAGTTTGTAGCCTACTCGCCGCACTTAGCACAGACAGCACCGGTGTGTGTGTGTTCCTCACTCAGGCACACACACACGCACACACCCCTGGCAGCAGCGCAGGAGGAGAAAAAACCTGACATGCATCCAGTGAAGGCACTTTTTGGATTGTAATTTAAAAGTCTGTGACGAAAAAAGAAAGAGACATTTTATTAAGTTTTTATTTGATTAAGTAGATTTCGTCTCGTCTTTTTTCGTCAACAAAAAATGTGTGTTAATTTCGTCACAGTCAGTGTTTAAGGGCATTGATTTCGTCTCGTCTTCGTCTCGTTTTCGTCATGAAAAAAAACATTGTTGACGAATATTTTTCGTCTCGTCTCACGAAATTAACACTGCCTCCTATCCCAATCTGTCTGAGGAGTCCCCTTTGGAAACCTTGTTTTCCTTCAAACCATCAAAGAGGGGTGCTATTTCCTTCTTTTATAATCTCTTGTCCAATCAACAAAGCGTATCACTAGAATTTATAAAGTCTGCATGGGAGGGTGATTTGGGGGTGACCTTGACAGTGGAGCAATGGCAAAGAGCCCAAGAGGGTGTGCACTCAGCCTCAATCTGTGCCTGACATGGCCTCATCCAGTTTAAGGTACTGCATCGCCTTCACTTTTCCAAAGTTAGATTCTCAAGAATGTTCCCATGTGTGGACCCATTGTGTGATGGATGTGGGCTCTCACCAGGCTCTCTGGCACACTCTTTCTGGCTTTGTCCTTACTTACACACCTATTGGAGCTCGATTTTCAACACACTATCAGAAGCTTTCAAAATGGTGGTTCAGCCAGATCCTATAATAGCCATTTTTGGGGTAGTGAGAGAGAACAATAAAAATCTTTCTGGAACCAATCTGAAAATTACAAAATTCGTCACTTTGTTGGCGCGGAAACTGATCCTTCTTAATTGGAAAAAGCCTCAGCCACCGAGCTGGACTCAGTGGCTGAGGGAACTCATACAGCTCCTTAAAGGTAGGGTCTGGAGTTTTGTTCATTGCAGTTTGTAAACAAAACATTGAAACTCAGCCCCTCCTCTCGTGCTAAGCTGTGTAGCCTCCTGCTCCTGCCAGCAGATGGTGTCAGGACCGCAAAGGAAAGGAAATACAGTCCGAGAGAAGCGCTGGAGCCGTGGGCCGATAGCCGACCATTCGCCAACACCGGGAGCCTCCGTGTTATGTTTTTATGCCGAACTGGGAAGCGGGTGTTAGCAGCGGATGCTAACCGCTACCGCTAGCCGAAGTTAGCATCGAGCTAGCTCGCTACAACGGCCCTAATACTTGTTACCAGTGTCGGTGACGGTCGGGAATCGGTCCGCAGCTCCAGCGCTTCACTCAGACTGTATTTCTTTTTCTTTGTTGTCCTGACTGCTGCTGCTGAGAGAGAGACTCAGTAGCATCAGAGACAGCTAGTGCGGCTAGCAGCCCTGAGCCCTCCTACTCTGCTGCACGTAGCTTCACCTGAGCTCCGTCATTGACTGGGGAGAAAACACAGACTCTCTTGCCATAGATATCTATGCTCTCTCACGACTCTCGCTCTCCACCCAGAAACGTCCCTGTGCATAACAAAACCTGAACAAAACAGAGCAAAAGACCAAAATACAGGCAGGGGGAGGGGGCGCTGCAGACACAGCCCCCACCACACAGGACTAGAAGCCCATAGGTGATGATTAAGACGGATTTCATTTGTACAAGCCTAATGTTTATTTTTGGGCACAAAACTCCAGACCCAACCTTTAAACTTGAAAAGTTGAGATACACAGTACGTGGCTACGTGGCTCCTCAGATAACTTTGGGAAAATTTGGAAGCCATTCATGGACTACATTAGAAATAGGCTTTAATTCCCCTCTTTTCTTAATGCACCCCAGATGTACAGTAATAGACCTTCTTATTGTTACCATGTCTATTGTTTTGCGTGCACAGTCCCTTTATGTTGAGCTGTTAACTTCTCGAAAAAAACAATCACATTTTTTTTTTTTTAACTATAAATAAAATAACTGGAGGCTTGTGTCAGCATCATTTACAGTGCCGAGGCAGAATTTCATGGCAATCTTTCTGAGCAGTGATAAGCCTATACCACTGATGTGCATGAGGCTTCTAAGAAAGGCAGGTTCCTCCATTATAGCACTGTTGTTTACATACTGTGATCATCTGACCTTTTCAGACGGAGATACAGAACTGCAAACACAGGGAGGAATTCAGATGTAGAAAGTCTGACCTTTTTTTAATTTGGCAGGAGCTGAGTCTGGTAGTGAAGTTATCAGACCTTTCCATCAACACTAATATGAATCGACATCAATCAAAAATGACTCTGCATTCTTTCACTCTCCTGGTTGTAGCTGGATAATCGACCCCAGCAGAACCTCATACAGATCATGTTAATTCTACCTTAGCAAGGGTCATTTCCATTTTCCCCAGTTAATTAATGCACAAAACATATTAAATTCATCTGACAGGATTAATTGAAAAATGTCAATCATTTTCCTGAACAATTCACCAACTAATGATTTGCATATGACTCATTTCTAATATAGTATCTGTAATTGAAATGTAAATTACTGCAAGCCATTAATATCCAAAGGCAAACCTGGAGAGATCGCAAGCTCACCCTTATTTGATAATGAATGGCATTGTCTTCACAGAGAGGTCACACTGCAGCTACGTGGCAGACAGCAGCTTCTCCAGTGCTGTATTAGCCTGTTCTCCCCACTGTGGATTTTCTGAGACACTGGGAGTACATAGCGGAATTGATATAAAACATTATCGCAACTCACATTTAAAAGGCACAGAACTGTTTCCATCTGCATTTGTTTCATAAACTTTGCATCTATATTCATGACATGTAATCGAATTTCACCATTTTCCACAAGGAATCTTTAAATTCTTAATGGGAATAAAAACGGATTGAATGAATGAGAGGTAAGTGGTAAAGCAGTGGAAAAGTGCTCCATAAATGCAATAAAGTCAATAATGGTAGCTAAAATCTGTTTGTCAACAGGGTGTTTTTTTAACAAAACTAATCATAATAAGCCAACAAGCAAATTAATAAGTCAGTGCCATGACTGCAGTGACCTAATGACTTATAGAAACTGTTTCAGGCAGCCAGGGTTTCAAACATCCCAAACCAAGCCTATGAAATTGCTGGGACAAGGGGCAGGGTAAATAAATTAGCAACTTTGTTAGTATGTTACTAAGTGATAGTTTGAATTAGCAAAACTGTTAACACTGTGTCAGCCATTGCCAGTTACAAGCTAACAAACTAAAGAGGAGGATGGGAAATTATGTTTTAATAACAAAAATACAAATTTGCAAAAACAAGAATCCAAAAAAAAAGGAGAAACAAAAAGCAGAACTCAGGAAACACTGGAGCATGACAAAGGGGAAACACAAAGGCAAACAGGAGAAGTCTACAGGAATAACACCGGATGACAACTGGGGAACACTGGAGCGAAACCAGTACCAGTGACTGTAACAAGACTGACAAAGACAGAGGGGAAGACAGAGACTGTGACTGAACTCACTCACTCTTTACCATTTTGTAGTGTCGTCCTAATGTATTTTGAGAATTACTATACATTATATAGACTCTCAGTATCCAACAATGCATTGTGAAAGGTAGTGTAGAATTGATGGTTGCTAACCAGGCAATATATACCATAATGTATTGCACTCACACTGAAGACAGAATGCAGTGAAAATCCGTGCACTGCCTGAAAGTTTTGTTTTTGTTTTTTTTCCTTTCATTTTACCAATGAGTTCATTATGGTCTGCATATTGATCTCCCTAGATAGTGAAACGGAGGGAAGGAAGGAAGGAAGGAAGGACAAAGACAGGAGGTAAAAACAAAACAAACATGAGACACACACAGTTAATCATTTCAAAGTAAAACAGAAACTCACCTGAATAAAGCTTTCAAAGGCCTATAGTGAAGTAAAAAGTGCAATACCCCCCTCCCTCTCATCTGTAAGTACAGTGGCCCTGAGAGCTCAATATTGCAATTTAAGAAAACACATGTAAATACACACACACACACAACAAAAAACAGCAAAATTGAATCCCAGATCAAAGCCAAAGGTTTCTCCCATCACTTCTCTTCCTTGATGCCTGTGTTTTTAAAAGGATTGCACGTTGCCTCTGTTTGTCACTCACACACTGGGTAAATGAAAATGTATGTTTTTACACAAACATTTATGTGACTATAACACATATTTACTGTAAAGATAAGATTGTCTGATATTGTTTAGAACTGAACTGATAATGAAGAATTCAAGAAAACCAATAAATAGAGTAATAGCTTACCACAGAAATTGATAGGACAGAAGAGAGATATGTATATTGACATAAAAGATTGATTTATGACCTGTGATATCACAAATTGCACACTTGCTTCAGGATATTGCTCTCACTGCTCCAAGGAGACCTGCTGCTGCTGCTGCAGCAGACAGATAGCTTTCAGCATGGCAGCACATCCCCATCACACAAACCATCTCATAACTTGTGCCAGATCGTCAGATGGTACACAATATTACCGTCATCCAAAAGTATTCCCCCGGGAGCGACACCCAATCAAACTCACTTGTCTTTTGCCATCCAAATCATGTTACACTAATAATATTACACACTCAAACAAGCTTACAGGATTACAACCTTCTCTGGAACCTAGTATCTGAGCTAAAAACAAACATGAAAAGAATTTTGCAAAAAGATTATTTCAGTATATGTATGAGACACTTATCATGGAAACGCAAACGCATTCCAGCAAACCGCATCTAGCGTTAATGTATTTTAAAAGCCCATCTGAAATCCTATCCCTCACATTATTGAGGAATATTCATAAATGCAGATTCAGTGGAGGAATGTGATGCATTTAGCAATTTGTGACCCCCTGTGAATATACAGAGCTAATCTGAATAATGGCCAGTTATCCAGGGAAGGCAGCTGGGTAGTTGCTATCGATAATGCAAAGGGTGTTCATTTACTAGTTCAAATGTGTTGCTGTGCATTCTGTTTTTTCCCTTCCTAATTACAGATAGCAGCAGTGCTTGTTTAGTTGATGCTTAGAGCCTCAGGGGAAGAGGACACAATTGCGTGCTGAGAAAGTGAGAGTCATTTGTTCTAATTTAATATTTATCTATTGAAGGAAGAGGCTGACTTATCAGAAGGAGCCAAATTGAAAGACACCCAAGCGTGCCCAGTCAGCGTCAGCTCAAAATACAGAAAACAGCGCGTTGTGATGACCCTTAAAAAGAAACTGAGGAAATGGTAAGAGAGGAAGCCCTAAGCACTTTATCTCTATATTTTTTGGCTTTTCATGCCTTTATTAGATAGTACAGTTGAGAGAGACAGGAAGTGGGGAGGTAGAGAGAGGGGGAATGCCATGCAGGAAAGGGCCGCCCGATGCAGGATTCAAACCGGGGCCGCCTGCAGCGAGGACCGTAGCCTCTACACATGGGGCGCACGCTTAACCTTCTGCGCCACTCTGCACCTCGCCCTAGGCACTTTATGTGAGAGATTGTGGTAGATGGAAGACAGAGTAAGAAAGCAAGATGCACACACTGAAGCAGTGAAGCGACTCTGAGGCTGATACTCTAGCCAGGACAAGAGCGGTCTGCATTAGTTACATGCACAATAATATGCATAAAGCTATGGTAAACAATCATATAATGGCTATAATATCTGGCAGTGTTGTCATACTTCCACATCCACACATGGCACCACGTAGTCTGTCATTAGAGTGTCCAACTTACATGGACAATATATGTAATTTCCTCCCATACGGAGTCTGTCAGTCTTTACCACCATTGTGGTCATTGCGTTCACATTTTCACAGTTGTAATGTTTTCAGTGTTGATCTTTCAGGAGGCCTTTTCCTGAAGCCAATTTATCCAGAGAGTTGTCCTCTTCACCAAAACAAACAGAGCCAATTCAATTTCATGTTAAATTTGCTCTTGATTGGCTGTGAGCTGAGCTGCCATTGTTTCTTTCTTTGATGGTTTAATGGATCCAGACGTCTGATGACTCAAATCTTTCTTTTGGTTAAAAAAACAAAAAAAAATTTAGTGCTTCTGGCACACCAAAATTCGGACACATGTGCAATACGATTAAAATAGCAGGTTTCACTAGGTTTGAAAATATAAGCACAAAATGTAACAAAATATATCATACTAAAAACCTGAAACCTGTGATATATACAGGGTTTCCTCTACATGTAATTGATCGTGGCGCACCGCCACGGCAAAATAAAAGCCGCCACACCTTCAGAATGATGATTTTTTTTATTTTTTTTATGTTAAAACAATGTAAAGCAGGTTTTCCACTAGGGGTAGCACAGACTAGTCCCCTGCTCCACAATGACGTTTTGAGCTTGACGTCGACTAGTCGCTGATCATGTAACAGTAGGCTACAAGAGTAGCGGCTTGAAACAACAGCTGAGTGCGCTGAATGAAAAAAATACGAGCGCCGTCAAGCTGGATAGAACGAAATCGTACCAGACAGGAAGTCGGGCACAGAAAAGGCGAGAGAATCCGGTCAATTTTCAAAATAAAATAAATGATGATTAAGTTTGCTTGTCCGTCTATAAATATTTGTCAGTTGCGTCTGCACACAAGACACACATCGATACAGCGCTAGAGACAGACCTGTGTGTGTGTGGAAAACCGCGCTGCGCTTCCGCCGGCAGTGGGTCCGGGCTGCCGGCAATTAAAAAAAAAAAAAAAAAAAAACTCCGCGCATAGGCTATCGACAGCTTTACGTCGCGCACAACAACAACAACCAACAACAGCAACAACCAACCAGGAAAAACAAAAACTGTGAGTGAAACTGTGACTGAGCAGGACTGTGATGGTGACGAGGCCTGTGTGTCGTTTTCCTAATTTATGGTAAAATAAGTGTACCATTTCATGCCTAAAAGGCAACAAGGACTTGATGAAAACCTTTAACAGCCTCACTTTCACTCTGTGCCCTGGTCATGGAATATAATTTAACAAACTTCTTGATGAACTCTTTTTGGGTCCTCATGATGGACAAACTCAAAGAAGTGACTCTTCACGAGCCATTGTATTTTCTTGTTCTCTCCAGTATCCAGTTTAGTAAACACTGGATATTTTAACATTAAACTAGCTTGTAGCTCAAACTGAATGTTCACTAAACTAAACGAGGAGTAAAATAAATTGTGTCTGGTTTGCCGCTGGTAACATCAGAAGCTTGTGGCAAAGGTCCTTAGACTACTTCAACAAAACATTCAATTCATTGTTCTGCCCAAGGTTTCAGAAATCAATTTTCATAGCTTTTATGCAAATCAAGTCCACTGGCCAGGTACATCCTTTGAAAGTGCCCCCATGAAATTAGACATACAGACGGTGGCACTGAGGACCATGAAAAGAAGAAAAGTACTGTTATCTATTACAGTACCTGGGCAGCACCAAGTGTGTCAGCATTTTAGCCGGGCTCATGGGAAACTGAGACCTAATCCCATTTACTCTGGTATTTAACCACGAGGAGATCTGCCCCGTCTACTTTTACAGTCAGTAATCACGACCCAAGATCAAAGACGAGTCTAATATCACTCCACATTCAGCATATTACTAAAATTGCTCCTAAGCAGAGTAAAAGACAGGGAAAAGGTGAACAGAAAAGAGCTTGGACCACACCATTTACTTGAGTGTGCAAGTTTGCTCCTCAGTGTTTTACCGTCTTAGGAGCTATTTATCTGCCATATTTTGGAGGCAGACATTCTTCAGACAAATATTCCCAAGGGAACAGACGCTTTTATTATATTTTTGAGAATATGATTATAACAGGAGGGTGTTTTGGCAATCAAATAGTTGGAAATATAACTTCAAGCAGCTAGAGAGCAAAGACGTTTCTCCATCTTCTATAAAGATAGACTGTCTGTTTTTGAATAGATGGATGTAATGTGAGGAATGAAGTTTTAATTAAATTGTCACACAAATGGTAAGGAATTACTTCTTTGTGAATGAAGACTATAAATCTGGCAAGTTGATCATTTTTAGTGCGCATAGGCTTAGCTGATAGCTGTTAAAGTGTGTGGTTTTGTTTGATTGGTATTCATGCTTTTACATCTGAAAGTACTCCTTTACTTCAGATGTCTGAGTCCCTGAAGATAAAAATAATTATTTTTTGTGTGGTCCTGAGTGTCCCCAATACAAACTCACTAGGTGTTTCAAAGGACAGAGTTTTTGTTGAAGACTCAATCTAACCAATAATGAAAAATAAATTAATTTAGGACAATTACAAACCCAGAGTCCAAGTGTTGCACTGGGTATTCTTATCTCAAGGCTTCCACGAGATCCAATAAGGTTTTCCCCCAGCTGCACTACACTGATAAATTCTTCAAAACTCTTGAAATGGAGAGGGCTGGCCTCAATTCATGCTTGAGCACAACATGTTAATGATTCCAAAGATAATACAACCCTTAATTATTTTTTCCATTATGAGTCACTGAAAAAGTGATCATTCGAAAGCTAGACACTGCTGAGTCGTGTATTGTTAAGTTCTCTATTTATTGATTCGTTGAAACTTCATTCAAGAGAGAATAATCCAAAGTGATTACAGGGCTTTGATGATGACGGCACCAATGCTTTTCAAGCAACAGATTAGACCAGTGTGAAATTTTCCATTCGACATCTCCTGCTGGCTCGCCTAGTTGTATTTACGAAAGTGATATATCAGCAACAAGACGCCACGCTCCTGCCCTGCACCATATATTTCAAAAACATTTTTATCATCTTTCAATCAGCACAGCCCCACTCTGTTACATTTCCCATCAGGACCCACATGAAATGAGCAGCTTCAGGCCAAGCTGTTTCTATTGTGTTTAAATGAAAGTTCTGAAACATCAGATATGATAGGAAATATATTTGTCCACGAATCCCAGATTTGAATACCAATCACAGTAACAGATCTGGCAGACACAAGGACAGTGCAATTCATCATAGCTACGCTTAAAGGTTCCTCTCTGTCTCAGCTCACGCTTCTTCAATGGCTGCATGGTGTTTATCTGTCTTTTTAAGACTTATAAAAAGGGCTCACAGTGTTTCCTCTACATTCATTTAGCAGTGGCGCACCGCCACAGCTAAATCCCAGCCGCCGCTGCTTCAAATTTCTTTCTTTTTTTTCTTTTTTTTAATTGTCGCTAATCCACCACCGCCACATGCCTCCACCTTCACAGCAGAGTCCTGCACTGCACCTCGCGAGTAGCTACTAAGGTAAACTACAGATAACTATCTTGCTCAGTATCTACTCTTTGCACCCCCTCTGCACCTCGATGACAGACCACAGCCTGTTTTTCCGCAGAATCATTGAACTCAGGTGACAGAATGACAACAGACTCAGGACAGATCAGTGGTCGCTGTTGCCGGTGTTTTTTTTTTTTTTAATTAGCGGGTTTGATTCTCGTGTCGGACGTCGCGCTCAGTGCTGGTGGAAAAGAAAAAAAAACTAAAAAGTGTGTGTCAGTCCGTCGGGCTTATGATGATGTTATTGTAGCGCATACAGTAAGTTTAACAGGACATATCCTCTACTGCGCTGTAACATAAACGTGCATAAACTCCCCCTCCTCTCCGCGGCCGTCCGCTGGTGCGAGTGGGAGGAGGGGTAACGGCGATGACGGCAGCGACACCGACAACGACGAGACGGCAGAACGATCCTGTGTAGGAGCTGTCCGTGCGGTTACTTAACCAAAAGTCTCCTGAAGAAGGCCCAGGTTATCAAACTAAGAGAAATATGACCTGTGGTAGTTTGTTTGAATAGCAAAAATACATCATGACATGAAGTTGTCATGAAAAAAAAAAGAGATGTTGATTCGGTGGAAACCCGGCTTTACAGGTGCGCGGCGGGGGGGGGGGGGGCTACGGTATGCGGGGGGCAATCACGGGGGGGGGGGGGGGGGGGGGGGGGGGCGGTCTGAGGGTCTGAGCGCCACTCCTTAAAAAAATCCTAGAGGAAACACTGGCTCATTTGTAAGTCAACACAATGCTTTATATACGTACATCATATCGATATAACCATTGGTCTCATCCAGGGAGACGAACCAAAAATATTATATATTATGTATGTCAATAGATAGTCACTAGGTTGGCAACATTGACCTCCTGCCACCCTGGAGATAGTTTACAGTAGATATTAATGAAAAAGAGAGTTTATGAAACAGTTTGAAGTTACGTATATTGTGTGAAGTGATAGGAACAGGTGCATACTGATGGTGTAAAAACAACTGAAAGCTAGTTTGGACCAAATAAATTTAGCCTTCCTATCAGCAGTCAGTCAGTTAAAGCAGAAGCTCACACAGCTCAAGGCAGCGAAGCAGGTACCCTAAAATTCTTAGTGCTCAGCTGCCACAATTTAAGTTCAAGTGCACATCTCTTCCCAGAGTCACAACTCCTCGGTGCTGTTGTCTCAAATTTATCTGAGGGGAGGCTCACAAAGTCAGACCCTGAAAACCCCTGCAGTGTTACAATATCACAACCATGCCCTAATCAAAGAGTTTCCTACCCTCAAAAGGTCTTTTTTCACAGAAGAGGTATTGCAAAAGGGTGGAGATTGTCTCATAATAAGCATCACCTAATATTCAGGCCTATAAACTGTACTGTGTGAAACCTGACTCCCGCTGTGCCGGAGCAAGAAAAGAGCACAGAGCTATTGTAATGAGTCATCTCACTCATAATGCAGATTTCAGACTTTATGATGACACCTGCGCTACAATGTACTCTACCTCCTGCTGTTATTTCTTTGATTTACTTTCAAAAGTCTTGTCACCTTGAAAAAAGTGGCTGTTACCAAGGATACTGAACTACACTTTATAGTTAGAAAGTCAAATTTAATTTGAAGTGGCATTTAGACAGGAAACATTTTTGTGGGGCCGTTGGAGGTTAGAGAAAAGGAGACGGTGGTGCATGATTGAACATACAGTAGATTCACGTATGAATCCTATCCTTTTTCAGGAGAGTGACACTCGAGGGTCATGGGTTCACTTCCTCTAAACAGTGTAGCTATGAGTTCAGCACACATCTGCGTCAAAGGCGGCCCAATATAGCTCCGAACCCCCATTCCAAAATTGAGGGCAAAGCCTTTGATCCCGGGAGATAGCTGGTTCTGTCAGGTAATAGGGAGAAAACAGGGAGGAAAAAGGAAGAGCAAGAGGGACTAACATATAAACAAGCTCTGGCTATTACCTCTCTGTCCAAATGTTCTGTTTATACCATCAAAATAATCTTGTAATGGTCTATTTCCATAGTAACATACTGCCTTATGTGCACATGCAAAGACAGACACGAGGCAGCAACCTTATGGGGGTAGATTTGTCTGAATATTATTTTGTGCAAACAAATCAATGTTCATGTGTGGTCTACAAATATAAGACATCTTACACAAATACAGCACAAAATCTGAAGAGTCAGAGATATCTCGCAAATCGAAATGGATTCACAAATACAAAATTCACAAATGCTTTTCATTCATCTGTGAAAGAACTGAAAGGATTCACTAATATTTTTTCAGTTTTGGAATCTGTGTCTTTGCACTTCGATTCTGATGTACTGTAGGCCTATTTAATGGTGAAGGAGATCATAAAAGTGGTCAATAGCTCCCTTACACTGATACATGATGTGCAAACCAGTCCCGTCACGAGACCTTAGAGTATCCTGCCATTTCATCACCAAGGACTGGCAAACGAAGACTTTGCACTTTGCCAACATGCCTCTGCAGGAGAGGCATACTGCTGCAGATATGACATGGATGAAAGAGACAATAGAAAAATTCAACATTTTGTCTACCAAATAAATATGTATGACAGCAATGTGAATGCTGGAAGAACAACATGGTTGGGCCTCTGTCCGCTGCACTGGGCACATGCTCAAGCTCAGAGTTAACAGTGCCCAGCATCAATAGAGCTGCAGGTGCTGCAGGGAACTTAGTGGAGCACTTCAGTAGAAGTGCGATGGCAAACACAAAACCAAAGCTGAAACAACAGCAAACAAACACAGCACATTACAAGCGGATCCAAGACGGAATAGTAAATACTATATTATAGAGACACTCCTGGATGAGCACTGACCAGTCACTGCAACTCTGTGCTCCTAAGGTAACTCCAAGTCTTGCTATCTCTGCAGTTGGTTATATCTGTTTTCAGAAGACAGCAAGCCTCACGCAAGATGATGTTGGTTTTCCACAGTTTGAATTAACTGTGACTGACATGACTGACACATAATCTCATGTAGCTGGAACTTGTAACCAACACTGCAGATCACAGAATGTTGTGTAAAAAAAAAGCACTTTTATTTTCTTTATATTAAGGGAAAAAGTTTGTTGAAAAGAAGCATTGATTTCCCAAGTAAAGTGAAGCACAGTATAGTTCAATATGCAGTGTTTGAAGTAGCTGTTTTGATGTTTGTTTTTTATTGCGGATTCCTTGCCTGTTGTTGGTTTACATTAAAAAAATATATATATTTTTGCCAGTCTTTGGTTTTAAATTGACAAAATTGTTCATTTTTCCAAAGCCTAAAGCAACCTTAAGCAGAGTTTAAATGTTGATAGCTAAATAGAGCCAATGATTGGGTGTTTTATTTTCTTATTAGTAGATAAATTGTTTCAATAATAAATTACTTGTCGACTATCAAAATAGTAACAGTCCTAATCGAGCGTACGTATGTATGGGCCTGTACCCATATCTAATCAGTAGGGCTGGGACGATATGCTTTTCTCCCGATTCGATTCTTCTGCGATTTTTTGGATGGCGATTCGATTTAAATTGCGATTCTACGATATTGCCGATTCTCTCGATTTTTAGTCTGCATTTTTAACATTTATCTGCACACAATTACTGTAGGAGCCTATAAATTAACATACTCCATTATAAAGTGAACTTAAACCCTTTTCAAAACCTGTACTCTCTGTATGTAAAAAAGGCTAACAAATGCACATTGCACAATATTTAAACCCCCCCCCCCCCCCCCCAAAAAAAAAAAATAAAAAATTGGGAGGGGGGGAATAGGTCCCTCCAGGTCGGGGGAGAGTTCCTGCCTCAGGTGGAGGAGTTTAAGTATCTTGGGGTCTTGTTCACAAGTGAGGGGAGAATGGAGCGCGAGATCGACAGGCGGATCGGTGCGGCGGCCGCAGTAATGCGGTCATTGTATCGGCCCGTCGTGGTGAAGAAGGAGCTGAGCCGAAAGGCAAATCTCAATTTACCGGTCGATCTACGTTCCCACCCTCACCTATGGTCATGAACTCTGGGTCATGACCGAAAGAACGGGATCCCGGATACAAGCGGCCGAAACGAGTTTCCTCCGCAGGGTGGCGGGGCGCTCCCTTATACCCCTTTCCCACTGGTCAAAAAACCCGTTTAAACCCGCTAACAATCGGCTTTTGGTGGCAGTGGGAAAGGCGCACCGAGCTGCGTCGACGCAAACGACTTGGCAAGCGCATTTAATCGGCTCGGCTCCGAACGGCTTGCAGTGGGAACGCCAGACCCGCGTCAACCCGCTAATTTACGTGATGACGCTGAGCGTTACGTGACGCTACGTCATCGCGCCGGTCGCGTCTCATATCACGTACCGAAACAAAGCTCTGCTCCGCTCTGCTCTCATCCGAGACTGGGATCAAAAGATCAAAGAACACTGACCAAAAACGATTGAAAAAAAGAAAAGAAAAGAAGCGACAGTCTGTTTAACTGAAGTGTTGTGCCGTGGACGTCCGTCATACGACCGCGGCAGACTCGCTGTCCTCCGCGGTCCTGGTGCTCCGCAGGTCGGCCAGTCTGCTTCGTCTGGCTCTGCGGACGGACGTCACACTCCGCGGAGGGCGGCTGTGGCATGAACTGTGTGTCTCTTGCACCGCGGATGAGAGCGGGGCGGCTGGTTTATGCTCTGTCACATTTTGGTCAATGCGAAAGGGGCCAAATGCCGATTGTTAGCGGGTCGACCCGCGTTTAAAAAACCCGCGTTGACCCGCTAATTTTAGTGGGAAAACGGCTTTAGAGATAGGGTGAGGAGCTCTGTCACCCGGGAGGAGCTCGGAGTAGAGCCGCTGCTCCTCCACATCGAGAGGAGCCAGCTGAGACGGCTCGGGCACCTGTATAGGATGCCCCCTGGACGCCTCCCTCGTGAGGTGTTCCGGGCATGTCCCACCGGGAGGAGGCCCCCGAGGAAGACCCAGGACACGCTGGAGTAACTACGTCACTCGGCTGGTCTGGGAACGCCTTGGGGTCCCCCCGGAAGAGCTGGAGAAAGTGTCCGGGGAGAGGGAAGTCTGGGGATCCCTGCTCCGACTGCTGCCCCCGCGACCTGACTCGGGATAATGCGGCAGACAATGGATGGATGGATGGAAAAAAAAAAAAAGATTTTTGAATATATTTTTTGAATATATAAATATTTATGTGAATCGATTTTTTTCTCCCACCCCTACTAATCAGGGCCGTATTGTAACTGATGTGATTCAGCCAGTAGACAGAAATGATTCACCACATGAAAAAGGAGATCACTTTACCATTTGTCGAGCCATCCTACAACTTGTGATCCTCTAAAATAAACCATGGCAAGATTGTAATGGGCTCCGCATGAGCAGGAAGACCAAACAAAGCTGATGGCTCTCTGATAGACAAGTCAGGCTGCCAAGCCACCCAGGCATAATCTGGACAGTTTCCTTTCAGTGCCATATAATGGGTCATTAGCCACAATAATAAATTACATTAACTATCTGAGAATCCTATGGTCTAATGCTCTACTTATACCAAAGTCCTAGCCAAAAAGGAATACGATGCATAGGTCTGTGTAAGAACTTTCAATGATAATGTAATATCGTGCATCATTGTGGATTAATCAAATCTGGTTATATGTTTAATTTATGATCCTCTATTATCTGTAACAATTTACTACCTTATATATAATGCTTTTTAACATCAATCCCACATGATGTTCCAGCCATTCAATGCAGCCAGATCATGCTGGAGCGATCTTTCCACTCAATACCAAAAATCAAACAACCAATTTGAACAACCAATGGAGCCTTTTCCCTGGGGAGGTACCGACAGGTCCAGCATTTAAACCTAATCTACAATCTGAAAGTATTTTGTTCTGGGTTAAATGTTGTTACTTCGCTGCTTTCTCAAATCTGACCTCCAGCTTGCATTCCATGTTGACGGATGCACATTTATCTTTTCCTGTCCTTGGAGAACAGCAAGGGAAAGTCATTCATTGCTCCAGCTGTGTTCAGACACCATCTCGTAGGGGCTGGTAGTCACAGAAAGCCTGAAGTAGCAGATTCTGGATCAATGCAGACTATTAACCATGTTGTGCTGCTATTCCCATCGATAGTGTATGCGTTTGCTAGAGGCAGACCTTGACCTCTGATGGAGAGGGTCAAAGCTTGTGAGACTAAAGCTTGATAGAAGACGGGAGCTGTGAAGTGTGTTAAAGGTTTGCACAATTATTATCCCTGTCCTGTGCCATGGTGAGTCCACCTCCCAAATCAGTAGACTAGTCATTTTCAGTTTTCACTGCAGTGGCAGGGTTGAAACATGCCATTATTTTTTAAGGGCATTTAGATATAAGGTAGTTTACATTATTCTGTGTGTCCCTGTAAACATGTGCTGTCACAAGGTACCTAATGTTTTATTAAGTTGAGGATGTTAGTATCCAACAGCAGGCCTAATATCAAACATTTCTAATAAGGATTTTTTTGAATTTGGTTATCACATAACTGCAACCAAGATACTAAATATACATTTGACTTGTGTGCCGATACAGTAGCTATATTGATGAACTAATATAAATATACTGTATTGCTCTGCCTATTCAATGTCAGGCCCTACTATATATAGTATCTATACAACAAGACAACAATTGGACATATTGTCCATATACGGTATAATTGTTATCTGTCAATGACAGCTCAGCCGCTCAGTGCTGATACTGAAACTAGTTTGATGGTTCATTCTTTTGCATACGTTTTATTCTGATGTGGAGTGTAGGGTATATTTGGTTATTTTGTGAAGTAAAACTAACCTTAGATTGATAATAATGGCTGATGACAGCGTCTCATATAATATCACACTGAAGTAATTCATAGTTTTAACACTGCTTTGGAATGTAATTTTAGTGTTTACCTGACAACCTCTGTGACAGAGGATTGATAACTCAGAAGTTGTGAAATTCTTCCTCGTTATCATTAACTGCTGTGCTGTGTTTTGTTGTTTGATAAGTATACAAATTCATGAATCTGTGCAATCTGGCTTTTCTAATTTGTATTTCATCAACACAGCTACTTGACATTTTTCATCACAGTGCTGTTGATCTCAACACCTGGTGACAACAAATGGGAAATTGGAGTGACAGATTTAGAGGCAAAAGGCCAAGCCAGTTCCTCTCTTTGTCCTTCTTTTCTTCTGTATTTTTCATAACACTTTGGTAATATAATATGTCAGCTACTTTGACATCTTTAGACAAAGTTCTATACTGTATAATATTGTCTCCCCAAATATTGATACCCCCTGCATAACGACAAGTGTAATGATGTATTCTGGTTAATTCATTTTGCACTTGAATAAAAAATGCTAACGTATGCCTTCTCACACTGATTATTACAGTTCAAGTACGAATAAACAAAACATTTCCTTTCATTATTTTATTTCCTACTGACTCATGCCAATTTCCATACCATTACTGTGTCTATGACTGAGGGCTCTTTTCTCTGGAGGCAACATTCAGAACTGCATTCCTATAATGAAATGGTTTTCAATTTATTCCTTACAAGATAAACCATCATTGTCAATCTACTCAACATACCAGTCCACGAGCTAGAAGAGTAATATTATGCATCTCACACACCGACAATTCGATTTTTGTGGCCTAGAAAAAAAGAGAGAGATTGCAAGTAGGAGATAAAGAGTAGACATAATTTTACACATTCCTTCTGGATACTATCCTCTGAAAGAATGAGACATTTCTACACATTTAATTAAGTGCAGCACTCATAAGTCTCAGGCAGCGTTAAGAATAAGGGTTTGACCTTGTCAGTATAAGAGTCCTCACTGCGAACAACATTCACCTTGGTGAGGCAATTATGACTTTGAGGAAATACAAGAAATAAGAACAAACTAATTGAAAACATGACAGACTCATAAACAAATGACCTCAAGTTCAGGCTTTCATCCTTTGATATGAAATAATCATCTTCAATTTCACACACAACGCTGATGCTGTGAACTTGGGTGTTTTGAAAATATCGCTTGATGTTGCGAGAGCAGAGTAAAAATCAAGGAAACTCTCTTTCACTTTCGAACAGTAAATGAAGACAAAACCCCCCTTTGAAGCAAATTACCCAATTTCCATTCTCATTTGTCACACTCTGGGATTGAGCTGGGCCACAAGAAGACATCACCACAGTAGGCAGCATATTTGGCTGGCCCTCATTGGAGCGGTGCCTATTAGACAGGCATAGTGAAGTCAGAGGAAGGGGTGAGAGGGCAGATGGGACCGAGGTGATGTATTATGGATGAGTAAAACCCATGCTCCAGAGGGCCAGCTGAGGCCCCATTCAGAGTGGGACAGACTGACCCAGCCAGACCCGTCACACACTCGCCCCCTCTAAAGCACCTCCTCCCACTCCTCAGAGACTGTGGGCAGCCTGGACTCTCCATGACCCTGGGCACAGGTCCAGCACTACAGACAAATATATGTGGGAGTCCTTCTTGATGACATATTAAGTTGGAAACTTCCGAAGTAATAAAACATTTTATGAAATACTGATTTTTTTCTCCCCTTTTGGTGCATTGGGTCAGTTCAACAAGCAGTGAACTCAACACAAACTTATTATCAATCTATGAAGATGGTACTCAGCCATGTCTCCTCAGTGACAGCTAGTGTATGTGTGTGTGTGTGTGTGTGTGTGTGTGTGTGTGTGTGTGTGTGTGTGTGTGTGTGTGTGTGTGTGTGTGTGTGTGTGTGTGTGTGTGTGTGTGTGTGTGTGTGTGTGTGTGTATGTGTGTGTGTGTGTATGTATTTGTGTATCTCTGTGTGTATATTTGTGGGGGTGGGAGGCTTGGGTTTTCATGGTTTTTCTTTATTGTTTTTATCCTCTGTGAGGATACTTAATGTATGAAAAGTGCCATACAAATAAAAGTTGATTTGATTTGATTGTACCCTGAATAAGACTCCGATTTAAGACAAAGAAAAAGAATGAGAAGAATACAAGTGTAACTATTGTCTCTGACAGTTTTACATTTTGGATTGCCTGTAGCCTGAATTTAGCTAGGCTATAAAGTGTTTACAAGTCTATCTGTAGGCAGCCATTTAAAGTGTTTGGTAGCCCAGTTTAACTTGCAAGACATCTGAAGGCTGGTTTAATGTGTTTTGGTGCCATAGAGGAAATAAATTAATGATAGGCCAAAACGAGTGAGAAGTGTCTCCTGATGTCTTCTCTGCCGAAATAAAGCAGAAGAAAATCTGTCAAACAGCCAAGAATCACAGATGATGAGCTCAAAAAGACTAAAAACTGTCTAAAAGCCATTAACTGTCAAAGAAAATGACTGAGAGAGGAATGATAGTGAGAGGAATTGACTTCAGTCATTCAGTAAGATGGACACTGACTACACCCCGAGAGGTGAGCTGCCTACAGACAATGACCAGACAACAAAACGAAAAAGACATTGGTTTCAACAACGGGACACCGATCCAAGGCATGCCTCAAAATCAACTGTGACAAAACTCCAAGAAACACAGGTTGCGGCTGTTTGGAAGACCCTGACAGTCCTAATATAGATTTTGAACATGCAGTGGATATTAAATACTGTACAACTGCATACAACAGGCTCACCAGCTATTTACTAACTTCAGTTTAGGTAACGGATCTGCATAATAACTGTGAAACAAAACAAAACATTGAGCTGAGAGCTGCTAAAAATCTGTGTAGAGCTCAAGGTTCATGAATTTCTATAAATTGCCAGCTTTTGTGGGAATATTGTTATATTTGTTTTTAGCTCTAACATTTTGCACAACTTTGTTTCTAACAAAACAAAAACACAAGCTGTATTTAGAAACTCTGCTTCTTGTTTGTAAGTAACAGACATGTGTGCAGCTCTCCACTGCTGATTAGAGAAGAGCTGAGGTCAGACGGAGTCACATAGATCTTATTTATCAGTGTCTCCACTCAGTCACTGTCAAAGTCACCTTTACTGGCCTCCAAACTGCATCCACGTTCCCCCCGTTCCCTCCACTGATGAGTGACAGCTGAGCTAATGTAGTCACAGCCGGGTAGAGCACGGGGAAGCGGAGTTAGAGGGAGGGTCGGTGACAAAAGCTCTGCAGTCAATCTCCTCCCAGCTTGACTGCAGGATACACACCAGATGGGCCTTTGGAGGAAAAAGAAAATCCACACGAAACAGCTTTGCAGTTAGTCGTCTCCTGCAGGACAGGAGTGGTGGCTTGTTAAAAATGACCATGTTCTAATGATGGTCATGATACTGCAGCTCAAAAAGATGAGGGAGATTTGACAAACTTAATTTGTTGGCATCTTGGCGGTTGAACCAAGCGGCCATGGCTTCAGTTTAAGTGTAAACAAAAAGGATGCTACTGTATTATGTTCATAATTGGTGATACACTCACCAGCCATAACATTAAAACAGGTGACTGGGTTTAATGTTGTGAGTGATCTGTGATTTTTTTTAAAGTCAAGCCATAGAAAATAATTAAAACTACAAATTAAGTTTTAAATCAAATGACTAATGGTTCAGAACAAGCTCATAAAACAGGCCATGAATATACACATCACATCAGATGCTACAATAAAACCAGCCACTTACTTTAAAGTCATGTCTGATCCAAGTCCAGATTTGGGGATCTAAGTGGATTAAAAATCAAAAACTATCAAAGTCCTGTGTACTCTGTTGAAGGTCAAGAGACGAGACTTGTCCGATTACAAGAAACTCTCAGGTAAGTTCTTATCCATTGTCCATGTTATTAGACTCAATTATGTTTTCTGACATTACACATGATCGGACCTGACAAATTAGAAGCCAAAAATATCCAGGTTGTGCGTAAATTATATTTATGCAGGTTTGTGTTCAGCCAGTTTATCTGCATGCAGCTGTATGTTCAGAAGAAATGAAAATGGACAACAATTCTTCCTGACAGACGTCACTGCTTTGTGACATTTCACTTCTGCTATGACTAAAATGAAAAGAACCTTCAAAGGAGCAGCGACAGAATGAGAAGTACCTGACTTGGAGCAAATTAATTAGATCGAGTCTGCTGTCTGAGAAAGAAAGATGGCTACCTGTCTTTTAGAGGGAGGACGAGAGATAAAGTGATAACGCCAAAGAAAAAAAGGGAGGAGAAAGGTGCATTCAATGTCAGTCACCAGTCACTCACTACTTTCCAATTGTCTCTTGTTTTGGCATGCAAGTGGGTTTTCCTGGGGTGTAGGCAGTAAACATGCTTTTGAGGGTCAGAGTGAAGTAGAGGAAAGATTGAAAGGAAAAAATAATAGGGTATCTGCTTTAAATAAAGAATGACTCATAAATGGCCAGCGCAGAATCAAGCGTTTAAAGTTAGATGAAACTATGTTGAAGATTAGAGTTGATTGCCATCTTAATTCAACAGCATCTGTTACTCTATAGCTCATGCAGTAAAACTTTCAGCACACATTAATTTGGATTTGTGAGAGAGAATACAAATGTTGGTGTGATGACTTAACACAACAAGCATATGCGCATTAAATCGCAAACAGCTCATTCACACTCTTGACATTGCCACTTCAGCTGGCTGTGTCCGCCCTCCACTAACTGATGCTTATAGCAGCTCATCTGCTCGGTTTCTCCCCTTCCCTTGCAACGGTTGCAAGAAAACATCAGCAGAAGGATGAGCAACGTAAGGCGAGTGAGAATACATGTAGGAGAGCGGCTGCCAATCATGTCTTTGTGTGATGCTCCAATGATGGTAAGGCAAATTCATTAGGTAACAAAAGGTGCCACATTAGCAGTCCACAGACGTCGGTGCTTGCACACTCGTACAGCTGCTTACTTAGGTGATTGATGCTCTAGAAAATTCAGTTTTAAGGACACCGGGGTCATCTCTGAATAAGACGCCTCGAAGGAAGATAGAGTCAAGGGAGGGGGCAGGGGGGAATAATAAGGAACAAATTAACCAGTGGAATATTTTCTACAGTATGCCCTGTTCACTACAACTATCATTGGACTGAGGGAATTTAAGTGACAATTGACTCTGATGGAGGAAGTGTAACCTTGTTGTTGCAACCCTATTACACACAGTCAACATTTTCATTTCATCTGAGGCCTTTTGCTGGGGCAGCTCAGCAATAGCACTCGCTGGTGCAAAATGAATCAAGAAGCGTACTACCACACTACAGGTCTGCCGGGGAGGGGCTAGGTTTCTTTTCGCTGTGATGATTTCACAAATGTGAGTATCTGGTTTGACCTTTACTCTCCAAGATCACCTCAGGATTTTAGAGGATTTTATGAGACTTCTCATATCAGTAACAGATGATTGGGCTCGCAGCTTATCGTTATTTTCAGACTAATTATCCCTCAGGTATTTTTTTGCCTTATCAAGCAATTAATCATTTAGTCTATAAAATATTAGAAAATAGACCTGTACAAAATATGCTCATCAAAACTTACCCAACCCTGCGATGATATCTGTTGGTTTAAAAAGGCAGTGTCCAAAATACAAAAACACTTAATTTACAGTGAAATTAAATTAAACAGAAAAAAAAAAATTTCACATTTGAAAAACTTGGAACTAGAAAGACCAGGAATCAATGATCTGAACTGTCGTTAATTCAGTTTGTGATTAATCAAATGACTGATGAAGTATTTGTGCTGCCTGGACATCTGCTCAATGCAAATATGTATTGCAAGAGAGAGGGGAGTGCCTTTCTCCAGGGTGTGATATAGTGAGAATAATAAAAAAGTGTCCACAAATTGCACGGTTTAATTGAAACAAATTGCTTTTGGTGAAAATCCTTGGTGGAAATTTCACTTTTTATTCAAGTCTACTTCTATCAGTACTCCTAATCAAAACAGTGCTTTAACAGCACTTTAATCTGTACTTTTTTGTTAAATGTAAGAGAAAAAAAATAAGAACAAAATTGACATTACTTTATTATACCACATTCTTCAGTAGTAAACTTTAAGAGTTTTGTTTATAGACTGATTCTGTAAAAGATGGGATTTAAAATAAATGCAATGCACAATCTTTTACTGCAGGAGTTAGTCAGTATTTTTACTGTGCAGTAGTTCACCAGCAGCCCCCACGTCACTAAATCCGCCCCCGTTCCAAAGTGACCTGAAAATGAAACTGAATTTATGATGCTTTGTTTATTTTAGATTGAATTTAAAAACAGCTGAATAATAGTTGTTATTTCAGGTATAATATGTAGGAATTCCCCCCATCTAGCGGTGTGGTTGCATGTCGGAACGTATTCTTGATGTTGCATTCACATGAAATCGGGCAGACCTCAGACAGACACTGCATGTAACAGGATAAACAAGCGTCTATGTAAACAAGTGGTCCGCCAGCACGAGGCAAAACAATACAGACGTGACAGTATGTTGTCATGGTGATGTCGTATTGTTTACCTGACCCACGTTTTACCATCTTTCTCTCATCTAGTAAAATGACATCCGGTTGGTTTGCCGACGGCATCATTCAGGTGCCTAAATGAACCTGAATGCAACACCAGTGCCTCCGTCCTTCCTCACACTACACAGTGGTGACAGTTTTAACAGGCGCTACCTGGAAAACTTTCTCCCCGAGCGAACAGCTCCGGTGAGTTTCTGTGGTTACCTACGGTCACGCTGCCACTCAACGTAAAAAATGGCGATGCAACATGGCAGCCTCGGCCCTTGTATATGTATTTGTAACAACTTGAACAACTCATTCTAAGGTACGAGAAAGCTTTCATTTGTATGTGGGCAGTGGCGCCGCCAGCCGGAATCCTGTACGCACTGTGCGTACAATTTTTTTCATAGGTGGAAAAAAAAAAAAGCAATTTTGTTTATTTTGAGGGGGTGTGATAAAGACGCTTGTTATTTGTAACAGGCTAAACGTGCTGAGTTCATTGATTGTTAAACCAATCACTGAAGCCTAACGTAAAAGCCAGTGATTGTCGTCATGTCATCTGTCACTTTTTGATTTCTGGCGCCTATTTACACTACCGCTATGTGATGATCACGCCCGGTCCAGTATAGAAATGACAAAAAGACAGTTGAGCCTTTTCCAGGCATTTGAAAATAAGATGCGCATTTCTCCGTGTGTCTGTGGCTATGTAGCCCATGTGTGTGTAGCCTGTGTGAATGTGTGTGTTAATCCCTCACGCGCTCTGTTAAGATGAATAAACACTGGGTCTTTGCGCTCTGGCGCATCTGGCACAATCGGTTAACGGCACCGAAAGGAAACTGGCTTCGCTTCGCGACTATTTCGCGTCCGACTAGGGATGCAAACAATTAATCGACTATCGATTAATTGTCGATAAGAATTTAATCGATTAAATTAAATTACTTGCAATTAATCGTTCCTTTTCAATGGGAGTTTTACTGTGAAATGTAAACAAGCAAAGCCGACATAATGTAGCGGATCTCTGTGTAAACGTGAGCAGCGCACTGCAGCACTCAAGGGAGAGAGGGAGAGGAGGTGAAAAGAGACAACAACACCTGTTGTAGCTTTACGGGACTCAGGCTGTACCATCGCTAACACACAGACGACCAGTGAGTAACGAGTCAAAAAGCCGCCGACACGGAGCTGCCTGAGGAGTTGTAATGCAGCCTGAACGCAGCTCAAACCCACGGTGCCTCAGCACAGCGACCAAGCTTTGATAAACACACCGGATTCGCGCTGGTTTACAGTATCCTTCCGTAGTTTAGCCGGTCGCTACCGGAGCTTAATTTTTTTTAAAAAGAAAAAGAAAAAAGCGCTCGTTGCGGAGCCGCGGAGAACAGCGCGTGTGTCCACGCTGTGTTGGTTTATGTAACTTGAGGGGACAAATGAACCACATATTTATTGTCATGCATTGCTGACCTGGGCATTGTTTCTCATTAAATTAGAAAACCCTTTCCTATCATTCCCCTTTTCCGTGCATGGTTGAAGGAGACTGGCTCGCATCCACACTCCCACTCCCTCCTGCGCCGACATGTCACCTTAAGTCACATAAACCTGTACGGGTGTGTGGACACAACCACCTATATTGTTGTCAGCGCCTCATCACCGCTGGTGTTTAAAAGGCTCCGTTCTTTCTGCAGTCAGGTTAAAGCGCACATCCGCCGTGTTGGTAAACAAATAGTCCCTCTGTATCAACGGAGGAAACCGTGCTTGCAGGCTTGGGTTGGAGGTGGTGTGAGTGCGGGCCAGCGGGGGACAGAGGGGGGGGGGGGGGGGGGGGCATTAGAGCTTCAGCGCGGTACAGAACAACTGGCCCTAGTGTCAGTGCGCCCTTATCTGTGGCCGCTGCAGCGCCACACGGGCTTTGCCTTTCAGCAATCAAGCGCTGTTTTTGTCAATGTTAAAAACAATAACAGCAACAGCTGTCGGCAGCTGAGATCGCTGTGCCGTCACCATAGAACGCAAGACGCATTACGGCTCATTAGCAAAATACCTTTCAATGGAAACACCCGCAAATGGCAATTGCACTTTTTCGAAGTTTCAGAAATATCGCTTTTATTTTGCAAAAATCTGTAATGGAAACGCAGCGGTGTCTCTCATCTCATCTCATTATGATAGGACTTCAACCTCAGAGCTCTATGTCCCAATAACGTGCTACTTAAACATTTTCATTGTGCTGTGCTCTTAAAATAAACTAACAAATACTAGTGTAAGTCCATAAGGAATGTTGATCTTAAATTTTCCCCTAAAATTTAGGTTCTCAGGAAAATCGCCGCTTATCAATTAATCGATCATCGATCGATAAGGTCTATCAACTATCGATTAATGAATTACTCGATAATTTGCATCCCTACGTCCGACGTCTATGTTAAGCACATGTTTTTATTGATATTGTAGCGTCCAACCCGACGTAACTACAACAACATAACACAAACTTATCTGACAGCTCTCACTCCTCTGCTCCTCCTCACTCACACAGGTCTTCTTCCTCACACTCACCCCGGCCCCTCAGCTTCTCATCCAACCTACCTGCCCGTACCATACACATTGACAGTTAGTCAGAAATCACAGAACTTAAACATCATAACAAGAACACTACACGTTGTGCAGTAGGCTATTTAATTAATTAATAATGAGCGGTGAGTCCCATAGCTACGTGGCATGATATGCGCACCAGTGTTTGTGGAGCCCCCCCCAATTTGTTGTATTTGCCGTTTCTGTGCGTACTTTGAAATTGAATCCTGGCGGCGCCACTGTATGTGGGTGTGATTCGACTTCAGTGAAATACGTATTTATGAAAGCAATATTTGATTTTTGCTAATAAAAAGCCAAATAAGTTACATACTGGGGCTTTAACTGTTCATCATTAACCATTGCTGGAATAATGTAGTTCACTGTGTGTGTGAGCTCCAGGCCACAGAAAACAAAAAGCACCTGGAGCAACCATAGATGATCTAGTGGCCTCAAAAAGCTTTAATAATATTGGACCCATGTTAAATAGCTAACTAGTTTCAGTACTCAGCCTTTTTCAGCTCACTAATGCCACTTGGCTTCTGATGAGCTCATGACTGCTTTCGTGCTGTTTTCTTGTACCTGAGCATCCACGAGGAGGTGCCTCATCAGGGTCATGGACTTCTGCATCGTCTCCTTCTCTGGCGGGATAAAGGCGGGCTCCTCTTGCTCCACGGGCTTGGGCCCAGTCACCATGAAGTTTGCAATCTGGTCGTTCAGGCTGTTGAGGGACTGCACAGCTAGAGGGAGACACAAATAAAAGTTACTACAAATAGGCTTATGAACCCGCAGAGCATTTAGTCAATTTCAATTCAGACACAGTGATAAATAATATCAGTCATTAGTACAACTGCACAGAGAGTCCTCATGATCACGCAAAAAAAAGATGGCATTATAAAAAGTAATTGAAAAGTAAAGGTTATGGGTTTTTATAAGCAGTCCTTATCAGAGTAGAGGCGGGCTGAAGTGGATCATAAAGTGCTTTCATTACCCAAGTGCCATCACACACACATGCACACAATACATCTTCCTTTCCTCTTGCCGAGTAGGAACATCAGAGATAACACAGTGGAAGAACCTGGTTTCCTACTGTCACACTGTCACCGACTTTCACTGTCAACGCCCTCTCTGGTCCAGAATGTTCCATGTCTGCTGAGAGCCATCCTGTTTTTGTTTCCCTGTTCTTGCCCTTGTGTGTCCCTGGCAAACTGCTCCTTCCAGGTTTCCTCTCCAGCTAGTCTCCTACATTAGCTGTACTGTAGTTCCTCTACACACACGCACGCACGCACACACACACACACACACACACACACACACACACACACACACACGCTTCCTCTTCCGTTTACCATTAATCCCCCCTCAGTCTTTGAAAGGTCACCACAACTATTTCTGAGGCCACCCACATGGTGGAAATGTTGGATAAATGAAACGGTTGAAGAAAAAGGCAATTACCATATTTTCGTGCCTTTTTAGCATAAGTATCTTTTGTATTTTTCATGAGCTACTGCACTAACCCCTAATGCCTCGTTATCCATCTTTCCCACATTTAAACTTTGCTAAAACCTCAGAGTTATATCTTTGTCAGTTATAAAGGAAGAGAGGGGTGCAGTGATCGAGAACTGACCTTCTGTCCAGAGGTCATCTGATACAGACATTGAGCCATTAAATCTCTAGTGTACTGCTGGACCCATGCACTGACACATTTCTGCCAAATTAAGAATTCAACCTGCTAAACCCATATAGAGCAGGGTGATTTTAGGCCAAGAATCTGGATGGGGTCTTTTTAGGATGCAAATATAAAGCCTCTTTCACACACAAAAGCCCACGCAAAAAAAAAAGAGAGCATAGATTAATGTGTTACATAACCAAAAAATTCTTTCACCGTTGCTGACATTTCCAAGCAAACAAGCTTTCAGTAGGAAAATTTGACAAGTCGGCACTGAAGGCAGAAGAGATAAGAAGGGAACGAGGGGGCTGAAGAGGCAGACTGTGTCCCCTCGAGGTGAGAGTGGAGCAGACGTCAAATGTTTGATATCGCGAGTGGGAACGTCGTCTCCTGGATTCAGAGACGCTCAGGCCAGTTCAGCTGCCTAAACTTAAGAAGATGGACCACAGAAAGCTGGTGAGTAAATCTGTTCTTGGCCATTACTTAGTTTATATTTCTCTCATTTCATTCTCTGAAAGTAAAATCTTCCCTAAAATGCAAACCACACAGATGCACAGTAGCAGTTGCGTGTTGAGCCTCTTCGCTCCTACACTTGAGCTTTGGCAGATGTGATGTTCAGCCGCTTACTCTTAGTGCCCTCTCCTGGGCGATTAATGAAAATGCAGCCACTATGCCAGCTCATATCCTGAAAAACCTTAACTGAACAGGCTTTAAGGTTTGTGAACCAGTGCAGCCTCCAGATGTACAGGAAATCATCTAGATATCAAATGCAAAAAAATCAGGATATAGATGTACGTAGTTCTGTTTGTGAGTCTGGTGGAGCACTATAGCGTTTATGTTCGCTTTAATGACTTGAAAATGATCAAAAGTAGGTTTGACTGGTGGTGCTCCACATAATATTTGGATACTTCACTGAAAAACAGCTGTAATAATTTTAATTTCTTCCATTACAAACATAACAATTTTTAGATTTGATCAACACAGCAAGCAACCAATTAATGTAAATATGTTTATTGTTGAGGTTGTTCATTGAGCTGTTTGTTAATTAGCTACATCTAAATGAAAACCACACAGTCTAATATTCAGGTCCTGCGGTGAATCCTTCATGATGGCTGTAATGTTCAGTTTAATTGGCCATTGAGTTAACATCATCTACAGAAACATTACCTAAAGTGATTATGTTACCACAGAAATACGACCTGGGAAACGTGGAGGACATTTTAAAATCTAATACGACAGATTAGACAAAGCGTCACTGTAGCATTTACGTCATTGATAGAATTAAAATTCATAGCTACTGATCAATAGGCTGCTTCATACACTATGCACACAATCAATCGGTATGTTGCACACACACTAACCCTTACCCTGGATATCCAGCATCAAGCGTCACTTGGCCAGTAGTCAATACTGGGATCATTAAGTCGTTGAGGTATGGTTTAGAAGCATCATACATCATTTCACATTATATTAAGGGATGTAACGAACCACACAATCAGTGCTTTTCTTCAAAGCTGTCTCCCTTCATGTGTATCAACAAAAATCGATTCAGGATCTAAACAAACACTATCAAGGACATCTATCTCATCCTACATGTTGCTGCACCAGAACAAACGGCTGTAACCACCACAGGTGCCTGAGCTATACCTTCAGGAAAAGACCAAAAACAAACATTTTCATGTAGTATAATAATGATGTTGCTGTCAAGGATAATAATGCAACATATGCCAAAGACTCACAGAGATTGGCATTCTGAGCCTTTATCTGAAAAGCGATGAAAAAGAGGCAGTGGAGGTGGGAAGGAAAGGGAAAGATAAAAATGTAATGGATGCAGAGGAAATACACTCTGGCTGAGTCCTTGTACTTTTCCTGTCTCTTTCCCTCTCTCTGTCACCTCTTTTTTTCTCTCTATTGGTGTCTTTCCAGCATGGGCACATCTCAAAGTGCCTTACATGTCGTCCTATAGAGCCAGAACAGTACCAGAGCACCCCACCAGGCCTTTATCTATTCAGGGGGGAGAACTGTGGCTACCAGGGGAAATAAGATCACGAGACATGAAACATTTTTTGAAAGGATATATGCAGAAAATCTAATAGCATAAGGTGCAGTAGTCAGGCTAAACTCAAAGTAAAGTGGGGACTTATTTCATGGGGACTGTTCGCAGTCCCACATGAAATCATGGAGGAATGTTAAAAAAAAAAAAAAAAGCGATGAGCCAAAATCCATTTCAGCTGCACTTCTCATGTCAGACTTACACTTTCTGCTATACACAGTAGAGAGCAAAGTCATACTCAGCCAATGTCATTTCCTTGAATTTCGATGGGAGAGTAAAAAAAAAAAAGACTTTACTGAACACACATGTGCACATCACGTGTACACAACATGTGAAATAGTGAGCATTAACCAGAACGCCCTTTTTACTAAAAGGATAAACATTTTACTCCCAATGTGATAGAGCAGTGTATTTCAAATGAAATTCTGAATAACATTATCATATATTTTAAATTCAAATGTATTACATTGAGTGAGACTCTGGCATTACATAACCTACTTGTAAGGTGGATGGAGAAAGACAGTCTTGAAGTATCAAAGCTTCACCAACACTTATTATGAAACCTTCTTTATCATGACATGAAAGAGAGATGACGTGAAGTTGCAATCATGAAGTTGTCTACAGGTGCTGCCTGAGCTTTGATACCTTTTGATTCTCTGAAATCTCCGACTCTGAGTTTCTCTCTCGGCCTGAGGTTAGTGGAGGTGATAACAGACTCAGTGTAGGGCTGGGCAAAGTGGTCTATGAGTAATATCAAAACATTTTTTAGACTACACCACAACACACAACATAAACATAAACATACAGATCATGTTTACCACTTTCACGCTCCATCACAGTGGAAATGCCAGGGAAGTTAGTACGGTCGTTTAAATTCTAATTGTCACTATCACTGTGGCCAATTACTGTGGGTAATTACTGTGGTTAATTTGACTCATGTTTCTGTACAGCATCAATCTACAACAGTCTCCCAGATGTGCTGCAAGCAATGTGGGTTTGTTATGTGTCAGTCTAAACATGGTGTTTAGGCAGTAACAGAGCTCTTTTTAGCTCTTAAAACCTTTTTGCAACAAAGTTAGGTGAGGAAGTGGGTTTTTTTAAAAAGCAAGTAAGCATTTGCTTGCCTTTGCAGTGCTAGATGAGTTTGACTTTCTGTTTCTGCTGCTGAGTCTGTGTGTGACGCTTGTGTCAGTGATTGTGTGTTTTTAAAGAGGGCTGCAGCTACTGTTTCATCCCTGAGTGCAGTGTAGCTGCTGTGTGGGCATACAGCAGGGAAGTGTGGGAGTGTGTGTGTTCTGTGAAAGGCTGAGGGAGAGAGAGCGACAAGCGAGACACCAAAGAAAACCAAGCCAGTGTCTTAAATCAATTATTTGACAATTTATTCTTCATGTTCACAGTATTGTCCTTAACTACATCCCACATGGAGCAGTATATTTACTCCTAGCTCAGTGATAAGGTAAACTGAGCTTCTGACGCCACTGTTTGCAATACTGCAGCCCATTGAGTCATTGGTCACAGTCTGGGTCTTATTTCATCATTCTTTACACATTTAAAATCATACTTTCGGTATTTGAAACTGTATTTTTAAAGGGATAACTGCAAAAGAAGGGGGGGCTTATTTTTTTCAACAGTAAAAGGGTGAAAGGGAAAAGGGAAAAATCCTCAACAGTAGGTTTGAAAATAAATACAGTATACGTAGTTTGTTTTATGACTTTGAATGAATTGGTATAAAGTCTTAATATTTACATAAAGACATGCAGATACTATAGCCTATGTCTCTTGGATGTTGTAGAACTTGTTTTGTCCTGTGATTGATTATTTATTAGTTAGATCTAAGATCGCACATTTTTCTTCTCTGTGAAGTCATTTCAAACATGTTTGGGATGAAGAGCTGAATAAATAAATTAACTTCAAGTTAGAGTAATTCCCTCAGGTGTCATGTCATGTCACATCATATAACCAGTGCGAAATATAACTCTGAACTTTTATTAATCAAAACATCAAACAAATACAAGAAGAGTTTGAACAGCCCTCATACTCATACTCAGTAAACAGGTTTGCATTAGAGTGGTTAACAATAATGGGAGACTGTCTCATGCAGAGAATAGCCTATACTACTTTTATGTTCATGGTGACTACTACAGTAAGGCTCCGGGGCTTAACTGTGGTTTAGTGGGTGCAACACAAAGTTTAAAATGAGTCACTTCATAAACATTTGGCAACTGGAGCAGATCTGATAAAACTGCTATAAAAGCTATACTATAGTGATCAAGTATGCGTAAGATCATAAATGGCCTCATTAACATCAGGCACCATTAACATAATCATAATGAAGTTATTTAGGCTCTTTAGGTTTTTGGAAACAGATGGATATATGTTCAGCACTGAGGGAGAGAATGTGTGGGGTGAGTTTATCAATTTTAACACAGGAACTAGGGATGCAAATTATCGAGTAATTCATTAATCGATAGTTGATAGACCTTATCGATCGATGATCGATTAATTGATAAGCGGCGATTTTCCTGAGAACCTAAATTTAAGGGGAAAATTTATGATCAACATTCCTTATGGACTTTACACTTTCGCAAAATAAAAGCGATATTTCTGAAACTTCGAAAAAGTGCAATTGCTATTTGCGGGTGTTTCCATTGAATGGTATTTTGCGAATGAGCCGTAATGCGTCTTGCGTTTCTATGGTGACGGCACAGCGATCTCAGCTGCCGACAGCTGTTGCTGTTATTGTTTTTAACTTTGACGAAAACAGCGCTTGATTGCTGAAAGGCAAAGCCCGTGTGGCGCTGCAGCGGCCACAGATAAGGACGCACTCACACTAGGGCCAGTTGTTCCGCACCGTGCTGAAGCCCGAATGCCCCCCTCTCACCCGCTGGCCCGCACTCACACCACCTCGACCCCAAGCTGCTCAAGCACGGTTTCCTCCGTTGATACAGAGGGATTATTTGCTTACCAACACGCGGATGTGCGCTTTAACCTGACTGCAGAAAGAACGGAGCCTTTTAAACACCAGCGGTGATGAGGCGCTGACAACAATATAGGTGGTGGTGTCCACACACCCGTACAGGTTTATGTGACTTAAGGTGACATTTCGGCGCAGGAGGGAGTGGAGTGTGGATGCGAGCCAAATTTCCTTCAACCATGCACGGAAAAGGGGAATGATAGGAAAGGTTTTTCTAATTTAATGAGAAACAATGCCCAGGTCAGCAATGCATGACAATAAACATGTGGTTCATTTGTCCCCTCAAGTTACATAAACCAACACAGCGTGGACACACGCGCTGTTCTCCGCGGCACCGTAACGAGCGCTTTTTTTTTTTTTAAATTAAGCTCCGGTAGCGACCGGCTAAACTACGGAAGGATACTGTAAACCAGCGCGGGTCCAGTGTGTTTATCAAAGCTTGGTGCCGTGCTGAGGCACCGGGTCGGTTTGAGCTGCGGTCAGGCTGCATTACAACTCCTCAGGCAGCTCCGTGTCGGCGGCTTTTTGACTCGTTGTCTGTGTGTTAGCGATGGTACAGCCTGAGTCCCGTATAGCTACAACAGGTGTTGTCTCTTTTCACCTCCTCTCCCTCTCTCCCTTGTGTGCTGCAGTGCGCTGCACACGTTTACACAGAGATCCGCTACATTATGTCGGCTTTGCTTGTTTACATTTCACAGTAAAACTCCCATTGAAAAGGAACGATTAATTGCAAGTAATTTAATTTAATCGATTAAATTCTTATCGACAATTAATCGATAGTCGATTAATTGTTTGCATCCCTAACAGGAACGCATAGTTTCAGGTAGAAAATGACATTTTTTGATACTGTAGCATTTGACACGAGTCTAATCTGTAAGCCAACACTACAAACAAGTGAAGTATCACTCCTCATCTACTTGTTGTGGTTTATAAACATAAGAATATTTTACAGCACAGTTTCCCTCAATGAGTGTGTCATACACAGATGTCCACATAGGGTAGGCTATATGGGCTGGCTTGGCAGTAGAGCTATACAACACTGCCCCCTAAAGACACCACAGCAGTCAAGTGTGAATTCAATGCAAATCACTAAAATAGCCAGGGTGAGAAGCATTCCAAGGTTTCAGTTCATAAAAGATGAAAAGCTGGATGACAACCTTTAAATTCATGTATTTAAGTCTAGTTCTGCCAGTTGGTGTGAAAATACAGTGTGAAATGGTTTTACGACCTGATGCGAAAGTGATATATTTACATGCAGTTATGCCTCATGAGAGAATCCTCGCTGCCTTAGAAGACATTCCCAGGGTATTATATCATCTGTAGTTATTACAACTAAATATTCAATATGTGTAAAGATGATGATGATGAAGTGAAGTAAATATGATACCATGGCATGCACCATGTGACCATGAACTATTCAGGTTTGTTACACTCCTTCTTTGTCAGGTTTTCTATACAAGAATGGCTGATGTCCTATAATAAACATGATATGAAGCCCTGTGAAACAAGCTTGTGATTTGGGAGTCTCTATATCAAGCAGAGCAGTAATGATTCATTAGCTGAGTCAGTTTATTAGCTGAAAAATCCAAATTTAAACCCCAATTTTGGGGGTTTCTTAAATTAGGCTGTGGGAAATTAAAAGGGGCTTTAACAGCATTTTTTAACATTTCATAGACAAAAAATTATGAGACTTATTATCTGATTTACTAGTAATAATGATAATTGCAAATAGATATAAGGGCTAAAATCAAGCAAAGGTTATAGAAAAGGTTCCAAATAGCTTCTAACAGGTGGAGGTTTGCCTTTTTCTGAGTTATATAATAGCAAACATTTGGGTTTAGACAATTAGTTGACAACAAAACTGATTCCCGTGGTGTTTAGTTTGAAATTATTATTGAATTGAATTGTTATTAAAAGACATTATCGTTATCATATTTGCAGCCCTAACCTCCATGCACACATCAAGGAGTTGATTTCACATCCATGAATAAATCACGGGTCACAGACACACCACAAACACACTGCATGTTTACAAGCTTATACACAAAAGCTTCCCACCTACAGTCCCAGCGCTAGATTTACATGCTGACAATGAAGAGACAGAGATGGTGCAAACAGTGAGGAACACACATCACTCGTTCGGTGGAGCTGAACCCTGGGGGGCTCTGTAGCTGTGAAGTAGAGAGCAGCAAGCAGAACGCTCATCTCTGCAGAGCTCATTATACTCCACTAATCGTATCTGTTACTGCTGTAATGGGTGAAATAAAGGGAGAGAGCCAGAAATGTGTTGTGGTTTCCTGTAGGTGGTGGGAGATGCACTTAAAAATGGTTGCTTGTATATATATATATATATATGTGTGTGTTTGTGTGTTTGTTTGTGTGTGTGTGTGTGTGTGTGTGTGTGTGTGTGTGTGTGTGTGCGTGCGTGCGTGCGTGCGTGCGTGCGTGCGTGCGTGCGTGTGTGTGTGTATATATGTGTGTGAGCCCATCATAGAAAAAATGGGTACCGGCTCAATATATCTGCTTATTTCTCACTCCAGCAGAAAATGCAGCCCCCCTGGTTTCTGCTGAGCTTTACATGACTGAAGCTCTCTTCTTCTGTCTGTCCTCATTCTTTTTCTTCTGTTTTTTCTGCTGCAGTTGTAACAACATCCTCAAATGCTGAATGGATTACAGACGCTATTCCAGCATGAGCACTGGAATAATAAAAACAGTATCTGATGTCTGGGCACAAAGGAACAACGGCTGTACCAATTGGAGGAGTGTTGTTATGTGCGTTTACTTTGTTGTGTAATAATGTGGCCTCATAAACACTGCGCTCATACACAGACGGGCATCTTAAGTTAAAAGGAAAAGCCTTATGTTGAGTGCTTTGTAGTCTCTGGCTGATTTTGATTTTGGTCACAGCCAACACAAAGCTCTGCACAAACAGGAAGGATTCAATAGCAGGCCCGTCTGCCAAAGTCTAGATGAGATTAAACTGTTATGTCAACTCAACACTGTCTGGCTTTTGTGCTTTCAGAACACTACGTGGAGACTTTTCATAGACGTTGGGTGGTCTGAGAGTGTGCTGTTCTCAGCGCATCTCTGAACTATAAGAACTGTCTTTGTAAATACTGTCAAAGTTTGAATCTAGGCCAAGTATCTAGAGGCTGATGAATCTTTGTCTGTGTTTGGTGTAAAAACAGACTTTCATTTGTTTGTTGAATCTGTCTAACTATGGTGATTAAAATGTGCATCCCAGGGTAAACACCTCCGACTTAAGTTCAAAGTTGAACTTCTTAGCATCCACGAACATGCCACGTCGACGAGGCAGGGTTAATGAGTGCGCCGCTCTTATTTTCTCTGCGACACCGTGTGAATTTTAAAGACAAAAAATGCTCTCGCTGTGAAATTATTTCGAATGCTCTCTAACAGGATTATGCACTTTCTCTGAACTCACGGATGAACAGCTAATGGCTAATGCTGAGTGCATTAGCAAAAACATTACGGCAAATGAAAGTGCAGGAAATTTGAGTCTGACTTGAGAAACTGGCCTAATAATCTTACACTCATAAACAGCCCCCTTCCCTTCCACACATCACACAGCCGCTCCCCTCCTTCCCTCTCCACGTCTGAAATCTTACTATTCTTGGATGTGTTTTAGCTGCAGAGATGTTGGTGCGTTAAACTGATGCTGTGAATAGGAAGCATGGCATCCGTAACGTGAACAGACATATCTGCTGTACTGCCGCATCTACGACTGCACTTGCCCCCCCTCCCTCCTGGTGCATACTGGCACTAGGAAGGGGGGGCGGGGGGGGGCATGAATCACACTTGACAAGACCATTTCCTTTCACTGTCATCCCTGCTGATTTGGCTGTGGGGGCTGGAAGCTGCTGCCAAAACATAAACAAGAGGGATTACATGTGTAATGACAGTCCTCTGTCAGGGTTTAGTGTTCAAGTTAAGACTGAATGTTCCGTTTCATCAGAGAACTTCCATTTAATGAAACAGTTTCTCTGGACCTGTGTGTAATTAAAGGAGATTGAAACTGTTTCAGAGCACTAACAGCTCAAGGATACGCACATTAAACTGCTGTGTTATGATGCTATTTCTTGCATACTTGCTGCCAAAGACATGATCATTAACATCAGTCTAATACCCCTTTCCCACTGGCCAAAAAACCCGTTTAAACCCGCTAACAATCGGCTTTTGGTGGCAGTGGGAAAGGCGCACCGAGCCGGCAAGCGACGCGGGTTAAAATCGCCTTTAATCGGCTCGGCTCCGAACGGCTTGCAGTGGGAACGCCAGACCCGCGTCAACCCGCTAATTTACGTGATGACACTGAACGTTACGTGACGCTACGTCATCGCGCCGGTCGCGTCTCATATCACGTACCAAAACAAAGCTCTGCTCCGCTCTGCTCTCATCCGAGACTGGGATCAAAACATCAGAGAACACTGACCAAAAACGATAGAAAAAAAGAAAAGAAAAGAAGCGACAGTCTGTTTAACTGACGTGTTGTGCCGCGGACGTCCGTCATCCGGCCGCAGCAGACTCTCTGTCCTCCGCGGTCCTGGTGCTCCAGGTCAGCCAGCCAGAGAGTCTGCCTCGGCGGACGGACACTCCGCGGCGGGCGGCTGTGGCATGACTGTGTGTGTCTCTTGCACCGCGGATGAGAGCGGGGCGACTGGTTTATGCTCTGTCTGATCCCTCAGCGGGGGGTCAGACTCGGCTCATTTTGGTCAATGGGAAAGGGGCCAAATGCCGACTGTTAGCGGGTCGACCCGCGTTTAAAAAACCCGCGTCGACCCGCTAATTTTAGTGGGAAAACGGCTTAAGGGTATCTCATCACTAGTGGTCAGCTCCGAGTTTAAATGTAAAAAATGTAAACTCTCAAGACGCACTTTGGATCTGATCACTGAGATAAACACATTGCAAAAGGTTGCCTGTAAATAAAACTTATTCATCGTATTTCAGGCAACCTTTTGCAATGTGTTTATCGATGTCAACATGCACATTAAACACATCACAAAAGGTTGCCTGAAATGCAATGACTAAGCTTTATTTACAGGCACCATGCCTTCACATTCACACTCATACACCTCATACCTGTTACCTGAGCTACACCGCTAGAAGTAACTTAACAACAACACCGACAGACTTCCGTCGGGTCCCTCGGATACCACGCCTAAAACCCGTCCACGCAGCATAGATCGGCATATTTGTACTGGTCTGGCACGACTCCTCGTTTAGTGGACTTACAATATTTGGAGATATTCTTCCCTGTTATTGGTGTATTTGTGTGGCAGTGTAACAGCACCACTACAGGCCTGGCATATGTACTACAGGTCGTTTTCAGAAAGACACAGGATCTGCATGGTTCACATGCACACTTGAATATTTGTTTAATTATTGCAAGTCGTATCGTCATCGAACATTGGACATTTTGCTGATATCGTGCAGGCCTAACTCCAACCATATTCAGAGCTGGTCTCAGCCAAGTGTCCACATTCTTTTAGTGGTTTGAACTCAAATGTGTCTCGGCCACATTGAAGGAACAACTAGACTAACAGTCTAATACCCCTTTCCCACTGGTCAAAAAACCCGTTTAAACCCGCTAACAATCGTCTTTTTGTCAACGCGGGTCAAACGACTCGGCAAGCGACGCGGGTTAAAATCGCCTTTAATCGGCTCGGCTCCGAACGGCTTGCAGTTCCGCCAGACCCGCAACCCGCTAATTTACGTGATGACGCTGAGCGCTATGTGACGCTACGTCATCGCGCCGGTCGCGTCTCATATCACGTACCAAAACAAAGCTCTGCTCCGCTCTGCTCTCATCCGAGACTGGGATCAAAACATCAGAGAACACTGACCAAAAACGATAGAAAAAAGAAAAGAAAAGAAGCGACAGTCTGTTTAACTGACGTGTTGTGCCGCGGACGTCCGTCATCCGGCCGCAGCAGACTCTCTGTCCTCCGCGGTCCTGGTGCTCCAGGTCAGCCAGCCAGAGAGTCTGCCTCGGCGGACGGACACTCCGCGGCGGGCGGCGGTGGCATGACTGTGTGTGTCTCTTGCACCGCGGATGAGAGCGGGGCGACTGGTTTATGCTCTGTCTGATCCCTCAGCGGGGGGTCAGACTCGGCTCATTTTGGTCAATGGGAAAGGGGCCAAATGCCGATTGTTAGCGGGTCGACCCGTGTTTAAAAAACATGCGTCGACCCGCTAATTTTAGTGGGAAAGCGGCTTAAGTAGACACAATACTGTTTTATTATGAAGTTGAACTGCTAAAACCGGGTTCAAACTATTTATTGTAGAGCTATGCACAGCGAAATGATGCATTCAGAACCTCCCTCCCTCTCTCTCTCTCTCTCTCTCTCTCTCTCTCTCGCTCTCAAACACTCAACAATGTACTCCTCTGTTGGACTGGTTGAAGACAACAACTCATGCCTGTTTATTTGCATATAGTTTGTCACTCCAGACACATGTTGAGAGGCTTTTTAAAGCCAGGTGTGAACTGATGTGCTGAGAGCTGACTACTTGCGATCAGATCACCCAAGATTAGGGATGTCACGATTAACAATTAATTGCAGTATTAAATTCCACAATTAATTAATCGAAAACATTTCTCAATACCGTCACTTTCCCAAATAGATCATGTCGGAACTATATTGTCAGATCAGGTACGTAAGGATCAACGTAACATTGAAGTGGTATTTTAATGTTAGCGTGTCATTAGTAAAATCCAAAAAATCAAAATAAACTTAAACATTCTGTATAGATGACAAAAAATCACCGAAATAAATCAAACATTTTCCCTGGGGGATGAATAATTGGTCCTCCTGTCCTGTATATGATTAGAAATGTAAATATATTTTGACTATAATTGATTTTTACACCTTCATAGTGTTGTGAAATTAATTATTAATTAATGCATAATAATCATGATAATTGTAATAATAACTCAATTATTTGTCTGACAATAATTTTACCAAGAAAATCTATAATTGTGACATCCCTACTCAAGATACATGTTAGCAGATCAGCGGTACTCAATAGGCGGCCCCGGGCCGCATCTGGCCCGCCGACCACCTATTTGTGGCCCCCGAACTGTTATTTCTTCAGTATGTGTTTTGGTTGGGTCAACACGTGTATATTGGGACTTGTCTCCATGCCAATGATACACAGACAGCCTGTTACTGGGTCGCGCTGCGAGCGCATTTTTAAGTTTCACTTTTGTTTTTGAAGCGGTTCATATTGTCACTTTGCCAGCTGTAGGAGCCTAGATTGCGCACAAATGAGCACTTGCAACAGTGTGTCCGCCTGGCCATAACACCATTTGAGCCAAAGTTCCAAAGACTGACCGATAACCGACGCTCGTTAACCGATTAGATTACGACGCTGGTGGCACACGTGTGTATTTAACGGCAAAAAAAAAAAAAGGATCTCTCCAATGTTTTTTTTGCCGTTAAATACACACGTGCGCTGTGACAGCTGATCAGTGTGCTCTGTCTCAGCTGATCGCACTCATATGGAGGTTAGATCGTCCAATGTTGAACTGTTTTTATACAAAGTGCAGCCAAACACCAGACTGAAGAGAGAGGAACAGCAGAGCTGCTGCAGGAGAGCTGCAGGTGAACCGGCTGGAGAGCAGAGACATCCTCTTTTATGTATTTATTTCATTTTTTTCAGCGCCGTGTTTACAGGTGATTCACATCTATGTCCTGTGCTGAGCCCAAACCAGATTTCATCTTAAACAGGCAAACCAGTGCAACATCATGCCACCCCAACTGAAACATTGGACATCCTAAAAAAGCTAAATTGAATCAACAACCACAACCAACACACAAAAAAAGTATGTGCAATATTTTAACATTCAATGAACTGTTTGATTCATTTTATAAATAAAACTATCTAAGGATGATATAACTCATGCCACTGCAAAGACATGTTTCAGTTTAAAACTTTAAAGCAGAAGTAAGCGATCCGGTCGTTTTGGCTAATGTTACGTTCCAGGCAGGCTTTTGAAACCGTAAATTACAGCTTCAAGTCACGACTTAAGTTACGACTTTGTAGCGTTCCAGGCAACCCACTCGTGTTTTTCCGACCTGTTGTCTGTGAAAGTGCACTATAACGGCCACTTGTAACTTCCGACCCGTGAACTCGTACCAGATCGAACTGGTACGACTTCACAGGTCGGAAAAACACGAGTTACGGGTTGCCTTGAACACACCATAACGTCTTGTCAGCCGGTGGCGTTAGCAGCCCCCGCCCTCGTCATGGATCTATTGGTCCTCGTCCCTACGTCACCACATTCAGGCGCATCCCTTGGCTGCACCGGGCTGCACACACACAGCCCTCTATGCCGTTCTCTCTCCTCATTGGATAAAACTTGTAGGATACGAGAAAAGTTTTCTCCTCGGCTCAGAGCAGAGCAGAGTGACCCGGTGACAGACCCGTGTTTCGGTCCAAACACTCTATGTAAGTGATTGCTGTCGGAAGATATAACTATTTAAAGGGACAACGAGGAGTTTCTATTCGGTTATAAAAAAGTCTCACGTTAATGTGGATGAATCTCCGCTACCCACACTTGTTAATGGGCCCATTTTCGATAAATATATCGTTCTGTCTCTATCGTTATTTTGTTATTATTAGTGGTGGTGGAAATGCTGGTCGAGCCGACCAGCGTTTTTTACTTTCGGTTTCGCAACGAGTCATGAGAATAACGCAGCTGAATCGCCGTTTATGGTCGGAACTACGGCGGTATGTGAACCTCTTTGAACCTCTGACTTTAATTCTTGATGAATGAAAACATGAGTCTGTCTTGCGCCGGTCAAAATAATTTTACGGTGCGCGCAGAGGCTCATAAATGTAGTGTGAAAACGCTTCGCTTTTCCAAAACTCCTCGTTGACCCTTTAAGACTTATATTAACACAAAAATATCGATTACTTCTGCTTTAAATTCAACTTTTCCACATTGTGAGCACGACCATTGAAATTTTATTCATCTCTATTGTTCCTATCCATTCCTAATTATTAGGGTCCGGGCAGCTAAGCTGCCAGGACACTATTGTATTCCGAGGAATTCTTCTTCTTCTTCTTCTTTCTTTCTTCTTCCAAGGAAGTCATACTTCCCATGGGCGAAAACCAAGGGGGCAGTTGTCGGTCTGAGAAGTGAAGCTCACTTTCGCGTTCAAAAAACTGCAATCCCCTCGGCTGTCGCTGGGGGCTGGCTCCAGAAGGGAGCAACTCCAGTTGAGCCCCATGTTAAAATAGCCTATTTTACAGCTTAAAAAAACATATTTACAGCCTGGTACATTTTATTTTTTTGGTCTCAACCGATAGTTTCTACCCCCGCACACACTCTGAGGGGGGGTGAATTTTTTTTAAACTCTACAGTTTTACTGTTATTAGGTTTAAAGTTCTGGCCAATTAGGGCACGGAACCGTTGAGTGACAGGTCCGGAGACCGCTGCTTCGAGGCCAGTGGGCGGGCCCTCGGCCGGCCAACGGCCGCACCGCTCCAAATATGGCAAGTAGAATCCAACATGGCGCGGTTCAAACCCCCGTAGTAGCAGCACAAAACAGACTCCCCCAAACCAATGGGTGACGTCACGGGTGCTACGTCCATTCTTTTTACAGTCTATGGCGAAAACTCACCAAACTTTACAGAAACATCCAAACCCATGCCAGATTAACTCAACTCCAAGGACATGTGCCCCCCCCTCCTTGGGGGGGCACAATAAGCGTTTAAATTAAAAAACTTTAAAAATTCCTACCAAACCAACGGTAGATGCTACAGTGTTGAAACTTCACCACAATGTAGCCTCAATACTGCTGAAACTTTTGTCCACTTAAACTCATTACAAATTATGAAGTCCATCACTCTGTTTTTTTCAATAACTGTAAAACTTTTAAAATGTATCTCCTCCCACAATTTTTGCTCAATTGTCACCAAACTTGCTACAGAGCATCTCCAGACCGTCCTCCACAAAACTTGTTTCTCGGATTTTTGATTAAGCAAAAATTGAGCCTACAGTGCATGAAAACGTTTGACTGTAAACAGTACTGTAAACATATACCATCAAATTCTTGCTAAATACATTTTCAATCTTCCTGAAAAAAATGACAATATTTTGGAGTCATGGTTGATAAAGTTTGGCAAATATCAAAATTTTAACTCAAAAACTGAATTTTTGAGAACATTTTGAATTCTGCTCTCATGGGAACAACTGCAGTCAATGTCAGAGTGGAATTTTTTAACATCATATTTTCTCTTATGAAGCAAAACACTTATCATTAAAAACAAATCACCAACATTTCCATGCTGTCTAGATACAATTTATGTATTATCAGATTTTTGTTAGATGACTGAATTTCTGACATTTTGACCATTTCATCACAACAGCTGCCCGGGCATTGACTCACCTGAGTGGATAAATGAAGCTACACAGCAGTTCTCACTACCAGCTTATTAGCTCAGCGAGTTAGGAGCTGGTTCTTGGTGTCAGAGATTGTGAGTTCGAGACCCAGCAAGGGTGATGATGATGATGACAGATCAAAATGTCAGATGTTCTCAACATGAAACACAAGTCAGTTGTCCTAATGGTGGCATCACAGCAAGCCTCTAAATTTAAAAATCCAAATAGCTTGGACTGGACCATGTGCGAAGGCTCCTAACATCTTAGACTCATAGATGTAGATGTAGATGTTTGACAAATACATATCAGAATTTTACCTCAAAAACTGATTTTTCTTTTTACTGTGGTGTCAAATCTGCCTGCACGACAGTGAATGGCTTAATCAATTTGTGAAGCCACTGTTGAACTGCCACTTGTCAATTAGCTCAGTGCGATAGACAACGGTCTTTGGTTCCAGAGGTTGTGGGTTCAATCCTCAACTGATGCAAATTGAACATTATAAGGTCAACTGTCCTGTCTTCCTATTCTCCTGTTTGTTGCTCAGAATTGCCTAAATTTGCCTAAAAGTAGCCCGGACCCGACCCATCGCTGCTATAATCATCATTACATTTGGGTAAACGCAGAAGTCTCAAAGAGAAATCGCATAACCTTTCAAAAATAACACCAAAATGAGACAGAAGTGACAAGAGATTCTTTTTTTTTTTTTTTTTTTACACATAATTTTGATGACTTGACCTTTTTAAGTTTTTACATAGTTTTGACATGTTAGGTTTGGCTTCTGCTGGATATTTCACATAACTTGCAGTTGAGCCAACTGTTCCCAGCTTTGGGGTCAGCTCAGTCTAACAGCTCTGTGTGGTTTTGTAGCCTGCTGTGCTGTGCCATCCTAACACCTCAGCTAGAGTGAGATTACTCCCTTAGGCAGCGGGGCCTCTGATAATTACAGTGGAAGGTGAGATTTAAGCGTCTACACACATCCTGAGAGTGAAACATACTCCTCTAACCTTGGTTAGATGACACAGTACATCATTCTTATTACCATATCTCTTTGTCCAAAAACCTGATAATGGCAATTTTATCTATGTATTTAGCTTTTAATGAATGTTTCACATTTGATGAGAGCACCATTTTCCCAATCATGACATATTATAGTAGTGACAAAGCATTTTCATTCTTTTAGTACCACCAAGTCAAACATTATGTTTTCTGTTTGCCCAAATGCAAGCAAACCTTTTTCTCTTATGTTTATTAGGTTTTTGATGCTGACTTCAAAGGGCTTCCTTTCTTTCCCATTGTTCTTGTCAAGCCAAGGGAAGTGGTGGGAGTTTCGAGGCCACAGTATATGACACTGAGGATCTTTTTTCTTCAACAAAATATTGGATGTTATGCTTATTGAATGTATAGCTGGAGGCAAAGGTTTTCAGCCACTGGCCTCCTTCGCGGGTTTAATATTAATTTCTAAAAACACTGATAGAAGCCAAAGACTGCACTGTGGTGGTTTCTTTATCTGCTGTGGTGTTAAACATTTTATTTCTGACTGCAGCCATTTTAATTTGTGTGGCAGTTTAATTATTAAAAAGAACACAATTGGTGTTGGTACCATCAAGAAAACTGAGCCACTAATAGTATCTGTTAATGTGATTTCTTGAGAAAGTGTTGACTAGCCTAAACCAAGAAAAAATAACACTGTGCTACAGAATTTTCTTTTTTAATCAGTTTGCTTTTTGAGAATGTCCTTTGATTAACTAGCTGAAATTGGGGAAGATATTTTACACAACTAAAGTATTTAAGACAGAGAACGTCTCACCAAGTAAAAGTCACCGAATTAAAATTATAGACAAAGAAAAATGATGACACCATCCATCCATTGAGCACATATTTTTCATGACAGTCTTCCAATCAATTGTGGCATCTCCTACGTTTTATTATTAAAAGCAGTCCATGTATTTTCATATCTATATAGGCAAGATCAGTGCATAATTTCTGAAGTATCCTTCAGTAGGGTCATTGAAAGTACATTTTTAAAGCCAATAAGCAATGGCAGAAATTATACCCGTTACCTGTGAGACTTAGGTTTGTTCCCAACTCGGGCATGTGTGTCCCTTTCATGCAGGCATCACTATATATATATTTTTGAAGGCCTGTTTGTCTGTTTAGCTAATGTGGGTTGAGTGTTCATTGACCATGACAACAACAATAACAACTCTACTCTACAAATAACTAAACTGCTTAAACGAGAGAAGTGTAAACTGGTAGGCTATCATTCTAATGGTAGGACTGATCTTAAGAAGCAATACATGTTATTGAAAGCAGCAATATTGCTGTTGACTTTCTGCATCTCTTTCTTGATGTTTTACATCGTCTTGTGGTTTCTACATCATTTTGTGTCTCTTTGAAGACTTTTGATTCTAGCAATCTGGGTGTGAGCTCAATATAGGCCTACCTGATCCTGATCCATCCATCCTATTGATTGTTCTATACATTTTTATTATTAAAACACATTTAAGTGTTAAAGCAGAAGTAAGTGATATATTTGTGTTAATATAAGTCTTAAATAGTTATATCTTCCGACAGCAATCACTTACATAGAGTGTTTGGTCTGAAACACGGGTCTGTCAGTCCCTCTGCTCTGCTCTGAGCCGAGGAGAAAACATTTATCGTATCCTACAGTTTTTATCCAATGAGGAGAGAGAACGGCATGCAGGGCTGTGTGTGCAGCCAAGGGACGCCGTGAATGTGGCGACGTAGGGACGAGGACTGTTATGGTGCGTTCAAGGAAACTCGTATTTTTCCGACCGTGAAGTGGTACCAGTTCGATCTGGTACGAGTTCACCGGTCAGAAGTTACGAGTGGCCGTTATAGTGACTTTCACCGGTAAAACAGGTCGGAAAAACACGAGTGGGTTGCCTGAAACGCTACAAAGTCGTAAGTTGTGACTTGAAGCTGTAATTTACGATTTCAAAAGCCTGCCTGGAACGCAGCATTAGCGAAAACGACCGGACCACTTACTTCTGCTTTAAGTTATGTTAAATGTGTGTTTGCACTAGGGCTGTCACTTTTTATTCGACATTCGAATATTCGTTCGAATGTGGGGGGAAAAGTTCGTATTCGAGCATTAATGACCTGCTCGATATGCAGGCTGCAGCAAAGATACTCTATTTACCGTCTTTGGCTGCAGTGCCCGGTGCCTGCATAGCGCCGCGGAACGTCCACCGGACGCGGAAGGGCCGCGAACAGCCGAGAAGCGGAGCCAGTTTACTTTCTGTGCCCATATTAACCGCTGGTGTGGTGTCGCGGCGTGCACCTCCGCGGCCGGCTCGCGCCGTGCAGCGTCTGGTCTATTTTGTGTGAGAGCCGCGAGCACTCGCGTCAAGCTGGGCAGGAAGTCAAACATGAAACAACGAGAGTATCCGGTCAATTTTCAAAATAAAACACCGCGACTGTGTGTGCTGCGGCGGCACGGCGGCGGCGGCGGGGGGGGGGGGGGGTAATATTCGAATATATCCGAACGAATTACGGGTCATTCAATAATCGTTCGAACCTCATTTTTCTGAAAACTGACAGCCCTAGTTTGCACATTTTCTTGAATAAAGATAACCACAAGTGAACTACAAAAGTTCCAACCTCACATTCTCACTTACAACCTGCACTACTGCTTTACTTCAGATGTGAAACACTTGTCCTATAATCCCGTACGTGTTTGGGATTAAACTCTAAGCTTTTATCACTCATCAGTGATCTCTCGTCTCAGAGAGGAAAGCTTGGCGGAGATGAATTGTCTAGATGGGAGAGCAGAGACGCCTGAAGTGAGGATTTAGAAGCAGGAAAGTGAAGGATTAGAGACTAGGATTGACGTGATTGGCAGAAGAATCACATGCTGCCGGTGACGCATCACCCACCTGCCGTTGCAGATAAATGCAACCAGAAAAAAACAACAGGGGAAAGAGAACACGTGTCCTTTGAATACCAAAGAATATGGAACATGCTGTAAGACAATCACAACGGCAAACATAATCAACTTTTGGTGATTAGTGAGGATTACAGTTGCCTTTCAGAAAACCCAGAAGGGAAACTGTTTGTCGCTAAAATAAAGCATTGGCTCTCAATAATCACTCAGAGTCGAACTGATACTTTGTTAAATTTCACTCTGAATCTCATAATTGTATTGTAAGCATGAGTTAAAGAACATTGATGGTAAACTCTCCAGTGAACTCAATGGAAAATCTGTTCTAGTCTACATCAGATTTTATTTTTGTAAGATGTAGAGAGGAGCTTTAGATTTTCATTTCCTTAATATCAAGTGCCTTAATTTCCTTAATTATTATAAACCTACAATGAGTGCTCAATTACAGATTACTGTAACTGACATTAGCCTATATGTTTTTTTTTTAATATTGAAAACGCAAACATTCTCTTGTATTTGAATATGAAAAATTGCTACTTTTTCTTGTACAAACATTATATTTAAGTTAATGAGTGACTGCTTTAAATGTACAAAATACAACATTTGATTCCATAACGTTTGGCTCTATAGGAAAAATGTGATTCATGATGCCACATATATGAAACGATTAGTCATTTTTATTCATAAAAAACAATCTACGGATCAATCAACTATGAAAATAATCATTAGTTGCAGCTCTACATTATACTCAGTCTGCCACCAAGGGAGGCAGTTTAGCAGAACAGAAATCTGTGAAATCCTGTTTTTTGTTACACCTGTGATTTTCCTGCAGTTATCATTTCAAAAGTCTCCTGTGAAGAAGACAACCATAAGTGGTTGATACACTCACTAACATATAGCTAATCTTTATAAATCCATGTAATAGGCTATAGGCTAACACTTAGTTTTTAGGCAGATATATATAGGCTATAGGAAGTAAAACAAAAACGCAGAACCTGGGCTAAGTCTTGCATCATTTATTAAGTGAAAGTTTTAAAAAAAGCAAAACAAAAACAGATCAAATACAACAACTATGTTTTATAGGTCACCATAGCTGAAGAAGGGAGGGAGTATTTGAATGCTGCTGCTGTTGCTTGTCTAGTGGCTAACAGCCAGCCCTGCCAGCCTGTGTTGTTGCTGTACACCACTGCCAGCTGATATGATAATTGAAGAACCAGTGAGGATAGTGACTGGTAGTTTGTACACCAGCTGCCCACCTATGCCAACAACAATCAAATCACTTTGCTGCAGTGAGTTTCTGTGTTCCTGTTGGATCCTGTTGCCAACACCTGTATCGTCATAATGGCAATGTGACTGCTGCTTGTATCAGCAACCGTAACACTTTCACTTCAAGAGCTGACATGCAATGCAGGAAATGTCATAAAGCCAAGATTTTAAATGAGGACAAAAGGATGACCTGCCTTCAATCACTGCTTGAATGGCATTTATTATAATGAAAAGTACAGTATATGTTTCAGAGAACACCCTGTGTTTCTCTTAGTGCCTTTCATCAGTGTATTTGACATACACTTAAGTTAATTCAAACTAGCCCTGTAGATTCTTATTAACACTGCCTAACCAAACATGAGCCTGCTCAATTTAAGTCCTTACATCAAAAAGCAATACAATAAAAAACACATCATCACTTCCAGTTCAGTTTAAATAGCTATATCCATGGCAACACAAATGTCTACAGGTGTGTTATCCTGGAAATCATTGCATTTTCAGCCACGTTTACACGTTTCCCACACACATCTATAAATGATGAACACAAACTCCATCTTGTTGTCTCCAACTCTGCAGCATCCGTCCACCATGAAGCAGAGACCCCAACACCTCAATACTGGTCAACTATTCATTTTGTTTGCCAACAAGCTAAGTGTGAATATTTCATGTCAGACTCAAAAAAGAGGTTTTCACTCAGAAGCACCTGTATGCACCAATAGCTACAGGATTTAATCAGTAAGTCAAATCAGCTGCAGAGGAAAATCAGAGGCTCTATGAATGTGAACACCTGTGAATAACTCACCATATGGTTGCTAATGGCTGTGGTAAATCATTATATTTATGTTGCATGATTCATGTAGATTGACCAGCATGAAGTAGGCTATGAGTTGCACTTGCAAATTAGCAAAATGTTCATCATTGAGCTCTATCATACATTAGGTGTTGGCACTTGCTGACTTAACGTTAAGGGAAAGATTTCGAAAGCTCAGCAACGAATCCGTTGTTTATTGCACCTCTAAATGTTAGCTTAATTGTGTGTTGAAAAGCTAAAGTAAGATAATTTTCCGGAGTCTTTTAAATGCCGTTTCTGATTCGTAGAAGAACCTTTATTCCATTCGTGAAAATGCAAAAACAGACATTATGCCTAATTTTTCACCACCTCTCAGCGGATTCTGCGCTCAGCTGTCAATACAAATTGAAGTTTACCATTTTGGCTAATTTCAGCTAATGTTACTGTGGAAGAGCACGTGGTCTTACCTCAAAGCAGGTGCTTCTTCTTTGCTATCTTCTGTCGTGCTGAAACCATAGGCTGAAACACACATCCCTTGGCCTTTACCCAACTCCGGGCCACAGAAAGTAACTTCCACAGAGACCATGGCTCATCTCGGTTCGTCAGTTCAATCTTTTAGGCAACAACACCACTCAGTAATGCGGTGAGCAGGTGCTGAGCAGCGATCAGCGGACCGCACATCAGTTGGGCCCAGGTGTAACGTTAACGTTAGCACGGTTAGCCAACATAAAAATAAAACTCACTCTCCCCCACTTTCATGTCCCGCGTCGTCCTTTAAACTCTCTGCTCTCAAAAACTGCCGTGTATTGCATGTGCTTACTGTGCATTTTTGAACAAACAAAATACAATTTATGAAAAGCTGAGAGGATCTTTTTTTGTTTGTTTTCTCTTCCTCGGGGAGGGCCTGTCCTCTGAGGTGTTCTTCCGCCATCTTGGCAAGAGGTGGCAGCCTAGATGGCAAGAGTAGCTACTCAAAAAACTAAAAACGAACTGCATCACAAGCAAGACTTTAAATTTTTAAAATTCAGCAGCAACACCTGTTTTCAAAAACTATTAGCCTACTGTTACTCATGACGGTCAACAGGAAACGCTGTAAACATTTGTTGTAGGCACTATTTCTTTGGTAGAAAGTAGCCTAGTTCTTAATCAAGGCAAGCAATTAGCCTACTCATTACAGCAATTATTCAGCTGATTTGTATTGCAATACCATACAATTGCCTTTACACAATAACAAAGCAGGAATAATTCCCATAAAATAAATTATTGTTTCAAACAAAAAGATAGCTAATTAGAATACTGCACTCAAATGTAAAGTAGGCTATACCAAACACTGATAGATCGCTTAGTGTGAGAACTGAAGAAGCAAGCTGCAAATTGACAGTGAAAAACAACATTTTAATGGTTGTATTTGATATTAAATGCAATAGTAGGCTACTATGAAAATGGGAAAAAAAAATAAAATAAAATCCAGAATAATGGTGTTACAAAATTCCAAATATTGTTCTTTAAGATGCCCAGATCAGAGTAGATGGTGTTGAGAGGGCAGCAAGCAGGAAACGGTGAAATATTACACAAGGAAATTTCATATGAATTGTGAGGCATAGCCTAGGCCAGTGGTTCTCAACTGGTGGGTCGGGACCTAAAAGTGGGTCGCGGCCCAGTTCTGGATGGGTCGTGGACAGCTGGTCAAAAAAGTAAATAATATTTAATGCACATCTGATGTTGGACATGTCTTTTATTTTGAAAAATAACTTATATTGAAAGGCACGCGTCACGTGAACACATGCAGTTGTAATGGTCCTCCTCAGTTTATTTGCTCTGAATGCAAAGATATCAGTTTCTTATTAATGTGGCCTGAATGCAGTGAATCTTGTTTTGTTTTGTGGGTCTTTATTTTGTGCAATTTGATATTTATTCACTTTTGTGAATATGCTCTGAATGCAGAGATGCATTAGAAGTCAAATATATCGTTTTGTTGGTCTCCATTTTGTGCAGTTTGATATTATTTTATTCACCTTCGTACATGCAATTGTCATGGTCCACCTCAGTTTCATTCATGTGCTCTGAAATGCAATGCTCAATAAAGAGCAAAATGAGTTTTTAAAGGCTTAAAAAAAAAATCTTGGTTTGAATTCTATAAAAGTGGGTCGTGACTGAATGACCATGGGAAAATGTGGGTCCCAGAGTGAGAGTTGAAAACCCCTGGCCTAGGCTACGTGAAGCTCCAGACCACAGATGCTATCTCCTGTGTCCTTGAATGCAAGTAATGGCTTTACTACAGCACACAATTTGCACGCATTCTGCAGTGCCACATTTTGGCAGTATTAAATATATCTTCTGTCATTGCAGAAGTTTTTGTTATTTATTTGTCTGAATAACACTCCCTTTTTCATTGTTAGCAAAGACTCCTGAGGAAACATTGCAATGACAAAAATCTATATTGGGAAGAATCCCTATGTGTGACAGGGTATGCTGCTAACATGCAAAGGAGTGGAGCGCTGTAAATTTTTCAAAGTGCGCCAGGTGTCCCCTGGTCCGCTGCTTAAACTCAAATGACTGGCTTGACAGCAGTTTTCCTCTGCGCAAAGTTGTGAATAATAAAATTGGAAGTAGGATGTTTGCTATCAAAACGACTCCCCGAACAACTTGACACTTGAAGTGTTTTGCTGCCACTGAGGGAACGTTTGAAGAGTTTCAGGCACCCATCATTTACTTACAGACAATAACAAAAACTTTTTATTTGCACCGTTTCTTCTGCATAGGTGTCTGCTGCCTGAACACAGTCGTGGGCTTCATATTTTACACGTGATTCTGATGCTCCTCTGGGATTAAGCTTCTCTGAAGGCAATACCATGATTTCTCACTCGTGAGGAAAGTGCAGGCCCACTGGTGCAGATGGATGACCTGCATTCACCTGTGACTGACCTGTCAATAACAGGTCTAGACATCAGGAACATCAGGTCATTTTAAATTATCATAATCTCTTTCTATTCCTGTGGCAATACACCCATGGTTTTGTTATTTAGTTATGTTTGGCGTAAAATTACTCGACTTGACTCTCAACCAGAGATCCACTGAAGTGTGAAAATAGACTCCCTACATGAAAGCCAACTGAGGTTACAGTCTCAATAATATTATCCGAGTTATGCTGCAATAAGCCAAAATACTGCAGAGATGCACTGTCAAAACACTATATCCTCACTAACTCGCTGTGTGTTTGTGAGCACAAGTAAAGTGTTGTCCTCTGAGGATGCAACATTACTCATGCTCTTTGTAGACTCTGCTCTGTATGACGTTAACACACAAACTTCGTCTGAAATATTAATAAAGATACATAACACTAGATATAGTTTTGAAAGTTTTAATTTTTCCCACATGCTATACAAGGTCAGGTAGAGATAAATAGATTACTGTAGCACAAATTTTCTTATTTTTAATAAAGTGACTGCCAATCACCACAACATGCAAAAAAAAATGTACTCAGGCAAGATGACAATGTGCTGGATTACCATAGAACTAAAACCTATAGACACAAATGACTACTCTAACATGCTTAAAACGCTACAAGCAATGTCTAGTAACCAAGTATGCACTGGTGTGTACCCAGTACGCAGGACGTGTTTTTGACATTAATTAGGAGTCATGATCGTGGTCTGTGTCAGTACGTGCTGCGAAACATTTCATTGACTAAGACTATGATACATTTTGACAAGTAGCTGGTGATGATGTATTTCTGCTTTCATGTCATACTTTAGGATAGATGATTTTATTCCATTATTTATTAGAGTCACAATTAATATAGCATTTAATTTTCAACTATTAAATTTATGTTTTAAAATTAAATTTCTGAACAAAACAAATAGGGAATGCGAGAACATGCCAAATCCATGACTCTGCACTTGAAAATATGATGTTACCTTACTCTGATCACACGCTGACTAAACCTCTTGCAACGTGACTCCTTCTACATGATTAGCAACACCATGAGCATGAAGCTAATCTCTTACTGCAGGAAAGCCCACCGGGTAAGGAGGTGTGAGAAATCTGTGACTGTGCTGGAACCACAACATAAGTGGTAGAAGGAGAGGAATTAATCACTTCAAAGGAGACCAAAATATGTTTTACACCTGCAGTGGTCACATAATAAAATTTCAGATCACGTTCACCTCAGGGATTTACCAACGGTTTATTGAGTATTAAGAGGATACTCAAGGGTAAAATGATAGGAGAGAAAGGAAATCCTGTCCCCCAACTTTGAATGTTAAGAATATGCACTCTCTCTCGGTGTTTGCATTGTTTCTGAAACTGATCATCTCACTTGTGTTGTTGGAGAACCAGCCTTAATATAATTACATCTAAATAATTATTATAAATTTATCAGCAACATTCAACACTTCATAGGATGCCAATTTGTCTCCAGGTTTGTTGGTTTCTTAAATGTGTGTTATTTGAACATTTATTCTGTTCTGTACTGTATATGGGTGTAAACAATGTGCTGTACACAGAAATAATATGACAATGTTGTGCGTATTTCACCACATTAGAGAGGAAAACTGTTGAAAAGCGATTCACTGCAGTGCATCACTGCAACATTAAACACAACAAAATCTAGCTCACTGAAAAAATAAATTAATAAAAAGAAAGAAATGCACAGTGAAGAAAAGGAGAGACCTGTCAAAATGAGTGTTGTTCATATATTAATTATTTTACATACTGATTTATTTTCAAACCGACTTTTTTATATTTGGGCCAAATAACTGTAAGACATGAGAAAACATGAAGCATTTGTCCAAACTGAGCAACAACCAGCAGGTGAGTTTTGAGAATAACAAATCTCAGCTCCTGTGCAAGTGATACTATTGATTCACAATCCAATCAACGCCCTACAGGTACGATTCAAATAGTTTTCTGCCTTTTAAACAGACACTGATGCACTGGGAAGTTCTTTTTTTATCACTATTACAGGGACAGTATATATAATATAATATATTATATTATAGTGTATTTCATAGCTACAATTACACACGGTGAATAGAGCTCTGCCTAGAATAGACTAACCTTGAGAAGTCATAGACATAAAGAATAAACTCTCCCCAAATACTTTAACTATTTCAAAGCCAGGATAAGAAGTCCTCACACCCCACTGACAAACAGGAGCATCAGCCGCTGAGGAATTACTGACAACACATCACAACATTTAACACAGAGTAAATCACACCACCAGTGGGGAGTGGGAGAATTGTAGCAGGATTATGCACCTGGCACTGCCACGTGAATGTGATTCATGAGAAGAAGAAAAAAATTCTGTCAAGTGTTTATTCTGTCAGGCTACCACCAGAAGGTTGTTAATATTCAAGTCTTTGGGCATGTGCAACACTCATGTAATGGATTTTCTCTCTCTGCAATTCAGGCAGGCCTTAGTATATAGCTGAGGGACTTCTGATCCAATGATGGGTGACAGCCAAAGATAACAAAAAAAATCCCCCTGTAATTACTGTTCAGATATTGCGAGCCAGCACTACTGTGGATTAGTCTTCCAGCTGCTGTGTAACAGTATGTAAGGTTGTTGCTAAAAATAGAGAAAAACAGCCATCTCTTATTCACACAATTTGCAGCTCGCTCACTTTCTTGCCCCCATCCACTCCCCCTCCATCTCCCCTTGACTCCCCTCTCTCGCACATCCGAAATCGCAGACGTGCAGCACAAGCTTCAAAGAGCATAGATAACTTCGGGAGAGCAAGACTGACTGTAATTCACTACGGCACATGCAATGATAATGTCATTTTTCACAAGCAGAGAGTGGCATTTTTGGTTTCCTGAACCCCAGCGCTCTCACCTTTGCTGCGACAGATAAGCAGGCACCGGAGGAGAGTTACTGTAAATGAGCATCACAACCTAAAGTTGTTTTAAAGTTTAGCTGGAATGGGGGGAAAGCAACAGAGAAGGAATAGGCTACAATAATAGGCTACCCCCTGGGCATATGTAAAATAAATGTGCAACAAGGACCGAATATTCAGTGCAAATAGCTTTTCTGTATGTGTCGCAGTCCAAAGGCAAATAGCTCAAAGAAAGCTTGATGTGCTTCCAAACATTTAACCAGTCTTGTCTTTTTCGTTGATTTTCCCCAGTGTTACACTGCCTGCTGCGTTTGCCACACTGCGCGGATGAGAAGCTAAGTGAGTAATCATTTCAGTCGTTCTGATCTGAAAAACCTATCCTCCAGTTTGAGCCTTTCTCATTCCATCTAAGCACTCCAACAAACAAACAGCAACAGCAAGTTTCTGCGGTACAAACATGTCATTGAAAGAAATGTTACATTCCCATTGTGGAGAAAGGCCAGGGAAAAGCCTTTTTTTTAAATGGTAAAACAACACTCTAAAGGCAAAGCAATTTTATTGATGAATGAGAGAATAAAATCAGACAAGGCACAGGTCAACGCTCTGGAAAAAAATCGAAAACTATTTCTGAGAGTGCCCACTGTTGCCCATCAAATGCAAGTATATTCAGCTTACTCTGTAGACAACCTGAGAGAAATCCCAACTCACTCTGTTTCACACCAGGTCAGCTATGGCCAAAGGGTGCCATTTTCCATGATGTGCTTCATGTGACATCTTGTAACTGAACACCCCAGGCTGATTTGTTCATGCTGTTGGATTTGATTTTGGTGGGGGAAAAAAGTGGGTACATCGCCTCAAACCTCAATCAAACATCTCCCATACAAATCATAACCTACATGCACCCACGTAGGCAAGGTGTGAACAGGGGGTTCTGCATGACTATCATTTGTACGGCACATGATTTCTTCAAATGTTGACTAAAAATTCCCATAAAGTGCACACGCATAATTATGAGCAAACATCATCTATTTTTCATTGCTAATTAACTCAGCACTCTCCGATATATTTGCCAAGATGAAATCTACAAAAATTAATTTACAGGGTTGGTGCTGCAGATGGTGCAGCAGAATTACTTTAATGTGAATTAGTGGATGAAATCACTATGTTAATAAAAAAAAAAAGTAAGGTGACACATTGATCTCAATTAGATGTCCAGCACTCAACATCACATAGGTATTTATTGCACACAACACAAAATGTTGTGTCAAACTGTGCCACATTACAAATAATACAATAACTTACATGGCAGAACGTGTTATGTAATAATGATAATAAAAAACTTTGTGAAACAATTTGGGGAAAAAATAATATTTTTCTCTGTGAGTAGGAAAAATAAAGCATTGGATTTTTTTTTCCAAACACATGAATACACTTTGTATTGGATACAAAATGAACATGATGAAAACATTGAGAGATTTTAATGATGAGCGGCAAAATAAGCTGCTCTGAGAGGAAAGCCTTGTTAAAAGATATTATTTCCTCCTGGTTGTCGCTGAAAGTGGGACACACATTTTCAACTGTTGCCTCCCTTAACGCTGTCATTTTGCACGACTGCATTGCATGATTTAAATTTGTCTTCTTTATATATATATATAATAGATATAAAGCATCTTTATACAGAGTCTGATGGCTACTCTATATTTGTGTGCAGCATTACAGTAAGCACAAAATAAAGACTCAAAACACTGCATGAAATCTGACTCAATCAACATCAAACAAGGCAGGTAAAACTTTCTCATTGTGTTATATAGGCGGCATATGTGGAACACTTACTGGCTTGCATGAGTTGACCCTGGCGCCCAAACACCTGAGAGAAGGGGCTTCGGCGGCAGGTGAGCATCTCCTCCATGGCTGCGCTCCTCGGGGAGGGGGAAGGTCCCTCGTCTTCAGAGAAAGAGAAGTGCACTGAGGGTCAGCCTCCGAGTGTGGAGAAGCTTGGCTGTTGCACTGGAGCAATGCTCTCCTCTCGCTCTCTCTCTCAGCTGACTGCTAATTTGCCTTTGAAGCCACCTCACGACCTCTCCTACGCCTTTCCCAGGGCTGTCATTTGCTTTCTTTTTATTTTTTTTTTGCTTTTTTACAGCTGCTTCAACCGCTGACTGCAGATCAGTGCTCCGTCTCGTTGCCTCGGATGCCGTCAGAGTTGCTGCTGCTGCTCAGCTGATGAGAGATCTGTGTTGGGTTGCTCACAGCCTGCTCATTAGTGCTCCAGTGTGGCGCTGCTTCAGACAGAGAGCACAGCAAACACAGCATGAACAAAGCAGGAGAGAGAGCAGGAGAGGGAGAGAGAGAGAGAGCGATGAGAAGAAGAAGACTGCTGCAGAGAGAAGACACACTCTCTCCCCTGACAAAAGTGAGAATAGAGATGACTGTGTGTGCATGTGTGAAAGTGTGTGTATAGTCACTTTTACCATCATACTGTGGCTGCTTCTGCTTCTGCTTCTGCCTCTGCTGCTGCTTGTAGCGGTGGGCTATGGTCTCTTTTATCTCCCTCTTTGTAATCCAATCTGACTCATCTGTGGTGATTTGACAGGCATAAACGTTGTGAAATTGACAAGACACACAACAGAGTGATCGTGATAACATCCGTCTATCAGGGTGCCGACGAATATGTGATACAAGCAAACACCAGCACGCTGCGGTTGCGGCCCGAGGTCTGTTCATTCGCTGTCATACATATTAGATGGAAGCTTGGAAATCACAGAAAGAGAAAACAGGTCTTGCAGTTCCTCAAAAACAGGAAGGAAACATGAACCGTACAGACCAACTGAAAATTAATAATTATGGTTGATTCATTTTTTCTCTCTCTCTGTGATCTCCTGTAATTAAAGCTCAGATCCAAACTGTAATTTCCTTCAAGATAATACAAGTTTAAGTTGTTTCTCTCTTTCTTTCTTACCCCCCACCCTCTCTCACTGTCTGTTTCTCTCTCCTACTTAGACTTCTCTTCTCCTTGTGAGTATTGTTTTCCAAATATAGACAGGAAGACTGATCCTGCATCTCTCTGTCTCTCAGACACAAAATAGTCAGGTGTATGCAGGTTTTATGCAGCACTTTGTGCCTGTGCAGACAAAAAAAAAAAAACAGCAACATTTGCGAATCCCACCTCAAAGCAAAACAGGAATTCTGAAGAGAAAACTCAACCACGGACACAAAAATCTGTTTCAAAACTAAAGGGGCCAGTGGATCATTAAAAATGGATCTGCATCCTTTATTAATGTCCTCATTACCATGTCTGTTCTGCTTCCACATGAACAGCATGCAGAGAGGGAAGAAGAGAAGTGTACAGCACTTTATCCCTATATCCTGTTGGTAATATTGTTTCCACTCAATATATTATAATATTATAATTATCGAGTTAGTCGCTGCTTTGAACTCAGTCTTACATAAGTTGTCAGAGGTAGCAAATTAGCTGTATTACGAGATCTCAGGGCCTTCAATGTTCAAATATTTTAAGTCAGTTTAACTTGATAACTTCCACTGACACTCTCAGTGAGTGCTTTTCTGTTTCTGACTACACCGAAACAAAGGATATGCATGATAGATGTTCAGTTGCGTTAAGAGTAAATTATGCACAGTAACATCCAAACCATTTTGCTTCAAAACAACGTCATTGTCACATTAATCAGAACAAGCACGACGTGTTGTGACACGTCTCTGTCTTCACAGATCCCTGTCAACATCATCACTGTCACCATCACCACTGTGCACCGTTCACCTGCACATGCAAACTTAATCCCCATCTCCAGATGACACAATACATCATTCAGACAAAGTCTTTTTTTGCCTCTCGACAGAACAGGTACAGGACAGACCTGCAGCGGGGTTAAAAATATAGTCTCACACTGTGTTACTGGTTATGTTCAGTATTGTTTATCCAACTTTCAATAAAGATGGTGAACTTAATGAGAGGATCAAAGGTTTCTCCTCACACCTCTGGGATTGATGTTTTTGTTTTCGATCATCTTTGATCGTGTGTCCTCTCCTCTCATCATAACTTCCTTTGAGAATCCAACATGGCCCTGGGCTAAGATCCTAAGCTGTGTTGAGCATACAAATGCAGTCTTGCAGTTTGAAGTTATTGCTGAGCTTGTGAGCTCTGGGAGATCTTGTACCTCAGGGCTGTGGTGGTTTCTCTCTCTAGGTTCACTGGCACAACTCCTAACTAAAAGATCCACTGCAAGGCACTGCTGCTTAGTGCACCCGACTGTTTAGCCCTTGTTCCTAGAGACTGTGATTAGACTTTTTTCTTCATATTCATAATTACTTTGAGGACAGGCATGTTGCTCTTTTAGACACCTGCAACAAGTCCTATGGGAATTACACAATCTGACAGCTTCTGGTTTTCCTCACATCAACAACAAAACATGTGGTGTCATCTGACATATTCCCGAAACCTTGTGATGAGGTTTGAGCAGAATCACTTTGTTGAAGCTCCAAACCACTTGTGTTGATTTGTCACAAAGGCACTAAAAGCCTCTGAGCAGTGAAAATACTACAGTAGCTTCACCAGAGGGAGAATGAACCCACAAGCTATTACATAACAGTAGACAGTGATACGTCAGTGTCACAGACATGATGTATGACATACAGTAGCCTAGCTACTGTTGCTCGTAATAGTGAAGAATCATAAAAAAATGCTCTTTTCCACAGACCCTTAGGTTATTTGCCTGCATCAAATAAAAGATTTTGATCAACACTGCCAAAATTCTAATTAAATTCATGCCCACTGCGTTGCATGTTGATGAACAATTATACTCAGGCAGAGATTAGTTTTTGTCTGTTAATGTTTGATTGAGAGAGCGTGCCGACACAGGCCAGCACTTGGACCTGGTCTCTACAGGCAGGAGTAGCTGTTGCCTTTGTGAGTAAGGATTAATTTTGAGGAAGATTAAAGTCAGCAGCCATGTTTCATTTAAATAGAGTGAATTGGCCTGTCAAAGCCTCTGCCATTCAAAGATGTCTTATGTTGGTGAAAAAAAAAAATTCATGTCTCATGCCGTACAATACAAGTGTGCCCACTCAAGTACAATACTCAAAGGAAAAGCACCCCGTGGCTATTTTCAAAAGCACTACAGTCCGTTCCAGTGGTTTCACACAACCCGATTCAAATGCTTAATACATTTGTTGCAGACAAAGCATGTGTACAGTAGTAACCTTGAGTATGAATAGAAGTTAGTTTACAGGAAAAGTCCACAGGACAATCTCTCATTAGTCTTCAGGACACCGTCTCTGGCTGCAGAGCGTGTTGCCGGATGATTTCAGGTAAAGTTTGATTTTGGCCACGTCAGGTATTAACACCATCTCGTTGTCACAAGGCTTTGGAAAAATATGCGACATCACTGACTGGACCCATTTGAGATTTGAATTCAACAGGTAAGGTCCCATTGTGGTGTTTACAAATTATATGTACAGGTTTAATGAGATTCAATGCATAATGTTTAAACAAATCAGGTTTAGAAGCATTGCACTCAGATCTTTGGAATGTGATACTAAGAGTGTTGATATTGAGCAAGCACTCTGCAGACATTTGTTTTCTACATTGTTGACTACATCCGTCCTTAGCATGACGACTTTTTGGCAACCAGATTTTAAACGTTCAAATAGTGGTGGAAGAGAAAATACTTGAATAGCAAAAAACAAGAGTGAATGTAAACGGATGAGACGCAGTGGTGGTTCAGAGCAGTCCACTGCTCCTAAGGTTAAAGTAAGGAAAGTGTGCCACCACCTGGACAGTTTACTACTTTGTAGCCCAGCATAAAGTGCAGGAAGCTACATAATGCTATAACATAATGTAATTGACTTGTTTTTAGTACCAAAAAGAAAAAGCTTTACACATGTAATCTTAACATTCTCCATTTATTTTTAACACTCGCTTCAAGAAAACTCTAGTGCAAATCATACAGAGAAACTGTTTCGAGATTGATAACGTGATTTCTTAAATTATTAATAAATATACATGACTCATTTTACACTTTGAAATGCTACAAGCACTCTTCACAGTTAAATAACAGTCTCCATCCTGTACTGTACATCTCACACATTACAGTCTGTCTGAACAAAACAAATATTACCAGCAAGGGCTGAAAAAGGCAAAAATGTAAAGTAGATGTACCATTACAATTTCAGATACAGACCATTGTCAAGTTTTAGTTTGCCCAAATTAATATAACTCAGATCAATCATAATCATATAATTACCCTGTATAGCACTGTAACTTCAAACTAGCAGATTATACAAACTGAAATCATACAGATACAATGCGTTACACTCATTCTTTGAGATAAGTGACAACTTGCCACAAACATTTTCATATGTTCCTACAGGATCTCAGCAAAAATGACCCCATAATTAATCTAACATTTCCATTTTGCAATTTATACATGTTGGAATTCATTATACACACTTCACACAATGAACTGCTGAAAACTCACACTGATTATAAGCAATGATGAAGTGCATGTATGCGACAGATGACAAAGACCTTAACAGACTGTACTTCTAATATGAACACTTCTAGTCATAATCCCACACAAAATTAGATTTTAACAGAGGTTTGCAGAGGAGGTGCAAAATGAAGCCTAAGAGAAGACAGAAAAAATAACTACGAGAGATTTTTCAACATAGTTTCTTTTTTAAACGTTGCTAAGATGTATCCAAGATGTACAGAGCATTATAGTACTTCTGTTTGGGATTGCAGTGCAGTGTTTCCCCCAATGGTTGGAAATGTATTTTGGGGGTGGGGGGTCTATGAACTTGAAAATGCACAATATGAAATTAGTGTGCAAAATGAGCTCTGCATATCTTTAACAAGTTCACACACATTATATAGGGAAGTTGTGTGTGTGTGTTTTTTTTTTTTTTGCATTTTCAGCAAACTGGAGTAAACTGTTGGAGTGGGATTGAATCTAACCACCACCAAAATAAATTCCTCATATGGAAAACACTAAACTGTTTACTCTTCATCACTTCTATGCCACATTTTAGCCATATCATATAAATCTGGTGGCACATAAACATTATCATTCTCAGATCTCTCATACAAATACATGGCAACTGGGCCAAGCTGATAATGACACAATTTTGATTTGAAAAGCCTATAGTATTAAATCTACTCTCATAGTAGATTTATTCACAGTCTCATATTCACACCAACAATGACAACATTAACTTCCTCCATTGTAATCAAGTACTGATATCCCTAATAAGAATTTAGAGAAGTGGCAATGTCCAATATTTCACTGTACTGAAGAGCATGTGACAAACAATCAAACAATCTAATGTGTCTTCCATGTGATCACACTGGTTAGTGTCAATCAGACCATCAGAACAACATCAGATTCATTGCTGAAGGCCTGACTGCATTAACATAATCCATCCTAAATTAATGTAGCTGTAAAATTAAAGTTGACAGCATGCAGTAAGAGTTCAAACCAAAAGGCCACAGACAACAGATACGGAAAAGTGCAAATGCATGCTGAATATGACTGCTACCCGACATTCTCCTCTAAATACCACTTTCCTGTGACACGTACTGTAGCAGTCAGATTAAATTCAAAGTGCAAAACCTAGCTGTTGACAAAAGGTTCGGGAAACGAGGGAGAAATTTACAAAACTCCAAGCTACTACAAAAGCATTCAAATATTCATTTAAATACATCCACTTACTGACGAATCCTCAGTCGGCTGTTTTATCCAACGTGAACCACTGTACAGAATAATGCAATCTATGTGGTTTACAGTGCGATTAGCAGATACCTCCCTTTTGTATGACTGAAGATGTATGCAGAGTTCCACACAGCAGCGTCCTGAAAAGGGACAAAACAAAAAATACTGTTGACAAAGATGAAATGCAACATCTTGCCTTTATATAAACATGAATAGCAATACAATAAAACCCCCTATAAATAACAAGCATGATGATCTTTTCAAAACAGCACAGCACACAGCAATTTCACAATGTTAGTAATTACATTTTTTTATTTTTGTAACACACACACACACACACACACAACTCAAATATTATGATCATTTTGCAAATAAACCAAGCTGTGCTTTAAATACCTGCTGATCCTCTGGTGGGTTTGGAGTAGTCTTCAAGCTGTAGCACTCTGCTCAGAGTTGCTGGTGACACCTCTGGATGCTTCCTCTTGACTCCGGTTGGGAGGCGGCTCATCCTTCTGGGGTGCAGATTGTTGTGGTTTCACTATAGTGATTTTAATAGGGATTCCTTTGACACTTTGCTGCACTCTGCTATATTGGCGCATAGAGGGGTTGAAAGTGCGAACAATTGGAAGTTCATTCAGAGTTTGAGTCTCTTGTGGTGGCTGTGTGCTCTCTTTAATGATTATCTTTCTTCTTTTGTTTGAAAAGACAGTTTGCACTGGTAGTATGGCAGGTCTCTTAGCCTGGAATCTGGTTTTATGTGGAGGTGAGCCTCGTTTCTCTTCATTATGGGAAACGCCTCTATGCAGGCGTCCATCATTTTCCTTTGTCACAGAGATTCCCCCTTCTTTCCTTTTCTTTGTTTCTTTAGGTTTCTTGGGGCACACTGCCATGTGTTTGGTTCTGCTGCGTCGCATTGTGAATTCTCTGCTACAGTGTGGGCACACAAATATCTCCTGCTGCTCATCCACCTGTGCAGATGAAACTTTATTTGATGAAGTTACAGACTTGTTCCTCTGAGGCATGACCCTCTGGACCAACTTTTTCTTCCTTTTCAGTACTTTGAATTTCATCTTTACTGGTGATTCCTGGTTAGATTTGGACCTGTTTGACTGGCTGGCTCTGTTTGAAGCATTGAGTCCGTTGGTAGAATTAGTAGTTGAGAGCACTCCATTCTGAGTTTTTGCAAAGTGGCGTAAAGGGATCGGATTCTTTTTGGGTGTGTATCTCCTTTTATCACTGGCGTTTGCACAGGCCAGGATATGCTTGTGTAGCTCTGGCATGTTATCAAAGCTCTTTCCACACTTGGTGCACCGAATAGCTGTGCTAAAGGTTTGTGGAATGTTATGGGTGGTGAAGTTTGTGGCTGAAGCCAATGAGGCAGCAGGAGATCTGTTATGGTAAGGAAACGGAGGAGGCTTGAAGCTGGGATAGTGCTGATTAATGCCAAGACGAACATCAGGCCCTTTGATTTTGCCTCCATCTGACGCCATGATTTTTATTGTCGTAAATAGCTCCTCCGCAGCCACATCTATTTCACCTTCCTCCTTTTTCACCAATTTCTTGGGTTCCTCTGGGACATCGGGCACTACAGGCTCTGTCTTGACCTTCGTTGAGTAGTTGTGGTTCTGAGGTCTTAGTTTTCCCTTTTCTTCTTCAGCGTATGTACACTGTTGGCCAGGATGCAATTCCTCCTGATGCTGTTTCAGATTGCAAAGGTAGACAAATTCTTTAGTACATGCACTGCAAACGTAAGTTTTGCCAACACCGTGCAGGCTTGATCGATGATCAAGCAAAGCAGAAGGTTTGCCAAACAGCAGCAAGCAGAATTCACACTTGTAGGGCCATTCATCAGCATGGTCACCGACATGATGGCCTAGTTCTTTCATTGAATGGAAAAGCTTATCACACACATTGCAGATGAAATTCTTGGTGAAAGTCTGTTGTGCATCACTTGGTGTGCTATTTGAGGATTCGTCGTCTTCAGCTTTCTTGGAGGGGGGTGAGGCGTTTGATGGTATTTCGGGTGTGCAAACAGTACTGTCAGCATCTTCCCCCTCTTTTGCGGTTGGTGGCTCTGCATTAATAACAGGCTCTGCATAGGGACTTGATTCACCCCCAGAATGAGAATCAGATACCACTGAGGTGGTGGTGGACAGAGTTACTGATTCTGCAATTGATGACATAAGAATAGTCGGGTCCACAGTTTGAGGATTGGGCACTGAAACAATCTGTTGCTGTTCTATGTGATTAACAACCATTTGTGTAGGTACAGGAGCCTCAGAGGTGTTTCCCTGTAGGGTTATTGCTGCAGGAACTACACTCCCAGGGGCTTCAAGGGCTATTGTGCACTCTATCAACACAGTGTTGCTGGTGATGTTATAAGAGTTGATAAGGGAGTCATTTAAAGTTACTGTGGGTGCAAATGGCACATCAGACACGGGAGTGGAGTCAACTATAGGTGGATTGAGAGCAATCTGATCGGTGAGAAACACGTGGCCCGGTAGATTTAAACTTGGATCAAGAGGTTGAGAGAGTGTGACAAGATTGGCAGAATTTGTTGTTGCAAATGCAGCAGATAAGTCACACTCTGCAGTATTCAATGCATTCTCTGTGCAGATTACCAAGGGCTCAGGTGATATATTTGGGGCTAATACCTGGATTGGTTGGCTTGAGGGGTTAGAAATAGGTGGTGGTGGTGCCAAAACTGTAATCAATGATGGCGCAGTAGGGACAACAGTGTGTGAGGCTGCAGAGGCAAATGCTATGGTGCATGGTGAAGCTGGCTGCAAGGTAACAGGGGTAAGGGAGGCAGAAGATGGGGTCAGAGAATTGGGGGGTAGGGCAAGTCCGTAAACAAGACCTTCTGTGCCAGGTTCCACTGGGGTCACCATATCTGAACTTGTGACTATAGTAAAGTCCGTGACTAACGTACTTTCAGGATTCCCTAGGCTTTGACTTTGCTCTCCAATATTCGTTAAGACTTTCTCCACCATACATGTGTTTGATTTTTCATCTAAATTTAATGTCACTTCGGATTCACCTAGGCTCTTTTTTTGCAAACTTAAATCCAGTGCAGCATCAGCTGAGGCAACATCTTCATTTTTCTTTACTGTATTAGACAGATCCAGTGGTTGCTGGTTACAGGGGTTGCCACCAGTAATGGGGGGCCAGCTCTCTGGCATGATAGGTTTTGCTGCTGTATCCTCAACAGATGGTGTTGGGTCGTCCTTCTCACTGGCTTTTAGGTGTATAGGGGAGAGCTGTGGAGTCTCCATCTGTCCGGTATTTACAGCATCAAAACTGCCCGCATCTGATGTCGGTGTTTCCTCAACAGATGTTAGGCTTTGCTGTGGAGAGCTTGTTGGAGAGCCAGTCCTTCTTTTAAACCTTCCTGTTCCAGTAGGAAGGACAGAGAGAGAAACAGGTGAGCAGGGCTTCTGGCCATCTGTGATGAGGGCAAGCGTGGGTTTAACGCCGTCTTGCTTCTCCAAGAGCTGCTTCAGCTTAGGAGACAGGAACACTGTCCTTTCTTTCTGCACAACTGTGGACTCTGTGTTCTGAGGAAGAAGATTCTCAATCAAAGAAGATACAAGTGACGATGACGAAGAGGATACCACCACCTCAGACTCCAGTTCGGTTTTTATTTGTGGTAAAAGAGGTGGGGTTGCAGTTCTTCTCTTTGTCAGTGGTTGACCAGGAATCTCTTTGCCGGTAACTGAATCTGTATTTAAAACCTGGCTGATTTGGGTGGGATCAAGAATCAGGGCATCTAGTCCAACCAAAGCTGAAGACCCTGAATGCACCTCAGCTGCTTCACAGCTACTCACTGTACTTGTTGACACTATCTTTCCATCAATGTAAAAGCTCAGATTCTCTGAAATATTGCTAGAGACATCTAGCATGTATTGTTCCGTGTGCTCCCCCTCATTCTCTAGAGCAGCAGCAGGTGCTGGATTGTCACCAATATGTGTTTCCTGTTGAGATGTTTCAGTAGCAATCCCCTGAAAACTTTCCTCCTGAGGCAGAGTTTTTTCTTCAGATGGGACTTGCAGGTGCTGCTCGTGAATCCTGCGTTCATGTCGTCGCTTGTTGGTATGAGTTGTGAATATCTTTTCACAATACTTACAAGCATGATGGCCATCTATTACTTCCTGAATGTGGTCTTCAACAGACAAAGTGGATATATTAGAGCTAGAGGGGGATGAAGTATGAGTTTGCATGACTGGACCTGCTGAATCCAGAGGCTTCATCTTCTCATGCTGCGACTGACCTACATTTGAACCAAAAGACGTGTTGCTCTTATTGCTTTTGTATGCATGTGCCTCATAGTTTGTCATAACGTGAACGTGCATGTGTCGTTCCAAGCCTTGTTTGCTGGTAAAATGTCTTTCACAATACTGACAGGGAAAAGAGTCCCAGACTCTCTCAGAATCTTGATTGGGGTGTTTATGAAGATCTGGGTTTGGAGACTTAATTGTGCCTGATTCCATGCTAGTTTCCTCTTGAAAAATATTCTCTTCCTCCTCCTCGTCCTCATTACCTCTAAATTCAGAAAAGTACAAGTGAGGAGAGTCCTCCATCTTCTGTAGAAGTTGTATCCAGTTATCTGAAGAATATCTGTCACACAGGGCTTTGGCAGTTGTTACACCTGTTGAACAGATGAAGAAGATATTGTAAACAGTGCATAATAGAGGTGCCATTTAAGGATTGCATCAAATAAACGTAAACATCCATTGACTAATAAAAACTTTTAACTTTTCTACTTTGACTTTACACCTCAAATGAACTAGTGACTGTGACTTCTAACTGCTGTTTGAGTTGTCTGTTTAATCAAGTTATTCATTTATTCAATGTATTAATTCATTCATTCATTTAAATGACGACTAAAAGTAGGCTAATTCTGTATGTTTATTATTTATTGACATGATGCAACTCTCATGTACAGGACATTGTGATATACTTAACTGAGCTTTATATTCTACATGTGATCATGATATTGTTCACCTCAATATTATCAATTTCATTAACTTTGTCGATATTTTATTTGTTTGGGCATGCTGCATCAGTCCCTGACATTACTGCAGAGAAGGCCATCCCTTAGCTTTGATCTTACAAGCTACAGTGTTTGGGGTCTGGAGGTCAGAGACCACTTTTCCATTTTTGAAAAATGTATACAACCTTGAAAACACGAAACTTTTCATGAAAAAATAGTCTTACCATTTTAATGCAGAGTTTAAGGTATGTTTTGATTGGTTGTTGAACATGCACGGTTGTCTTGTCTTTCTGCTGGAAGAAAAAAGAAAACAGCAAAGCACACATTGTAATATATCATTAAACTTCAGATGGAAAAACTACATGATAAGAAATGTGGTCGAAGTGGGATGGGAGTTGTTCAACATTGTGTACTTATCTCATTGGCCATTTGGCTAAAACTTAGGTCCTGCCTTATGAATTCAAGCTTATGTCCCTCTATCATATGAAGGACACATTATGAAGTGGCAGATGCAGCCCAGGCAAGTGGACACGCAGTTGCATTGCTACTTAATATTAAATCCAAGTATGTTCTTTTCATTTGCGGATAGTCTACTTTGAGCATATTTCCACAATTATGCATTTCTATGCATCATTAACCCTGGTGTTGTTGCCTTTGACCACCTGCTAAGCACATCTACATTTAACAACTTCCCGGCACACACACACCTTAATCAATGAGAAGATTGTCGGCCACTACCGTTCATTAACAGAATACTTGCATACAGATCAAGTTTGGTGCATTTTGACATTCATCTACTGCTTGGTACGACAAAATGGCAGGCTCATCATGTGTAATTTAAAGGACTGTCGTGCTCTTGAACCATTACGGCATCAACATCTATTTTACTGAGTCGTAATTGTAGTCATCCGTTTGTTTAACAGTTTTCTCGTGAATATACAGAAATTATAATTTTTTTAATGTTAATGTTTAATCTAAGTATAGTTCTTTTCGGGCACTTGTCGAAACAGAGGAAATGTAAACAAATACCATACAGCTTATGATAACAGTTAGGCTACACGTGATCTTTTTAAAAGCCAAATATATCATGATAAAATAAAATTGAAGCTGTTATGATATCATATGGACAGGTCCGAAAAGGTTTCCAGCACCATTCAAGGGGCCTTTAAATACTTAATTATTTGAAACAGTTTCTTAATATTCGTCCTCCATCTGCGTTGCAACAAATAAATCTAACACGAAATACACACAAAGTGGGTTTAAAATAAATTTAGCCATCCAAATTATCTCAACATTAAATCGGTTTAGCTTCACAGTGCGTTTAACACGCATCTGCTTCACCTGGTGTGATGACGCTCCACCGTCCTTGCACCATTGCTAGCTGCTCTCACAACACGTCTTCACTTTACTGTTTTGCTATTGCGTTACAGACACTGCTAGCACGTCCACTCAAAGGTCAAGTGCTCCTTTAAAACAACACTTCTGTCGTCCTCCAGATAAAAGAGAGTCCCTTGCAAATGACGTACTTATAACAGCCAAGATCCTACGACAATGCTTCACTTAACAAGTTAAATAAATCAGCGGTTATAGACAGGAAAGCACCAACAATACTGTTAGCTACAATGCTAACCCTAGAGCTCTGGCTACGCGTAAGGTATAACGTTCGACACGGGCGTTACGAATGCTAACTGTTACTAAAGAACGTGACAGTTTACGTACGTACTTATGCTCGAATCCGAAGCGTCGCAGAAACGGTTTGAAATAATCCTCCGGTTCAGGTTGTGGACAGTTGTGAATATTCTTCCTTAATGCACCAACAACATTTAAGCGTTTTCATTGGTCGGAACATGTGGATGTCAAATGTTGGCCAATCAGCAACAGGTTTGTTAAGAGCTGGGAAGAGGAAGAAAAAAAAAAAAACATCACTGCAAAAGGCAACGGTCTCAAACTAAAGGGAACAGTGGTGCATCACCGCTATCATAGATCATTTATTTAATTAAATGAACTGACAATGCTGTAGGCTGAAATAGCCCATTACATATTTTGGATAAATTAGTTGGATCTTAGCCCCCAGTTTCTTTTTTGACGCGTTTTGACTAATTTTCACATCCTCAAAAATGCTTTTGAATTTTCAAACAGACTAGTATATATATTACTAATCAGTCTTAAATATGTATGTATTTTATTTATTTATTTATTTTACAAATGCCCATAAAATGTAGGCTATTTCTGAAATTTTAGATCTCAGTAAAACAGACCCTATTTTAACTCTGAACCTTGTCCTTGCAGTTCGCTCATTCAGCCTGAAGAGGGCGCCATTAGTCGGTTATAACTTTGAAATGAACAGGTCATTTTCAACAAAGATGTTGTTTGATGAAGCCAGTAATTTAAATCAGAGAAAAAGCTACCTACACGACAATATTGTTTTATTTTCATAGGCATACACTTTCTTATTTATTTCTTTTTTTCAATTTCACTTTTCTATTTTATTGATTTGCTAAATAAATCCCATGCCACTGGCAATTTTAACTCATTAACTAATTTAGGCTACTAATATGCCAGTAATATGCCAGTCTCTTTAATTACATTTGTCATTTTTGTTAAACAGCTGCTGAGAATAGAGCAGCCACATTGGCAAGTTCATGATTTATGATGTGATAATGTGTTCCCTCTTTTCCCTAACAATTGTGAATTGAATCACAAGGCACTGCCTCATATAAGGCCCACACCTACACTGATAGGCAGAGGGCTCCCCTGTGGTTCCACATAGCATTACTTCCACCTCCAGAATCAGGCCAACAAGACTGTCTTTGAGAGCATTTGTAGGAGGTCACCAGACCCCACGTATACATCTGTGACATCGTGCAGCACATGGGTGGTGTTCTCATGGCAAATGCCCGGTATTTCTTGTTGTAATATATGTGGGCCGAATTTGCTACAGTATATAACTGCATACCAGACCTCTGAAAGCCACAATAAAGTTTCCAAACAATCGGGTTCTCTTAAGTCTAATAGAGAGCACTGTTGTTTTGAGAACCCTCCTCTATGTTTAACTACCAACTTCCCACACTGAATTGCTGATACATTGTGATATGACATATTGTATTTCTGAGAGCCAAACTGTCATAGACACCATTATATTACTACACCTTCACCTTCTGATCATGTTTGCTTATACATGGTTGCCCCTAAAGTTGGAATAAAATATATATATATTTTTTAAACTTTTTCTCATAAAATGATTGTGACAGTGTGATTTATTCTTGATAAAACGTTGTTATTTAATCTCTTCATAACTTATCACTGTGAAAATTAAACCACAATTAACCATTATAGCCGTAATAGAAATAAATATTATTCCAACTTTATGGGCAACTGTGTTGTTCTTCACAGAGAGTCACCCTGGACATGCCCAACGCCCCATCATGTCTTTCACAGTTGATGACAATTACAGCTGTGGCACTATGATGAAGAGTTAACAATTGGGTCTGCTGGTGAGACACATACGTCAAATCATGTCATAAGCAGGTGATGAGTGCCTGGAAGCTAAAACACACATGCCTAAGCCGCCAAAGGCAAGAAACGGCTTTGCGCCGAGCAAAAGCAATCCAACTCGAATATCATTGCAAGAGAACAAACTGTACATCAGTGTACCATTCTTTTGATAATCAAGTATATGAAATGTATTTTACAGGTATAAGTCTTTGCACTACCACTATGCACTATGGCATTAGATTCCTAAATCAGTATGCTGAACTGAGGTTCAGTGATATTTGAGTTTGTGTATTTAAAATACATGTATCCTCTTCCCAGAAGCCACCAGGTCAAATTTGCAACCAGATTGAAAGTCAACATGCAATACCTTACCTGCAAAGGCCTTCATGGTAAATAACCCTGTAGCTTAACATGATCCTGGAAACAAAATTCTCAAACACTGAGACTGAGGATATTTATGAAGGTGTAAAATACATCACTGTCATTGGTAAAAGGACAGAGCATTTCAACATGTCATATAGCCTTAATTTTCATATTAATGTCTTCACATTTAAAGTCTACAGTCGATACACCATGCCAGTCTTAGATTGTAAATTGAATGTTTAGTTCTTGTGGTCACTGTGTCTGTCTCTGTGTCTACGATTCAAGCACATTGAAGAATAAAATACTGAGTTCATAAAAACAGCTAAGTTTAAATCATAAACCCCAGGTCTCAGAAGCCATAACAGTGAACTGAAACAGTTTGCCCCAGATTAAATGCATGGTAACATATCCTGTGGCAGTGGGCGCTGGTTCGTGCCAATGACTCTGTGCACAATGAAACATTCACAATCCACATGAACATATAGGACAAGAGAGACAGAGAGGGAGAGGTGGCCCACAACGCGCCTGTGTATCAGGAGGATCACTGAGCAAGGACTTTAGTATGAAACAATAAGGGTCTCTTATACATAATGTGTGCCACACAGCGCAGACAAAGGCTTGCCTGTGATTATACAACATGTCATGTCACTGGGACGAAACCAAATTTTATTGCTTCATGCCGTGGGATGCCAGCTGTGCAGGGAGGAACATGCAAATGTGGACACATGGGAACACATACACAAACTGTACAGTGCAAGAGTACATGATACTGTACATGCAGGCAACTGTAGCCCACTGTAGCCCCACTGTACTGCATATTTATGACAGTATGTGCACTTGCACACACACACACACACAGACACATGCATGCACACACCACGCCCATGCTAACAATCCTCCAAAGTCTAATAAACACACATGTGTCCAGGAGAATCACGGTGCCTATATTTCTGCACACACACATTTAGAGATGCACCCTGACCCCCATAAAGTAACACGCCATATGCACAGATACCGTACACACACTTAACATACCTCTAACACAACATCAATCCTTCTCCTCTTTCACTGTCTCTGCCACACACAAGCAAATTCAGCTATTCCTTTCATCCGTACTGTATCTGACCACACACACAAACACACTGTCTATGCCTGTCACTCTGTGCCCCCTCTCTTGTCCCTCCAGCCCCACCACACCCACCTCATCCACCCTTTAGTTACAGCTGTCTTCGGCACTCAAAACAGGCCCATGGGCTGACATTTTTTCCTCCATGCACTCCACAGGCCTGACATATGGCACTCCTCACATGCAAACACACCTACACAGTGCTGCAGAGCTCCAGTGATCACAGGATGGCATTCATGTCAGCCTCATGAGATGAAGAACTGCAGACATAGGCTTGTGACAGAGATGGAGAAAAACCAGTGTGTCTTTACCCAAGTTCTCTTGACATTTTGTATTCCGATTCTTTTGGTATCGGTTACAATAATCAAACTGTCAAACCACGAGATTCAAAAGCGACAAATCTATAAAGAAGCACAGTGCCCCGGATGTGGTTTTATGAATGCAAGATTGCTAAAGCTGACTGTGGGCAATGTGACATGACAGTAGCAGGAAGAGCCCAGGTTCAGCTGAGGCCTTTCTTTTTTTTTAAGTATATTTTTGGGCTTTTTTTTTTGCCTTTATTTTATAGTTCAATTGAGAGAGACAGGAAATGGGGAGGCAGAGAGAGGGGGAATGACAGGTAGAAAAAGGGCCGCCCAATGCAGGATTCAAACCGGGGCCCACTGCAGCGAGGACTGTAGCCAACTGAGGCCTTTCTATGTGGAATTTGCGTTTTATTCATGTTGTTAATGCTTTTCCCCACATGTTTTAGCTGCCTTACACAACCATACAGGGATGATGAACTTGCCACTCACAATTGCCATCAGGTGTAAATGTGTCTGGCTATGTAAGCGACATTCACTTGTGTGTATCATTGATTATTTAGACCACAGACGCATGTTTTACATAATGCCAGAGAAAGTTATTTGAGTATGATATCTGGTGTTGAATAACATTATTAATACATTGATGAACATAACTAGAAGCACAATACATTTGTAGGTTACAGTCATTTGTTTGTTTCATTGCATGATCAGAGGAAAATGTGAAGAGTCAAGAGGAAGACATTCCTGTTTGTGTCAACTGTATTGATACAGTTATTTCTATTTACTGTGTCTAGGCTTCTTAAATTATTGTTTTAGATACAAACCTGTTATCTTTGTTATTTGTGTCATTTGTTAGTATTGTGACAACAATTCACTACCAACACACAATGCACACCTATGGTTTATCATAAGTTTTAATGCAGTAATGTTATTGTTATCTATAATCAAAGCAGACAGAATTTACATGGACTTTTATGTAGAGCTGCATCACAGCCTTTTTATTTCAACATGACATTATTTGCCTTCCGTTTCAACTGTTGCTAGCTAGGGTATAATATCTTGAATATCTGTATATTTGTGTTACCATTACAGCATGTGTACTTTTTTATGGTTAGCCATTGCATAGCAGCACCTGTTCATCAGTTGTAATGGCTATTGACAATGTAGGATCTTATAGTTAATTTTAGCTATTTTCCCCAACTTATTTTCTATTTGTTTGTTTTTTTAATTAATAAAAATGAGCACTCATAGGCTATAAGCCAACCTCACCTGATGTTATGTTTTTGGCCCTGCACTTACAAATTCCCATTCCTCTATTGTTATACAATCTGTGCGCTCTTTTCACTGTTGGGATTATAATGTGCTGAGTTGGCACCAGCTGTTTACTTACAAAGGGGAGGACAAATTCAAATCATGTATGTTTCTCTTGTATCACAAACATGTGGCTTACAGTCAACTATAAGTAACTTGGGACTTCAGGCAGCCATTGTACAGACTAAAATAACCACACATTCCTCTGATGAATCAAAATACCCCAGTCTGGGTTTATTTAGGGAAAAGATATTGCCTCATTCGCCTGCTAACTGAGCAGGTTCTTCCTTCCTCTCGAACAGTTTTCAGTAACCCCAAGATGAGCACAGAAAGGTAGAGGGGAAGCTTGTACATGTTACACAAACACAGCTCATGCCCTCACACCACATAAGCAGGCGGCCTTGAGTCTGATAATTCAGTGTGATACATACAGTAGATGCATGTAGCCTACTAGTCTAACTATGTGTCACAAACCTGACTGAGGCTCTTTCTGTGAATCACACACTTTTATGGTGAGTCTCAACAGCTGCTTTTCTGGGACATTTTGCTGGAACATGACTGTTATGATTGGTTTAGCATGTGTTCATCTGCGCAGAGTAGAGAGTGCTTCAGGTCTTCATTTGAGTATTTCTGGGCGTGTGTCTATGTGCGTACTTAAATTCCCCTGATTGATACCGGTGGGCCCACCCAGGAAGTGACTCCCCCTGTCCTGATGTACAGAAATCCCCTTTGCTGAAGGAGAGAGAGGGAGCTGCTGCTAGTGAGCAGCTTCACAGCCATGGCCCATAGCCTCTCCATCTGCCCCTCTCAAAAGACTCCATTGTTCCCAGCAGTCTGAGGCAAGAGAGAGAGCTAAAGAGAGCTCTGAAGCCCGCCGGTGGAGCAGAGGCTGGGGTGGTGGGCATTGGGCCGCTGCCTAAAACCACACGGAGGAGAGGGAGCCAGACACAGAGCATCTCTGTGCAGCTCACAGCCCACTGTTGGAGCCATGCCTCAGTTTAACAGCACTGTATGAAAAACTCCAAAACATGACATAAAAAACACACCTAACTGTCAGAGGGTTCAACCAACTCAACGGTTCGAGGCCATATGGTCTTCCATATTTGGTGCTGTTTGTCTCCCTCCAAAAAAGGGGTGTCCTTTTTTTTTTCTTTTAAATTTGAAGCATTACTTGAATGGTCCAATCAGAGTAGGCAGCTGGATGATGCCCCTGTGGAAGCATTTTAATCATGTGTGTGATTTGCACTTGGAAAGAGAAAATAAGAGTCACACGATTTGAACTTGGAGAAGTATTTGTTCCTGGTCGAGTGTGAAATGAGTGCATTGCTAGAGTAACAATGGAATCTCAATGATAGGAAACAGATAGGGCACTAAAACAACTGTTTGTACCTCAATAATCAGAGATATTTTACAAACAAACAAGCAAGCAAAAAAACAAAACAAAACAAAAAAACACCAAAGAAAGCTTCCGTTGACATATTTTCAGTTTTTTATTGAAACAGTATGAACAAAAACACTGCAATTAAATAAAAGGTTCAAACAGATGGCACAAATTAAAGACCTAGAACTGATAATATGTGGCAAAGCAGAAGGGAGGACACAAACACATGTCTGTCGTTGCAAAGGTTTGCAGTGTCTAAAAGCCTATTCATTAGACATTACATCACTCATTCAGTGCACATATTAAACGAGTTTGTAAAGCAAGCGGAGCTAAGCTGAGACATAATTTGTACACCCATTAAGCACACTTACAATTGCAAAAATAACAAAAAGGGCATTACTGCCTAACACTGTGCACTAAAACTAAGTGCAACTATAAAATGTCATCCTGTGCACGCAATCTGGGGTTAGCTCAATTAAAAGACTGGATGGCTGTTCTGGTAATCTGCCTATTAACAGAAGTATACATTGCCAAGACAATGCAATCACTATGTCTAACAACCGCTGGCTGTGCGTAAGGCCTTCATAAGGAGCAAGCCAGAAGTCAACACAGCTGTTGTTTTTGGAATGGGTGGTAGTTAAAAAGTACAGTCAAATTCACATTAATAATGCACTTCAAAAGTTAAAATCCTCCTAACTACCTAGAGAATACCAGAGACAGTGGCACAAACCCTTCTGCTAAATTTCACAGATATGTATTAGGTTTTTATATGTCAGTGTTAAAGTGGGCAGAATGTCACGTTACACTTGCAAATTAGGGTGCCTTTTCTTTTCCTGCTCGCCCCGTGCTAGCCAGCGGAGCTGATGAGTGTTAAGTCAGAACAACCTCTGCACATGGTGCTTCATACAGTTGGCCAACATATCAGGGATTCTTGCAAAATAAGAATAACATCATAACTTGTGTTCAGGGGAGGGGTTTAAAAGCCCATGACTGTCTGCTTGTAGTTTGTATTCCATAATATCAACTGCTAGCCTATGCAACTGCATTATGAAAAAGTCATTAGCTGTATACTATGTAGTCCCCTTGCATTGTATATACATCCTGTGGAATTTGTTACAGTCTCTCTTGCATTTTTCCTGTTCCCACCTACCATGTTTATTTAATTTCCGTTTGTGCTGTCAGTATTTTCCATTCTTATGTCCCTTTCATAAACCTAAATGCAAATCTAAGTCAATAGATCATTTTAAAGGAGAGTTTTCCCCCTGCATGTCATCATAATTCCCTACTTCTCAGCTTTTTTTTTTCTTTTTTCTTTTTAAAACAAAATGCATTTGAAAAGCCCTGAAATTCTTTGTGACATCCTGCCGTCACCTTGTTTAGTTCTCTCTGAGGGAGCAGGGGAGGACAGAGCCTTTTATATTAGCGGCTTCAGGGGGTCAGGGAGGTAGCGGGGGAGGTGAGGATGTTTGCTCATGTACCCCTCTTGTCTCACATACATACATTTCATACATAAACACACATAACCCCCCCCATCCCCACTCTTTTTTTTTTGGCAGTCCAGAGTCCACTGGTGAGATTTGTTTAGTTCTGGTATCGCTCGTGTTTTAATGATCAGAATGACGTCACAGTTCAGTAGTAGTTCAGAATTTCCAGAACTTTGAGCGCTCCTGCTGCTGCTGCTTGGCCTTTTTCTTCCTCAAGGGCTGCAGAAAAAGAAAAAGAAAATGCATTAATTCACCTGTGCACTTGACTGGTTCAGTGTTATTTTGTAGTATACAATGAATTTATTCATTATGGGGGCACATGGACATTGACACCACAATGATTAGTTAAAAACACTAGTTTGTGAATTAAATTTAAAGCAACATAAGGTTTATATGACAGTCATGTTTATAAAAACTTAAGAAGGGGAGACCTCTGATTTTAAAGCCAGGTTGTTGGCCCTTTTAGACAATAGGTTAAGTTAGCAAGATTTGTAGATGACATAACATGAATTAAACACAAAAAAAGACCAACAATCAGAGAAAGGCTGATAATTAGTTGTTGAAATGAAACTCAAACAGAAGCTGACAGCTTTGTTTCGCGGCCCCTTTTCTGACAAACACAGGCCCTCTGTGTCCAGAGATCAAATCAAGCTGCTGATAGAAAACCAGTCTGCTTGATGACCAGTGGGCAGGCAGGCAGACAGACACTGAGTCAATAAACAAGCTCATTTTAAGGTCTAATAGAGTCCCCATGAATGGCCCAATTTTACTAGCGGGGCCATGGGACTGTGTGTCAGCAAAAGGAGCAGCAGCCATCAAGCTTTGTCCAAGTTTCTTTTTTGGTCTTTGGTTATACTTTCTGTTACAGGTTTGTGAACTGGGACGATAACAGTCGAGGGATTAAAATGATTAGCTAAGAGAATCAAGTTGAGAAATTTACAGAAACCACAACGTCTTTTTTGGCAGGTTTTTTGCTCTTGGCAGGCCTGTGACACAAGAAACATTGATCATTAGCGAGACATGCAGTTCATGAACGTACTCTCAGTGGGGAGGGTGTGATCTGTGGGAACAGTGTTGCTGGGATAGGCCCCTCCATTGCTCTCATGAGACAAAGTCGACGTTGAAATATGTTCGGCAGTGGAGACCAATTATGGTTAAAATGCTATGCAGGCTGTGTTGGGCACACAAGGTCATCTTATCACACAGCACAACTCTGTCATTACATCACTGCCTGTGTTATTTCATCATAGGATGTGTCAGTGATGACTAAAAGCTCGTGCGGTTTCGCTCCATATATAGAGGATGACAGCAGTGATGACTCAGTGAACTACGTTAATGTAACCATCTACTTTCACGTGGATTCAAGCAATGTGTTGCGTGTGCATGTTATGATATGTGTCCATGAGATTATATAAAAGTACTTACGAGTATTTTCCCATCCTTCTCACCATGCCGACCACCACGCAAGTGACAATGACCACTGCCAACAGAGCACCAATCACGATGCCAGCTACCTGCCCAGAGGTCATGCCCTCTGGGACGTAGAAAAACACAAGGGTTGGTCAGTTTTTTTTCAGATAAGCATACCTTTAAATAACAGCATCTGTTTGCTTTGGACTTGACTATTCCTATGCTCCTAGTAGTGCTGCTTGGAGAGGTTTAGAAACCTGAATATGACTTTAAAAGCTTTTGCTGTCACTGGTCTACTATTACATCATAACACCTGACTTTAAACGGAAAACTTTTGCATTACTCCAGCATCCATCCCATATGTTACTCACCCTCAGTTTCGTCTTCAACAACCACATCTTCTTTTGTCTCTGTCTCAGCAGCTGCTGTCACCTCGGGCTGGACTTCAGCCTCTGTGGCGGGGGCTGCAGTCTCCACAGCGGGGGCATTGGTGGTAAGGGGTTGCGGTGTTTCAGTAGCAGCAGAGGCGTCAGCCTCAAATGCTTCAGTATTGCCAACCGTAATGGAAGGTGCTGCTTCAGTAACAGCTTCTTCTGTGACTTCAGCAGGGATTGCTGCTGGCTCAGTTGCAGGAGGACCAGTGACTTCAGGAAGGTCTTCTTTTGAAGCCTCGGTAGCCGCATCAGTGGCATGTGGGATCTCTGCAGTCCCAGCAGTTCCTAATTCTGGAGGGATCTCTGTAGGGCCTGGAGAGAGAAGTCAGTAGAAAGATTATGACCAGTGAACACAGTCTTTTTTTTGCTGCGTATCATTTCCTCTGTATCGTATTCCTTTCTGAAAAGCTGAATTGTGTAACTTGTAAAACTGAAATGCTTTTTGTCTAATTTGTAAAACTGAAATACTTTTTGTCTAATTTGTCAGTATTGAAAGTCTAACTGTACACATTTCTGTTTGGATTATATTAGTATGCAATCAGTCCATCAGTCCATCACATTCAAAACGTTATCAAAACTTATCAAAAGACAAGATCTTTATAACAATACAATCATATAAAGGGACAATAAATTAAAAATATTGAATCATTCTAGTTATGTAGCACAGTGTGTGCTATGTTTTGTGATACTCTCTTACTCTTGAACAGTAATGTTTATTCAGTAACACAACAGAATGGAATCGGCACAAAAATATCCCAGTCTGTCAAAATGGGTCCAAATAAGGACATAATGAACAAGCTAAATGTATAAATTCCTGTCTGACATGATGTCACGACATGACCTTTCCTCTTTATCACTCTTTCTCGTAACAGATTCTCCCATCATCAGCAGCACATGACTACCGTGACAGCAGGACTACCACACCCTATGACCTCATATCTTGCACATCCTGCCTTCATTCTTCCACCACTCCATCCTGTCTTTAGGGCTCTGTATTCGCATGCTGGCATGACATATCCTCTGCTTCATTTCCTGTGGAGGGAGCCAGTGCAGCAGCAGCAGCAGCAGAAGCCGACGTGTAAGGGGAGCGCGGGAAGGCTTGTTAACCCTCAGCTGCATAACATGTGCAGTCATCGGAGGGTGTGGTAGGGGGATGATGCCCGTGTGTGTGAGAAACACCTCAGCTGGATGACTTGCAGGTTTTTAAAGCCAAAGTCAGGAAGACAAATGAACTCTACAAGAAGGTTTGATGAAATAGTGGAGTGAACACCTTGAGGAGATGTCAGTTACATATTTTGAAAGAATCTGACTTTTGTTGATTAAAAAAGATGTGGATAATTACTTTTAAATATGAATCTGGACTATTTGGATCTTTTTTCAGTGTCATTTAACATCTAGAGAAGCTTTTTCAGAGCTCAGCAGTCTGTGCTGACAGTAAAATGAAGGCTCCTGTTTTGTATTTAGGAGCTGTACACTCTTAGAAATAAGGGTTCCAAAGGGGTTCTTCTACACTAAGGGTTCCAGTAAGAACCATTTTGATCCAGAGAACCCTTTTTGGAAGAAAGAGTTCTTCAGGGATTGTTGAAAGCATGGGTATAAGATCCTGTGCCACCAGGAACATACTTCTTACTTACACTTTTCATACTCGTTATAAAAACAAACAAACTCTTCTACAGATCCTGTTGACCAAACAGTAACATAATTACCCCATGTAGGATTTGAACACCAGCCTCCCAGTCCAAAATCACTGGTGTCTCCCACTGAACTATCCAGCTTGTTACATTGAGTTATTGGATCCACTATACTATTATCTTGCATTACACCTTCTGATTATATTTACTAACAATGTTGACTGAAATGTTCTGCTCCCGATTTATTTTCACACAACCAATAGCTTAATATAAGAAAGCAAGCTCTTCATCAGCAAATATTGTTGACCCAGGCAAAGATTAGTCTGTACCATCACCCATTGAGCTATCCAGCTGACTGTGATGATCAGGGACTCCTCTGACTCTCCACACTCACTCACACAGCCAGGTTGACAGCTCCTTCATGTCAATGGTCAGACAGAGAGATAGATGATCATGTGTCTGTTTAGCTCTGTCTGTATGACGTGTGACTTCTGATTTTAGACAGAGATCATACCTTGGCAATGCCCCCAGTAGCACTCTCAACATTTCTGTGAGGAAATGCAGTCCTGCATTTGTGTTTTTTTAATTTTTTTTTTTTTATATATATAACTTTAGATAGATGGAGGCTTTAGCGGGCATTGTTACACTACTCCCATCTTCAGGAGGTAATGATATGCAGCAAAGAGCTCCCAGGTGGAACTGAACCCTGGGTCACTGCAGCAAAGACTATAACCTCTGTTCAAAGGCATCTGCTCTACCAAATGAGCTATACAACTCACAGAATACAGGCTTTTGAGAGTTTGTTACAAGTCAGGTGATCTAGGGATACAGTTTTGGTATCTGAAGTTGTAAGTTTAAGCCCTGGTTGATGCAGAGTCACCATTTTAATGCCTACTCAGGTGTTGTGGTGATTAGTGTTATTATATTAGTTATATTAAATAATTATGGTACAGACAATTCTACTTGTGGATTCGTCTCCTCCTCACACTTTGCCTTTCCATGGGATGCCGCTGTACGCTGCTGACTGGCTTAGTCAAGTTGTGAAGCCACACAAGATGTCACTTGCTAAGTGATAGAGGAAGGTCTTTGATGACTTGATGTTGCAAGTTCAAGCCTTAAAGCCTCAGTGTGTAGTATTGAGGTTAAACCGTGACATCCAGCGTTCAGATTCTAGATTGCAGCACTCACTCGCTCACCCCTCCTGTCGGCAAAGTGACGGTGGCCACCGAGGACAAACACGTTTGACCTGTCCTCCCCTGGGACCTACACAGCCTAGGTAGAACCCTCAAAGAGGGAGCCAGAAAGGGTTCTCCTATGAGGACAAGCCGAAGAACCTTATATGGTTGTACTTAGCACTTTTATTCTTAAGAGTGTATAAAGATGTGTATTTATCCTTGTGTCTTTCATCAAAGTCTGGACTATGAAGTGGCCTGGGTTGCACCTAATCATTTCCCTCCAATGAGCCTAGCTCCACCTCCCCACGTTCAGCATCCTCCCAAGCCACAACTGAAAGCTTAGCCTGGACAGCGCTGCTTCAAAATTGAGGAGGTAGATTTCAGTGTGGCAACAAAATTACGGTCTACAGTTAACTTTCCACTGACAAGACGTTGGCCTGAAATCACCTCTTCTCCTTGGAAAAACTACGTCTCTCCGAAAACGTTCTTACTGTATCGAGCATAAAGCAGCAACTGTGTCTGTGAGTTTTTCAAAGTTAGCGTCTGACATAATGCTCCCTCCCTTTCACGTTTCACCAATTGTTCTAAATACTTCAAGTAATAGAGAATACTTTACAGGGGTAAAAATAACTCTGAATGGGGGGACTTGTCTCACAAATAGTGCAGTTATTCCCAAATCCTTGGCTGGTTAGTGTGTTCATTAGCAACAGGCGGGGTAAATATAACAAAACATTTGTTCCCACTGGAGCAGAGTACTGAAGGGGTTTTTTTCAAACAGCGACTCAGACTGTTTGTTTGGAACGTCTGTAAGTGATGATAAAACGGTCTGTGCTTCACAAAGTATGGCCATATGCTATGTGTAATCACCCCCTCAAACTCCACTAACAATTGTTTCATTATGTGTACAGTTCCCACAATTAGCTCTGAGTAGTATTTCCTCCCCACTGTGCTGACTATCCTGGCTTAATGCAGCCACATTAGTGAGTAACACAGTAACACTGTTACAGTCTGCAACCCCCCCTTGTTTCCTTTTAATCTACTTCTTGCTTGTCTTCCTCTGTGTGACCCTGCCACTCCCTGAGGATAGGTTTGTTGCTGCTGATACATTTTAGAAAGCCATATCCCAGGAAAGAAAGAAAGAAAGAAAGAAAGAAAGAAAGAAAGAAAGAAAGAAAGAAAGAAAGAAAGAAAGAAAGAAAGAAAGAAAGAAAGAAAGAAAGAAAGAAAGAAAGAAAGAAAGAAAGAGAGGGAGGATGGGAAAGCAAAAAGGGTGGTTTCTGGTATGGTTGTATGTGTCTTAACAAAGAAGCCATGTCCCGTTGTCCGTTGTCTGGCTTCTTCTCCGCCTTGGTGGCTGTAATGTGTGTCTGTTTACAGTGGTTAGTGTGTAGTGACCTGGTGTAGGTCCTCCGAGAGGGTTAGAGCTCAGGGTCAGGTGCAGAACAGGACCCCTGGAACTGCTAAGCATTTCAACCAACACAGGTGTCTGAGTTTGAACCAGTGAAACAACAGTCTGTCTGGATATGTGAGGTTAGTGTAAATGCAGACATGCCCTTGTGTATCCTTACACTTCTCATGCGTCTATTGATGACCACACACCTTAAAACAAAACCCAGACATGGGCGTGCGCGTGCGTACACACACACACACACACACACACACACACACACACACACACACACACACACACACACACACACACACACACACACACACACACACACACACACACACACACACACACACACACACACACACACACACACACACACACACACACACACACACACACAGGCAGGCACACACACTATAACACCACAAGGTTGGAAGCAGCTCCAGTTTCTTTTTCATTCTTTCAATCCAAGACTGAGATTACGTAATTGTGGCGTTGTTCTTAGTATTCCAAAGTTTTTTGTGGTGCGCTCAGGTCATTTTACCCACGATTACATCATTGTGACCACACATGCTCTCTCGCTACCATTTCAATGCGAAGCATGAAACTGCCTGAAATCATCCTGCCTCTACACAAGTGCCAGCCAGTGCCAATGAGTTTATACTCTGTGTGTTTAAGTATATAACCCTAACCCTAACCCATAATAAAGAGTTCATTTGTAATTATCTACACGTGATCAATACTGGGACAAAGGCTTATTGATAAACAGGTAAAGTATAAAATAAGCTGTGATGTACTGTTAAATGCATTTCAAATAATAATAATACACAGAGTAATTGTGACTGTGGATGGCACTGCTTAACAATTTCAGTGATGCAATGTGGATGTACAGAGAGAGACAGAGGGGTGGAGTGTAAATGGTAAGCAAGTAAAAAAAAAAGTGAAAAGTGATGCAACTGACAAAAGGAATATGGCAAAAAGCTGGGAGTAAGAAGTGGAGGCGCCGTGTGAGGCGTCACTCCTGCCTGGTATAAACAAAACCTCAGGGAGGAGAGTGAAAAAGTGAGGGAGTGACACAATGATACACAGTGTGAGACAGGAAAGAAGGGAATGGCAGCTTCCATCCATTACGATCATCATCACTGAGGCCCCTCATTTGTGTGTGTGTATGAGTGAGCTCCTAATTCACAGTCGTGTGTGGGAGGGAAAGGGTCCGTGCAGACGGTGCGAGGGAGTGTGAGTGTATCCACCTTTGGAGCGCAGGAATGTTTTTGCAGCACGGGAGGAGGGAAATGTGAGAGAGATAGGCACCCCGCCCATCTCATGATGAGATGCCGCAAAGCTTAACCCCCCCACCCAGACTAAACCCGTAGGAGTCAGCTGTGGAGATACTGAGGCGTGCCACTAGGGAGTTTAAAGCAGGAGACAGGCCCAAGTGGAATATTCTCAGCCACTCTTATCACAGACACAACACAATGAGCGTCCACACTCTTACTGTAACTGATTTTTTCCCCCTTGCTGGTCTGAGTGAGATAGGAGGACAATGCAGCACATCCCATCTGGACTCTATCACCAGTGGCAGAAACTGTTACCAGACTTACATCAAGAGCGCCTTTAATCTTAGGCCTAACAAGTCTGATTAAGTTCCTAAAATGTAATGATTCATGAAATGCAACCTCTGAAGGGAAAATAAACAGATCATGCCGTAGCATCACTCTGTCTCACTCTCTACTTTTCTTTTCAAAAAGTTACATCATCCCAGATACAAGCAATACCCCTGACCCTACAATTTTATCAATTGAGCCTACTTATGCATTTCTAATCTTACTAACCATCAAATCCAACCCCCACATCATACCCACACCCATGAAATTGTGTACATGTTTCTTAGTCAGTGGCTCGTTTTTTTTTCTAACTTTCCCTGGACCATGTCTCACCCTGCAACACACGTAGGTGCTAGAGATATGTACTTGCACAGCAGACCCAGAAAAAAAACTGCACTCGGAGGGAGCGTGAGGCCAAACCCTGCTACTTTTTTAGTCATGTTTTTGGAGTGCCACTCTGATTTGACAGAAGCAGATTTGAAATCCTGCTACCGTCTCCAGTCGTCAGGGCTTGGCTTAAGTCTGGGCCTCTGCCCCCTTTCCATAAACAGATGTGTCTTTCTCCTTGTGGAAATTTTTGGAGGTATGACTGAGCTTTTTTTTCTCAAAATGAGACTCAGTTGACGTGAGGAGAGCTTGTTCGTCATGATCCCTCTTTACCAGCATGTGTCTCATATTTGTAGTATGAGCGCAACATTTGAGTCACTTCTAGAAGTGGGCACGGACAAAGGCCGCTGACCTCTCTCTTCGGCGGACAGATGTGACAGGGGTGTTATGGGCCTAGAGACGCAGACAAAACTCATTAAAGAAGGAGACCGGAGGAAGGGGGGGGGGGGGGGGAGGGGGGCAGCTTTGTGAGGGAGGAGGTGATTTACAGGAAACATGGGATTTACTAGATAGGTGAGCAGGCGTCAGGGAGCTAAAAGGCCTCATTTAAGAGGCGTACATGTGGAATCTGCTACTTCCTTTCTCTTTCTTTAGAAAACTGAAAAAAGTTGAGTTCAGATTATTGTGAAAGTTTAGGGACTGAGAAGAAAACCTCCATGGAAATGGGGCAGGCATGCCGTCTCCGAGGTTGTTGTTTAAAAATAGACCCAGCCCCTCTCTGCTCCCCCTGTCTTTACACCAACCCCGTCCCCTGGGGTCCAGACACATCAAGCTGGAACAGGGTAAGGGCGGGGGCAAAGAGTTGAGTGAGGCAGAGGACTGGGGGGTTCAAGTGGTAGAGCATGATATCCCTCCAAACATGGGTAAATGCCAAGGGGCGGTGCACCGCACAGTTTAATAACATGTGGGCAAAAGAGGGTGGGGATCCTCTAAAAGCTCATCACGTCCTGGGCACTCAGTCTCTTCCTGTCTCTTGCTCCTCTCTCATCCATATGACCCTCTTAAATATAGAGACTCTCTCTATTAATACACACACACGCAACCCAGCCCTGCCCTGCCCCACAGCTCCCTCAGGCCTCAGTCACACTGCCTGCTGCCGCGGCTGCTTCCCCTGGGCAAACAGAGCTGCTGCTGGTCAAGCAATGAAAGGAAGCAAAGAAAGAAAGAAAGAAAGAAAGAAAGAAAGAAAGAAAGAAAGAAAGAAAGAAAGAAAGAAAGAGGAAAGGGAAAGAAGTGGCTACAGCAGGAGTGAAATAAGAGAGTCGGTGTAAAGTGAGGAGGAAAGTGGATAAGTGCTACACATAAATGTGTACAGTGTATGTTACAGCCCACTCCATCCCTCCCTCTCTCCCTCCTTCCCTCCCTGTGTATGAGCACTGCTTTTGGGAGCCTTCCAAAGGATATTCCTTTCTTCTCTTTGCATGTGCCAAGAATTTACGGACACGAGGCGGCAGAGCTCCTGCTATTATATCACATTTCACCCTCGTGTCTGCAAATGAAACCTTTCCTCCTGTCCGGGGCACAGGAGTAATGTGAAAATGAGGGAGAACAACAGTGAGATGGATGGAGCGTATCTGTTAAAATCAACACAGACTATCCCTTTGAGAAGTTAAATTAGAGTGATTTTCAGCTAAGGTGCAACATATGTCAGCAGTTTTGAGGAAAATGGTCAACAGTAAAATCAGTGAAAAAGAGAAAAAAGAAAGTTGAAAACAATGAAAAGTTTTTAAATTATTTAAACAATAGCCATTATGAACTAGTTAATATACACATAGACAAAGGGTGAGTATATTTTGCAGCTGAAACCAGCCTGCAGAGTGTTATTGTTCAATCAGCGGGGATTAAAGCAGACAAAGAGTGGTGTGGTTTGGGCACATGGAGGTGGAGGGAGAGAGGGGACACAGTGTGCTAACAGCAGGACAGTGATAGCAGAGGGTTCACTTACTTGCATGTGTGAAGGCACAAAAAGGGCCGACCAGGGCCAGCAGAAGCAGCAGTTGAACATTCATCGTGATGAAAATGTTTCTCCTCCAGTCACAACTTTTGAGACTCCCTCAGGGCAAAGAGCACGACACCAGAGACCTCGCACAGGCTGCCACACACACGCTGGATACTCACACCAACTGGCCTCTCCAAGAGGGGAAGGGTGAAGGACCAAAAAAGGTCAAGAATGAAAAATAGTCTTCGCGGGAAGTTTGAGCAAAGAAGTGGCCCGGGGATCCTATTGAAACTTGCGGAGGTGAATGACGAATGGGCTGAGCTGGTGCCGGTCGCTCTCGCAGCTGGAGGAGGATGACGAGGAGTGGTGGAGGGATGTGGAGAGGACAAGAGAAAAGAGAGGAGCTCTGACCACTTTGAGGAAGTGGGGTGAGAGAGAGAGAGAGAGAGAGAGAGAGAGAGAGAGAGAGAGAGAGAGAGAGAGAGAGAGAGAGACAGAGGGAGAGAGAGAGAGGGGGGGGGACTGGCACACAGCAGGAAAGAAAAAAAGAGTGTGTGAGTGACGGAGTTGAGAAAGGAGGGGGGCTGGTACTGGTGGTGGGCTGGGCGGGTTGAGGGTTGGGAGAGGGGCAGGTTGGCTTGGGAGGACGGTGCTGGGATTGGGGCAGTAAGGTGGTTTCAGCCCCTCGTGGTCCGGCCCCGTACACAACGCGCTCTCTTCTTGGTGCTCGGCCAGCCCTGACGTTTGCAATCCCTGCAATATCAGCAGCAGTCACACACGTAAACAGATACTGATAAACGGACCACTGAATAGTTAATCAAAACAAGACAGGCACTTCACACTGTAACTGGCCAACATATGACATCAGACGCTGAGGCAACAGGCTTTTTAAATGCTCGCTGAATGAATGGAGAAAAGGAGGTTTGCACTGCTAACCCCCGAGTGAAGAGCCAAGGAAATCTCTTCACTAGATCTGAGCTTCACTGTGTCCCATCACAGTCTGTAACAGTAACTGTTAATGAAAGCCAACAGTAAATTAAACAAGCATCAGTAATGCAACTGTATTGATATTTTAAATAATCAATACTGTTCACGTGTGGAAAATAGGCAGCAAATGTCTTTTGCTGACAGACTGGAGCAAAAGAGAGCTGCTTTAGAAACAAGGTTTTCCCTCATGAAAAGAAGCAATAAATACAGTTAGAACATTCTGTGACTTTCACACAGGCAGGCATGGGTGGTCTGCTGGGTTTACATGTGATGCTGGGCAAACAAACTGTAGCTTGGACCTAGGCTGACACCTGTTGGACAACAAGCGATGAGGGTTAAAACAGCTAAAAAGCCAAGGAAGAGGTTGTCTTAACAAGCAAAACTTAGTTGTGTCTCAGTTTCTTTTTTGACCTGAAAATTTGAATCACAAAATACAGCATGTTACACTTAAGGTCTTGAAAGTTTTTTTGTTTTTTTTAGCAAAACAGCTGATGAAATAACCACAGCATGTGCAAGTTAGCGCAGTAAAAATGGTCAATGACATTTTAATAAACACTGAAACAGATTTTGAACTGTTGAACCTCCGTACACAGATTATTTATGACACACAAAACGCCAACATTTTTTTTTTTAACCACTTATTTACAATAAACTGAAGGTATATACATACTGTGTCTCCTGAAGGACAGATAACAAAATACTTTCTTTCCATTTGCTTTTTCCATCAGTTTTTCAGGGGCAAACGGAGGATTAACATACTGTTATTTACAAGGACAACAACACACAAACATACAAGATATATATGCTGGTCACTGTAATACAGCATTTAATGGCAATAATAAAGAGTATTTTTCTTTTTTTTTCTACAGTGAGACCTTGTTTTGACCTTCTGAACAATCACTGAGATCTTCCAAACCAAAGAGCACTTTAAGGTCCCATTTTTCACTGTGTACCCACTTATTACAAACAAAGTATTTGTTTCTTATGTGTATTTTTTGAGCTGTACGGAGCCGTATGCAAAAGGAATCGGAGAGGACTATACACACTTGTACACACAGACAAAATTAAACGTCACAGTAAAAAAAAAATTCAATATTTCACTTAGTCTTTGCTCTTTTGCTGTTATTTTTTTTAAATGTCTTTTGAATCAAAGAAATACAACGTTCACCATTTTCTTTTATTTTTCTCATTCACTAGATGCTATCAAGCTTCACGTTGTGCAAAAAACTGCTCTTCTTCTCCTAAATGAGGCATCTTGAAAGAACAACCAGGCTTCTCCGTCTGGTCATTAAATGATATGCACTTTCCCAAAATGATCAAACCTTGAAAAACTGAATTGTATCGCACAAAACAATGTAGCCTGTTTCCCTCCAGCCAGCGTCTCCTTTTCGTTTCAAATAGTGGCTGCTGAACGACTGAACAAACGTATTCCACAGTATTTCACATGACTTAGCTTATAAGCTGACAAATGAAGATTTGAAACTTGTCACCAGGACGCTCGCTGTTCGCCTTCAGGAAGTGAACACTGATAGCACCATACAACACGCAGGTAACCTCACGTATGGAGATGCAAATAACAAAGAAGTGAAGATGTTTATGAATTTAACACCCTGAGAACATGGCACCATGGACTGTTCCACACACGCACGCACGCACACGCACACGCACACGCACACACACACAAATAACATGTAAAGTGATGAAAATAATTTGAAAACATAATTAAATATGGTGGATGTTGTGACAGAACAAAGACAAAGAAAAAACAGGTTGTGGTGCATAGAGAACCTTTTCAGGCCGAAGAGGCAAAAAAAAAACAGTGCCTCTTTTAACCAGCAGGTGGTGGTCCACTCAACCATTACTGATTTGAGTTGAACGGGTACACCACCTCTGTTCTGCTTCTGACTAGAGAGTAAAAGATGCCTGGTACAAGGGAAGAAATGGATGCAATAGTTTAGACCTGTTGAATGTGCATGAATGTGCATGAATGTATGTTCTTGGTTATTTATTTTCTGCAGCGAGTTTCGAAAGTTTCTATTCATTGAAGCCACAGGTGCTGGAATTTCGCAGACATGGGACACACAACACAAAAGATTTAAGAGAACGAAAGGTAACTTATTCACAGACGATTTGACGACACTTTCGGCAACTCGTAACCTTGTCGGTGCGCACAACATGAGGCAGTTCAGAGAGCTTCAGATGTCCTTTTGCTTTGGATGATGTGTGTTCACATCTTGGCTTGGTCCAATTCCATTTAAGTCATTTTTTTTTTGAATGATTGTCTTTAGAGTCATCGACCACTTCTAGCAGAAAAAAAGGCCAGCGAGATCAGAAAAAATGTACTTTCTGTTTGTTTTCAGTTGGATTGTCTTCTGTTTTTTTTTCACACTGGAGAAAAGAGCAGGTTGGTCAGTTCCTCACCTGTCATCATGTCATGTCTGTGTCTCTCTCTCTCTCATTTCAAGTCTTTCTCATTATCTCTCTGTTCAGCCGACGGCTCTGTTTACACAATGGAGTCCCAGTCGAAGTCATCCTGGATGTCATCTGTAGCCAGCATGCGTCTCACCTGGAAGTGTCCTGGGGGAAGCGTGTGCTGCTGCTGCTGCTGCTGCTGGCTCAGCTGGCTGTGATGACCTGGACATGGAGGAAGAAGATGGGAGTGAGACTCTGATAAATACTGTGACATCTCAACTCTACTTCTGTGTCATTACTGCTGATTTTTTCAATATGTGAGAAGAACAAGAGCCTCAGCAGTTAGTGGAGTGAAGACAAAACCAGCTGAGATCCTAGTAAAAAACCCACTGTGTATCGACCTAAACTTGACTGACATGAGTATCCAGTCTTCAGAGCTGTCCGTGCTACAAAAGGGCCATATCCAATACTGACAATTGAGTTCTCTTGCAACAGGGCACAGAAAAGATCAGAAAAAAAAACATCTGCAGTTAGTTTGTTAACTTGTTTTCATCATTTTAAACTATATTCTTGATAACCTCAATTTGCTTTTAAGGAAGATACATGAAAATAAGTTGATGTATTATGGTTGGCACCATAAAGCCTGTTGAATGATGTCTGTGATAACATTTGAGCCATGAGAAATAAAGGTTTCAGTCTCACACCAGAAACTCAAGGTCTGAGTCTCTGCTACATTAAATGTGACAATTCTGTATTCAATCTGTCTCACGCGGATCCCCAGCTTTATGGATGCACAATACTACTGTATACCCCTGGTAACGTTTTTTGATTGTACCTGCCATATTTTGTCTGCATATACGTAAATCTACATAGTGTATGTCTCCTCCTGACCTGTGAAGAGAGAGCAGTCACCTGTCAAGGTGGGAGCCGTGGTGCTCATAGGAGGCATGTGGGGGTATCCTGGTGGGCCCATCAGAGAGGAAATGTTCTGTCTTGACTCCATGTACATGTTCCCTGTGGGAGAACAGACAAAAGGCCAATGACTAACTGTCAGATTAGTATCCTCACTTTGTCACAGAGCATGAACTGTTGTCATGTGCGCTGACTGAATTACTGGCATCTTATGCTAAGCTAGAGAATTCAGTCACACTGTGTGAAATATCCCCTCATCTTTACTCTAGTCGCCATGAAGCTGACAAAATCCATAATTCCCTTGTAAATGTATAATGGGGAAACAATGGCACAGTGAGGATTTAGACTGTAATTCAGCTACATGGCCTGGAGCTCCAGCCACCGCCGCAGTGAGCAAATGCAAAAATGTCCCAGAGCAGGTCTCTGGATGTCTACTGCCAAGGTGAAACATAACGCATTTTTATAAGTCTGTGAAATTTGAATACACTGGTGCTGGCACTGATGGTGTCATGGGTGACTCCTCCTGTTAGTTTCACATATGAGCTCATAAAGTTTGCCTATTGCCAGGTAAAAAAGTCTTTATCTCTTTAAATAACTGAATTCAGAGCATTGTAATAAAAAAAAGGACCTCCCCAACATGATGACACGTTTTTATTCGTTTGTTTGTTTGATTCTTTCTGTGTTTCTTTGTTTCTTTCGTTCTAAAGTGAGCGCTATGACACTGACCCGTGCTGATGTGTTGGTTGTGTTGGTTGTGTTGTCCGTGCTGATTGTGCTGGCTGGCCTTTGGGTGCATGGCCCCGTGTGGCTGAGCTGGATGCTGCTGTGCTCCCGGTGGTGTTGGGTGTTGGACCTGAGGTTGCGGATGGGTGGTGCCCTGAGGAGGGATGACCCCCGTGGCGGTGAAGAACTGGTTAATGGAGGAACACAGGTCAGCCATCTGGGCGGCGTCCAGCGTCCAGTTGTTGAGCTCTGCCTGTCGCATGCTCTCCTTCAGACCTGACCCACACAGAGAGAGGAAACTGTAACTGTCACTAACTAAAGAGCTTTTATCATTTTTAGTTCTTTATGCAAATTAGATGATAACAATTACAGTGCCTTTTTAGACTTTTATTTGTTTTTTTTCACAACTTCACCTTTGAATCTTTATCACACGGAATAAAACATTAACATATTATACTAATTGCGTTATATTAGCACTGTTGCCTCACAGGAGACAAGTCTGTATGAAGTTTACATGTTGTCCCTGTGTCTGCATGGGTTCTCTTCAGGTTCTCCAGCTTCCTCCCACAGTCCAAACACAAGCACACTGTTAACTGGTGACTCTAAAGTGTCCATAGGTGTGAATGAGAGCATGTGAGGTTGTTTCTATATGTCAGCCCTGTGATTTGTTCAGGGTATACCCCACCCTCACCCTACAGTATGCCAGCTGAGATTGCAAATTAGCTGTATTGCTAACGGATGGACAAATTAGACGTTGCAGGACTGTGAAAAATAAAACAAGATGAAACAATAGAAAACATAGTATTCAGACTAATGTTCTTATTTAGGATCAACTAGATTGATGGGGTCCAGTGTTGCTCCATCTAGTTTATATTCCTTTACATTTGACTAACAATCTTAATTGCTTTTACTATTTTTAGACAAATTCCAGGCCTTGTAAATACTGAGCGTGTGAGGATGCTCAATCATAAGTATTGACATCCAACATATGACATCAAGATATAACGTCTCACACAACGTACAATGAGACTCTCAACCCATGACACCTTTTTTTCTTCCTTGCTCCTTCTAACAAAAGCACACCCAAGCCTCTGCTCACAGACTCTGATGTTTCTCAAAATTACATTCAGATGGCTCATGTTTGGCAGCGTCAGACACCAGAGGTTCGGCTCCTGCTCTTTGGAGGCTAGCCAGAGACAGCAGAGGATGGTATTACGGCAGTGTGAGGGAGGTCAAGCGCTGCAGGAGGAGAGAGAGCAGCAGCGGCAGCCTGTGTGCTATAAGACCAGCCGTCATCATCCATCGTGTGTGGATGTTGCCGGCTTTGTGCGCTGACCGTGATAAGAGGCTGTTACTGAGCCGGGGCCTAATTGGATTATTCACATCATACAATTGCGAGGGAGGCTGTGTGTGTGTGTGTGTGTGTGAGAGAGAGAGAGAGAGTGGCAACCTCTCCGACGCAGGATAATGATTTTTATTAGGCCAGTGCTATTACAACACTGCATATTATAATATTGTGCCTCAAGGGCAAGTTTATATGAAAGTGTAGAGAGGAATCATAATGGTTTAATCAAAATAGCTGATCGGCATCATAAGCATTTTATCAGTTCTCACTGTGTCGAAAGAGGCTGCGGTAGACAGCTTTATCAATGCTCCTTTCAGATGCTGGTCACACTGATGGCAGCAGGGCTGTTAGGGGCGTGTATATATGTATGTGTGTGTGTGTGTGTGTGTGTGTGTAGTACCTTGAAATGGGGAGAGGTCTACGTCAGCCCAGTTGTAGCTGGTAGCAATGCGGCAGCTTTCCTTCAGCCAGTCCAGGTTGGGGTACCAGTCTGATAACATGCCTGGAGAAACACACACACACACACACACTGCTCACACACTATTTTTGCCCAGTGGCGTCACTTGTAGCTTTAATATTGGCCGTCATTATAATTGAAAATTGATAACGTTTGGTAATTAATTTTGTTCCAACCCCAAGCAGAGTTAGTGTTAGAGATGTTTCCAAACCGCAGGTGTGTGACTGTGCACCGAAACAAAGTATTCATTTATGAAATGTCAGAGTAGATGACTTAAAGGTACAGTATGTAAGAAATCTATAGCAACTGGCCGTAAAATCCTCCTAATATGTCACAGAGACTCAGGAATAATGTTCATATAACATGATGAACTCACCAACAACAATTGTACAGCCAGACTATTCGCATTAAAAATCTTTTTTTGCAGACTGCAAATCATGTTTATGTTTTGAATTTACGTGTTTACATGTTGCGCCACCTAGCCCTCTCTCCCAGTCACGGCAGCGTCAGTGGCACCCGTCTGCTTCCACTGAGCTGCCGCTACGACTGGGAGAAAAAATGAAATCACTGTGTTTTGAATTTGACTGCAGTAACCGTTTTTGGCCACATTCTTACATATTGCACCTTTAAATGACAGATATGGCCTCATGATTGTTCTGATTTGAGTAAATATATGTATGTACATATTCATGTAGGTGATCTAAAGTTGAATCTATGCTGTGTCTGCGTCTAGAGAAAATGCAGTAAGATACTTTATTTCAATCATTTTTGACTCGAGTGGATTAAAATACTAAATAAAATGAGTGCTGCAACTAATGAGATTATTTTCTGATTATTCATTCAATCATTTTGTGTATGCAACATCAAATGATACCCACTACGATTTTGTTTCAAACAAAAACAAGATCAAATTCCCAATTTGTTGGAAAACACATTCGAGGACTGGAATCACCAACACATTTTCTTTCATAAATGACTTAACAGTCAACGACATAATGACTGCATTTCTTAATGTGATACTGGGTAGCATGACAATGTGAAATGATCTGAAACAGGTGAACTGACTCATATTAAAAGGAGCGGAGTCTAAGTTCAGCCATCAACCACAAGGTGGTGTGACTTCACACAGAAAGATTCCAGCTTCAGCTCTGCTTATGAGAAAAAAAAGGAGAAAATGCTTTTCACAGCCCCCATCACCACAAAACTAAACAACAATACATTCTCAGACCGTGGATCAAAGACAGAGGGATTGCCTTCATTCATCCTCAGCTGGGTTGAGGGGAATACTAACCTAGATAAATAACGTCTGAATAGTCCTTTTCTCTGGCCTGAGAGCTGTGTTGCGGAGATACAGGGGAGGGAAAAAAAACAAAGACTGGGAATATGAGGAGGAAAAGCCTCAGTGAAGCTTTGGAGATGCCTGTTTGTATCAGGCCAGGCTCATAATATCAAATTCTCCGGCACCTTATAGATGGAGGAGTATTATAGGAATGCAATGAGTCTGTGCAGAGACAACCCTGTTCTGTTTTGTTAGGTGAATTGCATTTACACCTGTGAGGCTCTGGGAGTGTGGAGAGGTAGAAACATGGTTTGATGGTGTGCTGCATCAATATATATGAAACATGAAACTGTACTGTACACTCTGTGGGTTCCTATCGCAAGACTTAATAAAATGGTCTGCAGCAGAGAAGAAAAATGTGTTATAATGGACATGTAGGTCTAGTTTATTTTCTTATGTTTCCACATTTTATACATAATGTGAAGTGACTGACAGCTGGAGCAGTTTACGCGTACAGGTCACTGACTGTGCTTTGAGTACAAAGATGTTTCAGGTACACTGCTAATGTAAAGCTGTAAATACAACTCTCTAGAGAAACCCTGTTGATACAATTAGCATTTTGAATCCATTCATTTTCAGATTCTGTCACAATTCAGCAACAATAAAACATTGTGAATATCCCATTACTCTGATTTCATGGCTCTGGTGAAGTCATCCCCTCATGCTGTGTTCACAACGTGGCATCGGAGTGGGAGAAACAGGAAAGCCTCTTGTTGAAAGAATTAATAGACTCCATGGAGGAGATTACCCACAGTGCTAGTCCTGCAGTCACACCAGATTAATTGAAAGGTTGTCCAACATTGATCTTTATAATTATTAGTATTAAAATTCATGCATTTGCAGCAACTCATTAACATGTTGAAATCAGATACTGCCAGAACTGTGGAGCCATTTTGGCACGGGTATGTGGACACATCTAAACTTCTTCATCCAAATGAGAGATTTTAAGTCCTCCATACCTCCTACTTGTAATTACAGCTGGGAGACTGACATTAACAGTGTGTATCTGACATCTAACATTTTCAACTCCTACACATACAGTACAGTGAATGCCTCATGCCTGAGTGGAAGTGGAAAGTGGAAAAGCGCTCCCTGACTCGTACTGTAACTTGTCCTCACCTGTTGTGGGGCAAGTCTGTCCAGTGTGACTCTGGTGGGAGAGAGACGGGTGCTGCTGCGGATGCGCGGGGTGCTGTTGGTGCTGACCGTGCTGACCGTGCGCCTGGTGCTGGCTGTGGGTGGGGTGAGGGGAGAGGTGCTGCTGGGGGTGGTGGGGGTGGTGCGACGTCTGGCCGTGGTTGTGTTGTTGGTGGTGGTGGCCGCCGCTGCTTCCAGCGCCGGGAGAGTGCTGGTAGGAGCAGGCGGTCCGGGCCTGCTGGCTGGAGTCAACAGGCATCCCCATTAAACCTGGCAGAAGAATGAACACATGGGAAAACTGAAAATCCATTTGTGACTACATGGACTAAGAGGTCTCTGAAGATGAACTGAACTGCTGTCCATCTCACTTCACCATTTTCATCCAACCAAATGTTTCCCACACAGATTTACACCCACTAATGATGACTAAGGCTCAAATGTAATAATCTAAAAATGACATAGAAAACCATATTTTAACCAGTGGAAACTGAGACAGATGCGTTCTGATACATGCATGGACATGCAACCCAAAGACTTGTTCCCTATGCTCCCTATGCTCACAACTTGAAGGTTAGTGTCTCTGGAGCAGCAAAGAGCCATCTGTATGCTGTGGAGAGGACAGTTTCGGGCTTTCTTTACTGCACAGATTGACACATCTTAAATAAAACACCACAAATGTAATGACCTGTCTGAGGTTGTGGCTTCAGACGTGTGTTATTTTTTGTGAAGATTGTAGCTCCTCCGAAGAACAAACCGCAGTTAAGCAGAGATCAGGAAAAAAAGAAATAGTCAGGAAGGTAAAGTGATTTTCAGAGAAGTAAAGGATGAACTTAACAGGGCTAATAAACTGTGTAGGGATAAAGTAGAATGAAGCTGTAACCTTCAGGGAGCTCCTAAAAGAATTAAAGAAGACATTTCTCACCACCATGAAACCCTTTTAACTCGCATTTTGAGAGGTTTGACTTTTCAGTGAGTAACAATATATTAAGGTAATCACTGGGTCTACATGACACCATGGTGCGAACGGCCTGTTGTATCCTCAATGATTGATGAAAATTCAAGTCAAATTGCCTTAATAAGGGAACCTTCCCATGTGGTTAGTAACCTTAGAGAATATAATAAGATGAGGTCAGTGGTTGTCCAGTTGATTATTATTAACATTTCCTCTGTGACTGACACACACACACACAGTCATCAAAACCGCTGGATTTCGTATATTTTGGCAGAGAAACGGCAGAGGATTCTTGTGAATGGAAGATTTTTGGATACATAAGGGTCATCCCATGAGCGTGCTTTATCCTTACTTGTAATCATGGATCCTGACAGCTGTAGAAACTGTAAAACAGGAAGCCACCTTGTTGAATGTTTAGATTGTGCTGTGCTGTCTTCTTTTCAGGTATGTGCTTTTCTTGCTTTGATGCTAACAACTGCATTTTTTTTAACGTTAACTAAGTTCTGTGAGTTCAGGTAAATGGTTCTTTTGGGATCTTCGCTGTGTTCAGGCTGAATATAAACACAGAGACGATCATCAAGTGTGGCCTGCAGAGTGCACTGCAGAAAGACTATTTATATTCCTGTCAGTACATTTGTTCTTAAGTTGCTCATATCAATCTTTTGTTTTGAGACTTTTTGACCTTTCTTCTTTATGTGCTGTTCCGCTGCTTATCGTTGACAGACAGGGGCAGCGCTGTTAAGATCTCTTCAAGGATCAGTGAAGTCAAACACAGGGACTTGAGTTTGTTTTGTGACCAACAAATCATAAGGAAATCGATGAGTGCATTGAGTTTCTCTGAACATGCGGCCATTTGGGAGTTGTTACACTTTACTTGCTCGTACAAGTGTTCTTCTTTTATTCCAATCTCTTTACTTTCTCTACCAGGTGGCAATTCAATGCTCCATGAAAAATAGTCACAGTCACTGTGAACTCACCTTCTGGTGAAAGCAATGTATCAGTATTCACTTTGGCTCAAGGACGAACTGAGATACTTTGGTCAAAGGTTAATGGTCAGTGTAAACTCACAAAACACAAAAGTTAACACTCATGAATGCATACAATATAACAGAAATGTCTAATAGGTTAAAATTATTTGATTACTTTTTATATCCAGGCGGTCATAGGTCAACTTCATAGTGACATCATAACGTTCTGTAAAAACACTTGTGGTCACTCGTGGCTGTAACTCAGGAAGGGAAGATGGTGACCTCATTTCCTGCAGCTTGGCAGGTTGGTGGAGGAAACAAAGGCACTAAGTCTCCTTTATAATATTGGAAACATGGCACTTTTATTTATCCCTTTGAGATTAACTTGGCATAAGGAAAAGTGGAGTGTTATTATGAAATAAATTGTTTGAACAACTAACTTCTCATGCTGCTTCAACTAATTTCCAGTCCTGATGTGTTCATTTATTGTTATTTTTGTCTATGTTTAGCCTGTGATTTATATGGATGGAGCTGGATAACAATCTGTCAGGAAATGACTGCAGCCCCACCTGAGTCAGTTACAGATTTGGTGTTGCATACACCGTGGAGATGAGCTCCACTGTCCCGATGACTCATTGTGACTAAAATTCTCAAGCACAATGACTGTTGCCACTATTTCCTGCTGAGCATCACACTTAAAGGACCCCGTCGACCATCTGCTTAATCCTTTTTGTGCCTCTGCGTTATATCCAATAACTAGTACTCTCATTGTCTCATCTTTCCTGTGTGTGTGTGTGTGTGTGTGTGTGTGTGTGTGTGTGTGTGTGTGTGTGTGTGTGTGTGTGTGTGTGTGTGTGTGCGTGCGCCTCTGACCGCAAATTGAAGGGGACCTAGTTGGAGGGTGAATGCAGGCAGCAGTTGCCGAGCTCAACAGAGCGACTCAATCTCTTCAGCTGCATAACATACGTTGTGGATGTGTACGGGGAGAAGAGAGCGAGAGAGGGAAGGTGATAGGAGGATGGTGGGATGGTGGGGGGTCCAAATAGGAGGACGCCTGGTGACCTGAAAGCTTCAGGAAGCAATTAGCGAGATGCTTCACAAACTTTAGAACCAATCTAATTAGCTGCTATCAAAGCTGCAGAACCCTTTGCTCTGCTCGACTGCGGATGTGTTTTAGAGTTTTTTTTTCTCCTTCTGTTGAATTCTTCTTCTTAATTGCCTTTACTCATTTGACTGAGCGAGCGGTAAAACGCAGATATGCGGAACAACAGATTGTTTGTTTATTAAAATACAATGGAGTAGGAGTAGTGTGTGGTGGAGGTTAATACTGAAATGCTTTCATTGTGAGGAAAGCAATGTTAAATTCTTTCAATTTCAATGGGAGCTTAAGCTTGACAGTTAATTATGCACATGAAGCCTGACAAAGGTTTACACGTTTTTTTTTCTTTCTTCTGTGAATACTAGTGTCATTATAAATGTTGGACAGACACACAGGCACTGGAAAAAAATGTTGACACCCACCTTGTGAGAAAGACTGCTCAAAGACACACTTGTAAAGACTGCGGAAAGAAGCACTGAGGTCCTCGAAGTCCGAGAAACAGAGCTGTTTGTCCCGCAGCTCCGGGACTGGCAAACTGTACTGCGGCTGCGGGGGAGGAGGGGGAGGCGGCGGGGGCTGGGCGGGCTGCTGAAGGCTCAGGGGCTGGGATGAAGGCTCAGAGAGGCTACTCACCTACAAGACAGAGAGACAGATAGAGAGGAGAGGGAAGAGTGAGAGGGATGCGCTGTGAACATTCAAAAAGACAAACTGGGAAATCAGAGCAGCTATAACGTTACCACCACAGAATCATCAATTAAAGCTCCGTACTGGCCAATAAAATAATCCAAACATTCAGATTCCCGGTGAATCGCTGTTCACCCCAGACTCCTGCGTTGAGGTTTTATTGCAGCAATAATCACAACAATAACTTTTACTAATAACAATAATCATTTTGGTGCTCTAGCTGTGCTCATGTGATGATTTGGAGCATATCTCCTCCTGCCTGAATCAGCCTCCCAAACAGGGCCTGAGACACACAACATTACACAAACATGAGCACATATGTGAAGAAACAGTCACACACCACAGACTGCTCATACAGGGGAGGTAGAAAGTGGATCAGCAACGAGGCATGCAGGTTTCAGTGTTGCCATATGTTCATATGGGCTACCTAGAGCTGGTTACATAAACAGTGAGATCGGACAGTATATGGCACACAGTTATAAAATAAATATCTTTGAGAAGCCAACACTCTAGACTCTCTATGCAATAGCTAGAAAAAAACTGGCTATAGCTGTGGTTCAGCACTGTGGCAGGATCTCTAATCAGAACACACACTGACTCTCACAAACACACTCACTGAAATGGTTTTCACAGGTAGCCTGCTGTACAGGCAATGTCACATTATTGAATGTTATATCATCATATTTATCAGATTGTATCTTGATTTTGAGCTGCAAGTTCTACATATGCAACTTAAATTTTAAATCATACACCCAAGTGTTGGCGCGACACTGAGTTGAGCCTCTGCTGTTCTCTCAGGTCAGGTAGTCAAAGTTAGACACCATTCGCAGCTTGGTTGATTCAGTGTTACCATAAGGAACTAGACGACTTTCAGGAAAATAAGTTTTATCTCTCCTTTCCTTTGTAATATTATAAAGAATGTCGACCTGCTGAATTTGAGAAGTGCACTGAAAGAACTTCTGTTATGATTTGATCATGATATATAAATAAAATAGATTTGACTTGACAATTTTCACATAAAACTTCACTGTGAGAGAGGAACAGGTTGTTGGCCTGCTTGGTCAAGTATGAGTGTGTGGTCACTAATGTCAGCATTGGAGAGGGCTGCAGCCTGCCAGTCAACACCTATAGACTGTACATGGGAAACAAAGTCTTTTATAGTAACCCTGTATTTTATTTAAGGGAGAGCTGCATAATGAGACAGATGATGAACTAAAATTCTGTAATAACTACATTGCATTTCAAAGAATTTAATTAGATGCAGGGTTAGGGTTTGTGCCTTTCAAATTCAAAGTATTAAAATCTACAAATCATTTTTTGCTTCAGTCAGAGGTGGGTTAGACTGATGATTATACCCAATTCAGTTTCATGTAACTGCAATAAAGGCACTTGTGTGGAAACATACAAAAAAATAAATATGGTGTTTCACATATCTGTCTCATATTGTGAATGCAGCTCATCTTCCTCCACCCTCATTCACCTCCTGGCTGTCATCTTCCTCACCGTCCACGCAGCAAATAGAAGCAATTTGCTGTGATCAGTGTGCCTCCACAAATATAAAGCAACTTTGCATGTCATATCCCCCCACACATCTACGTCCTCCACCCACTGACTGCAGCCTCTCCATCTACTCTCCTGGTGCCATTGAGATCTCTGCCAGTGGTGCCACCAGTAATCACCGTCAGTCAGGAAGGTATCACCTGTGCCAGGTAATGAGGCAGAACTAACCCTGATCCCACTGGACTAGACCACAGATGAGGTCTGGAACGATAGAGGAGAAGGGTGAGGGGTGGTGGATGTGAAGCAGGGAGGAAGAAAACAAAAGATGGCCTCTAGAAATGAGAGGTTAACGAGATGAGATTGCACTGACCTTTGCTAATGCAGGTGGGAGGTGAGCGGGGAAAAGTGATTGATGGTAAAAAGGTGAGCAGCTGTTACAAGGGAAAAATAATGAGGGGGTGGGAATTTTTCAGCACTTCTGTAATTCTGGACCAAATGTTTTTGGATTGAGACTGGCCTTTAAAATTGTGTTACATTTGGTTTAAAGGAACAGATGCAAACACTTTGACAGACATGTCAAAAGTGCTACACATTTTACTAAAGTCTCTATAATTTGATAAGACATAATTGAACTTTAATGACTCGAATGGTGAACTTAATCTGTTGCAGCAATGTGGAGTAATAGGATACACCGAGTAAAACAGAGTGAATAGAAGGGGTTTCAAAGGAATATATCAAAGTGCTCCCACAGGTTTGTACACTGAGACCATGAATAGACAGTATTTCAAGTACTACACAAATCATACAACATACTCAACTACATTTTGCAGAGAAATGCTATATTGTACTCCACTGGGCTACATCTTTTCAATATGCATAATTTCCTGTTACTTTTCACTTAACATGATAACATACGATAAGCTAATTAAATAAAACACATTGTTGGGTGGCGCTGTGGTACAGAGGTTGGCACTGTCACCTCACAGTGACAGTGGATCTGCCAGCAGGCTGAGGCCCGTCTGTGTGGAGTTATCATGTTCTCCTCATGCCTGCATGGGTTTTCTCTGTGTACTCTCACAATCATTAGACATGCAGGTCTGATTAATTGGTGACTCTAAATTGCTCATGGTTGTGAATATGAGTGGGAGTATGTATCCCACCCTCGTCAATGTCAGCTGGGATGGTTCCAGGTTTCAGACATTAATGAGTTGCTTGCGATTCCAGCAAAGAGACACTTCCCAGCCTTTTAAACACCGGAACAGGAGCAGCATTTCACTGCAGACATCAAAGGACCAGAGCCAAAAAAGATCCGACTCTGTCCCTTCCAGTAGATGGCATCCATGCTCAGGGACCAGTCCAGTTCACTGTCCAGTTGCACACTCAGGTATTTATAAACGTGCACCACCTCGGTGTCATTCCCTACATGCTAACTGGCCAAAGAGTGGATATGGACCTCAATGACTCCCTGCCCTCTCCTGATACACGCCACATGGTTACAGTGTACGTAAAAGTAAAAGCAGTTTCATAATGTCCAGCTACATCAGTAACATTTAAAATTACTTTGCATTTCAAATGTAAGGATAGAAGAATTTGTGTCAAACTTTTTATGGGTGGAAATGATGAAAAACGTTGTGATTGGTCCATTATTAAGGATGAACTGTCAATACTGCCACTGATGCAACTGACATTTTATTTTAGATCCAGTAAAATAAATGAACAGATTAAGGTAGCAGTAGATCAGTGACTTTCATGTTCTATAAGGTAAAAACACTGTTTTTGTCAATGGGAAAATAAGGCTTTGGTTCAAAAATTATACAGTTATCCTTTACAGACTCCAGCAATGTTTCTTCATCTGATCCGCCTGTGATAAACTGTTTGTTGTTTACACTAATATTTTGCTCTGAATATGAATTGCTCAGCATGGGACAGTTTATGTCCTGACAGATGGGTTGGCTAATCTACCCCCTCCTTCATAAAAAGGCAACTTATTATCATCTCACACATACACTGCTTGAGAATAATCAATTCAAATAGCCGAAGGACCTTGTTTTGTAAAGGATGAGGAATCACTTAAACAGCCAGTGTGAAATCAGGCCAAATATGTCTCAGTGTATCAGTGGCCTGCCAAGTCTGGAGTGTACTTCACAGGGGCCAAGACCGTAGGCACTACAACAGCAGACGATACGGCACAGACTTAATTTAAATAATGCTGTGTGTGTGTGTGTGTGTGTGTGTGTGTGTGTGTGTGTGTGTGTGTGTGTGTGTGTGTGTGTGTATGTACAGTACTGTATGTGGGACCTGGTTAAAACTCATGGTTGGTGTGAGTGGGGTGGCCATTGGTAATGTCCTAATGAGACAGTGCTGCACATACACACTTCTCTGTTCCTGTAGAGCCACACAAACACAAACAGCACAGTCTCTGTGTTTAGATGCAAACTAATAAAATTGTTTGATTTTTATTTTATTAAACTGTGCCACTATATTTCAAATTTACTAGTACTAGAGTAGTCAGGTGTTGTTGGTCACGGTAAACTGTAAGCACAAATTGAGATCTCTATTTTTTTTCCCTACAGTTTAGTTTTTGTGTGATGGAAGTACTTTTCCAAAGCATACAGTACCAGCGTTTCTTACGGGCACAGAGCTTATTTTATGGTGCCGACACTGAGGGGTGTGAGGGGTCAAACAGTTCTGATAATCAGCTGCAACTCGAAATTCAGTTCACAAGATAAATAATGGGTGCATTTGAATGTAGCATCCACTGAGGGGCAACTGAGTTTTAAGTCAATCTGCACTTTGAACTGTATTTTCACACCTCTAAATGGATAAATCCAAAACTCCTTTTTTGCAATGGGCAATTTGATTTTCTTGACAAGCCCAGATAAATTCTGCGTATGGGTAGTACTGATTTAAATTGTTCTGTCTATCCATGCATTTTTCAGTAAAATGAAAGATTTATTTTTTCATACTATCTGCTTAACCATACTGATACAGTACAGAATAATTTATACTGTATACACTGATTGTGCTCTGCGAAAGACCACTAAAATAAATGAAATATATTTGCTTGCAGTCTGAGAATCGAATAGAAAATGAGAGTTTCAGCAGTGTTCCAGCGTTCATGTAGTTAGCTGGTTACCACCTCCTCAGTCTGCTAAGGATGCATCACACACCTTCTGTACTGACTGAGAGTCTCTTCATGGGTGCCTGAATCATCCACATCATGTGAGAATAAAGTGAACAAAGGACATACAACACAGATAATTTTGATTTAAATGCTTAAATGTCATTCAAAACCGGTCCTTTCAAGATTAAAAATAAGAAAAAGAAAAGTGGAGTGTCCTTCAACTAGGCAGAACATCTTGAGGTCGACTGTAGTGCAGATAAAAAATAAGCAAAGCTAAATACTCAGATGAAATAAAGAGCAGGTCTTACTGGTGTGTAGCTGTGTACGTTGCTGCCGCTGCTGACGGCCGTGTTCAGGTTGTTCAGGTTGACAGACGCCAAACTCTGCTCTGAAAGACTGTTGCTCAGGCTGCCTCCCAGACTCCCGGGACTCTCACTGCCCTCTGCCTCAGGGTTGTACAGCGCTACCTACACACAGACACGCACGCACATCGATAGACACACACAAACATTCATGTAAATGGTAACATACAGGGCCAACATTTTAGGCAGTGCATCATAAATGTTTATCAAAACCAGTCATTCATGAGTCTATCGTTCCTCCTCATTTTGTCCATTTGCTAAGCCACTTCCAGACTGAAGTGAACACTGCCCACCTCAAGAAGTTACACATGCACCATTAACTTGTGAGACAACCCATGGGGAAATATGGAAATTAAAGTGCTGCAAGCAAATTAACCCTGCTGCTGCATAAAAGCCCAGAACCTAAACTTTTTCCCTTAAACATGGGAATTTTAATTTGGTGTCCTGACCCTGAGACCACTGCGTAACAGGAATTACTTTGTTGTCTGAGAGTCTGGCACCACTGAAGACACGAGTTTCACTTCAGAGGGAGTCTACTGCATATTGTCTAGTGGTGACAGATCACAGAGCTTTTAAAAGCAGTGCCTCAGGATTATGTTGAATCATATTTCTCTTGTTTTGTTTGACTGTCAGTACTTGTGAAGCAGTGCGCCGGCATTACCTCCAGGCTACATTTAACTGTATAGACAAATCTGAAAATATAGCCTTAGGGTGAGGCAACAGTAACCGCTCTCTGGGGCAGTGATCTGCCCTGTAGAACATCTTGCAGCGGTAAAAAACAAGTGTTTTTGAGTGGCGAGTTTTGAGTGTTTATCCTGAACATTTCTGTGGGTGAATGAATCTGTCATTCCTCTTACTATGTCAGTGTAGTATCGGTAACTAGAAAATGATTCTGTAGTTTACAAGAGCACAGAGGTTCATGTCTCTTTGTTAGAAAAGAAAAGAAACCATCACACACATCATAATGTTTCTAGGAAGACCTCAAGTTTTTTCAGGCTTAGCAGAGCCTCATTCACTAGGAATGTAGGAATGCAAGTAAAAACATTACAATATCTGAACGTAATGATGACTATAATAATCTTTGTCAAGGAAAATACCTTCTGTTATCCTAATTTCCAAGTATCATATTATAAGAATGTCTTTTTTAAAACCACAGGCTCTCCAATGCAAACAGAATATCAGTGAGCAGAGGTGTTATTGGAGAGGGTCTGATGCACTGCTGCGCCTGCAGGACGCCACCTGTCTGGATGTGGGTGGATTTCATTGACGTTGGCATTGGCATCATTATCTTCAAGGTCTTCCTCATGCTGCAGTGAATCATTGTTTCAAAATGTATAGTGATGACTAAGACCAATCAAGTTTAAGTTGTCTCTCCTGCGGTAAAACAGATTAAGTGCAAGCTGACGTTTCAGGTGAGTGAACAGCTTCCTGTTGTCTCTTCACAGCAAACTGTCTGGGGGAAATGTTGCAACAAAGACACTTGATGCTGAGCTGCTTGGCTGCTAATGATGTTCACCTCTCACTTTCTATTGTCAAACTCCATGACTAATTTGTTGGGGTGTCTTAAAAAAACGGAGAAACAGAGATGGCCAATACATACAGCTGAGTCAAGGCAAGGTGAGGCAATTTTATTTGTATAGCCCATTTCTACAAACAGTTGGTCTCTTACATGGCATCATAATCATTAGGATTAGTCATCACATAGTATGGAGGTAATAAAAAATCTTATTATATACCAAATTATATGAATCGGTTATCCTTGTATTACTGTGGCATTTTCATATCATATTTATTTATTTATTTATTTATATTTTATCTGAAACTGCAGAAGAAATGTTAGTTAGTTAGTTACCTTTATTTAAACTCGTTAGTACACTGAGGCAAGCCTCATTTACAGTGCAGACGAGAGTACAGAGCAAAACAAACAAAACAGAACAGATATACACAATAAAATGTAAATCTAAGGAGCAGATTTAACAGCAACTGCCTGGTTTGTAAAACTATCAAGTGCAGTTAAATTTCCTGTGATCAAAGGGTCTCATAATAACTCATTCTTCTGGTCTAGATCTGTGAAAAGACTATGATGGAAAAATGTGCTGTCAAGTCCAGACGTTCACATCACATCCAGACCAAACACTCAGAGTTATGTGAGCTGCTGCTGCTGCTGCTGCTGCTGCTGCTGCAGGATAAATTTCTCTTTAGTCGGGGTCAGACGAAGGGGCTGTGAACTACACATCATCATTCTGTCCGTGTGTATATGTGTCAGTGTATGTGAGCAGACAGGCGTCAGAGGTCCCAGTTGCTGCTTGATCTTTGACCCTCATACAAGTCAGTTTGTGGTGTGTGCATGTATGTGTGTCATTGCGTAAGGATGTGTTTGAGTGTGTAAACCACAACTGGTGCGAGAAATACGTCTACTTCTGCTTCAGTTTAGTCTTATACCCAGTAAAATGGAAGTATATTATTATTATATTATACCGGTATGTTATAAGTATAACCAGGTAGGATTCATCTGACTTCCTACTGTCTAATTCATTCAGACTGTTAAAGAGACATAATGTCTTAATATTTATTTATGTATTTATGTATCAATATTTAGTTATTTTGATGTGTCATTGACTTGTAACTGGGAGAATGGCCCCTGACATTGACACAGTGCCCCCTGCTGTCCTGGCATTGTACCAAGTAACTTTTGTTGCCTGGCTGGCATCGCAACAACGTACAGTACGTATCGCTTTTCAGCAACATGTCTCACAGCAACATCACCACCTGTCACCTAGCTATAAGAAACTAGCTAGCCCACTATTCTCAGTATGTTTGTGATGGCAGAGGAAGAAGAGACCAAATAAGACACTGTCAGTGGAAGAGAAGAAGAGACAGAAGCTGAACAAAGGACTGGACATGGGTAAACCTTGGACTGGTGTTTTCTTGTCGGCAAGAGACAGGATGCAAGACCGAAGTAATGTCTCTGCAGGTAAGATGGGTTTCAACTTGTGCCAGTAAATGCACATGTATTGCTGAGAAACGCTCAATTTGTGATTTGCATGTACGACAGCACTGTAAAAGGGAATTAGACTTCCCAAATGTAGGGGGACCAAGAGAGCAAAAACACACAACTCTCCTGCAGTTGGGCTTTGAGAAATTCATAATAATTACAGGCTCAGGCCAATAAAGCAGCAGCATTCTGGGCATTGTTGTTGTTGTTGTTGTTTTTTTTTGTTTTTTACAACAATTTAAAATTTCTGTATGTAACAGTTTGGGATGCTGACTCATATCATGACCAATACATAGCAGCATTACAGGTCAACCACTCATTACTCACCCACTCTCTGCCTTCAAAACTAAAGAGGCCTGCAGAGGCTGAGTTATAGTTAATATTAATGTATCTCTTCTGCTTCTCGCCACCCAAATGGCTTCTCTGAAACACAATCATCTATAAACCTTTGAAAATAATTTAAGGTCAAGGTTGGCAAGGTTCTGTCTCAAACTGGGAGATACTAACAGCTGATAACATGAAGTGTTTGTTTCATTACAGATTAAAATGCAGATTTTCTCCTTGAATTAATTAATTATATATTATTAATCACCCTCTTACCTTAAACCATAAATGAACACGGTGTTTGGGAAGAAGCACTTTGCACACTAAGAAATATATGTCTGTTGGGATAAACATCTTAAACTGGTGGGGTTTTTTTTTTCCAGTTTTGTACGTCGTACCTTGTTGGTCACAGCATTGATGGCCAGTGTGGGAGACGCCCCCCCAGACATGATGCAGTCCATCCTCAGAGACTCTGACTCAAGGCTGTAGGGAGTAGATGCCTGGTGGGAAAACAGGACAGATGACGGGGAATAGAATAACAAAAGTTGTTTGTATTGATACAGCTGTAACTCCAACAACGAGGTCAAGCTGTCTCATTTGAATCCGTGTGAGATATATTACAAACATTGTGATCGATAAATGACAAATAACAAGAGGCACTTGGGATATCTTATGTCCCAGCATGATCGCCATGACAATAACACGTGCGCTCACAACGCCGATAGTTTGTCATCAAGAACGATCACACAAGGTCTAAAAACAGTTTCACCTTATTAATATGCAAATGAATGCTGCACCACACACCAAAATACGTCATCCACACCATATGGGGTATGTAATAACTTTCAAATTTGTATTGTCTTGTAGTTATCATGTTCACAAAAAATCAATTTCTTCCTAATTAAGCTGATTAAGTCAGTGAATTTTGAAGATTTTTTTCCCCTATCCTGACACATTTACCCCTGCATACTACAGACCTGCTATCTATTTCAACTTGTTAGAATTCAGTGTTAAGGAGTTATGGCAATTTCTCAGAAATCAGCATCCCCTCATTAATATGCAAATGTATGCAGAGAGGTGCTCTGAACTCTAATCAGTTCATGCACTCTATATGAGGTACCTGGGGCGTACAGTACGTATGAAGTTTTAACTACGTGTTGGTTGCAACTTATTAATGTGTAGAGTCACAGAGTAGCATGGTGGCAGGACATAAAAGATTCACAGTGTAACTAGATGTCTGCTTACCTGATACACACCTGCATAATCTGTCTAGAGATCTAATTATGCTATGCTATATTAACAAATCCACAAGGTGAGTGGGTGATGCCAAAATGTGTTTTTAATCTGATACCAAACTATACCAAGGCCAAATCATTGTTACAAGCAGCATGTAAGTGAGAGAAAAATGTTTTGAAGGTGAATATATTTTAATTACAGACAAATAATTTACCAAAAATTGGTATTTCTTGTTATGAGATGTGAAGATGAGCCACTGGTTGTAGTATTTAATGGGTAAGTTAAATTAGTTTCATGAGTTTTTCTCTGCTCACATGGAGTTGAGAATGGTAACATTTGAATAGGTGCACAAATACTTTTTCAACACTAAGTAATAAATGTTGCCTATTAATTAAAATGCAAAAATATTCCCAATATGTTCTCCACTAATTAGAAATAAGCAGAGGAGAGTGACGGTAAAAAACAAGGAAGGAAATGAAATGTGACAAAGGTTATGAGTATTTTCTGAGCGCTACAAGTTCATGATTCTGTACTGAACCTCCTGACTCACCAGCGTGCCCCAGGCTGCAACTGTGTGAAGTGGCTGATGGGCACTTTGTGTAAAATGTCGGACACTTAAACAGCCATGAAAGTGGGCGCATCACTCGCACTTGATAAGATAAATCAAGCCATCCTCATGCATTATTCACATATCTACAGCATCACTGGCAGTTTGTTTCTTTTGCCGTCTTCACAAAGAGCTAATGTTGGGTTAACTGAGTATGGGGATATGAGGAACTATTCAAAGATCGATGAGGGGCTAAATTGCAGCCCACTTGAGAGAGAAAAAAAAAAAAATGGGGACAATATTTTTTTCTCCTTGTCTGACTCCTTTCAGGGTTCAAGACAGCTTGCCTGCCTTCCCAAACTGCTTACAGTAAGAGGATTGGTTGGTAACAATGCAATCTTTAATTTATGATAAACTCCCAGTGAAAACGGGTTGTCGGTTCCCTGGCGGAGGCACTTAAAAGGAAGACAGAGAGAGGTGAAGAGAGAAGTGAGGAAGGCTTGTGGGAAAAGGGAGGGAGAGAAGGAAGAATAGGTGGTGAGATAATTGAGTGGTGACAGACAGACAGACAGACAAACAGACAGAAAGACAGACAGACAGGCAGACGGAGAGGCATACAGGAAAATGAAAGAGAGTGATTATGCTAAGGGCACCGGAGACGAAAGTACTGAACTAAGTGTACACTCCCTGTCTACACGGTTACACAATGCCTTTACGCAGCTGACGTTTAGCCTCGCTGCCAACTTCAAATCTTCTCATTTGCAGAGATGCTGTCATCAAGACTTTGACTGTGTAGCCCAGGTGCAAGCAAAACACTACGACATATTTAGCCTACCTGTTTTTCTTTTCCTTTTTTCCAGGCGCTAATACTGCTATAAATCTTACCACTTAAAACCTCCCTGCTTCTCCTTAGCCCATGTGACAGCCCACAGTGCGTCTGCCAGCAGTGCAAGTGAGGCGTAAGAAAAGGGGTCGAAGGGCCCATCCATGTAAGACGAGATGACAAGCCTCTGAATTAATTAATGTTTGTAATAAAAAAAAAAAAATCGTTGGTGAAGAAAATATGTCTAATGGCAGCCCCGGGGCCTTCTGTGGTAATTAACTGGAACACAAGCCTAGAATACTCTCCCTCCTCCTTCTCCCTCTTACTTTTTCCTCCTTCCACTTGCAGCTTGACTTTTTCCTCTCTGCTCGCTCTCTCTCTACCTTGATGTCTTTTTCACTTTTCCCCTCCTGCATCCTGTCTTTCACACTCTCTCCCCCCGTTTCTCTCTCTGTTTTACCGCAATTCTTCTTCCAATGAACGGCTGTGATTGTGCACTTTGCTGCTCAGCGCCCGCCTGAGTTCCCAGGAGGGAAGATGGCTAAAGCGAGCTATGGAGGCACAGACGGAGAAAAGACTGGCAGACGAACAGATAAACACACAAACACAAAGATAATGATCAAGATGTACAAACAGTGTCAGAGACAGGGGTGAGAAAAGAAGGGGGGGATGACCAGTTGTGATGCTCTGTGATGAAAGGCTCAGCAGGTTTCGCAGCAATAAAAACAGTTTGGTGTACAGTCAAAAAAGCCTCAGTGAGTCAGCTGTTGTGTATTGTGCAAACAAGGGGAAAAAACAACAATGGGATAGGCCATAATAACGATATTTGTGTGCAGCAGGACTCATTGGTCCACTACACCAGATAATGTCCCTGACTGGTTGCTCAACCTTGGCCGGAGGAAGTGTAACTGAAGTATAAGCACTGACAGCGATACCTGAGCTCCTCTTTCAGAGAGTGCTGGTGTGCCACTGAGCGCTGCGGCAGCATCTTTAATTATTCTTGTTTGTTTGCTCCCATAGAGATGTATAGCATGTATCTTCTCTGGGGCACAGTTATCGCTTCATTTAAGCTCAGTCGCGGTGACTTTCATCTGTTTAATGTGTTGAATACTGAGTCTGCTTGTTCGGCCCGGATGTAGTTTTGATATTTCAGCGTGCTTCATCAGCTACTAAAGAGACAGACAGCTGAATGCCAAGCATACAGTAGTCAGAGGTAGGGTGGGAACAGCAGTGAGCCAGGCAGACAGAGGTGATATAACACATGCCATACATCATAATGCTCGCTCCGTACAACTTTTGATTCAGATCCTCAGGTTAATGACTGAACAGCAGCTGCGTTCTGCCGAGCTGATGCGGGGTTACTTATATTTATAGCCTTGGCCGCTGTCAATCAATTCCTCCAAAACTAATTTTCGTTCCTACTTCTGTGTTCTCACTATTCTCTCATATATTGTTCCTGCTGTTTCTGTGGCATCTTGAAAATTGCAAATCCAAGGAGCCTGTGGTTAACACGTATTAACATGTAAATCAAACCCACCTGACCCAGATGAGTATACAATCATGACATGGTTTAATTGAGATGACAGGCTGTCACGCTGTAATGGCACATGGCATGTATTGTTATCAGACCATGGGGTTTTTCCTCACATTCTCCTATAGGAGCAAGTGAGTCGATATCAATCAAACAGCACGAGCAAGGACAATCTGTTCAGCCAAGCCAGGACAACGTGCACTTTGGGGGACAGGTCTTAGTCATTGCTAAAGAAAATCATCTGCTGGTATCGTGGACAATTAGACTGATTGATCAAAATAGCTTAACATGCAGTGAGAACAAAATCGCAAAAGCAATAGAATAGTGATTCTCAACCTTTTTAAATTGTGGCCTGTTTGAAAATGTTAAATATGTCTGATTATTTAACTATTATTATTTAACTATTATAATGATAACATACAAACATTCAGGACAGAACTGAATAGAGGGGAGGCTCTGATTTTATTTTTTATTTTAGAGGTTTTGAGTGAGCCTGCCCAGTAACAGCACAGAAGGTGTGGGGTATAGATGCCGCATCCCCTAAACCCTTTTCCCAAGTCACCCCATCTCCTCGTTTTTTTTTTTTTTTACTTGGTATCAGTGATCTAGCCCATAATCCCAGCTCCTTTATGACTGTGCTGCAGATGCATCGTGTGCCAAAACATGTGGGTACTGCTGGTCCACACAGTTTGCTACTGATCACAATTTATACCACTGAATCGCAAAAATGACACAACAGCAGAACATAATTAATTAATTTGCTGTTTGTGTCTTCAACTGTCATTTGCTTTGCATTATTCAGTGCAGAGTCTGGTCTACTGTCATATTTCACCGCTCTGTCATGATTGACGGTGCCTTCGTTGCATCATCGTAGCTGTTTACGCACAAATATTGGTAATATTATTTTTACCATCTAGTTTTCCAAAACATTTTTTTAGCTCATATACTGTATCTTTTAACCCTGCTACATCATTAACACTCATGTTCAGTAAAAGTCTGGTTTCTGCCCCTCTTATGGCAGAGAGCTTGAGCTGGTCGAGGGAAATATTTTTTTTATCCAAGAATGTAGGGATGTAAAAAACACAACGGTGAACACTAGTTGAACAGTATAATGTGGTAGGCTGTTAAAGGCTGTTAAAATGACAAAGCTTTAGTATCAAAAGGAGGATTTTACACATTATGGTTACTTACCCTTTCTCCAGATCGCGGTCTCTTCTTTGGCCTGCTGGGCACCGAGTCTTCTTTAGGATTGGTATCTATGGCCCAATAGGAACCCTGAAGAGTAAGGTCAAACAAAAAACAAACTGTAAAGTCTTATAAATTAGGTGTTTTTTTTTCATTATTTCTCTGAAGGTTTAAGTATGCTTCATTGCTTTCATATTCTCGACCAGTTGTATCAGTGCGCGGCTGGTACTGTTTCCACCTTGTGCATCTGTGTGTGAGTCATCAGGGTAAAATGCGGTCTTGGAGACACCTACTGTAGCAGGAAGTAGCACAGAGGCAGGTGTTCATACGTCTGTGGACAGATTTTGTCACTTTGGTAGCGTCACAACAGTGTGAGGTGCAGTCACGAAGCTTTTCAGGTGTATAGATTAGATCATAATTAAGGTAATGTTAAAGAGTTCAACGATAGGTTGAGGGCTATGATATGTGTAGATGACACATTGTTATATTATGATGGGTTACTGTGTTACTTACAGTTTATGTTTCCTTATGTCTCTTTTTTATTTGACATAGCCTGCTGTCCTGCCGCTGTGGTTGTACAATAGTTAAAACAGTAGATGTGTGATTGCCTGACTGAAATAGAGGATCAGAGCATTTATCATGGACCACTGAAGATGATGAAGAACTCAGACTCATTGGTCACTCTGCAGACTAACAAAGGTCTTTTGGTAACAATTTTTAAGAAATTTCTATGGCAACACGTTGACAGGCGTTGCTGCTTGTGTGATCCCACCAAAAGATCTCTTATCTTTATTTCTTTAATACAGTAAGTTAGCAATGGTCATTGAACAATAACACGACAAAAGAGTATTGGAATTTGACTTGTGTTAACTGTAAACACAATTCAAAAAATGTATCTCATGTATTGCATATTGGTAGAAAGGCACCTAGCACAGGATTTAATTATCAACATGTTCGTTATTCTTGTAGGTGATCCAGGCTTTTATCACAAGAAAAAAACTATAAACCTCCAAGTATCTTGATGTTTGTTAGCTTCATAAATCCAGCTGGAAGTGAGTGAGTATCACATATCCAAACATTTCACAGCTGTGGGCTTGAAAAAACACCTTTCTTCTCGAATTAATCATTAAAAACATTAATAGACTGAGTGTTTTTAGTAAATGTGTCAATTCTGGCAGTAACTCAACATACAAACGGATAAATTGCCGATAGTGTAAGGAAAACTGTGAGGAAGACTGTATATTTACATTATCCACCAAAGTGTTATGTCCATCACACCTACAGTAAAAGTCTCTCCTCCAACACAAAATACATTCTCTTTTTCCTCACTTCTGTGGAGAAGTCTGCCGAGGCTGCGTCACTCTAACAGGGGGAACCAAGTGTCACTAAAGAGAAAGAAAAGTGCAGTAGATGGATCTCCATTGCATCCGATAAAACCAGTGTATCTGTTGTTATTCCAGCACTGTATCCAATCAGTTTTCTCGAGGTTTAGTTTTACTGTGGTACATGCTCCCGCTTCCTCTCCCTAGAAAATCCACTGAAATCCTTTTGATACACAATGTTAAAACACAGCAGCCTCCAAAATAAACACATACAATGAGGGGGAAGGAAATCAATTGCTTTTAGGTCCTTGATTTCCTCCTGGTCTGATTTTTTTCCTGCCTTTCATTTTTCATCTTCCCTCCCAAGGAGGTCCAAAGCTGCAGACTGAATTCAGGAGGTTCATCTAGGCCACACACACACACTCACTCTCTCTCACACACACACACCCCCTCCCCACCCTTGCCTCTACTCCTCCCCCTGTCTCTCAGTCCCACATCACTGAACAGTACACAGCCAATTAACGTTAGCACATGCATGATTTAGCTTCTCCACTCTCTCTATGGCTTCAAACAGAGCATGTACATTCAACTTCTCTACACACAGATGACCTCCCCCCATGCCGAGGTATCGACCACTTCGATCCACGGTGTGAATTAAGGTGCTGGTCAGGTCCGAGTCAGGCTAATCGGGGAGGGTGTGTGTGTGTGTGTGTATGGGGGGGTGCTCTCTTTGTGTCTTTGCAGAGTATATGGGCCTCCACTCAAGCCCAAGGATTTTCTTTGAATTATTTAAACCTTCTTCCCCCTAATTCATTTTTCAATGGTTCCAAACCCCCCCCCCCCCCCCCCCCTGCAGCCTGGAGACACCCCGACTCCCCCCACCCCAAACAAAATGAGCAAAGTTGAGAAAGCTCAATGAAAACTTTTTGGGTTTGTCAGTTCTTGTAAAAATGGTGGATGTGCTTCTCACGTTAACCTGATGATGAGCTGAAATGCTCAGACATTGGAGCTTTTATTAAAAAATCTTGTACGGACAAGCTCCAGTGATCAGCTGTAATTACATACTTTCTCCATCTGAGCAATTCCTCCGATTCAGCACAAACAAGGATTTGACAAGTTGTTGTTATCAAACCGACGTTGCTGAAGTGGCCAGGGCATCTCTGCTTCCTAACCACAGCAGTCACAGTGGTGAAACATATCTAAAGCTTCCTCTGATTGTGTGTGTGAGAGAGAAACAGAGCCTAATAAACCATAACAGATGTGTGAATGGCCTCGTATCTGAAGGAGTGTACCTACATATACTTATTATTCATTACTCCCTGTACCACATTATTACTTGGCAGAATCAATATCGGAAGAGCCGCAGAAAACAGAGAAAGCAGCATTAGGCATTCAGCACAGCCGGTTATGGAGCTACAAATTGCTTTTAAGTGCAGACGCTGTGTGTGTGTGTGTGTGTGTGTGTGTGTGTGTGTGTGTGTGCGCGCACATGTGTGTGTGTGTGACAAAGAAAGAGAACAAGTGCATATGGGTGTCTCTGGGTGCACTTATACACAAATGCGTGTACACATGCAGCACAAGGGCGACTAAACACGTGAAAAGTAATCGCTGTAGCCTCTGCCTTATTTGTAAGCTTGCTGAAATAGGTTTGCATTTTCATTGTGTGTCACACCATAATTCAAGCTGAGCTTTTCAGTCGCATTACATTGTTCAGGAAATACTTACTTTTCCAGGGTCGTCTTTGGAACGAGGCACTTTGAGAAAACACTTGTTCAAGGACAGGTTGTGTCGTATAGAATTCTGCAGGGAGTGACAGACGGAGAGATGGAGAGAGGGAGAAAGGAAAGAAAAAGGCAGGAGGTAAAGAAGAAACAGGACAAAAAATAGTTAGAGAGTAATTCCACTAAATCCACTTTTCCGAGTAAGTAAATTACACTCACTTCAATGTGTCAACTGATTCTGGTCCCAGTCTGGTTTCTATTAGAACAGCTTTCTGTGCTATTTTCCAGAGATAACTTTGTTAAAACCGTGGGTCAGGACCAAAGACAGGACCCCTAATGAGGTCCCATGGTCGATCTGAGTGGTCAAAAGTATCTCATCAACACAAGGCCCGGGTGATATTACCATCTCCTATCATGGTTTATGTAATTTTCCATCACAATATGGTAATTGATCTGTAAATCCAATTAAGAAACAGTTTAGAATAACCATAATGTACTGTTGACAACACCTGTTCATTGTCTCATTGCCCTGATCACATGGCAAAGACACTGAGGGATGGTGATCACATTTCTGGCATTATAGGGTCTATGTTATCATATCCTATTTTTCACTATGTTTCTGTCTAATTATTCCCCTTTTCTTGTTAAATATTTGCTGATTTACCCTTGACTGGCTTGAGAAGGGAAATCTCTTTGATTAAACAGTTCAGAGCCATTTAAAACCTGTGCAAAAAAAAAGCAAATACACGTTTTCAAGAGTGGCAGTGGTACTAGAAGTAGTCCTGGTATCTGTCCGGGGCAAATCAACATTTTCCCAACCACTGACACACACACACACACACACACACACACACCCTCCCCTGTGCATCTACCGCAACCACAAGTGGAGCTGTTTTCCCGCTTTCCACCGCTTCCACCATTGAGTAAAGGAGATGCTTCAGGTCACAATAACACAAGAGTGAAAAGCGAACCATTACGCTGCAAACGTAGACAGGCGTATTGATTAAAACGGAGCTGAATCTTTTCTAACAGACACAACAGAGACAGACGGTTGAAAAAGGTGGCTGGAATGCATTCATGTTGATGGAGGTAGGCTGTGGCAACGATGTGTCAGAGCCACGAGGGGGAAGTGAGTGTCTGTGGCTGTGGGGTCTGTGGTTGTGGTTTTTCCCCCCATGTTTTTTTTAAAACATGAAGGCGTGTTCAAGCTAAAGGGTTAAATTGGGCCTCCACCATTTTTGAATCATGTAGCTAAGTCAGTTCTGGCCATCACAAGAGGAAGCTGCTGTTTGTACAGATTGTAACAGCTCCTATTGTTGTGTTTGTGTGTGTGCCCGCATATGTGAAAGGAAAGAGAGAGAGTGTGTGTGTGTGTGTGTGTGTGTGTGTGTGTGTGTGTGTGTGTGTGTGTGTGTGTGTGTGTGTGTGTGAGAGAGAGAGGGCCCTTAACAGCGTAGGCTAACCTGACATGAACCTGTTCTCTCTTCAGGCTGCTTCTCCACTCATCTGCTGCTGTTAATTAATACCACTGGGGAGGAGGAGGGGAATAGACAGAGGGATGGGAGGAATTTCTCTTCTCCTTCTCCCGGGTTCCCACTGCTCATCACCGGTTTTTGTTTCTCCTACAACAACCACCTTGTCTCTCCGTCTCTGGCACACCATAACAGCCTGGTCCACCTCTGCCTCGCCCCTGCTCCTCCTGCAGAAAAGCTCCGGCAGCTCTCGGCTGCTCCACTTAGCGGATCACTGGCTTTTTGTGGCCGTCCATCAAGGAGAGGCGTGACAGTTGGGTGATGAAAAAGTCAAGGAGGAACGCCACCAGCTCGACACACAAAGGCAGCCATCTGTTCCCAAAACTTTCCTGTGGGAGGTGGTGGTGGATCATTAACACTGAGTCCGCACATTACTTCGGCAGCTAACTTTGCTAACCTCTACCTACTGTCTGCTTATTTACTCTGTATTTTCTTTATTACCCAAGCAGTTTTTGCACACCTGTGTGCACTACTTGAAATGTCTGCACAACCCTGTATATTTCAGACTTTGCACATTCTGGCACTTGTCAGTTTCAGGCATGTGTGCTTTTTAAGTGCTTTTGGGTACACCACCCAGCCTCAACAGAGGCCGGAGGGTGCACCCAAAAGTTACGAATGCAGATTAAATCTTTTATTGGTCTAAATTTGTCCATGTCATCAAGTTTGGTAATTGTTTTCCTCACAGTGTGCAAGAATACACCGTTCCCTCACAGTAAATCAGGAGGTTTTAATATCATTTCTGTGACAGTTTGAGTTGCGGGAAGCTTGCTCTCCTCACGAGTGAGCCCCTTATGATTTGCATAAAAAGTAACACCTTATAACCCACGGCAATGGTGATGTCAGGATACTGAACCACAAAATTTAGAACGTCTCTGACCACACACACTTTCAGTCAATTTAATCTCCTTAAGATGATAGTCAATGCTAATCATGTGACAAAGTGAAAACATGTTTCAGTGGATTGAGGTTAATGGCTTTAAAGGTGCAGCACAAATATACTTGCTCATAAAATTCCATATACCGGTAACACTGTGGTTTGCAACCTCTCTACCACTAAATATGTTGCTGACCTAATTAAAATCCTGTTGTGTTTGCCCCATGTGTGTTCATTTATGCATTATATCTTATTTCTGCAGTGTAATTTGCAATTAGAGCTGGGCCAAATATCAGTGTCACATAAAAATAAGACATTTCAACGAGGGCAAGAAACTACACCCATGTTAGTGTGTCTGGAGGGCTGCAGTGTAAGGAAGCAGTGCTTCGACCCCAACACTAACACCATCACACGGACAATGCTAACATGTTCACATTTAGCTTAGCTTGTTTGCATACTAACAAAGGAACAATTCACACATCTGATGGGAACATCATTAGTTTTGCTGTTTGGTCATGAAATAAAGTCTTTTGACCAGAAGACCATGATGCTACGTAAAGTGGATATTAGTGGATTACAATTCAGTCTGAAGGAAACATGAATGTCTGTCAATTAGTTGTTGAGATTGTTCCCACTGGACAACAGACCATCATGGCGAGCTGAGGGTGAACGGTGATCGAGTGGTCAGGCATGTTGGCATATGCCTAAAGCACTGATCGCTGTTTGACTCCCCGACTGAGATGATCCTTAGCGCGTGTCATTCCCCAAGTCTTTCTCCTTGCTTTCCTGTCTCTCTCTGTCCTATCTAATTAAGGCAAAAAAAAAGACCCCAAAAAAGTCAAACAGCTGGCATGACATGAAATGTTGATACGAGTCAAATAATTGTCTAGATTGTGCCAGATAGCCTATGAATGGACTTGGTAAATGGACTTGCACTTATATAGCGCTTTTCTAGTCACTTGGAACACTCAAAGCGCTAATCATTCACACACATTCATACATGAACTCCGTCAACTCCAGGGCAACTGTGGGTTCAGTGTCTTGCCCAAGGACACTTCGACATGCGGACTGGGGGAGCCGGGAATCGAACCACCGACCTTCCGGTTAATGGTTAATTCCGGTTAAGCTCTACCTCCTGAGCCACTATTTTTAACCACTTTTGCCACTTTCTGTTCATTTCCTTAAAGATTTATTGCACTTCATTTGACGATGGTTATTGTGCTCATTTGATTTCTGACGTGTACTCCGGGAATTCTTTGCAGCATGAGGTCCATACACAACCTACGCATGGGTGCACACACACTCTGAGACACCCACATGTTCCCAAAAAGGTCAATGACACATAAAAACAGCTTCGTTTTTATTGCCAATGACAGGAAGCTGGACATGAAGAATTACCACAATTTCACTGCTCAAACTGTTGCAAGGACATGCATGTTCAAGTGTGTGTGTGTGTGTGTGTGTGTGTGTGTGTGTGTGTGTGTGTGTGTGTGTGTGTGTGTGTGTGTGTGTGTGTGTGTGTGTGTGTGTGTGTGTGTGTGTGTGTGTATATGTATGTGTGAGAGAGAGAGTCTTGCACAGTGTGAAGGAAGACTATTCTTCCACCCGGAAAGCACATATTGCACATGTGGATGCCTGCCTTCTTTCCTACATGTTATGGAAACAGTAATCTCCTCTCACTGAATGGGAATGGTCATCATCAATAAATGTACTGATTAGCAGTGCTGTGAAGTAAGATAATGAGATTCACTGCTGTGTCCTCCTTCCACCCACTCCTCTCCCTGCCTGATTAATGAGCTTATTGGGCCGGGCTGAGGCCATGCCATTCTGCCCAGTAGCTGATAGATCACACAGTCGCAGGCACAGTGTGAGAGAGTGTGTATGTTTAGGAGGACACTGAAGAAGACCACCCCCAGCTTTGGTCTAAACAACTTATTCCTATGGCAAGAATATTTCTGTAAACACAGTAAATACTATAGCCTACAGTACAACATACGTAGGCCTGTTCGATTAATCGGTTTTAAATCGTCATCGGTTTATTTAGTTAGTACGATGTTAAAAACGTGTAAATCGTAAAAAAAAAAAGATTTTTCACTTATAGGGCAATTACGGTACAGCCTCGTGATTCTCGTGTCGGACGCATACAGTTTATGGTTGGACGTCGCGCTTGTGACTCTTCCAGTGACAACACTCTGGCCAATCAGTGGAAGGCAGTCGGTTGACGTCATGTTTTAGTATAGGTTAGTAGTAGTATAGTAATAGTAATCGGAATCGGAATCGGAATAGTAATCGGAATTGGAAATCGGGTTTTGAGAGAAGAAAATCTGGATTTTATTTTTGGGCAAAATCGAACAGCCCTTGTACAACAGTGTTTACCTTCTATTTATGCAGCAGTCCAGACAAACACAAGTGACAAATATCTCTGATTTTCATTTTTTAGTCTTGAATTCAAACTCAAACTTAGCCCCCACAAAAACCTGAGATCACATTAACATTTTTCAATAAATTAAATAATATTGTAAATTTTGCAGGGGATCTAAAGGTAGAGAAGAATGATTAAGATAAGCAAATACATTTTTTTTTTGTTGTTGTTGTTGTTGTTGTTTTTTACCTTTATTTAACCACGCAAAACAAGAAAGATTTCTTATTTAAGCAATGGCCTGGTAGGAGGGGATACCCATAGCCAATAATTAAACCTCATTATTTCTTGTGTTTCAACGGTGAAACCGTTAAATACTGATATTCAGTTACAGTAATATTCAAGTCTGCAGCCCAAATGAATAATGCAACAGTAATTAAAATCTGTGATTAAATGAAACATGTTTTATTAATATAGCAAAGACAGACAGACAGACAGACAGACAGACAGACAGACAGACAGACAGACAGACAGACAGACAGACAGACAAGGACACAGAGTCAGAAATGAGTTTTGTTTTGTAAAAGTAAGAGTGTCTACATAAGACCACATAGACCAGAATGCACCAGCAATCATTCATTGAACAATTGAAGTGTGCATTCAATTATTTTTAGAGACTGGAGATCAAAAGCATGATTAAATATGGTAAAGTGAATGTGCACGTGCTGCTGCTGCTGCTTAACTAAGGGTGCAACACCCTGGACTTGAGGAGGTTAGTTATATAAGGCAGGCTGGATAAGCATGGATGAACCTTTTGACAGAATGCAATGTGATATAATGTGATGTGTGACAAAAAGTCAGGTTTGGGAAACATGCTTTTGGGTGGAGAGGAAAACGGAGGAAATGAGAGTAAGACTGTGTGTGTGTGTGTGTGTGTGTGTGTGTGTGTGTGTGTGTGTGTGTGTGTGTGTGTGTGTGTGTGTGTGTGTGTGTGTGTGTGTGTGTGTGTGTGTGTGTGTGTGTGTGTGTGTGCATGTGTTTGTGTCTGTGTACCAAATAAACAGGTCACATGGAGAGGACTAAAGTTACATAAGTGGCAAGGTTTGGAAGATTTGGGTCATGGCAGCTGAGTTGCATACAAAAGGGGCAATATAAGATGGCAATTCCTAAACCAAATGAAAACTGTTTTGAAAAGTGATGTGTCACAAGTGAAGCGACAGCATCACTTGGCCCAGTTCAACAAAACCATGCCAACCAGCTGGGCACACTGGAAACATACCATATGCACGAGAGAGTGAGAAGTGTTTTCATGTGGCCAATTTTCCAGAAGTAACAGTCCTTTTCATTTTCTGCAGGGCCAATGTGACAATGTGAAGTGACTAAGAGGTCGAATCAGCAGATGAGAAACTGAAACTGAAATATTTGGTTCACAGACACAGGCCTATTTGCATAAAAATGGTCTCAAGTCGTGTTTCTGTGATAAACATATACTCAAAGCTTATTTGAGAGTGACTTATTTTCTAAGGGCTGTTGTTAAGTAAGAAAGTAAGATACCTCTGTGTTTTTTTTTTTTTTTGTTATTCAAACTCAACATTTCCTCCACCTGTTCCTCATAAAAACCCTCCCAGCTGTTCACATCTCCTTCTTTATTTTCTCATAAAAAATCAGCAGGAATGTTAAACTTCATTAACATCAGCCTAACATCATTAAGTACAATAAAGTTATAATGCATCAGTCTGTGATTACACTGACAGAATAACTGCTCTGAGAATGCAAATAATGCTCAAATACCAAGTTAATTATCATGCTAATGTGTAAGTACCGATGACAATATTTTTGGAGAAGAAGTTTTCAGTTTGCACAGGAAATCAGTGTCAGTGAAGTTCGACAAAATGAGCCCTTGCTGTTTTTGAGATGGGTGAGGCTCTGAGCAAAATAAAAACTATGGTTCCTAAAGTTTTACTTTTAAGGTAAATTCACTGATTTGACTTGGAAAGCTGTAACAATAAGCCCGTGAATCTCTGCTGAAACACCTGCACTGCTGTGTGCGTCTGCAGGGAGACAAGGGGTCAGGAGGCAAAAGGTTTGCTGGCCAGAGTATTAACCTATGGAGAGCAAACGGAGTGTGGCGTACACAGACAAATGCACACCCACGCCGCAGTATTCAGGAGAGTCTCTCCCATGCCCTTCAGGATGAATGTATTGTGGTGTCACAGAGGTAGTCCTTGTGCGCCCACAGACAGAACAAGAGATAGAGAGAGAGAGAAAAGAGAAAGGGAGGTAAGAAATAGCAGGAGGGGGTATTTGGAGAAAAGAGAGGCGGGGGAGATTTTATTAACTCTCAGCTCAATCCATACAGTGCATAAAGAGAGGGTAAAATGTGGCAAAGTTTGGAGGTGAGGCGTAGGGAGAGGGAGCTGGGGGGAGGAGGGCGGATGCAAGAGGCACAAAGAAATAAAGAGCTGCAGTCAGCTGGAAGAGAGGCAGTGTGGAGGTACGCGCACATACGGACAGGTGTCTTAGATGTGAAAATCCCCTGGGTTCTGAGCATCATTGAGACACCTTATTATACCCTGATGGTGACGGAGTGACAGACGCTCTGTGAGAATGCGGGGTTGAATACAAGTCACTACTTCAAACCCCATCTAATACATATTCATTTCATTTGATGGACCCTTCCCCCGCCCTCTTCACTCTCTCACTGAAGTGCTTCACACAAGTCATCTATAAGAAGTGGGGTGTGTGGGAGACTGCAGTGTGAGTGTGTGTGTGTGTGTATGTTTGTGTTTGTGTTTGTGTGTGTGTGTGTGTGTGTGTGTGTGTGTGTGTGTGTGTGTGTGTGTGTGTGTGTGTGTGTGTGTGTGTGTGTGTGTAGCTGGGTATTCCAGTTTTGCTTGTGTATGCACCTGCACCCATGTGGATGTAGGCAGGTGTATAGGCACCTGTGAATTTGACTGCAAGCAGTTATGTACACACCTGTTCATCAATGTGAGGATGTGTGTGTGTGTGTATACATAATTATTTCATAATGTGACTGATGGAAAGAGATATAGAGAGGGGGCATGAGTCATGGGTAACTGCAAAAAAAAGATGAAATGAAAATGTTTTTAATTTGTACAAATTCAGGATATGCACACAGGTAAACCTGAACTAAATGTAGGTGTGCAAAAATCTTAGAGAGATTAGAAATGAAAATGATTGTGGAGCATTTTGACCATCTATGTCAGTTAAGATTATTAAGCCACTGTTAACATCTGCAACACAATCTTTGTCACCTAAATTTGCGTCAAGACAAATAATGGCACGCTGACAGTGGCTATACCAGGACATCAAAATGGATGACGTGAGGGAAAAAATAACCAGCAGTGAGAACCAACTTATGGACAATAGATTGCCAGTGACTTCAATGCTTATAAGAAGTATTAGCATTTGATGCAAGCTAGGCCTATGGTCCCTGAGGAAACAGTTGCATTAACACAAGTGGTGCGTCTGTTGACAGATACTTCTCCAAGAACTCAACTCTCAAACTGGCAACGGGAGGCCAAAGAGGGCAAACCCAGTTAGACCCCGTTACATCTGTGAGCCAGGATGTCAGATTGTTTCAAACTGTGTGTGGGGGATAGAGTCAGTGAAGTGGTATAAGACTTGATTGACAGCTGTGTGGACCACCAGCAGCTGCCTGATTCAACAACTGTATCACAGCCACTTACAAAATATTCAGAGGCTGTCTGACAAGACATTATTCCAAAGCTGAGGGTGCAGCTGATGGACAGCAGGTCTTGCAGATGAAGACAGATCATTATTACAAAAACAGTTATGTTAGGATCACATTACTTCAACAACAAGTGAGAGCCAACTGAGCAGGTGCTTTGAACATCTCAACAGGAGATAAAGCAAAAATAGCCAACAACCAGGCATCATACAAGCAATATGTACTACATCAGTGAGGAGAGACAGGAAAGCAGGGAGAGAGACCTGGGGAATGACATGGTTTAGAAACAAGTGTCACTGATGTGTTCATGTGAGTTACTGGTCAGTTATCAGCCTTTACTGTTTACAAGTTACTGAGGGTTTCAGTCATATTGCAGTTGCATAAGTTACTGCTGATACAAACTGAACATTTCCTGCTGCTGCTGCTGCTTCACATTAAAATCATCCTACATGTGAGCCTGCTTTGTGAAGCAGCTATAGGAAATGTTACATGTTTAACACCAAAAAAACAAAACAAGAAGAAACAAACACAGTGAGGTGAGGAACAACTGCAGGTTTAAAACCAAGAATTGGGTTAAAACTGCATAGCAGACATGTTGTTTAAGGTATCTTCAGTTAGGTAAGGTAAGACAATGAATGTGATCCAACAAAACAAGCAACAGATTAATGTGGTAAATACTCAGACTCCAAAATATACATTTTTCAATTGTATTAGAGCTACATTATCAGTCAGTGTAATCAAAATATAATCACAAATTGATGCTTTTTTCCCTGATACTCTTTCAGACAACATTTTATAACTCTGCCAGAAGATTAACTGCAGAAATACTCACATTACAAAGTGATCTACCAAGAATCTGTGTCTGCTCCAGTCAGTGCTATTAGCGGTCTTGGAGTGGAAGTCTTCATCTTCTATGCTGGGCATTGGGCAACCATATGCTGTTTTGCCAGATCCCCCAGTGCGCCAATGTAAGAGTTCCATTAAATGAATGAGAGGGCAGCTTAGTCTTCACACAGCATTAATGTATTTTCTGCAAATCAGTGCCCACCATCAAAGACACTACTGTACTTGGAGCATGGCTCGTTCTCATAGTTGCTCACAGCTCAGCTCAGTAGTAGCAGCTCAACCCAAAAGTGATGGTGTAGTATCAGGCCATTTCATGAAATAGTTCTCAGTGGTAAAACCATCGAGGCTTTCACAATAAACGACAGATTAGAGAAAAGTAACTTTTGTATTTTTCTTAATTTCTCATGATTCTTCAAACTTCTCTGATGAGCTTTTGAGGACTTCTAGCTTGTAATAACTTAAAATATAAAAGATCAGAGACATTCTTCATCGACTCCCTGTCATCTTATCAGTGTCTCATCATCAGTTGGGTTTCTCATCAAATAACTGATTTAGGAAGACACATCCTTGAAGCGGTTATTTTTAATATTGTGTTTTAAAAATAACACAGAGACCAAACTAGGTCGCAAGGCAGCAAGAGGTCATGCTGGAACACTTCCTGTACTGGTTGTGTCGAGCAAAGCGCTGCAGTGAAGTGACAGTTTCTGTCAGTGGCTTTCCGGGAGAGGAGGCGAGTGAGCAGGGACGGAGGAAGGAGGGGAAGAAGGACAGGTGGGCAGAAGTGCTCCGGGTACACTGAGCTTCTCAATAATGTTTGACAGCCTCCTTTTTCTATTCTTGGACCTACCCGATGAAAAGAGGACCAGTTTTACAGAGAGTTGTTGCATGGAGGTGTGTAGAGTGGAGCTGTTGGTTTATAGCTGCTTAAACTGCACAAGAGCCAGATCTTAGAAACAAAACCCACACAAGTCATCAAAATTTGAAAACAATTTTTTTGGGGAGATTTTGTAGTTATCATCAGCCAGAAACTCAGCTTTTTCAAAAACTCTGAGTTAAACCTGCAGATTCAGACTGGCACTGGATTTCTGTCACCCCTCACCCTGTCTATGAATGAAATGTCAACATACACAGCCACTGATGTTATGTCAAATGACCTTGCAATCATGAAATAGTGAGTCTCACCGCAGCAGTGTGAGAGCCTTGTTTTGACAGATTAAAAAGAAAACTCTGAAGAAATAAATTGTGACTTCTGAGGATTGATATTTGACATCCAGCAACATAACCAGACTGCGGGTGACCTGAAGAGGACGAGGACGTGATCTTGCCCATTTTGTCTTGTTTCTCAAAATCGACCTCAAAAGAGTTTGTGAGGGTGCATGTCATTTTCACATGTCACTGTTTTTCTTCAGATTCAACCATTTTAATGTGGATGCGCTGTGGTCATAGACAGTGACTATGTACACCTTATAATACTTTGCATATCTGAGTGCCTAACCCTAACCCGAGCTGAACGGTCGACAGCTGAAGAGGCTGCGTCTGTCCCATCATGGCAGCTGTCTGTCCTCTATCAAAGTTAACTTTTAACTTGGTTCAGTGCCTACACTTTCTTTTCCTTCATTTTCAAAAGCTCAATGGACCATTCACAACTGTCAATCACAGACTTATGCTTTGGTTCTTTTCTTTAGGTCAATATACTTTACTGAAAATCGTCTGATAATGCAGCTGTTCATTTCAACTGACGATCCTTCCTTAGAAAGCATCACACTGGTTTCACTGGTCCGAATCAGCACACACGTGTAATCAGAGCATCTAACTTCGTCAATTCCCCCCAAAAAACAACTACAGATTTCCTCTTCTGTTCTATGAAATACTCTGATGTTATTTAGGGTCTGACAAAAGACAGGCCCATATCTCTTTGCAGGACTCAAACCCAGGGACTGGCAAATAAGCTCATTCACTTGTATAATTGTTGCATTCCAGAGAGAGAGAAACCAGCCTTAAGCCTGTTATTAGCCATATGGAGAATGCTACAGGCCTGGCTGGTGAGAGAGGGAAATGCGCTGCTGGACGGGTGCCAAAACCTCGAGGAGATAGCAAGAGACATTCCTCGCTTTTAATTAAGAATTTAATACTGAGACTGCTATTAGTGATTAGTATGTAATTAAAAGCTCCAGCAGTGTTTCACACACAAGTTTAATTAGATTTAATTAGAAAAATACTTTGTTGTTCATAATTCTTAAAAAAAGAATAACATGTTATAAGCTATAGACTGTATTTTGGCTCACGTGCTTTCAGACGCTGCAGAAGTGAAAGGATGAGTTATGTCTCCGTTTTACATGTTTTCCTGCCTTGTGCTGACTACATTTATTGCTGGACAGGTCTGTGATGCTCTTGTGAGATGTTTTGAGGTGTACAGGATGATTATATTTCACCACTTGGCCAAGGTTTGGTACAAGATGCAGATTACATTCTTGCACAAAAAGTACACAGTATAGCTGTATGGTTTGAGTTACACTGACATCCGATTTACAGAATTATGTCTAGTGATCGAGAATATGATGTATGAATAGATTTGCCTTGATTGTACACTTTATTAGTCAGGTTTTCTAGTATGATCATGGGTAGTGGTAAACCTGTTTTTGTTAAAAATAATGTTTTCATGACACACTTCAGAAATGTACTGCAAAGCAGAGGTAGAGCAGAATTCTGGCTTTTTTTTATCGACTACAGGTTCATTAAATTGTGTATCAGCTATCAGCTCTGTTAGCAAAGCATCAACAATATTTTAGAGTCAAGGTTTAATTTAAATTACATGAAATCTATATTGTATGTTTTATATATAAGTTATTTCTAACACAATGTCAAGAGGGAGACTTTAACCTTGAGACAAGACTCTCTCATATACACACACACACACACGGACAGCAGACTGGTCGACATGACATGTTAACTGGGAATGCGGGATGCATGTACCAGTTCTGTAAAGCTGCATTTACACTGCATGGTTCAAGTGGCCCAATTCCGTGAATGAACATGAACGTGTAAACGGACAAATACGCATGGAATCGGATATTGTCAGATCAGATTCAGGCCCTTGTTATATGTAGAAATAAATCGGATATCCAATACGTCTGCAGTCTAAACAGACAGATCGGATCTTTCCTGGCAATGTGTGTCGTACATCAACAAAGATTATATTAATTCCCGTGCCCACACGTTTCGCTGACCTGGACTACCATGGCCAGTTGGAGCCAGCTGTGGTCACTGTCACAGGAATTATGTTTCATTTTCTTCACTAACTTTATTTTGTAAGGACAGACTAGATGTTCAATCTGTAAACGTGACGTGTTGGATATAAACTCTGAGCACCAGACTCACCTTTGTTTATAATTATTATGGAATTTTAAGGTGACAATCTCCCGTCTTTAAAAAAGTTCACTATCTTATTTCCTTTACGCAACCAAAGCAGGTGTAAATGCAGATATCAGATATGGGTCACTTCTGATAAAACATGTAAATAGACAGTCAAAAAAAGATATAGGATCTAGGCAACCAATTGGAATTGGTCATCAAGGCCTGTAGTGTAAGGACAGCCTTAGTGACAATGGAATCAGACTCAATAACAACTGTGACAACTATCAGTCTCTGCAAACTACACTGACACAGACAGAGATGAAAAAGCAGCTTCTCAAGTATGACCCTGTACACACGTACAAGACATCATCTTGCTCACAGAACCACACACACACACACAAGTACATTCTTTAAATGCATAGACACACACGCACTGCACACTGTTTTCTACAGATCTTCTAGACTGTTTCAAAGCTGAATCACTCCTGAAATTTCACCACAGACACAGGCTCAGCAGCCTCAGTGAGCTAGAGCCAAATGACTCCCAGAAGCCAATGACAACAAGCTTCCCGCACACATGTAAGTCCACTTGACACTGTGCGCCGACCTCCACTGTTCTCAGTCGCAGATCTCCCACCGAGCAGGCAGGAGTGGATGGGGGCCAGAATAATGGCCCAGCGCTGATTCATATCAGGTGATTGTCTGTGACGTGGTGTTCAGCCAAAGGGCAAAGGCCATCGCAGTTGCACTGCCCTTTACAACGTCACATTAGGCCTTGCTAATTTGCAGGCAATTAGCCTGGCTGCATGGGAGCTACCCTGAGGCGACGGGGGTCGCAAGAGAGCTGGTTAGTCAGCACAGACTGTAACAGACCATTTGGTGAAGGTACATGGCTGAACTGCATTTCTCAAGTGGCAAATAATAGGAAGGCCTCATTTCAATAATTTAATGCTGAGGTAAGATTTAAGTATCATTTCATACACTATAAATGGACTTTAGCAGCATAGAATACAGATTAATATGTACATATCTTTGCCATTTCACCAAAAGCAAGGGCCAAATTTAATGTTTTTAAGTTGTCTGTTTTTGCCAAACTAGGAATATGAAAATAATGATATCATATGAAACAGACAAAAAAAAGCAACACATCACACTTGACAAGCAGAAACCACTGAATCCTTAGTATTTTTGTTTGATTTTTATCACATCATCTCAAGATTTAACTGAATGAGAACATAAAAGAAGTTTAATATCTACCAAGGTGAAAGCATTACTTCACAGAGATATGAATTATGAAATAAGCACAAAAACAGCCCGAAAAAAATAAAGACGGTGCACTTCAATATACTTTAACCAAATTAAAGAAAAGACAGTTAAATTTTAAGAACATTAAATATTAAGAAAATAATATAGGGGGGTGCTAGGTGGCACATCCCATGTTGGCAATGCCCAATGCAGTGATCAGATCGATTCTCAACTGTGCTGATCTCTACTGTGTGTCATTCCCCAGTCTCTCCCCACTTTCCTGTCTCTCTTCACTATCCTGTAAATTAAAAGGCAAAAATACCCCAAAAATATCAAAAATAAAATAAAATAATGTGGGCGAGGTGTTGAGGGTCGGTTTTTCACACAAAATCCCAAATGCACTGTGTCAAAACATCAGAAACTGATTTTATTAAAGACACCTCACTGTTACAAACTGACAAATAAGAGACAAAGATGCACAAAAAGAGACAAAAGTAGAGTGTCTTTGGTCTCCCACTGCATGCTCATAATGAGTTGTGGTAAAGTAAGGGTGGAGGGACATGTGGGTGTGAAGGGGCTGCAGAGGGCATGGGAAAGTAGAGCAGTGCACAGTGTAGGACACAGACAGAGAGGGGGAGAGGTTGGATGAGATAACGTAGGGAGAGATAATGCTGTTCCAGAGATACAAATACTGCTGGAATGATGCAGCCTGATGCAACGCTGTTTGCATTCCCCTCTGCTTTTCTTTAAAAAACGCTATGCATGCATGTTACACAAGATGAATTTCAAATTAACAACGAGCTCCAGAAACAAATGGCTTATGCATGTGTTTGCTGTTTAATTTCAAGACTTTTTTATTTAAACCTCCTCCTCAGCTCCGGAGGAAGATTCTCATCATTACTCAGATGAAAAGAGTTCTCCATATTCATTTCAAGCTAAGACACAAAAATCTCATGAGCTTGGAAAGCTACATGATTATAACAGCTAAACAGACTGGCCGTTTAAAGCATTTGAAAGTGTGTGTGTGTGTGTGTGTGTGTGTGTGTGTGTGTGTGTGTGTGTGTGTGTGTGTGTGTGTGTGTGTGTGTGTGTGTGTGTGTGTGTGTGTGTGTGCGTGAATGCAACACATGAAGCGAGCTTATGGTCTTCAACCAGTGTACGAATTTGTGTGATTTCTAAGGAGGAAGTCTGATGAATGTGTGTGTGTGTGTGTGTGTGTGTGTGTGTGTGTGTGTGTGTGTGTGTGTGTGTGTGTGTGTGTGATGTCCTGGTTTCAACTCTCCCGTTCCTGCACTCTAGCATTATCATACAGAGCAGACAGAGTGCGTGTGCTGGGTTGTAAAACTCTCCTCTGCTCTCTGACGCCCCTACCCCACCCCCCATCTCCTCTCCTGCTGAGCTCCCCATGTGTAATCTGTAGACTGCTCACGTACACTGCCTACCTGAGTGGGAGTCTCTCCATCGGTGTATGTGTGTGAGCAAGCATGTGTGGCAGAGGGTGAAAGAAGCAGCGCGGCCAACCACGCATGCGGCGTTTTCTGAAAGCTCAACCGTTTCGCCTTGGGTCCGTACATTTAGATAAAACCCAATTTCAAAGTGTGTACTCGCAACATGCACATGTGTGAGTCGAGCATGTCTGCAGAACGTGGCAGCCAGACAATCTCTGTGTCTGCGTCCCACTGTGTACAGCTGACAGCAATCACCTGAACTGGAATGAACCAGACTTATGTAACTTTCCCTGTGACCGCCATGCCTGGTATAAAACAAGCCCCACTGTGTTCACCCAGGTCATCCAGAAAGCAAAAGTCTACAGCCTTTTCTCAAAGACTGTTACTGTACCTTGAAAAATGGCACTGCACTTAAATTGTTACTTTACATGCTTCTAAAATGTCAGTTCATACCCAGGTCAGTGGTTGTAAAAATGGTTCTTGTCCACTGATCTGTGCGAGTGCACTTTGCTGGTGACAATGTTAGCGGCAGAGAAGGCAAAGTGAATAAGCTTATTGTTGGAGTGCCTTAGTCTCGCAGTGTTTGTAGTCTTGAATGTGTGCTGTATTGTGTCAAACACCATCATACTAACAAATACAACAATTCTGTGCCCTGGCCTCAGTGGAAACAACGACATCCTTGGGTTATGCATCTTGCAACACAACTCCCTGCTCTGATATCTCAGACAAATGCCTGAACATGTAAAAAATAAAACCACAATGCCATCAGTATAGTGCTTTAATGATGCTACTAGAATGCGGCCGCACACACAAATCAATGAATCTAGAGGTGCAATTATGGGATACTAAAACATCCTGGCATCCAAATACGGCCAGGAGGAACAGACAGCCATGAGCTGCATTGAAAGAAAGCATGAATGGTCTAAATAACCCCTCTCCTCTCTCAGAAAACTAATTGATTGAATCCTACATGCAGGTAAGACTCTCTGCCAACACAACCTGGCTTGTATCATAACCTTTTTGTCTCCATTTCTGGCATGCATCTCCGCTCAGGGAATAGTGTGTTGAAGATTATAGACGGGGAACAAACACGGGTTCGTGAAAGGGAAAGAAGAAGAGAGAGGAGAGGAGTGAGTGACTAAGAGAGCGAAGGAGAGGGGGGGGTGGGGGGGTGGGGGGGTGGCGGTGGTGGAGGGGTGCAAGTGCTTGGGAGATGAAGATAGAGAGTGAAAGAGAGAGAGAAATAATGAGAGAAGAAGAAAAATGTTCCCGCTCTCAGAGAGATGAATTGGTAGATAGTTTGCAGACAGCCTTTTCAATGTGTCTGTGGAAGGACTATATCTATCCCCTTCTTCACTAATAAGGTAGAGAATCCCCAAGACACAACCATAGGGATCTATTCATTTGTCTCCAATAACACAGCCACCTTTCTGCTCATATTAGCCAGGATTTGCATAGCTACATTTACATAAGGATTTAATAATGTCGTCTGAATGAGACGAAATGCACCTGTCAATCAAATCCGGTTCACTAAGAGGTTTCTCTGCTCTTTGAGTCAACCGCAGGATCAGATTTTTGCATCTTGAGCACAAGCAATCGGGTTTGGCGTTGATAGCCTTTTATCATATTTGAACCAAGGATCAAATCTGATTTCTTTTAAATCCCTCATCAAATCTTGGTTTGGCTTTCAACAATCACAAGTTATTAATATCTAAACTCAAAGATTCAACTGAGATCTGGAATCGCTTCCTGTTGGGTGGGACAACAGAACAATTTTAAGTAGCACAATGAAGCACTGACTTAATAGTTTTCCCCTATTTACCTTTGCTCATCATTCTGTTCTTATGAAAGCACAAATGGTACATTTGACTCCTTCTGAAATTGACCCAAACCCAACATGCACGAACAGAACAGAGACAGGTGCAGCCCTGATCAAAAAGAGCAACCGTATAATCTTCATGTTCTACCTTGCAAGAACAAATATTGGATAAACTAATCACAAAAATAAGGACTCTATAGACTTTTGAGATCAATAATACCTGGACCATTTCAGATCCACACATGTTAACATGCAGAGATTCACTGCTGTATAATGAGACCCTATGTGACCTTTATTTTACAGACTATAATTTGCAGCTGTTTTAAATAACGACTCTGGGTCCTTGGGTTCAGTCTCTTTAAAAAAAACAAAAAACAAAAAAAAACAAGTGGATCCATGAAGACCCAAAAACTGCAACGACTGAAATGCTAGCCCTTTGCTGTTGTCTTATTAAACTGCAACAGTTCAGGACCCAAACATGAACATGGTTTATGTTAGATTAAAAACAAAACTGTCAATAAGACAGCCTTGAGTACTCAGCAAATACATATCTTCTGCCACGTTGAAAAAGACCCAAACTGGAACCAGCTATCGGAGCCTAAATCATATGGTTGATCTCTCGACTTACCTTCCAGCCGCTGCCTGCCTCTCGGTAATAGGGGAAGTTGTCACAGATCCACTGGTAGATCTCACTGAGGGTCATCCGTTTGCGTGGCGAGCCGTTGATAGCAAAGGTGATGAGACTGGCATAGCTGTAGGGCGGTTTACCATCTCTGTGCTGCGCAACTTCCTCTTGGTCCAGGGTCGTTCCTGGATCCAGGTGGACGATTTTCTTGCCGGGCCCGTGCGCGTGATGGTGACCGTGGTGATGGTGTCCGTGGTGGTGGCTGTGGTGGTGTCCTGTGTCTGCCTTCTGGATGGCCGCCCTCATGCTGAGCTGGGGGAGCCAGTCCATCGAGGTCAGGCTGCTCTCCAGCTCGGAGGTCATGGTGCCTCGGAGGACGAGGGGTCAGAGGGGAAGGTTGAGTGGCTCAGCGACGTGGCGTATGCAGGGTCTCCTGTTTGGCTCACTGAATGGGTGCTGTGCAGCAGCCTTGGCTCAAGTCTGGAAAAGCAGGAAAAGCAGGAGGTTTATTTACTACGCCTATTCATCTCCTTTAGCCAGAGGAGAAAGCACATTTGGCAGAGACACACAAACAACAACCTGAACATAGTTTTTCACGTGCAGTATAGTCGTGTGTCATGGAAAACTAAATATTTTGGCATGTTCTTTACTTGATCTTTAACAGTGTCAGAGTCTTTAAAAAGTGATCTGCATATGAAAACAAGTTGATATCTAACTGTTTCATCCCATTCATTACACAGTGAGAAGCAAAGCAGTCTGGGGGACAAGGTGTGAGTGTAATGTCTTACTCTTGCCATTCCTTTCCATCTTTCCTTGGGCCAAAGCATCTGGGGAAGTCACCGAAGTGAAAGGTAGAATCCTTCCCTCGTGCATGTTCACAAGTTCTTCATTTAGCCACTGCAATGGCCGCTGCTGCAACACACAAACACAAAAACCACACAAGACGGTGAGTTTGCTCTGCCAGACTGCCTTCATAAGATATTAATATCGCACAACCGCTCAACTGGCCTCGGCATCTGTCCAACCCAATTAAAACTCTTCTCTCTTTCTCTCTCTGTGTTCTATCTATCTGGATTGCCTCTCACTCTCGTTCCCTCCAAAGTGGAAATGGCGATTGGATCTGCAGAGTGACTAAAAGCTGGGGAATTGTTTTCACAAGTGCCTGCCAAATGGGGGGAACAGCTCGGGAGGAATTCCAACCCTCTGGAGGAGCTGAAAGACTCGTCCCCTTTTCCTCCATGTGTAACCCCCCCCCCATACACACACACACACACACACACACACACTGAGTTCCCATTCTCGACTCTCAACGTGCCTCACTCTCCTGTCAAGTCCATGTCCCCCCCTCCTTGAGAAAAATAAAAAAGACAGCATCCAAGATCCTTCTCAGACAAACACAAACAATGAAAAACTTGGTAGCAATTTGTCGATGGCGCTGAACGTAAGACCTTGTCCTTCTGTGTAAAGAGAGCAGAAGCTTCATTTTTTTCATTTTGGAAATAGTTGTGGTGTGATTCAGCACAAAACGAAGACAATTACACATGAAAGACACAAAATTACTCACTAATTGTTTAGCACTTCAGTCAGTCACTGATCATTTTTAGATTTGACTACTGGGCTGAGAAAGTCCTGTAACTGTTATTCATTACTAATTCAACAAAGAAAATGACCTTGTTTATCGCCGTTTGCTCTCAGAGGAAAACATGCCACATCCTAGTAAATGCAAGAGAACCTGTGAATTCTTGGGATGGAGTCACATAGAGAGAGGGTGAAGTTCAGCAAACACTTAACAAAGGCAAGATGATTCCACACTCCTAAGGATATAGAAATCTACATAAAAACCTCCATCTACCATCCCATGGAGTAACCTTCATATGTCCTTGAACAACAAAGAGTCCATTGGCCCACGCATTTGCCATTCATGCTCACTGTATATAATCAAGGTGGGAGAACATCAATGAGCCTGCCTACCAGGAGGAACGCAAAACTCTCTGTCTCTCTATCCATCAATCCCCCTGGAGAGTCCAATACACCAGGATGAAAAGGAAGTAGGGAAATACTCTACTAAAGCAAAAAAAAAAAAAGACTTGCTTAATTACAAGTCGAAAAAAACAAATGTTTAGCAGCAGACTCATCAAGCCAAACAAGCCAGGCAGTGGGACTAAAGCAAGTAAAGAGGAATCGAGAGAAGAGATGCCCGATGAGGCCTCTTGCACAACACCACCCCCATCTCCTCCTCAAGGCCCTGCCACTGTGGGAGAAACCATAGCCAACCCCCCTCTTCCAAATCCCAGGAAGCCATCTTAATTAGTGCACCTTTTTTTTTTCTTTTGCTAAAGGGAAGGTATCATTGCTAGTTGTAGTGGTGGTGGTGGGTAGGTGGGGATGGGGGTGGTGACACACAAGACACAGAACAACAAGTACTTATTTTCCCCTCATTAAAAGGAGGCACAAGCTGCAAATCAGCCTGCCACAAGCCCCGACCTGCTGTGCTGCCGTGGCTGTTTTGTTGAGAAGTTTGGGAGCGTGGGCTGGCTGCACGGCGGCACGGTGTAGCTTTTCCACCACTAGCCTTGTGAGGCGTTGGGATGATGAGTAATAGAAGAGAAGCGGAGAGAGTAGAGGAGGGGGCATGACTTGGCTGCTGGGGAGAGGGGGCCCTGCTGGGCGGGTAGACGCAACCAATTACCTAGTCGACTCAGTCAACTGGTCCCACAGTGACTGGGCTAACCTCGGCACTGTGCCTTTTGTTTCTGAGATCTGCTGTGTTTCACATCAGCCTCAGAGGCCCACATGGTATCAGGGGAGAAAAATGATGACTGCAGAGAAGACAGCTCACATTATATCGCTTCTTATCTTAGGGCTATCAGTTTTCTTCTATAGAAATGCATTGTACTGTATGTGTAGATGCTCGAGTGCCAAACTCCGCGAACTGAGCGCTGCGTACTTTACCAAGGAGGCAGTTTGTTCACATCAGGTAATTGTTCATGGTTATCTGACTGCACTGAGACAGAAATATATACAAACCTACAATGGGAGAGAAAGAAAATCACCCCTCTTCTTTATTTTCATCTTTGCTAATGTTCACTCTGTTTGCGTTTCAGAGCAATACACTTGCACTGCAAACAGCCATATGGTCTGTCGACATCCACCACTCACTTCACTTCAGAGGACTTTCTTCTCAGCCATCCATACAACAAAGACTTACAGAGGACTGCTCAGTATTATGGCTGCTGATGGAGTTGGCCCCTTATAGCCTACATTATGTTGAATATGTTACTTTGAATAGCAAATTAGGTTTTTAAAAGTGCTAAGATTGTATAGACTCAAACATCCAAAAAGTATGTTGGTTTTTAACACTTCACTTTTATAATGAACTGATACAATGATAGCAATTAAAACTTTTAGATGGAACCTCATTAAGGAAACTAATTAACAAACTGCAAAGTCCATGTTCTATGTAACAACTATAACAAAATGGATCTGTTTTCCTTCATAAACATATGTTTAACTGCATGTTTAGTGAACAGATATTGTAAAATGGTGCTTCATAAAATTGTCCCTGATGTCACTGACAGGAGAGAATTAATTGTAATGCAATCATTGGGGGCTAATGCAGCAACACAACCATCATCATCCTTGCACACAGACAGAAAAACAAGATTCTGCTCCATATCACTGTTCAGAAAACATAGAGAATTTGCAAAGAGCCGCATTTGAATAGTAAATAAAGGTAGTGAAGAGGGGATATTCTGGCAACTGATTATTCAAAAAATCTGCATTTGATTAAGCAGTTGGAACGTTTGTGGTATGAACGACCGTGAATGGGAACATACATTTTAAGAGACAGACGATTGGCTAACATTAGCGGGGATCAAAAGAGGTTCAAATTCTGGCAAAAGGGACAAAATGCAGCATCTCAGATTTTCTTTTTTTTTACCTGGCAAAAAAAGCATGTAAAAAGAGTTAGCTTTAAGGACGTGAAAGTTTTGAGACATTGGTTGGCACTTCCAGAACAGATTACAAGCATTAATGTAAAAAGAGGAGCAAGGATTTGGCTGTTTATGAACAAGAAATCTTTCTCTTTCAAAGAATTTAAATACATCACTCTCCACACTGTGGAGGAAGCTTTCATGACTGGGAACATTGTCCCTTTAAAAGAGTTGAGGGTCTGTGTGTGATTGAATGTATTCACCCATTAGACTTTGTAGCTGTGATGCACACACTCAGCTGTGTGCATCACTAACAACTAACAGTCCCCCGCTGCTAGCAGGCTTTTAGACTGAGAGAGAGGCTTTACAGTTCTGCATTTTAATAGAGAACTTTGAATGGAGAGACGGGGGATGGGTGAGAGGAGGGTGGGGTGGGGTTGGTGGATGGGTGGGGGGGCAAAGGAAAGAGGCATCAAAATATTTTTAGAGGAAAATGAAGTAATGACAAAATACCCACCCGGAGCGTGTTGAGCAGAGGGGGTTTCTGGGAGAGACTGCCTTGGCAAGGGTAAGGCTAATGTGTCAAAAGAAAGTCTGTAGCATACTGAGCACTGTCATGTCTAGAAGTGTGGGCCATTCAAAGGCAGGAGGAAAAGGTCCAAAAAGCAGCATTGAATGTCTTAATTACTTTCTGCTTCAGCACCAGAAAACATACCCCTGAAAAGGTTCAATTATAAGATATCAAGGCAAATCAGCTGCCCTTATGGTGGCTGCTTGCTCATCTCTCAATGGAGTAGGGTTAAGCAATTATCGTTTGATGCCGTCTACTTATTCTAAAAGAAGACCTGCAAGACGCATGGATGTAATGAACTGTTTCAAACTGAAATACATTTTGTGGACTTAGTCTTTAAAGAGAGTGGTCAGGCAAACTAATGCCTGAAAGGAAAAATAAGAAAATGTATGATGATAAAGAAAGGACAATGATTTATCCATGACAGAACAACACTTTCATCGGCGGCTTATAAAAACTGTTGGCTGGCCCATGCATGCCAACCAGTCAACCCAGTGACATCTCAACTGAATCAGACTGTACTGATTCACACCATTTTTCTCTGGTCTGAAAGAAAATCTGATTGAAAGAAGGCAAAGAAATCAGTAGGTTCCACCGAATCCCTGAAGGCCTAGAATAAAATATTAACTCACTAAGCCCACACAGAACATAACACCTGAAAACATCTGCCAAGGTAGAGGGAGTTAGCGACCCAGAAGACTTACCACTCCCGACAAGGAAAAAGCTATCACAATTCCAGATTCTGACAACGGCAAAGTTAAAAAGGCATATTTTGTCATAAATAAAACATAGGAGTGCAGCATTTCGGCAATCTCCCCCAACGAAAGGTCCCCAGAGAGCGATGGGATGCTGTTTGTGAACTCACACTTTGCACAGTAAAGGGGGCTATAGCACTGCGTCACCACGACTCAAACTACATTCCCACACCCAGCACTATTCAGCAAGGACTAGTCCTCTTTAAAAATTCATTAATTTACAGCAAAAATAGATTAAAGCGCCCAACTGCACCAACCTAAAAAGTTTGGCTTGTGAATAGCATTAATAATGGAAACAAGCATCCAAAACCTAGAGGCCCTGGCTCAGAGGCATGGCTTAGGTTTTGTTGCGCTTTATAATGGAGCGTAATTTACATTTTTTAGAAGTATTACAGCTTTTTGATGCTTGTTTATAATTACATTGTTTTACATGTAAATTGGCTAACAATTGTTACTCATTAAAACATAACCAGTAGAGTGCAACAACACACTCAGATTGTGTAAGACACGGGTTTTACATCAGGATCACAACGGAGGCTTTGCACTGAACTCTTGTCACTGGCAGCACCACTGCTGAGTTCAATCCAAATGGCAGCCTTTTAAAAGTGATCACCCCCCTATCTTATCTTTTACATCTTTCTCTTTCAAACCATAGCTATGGCTTCCTAACAGAATCAAAGAGGATTCTGACAAGATAAAAGGATTTGCTGGATTTGAATTCAAATTATGTGTACTTTCCGGGGGACAAGAAAAGAAAAATCACAGTGACTGGGAGCACTCAGGAAACTTAAAGGTACTTAAAAAGAGAGGAGATCTGCACTAATGCCTTCAATGTTTCACCTTCCGCGATGATGCCTGATGATAGAGGAGTTTGCTATGGTACAGCATGGATAAATCAACATCTAAGGGGCTGATGAGCACCCTGCAGATGAAGGTGTTCACATCCACTCACTTGCAGGGGTCTGAGAATTACTAATATCCAGTCATACTCATTTCAGTAACCACTTTGTCTAAGACTGATTTGAACAGCTGATTATTGATGTGACCCGAGGTAATTAAAACAACCGTATGGCCTGTAGTGACATTACTGTGGCCTGATAATTAGGGAGACATATTTTGAAGGAGGCAAATGAGACAACACCCACCTCCCCTCTTTTAATAGCCACTGCCAACATGTCTTTGAGCAGGGCAGTTTATACGCGCAGTTGCTTAAGTGGAGGTGCTCATGATAAAGAGTAGGAGACGGCTCGCAGGCATCAGCGCGTATAACTGAAGAGCGTGGGTGTCGGTGTTTGCTAAAAGCGTATTCTTAGTTAGCACATTAATCTTTCCAAGGTTAAACACAGATTGTGTAGAATGACAGCAATAGGAAAGGGTGAGCCTATAGTCTGTTTACATGGGTCAATGCTGAGGTAAAGCCAGCCAAACCATTTCTGCTCAGGGTGTCAAACTGTTTTTTTTGTTGTTTTTTTTTACTTACAAGCTGCACAAAGACTTTTGAATGACACATGCTAGCATGAATCATGCTGCTGGATTTTTTTTTTTTAAATAAAATAAACATGGTGAGAAGACCACAAGTTACGCAGGGATTGTGATTCAGTGCTGTATCCAGTCAAATACATTTTTCTTTTTTTCTTTGAAAAAACAACAACAACAAAAAAAACAGATTTTTGTCATAATTTATGACTGCATTTAGGTCCAATGTCTCAACTTTATGATATTTTAATTGGCATTCACAGAAGAAAGACTGGCTTTCCTGACAAAGTCACACAGAAAAGTATATTTCAAGTCATGATGAATATGCGGGGAAACAACATAAAATCTTGAGAGCAATGACTGATTCATATACTGGCATATGGAGTTCATCTTTATAAAAGAAAGTGAAAAACGTGTAATGTATGTGCAAATAGCCCCTTAATTCAACTTTCAAAAAGTCATTACTACACTGGTTTCTTAGCATTGCATTTGCTGACATTGGTGATAATTACAACGACCTTTCCGATGATAAAACACAAATCAGTACAACATTATGAGGGTTCCTTCTCTTCACGTTTCATGTGATTCTGCATAACGCTTTAATGAGGCATTTAGGGGTCTATGAGTGATCTACTGAGAAAGTCTACAATGGCAATCAGCAGTGAGTGTGGCAGCTGTTCAGCAATTAAAAAGCCAAATTACCCTCAATCAACACCATTTACAAGCGCAAGTAAATCTCAGAGCAAATAATGATGAGAGAAATCTGTTCAGACAGCTCTCATCTCGATAGGAATTAGAGGCGCATCCAAATCAGGAGCAGGGTACTCTCTCAAACACTTTCTTAGTCTGTCGTACACAAACACATACACACACCTCCCCTTGTCTGTGTGTTTCTGGAGAGATGAATTTGTATAGTGTAGGCTGGCTCTCCACACTGCAGCATGATGAAAGATAAGGACTCTACTGTATAAGACAGCAACCGTTCATGGTAAGGTTATAGTCCCTTTATGGAAAAAGACTGCACTGGCAGTCTATGAAAAAGAAATCCACTGCGTGTGAGAATAACTGCGCCATCAACAAACTCGGCTAAGACCAGAACACAACAAACAAGTGACACGGCTGAGAAAAGCACAAAAGTCAAGGGCAGTTGCGGCAAGTTGCATCTTCTGATGGCTCTGTCTGCATCGACTAAACTCATTTTTGTGTTTCACCTGATTTCCATACCTTTACAAAAAAAAAGTGTCATTGTAGTCCACTGCATCTAACAAAGCATTATGTCCTGTAGCGGTTTGTAAGTTTATGTTAACTTCCAACAAGATGTTGAAACCATTATGCATGGTGTAAACCTGAAGTCCTGTGTCCATCAGTGGATATAAGGAGCCACTCAAAATAACACCAGTGTAAACAGAGGCATCCATACACGCAGGCCTATATTCAACACACAATACAAATCAATCAAATTAAATGCACTCACTATATGCATGCCATGTAATTAATGACACCTTACACATACCTGCACATACCTCAAATAAAGCTGTGAAACAATAAGTTGGTTAAGTCTTGTGAGTCCCCTGAAGAGAGTGGTTTTAAGTGAGCTGATCTTCTTCTACTTTTCCTTGTAAAGCTGTGTTTTATACTAAAAGTGGTTAATTCACCACTTAAGAGGAAACTATATTTTTGCCCCTCCATACAAACAAGGCTGCCACCAAGAGATGAGAATCATAGTGGAGCTCAGTCTTCTCTGAGCCTCGATGTGTTGCTTTAAGCACTGTTATCACTTCACAAGTGTTTTCAGCTGTGAAAGCCACTGTCTTCTATTCATGCATATTTGCGCGTCCAGTACAATCCAGCGCTAAGATAACTGCTTTATTAAAGCCCACTTTCTCCACAGCCGGTTACCCCACAGCTCCTACTATCTGAATGGTACCACGAGACAATTATTGTAAACTTAAGAGAAGTTGCCTCTATGTGACGGACATATGGGATGAGGACCATTGCTACAGCGTCTGTGTGCATGCATATGGTGACAGACAGTCAACTTGTCATAGCTTGCCGTTAAGTAAAACAAAAAAAGAAGAAGAAAACACACCGGCTTTTAGCAGCACTTCTCTCCCGGTAAATCATCATTGACCACGAACCTTTATGACTGACATTCAGAATCAAAAAATCTTGTTCACAGACTACTCACCGTCGTAGGTGAATATGAACCGGCTCAATTATTTGTACTCTGCTTGACAAGCTCCAGACGCCTATCCTGCACTTGAAAATTCCCCCTCGAAGACAAAAGCTTCAGCGGTGGCCAGACGCTGTCACCGGAGCCTGCATGCACGGTGCTGTGCAGGCGTCAAACTGACCGCTGCTGTGGTCAATCGACAGTCATGACGGGTGGACTCGACCCGCTATTCGCGTTTGCGCTCAGCAACACGAAGATCCCGGGTCTCAGTGCTCCGCTCGACTGCTAAACCACCGGAACTACTTCCAACGCCAGCCGGAGCACGTTGAAGATAAATTCATGCACCACAATAGGAAAAAATGAAATCACGTCCATTTAAATAGTTCCCAAATTCAATATTAATGAGACTTTTCTGGCTGGAGCATCACGTAGGCATATATAATAATAATAATAATAATAATAATAATAATAATAATAATAATAATAATAATAATAATAATAATAATAATAATAATAATACAAATAATAACAACAATACTAATTAGGCTATTATTATTATACCAATAATGACAAAAATACTTGATTCTGTTGTGTGTGTTTATGTGTGTCCTTTACTGTCCTAAGCTTGATTATGCCATTGAATAGACCATATTATCATAACATGGCAGTGACTGGCTATGAAAAGGTAAAGCAGCCTTCCAAAATCATAGAAAACATTATTTGTGTGATGCACAGACAACAGAAAACACATAGCTAATAATTGCAGGCAAACAGTGATCGTAACAATAATTTGCACACTTTTCTTCAAAGTGCAACTAAATATTTGCTGCAAATGGAGACATTTCCTCTGTTTTGTTAGAGCGACAAGCTCTGGGTGGTGAATGTCTTACCCGTTAGGCTATAGTGAGCTATTCCTCATTTAGGATGCATGCTTGTTATTTGTTGACTAAATGTGGAGAGAGGCCATCAGTGAAGGCATAACACACCCACCTGGATAGGAAATCAGTCAGAGCACCTTGACTCTGATGATTTTTTAGTTTGGCTTTTTGACTCAGATATGACAATTTACAGTTATGTACAGTGCCAAATGAGACTCGTTCCTTTACCTTGCAATCCTCGCATAGAAGCTTTTGTTTGTGTGTTAGGCTATGTGAGGTAACAGTAGCTTAGTAAAGGCATGTAAGGGAGTGGACAGTGTGACAGTGGCACAATCCAGGTTTAAATCTCTTCTATACACACAGGTCCCCATAACACTTCATTGCTCTTCTTTGCTGAAGAGTTAGCAGCTACCTCCATAATCCAATTATAAAGTCAGAAATTTGCATGCACCCAGAGAAGATGAGAAGATGAGTGAAAGGAGTCATAAAGTAAAATAAGTTAGAACACAGAGATGCAGTTGTTTGAAGTCCCTCTGTGTTTCTTAAAGCATTTTGAATCGCTTTGTTGTTTTAACAGTGCTATGCAAATAAACTTGCTTTGCAAAACTGCTAAAGATTGTTTTGATGCTGGGAAGAGAAGCAAATGAAGAGACACGGATATCCAGCTTGACTGCAAAGTAGCACTGCTTTTGGCCACAAGCTTTTCATTTCTGAAAACACTTAGTCCCCTTGCACTCAAAAATGTGTTTTGCTTGTTTCACTTGGATGTTTGAGCTTCACTGTGAAGAATGAGGCATGTGCAGAGTTGCTGTTTTCAAAGGATTTTGTGAAATCACAACTAGTTTGGAAACCTCCATTAAGTGCCCCTTCACCTCTGGATTTTTGTATATTGATATACTGTCAATTTCAAGGCATATCCACTCTTTTTAATGAGGTAATCAGCCCTTTTTTAATATCAGTATTCTTGTAAAATGATTTCTCCCCCAATCTTTCAACACTTGGAAAAGATTATGTGTTTTTGTCTGTGAGCCTGGTCACATTTTCCTGATATATCTTCCCGTGCTAGGGCTGACAAAATAAACTCAGTGCTGCACTCCTCTGGATGGTGTGGGTGCTTGCAACGGCTGATGAAATATCTGTGATAAAACTGGGTTTTATTTTTTTAAAGACCAGTATTGTACTTCTACACTAGTTGATTTATAAATCACCTTGCTTATTTAGGCTTAGAGAGACTATACGATTTGAGTGCTGAAAAATCGCTCTTAATAACAACTTTGTGTTATGATGCAAATTTTCAAAATGACAAATAACAATCTAGTAATTCTTGATAGTAAGAATTTTCAAAAGTGTCATGTCGTTGTTTGAAGTCTCAAAAAAAAAACTTAAAATAAAAACAGAAAATGAATGAAAAACTTGATTTTCTTCTGGACTTGTAAACTATAAATCTACCACTAGAGGACTCCCTTGCCTAAGAAAATGTGTTTCCATAGTTAAGGGGGGGAAAAAAACTCCTTGAGGCTTTTTGCATGGAGCTACACTTACTAGCTCCTATACATTAAATCAATTTTAATACTGGTGCGTGTAAATAATCATGTACCAATGCATATCAGAAGTCGAAAAGGAGAGGTCATTAAATGAATCCCCATGTCTTATCCTTTTTTTTTTCTTCCATGTCCTATCCTTGCAAAATGACTGCTGTGCAGGCTTGACCTCATTCAACAACAATGACGTGCCTGTTCACCTCGTGGTTACAATAGGCCTACGACTTCTATAATCAAAATATTCAGTAAGGATTCTCTGTCCAAGCAAATGTGTTGGTTAATATTCAACACACTGAGTCATCTATATGAGCTATGTAGACCTATGCATTAGGTCTGTCTTTGTTCAGCTGCCACAGGATAGGCTATGTGCAGTTCACGTTTCCACGGACCGTTGTATTACACACAAATTCTCAATTAAAAACGTCGGTTGTCTGTGTATGAAAATGGGTGATGATAACCATAGACTGTGGTGATAACGCGGCAGGCTGGCAGTGGAAATCGCCTGTCTGCTGTGGACAGCGCGACGTTTATCAAGAGGAATGTGTCTGCTCCGGCGCCTCCCCCCTACTCTGTGGTGATTGGGCAGCGCGGCTGGCTCTGCCCGGTTTGATCCTGTTGGCTCTCAGACGTTGCACTGCGTCATGTTCAGGGCAGGGATGTAAAGGAGTCAGACAACACACACTGTTCAACTTCCTATGGTGAGGACCTAGCCTACATGATAAAGGGCTGTCAAACCAAACACTGAGGATATCCATCAGCCTATATGATAATTATTGGGGGTGGGGGTGGGGTGAGTGGGCCTACCTAAACACAAAAGTGTGTCAACAACATATGTCCCTTCTTTTCCCACTGGCAACACATTCATGACAAACACAACAACATAGTGTAAAACAGAGATGTATAAACACCTTCATGTTTGGGAATAATTTACTTAACCGTCCGAATGTTTTCAAGTCACTAACCATATGATAACATGTTTCATTAGCCTATGCCGTTATTCTTTGGTTAAATAGGCCCATGTGAATGTTTCGTAACACAGAGTTTTCAACAATTCTGTGATATGTGAACCTTTGACATGAATAACAATAACAAAGGTAATATACATAGTGGGCTACTTTAGTCCCCATGTCAATGGAAGGCAGAGATCAGAGTTGTGCATTTCACAGAATATGCATCCTCCAAGACATTTAAATGAATGTAATATAAACATGATGCATAAAACTACCAAGAAACCCCTTTTAACAGGCAAAAAATTGGAGAAACCTCAGGGTGAGCAACAGAGGAGGAATCCCTCACCCAGGAGGTATTTTTGGTTGCGTAATAATGCATTCATATATCCACTTGCTGCTGCTTCTATGGGTCGAATCACATCAGTTGAATTAATTACATCATTAGGACTTTTTGCTGATGGGATGCTCTAAATGACAGTGGCATAATCAATCAACCAAAGGGTATCAAAGTCTGACTGGGACAAAATATAGTTTATTTATTTTAGTTTAGTTTGTAGGCCTACACCTACGCACAAGCCAAAAATGTTTGTCAAGACAAGTCAAGTCAAACTTTATAGCACATTTAAAATAAGTTGCAAAAGTGCTGTACAGGAAGAAAAGATAAAGTAACATAGAATGCAATACATCACAATTTTACATACATAGCTACACATGCATACATACATATGGGACATAACATAAAGCAAAAAAGGATTCTACCTCAACCTGAAGGCCATAGCAAATAAATTAGTCTTCAAAGAGGACTTAAACCCCTCTAGGGTCTGGGCATTCCAGAGCCTAGGGCGGCCACACTAAAGGCTCGGTCACCTTTAGTCCTCAGCCTGGTTTGAAGGGTTTTTGTGGGAACCGTAAAAGTGCAAGAGGTCAGATAAATACTGGGGCGCCAGCCCATGTAAGGCTTTAAAAACTGAACAAAAATCAATTCCAAAATGCACCGGGAGCCAGTGGAGTGAGGCCAGGATTGGAGAGATGTGGTCGTGTTTACGTGTACCAGTGAGGAGATGGGCAGCTGAATTTTGTACAAGCTGTAGGTGATGGAGCAGTGACTGGTTGATACCAATATACAAAGAGTTACAGTAATCCAGCTGTGATGTGATAAAGCATGGATTACTTGTTCAAAGTCTGGGGGAGATAGATAGCCTTTTACCTTTGCCAGAAGCCTTAGTTGGAAAACTGGTTTGTATACACCGGACCGGACACATGACTGTGCACAGTCATGCTGCTGCTTTCTTGTGCTTTTGCCAAATTTGCTCAACTTGTATTTTGTACTTAAGTTTATGTTGTGTGTTTCATATCATGCCTCAAGTACAGATACTGACATTTGTCAGTTTCCTTTTTTTTTGCACTATCGACTTTTCTGCTACATTGTATCTTATGTGGGTTTATGTAGGCTATTTGTATCTGTTGAGCTGTGTGTTACTGCTACTTCACTTGTATTATTCAGTCTCCATTGTGTTGTTGATAATCGTGCTCCCTGTTGGAACCACAGTTCCCATAATGCTTTGGGAGTATAAACAGGAAATGTAATATGGCTTCATCAGCTGTGCATTTAAAGTCTATATTTACTTACATTTAAGCAAATTAAGACCATTAACAGTATACCGAATCAACTAATACAGGTTCCTGCATGCAATGTGCCCATGCATATACTACAGAAAATTATCACTGGATAAGTGCGATAGCAAGGAAACTTTAAAAATGCGACGATTCTCAGGCAAGTTTGGGGCTTCCAAAAAGCTTGTTTCTCCTGAGGAGATTTATTGGCCGTCATACGCGATGAATATGAGATAATGACATCATCGTAGTGTACTCCCACAGAATCTGAAACTCGATTATTATGCCTGTTCAGCTTTGCCCGCCGATGAGATCTGCACAGTCTCCTCGATTTAGGCACAGCGAAGGGAAGAGAACAACACAAGTGGGTCACTGATTTCGCTCCATTGTCACAACGATGTGTTTCCCTCTAGTGGACCGGGTTGTCCTTGAATGACACTGCTCAACTAGTAGTAGCCACCCAAACACGCATTGTTTGTTACATTAACGCCCCCCACCTTAGAAGAAAATGAATCAAAACAAAAGAGAAAACAGAGAATATTATGGTGCCTTTAGGTTTGTGATGTCCTTGTTTCATTTCCTGCCGCTTCAGCATGGAGACAGCAGCACTGTCGGTATCCGCCAAACCTCCTCGCACCGTCTGGTCTGAACCGGTTCGGAGAGTGCGCGGTCTCGTGCACACTGCAGACTCCACGCACTGGTTCGTTCGCACAGCCCTCCGCGCGCCCTCCCCCAGACCCCGCCCTCTTTTCCCGCTAGAACCTTCTTGATTGGTTACCATGGGAGCGACTCGCCCACACCTTCGGCGTGCTGTATGGGCAGTAGGAAACTTTACGTGCTGCGATTGGCCCGTGCCCCTCCAAACATCTTATTTTGGGGCAGGACCAGTCTGTGCACGTCGGGCACGCGTAGAAGTGGAGTTGTAAACGAAGCGTGTGCACTTTTCAGCACCAATACCTCGTGGATAGCAGCCAAACCGTGCTGGGAGGGTTAGTTGTTGTGGGTTAGCTTAGTTTGCTCTATTAAATCGACGACTTTGCGGTTTGCAGCGCCGTGCGATCACGGGAAAACTTAATTGGTAGTTTTGGGTCGACAAGAGGCGGATAAAAAGCAGTACCGCTAGAGCTTTGTCTGCTCCGGCGGACAGATTGCGCCTAGAGCCGTAACTCTGTTGACAGAGGCAAGTTTCTGCGGGTAGAAATACATTTATTTTCGGCTAGTCTGTGTCGACTTTGCGCGGTTTGGGCTCGTCTAGCAGCGCCCCGGGAGGACTAAATGGATGCAAACGAAGACAAACAAAGGTGATACAGAAGATTATTCGTCATCCTAGCCGGTTCGGCCCAAACAGCGGTTGAGTCGTGGTCCTGTTTTTAAAGCCACATCACAGCCTGCTCATACAGCTCAGCTTAGCCGCCGAGGTCTCCATTGTGTGAGCATCTCTGTGCTATTCCGCTGCCGCCTGGCCCGACCCCCGGATCCCGCGCTACCACCACCACCGCACACCTGCCGCCTCCCACAGCCACAACTGTGCGTTTTCTGCCGGATTTTTGCAACTTTTTCCTCTTGAATCCACGCATCCAAAAACAAAATGTGCTCTCGGGTTTGGTTCGTGACCGACCGGCGTATCAGCCAGGAGTATCCACAAGTTCAGATCCTCCGGGCACTGAAGGAGCGCTGCGCCGACGAGGATGTTGAATTCCGCTCGCTTCTCATGGATCAAATCGTGCTCACGATCTCCGAGGGACAACTAGGCAAGTATCACTGACCCGGCTAATAAAAGCAGTCGATGAGTGGTCGTAAACCGTGTGTGAGTGAATGATGTAACGTAGCGTGGGGTTTTATTTGAGATCAACAGTGCTCTAAAGCCGCTCCACACAGTCCATGGCACACGGTTATTGTTTGGGGACCACACTGCCGTGAAGCGAAGGGAGGGCTAGCCCAGTCTGCCTGCTAGCAAGGAAGCCAAGTATAAGCACCGCCGTGACCGCCTAACCCACTTTCCAGCCAGAGTGCCTGTAGACTGGAGGGAGCGATGGTGCTTGATTTAATTTCGCTGAATGCGTTGCACTCCTAACAACGGATGATAAGATTAACTCGAAGCAACAGGGAAATAGTTTTAATATAACAGAAGCCCCGGTAATCAGATCATATGCATTTACTAGCTAAATGAAATTGAGCTGTTGTAATTTTGCTGCACTTTACGTCGCTGTGAGGGTTAAAGCTATAGGTTGTTCTGTTGTTGTTTTTTTATGATAGTATTCTCTCAAATGTTGATGTGGGGATTTCACGTGGAGATCTGGCAACCAGGCAAATTCCCTCTCAAAAAATAGCACAGGGAGGAAAACACACGTGTAAACTTGTGTCTCAGACAAAGAGGGTGGCAAATGTGTTAAACACAAATTAAATGTGTTATGTAGAAATGAACTGAGATTTGATGCACAACATATTTCAGCAGCAGCATCAAAATATATTGAGTTTAAAACAGCCTGTATTGTATCAGTGGCCCTGTTTATTGGCATTACTTTCTAAAATGGCACATTAATGACCAAACCACGTATAAACAACCTAATAACCTGCTGTGTCAGGGGTGTTGCTTATATGTTATCTCATTTATGCTACATACTTGAAGTTGTATTGACACATCTTGGGTCAGTGTTTTGTGTTCTTTTAGTCATAGCATGACAGCATTTCACAGTATTGACTGCTGGGCCCTTGATAAAGTGATGGTAGCAGTAGGGACACTGAACAAACAGACACATATGGAATTTGTCAAGGTGGCGTGAATTGGGGCTGTGTCACCAGATGAGAGGTGTGCAAGTCTCAATTAACACATAAAGGGTGTAGGCTGGCACTGGCAAGAGGTTGGATAGATGGGAGAACATGTGCAGTGTGTTTAGGTGAGACAGGGCATCATGTCCTTACAGACTTCATACTGATACCACACACTGTCACATAGTGGCTACTGTACAGCTCAGTCCTGGCAAAACCTCACACTCAACAGAGACTTCCAAATGCCAACAGTGAAGTGTTTTAACGGAGGGCAAGGCATTAAATGTTACATATATTTCACATGATGATGGAGCCAGATTCATATCCGCAAACATAATAAAAATCCTCTATTTGTAGCAGGATACCTCCCACAGGAGTAATTACAAGAAACTTTTTGCTACCACTGCTAGATAATATGACCTAAAAACAGGTTAATCTGTGGATAACATAACATGCTGAACACATCAAGGCGACAGCTTGGAAAGGTGAGTATATTAGCCAGCACGAATAGGTAGGTAGACTGCTGTCTAGACTTGTAGCTTAGGAAGGACACACACATCTAGAGCAAGGCAGTTATCATGACCTGTAATCCATGCTGGCCCAAATTGTGCATACGGTAAATGTCTTCCGAGTATTGGCTTGACCCCACAGATTAACAGTCAGTGGACAGACTTGCCACACAGTAGGCTCAATACATCGAGTACATGCTCTGTGGCTGGGATCTTGAAGTGAGTAGTTGTCCTGCAAACCTGGCATTTATCTAGATATGAATTAGAACCTCGCTAAATTTACACGTAGAGTACAGAAACTCCAGAGTTAGGTGGCACTTTCCACTCCAGTCCCTATATGAATCGGCAGATCGACCACATCATCCTTAATAAATCAAATTAAAGTTGCTAATGTCTTCTGCATGACCTTTCAGGCTCTTCATTATCTATCTTCCTGAGCATAGGAATTAAGTACTGAGGCAATAAACAAGTTGAGACTGTCGCAGCAATGGTGTATACAATTCTTCTTAAATTCATGCACACATAAGAAGTGTAGGTCAGGGTGCAGTCATAGTCCTAAAACTGATAACAATTTTACAGCTTGTTTCTTCTCATTCCTTTAGGCTTACTTGTGTGCTCTCAAGACAGGTTGAGGTCCAAACTTCACACTGAAGTTATTAGGTTCAGTCTGTTCTGTGAGGAGGGATGAACACACATTTCACGCGCACACACTGTTATGTTTTAATGACCAATGATGGCCCCTCACATAAAACAGCCAAACCCAGCATCCAGCTAGCTGGAGGCATTTCACATCCCATGACTTGCGTTGCAAGATGTTTAAACAGAGACCGGATCTGAATTAATGTCACAATCCTTTGTGATTCTGGTGCATGCCAGTGGGCATGCTTTTACCTCAAAGATGATAAATGCAACGCTCTTGTGTCAGTGCATGGGAAGATGGCTAAGTACCTTAATTTAACACTGGACATGTGAGTGTGTATGAGCAATTGAGCATAACGTACTTGCTTTTGAAATACTCAGGCTTCAGTACTAAACCTTGTCTGGGACTGAGAACTAGGTTCCTTGGCAAAAACTAATATTTTAATAATACAAATATTAAGTACTAATGTGAGTGGACAGTCACAGGAGCTTTGACTTGATTTAACAAGTCAGCACTTCTAGGAATGCTTGTCTGCCACTCAGCCAGCAGTGTCTTGTTCGCAGGTTGTCACATGTCGCCTGTAATATGACTATTTGCATGTTATCAGCTTTGCCAAAGAGGCTCACACTACTTGTTTTTTCCTCTTGATAGCAAACACACAAGCACAGAAAACATCAGAATCAGAATACTTTATTGATCCCCCAAAACACAGCCTATATATATCTCCACATGACAATAGCATTTTATATGCTAATTTAACCAAGAACTAAGTTAAAAGTGTACATATTGTCTCCAGTGAACCCATTGACACAAGGAAACACACATTAATAATGCTTGGGGAAATTATCACCACTCCCTTACAGGCAGCGTTGCTCATATTTAAAATGCCAACCATAATTACTTAGACACCTTGAAACATTGTTAGTCACTTTTATTTTTGGGAGGTAACGACACTATTCTCTCAGTAGCACATCCTTATTAATATGTGGGTGGCTGACATATCTTTCCAAACCTAATGTAACTATCTGTGTTGGATGTCCAGCCTTTCCTTTTATACACTGTCACACCGCAAAATAAGCACTTGTGTTTGTAATTTGCATAGTTGCTGTAGCTATAGAGAACATTTGGTATGTAATTACTGGACTCTTACCTTTTAACTTCATACTTCCTGATGCTGAATGATGTTGTGTCACCGTACAACCTGTGGTGAGAATAGGTTACAGGTGACCACAAACTATTGTGAGAAAAATGTTTGTGAGAGAATGAAGCTGCAGTGCCGTCATCCACTTTGGTTTTCTTGTTATGTCAAATGAGTGGCACACTCCACAAGAGACACAGCACGCTCTCAGGCTTAGTATAAAAGTGTAGACACACTGTGCCACCACACCCAAGTACTTCCCAACCACATAAGAATAAATATTACTGAGAAGTATTGATCTGAATGTATTTTTTATTGTATCCATTCATCAATATATTACCACCGTGGAATAATTTTGAGCTCTTAGATTATTAATGCATCACTACTGCGTCGTACCATGCCAAATGACATCAGGGTAAATAAAACAAACTGATCCGTTAAAAATTACATAACATAACTTCACACTTTTCAGAGATCATCATATGACAATGCAGAATCTCATTTGAATTTCAAATATAGTACATACAGTTAAGCTAAAAGTCCTCCCCAGCCCTGAAGCAGACAAATAAAAAGTGACAATAATTACACTTAATAAATTACACTTTGATCTAGCCTTTAATCTGACATTTTTTATGTGGCGGTTTTCCAGCTGTGTTTTTGTGCCAGTTGGATTTTGTCTTTGCCAAATACTTTTGCATCGTAAGTCTCATTTGCCTCAGTTAATTCAATTGCTGTCAGTGCCAAAGTAGCTGGTGGCTACACAGTGCTAACGCTAAGTCACAGGGGACATGGAGGTTTGCATGGCCTCTGTGCACGATGAACAAAAGATTTTCTGGCTGGCCTCACAGTAGGCCTACAGTATATGTTTTTGTCTCATGTGCGTATTGATGACAGATATGCAAATACATCATGAAAATACACCGTTGGGCCAAACCTAACCAAGGAAAAACACGGAGGAACGGAACCTGCTGCCCCCATTAGGCTAATTCAGAGAGGATGTCCAGACCCAGAGGGAGACGGCATTCAGGGCTGGCAGAACCCACCAGCCAAACATTGGCACCGCATTTGTCGGCATCGCCTGCTTTGTGACGTTGCAGCGGTATGCATAGAATGCTTGTTATGCTTGTTAGCTTTGTCAGGCAGATTGAAAATGGGACACACGTATACAGTTCATTGAGGCACGAAAACATGACTGCCCTTGAGGTAAAGGGAAATCTAGTTTTACCAGTTGCACCCACGCTAATTTTGGAAAGTGTTCCTCAAAATCCTATGTTGCCTTTGTCATACACCAAAATGGTCAGGAGGGTTTCCGAGTGTTTTAGCGGTGGTCACATGACAGACAGCGCAGTGCACACTAACACTTGCACAGATGAATAGGACTGATTCATCTGGTTGCCTCATTGGTCTCTGGTTCCCCTGGAGATGCGATGAGCACCGTGAACAGTGAATACTGTCTGTCAAAAACCATGAGACCACATCCCCCGACACTTCCCACTGTAACGCCACTCACTGTGTTCTCAGTGGCTGCACAATCAGAGCAGTGTGAGAGTGTTGAATAGGAGCTAGAGAGACAGCAAATCCTCCTGCCTCTGTGCTGAGATTGTGAGGAGAGAGAGAAAAAAAAAGGAGTGGTTGGTTTTTCATGGCATCATATGCTTCTGTTTTCCCCTCCCACCCTAGGGCCAGAAGACATCCCTGACCTTTTCTGAATGCTGCCTTTCTGGTTGTCTCCCTCATTTTACCTGTCCATGCGCATAACGACTGGAAAAACAGGCGCTGGTCAAAAACCAAAGAATGTAAAAAAATCCACTTCAGGCTTATGGCACAGTGCATCTGCCGGCCAGCAATAGCCGGCTGTCTATTGTTGTTATTATGCATGCAGCAGCCATCAAGCTCCTTGTGACCTCTGCTGATCTCAGCCAGTGGCGCTGTCACTAGTGTGAACCTGCAGATTGTAAGATGGCTGAAATTCAGGCTACGGCAGAGGTGAAGTCCTGTACCCCTGACCAACGTCTCCCTTCCTCTTTGTCTCGCGCATACACATATATGTGCATAAGCACACGTTCACGCAGCCTTTGTTGTCGCCCAGCATGTTCATCCTGATGAGCCGTTGGGTCACGTCAACTGCTCAAAAATCTCACACTTTGTCTCTCATCCAGAGTGACGAAGTAGCACCCGTTACCAGTGAAATGCTGCCAAATCTTTGGCTGTGGCTAGTGAATATGCCATCTGTGTTGTAAATATCAAGCCAATATTCAGTTTCTTCAAACGCCTGCTCTGTTCTGTAGATCCAGATTGTTGTTTGTAGAGAGACCGGAGATAGCTAGTGAATAATCTGTCAAGATTTTCAGCCTTGTAGAAAAGTTGGTGTGTTGCATGTTATAAACCAGACTGATCGTGAGCATTGTACTGTACCACCTCCTCTTTGTCCATTCTCCCCTGTTGTCCTTGGCTTCCACATGCTGTGCTGTATTGAAATGGCTGATTAGTAACCTCTGCAGATGTGTTCGGACAGCCTTTTGTTTTTAATTAGCTCACATTAGCATGATAAAGGTGATGTCAGCCTGAGATGATACTACTGATACAATTTGACTCCAATAAAAGAAAACAGTGAGTTTTAGATAACAGCCACTATATAACTTTATTGTGACAGGACTATGAGCATTATATAAATACTGGGAGAGGATATTTCTGACCACAGAAATTTCTTATAACCCAAGAGATAGCAAAACAAATATTTCATTGCAGACATTGCAATAGTTTTTTTTTTCTAACAATGTTTTTCTTCCTGGTGTGTGCTCATGTGTGCTTTAATTGAAGTTATTCACCCTTAAGGTTCTCAGACTTCTCGCCCTACCCCACTGCCCTACATTGAGACAAAGCAGTCTATGGTGCCAGTGTACCAGCAAAGATATCTCTGTCTCAGTCTTTTTTTTTTTTTATTGTTTTATTATTTCGTATGAATGACAGACATACATAATACATACAGTCAGCGGAGGAAGACAGTTTTGGCCGTGGAGTTGGCATCACTGCAGGAGAGCACTGTATACGGATATGGGCAGCATGTAAATAATCGTATCAGCAGGCAGGACGCTTTCCAAATTCATGGCTCAACGCCACTGGCCTGCCCCTGTCTGCAGCTGTAACCTGGCCAACTCTTAGTCAGAGCTGTGTGGTGACAACTGGAGAAATGGTCACAGTCTCAACAGGAGCAGTAAACTTTTCCACCAGCAGATGATGGGTTCACAAAACTCACCAGTTTCACAATGTTTCCATCTTCTGTAAACGTGACTTTTTAGGGTGTGATGCAAAATATTTTATCTTAAAGCTCGGGAGTGGCTGGGAGAAGTAGCTGCACACATGACCAGGTCCAAACAGGTTTTTAGGGCTGTAGCCGATATCCGAGTACTGGAGTACTCGCTCGGCTTGGGTGGCATCCGAGTGCCATTTCACTACTCTACTACTACTACTACTACTACTGCTACCCTAATATACCCACAGGCTGACAAATTATTATGCGCCTAATTGTGTTTATCTCTTCTCCCCTTCCTATCCTCCAGGTTTGCGAGTGGAGCAGGAATTGGTGACGTCTTACCCTCAGGTGGTTGTGGTGCGGGTGCCCACACCCTGGGTTCAGTCGGATAGTGACATCACTGTGCTGCGTCATCTGGAGAAGATGGGCTGTCGTCTGATCAACAGGCCACAGGCCATACTCAACTGTGTCAACAAATTCTGGACCTTTCAGGAGCTGGCCGGCCACGGGGTGCCTCTTCCCGACACCTTCTCCTACGGTAATCTAGGACTTGATGTTTATATTTCTCACAGTCAGTACGTTTACATGACACCTGAAAAAAACGAATTATTGCCTTAATCCGACTATAACTGGACAACTGAAGTGCATGTAAACACCTTAGTCCGACTGAAATCGGAGTTGGAGAGCTCCGATTAAGACACCCAGATAATGCGATTGGAATTCGATTTTCTCCGTCATGTATACACCTTAGTCGGAGTATAACTGGACAATGCATGTGCGCATGCTCCACAACCGTAGAGACGGCACCAAGTGGAGCAGAGAAGCCGCCCGAACCCGGCAAAGTAAAGAAAAAAACCCAACAACAGCGCTGATTCAATGCATTTCACACAGCGCGACCAGCAAGAGTGTTTTATTTTAGAGAGAGAGAGAGAGAGAGAGAGAGAGAGAGAGAGAGAGAGGGAAAAGGAAGCCCGTACCCTATTCTCAGCACGAATCCGGCCCAGACTGGCGCGTCTGGTCGGGAACTGCAGTTGAGAATTTATTATTAAGCTTATAAGTTGTTTATATTCAGTTTTTTACGAGGTGACAGAAACGTCAACAGGACAGGGGGCGTATTAACCCACTGAAATGACGGGTGACGCCGCATGAGGGGGCGGACCCCGTCAGTTATTCGGTTTTCTCAGTTGCATGTATATTGAGACAAGGACAGAAGTCCGACTTGACGCCAAAATCGAATTTTGAGCATAGCTCGATTAAGCTCTGCATGTAAACGTACTGAGTGTTGATTTATTGTGGTAGCGCAGTGTTGTTGGGACTGTGTTCCTCCATGACTATAATCAGCAAGGCAACAGATGAAATGTGTAAAAAAAGAAATGGATAGATTTATACTTTATCTATTCATTTATTCAGGGGATATTCACTCGTCCAGCAGCTGATTGGTAATTGTAACGTAGCTGACTTGACTAGTAAATCTACTTTCCAGCGTGTGAACAGCAAGTGACTCATGTGTACTGCATTCATCAAATTTATCACACCTCATTCTCTTGGTGCCTAAAAAGTGTTTCACGCAACTGTACAAACAAATCAACACAGATCCCCTAGCTCCAGTAGGGGTGTCTGATGTAAAGACCCACAAGCCTAGTCCATTGTCTGTATCATGTGCAGTGTTAACGACAGCTTGTACCGCTCAGGTCACTGATATAGATACACAAAATATAGATTCTGTGAAGGAAAATCAATATAAATATTGTCTGAAGTATGTACCGTATCTACAAACCATAAGAGAGAATATATCTGCATCAACTTTTGTCCACCGAACATTTGCATGCAACACCAGCGCTGCTGTGTAAAGCACGTTGACGTTTCAATCACATTAGTTGCATCACAGGCTTTAGTCGTCATGTGGCTGTATAACACAGATTAATAAGCCATTAGCTAGACAACCACTACTCCATTGCAATTACTCAAACAGCAGAGATAAAACCCATTTACATACCTGGTCAAATCCCCCACCAAACCACTTATGACTTTTTTTTTTTTTACAATTTCTCCCACATGGCTGGTTTTTATGTATTGTTGAATAAGACAGGATGTTTGGGGAGCATAAAATAAACCAGACTACTGTTTATTTGTTGATATTTTTTAAAGCCAGACAAAGATAATGGGGTCATAAGACATCTTTCCCTCTGTCCTGCAAAAAAAATCCACAGCGCTCTGGTGTTTGCAAGAGCAGAAAGAGAAGGATACAGACAGGGAGAAAGAAAGAAAGAAAGAAAGAGGAGGGGGATGTTTGGCCTACATTCCATTGGTCTCTCTGCACAGTAGGCCGGGCGATGCATGCAGAGCGGCTGGAAAGCTTATGTAACACCCCCCACACGCCCCCACAACGCCCCACCCCATGCCCCCTCATGATTTTTCAAAATAGAGGGAAAAAATGCCATCGCCTCCCTCCTGTTCACCACCTCAGCAGCTTATGACGACGTGGTTGGACCTACATTTGGTCTCCCCCCGCTCGCTCAGTTGTTTCCCCCCTCCCACTGAAAACAAGTGTGAATTAGTGCATCTGGAAAAAGCCATGTGACACAGGGTAGTTCACATCTGTTCTCTTGACTGAACGCCACAGAAGAGCAGACAGTTAAACAGATCCAGAGGGAAGGAAGTGGAGATAAAGAGAGTAAGGGGGGAAATAAGTTAATGCCTCCATTTTTCAAATTTTTCATATTTTTTTTTACACATTTTTCAACTGCTTGTCAAGGCGAGGTAGAAAAAGCTTAAGCACATCTGCTGCTACATGCTGCTGTTGTGAATCAGTGTCAGATATGGTCAGCTGCTTCGTATTAATGCATTCTTCACTGACTGCACACTTCCAATGTCATGAATAAAGCAGCAAAATAAGTATAATCTCAGGAAAACACTCGGGTAGCTTTGCTGTTTTGAGTCTCTTCTGTTGCCATAGTGACCCCCCCACCCCCACCCCACCCCAACCAACAAGCCCCGCTTGATCGGCTGTTATGTGTGAACAATGCTGCCAAAATATGGACAAGTTATTTATGTATTTCACACCTCTACGTCTGTGTGTGTGTGTGTGTGTGTGTGTGTGTCTGCTTTGTGTTTGTGTGCATGGGCGTTTTCCAGGAGGCCACGACAACTTCCGTAAGATGATCGATGAGGCAGAGCCACTGGGCTACCCGGTGGTGGTGAAGAATGCACGTGGCCACAGAGGTAAGATTATCAGTCTGTTTCATCCTCTCGCCAGGCAGCTACACAACTACACCACAGCTCAACAACAATCAGTACACAACAGGCCCCTTATGATCGCAGTTCAGTGATTAGTACAGAGGTGCAGCCAGCAACAAACACAAAACAGGGTTGTAACGCTTGCAGGATAACTGCAAAGGTGAACATTTTTAGTTTCCAGTTTACAAATTGAGCTCAGATTTCACATTTCAGCTAAATTCACAGGCGCATGTGTGGGAAGTTTCAGCCTTGCCACTGATGTTGTGCTTCCTAGAGATCAGCCCCAGTGTCTGCTGAGTGCTGACCCATTAGCCCTTTCCTTTTCATAGTTATCGACACTCAACTGGCTCTGCCATTGTGTGAGGGAATAACAATGGACCTTGGCTAGCACAGGCTGCCATCACAGTGCATTGTTAGGGAAAGCAGCCGTTGGTCAACCACTAACTTGACCCTTTTTATGGAGTTTGGCGTCTCAAGGATCGCTTCATTTCCCTCTGTGGCTGACCATTGACACTGGCTGAAGTCCAGCTTGCCTTCCCTCTCATGAGGAAATATTAAGGCTTTTGAGCAAATATGAATGACTGGTTCAAACGCTTAAGAATCATCGGCTTTAACAGGTCTTTGTTATTGTTTTTTTTTTTCATTTAATTTAATTTCATGTGTTCTCCCTGCCCAGTTGTTGGAAGGTGAAATGTTGGTGTCATTTTAAAGGCATGTTCTCTCACAGGTGCATTACTTCTTGCTTGCCTTGCTTCCGATTTGTTAAGTGTTGCGTTATGCCCCCCGCCCCCCACCCCTCCCAACCGCCGCCCATCTTCACATCTTCATGATATGGCCAAGGGATTGCCTTGTCATCTCATTTTGATTGTTACGTGCACGTACACACACTCACACAGCCACCACATGATTTTCCTCTGTGCTGGAACACAGGGGTCAGAGGGCTTGACAGCCGAGAGACAGAGCCAAGCGGTGCTAATTAAAACAAGCGTCTTCTATCCTCTGTGAGAAGCACTTCTGTGACTAAGAGTTGTGTCCTGTCCATTTCATGAGAAATAGGAACTGACGTGAGACTTAGTCAGCAAAGGCAGCTACTTGTCAGGAAAGAAGTGTGAGGTAATTCCAGTAATAAAACTAAGCTAATATCATGCAAAGGTCAGACATTGGAAAACGTAAACTTAAAGTTCACCTAAGTGCATCTTTCATTTTGTTCTCTTTATCTCACATCTCCTTCCCTCCCTTAGGCAAGGCTGTGTTCCTGGCACGGGACAAACACCACCTGACAGACCTGTGCCACTTGATCCGCCACGATACCCCCTACCTGTTTCAGGAGTACGTCAAGGAATCGCATGGCCGTGACGTGCGGGTGGTCCTGGTGGGCGGCCGTGTCATCGGCTCCATGCTACGCTGCTCCACTGATGGTCGCATGCAAAGCAACTGCTCCCTGGGTAGGCAGACGCTCCAGACTCAGTAAAGACATGGATAGTGAATAACCTACTATTGAGAGCTATCACACAACGTATTACATGATGGAATTTGCTCTTTAAGTCTACCTTTGATGTTGCAGTCATTTGGATCATGTGAGATCTGAGCAAAAATGGCACCGTTGTTTTTGGGAAACTGATTAGGTCTGGTTATTCCTCTAATCATAAAAGTTATAGATGTGCATTAATTTCACCTTTAGTGTCTGTCACTGCACCTTTTTTGTTTAGTGCGGGTATAACGCACCGTCTGCTCCACATACCAGTTTTGGGGGAACAGTTCCACGTCAACAAGCTTGTCCTGAATCTCCCCTGGAGACATGAAATGACACAGCATTCCAGCTGATGAGTCTGATTTTCAATGTCAGGGCCCGAGCAGTTTTGGTTTAGTTGAGGCTGTAATGCAAGGTGACATATTTAGGACATCAGTCGCCAGCTTATTCTGCGTTTATGTAAGAGATCATGTTGACACTTTCACCACGTTTGACCGCTGATGTGGTTTATCATTTTAGGATGTTAAAGCTTTAACACATTTATTGTATTTTTATTTCATTGATTCATAAAAAATACTTTTTATGTTGTCGGCATGAAGTGAATGAACCATATTTGGCCGTGGGTGTTAACCAGGCTCTCTCTTGGTTGTCAGGTGGTGTAGGAATGATGTGCCCGCTGAGCGAGCAGGGCAAGCAGCTGGCCATCGAGGTGTCTAACATCCTTGGCATGGATGTGTGCGGCATCGATCTCCTGCAGCTCAACGACGGCTCGTTCGTGGTCTGCGAGGCCAACGCCAACGTGGGCTTCATCGCCTTCGACCAGGCTTGCGGCATGGACGTGGCGGGCATCGTCGCGGACTACGCCCTGTCGCTGCTCCCCAGCCGCCTCACCCGCAAGATGTCCTTGCTGTCCGTCGTGTCGAGCACCAGCGAGACCAGCAGCGAGCCCGAGGTGTGCCCTGTGCCCTCTGGCGGCGGCGGCTCGCTGCCCGAGGCCGTCTGCAACATGAGCGTGGGTTCGACTTCCAGCGAGAGTGACCCAGAGCTAGCCGAGCCCTCCCAGTCCTCGCCCCGCCAGTCCACAGCCCCCACCCTGCCCGATCTCCCAGACCTCCCCGATCCAGCCTACAACTTCAACGCCCTCCTCGCCAATGAGATCAAGTTATTGACTGAGTGAGATTCAAGCAGCTTCCTGCACACACACAAAACACCACAAACACACATGAAAACACTCATTCAAGCATACACACACACACACACACACACACACACACACACACACACACCTGTTCACACTGCAACAGACATTCCTTTTAAATACACATATCAGTCAAACAGAAAAAAAAAGATAAAAATCTATGATGTTACTGAGCAGAGAAAAACAACAACAACAACAACAACAACAACAACAACAACAACAACACACGCTGGCACAACCACAGAAATACAAACACCAAGACATGAGCTCCGTTAAAATGCTCACACACACACACACACACACACACACAAGAAAAAACAAAGATCTGAGGCTGCTCCCCTGACACTCCTCTTTGCACCTCCACCCCCAACCTACAACGCTATGATTCAAACTGAGCTTACACTGCAGCATGGTGGCGAGAGTGGAATATAGTACACAAGATTACTGCCAAATGCCTCTTCTAATTTCTGTTTTCTGCAAAATAGTAAGGCTGAAGGTTTTTGGGTGGGTGTGGGATTCCCTTAAAGGCATACTCCTGCCACGTTTTTATCCTCACAATACAGTAACAATATTTCAAGGAGAATCTACGTTGACATAAAAAAAAAAGGGTTTCGTGCTGAGACTGTAGTCAGGTTTGGTGGATTGGAGGGGAAATGAAGTGTTTCTTTCTTTTTTTTCTTTTTTTTAAGTTGTTAGCTCCTTGGGAGAGAAATACATCCTCATGCTAGGCACATTATACTGTCAGTTCCAATGTAGCAATGTTGTGCTTCTGTCAAGGACGCAGAACAGGATGGGGACCATCCTGCAGCAACTGGAGATGGAGGAAATTCATGAAATTCACATGAATTTTAATGCTATTCATAATTCATAATAACTAAAATAAGAAGTGAATTCTCTCTTCACCACGTGTCACATCTCATGTGTTGTAAATCCAACTAAAATAGAATGTATACACATTATTATTTTTTTATTTTATTTTATTTTTTACCAGGTTAACACGAACAACTCTATAATTCAAAATCCATAGCATACACTTAAGCTCGAGATGCTACATTGACAGTGAACAGTGAACAAGAGGCTGATGTGGTACTGTCATAATAATTGAGCTTTCATAATAAATAAAGAATAGTACTCGCCCTGATCATATACGCATCGCACCAGAAAATGATCCTGGTGTATATAAATTATCTGTTCACTGTGAATGAAGCAGACTAATGTAAAGGTAAACAAAGCTGCCCTAACCTGTGCATGGTACTAGAGAACACGTAGCAGTTCTGTTGGGAGAGTTACAACCTGGAATATAAAAATGAATTGAGTGACATTACTCGATTTTTAATTTTACATTCCTAGATAGCTTGTTTGATTAGCCTTACCAGCAGCAGCAGTCTGCTGCTTTTTAAAATTCATTCAATGCCTAGCACTTTATATGACACAGTATGACATGATAAACAGATGCAGTTTTTTGCTCTCGCTCAGATGACATATTTAGGAAACATGAGACAGAGTGTGAAACCTGTGTCTACACGTGCAAGCAAAATATACCTCAAAACCCTCTCACTGCCATAGAGAGACAGAGATATTCCAACATACAATACATATCAGCCAGGATCCTCGTGGCCCCTGATTTACCAGCTGTTTCCTCTCTTTATGTCTAGGAACTGATAAGATAGTTGTGTATTATTTTTTTATTTCTTCTCTAACTTTTTGTAAATATTTAGGTAGCGGATTAGCTTCAGTTCTTAATAGTATTCAGCTGATGGAAACTGGAGCAAATGAAATAACTGCCAACATTGAAATTTTCATAAGCTATTGTGGACAAACTTGTTTGTAGAGACCTGGAATATCAAAAGGTTGGAACTGAAATTTGGTGCTAACATTTCTGGATTTGGTTACAGTAGATGTGATTTCTCAGTCATGATTTTTGTAGATTTACTTTTATCGTTTTCACCTCGTTTTTGTTTTGTTTATTTTTATTTTTAATAAAAATGAAGTATCCTAACCCAAAAAACGTGTTGGCATGATGTACAAATAAAAAAAAGGAAATTATATTTTTGCAGTCTCTTAAAAATAGAATTTCTTTCCTTAGGAAAAACAGGGATTTCAGCAACCAAGAGCTTACTGCCTATGGTTTTCTGTTCCTCTTGATTTACCTCCTGCATGCCCTCTGAAATAACTAATAAAGCATTGAGCGTACTTTGGGGTAACTGGCATTCATTAAGAATAATTTATAGATCTGACCAAAAGCACAGCATAGCAACGTCCATGTTTTTAGGCTTGTAACCCCTTCTGTTGAACACAACTCAGGGAAGCAGCCTGGATCTCACCCCTGACCCCAAAGGCACAACATATCCATCCATGCATACTTTTGAAAACATAACACATACCCACAGGCAGACAAAAAGACACACAAACAAGAATGAAAAAAAGGTTGTAAACTACAGTATAAGACAATGTGGTGTAGCTATACCATGGTTAACATGCACTTTTTTTCCTTGCTTGTTTTATATTGTTCCTTGTTTTCTTCCTAATTTATGGTATTTTTAAAAGAAAAAAAGTGGTTTGTGTGCACTAATATTGTCTCAATAAAGTGAAACCGCTGTGAAGCTTGATTTTATTTTCCTTTTTTGTGGGCCAATTTACTAACTGTCTGGAATCTAAAAGGGGCCTGATAGAGGGTGCCAAATCTGAACCCACCAGACAACGGGATAGGCAGCTTTTTTTTTTAAAGTCTGCTGTCAAGTGATCACAGTGGCTCCACTGAGAGAATACCATCATTTTACACTACTGTGATGTTGTCCGGTATCTATATAATCCAAGTATCTGACAAACAAAACTGTGAAACCCGCTCATGCTCACTCTCCTGACATGCAAGGGCTGGTGAGCTTGATCATTAAGTCACATCCCAACATAAAAAGCGTATATGGGTGAACTATCTCCAGTTGTTGTTGTCCCCCATTTTTTGAAGTCTTTGTCTTTGTATTAAAACCTCATTCCACACTGTGTACATAAGTGTAAATCAAAGATCTCATATCCTTTCAAGGCATTGAAAAGCCAGCCATACGAATAAGTGAAATGTTCATTGCTCTCTTGCAGCCCCTGTTATTCAAAGCTGTAGTTTATACATCATCCATATGTAGACAGAACACTTCAAAGCCATTGATGGTCCATTTAACTGTGCCCTACCAACTTTCAAAATGCCTTTTAACTGTCTGGTTTCCTTTTGGGACCATTGACTCGAGGACCATAACTGAGTCACAGTCCCAATTCAGACAGGTTTCTTTCTTTCTGCTGGGTCTTTATAGATCAAAGGCCACGATAAAGTGGATACAAGGCATGGAAGCTGCTGGAAGAAACAGGGGTACTGCATGTCAGTGACACAAGGAAACAAATAAATGTATGTAAATCAGAAACTTACTGAAAGTGTATTGGCCTGTGTGGTGCTCAGCCAGCCTGGAATAAACACGTAAGGGCCTATGGATTAGTCACTGTGTACAACAACACAGAGCACAAGGTTGCTATTTAATTCCACATTGCTGCTAATGTATATTTGGCTCAAAAATGAAAAAGGGAATATGAGGAAATCAAAGTGTTTCCACGTTTTGCTGCCTCTCAACACATGAAAATGAATCTGAATGCCAAAAATAAGCATTTGTTGTATAATTTAGTACTAATAACACTAGTAGTGAGATGATTTTAAAAGTGATTCTTTGTTTTGATATAAAGAATAAATGTTCCTGAATTGTATATAATATGTAGGATTTCACAGCGATCATCGGGTACATTTTATGTCAATGCGTTTTAAAAAAAACCTGAGGATTGCTTCAAGGTTTTACAATATACTTTGATTTGCAGGAAACCCAATGTTGATGCTTCAGTGAAACAATGCAGCTCTCTGTTGACATAGAGACATTAGAAATCTTTATCTTTAATTATATCTGCATATGGTGAATTGATGAAGAGGTTCTGAACTGCTAGGTACAAGATAAACAACACTGCATAAAAAGAGTCTCAGCAAATGCCCTTCTGTATCATTCTGACAGTGTTACAACATGGATCCCAAAATCATGTCATTCACAAATGTGCAAAATGATGTAAATATATATCCCTCTTTTTTTAGAGTAAAATAAAGATGAGTCATTCAAAACCAATGAAAATGTGTGCACTTTTCCTTTTACAATTTTTTTTAATCAAGAATTTCGATATCAAATCATTTTTATTTCCTTAGAGACAGGTCAGCGACTACTGTTTATGCACCTACACGAGTGAATGCGGGGAGCTAACCAGATGTCCTGATGCCCCTCCCTTTAAAAGCGGAGGGAGGAAAGGTACGGTGACTAGTCAGGACCAGGATTCGCGTCTGTCTCCGGACTCTGCACCAGCTGCAGCAGGCCCTGGATGGGCTCCGTCAGGCCATGGTTTGGTATCAGCTGGCTGGCCTGCAGGGCTGTGCTGCCAAATCCCAGTGCCTAGCACAGAAACACAAACGGAAACAAACACAGCAGCTGCAGCTGTTAGACTGCAGGGAGAGTAAAGCTGACTTATATAATAATATCATTGAAAACTGGACTGATTCAGTTACCCTCTTTACCCTTCTGACAAGCTGATCTGTCAGGCTGTTACACTGTCCGTTATAGTTTCAAACAGAAAATGAGGACATAAGAGCTTTGCTTGATACTGTTGGGAAAACCATGCATGCTTCGAAGAAAACGTGCCAAACTAATTGTGTAATTGATTGAGGTTTTTAGTGGCATCTGTGGAATTCTAGCAGTTTCTTAAGATTTGTGAACAGCTGGGAATATGCACTGTGTGTATGTGTGTTACATGAGTGTGTGCTTAGTGTTATGTCTACCCCCACACTTATCTCAGTGGTGAATACAAGTCTGATTCACTAAACCACAGACTCTCCTTTCTAATGTTTCTTCCATTCTTTCAAAAGCACCCTGAGTCACAAGTACAAACTGAACAAATTCAACACGAATGATAACAACTGATTATAAGCAATAAGCGTTTACATTTTAAAACTTTGAAAATTCCTACCAAACCAACAGTACATGCTACAGTTTTGAAACTTTCACCAAAATGTAGCCCCAATGCTGCTGACACTTTTATCCACTTATGAAATCCATCACTCTGTTTTTTTTTCTGTTTTTTTTTTTCGAAAACTGTAAAACTTATTTAACCTATCTCTTCCCGCATTTGTTTCTCAATTGACACCAAACTTGCTAGAGAGCATCTTCAGACTGTCCTACACAAACGATCCACACAGATTTTTGATTTATCGAAAATTCAGCCCACAATGCATGAAAACGTTTGACTGTAAACAGTACTGTAAACATATACCATCCAATACTACATTTTTAATCTTCCTAAAAAAATTGACAATATTTTGGAGTCATGATTGACGAAGTTTGGCAAATATCAGAATTTTATCTCAAAAAAACACTTAACGTTAAAAACAAATAACGACCATTTCCATGTTGTCAAGATGCAATTTATGTATTATCAGATTTGTGTTTAGATAACAATTTTTGAAATCTGCCTTGACAACTGCTACCTGAGTCTATTTGAGAAGTCACACACCAGGCTCAATGAGTTGGGCGCTGGTTCTTGGTATCAGAGGTTGTGAGTTCAAGCCCCAGCAAAGGTGATGATGATGACACATCATAATGCTACATGTCCTCGACAATAGTCCTCATGGTGGTGTTACAACACGCCCCTAAATTTCATAACTTTGAAAATTCATAACAAATCAACTGTATGTGCTACAGCTTTGGAACTTTCACTTTCAAATTGCCTAAAATTGCCCGGCCCCGACCATTGCTGCACAGCAGCTATAATTTTTTCTTAAGCTTTATATTGTAGTTCAATAAACATGAAGAACAAGAGACAGTTAGATTGACCAGAACACCTGGGGCTGGGTAGAACAGCTTATCATGTAATGTAATCTTAACCCATCCCTTAGTCCTATAGCTGCTGGATAGGTCACGTGACTATCAATTTCAACCTTAGAGATAAGGCACCATTTTATTATAAAAATATAAAATTAAATAAAAAAGAAAAACTTGACTATGTTCATCTGTTTCTCTGTGTTTTTGGACCTTTGGTGTAGGTGAAGTGAAAAAACAGAAATCCAAACTGTTTTTCACCCAGCCCTTCCAACAACCCACAAAACCACCACATAAAAAGGTCTGTCAAACAATTAAACACATCAACTGTGCCGTGTTTGTGTTACTGTCTGGTGTTGTGTCTATTTACATGTTTACTGTTTGCTGGAGTGAGGCAGCTTGAGCTTAGACATAAGATCTCATTAACCCCTCTTCCAACATGGTTTTATGTGGTGGCTACCTCTCTGGTGCAGAACTTCCTGTTCCTGTCTTGGTGACGCCATACCTGCCTCAGTCTTTTACCTAACACGACACACTAGATTTTGTCCCTCATTTCATGTTGGAAGAGGTGCAGCACAACCAAAGCCTCTAGTGACATTACAGAGACACCGGATACCACCAGGCTGGAAGTCAGAGTGTCGAGACGGTCACATCAACTCCCACTAAATCCCATCTCATCTTTGCGGCTTGACCAATTAGGGATAATCCCATCTGGAGTTGGCACTCTTAAGGAGGTGCATTTACTGTAGGGGAAATGAGGAACTGTGTCACTGTGTCAAATGGAACATTTAATGCCTGTTGACCTCGCCAGGTGTCTCACCTTTAAGGAGTCTCCTCCAAGAAACCACAGCATGGCCAGGCAGTGGGCCACCAGTGCAGTCTGAGCAGGATCCTTTCTGGATTTACCCTGTTCAAACTCCAACACCGTTCTTAACAGCTTGTCCACTTCAACTTGCCGGGTTTCGTCTGATTAAAAGTCATATAAACAAAGAGAAAATGTTCTTATATTACTATGGACTTAAATACACTATATACTTAACCATTTTAAAAAACATATTTATTATTTTCATTCACACTGTTTTCAGTGGATTGGATGAGTGAGGACTGTAGAGGTGACGACGAGTCAATTAACTTTGGATTTGTCTGTCTTGTATATATTTAATGTAAGCATACTATGTCTCCTGTCCTTATTTTTCAACCGGGAAACATCCCAGAAATCCTGGGAAATTGCAGTGCAGCTAACAGGCTTAGCATCATATGTAGGGCAGCAGCTGCCATAGAGTAGCGGTGCGGATGCCGCACAGCCAGAGATGTGTCAGCAGTGGTCTCTAGTCAGCCCTAAGCATGCTAGTGTAAATCTGAGGTTTAGCTTTCGGATTGCACAGCAAGACAGCTCAGCTAAATATAGCAGTGTTGACCTTATTTTTTCAATGATGCGCCAATGGCGTATCCCTGCTGTTTAGTGGGTGGAGCAAATGATGGATTGGTGATGTAATTTTCTGATTCTGCACTATGTTTGAATGGTATGATAGAATTGGAGCGATTGAGAAAACTTGAATGTGTGGTTTTGTATGGTGCCATACATAGATTTACATTTGACCTTAACCCTAAATGTGGCGTGACAAAACATACCGTAAGAGGGCTCCGACAAGAAGTCAGGATTTTGGATGTGGGTCTTGAGGAGTTCGGTCAGGTGGCAGTGCCATGTATGTGCCACCTACAATATAAGAAAAATAAGCTAAACCGTCAGATAAAACATGAAACATTGCAATGCAAAAATATTTTGATCACACGAGCAATTAAAACTGCTTTTACCTCAGAGTACAAAGAATTAACAATTGACATCTTCCCCTGTTTGGCAAACACGTTAGCCATGAGAAAGTAGCCACCACAGGTGACTGTGCTATGCAGGCCATACTCCTGACTGGCAAAGTATATCTGAAAACATATGATAATTTAAATTTTATTAAAAAAATAAAAATAAAAAATTAGACAAAAAATAGCTCTATCTATCTATCTATCTATCTATCTATCTATCTATCTATCTATCTATCTATCTATCTATCTATCTATCTATCTATCTATCTATCTATCTATCTATCTATCTATCTATCTTTATCTTAGATAATCTCTTTATCATAATATACTCAGACTCTTATCTGCTAAGTGTACTAATGATGACACAGACATCATTCGCAAAGTTAAGCAGTGCTGCTTCCAGGTTTCCAGTCAATATGTGGAGGCGGCCAAAGCTCCTGTGCAGCTGATGTCGGACTATGTGACCACATTCTGGGTTCTTCAAGACCGCCCACTCAGCCTGAGACAGGAGTTCCATCACCAGGACTAGATTACCCAATCCTGGAAAGATAAATACACACACAAATATACATATACAGCATGTACACAGACATCCTCAGTTACACATTCTGCATCATACAGGAATCCAGTTGAGCTGCTCACCCATGTTGGCCTCTGCCAGTAGCAGGTATGCAGGAACCAGTTCGATAGCTCCAGGACCATGGACATCTATGGAACAGCGCAAACAGAACTGGGCAGCAGGCAGAGCCTCCTGATGTTTCCCCTCAGACAGCTTGCTCCGAGCCACCGACCTGCAAATCTCAATCAGCGCTGCCTAAGCAAGGAAGTGAATCCAAGGTACACATTTAGTTACTTTTACCCCACCTTACGTAATTCATCAGACCTCCTGCTGTTACATTCAATGACTAAAGATGGAACATACCAGACTGACAACCAAAATTCACAGCGACAGCGTCCACCATTGTGACATGATTCCTGGGGGGAACCTTGATTCAAGTCTCAACAGATAATTTTTGTTTTCTACTTTTATCTCCTTAGAAGAAAACTTCCTCTGCTGTTTCCCCTCCATGGGATTTGTACATTGAAAAACAAAAGCGTATCTTTTTTGCAGATTCCTGTATTTATGTCAGTTACAGTACATTTATTTTATTTTTTATTTAACCTTTATTTAACCAGGCAGAATCATTAAAAACAAGTTCTTATTTACAATGATGGCCTGACAAGAGGCACAAGCGGGGGGGGCTGTGAAAAAAAAAGGATTGGTTAAAGGACGGTAGCACAAAGCACAACTATACAGACATGTAGCAGGACATCAACAGAGACAGCACAGAGGCAAGGCTATGCGGACAAATAGCAAGAGAGTGAACAAGGACAGAAAGGGTTAACAAACAGCTATTCAGTCACACAGGCAAAGCAGCAAGACAGGCGGTGGAAGGCAAGGCAGAGAAATGTAACAACACACTAGTACCGCAAAGGGTCCTTAGGGAGACTAAATTGAGAGAACATAAAAACAAAGTTAATAGCGAGGATTATTTACATCATCACAACATAAAGACAGAGTTAATAACAGGGTTATTTGCAACATCATATCACAAAAAAAGGCGAACGGCAGCAGGTATGGGCGCTCAACACAGAGTACAGGCAGACTGAGGGAAAGGTTAGACGGTAGGAAAGCAGTTGCAAACTCCTTTTCAAATAAAAGGTGAGAAAGACTCAGGGGCTTGAACCAAGAAAATAAAAATGCAGAGAAATCTCCTCTTTCTTTTGCGTCTTCATCCAATAACACCAGCCCACTTAAACACTAGCAGTCCCTCTACCTTAATATATTCTTACAGTAATTGTCTCTTTTCAACATTTTTGATCAATCAGCCTGCAAATTAGGTGAAGTGATGTTCAAGATCAGTTAGTTAGTTTTTTTTAACAGTCAATGCCATTTTACTGTATGCTTCAGGTTAGGATTACTGTAAGTAACTTCAGTTTAAAATTAAAATTAAACCCTGTCTGATTGTGAAATGGTTAAGGCACAGAACTGCAACATCCACAGTTGGATTCCTGGCAAGGGAACTCTTGTTGCATGTCATATCCTTTATTTACAGTTTATGGTCATACCTCTCTATTTCTGTCCTTGTTGCCTCTTTGTAGACTTAAAGCCAAAACTCCAAAACATAAAGTGGATAATACTTTGAAACTAAACACAACACACTTGAAAACAAACAAAGAAGAAAAGATTATTCACAGACAGATAGGGGACTTACTGTAATAGAAAATAACCTGGGTATATAGGCCTAGTTTTCATGTTTTTCTTTACAGTTTCTTTAAAAAATGAATGCACATACGTTCTCACCTTTTTACGCTGTATTTCATTTTGGCCAGCTAGCTGAAGACTATCGGTTGTTATGATGCGAATGGGAATAAGCAATGGACAGATTTTCTCATGGATCCCCACCCAGTCGGCACGGTGATGCTCTGCATTACTGTGGATTTAAAAAAAAAAGTATAACAAAGAAAAAGAAAGAAAAAAATTAAGATTGTAACTCAAATAACACTTTGTCTTGACACCTTACAGTCATCATAGCTCTTTCATGCAAAGTGAAATCTTGCTTTTGGGTCAAACTTTAACGGAGATGTTTCAGGAGACAAATTAATCAAGAACCAGTTTTTCTTGCCAGGATCTGAACTTTATTAGGACTTATATGCAAATGACACAATAGGTACAGAGCAGCGACCTTTAACGTAATTTGAAGTGTGGATCAGACTGACTTCAGAGAGGTGACAGACAGATATTCTAGTGTCAAGAGTTTCTATACAGTACTTATTGTTTGGTGTGAGCTCTGCTAACATTTACAAAGCTGAGTTTGTATCCCATTCAGGAAATATCATCTGAGTGCACAGAGGGCATACCAAATTGTATGCCATTACATAACTGGTCTGTAATTTTGTGCATCTGTCTCCCCCTGTTCTGCACACTTTGGTGGAAACTGTCTTGGTTTTCCTTGTGCTTTTTTTCTTCTTCTTCTGTGGAGCATGTGAGCACACTCCAGTACATTTGGGTTTTTGGACCCAAGACAAAAGCAGCAAGCAGACTACGATCTGGCCACGTCATATCAAGAGCAGCTCTGACACATAGCTTGTGTGCATGTATGTGTGTGTGTGTGTGTTTGTGTGTAGACAGTAGTGCACACACAGACAAACACAAATGAAGGGGTCTCCTCAGGATACAGCACCACTGCACTTTCTTGACTCTGCTGAGCTATACATAAAACTCATACACAAAACACTTGGATAGTCAGCCAGCAGCCTGACAATGCCTCTTTGGGCTTTGAATGAACCATTTTACCTTTTGCAATGTGAATGTTTTCTGGTTCCAAAAACCACAGAGTGAATTGTTTTGACAAAGAATAATAGCCAACTCAGCTGTTAACTGTAAGTTTAACCAACCTCTTCTATTAGTAGCAATTAAAACTTAACTTATAAAAAATTGCCGTTTCATGTCCTCTTGTTTTTAAGGTATCATTAAAACAGGCTTAAATGATTTCATCTCATTCAGAAAATGTGGTTATCTAGCATATTTTACTGTAAAGTCTCGAGGAAAGCAGGCACAATAAGTGGATGTGAGCTCCCTTTAAGAGACTGGGTGTAGTGGCTCATCACTATAAATCCCCACAGGGCGGGATGTCACCACATGCTCCTCTCCACTCCCCATTCTGCGCCAATAAGGATACCACGAAGCACCATCGTATGATCTGTAATTGAGTCTGCAAAGAGGGGAACCAACGCCAAAGGTAATGTAGCCTTACATAAAAAATAAAAAGGCGATGTCGACCAACTCGGAATATCGGAAAAGACGCAGGCAAAACTCCCTCACAGTCACAAGAAGGAGGGAAGAAACTGTCTGTGGTAATTTCATTTCCAGCTGTTCCTCTCCCTCCTGACAACACAGTCACATGAACGCCCTTCGTGCCGACATGTGCTGTGAAAAAATATGGCTAACACCGACACCTAGCGTCCAAACAATAGACATGGTTTGACCAACTTCACACATAATAAACACGACTGTCCGGTGAAGTAGGAGATACAGCTTTCACAATAACGTTATATTTATATTATTTTGTCACAAGCAGCGTAACGTTTCAGGATTAAAAAAAGGCTAACTAGCTAGGATAGCCGAACTTACCAATAAAAGGTGACACGACAGTTGTCGCACTGCATGTGCGCTTCCCTTTGACAAAGTTCACACAACTTTTCCTCCTCTTTGGGTAAAGCAAGATGATTTAGCTTTGACGTTGGCCCAGCAACTTTAGGTCCAGCTTCCATTGTTGCAAGAAAGACCAGTTAAAATAGATACACACACTTAGTAGGTTTCCCAACAGTGCCGATGAAGCTGAGTTTAGTTGTTAAGCAACCGAGTTTACGATTGCTATGGCAACAACAGCCCAGTATGTTAGCATCATAGACGCTATGCTATCACATCTGTCAACGGAATTTTACAAACAAGACTGACCTCTAAAATACTCTGTAAACACAGTAAGTGCACACATTATGTTTTGGTATGTGATATTTATTAGGAACAGTAGTGTAGTCTACATTATCAACTTTACAAAAATATATAAATATCTGTTTCCAAGTTGCTTAAAGGAACATTTTAAACAAATGTCAATAAGAGTCAATAAAACTTAAACATAATTATGCTTTCTTTGCCTTCTAGTGAACTGATATTATGAAGTCAATATTTGTCCGAGAGATAGCCAATTATCTCCTCATAGTTTTTCCATAGGCTACAGGCTATCGACAACAGAATATTAACCAATGCTTGTGCAAAAAGCATAACAATGGCGGCATGAAGTTACTTAATTCAATCCAAACTTTAATACTTTGTACTTAGTGCTGCTCTGTACATTGTTTCCCCTTTTCTGGTCACTCTTTCTTACGCAGGTGAATGTATATGACACCACTACAAAGCAACATCGGGACGCACACCCAGGCCAGAAAAAAGCAGTAGCCAAAGTGCCCTGAAGTCAGTTCTTTGGAGTTGGGAAGGATTTCCTTATTGTGTAATGTGTAGATGAGCGCTGCAGAAAATGCTGTCAGGCCTAAAAGGAAGCATATATGATTGGGGTAAGAAAAGTTGGCTCTTTCATTTATTAATTAATGTCATGTACTACAGAGAGATAGGGACAGCAACATATAATATAACTAATATAACCAAATAAGATATACAGTACATGCACGTCCCTCTTTAATGGGTAAGGCTAAGGGTTATAATTTGGCCGCATCTTTCATTAACATTAGCAACACATTGTTTCACTTCACTGTTACCTGCAAAGACTTGACACAGCCCAGTGAAATAGAAGAGTCCTCCCTTAGACATGGTGAACAGCTGACCCAAGAACACCAAGAAGGAGACTGACGAGAAGATCACTGAGAGAACCATCAGGACCTGCACTGCCTGAAGCCACTCTGTGGGGGGAAAAAAGTCTTAGTTTTCAGATTTTCCATTTTTCCGTTTTGTTTGTTTGTGAAAAGTCAATTTTACAGAGGTAATGACATTGCTTCCTACCAGTTTCTTTGGAGGATGCACAAAGCCAGGTTCCTGTGTCATTGTCAAACCTGCAGTTGTACCATAGGTCCGAGTTCTCCAGGCCATCCCACACCCACCAGGACTTTAAATAGAGATTAGACACAACTCACACAGCTGGATGTGTTTCACTTATGAAAATAAATAAATAAAGTGAACATCATGTCCTACATACGACTGTTACCTTCTCCATGGTTGCAATGAATAGCATGGCCAATGTGATGAGATGCAGCAAGGTCACAAACATAAGTAGGTATGCCATTTTTATTTTCTGCCAAAAAATAAACAAAATTGTATAAATTTAGACTTTCTGAACAACAGCATTCACCATTACAGGTAGCAAGGAAAAAGTGTGTGACCAATTTAACATGTTTGCGGTTTCCTCTGTATTACGGGACCTTCCTGTTTTGCCTTGAAACATTAAATGGAAAATCTGAGTAACTGAATACAGCATAGTCTGTGTTGCATAACACCATGCTTCAAAACAGAGTGCAAGGAGTTATTTCTAAAACTTCTCTTTGACTGGCCTCTGTGTTGTCATCGTTCAACCTGCTGAGAAGTTGGGTGGGTCTTATTGAAAGTGAATGCCACAAGATATTTAGGCCTACTGTATGTTTGTTTTTTTTCTTCTTCCTTCGAGGCAAAGAATAAAACTTGTTTTATTGAACTGACATCTGGATTTCATTAAAACTGTTCTAATATAAAGTTAGAGGAAATTAATTATTGTATGAGGAAAAGCCTCTGATTTTACAAAGTTATCTGACACTGACCAAGTAGTGCCAAGGCTAAAATGCCCATTATAAGTATCACAATAACAAGACATGCAGTGAGACTAAGAAGAAGACAGAGGAAAAAAAGAAACAGGGTGAAATTGACTGTGTAGATCTTTATCTGTAGGAGAGGTCCATTTGGAGAGTAAGTGGACTCATGATTACTGTCAAATTATCATTATAACTGGTAAAGTAAATGTACTACTTGAATGACAAATACACATATTAGCTACAAAATAAAATACACATATTACAAAAATGTGATACATATCATAACAATATCTGTTTTGTTACAAGGTTGTTAAAAAAAAGCCATTGTTTTATGGCACAAAACATATGAGCTAACAAAAAAATGTACTGTAAAGTACGTTATGTGACTTTTTTGTTTTAAAAGTAAGATTCAATGAGAATCACAGAAATACCCCAAAAGTCAAAGGAATATAGACTTACCCTTGTTTTCTGTTCTTCTGAATCAGACCTCAGGAGCTGGCTGGGAGCAACTTCACAACTCTACAACACTGTACCTCTTGGTGGTCCTCTCTCCTGTCTAGCCTTGCCACACCCCCTTTATTTTCTCAATCACCCCAGCCAAAAACGCCCATTTCCTGCAGAACAGAGCTCCCTTTTGCTCTGCCTCGTAAGTCCCTCAGTACAACATCACCATCCAAAAAAGACTCAAATGGGATCCACCCATGGGCAATGCAGGCACGTAAAACCACATGAAAAGACCTCCTCTGTAAACACTCAGATGGAATTGCTCTTTTGGTATACAATAAGCATTCTGCCATATCTAATTCATTCGAGGTCTGAGTCTTGTTGTTAGGTAAAACATTTAACACAGAACTGCAAAATAGCTCACATTTCCACACTTGAACATAATGAGTATTCAGAGCACTCTGGTCACACAGTAAACATCTGGGCGAGGCACAGCATGCAAACAGGAGTTCACACAGGGTCAGAGGAGGCAACAGCAAAACAACAAATGATCAAGTTACTAAATTTGGGACTACCAACTTTTCACTACATTCAGGTACAAAATAATAATAATAAAAAAACGGATATCATTTGTGTACTTGGCAATTAATTTGTATATGTTTTAATTTATTTTACAAATTTCATCCATAATTACTATTATAATTTTAACTGAGTGTGGTGTGATTGTGCTACATGCAATAATAATTACAAAATCCTAACATGAATTCTCAACCTCCATGGACGAGAAGGATTATGTTTGTTTGTCGCCCCCTGGTGTGTTTATGTATAAGTAAATGAGAAAAGCATAATTCAAAGCAATGGTTCACCCGGGTTCACCCACAGCCTATGCCCACGGGCTGGCACTGAAAGCATCAAATACTGTTGTGTTTTTGGATCACAAGCAATGTTACCAAGGTCAAAACCATGTATGGTCAGCCCCGTCTGACTACCACAACTTTTCTTTCAGACTCAGGTAAATTATTGAGGGTTATTACTTCTCTCAATTGTAATGCTGCCATTTGCCGCAACAATATATGATATATTTAATAATATAATAATATAGTAGCCTAATATAATAACAAACACACGTTGGTTAATTTGGTTGCAACCAACTCCCCTGATTAACTGTCCCCTGCATCCGTTGAATGGTACGGTCCGTTGCCTAGGTGCTAGAAGAAGCCAATTCACTTCGCCACGCCTGTACCTCAGCACTGGGCTTTCTTGACGTTGTTGTTCCTGTGAAAGGTAGGTAAAACTTTTGTTTACACACTCCACACCCAGCCCCATACCCTTAAAAAGTTAGCGTCCAAAACGGTGCTTCCATTTATCACAGCAAAAACCTCGCGGTGCTCACCAGTTGCACCAGTGCTGCCAGACGGCCACTGGAGAAAGCGATGGCCACCGTTAGCGAGCTAGCACTAGCTGGATGTTTAGTATTACCACGACAACTTTGGAGCTAACTTTGCCGACTTTGCTAGCGCTGCAGGTTGTCACCGTTGTTCGTTTTGTTTATGTTCTAGCTTATGAACACAACGGGGCTAGCTAGGCTGTGGTTATTAACCGAGAGCATCTTTCTGAGCTTGCATGGCTAAAAAGGAATGCATGTGGCTGTTGTCCTACGAAAACCCTCCTTTGCCCCTCCTCGTCAGACATTTTGGGGAGAGTGGTTAGCTTGAAAATAAAGACTGTTTTTAATTGTCCGAGGAAATGATTGGCAAGAAAAGAGGCGACACTATCCACTTTGCAGTAAAAGTGTAAAACTATAGTTGCTTAATGCAACGTGTTCAAGTGCAGAACAAGAAGTCGCCTGCTTAAGAGATAGACCTTTCACCCTTGTGCTGTCCATGTAAAACTCAAAACGATAACATAGCAGCAGATCACCCATACGTAATCATTGTTAAGATTTGCATAGCCCTGGGTGATGCAATGCAATTCATCTGCTCAACTGTGTGCTGGTGCATGTATAATCCGAGGTAGCTAGTCTAATCTCTGTGCTTATGACTGCAAGTCTTAACATGACTTAACAGCATTGTTCTTAAGTCTCTCTCTCTTTTTCTTTCTTTTTTTTTTTACAGGGCAACCCAAGGACAAGAGTCGTTGGATGATCATGGATGATTTGCAACAACAATAGTTTTGAATGAAGTTTGAAGATATGCTGTTAATTGCCAATTTGTGTGATAATATGTAGGTTATAATATTTTGCGATCGGTACTTTCATCCCTGAGGAAATCATTCATCACTCACAGATGCAGCCTCAACAAACTTAATGTATGACCATGGATCATGATGAGGTAACTTTCATTGCTGTAAATGCTGCTATTACAGATAGCACAGTGCCAGTCTCTGTGTCACTGAGGTGCTTCAGTGTTCAGTACTTTAAATGTGTGGTGGAAACCATTTCATTTCTGACATTTGTGTTGTTATTCTCAGAGGCTTTTTGTTTTCTAATTTATATATGCCACAATGGCAAGAACATAGCCAAGTTGGTTTGATGTTTAAGTACAGGCACATGAGACCCGATTCCAGACTTGGGACAATGTGTTGCTCTGGGGTGCTCAGATTACAAACCCTACAATGTAAAGTATTGAATTCAGCAACAGGTGTTTAGTGCTAGCATGCCACTCTGATGCTGCGTGTCTCTCCTATGTGTCATGCAAATGGATCAGTTTTCAGCAGGATTAACAGACAGCCTTGCTGTTGAGCACTTGCCAATGCTGTAATTTGCTGAATAGTTTGTTGGATCATTGTTTGGCAGAAGTAAGTAAAACACAGTTAAGGTATGACAACTGTGTTTTAAAAATCAGCATGTAATACTGTGTAGCGTAAATGTTTAAGAAATTTGAGGCTATTTGACCCTATCTATGTGAAATTTTTTATCTGTCTTTAGGTAAATGACACTTAAGCTAAATACACATCGGGCTATAACAGGCAAATCTTAATAACAAGCAGCATTCCCAAGGCTACTCACTCATAAGCTTAAGTTGATTTCACTTCACAACCGGCTGCTTAACATAGTAGTTAAACACTTAACTGACATGACATCAGATCCCAAAACAAATCTAGCTCCACTTTTGGGTCCTTAGGTGTGGACAGAGCTGGACCAGATTTCCATGCGGCTTCAGGAGGAAGGCTTGCCTCCATCCGCCACTGCAGAGGAGCGGCAGCGTCATCTGTGGCAGCAGCTGCTCCGAAATGAGGCGCAGCTTCACTCTGCATCCAAGGAGCTGCAGACTTTACGTACCCAACAGGCCAGTGAGATGAAGGAGGTGACACACTTGGGATTTTTTGATGTTTCAATTAACCAACTGTTATTTTTTATATATTTTATTTAAATTTTTTTATCTAGTGTGCACCTTCTTTATATTGAATATAACTATAGGTTTTGAAGGTGAGGCATATTAAATGAATACTCACACAATGTAACGGGTGCTGGTTACAGCTAAATTGTTTTTTTGAGGTTTTATTTTTTTTGTCTGTCAGGTGGAGAGCTATGTTGCACACATTCGTGGACTGTTGGAAGAGCGGGAGTGTCTGACTGCAGACTATGAGAGGGATAATGAACACTTGCGACATGAGCTTCACCAGATCAGACAACAACAAGGTGAATTCACTTTAGTTTAGCATTCTTTACCTTTGGTTGTAGCCTGAGCTCCTGTGCAGAATATTTAATTTGCTTTTTAGCTCGTCATTTTTATTTGTCATGAATGTTCTAAAACCTTATTTGGATATATTAAAGCATAAGATCTCTGAGTTGGATATTTACTTGTGTTGTGCTGCTGCCGTGCAGCTAATACATGTGCACTGTTGAGTTCTTCTTCTATCTTGTTACTCCATTGTCTGCCATGCAAAGTGTAATCTCTAATTTATTACAGAGAGTCAGAGCAAAGAGCTGGCAGAGATGCTGGCTCAGGAGGATCTGGGGGAGATGGGCTTGAGCACCCCCAGTGAGCAAGTAGCTTACTTATTGGTGGAGAGGGCCACACTGCTGGAGAGGCTGGAGGCTGCAGAGAGGAGACTGGAAAGTCAGAGCCTCACTGGCAACTTGATGGAGGGACACCACCAGGTAAATGCCAGGGACCACATAGAACCACTTTCAAATGTTTTAACAGTGAATATTATGTACAGTTGTAAGTGTTCATTTTTACCATTTGCAGTGTAAATGTACAGTTTCAGTGAAAGAACACAGCCTCAGCCATTTTAAAAAACGAATGTAAAGTCTTTAGCCATTGAATTCTCAAATAACCTATCCAAAGGCTTTGTAGTCATAGCGATTGCAATGGTTAACTATCCAAGGCAAATGCAGAAGCCATGGTTAAGACATTGTCCGTCTTTCTGTGACACGTGGACAGGAGCAAATTCACATGATGGGGGAGGAGCTAAGGCAGCATCGGGAGGATCTACAGAAAAGGATAGATAACGTGACAAAGGTAGGGTGACCCAGACCTGTGTTTGAGGTCAGGCTTTTCAGATTGAAGCCTGTGAAGAAAAAGAATTACATTTTTTTTTCACTTGAAGGACGGGGATACAACTTGATTCCTATAGTGTCTGTTGTGATCCTGCATACGGTGGTCTTTCTTCTCAGCAGTGTGCACCCCAAAGTCCATGGAAGAAGCTGTTTGGGTTGCGCAGGTCTGGTCAGAGCAAACACAATATTACCCCTGTAGGTTTCCACCTCACATTTTACACTAACTTAACAACTAACACCAATATTTGGATAGAGTCATATAAGGGAAGCACTGGGTTGTTTAGTGCTTCTACTTTTTGAAAGACATTCCACAGTGATGATGTGCCTTTATATCTGCATGACCACTGTTATGCAAGACACCGTTGCTTGTCTCATTAACACATCTGTCGGTATGATTTTCTAACAACTGAGGAGCACTTGAAAAGGGTGGATTGGAGGAACAGTAATGGCATGACACTGGTAACAGCATGTATGCTTTCTGTGCCACTGGTCTCTCAATGCAGGTGAATGCTGGGATTATACTGTAAACTTTCCTACTATAACTCACTGCCTTTACCTGTTTCCAGGCCGTCGGTGATGATGAATTGCAGCCTCAGAATGCATGTCTCTTACAACAGCATGTTTGGCCAAATGCAAGTCCAGTATTCTGTCCTGCTTTATTCCCCCACTCAAACCATTCACCACTCATTATTTTACACCAGGCCCACAGTGAGGAGATTTCCCAGGAGCGAAATGAACGCCAGCAGCTGGAGCGGGACCTGGAAGAGGCCTCGAGACGTCTGGCGATGGCTCATCAAGATATCCGCAGACTCACCAATGAGCTTGATGTTGCCAAGAACAACAACCTAGACTCAAGTGGTATGTTGCACACTTACAGTAAAGTGTTGTGAGTTTACATGCTAGACTTTGCTATGATACATTTAAAGACTACATAGTCTTACAGTTCATTATTTTAGTATATTGTTTTTGTGCGGTTTCTTATAAGAAATACCTGCAAGGCATTGAGTACCTATGAGTGCCCTGATTTACACTTGCCACCCCAGTCCCTGGTCTACCCAGCTTGTTACTCTGACTTTTAAAATACTTAAATTTCCACTTGTTTTTCAGCTGCACATATGGTTAATAAAGCACCTCCACATTATAACCAGTGTAATTTGTTTCTGGAACTTTTTATATTAGCCAATACAGGAAACCATTATCAGCATTGGAGCAGAGGTTTTATAATTGGCACAGATTTGCAGAAAGCATATTATTATTATTATTATATTATACAATTAAAAGTATGTTTATAATCTCAGGATCTGGGATTCAGGAAATGGTCCAAGAAGTAGAAAGCCTGAGGATTGAAGTGGACAGACTGAAACATTGTGGTGAGACAGACTTGGGTGTGACATAAATTACTGCAAGAGTAACTACCTGAGCAGGAAGTTGATGTACCTTTTTATTACTATAACTGTTTGTTCTCCAATTGGCCCTTGAACTTTAAAAGTAGGCAGTTATGTTATTGTTTTGCTCTTTTCTCTCTATGGGTAATGTTTTGGCTGAATCTTGTCAGACAACGACACAAAATCAGTAAAACTAGTTGACAAAACATCAATACCCCATTACAGCAAAACAAGAGAAACAAAAATGCATTTTCTTGGCTTTATTCATCGTCATGGATCTCTCCACAGATGTGATGAAGCTGCAACGAGCCAAAGAGCAAAATGACCGACTAGATGCTGAGAACAGAGCTCTGCGGGAGAGAGTGCGCACAATAGAATCTGAGAAGAAAAACCTCCAGGAACAGGTTGATATTTACGTCATGTATTTATTAGAATACAATTTTGAAAACCGACAAAAGGGGTTACAGCAGCTTTACATTGTTTGTTCTTGTGTTTGTTCAGTTGACGGAGCAAGCAGACCAAGATTTAGTCACTGAAGAGGTTCGAAAGGACAAGAGTATTAGCAGTGAACCACAAAACAATCTTTCGGCCTTGGCAGCTCAAGAAAAGGATCACATTCACAAACGGTAAAGCCATTAATTCCCCATCAACAACAAATTGAATAACAGTGTGGTATGTTTACTGTATGTTGACATTATCAAGAATTATCCACCTGCACTTTCTTAATGTAATGATCATCATTCTCTGTTAGGTGTCAGGAGGCGATGGAGGACGGGCTTGTGCAGGTGAGGGAGTTGCAACGGCAACTCCAAAGGGTACGCAAGGAACAGGAAGAGTTGGAGGAGAGGAATGAGGAGCTGGAGGCCCTGCTGGGAGAGGCTCAGAATGCCAGCAAGGAGGAGAATCACCGCCATGAGGGAGAACTGGAGGGACTGCACAGGAGGGTAATCTAAATTCTTGCTCAAAATCTATATTCAATTTCTTAACCTTCATGGAGATTGATGTTGGAAACAGTCATCTCTAATGGCGACGTAATAATCTGAACTGGTCATGCAGATCAAAAGCCTGGAAGCAGAGTTGAAGAAGCAGGGTGTCCATGAAAAAATGATGAAGAATGGAGAAGAGGTTATATCCAATGAGTCCTACTTACAGCTGGTAAGAAATTGGTTCAATTGCTAAAATGCAAAATAAAGGGAATTTTGTTGTAAGCAGGAAACGGACAATGATTGTGACTGAGACAGGGACAGTCATGCATCTGTGCTGTAGAAAAATGAAAGGAAACTGTCACAGTATTTCAAATGTAATGTATCAATACATTTAAACATTGACTGCCAGTCTGTAGAGATTAAATGATGGTGGAAAAGTTTTGATACCGCACTCCTAATTTCACAGTACTTACGGTGCCTCCAATTATTATTCTTTTTTTTTTTTGCACATTATGTGAAGCACCTGAGGGACAGCAGCCAGGAGAGACTATCTCTACTAGAGGCACGACTGGCTGAAGAAAAAGACTGGAGGAAACAGTTGGAGGTTGACCTCAGTGCTGCCCAGGCTGCCTTAAAAAAAGACAAAGAGGTAAAAACTGCACATATCCAGTGCTTCATTCAACAGAAAAAAACACACAGCGAAAAAAGTGTGTAAAATTCAATTTGCACTTTTAGAACTGTAGTCCTGATGTAAGGAGTAATTATTGGTTCAAAGAAATATTAAATGAAAGTTACAGTGGTTATGGTTATAATCTGCACACTGACTGCATATAATTCTCTCATTCTCAACACCAAAGGCTTTGCAGATAGCTGAGCGAGAGCTGAAGAAGCTGAAACTGGAGGTCAACAGCCTTCAGACAGACTGCCAACAAGGGAAAACACTAATCAAAAGCCTCACCCAAGTCAAAGGGGAAAAAGCTGTTCTGGAGGAAAAGGTTTGTTAGTGTTACATGTCTACTTTCTATTACTGACGCAAGAAATATTAAATTAAAAATATCAAGGTTAAGTGAAAATTTTGTATGGAAATGCCTTTTGTTTATAGCCAAACATATGGTTATTGCAATTGCTGACAAAATGTTAGTGTTTTAAAAAAGGATCCAGAAAAACTCAGAATCAAAAATATAGTTAGAAGAATAAAATAGAAAAGTTTACAAGTATTCAGTAAATTGAAATAATCTTGACAACATGAGTGCATCATTTAGACCAAAACTAAATTAACTAAAAAAATGTCTCCATCTTGGTGCCTGTCAGCTTGCCCAGATGGAGCGTGCCCACAGCCGACTTCAGAGTGAACTAGAGCGCTGTAAGGACAGTAATCGGACCCAGGAGGACCAGAAGGAAAGCAGGATTCAGGTTGACCAGCTGCAGGAGCAGGCTGACCGGCTGACTGCTGAACTCAGCAGCCTCCAGACAACACACAACACACTAAGGTTTCTGTTAGTCCAGAGTTGACAGCACAAAAAGCTGTTGACTCATGCAGTAGCGATAGAGCTACCGTACCTACTGTACCTGGTACTTCAGTCTTGTCTCATGGCTAGTCACAAAATAGAACTGAACACTGGCTCTGACTTTTGTTGCATAAATACATATTTCCCAGGGATGAAATGGTATCAGAGCGGCTGCAGACTGCTGAGGTCCAAGCCAAGCTGAGCACCAGTGTCCAGGAGAAGCTGGCAGCTGAGGGGGAACGAGAGAGACTGAAGCTTGAGATACAGCATCTCAACAAGCAGCTCAAGTGGCATCAAGAGCAGCTCTCCTCTACAAAGGAAGCACTCAATAGCAGACAGAGGCTTGAACCGCCGACAGCTCGCATAGAATCTGGCCTCAGTCCTGCAGAGAGCACCAAGGATGAAAGTTCAGATCAGGTAACTGTATTTCATTTCTTCAGCAGGGTAATTTGAATTTCAAGAAAGGTCATATGCGAAATAATCCCATGTGAGTAAATTAATTTAATATTCAGGAATGGAGGCAACAGGGTAGAATAGAGATACTGGCCTTCAACATGACAGCTCAGGTTCAAAGTGCAGCGGCCCAGCTTTGATGTCTTGGGCCCTGGGTCCCCACCAGCTCAGACTTTACTTTTCTTTGGTACATCCAAACCTTTGACCTCCTTTCGGAAGAAAATGAGCAGAAATAGAATCACCTAAATATTTGTGTGTTCTGTTTGTAGCTTTCATGTCTGAAACAGGAGCTGAATCATCTGCAAACCAAGCTGGAGGAGGAGCAGCAGCTGGCCTCTCAGCATCAGATGGCCCTGCAGGCTCAGGTCAATGAAGCCCAGGCACGCATTAAGGTATTTCTGATCATAAGACACCCGTATCAAGCCCAAACCTCCATGCTGTTTCTGATGTTCAGGTTAAAATATCTTTTAACCATATGGACCCCAGTGGTGTATTTTTGTTACTATTAATAAAGCTTTCATACAACAGTAGCAACATTATGTTTCTATACTAAGTATACAAGGTAAACCTGATTTATTAACATAACTTCATTACTTGAGTCACAATATAGATTGTCCTTGTCAAATATAAATTTATTACAAATGAAAGTTGTTCAGTTACATTTTTGCTCGAGTTAGGGCTCAAGAGTACTTGATTTAAAAAAATATTAATGTATTCAAAAGTACATTTTTATGACAATACATAAAAAAAAAAAAAAAATACAGTTCACAAGTAAAGGTATTTTCCATCCATGTACAGTTGACAGTTGGTAATCTTGAAGAATTTGTAGTTTTTCTGTTTTTCTTCCTCTTTTCTGTTCATACAGAATTCTGATGATCACAAAAGCTTTAGACCTACCGATTCTTGAACTTGATCATTTTCACACAATTTACCAAAAATGATGGAGAGCTCATGGGATTGGCTTGATAATGTATAATTGCCAAAATAATCATAGTTAAAGATAAGTCAAAGTGTCTCTTTCAGTATAAACCTGTCTCAACCTGGTCCGTCCTTCCTCTTCAGTTCCAGGACTCGGTGCTGAGTCAAAAGGCAGAGGAGGCTAAACAGATGAAGCAGGACTTGCAGAGGGCCCAGAGCCTGTTCACCTCAGCAGAAAGAGAGCTCCGCTATGAGAAAGAGAAGAACATGGACCTGAAGAGACACAACACTCTACTGGATCAGGAAAAACTCAAGGTTTGTATTTAATTGCAGGACACTTGGAATTCCCTTATGGTATCTGATATTTAGCACAAAATCATCAGTTCATGCTCTCGTTTCATGTTTCTTTTAGCTTTGTGCAGAGCTGAAGCAGGTCCAGACCAAGCTGGTCCAAGTGGAGCAAAGTGTCCACACTCAGGTGGCTGAGATTGAAAGTCAGCAGCAGAAAATCAGGGACCTCGAGCTGGAACTGGCACGTAACTCCACAAATCGCAGTGCCACCTCAAGTCTGCAGGAGGATCTACAGGCTGAGAGAGCGCGGCTCATTGCTGCTGATAAGAAGGTCAGTGCTCGAGCAAGGAATAATTGCCTGGTGCCCTGCTCTTCTTTCTTTAATGTTTTTTTGTTGAATAGGTTAGTTTATTTCCTTTTCAATGACAAAATCTGGTGGTAGTCTGGTGGTGAAGCTATTTCATATAGTGAAAGTCAGAGAAAACTTTTATAAGTTTATTTTGTTTTATTAAATCCTTCTCAATGTTTCTGAGTGTCTCTACACACATTACATTACTTAACCTGCATTTGAGCTGTAATAATTTTAATCCTTATCTGAATATTCACTATACGGAAGAAGCTGTTGCCTCTTAGTATTGAACTTCCAGGTTTTCATGTAGACTGATATTACTGACTTCTTCTGCCGGGTACCTTTAGGAGACACTGGGACACTCTGGAAGTTGTTACGGCATTTGGGCCTCATGTTGTCTGTTTGTTTTGTTGACTGCATCCTGTGGCATTGATCTGATGGCAGGTGTTGGAGCTGCAGCAACAGCTCAAGAATGCCCAGCATCAGCTGCGCGTGGAGGAGGCTCGGGCCGGTGAGAGCAGCCGCCTGGAGCGGGACAGCAGGGATCTGTCTGACACCTTGTCAGCCCTGAGAGCGCAGCAGCAGGAGGAGCACATCACCAGGTCACAGGAAATGTGGTGCTGCACGACACTGCCCACTTGCCCCCTGTTGTAATAATTGTGCCATAAACAACACTGTAAATTTAAAGGGGAATGGTTTTGATCCAGTTTTTCTAATGACCCTCCTATCCACCCCCACCACCCCCCTCCATTTCCACCTCAGGAAGCTGTTGCAACAGCGAGAAGAAGAGCTGCTGCAGCAGGTGCGCTCCCTGAGGCTGAAGGAGGCTTCCCTGACCAGAACCAACACGGAGATTAGCCACCGTGCCCAACAGCTGGACACCCGTCTGTCCATCCTGGAGGCTGAGTTTAACAAGGCCAGAGAGGAGGTAAAGTGGACAGTTCATGAGCTGAACTGCAGGGCTTTGCACACATGGGATACCTCAGGTAGCTCCTAATAGGTCAATTCACATTCTGCACCATTTTAAAGATTTAGCTTAAATGTGTTTCGCCACTTATATATTGACTAGTGCCAACCTGTATGTAGCTTTTACTGTAATTTCAATCACATAAGAGTCAACTCATGATCTCTTAGAGGTTTCTTCTGACCCATCTAAACAGGTTTCTGAGAACAAGCTCTTATGCTTTTTAAAAGGGTATAATAATGAAGTTTTGCTGTATTTCTAGGGGCTTTATGTTAACAGCTCAGATCCGAAACAATGTTGGTACAGTCTGTCATTTTATTATAAATTGTGATCAGTCCTGAGATTTGATCAGTAGCTGCAACTCTGTTAAGCCCCATAAGCAGAGTGACAGAATTTGTTAGTTAAACATATATGTTATTAAAAAAACTGCAGGTATTCAGCTATGCTTCACTTAGAGTTAACATATTTACAAGGTCAGCGTGCTGTGTGGCATTATCATCACATTAAAGTCTTGATCCTTTTTGTGATATATCCCCCAGGTGAGAGACGGTCAGAAATCCAGCCACAGACTGCAGGAGGAGCTGGCAGTCAGTCAACAGGAGAGTGACAGACTGCAGGGGGAGCTGCAGCAGGTTCTTCTCCAACATGACACACACGTCAGGTGAGGCAGAAACAACACCAACATTGGCTTGACGTGCACTACATTTTCTGATATGCTCGATGCAGTCATAGCATAATGGAGACACAAGTAGAAGCTGATGCAATTGCCATGATTAATTTCCTTTTCTCTGCCAATTCAGGAAGTACAATGAAAGGCAGAGTCAGTATAAGACTAAACTGCGTCAGGCCAAGCTAGTCTTTCTCAAGACAACAGCACAGAAGGACCGTACCATCCAGAAACTGGAGAACGACCTGTTTCTGGCCTCCAGTCTCTCACACAAGGTGACACCCGTCATCACATAAGTTGACTCATTGCTTGCAAAGAAATAATAAATGTTCGTGCTACGTGCTGCCTCTGTTCTTTTTTCTTAAAAAAAAAAATCTTTCTTCCTCTTGTCTCCTACTTGATGGCTTTCAGGACAAGGAAAGAATCCAAACAGTGATAGAGGAAAATGAGAAGCTTTTGGAGGAGAAGAGGGAACTGCTGAGGAAGATAAGTGAGGCAGAAGAAATGGGTAGCAATGGCATGAAGACCGCCTCAACTGTTCAACACAGGTATCTTCACAAATCAGTCTCACACATTATGTATTACAAATTACCTGCAGCACAGCAGTGTGAAAAATGCTGTATAAGGCTTTATAGTTGTTAAATATTAGGATGCAATCCAAGTATCTCTTTTGGTAGAGTGTCTTTTTCAAGTGGAAATTAAGTATTACATTTTGGATATGAATATATATATATAAACCAGAGGACCTCTCTTAATGAGCTAAGATAATTAATCAAAATCCAAAAAAACATGTGGAACTGTTGAAGACTATAAAAGTAATAATTCATAGGGTTTGATCAGAGTTGCTGTCAAGTCGCTGACAAGTTGAACCACATGAAAGTAATGATTTTTACTATCATCAATGTGCATGTGTCAGTGAGGTCGTAAAGGAGACACTGGCTAAATTGTTATGAGTGTGAATATTAATTTGTTCAAGGGTCAACGTCTTAGAGGTGGAAAACAGACAGCTACAGGACCGAACCCTGAAGCTCTCCAATCAAGTTAGTTCCTTAGAGCGTGCCCTGAGGAACGTCCAGTCATTCTACAGTCTGGAGGTAATGGTATCTTTTGTGAGTTAAAGGAACATGACTCTTTAATAGTGGCTCATACAGAAGTAGTATTGAAGAATTTTAGTTTCAAGTGTATGCCGTTTGGCTGAAAATGGTACAAGCTGGTCATCAGCTAATGTGAAGCAGCTTGACCTCAAAGTTGGATGACATGTCTGTTCCATTGTTGTGATCAAAGTCGATACCAAATATGTGATTAACACTCTACAGAATACCAAGAAAGTGCACCCCTCTGAGAGTCTCTGTGAGGGCGTCCTACATACATCCACACTAAGGTAAGGCATTTCTAACAGAACTCATGTTTTACTTAAAATGATTTATTGACTGGTATTTCTTATTGGTGGTTTTTCATATTTCCTGTTGTTGCTAGGAAAAATGTATAAAGCAGTGCTATGAACCTCGGTATTACTCAGTGATTCATCTACATAGAAGTTGTAGGCTTCCATTTACATTTTTTATTTTTATTTTGTGTCACCAGTCTGATGTCAGGTTCCTATGACCCATTGGACATTCTGGATAAAATCTGCCGTGTGAAGGTGGGCGATCGTATGCTGGTGGACGGCACCCGAGCATCTGTCTCCACACAGCAGCTATCAGAGCAGGGTTACCTGAATCTCACCTCCCCATTGGTTCCTCCAGAGGCCAGAGGCACAGAGGAGAGCTCCATTAACAGTGACAAGGTATGAGAGGTGGTGCACTCGGATGTGGCTGCTGCATTTGTGTTTACAGCAGCAAGCTACCAGCACTTTTATTCATTGTCTGTGCTGGAGATAAAAATGAAGTACTTCTTGTTAAAAGACAGTAATAATGAAAGGGGTCTTCCGTTGCAGTTCTGCTCAGGGTGATACCTCTTTTGTGTTAAAGCAGATTTTTGTTTGGCCTGCATTTTGATGCAGGTTCAGACTGGGAAAACTTCCAGGGAAATTATTAGGGGTTTTAAAAAAATAATGTTCATGATATATACTGTATTCATGGGAAGAGGATGTCATTGGAGATTTGATTTGTAAGCTAGCGGAGATAGTCTTTGTTGGTGTTTAAATCAACACACCAAAACAAATCAGAATGCTTAAAAGCCTTGTGTTGGTTTATGGGAAATATTACTGTTTTTGTGTACTGTGTATGTACAGCAGTAAGGTACTTTGCACTAGTGCAGTGCAATATGAGAAAGCATTTCATGGATGGGACTAGTTTAAACTAAGCACTTTATAAGAGGTATAACTTGCGTTTACATGTGAGAAAATGTAGCAATGAGATATCAGTGTGTATGTTTCTGTTAAATTTAATCTTGGTTGTTTTCTATATAAAAAAAAAAAATACTGCAGTGCCCAATGCTTATAGTTTTACTATGTCAAAATATCTTGACACACATCAGAATTTTACAAGTCACTCTCTCTCACACACACGTGTGTAATTATTATTAGTTTTATACTGTTGTGGACCCACTTTATGTCTAATGAGACTGTGTGGTAAACAGAGACTTGTCATTGCTATAGCTTGTTGGCTGTGGTCACTCCAATACTTACAATGTGCAGCTTTGCTTGTAGATTTAAGGAGAAAAAAAAAGAGTGTGTTTTATACATGGCATTAAATATGTGACATCGATTATTTCTTACCACTGGTATTACTTTGTGTCAGTAATAGAGGTATACACTGTGGAGACCATAGTCTATTTTGTTTCTTTCAATGTGCCTGAAATGATGAAGTGTTGAACTTTATCTTGCTGCTGCGTGAATACGTCCAATAACAAAAGCCTGTTTGTGACAGACATTTAAACTGAAATGTAATCAACAAGAACCTTTTGACTTTTGTTACAGTCATGTAAATACATTTTTTAAACAAAACTATTTTAATAAATAAATGTGAATAAAAAAGAAACTGTTTTTGTCCTCCATGCCACCCTGCAAAACATTTGTTGGTAAAAAATAAAAAAAATAAACCCAGTTATTAGTGACGGATTTGTAACAGTCTGTTTATTAAACAAGGTAAAGATACAAAGCTTTTTTTCCTTTTTTAAACATTGATAACCTTAGTTTAACTTCTCAGTCTTGGCTGTGCATATTTAGTTTTCTAGAAACTGTATATGAAACCACAATGCAAGACAGGAAAAAGTGTAATAAATCTACGCAATATCTTTTCATAGAGAACATGGGTTAAACAGTTATCATACAGGTTACAGCTCAGGAACTCCATGCGGAAGGACAAAATAAAAATGTTTACACGATTGAATACTGCAGAACACAATACAGAGTAATGGAAATGGGATGATAAAACAGTTAAGGCTTACATGTAAATAACTGATATAAAACATGAATATTAATAACATATGGGTAGACTAAAATAATTACAGTAAGTCCATACATAAACCTTTACAAAACCCAAACAGAACATGTTTATGAAAACTTAAAAATAGGTACTATAAATGAGTAACATGTTTTACAGTACAGCAACATGTACATTTTCCCATTATCTCAAGAGAGAGAGAGTAAGTTGAAGAGGCAGGGTCTGTTGTTGGCGTAAATGTCTGTTTTCAGGCCAGTGGCTTGAGTAATAAGTTTTTATTCTTTTGAAAACATACTATATACTGTATATGTAATTTACATTATTCTCAGTTCCATCTCAAACATAACATCTAGCTGTAGCACCTTTTCTGAAGTGCCCTGAAGAACACAGGGTACCCTATTAGTACCATCCAGAGGTTAAAGTTACAGTAAAAATACAACAAACAATACTGTGTACAATAAAAAGAATACTAGGGAGAAAAAAAAATCCAAAGGAGAAACATCACCTCCACATAAACTCATAATATTGGCCTATGGAATATGACTTATACTGCAGTTTATTTCAAATGGGTAAAGCTTATTAAAAGATTTCTTTAAAAAAATCTTAACTGGGTCAGAGTACAATAACTTCACATTTTGGTCCAGTGGTTGGGTTTAAAAATGTACCACTTGAGTAAAATTGAATTTCAGCTGAAGTGTTTTTAAAAGTAGGGCTGAGTAGAGTAGAGCTGGCACAGACGCATGTGCAATGTATTCAACCTCTGCAACATATTTTTCTAAAACTAAGAAAATAAAAGTCAAAGCTTAATTGAAAGAGAAAGCAGACACACACCTTTACAAGATTTGCTTTCTCTTAAAACCTCAACACGGTTCATATATGGCACAAGTTAATGGGATGTGAGGAAAACATGTTAAAAGCAGTGTTTCTTTGATCGTGATGATCATAAAGGTGCCGTGATGGTGAACATCAAATGAAGTGAAAGATATCGGAAATAAAAAAAACAAAAAAACATTCATCTTTCTTCCCTTCCACGTTGCTCTGTTTTGTTTTGTTTTTCTTTTTTTGTGCCTTCCCAAGTCAATAATACAACTTCTTAATACAATCATTAAATGTTTAAATTGTCATCTACCGATTGCCTTTCTTCAAATTTAGATGACCCTGTAAATGTGTACTAGCACAGAAATGTGAGTAAAAGCAAATAAAGGAACAGAAAAAGACTGGTATTTCTACACAGTCAGTACTCTTAGCTGCCACAAGTAATGCCCTTTGGCATTTTCCATCCAACAAGATTGAAACAATTTGAGCCAAAACCACAAGGCCTAAAAGTGCTTTAAGATTATCTTTGGATGTCTCCAGAATACACCCAGCAAACATTTTTCTACTTTCGCAATTCTTTATAAGGGCAAATATCATCTGGCACATTTTAGAAACCCATTTCATGGAAGAGGAAAAAATACAACTAACTAAAACATTTCCAATGGCCAATGCATCCGGCAGTTTACATGACGCTTACGAAAGTGCTCATTAAATCTGACACAGGACATTCTTTGCCACTCAATCCTCCGGAAAACATCTAGCTGTATTGTTACATTCACAAAATAACGCTGTGCTCATTTTTGACTGACAGCCTGTGTCAAGATGATTGGAGGCATCCACTTACTGAATCTAGCACTGAATGCTTATGGAGCATTCAGAAAGTATTCAGACCCCCTCACTTCTTTACATTTAGTTCTTTTGCAGCCTTATGCAGTCATTGAAGTTCACTTTTTCACGTCATCAGTTTGCACACAGTTTGCCCCCACAATGACAAAGTGAAAACACAATTTTAGAAATATTTGAAACTGTATTGAAAAGGAAAAACTGAAATATCACATTGACAAAAGTATTCAGACGCTTTGAACTAACACTTGAAATTACAAGCACAGGTTCCTCCCATTTCTTGTGATCATCTTTAAGATGCTTCCACATCTTGACAGGAGTCAGCCTGTGGTAAATTAAGCTGAGTGGACAAGATGTGGAGAGGCACACACCTGTCTATATGAAGGACTCACAGCTGACATCAGATCAAAGGAAACACCAAGCCACAAAGTGAAGAAACTGCCTGCAGGATTTAGAGACAGGGTCGTGTCGAGACACAGATCTGGAGAAGGCTGTGAAAATGTCCTGCTGCACTGAAGACTCCTGAGAGCAGAGTGGCCTCCATCAATCCTAATGGAAGAAGGCTGCAACAACCAGGAATGTAGCTCAAAACAATGGTTACTCTGGCATGGATGGATGGAAGACATTTCCAGAAGGACAGCACTCCACTGATCTGGGTGGCAAGATGGAAACCTCTCCTGACTGAAAGGAACATGGAACCTGCTTAGAAGAAGGAGTCTCTGTTCACTGCTTTGATGAAACCAGGATTGAACTGTTTGGCATCATGTCAGGCTGTGGTAGTGTTTCTCAGTGGCAAAATATAGAGGGATCCTTGATGAAAACCTGATCCAGTGCTCAGGACCTCAGACTGGGACACCTTAGAACCAACCCCAGACTGTACCTCCTGTTAAAGGTGCTTCAACTAAGTACTGAGTAAAGAATACTGAATACTTCATATCAACGATTGTTGTTTCGCTTTGTCATTGTGACGGACTGAGTGTAGGTTGATGAGTAAAGTGTATTCAAATGAGTTTAGCGTAAGACTCTTTCAGAGGAAAATGTAGCAGAAAAGGGAAGTGGTCTGAATACTTCCTGGATGCACTGTATGTCAGCTGTCATAATGCTAAAGTAAGCCTTATGTAGATGGCCATGGGTGCAGGGCCTCGTAAGCTGCAGCCAAACCTAGACTGTGAATCCGACCTGCTCCTGAGCAGCCATGGAACTCAGATGAGGGAGATGCGGATGGGGATGTTGGGGGACTCGGTCCTCTGGGGTGACTGGTGGCTCACTAGGTGCTCCACCACCGTGTGTTTGGACATGTGCTTCATAAGGTAGGTCTCCTGTAAAGACATGAAAACACACCACATGGTCCGAGATGAAATTAGCCACCATTACATCTTTCCTCACATATGAACTGTGATATGTCTAAAAGTTGAGCTAAATGGAAACGGAAAGATTTTAAAAATATATATACTTTTTATATGCTTTAAAGCAGTACTAAAGAACTTTCAGTTTTGGTTGAGTTTGGCGGCGCCTGTGGACCAAAGCGGTAGTGTTTTGCCTGAAGGAAGACTCCATTTCCCATGAACACTAGCGTGAAGCCCTGTAAATATCCTGCATTAAAATTAACAAAAGACATCAAAACTAAGTTTCTGTTTCCAGTGGATCATTTCAAAGTGAAAACACAAACATAATCCATTGCTAAAGTGCTGTTTTGCCTGTTCCCTCCTTGTTGTGACTCGCAAAAGTGAAAGTGAAGGAAGACTCCATTTCCCATGAACACTAGCGTGAGAGCAGGGTTCCTACCATGCTCCTCAAAGCTGCTTAGTGCCAGAGAAAGAGATACAGACCCCCTCAGGCCATGACAGAGGTGTCATTCAACTTGTTGTAAGTCGATGTATCATCACAAAAGTTATGAAAATATTTTATGAAGGTTGAAAAGTTCCTTAGTGTTGGTTTAAAAAGATACCTGTTTAGTTGTGACATGTAATAATGGACAAACAAAACTTTACTCACAGCTCAATCAAACATTACAAAAACAGATTGTTATCTCTGATCAACAGAACATACTGTCGGTCTTCGAGAGATTACCAAATGTGATTTATTGAAAATCATTTTGACTCAACTAGTACTTGGTAGATCCCTGTGTACCAAAATAAGAGTTAGGTGCCCTTAATTGTACCAAAGAAACTCCACTGCTTCTCTCTATGTTTTAACAGGAGGATGAGCATGTTGAATTTCTAAATGTCACAAACAGGAAACAGCTCCTTTTCAGCCCAAGTGAGAGAGTATCATCAAAGGTCATCAAGACACGCTCAGATAACAAACAGATAACAGGATTTACTCACTGAGGTGTACGCCCGGCCACACATGCTACAGCAGTAGGCCTTAGCATTTTTGATGGCGTGTGCTGACAAGTGGATCTGCAATGATGCTGAGTCTGAGTAGGCACGGTAGCAGTTAGGACATTTGTAGGGCTTGTCTTTATTATGCTGCCTCTGGTGAGACTGTCATGGAGAAGGAAAACAAAAACAGGAATTGCAAAAATGAGACCACCTGCTTAGATTCCTTTTACTTTTTACTTTGTGTTTTACGGTACATCCGTGTTACCGTGCACCGACCTGGAGGTTGGACAGCTGGGTAAAAGCCTTTTCACATCCTGGGTGAGCACACTTATACGGCCTGTCGCCAGTGTGGATTCTGCGGGAAAAGAAGCAGATAACAGATAAAGGTCAGAGATTAGTCAATTTTAGCACTTTAATGTCTGGGGTGAAAGAGAGAGACAGCAATGAAACCACAGTTCGAGTACTGCAAACAAGATCAAAGCATTTTTCGCGACACATCGTGGAAGCAAACAAACTCCATTGTTTTACCACATATTCTTGTGAAAACCAAAACCATTAATGTAATTCCCCAAAGTGAAGACATATAAATAGACAGATTCTGCTTAAACTGCTGTATAATCACCTCCTCCTGGGTATACGCCCCCGCCACCCACGTCTCAGGTCACATCTTTGTCGATCCAGACTCATGTCAAATATGAATATTTGTGTGAAATTCTGTCCTCGAAAGTAAGTTAGTTAAAAAAAGAAAATAAAAAAAACGAAGCGAAGGTGCAACCTGAATTTCTCTTGTCTTTTTCTGAATTCTCATTCACATGTGTGCTTGACCTCATGACGTTTTCCATCCAGGTTCAAGCGTGAGGAGTTTTAGAGACGTTATTTTGACATTTCGATATTTAGAGCCCAAGTGAAGTGAAGTTTCAAGTAATTCTCTGAGGTGTTCTGGAGACACTTGTGTCCACAAGGCTAAAATCACGTTTTGTGCAGACGGCATGACCTTTATCTTTTCAACTTTGACCTATAGCCACCAAATTCTAATCACACTGTCCAGTTTGACCTTTTTACTACATTTACAGAAGTCCCCTTGGAGTGTTGTGGGGGCGTTGCGTTCACAAGGCTAGAACCAGCTTTTGTGAGGTCACCATGACCTTGGCGGGGATCAGATCAGTTCATCTTTGATTTTAATGCAAACATTTGTGCCAAAATCTGAGGAAGTTCCATCAAGGCGTCCACAAGGATGGGATGGACAACCTGAAAGGCAAGTGAAATGACTTTCACAATGTCTTGGACAGTGATAATCTGTGATCACTGGGTGCTAACTTTCCTTGTAGAGTTAACAGAGCAGTTAATAGGCTTCACAGTTACTCTTTGAGGACTATTTCTACTGAGTTGAATCTCTGTGTTCACAGCTGGACCGACCTGGTGTGCTGCTGCAGGTGTGACAGCTGACGGAACGAGTTCTCACAGTAGGAGCAGTGATAGGGTTTGATCCCCAGGTGGATGCGCAGGTGCTGAGACAGGTAGGAGGCGTTGGCAAATGTCTTGGAGCAGTGGGGACACTTGTGTGGTTTGGCCTCCGTGTGGGACTTGGAGTGAATCTGCATCTCTGACTTGGTTAAGAAGGTGAGTGGGCACACTTTGCATCTTTGAGAGAAGAAAATAAGATAAACACAATCAGTTTGTGCTGCCGCCATCAAGTTTAAGAGACTATACAGCACAACATCATTCGGTCTTAACAGAACAAACACCTCAGTCATTTTCAAAGTGAATAAAGCAAAGCGAGCAATTTTGAATCATAATCAACATCCAGAAGCACTGAGTCTCAACCACAGTCAGAGTAGAGGTTAATTCAAAATAAGTAGTCGATGGTTTAGTATTCGATTATTTAGGAGAAAATCCCACAGATCTGTGTACCTGTAAATTGTGTTTAAGTTTTGCAAGCTCGGTTTTACTACAGGGTTTTACTGTGTAAAACAAAGTGAACATTGATTAAGTTTGGCAGCTGGAAACCAGACCACTTAGACTCACTGCCTCTGAAACCTCAAGTTAAAATGTTTTCTCAGATCATGCTAGGTGAATTATGGCTTCGTGTTGAGGTCTCAGTGAAGAGCACATCTCAGTCATCTGCTTAAAACCAGACTTATCGGTGGCGTTTAGCTCACTTGGTAGAGCTGCCGCCCCATGTTGAGGCTACGTCCTCACTGCAGGTGGCCCTGGTTCGAATCCCGCATCAGGCAGCCCTTTCCTGCATGTCACTCCCCCTCTCTGCCTCCCCATTTCCTGTCTCTCTCTCCACTGTGCTATCAATTAAAGGCAATAAAAAGCCCCAAAAATATACTTAAAAAAAGAAAACCAGACTTATCTTAGGTGAATACATATTGATCGTGGCAGACCACAATTTAATCTGTGAATTGTCTTTGTGTGATCAAATCCATCAATCACAGCAGCTTCCTGTGTCTAACCTGTAAGTTTTGCCCTCTTTGGGTGCAATAGTGACACAGCCTTGGTCAGCTAGGATGGGGTACGGCACCACCAGCAGAGGACCGGACGGGTTTTCAGCTTTGATCTTCTTCCGTCCCCGGGGCGCCTTGGGTGGAGGTCCCAACAGTCCCGCCAGACCTCCGGCCTTCATGTGGTCCATGCCGGGACCACTGGCCAGCCCAGATATGATATTCACAGAGGGGGCGCCACCCAGGCGGATCTGGCTGCTGGAGGTGGGAGTTGTGGGGGTCAGGGCCTCCGAGGTGCTGTGGCTGTCGGGTCGGGATGAAGGAGCCAGACCTGAGGAAATTGGGAGACACAACTATTTTAAACAGCACTACACATGACCTGAGAAGCTTCAAATTCTTTTGAAGTGCACCAGTGTTTGTGTATCCTCTAGCTTTTAAACTGTTAACCATGTGTACCAGCAATTTTAGATTTCTCAGTTTATATTTCCCTGCAGCCACTTGCTCCCATGGCTGGAAGAGTTGCTGTAGTAAGCTGACTAAAAGTGCAAAGGCACTGATGTGGTTATGTGCCTTGTTGTCAGTATCTACCCTCAACGCCTACCTTAAAACCAAAGCCTATTAGAATATTTGATGTTTTATATGCCTGTCAACTGTGTCTTCAGTTGTAGCTGTGTGTATCATTTTCCATCTGGTGTGATGATGTCCTACACTCAGATTGTATTAATAACAGACTGTCATACCTGAGCGATGGTTGAGCCGGGCTGCTTGGTCACTGAGTTGTCTCATGTGCCAGTCTTCCCACAATCCTTTGGCCTTCACTGCCGATTTGTCGTCCATATTGCCATCTGGAAGTTATCATGTGAAGGCATTTTAGTCAAAGAGCGGTAGATTGTGTTTTGAAACAGACAAGCTTCTCACTGACTTCAGCTCAGAGACAGTCATTTATCAGAATATGCCAGCCAGTGTCCTGCGTGCATTATAGTGTTTAATGTCGCCTTGATGAGGATGGTTATGCAGTTACTTTTCCTGGATAAAACACTGTCTAAAATTAGCAGCGTCCTGATTTGAACATTAAATATCTGATCAAGCAATAGAAAGAATAGACAAAAAGACAAAAAAAAATCTGAACAATCACACAACGCCAACTTTGGATACAGGACAAATTTTGATAGTTGATGCAGTAAAAATATATTGTACCCAGGCCTACAAATGATGAAGACTATACCTGGTCCAGAGCTGGAGGCGGAGCGGGCGTGCAGAGCGATGTCCGGCTGACCAGAGCCCTGTGGCTGCGGATGATGGCCCGGCACCTGCTGAGGCTGGGGCTTCTGCACTGACATGCCGTGCTGCGCGCTACCATCCGGGGATGAGCTGGGCACCAGCAGAGGCTGCTGGGAAGGAGAAGAGGTAGGCGGCAGGTGCAGGGGTCGGATCTTCTCAGCCATCAGCTGCTCCTTGATCTTGTTAATGAGCACCAGGTTATCCAGCTGAAAGGGTTAACGGGTCATGCTCAACAGAAAACAGCTACCGTGTGTGAATGTCATTCACGCCCCAAAAAACACATCCCAGGACAATAAACAGTGACCAGCACACAGTACAATAATATTATTATTATTATTATTATTATTATTATCATCAATTTATCATTATTATTTATTTGTTAAGAAGGAACAGGGACAAATTATCTGTCTGAGAGCTTGTTTCAGTGACTGGTGCTGAATGGCTGAAAAGACATTCACACATGGAAACAAATGGCAATGAAAGCTGGAAACATCCCAATTATTACATGTTAAAAGTGAACTTACCTGGCCGGGCATGGATGGAGGGGGTGGCCAGAAATACGGGTTGTTAAATCGAGGCTCTGCCATCCTAAAAAGAAATGACATTCACTTTAGTTACATTCAGTGAGCCATTATATTACTTCAGGTCGGATGGAACACAGTTTTTTTTAAACAACAATGTGTTTAAATATTCTAAACAAAATCTGCAGGCAATGGGTGCTAATGTGACAGACAGTAACTGTGATTGTGGTTAAATGTGTCAATTTTTTTCTTCTTATCTTCACAAACAGGTTTCATGTGCAGTAGAAAAGGATGAGTATTTTCCTCCAGTTCCAAATAACCATAGATTAATTTCATTGGTTTCTGCAGTATCTTATTCCCCACCATCTAGCTGTTTATGCACTTCCATACATGGTCACATCATTGTAAGGCATTGAAAACAATTGTTAGAGGTAAACTCAAGCCAATCCACTGTCCTTACAGGGTGAGTCTGAAAAACATCCAAGATGCAACTGGAGAATTTTAAAGAGGCAGCTTCATAAATGTTATTAAAAAATTATAGTGGTTGCATTATGTTATTTCCTGTTCCTTTTATGACAAAAACAGGATTGTTTTTTTTATGCTGATAAAAAGTTTGATTAACCTAGAGACAATTTTCACCACAGATAAGTATGTACATGTATAAGGTTACACTGTTTTGATATTGTCTGCCCGTGCCCATGTAGTTGTGAGTTACTGTGTTTTTGTTGTGTAGGTACCTATGTGTAGGTACCTAGGACTACAGAATGAAATTTAGCATTTGTGTTAAGTCTGGCGCATTTACATTGATGTTTAATGCAGCAATGTTGAATGATGTGCATTGTTCCAATTTAATAAATAAATAAATGAAATGAATGATACATACAGGTTAATATTCTCTTTTTACTTATATTGGCTTTTTGTTGAATAAATCATAAATAGTTTTTTTTATTTTTGTCAAACTAGATTGGGCTCAAAAGTTCACTCAAATGAGTGAACTTTTCCACTTCCATTAGTGCTACTACTACCACCACCATACTAATGTTACATTTTGGGGCTTTCATCCATGTGTTAGTCTTAGTCAACAGATTTGTTTTGTTTTTCACAGTTATGGTCCTGCTGACACCAGATAACTCCATCCACAGGAAGACAGTGACGTGTGGGTGTAAAAACACAGCAATTTGATCTTTAGTTATATTTTCTCTAACACAAAATAACCTATTGGAGATATTTTAATGTGTTTGAAGGGGCTGCAGTCACCCTTATGATCAAATTGATTAATTAACTAACAAATTAAAAATAGTAGGCCAGTGAAATCATAAACTGATGGTTGTCATTAAGGTCAAAGCTCATTTGAAGCTGTATTATATTGGTGCTTTCTACATTGCTTTCTACAGCAGTGTAAATTGTCACTGCACAGTCACCTTTAAACTTAACACAGCTCCAAAAAATAAACATTACCCAGAACGTCTCGCGGTAATGTAAGTTTTACACAGAGACAGAGCTGCTCAGCTTTGGACATTTAGCCAGTCTGCCTCTTTTGTCTAACAGTGAAATACTGAAAATAAGTGCACGTCGCTTTAAATATCCTGATAAACGCAAAGAAAAAAAAAACTTTCCATTCTCTGACTTTTCGGACATGTCCTCTGTCAGACTGCACCTCTGGACCCGGACTGATGGAGGATTTGCACGGAGCGAGCCTCCCGGGGGCGACTCAGACATTCTCAGACAGTTTTCTTAAAACATTTCCAGACAAAAGAGAAACAAAAATGGCAGCCTTATTTTTATAAGGCGGGACGCCATATTCTGCAGACCCCAAAAAATTTAGGAGCATGAACATGTTGTCGTGAGGAGTGTGCTGGGGGAGAGGAAGCGGCCGACGCAGACACAAAGGTGTGTTTATCATGTCAAAGGCATGAATGATTGTTTACGGCGAATTGCAGGTTTGAATAGCCCGGCCTCCCCACCTCTTAAAAAAACTGACACTTCCTACAACAACCATGCCCTGCAAAAAAAAAAAAAAAAAAAAGCACGGAAACGGACAAGATGCAGGCTCGACCCAAACAGCACACACATCGACTAAAAAAAAAAAAAAAAAAAAACCCACCGTAGCGATGCGTTAAGGTCAAAACACAACCGGCGCACAATGCCTCGTCTGCCCGGAGCCGCCGTGCCATCTTAACCAAATTTCACTTTTTAGGGGCTGCTGCTTTTTTTCCTCCACATTCTGCAACTTTTGAACGAATCAAAGGGCAGCAATTGCACAATGTGCACAATGCACGCATTTGGGGAGCCTATATCGCTTATCGCAGAAATGCACGAGCAGTGAAGACACGTAAAAGACATGCACAAATACCTTGTGTTCCTGATTGCAGATATTGTCTTGCGAGTACAGCTATAATATAAAAGGTTGATGTTCTTTCTGCCTGCCTCCAGTCGGACCACCGCTTCCGGGTCGCTTTGTTCACTTCTGGGTGCCGCTGCAGGCTCAACACAGCACAGACACACAGGGAAATGATCTGCCCATGTTGCTTTTGGATGATTTTTTTTTTCTACACGATGACCTACTTTATTCACATTTTAATGGACACAGCGTTTTCTGATGAATTTAGAAACGGTTCTTCGGCGCAGTTTTAGGGTTGGGTTTAGCATACAAATCCGCAGGCATACTCAGAAATCCCGTGAGAGCAGTGTAATAACACTTAATTACCACGAACAGTAGCATATGCTTTCAATATTCATTATAGTAAAAAAAATAAAAATAATAATAATAATAAAAATCATATAGCCGAAGCCTATAAATGTAGCCAGATATGCAAATAAAAGCAGTTATACTACTTAGAGAGATGCTGCTATTTGTTGTTATCTGCAGATAATTATAGGCTATCTGATGGTTTCATTTTTATAACTGTTAGCCATAGTAAAGACAATAAAGTGCATCTGCATCCTTAAGTGATGAATCAATGCAACATGCAGACCAGCTCCCCTTTTGGGGTTTGATTTAACTTTGCCAGAAGTAGCCTCACTGAGACAAAAGTCTTTGTAAAGGGCATCAGCTTCGGAATATGAAATAGGATAAACTACTGTTGCTAATCCTTGAAAAATCACTAGTCACCTGGGACAGATGGGCGCCCAAGCAAATTTTATTTTAGTTCTTTGGTTGGTGTTGTGACTTAAACGTTGTCTTCAACCCAAACCAAAATGATCCCTCTGGTTCTAGAGAAGAGTTTAGATAGGCTATCAATTGCAGACTAAGTAATCAATATTCATTCATTCATTCATTCATTCATTCATTCATTCATTCATTCATTCATTCATTCATCCATTCATTCATTCATTCATTCATTCACCCTGTTGTTACACATTATTATTCAGATATAAGTGATGTATTGTTTACAAATTGCTTTGCTGCAGCAAATGTCCACTAGCCTACTGTATTTTTCATGTGTTCAAAGGCTTTTTGACAGCCAAAGAGATTGTCTTGTGTTTCTTTAAAGCAATAGTCATCCCACTAATCAGGGAGAATCATGAGGTTACTGCATTTGATTGATACTTACTCTGCTATGTGCCTTATTTACCTTGGTTTGTACTTTTGGTTGTTCTTTGCATTGAAACCAAATGTGCGTAAAATATCTCTTTTCTTTCCAAATACAGCACCACCGACATATAGGCTACAGCTACTGTGTAAGTCCCATAAATGGCTCCCATGCATTTCACCAGTTATCATCATTGCAGAGCTTTGGTGAGAGTATAGGAAACAATCAGGGGGAGGAAGTCTGACGCTGTCATCGATCTTCAAGTCAGTGTGTGAGTGTTTTGGGGAAGGGCGGGGGACGGGGCGGTGATCTCACTGTTGTTCCTGTTTCTGGCACCATTTCTGTGAAGACTCTAAAGAACTGACAACTCTGACCCACAAACACGCAAACACACGCACACACACAAGCAGCACTTTATTTGACTCAGCTTCAAAGGAAATCCACAGAAGCCTTAACGTCAGAATGCCTCATCCTGTTGGTGAATGTAGTACTATCCTCTCCTGATGACAACTGCTGTTTAACTTCCTCACTGTCTACTCTTCCATCATGGACTTTGTCTGGGTAAGTTTTGAATCATCTGTACGCTTTATTTTATTATTAGGCTACAAGTTTGTTTCTGTGAGTGAATTCTCCTTATTTGCCTGATGAGGTCAGTTGATAAAGGGTATTTTATTTTATAACCACTTCTCATTAGTATTTTCCTGGGTGCCTGTGAATTACCTACAAGTGGTTGACATGCAACCAGCTGATTGCTCTCTGAGTGCACTTTACACTCTGTATAGTGTCACTGTTGAGGTGTCAGGTGAACATGTTGCTTAAAAACACCAAAGTTGTAATGCTAATAACAGGAGACCCTATACGCTTCTCATCTTGCAACTCTGGTAACAATCTGTATGAAACCCTAAAAAATAAACAAACTAGGGCTGCAACTAAAAGTTAAAAAAATGTATCTACTGATTATTGTCTTGATAAATAGTTTGTTCTCTATGTCTGCAAGTAAATTCTCAGGACGTCTTCACATGTCTCACTTCGTTTTGCAGCCCTAAGTCCACAGTTATTCATAATTTTACTTTAACGAATAAAATGAAGTAAAGTTATTCACCCATGAGAGACTGAATCTTTTGAATTCTCTGAATCTTTCTGAATCTTTTCGGTCACTCGATTAATAAATTAATTGACTGAGCCTTTCAACTCTATATAAAGCTGAACAAATTATGCACAGTGCTGGTTCACAGAAGGAACTGATGCAAATAGTAGGCTAAGACTTAGGATACACTAGTTACGCAAACATACATACATACATACATTTCGATACAATTTTGAAAAAAGGCAGGGGCAGTATGATGGGTCACGTCCGCCAAATTATAATTGCACTGCTGACAGTCATAAAACGAGTGTTGTAGGCCCAGGAGAAGGGGTGGGGGTTGAAGAATCATCTCCAAATAACACTGTAATTTGGTCCCTAAACATGCACCTTTTTACAAACACCCATGTTGGGGCTCTTCAGCTGAGTTTTAATTTGGGGCCAGCTCTTTCTCAAGGAACCATTTTTAATGCTCTGGTTCCCTGCTTCATACCCCTCAGATGTTGGGGCCACTCTCACAGTTTGAGGGTCACAGCCCAATTACCACAGGGACTGCTTTGGATTTTACCTTCAACCTTTTCTTGCAGTCAGTTGAGATTTCCACTTCTATCACTACTGCTCCTTGTCAACCATGTCTGGTTGGTCCGTCTGCAGCCGTTTGTTGGTCTGGAACTTGAAGTCCCACTGGATCTTCTCTGATAATCTCAACCACTTTTGGTGGTTTGTCCCATAAGGATCTTGCAACTACAATCCTAATTCAGCACAGATGTTCCTGTACAGTTACCCAGCCTTTCAGTGCTGGGCCGTACTTGCTCAGTTCACACTTTGGGTCCTGTCTGCTGTGGATCTGGTGCTTTGCACCTTTCATGTGCTGCCATGATCAGAGCCTCTGTGCTTCAGGCCGGCCTTATTCTTCTTTTAACCTTTGTAGGGTTTCTTGATGTCAGTGCACGTACTCTATTTGTTGATGGTACATCCCATGGAGAGGCTAGATCTCCCATAATGTATGTATGTTATACAAATTGGCAAATTTATTTTCTCATTTGATAATAAATGTTTATAAATGATGTATGCATCTGTGTTACCAGTTTCTACTTGAATTTAGAATAGGGGAATTCAATAAATAGTAATTGAATATACTTATTTAATAACTGGAAGACCTTTTTGATAACGAAAGTATGAAAAGGCATAATAAAAAATCATCTTTGTACTGACTTGATTAGATCATGCTTTTGTCATGTCAATCATCAGCATCTTCCTTTCCACATCCCTCGGTCAAATCATTGCATCACTACATGATCTAACTTTGTCTTCTGCCCTAGGTTTTCCCTCTGCTTCTTGTCTTCCTTTCCATTGGACAGATTCACACTAAGGACACAGAAAAAAGCAGTGAAAAATGCCCATCTGGTAAGTGAGAAGAAGGAATTGCATACATTGGCCTTGTATTGAACAGTTATAATGAGTTTATTGCATGTCAGCTCATTCCCTTCATCCTTGTCTTTCAGGATATCATAAAACTGGTGCCCATTCAAATGGAACATACATATGTAATAAATGTGCGAGTGGCACGTACACAGAAATTCCAAACACATCAGATAGATGCTTTAGGTGTGATCCATGTCCTGGTAAGTATCTTGTTTGAATACCTTTACCTGGGCTGGGTGATAGAAACTCATAATGTAACAATGCAAAATGAAAATTGATAAAATTGAAATTGAAAAACCTGAATCATGCTTTCTTTGCTCTACTGTACTACATGTATGTCTGAGACAGAAATATCTATCATTCTTATTTTTACACAGTTAATGAGGTGGAAATACGGAGCTGCTCCTTCAATCGCAATGTGGAATGTGACTGCAAGGACGGTTACTACTATCAAGGCTCAGGTGAGAGCCGGTACTGCATTAAATGCCCAAGTAAAGGTAGGTGAACTCTATCGGCACTTTGCTGTTAAACTACTGTTAAATAAACTCAACTGCATTTTGATTCAGTTCACCTTTGCACATTACAGTTTATTTAAACCCATGCTGTTACTTCACAAACTATGCACATAGTCTGTCTATCGTGCATAGTCTATTGTATATTTTCCTATTTTTATCATAGTAGTTATTTTCTTATTATTTGTTTACTTCCTCTTTCCTAATTTATTACTGCACAATTGTAACAAATCCCTGTTGGGAATTTTTTTCGGAGTCTGATTCAGAAGGCACCGCTAAAGGTTACTGACTTCTCATACGTGTTTTCTTTTTTCTTTTTTTTCAGACATCGGAATCGACTTAGGGTATGATACTGTACATAAAAACCAATCCTTTTTTTTCTCTCTTTTTTTTGGATTATAATTTCTGTTGAGAGGGCTTTCGTTCTCTGCTATCTGATTATCTTAGTGGGAGTGCAGCCAGACTGTAATTACGCAGATTACAAGTGTGTAAGAGTGAATGCATGTGTGTGATGCCTTCTCTGTGATGTTAACTTGACTTAGTAAAAAGAAAACCTCTAAGGTTGAAACCAACCAATTAATCCCCATGGTAAACATGATAGGTTTAAAGTTCAGGGTGTATATTGACTTGTTGTTTGGGGGAAGGAAATCTCTGGTTTCCTGAAATCCTTAGTGTGACTGTGGAATCTGAGTGTAGAAGTACATAATTACAATAGAAATACAATATTTTAACTGTGTTGACAAAGTTGCTGTTTTGTCTCTTTTGTCCCTCATCGCTTGAAATGATCATTGTACAAAGGTGAAATGATTATAGCAAGCAAAACTGTCTCAGGGGTCAAATGGTCATGTGACTGTTGTTTTTAGGTTTGAAAATTAGACTTGAATTCAAAAGCTTCCAAGATTTCACTGTTGTCTCTCATTCTCATTAGCCTCTCCTTATTTTCAGGAGCTGTAATACAGACTGCGAAAGGAAATGCACAGGAACTAGAAAAACGACTACTACTACTCCTACTCGGCAAGACAAGGCAACTACTACTACATCTACAACTATAACTACAACTCATAATCAGACAAGCAGCTCAACTGCACCGAATCCTGCTGTGAATAAAATTCCAGGTGAGTTTCACGTCTTTACTGTGCTTAAACAAGTGAAGTGTTTGTGAAAAAAAAGAAAAATTCACCTGTGTGCTGATTCAAATTTCGATCATCACAAGTTTTCAGACAGAATTTCTGTACGTTAGACTTGATGAATGGTAAAATCACGTCAGTGTTTCTTTGTGTCACCAGGGAACGGTATGCTCTGGTTGTTTTATGTAGTGGTTCTGCTGGTAGTTGTGATGCTCCTTGGGCTTGTGCTGCTCTTCATCTGGATGCATTCTGGAAAACCCGACGCATGTACCTGGTGGGGCACAAACAAAGGTATGGAGCCACATGTCGAGGACTGCACATTCAGTGGTAACCACTAGTAGAATATAAATACATACATTCAAGTCCTGCATTTGGTTAGAATTTTGATGTACACTTGCTTTTCATCAACTTTCATTTTATGCAATAACCTAAGTTTTACAGTTACAGTTAGTTTTAAAGTTACATTACTGCATGTAAAATGAAACTACACCCTCCATTTCATGCAGCATGATAATATTTGATAATTTTGTAGAGATGTGTATGTCCAAAAATGGATCTGGTTACTTACACCATTAAAAGAATAGCTACGTTAAGATGTTCAGTCTTAACAATGTGCATGTATATCAGGACTCGTACATAGCTTTTACATATGAGTAATGCAGTTAAAGTGTCTGCGTTAAAAACCAAGATCAAGATACAATTTTTCAAGTCTTGAAAAAGAAAAATGTTTTTACAGAAATTTGACGAAGTTTTTTGTACTTTCTCAAGTGTGCATGTTCAAACAGGAAACTTTACTGATAATATCTGCTTTTCTCCTAAACAGAGCATTGCAGTCATCAAGACAGCAGCCCGACCACGCTGGTTCGTGTCAATTTCTGTTAATGCACTTTGCATTCTTTTAAGATAGAGATCTAGCTTGCAACAGTACTGTAGGTGGACACTATGAGAGTTCTGTGGAAGGTCAATAACAGCAAAGATGGCTCTTGGTCACACTTTGTAGTTAAATTGAACCAAAGCTGTAATATATTGTTGTTACTCGTAGGTGACTGAGAAAGGCTGAAGATTTTCACTCATAATTCTCTATTGCTTTAAAGAGCTGGCTGTAGCAAAGACATTTATCTCCTCTTTTTCTTTTTCTTTCAAGACAATTAACATGTCCGAGGAAACTCCAATGATGCCTTTCAATTATAGTCCAAACACACCACAACATCCAGCCCACGTCCCTCCTTTGCTGCCAAATTCTCCACAGAAAGGTAAGATTCAATTTTAAATCCCCAACTTCAACGCATTGCTCTGGTTTGACTTTCTCACATGAGTTTGATGTTGATCAGAGGTTGTCTCATGATAGTGTTATTGCTACTATTGCACAACTGCTACTACATCTAGCCTACTACCACTACTAACATAAAGTATTAGAGAAGGAAAACACATGAAAGGCGACGCAGAGGTGTTATAATCTGTTCTCAAACAAACTCAGGCAGAATGGTTTCGGTACTGATATATGAAGCAAGTCTCACAACTTTCTCCACAGCTGGGAAAGTCAAGTCAAGCCTTTATTCAGAAGTGGTTATGAAATTACATTTTTTGGGACTGGAACTACCCCAGAAGTTAAGATAAATTTGTAAATGAAGGACAGACCTTAAAAAGAAAAAGAAGTAAGAGACAGTGGGACAAATTAGTTTGTCCTGCAACCTTAAAAATAGGTGATACAAAGATGAGACGCTCTCTGTCATTGGATGCTCAGGCATTAAAAGATGTGTGAGTAACAAAAGTCTAAAAGGGCATTAAAAAAAGTCAAAGCATTGCCAACGCATAACAATGTGATGACGTTTTGTTGAAAAAGAATATTATGATATTTATCGTCTCCCAATACCGCTTCGTACCTCAAGCAAGGTTATTGTCAATGTTGTCAGTCTAACAATAATAAGAGAAATCTGTCTACCAGTCACATTGAATCAGAATCCATGCAGGTTTATGAATGCAGCATGATGAGTTTAGATTTATTCAAGCTAATTTAAGCTTACTGTGAAGTTTGGGGAGACAAGGTTCTGTCCTGTTGGTTTTTGAGTATGTTGGCCAGTTCGTACACATAACCTCGTGCCAAATGTCTTATGAGGAAAAAATGTTAGAAAAATGTCATGGTGATACTTAAGGCGAGACACTACAGGCAAAAACACAGTTTTTTCATGCACTGATCAATTTTGAGAATTTGAGCTATTTTTCTTCCTTAACATGTATTCTTTCAGAAAAGTCTTCATTTTGTCTTCTTTTGTCAGTAGATTTCTTCTAAATTCACCAAAGGTTTAGCATGCTACTGTGACATACTGTGCTGTGCCTGTTGTCTGACCCATGTCATTTCCTCCGTATCCGCAACCAATCGTCAAAGTAGGATTTACATGTACAATCTATGGAATTTTACAGTACAAGTCTTTAAAGGCCGTTTTCTCAAAATGAGTTTTTCCTCAGACTCTGAGCCCGAAATCTCCACTTCAGCAGCACCTACAGACACCTAACCGTCCAGTTTTATTCCTGTCTATATTCTGAAGGTTTTTTTTTTTACAGAGGGGATTGTTGTTATATCATTCAAATGCTGATTTATACAATATTTTATTCCTTACAGAGTGATAAAAAGAAATATCCAAAATCTAATCTCTAATATGTCGACAAAATAAAACATTGTTCAGATTTCAGTACTGGAAATGTATACAAATTAGTGCTTATTTTGTTATAAACATAACATTTGACAAAACTTGTAATACAAAAGATATTTGTGATTAACTTGGGAAGTTTCATGGTGATATCTGTTAGTTAAATTTTTTACCCTATTCAGCTATAGTGTCCCCCCTTAATTGTGCCTCGTGTTATTGCTGGTGCAATGTGAATGTGTTATCAGATCTGTGGTGTTTTTGCACTCAGAGCAGCAGTCTTTTCATCTTTGCATGTTCAGCGCACTATTTATCTCTGATCAGCCAAGTGGCCCACAGAGTGGAGGTGGAAACTGGGAAACAGGTCGCCCTCACTTTTTCACGTCAGTCAGCAATTTGACATTTTGGGGAAATGACAAATCAGATAGAGAATGCATGTTCACTGTGAACAATTTGTCCTCATAGATAATATTTAACATATTTCACTGTTGTGAAACTGACATCCGCACATGCCCACATGTTATTTATAGAATAGGAAAAGATGAAACCACAGTTTCCACTTGCTTTTTTACCTTTAATTTGTTGGACTTGGTAACTTTTCTTCATTTAAATAAAAATAGATCTACATGTCATTTAGGACACCACAGCTTACATTTTTTGCTGTTATAATATTGCCTGATAAAACCCTTTGTCACCTTCCCAAGTTCATTTTTTTAAGTTCTCCATTAAAGCTTTTAGGATGCCCTTCAGTACGCCTGCATTTCCTATCATTAGTGATGTCATGTTGTTGTGTCTGGCATTTGTGGTTGAACTAAAAAAACCCTTGTGGTTGTCATACTTTGGGTTTTGTGTATTTAATTGTGGTGAGACCATAGACTGTATAGGTGAGAATCATGCTTAGGTTCAGGTTTAGGTTACTTTACCCATAGGTAGATATGTCCTGCAGTGAGTCGTCCATTCACACATAACATTTCATCATACAAACATAATAAACCAGAAAGTTCCTCATAAACGGTTGGTGATTGTTTTACTGTATGTCCTATGTCGTCTTGATGTGAAATGACAAAGTCTCTTCATGCACCATATATGCACAAGGCAGTTAAGGATCTTGAATCTTTCCACACGTAGCAGCACAGCAACTCTTTCCCCTTTGCATGATTCAGTGTTCCCTGTCAGTTTAAAAAATCCCCACCAAAAATCATTGCAGAGCTGTGATGTCAGTCTTCTATAGGACTTGAAGGTGCTGTATGTTTTTCATGAACAGCTGCATGGAGAGGTCAGCAACAAAGTGAATTCATTTACCTTCAATGCTACCTGGATAGTTGGATGACCTCTTGCCTTGTAAATGCAATGATAATTGGATGATGTCTTGTCTTTCAAATGCAATGTATTCTTAAACTGACTAGCTCAAAAATATATACTTTGATTTCTGAAAAAGCATCAGTAATTTTAAACAACCCTGGTCTAATCTGCTGACATGGTTGGCTAAAAGGCTTCTGCACAGTTTCTAAAACTTTATTTTGAGTTTAATGGGTTTATTTAGCAGATTTGTGACAAACAATACAATGGACAGAGACACATTTTGAGGTAACCTTGTCCCACATCAGAGTTTTTTTTTTTTTACATGGTCAATCAACTGTGGTTGTCTGTAATCCCCTCTTTCCAGTTGCCAAACAAGATGAGCAATCAGAGCAATGGCCGGCCATCGTTCTCTACGCAATTATCAAGGAGGTGCCCCTGCGTAGATGGAAGGAGTTTTTGCGTCTGCTTTCAGTGGCTGATCAGCAGCTGGAACGTGTGGAACTGGAAGCTGGTTTGGGTCTTGGCTCCATAGAGAGGCAGTACCAGATGCTGCGGCTGTGGAGTCAGCGCACCTCTGCGAGCTTAGACGACGTCTTCTCGGCCTTGCACTACATGGATTTATCTGGCTGTGCACAGCTGCTGCAGGAGAGCCTGGAGAAGCTGCAGTGGAGGCCTGATCAGTAGCCAGGTTTCACAGCCTGCAGAGATTTCACTGCAGCAATGCAGGACAGCTGAGGCTGCACCTGAAGATGTAAATATCATGCTATAAGACAATGCAAGACATCAGTGCCTCAAGCCTGGACACCAGTGCATAAGACTATACGGATTTCAAGTTCGTGGAGAGGACATTTTGTTAACTGTAGCTACTGCATGGTACAAGCACAGAAAACGGAAATAATAGTTAATAATGACCCGTTCTGAGCTATTCAAATGTACTGTATATTAGTGTTAAATGGCATTAGAGAGCACTGTGGAGATCCTAACAGGTTCAACTGCAATTGAAGTAACATCATAACAACATAACATCATCAAAAACACTCCAGATAAGTATTGTAACGCTGGGTGATTTACTGATGGTTACAGTATTTTATACGTGTCATCTAATAGAAAAAAAAACTCAACTCTGTATTGAACTGAGATTATTTTTTCATCCTGATTGACACTTAAATTGTTGGATGTATTTGTTGCAATGCAGTCAGTTACAGAGCTGGAGCTTGGGTCATCAAGAGGCTTCTTCAAAAAGTAACTGTAACTAAGCGTACTGTAGAAGTCTATAATTGATGGAGTTATGGTAGGCTATATGGTAACTAACTACGAATACTGCCAAACACCACTTAACCACCTAACCAGTTGCTCATGTGACATTTCTTAAAAGCCAACAGTGGAGGGCTGTGCCGTTTTAGAGCACATTTCTGAAAGTTATATGTGACTTTGTGATTGTGTATAAAAGGTAAGCAGTGTCCGGAAAATACATAATAACATTTTTATTTGAATTCTGGGAAAGTTACTAACAACCAGTAACCTCTACAAATTGGTGCTTTTTTTTCTCCTTTGGCTTTTTTTTTTTTAAAACAAGTCAAAATAAAGACTCTTGTTCATCTTGAGTATTTAAACTCTGTGAACACTTCCAGGTACATGGAAGTTGGAGCAGTCCTGCTTCAGATTATTTGACCATGTCTAACATGTCGCTCATCTGACATGATGGTCTGTTATATCAGCTCAGCCACTGAATCTCGTTGCACACATTCACATGTGAGGAACTGAAATCCCCATAGGATGTCAAAGTATCAGTCTCTTGGTGACGAGATACAGTAGGCTGGGTTTTTCCTCACCTCACATATTCCATCTAAACTGATGGTTTCCTCTTGTGATGTTATTGTATCTCACTTTGAGAATTTTTGTTTGTCAGTTCATAGTAGAAAATGTGGACTTTACGGTAATGGAGTTTTAATATGTATATAGGTCTATGATATGTGGCTTAAGGCTTTGTGGCATATATTGTGGCATGCCTGTGTGTATACAACACACACACACACACACACACACACACACACACACACACACACACACACACACACACACACACACACACACACACACACACACACACACACACACACACAAAATATAAATAAAATTGTTGACCACAAGATGGGAGTGTTGTCTGAGTGTTTTAACAGCAGCAGCTGGTGTGCGGTTCTGAACACAGGACTCCGTACAAAGAAAATGTAGGCAGGGTGCTTGAGGAGCCTTTATTCTTGAGGATTAGGCCAATCTCATGAATTGCAAATTTTGCTTTAACCCTAAGAACAGCTGCCCCACATTGTCCACCCCCTACATTAAAAAAAAAAAAATCAAATATTGGCAAAAATATAGCCTATAATGTTCTCAGCACATAATAACAACATCTGCATTATTTTTCTCATTTTGCTCTTTTTTTTTTTTTTTTTTTTTTTTTTTTTTTACAACTGTAGCCTACCTGAATCCAGCATTTCAGGAGTATTTTTGGTCCTCAATTTCAAATTATTTTCTCAGTATTTCGCCACAACAGCAACTGTACAGTAGGCCTAGGCTACTATTAGTTTTATTACTGTAATGTGCGGGGCATAATATCTTAGACATCAAACCAGAGTTTTTAAACGATCTTTAATCTAAATGACTAACTTGCACTTTCACAACTTCTACTCGCTTTCAGCGTGTCTCCAAGTACCAGCCACTAGAAAGAACGACAGGAAACAGATTTTAAGGCCGAAAAATGCAGCTTTTTAAGCAAAATTATATAACTGCGAAACAGCTGCCTGATAGTCAGATAGTAGTAGTGGTTTCCATTGGCAACCTAACTCACACACAGCACGCTCACGCGATCGACAGCTCGCGCACAGGGACAGTCCCGTACAGCAGACAACAGAGAAGACGGAGCCAGGAGGGAGGAAACACATGTGAAGCTTGTTACGGTTGGTTTGTGTTTTTTCTCCCCACCTTGTTGCAGTCTGTCTGTCTCTGCTTCTGTCTCTGTCCACCTGTAGTAGACGAATAAAAAGAAGAAGAAGGAAAAAAAAAACAAAAAAACTCATGCCTTCAGCTTTGTTGAATGGTGTTGTCCGGGTAACTCCGAGTCGACAGCTATTGAATTACAAAAATGGGGCCCAGGGTTTTTACACGGGAAAATGAAGTGACACCGACCGTAACAGAGTTTGTAAGTAAAGTTATTTTAGACAATTCTGACGGTAGTGGCCGCTTGTCATTCACAATAGACTATGTTATAGGCCTATTATTATTAGATACATAGATCTTTATTTACAAAGTCAAAGTTCCAATGAAAAAAAAATGTTTTCAAGGACAATTTTATCCATTTTTAATACATTGTGCAGTACACAGCACCAGCTCTCCTCAGTAGCAACACCTCAGCACAGGTTTTCAAGGTAGCCTACTGGTGAGATCAGGGCTATGTGGGGCTGGAGTAGCTACTATCTCTTCATAGTTTTATATGATTGTGAGTTTGGGTTTGTTATGCTGCTGCAAATTGGTCAGACAACACTCTGGTGCTACTGCATGGCCAATAATAATCTAAACATCTTCTTAAATTTGTGCACAGTAGCAATGCCAGTGTTTATGAAAAAGTAGGCTATATAGTTTCAGAGAGTCCTACTTCCACGGCTCACTGGGCACTTGAATAGAACATCCATTTGTAACCAAAGACAAGTCAAAATGTCAGAAATTCATGCAGTGTTTGTACCAGCAGGTGACGTCAATGGTGTCTTCAACATGAATAAGTGAAGAGAAGACAGACTGAGAGGACCGAGTCCCTGATCATGACTGCCCTGGTTCAACCTGGAGCAAAAGTTTCAGAGCTATGTGAGGATGGAGACAAGCTTCTTGAGGCTGGAGACCTGTGGAGGGCTACCTCTCTCTACATGTCCGCCTTCAGGTCTCATGCCGCCTCCACTGTGTCCCATATGCGTAAATTGGAGAAGTCCAGCCTCACTGGGGTGATCTCTACCCTAGAAATTTGGCTCGACAGTCGTGGGGAGAGCCAACATGCTGAGGGTCTTAATAAAGGTCTGGCTGCTGTGTTTCTGTCCACACTCTGCCCCAACAATCTGTCAGCAACCGTTTTCAAAATGGAGTCCCTTCTTCAGAGCGGAGGTCAAGGTTGTGAGGAGATTTTTGCCCGTTGCACTGCTCTGCTTGAAGGGAAGAGAAACTCCCATCCCGAAGGTGTAACTCACATGGTGTTGGAGATAACTCGTGCTCTGGCCTGCTTGTTCGCTGAGCCCCACAGTATTAAAGGACTGAGGCTTTATCTCGACGCTTACAGGAAAAACAAATCAAAAATTGTTTCACTTGTAAGGATGAGACAGGCGCAGCACCTATCAAAAATAGTAAAGGCCTTAACTGTCCAGATACTGCACATGCATCCCTCCCTGGTGTTTGACTCTAAGTCTGCAGTGACAACAAAGGAGAATGATAAGCTTGGTATAGAGACGTCTTCTGTAATTCTGGAGTTTTTGCTTGCTATTTCACCCAGTAATAGAGAAGTACAGGAACTTCAAGCAGCCTATTTGTTTTTGACAGGCAGGTTTGGGGACAGCGCAGAAGTGTACTCTGCTCTCTTACATCATGGCCATTGTGAGAAAACAGCAGACAGTAGTAATGCCAAGTCATGCCAAGACAGTCCTGAGAGGAGAGCTCGGCTCCTGACCGCTCGAGCAGCTGCCTGTTTCTCAACAGGTGGACAGACTGCAGAGGCATGCAGGGATCTGGGGAAGGCCTTTGAAATTCACCCTGCCACTGCCCGAATATATTTCCAAAAGCTCTTCACAGATTATGGCACGGGGCTAGCTGCTCGCAACCATCTCCGTCAGCAGGCAGAGAGGGGCCTGTGCAGCTACAGAGAGAGGGTCCTCCTCCGTCTAGACCTGCGCTCTACAGAAGGAGTCGAACTGCTGGACCCTGTGATCACTCAGCTACGGACTCTGTGCCTCTTAGAGTCTGATGGAGGGGGCAGAGAGCTGCGGGTACGGCTGGCTGACTGTCTTCTCCTCAGAGGGGAACACAAGGAGGCGCTCTCTATCTGTAGCCAGCTCGCTGCCACCCAAGGCCAGCAGAGCTATCAAAACACAGTGCAGGTTCTCCGTGGATATGCAAGACTTCTCTCAGATGACCACAAGGGGGCGTTAGAAGACTTCCAGGCTGTGATTGAACACAACGCCCCCCACCCCTCCAGCTGTGTGCGGGCGCTCTGTGGCAGGGGGCTCCTCCGCATGATGGGTGACTTAAACTACCTCACAGCTCTAGACTATGTAACAGCAAGCAGGCTGCATCCGCAGGAAACAGCACTAACTTTTCGCTGCTTGGTGCCTTGGAACTGCCGTGGGCTGCTATTTACTGTTTTATTGGAGCAGGCACGAGTCATGCTGGAGGGGACTGGAGAGCACAAATCCAAATCCAGATCCACTGAGGACTCACAGCAGCCCCAGCAGGAGGATCCTGTTAATGTCCTGTTAAAGAGAGACAACCACAGATCAGGGTATGATATTTGTCTCATATACAGTTAAAGCTGGGGTAGGCAGGATTTGTTTTGAAAACAGGCCTACAGGGCCCGGTATCTTTGACCAATCAAATCTGTTCTGGTCTGGGGGTTCCTGATTGGTTGAAGGGCCGGCCCTACTATGTCCTAACAAATCGGGGAGGACAGAGTAGGGCCAGAACTAACCCTCAACCAATCAGGAGCCCCCAGACCAAAATAGATTTGATTGTTCGAAGATACTGGGAGCTGTAGGCTTTTCAGACTGCTGCATACAGAGACATAGAGAAACACTGTGATCGCCCCAAACACAGAGACCTTTCCTTACTGATAGCTGAATGGGAAAACACAATTTTCTTCAAAAAAAAGTTAATATTTAGTTTTTAAACAAGTCCTGCCTACCCCAGCTTTAACTCAGTTGGCCTTCTTCACAGTGAACATATTGGCATATGGCAGCAGGCCTGTGCTTTTCTCACTATGACACTGGATTAATTTAGTTGTGTTGTGATTAACACGAGGGTGAAACTACAAAAGTCACTTTCTGAATTCTGCCAGTGCCCCCATTCATGTTTTCTCAATTGTGCATTAGGACCCCCACTGGTGTTCACTCCCTGGCTGCACTGCTGATGGAGCTCCAGCCAAGTGCTGATGGGCCTCAGATCCTGGCAGCAGATGCCTTGTACCAGCTTGGCCGGGTGGAGGAGGCCTACAGGCTACTGCTCTCTGTCGGGCCCAGCAGTCCTCGGGCGCCTATACTAGCTCGCCTCGCCCTGCTGCAGCTGCACAGAGGCTTTCTTTATGACACCAATCAGGTATGAACAGCAGGTTTTCACTAGTAGTTCTTCAAAGTTAGTCCTGTGACTGGATTTGATATATAATTATACACACATAAGTACAATTCATCTTGCCCAGCAGACCAGAGAAACAATCTAAACAACTTTATATTTCTGGTCACTAAAGTGTTATATATACAGCCTCAGGCCCTAATTTACACACTTTGACATAGTATATGTTTATATAAGTCACAGATAACCTAAAGAGCTGTGGCTGCTGTGAATTTTCTTTTCTTTAAATCTCACGCACAGTCCTCCAAGATGGGATAAGATGTTTTATTTTGGGCCCAAGATAAATTGGATAGGCTGGGCGGTGCGTGGCGCAGTGGGTGAAACGGCCGCCCCATGTAGAGGCTACAGTCCTCACCACAGGCAGCCCCGGTTCGAATTCCACGTCGGGCAGCCCTTTCCTGCATGTCATTCCCCCTCTCTCTGCCTCCCCCCTTTCCTGTCTATCTCTACTGTGTGCTTAAAATAAAAAGGCAAAAAGCCAAAAAAATATACTTAAAAAAAAAAAGATAAATTGTGTAGGCATGGACTGCCATCTAACACTATCAGAACTTTAATTCTTTAATTCTAATTTGGAAATTAGATGTTTTTAGGTTTGCAGTTGGAGTTTTGTTTACGAGTAATTTATAACTATGTAAACCGTGCAATATACACCCTAACTGATCAACACAATTAATCTTTCATAGTACACTTTTTGCACCAACATCTCACTGTGTCCGGTAGCTTAATGTATTTGGCCCTTAATTTTACAGCTTTTACAGTAAAATAAAGATTTAATATCTGCCTGTTTTTCCTGCAGCTTCTGAAAAAGCTCATTCAGTGTGGGGACACCAGCTGCTTGCGTCCTCTGTTAGCGGTGGCACAACAGAAGGATCGTGTGCTGCTTCAGGGACACTGCCACTCTGCTGCAAAACGCATCCTGGAGGTCACAAGAGAGGAGAGTGCTGTCAGGGAGGCTGTGGCCTATCTCTCCATCGCTATCATGGCATCTGGTGATTAGAATCTGATTGATGAGATATTCGATGTTTGTTATCAGCCGGATTCTGATTGTTGACTTAAATAACAGCATGCAACCCCTATAAACCAGAAAGGGGGAGTGATTAAAACAATAAAGAGACAGGGCTGGCTTGAAACACAAGCCCTGTTTTTAGATTTGGCCTCAAAAACATATCAATGTCAGTCCATTTCAGCAAATATCATACATACCATTGATCTGTGCTTTTACTGTATAACTATGAAAATAGGGATCCAAACTAATTAAGTAATTGTACTTTGTATAGGTGGTGAGGCGGCAGAGTCCTTGTTGGAAAGAGGGAGGTGCTATGTCCTGCTGAGCCAACGAAAGATTGCCATCTTTGACTTCAGTGCCATTCTGAAGGAGCACCCAAAACACGTCCAGGCCCTCTGTGGAAGAGGCTTCACCTATCTCATGCTGAATCAGCAAAAGGTATCATGGAAGCGAAACGCTGCCACTTCTTCTTCTTCAATTAGCTTCAATTAGATAATGCTTGAAGTTGATTTTAAGGAGTCACAGTATCCAGCGACGTGGAAACTGCCACTGTAAATGCATATGCTGACCAACATAGGCAGGAGAAAAAACACAATTATATATTAGTTTGTTAAGGATGATAGGTTTTTTTAACAGAATGATGTTTTTTTTAACTGTCTTATTGGAAAGATTTCATTTTACGTCACATTGTCTTTTGCCACCTCGGGAGATATGTATTTTCACATTGAATCTAAAATTCAGTCTCTTTTTCAATGTTTTAGGAATGCACTCATGATATCCTGGCAGCACTTCAGATCAATACTGACACGGTCGTTAAAGACATCCTGTCACTCAAGGACAAAGCACGGAGGCTGGTCTGTGATTGGCTGCATCAATTCTGTCAAACCAATCTGTCAGACATCTTGGGCGCTAATGCTGTTCCCTGCCACGAGGAGCAGCTCAAAGAGGCTTTTATAATCGTTGGAGCTCTGATGAAGACCGCCTGCAGAGACCCCCGGTGGCATCTCCTCTATGTGGACACACTGTTAGCCAAAGGTGAGGTGGGAACTCAGTGTCATTGGAAATTGGCTGCTCAGTAGATCAGTAGGTTGTGACTTGGCTGTTGGATGTTTCCATCCAAATAAAACAGAACAACTAAAGCTGGCACTCGTTGTTTACAGTAATCCTTTCGCCTGCTGTTATGGTCCATCTGCTTCAGGTGAAGTTAAGGCTGCAGGTGCTCATCTCTGCCAGGTGTTTGGCCAGGAACCAAGAGATGCAGTGGCCCAGGCCAGGTTAGGTGTGGTGGAGGCTTGGCATCAGAACTACCGCAGCGCAGCTCGCAGGCTCAGCAAACTGCCTGAGAAAGATTCATCCAGTCTAGACTTCTTGCTGGCACTGATCCCATTCAATCAGCGAAAACGCATGGCACAGGTAAGCCATAATGCTGGAAACCTAGATTTCAATTTCAGCTAATCTTTTAACAGTAATTGAGTGTTGCAAATGATTACAATTTTAATATATTTTTTATATATTTGTTCACGTTCTATCTAAACAGTTTTGTATGTATTATATATTTATTTATTCTTTATATTAAAATGTTTGTTATTGTATTGTTAATTGTTTTTTAGTCTTGTCTTAGTCTCTGTGAACCCCCCTGGTATATTTTCTTATTTGACCTCTGCACTGTACTTCTTGTCTATGTGTAACTTGTGCCAACTAAAGTATATTAAAAAACAAAACAAAACAAGTACATTAATGAAGCTGTGCAAAACTGTATTGGCACCTCGATTTATCTAGGGGGGTTCTCTGAACATATTATTGTGTATTTCATATGCTTGAAATGGGCAGTAAGGTCAGAGAAGATGGAAAAGGTAGGGAAAGTAGGGATAAGTTACCAATGATACCAACGGGACAATAGTATACTACCTTTATCTCGTATGAAGAGTATTAAAGGAATAGTTCACCCAAAATTCAAATTTCACTCATTATCTACTCACCATCATGTCGACTAAGGGTTGGGAGAAGTTTCAGAGTCCTCCGTGCCTTCTCTGAGTTACAGCGGGGCTCGGCGCAGCACTGCATGTCCATATGACGGTTCCAAAAAGACACACCAAAAAACATCCAAATACCTAGTGCTATATAGTGCTCGTCTGTAATGTCCCTCTTGTATTGAAGCCCCGACATGAGAAATTGTTCCGAAAAAAATTAAATAAGTATATGTTTTAAGCTTGTTTGTGGCGGAAGCTCCCAGCACTGCTCTTCCTGGTCCATCCAAATCTCGCGCGATTTGCGCCGGCGTCAGTGCAAATCGCACGAGATTTGAACGGACCAGGAAGAGCAGTGCTGGGAGCTTCCGACATTTGAATTTTGGGTGAACTATTCTTTTAATTTAATGATTCATTGTTTGTCATCTATATCATATTAGGCAGCAGCAGAGGAGGCCAGCACTGTGTCCTCAGGTGGTCACTGGGATCAGGCCCTCACACTCCTGACTGTAGCAGTACAAGTAATGGGCAGTCACAGACTCCAGTATCTTCGCCAACGGGCCGCCTGCTTCGCTCAGCTGGGTTTACATGAGCGGGCCATAGCTGACCTTGACAGAGTTATTCAGAAACATGGTGGATCCAACTCCAGCTGCTCAGATGACCCCCAAGTCTGGGCGGAGGACCTGTGTCGGCGAGGTCGCAGCCTGGTGCTCTGTTCCAGAGAAGGAGCAGCTCTGGAGGACTTCACCCGGGCCCTGGAGCTCCATAGGGACCAGGCCATCCAGTGTGTGGAGGGTGGTCTGGGGAGGCTGTGTCTGGCTGAGTGCTTCCTGCGGGGAGCGCTGCAACACTATGGCGAACAGCAGCTCAGTAAAGCTTGGACATTGATTGAATGTGGCCTCAATGTGGACAGTGAAAACGCAGAGCTCCGCAGACTTAGGGCACGAGTCAAACGGGAAGTGGCCAGTCCCTGCAATGTCAACTAGTGTTGATGCAGTGGTGATGCAAAACTTCCACAATTTTATTGGACACATTTGAGGAAGTGCTGCTATGATTCATATTATGTCTTCCTTCTTGTGTTTAATATCTTTAAAATCACAGCACATATTGAATATAAGAGGAGAATGTGAATCATATGGACTTTCAACATCAAGATTTTATTGAATGTTTAATTATCCTTAATTACCAGTTATTTTTGGTAGTTTATACACCAACTGAAACATTTAACTGAATTATTGTGGGAATGGAAACAAAACATTATAGCCAAGATGATAATATGGAAGGAAATCACACAAAATGAAATTAGAAAGCATGGCTCACACCATCACACCTATGTAGGAAATTTAAGAAAGTGCCCAATGTGCAGGTTTATGCTCAAAATTGAGGAGGCACAATTGTCTTTAATAATATTTAAACACAAATTTTGAGTACATAAATACAGAAAGCATGAATAAATACTGGAATTTAATCCGAACCACTGACAATATAGAATGCGTCAACACAAATATTCAAAAAGTCAGTACATTGATTCTCTTAGTGAAGTAGGAGTTGATAATTTAGAATAATGTAAAATATCGCACCATATAGTGTATGTGTTACGTCTGGAGGGAGACTTGGTTTACTTGTATTGGTATTATGCAGACACAGTAATGTATTGTGGTTCCATGTTGCCGAAGTAGGATTTCTCCCACTCACTCATGAGGTCAAAATGCAGCTTGCGGTCGCAGAAGGTGCAGGAGGCCGTGGCGGGGGTGTTGAGCTGGAGTCCTGCCTCCTGCCACACCTCCACCAGTGCATCTGGGAATGAAACAAATGTAGCAAATGAACAAATAAATCCCAATATATATTTTTCCATCCTAAACATTTCAGCTCTGGTGATTTTATCCAGTACACACACTAAGATTATTGTGACGCAATATTGTTTTGACTGCATTGCAGTTTTGGTGACAGGTGGATGCCAAGAGACTCGTATGTGCTTACTGTGCAAAAAGACTCGCTGAGGACAAACAAAAGTCACTCCACACTTACCCACAAAGTACTTCATCATGGCAGGGTTGTGATGAGGAGACGGAGCCAGGCGCAGCAGCTCCTCACCTCGAGGCACTGTGGGGTAGTTGATGGCCTGGACGTAGATGTTGTACCTCTCCAGCAGGATGTCACACACCTTGGTGTTCAGCTCAGCATTGCCCACCTTGAGAATGGGCCAGTGACAAATGTGACATTCACCATTTTGTTGACACTCTAAATGTTCAGATTATTCATGTACATGTCCTGGCTTCATTTTAAGAGCTTTAAAGGGATATTTCAACATTTTTGCAAATTCGCTTATTGCCATAATCCCTATAGTTTCAGGAGTAGGTTCGTTACCTTTAATTGTCGGTGCAAGCTGTTTTGAGATCGGAAAATAACTATAAAGACAAAACAATATATTTATACGAAAATGGACCCATTAACAAGTGTGGGTAACGTAGATTCATCCACATTAATATGAGACTCTTTTATAACCAAAAGCAAACTCCTCTGGGTCTCTTTAAAGGTAATGAACCTACCCCTAAGACTATAGAGATTATGGCAATAGGTGAATTTACCAAAATGTTGAAATATCCCTTTAAGTTAAAATGGATTAACCAGGTGATACAAATTTACTGATTATATTTCCATCTAAATGAAACATTAAGACAAGAAAAAAATAAATTATTTATCAGTAATTGAATTTTAAAATGGAATCACAAAATTAATGTCATAACACATATTTCAATTTGCATAATTTAAATGCAGACTGAATTAACATTATTGTTTTGAAATGTATGAATCGAATTATAATGAGCACTTAAAAGGTTATTTGGCAGCACACACAAAACAGAAACTGCTATGATTTGTCATAAGAAAAAGAGCAGGTGTTAATAACAGCACTAAAGATCGCTCCAATACTGGGACCCTGAAACTGAAGCAGCTTCTAATATTTCTACCTGTGCTTTTCTTCGTAAAAGGTTAATTATAGAGTTTGGCTTTGTCTTGCTTTGACCTTAGAGACACTTCACTATTGTCAGCAAAGGGGTTAGTAGAGAGGTAATGTAATAGCAGCAGTGCTACATCCTCATACCCGTATGGGGATGATGTGGCTGGGGCAGTTGACGACAGGCAGACCATTATCCATGAGCAGCTGCCTCATGTGTTTGACGTTCCTCTGGTGGGCTCTGCGCAGCCCCTGTCCTTCAGGGCTCTTGAGCACGCGGACAGACTCCAGGGCTCCAGCCAGAGCCATCGGTGGCAGGGCAGTGGTGAAGATGAAGCCGGCTGCAAAGGAGCGAACTGTGTCCACTAGGGCGGCGCTGCTGGCAACGTAACCTCCCACACAGCCAAAGGCTTTTCCTGAAAGCAACAGATAACAGAGGGCAAATGAGGTGAGGAAACAGGAAGTAATCACTGATGGGAAGTGTAAATGTAACATACTTAACTTCAAAGCACAACTTCTATACTCTCACACATTTTAAACCATGCATGCAGTTCATAAATTAATGTCACTAATATTGTATTTCTGACCCCTTTTCTCATCTTTCAACTTTGTAAGATTACAAACACACACACAGGGAGACAGCTCTTCAATGTCAGCGCTCAGAGAAAGATGATCATCTTAAACTTAAGGTCATGGCTTTGACTCCCGTGTTGACAGAGATCACACCCACAGCAGCCCACACTCCCAAAATGTCTGCCATTTCTTTCTAGTTTCAGGTTGTTGCTTTATTAATTTCTTATTAAGTGAACACTTCCAACTCTTCCATGTAATCCAGAATTATTTTGTACTTTGTACTTGTAGGCATTAACTTTGCTGTCATCATAACTCTACACGCAGCATGGACTCTCTGATGATCCTTTTATCAGTACGACCAGAAAGGGAGTAAAACTGGAGACCAGCTGATAAAACCTCTGCGTCCTTTGATGAAAGCTCATTCGCCTCCTACCCTCTATCTAACCAACACGAGAGCAGCATTGTGCTTGTTGAGGGCTTTTACTGTGTATTATCAGTTAGCGCAATAGCGGCTGCAAATCGAAATTTGGCCAAGAAACACGGGGCAATTAATCTATGGCAGTTTGAAGCCGTTTGCCTTGCCCTTCTTGGTGTCATAGTGAGAAGTTAGTAAGTTACCGGTACCAGTATAGGTGTGTCCGCAAATCTCTCTAAAACAATAATAAAATCACCTAAATGCACAAGAATTGGATGTTCTTTAAAGATACTCACCTAAGGTCCCAGACACAATGTCAATCTTGTGCATAACATTGTCTCTCTCTCCGACTCCAGCTCCATGGGCTCCATACAGGCCCACAGCGTGAACTTCATCAACAAACGTCAGCCCTCCATAACGGTGAGCCACATCGCACAGCTCTTCTAGAGGACATATGCCACCTGAGAGCCCCAGAGCATTAGGTGATATAATTAGAACTGTGCATCACAGGTGAACAGCCAGACACTCATGCTGTAAATGTCACCCTGTTGTAACATCTAGAAAACATACAGCATGGACTATACTCTAGCAGCAAACCACTATGGACAGCCATTCTCATGATTGAAGATACTACAGCTACAATTCATACAATAATCTTTTTCAAAATGTTTTCTCCTGGGAGAAGATGTCATGGATATAGTTGCAGCCATCTATTCGGTCTACAGTAGTTTGTTTTGTGCTTTATGGAGCTGTCATGGTTTTAATATCAGTCAGAGAGAAAGAGCTGAGGGGAATCTGTTTCCTCCCATGGGGGATAGTGATAAATGACATACTATACCGTCCGTAGCTGAGTATAGAAATATAAATACCCCAATGCTAGCTCTGTTTATTATTAGATATGAGTTATTAACTTGGGTGATTATGGCTGAACAAATGTGATAAATGACATTGATTTATTGAAAATATAATTAGCAAATTTCAAGTGATATTTCTTATTACTGACACACTGTGATATTGGGGTTTGGTCATTTTCTTGCAGCAAAAAACAACTGGAATTCTTAAGATTGTTATGGACTTTGTATAACTAAAATTATTTTGCTTGCCATTTTACAGTATAGACTACAAATCAAATCAACATTAGCAGTTTCAGGTTGAATGGTCATATGGCTCGCCCCTCATTCACATAAAAGCTACATACAAAAATACAGTTGAATATGTTTTCTACAAATTAACCATCAATCCGAACAACCTCTCTTCATTGAGTCTTCATTGTACTCACCATCCATCGAATGAACTGTCTCAAATGCAACTATTTTGGGTGTCTTAGGGTCTGAGCGTTGCAGCAGTTCCTCCAGGTGTCGGCTGTCATTGTGGCGGAAGATGAAGCGCTTTGCTCCACTGTTCCTGATGCCCTGAATCATTGACGCGTGGTTCCCTGCATCTGAGTAGATCTCACACCCTGTTTGACAGAATAAAGACAACATCAAACCAGTGACAATGACTTCTCTCTAAACACTATGAACTCTGAGATGGTCTTCTCCTTTTCTACACTTTATGAATCATGAATACGTTTAGAATATAAATAGAATAATACTACAGAAATGTAAAAATGTGATAGACAAACAGTAACAGTGGCATCAATACTGGACTTTTCATCACTTGAATCTTCATATGATCCAGGTCAGTATTTACCTGGCAGCATTTTAGCCAAAGTGAAGAGGGTGGAGTCATTTGCTACAAAGCAGGAGGAGAAGACCAGAGCTGCGTCTTTCTTGTGCAGCTGAGCCAGCTCCTTCTCCAGAGACACGTGAAAGTTACTGGTGCCTGAGATGTTCCTGGTCCCACCTGCACCTGCACCGTGTCTATCCAGGGCATCTCTGAGAACAAATCATAAAATGGTCAAATATAATTAGTTGAAGGTGCCCATTCTTTTTCTTGAAAGAAGTATTTCAAACATACCCGTACAGAAATGTAATGACATACCGTATGGAAGATGTTACCATATAAGTCACATATAAGATGATCTATTATTGCCACATACTGTATATACATCCACTAGATATATGGAGATTTCTATTCTATTTTTTATTTTATTTTAGCATATATGACATACCTAACATCTGTCTACTCTATGGGAAATATCTTAGTGAACTTTATATGGCATGTTATCAGCATACACAGTGATACATATTTATTATTTATATTTATGTACTTATGTGTAAAATAGAAGCATATAATTTACATGTAGATATGCATGAACTACATACAAAAGACATTTTCAGTGGTAAAGTCCACATATTATTGTGTTACTGTATTTATCAGTAGCAGCTTATTCTAAATTACAGTGGAAACATTCAAGTCCTTCCAGGAAGGAAGGAAGAAAAAAGAAACATTAAGCCTATATGCATTGAAAAGAATCTCTTCTCTCTTGAAGAAGCTTTGAGAGGAAAACGTCAGACTTCCAAGTGATTTGCAGTTTTCCTACATAATTTGCCCCCTTCACTTCACTTGGACTTTATTTGACAAGAGCTGAGATTTGATGTAAACACATCTTGACTGACCCGAGGCTTGATGTGGACTTTCCTTAAAAGACTTTATTTCTGTCTCATTTTACCTGATTGCATCAGTGACCCGCGGGTGCCGACTCATTCCCAGGTAGTCATTGCTGCACCAGACGGACACCTGGGAGCCCTCCCGCCCAGAAATGGAGTAATCCTCCGCAAAAGGGAAGACCTCGGCATTCCTGTTCACTGTCTTGAAGACTCTGTAAGTGTGGTCCTTCTTTTTGTCAGCTATCTTCTCCATGAAGAAGCGGTCATAGTCGTAGCTAGGGCCAACTGCAGGAGTGATAAGTTTGTTTGACTTTTAAATCACTTCAGTGAACAGCTGCCTGACACTGTAGGCACACACATTACCACGTTTCCATTCAAACATATTCCATGAGTACAAGTACCTGACAGACTTACCCATGTTGTCTTTAAGGAGATGGGTGGTGGTAGTTTGATCTAATGGTTGGAATACTGAATTTTTGATGCCCTTTAACAGAGAAGTCATCAAACCTGTGAAGAGGAGTCAGTGTACATTTGTAGAATTTCATTATTTAAAGTTTTATCTTTGTCCTGTTTTGCTTCTATTAAAGTTCAAAATACCTTCTTTGACGTCTTCCTGTACCTCAGGGCTGGCTTTGACCATCCCAATCTGAGAGTTGACAAAGGGGCACCCTTTAGACACAGACAAAGCCACCTGAGCGGCCGTTTGAGCAGACGTCATTCTTTGGTCCAACATGGGAAGTTTGGGACTCCTCAGCTTGGTGGGCGAGACATTGAGTGTGGAGTTCAGAGAGGCAGCGCTGCTCACGGTGATCTGACGAGCAATGATGGGGCATTGATCAGCCATAGTCAGCAAGGCAGCTCCTGTTCTCCTCAAAGCCGGTTTAGGAACCGACTTCAGAAAGGGGCAGTGATGAAGAAAGGCAGCCATGGCAGCTGTTCTTACTCTGAGTTAAGACAGAAGACAGGAAAACAATTTCATTCTATAAAAGTGCAAAGATTGACTCAGAATCTGTAATATATTAAAAGTATACATCATTCTTCACTTCTGATCATAGGTGTTTATTTTATAAAATCATTTATATGGGTGTAAAAGAGTTTATTGTAATTACTTTTTTCTTACATTCTTTCCTCCAAAGGAAACTCTAAAATCCCATCTCTCAAATGACCCAAATATAAAATGAGAAAGGGATGGATTTCATTGAACTTGATACAGAGTTTCATGAAACTAAAATCCCACTATGTGGTTAGAAACGTAAAAAAAAAAAAGGCTATAAATGTATGTAGTGGTTGGTCTGAGCTCCAGAGAGCAGCAGGTGCCTCCTCCAGGGTGCGGCGGGTTCCTTATCTTCACTCTGCAGACACTTAAGTGCAGCCCTGACAGACGTCATCATTTTAGGCTGATTACTGCAGTAGCTATCAAATATTCCTCTATAAAACACAGCAGGGAAGAATCTAGCAATTTCCAGTAATAACTATTACTTCTCTATTGCTGACGTTTTTCAGACTTGAAAGGAAAAAAAAAGATAAAACAGACTGTATCATTTCCCTCACAATGCCCTGCGGTCAGCAGATAAGCTAATTCTCGGGATTTGTCTTGTGGTTAGATGTAATCTTTACGTCAAACACTAGTGCCATTTAAACAAAAACAAATAGGTCAACACTTTATTTAATCTGTATCTAATCGATTGTTTTGGTTGTTGAAAACATTGAACTATTTGTCACTTACAGTAAAAGCCACATATCCAATAGTTTGCCTTATGCTGCTGTATGGAGTATACCTGAAACATGCCACTACTCATTGACTGTCAACAGTCACTTAAGGATAAATGACACTGCCTGTGTGAGTGACACATTCTCAAACAAATGGAGAAGTAAATGTAATGAAATAAAAACAGTATAAACAGTAACATGGCTACTAATATATATGATAGCAACTGAGTTTTGACAACAGTCAAAATAATGGAAATAACTGTGATAACAATAACAGAAATGATGAAACAACAACAACAACAAAAACCTGCTTATGATCAGAAGTGAAGACTGTCAGGAAACTTACCTGTTGACCTGCACTGAGGACGAACTTCAAAACAGCAAATAGACAGAGGGTCAGGAAGTGTCAACAGTCACTGGTCAGATGCTGAAGAGCATTATGCAATCAGCTCTGCTCCCACCCATCAGAGATGTCATACGGGTCCCAGCTACGGGGGGCCACCCAGGGTGAATCTGTGGGAGGTGCAAAGATATTCATAGGGAAACTTTAAAGTTGTGTCACTCTTTGCCACTTCCTAGGAATTTATAGTGGACATTTCTATTTGATGTCTAAACTGTTAAAAAAAAATTATGCTGCTTGTAGCAAACTATGTCACACATTGGCAGATATAAGTGTTTGAATAAATATAACTCTTCTAGTGACACATCTTTGAACAGTTAGCAGTGTTTGGCAATTTAATGCATGACTGTGAAAACTACACTTAAACATTGGTGATACACACTTAGGCTCACCTCAGGCTAAACCCCCCCCCCATTTTGGTCAAAATTCCTGTTTCCAAGATCAAGAACAAAACTTAATGCTCAACATGTATTCATGTGTGTGTACATTTACTAGTGTCAATATATTTAAGTTATGCAAAAATTAGATTCTAATAATCATCTGCGGTATTATCTAACATTGACAACAACATGTTGTCAATGTTAGATAATACCGCAGATGACCAGTTGTGACGATTGTAGTATGAATGTGATAGTAAGGTGATACAGTTTTATTTATTCACTTTGGCTCAATTCTAAAAAATTAATATATGAAACCCTCTGAACACTTACTTTGTCATTCACAGTAGATTATGTATTTCTTATTCATTTCAGAAAATTGCATGGTTTCTGTACATGTGTAAAAGAGTAAGTAAAATTCTCCACTAAGCTACCACAAGCTTTCAATTATTATGGGATTTTGTTGATGTTGTTTTTGATTTTACAAGGATGTGAATTTGTGACAATCATAATGTAGTTTGTGAAAAAACATCTTGATCAATACGGCTCAAATTGGTACTGTAAGCTAACTTTTACGCTTGAACAAATCTCATTGACTTTTGACCAGTTTTACAGAATGTATTGGTAACTGCTTGTTAAAAACTGCACACAAAAGCTGTGAAGAGGCAAAAAAACAAACAGAAAACATGATTAAGTGAATCAGCACTTAGTGTAAAATTCAGTGGTAAACATGTTTCCTATGACGCAAATGACTGCCATCGAAATTGTGGCAATTTTCAAAAGATTACTGATTTTCCTCTTCTGAAAAAATTGGTCCTTTATGTCCAATTGGCATAAATATGTCAATTTTGTTGCTTATATCAACATTTGAAAAGATTTGTCTTGTTCTCATGCTGTTCTGTTTAGTTTGTAAGTCCACAGAGCAACGGGCCAGTTGCGGGCAGGCTGGTGGAGCCTCAAGTGCCACACTAATGCCATGTGAGCCCCACACAGATTTGCCCATGCGGGGCCCCACATGGCATTAGTGTGGGGTTGCAGTTGAAAAAGAGTCAACAACTTCTAATCACTATTTCAATAAATATGTGACATGGTGTTGCAGTGGTTAGGATTGTTGCCTCACAGCATGGCACAGCATTTATAGGCTTTCTGTGTACAAGACTGGATTGGCCATGCTCCAAGGGGCATAACTACTGCAGGCCACATGCAGGCTAACCCACAAAGGGCCTATGTAGACTTTCTGCACTGGGTTGCCCACAGAAAACCTCCAGTGGACCCCAAAATGGCAAAACTGCTGCATGCCCCACATGGGCTAACATATGTGGGCCCATGTGGGATTTTATACGTACATGAAGCCAACATAGGGGTGGCAAAGGGCAAAGGGCATGTGGGCCCTGAGGGCATTAGTGTGGGTTTGCCCTGCCCACAGTCCAACAGTAAACCCACAAGTACCCACAGTGCGCCCACACAACAAATGTCAGTATCCAATATGCTGAATCGTTGAATTGTATTCAAAGGTCACATCAACTCATTTTAAAGTTCAGCTGGAAATAAAATGGCAAAATTAATTGATGGAAACCACAGTATAAGTCTGAAAATGATATTTCAGGATGTCAACTGTCTAGTTGTAAACCAATGTCAAACCAGCTGCTTCTTTCTTTGTTCATCCTGTCCTCTCTCTCTCTCCCAGCCATCAGCCAGTCTGTAATTAACTGTTTATCTGACAGTGAGGTGTGTGTGTCTGTGTCCGTGTATGTGTGTGGCCTCGCCAGCAGATGGTGCATTCCTCGGGCTTTTTTTTTTATGAATCACTGCTGCTGCTGCTGATGCTGCTGCTGCTTTCGGTCGCTGCTCGTGTAGAGGCGGAGTTTTCTCTGCTGTTGTCGGCAGCAGCCAAGCAGAGGGCAGCAGCCTAGGTCCATCCCCTCCTGACTGGATCACAGGACCATCATCCTCCTCCTTCATCCATCCATCCACCCCGACAAGGACAATCTCTCCGAAAACACACACACATACATTCGGGAACAGGACAATCTTCTATTTTTACGGAAAAGGGCAGAAATCGCATCGAAAGCAGCGAAAATGCTGGCATGTACAGAAATGATCACCATGTGTCTTCAATCTGCCAAACACGAACACATGAGAAAGCAGCAGGAGCTTGACCACAACCAGAATCAGAATCAAGGGATCTCTCTGTTCCATGATGTAAGTACACACTGGTTTTTTACGTTTAAAGTGTTCATTATTATTAATTACTATTATAAAATCCGCCCTTTTTGTCATTTTTTCCATGCACGAGTGTATCTATATTTAGAAATATTCGCGGGGATCGCCTTCTACAGACACAATGAAAGTAATTCTCCCTCCTTTCGTGTTTCTCTTTATGAATGGTTGACATCGATTTAAATCCATGCCAGTCTCCCATTTACGTGCTTGATAGCCCTGTTATGTAAGAAAGGTGAGCGTGTGCCAATAGGTGAATAACAAAGAAGATGCCAGTCATCTGACTTTCACTGGTAATGGCCATTACAGTGTTAGAGTGGCTGTTTTTCCCTTTTCTCTCAATGTTGAGGGTCATGACATTGGCTATTCCCTTGATGAAATATGTAGGCTATACTGTCTCTATAAAACATGATATGGTATGTATTTTTAATGAGGACCCTTCTCTTCACAAAGCTTCAATAACAGAAATAATAAAATAGAAAGATGTAAAAAATTTTGAATAATTTAATAGAGATATAAATTATATTGTATAAAGATATTGCTTACATAGATCCTCTGCTGGTTACTGGTGCCTTTTCATTTTGCTACAGTATGAAGACACCTCCATTGTAAAAGACGACAATTCTAACATACATGCATTATTAATGTATATTTTAAAACACTACATTATGTTTGGAGCTTTTATAGTTACATGTTCTACGTCTGGTTTCCTGTGGACCCTTCAAAAACTATGAATTGAAATATGATACTGCATTTCCTGGATTATTGTCCACAAATGGGATCATTTGACTGCAGCAAGAGCACATTTGGTTTAAATGCAGTTAGCATCCATTCTCTCCAGCCCAGTGCTGCATTTCTTCACTTAACCTATTACAGTAGCTAATGGCTGGTCATATATTCTCTAAGAGCTGCAGAAATTTGGAGTCTGATTGTGCCAGACAGCAGCTTGTCCAACCTACCATGACCCCTTTCCCGTACAAAGAGCACCTAGTCTTTTCTCTTATGTTCCTGTCTTCATGACAACAAAATCATCTTCATGCAACCTCATATTTACAATAGTTCACAGATAATTTTTATATATGGGCTTCTTCTTCTGCACAGACTCATTTCTGAACACTTGAGGAATCTTTTTGTGTTTGCTCTCTAAAACAACACAGCCTATTAGTACAATTAGACTATGTGGAGGACTTGTGGGTGTGGATGTAATTTAACAAAGAAAGTCTTGTGACAGTTGTGTTATTTTTTATATTGGTAGGTAGGTATTCTGCTGCTGTTTTTTTGAGATGATAATTTGCCTCTGAGGCTGATGGGATGCAGTGTTGTCGTACAGTGTTGTTTTATGCGCAGCTGTGATGCTGCACATGTCCTCAGAGTGTCAGTAACTCCTCCAGTTATAGTTTTATTGTATCTAATAGGAGTCAGTGCAGCATATTAACAGGCCCCAGGGACTGGCTGAGATAGACAGCATCCTTAGAGCTAATAATGCTTTTAGAAGATCTTCATCAGCTCTGTGGGACAGCAGCACTTTCATCGACTCCACCACCCTCCCACTTAGTAGCACAAAGGGGGAGTAAAGGCCAGTAAATCTCAGGTTTCTCTTGAGCCCGTGTTTATTGCTCTCAATTTGTTTCCCACATTTTATGGTGCAGCTCCTTGTTGTGTTTTAGACAACATGCTGAAATCAGCACTTCTATTCTCAAGGGAGATTTTACAGTGACAATGCGGCCTCCAGGTTTCCTTTTATCACCTGCATAAAAGTTGTATTGTCAGCTTCTCATACCACGGACGTTACAAGTGCTGTAGGCTACGGCCAATATTGTGACTATTTTTTATTGTCACAGATTTTTGTGAACCAATAATCAACAACAATCTTATCATTTTTACAGTTTCATTTTAACATCAATATAGTGTGTTATATAGTTGTCATCATCATCATCATCATCATCATCATCATCATCATCATCATCATCATCATCATCATCATTATCATTATCTTCTACCTGACTGCTATGATTTTATTTTTTGCTTGTTTGCTACAGTATTATTTGAGGTAATACATTTTCAAATCAAGCTGCCATTAAACTGTATTAGCACAAAACAGTGGTGTAAATGAAATTGGACTTGATTTCTCACTGTGAGTCTGCTAAGTGTTTTTCATACCTTATAGAAATAAATGGAAACAGCTATCTAGAATTGTAGGAAAATATGTGAAATGTCGTTCATGTCTTAGCTACATGTGTCTTACAGTTCATTTTGACAAACATTTTTATTCCATCATTTATTTATTTAGTATATTTCAATCTACCTCTATTTGCACAGACATCTTGGAAATTCATTGCAGTGTTTCTGCTCTACCGATATTCTTTCTTCTATAGATTTGCTGTGAGTCTTAGATGTGTCTTGAATGGAGGAGGGATGCTGCTAAAAATGGGATGTGAGCAGAGCATGTTCAGGCCGTTATACTCTGATGGGCTTGAAAGGTGACAGCTGGCTGTAGTGCTCCGTTCTACTCTGATAATACAGCTAATCACCAGCCACTGGACTCCATGGTCCACATGGGTGGATTGAGTAGAAGGGATAAAATGAAAGTGATGCCACTCACACATAACACCTCACACTCCAACAGATCGGACTTCTCTCAGGTTTGGAGATATGCAGTGAGGAGGTTGATGATGAACTATTACAGTGTTGATAGCTAACATTAACGAAGGGGAAAATGATAGTCACACTCTGCTTGTACAGATTTTGCACAAACTAAATCTATCTGAAATATCTTAAGGCTTGATTGTTCACGAAAACATAAAAGCTCCTCCTAAATGTTCTCTTACATGCAAAGACTTTTGGGGAGACTCATTGCATTACTGCCTCAATAACAAAAATCCCTTGTGTGCAGTAATGCGGTATACAATATCTTTGTACATTTTCTGTTGCCGCATGATGACACTTTATTTCCTCTTGGTTGCCCAAAATAAATATCTCTTAGTATCACTTTAAATATTTATAATGTTTCCAGTGTTTGTGCCTCCAGACCAAAAAACCTAAACACAATCTTCTTGTCTTCTTGCAGATATTCCGCCGGGCTGACAAAAATGGTGAGTAAGCAAAACACACAGCTAATTGGAATACACAGCTAATTTAAACTCAATTAAAACCTCTTTGAGGGAGCTGAAGGATACAGGAAAAGAAGGCACAACTTTGACGGTTGTGTTCAGACTGAGGAGATTTAAATAACCCTGCTGGATCTTTCTGTTTTACTGCCATCCTTGAGAGATCCAGATAGAAAGGATATAAATATCCAAGGTCAGGTGCAGCTGCATCTTTTTGGTTTCGTGATGTGACTGGATTACACAGGATGAACTCCCTCGGTGTGGCTGCTCACCATGCAGTGCACATATATCCAGCAAATATTGCAACATATATGTACACTAATTTATCATGTTAACTCGCTATATAGTAAATGTGGTCTCAGCTGTTCTGCTCTCATGTTGTTTTTCTTTGTCGAAAATGCAGTTTTAACCCTAAATGGCACAAATTCGCTGGAGACTTGCTTAATGTGAATTTAATGTAATTCTTGCAGGAACATATCACCATTACATTTGATTAATGTGTTACCATGTTACATTTACTTCAAAGGAGAGTCCCCCTCCCTCCCCTAAATATCTCCAGGGGAAACATGGATATTCATGAAACATGGAGCATCCATCTCTGCATGAAAAACAGTGTTGCCAAACAAGAAAACATTGTTGCTCTTCATTTTCTATTTGTGCACCATGTATGTGATGCAAGGTAGAATGCAAAGGGGGCAGTTGTTAATGCATCTTGACTTATCCGCAAGCTGTGATCAGTTTCCTCAGGAGGACGGTGAGCGTGTTACATAAGAGCTGGATTAATGATGCAACATGGGCCGCCATGAGCAAGGGTTGTCTGGGGTGCCTCGCAGCTCATGTGAAGATATTTAGATCAAAAAAATAAAAAATTCAGTCTGTGAATTATTGAAGAGCTCTGAGGTAGCCTACTTTTGTTCTGTTGTGAAGGAGCTGGAGTTATGGTAACTAAGGGTGCTTGGATTTTTCTTTCCTCAAGTTGTGTCTCATCTCAGGTTGTGATGATGAGACATTGTGAATTATTAGTCAAACATAATGACTGAAAACACAACAGAGGTGTGACATCTTAATAGAAAACAGATGTTGTATTGTATTTAAACTACATCCATTTTTGAAAAGCCTCCTCTTAATCTTTCTTCCAACCAGCACTCATATACAGCCTTATTTTTCACGCTTTGTACAAAGAAGGAAGATAAGGAGTGAGAGGAGAACTCTGTCGCTTATTTATGGTAGTAGTTATCTACAATTTGCAGTCGAGCTCTGCTTAGTTCACGTCCTCCCAAACTCACTGAGTCGTGCACCCGAGAGGAAAGTGCTTCCTTCCAATCAGCACTGAGTGGGCTGTCATGATACGCCTCAAGCACTGCGGATTTACCACATAATGAGGGCTGGCTACCAACCCACTATACATTTTGTTTTTCCACACTATTGTAATGAGGAATTACATTTTTTAACAGAAAAAAAAACAATTGCATGAGTACAAGAACAAGAAGTAAAGACCTAAAGCTTTTACTCAACAGCCTTGTGCTGAGATTAGTTTTTTGTAGCTGTGCTCATAGATGCTCCACACAACTGAAAGTGTGATCAGTGATTTTAGAGCTTACTGTAGATTTCATCAGGAAAAACCAAACCATGTCCAACAATCATGAAAATGAACATTATGAACATTATTTCAAATGTCTTTTAAAATAAATGAACTTTCATGGAAGAGGGATCCATTTACTGATAAGTCACAGATCTGCCCTCAGGGGACTTTTAAACAGACTGAAGCGTTATCATCTGAGCTGAGCTCTAACACATGCAGTGAGCTTAAAAATGATTTGTCAGGGCCATTTATTGGTGAGTTCTTTATGGATTGACTTTTTAAATCATTTGTTCTTGTTAATGTTGATTTACTGTATTTAAAAAAGAAATGCTATAAAACATTTGCAATATAGCCTGTGAATATTCTCATTTGTCCAGGTCATAGTTATCTCAAGGAAATTTAAATCGATTGCATCCAGTTGCAATCGATTTAAATTTCCTTGAGATATTTGTAATATAAAATGAAAGGTGATATAAGAGTGCAGGAGGCGCTTTAATTTTTCTCTCCAGACACTCAGATAATAAGAATCACTGTGAGGTTTCTCCCTCACACATTTGTTCACTTGCAGGTTTCTAATCAAAGCTGTATATAGTGCTGTAGCAGAGAGGATTGTAAAGGCACACAAGACCTCACCAGCAGACCTAAATATATCCAGTTTACTGCCACACGAACAAAAGCATCAAATCCTCACATTTGAGAAGCTGAAACTCAAGAATTTTATGCATTTTTGCACAAAGAAAGACTGAAACGGACAACAGTATGAAGGTGCATTCATTCTCAAACTAAATATACTGTTCAATACTAACAAAGACAACTTTAAATTAAATTCTGTTGATTCGCTCAATTTCTATGTAGTATTTTATTTTTTATCTGTGTTTACTTCCCAGCCTATGCTTTTCTCTTTCACCCTGAACTGCACCGTGGGCACTCATGAATTATTACTGCTGCTTCAGGTTTGACACTTTAGGATTCCTTCACGGAAAGTGTTCTTGGAAAGATAAGCGTCAGTGCAGGTAGATTCTCATCTAGGTCACAGTTAGAGAGGCTTTTCTATCCAGTGTGAAGTGAGATAATTAAAACAACTCATCTGCTATGTGTCTCCTGTGAGGTATTGATTTATCATCCATCGGAGCAAAAACACATTTTCCTACAGCTGTTTGTCACAAACCTCAGGGTAAATTACTGGAAAACCTGCATGTTCTTTAATTAAATCTCGCTGTGTGATGACTGGGTGTCGATGACTGCGCCCAGCTCTTTTCCTCACATAATACAACAACTACACACAACGGCATCAGAAAAGAAACACACACATACACCACATACAAGGCATTTAATCAAAAGTGTGTAGTATTCAATCAAACAACTCAACACACAGCCTCAGTGTGTGTGTGCCACTGAAACACAACGTAGTCAGTAAAGAGTAGCTGTTACACGTGTGGAGGGAATTGTGTCGTCTGCTTTTACAGCATGTTGAATTTTTATTCATGAGCTTCACTAGGTCAGTGCACATATACGGTCTGATATTTTTCATTCCCTCTGTGACCAATCCTCTTTTGACAGAACTAACTGATGATTATCTAAATGATTGATAAGTCCTATCAGCTCATATACCGTACATTTAAAAACCAAGGTTAAATTAAGGTTAGTACTATATGAGCTATACAAAACAACACTTGTGATAGTTATTTCCAAGAGACAACAGTCAGTACTGGCACGGCAGGAGCCAAAAGATCTTTAACATACTGGAAGTAATTTTGAAGTGACATTTGAAGTTTATAATCTCACTGATTGGTAATCAACTAATTGTTTCCGCACTAATTGTCATCTAGCGCCTCCACACCTCATTTCTGCACATTGTAATTAAAAAAATGAAATCCTCCAGACAAAACACATGCCGGGCAGCTTACTGTCCTTTAGCTTGGGAGACCAACACCGTCTATAGCCAGGAGCTATCATCCGCGCTACCACTGCAGCTCTGCTCTGTGAGAAACAGTGAGCACTTGCAAAATGTGCCATCTGAGCTGTGCTGTAACTTGTTTTTTGGGCTGTTTAATTGGGTGTGAATCTACATTAAAGGAACTTTGGTGAAGGAGGCTGGAGAATGAGTCAGAGGTGCAACAGACTGTGTTTACTCCTACACCATGTGGAAAGACGATTTTTACAGGGACGTTTGAGAAAGGAATTATGATTCTGCCTCAGCAAATAGCTCCCTCAGTTGATATTTAATGTAGCCAGACCATGATGTTCACTAAACACACAGATTGTCACCGTAAGCATGTGAGCTTTATATAACAATAATTGAGAAAGCAACAGCTAAACAAGGTGACATTTTGTGACACTTTGCATTTTAATAAGGCTGCACAAATAATCACAATATAATGTAAATATCAATTGCAACTGCAATACACCAAAACATTGCGGGAACTGCAATCTTCTTTTGTTAATATGTGTTATTGAGATGTGTTATGCATCGTTGTCCATTGTTAGCACCATACACAACAAATATAACTACAAACCATATTCTCCAGACATAAAAAAGCATGTTTGTTCACAAGCAAACAGAAAAAACTTTTTTCAGTGAAAATGAAATGCAACAACCAACTCAAATCCCAATCTGCCAAAAATGATTAGATTATTATTTTCTTTGCATATTGTGCAGCTCTACATTTTCTTAAATCCATTTTATACTTGTGCTAAGAAGCCATAAAATACATCACATCGTCTAGAGACATCCGCAGTGTGAGTTGGCAATAAAGTAGATTGCTCTCACCAACTAACAGATGATATGACGTTAGCTCAGGCCTATCTGTCAGAGCGCTGCTTCGTGGCAGGGAGCTGAGAGCTGGGTCTCAAAAGGTTTCAGTGCTTTCACAGCAAAGATGACAAGATCTCATTATCATCTGAAGTTGGCCTGTTTGTGAGCTCTGCTCTGACTACTCAGACTGGCCCTCAGTGCCTGCTCCCAATTTTCTCAGGATGCTGCAACCCCTTAAGCTCACGACGAGATGCAGACCATGTTTACCTTTAGAAGACACTTATCACTGTGTTTATCCTTTAATATGACATTAACTACACCGTGGTGAAGGTATAAAATTACAGATTACAGAAAATTACAGATTGCAGATTGTTTGTAAGTGATTATGACTTTACTGTACAAGCAGGAATGGTTCATAGTGTAAACAGTGTTATATACATTATTGGTACTGTATTTTGCAGTTTATTTTCAGTATTGAGGAAGTGGTAGCAGAGACATGGTACCTTTAACAAAGAAATTGTTTTGCTCAGTGAGGGTATTATTACACTGAAGAGCAGAAATTGGATTTTCGGTTGTATCAGTGAATCATTTGTTGCAGTAGAGTCAGATCAGGTGAAATCAAGTATCTAACTTTATTCAGTTTTGAGGGAAAGGCTTCTAAGTGTAGGTAATTGCCTCAGGTTTTGTCCTTGAGGGAATTTAAAGCCAACCGTTATCCCATTATTTTGAAGATCAGACACATTCCTCAATAAGGTGATACAACCTTTCAGGCTGCAGTGGTATATCATTTGTATGGGCGTGTCTCTTTTCAGACGATGGGAAGCTGTCCTTGGAGGAGTTCCAGTCGTACTTCACTGATGGTATCCTCACTGACGAGCAGATGCAGGAGCTGTATTACTCCATCGACAGGCAGCAGACAGAGTAAGCTCATCTTCCTCTTGGATACCCTCCAACTCTGCTGCCATCTGTAGCCCCCCCCTCCCCACTTGCTCCCCCGCTGCCTGGCAGTGCAATGTCAACACCACACTTCAGTGAAGATTATGTCAATATTCCATAGAGAGCCTTAATTCTGGCATGAAAGCCCTTGAGTTAGCAACTCTCTGTTGGCAATAAGATTATGGAAAATGTTAATATTTGCCTGTGCCTCCAGCTCACAATTAAAACATGAAAACGCTTTATTACAATAATAAACATTTGGTAATACAGCTAAAAAATAACCAGAGGGGCATTTGTGTCTGTGACTGCACGCAACATTTATGTAATAGAAATGAGACATCAGTGAAGTACCAGCTAATCATAATAAAGAATCAACTCTTAGGTGTAAGAGCTTTAGCCGCACTGTTCACTTTACTTTTAGACTCTCAACTACTATCTACAATTTGCAAAATAATGCTGTGTACTGACTGATTGAAAATTCATATTAACATATAAACATAATCAAATTAAATTGCGTTTTACCCCTCTCTATTACTGAAACTTTTTTCAAATGATTTAACCCTTAATTATTAATGATATTGAATTAAAGTATACAAATATGATGTCCCAGACATTTTGCCCTTCTATGTCAATGTCAGTTAAATCTCATTTTGTTAAAATTAGTACAGTTCGATTATACTGCGCTTCAGCTTCAGCTTACTTCAGCATGCTAACATGTAGCACCTATGTCCTGATGTCTAAGATGTATAGCCTAATGTTTTACAGGTGAAATGTACCTAATCTTAGTTTATTCTGTTAACATACTTATTAGCACCAAACACACAGTGCACATGAGGTGGATGACATTTTCATCCACCATCCATTACTTATTCTGGTTTTAGGGCATGAGCCAAAATACTAATTTGACTGTTAATGAGAACTGTTAATAGCAAAAACCTATTTGCCTTTATCTCCCAATGTATTATTTTCTCTTGTCTCTTTTGTCTCACAGCAACTTGGACATAGACAAACTCTCAGGTAATTATTTGCCATCCTTTGTGTGCTATTGTTTTCACTGTCAAATTTTTTTTTTATAAACCATGTAAACTTGCTCAAGCCCAGGCTTCCTGGTTTTAGCTGTTGCTCTTGGCTTCAGTTGTCTGATGACAACCATGACACAAACTGAGACATGCCCCAGCTCAGTGACTCGCCAATTATCATGTGATTATTACCAAACTGCTTTAGTTCTACTAATGCCATTAGTGTCAGTATTGATATCCCTCCTGTGAGAAACACCAGTGATCACTGTGCTCATTGGAACAAATCTTCTTCCTCAGAGTACTTCACCCCACATCTGGGAGAATACGTAAACGTCCTGTCTGCTCTGGAGAAGTTGAATGTGGCAATCTTGAAGGCCATGGATAAAACTAAAGAGGTGGGTGATGATGATTTAACCTCTGCATTGTGGTGGATTTTGCACATCAAAGCACAATTCAAAAGTAGCACGACATCAGCAGACTATTAAACGTTTCAATGACTTTCAGAACATCAGCATCCTTCATCCCTCCAGACATCCACACAGGCCACGTTGGCTTGTGGTACATGAGAAAACAAAATTACCCAGCATGCTTCACTAATGATACATTATCAAACATAATCCCACAGAGCCTGAAAAGATGAGCTGTACTTTTAAAAGTGACTTTCTATAACAGGACAGCTGATGTCAGCTTGTTGCTATGGGAGACATAGTAAATGTTTGTCTCTGTAACTCAACTGAACAGTGAGTAAAGTCAATCAACTTATGTGAGGCTGCAGTAGAATGGTAAGAAAATGAAATAAACTTGTCATACCATTGTGTTACATGGGGTAGTTTTTTTTAAATTTATTATCATGATAGATGAAAAAAAACAAACCCCAGTATAACAAGTAAAATGGATTCTACTATTTTGGACTTTGCTGTGACTGACAGTGGTAATCAGATAGATCACATGCTACTCTATGATCTTTTTATTAAAGCTGAATAAAATTAAATATAGAATAAAAATTTAAAGACAATCAGCTGGTGTGAAAATACAGAAAAAAACCTTAGAAGCACATTTATCAAAACTTAACTATCAGAAGTTTTGTAATTTTATGTTGACAAACTATTTAATTAACATATTCAGCAATAGATATAATAAGAAGCATTTTCAACATAAAACAACAACAACAACAAAAACAACCAGCAACAAAAAAACAACAACACTACAGGTTTGATAACATTGGGGGAGAGAAAAATGTGACAATGAGATTCTGTAAAAATGAGACAAAACATTCTTGGATAATTAAATTAATCGACAGGAAACAGAATTATATTTAATAAAATAAATTCAAAACATTAATATATGCAGACTCCAGGCACTGAGGAAGCACTTATATGACAATCATTTATATCTCTCATGCCAGTAAACAGTAAGTAGACCATGAAAATGGGAGGTAGGTAGGTCTGAGAGCCTGTAACGTGCCAGAACGCATGAATACTGCAATATACTCATGCAAGCATAAATCCCCTTCACATGGAAACAAGATTTCCTCTAGCAACACAGGCTGTCCAATGTTATTACGGTACTGCTTTTAGCACTTGTGTGTCCTTTATCTTCACATGACAGCACAGATTGTGTTGTGTTGGCAGTCTGACATTACATAGAGTGTTATTTTCTTTGCATTTTGTTAAAAACCACTACCACCACTCACATAGTATATGCTTCATCTGAATTGAAATGAAGAAAAACACTCACAATAAATAAGAGCTAAAAATGTTTATATCAGTGTTCCTTTTGCATTTATCATATGTGTCATGGAATCATTAGCTCTGGGCTGTGAAACATGCTAATTGGAGCATCGTGAAATGTTTATTATGAAGCCTGCTGCAGTAGGAGTGTATATTGTATATTATGAGATGTGGAGAGGATTAAAGGCTTAGAGCTGAAGAGCTGTGGTCATGCTGTTTTAGGCACACACACAGTTGAGATCAACATCAGAGAGCTTCCACTAAGACATCAATAGCTCAGCTGAGTCTTTATTGATCTCCCCTAACTCTCTGTTAAGCCAAGTAGCCAATATTTATTTCTTATTTATTACTTATTTCTTATGTATTCCTTGTTTGGCAAGGAGAGCGAATCATGTGCAGACTGTGTTTGGATGTGGCTGCAGTCTTATAATAATAAGGTGGAGTTTTTTATGTGTATGCAGTGACTATTCACTGTGCTGCTCTAAGAGAGAGAACGTATTTGATGACATTATCTGAGGTTGACAAACCCTCCCAGCTGTCCAACTGATCTGACGTCAGATGTCCTCCTCATAACTGCACCACAAATACACATTTTGAAGCTGCTCTGAATTCTTCTTCTTTTAATTCCTATCCTCCATTTTAATACATTTCCATTATTCACTCAGGCGCATACTTTCTTTTACTCTGTTTTATCTCTTCTTGACTTTGTACATCCATCTCCCTGTCTTCCCCCCTTTCTCTGCTTTACCCTGTAAATAGTGTATACTTCTGCAGCCGTGCTGTGATCAGCCTTAGCTATTAAATTCAAAATCAAAAGTGGTGCTTTCATATTGCCTGAATACACATGAAGTGAAATGATGAAACCAGCAGAGTTACGTGCATCTTCTCTGTTGCAACAGCGCCATTATATAAAAAGGATTTCTTTTTAGCTGCTATACTAGGTCTTTGAGAAATTTAGAAAAGGACTGAGGTTCATTACTCACAGTGCATCATCCCCCTGCTGCTAGGAGAACAGAGGACTTACTTTTCAAATGTCTCTCCTCCATTTCTTCTCAACTCTATTTCTCTGCACCACAGGGCGGTGATGCTGGTGTGTGTGACTGGCGTCATTATCCACAAAACGAAATCTGACAAAATTGAATCTATGTGGAGTAACACAACAACAAAAAAAAGTTCACAATGCTCAGAAAGGTCCCTAAAACTGGTACTTTCACTTCATGGAAAAGTTCCCCTGCACCAAAGCACTGCAATGAGATACATGAAACAGCACATCTAATTAATTATTGAAAAGGGGAGATAAAGCAAAACCCTAACAAAGGAAACAATGAGCAACAACACTTCTTTGCCAACATTTCAGCCTTGCTCTTCCCTACAGGAGTATCAGGGTTCATCAGTGCTGGGTCAGTTTGTGACGCGGTTCCTGCTGAGGGAGACCTCCACCCAGCTGCAGTCCCTTCAGTTATCCCTGGACTGTGCTATGGATGCTGTTCATGACCAGGGCTGCACAGGGAAGAGGATACTGAAGAAGCCCCAGGACCTGCCTGTCCAAAGGTTGACTAAACGCCCCAGCCGGCGCATCCAGAAGAACATGTGTCTCTCACCAACTGACCCCTACTCTGGCATGCTCACCACAGGTACACTCCAGGATCACTGAGATTAAGATACTAGATGTGAATATGACACGTACGGGCCCAAGTTTCTTTTTAAAAGATCTTAGGCTCAGGAGGATGCTCACAGTGGGTGATTCAAAACAGAACATGTGATGCTTTGATCAATTGTCTTTTGTCCTTAGTGTCCTGTGTTGTGATGTGCTCATATTTACTTTCTTTGTTCAGGAGTCAGTGTGGAGCCGGACAACCACTGGGGCTCCCAGATCAACCAACTGGAGCAACTCATAGACAAACTGGAGTGTGAGGTTTGTATGAAAACTGTTGTGAGGATACTTTAACCTCTGAATACAGCCTGGCTTGATGTTTCCCCTTAGCTAGGCTAACTGTAACCTGGCTCTTGGTTTGTCAGTACAGACCTGAGAATGGTATTGATCTTCTCATCTAACTTTAGGGAATAATTGTATTTCTAAAACTGTGAAGCGGTACCACAGTGGTTTGAGAACTTAATGTTTTCTGTAATCTTTTTAAAATAGGTCACACACACAAGTATTTAAGCCCTTAATAATATTACAATAACATTTCATTAAAAAAAAAAAAAAAGCTACAAGCTAGACCAGCCCTTCAGTGTGAGGTTGGACAATTTAATTTTCAAAAAGTCAGAAGACGTTGTACCCAAAAGGCTTTACTCACCAGGCAGGATTGCTCTTTGCGAAGATCAGGTTTTACTTGAGAGGCTCAGCTGTAACAGACAGAAATGTCAAGAAGCTGTATGAGCCTGAATCTGTTTTTGCTAGAGGGGAACCGACATGTTGTCAGAGAGGATGACTTGTAAAAAAAAAGAAAAAAAAGAAAAAAGAAAGAAAAAGTGCAAAATGTTCCAAATACCATGCATAAGGTGACTGCCTGTGAATACATGCTGGGCTCCACTTAAAGTGGACACTGAGAGGAGGTTCAGTGAGTTGACAAGGCACAGTGGTTGTTCAAAACACACAGGCCAGGCCTCTGCTGGAATCAGTTGAACTGGTTGAGCTCCTAATCCCTGCGTTGTCATGGCTGAATGAAATATTTATGCCCCATTTTCAGAGTCCACATCTTGAACCTCTCAAAGAGGACACATTAGCAGGGACGTATAAATCGGTGAGTCCAACTTGTGCTTATGTTGTCTCTTATGACTGCATCAGATTGTATGTCTTCACATAGAATCAAATATCACACAGCTCTGTTAGTGTTAAGGTACTTGTTGGTTTGCTTTTTCTCCAGAACATTCTCCTGGTTCAGAGACAACTGTCTGTGAAGGAGAGGGATGTGGAGCAGTTTCAGCAAGCTCTCAAAATCTACACAGATGCCACCAGCAGCCAACTAAACAACCTGCAGTAGGTCCATTTATCTGCCTCACTGCCTTTGCTTGCCTCAGGATCTCTTTGTGAACTGATGCAGCCACTTTAAAAATGCTTCAATTTCACCAAACAAACCACATACTGTAACCCCAGCTGCCCTCTGTCTCCCTCTCTGTCTCTCTCTCTCTCCGTCTGTTTATTTATAGTGTCTCAGTCCAGAATCTGCCAGACAGATCATGCTTCATCATGTATGAATTTTGGCAGGACCGTCTCTCCTGGATGAGGTAGGTTCAGAAGGGCTTCACCAGAAAACACACTCAGTATTTCACAGCTGAACCAAAACATGTCCAGCACACCAAGCTGCTCACAGTTTCTCTTTGAAGTGTTATTGCCTCGCTCAGAGGCAAATTAAAGTCTCATCCTCGCCACCTCTGTTTCTCCTCAGCTACCTGCAGTCGTCCATCAGCAAGACCTTCCAGCGCTGCATTATTGAGTCACTGGAAGACCCGGAGATGGTCTCCACCATGCTCCTCCCAGGTAGAGGCCAGACCTTGAAACAGTAATCTCTAAGTGATTAAACATTGCTGTTTCATTCAGAATAATCCCACATGAATCCACCATGGTTGAAATGATTACTTTACATTAATGAACACATTACAATAATAACAGTGAAACTGTGGAAGTACAGAAAAAATACCATGGCCTTGTCTGTGGAAAATAGTGTTGTATTTGGCTCACACAATGTAGAGACGTTCTCTGTGGTTAATGAGGGAGAGGATTACAGACGAAAATAAATGTTAGATGATTATGATGATGTTTTCCTGGATTAATACTTTGTGGGAAACAAACAATAGAATTCAGGGACTTTACAGCTACGTAATATAGATCTCTTATGTTGTTATAATCACTATTTTTATACAAACAGTTGATCTAACCACTGTGTTATTTGTCGCCTTTTTAATCCTGGTGTACATAGTAGCTCTCCTTAGCTCCTTGTTTTTGTTTTCTAGTTTGTATCTTTACTGTTTTGTCTCACTCTCAGCACACAGGCAGAAAGTTTGTCTTTGTTCACTTGCAAACTAGCTGGCGAACATGGCTGCCAAAGAGCCAGATAGTTCCCTCAGGGGTTGATAGAGACAAAAAACAGAGCTAAAGGGAATGTAAATACTGGACTTAAATTAGTCTGGTGGCCAGAAACCAGAATGATTCTATATTCAAAAGTAATATTTGCTATATAACATAATAATATTTGATCTATCTGACATTAAATGGGTAAATCGTTGCCAAGTTCAGCATATCAACTTTAAAGGTTTATTTTAAAGTTTGTTTCAGCTGCACACACTTGACTAAAGAAAATATATTGCTGGTTTAATGTTTAAGGAGATAATTTCAAATGTAACAGAAATTCATGTTGTTAATTACTTTCCTTTAGCACAAACCATGAAATACAGATGCTTATCATTTGTTTCATTTTACAGCCTCTTGGTGGATTATGAACAACAACTGACAGAGCAGCTCCTTTTCAACACAACAAGAGCAGGAGGAAGAGTCAATTGAATAATTGTTTTTCCTTTTTTGTTCCTCGATATTTTTTTTTTCCTCATGGCATGACCAGGATTGTTTTTTGCAAAGCCACACTCCAAGGTTATAAAAAAAGAAGACTGCTACGTGAAATCAGTCAAGTGTGAAACATACAAAAACCTTGGAGTAGAAAGAATTGAGGTAATGCAATATTTTATTGATTGTGTGTTTGGAATCCGTGCCAATGTTTCTTTCTCAGTTTTGGCACATTTCTTGCCTCTGATTTAATAGACACACAATGAATAAAGATATAAAAAACTGCATGATTTCTTATTCCTCTGTGCTAGTTTATTTCAATCAAAACAACATTGTAGAGTAGATATAATGTCAAAGATGCCACAGAAATATAGAAAAACAACTGATCTGTACATCCATTGCTATCCGTCACTCATTCTTCAGTGCAGACAAAAACAAAAATAGTGATAGGGTTAACCTGCATTTTCCCTTGTTCTCTCTGTGGTATTGTGCTTTGTTGTCTTCTTCAAAGCTTTGCTACCAGGTGTTTTCTGCTGAGGGGTTAGAGAGCCAATAGATAGAAAAAAGTTAACAAACAATAACGGTCCATATGTAAACCTTTATCATCCGTGTGTCACTTTTGCACTTTAGAAAAATTATGAAACATGGACCTTGTTGTTAGGAAAGGACATTCATTGTAGTCTGTCTATTGAACGTATAGTATAATTAACAGCTGTTTTAACAAGCCAAGACCTGCACTGAAGTGTAGTTAAACATTAGCAAACCAATAACAATTCACCAAATAATTGTGCAGTTTGCCTGTACGGTTACTTTATAAATAAAACTCAAAAGCCATTATTTTACATTTCCAGTGTGTGATCAGAAGATTTTAATGGTACAGTGCACACAAATAGAAATTTATATTTTGAGTACAGAAATTAAGCAGTTTTGTGTGATGACATAAGACATATAAGATTGTGTACAGTAGTTCCTGGAAGCTGTAAGATGTGTGTAATTGTTGTAGAAAATTGGTAAATGTACACTATGACAGTCTACTGAGCCTCGGATGCTCTGATAAAGAGAGGAATGAGTGTGCTCACTCTTTATTTGAAGTGTTTATTGTTTCTTTTATGAAGAATATACAAATGTTATGTGGATGTTATGGTTGTTTTCTGGCATGAAATAAAAATTCATGACATGTTGATGGCATGAAAAAATGCATTACTTGTCTCTTTGCCTAAATTGAATGAAATTAATGAATTGTGATAATGAAAAACGTCTAGCAATGTTGAACATTTTCCTTGTATAGTTTTGGCCTGTTTTTTATTTAAATTTTAAATTGTATTAGATTCACTGTGACATTAATGTCAAAGAAACTGGAGGAAATGATTTTCCTTTCTCTTTACCAAATATATACCTTGTAAAAATAAGAAAAGGAATTTAATCTGGGGCAATTACTGTAGCTGGTTTTCGCTCTTCAGAGACAGTTAGCATACACAACATGAAACACTTCTTACCCAGAAACATAATTGTCAAAGTTTTCATTGCACCAGCAGCTGAGAATCACAGTCACAATCTAAATATTGGTCTTATTAGATCGGGGACTTCACAGCATCTTGCAAAAATAAGCAGATTAAGATGTGGAATTTAAAAATCTTTCCTAATACATAATCTCTATACGATATAACTCACATGGAATTTGTTTAAGCACTAACACTGTGATGTTGTGTTCTTACACTTTTTATTCATGAGTGTATATTCAGACTCGAAAACTAGGTCAGTTTAATGTGTATAAACTCACACTGCAGTAGATGAAAGTATTTCTCAGATCAGTCTGAGAAGAAGCTGTTATGGATTATATTTACATATATAATACCTAAACATCTTGAAAATATAATCCTCTTGTTCCAGCAGGTAGACAGAAATCCAATCCCTCAGGTCTCTTCAAAGGTCAGATTTGAAGGCCAGAGTTTCCCATGACGCAGGCCGTGGGGAATGAGGATACTGAGGCAGGAACACTTTTAACAGCTGCAGCCCCTCATGGAGAGAATTTCTCCTGCTGCACATCTCACATCCTGATCCCTCCATGCTGCCATTTGGGGACGTTAGGGCCAAAATTAATCTATCTGTGAATGGGACTGATACGTTGATGCCATCATGTCTTTCTATGCAATTTCCAGACCCTCTCTGCATAACATGCACTCAGGCGCGGATTAATGCACAGGCTGACCTAGGCTGCAGCCTAGGGGCCCCGCGTGTGGAAGGGCCCCGGGATTGGTCAGATTATGTGGTCACGGAGCCGCAATGTTAGAGAAAAAACAGCGGAGGCCCGACATCAGAGCGCAAGGTGGGAGAAAGAAAAAAGAGAGACCAACATGGGCCAAAACAACTCAATCACCTCTCTGATGGCCACTGAGAGTGAGAACTTTACATCATGATAGCCGAAGTTACACGATTATACGGGGCGATCGTTCATTTGTAGAAGGATATTGTTGTTGTTGTTGTTGTTGTTGTTGTTGTTGTAAAGAGCTGGGTTTTTTTTCTTCAATTGCCCGTTCATTCGGCAGGGCGGGGGGCAGAAACACGGTGCACCTCAGAGTTATGATGTGAAGGATGTGTTTTTGCTCCTCATGTTCCCAGAGAACTTGTTCTACCTTTGTTGTAGCGCTGCTCCCGCTGTCGTCCTTTTTTTTTTCCAGCTGCCGTCCTTACTCGCGCTAATGTTTAAATCCCACCGTCACATGTTTTTTTTTGTAACCCTTTATGAACAACCGTATAGGCCTGCTGTCTCTAAACAATAGAGAAGAGAAATGTGCAAGAATATAAAGTCTCCAGAGAAACTTATCCCAATCAAATCCGTTTGCAGTGCCTTCTTGTTCTGTAGTCCAGCTATTAGGCTATTGGTTCAGTTATTCACACACGCGTCCTTCATACAGGGCCGGCCCTAGGATTTTGGGGGCCCTAAACATGATCTTGTTTGTGGCCCCCAAAACACTCCAAGTGCAAACACCAAATCACACACACTGCTTACAACTGAATGAACAGACACACACAGACATGTTAATGTCTGAGACCAATTTCTTGACTTTTACTTATTTTCTTAAATTCATCTTTTTAACCCTCTAGGCCCCAGAGTTTATTTAGGAAAATATTAAGTTTGGATATCAAGATTTCACAAGGCTGTAGATTGCAAGTGGTGAGGGATAAATCTATGGTGTAAATGAGAAAAATATTCATAATGACCTAAAGTTTGTGATGGCTAGGAGTACATTTACTCATCTATTTTTATTTATTTATTTATTTTTATTTATTTTATTTAAGGACAATGGACAAGGACAATGCACATTAATGAACATAATAAAATGTAAAGGTGCCAGTGTTAGCCAACGGCTAGTTTCCGACTGTAGTCCTCCTGGCCAGGCGCGGATTAATGCACAGGCTGACCTAGGCTGCAGCCTAGGGGCCCCGCGTGTGGAAGGGCCCCGGGATTGGTCAGATTATGTGGTCACGGAGCCGCAATGTTAGAGAAAAAACAGCGGAGGCCCGACATCAGAGCGCAAGGTGGGAGAAAGAAAAAAGAGAGACCAACATGGGCCAAAACAACTCAATCACCTCTCTGATGGCCACTGAGAGTGAGAACTTTACATCATGATAGCCGAAGTTACACGATTATACGGGGCGATCGTTCATTTGTAGAAGGATATTGTTGTTGTTGTTGTTGTTGTTGTTGTTGTTGTAAAGAGCTGGGTTTTTTTTCTTCAATTGCCCGTTCATTCGGCAGGGCGGGGGGCAGAAACACGGTGCACCTCAGAGTTATGATGTGAAGGATGTGTTTTTGCTCCTCATGTTCCCAGAGAACTTGTTCTACCTTTGTTGTAGCGCTGCTCCCGCTGTCGTCCTTTTTTTTTTCCAGCTGCCGTCCTTACTCGCGCTAATGTTTAAATCCCACCGTCACATGTTTTTTTTTGTAACCCTTTATGAACAACCGTATAGGCCTGCTGTCTCTAAACAATAGAGAAGAGAAATGTGCAAGAATATAAAGTCTCCAGAGAAACTTATCCCAATCAAATCCGTTTGCAGTGCCTTCTTGTTCTGTAGTCCAGCTATTAGGCTATTGGTTCAGTTATTCACACACGCGTCCTTCATACAGGGCCGGCCCTAGGATTTTGGGGGCCCTAAACATGATCTTGTTTGTGGCCCCCAAAACACTCCAAGTGCAAACACCAAATCACACACACTGCTTACAACTGAATGAACAGACACACACAGACATGTTAATGTCTGAGACCAATTTCTTGACTTTTACTTATTTTCTTAAATTCATCTTTTTAACCCTCTAGGCCCCAGAGTTTATTTAGGAAAATATTAAGTTTGGATATCAAGATTTCACAAGGCTGTAGATTGCAAGTGGTGAGGGATAAATCTATGGTGTAAATGAGAAAAATATTCATAATGACCTAAAGTTTGTGATGGCTAGGAGTACATTTACTCATCTATTTTTATTTATTTATTTATTTTTATTTATTTTATTTAAGGACAATGGACAAGGACAATGCACATTAATGAACATAATAAAATGTAAAGGTGCCAGTGTTAGCCAACGGCTAGTTTCCGACTGTAGTCCTCCTGGCAAGGTGTTAAAAGCCATTCTAATTTGCATATTGTGACATCACCAGGTAGCAGCCACATTGGATTACGTGACTTTCAGTAAAACTGAATTTGAAACATAGCCTATTTACACAGAAAAAATATTTCTTTCTGTACATTTACAGTCTGCCACACGGGGACACACACACACACAGTGTTTCTCAACACCTGAAGATCCCTTCCTGTTCAGCTTCGAGCTGCGGGAGCCCCTGAAAGAGGAGTGGCTGCGCTCCAGTCAAACTCTTTTTTTCTCAGATATTTTGCTTAAAAACATACCCACAAATGACGTCAGGATTGAAACTGAGTGTGTTCACCAACTAATGGTACCAAGCAGTAACAATATAGGGAAGATTTAAAGATATGGGCTGTTTTAACCAGGAATGCTGCCTGTCGCAATAATGCGACTTTGGCGCAAGTACCATAGCCTTCTAGGTTAAGGTATTTGCAGATGTATTTGTATGGATTTATACAACTTTATTAGCTTTATTGGCCTTTATTAGCTTTATATGCCGCTGCTGCTGCATAAGGGGGCCCCACAGAAAGAATAGCCTAGGGGCCCATGACTACCTTAATCCGCCTCTGCTCCTGGCAAGGTGTTAAAAGCCATTCTAATTTGCATATTGTGACATCACCAGGTAGCAGCCACATTGGATTACGTGACTTTCAGTAAAACTGAATTTGAAACATAGCCTATTTACACAGAAAAAATATTTCTTTCTGTACATTTACAGTCTGCCACACGGGGACACACACACACACAGTGTTTCTCAACACCTGAAGATCCCTTCCTGTTCAGCTTCGAGCTGCGGGAGCCCCTGAAAGAGGAGTGGCTGCGCTCCAGTCAAACTCTTTTTTTCTCAGATATTTTGCTTAAAAACATACCCACAAATGACGTCAGGATTGAAACTGAGTGTGTTCACCAACTAATGGTACCAAGCAGTAACAATATAGGGAAGATTTAAAGATATGGGCTGTTTTAACCAGGAATGCTGCCTGTCGCAATAATGCGACTTTGGCGCAAGTACCATAGCCTTCTAGGTTAAGGTATTTGCAGATGTATTTGTATGGATTTATACAACTTTATTAGCTTTATTGGCCTTTATTAGCTTTATATGCCGCTGCTGCTGCATAAGGGGGCCCCACAGAAAGAATAGCCTAGGGGCCCATGACTACCTTAATCCGCCTCTGCATGCACTAATATGAGGTGGAGGCAAAGTAGAGGGAATGAGTCAGTGTGGTGTGGATTAATTGCCAATAAGTGGATGCCATTTGTGACATTTGACTCCCATTAGCAGACAAGGCTTTTCTGTTTTCAATGCTGATGCACCTGATTGTTGGTGCACTCAATTATTTGCTCGATGGTTTGTGTATGTGTGTGATTAAGATTAAGATGTTAGAGGAAGGAAAATGGATGGACTACAGAGCAAAGTGGTTCCCATAAAAATGAGAAGAGGAGGAAATAGAAGAAGTGGTGTGCATGAAGAGACACAATGGAAGAGGAAAATCAGGGTCAACTGTCAGAGCGCATTGACACTGAAGAGAAGCAAACCCAAGCAGAAAGCCTGAGCTCTGATTTCCTGAAGCCAGAGGATAGATATGTAGTATGCTATAGGGTAACAGAAGGGCGGATGGAGAGAGGAGGAGGAGGAAGTGGGAGTTTGGAGATGAACATTCAGAGAGTGCAACGAGGCTACAGCAACATGTCTTATATTTTCCAGTCTAGTTTAGTGCCAACTGATCAGGCATGGATTACTGACAGCCCTACGGCATGAATTTCCAGATTTAGATGGTGTTTGATCTGTCTTATCAGATGGGCTCTACTGCCTACTTACATTGGCCACACATTCGTATTAGCAGCAGATGACACAAATACGAGTGGAGGAGTGCATCAGCCAACAAACAATAACTGCACAGCTCTCTGAGACATTTTCTCTTTAATGGTCTAGATGGGAATAAAACATTTACAACCAAGCCCATGCTCTTGTTAACAAACAGAGAGAGATTCTGGGGTTTCAGTGCAGACAAGAAAATATTTCTATGAAATACATAATGAATAAGTAAAAATAATATCATCTCATTGCTATTTGAAGTGGGTGCTATTTTACTAGGTCACTGAAAGACTTTGTAACTTAAGACAGACCAAATAAAAGGCTAGAACTTAAGTACAAGACTGCATGTCTGCTTCATTTAATGGAGCTTGTTAAGTGGGAACTTGTCACTCCTATGGTAAAGAAGAACATTAGACAGAAACAAACAAACAAAAAACATTTGACCAACCACAGAGTAATAGAGGTTCAAGTGGATCTGAAACCAAAAGCACCACATTGAAAAAAGGGCAGAAGACAGAAGATGATGAAAAGGGAAGGCAAAATACAGCAGCCTATAGAAATAAGGATATGTAAGCAACAGCCCCGTCTTGCATGAGGCAGAGTGGATTTATCAGAGGGATATGCATGATGTTTCAGTGGAGGAGGCCAGATGAAAAGACTGATGAAAAGAAATATGAAACAGAGTCCAATGTTGGTGGGTGATGGAAGCAGGAGGTGGATGTTCTTTGAAGAGGGGAGAGATGGTAAATTGGCACCAAGAAATACAGAAAAAAAAGTGGGGAAAGAGGAAAATGATGATATATATATATATATATATATATATATATATATATATATATATATAAAGAGGCATTGGAAACCTAAAAAATGAATATGTGGGGTGAGATGGGAGTAGATGTCATGTGAACAGCCAATACATAATTTAACATATCTTGATTGAAGTAAAATATAATTCTGTAGCCTATTATGTGGCTGTTGTTGTGGAGGAATATTTTTTCAGCTGTTGCAAAGTGAACGGGACTGGACGGACCATCCACTGGAAGGGATAGAGCTGTCTCTTTTTCCTATGGAGGCTCAAATCCTGCAAATGTTTTATCAGTCAGTTGTGACCAATGTAGACCCTACTGTTTTATGCTGCAGTCTACTGGGGCAGCAGCATGTCTAACCTGAACACAAGAAGACTGGACAAGCTGGTTATAAAAGCTGGAACTGGATATTATTACTAGTATTACTGTTAGCCTGAATTATTCCTATAGGAGATGAATGAAGTAGGCCTACTGTATCCATTCTTAACTTAATGTATATGATTGGGCTCAGCTCCACAAGGGGGCAACTGTAGGCAAACATTAAAATACTTATGAATAATAAAACATTCTTGCGGCCGTCGTTATATAACATCAGGGTTTTAATTTTTCCTCCACCCCTTGGCGTGGGGTTGATCTAGCCTATCTTTAGTTTAAACTGTCCCTTAAAATATTATTACTGTATACTGCATGTTCTCATGTGACACTTGTCTCTGATTAGTTAACTGAAGAGTAAAAGATGTGTAAAATTATGGATTTGTCTCACAGAAGGTCTCTCCGTTAGACGGTGCCTGTCACTGTGCTGCCTGAAAAAAAAACCCCACACTGCTGACACTCCTGTGTGGGCTGCAGCACAGCCTGTCTTTCCATCAGCAGCTGTCATCACTGTCTGCACACACAGTAATTAATGTGCCATCATGTTGGTGCAACATCTTGAGTATAATTTTCCTATCAGTGCCATCATGCTAGGTATATTTTTTAAGCAGTTGGGCCAAAAGGGATGGTGGTAACCTTTTTTTGTCTGCTATTTTATTGTCTAGCTTTTATTTTTAAACTTACAGAGGATGTAAGTTTAGTGTCAAAGACCATGAGTGAAATGCTGTAATTTGGCACATAGCCAGGGTCAGACTGTAATGTTAATGTAACATTATGACATAGGGACTATGAAACTTGAGAGAAGCCTTTTATTCAACATGAACATAACACTTCTATGTTTTAGCTTTTTTTTATTGTCTGTGTTGTGTTGTCTGTTGTTGTGTTGCATTATGTCTTGTGTTGTGTTTTTTTGCTATGGACCCAGAGTCTGAAATAAAGAAATATTATAATACAACCCAGCAAAATGTGCAAATGTGCAGCAGCTTCAACAACTAAATGTTTTTCTGCTTGATTCTTGTGTGAACTGGCTTAACATACAGCTGAAACATTAGCACTGATAAATAACATGAAAAATATCTCCACTGATAATGTTATGTTATGAGCTATGGAACTGTGCCACAGTCAGGCAAGGCAAGCGGTGCTTGACCAGTATAAGTCTGTCTTCCATGTCCTGGTCTGCATTTCGATTCAGTTTTTGAGAAAGCCTAACACATGGAGGGGTCACATCAGCGTGACCCTTAAAAAAAAAGAAAAAAAAGAAGCACTTCGTAGAAAACTGAAAATGTATTTTCAAGTAGGCTAGGCTTTTGCAAAAACTGTCCCCAATCTCTCCACTGCTGAATTTTTTGCTCTTGATCGGAGGCTAAAGTCGTCACAAAAGTTAACTACGGTAAGCAACTTATTAAAGCAAGATCAATATTAGGCTATATTAATATTATAGGCTATAGCCTAGGCTATAGGCTATATTTATGGAGCTGATATACACCTACCACAGAGACAGCATTCACAGACTGTTACTCTTGTTCGGAGGGCACGACTCAAGTCTGCTGGGACCCATGTTGCCTTCAAGGAAAAGTAAAATAAAATTGCAAATCTCATACAACAAACTGTAACTCTCTATAAAATTAAGTGCAGGCTAGTAGCCTATTATGTAGTGCACTCAGTGATAATTATTAAGTGGAAACATCATTATCAACTGACAGTCAACAAATTACTGTGATGCCTAAAGAAATTTCTAAAAACTGTCAGATTTTTAGCTACAAGTGACCGTAGTTGTAACGAACGTCTCTGGTTGTAACCACAAGCTACAAACAAATCTACATTGTAGACATTTATTTGGTTACTATACCTTTAAATTTTCCCGTCATGCCTCGCTGTGTTTGAAAGCGTTAACTCAAGAACCGTTTTCTCGCAAACAACAAAAACATTCTTTGAAAGACAAACACGAGCATCGTAAACTTTCGGCCACGTGTAATCACAGAAAGATTACACTAAGAGGTTTTAATTTTTGACACCGTCACTGTAAATGACCTCCCTTTGTTCTCCTTCATATACGCCATCTCTCCTGTTTACATCCGGGCATTCCGAAGGCTTGCTCTCTGAGCTACCCACAGAGGACCTGGTTTCTCCCATAATGCTCAGGGGAAAGTCCCCGGACCAACGGCAGAAAGTGCTCTGGTTGATACCAGCGTCGTTCAGCGACGCACCGTGAACAAGCTGAGACGTTCACTGAACTGAGCTTGGTGTTCGCTGTTCGACATCGTCAGTGCTGTAGTAATGCAAGTACGCTCACACGACGCGTGAACAGAACGGGGCTCATTCTCAGAATGCTCTTTTCTTACAGCCTGGCTTTGCTTCCGTCAAAATAGCCCATTATCCCTCACTTCCCCTGCTTTTATTAGTTTTTAACATGGATGTATTTCACGTGGGCTATTTCAACAAATTCTAAATTAAAATGAATACATCTGGAAAGGATGGGGTATCCTACTTCTAAATACAAAAGCTTTTATTCTTGACAAACACAAAATTTAATAGGTTAGTTTTATCAAAACTGTGGAACCATGAGTGACAGCTCATCAGGTGTAGGGTAGCCTATGTAATCTAACCAAATCCAAACCATGTCACTTGACATTTTGAATTTTACATGCGGGGGTCAAGGGTGTGCACGCTGTGTCATAGCAAATGAATGACACACACCAGGGTTATTGTATTACAATAGCAAGACTGACAATTCATAAGAATTAGGCGAGGTACCACAGACTTAAAAATGTGTTTAGGTCGCCATCTCGTGGTTAGAAATGTGATGTGCAACCCTACAACTACATACACGAGCAGTTGCTCTGCATGCACTAACCAACCCAGACTACAATTTGGAACATAAAGCAGAAAGCTCAGGATAAATAATAAATAAATATTATTTGTGTAGTGCTTCAATCCCTTACACATCCATTTTGAGAGAATCAGTATTTCAGTAACCAATTAGAATTTCTAATATGAGATTAGAAGTTATTAGCCTAGTGGCGAATACATTCTCTTAGTGGTGATATAGGCCTACCACATGGACAGTCAGCAGTCAGCAGCTCCTCATTATGGAGCAGACTGAGCCCTCTAGTGGTGGGTAGATCAGGACCTTACTGAGTTCCTATCTAACCATGTCAGCATGTAATTAGATGATATGGTGCAAGTAAAAGGGTAGAAAAGGTGTAAGATGATACAGAAATATCATGCACCCCATCATTATTACTCTGCTATAGAACCAGTAGCTCTGTGGTGTCACCTTTCTGCATGACAGGGGGAGAACAAAGACACTTGTTTTTCCATGTTGATACCACTAGAGGGAGGAGCACCCATTCAGCATCCCTCTCTAATAGGCTACACTAGCATGAGATTACACACAGACACGGGCACACTGTACGCCAACTGGATTAGGCAGTAAACAAAAAGATTATTGCGTCACATGGTGGCCCCTGCAAATGGTGCCTGTCGGTAACCTACTCCCCCCTTTGAGATATCCCATCATTCATTTGGAGTGGGCGTAGGCTCACGCAGCAGCAGCATCACAATGGTTCAGCTCCTCCCTGCTGTATCCTGGGGAGACGGAGGGGAGGGAGAGATAGAGAGAGGATCAGGGTCAGATGAAGTCTGAGTGACGAAGGCGGTGTGTGCAAATGAAGGGAAGAGTGTGTGTGCATGTGTGTGAGAGTGGACGAATCAGGGAGGGTTAGAGAGTGAGGGGAGAGGGGGGGGTTTGCACGCGCGCATGTGTGTGCATGTGTGTGCATGTGTGAGAGAGAGATAGGAGGAAATTCAGACAGGAGGAGGAAGGGGACATAAAGAGAGGAAGGAAGAGGGGGGCAAGAGGAAAAAGACAAGACAAGGGGACCCAGACTGAGAGGGAAGATGGCTGAACCAGAGCTGAAATCACGGAGCAGGGAGAGCGTTGCTAAGGCGGCAAGCCAGGAGAAGATGGGGGGTAGGTACAGTGCACGCTCACACTCCTGTAGATACCACATGGTGCAGTGCTGCATTAATCCACCATGCGCTCTGAGGCAACAATGCCTGATGCAAGAGTGCATTCAGGCTCATGTAGCTATGGAGATACATCTTGCTGATTTAGTTAGGTGTGTGTGATGATGATGATGATGATGATGATGATGATGATGATGATGATGATGATGATGATGATGATGATGATGATGACAGGTGACTGTGGAGGAAAGTGACATGTTTAATAAAAAGCCGATCTTGTTCTGCCTCACCCTTCACTGGGCCTTAACACAGTTCGACATGATGTGGTCTGTGTTTACAGAAACAGAAGGAGGGGTAAATCAGGGAAAAGAGGTGTCATTCATCAGAAACTGGTTTTATATTTAGTCCCGATGAGTCTGTAAGACCTCATCTTATACTGTCTTTACCAGGGATCACGTGAAATTCAGTATTGAGAATGTACAACCTGGATTTATGTTAGAAAAAACTCTACACAGAAAGATTATTGGCAAAATCAAATGCAAAACTCTTGTCACATAGTCTGCTGTCCTCTTTCCCTCAGCAGCTGTGGCTGACCCAGACCAAGATGGTCTGATTGTGGAGCAGCCAGCCTCTCCATCTACCCCCATGGTCTCTGCTCCCACTGCCACCAGCCCCACCGATGGCTCACCTGCCAAAGCGGAGAAGATTGAACTCAAACGCAGCATCACCCTCTTCAACGGTGTGGGAATGATCATAGGCACCATCATCGGCTCGGGCATTTTCGTCACTCCAACAGGTGTTATCAAAGAGACGGGCTCAGCCGGGCTCTCCCTGATCATCTGGTCTGCTTGTGGAGTGGTATCTACCATGGGTGCCCTATGCTACGCCGAGCTGGGCACAACCATCGCTAAGTCAGGAGGAGACTACACGTACATCTTAGAAGTGTACGGCGAACTAGCGGCCTTTCTGAAACTGTGGGTGGAGATGCTCATCATTCGGCCGTCGTCACAGTATGTGGTGTCACTGGTGTTTGCAACCTATCTCCTGAAACCTCTCTACCCACACTGTCCTGTGCCGGACAGTGCTGCCAAGCTCATTGCCTGCCTGTGTCTTAGTGAGTGGGTTACTTTACCTCTACAGACAAACAATTTAAAACATATGTTGGATGCATTTCATCCCATTTCTTTATTCCTCTCATCCCTGATTCTCCTCTGTGTTTACTGTTGTTATCTCCCACCCTCTGCAGCATCCCTGACGTTTGTCAACTGTATCAGCGTCAGAGCGGCCACCAAGGTACAGGACTTGTTCACGGCCTCCAAGTTGGTAGCTTTGGTCATCATCATCCTCTTTGGCTTCATTCAGATTTCCACAGGTGAGTCCTCTTCACTCACAGACTGACTGACAGACAGATCCTCACAGACACTGACAACAGAACCACATGAACTTCATTTTCAGGGATCTTTGTGAATCTGTAAAGTAGTACATCTGTAAGGTAGTCCTTACTCAGCTTTGGATAAACTGCCTTACCAACATCTGGGTTTTAATCCAGTCTCCTTTATCCACATTATTTCTGTTCAGTATACATTTCTTCAACCTCCCCTTATTTGATGTTAAACAGACAGGTTAGATAATTTAATATGTATATAAAAAAAGCAACTTTTGTGAAATTTAATAGTAGTATAACAGTGTGTTTTGGTATATTATGCATAATTATACCAAACATATTTTTTAATGATTTACCAATTTATCAAACAGTATAAAAGTATATGTTAACGATCAGTAAATAACACCACATGATGTGAATGTTTTATACACTCACAGTAGTCTCTCAACAAACATTGCTTCCCTTACCTTCCATTCCCCTTCTTTTCACTTTTGTTAGTGTAATAATTAAATTATAGACAGTAGGATTCCAATTTTAAGATTTCATATAGCCTAATTATTCACATCAGTCTTTCATCTTTACGTACAACAAAACCTCCTTGCACTGAGGTGGGCTTTATTTATTTATTTTTTGGTCTCTAATGATCAACTAATTGTTGACCAACACTAATGTGCTCAACCAAGCAGACTGCCCTCCTTTCAGTTTGTTTGCACAGTTTGCCGAGTCCGAACACAAGGCTTTTCTGTCTTCAGCCATGTAATTGAGTCCGAGTGAGTGTGCACACTGTGCAGCCATGTGCACGTGTGTCAGTGTGGGTGTAAATTGAATTTGAACATTACTGAGAATAATTGGTTTGATATATCACGCATTTGTGCAAAATGTATCACATACGGTAGAATAGATTTAAATATAAAGGAAAATGTGGACTATTATGAAACATCAGTGCAATAGATTTTCTTCCATACAGAGAGAAAGACAGTTGGGCTGATGATGTGGTTCACATGTGAAATGTCTGCTCCGTACTCCTCCGTATGTATGCTTTGCATTTCTAAAATAGCCAAGTGACTGATTCTGCTCCAGTCATGCAGTTCAAAATGAAAGAGCGCGAAGAGAGGAAAGAGTGTTTGCTCCATGCTACATCTGCTGCTCTCCCCCTCTTTTGCAAAGCCATGCCCACCACCATTGTGCTCTACACTGTGTTGCCATGGAAACAGGGCGGCAAAGGCTTGCCGGCTGTCTTTCAGAGGACTGAGTGAGAAAATAATGTGTGTATAACAGGCCTCACGGAAAGAAAAGTCATTACCATCTGAAAACGACAGGTAGAGGAGGGAATCACGCAGAAGCAAGACTTTAAGCTGCCCTCGCTGATGATGTAGCCTACCTGTTTTGGTAACTGCTGTGCGAGCAAATGGGTTTACTGAGGTTTGTGCCTCAAAACCTATTTTTTTTGCTAATTTCTAGATGCAGATGGCATTTAAAAATTATATTTTCCCTACATCAAAGGAAATGCTCAAACCCAGAGTTGAAACGCTGGAGATAAAATCCTGAACTGGCTGCTGGTTGAAAATGTCAAGCAGCAACAGACAGACTGTGCGCAAGAAGTCAAACAGTGACAGAAGCCCTAATGAGAATCCATTTAATATCTATGAAACCGCATAAAAATTTAATGGACAAGTGTAAAAAGAAATACATATAGTGTAACTGCTCATTTTTTCTATGTGTGCAGGTGATGTGCCGTACCTGGCACCAGACAAGGCTTTTGAAGGTAGCAAATTTGGAGTTGACAACATTGTCTTGGCTTTATACAGTGGACTCTTTGCTTTTGGAGGCTGGTGAGGCATTTGTGACCTGTTTCATGAATTGTGCATTTATTTCGTAATACACATGATTTTTCATGTTTTCCACAACCCTAAAATAGAACTATTTGTTTTATTTTTTCCTAGGAATTACCTGAATTACGTAACCGAGGAGATGATCGATCCAGAGAGGTGACTTAAATGTGATGAAGGTTGTTTTGAGGATTGTACAGACCCTCCTGTAAATATTTGCCACCAATACCCTTATCCATGTCTGAGCTTGTTTGCTCTCAGCTGGTTGCATGGGAATTCAATATAGAGGGGCTAGACAAAGCAACAGGACCATACATGTAAACTAATACAATATAATATCAACTTCAAAAAGTCTGTAGAGATGAATCCTCAGCAGTTGCAACAAACATTGAACATTATAAACTCACATTGGACTGGATTGCATGATTAGATATTCCAGTTGTTTTGTCTATCTTTTTTATGCTGTTTCAAATACTGCATTTTGCTGAGCTGCATGTATCACTGAGCACAACTAACCCTCCAAAAAATACATGAAACTGTATGATCAAATTTGCAGTTGAATTGCACGAAACCGAACACAAACTCAATCACCAATCTCATAAATAGTGGAACAGAAAACAAATATGTTGTTAATGGGTTTGTCTTTTAAATGAATTGTGAACTTTTCCCCTGTAGGAACCTGCCCTTGGCTATCATTATATCCATGCCTATAGTGACAGTGGTGTATGTCCTGACCAACCTGGCCTACTTCACCACCATCTCACCTGAAGTTATGGTCGAGTCTGAGGCTGTTGCCGTGGTGAGCATTACCTCTGTCATACGGTTATGAGACAAAACAGCTGCCTTCATATATTATGCTACAGAGTGTAATGTTTTGCAGAGTTTTGGGGAGTACCACCTTGGTGTGATGTCCTGGTTGATTCCTGTCTTTGTGGGACTGTCCTGCTTTGGAGCTGTCAATGGATCCCTCTTCACCTCTGCAAGGTGTGTGAGGATAATTATTGAATATCAATAGCATTTTACACAACACAAGACATGTTCTGAACTTAGGGTTGGAAACCAAGCTTTCTTTTGCAATGATTAAACTGGAGTCATGATGTTTGAGAACAGGATACACAACCTTAAGGGGTGAATGCTCAAAAATGTTGGAGGAATGTCAAGTTTCAGGTGGGCAAAAGGAGCTTATTCCAAAATCTGAAGCTGTTATTGGTTGGACACTTTATCTAGGCCAACTATTTCATCACAAAAAAGCTATGAAAGAGCTTTCTTTCTTCTAGGTTGTTCTATGCTGGAGCTCGAGAGGGTCAACTCCCTGCTGCTCTGGGATTGGTTCACACAGACCTTTTCACACCAGTGCCGTCCCTAATCTTCACAGTAAGACTCCAGCTACTACACAGAGATTCAGTTACTTTTGCGTTTTTAAAAACCATCACCATTAAACTCTGACACTTAGAATCCTGCAAGTAAAAAAGCAATGTCCACAAAAAATATCTTTAAGAAATTCACTGTGTGTGTTGTTGCCGGTGTATGGGAGACTGATATTGTCTTTTATTCCTTTTCCCTTATACCAGTGTTTGCTGTCCATGTTGTACGCCATCTCCCAGGACATCTTCTCTGTCATCAATCTTTTCAGCTTCTTCACATGGTTGTGTGTCGGTATGGCCATTGCGGGTATGGTCTGGCTGCGCCTTACCAAGCCTGACCTCAGAAGGCCCATCAAGGTAGAGCACCCATGTCTGAAAAGTTGTATTTACAGGTGGTAAAAACTTGTAGAATTGAATTGCAGATGGATGAAAAGTACATCTTTAAGAAGTTGAGACAAATGATGCAAGACCTTGACTCAAAGTGAGCCTCGGTCAGTCTGCCTATAACACAAACATGTCTCCTGGTTTCATAAAACCTTTCACTTTTTTATGAAACAGCTATTGTATCACTGCTCTTGTTATTGTTTGGATGTGGAACCGTACTGTGATTTCAGGATGGGAGTGGTACTTGCATGAATACACAGCTCTTTGTTTCTGGTTCATCAGTGGGATATTTCTTTAGTTGACTGGAGTCTTTCATCTCTCCTTTGAACCTGAGTGCTCTCAGCACAATTGTTTTATAAGAATAAAATGAAGCGGTTATCTTCATGAGACAAAACAATCTTTTTCATCTAAATTTAGCTTCTGTCCGAACAACAGTCTTTTCTTTATCTCATCATGATCAATATTTTAGGTACTGCCAATTTAATAATGCATAATGATAAAGTCTGGGATAATTTTGATAACTTTAAATGTTACTGTTAGAAACTTACCAAGAATTTTTATTAGTAAATCATTGATTTTTTTTTGTTTTTTGTTTTTGCGTTTTGTATTGTTAATATGAATCAGCAAAGTACTTAGTTATATTCTACTGGTTTTAACTGAGGATATCATAATATACAGTACACAAACAACTAAACAAGACCATGAAGCAACTTCAACCACTTCTGTATCATTATCAATTCTCTCAACATCATTAGTTATCCCCATAGATCACTGCATCACTCGTACAGAGAATTGGCAGACGTTGATATTTTATATGAAAAGACATAATACCTTTCAGTTCCTATATGATGTCACTTTGCAGCAAAATACTAGTGATAACAATGGTATTTTATTAACTGCCCATCATTTTAAGTAGGACACCTTCATCTTCTGTGCTCTCTCACTGCAGGTGTATTTATTCATCCCTGTGACTTTCGTTCTGGGCTGTGTCTTCATGATTGTCGTGTCTTTCTGGGCGGCTCCATTTGAGTGCCTGGTAGGCAGCAGCATTATTCTCACAGGCATCCCAGCATACCTACTGGGCTACAAGTGGAAGAAACCCCATGTGGTCAGGAAGATGCTGGGTGAGTGTGACATTTAAGTTTTTTTTCATAGTGTCTCTGTCTGTTTGTCTAGGCCAGGCGAGAGACACTTTCATTACAGTGTGTTATGTGAGAATGTGTATGTGTATGCTGCCGCGGGCAATGGTACATTTCATTTGTTTATAAAGTCAGCATGAGAGACTCGAACCAACGTGTTGATCTGACGGCATTTGATCTGCAGTGACCTAGCTAAGGAAAATAAACATGCATAATATTATGAGTTGTTTCTCCTCAGAAATCTTCACCATGTTCTGTCAGAAGATCTTCATGTCTGTTCCTGAGGAGAGGGGGCAACGTGAGGCGGCTGAGTAACGGACTGAGCAAGATGAAGGACTGAGTCAAAATTTTTGTCTGAACATTCTTGACATGTTTACATCCATTCACTTGTAACTGTCCACACCAGCTTTTCTTTTTGTAACCTTTATCAAACCGTACAGGTAACTGTGGAACCCATCTACTCAACAAGAGCAGATTGAAGATTTATGTTATTTTGTGAACAAAGAGTGTAGGCTTATTTCATACAGAGTGGTTGTCGAAACATTAGTCAGGATTCAAATTGCAGACATTTCATCCTGCTTTTATTCTGCATCTGTTTCAATCTCCTTTTATTTACGACATGCATATAAGCTGCATGTTATTTAGTTAATGGGGAGTCATGCTCGGATACTAATGCAAGGCACGTGATTAATTGTATACTGAAAACACAAGCTCCAGACAATATATTCTAATGGCCTAAAGCAGCAAGTTCTTGTAATTGTTTGCCTGAATTGTACAAATGGGTTGTTAAATGAGGCAGAAAAGACATTATTAATTTTATTTACTTTAACTTAACACTAGCAATCAAAACTACACATAGTTTATTATAGTTTAATAGAGTGAACTCTTGAGATAGTTGATGATGAATTAATTCATCAATAAGTCGCACAATGGGTTGGAAGAAGGAGTGGTTACAAAGTATAACAATGATAACACTATACAGATAGGCTACTAATATTTGTCTTAATTGAATATTGATTTCTATATTTGTATTTTTTGTATTCATTTTTAAATTGAACCCACAGCACCACCTTGAAGCACAAACTAAAATGAGATAAAACAACATGTGTAATATTTCCGTAAGATGTGTTGCTGTGAAGCAGATCTGTTTCCTATATCAATATGCTCAGTGTCAACAATCTATATGTGATGATACAGTACATGAAAAAAACAGTGGATACCAGCACCTGTTTGTGAGCCGTTTTTATAAGAAACTGAGGAACTGTATAGGTGTCATTCTAGTGGCTGTATTTAGTAAATTCCATTGTAGTGTTAGTATTTTGTATTGCGTGTATGTATTATCTGTGCCGGCCGTGTCAATGCTGATATCCCAATTTTTTTAAATTTTTTTTATTGTCACTCTAAGACCAAATTGAATGTTGGTGTTTTTTTTCTAAATAGGAACTGTACAAGTTTTAAACTGAATATCTGAGGTTTTCCCCAAAGTTATTGTAAGCACTTTGCCAGCCCACTCAAGCTCCCAGAGGAAAAAAAAAAAGTCTCTGAGGAAAATGAAGTACAGTGGAGTTTGTGTAGGTTAGCAAAGGTCTCTGCACAGAATAGAGTGACAGTCCCTTTAAACATCAACTGTGGTAACACAGAAACTTTCTGCCACCATGAATGGGAAATACTGATTGGAAACAATGTCCAACTTCTTTGTTCTGGAAATTGGACAATGATCAATCAAATGTTAAAAACACTAACCTAGAATTTCATTAATGTGTAAATTAGAGAGGGAACAGCTGATGTTTACAGAAGAGTTCAAGAGAAAGAAGTTAATATCGGGTTATTAAAGCTTTTCAACATAAAGCACCATTTTCATTCCATAACTTTTAAAATCCTCATCATAGTCAGATATGAGTGAATCAACAAATAGCACAATGTTGCACAATCCATCATCAAATAATGCTACAAACACACATTAATGATTGATTGAGACTAGATGATGAAGACACATGGTTTCTGTTGGCCTCATCGTATATTTTATGTTATGAACATACTTGGTCTATGTACAAAGCATTGCTATATGTGTGAATTGATAATGCCTTTAATGGTTTTTGCCTAGTGAAATGTTATGGAGAAAAACAAAACTCTTGATGGCATATTTTTAATCTTAAAACCTGAAAGTACCTCTGTCAGCTGTTATAACTGTTGTCTGTCAGTGACCATGGCAGGTACATGTAATAAAACATATTTTTGTTCAAAGTTGGTTTGTGTTTTGTAAAGATAATAGACCAACAAAGGTAATTTTGTTCTGTGAGCCTAAAATCAGACTCCTACAAATGCACTGGCCCATTACACTTGCATCTGTTGACAAAAGGCCAGTCTGGAGATAACAGATTCAAATGGAACAAGCAATCCCAAAACACACTGTAGCTCCTTTCCAAATGAGGATGTTTCACAAGCACAATCTTCTCAAAATGTCGTCCGACGGCGTTATCGTTTCAGCCATAAAGTGCCTGAGCCGTGATCTGTATGAAATGCTCTGTCTCTCCTTGTTTGTCTTGTCTTGTTTGTTGGCTGTCAGACAATGACGCCTCTACTGTCAGGAGAGTTCATATCCGCCTGAAGAGGAAATGAGAGGGTCTGATGGCTACTGATGGAAGAACCAGTATCAGAGCTCATGGAGACAATATTAGTGATCAGAGATTGGGGCCAATATTACACAAGTGACGTATGGAATGTTTTGATACCTTCTAGAAAAAGGGATGAGGGGCTGAATAGGGACTTGAATTTTCATTTAATTGGTACAAAAGTAAAGGTAAAGCACAGCTTCAGTGCTCTCAACTGTTTTTAGAGTCAAATGTAATATTTAAGTTTTGTTTTTTGTCACGGAGAGTACCCATACAAAACCTTAAATCAGGAGTCAGTCAGTCAGATCACACTGAAACACACCATGAAATGTTTTCTTAAGTAAGCTATCTGCTTTGTGAAATAACCCTTGGGCAAAACTATAAATGAAACATGGAGTTTCAATAATTTATATCTAGCTGAGGTGAAACTGACTCAACTTCACAGCGAAACACATCATCAACATCAATCTGTACACATAATTTAGTTGTTTGTATTGAGCCTTCACAATCTATTTTTCATATAACAAGAAGAATTCTGCAAGTGCTGTGAAATAAATCGACTTGTCCCCTGAGCATTTTGCATGATGTTCTCAAAATAAAAGTATAGGCTGAAGTAATAGACACTTGATTTTCAAATATTTTTCTTAGGCACGGGTGTCCTTTGGCAAAATTGTTTGGCTTCTTTTGGGATAAAACATTATCACAATTCCTTAGATTGATAAAAGACTTTGAAAAGTCATTAATGTTCAGATTTGGGAGATGTGAGATGTAGTCTTCCATTAGGAAAATAATTACTCTGAAAAAAAAAAAATCTATTACTACAGTACATGCTACAGCACTCTACTCTTCTACTAAGAGACCTACCAGACATAACCAGCAGGTGGAGATAGAGGAACATGTATATGAGAAAACAGAAGTCCTGTCCAACACTTCACTGTTGACATTCAATTATAATTGAACAAATTATTGCTTGTATGAAAAATATTATACAACACCTGTCTATAGAGCTATAGTTTACACTCTAATTTATATATTATATTTGTTGGCATTTAAAGGAAAACCTGCTCACTTAACGTAACTTCTCCAGAGCTTGTGACTCCTTCTCTAGCTAGTTATTTAAATTTTTACCAATTCAAACCCTTACATACAATTTTTCCAGACAGCTCCATTCACTCATTCACATTTTAAATCTCAGCCGCCCTGGAACCACATTGTTTTGGGTTGAGAGCTTTGCTCATGGGTATTTTCAATCTGGCAATGATCATTAAAACGCTTCACACTGACTGACTGAGGTCATTAAACTGTAATGAACTGAGGTCTTTCAGTCGGTGAATAGAGGGGAACTGAAAAAGAGTTTGGTGAGTTTTATGAATCATCTCTAGGGGGCACTGCGTCAGCATCATCATCATCATCATGGAGAGAGAGAGAGAGAGAGAGAGAGAGAGAGAGAGAGAGAGAGCGAGCGAGCGAGCGAGCTGAGGGGGAGGGTTGATAGATTCCATTTCTATTCTACCTTTAATCCAACTGTGAAATTCATAAGTAAAAGGCAGTCCTCTTTTTCTCCTCAGGTAGTTCTCTGAAAGACTGTACTGCTGCATCAACCCAGTTTCATCATCACCACTGCCAAAAAACACGGCCAGCAGGCAGAAAAATATTGCTCGATTTACTATATTAATCATGTTTTGATGAACCAAAGATATATAAAAAACAGAAATAAAAAGAAAAAAATCTGTTAAAAGGTTAAAGTTCACTGAGTGGGGGTGCAGCAGGAAGCCTAAACTTCTAACCTAATGAGCAATGTGACCACAGTCACATTAACTTCTGCAACATCAAAGATAATTCTCCTAATTAACCTCCGACACATGCAGGAGGAATGCAAAGCTGTGTTTGTAGGCTCCTGCAGCTATCAGGTGCTACGCATCAAATTACTAATGAATGTGTTGAGACTCAGTAATGTAAACCACAGCCACACGATCCAAATAAGTCGAGACGTCTACTTCTCCACTTTAAACATTTTATTACAGACAAAAGAAAACAAAAGAAGTATCTGTGACACAAAATGAATCTAATGCTGGTACACTGGTATTGCACCAACAACAATTTCTGAAAAAATATTTATTATTCTAATAATCATGTTTGAGCAATAATAATAATAATAATAATAATAATAATAATAATAATAATAATAATAATAATAATGCACCCTGATGAAATTAAGCCAAAATGTTACTTCATATCATTCATAAATAGATGTGAAACCTGCAACCAAATTAAATAGAATGACCATATTGTAAAACATGATATTCAAAAAACAAAATGGGTTCTCTTATCACTGGCTTTACAAATTAAAGAAGTACATTTGGCAGGTTTATACACAAAAAAATTATAATATCTACCCCCATCACCGTTCCTCTGAAACGCAAATCCTGCTACAGTGAAAAAACAAAATATTTTAAGATTTTTTTCTTCACAAAAAATGATAAAGATGAGTTCAACACAATTCTAAAACACCTAATAAAACTAGTCAAAAACTTTAAAACCCACTGTTATGTTTTTTTTTCTCTTTAGTAACATTTCACATTTAGCAACTTTTTTTTTTATTCACCTGTACAAGTGGTGTGAGGACTAAGGGATGGTGGGTGGGGTTAGAGGTGGGGAGGGGTGGTCCTTATTGACCAGGAGGAGGCGGAGCTAAAAGGAGAGGTTTCAATCTTTGACCTCTACAGTTTTGTAACGTCCTGAGGCCATGTGTAGAGAGTGACACTCTCTATCAGAGCTCCACCACTTTAAGGAGGAAATGGAGCATTTTTCAGTCTTTGCATTTCTCTCTCGACCGAAGAGAAACGAGACCAGTGAACACAGTTTCAACACAAGTTTTAGTGTGTGTATTCCCTCACTGAATCCGCCTGCACAAAAATCACAAAACCAAAGAAAAAGGATGTTTAACCAAAAGAAAAAAAAAATGACAGCAAGGGACTGCAGCTAAATACACACAAGAGGGATCCATTCTGGTGATATTTACAATCACTCTGTGACAAATAAAGGAAATGAGGGAGTCCTTTACTATGGGCAAGGATGATTTACAAATGTCTTATGTGTTCTTGACTATCTTCATTAAAATGTAACTTTGCTTTTTACTCAGTCAGGGTGCTCCAGTCTGTCCTGAAGTATATCCACCCCTGCTGAGGTGACTATATTCTAGTTTCCTGCAATAGCTTTTCTACCCAAGACCCCTACACTTTGAGTATGCTTAGAGCATTTCGTCTCCCCAATGAGGGCAGTCCATGGCAAACAGAGTAATGGAGTGAAGAGGGGGAAAAAGCATCTTTAAAAAATTCAAAACAAGATGAGAAGACATTTTCTTTTGGTCTTCATTTCCAGTATGTTGGCATGAGCTTAAAGCTCACTGCCCCCGCAAAAAAAATGGAAAGTTCACTGATAAGGAAAAAAAAAAAAAGCAAGAGAAGTGCCTCAAGCTTCTGGCCGATCTAAGTGCTTGGCAAATAGGTGAAGTTACTGTAGCAGTCTTTGGGATTTTCAAAATCCATCAGAAAAAAAAGAAAAACAAAAATGATGTTGAAGCAGATACATCAATGACATTGTTGTTATGTTGGAAAGCTCCCTGGAGTCTGACATTTGGAGGTCTTTCAACTTCAAGTGAGGTAGAGAGGCTTGTCCCGGGCTCCCATGCCACTGCTGAAGAAGGAGAAACATGTATTAATGCATGTTTGAATGTATGGAAACAAGTGAACACCCCGTTATGCTAAATAAACTTTTTTCTATGTTTCAGCATGAAATCCCGGGGAGACAATGAAATCTTTTTTTCAAAGATGGCCTGGCTCCAAAGCAAACATTACAGCTGCCATCAGACAACATGAATCAGCAAGCTCTACGACAAATACAAAAGTCAGAATTTGCAGATCACTTGGTACTTGAAATGTCAAATACAAAGTCTGCTCTCCAGTTATCTTTCCTGGCACACTGGAAACAATTCAGTACCCTCAAAAACACCAAACTACAATTATCTGACACTGAGGGAGAGGGCTTAAGCAAAGACTCAGTCTACTTCAAAGAGCGTCAAACATGATTTGACCCAGGCATGATCCTATTTGACGTACAGATGAATCAGCTCTAAATAGAGAAGATACTAACTTTCAGCTCTGCTGCGTCTTGAATAGCAACACCGCGTTTCAGGTGTGAGACTAAACAATGTTCCTCTTGTACCTGCTTGAATAACTTGATTCAATAAGGCAATGTGCGCTAGACACAACACAGAGAAACTTAATTGGATGTCACACTTTTTCCGAGCTCGGTAATAGCATTGTTCTACCGCTGCATTACTCATTTCAATTTCAAGGAGATGCTTTTCTTTCGCAGGGAAATCACAGTTTATGATTAATACAGTCTGAGTGTAAGAGTGTGAGAGTGAAGTGGTTCAGGGCAGCTCATTTAGAAAATAAGAAACTGTCAGACAACTACTCAATAATGACATGCCCCAGAACGCATGTCGTTTTCAGCGTGTTTCCATGGTTAATTTCCTCTTGTTGTGTTCTATCACACATCATCCACTGCCAACCATAACACAATACAGTGATTAATGTGTTGAGCTCACCCGCAGTGGTTGGGTCCACAGTCCCTGTTGCAGTACTCGCTGTCCCAGTCAGGGTTCTGGCCGTGCACTGGGTTAGGGGCCCCTGGGGACTGTGAGCTCCCGACACTGTTCTGGTAATCAGCCTGAATGTGGGAGAATCCCTGCAGAGGAGATGAGAGAGGAGAAGAGGTTACACTGAGGTAGTTTTACAATGGCCAGGCATTATAGTTCGCTGGGCCATGATACTGTATGAGGCAAAATGCCGTCAGTGGTCTTTATCAGTTGCTACTGAGAGTGGAGAACACGGATAACACTTTTTTCTCTCTCCATTTACTCTCATTGCTTGGTTAAAGTGGATCTCAAGATCACACTTCTCATGATGACATGACACCCCTCTCTTGGACTGGAGACACTGCTGTCTCAGAGGGAGGGGAGAAAATAGCTGGTTTGACATTAAGAGATTTAAAAAGGTAAAGTATTTTTGTTTTTCTATTATATGTTACAATGAGGCCTTTTCTAACAATATATCTATAAGAGTAATTTGAGATTTCTCCCATGTGGAAATTAAGCAAGCAATTAAAGGTGATAATTTCTCCAAAGCTCTTGTTTCTACATTTCATAGACTTTAACAGTAGTTAGACTGACCTGTTGGCTGAGAGGAGGGGAATGCAGAGGTGCCTGGAGCCCCATTTGGTGTGAGATGATTGGCTGCGACTGCTGCATGCGGATTGGCTGGTTGAGCAGGGAGCTCTGGTGCAGGGAGAGCTGGGCATGGGGGTGCAGAGGCGGGCTAATCTGGAAGGGAGCTGGGGGAGAGGCACTCATGCTGGGCGGCAGCATCTGGGATTGGCTGAGGGTCTGGGCCAGGGTGTGACGGGGCGGCCCAGCGTAGCTCTGGAGGTCCGACAGGGGGAAGCCCGGGTAGGGTGAGGAGGGCTGGGGGGGCACACTGTACAGGGGCTGCTTAGGGGGAAGCATGTGGGAGGGCTGGCTGGTCTGCTGGGCACTTTTTGGTTCAGGGTCATTGTATGTCTGTGGATGAAAAATGCATCATTTTAATAAGACAACAAGCTCTCTATTAATGACATGTAATCTGCAACCTGAAACCATCAAAACATCACAACAGCCCATTTATCATCATTCATCAAGCTCTGATCAGAAGACATTTCCCCTCTCATCATTGAAATAGCAGCATCCATTACAGTTAAGACAAGACCTCAGCCCTTTGTCATACAATCTCTGTGTCATTTGTCAACCTGAGCCTCATTACATGGCTGGAAGTTATGGGGACGTTCAGAAAACTACTTCCCTCACTCAATCACTTTTTTCTTGCTGATTGTTAGATGAGAAGAGTGACAAAAACAAGCTTCCTGTTTCCCCATTTCTTTTTAAAACATTTAAACCTTTCTAGTGGTTCAATCTGTCCAAATTCTGGTCCAATGTTATTTTAACAGGGCAGTTGACACTCAAAGATCCCAACTGCAAATCCTTTGCAGCATATTGATGCCCACTGTGTAATGAGACTCTCTATATTTAATTTTCTGTCTATCCGTGGCCTGACAGCTCTCACTATTCATTTGGCACCACTTCATACACACACACACACACACACACAGATAGACAGGCTGACAGACGGGGAGACAGGCTTGAGGTTGAAACGGGACTGCAGTGCTTTAAAGGAAAACGCCGAAATCAAGCAAAGTTGACTTTTGTCATTCTGGATGATATCACTCTTAACAGGTGCAGCACCAATGAAATACCCCACCTCCAACTCCACCCTGCCCCACCCTCTCTAGGCTTCTATGATGAACTGTCAGATTGCTCATCTCCAGCCATCAGTGTTGATTAGAAGGTAATGGAGCCCATTTGTATGAATAGAGCTGGAGCCGAGGTAATGATCAATAGACACCTTGACAGATAGATGGAAAAAGCAGAGGGACACACACACGCACACACACACTCTCACACTCACACACGTATGCAGGACCTCAGGCAGAGAAATGAGGCTGTTTGCCTGCAGAACAAATGGAATGACAAAAGGAATCTTCCCCACACTACATTGTGTGTTGTTAATGTAAGACGGCACTAAACAATGCAATCCACAGCCCTCCTTCTTGCCTTTCTGTATTCTCTGTGCTACTATGTTGGGTGTGTACAAGACACAATCATTCACCGGGTAAAAAAAGGACGTCATGGATCTGAATTAGCAGGAAGGTGTCAGCGGTGGAAACAGCAGCAAAGCCGATGATTGTCTGATTTGGATGTACTCTCTGTTGTAGATGAGGCGGAGGAAATTGGTGATTTATTGTGTGATGACACAGGTGTCTGTTGATGTAAGATGCATTTCCTGTTCTTTCTATTTTCTAAAAGGTACACAAAACAGACTCGGTCCTGATAACATGTGCAGCACACATATCCCTCAATCTCTAGCATAGATGTTATGGCCATATGCTTGTCTGCGCTGATTGGCTGACCCCTCCCCCAACACTCTATCACCATACCAACTACAGTCCCCAACCCCCAACATCTACACTCTATGGAAATCAGGTATTATTGTTCCAAATATGGCCACTACCACTGCCACCATGAACATCACCAAGTCCCGAGGAAGCCCCACCCAGCCCATTAGCAGGGATTTTCCATCCAATCTCTCATCAGTCTTAGCAAGGGCCTGTGTGTCATAAGCGTTACCTTGGAAACCAGACTGGCTCGGTACGCGGCCAAGGCTTTCAGGTACTCTTTCTTAGCTGCCTCGGTTTTCCTCTTGTAGGCCTGTGAAGAAGAAAAAAGAAAATCAAAACAAGATGCTCTGGGTGAGAGGAGAGGTTGACATGCTCATAAATGTGCAGACACAAATCTCTCAATATGCATTTTTTTCTAATCTCACTCCAACACTTTCTTAAACACATCCACACACATGTGCATCCATATACACATGTCCTTAATGTTTCCTTTTCCATCAGAGCCAATGGTACAGAACACCTCTATTTCCTCATCACAGCACTAATACTCACTCATCTCAATGTGTCTCCCTCTGTTGTAGCAACACATCATTTCCATTCCAATCCACCTAGAGAAATGAACTGGAACTGCCCACCCCCCATCTCCCTTTAGCTCCACAATAACACTCCTATCAGCATACTGACATTAGTGTTACACCAGAATGGTTGTTGTCATTTGGCACATTAGGATGTGCTCCCTGCCGATGTATGAGTTTTGTTTGAAACTGTCTGAATTTTTTTTGCAGGGATGTACGTATAAACTTCTTATATCAGACAACTAACTGCTGCTGCTGTGTTTGACTTATGCGAAAGAATGTGGGTTTATGATTGCATACAGATATTTGACTGTGCGTGTTTGCACGCAGGTATTTTTAGTCTATAAGGTACATATACAAATGTGAGTGTGTAGGATGTGGCAGAGCGCCTATGCTATAGGCACGATCGTGTCTATTATGCAAATCAAAAAGTAAAATCATGTATTTATGCATTTTTTTTCAATACTAGTGCTGATGTGTGCATTGGTATGGATCAATCAGTATCATTTTTTCTGTGAACTATTTTCCACCCAAAAACAAAAAAAGAAGCATAACACTTAATAGAAATAAAACACATATAAAAGTGGAAAAATTTGAATTGAAATAAAGAAATAGCTTTTCAAAGACTAAACAAGGTTTGTGGCTTGTCAGTGCTTTTGCTTGTTTTATGTGAAAGTTTGGTGCTATATACCTATTTCAAAAAGGCACTGAGCTTCAATTACAAGTGCTTGTATGTGCTTTATGCACATGCTTCAACACTGAAACTCCACAAGAAGAACCACTTTGAACTGCACTAACCTGCATGAAAGGTGCAAAACGAATAGAGTTTGAAAGATATATCAATTTTGGATTTGGAATTATGTCTTTTAAACCATATGGGGAAAAAAGATTGTCACTTATGTACCAGTAAACCTTACTTATCTCAACAGAGGTGCTAATAGTGCGAGAACAGTGTGATTTTTCTTAGTGCTGAATACCCATAAGGCAAAACATCATGACCTCCTATAAGTCTGTCATCATTGGCATCTCTTAACTATTGCCACAGAGCTGGAGATGACATTAAATAGCAACAAAAACAATGGACTGTATTTCCTGGATAGCCAAGATGCCCTTCAGCCAAATCCAAGGACAAGATGATAGTGAGGAGGAGGGAGGAGAGGGGGGGGTCACTAATTCTGTATTCTAGGCAGGATCAAAATAGCGGGCGAGAGATATAAATAAAGAGAGTGGAAATGAGAACTTCACACATCTCTACTTGTCAGAAGGCCAATGAAGATGCATGGTGTGGAGGCATCATCTATGGAGGCTGGAGGGACACAGGAGGTGTGGACTGTAACTAGGCCTGGAGAATTGTGGGAGTTTTGTTTTGACAAATCAAATGACTTTCACTTTTTCTGCTACATTTTTAGAAAACCTTTTTTTCTTCTTCTATTTTTTGGTTTTGATGGACACTGCAGCACCAAGAAGAACTAAGGAGATGCCCTCATTTTTGCGATTTTGTGAGTTGGAAATAAGTAGAGCAACAGCCAGGGTTTGTGCGTCTGTGTGTGTACTCACATCTGATTGTTTGCTCTAGCCGCACAAGGGTAAGAGTGTATTTACCCACTGCATAACAAATCAGTCCTCGACTCCTGAAATCTCCCCAGGTGTGTTTATATTTTTCCCATATTGACCATTCCTTGCCTGTATTACGTCCAACTTTGTTAGTCTCAGAGTGTTTTACAGCCATTGTTGCACTGAATACTCCCCCACCCTTTCCCTCCTTCCTTTAGCTAGAATTAAATTTAGAAAGAAAATCATTTTAATGAGAGTCAGGGGAGTGGGGATAAACGGATGGATTATCTTTAGAAAGAGAAGAACTAGCTCATTAAGGTGAGCTGTATCTCACAGCAATGTTCTGGTAATTACACAGCACATAATGCCAGTGAAAGGCTGTTTGCCTGCTGCAGCACAGGTGCCATCTACTGGTGGGAACAAAATGTGACTGAACTGTATGGGCGGGTGTATTTGTGTCGAAGAGCTGTTTGTGTAGGTGCATGTGCACTTGTTTCTTTGTGTGAGGCAAATACTGCCTGGATGTATATATAAAGATTTACACACAGTTCTATATTTGTGAACATTCAACCATTTTTTCCCCCATTCGACAACATTTATCGGCTGTATCTCCTCCTGTGAGCTTCTGTCTTTTTGTTTCACATCTTCCCCACTGGTATATTTTGTACCTGCTTCTGCTCCTCTCCTAGGCTGTCCCACATGGAGGCCACAATCTTGGAGACATCCCCGAAGGTGGCGTTGGGGTTTTGGCCCTTGATGGCCGCCTGGGTGTCTCTGAAGAAGAGCGCGTAGGCTGACACGGGCTTCTGTGGCTCGTTGGGGTCCTTCTTCTTCTTCTTCTTTTGAGGTTTGGGTTTGGGCTTCATCATTTCTGCTGAGGGCCGCTTCTCACTGCTTATCTGGAGGCAGAGAGAGAGAGATGGAGAAGATGAGAAAGAGAAAGACATCGCTGGTCATAAATCAGTTGATGAATTTTGCTGCAGATAGCCTACAACAGAAAGAAGCCTGAAGAGTGCTTCAGTATGCTATGCATTTACACGCACATATACACTGGATGGATAAAATACTCTGCATTTTTTAGGTTAACATGTAAAATATACTGTATAATAGAAAACAAAAAACATTGAGCATTAACCACTGCGCATGTGATGCTCAACATCAATAAAATAGGCAAACAGAACATTCAAAGGACGGTGGAGAGAGAGTGAGAGCAGCAGAGTTCTGCGAAGAGCAGCCACAGCTTGTTCTGAGAAGAGAAAACAGATCAATTTACAGACATGGGTGAATGAAGACTAACAGAACGTCAGTCAGGGGGTAGGGAGGTGTGGTTCAGGAGAAACTGGCCAAACATGGGTTAGGAGGTAAAGAGTCCTGCGCTAATTAAAATCTCCGTGTAGCAGTTTCACTTGCTTTCACATCGGCCCTATTTTTTCCTGTGTTTTTCTTTAAGTCTTTATTTAGTCTCTTTCATGTAGCTCACAAAGAATTCAATTCCACCTTCTGAGAAGACGAAAAAAGGATTAAATCTATATTTTTCATAGGGTGTGCTCAGTTGGTTTGTCAACAACATCAACAACAACAACACACTGCAACCTCACTACATTTTCAGGAGGCTAACACTGCTCACATCTCTGCCATGTACGCAATCCAATACACATGAATACATTTTCATTTTCCGTGCAGGGCTTTGACGGGGAGTCAAATCCAGGTCACCTGATCCTGGTTGTGATTCTATATGGAAATTGCCTTCTTTGCTGAAGAGAGAACACATCAAGCACACGGGGAAGAGGGAGAGGAAGGGAGTGGGGAGTGAGGGAGAGAGGGAGAGAGAGAAAGAGAGAGAGAGAGAGAGAGAGAGAGAGAGAGAGAGAGAGAGAGAGAGAGAGAGAGAGAGAGAGAGAGAGAGAGAGAGAGAGAGGGAGAGAGAGGGAGAGAGAGATAAGAAGAAAGAGAGGTAAGAGGTGCAGCTGAGGGAGGACGGTGAGGAAGAAGTGACGGCTTGTGGTTGCCATTAGTATCAGTGGAACAACAGTTAACCTGATTCCTTGGTTGCTATAAAGGCAGGAAAAAACAATTCAATTTCCATCCATATAATAGAAGAGATAATGACAACCCGAATATGTAATGATATACACTGGCGTTATGTGAAATGGAGGATTTTTCTGTGGCCTGTTTATGGTGGAGGAGTTACGGAGTTAACTAAATGTTGTTATGGGCTTTGAGTGAAGTAAGAATCAACCTCTAACCTCTTTCTTTTTTTCTTTTTGGCAAAGAAAGTCCATCTTCAAGGTCAAGTTCCTGTTTCATCAGGTTGCATATTTGGAAAATTTTAAACAGCTTTGAATGTTCTCTTTCATAATCCACTGATCCTCGGTTTCAGTGTTAAAACTCAGCAGGAGGGAGAACAAACCATGAAAAAGATTTGTCCCTGCGCGAGTATCAAAAAGCAACTTGAGGACATTTAAAGACGTTCACATCCATCTAATGCATACTTATCACAGGATTAAGAAACAGACATGTTTTCCCCCCTTCAACTGTCAATTGGAGAACAGGAAATGACTGCCTTTGAAAATTGCATTGTTTCAGCTAAGCATTTGCCAAACAACACTGTATTCCACACAGCATGAAATTAACTAATCAAAATTCAAGGTCCAGGAGCACATTTGGCAGCTAAAGAAAAAACTTCAAAATGCCTTTTGTGGTGTGCGGAAATGAATGGATGTTCCCATTCAGGCTGATGTGAAAGTATTGCTTGTCTATTTCACAGCTTACAGGTAATATTCATTTTTTGTGTATGTGAGTACGCCTGGTTTCATTAAAAAATAATCATCCTTCACTTTTAGGCAATGAGGCAGAAGACAGGCATTTGAAACGACATCTGTTCCACCCAAGCCTTTGAAGTGAAAATAGAATAAACTGAAGGTAGAGCTAATGGAATGACAAAATAGAAAAAAAAGAAGGCTAAATAATCTCCAGGAAAATTCACATGTATTCATACAGACGAAAGAGTGATGACACACAACAGCTCGCAGCAGCATGCAATCAACCAGGAGAACAAGGGGCATATTTTTCATTTCTTTCTGTATTTTCCACTCATATTGTGCGAGAATCATGTTCCTGAACTTATACAGAGGAAGGCTGACAGAGGAAGATAAAATATCAATGAAACTGAAAGACTGAAAAGAAGATGAAGATGGCTCAACATATCTCAAAAGAGGGAACAATAAAACACAACTCTGCTCACTGTGTAATTTTCCCTCAGTACCAATTCTACAGGAAAAAAAAAATCCTACCTTAGACACATAATCAATCCAGGATTTAATTATTTATTCTCATTTTCTGTCTGTCTCTTTCATCTACATCTATTTTGGATTTCCAGTATTTCACAGAACACCTTCAGAAAAAGAAACCTGTGGTGTTAACTTAACTGCAGAGGAAAAAAAAGAGGCCAAATCAAAGAAGCCACAATGTCTTATTTTAGGACGATAATGTCTCTTATTCATATCTAATAAAATCTTGCCAAGCACCATTTGGCACTCTGTAAGATCAATGATTTAGTTTTGGCTAGAAATGACAAAAAACTGTAGTTGTTACTTATATCATATCCCAGTCATCTATTAGGAGAAAAACAGTTTATTTCAAGAAGCTGACCACTCAGAAGTACAGGAAACATAGGCATAACTTTCACTGCAGAAACTACACATTTATAGTAATAATCAATAATTCACTTTTAACTTTTGTTGCATTTAAATAACAAATTATCTTGTTACAAAATCTCTTTTGTTGTCTTTTTTTATTTTTTTTATTTTACAGTATGTGACCAGTTTGCTCACGTTTGGTTCTTGTGTATGAAACTACTCCAATGTTGAAAACAGTGGTTGCTTTTGTTTCTTCCTCTTAATCACACACATTTTCATCAATGTGGTTTTACTTGCTGGCTTTACAAATTATTGATAGTGGCTAAACAAAATACCCACCATGCATCATCCACTGTACAATATCACGCCTATTCTTCTTGGTTCTCTCATGCAGGTACATAGAGCAGTAATGATTATGACAGCTGTTGTTGTCGGTATGAGAAAAAGAGAAAGATTCACATCCCTTATTCATAACACAGTGTCTTGTGGCTGCACTACATTCTGGTCTATTTTCTGATACTGTCAGTGGAGAGATTGGTATCTTGTCCTCTTCTACGATAGATTTCTCCCTGTGTGACTGTCAATGCAAAATGGTAAGTCTGTAAAGTAGCTCTTTCGCTATGATGCGCTGACATTGGATCCTGATGTTTACCATTTGTATTTTGGACTGTTGGACATCTCTCAGCTGTCCTGCAGCGCTGTTGTCTTATTGCAATTTTCTGTCAATTTAAAATTCCTATCCCTGTGCACTGAGAGGAGGGGGGGGGGGGTCAAGCTAGAATCAGCCAAAAACTCAGCCTAGTTCACTACATAACAAAACCCATTGCCTGATTAATATTCACTACAACAGTTATAATATTGAGTGTCAGATGATAAGGGAGATAGTGTGTCACTACAGTAATATAAACTGCGGTGGTGCAGAGGTCTGCTCTGGGTCACTGTCCTAGATGGATAACTAACACCACACAAACTGTCACATGCTTGACGGACTGTTGGAGAAACTTCAAAACTAATGTTAATGCAATACCTGATATTTGCTATGATGAAAATAATACTGAAATATTTTCCATTCACAAAGAGAGGACTTAAGAGACAAGATCCTTATTTGAGGGTTTGAGTTTTACTTACTTTAGCCATAACGAGACTAAACACTGATTTCTGGATGTAAAAAAGAGGTCATGGTGCATATTTATAAAGCAAAATGTAACTTGTATTTCTATTTCTCTAGACTGCAAGCTGAAAGTAGCCCAGGAGTGTCGCTATGTATGACCAACATATCCTGTACAGAGCAACGGAGCCTAAATACATTTTGTACGCAGTTCTCTGGTTAACTAGCAAAAGACTGAACTGTAGTGTCAGCCTTAGCTTGTTCATCTCATCAGCATTTCTGTTGTCAGGGAGAGAGAGAGGGACATAGAAAGAGAGAGAGAGGGGTGGGTGGGTGGGGGGTACAGCTGTAATTCTGAATGGACGGCACTGCACTGGCAAGACAAGATTAGAATTGACAGCCTGATAACTGCGTCACTATCAAAACAGCAGAAAAGGGAGAAATAGGAGGGGATGAGAGAAGAGGGTGAGAGAGGAGTGGAGAGAGTGAGATGCAGAGAAGAGAGAGAGAGAGAGAGAGAGAGAGAGAGAGAGAGAGAGAGAGAGAGAGAGAGAGAGAGAGAGAGAGAGAGAGAGAGAGAGAGAGAGAGAGAAAGTTGATGTAAGGAGAGCAACAAATGTGAGAGATTGAAAGTAAGAGAGAGAGGTTGGGGTGGGGTAGGGGGCATTTTTGGTGGGAGCGATGTAGAGAGATGCAGGGACGTAGAGACCAGTAATAGTATGGCACTATGTGGAAGCGTTCGTTCAATCATAGCCCTGTGAATATATACATCATCATCATCATCATCATCATCATCATCCTCATATACAGTGAGCAGCAAAGTGGTGAGTGCTGCATGGTGCATCGATTTCAAAAGACCATAAAAACAAACAAAGTACTCCGAGGTGATACACAGATACACTTTCTCTTTACAGTGATGGTCATTACACCAAAGCATGATGCAGATACTGAACGCAGCACTACATCAAATCTGAATGCCACCCACCTCCAAAGTCTATACACATTGTTACATGGATTTCAAACCAAACAACTGTAAAATGAAACACACACACACAGCACTAGCTCTCAGTTATTACACAGCTTTGTTGTGTTAGTGTGTAAGCATCAACAGAGAATACATAGCAAACCCATTTCCACTTGCCATTTCTTGCTGGAAAATGTTGTGTGAATGTGTACTCGCCTAAAGAATGAGCTAAAATACAAGCACTATAAATGAGGCTCTTTACAAACAGTGGTTCAACTACATCAATCTAATATCTAATACAGATTTAGCAAGTAGATTTTTCTATGATGAGAGCACATTCAGCATTGTTTTTCTTAGGACTGCTATGTTATTATTTTAAGACTAAACTTGTAAAAATAATTTGTTAGGCAGGAATGAAGCTTATGAGATATGCCTGGATCCAAACACACAATGCAACTTTTGCTGAGTGGAACTTTAACGCTGCATTCACATGGAATCAGGCAGACGGCAAACCGGATGTCATTTTAGTGGATGAGAGAAGGATGGTAAACTTGGGCGGGGCCGGCAGAGACAGCAACGGTAAACGGCATTCAAACCATAACCGGATCTAATGTTTTGGAAGGAATTTAAAAGTTTAAAAGTTAAAAGTTAGAAGTTTGCAATGCAATATCAAGATAAATCATACGTTTATAGCCACATATGTGTAACTATGTTACTAATACACAAGGATGTGTTGTAAACAATATGCCATCAGCACAGCAACATATTGTCACGTGTATCGTTTTGCTGGTGTGTCATTCTGTTGGACCGCTTGTTTCATTTTTGCGTCCCATCCTGTGGCTACAGTCCTTCTGCCTTCTGCCTGATTCCATGTGAATGCAGCATAAAAGCACATTTAATTTCCTTTGTTCCCTCATGCCTCTCGATTAATTGCTTTAAAGAGCATCAACATTTAGCAGCACGACTGATGTCACCCAAGTAAAGAAGGAGTCAAAATGACTGTGTGATTGTAGCATTAACTTAAACTTAACTGATGGGAGGAAGAATGTGTTCTAGTCATCGTCCCAAAACCTTCAGGAACTCTGAGCGATTGATTTTTTGTCCACTTGGGTGCAGCAGAGGCGAGATGTAATCACCAGACTGACATATGTATGTCAAATATGTCAAATTTGGTGCTGATTTGTCACCATCATGATGTGTTGAACTCCAATGTTGACTTTCCTTTTAGCTTTGTGGCTAACTTTATGTGGCTTCTGTTTGGCACTGAGCAGGAGGTGCACATTGGGCGTCTTAGCTGTCTGCTCTGTCTGAAAATAACACTGATAAAAACAGGTAGAGGGAACCAATATAATAAAGCTGGGGACTGAAATAACCAAAACAATGGCTGAAGGAGGCTAAAACTCAGTGGTATGGTCACAAGCTCATCATTTTCACATCTAAAACGAGAGCGAAACATGTACAGATACAAAGACATATACACATGTACATCGTATCTCATAATGTGATTGATATTTGTAAAATATATATATTTATGTGCTACAATGGAAGAGATCTCCTCAACAGTACAATCACCAGCCTCTACACACCAGCATATTGGAAAGAAGCAGAGCTTAGTGCAGCTGTTACAGACTGTAAGCCTTTGTGGGTTTATAAATAGATAAATGGCCATGGTTGGAGTAGCAGCAGTGAGAATAATGTAATTTCAAGATGCCATATATAATTTTTCTGCAATTTTCACCACCAGCTGTAATTTGCAGCCTTAAGGAAAAAGCGGGTTCCTGAAGGTTGTGTAGTGCCCCAAAAATATCCAAAGACGAAGTTATCGTTGCACTCGTCTTTCATGAGTGGCTACAAAGTCAGCAGGTTTCAAAATGTAACAACATGTTTATCAACCGAATCATCCATCCGGTTGTTACCTGCAACTTGTAAAGACGCATGCAGCACAGAAGTGTATGATGAATGAGGAATCTAGAAGTTTTTCCAGGCATCATTATGTATTTAAACTGCATTACAAAATGATGTCAGTCTTTTCTGCTCGTCAGATGGTTTTGAAGCAGAAAAGAAGTAAGTTCTTGTTAACTTACTATAATTGGGGAAGGGATCATGTAGGCTTACATTTTGTTTTTTATTACATGTATTCAGTCATTATTTAGATATCAGTTTCAGCTAGCATTTCAAAGTGCACCTGTATGTAATGCTGTCAGGATTGTTGCCTTACAGAAAGTTGGCAGGCAGGATGAGAATGTAAACAAAGCTGTTTGAGATCTAAATGATTCAGCCCTCTCTACAGAAAGACTGCCTGTTGCTACCATAAATGGAATCCAAAATACAAGACGCTTGTTAAAATAGTTTCTTATATCCTGTTTGAATATTATACAATGTGTGATTGTCAACTTCAGCCAAGTTCCTATAAATCCATAATATCTTATACTACCTATTAATTATTTTACACCCCCCCCCCCTCTTCTCATCATTCACCATGAAAACTTGATGGATTGAAATATGTCTTAAAATATATACCGAGCCCCTCCTCATCTGGAAGCTATTACAGCTTCATGTCAGACTGCCCATCTGTAAGCAATGAGCGAGACTGCATGTCAAAGCCGCTGCACAGATCTCTGAGTAGAACCAGGCACGCGCCCAGAGAGCAGCACTCATCAAATAAAAATACAGCCCGGCCCAAACAATAATGAACCGGAAGTGCCGATTCATGGCCGTGATCTAAGAGACATGAAAGGACATCAGCGAGAATTGTACCGACCTGATCCATAAAGAACCCATTATAGAATTTGTATCCAGTTTTGGTACCATGACATTACAAATACACACAGTCTTTATGATGTGGAGTATTTTGTGCTTTCAGACATGCACCACTGCAGTACTGAGCTTGCAATGTGGATTTTATTTCAACCAATATTCCCATTGCAGATATTTTAATTCAAACTCAAGCCCACAGCCATAGCTGAACTAAGCTGCATGATTTATTTGACTGTGGAAAATGACTGACAGCTCTGAGGAGCTCCTCCCTACAAGCTTTGCCTAACAGCACTGGACCTCCTTAATCAGCCTAAATTGCAAACTCGAGGCCCTTGTATTTGGTAATGTGGTGAAAACAGTGGCAAGTGAGAGCTAATTAGATTAACGGTAGTTTAACGAGCTGTTGGAGGGGCCCCCACAGATTGGATTTTAATAAATAGTGGCAAAAGCATCTGCTCTGCACTTCCTGGCTCTGCTGGCATCCTAATTGGCCCCAGTGGGTTGCTGTAGCTCAGCACTACACAGTGCAATTTAGAAGGGAAAAAAGGCAAAATGCTTATCTTCAGTACAGGTGAGTCTGGGAAACGAAGAAAAAAGTAGTCTTTATGACTGTATGGCTTCACAGGCAAGGCTTTATCAACATGAATACAACACTAATACGATTTCTCAGACTTTTATCACCACAGAACATCCACAAAGTGTCTACAAAGCAGGAAGAACGAATAGCTCAGTGTCTAAATAAAACACATTTTGACATATTCATCTTCTCTACTATTTGTTTTCAAGATGAAATGTTCCCATGATGAGGTCTTTGTAGAGGCAGCAGCACAGAAAGGAAAAAACAATTAATCAAACATGAATGAGCGACCATAGCAGGGTTATTTCCATAGCAACAGCCCAAGGGGACAACTTGAACCCTTTAATGTGAGCTGGTGATGTCTCTTTGTAAACATCTGCGCAGCGGGGGGAGAAAGCCAATGAGAGAGCCTGGCAACAGAGGCATCACAGGGCAGCAACCTCTTGGTATCAATCGAAATTTCCATTATCTAGTGTTGAAAGGACTGAAAAGTGCTCTGAAATATTGTTGGGGAGCATTTGGAGTTGATAAGTGTCTTTGTTTTGTGTTCAAAAACACTGAGGTGGTTTTCTATGAAGCTTGTGATTGACAAGAAATTTCAGGCAAAAGAACAGGACAGAGAGGTGTTTGAAGAAATAATTTCATTTTTGTGGACATTATTCGCCTGCTTCACGCTGACATTTATGCTGAATTGACCTCAAAACCATTAAAACAAACCTTATTTCAAGACATTATTCCTCTTACATCACACTACATATCGCAGTCATAATCTCTCATACTCATGCCTTATGCAACCTGCAGTCAGTAGGCTTGTTCAGCCTCCAACTGTGACCAACAGCAGGCAGTATGCAAGGACACAAGCAGTACAAACAAACATTATCAGGGGTGCCTTGTTGGTGGCCATAAAAGGACTGGACTAATTGTCATTTTGCAATTCTCAGGTGGGGAGGGGGGTGGAGGGGTGGTACTTAAGTTGAAAGAATTTGCTTTCTTAGTCCACTGATGTGATGAAAGTGAACTGCCTCTATTCTTGACAAGGTACAACAGCTGAAGAGAAAGAGTGCGCCTCAGAAAGTAACCTTACTGCAGTCTAAAAATGATGAGAGCGCTGTACAGTAACACAGCGGTTAAACCACAGCGCTCTCAGCATGTAGAGAGGGAATAGAGCAGTGTTTTGTTCTCAGTAGTCCACACTCAAGTCAACAAACCCTTACACTAATCTTCTCAAAGTTCTCGGTGAAATCAGAGAGTATAGCAGAAATCCCAACAAGTCAGTAGCAATCTTTAATACTATAGAAAACAAACGAGGACTTTTGGCTCTCTCCCTTTCTTCGCTGTTGAAACAGCTGACTGGTGACGGGGCAGAACGCTGAGCCTGGCAGCACCACCGCTGGCAGGAGCTGGTATCCGTAACCTTCTTACAAACACTCTCATCCCAAACCTCAGTGGTTCCTTGGGCGAGAGTAATGGCTTCTTTGCGCTGGGCTGCGCAGTGCTATTGTAGAATCACAGAGCGGTTAATTGAAACAAATGACTCTAATAATGGGACATTATCCCCACAGGCTGGCTTTGTGGTGGGCCTAATTAGCGTTGCGGTGGCGGCGAGGAGGACGAGTCACCACGCTGATCCCTCAAAGGAGGCAGCCGAGGCCCCCCTTTTAAGCGGGCAGTACGGGATTCTCCTACTCGCAGCGTGTGAGGGTGCCGGGCTTTTTCAAAACCAGCGTGCCAAAATGTAAACACGTTTGGTCACCCTGCAGTTCTGTCTGAGGATGAATCCCGCTCTGTCAGGCGCTGCGCTGTGGTGGCTTTCCTTATCCTGCCCTTCAACCCTTTGGCTTCCCAGCCAGCCCAAAAGGTTTGAAGTCACAACAAGTGTTGATAATTGATCAGGGATGCAACATAAGATGAATTTCTTTATTGATGAGAGTAGATTATTTTCTTCAGATAATCAGTTACTAATTGGGGCTATAGATTAGTGATAAATAGCCACTGGTGTTTCCCAAAGTCAAATCTTCTCCTCTTGTGTTGTACAATACCAGCAAATTTAAACTTATTCCTAAAGCTGGAACAAGCAAATGTTTTACATTTTCACATAATAAATGACATGTTTTTGAAATTACTATTGATTATATTATTCCTATGACAGATGCACTGATTAAGCAGCTAATCATTTCAGCAATAGTTATGATTATTGCCAACTCCTCACCCTGCTGTCCTCTTGTATGTCATCACGTTCTCGCCAATGGCCCGTAACTAATAGGACAACATGAGATATTGTTTTCCAGATGTATTTTGATCACTACTGAAATCTGTTTTTGCCTTTCCTAATTGTTTACCCTTGTACATGATGATCTCAGAAAGTCAACTGTAATGCAATGTTCAAATCTCTGTGACCAAGCTGTTTTAAATATTCATTAGTCGTAACAGTCGCCTAAGGTTATTTGAATTAGTCCCATGAATATTCATGAACTGCAATGAATGTGCATTTGTTTTTAATGCTCAATCCGTTAATACTCCTCTTCATTATTTCACTCCGAACGCTGCATAATAAGCTGCACAAAAAGCTGCACAAAACAAAGCTTTACTTTTTTTTCTTAAAGCACGGTTCTCGTTGGAAGCCTATTTGTTTCAGTTTAAATGAAACGGGAGTGCCCTACCAATTATCCCGTTGTCATTTCTCTTGACAACTACAAGACACATTGTTCGCCCCTCTTGTGGAGTGTAGCACTGAGGGGCATCTGTCTTTTTGTGAAATGAAAAGCCACAACAGAAAACATTTCTACTCTTACAAAAAGTGATTTATCTGGGAATGTCACCAAGATGTCATATCTATCCCTGTGAAACGCAGCCGAGCAAGCGGGTCATATGAGATATGTCTTAAACCTTCACTGCGACAAAAAAAAAAGGGGGGGGAACGCTTGCTGTTTCAATTTTAAAAAACACAATAATCCAGCTGCACTGAACAACTCAAGTCAAATCAAACTACATTTTCTTTTGTTGTTGATAAAGTTTATGTCAGAGTGGTTGTCATTAAATAGTAGGTAGTGGACAGGACCTGCAAATGGAAAAGGTGCACAACTCAGGTCACTGAGTGGATTTCTGTGTGTGCACAGTCCAACAGATTTTACTGTTCACTCTCTATTTACTGTATATTCACACTTCTGCTTCCTCATGTACAAGTGTGTTTCTCACTTCACTAACGTGCTCCACAAAAAAAGATTAGTGTACGTCAATAGTCGTACTTTGCCCTTTTTAATGGCTTGATTGGGCCTCTATCTAACTATCCCTGCACCATCAATAACCACAGCTGTCAATACCGTTTTTATGTCACTGCTTTAAAGTAGTTATGTTTTTTTCCCTCACTGTCTATGTCCTAAATGCCAAGTGATGCAAAATAAATTTCCTATTGCAGATTAAATGAAGTCAAATTAAGTCAAGCTCACATAACCTTGTAGCAATCAGTGACTCCGACAAAGACTGTTCCTGGAAATAAAGGCACATACACACACACACACTCAAATGCAGTAAACACTCTACCGCCCCATGGTTGAGCATTCAGTGCAAACTGTACTAATGCACCCAGCATTTCTCTTTCATATATTTTAAGACAGGCAGTAACGATGTGAGCTATGTTTTCCAAAGTTAAATATTAATATTTTCATCACTAAAATTAATATTTTCCCTTTTACAGATTATCTGATTGCCTATGTATCATGTCACAATCACCCTGTCACCATGTTACTGTATAGCAACCTCAGCAGCAGTAATCTTCATTAAACAATTCGAATTAAAAACAAAACTCTATCTGCCAAAGACACTGGCACTCTCCTCAGGATATAGCTAAGGAAAAAAGAGACAAATAGAGGGTAAGAATTGGATTTAATTGCACCAGGTGACCACGTAAAAAACTACATGGCTAAATTAACTCAGAAATTGCTACATGCACAGGAGAGCAATAACAACTGTGTAAGGTAATGTTATGGCAGCATGGTCTGTTGAGTTCTTCTGTGCACAAGAAACCAATCTAATAAGCAAATCATCTAAGATTGCCACTTATTCACACATCACACATCCTGCCAAAAAAATATTAATCTAACACCACATGTGGAACTGAAACTCAATAAAATCCTCATCCAGAGTTATCTGACAGAATGTGTGACACAAACTGCTAAAACTGGCAGCTGCTTTTTTTGGCGGCAGAGGCTTTCCTCCTTTCTAACCAGCCTCATTACACCAGTAATGAGACAGGGGCTGGTGCTCTGTTTCAATATTTAAACGTGCTGGTGCCCCTCAAGGCTCCGTGTTGGGCCGTTCTGCAAACTCCTCCGTGACCCCTCATTACCGTCTGCTGTCGAGCATCCCTCCTCCTTTATTTTTTCAAAGAGATCCGTTCTTGCTGGCATGTCTCTCCGCCGTAGCCTCAGCCAGACCTAAGCGATCAGGGGTCTTGTTGAACATGAGACCCCTGGGTGCCATTCCTTCCCCGAGTGCCGAGGTGGCGGAGATGCTGACAGCTAAGGTTGAGAAAGGGATTCTCCCTCAGCAGTGAGCGTTCACACGACAGTATGCTGCATCTCACAGCATCCAGTCATCCAAGACGTGGCTCTTTCTGCCTCAATTCAAAGAAGCTGACAGGGAAGGTCAGAATTGTTGGGAAGAGTTAAGAAAATTTAAGAGCATTTCTGATGGACAGCTCAGTCATTTAGGGCTGATGTTGATCCTGCTGCTGTCTTTGTACACGGCACAATTTAATATCTAAGAGATGGCTCAAAACTAGCAGTTAAGGCTATTAGGAACAACACGTGACAGCAGCAGAAAAGATCAACCGCTACCTTTTGCTTGAACAAAATACTGGAATTGAAAATCTAAATATCACAAAAAAACAGCCCTTATTGTATGTACTTTAAATGTACAAGCTCTTAATTTTGATTTTCCTATCACTCAATTGACACCTGGTTCTCCCACCTGCTGCAAACCTTTTTGATTTACCAGCTAATAATTTTCGGCAGCCTGTGGAGTCGTAATTAGATGGAATAGAGCAGTTTGTCAGAAAGAATACATTTAACAGGAAGAACAGGGCTCTGGCAGACACATATGCCTTTCTGCAGGTCAGAAATTTCAACCTTATTATTTTGTCAACTCTTAATAAAGAGAAATTACAGACTTAAAAGCCTTGAGGATGAATCAATGCAAAATTATGCAGCCTATATAGCCTGATGATGATGGTCAATCCACTGCTCTAAATCCTGTAGACCTAATGATTTAACTGTGTTTGCTGTAGGATCGATGTGTGCTGAAAAAGAGGATCCCAAAGCAGGGAGAAGTTTACAGAGCTTTAGCCTTGGGCTAAATGCTGTACAAAAACCAGCAACAACATCCCTTGAGATGACGCGTATCTGTTGCTCCAGCTGAGCTTGTACTTGTAGGAGGTTTATATGTGCACTGAAGGATAGCTTTTATTCAAGAGAAGCGTATCCTTAAGGTAACTGTCGACTTTTTATTTGCCTCTTCAGCGATGGTGTAAGAAGACTGTTGAACGATTAGCAGTTTGGTTTTCCAGCTATCTCCTCCAATTCTGTGGCCTTACTGGAAGGCTTTTGTCAATACTATACAACAAAGGTTAAGGCTTGTCTCTTCATTTCCAACCCTGGTTACACTGAGAGCCTCTCCCCACCCTTACTATTCTTTAAGCATTCAGTAGACATAAATTCAATCCTGCTCATTATACCTTTATCAGTATGAAATTAAGGTTAATTGACTTTGTTGGGGAAACATCAAATGAAACATCCCTAATGGATCCAAAATGAAAATAGCGTCATCTTCAATTGCTTTAAAATATTTCTCAATATACAGCCTGCTTTCCTATTCCTCAGCCTCAGAAATAAGCTCCTCTTGTCCCAGGAGATAATAAATGAATTGAATCCCCCCACTCCAACTACACCCACCCCCCCTCCCTCTTCCTTATCGGTCATCTATTTTTCCAGAGTAAGCTATTACTTGCTAGGGTTGCTAGGCAACAAGAAATATTAATAGTGGCTATTATTAGCCAGGCTCTGCTAGAGTAGTACTAAAATGTGGAAGTGGGAAACATGAATGTGTTACATAAATCTCTGGACCTTTCACAGTGTGTGCAAGTCTCTGTTTTTACAGTGATTTATTGCAATGACGGCTCATTTATGAGAAAAGGGGGTGTGAAATAAGAAAATGGAACATTACCCTGAAGGGGTATTTGAAAATAAATAATTGCAAAGGTGAAACAAAAGCTGTTTAAGGAGCAGGCACTCCCTCTCTGCTTCCTTCTAAAATGCTATTGGCCAAATAGGGCTGCTTTGTTACACATACTCCTGAATAGACATCACATCATAAATGTGTGTATTAACATATACATAAATACTGCATAGTAGCCTACATGCAGACAGAGCAAGACACACTTTATATGTTCAATCTACTAAAATTAACTTGCTATGATAATGATTATATGATTAGAGATGATTACATAGCTTTTGTCAACACCAAAAAGCAGATTGTGAACGTTCCAGTCAACTGCATCTTTCTTCGGCACTGAGCATATTCAGCAGAATAGCCAGTGGATTGTGACCTAATCCTGAAAACTGGCTTTAATGGAGGCCTTAGCTACCACCCACGGAAAAAATGGAGCCTGCAACTTATGCAGTTTGATTCTGAAAATCACATAAGACCTGATTAACGGAGGATAAACGCCACGGATGCTCACATTAAAGCATAAATATTCATGATGGAGGGCAGAGAGAAAAAAGTAATATTTATGTCAGATGAAAGTATATAACGTTGAATAATTCACCACACAGCCCATCTATAATTCATCTGGTTCGATCCTATGATTAAAGCATCTGAATGCGTTCGCCAGGGGTGTTTACAGGTTCAGTCTGAAGCATGTTTAACACAAGAAAAAGTCCCTTTGCTGAAGGAGCGAGTGGGGTCCTCAAAATCCTTCTGAAAAGAAAAAAGCAGCTGACACGGGATATCCCCCCTTACATTCAAGATTTCGATTCAGAACCTTTCCTGCATGACCCTCCATACCTCCATCCCTCCACCGTCCCTTTTTTGCATTTTTTCTGCAATTTTTTTTTTGCCGATTATAAGGAATGAAAATGTGCAGCACTAAGTTTCTTGCTCTCTGTCTTGGCTCACTGTGAGGCGATTAAATCATTGAGTTGTGCAGTTGAATAGATATTAAATGAGCTCTGTGGCAAAGGTCTGCATTATAAGAAGACACGGCTATCTGTGTTTATAAATGTTGCATGCATAGAATCAGGCCTCGCTTAGACTGCACTCTCCTTGACCTCTCTCTGGGCTAATTATCAGTGTAACAACCATTATGAGAAAACAGATCTGAGAATATCAAGAATAGCAGACAGAGGAACTAGTCATTTTACTGTTTCGTTGCTCTTTTTTTTTTTTTTTTTTACCCTGAGCTCTGATGCCATATTATGACATTAAAGAATGAAGCAGGAAGGAGGGAGAAGGAAATGCTCTCTGACTTGAACACTAATAACCCACCAAAGCGTTTGACTTCTATCGCAAAGGGCTGCAGCAAAATGGACGCAGACAAAAAAAAAAAAAAAAAGTGTACTTACTGAGTGCATAGGCCCTGAGAGGAGGTGGGTGTCCTGACCCAGCATGTTGGACATCATGAGTGTGGGCAGCTCGGGGTAGGAGTAGGCGTTGAGCAGGCCGTTGTGAGGCAGGGAATGGAAGGGGTAACCAGACTCGTGCTCCATGAGGTGCAGCAGAGATGGGTCAGCGTGGTTCGGTGGTGTGATGGGAGGAATCTCATAGTCTTCATCACCTCCTCCTCCGCCACCACCATTGCTGCCTCTGCCCTGACTGGAGTAGCTCTGGAGAGACAGAGAAAAATAAGGAATACATTATATTTATTCATTTCTGCTTCATATTCAGATTTTCAAGAGGATAATTTGTCACTGTTTATTAGAAAAACAAAGGAGAACGTCAATGATGGCAACACTCTTATGTTCAACATTTGAATCCCTATGGGGACACTGCTGCACAACCCGGCCTGGCATTAGACTGACACTCTTCTCTTTGGACTGTGAGCTATAATACTGTATGTGCTGTTTTATATAAAACTAAAGTCACAGAATCCAAAAATACACAACTCAATTATTATTCAATCTTAAACCCACCTCAACTCCCACTCATTGGGAGACAATTTATTTATATCTGTCCTTATCTAATGTATTTTCTATTTAAATTAGACTACTACAATGTAATTGGCAATTTCAGATTTTCTGGTGATTATCACCCACTGCTGCACCCAGGAGTGCTGTCTGGGGGTGCAGTACTTGTGCAACTGGGTCGGCGTTGGGTCAAGTAGTAACAGCCGTGTTGCCAGGTTATCAACCAGAGATCGGTGCATGGTGACACAGAAAGAGACGAGTAGAAAGAGAGGGTGAACCAAAGAGAGAGATATTTTTGAGTGAACAACTGAAAACTGTATTGTCTTTGATAGCAAATGTGCCACTACTATGCTGTGTAAAACTGAATATAGCTAATAGCTAACCAGTTAATTGCTACACTACAAGGCGATTACTAAAATCACAATTTGAAAGTAGCAAAATAAATTTATTCATCTGATCTGGGGATCAAATTAACTAAAAATAAAACCATAAGTAGTAGAAGGTAGTAAAAGAAAAAGCTCTTCGCTATATTAAGTTTCCTATGGCCACATCAACAAATCAGTTATAAATAAACTCTGATAGATTGAATGTGGCATGTTTATGATTGGTCAAACTGAGAATATAAAATGCTATACTATTTTTGGTATGAAGTAGGGTGATTTGGGGAGACAGTTGGAGCATTTGGTGCAGACATTGACACCCCTCCTTCCCTGCATGTGCCCAGGCCTAGAGCTGAACCTGTGTTCAACATTTTCATGGCAAACTGACTTCAGTAACAATCCAGGAGAGAAACAGCTAACAAAGGATGTTCCAGGGTAATTAAACTGCTTCATAACTGGCTTTTAAATGCACCTGTTGTGATGTTTGTTTGTTTGTTTGTTTTTTGGGGGGAGGATTTGTGTTTGTAGCAGACACAGAACTGCAGCAGTCAATTCAGACAGTTTTGCTGAAAAATAAAAATAATTAGAAATGTAAATTGCTGTGCTTAAAAAAAAGTGTAAAGAATTCATTCATACACAGCAAATTAATTAGAGTTAGACAACAACAGCTGCTGTACAGAATAATTTGCTTCAGAAATCTTGACAGCTTTAAAGCAACACACTGTCAGCCTGCACACCTATAAAATGAAGATAATCAAATTCATTCCATGGAAAAAAACACTGACAGTCTGTTTTATAATGTCACCGCTGTAACGCCAATCCTCTTTGTTAAGGAATAGTAAAACCGGACCAAACAAACCTCACATTCCTCATTATGAAATGTATCCAGTGTGTTCAGATGGCTACCACTAAGACAACAGAGATTTGATGGCACTAATAACATGATACATAAGCAGAGCCTGTGGTTGTCTTTTCCAGCGACTATCTTGACATAATATTACACTGAGAAATATGGTTTTGTGCTCTCAAAAAGCATACTGAGGGTATTCACCAGGGAATGAAAAGCAATTTTGTCAGAGGCAATCTGATGCCAACTCCCCTTTATAATGACTGAAGAAAATTAATCATCACAAATAATATTCCAGTGTCAGCCATTCAAGAGCGTTTTAATAGAATTTTTATTATTCATGTCTCGTGGTACACATCAACTAGTCCGTTCTGCAACATTTCAGAAATCAATTCAATATCATCTTCGTAGGCTGTCATCTCGCCTGCCAGTGCAGCAATTCATCTTGCAAACAAATACTTTTAGCAAACAAATGGCAAGAAACGTGGAGGAACAGCTACAACGTCCCCACAAGCAGAACTGGTGCTTGAAAGATAGGATAAAAGTATCATAATGTGCACTATCATTAGGGAAAAAATAATAATAATAAAAGGGAGTATGTTTACTATCAGGGTGTGATGTGCTATTTTCTTTTCCCATAACACTCACTCTTCCTCGCTTGGTGCTCGCTGAGAAATATTATCACTGACAATTCTTTTTCCCATGGTAAAGGTTTTGCAAATGTTTGATTCCTTGTTGTCTGACATTTATTATTGTTGTCATTTATGTTAACAAGCATGCACTACAGATTAAATTTAATAAGAATTTTTTTTTTTAAATCTTGCTGGTTTGTGCATGCTTTTCTTAGCTACAGAAAGTATGGCTGTTTCCCAGGCATATTCAAACATTAAATATTACTGAGCTGAGACGGGTAACTGGAAAGTGACAGTTTTTCTCTTGATCAGCAGCTTGTGTCCTCTTAATAGTCATCTCCTGCTGAAAGACGCCAAAGAAAAGAGCAGCTAAATGCTAAGAATAAGTCTACAGATAACTGAGAGGATAAAACAGACCGGTCTCAGCATAAGTGGCTGTAACTCAACATCATATTTCTGCAGTGTTTCCCAACATTTAGCTGAAACTACTCTGAAAACAAAATCTGGTGCAAACGCTGTATACTGTTTCAGTCAGTTACAAGAAACAAGTGAAACTTTAACAGAAGTCTGATTTTAAGCATTTGATCAAATAACTAATCCTTTAGTTTTCCCCTGTGTGTTGGTAAGGTTTACCTTTGCAGCACTCTGGAGACCATGAACACACTGTGGTCGAACTGCTCACAATTTACAGACATACCAGAGGCATTGCTTGGTTATGAAATGGTCACCAGCCAGAATAAGTAGGTTATGGTACAATCCTTTGTGAACGGAGCAAGTAAGAGGAAATGAGGAGGAAATGAACACTGAAGAGTATCTTATTTGATAAGCATGAGTAATTAAACACCGGGATCAAAAAAAGGAATGAAAAAGTGGGTATGAGAGGCAGGGAGAGAAAATGTAATCCACCAATGAATGCACTGCGAGGGCAGAAATTGACCTGAGGATTCATCTGACCCTGGATCACATTTTAGAATAAAAATGTGCAACATTTGCACAGGACCTCATTTAAAAATAAAAATCTACCTAAGTCGTGTTGGATGATGAGTTGATGCAGAGTTGTCCTTCAATTGTAACAATGCTGATACATCTCTTACAGCCTCAATGACGGTTTTTGTGGTATGTAAACAATTTAGAATTTATCCAGTGATACAGGAAGACACACATGATGTATTTTGGACACCTCTTCTAACCAAGATGAAACATAACTGTTGTCATACATATGTACTAAGATTTAAATGCTGTCAGAGGCAATTTTACGGCCGCAGCTCCCATCGTTTTTGTCTATGTTTTTCTTTTTCTTTTTTCCGTTACAGCCTCTCATGATGCCCTTGGAGATAAGACACAGGACAAGGACATCACAAGTTTAATATTTTCAAACATAGATAAATAATTCATAAATATCCTGTCTTTTACAGACATGGAGGAGAGTGGATAAAAGAGAGAGGGGTCAGAAAGAAATGCCAAATGTTGATTCAGCCTTCTCGTGCTATAACCTTCACCCCGCTACCCCAGAGGTGAAATTTCAGCAAATCTGTCATTTTTCCTGGACAAGGACAACGCTTTGGACCTTATATCTACATATCAATTCTGCTTATTTTCTCTCTCTCACCTTAACACAGTGGCACCAACCCTCTTTTGTACATCTGTTGTTATTTCCACATGAAAACTCCATATTGCTCACAATCTTAAACATTCTTTATAGATGTGAGATGTTGCTCCCAGGCATATTGTCTATTATCTTACACAAAGCAGCCACTGTGTCTTTGAAAAAAATGGGAAGATGATTCACCCCATGGGAAGAGTGTTGAGATTTTTATCTATGGAAGATCCAGTCTGACAAAGTGTGCATGGCATCTGATGTTCCACATTTAAGATCTTAAGATCAAGTTGAAACATATTTTTGTTTGATTTGAGTTTAGGATTAAATTTGCACAGTTGAAATGTGAAACTATGCAGGTGAAGCTGATCTAATGAACAGTTGTTCACTGTCATACAGACATGACATAGGAAAGTAGCTAACTAGATGTAGCTGTCTCATAACAGGCTCATAATATTTCAAAACATTAGAACATTTTGTTTGAGTTTGTGACATTTGGCAACAAAATGGTCAGACACTTTCCATCTATTTGTAAATCTGTGTGTTTCCTCCACAATAATAACTTATCGATGAGTACCAAATTCACATTGTGAATTTATATCCACTACCTGCATGGTAGCAGCAATTAAGTTGGCACCAATGCTTTGTAAGATTCTTAATCTTGTTAATTGATACTTGTTACTAAAACTTAACTTGTCAATTCACTATAGAGCACATAATTGTTAACTTTGAAGTGCAAGAACCTCCACTCATTTCACTCCTTTTGCCTTGCTGATGCAAATGTGTGTTTACAGGTGCACCTCTGACAACACCCATCCTCAGATGTAAAGTTCATCAGTGACAGGAGTTTTTTTTTTTTTATGGGAACAAATGAATCAGCTTAGTTAAGAGCTTTCTTGACACAAATGATGAGATGAAGTCGTTAGCTTGGTGATGGAGTCATCTGTGGCCTATGAGGTGTTAAGTGGAAGACAGCACATCTGGGAACAATGATGTGTTCGTCAAAGGGAGCAAAATGAAAATGTTGCACAGCACACCAGAGAGCCTGTCATGGCTGATGAAAGGCAAATTGTCCAAAGACAAGAGCCGTCTTTGATGCATTTGGTTATAACCGCTTCAGTGACTGTCACACTGTTTCTGGTGATACATTACACTGATAAGACTTTAAAATAACTAATCAGAAAAAAACAACAACAACTCTTCTGCGTCATAAAATCACATAACTTTGAATGAGTGTACAGTGTCCTATGAAAAGTCATCCAGCCATATGCTACTTTGTGAAAAAAAATGACAGAGCAGCATGGTTTTGGAGACAAACAACAGCTGGCCATGCATATATAAAGGTCCACTCTGTGTATTCCAGAGAGACGGACAGCAACAGTAAATCTTTAAAACATCTTATGAGGAATTTCAAAATTCACCTTCACAGATCAACCTTGCCAGAGCAGAGGAAGGGCAAAAATCAAACTCATCACTTAGCGCGTGTTGGACGTTGCTGATGTGTGCTGCAAAAGTGACCATTACAGCAACGGTCTGCAGGGTCCACAAAGGTTATCTGACCTGGCTTTGAAACGACAAGGAACTCCATTTGGGCGATGTATCAAGAGAAGCAGAGAGTGTAGTACAATAGAAGGAGAATGGAAAAGCAGCACCACCAGGCTGACTGACAGCAAGACAGAACTAGGATAAGTGAAGTGCGTAAGGGTGGGGGGCGGGTGGGGTCTGATAGTAGCTCAGGGTCATAGCTAGCGTCCGTCACTAAAGGACAGGTGGGCTGTGGTGAGCGTCAGCCAATAGCGAAGCAGGGAGCTAACCTCTTCCCTGCTCCCCCATGCACTGGTAATTCTCTCAAATGTCACATCAAAATGGATCTCATTTAGGTGGGTAAAAAAGAACCTGACTCTCCATTGCAGATGTGGGTGGACCTACGGTGGATTGCACCTGAACTCTGAAAACACTGCTGCAAAGGAGGTATTTTGAAAAGGTGTGGAAAAAGATCCATGTGCCAAACATTTATGTCAGTTCAATTAAAAAAAAAAGAAAAAGAAAAACATCACAGTTATAGATCAAAGATGAAGGGTGAAAAATATCTGTGATCTCTGCACCAAAATAGAGAGAAATAGAAACTTCTTTAATGCTTCGGCCAAAGGCTGTTTTTACTTTTTTTTTTTGACAAGGGGTGTAATACTGTGGTCTCAGCCACATTTCCTATTCTTATTCATTAGGGAGAATCGTATAAATAAATAAAATATGTTGTCTCGTAGTCACTCATCCCCCCCAAGGGAACATGGAAGCCCCAGTAATCACATATGGCACAATAGCTCGCCCATAATCCCCTTTATTTTTATTTTCATGATGTCACTCTCTTTAAGCCCCTTGCTTTATGAGTCGCAAACGGAGTGGTGAGGGGAGGAGAGGAGGAGCAGTGAGGAGAGGAAAAACCAAGGGAGGGGTGAAAACAAATGATGTGGATCCCTCATTGTTCTTTCTCTATGCCCTCATTCCAGTCAGGGTAATAAGAGAACATTGTGATTTACTGTCAGTGAAGCGCAAGAGTGCATCAGAGAGAATCCACTGCGGCAGGGGCCATTAAAATAGATTTAACTTCCCACAGTATTAGGCCAGATGTCTACACTTCTATTATATTTCAATCAGCCATGACCTTGGTCTCCATATGATGAGAAAGATCACTTGGAGAGAGGGAAAGAGGGAGTGAAAATACATGCAAAAAACCAATAGAAATATCAAACTACTTAGTCTCACTAAATCCCTCTGCTTCGTCGTGCAGCATATACAGAGAGAAGCTGGGACCAAAATAGAGCAAAGGTTTCAAGTTCTCTTAAAAGAGTGTATGAATCATTGAGTGCACTCTCACTGCTGATAAGTTGGATTTTTTTCTGTTTTTGGGGGAGTGCTGCTTTTCTGCGGGGTATGTATCTCGGGAGGGACCAGGGGAGTGTGTCAAAAGAAGAGGGACAGTGGACTGTTTGATGTTCTTAAAAGCTTCAGATATCAACAGAAAGATGAATCTGTTCATCCTCTTTGAACGAGGAAAACGTTGACTTCTCACTACCACGGATCCCTGTCTTTGAACATTTCCCTTTAACATTTTCTCATCCTGCTGTTTATCCTGACTCACCAATATTCCTCAAGTCCTTGTAAATGTTGTATATTTTTTTTTGTATAAAAATCCTTACTCTGCAGCACAGTAGGATCTCCATCCATCTCACTGCCATGAAAACAGAGCAGAGGTCGACGCTTGTTCTATTTCAGAGGTTGATGGTAATTGGACTTATTGGCTGACATGGACTGACCTACATTAAGAACTACCGATCCCTGGTTACAACTGTAACTTACCATCCCTCGTAGCCTGGGTGTGGATGTTCCTCTGATGTTGCTCCAGCATTGTTTTCAAATATCGATGTTCCTGTGCTGGTTTGGGGCTGAAAAAACTGATTCCAGCCTGAATTCGCAACTGTACGCCCTCTTGAAATTTAAATACATGGCGTACAATATGTATCTCTACTTCATTCTAGCGACCTTGCCAGTGGCTCTGTGCAGCCTCAAAGAGAGAGTGAGCTGTGTGTTGGCGTTTTCAGACCCTCAATTTTCATTTTTCATCCATTGTCTCAAAAGTCCCCCTAACATTTCTTACAGGATAAGGATGCAAGGAAGGATAGAGGAAAGAAAAAGAAACACATTCACTGAGGCATGGGGGGGATGAGTGGGTAAGAGATGGGGGGTGAGGAGAGGGAGTGTTGTGAAGTGAAGAGAGTGTTGCAGTTGTGGTGGTGGGGGTATGATGGTACGCTGTGAGTCACTATTAAGTAACGGTGCCTTTTCACATCAGCATCGCCCACGTCGGGTGTGCGGTGCCAGGGTGTACTGAGGTGTCTCTGAGTCAGAGAGAGGGAGAGGGAGAGGGAGACGGAGAGAAGTGGCTGGTCATGCTGGCCAAACAACATCTGGACTTCTGTTAATGATTACTTTACAGAACATCATCATGTCAGCTGCTTGTAACTGATTTAATTGTTTTTCTTTAACAGCCAACAGGGTTAGCTTAGCCTCCAGTCTGTATGCTAAGCTAAGCTACACTGAGCCAACTGTCTCCTGGCTCTGGCTGCATTTTTAAACACAGATGAGAGTGGTATCAGTTTTCTCATTCAACTCTCTTGGCAAGAATATAAACAAGCATATTACCCAGAATGCCAAAGTGCCTTTTAGGGCTGCCTCCGACCAAAGATTTTCTTGGTCGACCAGTAGTCGTCATTTGTGGCGATTAGTCGAATAGTTGACCCGTCGAATATTTGGGGGCAGCCCTCGTGCCTTTACTTATTTCTCATTTTCTCTACACATAACCACAATTTATTTAACCACAAAATTTGGGACATCTTTTATCATTTTTTAAAATTTTTATTTAACATTAGATCAATTAAAATTGTATGTATAGAATAGTGTTATTCGATTATTTATACCCAACTAATCATCCCTGGCCTTTAGGTTAATATTTACCTTACAGACATTACAGTGGTGTCATCTCCATAACATTTAACTACTACTTTGAGCTGTTGAAAAATGTTAATTCCGTAGCATACTTACAAGCTCTCATTAATTATTTGGGCTAATTATATGGAAACATTCCTCTGACAGTTATAGCGTTTTACTCTATTTCAAACTGCCGTGAGAGAAACATATACAACAAAATTTCATTCAATGTGCAATGTGAATGACAATAAAGTATTTCAATCAAATTAATGCATACATCTCAGAAAAGTCTCAACTAATCATAATTGTAAAAAATGTCCACCTCAACCACTCCCCACATACTCTCTCTTTTACTTCAGCCACAGATTATCATTGATCAGCATTGATCTAGATATGTTTGTGGCTGCTGCAATAAGAAAACAGATGCGGTGGATAAGACTTTGATGATTTTAAACTGATAAAAATCAACATGACTGGATATCAAACCTGTATAACTTGAAAGTTGTTGAATTAATTAAATTTCTTAAGTTTAGGTGACCTGATTCAGTTGCATAAAATGACATATGAATTGATAAAATGGAAAAATAGTCACTCATATTTGTAAAGTGTTACTGCACATCATTACTTGTTTGTTTGTATACTATGATAATATCTTTTTTGATAAAACATAAAACCATGAATGCTCGATGTGAAGTGTGTGAGTAAGAGGGAAAGTGTATGTGTGTATGAAGTTTGACTGATTTCTTATGAGAATGGAGCTGGTTGATGAACGTGGGTGAAAAAGCACCGAAAGAAGGAGAAAGACAGAGAATGAGAGTGCCAGAGTTAAGACATACACAAAAATAAACAGACAGAGCTGCAGACTGAAAGAGACAGGAACAGAAAGATGGAAAAATAAAGAAAGAGAGAGAGAGAGAGAGAGAGAGAGAGAGAGAGAGAGAGAGAGAGAGAGAGAGAGAGAGAGAGAGAGAGAGAGCATATGTATCCAACAAGTGAGGTTTCTATTCTAATCTCAACCATCAGCCACTGTTCTCTTGCAGCCGGCCAAATCGATAGAGACACATGGCTCAGCAAGACATCTGGAAGCAGAAAACACAGAGGCACAAACAGGCTGAAATTCACTGCTTCTCCGGCGACCATTGGCCCTCGTTCCTCCCATTGTGCACAGGAACACAACGCAACAAGTACAACACAAGAGAGGAAGAGACGCACAAAATGACCCTCCCTCTTCCTGCCACAGGCTTGTTTTCTCTTTGAAACTCCATCTCTAACCAGTTATTTCTCTAAATCTTCACATTTTTGTCTCTAATTTTCCTTAATCTAACGTATACACATGTCCACACATGGTCATGCATCCACATAGACTGATTATAGGTTGAGGAGAACTGAGCCAAAGTATATATGGACGTACAAGTCTGCACGACCACTTAAACAGTTCGGGCCTGATATGAATCCAAATGAAGAACACTCATTGTCGATTACACAAAATTAGAATTTGCGTGGGCGTGGTTGGAGGCAGCCATTTGGTTTGGCTGTGATCATTCTCATGCGGCTATAACGGTGCCGTAAAAAATATCAACCGCAGTCAGCATTATTTGGCATGCATGTGAGTGATAGCTTGATAGGATCAGACTCAACTGCCATTTTCACTGTATTATTCAATCTGAAACCATGTTTAAATGAGCAGTCTCTTTGGGAGGAGAGTTTATTTTGCCTTCAGTAGTGGTTGACATCCCATCCCATCCGTCTATTCCAGTCAACACAAAAGCTGCAGTTAAAATTTCTTGTTAACATTTTTGGTAGAAAAATGCAAAATGTTATTAAGAGATGTTGATTCTTATTTTAGTGGAATTACAACATCACAGAAAGATTTATACTCTATTCTCAATCCAGCGGAGAGATGGCCCTGATTTCCTCAGGTGCTTTTGCATCAGGGGAATCGGCAGCCAGTGAGACCAACCTCAGACCTGCATGTAATTGAACTGCTGAAAAAAAATATCTGCATGCCGGCAGCGTTTCAGGCATCCAAGGAACATTTTTTGTCAATCTGGATAATTGAGATGTTTAATAATCTTTAATTTGACAAAGTAACCCCTCAGCATCTTTGTGTGTGGGCTGATATAAACAAGGCTGTTCGACAAAATAACCCACTAACGCCTGTTCATATAGGCTGAAAACTCAACAGATGAACCGAATGGAAAACATCAATATCACCAAAATGTCTGGTAGTTCCATATGTGCATATCTTGTACAGAAACCATACAGTATTCAAAGCCTTGAAAACATCTTGTTTGAATGGACAGATTGTGTCCAAGCATACAGTAAACGTTCTCCTTTAAAGCTGTTTCTTATTAGCGGTTTTCTCTTTTTAAAAGCTCAGAGATGTTATGTGTAATGCAATCTCCTGGCAGTGTCAAACTGCTACCTCAGTGCGTACGCAGTGGAAGACCCCAGACATGCAAACAAAGGAGTCTCTGTTCTGGCTGCATGCACCATTTTAACAGGCACACATCATGTAAAGGCTTGGGTGGGCATATTAACGCAGTGTTAAATCAAGGCTCCTTCCTCATTTTGCCTTTGAGCATTTTCTTTCAGAACCAGAGAATAAAAATCTGACCCAAGCGGTATTTAAACAGGATAGACAGACGAGACACAGTAAAAATATTATTGCCTTGCATCTTAACATGTTTTACAAACACAGCTGGGGAATGCTGGGAGAAAAAACAGAAACACACTCAAATATATGTATACGTTTATGATATTTTCTTTTATAAATATATATACAGGGGAATTGCTGCACGTAGTCATGTACTCAGCATATTCATGAGACAGTAATCACCATCTCAAATTGATGCAGAAAATGATTCCATATTTGAACCTCTAATTTGTCTGATTCACTGTAATGTCAAAAGCAACCCATATGTATCAAACCACTGCACAGCTAATGCATACAATTAAATGCCAATTAAGAAATGATTGACTCACATGTACTGCAAGAAGTCAGTGTTATGAATTTTGTATGATGCACACAGAAAATGCAGACATGCTTGGATGTGGTGGCTTTGAAGGTATTTACAAATTAACCCCTTCATAGCCCACAGCTGGTTTGTCATTGTGCTGTTGTCAAACGTAACAAGAAGAAGTCCTTGGTTATTGAGACACAAACCACTGAAGCTGTGGCTAGAGATTTTTTTTCCAGTCAATCATTGTATTAAGTCATTCAATTTTTTAAAATCTGGCATAGTCGCTCATTGATTTCATTTTAATCCGTTGGCCAATTCCTGTATATTCATATTTTCTTCATGACTCAAACTTGTGCTCAACACTTTATGTAACCTTCAACTTTAGAACGAAGGCACACACCGTCCCTCTTTCAAATTTCAAATTAAATCTGCTGTATTAAAGGGTTGAAAGCCAAACAGTGAACTGTGTGGTGAAGTGTGTTCCCTTCACAACTGGTGTGTAAGCTGCTATTTGACGGCACTGACAGAGCATCAACTGCAGCTGACGTGTTTTGAAAAGCCCAAATTGCCTTATCCACTAAGACGGTATTTGTTGACACAACACAGCAAACCTGGAGTGGGTGTTGATGATTGACACATGACCGCTACAGCAGAGAAACTACAAGGGCTGTGCATTCATCCCAATTAGAACACACCTGTGTATGCATTCAAAGTGACATAATTAGGGCAACAATGATGGACCTCATAGTCTGTGATATGTGCTATAAGTAGACAATAAGCTGCTAAAGCTCCCGCTCGACCCCTAGTTGTAGTCATTCTATCCCAACATCAAAGGAAAAAAAACCTTTCAGCTATTAGGAAGGCAAGTGTGTGTGTGTTCAAGCGCGTTTATGAGCATATGTATGCATGTTTGAGTTTGTGTGTGTTTATGTGCACATATGTTCTTGTTAATCAGTTTTTGTGGGGGCCTATTTAAGTTTTACACACCTGTGAGTAAGCACATTTTTGGAAAGTGAGGACATTTTGGCTTGGGTGGTGTGAGAGTTAAGACATACTTTTGGGGTTAATGTCATAACAAAATGTATTTTAAAGCGTCAGTTTAGGCAGATTGAAAAGACAATCCACGCTGGTAGAATGTAGCTCCAGTAGAAACAGTTGTGGGATCTGTAGATTATCAAGAGCAACCAGTCAACTGTTTCTGGAAACAAACGTTGTTGTTTTTTTGTCAAAATGAGTGAAATTACCCTTAAATATTGCAATTGCGGTCAGGTATTAGGACTTGTTATATTGAAGGCCATTGTTTACAGCATGCATTATGTCAGTGTGGACATTAAGTAAAGAGGTATCAACACAGTGTGTGTGTGTGTGTGTGTGTGTGTGTGTGTGTGTGTGTGTGTGTGTGTATGCTGAAAGTGAGGACATCTACTTACACACGCTACACACGCATAACTTTGTGTCACTTCTTTATACAGCAATGTGCCAGTGTGTGTGTTTGGTGTGAATCAGTGTGTGTGTGTGTGTGTGTGTGTCCTTGGCCTGCTGGCCTTGTCCTGTGACTCTCTGTCAGTATTTGGCGGGGAACTAATTGATGAGGAGCCTCCACTTCGTCCTGTTTTGTCAGAACATGAAGGCCTCGCTGCTGGATCGACAAAACCTGGAGCTCCAAATTCTGCCATATGTCCAGCCATGTGTTCCCATGTACCAGCTGGGAGCACTCAGCATTGCGCCTGTCTAACTCATTGACTGTGACTTGGACAGCACAGCGCTCCAGTCTGAGACCAGTACTTCAATGAGTCTGGAACGGTGAAATGTTGCCTGCTAGTCTAACTCTGAGTGACCTGTCTCACCCTGTGGGTTCACATGGCACTAACACTGTCACGGTGGATGGTTTAATCCCTCTGATGTTAAAGATATATGTTAAGTCAATGTACTTTGGATGAAAATCATCTATCAAACAGCACTTGTATTGTGGAGGTTAAAGGGATACTTCAGCTTATGAGGAATTAAATGTGTTTTCCTACTTAGTGAGAGAGGGTCATATCCATGGATGCTTTTTATTTAGAGTAATGCTGTGATCAGGGTTTGATCTCATGGCCTTTAAATCAGTTGATTGCTGTTATAAAGACTTCAATTTGCTCCAACAGCCAAGTTTTTCTTTTCAAATGTTTACCATTAACTTGCATAAAGCTTCGGAGATCCAAGGACACACTGCCATTTTCTCACACATTTCAGACACCAGGTGAAACTACCATAAATACATCTGGCTATACTTCATTATAGTGGACTGTAAAACTGGATTGGATGCTGTGAGGCAACAAGACAGCTGTTTTAAACCGATTCTAACATACTGACTTAATCTGTGGATTTGTGAAAGTGATACATTAAAAACACAAGACTAAGTGTCCACAGACATGTTAGCGACTCTGTTAGTGTGTACTTATGCATAGTGGTGCTTTCAGCTTCAGGAAAAGGTCAGCACGCTATCTTGCTCATTTCTAGCATGTTTAACATTTTGTTTGACATGTTGGGATGCTATGTTTTAAATCCTAGTGCAGGATAAATAAAGTTTTTGACTTGGTGGTGGTACTGTAAACAAAAATGTCAACCTAGAAGTGGCACTAAAGCCAGAGGACCACCAAAATCTGTAGGCTTCATCCTCTGGGGACGACGAATGTCAGTGTCAATGCAATCCATTCAGTTGTTGAGATCTTTCATCTCAACCAAAGTAGTGGTCTGACAAACTGACCCAAATCCAGACTGACAGGACGACACTGTCATGCCTAGAACCATGCTGGTAGCATGGCTAAAAATCTTCTGTCGATCCCACATGTCTAGCTAGACTCTGACACAAACAGCCTCAGTAGCATGGAGGCTACCATGATGGATCAGGTAGTGAAAGCACGTTTTCAATTATGTGAATTTTTTTCCCGTACATTTGCAGACCACTACAGAGCCATTTTTTGTCATTATAAAATCAATAAAGTTTTGCAGTTTAAAGGTAAGTCGAATTGAGGGATTAGCATGCTGCAGTTCCACTCTATTGTTTGGCGGTTAATGGGTATTTCTTTCTGTAGCTCCTCACATGTTTTCTAATGTGGATAAAGACAACATTGCACCTGATGGAGGATCTTTAAACATATGTTGTTGATTCAAATATTCATATAGCAATTAATTTCACATATCTAATCAAACAAAGTCCGCAGACCAGGAATTGCTATAAGGGTCCATTTAATAGTTAATCACCACATTTTGGTGATGCGTTTACATTTGTACATCAAAATGTAACAATTTAGTTTGTAGAAGCAAGAAGAAATTTCATAAATGCCAGTGTGCGAGTGATGTAATCTGAGATGTTCACATACCTCAGTTTAACTGGCACTGTCATCTTTAACAACCAAAACCAGCTTCAATTAATGTTTACTAGTAATTTTCCAACGCTTAAACCATGATAATTATGTAAACTAATGTTGCCAAATGCTGACACTTGCTGAAGTTGCTAACATGACATTTGTTAATAAGATAATGTAGGTGTGTGCCTTACCTGGTTTGGCGACCGAAACTCTTGGTTATTGTCATTCATGTACATGTTGTCACCATCAAACTGTGGACAGAAAGAGAAGGAAGAAATAAATATTTTATTTAAGGCGGTTTTAAAAAAATTGGTTGTCTAAGAGGAGGTGCAAAGAGGAAAAGCTCTTTACGGGTGGCCTGAAGTGTGAGACTAATGACTTTGTCACTTTGGTTAAACCTCGTGGTGGCATGGCAGCGTGGGTAATTACTGTTCGTCAGCGGGTCGGTAATTAGGCTACATGAGCAAAGTGACGAGAGATGGGCTTTTCCCTGTAGGCTCTGCTCTGTATGTGAGAGTGTGTGTGTGTGTGTGTGTGACAGAGAGAGAGAATGAATTTGAATGAATCTGCGAGTGCATACAGTAGTGTGTGCTTGTCTTTGAAGCTGTGGCAGTGTGTGTGTGTGCCACTCAGCAAGGATGTGCCGTGTCTTCAGGACTGAGCTAATCAGACATTGAAAGATCACTTGCTGCAGGTGCCAAAACAATGTTTGACACTGGGTTAGGATTCATGTAATGACACAACACCCCTGACCCTCTTGTGTGCTGGGTAACAACTCCGGGTCACCAGTTGAGCGCTACATGCAACATGCTAGCTCTGATGTCTCGTGCGCTGGTAAGCTAAATCCCTGTGGAATTCCCCACTGAGATCAGCGCTGAATGGACTACAAATGAAGAAGAAAAAAAAAAACACAGATTCTGCTTCTACTGTAGCTCTACAGAAAATTAGATATTGGCCCACTAACAGCTCAGTAACTAAACCTGTGCAATGTCAAGGTGACTGAGAAATTGCTACCACGTTAAGAGGAGCTGTATTGTGAAACGCCCTTGGTTTCCAAAGGCATCAAGCTTTGTCATACCACACTTGAAGCAAATGGAACAAACCTTGACTGGACTGGATAATAACAGTCATAAACACAGCGCACGCGCGCACACACACACACACACACACACACACTGAAACGTGTCACTAAAGCCTCCTCTTTGTTTGTTGACTGAGGTCATTCTTTGTGATATCAATGCTCTCAAACCTCGAGAACAGACAGCAGACACAACATGATCAAACTAGACAGCATTCCTTGTCAAATTCCTCAGATGTGAAGATATAGGGGGTGGTAGTGATGGTGGTGGTGAGGAGGGGGGGAGGGGACTTTTCATTTAGGGTGATCTGCTTTGAGCCTATGTAGAAAGCGACCAAAGACTTGAGAGATAAACATACGCTGTATGTGAGCGGAGTGGATCATAAGATCTACCTGCTCAAAACAATGCCCAACTAAGGGAGACTAATGGACGGAAATGGGCAGGATTCCTGGGGGGTGAAATCTAATATCTACACTGGTAGACAGGAAAAAAAAGTCGAAGTGCCTAAATGAGCGTGTGAGTGTTGAGAAAGAGAAATTACTGTTCATTATTGCAGGAGAAAGGCCGGGGGAATGAGCTCCTGCCTTGGGGCAACGGTTGGTTAACGGTGCATATCATGGAAGCCCTTGTGAGGATTCACTTGGTTATTCTAATGATTACATTTACATTCAAGCTCATGCGCAAACACGAAACTGAGACAAGTGCTGCATTTGCACTGCATTTAAGCCCCATTCACACCTCACATGATCACACCAAAGCCAACCAACAGAGCAGCGGTGATGACGTCCAGTGAAACTGAATGCTGACTAATTGTTTGATGCTATATGCTGGAGATAGAGATGCTAATGCACTTAATGAAGCAATGCAGCATCTATCACCTGACTAATCTGCGGTGAGAAGTGACTGTGGCGCACATAGAGGGCCAAAGTGATGTTGACCTCGGTGACATATCTGTAATAAACTCTTTGCTCCTCACATGAAAGCCTCTTGTCCACTCCTAACTGAGCAATTTCATTCTATTGAAATCCACTTTGATACCACCAGTGACGTAAAGCCATTGTGAGAGCTTCTTTAGGATAAGATTCACTCGTGTGAAAAGAGACCACAGTCACTGGGAAATGCCATTTTTAGCCACAAAAAGCTGCCAGATCTTAGCTCATTTTGAATACTGAATTCTTTGAGTGCAGCGCAAAGCCTTATTATGTTTCTTTCAGCACTGCAGGAAGAAATGAAGTCAGACAATGCTCATTTTCACCAATTACATCTGTAATATAATATTCAGCATAAAGGCCAAAGACAGCTTAGAAAGGTCAGCCATTTTGTGCTTCAACATGGCTGCCCATATATTGCAATGTAAAGCTGTTTTCCCCTGCTCTTCTCTCCATAGCTCTCCTTTGCACTGCTCTCGCTCTCCCACTTAAAATGCCAATTTATCCTCGGCTCAATGCTATCAGCTCTGCCATTACTCCACATTTACTGCAGAAATCATCTTCTCTTTCTCTGTTGTTCCCTCTCTCTTCATTTTCTCCCTCTTACTCTTTTCTCTCACTCTCTCCATCTCTCCTTCTCTGCACTCTTTCTCACCCCCACCTTGCCTCTTCCATCTCCTTTGCTCCCTTTTCTATGTTCTCATCTTCCCCACCTCTTTCTGTGTTACAACCTCCCTCTACTTCTCCACCTCCCTCCCAACCCATCTTTTCCCCCTCTTTCCTCTCTTTCTTTAGTGGGCCTTGGCATCGCTTTCTCATCGGCAGTCTAATTGGGCATTCTGCCTGAGACAAGGGCCTCATTAAGCAGTAATTACACACATGTTGTTTTCGGCAAACATCTCTATTTGGATTGCTTTGCATGGTAATTGTTCAGCAGGGACCACTGCTCGCGATGTTTCCCTCCGTGACACACGTGGTGCTGAGAGAAGGAATAAAAACATGGGAAAGCAGGATAGGAAAGAGATGGAGGGGCAGAGAGAAAGGCATGAGGGTGATAAAGAGACAAATTGAGAAATAAAGAATGCATACATGAGAGAGGCATAGAAGAGAGACTAAAATGATGAAGACTATGCTGTGTAGTAAACAGAGACAGAGAATGAATAAATGACAAAGACCGAAGAGGATCGACTCCGGATGAGATAAAAATGAGGTTGAGAGAGAATGAAAAAGACGCAGAGTGAGGATATGAGGAAGAGGAGTTAGAAAGTAAAGACAGTGACAGAGAGAGAGAGAGAGAGAGAGAGAGAGAGAGAGAGAGAGAGAAGGAGAGGGGGAGACTCATTCCCAGAACTAGGTCATGCCTTGCAATCATCGACAAAGCTGAGCGTTTCAAAAATAATGAAGCCACAAGGTGGAAGTAATGCTAACTAGCATATCCAGGGAAAACATGTAATATTTACACAGTGCTAATGGTGCAATACAATGCTTGAATCTTTTCATCTTTGCAGTGTTCCAGGGAGACAGTTGATGGCAGCATTGGAGGCAAAATTACAGACTCCATTGAAGATAGTTTTTGATTGATGGACACTTCGTATAAGCTCCTCATAAAGCCTTCAAGGCAACATCTGTTTGTGGAGGGGGTTGGGGGGAGATAAACTGCTTGTTTGCCTGTGTAATGTCATAACTGTCCAGTCATTAGAGAGAAGAATGATCTGGTGATGATGAATTAAAAAAAACTTCTTCTTGAAAGCAAAGGAACCAATTATGTAGGAAACATGTGACTTAGTATGTGATGTAAACTAATGACACACACAAACATTGAATCAGACCGTGGAAGATCAACTGTACACTGAAGTTTGTCAGGGCTTTAAAGTAAACAAGTACATTTCCTCAAGTACTTATACTTCAAGTAAAGTTTAATTTTACTTCACAGTATTTAAAAGCAAGTACTCAAAAAGGGGTCACTTATTGCAGGTTAAGGTTTTACATGGAAGTATATGATCATAGATTATGATGCACTACTTAAGATTAAAATACTGGTGAATAGTCTATCTTGAAAAAAAAAAAGATAAATAATACATGCTATGAAAAAGGGAAAATCCTTTACTGCAGGTACAGCCTTTACAATACACACAAACTGTAGTATCACACATGATTTGAGAAGCTGGCAATTAAAAAAGGCAACAATTGTACTTTTACTCCATCAACATTCAAGTAGACCATTGCAACGTCTTTTAAAGTAAAAAAGAAAAAGAAAGAAAAACCATACAGTAGCAGACTGAAGAACAACCACAAAAAAAACTTTTCTAACTTTTCAATGTATAAAAGGGGAACCTATAAGCAGAATGTATAATACTTGTGACTTTAAAAGCCTTTGCCAGTACACCAAGTCTCTAAAAATAATTCTCTCACCAAGCGGAATTAATAAGCCCAGAACAGTACACAGCCATTCTGTGAAGAAAGGGGTGTGGTGGTGGTGGTGGTGGTGGTGGGGTGCTCATGCAATATGTATGCCTGTTTGAGCACCCTTCTTCCTCATCTTCCCCCTCTTCTCTTTATTTCTCTCTTTACATCTCTCTCTCTCTCTCTCCCTCTCTCCCTTGCCCTCTGTTCAATTAAGCTGTAGGAGCAACCTAACAAACCTGAACCTGAGACAATGTGCCACTGAATCCTGATGCTGCTCAACTTGTCACTGCTGGTTCAAAGACAGACGAGAGGATGAGACAGACAGACAGACAGACAGTCAGAAAGAAAGTGAGGGGAAAAAGATCCATCTACAGTAGATAGATTTCCAGAGTTGTATGAGAGGAGGAGAGAGAAAGAGGGAGAGAAGAGAGTCTATAGTAAAAATTCTGGTGTTGCACCACGCCCCAAGCAAACAATGAACATGGGCAAACAATGAACATGAAACACACACACACACACAGACACACACGCACACAAAGCCCATAAAAAGCGCAGCCTGTGGCCATGGCGACACATGCTCTGTTGTCGTTAGATAAGGGAAACAGGGCCTCTTCCTGGGTGTGAGAGTTTGATCCTGCACACACACAAACTGCACACACCACACAGCTGCAGCAGCACTGGGGTCACATCCACAAACACCCAGCATCTTATGTATCCTCACCTTTATCGACTGCATGGTTCATTTTCATATGCAAAACCCGGGCCATGTTTACTTGGACACACTGTGCTCCGGTCAGCGGACCTTATAGACGATCAGATACTGACAAGATACACGGAGCAGCTTCCTGTATCTCTCAGTGGGATTTTGATGGAATTCAGTTGGGAATCAGCTGGCCTCTTGCCATCCTAGAAAGTATTTTCTACTTAGGATTTAGATACATGAATCTGTTTGGTGCCATGTTTCCTCTAAGGTTTGGTTCAAAAGTGTTAACAGACAGTTTGCATTACCTCTGCAGCTGCTGATTTTAAAGAAACAATTTTGTTTGAAGTATTCTGTTATATCGTCAGAGACGTTGCGATCCATCACCTCACATCTAATGAGCATCAGCTCTGTTTGTTGTGATTTGCTCTGAAGCATTCCACGGAGAAACAATAGAAACACACAAACACACAGCGCCCTTCCTATGAGCAGCAGCTTGAAAAGAAAAAAAAACTATTTCACAAAAGGCATAATATAGGTTCCAACCGCTTCCGGCTCCACCTATACCTTGTGACGTGTAAATATGAACAAGGCAGGCTGACGCTCTCATTCATCCACTTTCTGTTGCACAGGAGAAACCACAAAACAGAACCAACAGTCAACAGCAGAGGTGGTGAGAGATGGGAGGAGAGATTTAGGAGAAAGACTGTGTTTGTGTGTGCGTGTGTGTAGAGGCCAGGTGGGGTTGTGCTAAATAAGGCTTTGTTTCCACTGTGAATACAGGTTCACTGCAAGTTCGTAAATTCACAGCGAGTGAATTGGTGACACGCGTCAGGTCACACGTTTTTACAGCAACCACTGCTTTGTAGTTTCGAGCATGTCTTACATTAGTTCTAATATTTATGTTCCAGTCTGATTTAGCTTTTGATGTATCTTTCATTTACATCATTTCAAAAAAACATGTCTTACAATGGAATAATTTCTGCAGTCAAAGCAAACACAGACCACCAAAACTTATCATAAGCTTATCATAACTTCATATTGTGGTTGCAAAAGGCAGAAACAAACAATGGCCCCAAAAATTAGAACTCAAACACAAAAATCACAGTAAACAGCAGACAGTTGACTCATGTTTACCAAATCTGCCAAGTCTATGATTGTTTCATACCAAATGACATTGTGGCAGATGAAAGAATATCCATCATCCAATAGTTGGATATTATGATAAAGCATAAAAGACTGGGATATGGGGGAATACTCAGCTATGGTCTGGCAGTCCTCAACTTCAAACTGCATTACACACTGTTGACAGGCTGCAGCAACATAGTGGAGCATTTAGCCGCTAAAGAGCCACATATTTCCCTCTGGAGTTGGTAAAGACAAAAACAGACCTAACAGAAGTATAAATATTAGGTTTAATAGTTTGGATCATTTGATGTGGAGTTGTGTGAGGTAGTCAGGCTTAGCCAGTGTGTTACCTGCTGTAGATTCTGATCAGTGTGTTGCCTGTTAGTGTGTTAGTGGAGGCAACAGGGAACAAGGCACACTAGCAAAGCTATAGGCTATGTTACTGTCAATGGGACCAGCAGAAAAAATAAGTGTTTTAGACTCTTGTAAAAGAAACACACTGAAACAATCCAATGTCTGTTTAAATGGTCACCTCATGTCAAATATCTTCGGTGGTTCATCTTCACGTCAAAACAGCATTTTCCTTTGGCACTACGTTTTTCTATCCACTAAACTACTTAAGTGCACATATACGTAGAGTGCACTGGATTTTTTTTTTTTTTGCTGCTGCCTCTACTAACTGGCAGCGCACTGATTCAAATCTACTGCAGGTAAAACACTGTCTATGCATGACTACATCTCACAACCCCATGAAAGATAACCTGAACTATCCCTTTGACATTCATTAGGTGGACAGAAACATGACTCACAAATGAATTTCATTGATGCGGATATGTTGGTATAGGTAATAATTGAGGTTTTAGCTTGTTTATACTGTACAAAACCAAAAAAATGTTTAGTTCAGCAGTCCAACGTACTTTTGTATAGACTATGAATACAGTTTTAGGTAAAAGCTCATTGGACTTGTTGGATAAAATATGACTGCAGTGTCAAACCATGCAGGTAGGTTTACATGTAGTTGTAGTTTGATTGTCATCACAAAAATCTGTCTGCTCGGGCAGTTAAGTAGAGCAGTTTGAAAAACAGGTCAAAACCACAGTGTGCCACGTGTGCCATATGTACAAAGGTATAACAGAAAAAAAATGTGTCAGACCAAAGTGCCACCCACATGGCCTTCCTCATCCTGCCATGCTGGCCTTCAACGGCCACCTGCTAACCAGCGCAGGGAAATACGTTCTTCACATCAGGCCCAGTAACATCACATGCAATTAAGAGGTAGCACCAGTAGTTGTGTTGGCGCTATTCTTAATAAAGGTGCTACTAAGAGGAGAAGAGTTATCCCACGTGTCTACCTGACACAGTGTCGTAGGTGACGATATGTATGTGCGCCTCCGTGTGTGTACTCGCTCAAATGTGTGTCTGCGTGCACAGCACGTGTGTCCATATAGCGTGTGCATGTCTCTACGTCTATGTCAATGAGGTTTCTCTGGCAGCAGGAGAGGATGCAGAGTACAAGCCACTTTTAACTGACTGGGGTGAACAGCAATGAGAGAAGATAAAGGGCAGAGTGAATGTCACATTACCCCAGCCCTTTGCCTCTGCTCACCGCAGAATCAGATAACTGCAGCAGGAAAAAAAGTCTGGTTTCCTCTAGCATATAATTGGTTATCTTATTGCAATCTACTGCTCTCTTGCCTCTGCACAGAATAAAGTATGAAAGAGCAAAGGGAGAGGAAGAAAAATAGGCTAAAGTTTGACTGTTCTGGCAGTGACTAAAATAAATCATTATGAGCACACATCAATACACATAAAGATATTTCCATGGCTTTGTCAGGAGAAACACAAAAGGTTTCGGCTGTACGTTTATTATGGGGGTCCTTTATAAACCAACAAGAGATGGACAGCATAGAGTATAGAGTTAAAGAAGATGGGGAGGAAGTGATGCAATTGTTGAACAACTGATGCTGATAATCAGGTTGTGGTGTGTTCACTCTCTAACAGTATGTAATTATATCACAAGTTAAACATGCACAAATATTAACACAAACACACAGGCAATATCTCACCATCCAAAAGATTATCAATGCAGTTTCAACAAAAGATATAAAATTCACAGGAAGCAAAATTGCAACATCTTATTCTGATAACAGGCTGCCCAAAGAAGGGCTTGTGTTTCATATTTAGAGCTTTATGTGTTTCCTCTTTGTAAAATAAGGAACTTTTTTCAGTCAATGAATCAAATATTATACCTTAATAATAATAATTTATAGTTAAACCTAAATATGTCTATGGTGCATTAAGAGTCAGACATGGATTCCCACGTAGTGTGACCCAACTATAGGGCGTATTTCACGCCTTTGCATATTTTCACACATTTATTACTGTAAATATAACACTCCTGAAATCATCTGTAATTTCAAGTAAGTATGTCTGTTTCTGACTGGAAATAGATGTAACATTTGTTCACCTATATGTGAAATATGGTGTGCATGCGTGTTTTCTTGCAGGGAGAGATTAAGTCTCTCTATGACAAGTAATTTCATCACAATTTAAATTATCCTCAGTTTAGAGCCTCTACACAACCCTGGGCCCAGGTCAGTACCTTGTGGTACACCTTTTCAATTAAATTATCTAGAACAAACAGAGGTTCAATAGAGGAGGTTTAAGAAATGGGGGGCTTGGCTACTGTATCTCACCACAGCAGTGGGCAGTCTTTTCCTAGCTGGATTGATGCCTGGAGGGGGGGCAGTGTGGAGCCTAACCGCTCGTTCACCCACACTGTACCGGGCCTGTGGTTAGAGAGAGAGACAGCGGGGAGAGAAAGAGAAGAGACAGAGAAGACAAAAGTGGGGAAGGAAACGAGATGGCGGGGCTTTAGTTTGCGAGGTACAAGCAGGGCATTTGTAAAGGAACATGTCAAGGGCCCCCCTCCCTAGTGAACCTTTCCCTCCTTCTCCCTTCCTCTTATTGCTCTCCTCTTCCCCCTTATGCCCAGCACACACGTGCAGGGGGTGGAGTAATGACATGAGACTTACACAGTGACTCTACGCAGCACCCTGCATGGGGAAGAATGGAGGTTAATGAGCTGACATTGCCTCCACCCTGAACACGCCTCCTCCCCATGCCCACCTCCCTTCTCTCTTCTCTCACACACTGACAAGCATATACACAAACCCCCCACAAGAAGGTGGGGCTGAACACTGGCAAAGAGCCAAGGATCTGGAGACTAAAGGAGTATCATGGAGCAACGAGTGGGTTTGCTTTTTCTCCATGTACAATGCAGCTCTGGGTTATGAACAACTGTCAGAGTAATCTAATAGGACATGCATTATAAACATGACTAGCAAACATCAGCTAATGTGATTAAAGGTGCATTATGTGGTTAATGTCAATGACTACAGGACTACAGGACTACAGTCCAGTGAGGCTGCGAAGCTCATTCAACAAAGAAAATCTGACTTTTCGATAGTTTGAAAACGTGCCTAACAAGGCCTGGGGGGGGCACCATGTTATTACCTTGGCTCAGGGATTTTAGGATGCTACACATGAATTAGGGTTGTGGGACATGACAATAAATCATGATTACAGGAAAACATGTACTGCTCTATATTGCTCATTTAATTTTGTTGCAAATCATACTTTTTACTGCAACATCTTTTTGTCAACTGGATGACCCTTTACATTGTCCCACTTGGCATGGATGCAGGGAGGAAATTTGCATTGACGACACCACAAACAAAGACCAAGGTGAGTGAAAGCGACACAGGATGGGACAATTCCAAACAGGAGAGGGACTCCAAGCAAGTAGCTATATCTAAAAAGAAAGAATACCTTTTCTGAATGCATGTGGTTTGGGTAGGACATCCCTAATTAGAAAACTGTACTTTGTAAGGCTATGCGATAAACCAGTCCCCACAACACACCCAGCCTCCAATAATGTCTTCTACCACCAACGGAAGTATAATTTACTTGATGAGACGAAATAGGCATTTTCAGGTCATTGCCTTGGCTGAATGATTTTTTTGTCAACAATTAAAACATCAGTGGAACTATTAACATGCTGCTGGCCCGAGTTGACACATTTGAGAATCTCCAAAATATTTGGATTAATCTTCTGGGGACCACAAATATGTGTATCCATTTAATATTTTACACAGGGACAACTTGTATGCACAAGTGGCAGATGGACTGACAAAGAGAACCAGCTAACACTAAGCTACTAGCATGACTAAAAACAGTTTAACCACGCGTATCAGCAGTTGACCAAACACTACACAAGTATACACAACTGGGGACAAACAACTATTGTCTCCATACCACAGACCACACAGAAGATGCTGTTTTAGTCTATATAGCTGTGAATAACCAACTAGACCTTCAAATGTTCCCCCATTTCTTGGTTCTCACGTGGTGATGTGTGGGTGTACAAGATGTTAAATAAAACCTCAATGGCCTTTAAGTTGCATCACCGGAAAACCGACATGTAAAGGTGACAGTTTTTAACATATAAGGGCTCATCTGAGCTGAAGTATGAACAGACATATATGGAAGAAACGGGTTTAGAGTAAGTTCATATAACCAAGTTACCTTTGCATGAGCCTATTTGAAATTAAATAATCAGATCCAGAGGACTCACTAACATGAGGTATATTCATTAGTTCCAAGGCTGCTCTATATGCACTCACTAAGCACTTTAATGGGCACACTATGCAAGTACTTGAGGCCTCTCTTTGCTTTCAAAACAGCCTCTATTCTTGGCACAAATTTCATGAGATGTTAGAAACTTTCCTCAGAGATTCTGCTCCATGTTGACATGATTGCATCATCATTTCTGCAGATTTGTCGGCTACACATTTAGGCTGCGAAACCCCTGTTCTGCCACATCCCAGAGGTGTTCTACTGGATTCAGATTTGGTGACTGGGGAGGCCAGTGAAGTCGCTGAAGTCATTGTCATGCTCATGAAACCAGTTTGAGACAACTCTGTGACATGATGCATTACCATCCTGGAAGAAGCTTGATAGGCTGTGGCATACAAAGCACGATTTATTGGTTTTAGGTGACAAGTGTGCCAAGAAAACTTTCTTCTCACTATTAAACCACCAGAGGCCTGGACTGACGGCACAATGCAGGTTGGGTCCACGGTCCTATTATCTGCTTGTTGTGCCCCACTGGCCTTAAGGTGGTGTTATAATGTGTAATTTGATGTGTTTCTACTCACTGCAGTCACAAAGAGTTAGAATAGCATCTTAGCATCTGAGTTAGCATAGCCTTTTTTTTTTTTAGTTCCAACACACTTTTCACAGAGTTGCTTCTCATTGATTGTTTCTTTCTTTTTGTTTGTTTTTCATTCCGTTCTATGTAAACTCTAGAGACTGTTGTAGGATAAGGTGCCCTAAAATCTACAGTTTCAGAAATACTTAAACCAGTTTGTGTAGTACCAACAATCATCCTGCTGTAATAGCTGATGGGCCCTAATTACCCCTATTAAAATAAGTAAATAATGTAAGAAGCATGAGGGTAAAATCACATTCTTCATAAAATAAAAGAACATTAACTAAAAGCAGAAACAGAATTGATAATGATGCAGAAAAACACTTTCACACAGCTTGAAAACAATGGAAGATGGATAGTTAGTCATTAGGGCCCATTGTGAATCTTTTGGGTGAGTAATTTGTTAGCAGCCTTGTACATTTTTAATATTCTTAAACTGAAGAGCCCTAAGAACACAAACTCCATAAAATAATAACAGGCATTTCACCTTAGCACTATCTGAGCCTCTCAATTATTTACCACTAATGAATTGCCTCAAGCAATATTCCTCTTAAGTACAATATCAACCATCCCAGAGAGGCTGAATCAGCTCGCTCAAATACTTAAATACATTTACTCAATTATGCTCAATGTGCCTAATATGAAGCAGACAAGGATCTGCAAGCTTTCTTCTTCCCTCTGTTTCCACATGCTGAGATTCAGCCTTGATAGTTCAGGAAAATCCCTTATATTCACAACAAAATTATTAATTGATAAAAATGTTTTCATTGAAAAAGCAATGGCTTTTTCTCTGTTGCTGCATCTGTGGTGTGGGAGGATACAATAAAAGGATGTTAGCCAGTTGCCAGGCATCCACCAGACTTTGCACTTTGCAGCCCAACATGCCACCTGAAATATCTTGCTGGTGCCACATAGCTGATGAGTCTCCAGGGGGTCTGAGGGCGCATTAGAGCAGAGTGGGGGGCATAAAGCCACCACAGGTAACCAACAGGTAGAAAGAGGATGTGAATAAGCACAGTATGGTATTACAGTCAAGTTACTCAATATCACTGAGGCATAACTGAGCAAGTGATGAAGATTACTATCCTCTACTTTATACATCTAACAGAGTGAGTGCAGTCGCTGTAGTAACTGTAGGATAACCTTCGGTGTCTAAACTCATCACCTGAGTGAATGTAAATAGATTCTACCATCTGTTACCTTCATCTATAGGGGACAACTTCATACTAGGGGAGAGGTGTGCATCTGTGTGGTTGTGTGCTTTAGTTTACTAAGTGTGCCTTAGACACATCATGCACTCATAGCTTAAAAAGATATAAATATAAAAAAGAGAAAGAAAATGGAAGAAAGAAAGAATTTATCAGGTGGTCACCATAGAATTTCACATATTAACTGCATCATATGTGGGTTACACAACAGGCACGTGTGTTTTTTGTGAAAATATAGCAAACTCACTTTTTTAAGAGTTGGTGGAATTATGTTTTTGTAATGTAAACATGTTATGTATGTTATTCTAAAGCTATATTAACAATCGGTAAACAGTCAGCCCAATGCTTAAACGTAATGCACTTTATAGTCCAGAAAATACTAATCTTTGAGCTTTATTCTAAGAGTGAACACTGTTATCGCCATTCAATCACAAAAAAAATTCACATGAATGATCCTTCGTCTGCTTAACAGAGCAGTTAAGGCCTGACTAGCTTTAGTCAATTCCATGCTCTCTGGATGTAATCATCAGTCTTTGGCTGTAACTAGACCAGAGAGAAATTAAAGTGCAAAGGATCCCATTCCTAGACAGCTGGTAGTTGTAAGTTCCTATCAGGGAATAAAAAAGCAGGGAGGGAGGGAAAGAGTTTGAAAGAAAACATATACTATTTTCATTTCAACTGCTTTAGGGATTAAGGCTCGGGGCTCTAGAAAAAACTGCATTAAAATAATCCACCATTTGCATGTTTTATCTCACAAAGGAAGCTCACATAGACACACATACACACCAACCCCCACTCTCCCTCCCTTCTTCTTCTCCTTCCCCTCCCCCATTCTGGGTGAGCACACACCCACACACACAGGCACACGCTCATACGCATGTCACACATATACACACTGTCATCATTAAACACACACACACGCACACACACACACACACACACACACATCGAGATCAGCCTGCTGCCATCTGCTCCACGCGCTCTGTACAATCCTCGCAGAATACATTATTCACTACAATACATCACATCACATTCCCTCAATGTCATAGCCTTGTGCTGGAGAGGAGTGAGAGAGAGAGAATGGAGGATCGCGCAGAGCAAAACATCTATTGTATTCTGAAGAGACAGACGGAGAGAAAGAGAGAGAGAGAGGAGAGAGCTGGTGTGTTACATGGTACAGTGGTAGGGGAAATTAAAGACAGTTTGATTTGGCTTTTAGGTGAAACCGGGTTGTCAGCAAAACGTGTTCCAGTTACAGCTACCAGGCTAGATTAGAAGCCCAGACAAGGAGTTAATGAAAGTAAAGGATAACAGTGACTGAGCGAGAGAGTAACAGTATAACAGACAGAGACAAAGAGAGAGAGACATTGAGGGAGAGAGAGCTAGCAGAATTGGCAGGAAGATATAACTTTTGGTTAGAGAGCAGAGTGTTCCTCTGAGAAGGACCTCTCTTTCTTTTCTTTATCTTTTCAGAACTGTCATCATTGTGAACAAGTGATAAAGGATCAGGCTGGCACTATTTGACTGCAAACAAATCTCATGACGACACAACCACTCATTCATTCTTAAGGGAAAATGTGTAGTTTTATTGTTTAAGTGCTCAACATCTTGGGTATGAAAGGGCTTAGTCACTGTCACTTACCCCAACTGAGAATTATTACCCAACAGATCTGTGGTCATTTAGCCCGCTTTAGCTCACTGTTTTGGCTCAACTATTCAATCTTACTCCTCTCCTCAGCCTCATTTTCGGCTTCAGCAGGCAGCAAAAAAAAAAAAAAAAAGATAAAAAATAAAACTGCCAGAAGCCAAAGTTAGCAGGTAGCTGGTGAACAATGTTGAGTGCTTAGCATCTAAATAGATGAGTATTTTTCTCAGAGGTTAGTGGAGAGCATAAACGAGGGAAAAAATCCCAAAGTGAATGAAAATTTGACTTTCAGCACTAAGACGATGTGGATTAACAGTTTAAACAGTTTTTGGACAGCAGCGGAGCTCGATGGCACAGAGGAATAAGCTTTAACAGGCTTTTGTTGACAGTAGGGTAAATATAAAACAACTCATCCAGCCAGTTACCAGCGTTATACAGTTACTATCCCAACATCGTTTGGATCGCATCTCTATGCATTATTTACTTCCCTTCCTAGCACACGTCACTGAACTGAGTTTTAACAAGAAAAACGCATAAAAATAGAAAAGATTGCTACTTGGTTTGTTTATATGTTTAACTCTGCCCCTGTTATTTGTTGTGTGCAAAGCATGAGCGGGTGTGTGTGTGTGTGTGTGTGTGTGTGTGTGTGTGTGTGTGTGTGTGTGTGTGTGTGTCACCATTGTGTGGTCACAGAGCAGAGGGAGTGAACAGCTGGCAGGCCCACACTTGACTACGTATTGACCTGCTTTGCATTCACCTGTTATTCAGCCGAACCTAATGTTTCCACTCGGCTCTGCAGCAGCTGAGCTGCAATTAACCTCGCTGTGAGTGCAAGGCAAGCAAGTCTTAAGTAATTTGTCAAAGTAGTTTGTCGAACTTTGTTAAATGTCACTCTCCCAAATCAATAGATTTTAACTTTAATTTTCACTCTTTGAGAATTTGCATGAAGACAGACTTGTAAGTAACCCTTCTCACATTTACAGTAGCTGTAAATACAGTCCACATTCACAAAGCATAATATACTTTTTTCATAAACTTTCAGAGCAGGTAATCTGACTGCAGATAATTAGCCTCTGAAAATGGCATTTGCCTGTCTAAACACACATTTGAATGGCAGAAAGTACTGCTGTGTCATATGCTTCCCCCTCTCTCTGTTCCACTCCTCCTCTTTGCCTCCTCTGGTTCTTTTCTCACCCTCTGTTCCCCTCCTCCCTCCTCTTTTCCCAGATGCTCTCTCGGCTCTTGTCTGTGTTTGGGCTGCGACTGTGAGGGGTCACCGCCTGCCTTGTTCTCACACGTGGAACACTGGGTGTGTTTGTGTTTGTGTGTGTGTGTGTGTGTGAAAGAGAGAGAGAGACAGCACACACTCATCAAGAGATGATTATATGAATGAGTTTGTGTGCACGTGTAATAATGTCAAAAAAAGAACTGCGTAAGTGTGTGAATTTTTCCCAATGTCTGTGCAGTTGAGCCTGCGTGCCTTTCCCACTGTGTGTTTCAAAGTGTTTGAGTGTGTGTGTGTGTGTGTGTGTGTGTGTGTGTGTCTGTGTGTGTGTGCCTTGCTAGCTCAGTGCCAGGTCTCTCTAATGAGTCTGTCAGGCGCTGTTAGCGACGGCGTGCTCCCCTGGCTCGGCGCACTCCTACAGACACACTGTGATTAGCCGGGCCAACGGCACGCCACCGGGCCAGATTAAACACTCACCACGCCGCCAGGGAACACAGACACACACACACGCACGCACGTACACACACATGCACGCACGTACACACACACACACACTAGAGAAAGCATCAGACTCACTCGCACAGGCACCACGTTCACACAGATGTACTCAGACACACACAGTTTTATCATCATTGTATCTGTTAGCTTCTCTGATACAGTAACAAGTACCTGCCCCCCAGGGCAAGGTGTTGACGCTGCTAGAATTGAAAATTAACACAAAATATAAACATAATACAAGCTAACTTTAGCACCGACAAAAATAATGCTAATACTTCATTAATCTGTCTGCCTTTATTGAATTCCTGTCTGCCACTAATCTTGAACATCACTCAGAATTAAGGCCAGCCCTTCTGGCTCCAACAGCTTTCAACATCTTCATTAAAGCGACATGATTCACTAATTGCAGGTAATTACCCTTTAATGAGCAGCCCAGATGAATGAGCAGATACGCCGAGGAGAGGTTAGGCCTGAGGACACGACGTTTTTCATTCCTCAAGGGGCACGAGCGGACACTGACCCAGCCTTACAGCTGACCATTATATACCGTATGATGGCTGAGCTGCAATAGGCTCTGTGCAGAATGCAGGTTTTTCCAGAAGTGTCTGTCAGACAGTCAAATAGCTCCAAAAATGCCGGTCACATCTCAGGTGGGGGTGGGTTTGACCATTCCTGTAAACCTTCCATTTCACGCCATGGTTGATCACCTGTGCAGGGAAGGGGCAGTTTGAACTTCTCTAAATATTCTTTTTATGAGAAGTGCTGAATGCAACAATGTCTCACTGTATTAAAACAATATCATGTCTCCACTGCTGATGGCCAGCCTTTCACTCTGCCGGCTTCCACATCACTTATAAGCGCACTTTATTTCCACTTGATTTCCAATATAGTAGAAAGACTGAATTCTGTTTTGGAGCAACTCTGAAACTTCTCCTATATGATGGAAGGTAGACCGACTAAATATGGGTTATTTTACCATTTGAACCAGACAGGTGTGTACTGAAATGTCTTTATTTGAACAGAGCCTGGGCCAGCAACTTCAGCTCTTTATAAAATAAGCAACAACCAGCCACTGAAATATAGAAGACCCTGTATGTCAGCTGTTCTTGACAGACGTTACTTCATGTAAAACAGTCTGCTCTCAGCCGGTATTTGACTGGGAGGTTGCAAGAACTTCTCAGATTGTTTCCCTGCCATTTTTAAGCTGCCACAACAACAAAAATGATTAGAAAAGTCTAAAAGTGAATCTATATTTCTGTAGCTAAACAGTGCTTTAGAATAGTTTCATTTTAGTTTCACTGTTGAACATTATGTGAAATCAACAGGATTGGTCAATAATAGTGGTTTGCTGCTTAAATGCACTGAACACATCTAAAGCTGCAGTTTGGTAACGGTATGAAAATGTCATGTGATAGTTAACTCACACAAGCCATGTCCAATATTGTTTGCTATATCAGAGCACCACAGTGCACAGAGACTGTAGTTTGTGACACACCTAACCTGTCACGGACTTGAGTCAAACAGGATGTGATGATCCTGGCAGACAAAACAGATGTGGATTTCTCCTGATCGAACATTCAGAAGAAACATTACTGCCACTGTTGAGGATTTAAGGTTGTGCTGTGTTAAAGTGTGCAGCTTTTCTAAATGTGAACGTGTAGGAGGTGCAGACCGTAAACTCTAAAGTGAGGGGCCTACATTGTTCCTTTGTTGTTTAACGAGGGGGAAAAAAACCCTAATGTTTTTTTCTTCCTCTGCCTCTCTCAGACAACGAGCAAGCGAAAATGAGATTGATCTAACAACTTGCCAACATTAAAGAGTGAAGTTTCTTATCTCAGGCCTGCAGAAGAAAGCCCCTACAAGAAGACACTGTGCACCAATTTTCCCCTCCTTCTCATTCTTCTCCTCCTCCTCCTCTTTTGCTGTCTCTCGTGCCAAGTGGCCTATTTTTACCTCTCTGTGTGGCAATGTCAGGGTTTTCCTTGTCACCACCACGTTTCCTGTCATCAGTGTGTACGTACAGTTGAACAGTGCAGTTACTGAAAAGGCCCTGACACTACCTCTAACTGTCTCTCTCAGATGTGGTCACAGATCCAAAGAAGTGAAGCCTTGCCTTTTACACCTTACAGGTCATAAATTAAAACATAATTTCACCTCTAAGGTGCGTTTGGTACATCGGGTGAAGTGGCAATATTGTATATACAGTAAGTAATGGAAACGCTTTATGCTTCATTTTCTTCAGTTTTATCTGCCTTTAGTCAAAGACGCCCGGCTTTAGAATATTTACAGAAATACCACTTTGTTTTCAATAGACTAATCCAATCGCCACGCTTACCATCATTCAATTCGTGCCCTGACAGCAACCCCCCTCCTCCAGCTCAGACCCTCCTTCTCTAAAGCATATTCATCATGATGCCATATGCCCTGACCCAACACTGCGTCTTTTCTCTGGTTGAAATGTGCAGAATGTGATATACTGTACTGTGTGGCACAATGGAGTAATTGTTTTTTAGCCCTTGAGGGAAAGTATGAGTTGGGAGAGGAGAAACATCAGTGCAGGATGTATGTTCTCCAGCCTCATAAGACAATCCAGAAGTGAGTGAGGGCATCTCATGTAGAAATAAATGAGCAACTTGATTTCTAGGATGTAACCGTGTTGCCTGACCTCTATATAACAGGCTTTGGTGAGTTTTTGAGCTTTTTAATTCCAGGCTGTATCATGTTTTTTTTTGTGGCTCTTTACTACAATAAACTTCAATAACCTTTCCTCTCTGCAGGGCTAAACAGTATATTAGGCCTATACATTTCAAACTAACCTAAATCCGTTCCAGATGTATATGAGTGAGTCAAATTCTTTTATGAAAGACAAATATACGTTTGGAGTTAAAATGATAAACAATGGAATGCCTATGGACTGCATGAAGTTAACCGTCCTCTTTGCACTGCACCTCTCCTCTAGCGTGACACACAGTACCTCTTTTGTTCTGCCACTCATTGCTTATGTTACTGTAGAGCACTAATGCACACAGATCGATAGCATACTTTCCATTTCAACACATTGAGCTGATGTGCGGACACAGTTGGAATTGATCCTGTCCTGTCAACACAAAGTTTTAGGTCTGCACATCTTTTCTCCCCACTGCAAAATAAATGGGCTTTAAATAAAAAAAAACAACTTCCACTGTGTATGGCTCGATGCTGACATCTCTATATTACACTCTGAATAGCTGCTTTACTGATGATGATGCAAGGCAAGGTGGGTGGGAAACATTGCAACAAAGAAATAGACACTACACATCTACAGAACATCTGGCCCGTTCACATGAATCAATTTAAAAACATTGTGTCACTTCCTAATGCCTTCTCTTGCACATTGTAGATATGATTAGAAGAAAAATCACACATGGCCTAAAATGAAACTATTCTGAAACAGCTGTAAAGTCATAACAACCATAAAACATGTTAATACACCAATGAAATGATTGGTTTGAAATGTAAGAAAAAACAAAAACATAACAATGCATGTTGGCCCTGTCAGCCCAGAACAAACAAACCCAGCAAAATCAATTTCCTCCCCCACAGGATGTCCACCACATACTAGCAGGTTTCATGACCATGATTGAAAAGTGCAAAAACACCAAGCAGGTTTCAAGTAAGCAAAACTGTCAATCTGCACGCCTAACAAGCTCACAAGTTATAGTTTGAAACCTTTATGGGCATGAAGGCCAAAAACAGGAACTGGCTGGTCTTATTCAAACAGGTCATTGGGTGCAACATACCATGTGACTACCTAATGAGAGATCACTGATTTAAGGGACAGTTTTAATGCTAATGCTTAAGGCTGCAGAAAATGCACAACAGATGTAATTTTAGAAACAAGTCAGAGCTATTTTTGCTTTTCTTATTCTATTAAGGTAGAAACATCTTCCTGGATTTCACAAGAAAAATGTCAAAGCATGCTGTGTACGTCGTGACAACATGCTGCAGGCGATACAGCATGTCAAAACAACTTTTTTATTAACTAATTGATTAAATCAGTCCATTAAGACCTCTTCCTCTGCATGAATGTATGAAAAACAACACCAGGAAGAATCAGAATATTGTTTTTTCAGCTATAAATCCTGTGGCGGTCTTTTTTTAAAGATACATTGTAGGAGGAAACTCTTAAAATTTTGTGAAGCTCTCAGCCCACACAATACAGTAGGTACTTCTAGACCAAGATAAAGTGTTTTCAGTGATAACAATAAAACAGCTCTTCTACTCTTCTTGGTTCGATGAACCAAACCATCAGCCTCTGAAAGGCAAAGATGGAGAGAAAGAGAGAGAGGGAGAGCACTAATCTCATTACCTTCTCTTCCTGGCATGAGAGAATATTCTTTTCTATGTGGCAACCGGCAACAGCATGATCACAAAAAAAAGGGAAAAATTTAATCGCACATCCCACCATTTCATTTTTCATGTAATTAAATCAGTTAAATAGTATAAAAACATGTAAACTCCATCAATGACTTTGAGCCATTTGCATTTTTAATCAGGCAAGATTAATTCTAATGAGCGAGCTGGGCTAAGGCGATGACAGAGCAGGCCTATTGTGTGTCTGTCACACTCATTTAATTCTGTCATTATGTCCCATATCCTATTATGATAATTGGCTTTTTATTCTCAATCAACAACCAGACATGGCTATTAAGTAATAATCTCTGACTAGTGTACTTTTAACCTTAAACATGTTAGAAGTTTACAACCTTAAAATAAACAACGAGCTGATGAAAGATGGGAAAATACAAAAAAAGAAAAGGAAAAAAAGCACTGGCTGATTCAACCTGGCTGCTTGCTCCAAATGAAAAATGACTGTTAAGAAGCTGCATGTTGACACTTGGCATAGGGTGTACAGCAAACACATTAGACGGAGGAAATGGGTATCACCATCTTCCCCCTGCAAGGTAACTAAGCAGAGAAGACGAATGTGTCCGATGTGTTCAGCCATTTCCTCTTCTCCCTCTCTGGGGAGTCACTTTACAAACGAAACCTCTGAAGAAACCGGCCCTGCTGTTTAATTGAAAGACACTGCTGCAAACAAATAGGGGAAGTGCTTACAAATGACAGTCAGAAGAGGCATGCAGTTAGCCCGACATCTCTGACAAAAAGATGATGATGTTGTGAGTGAAAATAGCCGACATAATCTTAACCATGCACGGTCCTACAAAACTAACCACATCTGCAAAAATCACCGAGTTATACTGATGTTTCTTAGAGGCAGAGCAGCTTTGAAGGTTAGCTCCACAGTATTATCTAAAACAAAAATTCAACGCAGAATTTATGAAGCTATACAGATTGCTTTAGTATCTTATGTTAGCACCTTTTGTTTATGTTTGGGAAATCATCAATGGCAACCACCAAACCTGCAACACCAAGATCTGTGATAACCCATTAACAATCTCTTACCTCTCTGAATTTCATATCCAAGTCTTAGAGGTTTCTCAGCTCCACCTGAGGAGGGTTAAATTACCAAAGTATTGTTTCTGCTGAAATAACACTCATTTACATATCTATCTCTGGATTTAAAAGCTATTGTTACAGTAAAATTTACTCTATTATCTAGTATCAAACCTTGTCAAAGAAGGTATGTGATGCTGCCTTGCAGAGCAGCAAATGTCGATTGTGTCACCTGATATCTGAATCAGCACCTTTGCCAGCGATGTGTGGTCACATGCAACATGTGCTGCCATGCAAGGACAAATATGCCAAAATGGTCCCTTCACAATGTGGGAACCACTTGGTGTCAAACATGTGGTCAGGGACATTTTCAAACCAGTCACAATACTGCAGCGGTTAAGTTATGCAGCATTTCTTTGAAACAGTCACACAGGAAATGTATTTTTCAGCTTTTATAGCACCACAATGAGACTTATCTGGCAACCGCAATCTACATGTAATGTAAATGTTTTTTCTCAGAGGAAGATATAAATACACGGTGGGCCTGTGTGCAAATCACCTGGAAAAATTATAATATCTCACTACATCTTAGTGATGAATGATAAACGTTTTAGTTTTGTTTAAAGATTAACACATAATTCAAGAGCATGATTTACAGTATTTGGTAATGCATTATCAGAGAATTCAATTTAATTTATCTTATTTGTATAGTGTCAATTCTCAACAGTATAATGCACATTCAATCCAAATAAATCAAACAGTGAAGTAACAAAGAAATGTAGTATTGCCTAGCATATTTAATAAGATTTGTCATAAATACCAGCATTATTTAGGCTTTTTTTTCCCCAAAAGTAAATGTCAGACATTTATGATTGTAAATACAACCACAGACAGTAGAAATAATGTATTATAATTGACAAAGCTGTTATTTTTGTTTCTATTTTCTTGACATAAATAGGAAATACGAAACTTATAGATATATCTATGACACTATCCTTTGGTTATAAGCCAGGATAATAATGGAAAAATATGTCATCCATTCAGTGGCTCAAAATGTACTGTAAACAATGCCAGGAAAGCGGCGGGGTCTGGGAGGGTTTGTTTCCACCCTACGCAATTGACGAGTTGGACTTTAATGTTCATATTTTCTTACTGGCTGTTCCACTCTCAACAAAATCCCTGTGCATTCATCTCACTCATCATCTTAACTCTAAAATTAGCTGTGGAGTGCAGCAAGCTGTCAGTGCTGATTCACTTGGACAGCTACAGCTAAAATGTATTAATTTTCTCATACAGGGGAAAAGTGCTTTTTGAGGTTTCACTTCCAGTCACTTTACCTGTGTTCCTGTGCATTAGTCGTTTTGAGAAGCCACTTTTTTTTTAGCAGAAGAGATTTTTTGAGAGATTTTTCTTTCCCAAAAGACAGATGCAAAAAAGCAAAGTAAGTACAGCCTCTCAAACAGCCCAATAACATGTGTTCTGCTTTGTCAAACAGAGAAAGCCACAGTTTCTCAACTCTCACTCGCTAATGTTATGAGTAAGTCAGATGTCTACCCTCAGTGCACAGCCATTTCACACTCCCACAAGCAATTTCTCTTTTAGCACTCTACCGACAAGACTTAATAAACCTTTTCATTTTTCAGTCAGGCCTCATGAAAGTGCCGTATAGCCTCACAATTTACATTTTACTCACTATTTATCTGTAAGGGGGACTTAATAAGTTCTCTCTTGAGTACACACAAGGTGAGCGTTACTATGGGGATGTTGAGTGCTCCTCTGTGCTCTGTGGCACTGAGGCCTGCTCCACTGTGGCGAGAGACAACAGCTGTCTTTACCTTTGGCAGGCAAACAGGCTCATTAAGGGCGGCCATGTTTGTTTTTGTGCCCGATACCTAGCCCTAAGCAAACACCACCATATCTCCACTCCACAGCCCTCACAGACTCAACATTTCCTTCCCTATTGTGGAGAGAAGCACTGGCATGTTGAACCTGCCGTACGTTTTTTCTCCCGCAAGCTCTGGCCGAGCTGCCAGTGGCTCTCAAAGAATGCGTGCTTAATTGAGAAATTTAGTTGTGGTTTGAGCTGATGAAATGCAGCTCGCACACTGCTGAGATGCTGTGAATGTTGTGTATGTGTTACATACATAATGTATGTCATTATACTGCCTGATATCACATCTTGTGGTATGTCACAAGAAAGCCCTCTTTGTTTGTTGTGCCGCTAATGTGATAAAGGCATCATTATTTGCTCTGCTCACAGCTAACAGTAAAAAACTGCAGTGAAAGGTTTCATTCGCATATTATCTCCCCTCTCTGCTCTGTCTGTGGCTTGAGTGACAAGGCAGGTTGAATTCATAACGCTTTGACAAAAATTCCATTTAAGAGGGAAAATGGCAGTGAATGTCATTCCATTACTGCAGACGGCAAACATGGGAACACTTTAACCCAGAAGGCATTCATATTAACTTCCATAAAAAACAGCAGAAAGACAGTTTTTGGTGTCTTTTGGCTAAAATACGTATATGTACAGTCTTGAGTATTTTCAGCCACAGCATTTCAAGAATAGTCTTCCAAAATGTACTCACTTATTTGATTTCATCCCTTTTCACCATTTGTCAAGCTCGAAGTCACAATGCATTGTGAAATGAGTTCTTAATGTGGAGTAATGAGGCTGTCATGGCAAAGCAGTCTCTGCTTGTTTGAGTTTGACTCATGTCGTAGATTCAATTAAATCAGCTGAAGTCAACCTGGCCCCAGGCCAGATCGGTAATGGGTGACCTCATTCAAACAATGCTTTGACATATTGAAACAATAAGAGGAAGGGCCTTGAGTCAGTTGCAAAAGCAAACTCCACTCAAAAGCGATAAGGTAGAGAAATTACAGAGAAGTCACCAAAGATTCATGTAGTCATGTGTCGTCAGGGGTGCTCATGTAGTGTTTTGTTATCTTCATGGTGCCAGAGTTGTCACTTGTATGTGTGTGTGTTCTCTGTCTTTAAAATCACAGACCCGATGGAAAACATATCTTAGGAAAAAAAATACTAGTAATGCAACACATGAATTATTGGTCAAATCAATCTTAGACTGTAAATAAAAGATAAACATCTTTATCGTCTGTAAACACTGACTTCAACTTCCTCTGCTTGTATTAATTATAAACAAAATTGCTCAAGCTATAGAGATAACACTACCTTACAGATGTTAAGCACAGCTGGTCCATTTTTTCCTTTGGAGGTTTACTTATCCTCAGAAGTCTAAACTGATTTATTTGGATGTTGAAAAGCCTGGAATCTAAATCATGACACAAACACTCCCAAGGCTATGTAAACAAGATTTTAAGTTCCAGTCTACAACCACGCTTTCTGAGCAGTAAGTTGAGTGCCAAGGGTAAAAGCACTTCTCACTTTTGGAAAGGTCTCCACTGTCACAGAGTTATTAATAAGAAAGGGTGCTCCTCAGTTTGTGTAAAAGGGAGTAGGTATCAGTAAAAGGCTTATTTTGATTCTACTGTCACTGCACAATCAATTATGTTTCTTATTTTAAGGTACGTTTACCATTCATAATGTGTGCAGTCACAGTCTGGAATTAAAGAGACATCTTTAAGTGCTTTGTAGAATAAACCAAAACTAGGTAACGAAATCAAAACGGAACATCTTGCTTTACTCTCTCTCTTGTTTAGCTACTCTCAGGGGCAATAGCAGTTACAGTAAACAGATAAAAGAGCACACACACACACGCTCAAACACACACTTTCACACACTGCATCTCATTAAACTACATTCCCTCTGGCCCTTATTCCATTAGAAATTAAAACTCGGGACAATTAGTGGCAGATTGGTCTCAGCTCAGTGCGCTATAGTCGCGCTCTCAAGGCACCAAGATGACTTAATTACAGGCTCATCTGAAAACTGTGTGATGGTACTGTGCTGGAGCACACAGTGAATACCTGGAGCAGGGGGCAGCCACATTAAACTGAACAGATGAAGAATTAACAGCCAGAAATAGCTCCAAATACTGAGGAAAAGAAGAAGAAAAAAAACCTGCCAGACTATACTCTCAGCCTTTCTTGTTCTTCATAGAAGTAACTTTAGTAAATGAAAACTTCAGTCCTGAGAAATTAGAAGCTACATGACACTACTACTGATAATTTCAACAAAAGAATACCAAAGAGAATGGGAGAGGTCAAAGGTCAAATGTTGGCATGTTCAGATCTCTCTGGAGAAAGCACTTGTTGGTTGGATAAAGTCTTTTATGAACCTGTTAAGTCTTTTATCTGTGCACAATCTCTAAATCTGTTTCTGCTGGTCAGAAATGGGCTCTTTAAGCTATAGATGCAGGTGTACATATTTTTCCTTTACCCAAGGTCTTAAGTGGTGAACTTAAAGCTGAATGAAGTATCTCAGGCGCCTCTCCATGGACATGATGACCACACAAAGCAAAGCTTTTTATCAAAATCCTGAATGTACATGGACAAATAACTTATTTTTTATCTGCTTCATCACTCAACTTATGACAAGGACACAAAGCACATTTTTCTGTAATTGAACCAACTCTAGTTTATGTAACGACTGACCGTTCTGCCCTTCAAGCTAGAGAGAGGCAGAAAGAGTGATTTGATCGTTCCATGTACTAGCTCTTGTCACGTGACACCATGTCCCATTATATTGTGATGTTGTCATAGGAGGAGAGGAAATGAAATGCCTTGAAGCTATATGGGATGTGTATGGATATATGTGTGTGTGTGTGTGTGTGTGTATGTGGTTAGATGATGGGGAGGTGTAAAACAGAGTGAATGTATATGACCCTGTGTGTGTGTGTGTGTGTGTGTGTGTGTGTGTGTGTGTGTGTGTGTGTGTGTGTGTGTGTGTGTGTGTGTGTGTGTGTAGCCCTGTAGAGTTCAAAATTTGTCCAAAACCTCATGAGTTTCTAATTGGTCAACTTGGGATTTATTTGTTATTATCTCTGTCTAATCATTGCACCTAGTGGTTCAAAGAGTTGCCTCGCCTTTGTGGATACACTGTTTGTTCAATGCGAAAAAATGACTAAGAACAAACATGACCAAATATTTCTGCAGTATAACACAACTGTGCAATCCCACTCTGAGCCTGCCACATGTAACCCACATTTTAAACTGTTAGCCTGACAATAAATTACATTTACAACGTCGATTTGAACAATGTCACCTTCATGCAATGATGAGAATACAGTCTTGATGGTATGAATGTATCCAGCGTGGGTGTAACAATAGTATAAATCGCAACATTTTTATTCTATTTAAAGATTGATTTTTATTTTCTAAATATTAGTCATTCAACCTATTGCATTGTCACATGACTATATTCGTCCAATGACGATCAAGTGATCATGCCTGAGGTAAAACTTTGTCTAGTTTAATTAGCTCAAGATGGATAACAACCCTTAGAGTGAAGACCCAACGGGCACATTGAAGTCAGCAGTGTGGGAACATTGTGGTTATTTCCCTACCACCACCCACTGACCCCCTCCCCCCATAAACAAAACAAAATGAACTGAACCGTGACACGGACCAAGGTCTGAACCGAACAATGGATTTGGAGAATTGTTACACCCATGCATCTGCACAAGTCGTCCACAGGGCCAGTGTTTCTCTTTTAACAAGTGAGAGTCTGCAAGTGAGAGTGCGGATCACCTTGCAAATGTAGTTCAGGGTTTAAAGCCTTTCTATACTTAAATTGAACTAGTTGTGTTTGGTGATGAACAGATTTGACAGTGGCTAAAAAACATCTGTTTGACAACAATTTGCAGCCAATGAGACCAGCAGAAACATGAGAAGATAGAGTTGATTTCAAAAGTGCTATTGTTTCGTTCTTCCTTTGTTTCATGGTTTCTAACTCACCCGTGGCCACAAAAACACCAGACAGCAGAGTGAGATAGTGTGTGCCACTGGTAGCTACAGTATAAGCGACCTCAGCTCTCAAAAGCCTTCTAGTTCTGCCAATAATCAGCATGCTACTTAAACACTTTGAATATAGCTCAGTTTTGCATTTTGACACATTTCTATGCAAATGTAGTCAGCGCCTGATGGTATGTGAGCGGTCTGAATCCTTGTTTCCTGCATAGCAGTAATATGAACACACCTACCCCTATAATACTGTGCCTTTATCTCCTCTGTGTCTGAATAAATGATAATTCATAAGCCCCCGACTGGTGGCTGCATGTGAAGAGGTTGAAGCGGCTAATGAGTTCGGTGCCACGTGTGAATAACCACACATTACAGAGGTTCTGTTTGTTATTTGTGGTTGGTGTCTATGACATACCGTTATCATGTGCATTCACAGTGATAAGATTCAAACAGTTTATTAGTGCACTTTCTTCGGTGACTCATATGGCGCATACTGTAGGTTGAGGTTTTATGAGTTGTCATTAAGATACAGAGGAGATACCATTTCTATATGGTTGGCTTTATTGTTGCTTTCATGTTTCCTTTTATGTAAAGGGGATTTTTGGCTCAAACCACAAGGCGTGAAAAAAAAAATTCTAGGGGAAACACTGCAAGGCATTAAACTGAATGAGTTACAGTTTAAACCACTTTTTTATCCAGCGATTGCACCTTTCCAGTTTCCTAAGACCACAGTGTGAAGCAGCTGATGCTTATGCAGATTATACTATACCAGACTATACCAGAGTGCATCATTACTCTCCCTCTGAAATGTATACAGTTTAATGGAGTTTCCATCAAAATCTGTAGAGAGGCCGCTAATTATACAACTCAATGTGTAAACATGGAAAGTGTTTTAAACAAATGAACATACAGGAAAAAAGGGAAACATTTCTTGATTCTTAACAATGGAAAAATTGGGGACAATGAGTGATGAAAGAAACTGTTGGTTTTTTTTCAACAAGTCACCGTGTCAGTTGAGAATTTCCTTTGTGTGTGTCTCTGTGTTCGGGGGATGTTGCATGAATGGGCAGTCAGCATTTAGGGTTCAAAAGAAAACAGCAGCTTGAGCTCCTGTCTGTGTGAAAACCAAGGCTACGGTGCTCTGTATCAAGTGCCATTGTTTTGGTAATAGTAAACCTGGGGCACTTGCCAGGAGGCATTAGTCATTCATCTAACAAGCTCCACAAAGCAAACCACAAAGTGCTCCACTGTCGACTTCCTCTTATTGAATTCTGAGCACATAAGCACATTTCCAAGTATCTTACAGCAAGGTATAAACTTTCTGATCACTAGCCACCTGGAGGATGGCTGCCATGTTTATTTATTTGCATAGGTCCCTGACAGGAAGCTGGCTCATTTGGAAGCATGTAGGACTTTTGTTGTTGTTGTTGTTTTTAGTGAGCGAGGGATAGGGTGAAGGGGAGAGAAGAAGGGAGGTGGCGGGTGAAAGGCGGATAGGCGGGGATTAGGGCGGAGTGCAATTTTTCAGTAGGCCAGGCATACGACGTGATCTCTAATTACCCACAAAGCACTGTGTAACCCAAGCCACAGATTAGGCTGCATTATCAGGCTTAATAAAACATGACCATCTCTCAGTTTCACTCCCTCTCCCTGCCCTGCTGCCACAAACATTTTTTTCTCTGGTTATGACACTTGCAATGTCTTGACAGGTCTAAAATTACACCTGTCACTGTGAAACTGCAGCTACAGGTACAGGACAATACAAGGTATTAGCATGTCCTGGTTAACAACATTCAGACTAAAGGGTCAGCTTATAGAATATAAAGAGAATTCTCTATGAGGACATTTTGCCTTTTAGAGATTTGCTTTTACCAAATTACTGTAGAGGTGTATGTCATTTTATTTGACATACTCACAGCATTTAAACTATCAGAAACAATGCCCCCATTACTTTGAGTTATCTGTGAACAGTTTTCATTAGAGTTCCACAGCTGTTAGCGTGTTACATTATCCAGAGAACAATGTTTCTAAGAAAGACATGTTGCTGAGTCTTCTTTTTCAGTATCATTTTTCAGTGCTGATCCCATACATCTCCACTGCTTTGCTCTTGCAGGAAAACTTGTCAGAGATGGATTACTGATAAGTGACAACACCCCCCCCCCCCCTTTTTTAATTTTCGGTGACCTGACACTTTCAGTCACTGCTTTCAATTTTAAGAAAAACCTCAAACTCTCCAAGTGTCCCTCCATTTCACAAACAGAACCTCTCATAGCTCCTGCTACTCTTTTAAAGCACTGAGGTGGTTATTCACAACTTTGATTTGGTGAGTTGTGGTGTAACAGGAGCTCGGAGTATTTTTTCTGTTGACACTGAAAGTATGTTTTGTACATATTGCTACGCTAAAAGTTGAGGACTTTTACCTAAAAGATTATTTATTTTCACTGTGGAATAGTTTTACTTAAATAAAGGATCTGAAAACTTCTTCAACCACTGCAAAGGTGCCAGCTACACACACACACACACACACACACACACACATGCATACACATATGCTCTCTTGGTTCACGTGGGTTGTGCCAGTAAGTGCTGCTTTAGGCTACGGTTTTTCACTACTGTCTACTGTGTTATTAACAATTCTATAAAAAGATCTGCTCAAGTTTCCCTTTCCTGTGTGTTAACAACCCGACCAAGCTGCTACGAGATCGTAGAAGTCTAGTTATAGGAGAGAGACAGAGTCTTCGATAACATAACACCATTGACCGTATGTCATAATTTCCAAAATCCTTCTTCTCTTTCCTCTGTTTGTTTTTCTTAGCGACATCACTCATCAGCATGGCTCATAGCCAGCTTGAGACTAAATAGGTCGACAACACAAAGAGAGGGCCTCTTTCTTTCGCTTTCCCTCCCTCTTCTCAACCCACAAGCCTCTTCTGACCTCTCTACCTCCCCTTTTCTTTAACATCTATCTCAGTTCTTCTAAACTCTGCAGAAACTTTTCCCTTTTCTCTTCTTTAACTGATTGGTCTTGAACCAAAGGCAGTAGCATTACGAGAAGTAAAACCAAGGTTATTACCACTGTACTTTCTGTCACACTTCTCTTTCTGCCCACTGTAAACGATCATGGAGCTCATCATTAGCTATCAAAGAGGAAGAATGAGCGAGTTTGATTACCTCGGTGGCTCTGCGGGCTCACGCAGTCTCTGCTGACTGAATTGGATGCAGACGATTACAGCCTTGCACAGGCAATTATATCTGCCTGCTAAATATGTCACACATAATAAACACATGCTCTTGACAGACAAGGGACGAGGCGAGACAGTCACAGTTGGGGAAAAAAGGAAAGAGAGCAAATCCACGGTCGTATGGATTTATCAACTCTATCTTCCTCAAAAGGAAACCTCTCGCTGTCTGAATCAATGCATCTCAGTGAATGAACCAAAATTAGAAGTCAAACAATCTGATGAAGAATGGCATCCTAAAAACAGTGATTGACAATTTTACATCCCAAAAGAAGGAGATGAATCTATACAGATGAGGCACCAAATGTTCAGGGTTTTTTTCCAATCTGGAAGATCTTAGATCATTGTACCATCTATGTACATGCATCTATGTTAGTCTGCGCTCGGACCATTAACTGAAATTTCATATGGGTACTGTCCCTTCAGGCTGCAGCGCAAACATGGCACTGACACCAGGCCGATAATATTTGTAAAGGATATTCAGTGAAAACAAGGGTGGGAAAGAGCCTTAAATCCCTGGCAAGGAGCTTATACCATGGCCCATGGTGTTTGCACAGGACATACCACAGGAAGCTGAGACAACTGGGAATGTTTGTCCAGCTTCCAGCCTCTTCCATGCATACATACATGCAGTACATACAGCATAGTGCATGCATACAGCACATATGCACACACAATCATACATATAGATGAATACTGTATCTACTGTACGAATGTACTATGCATATAAATCAATGCACTGGGTCCTCTATGTGATATCGGAAAATAGTTAGAAAAAAAAGAAGTCACAATTAAGAGACCGAGGTGAGGTGTCCGAATTGATGATGGAGCAATACGGGATTCTTTGTCCAAGGACACTGGACATGTGGACAGATGAGACTGGAGTTAACAATTTACAGATATTTAACAGGAAATAAGAAAATTTGTTTGTAAATCAATTTGAATTTAAATAACTGAGTAACTGGGATTCGTTTCTATAGAGGCCTATAGATACAGTCACTCTTGGCACCCATGCACTTCTTCCCATTTGTCTTGTACTTTTGTTTACCTTCTGCCTTCTGAGTTCTTCCTGAGCTTAACTGTATGACATCTGAGGTAAATTGTATATTGTAGCCCTCTCAATCATCCTCTGGAGGCTTTACCTCTGTATTCTGCTTCTAAACAAAATACAACTAGACAACTCAAAGCTACAAAAAACAAAACAATAGATAGATAGATAGATAGATGGTTGATTCAATTGTTTGCCATCCCATCTTCAACACCACCCACACTGACCCAGACAGTTTCAAACCTGCTGAGGTTGCTTTCAGTAAAGTTTCTTCTTAGCTCATAAGCAGAGAAATAGATAGATAGATAGATAGATAGATAGATAGATAGATAGATAGATAGATAGATAGATAGATAGATAGATAGATAGATAGATAGATAGATAGATAGATAGATAGATAGATAGATAGATAGATAGATAGACAGATAGACAGACAAACTGTATTCTCTGAGTGTTTACCCTCATTAACAAATGTAATCAAAATTTAACTGAACACTCGGGGCCCTAGTCTGTGGCAGCTGCTGCCTCTGTTTCTTTCTGTCTTCTTCTGCAATAAGAATGAGGATGCCATCGCACTGCCCCATGGGAAGGCCGGGGCTGACTAATGTAAGCACACTACAGTGGGGCGGTGGGGTCTTCATTATGGTAACAGACGCTGAGGGGGATGCACTATACCCACCAACGAGCAAATAGCTCAGCACTTGCAGAGCCCCCTCCACCACCACCACCACTATAACACTACCACACACACATTCATACTGCCACACTGTCACCAAGCAAAAACACACAGATTTTTTAAAAATCCTAAATGTTATTACAGCATCATGTTGTCTTACTTCCTGAGTCCTGACTTAAATATTCATACCTGTCCACATGTAAAAATGCTCCAAAACAAAGTAAAAAATAAAAATGGCTGGGAGAAGAACTTCTCACATAGTGTCACCTGGGTAAAAAAATATTTTAAGCAAGAAATCTGTGTGCCATATGCAGACTCCACTGTCAGAGCCTATTTCAGTTTTATTGAAATTATTTTAAATGGTCGGAATCCCTATTAGAAATCTCCTGTGTGTGCGTGTGTGTGTGTGTCAGCGCACAGATAATATGATTTAGTGGCTGTTTTTGCTGTGGCCCTGCTCACTGTGTGTCACCAGCCCTTACTGTGGTATGCATGGCCTTCCTCTGCACGGGACTATGAAAGCAATTGTGATTGTGATTCCGTAGTCAGCAAAATGCTTGAATGGCCTCGAGTTAGCATGCGCTGCCACACACACGCACACATTCACTGTGTTCCCATACTGGGCCAGTGATTACTTCAACCCATTTGACTCTCACTCATCTTTTGATTCTCCCTCTCTGCCTCTCTGTCACATTGCACAGAGTGTGTCATTAGCTAATAGCAGCAGCATCACTCAACATAAACATATACCACAGCCTGGTTTACAAGGGATGGTTCACTTGTCGGCCGTGTCTAAGTATTAAAGGAGTTAAAAATAACACTTGTACGCTAAGCCAGAACCAACAATAAATACGTCTGTGTTTATTCAAGAGCTTATTTCACTTGAGAATGATGAGTTGTTGGAAAATGACTGAATATGTTAATCCAGAGAACTCAAACCTTTGCCCGGCATACACAAGGCAGTCCTGTATTAAAAAATAAAACTGAGATAAGTGCATTCAAATGGAGCGCATCATTCCCCAGCTTATCTGAGGCAGAAGAGACCACCAGCTAACATAGCCAGCTCTTCAATCATGGCCTATCTAAGCAGATATCAGTTGTTGGAGGATATATGAGCTGGGTGGGGCCTGGGTGTATAAACACAGGGCCTACTCTCTCTCTCTCTCTCTCTCTCTCTCTCTCTCTCTCTCTCTCTCTCTCCCTCTCTCTCTCTGCCCTCCATGCTGGTGTTATACTGTAGGCAGCACCTCACCTCAGCAGCAGCAGTCAGCACTGTTTGATTAAGTTATTCAAATAAAGGAGCAGACACTGTGTTCCCATTTCACAGAGTAAACTAAAAGTGCAAGACAAACAAACAGCCACGATGTAATTTTTACAGCTCACTTGTATAAGACAAGGTGCATCTTTATAGTTTATGAAAACCATGAAGTGCAAATTTACACTGTATCTGTATACTACGTATAAGTAATGTGTGTAGCCTTGGCAGCATCAGAACACAGCACAGTTTCATATTACCATCAGCGCACAAAGCTGTTGTAATGGTATTATTCTGTGCAATATCTCCTCAGCTGTGGGAGAGGACCACAGTAATAAAAGACACACACAGTCACAGTGAAACAAAGTGAGCACTGAAAGTATTGAAGTGAACATCTTCAGGGTTATTTATGGATCTTTCTGATTCATCTCGGTCTGCACTTGAACCTCCTCTTCTGCTCATTTTATGCATCTCCTCCTCTGCGTTCTTGTTACTGCAGGTTTCTTAAAGACCAGCCGATGACAGAGGATTCGCACATCCTCCTTTCGCACATCTTTTTGTAACTCGACGACAACATAAATGATCAGCGCACTGACTAAGGTTAAAGAGAGAATGCATCCCGAAGCTTTTGCACACGTGAAATATTATGAATGAAATGAGCTGCAGCTCCAAATGAGCAGTGTGTGACAAAGGCTGAAAGCATGACTGCTGCACATGCTCCCTGGTAGTCGCATAAACTTGCTAATTACTCAAACTAGGCTCATGTCTGCTCACAGCATCCAGAGTGAGTCAGTGGCACACACAGAACAAGTTTGCCAATAAACAGACTATAAAGCTACAATACAAGCACATGCTCATTTTACCCAATTCAGCTGGTGTGTGACTCAGATTAACACTACTAATTTCACAGCAATAAAAGGAGTAATGTTTTCTAATGCTGCAATTTGTCTTTTTCTATTTGTTTCTATAAAAAAAAAAAAGATTACAAGAGCTGCCAGTAATAGCGCTGAATCTCAATATGGTTGCCAAATTGCAACTATCTAAGCAAGAGCTTCTTTTTATTCAAAATATTTGAATGTTTTCCAATAGCATTATCCCAAAAGAATATTCTCAAGCTAAACAGGAAGCCAACAAATTCTGCTACAAGCAGAAACATATCTAGATGAATATGCAAAGTAGCCTATAAAAAAACAATTGACCTTAATGGTATGATTAGCCTTTTGCCTCCACTCCGCTTAAGTAAGAGACCTGGGCTGAATTTGAAATTGGCCAACCAGGGCTGCCAGAGGTGATTAGCAGCAGGCCGATTTGATCTGTAGATACACAACCAACATAACAAATCAGATGTCTCTCTAATGCCACCGGCGTTTTGACATGCATTTGAGGAGAGGAACTTGACCTCGTGCAGTGTGTTAACAGGACACCCAGTGATCCCCGCTGGTCCGGCCTCATTTGCATCGCTAGTGAAGGTAGTTAGTGTTACATACGTGATGATAGTAAATTATATGTCCCCTTGTGGAAAGAAACCCAGAGTGAAGGGACTGGAGGCATTTCAATAATTCAAATGAACACTTGTAATTTTGAGGGGAGCCGCACTTAAGACAGTTAGTTAGTGTTACTTTCTTTCTTGTGAAAGCACCATATCAATTCATATCTCGTGGCTTTGTTTCCGGGATTCATGCAGCGCCTGGATATCAGCATATTCTTGGGATTATGTGGATGGTGGATGGGCCTAATTCATCTGACCTACAAGACAGATAGCCGGACAGTTATATGAGCCCATTTGTGTCACAAGAGTAAACCCTGTCTTATCGGTAAATGTTTTATACGGACATGATTTCATCTGCGATCGAATAGGAGTATATGTCCTTTTTTTTTTACTGTCTTTCCTGCTTTGAGCAAGCTATGTGCAAACCTGAGCAAAGATCATATATGTATAACACTCATTTTGAGAGTGGGAAATTATCGTCTCTTTTAATTACTGGAATTTTCTCCTCAGTTACAAAGATTTTCCATTGCCCACACAGTGAAAGACAAACATCCCCAACAGTGTTTTGTATCATTTCCCTCACTGTCATACCTGAAAGTCCTCATTGTCTAAGAAAGCAAGCCAAAGAACTCCACGCCATCGCTTTATGAGGACAGCTTCATCTAACCACGGCAGCAGGTCAACAACCCAGAGCCTGTTGATGTATCTCCGGTAGGTGACAACAACAAAGTCTCATTTAGGGTATACAGATGGCTGAGATGCTGGAAACACTGGTGGAAGCTGCAAGACTGTTAATTAAACAGTTTAAAATAGGTTTCCTAGTATTTCCACAGGGTGTATGCAGTGTTTGTGGTACTCATTAGTACTTTTTCTGTCATCTTATCTTACTTTGTACTGTGCTGAACGCTTGTGACAGGTTTTCAGTGTTAGATTTCAAATGTTGCCCCATCCTTCTGCTATAAGCTATTTAGAACAGGGCAGAAACTGGGTGTTTTTCGCGAGGATTCACCATTTATTAGGCTATATGTGTTTTTTTTTATATTGGAAAATGTCAAACTACACAATATTCATGATGTTGCTCTGAATGCTCTGAATGTCTGCGCAAAAAAAAAAAAAAAGGAGTCGGTGCAGGTCACAAGGCAAAAGCCGCGGGGTGTCAAAGCTGAGGGGGAGAAAAGAGTGATACTTGTACCAGACACACTCTGTGGTTTCTCGTTACAAAGCAATTAACAGTACATTACTGGCACACATCCATTCAATCGTTCAGCTCCCAGCGGAGGACCATGTAAGCTTAAAGAAATCATAGAGAGGGAAGCTCGTGTTGGAGCAGAGAGCAGAGTGGGACAGTATGGATTCTATACAGCCCCTGGTATTCCACATCGGGTGGGACACTTAATGCCAGCTTTGTGCAAAAACACAACTGCACAATCTCACAGTGGAAATAACACAATAACACCATGTCGGTTTACAGAAGAAAAAGAAAAAAAAGTTGGACTACACAATTGCCTTCAACAAAATACAAAGATTGCACCCTTCACTGTAAAGTAATAGCCCATTGTGATTCTCTCTCTGATTCTCTGTGACTAAATTAAAACCAGCCCATCCGAGCACAGGTCACTTTACTTGCTGACACTTGACATTTTTTTGTCAAGTGTGTAACTGTGTTTGGAGCAAGTGAGAGTCCGTGGATAAAAAAAACAAAAAACGCATGCGTTAGCACTGCGTGGACAGACGGTAGCTCCTATAGCCTAGAGACACAGGTGAGACATTAAGCATTTCATTGCACGAGGCTACGCGGTGTGTTATTTACCTTGTTCGAGTGGTAATAGTCCAACGAGCTCAGACAACTTGGATCAGTCGGTAGGGAGCATGAACCCACATTTGCCGGGGGCGCAGGATAAAATCTCACGTCCATCTCTGGTTGTGCGAGACTGAAGGCATGAAATCACTTTCAGCGTCTTTGACTCACTATTGTCTCAGCAAACACACAACGCCAAAGCAGGAGAGACAGAGAAGAAGTGGGGGAGTTTTACTCGGTACACTCTTCCCTCACATCCGTTCGCGGCCGAACTTCGGCACCAACTCTGGTGATGCGCAGTCCTCCTCAGAGCCCCGCACCAGGATGCGAAACACTCACTCACTCACTCTCTCAAAGCGAAGAGTAGAAATTTCATGGATACGCACGTGTTGGCAAAACTATCCCCTTGTTCCCGAACAAATAAAAGCAAAACCTCCAACTTAGATCCTCTCTTATTTAAGAATATATTAGAGCAACTGAACAGCAGCTTCACAAACGTGCTTTCCCCCACTGCTTTCCCACTGCTCTCAGGACTCCATACAGGCTTTGTTATGGAGGTGCATATTCTTGCATTGGTTCCAGTACAGAAGTGGTTGGACTTTCCTCTGCCATGCGACCTCTGCCGATAATAAACGGGAAAAAAAGGGGAACGGAGGGAGAAGGGGGAGGGGAGATTGGTGGCTGCCTTGGCAACCGCTCTCCTTTCTGCAACTGCGCGCTTCTGATTAGCTGGAAATGTAGTAGTGTGCACGGCTGTGCATTATAAAGCGCACTCTGCTTCCATCAGTGCTTCATAAAGGCTTCCATTTGGGTTATTGTGCCAAGGCGGATGGGAGGAGGTTGCACAGAGTCTGTCTCTGTAGTTCCACAATGTTTTTGTTTTTTAAAATGTATTTTGTTTTGTATTTACATGACTACAACCTGAACTTGCAGTATTATGTCGATACCTCCTGATAATACAAAATCTACCATAGTCTAACAGTCTGAAGCAATGAGCCAAATTCACGTGGAAAGGCCTCTGCACTCTTCCCATTTTAATTATGTTTGTGAACAGGTTAAAAACAAAGGACACCACTCTCAGATTCTATTTACAATAAAAGCCCATTAATTTATAGCGTTGTTGATGATTTTTACTAAATCCAATGACAGTTATCTCAAAGTTGTTGTTGTGTCCTGTGGTACTTTTACTTCAGTGTTATTTTCATTATTTAAAAATAGAGCAAAAATACCAGAAAATGTAAAACCAAAGCCCTGATATTAACCTCACACAACAATGCAGGCCGGCACACTTTTCAAAGTGTGTGTATAGTGGGCTCAGGGAGGAATATGTACAAGGCGGTTTAATCTTGTATTGCTATACAGTTGCAAATGTGTGCCTGTGTGTGTGTGAGGGGGGGACAGGGGCTGTGAGAGCTGCCTCTGACAGCTCACTGAATGTGATGGATAGCACACCCTTGCCCTGTGATGTGCATGCACATTTGATGTTGAAATGGCCTATCCATGGGACCATTGTCTTTCAATCATGTCAAGGCAAAGTACAGAACAGAGCACATTTTCTGCTGCCTGGCGTTATTACTATGCCACAGTTTACAGCACAATCCATACACCGTGCCTGCAAAGAAATGTTCTTCATTCTCTTGAAGCCGTTTTGTTTAAGAGAGACCTAATTTAAACAGCTTTTTTTGGATGCATCGTCATTAAAACAGTGATAATATTACCTCTTTATCACTCCTCAACAGTGTTGCAGACAGGCTTTCATTAGGTGAACCTGGGTGTGAATAGAGGAGCTTGTAACTCTTGAGAAGGGTACAATTGTTTTTACTCAAACCGTGACAGCAGCATCTGCCCACTGCTGCAGCTCTGATGTTCCCAACCTTCAGAAAATGTAAAAAGCTGGTCATTATTTCAGCAGGTCTATTATGTTACAGCGCAACCTCTGTACTTTACAATGCAGGCCTTCACCGGTAGGCACGTCCTGCCACTCTCCCCCGGCACAGCTCACAGAGGGTTAACCGCATGGCTCAGTGCCATGGCTTCATGGGAATGGAATGTGGAGTGCTGTGTGTGCAGGGCTCCTTTCCCAGCATCCCTCACTGCCCAGGCGCATGCTAATGATCAGTATTATTGAAGCACAATTGATGGGCTAGCAACCAAACAAGAGAAACTAATTACTACTAAGGCTTTATTGTCCTTTAATTACTGAAGCTCTATGGCAATTAGTGCCGCACAAAGATGCAGCCCTACTTTAATCTGAAATAAAATGTGATGCAGATGAAAAAATTTGGAAGATGAAAGGTAGATAAGATAATTTGGCTTTCGGTTTGTTCTGCAGAAATGAAGGCTGATTTGAGTAAAGCGTGGGAGAACAAAAGGACTGCTAAGGGTTCTGCTAATTTAAACTGAAAATCATCTCAAAACAGAATTGGCACGTGATATTTCTCTGACCTTGGGTAGCCAATAACCCCCCCCACCCACCACCACCAAAAAAAAATTAAAAACTGTTGTCCCAGCCTGCAGTTTGTGATATCTTTTAGTGATGACTTTACAGTGATTGTGTTGACAAATAGTGTGACTGTTTGACACCTGCATGAGGTTTCGTATGGTGTAGACGGGGAAATGAATGCTATTACATACACAGTATCTATTGTCAGTGAGGCTTACAAATGTACATTTTATGTTCGCCTGTGCTACACTGATCGATTCTTAGGTGCACTGATATTTAACAACTGAGGTAACAGTACAGGATAGTAATATCTGCCATACAGACAACAACAAAGCACAGCCTTCCTTCCTTTGTTAGCATCCTGTCAGAGCAGCGTCTGTTTTCACTTCAAACTTTTCACCGCTTTAAAAGTATCATGACCTTTATAAAACAGCATCAGTCATGATTTATGTATTACTGTATTAAATATTCTTCAAAACAACCATAGGCTACAGTGGCTTTGAGTTACGTGTGTCCATTAACGTGTTTTGGGGATTAAGTTACAGGTTTGCTTTCATTATCAGTATCAGTCATTTTCATTTCAGCCTCGGTGTTTACAGTTACACAGTGTATGAGTGAAATAAATTGAAATGTTTGACATGTTTTTAATGTGTGCTTGTAACATATATATTTGTTTGTGGGAGGCAAAGTTTGTCTTGATGAAGACATTTCAAAACAAGAACCTAGTGGCAGCAGCTCAGCAATAAAGAACACAGAAAATAATAATGAAATGCATTAAGCAAATGTGAATGAAAGACTATTTTTGATGTGTTTATCTTCACCCCCTTCACTTGTTTATGGTTAAACAATTACATGACATACTTTATTAATAGTTCAAGTGGAAGTGGAAAGTGACTCTACAGCTTCAATACTTTATTTATTTATTTTAAATATCGAGACTTCTTAGTCTACCACTGCACACAAAACACAAAAAAAGAAAGAAAGAAGGAAATTGCATCATATTGTCTGGCAGAAAGTGGCTGAAATGTACTGTCTATGTCACATTTAAAAGAAAGTGTTATAATTATATAATTTCTTCCTATGAAAAACCTCCAACAAGTTTCTCCTGTCTAACGGTTGGGCTGAACTTATTCATCTTTCTAGTTTCTGGTTGCCAGCGTTAAATGGTTAGGATATCCAGTTCAATGTTACTGAGTGAATTATTGTGCTTAAAGGACTATAGGATGAAGAGGATTTAAAGAAAATGTACATTCTATACTGTGAATTATGTTGTTGATGATAAATTTAAACAACAGTAGTTCACTTCCTTTGTCCTCACTCACGAAACATAAACACAATCTTTCTCAAATTCTGCCAAACAAGTTTTTATTCTCCATGTACACTTGACACACCCACAGAGGTGCAGGCAATGTTGTGCTTTTTACCGTCTGGCATTTAGCATAATATGATCTGTTCATGCAAACTGTATTCCTAAGGGCAGCTGTGGTGAGGTACATGCAAATCATACCATTATGGTTAACTTACTCTGTCTATGTTGCTCTCACACAAGTTCTCAGAACACATCACAGCATGTAAACACAGCAGGATTATTCTGTCATCTATTTGTCCACGTATGCGACAATATACTGTATGAGACTGCAGTGCCACATTTACTTATATATTTGTTTGCTGTTTAGCTCAGAAGCACACACAAGGCAAAATGTTTCACCATTACACAGTCAGCGAGTTCTCTTTATGACTAATCACATGCTACCTGTACCTGTCTACCAATAATGAGTGCTACATTATGGCTATACATCCAGAGACCCCAGGCAATTAGGAGCAACATTTGTCACCGGGCCAAGATACAACTGTAAAATTTTGGGAATCATTAAAAAAAAAAAAAAATTACGTATTTATAGCTTAAGTAGGCGAGTTAAAAACAAAAACAGAGACAAAAAACAATAAATAAATAAATCACCTGAGGAAAGCCTAAGGACAGCATTCTGGCCTAGCTTGCTGACCTTTGACCCCTGGACCCGGTTGCAGTGACCCTACTTGTTTGAGCAGGGCATGGGAACCTGCAGTGTGTCCTGAGTGTGTCAACAGTCTGGACCAAGACCACAAACAGCAATTAAGATAATATTTCTGGGATCATTCATTTACTCGAGGACAAACGAAGGAGTTGTAACTTTCCATTCCATCTGTTGTGCCTGTAATTATAACTGTGGTAATGCAGAGTATAAAACATAATCCAGTCACTTGTTCTGTCCAGATCCCTGTTGGAGTAGATGTAGAATACCCTCAGTGCAGCTCTGCAGACAAGGAGGTCACGACCTAGTTTCCCCACAGGTCAACTCCCACACTCTGTTGCAGGACTTTAAGCCTCTGACATCTGAACCACTGAAAGATTATGTTCATGTGTGTTTTTTTCTTGATTTATTCCATACATGGAAAATGCTGACTCCCCGACAGAAGGGTATAGTGTGCCTGTGAATCCGAGCAAGCACTGAAGAAAACTGCCAGGATATTATATGACTGACATCATGTCCTCATTGTGTCATCCACCTAGCAAATCACCCTGAAGCATAATTAAGGAAAATCACCACAGGGCTTACATGCATTGACTCTTGATTTGGTAAAAGAGACGTGTATACCTTTCCCCTCTGCATGACGGGCTGAGGAAAGACAGAGAAGCTCAGTGAAAAAGAGAGCAGGCTTGTCAGTCTGACCACGTTTCATTTAGCACTTCATTTCAAGGAAATTCAAGAGACTCTTCTAATTGCCTATAGCATTTCTGCTCTCATTTGGGGAGGAATGTATTGGAGTCTGCAGGAGCTTCACTTAGTGTTTTCATATCATTAAAAAGGCCAACATTTGCACATGGTGATAATGTCAAGTGAGTTAAAGTTTTGTTTTTGTGGACTGTTTGTGTAAAACCAAAGAAAGAAAGAGTTGTGTTTTGATAGCCAGTGTTTGGTGGGTGATCAAAACAAGTCTGTGACATTTGCTCCGTTTTTCTTTTATGCTTCTTTTTTTTCAACTTATTTTAGACACAGTTTGTCTCATGGATATGACGGAGTGCATGTTTTGTGCACGTGTAGGAAAACAGGAGCTATTCTTATTTCTACTTGGCGAGGCACATGGCATCATTTGTTGGTGAAAATTGTCATTCAAGCGGGGGAGTCATTCCTATATAGAGATATTCAAGCATCCAATCATGGTCCCTTTCAGATGAGCAATTAGGATTCTTTTTGAGTAGCTCAAATTATAGATGATTTTTACCGAGTGAGGAAAAAAGAAAAGAAAAAAAAGGAGGCTAATTTCAATGCAGGCATCTTTTTTAATTTGACATTACGGCAATAACAACCATTAAATACATTTTATTTTCCAGTGGCTGCACATTTTTGGAATTTATTCGGTCAAATGTCAACATTTTATTGCTTTTATTTTTCAGGAGCTGTTAACCTTCGCAGCCTTGCAGAAAACTGATCCTAAATTCCTATGTTTATGCAGATCTGAACTTCTGCAGATATGATTGGAGCATTATTCTCTGTAAAAACTCTTCCTTTTCACTCTCTGCTGAAGTCAAGACATGCAGATTCTATGTAATCTCTATCATGCATGGTGGTGAAACAATGCTTTTGCTTCTCATGTTCCATCCACTGATTAAATGAAGCATACTTGATCTTTATCTGGGCTGAAGGATGATTCCTGCACTGGCCTCTATCCAAGTCCTGTAGGCTGTGAAGAAAGAAGACAAACACGATAAATTTATTAGAGACATTGAAATGATTTGGCCTCAAATCTGGAGATGAACTTTGAAAGTTGTATTTAATCAAAACATTCTGGACATTATACATATTCTTATTGGGGTACGAAGGATTATATCTTTCAAATAAAGTAATAATAAAGTTTAAAAAAAAAAATTATATATATATATATATATTATTTACTGTTCAATAAAGACAAATTTCATCATCATATGATCACTTAACAAACATCATGTGACCTCATACCTCACAGATAATATCAATATCTAGTTAAACCCACTGCTAGCAGCAACTGACCAATCATAGCTTAAAGGGATATTTCACCCAAAATCGATAATTCACCAATTTTCTACTCACCGCCATGCCAAGAAAGGGTTCGGAGAACATTCGGTGTGCTTTTGGAGTTCCAGCGGGGGTCCGGCTGGCACTCCAGCGGCGGATAGTGCTCATTTTTGGATTGTCCAAAACACACACTATGAAGGCAAAAAACAGAGATAAAATTAATTTTTTCCAAAACAACTTTTTCATGTCGCAGCTTCAGGACACTTGGGTCAGTACGGACGAGCAGGGTTACACGTTGTCATTCCGACATACCACAATTTAGACATACCACCATTCCGACATACCGCTATTTCGACATGCGAACGTCCCACCATTCCGACAAGGCTTTCAATATAAGGCAATGTGCATTACTCAACAGGTGACTCCCTGCTGATAGTTGAATACCCACATGGTTGTGCGTAATTACGCAGCAGAGTGCAGACAGGGACTGGTCTGCCTGTGTAGGCTCTACCTGGTCTTTTTACTAAACTTTTTTTTTTTTTTTAGTATATTTTTAGGCTTTTTTGCCTTTATTCGATAGCACAGTGAGATAGACAGGAAAGGGGGAGGCAGAGAGAGGGGGAACGACACGCAGGAAAGGTCTGCCCGACGCGGGACTCGAACCGGGGACGCCTGCGCCGAGGACTGCAGCCTCGACACGGGGCGGCCGCTCCAACCACTGCGCCACGCACCACCCCAGTCTTTTTACTAAACTTAACCAACTCCTTTCTTCATTGCCTAAGCCCAACCAGTGCAAAATATTTTGGGGAAAAAATACACTATTTGTCGGAAAGGCAGGATGTTTAAAAAATTTAAAAAAATACCGTCATTCCGACAATTGGTCAGAATGACGGAACATTTGATACGATTCAAAAATTAGCACTATCCGCTGCCATTATATGAAAATCCGTTGCCAGCCAGACCCCCCTGGAACTCCAAAAGTGTTTTGATAAATCAGAAAGTTCTCTGAACCCTTCCTTAGCATGACGGTGAGTAGAAAATCAGTGAATTATTGATTACATACCCCTTTAACAACTGCAACAGACATGGCAGAGTCCTGCCCAGCCCTGCTCTCTGTACACAGTTACCATAAAATTATTTTTGTATTGTTAAAACTTAAAGATACTGACTACCTGGGTATGAAAGTAAAAATGTATCCTCTGTTTTGCCTTGTGTTAAACATCCAAACAGGTTTAGCCTATAAATGATGTACGGAAAAAGGTCAAATCATACTTTTAAAGGGGAACTTTTGGTTACGCTCCTCTCGCCCATGTGCATCTGTTTACAACGAAGCCTGCGAAAAATCAATAAATGGAGCAGTGGATAACGTTACATAACATATACAATGTTATGGCGCGTGTGTTTGTGTAGTCTTAACCGTCATGAACAAAAGATTACGGGTTACGGAGCGCGTTTGTGTTGCGGTGTGCAGAGACGAGTGCTGGGACACCGGGGCGGCGGCCAGATACTACACTGATATTGCAAGGTTGGTTTTCAGCTGTGAGATGTGAAGACAGAGAGCCACCGTTCTCACTCGTAACAAGTCACAAGTCATGTAGTTAATGATCACAATTACTCCAGAGCTTTTTAATTACAGTAAGGTAAAAATGTAGCATAGCCACGGGAGAAATTCTGTTTAGTTCCTCTTTAAAGCTAACAAGTTGGCTCCAGGTAGCTAGTTAAAGCTAATAAATTGTGCCAGCAACAGAGCCACCAGATACCACCATTTATGGACGTCACACCAAATTAATAAAGAAACAGTTCCATTAAATGTGATCAATTGTCATACTGGCTGTACAGGATATTGAATGCACTGAGAAACTGATAAAAAAAAATGATTCAATTCTTGCATGAAATATTCCCTGGTCTGAAAAATTAAATGTCACAAGGCCTTGTTCCGGGAACAAATCATTAGTTTGTCAAAAAAAACCAGTAAAAGTAAAGACCAAAAGCTAAAACGCCACTGTAAATATTTCAATTTTTTTTCTTCACTGACGTGAAGCGAATTAAACCTTTCGTCCCACAGGCAGTATACAGAATGAATGTGGCATGAATGAACTCACAAGTCAAGGTTATGTTCTTTGTGCGATCTCATCTGACCTCTATAAAGGGACAAAGTGCCATCTCACTCTACAAGTGGATTCATTTGGTGAAAAATATCTTTGATATGAGAAATGTGAAAAAATGTCTTTCATGGTCAAATTTCTATGAAAACTTAACTGCTCTTTCTGGAGCTTGTGATATGTTGGACATTTTTTTGTTGCTGCAAATTTTCACTATAGTTAACATCAATGTCATTGTGCATCAAGTTAAGTCAAACAAGGATCTGTGTAGTGCACACTCTTCCTGTGCAGTACAAGAAGCCTATTTTCAATAGAGAGCCAATCTTTATATTTTCCCTCACTACAGGTTTCTTGCTAATCTCCACCTTCCCTCTTTCCTGGCATTAACCGGGCAGAAGAGTTGAAAGGGATGCAATTTTTATGCAATTTTGACCTATTGTAGAGATGGTGCCTGTAGGGAGGTCTGAGTGGCATAAGCACACTTAGCACTGATGGTTTGGACCTGTATCAGCCTGGGAGGAGTGGCATTGTTGCAAGATGGAGAAAATAGTTTCTCATCGGATCCCTTGAGAGATTGAAGATTAGAGTTTTATCGACGCTACCTTGCAACAGGATGAGGATTTTCTCCCAGAGACAGGCAGAGTTGAGCTGAAGTAGATGTACTGTATGGGTCTTTGTGTTGGACATGACTGCCCGCATGAATAAAATATGGCAGTTGAACATGCTGTTCAACACTCTTTGGGAACAACAATATCCTTTTAAGAGTAATTTCACTTAGGCTGTGTGTCCTCGCCAGCCCAAGCCCCTTCTTTCTTTCTCTTTTGCAGACACAAACAAACACACACAGACTCACATTTTCAAGGGTGAGAGAATGCTATATTGCCATTACCAGTGAACACAGAGGCTGGGGGGAGAGAGAAGAAAGAGGGAGTGGAGAGGGATGGGATAAAATCCATCAGATTTGATGGCATGGTGATGTAGATAATGTTTTCTCTTTTCAGCTCAGCTCAGAGAAAAGAAGGCAGAACACAACCACTTTCACTCTCTCACATCCTCTGTTTTGAATGAACGGGAGCACAATGTACCGAGTTTGTGTGTCTAACATGTCTCTTTGTGCACAAACACTGTGCCCTTTTACCGATCAGAATGATTGCCCCACCATTATGTGATTTAATGGTAAAACACACATACTCTTAATCCGGCTACACTGCTCCAGCAGAGGAGCTGGGCTTATAGTCGTCAGGGGGGAAAAAAGAACATAATTAACCAGCTTCTCATCTGTTTGCACAAATACGACAGAAAACCCCTCAAAAACCGCTCAACGCTACGGTAATTTGCCGCACAGAAACATTGGAAAACAAATGCGTTCAGGAAATGTAGATGGGTTTTTAAGGTCTGAAAGCCACAGCTGCTTGGCAAGCAGAAGCTGGCTCCTTTTGTCTTTTATCTTCTTCTGTAATGTGCACAGGTGCTGCTTAATTCAATTGGAGAACGTTGCCATGGTTTTACATTAATATATTTCCATGTTACCATTACGACTGTTGTCATGGAGATGATAGGACCTATTTGAACTGAAAGCAGAGATGGTTTTATGGGGGTATTGCTCTCTCTCTCTCTCCCTCCTCTCTCTCACTCTCTCTTCTCTCTCACTCTCTCCTCTCTTTCTATCTCTCTCTCTCTTTCATTTGGTTGCTCCATGTCAAGTCACATGGTATGCTGCCAGATTTAAAGCTTGACTTCACTGTCCCCCCCTCCCCAACCCCATCTTTTTTTTTTCTTACTGGTTCTAACTCAGTATTGCTGGAACAGAAGATGCATTTCAATCGTACCTGGCAACCAACACATTCAGGGCTAAAACAGAGGTCTCATTTGCTCATAATGGGGCTTTCACGGCACTGTGTCCTTCTGCAGAGATGCACAAATCCAATCCAGTATTGTGCACAAGAATTGTTGAAACACATTGCACTGAAAAGAATTTTCAGTAATGTTCCCATTGACGTTTTTTCAGTACCTATAGACCCAGGTTGATTGAATGTCTTTTGAATCCCAAGAGAAAATGGTTACAGAAGAAAATGAACAGGCTAATCAGCTACAAAGGTTGGGCTGCACTGGAAATGGAATTTGCTCAAAATCAAAACAACTATGTAAAATGCAGACTTTTTTTCTCTTTTTTTTTGAACATCGTCTACTACGAACATCTAATCGAGACTCGGTTATTCCAATTAAAGTAATTGCACACTTTCATAAAATCAATACTGCTCCCTGGTACCGTAATTGCTTCTTTCAATCAATTTGATGCATTTTCTAGAACAAAAGGCAAAGCAGGGGTATTCAATTTACTCAAGCATACCAAAGTTGATGGAATGCTTGTATTGGCTATTAAAGCATTGGTTGTTTTCTTCTTCTTAAGGATGCCAGTGGAATATCTTCAGAGGCAAGTTCAAAGTCACCTTGTTATCTCTGGATTTTGTCTTCGATACCACTGTAACTCATTATATCTGCGCACACAAGAGGAGAAACATATTAGTACCCTGGTGCCTCACTGGAATGAGATGCAAAATGTATCACAATATGCAGCAACTTTGCTGAAATCGACCTTAGTTTTTACTAATGAATGTGCACGCACACACACATGTGCAGACATTATGCACAAACACACACACCTTGGTTGAAGGTCCAAACAAATACAGAGAAAATCTAACAAAAGCACCCATGAGAAACTGGGCTATTCTGACAGCTTTGATCCATCAGCAAACCATAATGCAGAGCAAAGTCAAATGTGTCCTACTTTTCTTTGCATTAACTGAGCTCGAAAAACATCTTCTGTATTTTTACACACATACTGTATTTTGGGCCTCCCTCCTCTCAGTTCTGTGGTGAAATGAAATAACTTAGAATTAGAAATGGGTTACAGTCTGTGTCTTTCTTCCTCTCACTCCATCACACACACACACACACACACACAGTTTCACACACTCACACATCATGCTGCATGATAGACAGAAAAACACATGTTTAAGCCACCACCGTTTTCACTTTTTCTGCATTTTCATTTTCTTTCTTTTTTCCCCCTTTTTTTTGGATAATGAAAAATGTCTGATATGAAACTCTGGACTTGCAGCGCAGCACCCAGCTTTCAGCTTTTCTTACACAAACACAAAGTGACAAGATGGTTACTCTCTCTGCACACTGACAGTTCATTCCAGACTAGGAAAAATGTCAAAAATGTTTAGTCACGGCTGAGTGGACTTAATTACCGTCCTCTAGGCTGCCACAGAACTCAGTGCCACTAATGGTCCCGAGCTACAGATAAAATTCCATTTACAAGAATGTTGCAGCCACAAGATCTGATTTGGCCAATATGAAATATTTACTTTGATGTAATTAAAGTGACAATGCTTATCACCCGTTTTGCCCCCTCCTCTAAAAAAGGAATTGCCCTGTTTAGATAAATATGAAAACATGGATCGTTGGCCCTTTAGGATGAGATGTACATTTAGTGCTGGTTATATCAGGGTATGATGACAATAGTGTTATGATAAGTGCTAATTTTGAACTTTTATATACACAAAGAAATTACAAGGTTACTTACGGAGTTAAGGCAAACTATTGTTTTATGAACCTATACCACTTAATTAGGCAAACTACTAGTAAACTAAATGATATCTAAATAACTTAATTAGAACAATTCTTTTTTAATTTTCTTGCTTTGTGAGGAACTTTATCAGTTTGCACAGTTTGTGACACATAAACATATTTTTATTTTAAATGTATTTAACTATTTAAATTTAAATCTAAAATAAATGAATCTCGTCCAAATCACACGAATAAGAAAACACAAACACAAACTTTGCAAAATAACAGTCAAACCTAACTAATTTACTTTTTTTGCGCTCTTCAATGTTTGTTTTATCAGTAAGGATTGTAAAAACTTGATCTTCAATTAAACCCATACAAAATGCTCATTATAATGTTAAACCCTTTGATAACCTGTATGTAAATATCAGAACTCTATACAGTCCCATTCATTTATAACCATCATGCAACAATGAACAGTACTATATTTTCTGAGAGGTGAATCAAATTTTCAGAAGTGAATAAAAGCAGTATTTAATATTATAACTGTAATTATCTTGACCTCCTGCTCAGTCAGAAATGGAGGGGCTGCCTTATCATTGTCAGAAATAGTGTGATTTGATTTATTCATGGCAACAGGGAAACTCAATCAAACAACATCAAAGGTTTATGTAAGTCTCTTAACCCAAACAAGACCCTCAGCAGTGTATGGCCGGTTCATCTCTACATATGCAAATGTAGGCAACACCATAGTATTAAAATAAGAAATATGAAGGACACATTTCCATTAAAAATTATTTTCTGTTGTATGAAAGTACACACTTATGGGCCTTACTCATGGGAACTAATGTTTACCTGCTGGGCTACTGTGTGGAAACACAAATAGGTAGCCTAACTGTTACAGAGCTAAAAATGTACAGTCTATTTGACTAGAGTGCTGTCTATCCATACAAATGTATGCCTTATTTATATGGATAGACATATATGAGTAAAACATGTTTTACTCATATATGTCTATACACTAAAAGTGAGTGGAGTTTTATTTGTGGTGCTCACTGCATTCAACATTTATATTTTAAAAAATCAAACAGAAACATCCCTTGAGGGATGTATTGTCATGGTGAATGTGTGATTATGAGTCATTCTCTGAGCATTGTGCATTTCATGACAATCCTTCCAATATTTGTAAAGATATTTCATTCGGGTCCAACCAACAAACTGTATCTGGCCAATAGCATAGCTGAAAGTCGTACCCTTAATGTCTAATACAGTGAACGCAATGAACTGGTGTTTCAGAGTAAAAGACACAGGAAGCTGCTGTTTTCACACTCAGAAATGAGCAGCTGTATGAGCCATTGTGCCTCTCCTCGTCCTCCACATCCATCATGTGAAAATGAGTTCATATGCATCACTGCTAACATAATGGTCTTAAGAGGCTCAGGGAGAGGCTCACCTAACATGCAGGATGGCACAATAAAGAAGAACCCACTGACATTAATGAAAACGTATACCATTCAAAACTAGTTGAAGCAGTGGCTGAGAGGAAGATGGAGCATTATTTATTAATAGTAAATGGCTAAGTGACTGGCTGTTGATGGCATGGGCTATTTTCATACCGTCCTCATACTTGATGTTCTCTTTTTGTTGCCGGTTTTTTTCCTGAGACAAAACAATATATTTTGTACAACAATGTATTTCGTTGCTGCTGTTGCCTTCGTACCCAGTACTTCTGGATAATAACTAATTATTTAGCCTGATGTGAGAAGAAAGTCTAGAGACTATAAATGCCGTTGCATCAACAAAAGTGATCAACACAAAATGATGAGTAGGTTTTTATCACACATTATATATACTTTAGAATCATTATCTGAGTAGCCTGGCAATATTTGATTTTTTTATATAAAGATTAATAGGCCACAATTAAAAAAAAACAACAACAATATATATAGGCCTATATATCAGTGAAAACACTGTTGTATTGCTAGTCTTGTGCAAGGCCTCTGAAAGAATTGTGGCAAAACACACAGCAAGAAGTTAATTATCACATATGAATGTGCAAAGTAGTGATTTCTGTTGAGATGTTAAATGGGTGTAAAATACATATGGACTACTGCGTCACTGTTGTTTTACAACAATGCCTGTTTCTCCTCAGCCCCAGTTTTACAAGTCCATTTACCTCAATGAGACTTGCAACATGCAACCCCCCCTGCTGTGCACTGTCTTCATCCTCACTCTCCCTCCATCACTGCTCTCCCTCTCTCCTCATCTCCCTCAGCTTGTAACCTGAATTCAGTAGTGCAGTGGACCAATCGATCACAGGGAGTCCTTTTTTTTCATCCCAGCAATTTTCCTCTGAGGAAAGGGGGAATAATGTGAGCTAACAGTGTGGAAAATCAATGCTCCACTGGCACAGAATAACTTGGAGTCTGGCTGGCAGAGAGCACTGGGCTCCATGAGGCCAGTTTGAGTGATAAAGCCACCCCACTTCCCATCTCTCATCCTGCATGATATGCAGCTGCCCCTACAGTGCCACACTCACTCGCAACAGTAGCTCAACAGTTTAATTCCCCAAATCCTGTGGATTTATAAGGTGCAGGTTCGTGCTAGTGGCTTCACATGCATAATGGGTGCATTAATCTGAACTGCATATGTAGGCCCGCTGTACTGTATGTATGCACCACACAAAAAAACTTCTGACATGTAAACCACTCTGACCTGTGGGTGACCCAGTCATGATGTGCAGTCAAGCATTGTTCAGCACTGAGCTTTATTTTAAATTCCAGTTTCCAGAGATGCCAAGTGGGTCAGACTTTTGAGGAATTTGGATAAAATGATGCACAAAATATTAAGAATATTTCCATTTCATGGAGTGGTGCAAATAAAAAAAAACAACAACATTATAATACGTTTGAGGTTTGAATATTTCTCTCTGCATATGGATATAAAAAGCTAAAACAAGCCAGCATGTCAGACAGTGAGAGTCAGGAGTGTGCTATACTGTATGCAGACATTTTTCAGTCTTGCTGTAAATAAACTCAAAGGAAAATAAAGGACACGGAGTGTTCAAGGTGTCAAGGGTCATCGAAAGGATTCTCAGTGTATCTAACTGAAATAACCCATATCAGAATCCACCATCATGGGTGTAGACTGACACCTAGACACAAGGAGGCAGAAAAAGTAAACAGTATGTATGTTCAAGGTTTAGGCACATGCAGCATTGCAGGAAAACAGTACTTCAGTGTGTGAAATAGGTTTCATAATCAACAAGAAACTGGTTGACACACTGTCATCTTTCATAACAGTACTGTCACAGGTACACCACAAAGTGTGCTTGTGCTTGTCTGCATGTGTGTGTGTCTGTGTGTGTGTGTGTGTGTGCTTGTCTGCATGTGTGTGTGTGTGTGTGTGTACCATTTCAATGGTTTGCCATCCCTTCTTCAACACCACCCACACTGACCCAGACAGTTTCAAACCTGCTGAGGTTGCTTTCAGTAAAGTTTCTTCTTAGCTCATAAGCAGAGAAATAGATAGATAGATAGATAGATAGATAGATAGATAGATAGATAGATAGATAGATAGATAGATAGATAGATAGATAGATAGATAGATAGATAGATAGATAGATAGATAGATAGATAGATAGATAGATAGATAGATAGATAGATAGATCAGTTAGTTTAGTTTACTTGTGCACTTGCTTACACATATGATTTTATATCACAACACAACATAATAAAGTAATCTGCCCGTCTTTTCATTAAAAACTGCCTGTTGTAACAAAAGCACAGATCCGCTTGGGAGACACCAGTCACATCTCGTCTTGCCAATTACACTTTGCATGATTCCTCCCCCAAATTAGGATGAGCCAAGATGGAAAATGATTCTTGGCATGTCGTGGGCCCTAATTATCCATTGAACAAATGGAAATATCGTTGATGTTGTGTTCTTAATCCACCCATAGACGAAGAGCAACAAAGCGCACTGACAGCTTTTTGGCTTGAGAAATATGATGTGAGAGAAACCAGCAGTTTTGTTATGAAGAGCAGCCTGAGTGCTCAAACACGTACCTGGTCATTAAAAGGTTATTTGTGGCTGGTGCGTCATGTTTCTCTGGTGAGATAACGTAGTCTGTTACTGAATAATATGACAAAGACATCATGAATGCTAAGCTCCTTGGTGCTGAGTAGAGCCATACACCATGGAAAACAAATAGCATTGTACCACAGGACGTTTTTCGATTGTGTTGCTGTGTTTGAAGAGCAGAACTTGAATCATGAGAACATACTCAGTGTGAATACAGGAAAAATACAACCTCTCAAACACAGATTGGAAGAAGAAAATATCACCCATCCAATGTTTCAAGCATCACTTCCATAGCGAGACACAAACAGATCTCAGCCACTACCTCCAAACGCTTTGCTTGTTATTCACAAATACACACAACAATGAGACAAATATTATTTTGAAAGAAACTTTAGATATGTTGTGCATCTGCAAATTTGACTTTATAGGAATAGCAGTGAAAAAACATTACCATAAGCTTGGTGCAATGCATGCATAATAGATTGTTGTTTTCACTCTGCATATGGTAGGAGCTGGATTCGCTTCAAAGTGCACCAAATTTGCATGATTCGATGTGAGGGATTCTGGGATTAGAGAACACCACTTCCTCCCCCCACCCCTTCTTTCACTCAGCCATAGAAAGGTATCACATTCCCACAGATGGTGGGGAACATTGTGAAAATATTGCCATTACGATACAAAAGAGTAAGCACAGAAAACTGAGAAAATAAATACTGCAAGATTTTTCTTTTTTTATCCCTCTTTTTTTGTTTTTACATTTTAATTCTGGTACATGGTATTAATGAAGTACATGCAACTAACAAGTTCTGGCATTATTTTTTTTTGTATTATTTATTTTCCTTTAGATCTGAAAAAATATTAACAAATTGAAATTCATGCAGATGGTCGGTCAGAGATTTTGAATAACATTTCTGCCTCTGTGTTTTGACACTCGAGATTTTGTGATTGAGAGGAAATGTGACAGCTCTCACATGTGCCAGGATAGACCGGCGTCAACAGACAACACTCCTGTACAGCTGCTTGTTGCTGACATCCCTCACCCTTGTCTTCTATCACTTAAAACTGACAGAAAACAGAGAAAGAGAGGAGGAAGCCTGTTTGACTGTAGACAAGCCCCAGAGGCTCCTGCTGAACACTGTCTGGAAAACAAGAACAAACTGATACACAAAGTATTAACAGCACTCAGAGCTGCAGTTCTTCAAAAACGAATGGCACAAGAGGAGTGACTCTACAATGCTCATGAATTTCTTTTAAAAAAAAAAGAAGCCTGTTGTCTTTTGGCCATGTCTTGTCTTTTGATTATGACACACTGCATTCCTACATAAAGTGAACTGAAGGTACATGTCACAAGCAATGGTGGGGGTTTACTGCATTGTGTACTTTTATGCAAATTACATGCCCATCAATGATGAGCTGTCCCTCTTCTCACTGGATAACCTGATTATAATTTAGATCAGGATGTCCATCTGTTGGGTGAACACCCACGCGGAGAGAGTCCTGCATATATACTGTAGGATGAATGAAACCGCCTTGTGTGGTTTTCCCCATTTCTTACCGAGAAACAATGTCAGAGAGGGCGGTCAAAGGGAAAGTTTTGTTAATGTCTGCCGCCTGCTATTTTTCCATCTAATAGTTCTATTCATTTGTTGCATTTCAGCCAGAGGTGTGAGCAAACGTTAACAAGCACAGCCAGCTGAAGGTGAAACCAACATCTTTTAAGTGGATTTCTTTGTAGATGAACACAGAACATTTAACTGAAATTTAGCTGTCACTAAGTAAAACTAAGAGAATGAGGCTATGTTAGCAGCTCTTCGTATCTTATAAGATAGTGCTTTCAAAATTTAACACAAACTAGTTAGGCTACATGTTTGCGATTACAGTTTTTTACGATCGTTATGACCCGTTTTTCAATACTTAAAACACTTTTTCTAAACTCTTCACACAGTTGGCACAACATCAGCCCGTGGGCTATACAATTAACACATTTCTTGTCCTTTTGACACAAATACATAGATTTAACACATTTACAATTGGTTTAAACTCCTTTTACTGTACACACGCAAGCTCAACTAAGACCAAAACAGTATGTTAACTAGTACATTTTCAATTGCTTTCACACTGTCAAAACAGAAAACCTCATGTTCAAAGCCAAACCTAAAGGCCACAGTGAACAGCAGTTCACATTGTAGACTGAAACAAATGCATTCCTGTATTTTATTTCATTGCTTTTGAAAAAACAAACAAGGTGTTTTTCAGTAACAGTAATTTCTTCTGCTCCTTTTTCTTTTTGACAATAGTGAATGACTATGGAAAGCCGTTTTAGTCATAATGAAATAAATTAATAAATTAATAAATGCATAAATAAATAAATAGCCTAAATATAGCCATGAAATGAGTCCCAAATTAAATAAATAGGATGATAAATAGATATAAATGAAATATAAATACATATATTTCTATTTTAAAAACAACATTTTTATTTTTTCAGGAGACTTTTATTTTCTAACGCCTCATTTATTTATTTCCAGATAGCCTACTTTTATTTCCTAATGTCACATTTATTTATTTCCGGCGACTTTTATTTCATAACGTCACATTTATTTATTTCTGGGGACTTTTATTTCATAACGTCACATTTATTTCACTGCTCTTTTATTTCATGCTGCAATATTCAAATGAGGGGGCGGGGTTATCTGGACCCTTTCAGAGTAAAACATCACATGCGAAAGTGCTGTTGTTGACCGCTACTCAGCAACTTGATCAATAACTTGGGGAGGAGAATAGTGTTTTAAACATATTTCGTTTTTTCTAGTTTCTGTTGTTGTTTTTTATACAGTCTATGGTTGTTACACCATCTCTCTGCCTTATGAGGTCATGTCGTTTAACGGCTAATGTTATGTGCTGCGTAGCTAACCAGCTAGCTATGTCTAGCATTATGTCCCTGCCACAGCAACTGGGTAAAGAGCAGACGGTAGTATGTCTTGAACACAAAGTGGAGGCAGGAATATTGTATTGTATTGACACCAGAGCCCAGATTGAAGGGGGAGACGAACCGCTCCGGTGTGATACCCGTCGCAGCAGTATTTTGTGTGTGTGTGTGTGAACATCTGCAGGCGGAGACGCTCAGAGAGAAAGTCAACAGCAGCGGATCAGCGCGATCTCTCCCTCCGTACAAACGCTCCGTTCTGATCCAGATCCACAAAGTAGCCTAAAGATGACGCCAGCTGAAAATGAGTTAAATAGTGAAACAGCGGCGCTTTTATAGCCGATTTTATGATTAAACTCTGAACATAACCTGGTCGGGACCAGGTTATGAGCTAGCAGAAGTTACCATGGTGATCTAGCCGGGTTAAAAGAGAGCCACCTTTGTAGTACAGGAGAGCCTGGCTTTAGACTCTACATACCTCGCTAACCCAGTGACGGTCGTAGCAGAGATCTAACAGAGTCGCTGACAATCTTTGACACAGTCCAGACAGCGACCCCCCCCCCCCCCCCCCCCCCCCCCCCGCGATAGAAAGAGACCATAATCTCCCGTGTAACTGTGTACACGTCTGTTAGAAGCCCAGGTTACACGTGTAGAAAAAATTGTAAACGTTGACACCCCTAATATCGATAGTTGATATCGATCGTCGATAGCCTATATCCACCAGTGATGACGCTATCAATCACCCGAGCTCTGGAGCTGCTACGCACCGCTACCGGCGGCAACAATGACGGCTACTGCGGTCCGACAGCAACAGGACCGGTATGACAAATTCATGTAAGCTACTGCTTCTCTGGGAAAGAGCAGAGCAGACACGTAAACGTAGTACTTGTTCTTCTCAACCAGAGTACCAGTACTAACACATAGCGAAGTGGATTGTTCAACAATTCACAACCACAGCACTTCCGCACACTAGATCCAGCGCAAAATAAGGTGAATAGGCCGTCGTGTGATGTTTTACTCTGAAAGGGTCCAGATAACCCCGCCCCCTCATTTGAATATTGCAGCATGAAATAAAAGAGGAGTGAAATAAATGTGATGTTATGAAATAAAAGTCGCCAGAAATAAATAAATGTGATGTTATGAAATAAAAGTCCCCAGAAATAAATAAATGCGACGTTATGAAATAAAAGTCGCCGGAAATAAATAAATGTGACATTAGGAAATAAAAGTATCTGGAAATAAATAAATGAGGCGTAAAAAAAATAAAAGTCTCCTGAAAAAATAAAAATGTTGTTTTTAAAATAAAAATATATGTATTTATATTTCATTTATCATTCTATTTATTTAATTCGGGACTCATTTCATGGCTATATTTATTTATTTATGCATTTATTATTTTATTTCATTATGACTAAAACGGCTTTCCATAAAGCTATGTTGAATTTTCTCTCTTTACTCCAAAGTAATTTTCGTTTGCAAATACTGTAGCTAATACAGCTACTGTATTACCAGCTGGTCCATGACCGGCTCTACTATCGTGAAACCAGTAGAGCTTCTGTATAAAAAAGCACTCAAAATCTTAGACAAAAAAACGTTTTCTTACCATCATTGTAACATTCTAGTGAAATATAATTTGCTGAGTTTTCCTAATTTTTGTAAATTCTCCTCTGTATGCTTAATATATAAAGTACTTAATGGCCTGGCGCCATCTCCACTTAAAGAGTTTATTGCATTTAAACAAACGAGGACCACCAGATCAATTACTAATAGGGACTGTGTGGTTCCATACAGGAAAACCTCTTTCAGTCAAAATGCCCTGTCTACTAAAGGAACTGCAATCTGGAACACACTACCCTTACCCATAAAGGAATGCCCTACTCTGACTACTTTTAAGAGCCACCTGAAGGTATGGCTTAGAGCCAACCAAACATGTAATCACCTTTAATGTTCTAACTGCATGCTTCTAATGTACTGATCTGTCTGTCTCTAATGTACTGACCTGTCCTAACATATATTAGTACTAGTAATGTGTTGTAATATTGTCTATTTTCTACTTAAAATGTATTTTAACCTTTTGTATTGTAACACCAACCTGCCTAGAGGACTCCAGATGGAAATTAGCCCACGGGCTACAATCTGGCACATTTGCACGTACTACGGTACATGTTTTATTAATGTGCATTGTCCTGACTTTTAAATAAATAAATTACAAACAAGTATTGAAAAATGGGTCATAGTGATTGTAAAAAAAAAAAAAAAAAAAAACTGTAAATGGTGTAGCTGTTATCTCTGCAACACAAACATGACATTTAAGTTTAGTCTCTGACACAAGGAGTGAAATGCTGAATTTCAGCCCATAGTCCGGGTGTGTTTTATGACATCCTAGTTAGGCTACTGTTTGTTAAAACAGTGACAAGATGTTTCAACATAATAGAAGTGAAATGGTCTTGCAACCATGGACTAGTCACTAGCTTATAGCTAAACTGACAATTACCATGAAAATAGCTACAAAGACTAATAATAAACATGAGCTGAGTTTGAAGAGTTGAACTACAAAGCAAGCAGCAGCAAGCTACCTGCTATACCCCAAAGTCCCTCATTTGGAGGACTTGAAGACATGCAGAATAACGTTAATCACAGAGCCACCACCACTGCACTAATTATGAAAGATTAGACTATGTCAAATTAAACAGCAGAAGCTGGCCCACAACGTGTAAAAACCATGTTTATATGACCCAAACACAGCCCAAAACTACTCAAACAACTAAACATCAAACTTCATGAAGCACATCTGTGTGGACCCAGTCGCCACATTTCTGGCTCGTATAGGCTACTACTGTACATTATGCAAAACACATCAGCTACCCATAGACGGATTATCATGACCACGGGCCCTGGACACAAACTCGCCACGGGCCCCTGCCTACACATGCAAACAGTGTGCGCGCAAAGGCGCTCTTCCCATTACGCACATAACAACACCGGGCAACACACAAAACACAACACAAAATTACTGTCATTTTAGGTCTTTTTTGCGAGGGGGTTGGGGGGGTTGTGCTCCCCTGAACCGGGCTCTACAAACACTGGTGCGCATCATGCCACGTAGCAATGGGATTGGATTATTAATAAGAGCCTATTGCACAACTGAAAAACTGTAAATATTGTAGCGACCCCGCAGTAACGTTCTTGTTATGTTTAAGTTCTGTGATTTCTGACTGACTGTGAATGTGTACGGTACAGTACGGGCAGGTAGGGTATGGTTGGATGAGGGGCCGGGGTGAGGGAGACAGAGTCCTGTGTGTGTGTAGGTGAGTTAGTGAGGAGGAGCAGATGACGAAGTGAGAGCTGTCAGATAAATGTGTGTTATGTTGTTATAGTTACGTCGGATCGGACACGACAATGTCAATAAAAACGTGAGTTTAACATAGACGTCGGAAGTGAAATAGCGGCGCAGTGGAGCCAGTTTCCTTTCTGCGCCGTTAACAGATTGTGCCAGATGCGCCAGAGCGCGCACCTCTGTGCCAGGCTCGCGCTCTGCAGCGGTTTCTCTGTTTATTAATTTAACAGAGCTCGAGAGAGATTACACACACATAACCAGGGGGTCGGACTGCACTCGGATGCCGAGTAACCTACTCGAGTATCGGCTACAGCCTATAGACTCACCAAAACCACCGGCTTTTTCCTGGTCTTCTTCGAGGAAAAGTCCTTAAGGTAGTCCAACACTCGGATCAGTCTGTCCTCTACGGCCACTTAGCCTACATAGCGCAGTTTCAGCCGTTTCAACCGTTTCAGCTTTTTCTTTCCTTTGTTTTCGTCTAGCAGCTAACAGCTGATCCACTGAGCGCCCGCGTCTCCATTTTAAAAACGCACTGTATATTTGACCCCAGCGCACGTAGGCTATACGTCATTGTGTCATCACACATTACTGATTTATCATTTCTAAAGCATTCAATTGATTTTATAATCATACTACATTTTCAAAACCACATTCATTCCAATATTTTTTTTTTATTGTACAAAAAAAAAAACACTTAAGGCCAAGGGCCCCTATTGGATCTGGGGCCCTGGGCACACGCCCACTTTGCCCATGCGGTAATCCGTCTATGCAGCTACCTCTCCGGCTACAAAGATTGGGACGTTACCAAAGATATTCAATAAATGGATTAGTATATATAATATTATTAATAATAATATAATAATAATAATATTATATTATAGTATATATAAATGGTTTATAAACCGTCTTTGACGTTACATAGCAACCGCGGCTAACACAGAAGCTACACAGAAGCAAGGCAGAGAGAAGCCAAAAACGAGCAATGTCGAGCAAACCATAGACTGTATAAAAAGCAAACACAGACACTGCTTGGCCAAAACATGGTTGTAAATTTCCTCTTACCTTTGCTGTTTTGCCGTGAAAAGTTTGTTTTATGGGTAAATCCCATAGATCCATGGTAAATCCACAATATTTCCAGTTTGAACTTTGACCGGGTGTTACATCTAAATCGGTCCGGACGGCTTTAGGAGCGGGGGAACCTTTGTGAGCGACGCACACAACAGCCTGCAAGTCACACATTTCAGGATTCTGCTGATTCTGATTGGCTGCCAGTACTGTCAATCACATCAACGTGGAGCTGTCAATCACTCAAATCAACCAATCCGCTGCAGAGATAGAGCCAGGCGTAACTGCACCTAGAGCACTTTTCCAGTGCTCTAACTGCGCCCAAACACAGAAGGCCTAGTAGCCTACTAGTTGTTATTTAGTCCCGGTTGATTCTTTTTCAGTTAGTTTATGCAAATTGTGTGAAAATAAAGATTAAGCAATGGTTTACAGTGGCAGGTGGTTCCAAGCTGTGCCATAAAATGGACATTTTTGGAAAGCTCACGTGAATATTTCGTAGTAAAATCTCAATCATTTTAAGTACTGCTTCACTTTATCAGAATTAACCACTGCAAAGATTATGTTCATACATTGTACTGTACAATCATTTGATAGAGGTTTTGAGCTTTTGCAGCATCATTCTGAAGGACACTCATCTAAAATTATGATTTTTTTAGGGGCGAATATTAATTTTATTGAATTTTTTCTGTGTGCCATCTTCATTTACTCTTCACCAGTAACACTGAAATTTACACATCTCAGCAATTTCTAAATTTAAATTAAATATAAATTTTCCCTTTACTATGACACCAAAAGTATTCAAATAGACCTTGGTTGCAGAGATATAGCCTACTCATTTTATTATGGATATGCAATTTTTGAGAAAAGACCTATAGGCTTGGTTTTTAACATGTTAAAATAGAGGAAATACACTCTCTTTTTTTCAAAATTTTCAGTCAATTGGCTGCTACTTCTTTGCAAAGGGCTAAATTGAGCAGGTTGAGGGTGAATAAGGTGACTCATTCCTAACAGGGAAAATTATAGTTCATAAAGGGAGCATGAATGTTGCCATCGCATCCTAATCAGAAAAATCCTGGTGCAACCAGAAGAAAAGCCAGGGTAGGATTCATCCTCTGTGGACAATGAATGTCTATGATAAATATCATGATAATGTTGAAACATATCAGTTTGGAACCAAAGCAAGAAGCTGATCAACAAGCTCATCCTAAGAGCCACTTGCATGATATGGTTAAAATAAAGCTGTTGGCAAAGGTCCGTGGTTGGGTCACCCTTGCTGCTACCACTGAGTCATGCACACTTTGGTTTCAGTTGCTCAGGTTCTGAAAGGTGTCTGTGTTTTTCTTTTGTTTCTCTGCTCTGAAATGAAAATAATTAAATCAATTGAAACAACAAAAGAGCAACATGTCCTTTCAGGAACAGCATCCTGGTTACTTTGGATCATCCACACATTCTCAGCAGTTTTCATATTCTTCAGTTAAGAGAAGTTCAAAACTGTTCAGTGTATTTGTGGAAAACCACCACAGCTTGATAACATTACGTAAAGTAGCCTATGCTTTTATGCAATTTGAGTGACCTGACCCTTTAAAATTCAATCATTATTTGTCAAATGACTGTGTTTCCATTTATCTGCTTATTTTCAAAACAAAACAAGGTCTATTAGCTGTGTGCAACCAATTAAGACCGCCTCACTGCTTTGCTGACAGACAGAAATTCTCCATTACCAGTATTATTTATTATTATCTGTACCGTATTTTGGATTAAAAATTAGTTTGATCAGCAAACGAAAGAATTCTAATAAATCCACAAGTGACATAGCCTACATTATCTTCCATCAGCTGCAAGGATTATCTACTTTCATGTTAAAATGATTTTCTCATTGCAGGTGTACCAGGGAGTCTGACAGAGAAGGAGACGAGATGTCGAAGCGTGTTCCTCTGGCAGGTAGTGGAGGATCGGGTCTTGTGATATTTCTGACCTTATATGGCCAAGTCTGAACCATCAGCTGAGGATCAGGTGCTTGCTAAATATTTAGGAAGATGAAGACTTCCCGCTGAGCCGAGGCTCTCGTCATAAGTCTTGGCTCAGGGCTTCTTTTCTGTGTCTTTCTCCATTTTCCAGTCTCATCTCACTCCTTTTCTTTTTCCCCATACCCACTCATGCTCACTCTCTCACTCTCTGTCTTCTTTGTGTCTTTGTGTTTTGCTGACATCGTTCTCTTCTCTGCAAATGATTGCATCTACGGAAGGCATCTTAGAGATTTTGTGTAGGAAGGAAATATTTAGCGTGGGAAGAAATTGTTTTTAAAACAAAGGGTTTTTCAGTTTTCTGTCTTTTAAACCCTTTAAAATGTTAGAGGTGAGGGCTGCGTTGCTCATTTCCAGTGTTTAACTTTTCATTTTTAACAGCTAAAGATTTTTTCATTCAGTAATTTAGTGCTTAGAACTGTTTATTACACCTTTGTTTGTCCACTTTCTGAGCTAATGGCTTTGACCTGCATGTACAAAATCTAAAAAAAAAAAGCCGAATTGAGTGGTATGAACCTAATTAAACACCAGCATATTGTTAGTTTTAGAGTTAAATTAAGCTCAATGATGAGGCTGTCTGCCACCTCTCGCACTTTAATTGAATGTATTCTGCTGTCTGTTTGCCTTTTTTGAGTCCATGCAGTGTGCAGCTGAATCCTCACTGATTAAATTCCACCATAAATGATTATACTTAATGAAATGCAAGCAATTAAAGTAAAAGCCTGATCAAATGGTGGCTGACTGTCAGTCATATGTGCTGACATGTAATTGAAAATGTCCCCTTTCTCTTGCTCTCCACTGTAATGTGAATCTGTTTAAAAACAGATCGGGTTTCTGGAGGCAACAGGGGAGAGGATGATGCTTAATCAACTAATTGACACAACAAAGACCTTTTGAAACGTGTGCGTTCAGTAACATCTGGCCCCTCTTGTGTTGAATACTAAATTATTCACCACAAATGGCCTTTTGCTTCCAAACTTTCAGGTGCTAAACATGTCAGACCAGAAAGGAGGAAGGTGGAGGAAGTAAACTAAAGTAAACTGAGCAGTTTTGTCACTGTATAAGTCACCATTTGTCCATGTGAATTTAACAATACACAAACTGGCACCTTCTTACAAACTGTTTTTTTTTTCAACATAAAAAAAACACAAAGCCTCAGCTTCATTGATCAGCTATAGCATTAAACGTTATTACTCGTCAGGCATCCTGGATCAAAGGCAATTATTCATAATTCACCTTTCCAAAATCCTGTGGTGTCGCTCTGCACTACAAAAGCAACACAGAACACGGAATACAATTTAATGGATTACCATTTTTCTTCTGCCTTATGACACAATGACACAATTACCTTAAAGCTTATTTTCGAGGCGGGAAAAAGAGGATTGGGTGACAGAAAAATAAGGCGGATAATATTCTCTCTTGTATTCAACTTTGACAAACTTACAGGCTCAAGGCGTAACCGTTTTCTTGTCCTCTCTGTCGTGTTGCAGAGAGTGGGAAGGGCCCTGTACACTGTAGCTACAGGTCATTGTTGCCCTACAGATGAACTAAGTGACAATAATTGAGTTAAGAGGGGAAACAAATGATGTCACGAGTGCATGAAGTGGAAAGAGTCGACTGATTTATTTTCCAAAACAATACATGCCACAGCAAATCAGTTTTATTGGGAGGTGTTGGGGGGCGGGGATATTCAGACTGAAGCTTCACCATGGTGCTGCAGAGGGTGAGTGTGTGCACCAGAGATCAACTGCTCAACAAGACAATCAGGCACTTTTATCTCTGATTAGTAGAAGAGCAAAGTCATCAGGTGGTGCATAAAGCATTCAGATATTTAATACGAGTTAAAGCAGCAATATGATAGTTTTCAGTAAAAGAACTGCAATCAAACTTTACTTGTGTACACAAGTATTATTTGCTAAATGTTTTTATGTATTTAATATTTCAGAATTTAATTTGTATAAATATTTTAATAGCAGCATTTCAATGTTGTTGCTGTATTCATTATTTCTTAATTAGATTTGAATTAAAGTGATAATATTATATGTAGCATAGACTCATGTAATATGTAACACAACTGAAGATCCTCTAAGTTACTGTACTGTCTACCAAATTTTTGAAATCAAAACCCAAGTGTGTGTGTTAAAACAAGAAAACTGTGGTACACTGTCTGTTAAACGCTGTCTATTATGTAACTCACCACATTATCTGTGCAACCAAGCAGCCACAGTATTGATGAATAAACATATTACTTCACTGTACCTCGGACCGTACTCATCATTTTCACTGTTGACTTCTGAATATCATTTGTATGTCATATTTTGTAGGTCACATTCTTGTGATGAATCAAATATTTAGCTATGATTACATTCTGCACACAGGTACAAGAATAACACTAACTAACTGTAGCCATGTTTCCATCCAAAGTGATTCGAATTACTGGGAAATGCGCATTAAAAGAAATTCGAATCGTGTGTGTTTCCATCTACGGACTTTGCACTCCCTCCCCCCCGCCCGGACGGACTGACGGACGGTCTGATTTGAACACATTAGCGCGATTTAGCGCATGTTTATTACCTTCATAACGCGACCTGTCCGTGTGAGAGAGAGAGAGAGAGAGAGAGAGAGAGAGAGAGAGAGAGAGAGAGAGAGAGAGAGAGAGAGAGAGACGCGGCTGCCACAGACTTTATTAATGATAAACGCTGGATGCGCTGGTTGATAAGCGTTTCGTTTTTACTGAGGAGGAACTATGAAGAAGTGCAGTAACATCATTATGAAGGTGTGTGGGGGCTTTTATTTTGCCGTGGCGATGCGCCACAATTAATTAATTGTTGTGTGACAGCGGAAACCCTGATGTTGTCTTGTGAGTGAACTGCAAACACGGGAGCAGATGGGGTGAAAGTGCGCTACGTCACACTTGATTCGCATACAGCTGTTTCCATCCCATTCGAATCAACCAAAACCCGGCCATAGCGAGCGTATTTCATTTTGTGCGAATCAGGGGATTTTAATGCGAATCACGGCGTTTCCATCATCATTTTCTGATGCGATACATCTCGATGCGCATCTAAACAGCTGATGGAAACGCACCTTGTGATTCTTCCTGCTTGCTAATATTTTACTTCTGTGTTGAAGTGCAACTGCTGCCTGAGGCTGCATCTGTGTTGGATATAACATAAACAAAGTACACATTGCTCCTAATGGCTCTAACATACAGCACAGGTTGGCAGTGTCACAGTATCAGCACAAAGAAGAGCACTAATGATGCGAAAGAGGCATGAAGGACATGTTGAGTTGTTGACATTCAGCTGTAGGGAACTCATACAGATCCAGTGTGGGAAAAAAACAGAGGAATGATTAAAGTGACAAAGGTTCTGTCTGCTCTTGTCCTTTATCTGACTGACGACTTCACAGAAGAGAGACTAATTGCGCGGGGGATGAAAGTGGCCACAATTATTTCCCTTTAATGGTGCAGATGCATCCATTTCGAAGCGAAGCTGCAACTTCAGATGAAGTTTACCTGATTAAGTCTGAGTGAAGATCTTTGTTCTTGTTTACGTTTGACTGTTTGTGCATCTGTAATTATGCATGTAACAAATAAGATTTAGTGTCTGTCTGTCTATCTATCTATCTATCTATCTATCTATCTATCTATCTATCTATCTATCTATCTATCTATCTATCTATCTATCTATCTATCTATCTATCTATCTATCTATCTATCAGCTTTTCAAAAGTGCTGAAAAGTTTTACAGGTGAAAAGCTACATACACATACAGCTGCTGTTTCCTTGCTACCATGGAGACTGTTTATGCTTTAACTGTAAGTCAGCTTAAAACTTGATTTAATCACATCTTTTGAGCGTTTGGGCTGCACTACAAAAAAGGAGATTGTCCCAGTTTTAGTGTAGTCAACAGTTGCAGGCATGCTGAGGTGGTAACTTGAGTCTGTGAAAAGTTTCCCTCTCTGTAGGTGTGTGGTAAAAGCTGGGGCTCTTGTTGTATTCAGGTAGAATATGACTCACACTCCCAAATGACTCATGTGGTACGTTGAAGTCACACTGAGGTTCTCAATATATGCTCATTTTCATGCTGATGCCAGATGGGCACAGTGTTGACAAGGTTGGAGCTTCCTCTTTTTGTTCTACTTTTTTTTAAACTTCTTTTTAGCTGGGGGTGGGGGGGTGGAGGTACTTAAAGTTAGACAGGCTTATCTCTGAAAATGCTTGATATGAATAACTCTGTGGGAGAAACTAGAAAGTCTGTTAAATATGCACTTAACTGCAACAAGAAATACACTTAGTGAAACTAGCTTAAAGGGATATGGTAGCTTTAGATATCACAGCAAATGATGCGCTGTGAACACAGTTCTTGCCTCAGGCCAAGACGGTGACTAATGCATTTAGCTGCGATTAAACAGCCTATATATTTGATGTGAAAACTGGTCATGTTTTATCGAGTATTGAACTTGTTGTGGTTGAAATAAGTCTCATGTATGTAAGCAGATTCCAACAAAAAAAACAACAACAACCTCAGACTTAAAAACTCATACTGTGACAAATAGTGTTGTCTTGTGTTTCCAATGCAGGGCAAGATGCATTATTTTACTCTTTACTTGTTATTGTGGGGTAAGCGTTTTCCATTGTTCATACACAATCCAATCAAGAAAGGGATGCCAAAAGAGGTTGTACTCAGGAAAATGTATGACCAGAAGGAAAAAACACACACACACACACACACACACACACACACACACACACACACACACACACACACACACACACACACACACACACATGCACAAATGTTCACATCACAATTCACTTACTTTTTAAATGCAACTGCAGATTGTGTGTATTTGCACTTTTCAAATACCACTGGGAAAATGCAGTTTCTGGGTCATAGCAGGGGAGAAATGCATTTACGTAAAACATTTGGCATTCCATGTACAGCAGACATGTGCATACTGTACTACTGTACAGTAGTATGCATGATGATGTAGAAATAAAAACACCATTTAAAATGGAAAACGCTCTTTGATGTCCTCTCAGCTAAAAAACAAAAAAACATCTCTGCATGTGGTCTTTAGCCTAAATTTACTGGATTAGTAAACATGTGATCACATCTCAGAAATTAGCAATTGTGTATCTTGCTGTGATACATCCAATTACACTTTGTGTATCTCTTTAATAAGAATTACAAATGTGCTGTCTATTTGAGGAGACGTTACAACACCTCCCTCAAATATAAGATATCACTGTGGAAAATGGACAGTGTCATATTCCCATGTTCATGAACACAAACGACATCAGATCCCAGTGTTGACATTGGATTCATTTATTGATGTTTGCTGGCAACATGCACAGGACGCAGACAATGTTAACGCCATACTCGAAGGAGCTCATTCGCCCTGTATTTTCAGGTCAGTGGCTTTCATCAGATGTAATGGGGAGACTGTAAATTATGAATGAAGAACCACTCTCTGGACGATGAGGATGATGCAGATTATTCTTCCCCGCTTCCTTCGATGCCACTTCTCAGCAGAGGGATTTCACACCAGAGGGATGAGGACTATATTACTCAAAAGTGTAAAGTAAGTAGATTACAGGCCGCAGCCAGCGACTGGTATCACCATCTGGATTAGGGTCTGTATCAGGGACTCCTAAACTTTTTACTTTATCTTATTTTTTTACAGTAAGTGTCAGTGTTGTATCACTGCATGTGTCATTTAAGTGCAACACCTTTATTTTACTAGGATATTATTCCCAAAGAGACTGGGTGTCCTGGGCAAAAGAAGTACAGTTTACAGAAAATAAAAAGGCAATTTAATAAGAAATGAAAAAATAATAATCCAACAGACTGTGTGGGTTGTATTAACATACAAGAACGACAAAAAGATGAAATACATTGGTAGATAATGAAAGGTCAGTACTGGGAGTGTGGTGATAACATCATTGTTTAGCTGTACAAAAACTTCCAGAGAGAAGTGGAAAGAAATTTAATAACCAAATGTCTCATTTTCTGTGGAATTTGAAGATTTTCTTGTCGTACATTGAGATCATAGTGTAATATCTCTATCGCTGTCATTTCGAGAATATTTTTTATATCCAACTCATACTTTTTCAAGATTGTATCCTGATAGTCAGAGTGTCAGGGTGTGCCTCACTAATTCTAGAAAGGAAATGGTTACACAAATTGCAGTGAATAGCAAAATACAACAACAGCAAAACCGCAAGGTCGCAAAATCCTGGAACAAGACAGTGCAAATATAGAACATAAAAGCTGTGAAAATTCCCAAAACAAGAAATATGAACAATAAAACCACAATTTCACATTTTAAAGAACCTTCTTCAACACAATAAACAATGAAGGAAGGTAAAATGGCCCCTGCTCTGAAACACTGCAATCTGTAGATGATGAGAGTAGTGTTGATGTGTAGGTGGAGGAGCAGAAACAGCATCAAAATGATGTTGTCTGTCATGACGATGAGACAGTCAGAGCACCACAAACTTCTGCCCTCACTTCTCATGTCCGTTTTATGACTACAAGCAAGTTGTTTAGCATCAAAATAAATGTTTTTAATTTGCTTTTAAAACACCACCAGTTTGTGGGCCCCCGGGCTAAACATCAGGGACGTGGCAGGATCATGCAATGTGCAACTGATGACTGCGCGTAAGAGATCAAGTAATAGTTGATTAATTTAGACACTGAATCAAAGCAAAAAAATTTGGCTTCATCAGGATCTCACTAACCTTAAAGGCCTTCATCGGGTGAAAGCCACATCTGTGAAAGTCTTCCTCACATTTGAGAGGACTGATTGCTTCTAAAATAAATAAAGGTTAATCTCAACATCCTTCCCTTTCACCATTTATAAAATGTCCACCTTCACATTCGCCCTTTTCTCTAAAACCCTTGGTTTATTTACCTTATTTCAGCTCATTGATCTGTAGTAAATCAATCAGCAAGGCAGTAACTCAATCTTTGTACTCGGTAACTTTTGCAAAAATAGCTCGTCTGTGTCTGCCCCAGTTCCTGATCTCATGATTATAAAAATATATCAGTGAGCAGCCACCTGAGCAAGAGTTGGATGAGAAACACAGATACAGTAGATCTTCAGCTCTGAGTCTGATCCCGCACCGTTTCCTCCCTGCTGCCTGATAGAGGTGTAGGAGAGCAGGAAGGAGAAGGAAAGAAAGAGAGGGAGGGGCAAAGAAGAGGAAAAAATGAGGTTGAGCTCTGATGAGGATGAATAGTGAAGAGAGGAAAAGGAAAAAGAGGAGGCGGGTGCAGTAAAGAAGGCGGGGGAGGGTGGTAGGGACTTGTGTGTGTATGTGTGTTGGGGGGGACAAAGAGCAGAAAAAGGAGGGGGAGAAATGGTGCTGAGAGGGGTCTAACTCTGGCATAAAAGTAAATTCAAATGCATTATTCATGGCTCTCTGTGTCAAAATATCATTTACGTGTGCTGTGTTGACTCATGGCTCGTAAAATGAGAAGGACATGAAAAGAAAGAAAGGAGGGAGGAAATAAACAACTCTGGAGGCTTTCTCTATTCTTGGCCTGAAAATAAAAAAAGGAGCCCTAGTGTGCTCTCCCTCAACTTATTAGGCATCAATTATTTATTATACTCTCTGTTTACTATTCTTTATCTGTGTAATAAACAGCTACCTTGTCAAAGAAAGTCGCAAACCTGTCTTCAAAGTTTGCAGGTTTGAGAGGGACTGAATGGGTTTCTGGTGTATTTCACAACTCGATGTTAATGCATATAAGGACATAGACCCCTCTCTCTTGTTATTAACCTTTAAACATCAACCGTCAGCGCCGTGAATATGTGAGGGTGACAATTTTAAAATCAACACTAATGTCATCGGATGAGTCGCCAATTGGCTGCTTCAAATGTGGGCCAAGATAACCAGCTGTTTACAAGGTTTGTTTCCATTTTAATTTTTTGGGGGGGATTTTCTCTATAATGAGCACTGCTGCTACTGTACTATCATCAAGCCTCCAGCTTCTCTGTTTGGGACCACTGTGTGCAGACAGCAAACACACTGACACCACAGCAGCCCCTACAGGTGAACAGCAGTACTGCCACTGAGATCAGCTTTAGTCGTTAATAGTGGTTTCCCAAGTGGTGGTAAAGAAACACTGTTGGTCACAAAGACAAATCTGAGGGGTCATGAAGCGATTCAAAAGATAAAATCATTATACTGCGGAAGAATTATCTTTGTTTTTTTTTCCTCAGATGTTCTTTGTAATCCTTGCTTTCCTCATGAAGTGATAACATTACCTCCCCAGGCCTCTAAAACTGATTTGAACAAGACAGAAAAAACATTCATATAGGAGTTTAAGGGTTGAGGTTACAAAGCAAAAAAAAGAAAATGTGTCTGCAAAATGAGTACAGGATGTCAATGAGAATCTGAATTTTGAGCTAAATTCTGATGGTCATGTGTAGAGAATGTATATATTTTTTTACACAGAAATGACTGATGTGCAAGAAAATGCAAATACATATACATGATTCACTGCAAAAATGCAGCAGTGCTCATTTGGAGAAATGGAACGTGTTAGATTTTTTTCTACAAATAGATGGTACGTTTGCTGTGTTTGCTTCTTGTAGTTTCCTCAATCTTCTTCTTCATATCTGTATGCATGCATGCATGCATACATGCATGTGTGTGTGTTTGTGTGTGTGTGTGTGTATCCAGTAAGGGTGGGGGCACATATGACCTGCTCTACTTTTATTTTGATTTATAAGGCTGGTGGAGAGCATCATCACAGAATCGCTTCATCTTCTCTCCTTTATTACACCACATTTGTTTTCATTTTACTCCCAAGGCCTGGCTGAATACATTACAGATTTCCCATGAGGCCCCAGGGCCAGCTTCTCCGCCACAGGAGACAATGGGATGACGGGGAGGGATTTCTGAGCATGCTTCATCATTAGAGGCATTAGCATTATTTTGACTTCAAAACATTATCACAGGATTATCATTATTCTCAGCATTAGCAGGATAAGTATACACATTTGTGGGAGCATCGGTCGAACGTATTGGTAACAAAAGTAATAATTGCTTGGCCAGGAAGTGATAATTAGAGGCATTAAAAGCGTCACCTTTTTTCACCCATTATTTCTAAAAAATAATAACGACTCACATAATAACGACATACATCATCTCAGCCTTTCCTTTCCTTTCCTTTCCTTTTCCTACCCTTTCTCTCTCCATGCCTGAGGGTAAAATGGTACACAAAATCTGATTCGGTCCCAGGAAGATAACTAAGACTAGAACATTATAGTGGAGATAATATGGCAATTGGGTTTAGCATACAGAGGTCAATGGCAGGTTAATGTACAATGTAATACATGATTGACTATGGGAGTCCGGGGGGGAGGGGCCTGGAGGTCAGGGGGTGGTGTTGAGACTTGTTTTGGGTCAGTCTGGAAACAATATGAGCTGGAGGTAGGGAATTATGCCCATATATCATGTTTGTCATGTGACTTTGGGCTGAAAGATTTCTGTTAAAGTAGCACAGGAATCCTGCGCAATCTATGATTTGTTCCCAAAACACTCTGTCCCTTCTCTGCACAAGGGCACTGACATTTTACATTGATTTGAAATATCTAAAACGAAAAGTGCACCATTTTCTCAGATCCTCAAAAGAGCAATTTGCTTTTACATTTGCTGTTGGATCTTCAGAGGTTGGTATTGGATTTTACAGGGTCAGTCATGCTGATTATTAATACTTGCTGACATGTCTTCATTTTACTTTAAGTCAGCCGTATTTTTCCTTTCTGTGCTTCCATTATGCAAGCATATGGATTTGCTATTGTTCATCTCCATCTACGATTCTGTCTTTGGTGACAATAGAAAAGGCTCGATGAGGCCATAAAATTGGCAGATTACCTCATTTTAAAGCCTCACTATTTCACACAAATCTAAACCTAACCATATGCACTGTAAGGTTCACATACTGAACACTGTCATACCGAACAATCTTTTTTTTTTTTTTTTTTTTTTACCTCATTCACTTGTTCAACATTCACAGCCACCAGTGAAACTGATAGCATCTACATCATTTCAAGGACATACAATATCACCCACTAGCCAAGCCTTGTTACATGAATACATGGGTTTCCAGCAACATTATTCCATGATTGAATTCCCAAGGACAGGAGGGGAAAAAAATAAAACATCGGGGAAATGGAAAGTGAGGGAGCACAAGGGAGAGGAAACAAGGTGTTTTTTTAAGATTTGGCGTGGTGGGAATGAGACATAAAAATACAAGATTATAAAAAATACTGTAACCTTGTTTATGTGCACATGTGTTCTGAGTATACATGTATATGCAAACACATGCAGCACACACCCCATATGTCAGATATGTGATATGTCAGACAGAGAATGAAAGTAAATGAGAAAAACAACAGATCTCAGGTCTTAAAAAGCCCACAGCTGAGATCCCACTGGCTACTGAGCTCTCTATAAGCAATGTGGTTGGACATGTAAATTGCATGGCTGTTCTGCTCCTTGGGGTAAAATTACTCCTCACTGCTCACTGCACCCTGTATAATAACCTTCTGGATTCTCCCTGTTTGAGGGTTTGGGGGATACCTGTCAGTCAAATAAAGCCAGACAGAATACATTTACATAGTTACACTACGTTGCAACATCCGACAGACGCTGGAAAGACGTATAAAAGAGATTTTTACCAGAGATGGGTGTGATGTCAACCTTCTTTTTTTTCTTCTTTTTGACCAAAACAAACACAAAATCAAACTAACACTGAACTATATGTATATACATGTATTGTTAGGACATTAAGAAGTGATTTCATTCAACTGCTATATTATAGAACGTCTTTGACTAATAATGTACAGATTGGTGGTCAACTAAAAAAAAAGAGAGACTTCAATATTCAAGGGGAGACACCCACCTAGAGGCTGTAAATGGTAGTGTAGCCATTGCAACCCACTTTGTTGTTGTTGTTTACCAACCAACAAGAGGAGAAGAGAAAACCAGCACCCTCCAATCAGCTCCTTTTAACTTTTTATTGTAGGACAGGCAGGCAGGACAGACGTTTCGACCGAAGTCTTTTTCAATGTCACAATGCCACATTGAAAAAGACTTCGGTCGAAACGTCTGTCCTGCCTGCCTGTCCTACAATAAAAAGTTAAAAGGAGCTGATTGGAGGGTGCTGGTTTTCTCTTCTCTTCTTGTTTGCCTTGGCCGTGCACCTCCACATGAGAGTTTTTTTCTCCTTTTTTGAGATTCAGGGTGAGTGCTCACTACCTCCGTTCTGTTTACCAACCAACACCATACAATAAAGTTGGAGTTGAAGAGTATGGTTAGAGCGTATAGTAGATATAGATAGATAGATAGATAGATAGATAGATAGATAGATAGATAGATAGATAGATAGATAGATAGATAGATAGATAGATAGATAAATAGATAGATAGATAGATAGATAGATAGATAGATAGATAGATAGATAGATAGATAGATAGATAGATAGATAGATAGATAGATAGATAGATAGATAGATAGTAAAGATAAGTATATGTACATCTTACTACAGTTTGAGCTCAAAGCAAACCTCACAGCTCTTGCATGGGCCTCTGTTGTGTTTCATCCCAAGGATCTGGCCATCTGCAGCTGCTGCATCTTTCATTAGAGCCTCTTGATCAATTAACAGTTTCACCCAAAACAAGAGCCATTATTTTACTGTTCATCTGGTATCTAACCATGTTGGTCCAGAGACTCTCATGTACTGTACTTTTTTGACGAGACGTACAGTACATGAGACAGTAATAAAATACTAACAAACAGCTTTAGTATTTTATTTTATTTAGTATTATTACAGTAAGCTACATTGCAGTGACAAATACATTAAATTTATTCAACAGCTGTATACAAGTATACAGTTTCTAAAATGCATCACTAATAGTAACCTTGAATGACTGCAATAAAGCATTTTTATTCATGGTATCACTACTTTAACTAACATCTAAGGATTTCTTGCACGACTGGATCTTAGGCCTCCTCTTCTGCACAACAGTGGAGGTGAATGGTTTGTGGTGTGATTGATTACATTCAGGAAAAACAAAGAAAGTGGGTTACATAAACCTCTTTTGAGAACTATAGTGTACCCGTCACCAAAGAGACAGTTGTTCTGAAAAGTAGGTGGCCCTTTCATAAATCTGTTGTTTTCTGCACACCTAACCTTCACATGCTGACATATTAGGTTATCGTCTGGTTCACCATTATACAGCACAGTAGACTGCACGCATTGGCGCCACCTTATCAGCCTTAGAGGACTGGATCAGATAGACAGTCCTGTCTCATAGTTCAGCTGGACAGAAATCTAATACATGCAAAGCTTTGTGCTGTCTCATGCAGAAACATAATGTAATTGTGCAGACTATCTCATTAATATGATGTTATTCCTACTATCATGGCTTATGGATGTTGTGTTTCTTCATAAACAGCAACGTCAGATTTAATCTACAACAGAGAGATGAAAAAATACTGAGAAGTAACAAACAGACACAAGTCAGTGCTGCTGAGTCAACACTGTCTGGAAGTGAGAACACCTTTGAGTTCAGAAATCAGCTAATCAAACCATGTTTTATAGTCAAGACGAAGAAATTGCACGCAAGAGAGGGTATTTCACATGTACTATGATGCCCATTAATGTATTTCTTATTATCACGATTTACAAACAGGCGCTCACAATCAGACAAATCTACCACCAAGCTAAATATATGACCATATGAGGTTAGATAATATTAGCCCTATATGTGGCTAATGGCATAGTTTGCTGGTTAATACACACAATACATTAATAATGCAACATGGAAAACAGATGCTGTTTGTGTCAAGAAGAAACATGACTCATCCAACAACCTACATGTAAGTCCTAATGAAGCCAATAGATGGCAATAAAGGGTCAGACTGAGGACACACAATGTTGTATCATGTCACCTGTGTTAGAGGGCAGAAATATTAAATGATATTGCAACATAGTTTGGACTGGATGAAGATGAAATGAAGATATTTGGTATAAAAAGGAAAACAGCTGAAAAGAAGGCAGCACAGATTGAGAGGAAAATAAAATTGTAAACGCTGCGCAATGGACAGTGCAACTGAAACAAGCAAATTCAACACAACAGCAAAAGTGAAGTAGCAAAAAAAATCAACACATCATTGTCATCATCATCATAAACATTAACTGGTACAACATCCTCATCAACACAAATATGGTCATCTTACTAATAAACTGTATAGAAATACCTTATCCCTTTGATGAATTGTAGCAAGCCACAAGTGATAATATGTAATGCTTCCACAATATTCAAAAATGACTAGTGTGATATGTTTTTTGAATTGTATTTTTACCCTAAATGTTCCCAGCAGACAGACCGGTATATGATTTTACTCAAGGGACAGTGTTTCGCCTGAAGCTCTAAATTGGCTTTTTATTTATTTTTTTAATTCAGCTTTAAGCCACAGACACGTTTTACATCATTGTTGTGACTATGTATTTTTTACCAGAAGAAGGACGTTAGTCATCAGATGTTTGGACTTGAAATTATCAGAGAAACAGGCTGAGTAAATGTTAGACAGCTCAGCTCCCAGTCTCTGGAGACGATCTCTGTGTCCATTGAACTAAGATGGTGATTCACTTTTTTTTATCCACTGGTTTTCATTCCCTGGACTGGAGGACACCTGTGGAAAAATGAGCTGCAGGTAAAAATCTGCTGAATGTCTGGTTCATAAGTTATTTAGGAAACAAAAGTAAGCAGTCCTAGTTTCACTGAGAAGCATTTTGCAATTAATTTTTTGTAATTTTTCTGCATTAAAAAAAAAAAATCTTTGGCAGCAGAAATAGAGAGAAGGGATGACACATGGGCCACAGGTTGAACTGGAACCCCAACCAGTAAAATCCTGCTAAACACGTGGTTCATAAATGATCAGAGCAACAATTAAAAACAATCAAAGCAATGTTAGTTCGCTCCTCCCTGACCTCCCTGTGTCTGCTAAAACTATACGTATATTGGTATATAGAAGTAAACTACAAATAGTATAATGAATTATGTTCCATTAGTAGTGTCTGGTGGCAGAAGTGTGGCTGCTTCCATGTAGTGAGACAGGAATGTAACTCTACAGGCACAAGGACCCAGCATCTTGTGACTTGGCTGCCCAGCCTGCAGGTTGTGCACTGGGATATTTGTCCAAACAAGAGTACATTCTTGTGTGCAAGAAGTTGACATGGAGAAACACTGGTGTACAGTTTGTGCATTGCTTTTAGCACTCAGTGCATATGTGCACTTTAACACAGCCCTTGCTGCAGAAGCTGATCGCAACCTAACAGGTACGTTTGTTTTGACTCAGATGTGTTTAATGTGGGATCTGCGAGTTTACTGTTTGCCTCTGAAAAGTTCATGTTTGTCTGTTTCACACACAACCAGAGTTGTTTGGTTACCAGACGCCTTCGTTAATGTAATCTCCCTTTCCACAACTGATCTTTTTCCTTCTCTGCTTCACTGCCTCTTTCTCTCAGTGATTCTTCCCAAACCAGGCCACTGCCCACGTCGCCTTAATGTTGTCCCATCACATAAGGGGTGTGTGTGTGATGAAGACTGTCCTGCAGACCACAAATGCTGTGTGTTTGACTGTGGAGCTGTCTGTGTCCCTCCGGCTTTCAGTACGAGCCACAATGTTTAACTTTTTTTTCTCTCAAATGGGCAGCTGTTAAATCTTTGGTTAAATCTTCTCTGTGACTGAACTAACATGGAAGTCAAGCATGGACTGTCCATAAGGCAACAGAAAGACTCTTCCAATCAAAAGCCATATTTTCCAGACATTCTGCTTCAGCTTTCTTTGAATACAATGATTTCTTTTTTACCCCTCAGCAAAGCCAGGAGTGTGTCCTCGCAGGCGCTGGGGTTCAGGGTTGTGTGCTGAGTTTTGCTCTAATGACAGTGACTGCCCCAGTAATGACAAATGCTGCCACAATGGATGCGGACATGAGTGCATCGCACCATACACAGGTTAGATATGGCACTACTCCTCCTGTGTTTGTGCAGTCACATCAATGCACTGACATTTGCTCATGAACACTGTAACTGAGTATGTTTGTGTCTGTGGTGTGCCAGTGAAGCCGGGTCGCTGCGCTCTGCCCCAGGGAACCCCCATGTGCGCCGAGTACTGCTACCACGATGGTCAATGTCCAGGAGAGCAGAAGTGCTGCAGGACGACCTGCGGCCACGCCTGCAGCGAGCCCTGCTGATTGGACTCACACTCACTAAGTTGCATTTGTGCATTAGTTTTTGCATTAGTAAACGTATTATGTTAAACCTTTTCATAGTAGCACACTTTGGTATATTTGCACAATTTCAGTTGGTGCTATCCTGAATAAAGTTATACATTTTCACCTCCCATACTTTAAGCACATTCAAAAAATTCAAGATTATGTGAATAAATGTATGTTTAGGTAATCTACTCTACACTTGTTACTCAGAGGGAAAATAAACTCATTATCCACAGACTTTTTTCCAATGTATTCCACTCTGAGAAAACGTATAAAGAAAATGTGACTTTGTAGAACATCCCTGAAATGGAAAGAGACTAGCTAGCAGGCTGCCACTAATGGTTTGCAGTATGTTTATGTTTTTACTTGATTAGTTTACATATGAACTTGTGTGTAATTGTACTTTGATATCAGTCACAGAGTATTTCTTCAATACTTCATATTTGAAATGCTCTAAATGGATGAAAAATGTACTTTACTGTCTTTGTATCACAACAAATAAACATGTCTCCAGGACTTAGAAATCTGTTCTGTATTTATCACCTTGCTGGTTACAGCTCTCAGGTTTCATTGGTTTCCTTTATGGGCTTTTTAGACAAGTTTGGCTGTAAAAGGAATGATGAAATATGCCAAGAATCTAAAGTGCTTACTGGCAGAAAACAAGACTATATGAAGAGGTAGCCAAGAAGTTCTGCTGCCTAAACATTTCAACATTGTTGCACCCCGACCTCACAGGTTTAAAAAAAAAAATACAGCTCAAATTGTTTTTCCCGTACAAACATCCACATTTGACTTTATAATTTATAATAGTATTCAGGAAATCACAAACATATGTGCTGCATAAAGTAAAGGCTATGTCATTGAGAACCGTGACACAAGCCACTTATCACTGCGGGTATACGGGGTCCTTGAGAAACAGACTGTGAAGGCTGAGCTAGCAGAGCTGTGTTTCCTGCCTGTGTATTATACCCGCTTGCTTTGAGAGAAAACATACTTTGCAGCTGACCAGATATGAACATCACTTATGTGGAATGCTGCTTTTCCTTTTGTTTTTGTTCCACATTGTTGCCAAACGTGCAGGGGTGAGAAATGCTGACCGGCCAAATACAGAGACCACTGTGTTTGCTCTCTCTAGGTCTGCCAGAAGTGGGGCCAAGTTTGTTTACACAAAAATGTGGGCACTCGGAGTGAAGTAACACAGCTCCAGCTTTGGTTCAGTGTTCATGTGTCTTCCTACAGTACACAGCTGCTACTTAGAATAAAATATCAAATAGTTGTTCGACAGTTTATTTAAAAGTCAATAATAAACACCTTTTTGCCACACACACACACACAAATGCACAACAGAGTACCGATTCACCGTTCACATTCTGCATACTTCTTCACTGCCAGTGAATCAGAATGGACTTTTGGACAGACAAGTATAACTTATACTCACTTTAGGATCCTGGTGAGTGAAGGGGTTACAAAGTAATTCAAATTCAGGCACTGCAAACAATCGCATTTAAGATTCATGCATGCATCCAAAATGAGTGCAAAATAAATGTTTGGTAGGAGGCCTGTTGCTTTTTAAAAAGAATAAGTAGTTCCAGACAAGTACTGTGGTTGCTCAGGGACATGTTCAACTTAGAGAATAAAAAAAAAAAAAACACGCTCCAGAGAACACGTGTCAGACAATAGAAACACACCAGCATGTTCCCTAGTTCCACCTTAATGCTCTGTTTAGTATGTGTTGTGGGAAAGTCAGTATTTAAAGAGTTTTCTGTCCTGTTACACCTGAGATTTAATAGAACTGTGACTTTCTGACTCAGTCACTCTGAGTTTAAGGATCATTTCATTTTTATTTTGCCTTGCAAGGAGATCGAAATCAACAGGTCAGGGACATCTTCTTTCTAACTGAACTCATAGTACATTCACTGAAACATAGCTTCCTCACAGTAACAAATCCCCCCAGTGACAGTGTGGCTGTGTAGTGTTAGAGTGGGATTATAATTTCAAACACCCACAAAACAAAAACATCCAACCAAACAAAAGAAAAAAAAAATGTTGCACACTCTGCAGCTTTGGTTCCTTCTTTTTTGTCAAGCAATAAAAACAGTCAGAGTACACAAATGTCCACATTTCTTTGTCCTCAACCAGCAGGAAATGATCCTGAATACTTTCCTCCATTTAAAAAAGAAACCTTCAAGTTGACTGTGCTTACAGTCTGCATTCATATCAGTGTTTGACTCCCTGAATCCACATTTAGCAGTAGCTCTGCCAAAAGGACAATTTTCCTTTACCTAAAATCAGAGCCAGTTGGCACTGACGTCCAGCCTCAGAGTGGCGGCACGCCCCTCATTTTGCGGATGATGTTGGCTATCCGCTTGGCCAGTCCTGGGCTGGGCTCTTCTATCTGGAAGCTCCGGGTCAGCAGGTTGTAGAGCGAGCCATAGCCCACAGCCACCACAGTGCAGGTCAGGCAGATGACATTATAAGGCATGCTGAAGTCTGGAGTTGGCAGGTTGACCAGCAGAGGCTCCGTGTAGACGCGCACAAAGTAGCTTGTCTCCTCTTTGCAGGGGAAACTGGTGGATGATGGGAAATTTGGTCATTTGACTTTCTAAACAAAGCTTCCTGACAGACACAGAAACATCTCACACAGTAGATCAGTAGTAATAAATGGCATTTTCCTCAAAAGGAACAACAGTATACTTACAAGCTGCTGAACAGTGGGCGTTCCTGCGTGTTGTTTGTATCCATGGCAACAATACTTGGTACAAGAGAGCTGATTACTGAAGACCTAAATGTTGACAAAAACAGTTTAGGCATTTTGAAGGTGAGAAAAAAGAAAAATCCTAAAAATAAATACAAAAGACTATAAAACGAACCTCTCTGCTCTCACAGCCCTCAAATTAATAACTACAACTTCATAAACTCTAAACTGACATGAGTGCAACATGTGCTTCTTATTTCAGAAACTTTACATAGCCTACATACCCAACATAGAAGCCGTGGTTGGGGTCAGGGGTGTACTCAGTCCATTTGAGCAGAGCCCTCTCAAACTGAACGGTGACCTCGGTGACAGAATTCGGAGGAAGCTGGACCAGCATCTCCAGCAGGTGGGGCCTCAGACGGTCCTTAGATGGCTCGTAGTGGATGTAACCTGGGGGAGGAAGACAAACATGAGTGGGCAAACTATGAACAGACACAACACAATAAGAAGTTTTATATACTGTGACAAATCAAGAACAATAATACTCGTGATAATGTCTGAACAAAAAACAATCATCTTGATATGCAGGCATGCCAAAATAACATCTTTAATTCTAAACACAAACCGCACAGCTCTCACATCAGGACATGCAGCTCGTGTTCTCCTCCTTGTGGTGAACTAAGGCACCTACATGGAATAAATGATCTATTTTTTTCCACAATAAATACACATTAATCAGTAAATTTGCAAAATATTAGCTCTATAAGTAGAAGTACATCAGTAGATTTTTATTCATTCCTTACACTGCCAACATTTAATTTAACACAGAGCAGCAGCTCCATTTTACTGCAGGAAAACTAAATGTAAATCTGCTTATTCTTTGTATCTTTAAAGCTTCATTTGCCACCAGCTAAAACAACTGCAGAGTCATGGCAATGAAATTAACTTGATGTGCGTGGGAGACGTTGGAAAATAAATTTCTCCTGATGATAGTTTGAGGGAAAGTTATGTTTCTGCTGTCTCGTTCAGTGCAGGTGGCTTCTCGTTTCACTTAAACATCTGTTGGTTCATTCAAGTACCAGCAATTTAATTAACTTACTTTATTTATAATGTCTCATTTCATGTTACTCGTTTGATTTCCAGAAGCTTGTAAAGTTACTCACTGGGCTTGTTGTCCTTTCCCTTGCTGGTGACTGTGAGGGTGTGGATGTAGAGGCGAAGATACCAGGGAACTGAATCCAGGAGCAGCACGGGGAACGACCTGTATGGGTGGTTGTTGTACATCAGAGTGTGAATCTCTCCCGTCTGGAGTCCATAACCGGCCACGTAGCGCTCACCATGGAGCAGGGGGCGCAGCATGTCACCTGCAAGAGCGGAGTGTGTGACACAATGCTTATATGCTTCTTTGGTGGTAACGTTAAGTTAAGATGGCGCTTATCGAGGACTTTCTGTCACCAAAACAGACAGCCGACTTTAGTCTTTCACAATAACCTTGATGCAATCCACAAGAGAATAAAAGAATAAAATACAGTGGAAACCGATTATAGTGATCACGTGCGTCCAGAGTCAATGTGATCATATAAGCGGTTGATTACTATACCAATTTTTTTATTATTTCACTTAATTTCTTTTTTTTTTTGGTTAATATTTTTATTAGGAGGTAAGGCACAATTAGAACAGAAACCAATGTTATAATTACATTGAGTATCGCAACACATCTGCATCACAATTGAAAATGTAAACATATTGATACAGTAGAAATACTGTGCATCATGATAAATGAAGAGCAAGACATACAGTTTGCCTCCTGGGATGTTTCCTTATTTTGTATTTGTGGCCCAACAGGAACATGATCGGGCGACAAACAAACAATGTACAAACAAAAATAAAAATAATAAAAAATAATAGTAATAATAAATAAATAAATAACTGAGGATTCTTGTATGTGATGAGTGAATAAGTGTTTAAGCTACAGGGTGTAAACTAAAATACAAGGGAAGCCAAAAGACAGGAGAGGAAAAATAAATAAATAAATAAAATATATAAAATAAAATAAACAAATAAATAATAATAATGATAAAGATAAGAAGAAAGAGAAAGAAAGGAGGTTGGGGTCCATCAATCAGGAGGCATTGCCTGAAGAGAGCGAAAGAATGTTAAAAAGGGAAGCCACTTGTTATAAAATTTATCAGAGTTACCTTTCACTGAATATCTGATCTTTTCCAGTTTTAGAAAAGACATGGTGTCATTGAGCCACTGAGTGCTAGATGGAGCTTTAGTTGACTTCCAGTGAAGAAGAAGCTGGCGTCCTGCCAGTAAGGAAGTAAAGGCTAAAATATCTAATTGGTTAGAGGTAAACCGGTTGTGGTCTTCTGGGAGCCCGAATATGGCGACATGCGGAGAGACTTTTATGGTCTTTGAAAATATTTTTGACATGGTATCAAAATAATTCTGCCAGAAACGAGAAAGTGACGAACAAGAGTAAAACATATGAGTTAAGTTGCAAGATAAAGCGTGGCATTTGTCGCAATTGTCGGTGATACTGGGATAGATTTGTTTTTCACTTAATTTCTTAAGCAGAGCATCATCTAAATGCCATTTGTATAGTTTTTCAATGAGAAAAACGAAAATGGTCGTCAGGGCGATCCTCTGGTCAGCTGCAAACTCACCCGTCTACACCTCGATTACGGACAACAGCGTGGTTTTCCACACAGCAGTCATTTAACTCACATGACAGAATAACAGTCTCAGTACAGATCTCGTTGCTGCTGCCAATGTGTTTTTAAAATTAGCAAACTACTGTACAGTAGTGCCGGATGATTTTTCATGAATGAAGGGGCAATATGTCACTGTCGAGCTGGGCGATAAAATATCATGATATTTATCCCGAAATAACTTTTCCCCGATAGAAATACAAGAGGCAGTCGAGTCGATAGAAAGTCGTTTCATAGGTTTCATTCATCCATGTTTTGTCAGACAACACAAACAGCCAATGATAATGAGAGTTGTGCCGCACCGACAGTCATGTGGCTCAGCCAGCCAGGTGACGCACACAGCTCAACAAGACACAGCGCGGCGACATGTGTTGTTTGGGCTGCTGCAGCCGTGCACGTCAAAGGGACACCGTCAAAAATAAAATAAATAGGCTGTTTTTGCACATGTTTTCATTCATAAAATGACCAAAATGAACACTATAAGCGGCTTTCTTGATTACGATAAACAAATAATTTAAACAGCATTTGTATAAAATGATTCTGTCCCAAGCCTTTTGATCCATATAAGCGGTTGATTACTATATCCGTGATCACTATAAGCGGTTTCCACTGTAGTATGTCATTAAATCAGCTAAGAGATAGAAACCACATGTAGTTGAGGCCTTTTAGTTTACTCATTTCTTGTCAAATCAGACGTAAGTGAGATGTGAAACACATGGTACACAGAGCTGTATCATGTGCCACATCTCTCACTCACCCTCAGTGGATTTCCAGCGGATCAGCAGGTTGAGGGAGCGCACGGTGCCAAAGGTGATTTGTTGGGTCAGATCATAAACGGAGAAGGTCCGTCTGTCCCCCAGCACCACTGCCTGGGTCAGCAGGGGAGTAGCTGGGCTCAGCTCAAACTGCTCCCCCTGCAAAATGACATCATGTCAATCTCAATCAAAGCATATGTCTGGCCATACTGTTAAGGGTTATCATTTCTATATAAAAGATTTAAATCATCTTGGTTAACTACACCACAATGCTACTTTGGCAGTTTGGTAAAAAACTCGTCCTCTTATTCGGAGAAGTTTGCATAATCATTTGCAGTGGATGAGAGAGAGCAAATTGGGGAAATCAAACCTCTGGGCTGTCTGTGACGTCAATATAGATTTTGCTGGAGGAGGCCAATGGACAGGCTTCTGTCAGGGTCCGAGAAAACATCTTGAACAAAGACCATTCTGTAGAAATAAACAGCCGGAAATTAACTAAAGTCAGGAAGAAGTCATTAAGCTGTTTTCTCCCATTACTATGGTACCAAATACACCAAATACAACTCAGCTCCAAAACGAGTAAACAAGTTCTTTCGGCTCACCTCTTTTACTCTGTCCAGACGTGTGCAGGTCAAACACCACATTCAGTGTCTGTCGCAGCTCCCAGGACGTGGTTTGGCACTGTTCATCCTCACACACAGGTCTGATGTGCACTGACTGGGAATGGAAACTACTGTGGAAGAGTTTCTCAGACTTCAACAGGACTGCAAGACCAGCCTGCAAGTTCAACAAGGCAGCGGAGAAGAAAAGAGTCAGTTTGCAGCAATGACTGACGTTTGAGCTTCTTCTTCATGTAAGGTGGTGCTGAGACACAAGTTCAGTCAGTGTGTGCATCATACAAAGGAGAGCACATGACATTTGGGTTTTGATGTATTTTTAAAGAGACACACAGACATAGACACACACCTTGGATCCACACGGCAAGAGCTTCTTCCATGGTGTAAGATTCTCTGTGCAAACAATCTCACGTGGGAGGGTAGCATAGCGGAGGAAGCGGTGGTCTGTCACTTCAAGTTCAAGACAAAAAACACAAATCATTCTGTATGCAGTGTAACGCATCCAGGACAATAACTACTGTAGGACCTGCAGGCTACAAGTGTTTGAGGTGGTTCTCACGTGATTAGCTTTTCAATATGTTCACCACCACCTGAGAAAATTGGGAAATGCAAAGGGAGAATGAGGAGGCTGCACCGTACCGTTGCCTACACCGAGCGGTTTGAAGGAGGCACTGGGCTGAACAGTGTTGGTGGAGTCAATAAAGTTGAGTGAAGCACAGAAAATCCCTGACAGCACATTGGTCAGTTCCTTCCATGTGCCATCCACACTGAAAAAGGCAGAAATTGTTAGAAAAGACTGATAAGCACACATGGTTGCAGAAAAATATTACCAACTTTTCTTTTCTTTTTTTTTATTCCGGGGTTTTGTATGAATATTTTAATTTTGATCTTTACATAGAAATAATGAGTTGAGTTTCATTCTGCTTGTAAAAAAAGAGGTTCTTGGACATTTTCATCTTCCCAACATGTTCCTGCAGAATATGTTGGGAATGTTACTTTTGTTTTTGTGATATTTTTTTGAAAACTATAATCTTTTTACTAACTGGTGAAAAACACTTGATGCAAACAGAAGAGTAAAGCAATATTTTCCTGTGCCAAAAATTAACAGTCATTTACATTCCTCACATACTGTTTTTCAAGCCAATAATTATTTGCACAATAACAATGACTCTGCATATGTGCTGCTAGAGAGTTTGATTCACCACCAGAGACATAACTTTGTGTTGTAGCTTTCTGCTTGTGCTCAAGGAATTCCCACTTGTATTCTCACTGTTCTTTACTTTTTGATATGCCCAGTTAAACAGTGACTGAATTTGTTATTCCCAGTTCCCAGGATCGGGTGCAACAACCCAAGAGAGCTTGCTTTTGGCAGAGAAGGCAACGTGCGCACAGAGAAATAAGAAGTGAGACAACTAATTCACAAACACTGCAGCATGTCTATTATTAAGATTTCCATTGGAATGCACCAAACCCTACTTGCCAGCTATAGATTATCAAACCTCTATCATACCTCAACTAACAACTTCAGCAGAGTGGTGTCACAATTTCAGCACAAGTCAACTTCCCCGGTTCTGATGTCCTGCAGTAAGCAAAGGGCCATACTTACTCCGTCACAGAGTCCTGAAACCACACCCAGAGTTCTGCCCCAGGAGGAGAAGAGAGAAAGGGCTGCCCCCACTGCATGGTCCTCCAGTAGCCCTGTGTGAAGGAGATGTGCAGCTCTCGCACTGAGAACTTGGAGATGACCTGGCCCAGGGACTTGGGGAACAATCGGTAGTGGGAGACTGAGGAAGATACCATTAAAAAGTTTGTGGTTACAGCATTGTTGTCCTTTGTATATAACAGGTAAACAGCAGAACATACAAGCTGTTTTTGAATTTACAGGCTATGGATCAGCTCAAACTCTGTTAGACTGGAGTGTGGTGTAGTAGAAGTAGTAAATGAACAGCAGCTCTGACTCAACACATTTACTAAAATATTGCTAATCAGGGAAGAGTGAATAATCAGTGCACAATTAGAATTATATTCTCCACTGCACATAAATACCACATGAGATTAAAACTTGAGACAATTTTACTCCAGAGCTGTAGACACATTTAGACCTTTGTGACTTCCCCGACTTCTACACATGAGATAGATAGTTATTATGATTTACAATGGGTTTCCAGATATATTATGTTGCAACATGTCTGTGATATTTATGTTACACTATCTGTTAAGGATCTATTTGTTAAGACTTGCTAAAAATGTTGTGCGTCTTTCTACTGAGCTCTCCAATTGAGTAGCAAGACCTCTCTAATGAACACCATTTGACCTCTTAGTTAACCTTTCATTTACTTATTCAAGTTTGACTAGATGTGTGCTGTATGTAGAAGATTAAATAGAGAGAGCAATAATACAGTTAGAACAGTGTTAAGCTCCCATTCTAAAAACGTTCCTGTATTAGTGTGGTCTATTTGAATAAATAGTTTGGGCAATAACAGTGTTGTGGGTTGTGATTTGTGAGTAATTTTACAGTTTAATACCCTGGTAAATCACAAATAGGATATTATTTGAAATATTTATCAATTGTCATTGTAGGTTTAAAAGACATTTTGCACATAGCCAGTGGTCAAATGGTGCACTGGAGACATAAGTGCCATGCTGAAGAGGGGAGTTTCACGATCTGGCAATCCATATTTTTCTGTTATTAATGAATTGAAGGCCAATTGATCCATAGAGCATCATTAGACCACCGTGTTAGCCATTGAGTGGGTTATTAATTACATTCAATACACCACTTATGACTCGAGTTTAGTTAGTCTCAGTGCTATAGCACTAACCCACCTTTGTTTTCTCTCGTGAAATCAGTCTCCCACAGGGTGCGGAACTGGAAGCTGGCGTAAATATCTCCGGAGTGCAGCGGCCTGATGACCAGCTCCTCCTGGAAATCGTCTCTCGGCCGTGGTACCGATGAAGGGGCCACGCTCTCTGGGACTGGAGTGTCGTGTTTTTCGGCTGCAGCTTCATCCGGAGTCACCTCATCAACCACGGTCGCCTCCCAGCGCCTCTCCTCCACCACGCGCTGCTCGGGCGCTTTCTCCGCTGTTTCGGTGTCTGCTTGTGCATTATCGACCACGGCGGCACGGTCACTACCCGTTAGTGTAGTTTCTTGACCCTTTGTGACGACAAACACTAACAAACCACAAAAAATCAACAGCACAGTTGAGGGTCTGATATTGTAAGCTGCCATTTTTCTTCTGCCTCGGAGGAGCACTTCCGCGTTAGTACGTCACATGTTGAACCAGCCAATGGGCTGCATCCTATGTAGTCCAGTGGCACAGACATGAACCTGCTTTGTTTTAAGCAAAATAGCAAAATATTCGCATTTTAGATGTATTTTTCCACACGTAAATGCAACTATGGAGGGTTAGGCTGATTTATTTCATTAAATTATTTTAAAATTATGATTCATATATAGAATAAACTTTGATACAAATGATATAGGTCATTTTAATGTGGAGCCAATATTATACAGGTCCCAGCTCTGGGGTTTTCATGTAGCCTCCTGTTGTGCTTTAAAAACATCCTCAAGGTGTTTTGCGCAAAATATTAATAGGCTATTTATATTAATTTACGTGCATCATCAGGTCACCAGTAGGCTAGTTCCACAGTCAATTGCACGCTATCTAATTAACCGATTAGTCATGTAATTTCTCGATAAATTCATTATTGCTGCCTCGACTTAATCTTGCATTTTATGACGCTGCCTCAGCTTAGACCTACAATAAAGCTTTATAGACCCAAAAATAAACGATGTGTGTGGGGGGGAGTGTAGAGATTTTGTGAAATGCGCTTGAAAAAAAAAAAAAAACACCAACAAAAAAAACCCTACAATGTGTAGGCTAAGCACCATTAATACATCGGTGTAACAGCATGTTAGTTAATGTGTTGAATATTTGGCCGTGTTGCTGGACAGAGACGGGCATCATAGGGGGCATATCATACCCCTCCCACATCCACACATCATCGCGCACACAGCCCAGACGCACACACACACACACACACACACACACACACACACACACACACACACACACACACACACACACACACACACACACAAACACGGAATTTCTGCTCAGCCATGGCTCCCTGGTAGATGCTCAAAGCGGCTGTTGTCAGAGCAAATTAAATCTGCACTCGCTCGCTGCTTTCCTCCTGACCTTGCCTGCCTCTGGTTGGGTTTTCAATATTTTATTCGGGATTCCTGTGCTGTCTCCTCATGGCTACATCGGATGGACTAGACGGCTGTCTGCAACGAGGCAGATCTCAAAGTGACCCGAACATACTCACCGAACCGGGTATCGATTTGTCTCACAGCACAGGTAAGACACACGCGTCATTGTCTGGATATTCATCTGCTGAAAAAACAAGTGCATATGTATATATTTTTTTTATCATTATTATTATTTTGTTGCCGCTTATTTTGGCGAAGCAGCGGTTTCCATACGGCATCCTTGTGCCTGCCCAGTGGGATATCAGAATACCAATGTATAATTAGCGCATATGCTTCTAACCTTGGACATAAAAAAAATACAGCCTGTAACACTGAATCCTGGAGCTGTAAATTGAAAATTAATGTGCCATATCAGCGTATGAGGAGCTGCATACATGCCTCTCCAAGATTTGCGCGTAGACGCCTGTAGCCCGTTGGGTTGTTATGGCTGCAAGTAGTAGCCTATTTAAGAACCAGCGTGCAGGCCGTTTAATATGATATTTAACGCGTGCAACATTTACACTATCTGCCGCCCTGTGCGTGATGCAAACCTCCCGATTCAGCACCAGCAAATCGGCATGCATTCGTGGTCCATGGTGACAGTTGTTGTCTTATCTGATCCACCCGTAGAGCCCGTTATTTAGGAAACACATGGGTCTTCGGTTGTTTTTTGTGTGTTGAATTTTCATGCACATGCAGTGGTATGCCTATAGGTCTTTTCTCTGCGTAATGACAGCTCTGTCATCCCCCACCCCCCACTCTTCTCTTTCCCCCCCCTCAACACTGAGCTGATCACTGTTGTGATCAATGACCGGCCACGTGATAAAAAGGATATAGGTGGAAATACCTCCCCTTTCCAAATTTAGGAGAGCCAATGCTAGCAAGAAATCCATTCAGCAGTTCATGGATCCAGCTGGTGCGCGTTATTCTAACATGGAGTACAGGTTTATCTCTCTGTGGTCTGTTAGTCATCCCTCTGCATATGGAATAATGAATTGATCTTTCATTAATAACAGGAGAACACCAGGGAGCAGTCATGTTCTGCACGTCTCCAATGAACTCCTGCAAATAGATTTCATGTGCTCCTTGTTATGTTTTACTGCAAATGCCTCTCACTCTTAGATTACCAATATATTGTTTCTTCAGTGAAAGTATGGCTTACATTTTTACGTAAGTGAGGCTATTTATGGTCATATTGTGTGGGCCTGGAAAGAGTCATTGCTCACTCCCACACATGGTGAGTTTTACGCACATGAAGAATGCTTGACTGAATGATTCAGAAAAAAAAGTGCCATTCACCTTTCAACTGCTCCATAATGAAGCCTGCATTTTTTTTCTTTCAGTTTTTTTTTTCATTTGTTCCAAACTCACCTGTCTGCACTCATCAACTGCACATGGCACGTTTTCGATCGGGCCCTTCCTGAATTCAAACCTCCTGTGGACGGAGTACATGGGTGGATGTGATAATGTCACACTGGGTCTTTGACACACCTGAGTAAACAACACGGCAGCTTGGGAGAGCAGTGATGCTAGTGATGAGAGCTAAGAACTCTGGCAACACCAGCCTCTTATCACATGGTGGATATGCACAACCGTGTTACTTGGCTAGGATGTGAATATACCATGCGATTAAAAAGAGACAGTAAATACAGTTGTTGCTGCAAGGACAATGTCAGTGTCTGGTGACCCAAAGTACACAACATCTCCCCACCCACTCCAACCCCCACCCTTTGCGTAGATCATCACTGTGCTAGCGTCTGGGACACCAGCCTTTGCCAAAGGATTACTTTGGCAAAGGCTTGCCTTTTTCCCCCAACACAGTGGCCCTTGCAGCTGCAGAGCCTGACACTGTATTCATCCACTTACTCAACACAGGGGAGGAGACTCAATAGAGACAGCAGTTACAGCTGACCATCACAGAGAAGCAGAGCTATGTTTTCTCTTGAATGAAGGTGCAGTAATAACAACACAGCAGGAACCCCGAGAAGGACGAATCAATATCGGTCTCAATCGGGCTATCCAACAATCCAATGCTAGTTTTTATTAAGTGCGAGGAATAACATTTCAAAGTGTTCATGCTTGACTTTCTTTTATTGTTGCTATAACTTTTCCTCCCAGGAGTCCATCTAGTGGAAACTGAATGGAAACAGCCTCCTCAAGCAGCAAGATTTATAAGCATATATTAAATTTGTTTAGGAACATAAGTCGCTGCAGTATAAAACGTGTTTAGTCAGTTTGTTCAGAGGAGGACCTTTTAGACTCTCCTGCTAATAAAATGCCACTTTCCCTCAAACGTCCACTTAGTCATTGCTGATACTCGACCAAGGTAATGGTGTGGAGAGGACACCTTGAGGCTTTGCGGACGGGGAGCATGTCCAAGCAGGGCTGTCCCTGTGGCTTCTCTCCATATAGTCATTCCTTTGAAAGAGAGATGCACATGTGAACTACTGGCAGAATGTTTGGAAAGACTTTTATCAAAGGCCTGTTTAGATAATAGGAAGTGCAGTGCTAATTCAGCATAAATACACAAGTATGGTGCAGATATGGCTGTACTGAATATCATTTCCATTCATTAATTAACCTACAAGTCTTTTTGATTGAATTATTAATATCTTAAAGGGACAACGAGGAGTTTGTATTTGGTTATAAAAAAAAAGTCTCACCTTAATGTGGATGAATCTACGTTACCCACACTTGTTAATGGCTCAGTTTTTGATAAATATATCGTTTTGTCTCTATCGTTATTTTGTTATTATTAGTGGTGGAAATGCTGGGCGAGCTGACCAGCGTTTCCTTACTTTCGGTTTCGCGGACGCTGCCCGGCTGATGCTTGTTTTGTCTCCTAGAGAAGTGTGATCTAGCTAATGTTTAGCATTATGACTGTTTCCAAATAGCAACCCCAAGAAACAAATGATCTACTGTAAGTGGCTGACTTGTTTATCAACTATTGGATTAATTGGTTCATCGCTCTCATACACTGAAGGTGCAAATGACCAACTATTCATTTTTTCATCCTCCCTTACTTGCCATCCCTCATGGGAAGTCAGGGAGCTGGGTAAATGAAAGAGAAGTGTCCCTAGAGCGCACAGGAATTCAGTCATCTTGCTCAAGGCGATTGCAGAAGGGTGGTTTTTCGCAAACATGATGGCTGAAACCCGAGAACAGTCAGAGCTAATTTGTCCAGTTACAGAACAGTGTCTGAACCTCTAGCACCCACTGATCAGTGTTTTTTGGGCTCTTCCTCCTCTGCTGGTTTTACTGATACCTGGATAATCCTCCCAGATCTGACATCAGAGGAATCTCTGAGGACTGCAGGTATATGTTCAGCGAACAAGGAGTTATATCAAACCCTGTGAAAGCTGATATTGAGCCGTGACAATGACTCACCCCAAAGCAGAGCAATGTCTTGTGCATATACACCTTCCTTGTGCTGAGATCTTGATTAGTAGGATTTCTTTTTTTTTAATCCGGAGCCATCAGGTCTTATTTAATTTGTCCCATGTTTCACAAAGCTTTGTTTAAAATGAAGACGTGACAATGTTCACAAAATGGTAGTGGTGCCACAGGAATCTTTACGTCATATTTCATAGAGCAACCCAGTTTTTAAGATTTGAATGACTAGTGTAGTGTGAAGCAAAGATAAAGATGTACATCTATCTATCTATCTATCTATCTATCTATCTATCTATCTATCTATCTATCTATCTATCTATCTATCTATCTATCTATCTATCTATCTATCTATCTATCTATCTATCTGTCTGTCTGTCTGTCTGTCTGTCTGTCTGTCTGTCTGTCTATCTATCTATCTATCTATCTATCTATCTATCTATCTATCTATCTATCTATCTATCTATCTATCTATCTATCTATCTATCTATCTATCTATCTATCTATCTATCTATCTATCTATCTATCTATCTATCTATCTATCTATCTATCTATCTATCTATCTATCTGGCTGTGAACTTGTTACATTCAGCTGTGACTAGTACGTGTTACTGTAAGTGAATAAAACAGCAGGAAGAGCACCAGTGGCTGGGAAGTGAGTTTCTCCTGCAGTTCAAGTCTGTAAATATCTCAGGATGACATCACGCTATATCTATGTTTGGTTAGGTCATCATTTTTACTAGGCAGGAATACACCTCAACTCATTCAAATAAAGGAAACCAATGGTATTTAAGGGTGGGGATTTAGATTTTTAGGGTTATTATGTAAGTCGAATTACAATATTATTTGCAGTTGTTTTGATAATGCTCTTACTCTGTTGTCCTGGAAAGAACATACTGTTCATCAAAGTAAGAAGAGTTTAATAGAGGTGGCCTTTAACACAGTTAAACACAAGTACACATCAAGCTCCATGCAAACAAACATGATTACAGTATGATGATAGACAGTGCAGTAGATATGCCATAGCTTGATCAGAGGAGCCACCTGCACCTACATCAAGCTCAGCCTAATTAAGTCCTTACTTCCTATTTTCAGTAGCGGAGCTGTTATCCACGCCAGAGTCACGACTCATTCGTCATGGTCAGCCTTAAGGGACTGTGAGTCAGTCAAGGCCACCTGTTAGTAGCAGCCACTGGAGAGCTATTCATTTCTCTCCTCCATGATGCACAGAGGTCCCCAAAGAGGCCAAGAAGAAACACTTAGCCATCTAGAGTCTGAGAGACGCTTCTTGCTTTTACCTTCATGAGAATTTTACTGTTGTTTATCATGACAGTATGTCCTAAAACAATGACTGTATGTTCTACAGCATCAACATCTATGTATCTATACATACTGTAGATGTATCCATGACCAAGAGAACTGACTCATTGAGTCATTATATAGGCTACTGTAGTTTTTGTCCTTGTTGAGGGTGGGTGGGACAAAACATTTCTATGTTACTGTATATTATAATATTAATTTCTAGCAGTAGGTGATGAGAATACATTTGCATGAATGGGGTGATAAAGATAATGGGCACGAGGGCTTGCTGCATGGATTGAATATGTAGTATGAAGATGATGTGATCTCAGATCTTAATCAACACCTATTGTATGGAAGATTTTGATGTATCATGTTCAACATAGTTTTTGCCAAGGAGCATTAAAGCTGTCCTTACAGCTAAACGGATGATGTAGCCTGTTAAATACCTGATTTAGGCAAATCCAGTGAATGAAAAAATCTTGGCAAGTCACTCCATTTCTTGATAGGGTGAGCTCAACACACTGCAACTCAGGAAAACACACACAAATACACAAGCAACTTAATTTGACAACAAATGTGCTGCAAATCCAACACAACAGAGGGAGACTAAAAAGTGATGAACCTGGCTGAGATTTTTGAAGTTAAAAACACTGAATGATAAAAGAATCCCAACAGGTTCATCACTTTTTCCCTTTTGCCTGAATTCTGATATAATAAATATATACATTTTATTTCTTTAAAGGTAGGGTTGGAGATCCTGAAAAATGATTCTAACAGGCCACATTTTGAAAACACACAAGTCAAAAGTCCAGGCCCCTTTCCTCAGACTTCTCTCTGAAGCCACGCCTCCAGAGCTCAGGAACAGGCAACGCTTGTTCAGCGTTGTGGTCACATCAAGGTGAAGCTGTGAAGGTGTCGCCCTCGCGGCGCAACCCAATGTAATCCCAATATGAGCGACGCGGCTTTCCGCGATACTGTCGCGTGTCACAGTATTTTTACAGGAATGTCCATCCCACAGCTGACTGACCTCTTTCATTTTTGTGAAAAAACATTAAATTAATTGGTTGCAATCGGAGTGTTAAGAAGATTTCAAATAATTACCGGTATGTAAAAAATGCTCAATAGGATCTCCAACCCTACATTTAAGTTTGTCTGAGAATCACAAAGAAAAGACAGTGTTGGGATCTAATGCTCATTACAGTAATGTAATGATTCAGCATTCACGGTGACCAACACCACCAAGTCTTCAGCTTTTTCCTCTCCAAATTAAGTGGGGCCACAAAGAGAAGCAATGTTAGTCTTCACATAAAAAACAAACAAACATAAAAACATTCCTTGTTCCTCTCTATAAGATATTTGGATCTTGTATTAACTGTACTGTCACATTGTGGAACCACACATGAGTTGTGAATGCTAAGCTGTATCTAGACGCCTTGTTGAGCTGTGCTCTCAATGGACGCCTTCACTGTCTTTCAGCCGCCCATGAAAATGGAGCACAAAAATGACGGCAACAACAAAAGCCCTACATCATGCCTGCTCCCTGTGGATGGGGGAGCAGATTAGGAATGCACCCTTGTTTGAGCCATTTGTTGCTGCGGCTGCTGTTTGCATGCATGTGTTTGTTTGTTTTTTGCATGTGCATCCATGTCTGCGTTGATCTGTTGCAGAACTAGCAGGTCTGTGCAGACTCGTCGGGGAGCTGAACAGACAGCTCTTGCAGAACATAGAAGACCAAGGCAGTTCTGAACACCTGTCACAGAAAGGCAGCATGTAATGGAGCTATTTAGCCTCTAAAAGCTAAGGTTAAATGGAGTTCAGGAAGTTGTATGCACAATGGTGTGAAGGGTAAAGAGCTAAGAGAAGAATCTCCTCTGGGTATCGAGTCTGTGAAGACACATTTTAGAGGAAAGGAGTAGAAGAAGGTGGTGACTGAATAAGTGAAGCAAGGAGGAAAAAGAGGTGAGAGGAACAGTGCAAGGAGAGAAATAGACGAGGAGGCAGCAGCCTTCGTTGAAAGAAAGCCAAGAAGTTGTCCGAGTTGGTAAATGGCTACAGTCAGATGATGGATTGTCTATAGGAGACCATTAACAAAGAGGCAGTGGCTGTGTGGGTCTGATTTGGAACGTCTCTGCACGAGCCATAGTACCTGGCCAGTTTTCCATGAATCATATACAGACATTAAAGTGATAGTTAAATCACCATGTTTTTTTTCCCTATATGTTTTACTTTCCTTAGACAACTCCTTCTCTTCCTCTCTTTGCTAACTGCCTCAGTGTTTTACATGTCTTACCCCATTGTTATTCAAAATACCTACTGTATGAGAACCAAGCTGCAGTGGCTTTAAACTTTGATTTCTTCAAACCTAAACAACCATATAGACTATTTTTGTGACTGTGACTGTACTGTTATATTCATTATTGGCATGGTAACTATATGCTGTTTAATCAGGTTTAGGGACAAAAACAACTTGGTCAGACTCAGGAAAAGATCATGACTGCACTGCGGTACTTCCTCAAGATTTATAATTTTTGTCGTCATGGTTTCTATAATAATGAAGTAGTTAAAACAAAAAACTGAACTGCTATTTTCATCTGGCAATCAAACTTCACTCTTCTGTGTCAAAGTCCTGTGTTTTATTCACCCATCCATCCAAGCACTCCATTTGTGGATCTTACCACTACTACTCACTGCACCTTTCCGTTTGCTTGTGTTATACTTACTATGGCCACTAGGTGTCACCTAGCAAGAAGATGTAACATCGTAACATCATAATAAGGACCTGCACATGGAGGACAGTCTCATTTACTCAGGAAATTAGAAAAAGATTATTTATTTTATTATTTAAGTTTTTAAAACCTAAATAATCGGCTGAAAGATGCTTCAAGTCTCCGCTGAGCTAAGGGGAAAGTAGGCTACAGAGTTGGGGGATGATTCTGAGTTTGCTATACAATTCACTGTTGATAATATTATAACATAAAACAAAACATATCACAAGTAAAGAAAGTGCTAGTTATCTTGTTGACCCTCTCCAGGGTTGATGAGTCACAGCAGCAACTCCCAGCGACTCTCTGTCTCTGTCTCTCTCACACACATGGGGACACAGAGATAGATGTGTTGCATCCTCACCCCTGTTTGTGGCTGCAGTGGCCCTGTCTCCTAACAAACCTGCCAAATTCAGTCAGAGATAGATGGAGAGGTTAGAGGGGAGTCGCAGATAACCACTGGTGTCTGGGACAGAGAAACATTGGGGAGAGGCGGGAAGGAGCCACAGAGTAAAGATGGAGTGAGACAGAAAGCAAAGGGAACCTGAGGCATGTAAAGTTTGACAGACTTGAAAACACCTTGCAGAGGAGGGAAAGTGGTGTGAGGACTTCCACAGAGTGACTGTTTGATAGGCTCTTATACTACAGTGTTATTTAATATCTCTGCTCGCTCCTCTCAGGAGATGGTAAATGAAATGCATAGGATCAGATGACTGAAGGAAAACAGCCATAAAACGGAAATGAATCAAAGCTTTTCATTGTGCTGCTGCGCTGTGTGCGAGGCACAAAGAGTGAAAGCCCAGTATAAACAACATCTGAAGCTTGGGCTACTTTGACATCTGGGCATCTCTACAAACTTAACACGTATGAGAAACTCAATTAATAACTGTACTGAAAGGGATCTGTTCATGACATGATCACATTTAAAAACCTATTGCTAACACTTATATCCCATTTATTATCTGTTCTGAGTTCCACATATTGACCCTCCAAGCTAGCTGTCCAGAAGAATAATACATTCAGCTGTTGGATACGTATTAATCATGATCATTTATTTTCATATTTATCATATGGGGTAAATTGTTTATGACCATTAGTCCCTCCCAACCCCCCAAATATTCATTATCTTGTCACAACTACAGAAAAACTGCAGTAAATACAGTGTTATGCATCAATGTGCAAACAGGGAGTGACTTTGGACTTGAGACTTTGCTGTACTGTGGCAGAGTGAATCTCAGCACCATGGACAGCACCAGCCTTTGCTTGCAAAAGGCTGCTGAACCAGGCAGAGCATGTGGTGATAAGTCTTGTCCTGGATCCCCGATACCTTGACCCAAACCGACTTGATCTGCTGGGAAAGAGGCCGGGGAATTGTTTTTTTTTTTGTTTTTTTTCCCCCGATGACACATTAATGAGGAAAGCACACTGTGCAGATTCGGGCACAAGTTCCATTTAATTTAATGTAGTCATCCCATACATCCATGTAAGCCAAACGTTCCAATCCAATCCCATTAAAACTGCTACTGGAGCTGTGGCCAAGGCTGTAGCACAGAGTTTGTGGTCTTTATCGATGGGCGAGTGGCTTCTAGCAACTTCATCAACACTGATTCATCATACAGTATGGTCTGAACCTGACTACTTAGATAATGTCCTTTTCAACAGTGCAGCATCTGTATGACACAGCACAACTGCAGCTTGTGTGGTCACACAAACAAATGTGTATCACTGAACAAAATATTTTGTAGAAACTCTGCCTTTCTGTCATCAGTCCAACAAAGCTCATATGAGAGATTTCACTGTCAGTGACTCATTTTTGACCCAAAGCAATTCTCAAAGCAGCTCTTTACATCATCTCTCTGGCATGATATACAGAAACAAGTTGATATCATATCTGAGAGCTTCTTTGTATTTTAATTCAGTTGTTGTAAAACTTGTCATAGGTTTAGTTATCATGATGGTAGTAATACAAAAACCAACAGGTGGTGTATTAGTTTGGCCCCACGTCCCTAGTTTGTCTTCCATGATATGCATGACATAGCTATTGACATGCTTATTACATGGTATAATGGCAAATATGGCCATGCATGTAACGCCTGGCCTGTTTAAATATATCCATATATCCGTAACAAATGAGGTTACTGGATGGTTAGTGCACTGACTCGTGTCTGCACAGTCTGGCGTCATAAAATTAGCTCTTTGGCCACTGTTCACCCTGGCTCTGTATGATCTATTTGAGATCCAGCACATGGGATAAATACAGCTTTTTGGACAATAATATGTTGTTGTTTTTTTAAACCCTGTTTTCAACCAAGCATTGTGCTTTCCATGAGGAGAAGCAGCTTTTCAAACAAAGGCTCTTGGTTCTAGTTCCAGCTAAGTTTTTAATAGTCCCATGCTTGTATTGCTGCACACTTGAGGAAATCCAAAAGTGAGTGGCGTCCTTGCTGTGGGAACCTGTTTGGAGATTACTGTGCTAACAGTGGTGATTCGTACGGTTCCTCTGTGCACATCCCACTGTCTTTGCTGCCTAGAGACCATGATGTGCTCTCCTCCCCTGCAGAGGGATGTGAGCTCAGTGGAACTGAGCTATCAGCTTCTGTATCAAGTATAAAAAAAAAACATGTACACAAGCACTCATGCACTGGCACACATTGTGGGTGCAGCATTTGTCTCATTCGCTCTCCCTCCCTCTCTCATGCACACACTCAGTATGCTTTATATAAATTTTTCACGCTTTGACCTAAATCAGTGAAAATAACAGGAATAAATTACACACCATTGCTCACCCACGTAACTCCACTACTGGAGTCTGCGACTGGCCTAGCTGGCTGAAAACACCCACGCCCAATCGCAGACCCATGGCTAACTCACCTGTGCATAAACCCTGAGAGGGCCCGCTCACATTTACATTTTGTTAATATCTTGAGCAGTTAAAAATTACTAGGAGTTCATGATGTTCAAAGACAGATATAAACACAGGCTGCTCTTAGGATTAAAGCTATGACCTTCTTGTTCCTGGAAAAGTCTTTCTAAACATGAGGCTGGCTGCCATTTTTTTAGTCAGCAGTGTCTCAAAGTGTAATTTTATAATTAAATCACCTCTGTCAAGCGGTGAATCTTTTGCAAACAGCTCCTGTGAATATATGAAAAGAGCTGAATGAGTCCATATGAATTTTGCAGTTTGTTAGATTAATGTGATAGACAGCAGGAACAGCCCAAGATATGAAGGGTGAACCAAGACTTCCATTACTTGATTGGGGGGGGAAGCTTTTTAATGGAATAAGACAAGATTTCTTATAATGGGAACGCAGCCCAAAACTTAACTGTATGAACTGAAAGTCTTCCTGGACACAGTGAGGAGGACGTCTTCCTTCTCTGGTTGTTGTTGGGGGAGCAGGTTGGAGTGACATTTGCCAAGGCTCACCCTATCGTTTGGGTGACAGAAAAAACATTTTTGGCTCACTAGGTGGCTGCAGGGAGGGTTTCACTAGTTGCTCAGAGATAGCTAATCTTTTTTTGCCTTCAATGCAGAGGTGTGTCCATGTCTAAATGTGTCATTCATGTACATGCTTGTGTATGTGTGCATCTGTAAATTATTGTTATCCAAATCTCTAGCTGGTCGCTATACGCAGAGGTACCTATTTTTAACATGTGTAGAAGACAATTACCATCCAGAGCAACAACCAAACTAGGACTTTTAAAGAGCACAGCACAAACCAACATCAGTACAGTCATTAACTTCTTGTTATTCAGTCTTATTTTTTGATCCAAATAAAAAATACCCATTATGTCATTTTACTTAGGCTACTTGAATTTCCTAAAATCCTTGGTTATTTCCATCAAATTTGAAGATGCAGTACTACTCAGATATTGAGCTCTGAAGTTTTTGCATCATTGAGGGTAAATGAACTTGTTCGAGTTTTTTTTGTTTGTTTTGTTTTAAAGAAATACTGAAGTGAACACTGAACCAAGGCTGGCACGCTTACAAGTGTCTTTTTTTTTCTCAAGAATTGTCAAGAATGGATCGGAGGATGACAAATCTTGACTATCATTCCCTAGTATGATCTAGGCTCCAAAAGCACTTTACCATGTGCTTTGTAAGACTGGTCCAACAGTCAAAAGGAAAACGAGTTGTGAAGAGCCGTGCAGCAATCACCACAAGAGATGTTCTACATCCAAGCCCACCTGTCTGCCAGGTTTCATGAAAATCTAAACTCAAGTGAAACCAGGTAAACGTCTCTCCATCAAACCGGGGAATGACGTTAACGCTCCAAGTTCTCCTTGTTGATGCTTCAGGAAAGGCTTACACGTGAAGCCACCCACTAGTCCTCATTCTCAACACCAACATATGGTAACAAACAAGGGCCCCAGGCACTTCCTATTGGCTGATGGCCTCACTGACATCATTTCACTCTCTTGATGCCAGTAGCCCACATGCTGGAGTTTCACACTTGGGCTGTAATCACTTTGATGATCTGGAGGCTTGACCTTTGCAGACTCATGTAGCCTTACACCCTGATATCCTGTCTTCTCAGAAACAAGATTAATTCCCAAACAAATGACAGAATATGTAAGGATGAGTCATCTTAACACATGTACCAAAGGAACACAGCTAGTCTTTGTTTGCCAAGGCCGCAACCTATTTATTAGAGCTAATATGGAGTGCTCAGTGGGTAAACAATGAGTTTTTTTTCCCTTTGATGCAAATAATCTAATTCAGCATGGAATTTAAAATGATAATGGTGTACTCTAGATAGGACAGTCTGACACTGTATGAAAAAGAAAATGGACAAACCTCCAGGTCTGCATTTTTAACGTCTTCTAAAGAGGAAAAGCTATTGCGTACTCATCATCAGCCATTTTTATTGTAATTCCATTATTGTTGAAAGAGTTCATCGGGATGAATGGTGAAGATTGGATATGCAATTCTGAACATCTGGTAAATCACTCTGTTGCTGACCACTGCCATTCTTGATCTCAGCATCTCTCCCTTATTCACATTACATTTTGTGTTGCTTTAGCTCTTCTGCTCCTCACTCTCTCCATTAAAGTTGCTAGCTGGGTGCCCTGACTGTGGCCGGGCCCCTGAGGCAGTGGGGCTACAGACAGATGGCAGCACAGTTGTAAAGCCAGGGGGGTAAAGAGAGGAGGTTAGCTGGCGTGGCAGCCAGCAAGGAGGTGGTCCATTCAAGGGCACATTGTCAGTTGCCCGGGTGGAAGGACCAGGCGAATGGAGCGAGGAACCAAAGCTCCATGTGGCCTGCAGAGATGATGAGAGTCAAGGGTTGGTTTGATGTTATTTATATTTCTGATGAGACTACTGAAGCACACATACAAGTGTTTAGCAGGATTCTGTATACACATTTATCTAGATATAGAGCCAGATGGGGTCAGCCCTATGTTCCCACAGCCCAATGATCCCACAGCCCTATGTTCCCTCATTTCTAAGAAAAAAAAATTCACTGAAAATTTGGAAAATTAGGCCCTATGTTCCCACAGCCCTATGTTCCCTCAGCCCTATGTTCCCACAGCCCTATGTTCCCTCAGCCCTATGTTCCCACAGCCCTATGTTCCCTCAGGTTTATGTTGCCTCATTTCTAAGATTTTTCTTATTTCTAAGAATTTTCTCAAAATGAAACTCTAAGTCAAGTCATTTTTATTTTAAAGGGATGATTCGGAGTAATTTCAAACTAGGGTCCTTTGCACCATGACCTACAAACTTTCTAATGCTTTGTTTACTATACTAACACTATTTGTACTACTGTAGAAATGTGTCTAAATTGCACTAACTCATGGAGGTGACTTTAATTTCGGTATAAGAGTTCGTCACTCAACCCTATGTTGGAGTTGTTATGTTAGAAGGGGTCAGCCCTATGTTCCCAGATTTAGCTAAAAGCTACATTACATCTGTAGTCAACTGCTACTGGATAATATGTTGGGTGTAATTGACTACCAAATTGGGAGAAATGGGGATCAAATCTGATGCAAATTGATCATAAAGGAAATGTGGGAACATAGGGCCTAATTTTGGAAAGGAAAAAAAAACCTTAGAAATGAGGGAACATAGGGCTGTGGGAACATAGGGCTGAGGGAACATAGGGCTGTGGGAACATAGGGCTGTGGGAACATAGGGCTGTGGGAACATAAGGCTGTGGGAACATAGGGCTGAGGGAACAAAGAGCTGAGGGAACATAGGGCTGTGGGAACATAGGCACGCTCCCGAGCAGATGACTAAGGTTGATATAGAATTCATCCTCTGGGGACCACAAACGCACAAAGTTTATAATAGTTAAGTTGCAGTGGCCCAAACTACGGCCAGCTTGATATGGCTGAAAATATCTGACCCAGCTAATGGATCAATCATTGTTCAAGAAAATGCACCTGACTGTACTCAATTTAACTCGAAGGATGAATAATACTTAGTGAACAACATTTTTGACTTGAACTCCTTTGTTGGCCTATGATATCCCAGAGAGAGCGCTGGTTGAGTTTGAGAGGTTTAAACATCTACTTGTAAAATAAGATGTTACATGACAAATGTTGAATATACAGCCAGATGATGCAGTTGTAGTTGCTGACATCACATTTGTCCCAGTGAGCTACTAGATCATCAGGGGAGTGCTCTGATTTATCTTTTTAATGCTATAGAGAGAGCTTTGTAAAAAAAAAAAAAAAAAAAAAAACACCAGCCCATTCACCAGCTCGCCCTGTCAGGTGATTCAGCAAGCCGAGGCTTCGCCCCTCACAACCTCACTGGTGGATCCTCCACATTGCAAAATCTGCTAGAAGGTCACAAACGGATCCAGTGTTTCGTTCCTGTTCACTTCATTCAGTCTTCGCTTTTGTGGCAGTATCAGGTATCAGGGCAGAGCAAGAAAGCCTCTGACACATTTTTACCTTTCTTTTTTTTTTTAGACATTCTACCATTGAAGAGAAAAAACATTTCTGTTGGTTACTTCTCCCCCTCATCACTTATGGGGGGTGCACATGTGGGGAGAGATCTTATGCTCCTGAATGTGCTGACAAGCTGGTTAAGCGGGGTGTGGTCCCTGGTGGCACAGTAACGCGCTCTGTTTCAGTTTTCTTGCCAAGTCACATTATCATATTGTCTACTTTATTCCACTCTTCATCATTTTTTATTTTTGCGCTGCTCTAATGCAGTATTGAGTTTAGCAGCTGTAGCTGACACTTGCCTGCACTTCTTTCATTGTTTATGAATTGTACTGGGAATTTGAGGCCGTGCTATCACTACCTGATTGGATTTAACAGTGTGTGCAGAGTTGTGTAGAAGACGACTGTGGCCTTATACAGGAAACACACTATTTTTCCACTGCATCCAGCTGACACGTGGATTTAACAAATCCTATTTGCATTAGCATATTAATTAGAATCGCACATCATCACCACATGGTGCGTGTGGGCTGTACATGCACGCCTGACACACATTTCGATACACCCTCATCCAGCGGATAAAAAGAAATCTCCATGTGCTACATGTGTTTTCACCTTATTCCTCTGCTCTACCCAGACTCCCGTCATTTTCTCTGAACGACCACCCCTTCTATGAAAATGTAGTTACTTGATATGCATTATAAATAGCTGCTCTGTGATTGGACGAGCCCAGATTCTCCTGCAAGCTCTTCCGTATAGCAACAGCCCCCTCCCATCGCTCCTTCTCGCCTCTTTCCCCTGGAATCCCCCCCCCACCCCCCTTCCCTCCCTCCCTCCTTCCCTCTTTCAAAATGCAGACAGATCTTGTCCTCCATGTGGCTTCACCCCTACCCACAATGCACTTGGTGCTGCCACTGGCTTTAGATGTGGCAGGCAGTGTCTGTGTAGGGGGCTCCTCTCCTCTCCTCTTCTCTCTCTCCTCCTCCTCCTCTCCTCTAAGCTACAGACTGGCTCGCTCCTCCCGCTGGCTCCCACTGCTGCGGCAGCATCTGGATATGGTCGCCATAGCAACAGCAGCAGGCCCCTTTCTCCACACACTGTCTCTCTCTCTCTCTCTCTCTCTCTCTCTCTTTCGCTCTCATACAGACACCTCTACCCCTCCTTCTCCCCCTCTCCTTCTCTTAAGCTTTTTTCCCCCCTCTGTGCGACTGGGTGCCTTTCCTTCAAGCTTGACCTGGATTCTGCGTGCGGTGCCATGTCTGCCGTGCTGAATGTGTGACAGTAGTGATGATGACACAGTGAGACGGGTGTGCATGGTCAACTGACCTGTTTCCAGGAACTTTTTAGGATCAAACTATGAACAGGAAATTACCCCCTTTTCATCATCTATTCTCTCGTTTTCTGTCTCGCTTTTTCCTTTTTCCTCTTTTTTCATTCCTCTTCTCAGCTTGCGAAGCCCACTTTCCCGTTACTGGTACCTTTCTTTTCCCTTCCTTTCCCTCCTTTCATTTCCTTATTTCTCACTTCCCTTTCATTTTCCCAACACCCCCCATTTCCTACCTCGTTTCCCGCTCCCACTCTTCTCTCCTCCCCCAATCACTAACCACCATCCTCTTCCTACTCCACACCCATGTGCTTCAGGGAAGAAGCAAGGGGCTGCAAAAGAAAAAAAAAAGCATGAAAAGGAGTCAGCTGTATCCTCCCTCCTCCATCACTGTACTCTATATCACACCCTAAGCAACTCAACAGAGCCCCCCACCACCACCCTCTTTCTCCCCAACCTCTCGCGTCACAAATCCTTTCCTCCTCCTCAGCTGAATATTTGAACAAAGATATCAGCCTCCTGAAGGCAGATATGGCTCCATTTTTGTCACATTGACGTATGTAGCTCTTAAATACATGGTGTTTATTGTGCATTTCCTCTTTCTTGGCTCTCTTTGTGCCTGGATGCGGGCAATCCAGCAGTGTGCGCACATGGATCTGTAGACCCACACTTTGCTTGATATGAGTCACAGTGATCATTCATTCAAATACAAGTTTCCTCTTAAGAAAGAAAGGGGTGGCAGTGCAGTATTTTTGATTCTTTTCACAATTTGCATTTGAAACAATATTAATCACTTATACAGATTTTTTTAGTGACTGTTGTTGAGACTATTTTGTCTGTATTTTATTTTGTTGTCCGTTGTTTTAAATTTCATTTACATTATTTTCTTTTTTGATTTTTTTTTCTTTTTTTTCTTCTTTTTATCACACAGTGTATTTTATTTGTATTGTATTATTTGGACCCATAACAAGCTAATTAGGATCCCAAAAGAAGGGCATTATGGGACATACTGGGGATGTATTTGTACCTCCTGGAAATCTAGCTCACTGTAGAGAGCTGGGACAGAAAATATAATATAGATACATCTGGAAGTGTAGCACTATGTTAGCATGAAAAAAGATTGATACATTAAATATAATATAATAGCTCTGATTGACTAGGAAGCCAAGTCGAATGTCATTTCTGGGAAAGCTGTGAGACTGGTACACCTGTTGGTCTCTAGGGGGAAAAAATCCTTTTGTAGTTTTAGGAGCCTCCCTGTGTCTGTGTGCCTTTCTTGCTTTCTCCAGGTTTGGACTGTGAGAGATGTTTATTTTGATACGTGATGTATGGCTCGGACAGAGGGATTCACAGGAAAATAACAGCCACGAGGGAGTGCGCCTTGATCAAATTAGTCTTTCTAATTCAATCTGTTCACAGCACTTGAAGTCCATCATGGTTTATTCAGTAAGGTGAGCGTACTAATTGTGTTCCGCCTTCTCTCCCCTTCTGTCTCCCGCCCTTCACCTACATTTGCATGTTTGGTGATTTTTCTTCATCAATCCCACACTCCCTCTCACTTTTGCCCTTTCTTTCCCTTTTTCTGACCTTTCTCCTGACAACACCACCCACCCCACTCTTTCCTTACCGCGCTTCATCCTCCGAACAACTCTGGGCCCCTCTCTGGGCTTTTTCCTCCTCCATCTCCACTGTCTCTGTAGTAGAGTTGGTGGACCAGCAGAGGGTGCTGAGGACCGGTTGCCTGGTGAGCGGAGTCCACACTCCACCCATCCGACGAAACAGCAAGCTGGCCACCCTGGGGCGTATCTTCAAGCCGTGGAAGTGGAGGAAAAAGAAAAATGAAAAGCTCAAGCAGAGTTCCACAGGTACATAAAGCAGAGTAGTTGAATGAGAGGAGGTTGTAGATTTCCAGGTGCCACAAACAGATGCACTCACTCACATTTCTCGTCATCTGCCCTAATGAATTAAATTAGGGAGATAATAAGAGGGCGTAGGTGAAAAGATGCACAGAGTGGAGTTCTAACTGTCTCAATCATTTAAATTGATTGCAGGGAAATGTTGTCATTGTGTACACCAAAATGTGCACATTATAAAATCAAAAGAAAAGGAGGAAACAATTATGGCCCTCTGATGAAAAACACACCTGTTGCATTTTGATGCTGATGACATTTTTTTTATGAGGGCTCAGGCATACTGTCAACATCAGTATCATATTTCAATATCAAAATGTACCATAGCAAAGTAAATCGCATGTTACAAATCACTAATAAAACTTAGATGTATCTTTTCTCTTAAGTCATCAATCAATTTGTTTATTTCGGGCATGTCATACAGCTGTATCTGAATTTCTGAAATATAAAGGTCAGTAGACCATTCAACAACACTAACTACTGTTTTGCAGGCATCACTAAAATTCTCAAGAATCCAACAAACATTAAGATTAAATAATTTTATGTTTTCTGCACAATAAAAAAAGATTTAATCCAGATGGCTCGAAGACAAAAGTCTTAAGACAATCTGTCCCAGCTGTTAAAAAAAAAAATTGTTGGTTTGACTCTATTCTGATCATCATTACCAAATATTATGAAATCATAAAACAACAGGACCATAGGTTGTTGTGAGCTGACAAACAGTACTGATAAATAATTGTACAGTAACTCTGTGTTCCTGGCATCCTCAGGTTGACAAGCATTATATTTGCTGTGCACAAGGTGAAATACGATGCTCTTCCTGTAATGGAGAGTGCTGTTAAACCAAGGTGGCTTAAAGAGTGAATGTCATTTTGGGTCATCACTGTTACAGATGGTCGCACGACTCATTCAGCCACCTGATTTCATTGTAGTGACATGTTGGAACTGTCTTTTCACAAGCAATTTCTAATGACTTTTATTCACAATATTTTATAAAGATAACTGATTCATTCACATTATATCTATTCATAGTGTTTTTGTTTTGTGCTATCTCACAGTGCACAAGGTGAAAATACATCCCCGAATCAATAAAGCAAATAAACTAACTAAGCCTCGGCCAATAGGACCAGAAATGATATGTCACCAGTGATAATTCACATGAGTGACACAAAATCTTGTCTATACACAACAAAGAAATCATAACAGCAACATACATGCTTCTCTCTTCTTGATCCTCACACAGATGTAGCATTATCCAGCAGTCTTCTATGCCGCGACCCAAACTCCCCCACTCAGGGCTGCTGCTCAGATGGTGCAGTCCTGCTTGGAGGATTCGGAGGGTCTTTGAACGCAAACCTCACAGTCAGCAGCGTGGAGTACCTTGGTCCTGATGAGGAGCTTCCCCCTTCTGGTAGGACAGTCCCTTGCTTTAATCAACAGACACTGTAGCAGCATAACAAACAGATAAGCAGAAAAAAAGGAATGATTTGTAAAAGTTGAGAGTGTAACTGATTGCTGGAAAACCTTTGATAAGATGCTTGAAAATTTAACACAACACAAAAATTAAAGCAGAAGTAAGCGATATATTTGTGTTAATATAAGTCTTAAATAGTTATATCTTCCGACAGCAATCACTTACATACAGTAGAGTGTTTGGACCGAAACACGGGTCTGTCAGTCACTCTGCTCTGCTCTGAGCCGAGGAGAAAACTTTTCTCGTATCCTACAGTTTTTATCCAATGAGGAGAGAGAACGGCATGCGGGGCTGTGTGTGCAGCCAAGGGATGCGCCTGAATGTGGTGACGTAGGGACGAGGACTGTTATGGTGCGTTCAAGGCAGCCTGTAACTCGTGTTTTTCCGACCTGTGAAGTCATACCAGTTCGATCTGGTGCGAGTTCACGGGTCGTAAGTTACGAGTGGCCGTTATAGTGACTTTCACAGGTAAAACAGGTCGGAAAAACACGAGTGGGTTGCCTGGAACGCTACAAAATCGTAAGTTGTGACATGAAGCTGTAATTTACGGTTTCAAAAGCCTGCCTGGAATGCAGCATTAGCCAAAACGACCGGATCGCTTACTTCTGCTTTAAAACAATTCTAATGTTGTAAAATCATTTGGTCACACTGTGTCTGTATCAACATTGTGCATACGAACCAGAAGAGGGCAGCAAAGACAATTGAATGACATTCTTTGCCTCTGTGCTCCCTGTGTATGCAATGCACCGATGCATAATAGATATGATTTTAATATCAGTAGGCTACACTCAGACGGTACTAATTGTAGGATTGCAGTTCAATCAAGTATTTTTTAACAGTCACTGCTCTTTAAAATACTACTGTTTCTAATAGTGTCCATTTAATAATTATAATTCATTTTTTAATTTTCTCATTTCATTAACATTTCTAAATGTTTTGCTCCCCTTCATTAACAACAACCAGTAGCTGCCCCTCTTCAGGACTGTGAGCGAGTTGAGGAGAATGTACCACTAGAGGACGAGAGAGACGAGGAGGTGCAACCTGCTGGGGATTTACCTGAAGGGCTGCAGGACATGACTGACCAGATGGAAGAAAGAGCAGAGGAGGAGATTCCTCCAGGAACGTCCCCACCACAAGTACCTCCAAAACATTTGCCCCAGCTGAGTACTGGAGACGGTGAGTGCTGGGTTTTTTTCCTCCTTTGAATATGTAGTCAATAAAAACTGACAGGCTGGCAGTAGTAAAACATGTCCCTGTTCACTTTGAACTACAGATGATTTTATCCATCTGTAGTTCAAACTGAGCTATACAACAACAAAAAAAGAAATGAACACAGATGTTTCCTTACAGAGCAAAGTGTAAAAATCACATGAAGCACATTTACAACCTCAACATGGCTGAATAGAGTGCCAATACAACGGTGTAAAAACATACTACTGTATAGCTACTCATAAAATTCTGCACTCAAATTTATAGGTGCAGTATTGTCTGCAAAATATAGCTAAAACATCAAACGTAAAGGTTGCCACTGTTCTCCTGAAGCGTAAGGGTAAGATAAATCTAAAGGGATGTGAAATGTTGTCGAGTGGAGGGGAAGGAAGAAAATGCAAACAACTCACATGACAACACGCCCTCATCAGGTTGGGAACCTTGTGTCTTTTAATGTAGATTACGAGTTCTAAATGTTGTGACATAAAAAGCACGATATACTGTATATCCCAAATGAGGATAAAAAATGTGAAGTAGCATAAAATGAAAACAATGCAAAATCAGTGGCCTGCTTTGTTACTTCCTGTAAATGAGTATAAAATGACATATTTTATAAAAATGGCTTTGTCCCCACAAATAGACATCTAGGTTTGCTGAGTCAATGACAATTATGTGCTGAAGCTGCTTTGCCAGGTCACGGTGACACAACACATTATAAAGTCATTTTGTCTTTGTGCTATATTCAGTCTAATATGAAACACATTGCTGTAGAAGAGAACGTGCAGTATATTATTTAGACATATAACAGATGGCCTTTTTTTGTTGTTTTGAAAAACAAAAAAACCTTCAACTTTCTCATACTAAACAAAAGTGCAGGCCAGGTGAATTCCCATGAGGTAAAGTGTGTTTCTCAAACTTAAGATCAGTAAGATAAATGACAACTCATATGAGTGAGATGACAGTTTATTTTTTAACCACCAGTGCATCTCTCCTCATCCCTCTCTTTCAGACTCGGGTCCTGTGTCGCTCCCCACTCATCTGCCCAACTCCTACCTCCCCAAGGAACCTCCACCCAGGGCCACAGAAAGCATGGCTTCAATGACCCTGCCTCTACGAGGGCCCCTGGCCAACCCCTCGGGGTCCCCACATCTAGCAAACATGATGCATCCTCCTATGCCCCCTAGTTGCATTATGGAAGAATTGCAGAGAGCCTTCGCTTCTAAGAACAGGCAGGAGAGGTGAGCCCTCTGGTTGACCCCATTTATCTGTTTATAGCAGCTGTGTTTACTCTCACTGATGTTAATGCTAGAGATGGCTCTAGAGAAGATTCAGTCCTTTCCGATAGAATGTGATAATATATATATATTGGGTGGCAATAATTTCCTCTTAAATCTAAAAACAAGTGCTTTAAATCTCAATCTCATCATTTATCCATAAACTTGCCATTACATTAATCCTAAATCTCTACACCCTCTTGTTTAACTTTAGTGTCCATGTAGGGTGTGAGCAGGGCTCACCCCCTCGGCTGTGGTGCTCTGACGGGCGGCTCTCTCGCTCATGCAGCTCTGAGAACCAACACACCTTGTCTTTGGTGGGTGGCTGCGTGGGAGGTGGAGGCTCCGACTGGCCCAAGAAGGAGGCAGAGGAGAACAAGGAGAACGTGCGGCTGGACCAGTGCTTCTCCAACACCTCAGGCCTCCCCAATGACCTGGACGGCTGGAACGAGTCGGTCATCTCTGGTGGGTCAAAGAGCTTAAAAGAGCATACTGACATTTGCTGTATGTTTTTGTTTGGACTCTGTACTGTACCATATTGGACTGTAAAGAAAGGTTAAGGACAGCATCTTGCTTTTGAGCCTTTAGCAGCACCTCCAAGACTGAAACTATAAGCCAACACATTAAGTATCATAAACTGCACTTACTTTGAATGGCCTGGTCCTAGTACAAAAATGTTTTTGATCTTTATGGCTAATTTCCTCCTTCGTGACATCTATATCTATAACATCTATATATTTTTATACAACTTGTGCAAATTTTATTGAGGGCAGCATGCACCAGATTCTTGGCTTTTCTCACGCTCCTCTCTTTGACCATTTATCGGCTGGGAGTTAGTAGGTTTTCAGAGCGGCTCACTTTGTGCTTCAGAACCTCTCTTCAGAAACAGATGATGAAGGTAGTGGGATGACCCAGTCCCTCGGTTTGTGTGTCGTATCAAATTAGCTTGTGGATTTAATGGACTAATTCTACTAATCAATGTTTCCATCTTAACAATGGGTTGATTTAATGTGTAATTTGACCCAGCTCCCACAAATCCTCTGTATTTTACCTGTCCAGCATCAAACAACAGCCAGACAATACTGAGAACTATATGTTAACACAGTTGAACAGTTCACATTTACATCAGGAGTTGGAAAATAATAATGGATCTTAAACCAGCCCGAATATTGAACATTACAACACAAAACATTCAAATCATGCAGCTTTAAATTAATCCAGAGTACAGTCAAATACAGTAATATTAATAATAATAATAGCCTAAACAAATCTGCTGACGGAGTGAACCAAGGGCTTAATGGGGCCTTTGGAGATCTGTGACCCTGGGGGCATAGCCTGGTTTTTGCAAATGGTAATCCAGCTTTGGCAGTTAAACATATGAAGAGCTACATGCCACAAAGTAATATGGATGTGCCACATCCTCAAAAACCAGTGAAGCTCTGAGTCAGCATTTCACCCTAATGATTCCTGTTTCACTTCATTTTGAATGTGCTGCAGTACAGAGAAAAAACGGAAACAGCATCTGTGTCCAAACACTTCCACACTACACTCTAAATAATATTTAGTAAGTGATGATATTTAACATCCATTGTTGAAATTAAAAGGTTAGTGGCACTTCTGGGATCAAGGATTGAGAGGCTTTATTCACTAACAGTATTTGCATATTTTTGGATATGAAAAGGAAGAAGACTTTGACAAAGGCATACAAGGCTGATAATAAAGGTTTGCTGTGTTTTAATGCATGTATGCACTGTTGCAGGCACACTTCCTCGCAGGCTAAGGAAGGAGTTGCTGGCTGTCAAGCTACGAAACAGGCCCAGCAAACAGGAGTTAGAGGACAGAAATATCTTCCCAGTAAGAAGCGACCAAGAACGCCAGGAAATTCGCCAGCAGATTGAAATGAAACTCGCCAAGTAAGTGATGAAATCTTCTCACCATTACCGTGTCCGTCTCTGTTGTATTTGCAATGTATTTGTTGAGGTAAAGTCAATTAACATTACGTTGATCATTGTTAAAAACAGGTTGGATAACGCATGTCTTGTGATAGAAATATACATTTCTTTTTGTCCTGGCTCTAATATGACTAATATGTGCATGTATGTATAAATCAATGATGTTCATGCTATTTATGATGCTCATGCAGGGAAAACCTAAATGTTTACAGTAATTGCCTCCGTTACATAACACCCAGCAGTAGGTGGAGGTGAGATAAGAATCGGATCTAAACAGAGTGTTTTTCATGGACTTGGACTTATGTTGTGTAATCTTTTATTGCTCAGAGGAATCAGTTTTATTATCATGCTTTTTACTCAAGGCCAACCCGCATAATGGGAAGCCTCTCCATCTAGTGTGTAACTATTTTAACCAAAACTGGGACACTTCCAAATGGTGAGAAAGTGAGCTATCAACTCAAACCAGTGAGTGGCCAAATAGAATAAATTCCCAGAAATCTTTTGGGCTAGAAATATGCACATGCATCGTAAATTCCTGGATGCTTTTATCACAGTTCCTGGAGCGCAACAAGTACAGACAGACGCTGCTCCCAGGAAATCTCTTTGTACAAAACACACCACTGATGTTTGCATGCGTTGGTTCCCTGCCAGCACATTAATAGAACTGGCTTTTCTAATACAACTGACAAAATGAATGTCCAAGGACATGACAGCAGCAGTCTTGTGTGTGCTAATGTGTCATAAGACCCAGGTTCTTTTAACACCAGAGCATCAAACAGGGGCACACCATAGCGTTACATAACCTGCTGTGCAAGAACTCGCAGCCAAGCACAGAGCACCACCCACACTTTAGAGTGAAAGATCTATCATCTGTCTGTGAGACAACTAAGAATACTGCCCCCCCTGTCTATTCTTAGATTGACTGGAAGAAGGTGTCTTATTGTTATTTGAGAAAACGTGTGTAGACGTTCACAAGTTTGCAAACCCGCTGCTTATGTAAAGGTGAAGATGGAGCATGACTGGAGCTTGCATAAGAGCGAGCAGGATCCAGACAGAGGTCCCACTTGTAGCACAGCAGTGAGAAAATCTGCTTGTTACACAAAGACCCTTTCTTAACAGCACATGATTTCCTTTCAATTTCCTTACAAGTACAGGAAAAAATAATTACCTCAGGGGGATTTCTAAGGATCCTTAAAGCAGCTTTAATTGTCTGTGTCATGCTCCTATTAATGTGTACAACCTAAACCTTTGCTGGCTAGCTCTGTCTAATAGAAGACTTTACGAAAAAAAAAAAAAACATCTACAACATTATGTTGCTTTACAGTAGTATATACTATTATATAGTAGTTTTATACTCTTATAATCCTCACACTCTATACAAGTTTTTTGAATGTTATTACTTGAATCATCAGTGTCAAGCATATGCAAGAAAAAAAAATGCATTTTCATCCTTCAGTACAATATATGCAATAGTATTTACAGGCACACTGCAGCAGTTTGGGGGGAATCCATTCCTGGCTAAATATAGCTCAGAATGATGAAGAGGGGGTGGGGGAGGAGAGGGGGCACAGACGTATTGGAAAAAAAAAATCTCTATTTCACCAGGGCATGCATACTGAATCACAAAACAATCCATCACACCCTCCTCAGGAGTCCTCTGGGCAACTTCCATTTCTATTCAATCTCCTTTATTCCCATTTTTTCTGAAGCTCACAATATAAATCTACATCTCCTATCTATCTAGATTTCCTGTCAATCAGGCAGAAAATGCCATCAGGACTTAGCGTGGATAATGACACCTTGTCCATCTATTGTGCCAGTGATAGATGACCTTTCTATCTTTAGGCTCCCAACCTGCCGCTTGTGCTGCAGTCGCACTCTGCCGTTTCTAATCTTAGCTCATGACACTGTTCAATAATGCATCTCCCCATACACTCCCCGCTTTCCACAAATGTGTTGCTGGGGAATTATATCAGCAGAAATAAAAGGGGGAGGGGCAGATGGGCGCCTGCTACTGTACTTAAACATACAGTAATGTAAAACATAAAAAGGATGAAAGCTGAGAAAGGCCAATTCTGTCTCCTTGCGCAGTTGGCAACTGAAATAAAAGACTGAAAGCCTCCGCCACCCACTCGCTGGATTTCTCCTTCCTTTATTTGGATTTTTCATTCTGCTGGCATAGTCAGCTTTTCTATTCTAGCTCGTTATCATTACATTTGAACATCCTGAGTGGCAAATGGAAAAACCCTCATGCCTGCAGGCGTTTATGCGTCATCGTGGTATTCTGGGGGTTACCTCTCAAAATCGTATTTCTGATATCGCGCCCCTAAGCCCGGATGTAGAAACCAGTGGATGAGAAACTGGTGCAGTGAGTCAGTGTGTTGTCTCATACAGTGTTATACTTATCACAAATAAACCGTCCTGTCACCTGAGAGTATCACATGGTAATACTGTATATAGTGATTAATTTGGCTCACAAAGAGCACAATCTGACTTTGTCACCATGACAGTCTTATTGACAGAGAGCTTTGACTTATTTATCTCACAGACAGAGATGAAAGAAGGTAAGCAGGCTGTTTCTAAAAATAGCCACATAGTGTATGTGAGGCACATACAGCTCTGTGGGCAATAGTGAAATCCCCATTAGTGTGTTGCTAGGGAGAAGTGAGGATTTCTGCAGGAAGACTCTATTGTCTCAAAGATACCGTTGTTGCTAGGCAACTCGGCGGCCAGGTCAATAATACAGTTGATGGTTGTATTCGCTAGGGCTTTAGGAGTGATTTTCTGTTTCATCTGTTTAAAATGTAGCAGTGCTAGAGCTCTGGGAACACTTTGTCTCTCCGTTTGTTTATTGGAGAGTCGTGAGGCAAAAGAGTCGTCATTTCAAGCTGTGCTCCTCCTGATGAGATTTGGAGATAGTAACACAAAGCACTCCTGATTTGATCAAAAACTACTATATTTGAAAGGGAAACTTAGAGGAAGCAACAGAAGAATTTTGTCAGGGTTTTTGTTTTTATTAAAATGCAAAGATTAAGACTAAATTCCAACATAATGATTATTTGTAAAATAATGTGTCTAAAAAAATTTTTTCCCAAAAACTTTCCTCGTGTTAATGTTCCATTTTTAATCTTATTTCTCAGAAGAGAATTCAAGAAGTCAAACCACTGAATTATTCCTCACGCTATTTCTGTATGTCTCCTCACACATGTTAATTACAAAGAATTGCCTGTACTCACGCTTACACAACACATTAATGAGCAGAAACAGTGTTTGGGAGGGGTTGAAAATAACATCCTTCATTCCTGTCTGTAAACCCTGCGTTGTTTCTTCTGCCACTGTTGATGTATGTAAATAAAGCAGATGTACAAACCTAAGATAGGTGTTTATTACATAATGCTGCTGAGCACTGGTGTGTTTTTTGATTATATCTTCTGAGACAAAATTATTTTTTAAAGGGTTTACAAAACTAAATAATTGTATTAGCTGTTGACAGTCAGCACAGATAAACACGTGCACGTACAACCAGGAAAGCTTTGTGTCCAGGTTTCAGTACGTGACCTAACTTTGATCTTTGACAGGACAGAACTATAAAGTGTCCAGTGTTGGCTTGGGTGAGGGGATGAAAGATAGTCCTGCTGCGTGGCGGCATTCGATCTACCCTCTCTGTCCTTTCCACCTCTAGAGGTGTGCCCATGGGTGTGCCACATGCCTTCTGGGGCTGAGCCCTGTTGTGCAGCTCACATTTATTATTTATACAAAGTATGAATAGTTCACAAACACAGGGGGCTCCAGGAAAAAATTGGATTTTTGGAGACCTTTAGGATGCTTTGATGGGGAAGGGAACGTGACAGCTTTAAATAAATTGACTTACTGTGATCTGAATGTTTAAACTCAGTCATTATAGCAAATAGGAGACCTAAATCCTATAGGATCATAAAGAATGTCACGTTATTTTATCATTCTAAGTGTTTTATTTGTGGTTATTTGTTGCTTCCTTTGAAATGTCCCTTTTACTGTACGTGATGAGAAATAAAATGATGTGGTGGTGCAACAACATTTGTAACACGACTGCTCCAGTAGCCCAGTGTAGATCAGGAGGAGGCTGGGGATGCCGTGAGTGGGAGCCAGTTAGGCTCCGCCTCTCACAAATTATGCATGTAGTAACCAGGGAGACTGGGGTAGTCGCGCCCCAGCAGCCCATCACGACACAGTTCAAAAGCGCTTGTAGTGAGCGTCGGTCGGCGGATAGTAAAGAGGACTCTGCTGCTGCTGCGGTGCACAGTTAAACGCAATACGGCAGCTGCGCCTGAGATGCAGCATTTGGAAACCGAAAAATAAAATTGGTGGGGAATTCTCAACCAGGAGAATCGCGCTTCTTCGACTATTCCAGATGTGGGGAGCGCCTCTGCCCAAGCATCACAGCCGCGGTTTGGATGCGAGATGGAGACATAGGGGATTCCTTTCGAGAACGCGCACAGTGAAGAAACTACAGCCGGTTTAAAGAGGACAGGGAGGGACAGCTTCAGCCACAATGGTTCAAAACGTGGTTTTGGTGTTTCTCCGCAGGAGGCTGAGCCAGAGACCAAATGTGGAGGAGCTGGAGAGTCGGAACATCTTGAAACGTAAGTTCAAAACTACCGCCTCTTCACCTGATCACTAATATTAACATTAGGGGGGAAGAAGGCACCGTTCAATACACCGACCGCGGCCAAGAGATGCATTAATGATGGCACAGATTGCCAAGTATAGTACATTATTCAGCAGCAAAAAAACGCATGACTGCACACTCCCACTCTCCACTGTGAAACCTGTTAGAGGTGGGACTGGATATGTGCTCATTGTCTAACTGCATGACAAAGTTGTAGTGTCCTATTTTTTTCAAACAGTTTTACTTTAGTTCAATAAAGTAATCAATGACTTGTGTGTGTGTATTATGGATTTCTAACGTGGTTGTTTTTTCTTCTTCCAGAGAGAAATGACCAGACAGAGCAAGAGGAGAGGAGAGAGATCAAACAGCGGCTAAATAGAAAGGTACACAAGTGAATGAGTATTTTGTTATGTTTGTTCCTGATAACTAATATCATCTATCAACTGTTTGAACACTGTAGGCGTGAAAACACATGGAAACAACTGTATTTAATCCAATCTTGATGGCAGCTGGCTCTAAATTTTTGTCCCATTCCTTGTTCCAGCTCAACCAGCGACCCACTGTTGATGAACTGCGAGACAGAAAGATTCTGATCCGCTTCAGCGACTATGTGGAAGTGGCCAAAGCTCAGGACTATGACAGGAGAGCAGACAAGCCCTGGACTCGGCTCTCAGCGGCAGACAAGGTGAGTGTTTGTGGGGAAGAATGACAAGCTCACTTTTTTTTATTTTAATAAAATGAACTCCTAAGTTTTTCCATCTTTTATGACATGCCACTTATTGCTTTGATTTATCACCAAAACAAGTCCACTATTTAGGTCTGACCGACAGTATGACCCTCTGTCCATCAGGACTATCAGCATCACATGTTGATATTATCAGCTTATCTAAATCCCCTCTTCTCTTTATTTTATTTTTTATTTTTTTTAGTTTCATTATATTTTCTCCTGCTGTCACTTTGCCGTTCAAAGGTTGCAGAACACCAATGGCTCAGGATGTACTTAGGGATGCACTAATGTTGTTTTTCCCGCTCTTCCCCACAGGCTGCCATCCGAAAAGAGCTGAACGAGTTCAAAAGCACCGAGATGGAAGTGCACGCCTCTAGCAAACACCTAACGAGGTTAGTGTTCTGAGGTGTATGTCTGTGTGTGTGTTGCGTGTTTGGGGTGCGTGTGCTATTCTGGGCTGCAGGAGTCTAAATTTAGCTCTCCTTGCTCATCCAGAGAGCTCCGAGGAGCTAAAGATAGATGGGAGTGCTTCTGAATGCAGAGGGGGAGGGGGGAGGGAGGGAGGCTGTCCTCTGGAGCTCGTATTGCCAGGCAACCAGGAATGATAAAATGCCACCTTGTCCTTGGCTAAGCTTGTTTGGAAAGCGGGGGGTCCTTGTAGTGAGTTGTAACAGTGACCCAGAGGGAGGATGGAAATGGAGTACACGTCCAGCCCCTCAGCACATTTAATGGCTGCGCTAAAAATAGCCCCACAGAACTGATTAATAGCTTTAATCATAGATGACGACAAAGGCACCTTCTGCTCCACAATTTGTACCCTTCCTCGTAACACATGGTTTCTCTGCGTGTTTGTCTCTGCAGGTTCCACCGGCCATGAAAGTGGGGAGTTTCTTCTGTGAAGAAATGCTGAGCATAGAAATTTTCCTGAAGCTTCTACAAGCTGCTCAGCGGTGACAGTTCAAAGAGCCTGGAGCCTTTTTGTCTTCAGCGTGTCTTAAACATTCTTCCAGCGCCCTTGACTATCATAGCATCAGCATGAGGCCATGGGTGTGGGAGAGAAGATGACGGTAATGTTAGCGGCAGTCTGTCCTGGAGACTACTGGACGCTGCCCCACGGGAGCTGGCTGGTGGGAGAGGACTTTGGTGGAGCCTCTGACTCACGGGACAAGAGAGGAGGAAAAACAATCTTGTCATTCAGTCAGTGTTGTTTTTTTTGTTTTGTTTTTTTTATTTTGTACTAATTCATGGACTCCTTTGAAAAGGCAGTGTGAATCTGTGTAGTGGGAAGAAGTTGTGCATGTGACCAGCTTCACCTTTTCTTAACTGATGAGTAATGTGTCACTTGGACTGGGTAAAGACTGTGCAGTCTGGGGGAGGTGGTACTGGGGATGAATTTGATATTAACTGTACATACAGTATGTCAATCTGAATGGGACTGTCAATGTCTTCACTGAAAAGAGAAATACCTTTGTAAGCACTACTTGTCTTCAAAATACAAGGTCTTTTTTAAAAAAAACAAATGGCTTATCTCATTTTTAAAAACTATTTTATTTAACATTTTGAATGTTTATTTGGTAATTTTATCTAGTATTTGTGTTAGAAATATCATTCAGCCAAGGCAAATGAATACACTGAAAAGGATTATTGCCTCTATCTATTTTACAGAACACTAAAATGACTGAATTTGTGAACCAAATATTAACAAATTAATAAATATCAGAGCACAACATTTCTAATAAAAACAATCACATAGCAACATATCTGAATTAGAATGAACAAATACACACACCTACAATAAAAGCAGAACCTGGAATAATCAACACTTCAGTTGAACACTCACATGAAGAAAATCAGCAGAGCTCAACGACACAGCACAGTGTGAATCGTGTGGTGAAATACACAACCTTGTTTACACTTTTAAGACCCGGAAGGACTCAAAACCTGGCTCCATCGGGGAAAAACAACGAATGCAGGCCTCTCTTCACACTCTGGATCTCTCCCTCTTGCTACAAAAGGTAAACAAGTAAAAAAGAATCATTCTGTAAAAGGCACTTAATTTCAAACCATACAAAACACCATCTGAGTCACGGAGTCTCTCAAGGCTATATGTGATGTACTGGCTTTCAATGGGACATTATTCTGCTGCAGACACACAATAAAAGACAGATAAAAAGCCAGTCTAATGGTTCAGATGGACTCTATCCAACCTGTGTCGTGTTGACTTACCATCTCACCGAGGAGTCTGTCCTGAACTGACTTCATATCCTTTCTTATCAGGCACATCTGAAAACAGCAGGCAGAGTAGTAGGGTTTTTTTTAGGGGTGGGGGTATAGAATATGACAGCCAGGACAAGCAGGGCACGAGCTGACACATGAGACAATGATGTAAGCAAAATAGTGTAACGGCCACTCAGCAATGACATGACAATGACGACACGTTCTATTAAAAAAGAGAAAGAAAATAGAAACATAGATTAACTGCAAAACGAGGACTGAGTATCAGACCTGGGATGTGAAGATTTTCTTCTCGTACTCCAAGCTGTGACACACATTACTCTGGAGGGCTTTCTTCAAGGTCTCATCTCTGGAGGGAAGGATACAAACAATCCACAATGACACATGAGGCCAAGCTTAGGAGGGTGGGAGAACACACACGGTAAAGATAAAGGACATACAGTATAGCATGTGTTCAACCCAACAGATTAGGACTCACTATCTCTTAAAAACTGAATTTCTTTTACTGACACAGTTACAGCACTTGGTCAGTAAAACTGTTTGACCAAGGTGGATTGATTTAAAGTAGACTATATGCTTTTGGTAGGTCTCAACAATTTAAAAGGTTACCAGTGAACCTCTTTATTGAATCTCACTCATTGGGACTCAAGAATATGTCTACCATTGTCTTGTGAAGAAGAAAGTCTGGAGTGATCACAAAGAAGCCAAATCAAGAAAGTAGTGCTAGAATTGGGGGTTTTCACAAAAAATAGCACAAGTGGTCAGGCTGAGGTGCCTGAACAGCACACATCTTTATCTATTACCTCTCTGAGTCATGGAGGCAAAAATATACTTTATAAGGGGATTACTGCTTACTTCGGATCTTGTTAGGTGAGTATAAAATGTTATGATCAAAACTTTATGATTATGAAAATACACTGCTTGGATGATACATGTTAATTTAAACAATTAAAGCATGCAGAGAGAGATGAGAGGCATGTTGATTAATGTGGATGCTTTCTATTTACACAAAAACATAGTACTAGATTGCTTCCTTTGGACAATTTTTTTCATACCCATTATCTTAGCCCTTTACAACAGTGTATAATAGGAGGGCAAAGATTGCTAAAGATCAGTGAACTCAGCATAGTCATATGAAGAAGCACTGGCCAAAAAATAGCTTGTGCTGTAGGGTGCATAGCTAGCTTATGATGATAAGCCCGAGGAGAAACATCTTTTTCTGTCATGCATTTTAATCCATTTTTCACAGAATAAACAAGTATGTTATTCAACCTTTTACATAGTATTTGGGGTTAAGCCTGTGGCAACTGCATTGATCTAAAAGTGGCAGGAAAATAGCAACAAACTAACAAAATCGCTCTTTCAGCGCTCACACAAACAGAAACACAAAGTCCTAAAATTCACCTCATGGTTTGCTGCTCCCAATAAGACCGGAAAGCCACACTCTGTTTTTTCCAGTGTATCTGTGAAAGAGCAGAAACCAAAGACACATCAACAGCAAGAACACATTGTTCATTTATTTCAAACCAACAAAATTATAACTCTCGTACAACAAAACAAGAAAAGAAAATCACAGGACACCATATAACCATATATCGAACAGGACAAACAACAATAACAACAACAGACACTAACAACAACAAACACTATATAATGAGATCATATTTAGTTTTAAGAATATAATTTTACATATTCTTTCCAAACTCCAAACAGCTTGTCTGAGAATTAGTGTGTTAGAGAAAGAAACAGAGAGACCTACACTCAGGTCTTTCTCCATTCTTTTCAAAGCAGTATCATCCTGCTCCAGTTTGTTGATCTCTTCCGAGAGGATCTTCTCAACCTGTGACAGCCTCTGCGTCCTGTACCACATGGGGTGACAGAAAACCAGTGAAATGAAAAGACAAAACAAAAATACAAACAGAGCAGGTTTCCAATAGCAGGAAGACACTATGTGGACATTCAAGTGCTTATGCACCAACTTAGAACTGGTTTGGGAAATTAACACTGCCAACTGTAAAGTTGTTTTCTATATGGAACAAATAAAATGGTAAATGGTCTTGCACTTATATAGTGCCTTTCTGGTCTCTAGGACCACTTGAAGCGCTTTACACTGTTTGTCGCATTCACCTTTCACACACACACATTCATGCAACGCTTTTTGTAGCTAGTGCTTTGAAAGCTAATCATTCACACACGCGATGACACAACAAGGGCAAGTGTGGGTTGTGTGTATTGCTCAAGGACACTTTGAAACGCAGCTGGGATTCGAACCACCAACCTCTCGATTCCACTCTGCCTACTGAGCCACAGAAGGCAACCAGTCAACAAATGGGAAAGTGAGACCTGGGACTGTAAAAACGATTATTACACACTCACTGACCTGTATTTGGTGACTTGCATGTTGAGGGATGAGACATGTTGCTGGACTGTGACCAGAGACTGCTTGTTGTAAACCTCCATCATCTGGCAACGATTCTGAATGCAAAAACAATTGAAGATAGGAAGTTTAGTGATCTTTTACCATTGCAGTGGCTCTGTATCATTAATAGAGCTTAAAAGTCTAGTAAAAAATATATTCACTGCTTTATCAAACACATATGGCAGACCATGAGGCATGATTTTTAATGGTTTTAAGAAGCATTTTCAGGGCAAACGGGAACTACACTATAAAATATAATGTGACAGTGTGCTGCTTACTCTCTTGCCCTGCTGATAATATAGTATGTGTGTCACATTGTGTTTGTATCCAACCTGAAACTTCTTCTTGAGGTCAGAGCTGAATTGCTGGTACATGTTTCCCTGTTTTAAAGTGAGTTCTGGTAACTCTAAGTCCTCATCCTCGTCCTCATCCTCATCCATGTCACCGGAGGTCACGGTGTGGGTGGAGGACAGGACCCGGCTCACCTTGCCTGTAGCCGACACCTCAGTGACTGTGAATAACAGATGACAGGAAAGACTACTTCAGAGTTCTGGGAAAACACCAAAATCTCCATTCAAATTATACAAGTTGGAAATAGTAAAAACAAACAATAATTTTCACTGAATTGTTTCGTAAGAACTTGTTGGCATACCTTTTGAACATAATGTACAAATTACAAACAAACAACCCAAAACCATAATGCCAGATTTTGCTAGAGTGGGGCAAATTTTGTATCCCACATGTTACTATCACCATATCTTTTATTCTTGGACTTACACTTGATGCTTTTTGGAGTTTATAATGGCGAATGGACCAGGTTCAGAAAAGATTCTTATCACAAGATCTGGTCTTTGTGAAGTCACTTGACACTGAATGTGATGTTGAGTAAAACTCTTACAGTCTGGTCTTCCTCATGACCAACCTGGACTGTGGCAGTCTGCCAGTCTAATCAACTTTGTCCACCACATACTGTACTGATTCTTCAAATGTTCCACTTTTTCAAATGGGTAAAATCTGTATGCTTTTATTAGCCCCTCGCTCTCACAACACATTGACAACTGACTCGTCTGACTCACAAGCACTGGGAGAAATGCTGCCAGTGGACCATCAAAACGTGCATGTCATTCTGGGAGCACATGTGAGTGTGCCAATACTGGCCGTTAATGATATGTAATCAACTCTCACTGACCGGACTCTAGTCAGTGAGGAGAGTCATGAAGAGTTGTGAATATAGTTCAGTTACTTATTTGGCACAATTTAAGCTCAATATTTTCAGTAGTGGTGCAACAGATCATTGATGATCCTTGATCTGTACGGATCTCTATCCACGGATTGTCAAGCAAGTGGTTTGGGGATTGGTTGATGACAAAAAAAATGTGTGCGTTCAGTGTGGGAACAAAACGGGCAATAAAAAAAAAAGAACTCTTCTCGTATCCTTGAAGCAGCAGCTCTATGTTGCGCACAACAACAACAATGGGCCTCATTCACCAATATCTTCTTAAGAACCTTCTTAGATTCTTTCTTAAGTTGTTCTTAAGAGATTCCTTAAGAAAACCCTACGTTAAATTCATCAACGCGTTCGTAAGCCTCAGAATTGTTCGCAGCTGTGTTCTTATGCCATCTCCTCGTAAATTGAGGGCGTGTGCCAGGTGAGTCTAATTAACATAGGATTAGCATAGGTAACTGCCCCATCAATGCCCGTAAAAGGGCATGAGACTGCACAGGCACTGAGCAGAGAAGGTGAAGTGAGAAAGAAAGTTGAAATGCTCAAATTAAAATCTGGGAGGGAGCACCAGACTCCAAACGTAAAAAGAACTTAAGTAGTGAAGTGGTGCTACTGCGGCAGGAATGAAACAAAGAAACAAACAAAAAGTTTATATTTAGTTTATATTTTTATATTTATATTTAGGCTATATTTAGTAGCGTCAGCAGTGGATGCAGCTCTTCGGGTTGTTATCAGAGAGACCACACTCTCACGTGTGCCATCATAAATATCATCATCAACATATGAAAAAGAAAACAGTTGTGTGTGAACACTTACAGTAAGTGCACTGTTGCAGCCCGCAATTAAGGGGAAAAAAATCATATCGGCAGCTGTATGTTGCGCACAACAAAACTGATATGAATTAAGTGTCTATAATGTTTTTTAAGAGACTGCAATAATTTGTCAATTATTATTATTAATATATGATTATTAAAAACATCATAAAAGATAAGAAAATAATTCTTATTCAAATCATATAATATCATACAACTGCAGAACAGAAGAAAACGCTATAATCGGTTATTTTTGCAGAAGTCTCAGCACTTAAAAGTGCGTAAGTATACTCCTGACTGTTCGTAGATTTTGTTCTTAGTTAAAGCAGATATCAGTGGAATGTTTTTGTTAATATAAGTCCTAAATAGTCCTATTTTCCGTCAGCAATCACTTACATGAAGTATTTCAGCCTAAACACGAGTCTCTCCGTCACTCTGCTCTGCTGTAACCCGAGGAGAAAATTTTCCTTGTGGGATACAAGTGTTATCCAATGAGGAGAGAGAACGGCATGAAGGGCTGTGTGTGCAGCCAAGGGATGCGCGTGAATGTGGTGACGTAGCACGAGGACCAATTGATGCCTGACAAGGGCGGGGGCTGCTAACTCATGGTGCGTTCAAAGAAACTCGTACTTTGTGTTTTTCCTTCCTGTGAAGTCATACCAGTTCGATCTGGTACGAGTTCACGGGTCGGAAGTTACGAGTGGCCGTTACAGGGAACTTTCACAGACAACAGGATGGTAAAAACACGAGCTACGGGTTACCTGGAACGCTACCAAGTCGTAGTTGTGACTTGAAGCTGTAACTTACGGTTTCAAAAGCCTGCCTTGAACGCAGCATTAGCCGAAACGGCCGTGAAGCTGATATCTGCTTTAAGAACAAATTCTGGATAAGAAAACATTCATGAATGCCACAATCTTCGTAAAAACTTCGTAAGTAGGACTTAAGAACAAATTTGTTCTTAAGAACGGTTCGTGAATGAGGCCCATTGGGCCTCATTCACCAATATCTTCTTAAGAACCTTCTTAGATTCTTTCTTAAGTTGTTCTTAAGAAGTTCCTTAAGAAAACCCTACGTCAGATTCATCAACGCGTTCGTAAGCCTCAGAATTGTTCGCAGCTGTGTTCCTACTTGATGAATGCCATCTCCTCGTAAGTTGAGGGCGTGTGCCAGGTGAGTCTAATTAACATAGGATTAGCATAGGTAACCGCCCCATCAATGCCCGTAAAAGGGCATGAGACTGCAGGGCCGTGTGCACACAGAACCCACAGGCACTGAGCAGAGAAGGTGAAGTGAGAAAGAAAGTTGAAATGCTCAAATGAAAATCTGGGAGGGAGCACCAGACTCCAAACGTAAAAAGAACTTAAGTAGTGAAGTGGCGCTACTGCGGCAGGGATGAAACAAAGAAACAAGCAAAAGGCTTATATTTAGTTTATATTTTATATTTATATTTAGGCTGTATTTAGTTGCGTCAGCAGTGGATGCAGCTCTTCGGTATCAGAGAGACCACACTCTCACGTGTGCCATCATAAATATCATCATATTATCACATATGAAAAAAAAAACAGTTGTGTGTTGTGTGAACACTTACAGTAAGTGCACTGTTGCAGCCCGCAATTAGGAAAAAAAAAAATCATATCGGCAGCTGTATGCCCCCCCCTCCCCCAAAAAAAGATATGATATGAATTTTGTGTCTATAATGTTTTTTAAGAGACTGCAATGATTTGTCAATTATTATTATTAATATATATGATTATTAAAAACATCATAAAAGATAAGAAAATAATTCTTATTCAAATCATATAATGTCATACAACTGCAGAACAAAAGAAAACGCTATAATCGGTTATTTTTGCATAAGTCTCAGCACCTAAAGGTGTGTAAGTATACTCCTGACTGTTCTTAGATTTTGTTCTTAGTTAAGAACAAATTCTGGATAAGAAAACATTCATGAATGCCACAATCTTCGTAAAAACTTCGTAAGTAGGACTTAAGAACAAATTTGTTCTTAAGAACGGTTCGTGAATGAGGCCCATTGTTCCTTTCTACCAACATGTGTATTACCAACACCCTCCACTCCCTGCTGATCTGAAAATGGTCCAATCCGTGACTCAGAACCGTGATCTCATCGATCGTGAGGTTTTTGATCTGTTGCACCCCTAATTTACAGTATCTAATTCTGTGGGGAACTCTGCAGTCTTACAGTTGGTATTCTGATATTCTGTACTTGGTAAATTTGCAAGTATAGTATCGTTTTCTAATTACTCCCCACTCCCCAGGTGTAGCTGCTTGAAAAAATTGGCAAACATACATATGATCACACATAGAAGTCATTGCCGATATTAGACGTTGAAGTGTGAAAAATGGCTCAAAATGTTAAGCATGCAACACTGCATTGAAGCATCTCTGTATGTGTTAATTGCATAACATATAGTACACTGATGTTGATTTTAGAAGTAATTGATTACCAAGCATGCCTCATGAGATTCAGTTGACCTTACATGGAGAAGAAAACGATCAATTGTGGATATGTTCATAATACCTTTTTGAGTTATGCATGTTTTTCCTTCTGGATTATTATTAAAGCAGAAGTGAGTGATCCGGTCGTTTTCGCTAATGCTGCGTTCCAGGCAGGCTTTTGAAATCGTAAATTACAGCTTCAAGTCACAACTTACGACTTTGTAGCGTTCCAGGCAACCCACTCGTGTTTTTCCGACCTGTTTTACCGGTGAAAGTCACTATAACGGCCACTCGTAACTTCCGACCGGTGAACTCGTACCAGATCGAACTGGTACCACTTCACGGTCGGAAAAATACGAGTTTCCTTGAACGCACCATAACAGTCCTCGTCGCTACGTCGCCACATTCACGGCGTTCCTTGGCTGCACACACAGCCCTGCATGCCGTTCTCTCTCCTCATTGGATAAAAACTGTAGGATACGATAAATGTTTTCTCCTCGGCTCAGAGCAGAGCAGAGGGACTGAGAGACCCGTGTTTCAGTCCAAACACTCTATGTAAGTGATTGCTGTCGGAAGATATAACTATTTAAGACTTATATTAACACAAATATATCACTCACTTCTGCTTTAAGTCTCAACATGGTGATATTCCTGAAATCAGTTCACTACTGATTAGTGAAAGTAACATGTCTTACAGGACTTGAACAACTTCCTTGGCTTCATCCGAGGAGAACGCTCCCTTCTCATCTTGCTTTTCTTTCTCTCTTCCTTCTCATCTTCGTCAGAATTACTGGCAGATGAGATGCAGCGCTTGCGAGAAGGTCCTGTAACAAGTTCCACAAATAACTATAAATTACTCCATTTTAGGACAAATGGACTCCCTCTAAAACATGTCAGTGATTTGATCACGGAGCCCTATTTCAGAATTTAGGGGGTGGGATTGTGCTCATTATCACTGTGAAATTAGATATCATTTTGAACTTAAATGTAACTTTCTAAACTCAGATTGCATTAGGTGGGATACACTTCAGTAAAGGACCAAGATACAATAAAGTTCTTTTACCTGAGGTGTCAAGCTTTGAAGAGTTTACCTCTCTGTCTGAAGGTGGTGTTTTCTGTCAGGATGGACAGTGACACATCAGTCATTTGTAATTCAGTTAGTCCATCCATCCATCCATCCATATGCAATCATAAAACATTATGTCAAGTAAAGCCCCCTACCTCAGTTTTACAAGATACAGTCAGAGCAGTTTTGTAGCTGTCCTTGACTCTGCAGCTGAGCAATGATGACTTAGTGGACAATTGGCTCAGTGAAACCTGGGACACTGAAGACACTGTAGTAAGGCCATAACAGCAGTCTTGGTTTTCAGGGAATGGTGATTGGGTAGGAGAAGGCATGGACTGCTTGTCCAGATCAATGAGTGTGGACGCCAACAGGGGTAGAGACAGAGACAAAGGAGATGGGGGTGCTGGAGATGGACGCTGCTGAACTGGACTTATCTGGAAAAACAAAGAAATAATGGCAAGGGACAGAAAGTGATGAGAAAGTATTAGGAGGTACTAATGGCAACTAATAGGCAACTAATTTAGCGTTTCTCTAATCACCATACCTGTCATGGATTTGAAACATTTTTCACAATACATTTGGTTGGTAGAGATGAAAGTGTTAAAAGCTACATTATCAGTTCTGCTTGTGTTAAAGGGGTCATTGTAAGTAATTCCACCATTCTCAAAATTAATAATTGATGCATATATTAGGGGAAATTGATTTTTAAAATGGTTACTTCAGACTTAAGTTTCCATACATTTACCACTGGTATAATCTCAGGTAGTTTTAACCTTGACAACCCTATGTAAGTATGGGTGGGACAGTTTGAAATTAACTGCTTAAAATGAAATGAAAAAAAAAGAAAAAACTTCTTCTTCACCAACTTTTTCAGCTGGTCTGGGAATTTCAAATAGCAATGCTTAGGTCACAGACTTACTTCCTGAGTTTACAGTTTACCGGTTATGAAGGCCTCAAGTCATCTAGTAATTCTCACATGACTTTCGAGTGGCGTCAGTGATCTCCATGTGGTCTAAAGCTGCGTGTTTCACTTGAACATGATAAATACCAGGGTACTCCTCGACACTTATGTCCACTTACAACTGACGAAGATAACATATTGTTGGCTCTACTGCTGAGATACACAGTACAACAGCAGATTATCGGGGTAAAAAGGATTAATTGGAACAGGCTACATTAAAACTTAGAATGTGATTCTAACCCTTGACACAGAATCCACAAGAACTACACAAGAGGTCTGGACGGTGCTATTTTACCTCCACTGCAGTCGTTCTAATGGGAGCATGCAGTGCAGAGGCTTGACCTCTCAGTGACAAGAGAGATCGAACAGACTGGGCGGACTGAGTCTTGGATGAGCCAGGCTTCTTTCCTGCACTGTACAAAGAGGAGGGCTTGAAGTCTCCTCTGCTGCCACCTGTAGAGCGAGGTTTGGGTAGCAGCAGGATTGGCGAGGGGGTGTCCTGGCAGGCAGGGTCAGGGGAGGCAGGGAGTGGGGATCCCCGCGGGGTGAGGAGAGGGGAGCAGATCAAATCCAAGGTTGGGGCTGACCTCTCTGCAGCTGTGAGGGTCCAAAATAAGCACAGATGTTCAAGCAGCTGGCCTCAGAAGTTGGACAGAGAGTAAAAGGTCAATATACATACATGCTTTTCTACATATCAATTTACAGTTAAGAGCTTGGAGAGCAATGGGGTTATTTATGTAAGGACTTAAAACTTTCTGCATAGAGGTGGTTTGAGTAAAAATGCATCCAGACCAAATGCAGAGATGTTTTACAGGAATTAAAATAATTGGCCTGAACTGTCTTTTGTATACAGATCCATTTTTACCGGACAAATTTAAAATCCTTTTTGTCCCCAAATTTACCCACCACAAGCAGACTTAACTAAGCTGAAGATATGTGGTCAAATTAATAAACCATTCGACCCACCATGAAGCATGTAATAGACATTAGCTTATGTCAGGAGTCAAATGACTGTTATCTAACTGTGATGCTGTTGAGTGGCTTTCTACAGTCTTACATCTCATCTTATCGATGAAAGGAGGCGATGGAAAGAACGAGGTCTGACGGGACACCCAGGAATCCTTCAATGCATTCGTCTGTTCCTGGACACTGACAACATTTTTCTTGTTTGACTTCAAACTTTCTTGAAGAATATTCTCAGGCCTCCGCTGCTAAAAAACATAAAGAATGTCTGTTATACATAAACAAGACCCATTTAGACCCACAACACTTGTGTGCATGTTCAAAACTGTGTATAATTTCCAGCAACATTTCTATCAGTGGCAAGGATCTACTAAAATGTAAATGTAACAGTTGTCCAATATGCTGTGAGGTTTTATATGTCTTTCTCTATACATCCCTTTGTTAGAATTTAAATAGATTGTTCTGGATGAGATCAACAGACAATCAAATATGGTTTGGAACATCTGAAAAGTACTTCTCACTCTTCCCCTGCTTTTGGCAGACAAACCAACTCGCATTCTGGTGTTTCAACAATTATGATGTTAAAATGAGCCCCTCAGTGACCACATTCTGAATATATACTATTATCCATTCACACTGCAAACAACATAATCAGCAACTAACCAGAAATGTTCTTCAGACGTCAGCGTAGTAAACTAATATGATGTGGGGACTGTCAACAGGCTTTATAGCTGAGAAAAGTTGCCTGTGGCTGAACTTTTCTTTGCCGTTGTGCGCCAATTTAATTTCCAACCCATGTTGTTTTCCTGCCAATATCAGTTTGCTTTCAAAATCATTAGCTTTAACAGCAGTATGTGATGCTAGGACAACAACTGAAACCATCTGTGGAGTTTACTCAAGCTCTGATGTAGATGTTTTCATATTTTTTGTAAATTTTTGAGGAATGCATCCTAATACACGTTTCCTAGGTAAATGTCTTACTTCACCTAAAGTTATGCAACATGAAACGTCAATGCCAAAGTCCGAGAAATATGACAGTTTGGAATGTTGTAGTTGTATGGCCCCACCACAAATGATTAATGAGTCTCTGATCTGTCAGAATAGAGGAAATAGCTAACTATGTTGATCACAGCATGCCCATGTGGTGACATGGATAAGTTTTCCAATTACACACACATGACAGTCAAGACACATATGCTTTATGGCATGCTAATTACTTAAATCTGAGTAACATGAAACTATGACCTCTACCTTAGCAGTGGATGACTGCTCTTGCTCTGACTCTGACTCGCTGCTCTGAAGGTTTCTCTCTGGCTTAACATGTCTTTTGGTTGGTTGGTTGCTCGCAGTCTTTTTCTTCATTGGATGAGAAGCCTCATGAGTTTTCTTAGTAATCCCCAGATGACCAGTCTATAAAATGACAAAAAGATGATGATTTTTGCTATTAAAAACAACTCAGGGCTCCAGACTGCCCCTAAATGGGTGCATTTTGCCCTTAAAATTTGAGAGTGTGCCAGTAAATTTTTCATTTACTTGCACATATCCAGCCAGTGAATTCGCCGGTTGTTTTTCTTTTAACACTGGTGAAACGTAGAAGGGACGACTCAAAGTACCTGGAATCTGTCATTATAGGTTTCAGGTCAATTTGTGTGAGGATCATGAATGAAAAGGAAATTTGAATATTTGCTTTGCAAATCAATTTACAACAAACAATGCACAAAAATGGTAATTGGTATTGGGAGATCCACTTAACTAAATAACTCAGACAGAAACAGAGGATAAAACATCTCGTTGTCATGTGCAATGATAATAATGACATTTTTACAGCAATGCCTCAAAATATAATAAACAAGGAGCTTTTTGCCTTGGGTGCAGGAGGCTTCTCTGATTCTGACTGGCTGTCATCAGAGTTTGGCTCCTTGTAGGTCTTGGTTGAGAGGGCAGCAGCTCTCTTAGGTCTCCTGCCTGCTGCATGTTTGCCGTTTGGTGCTGCTTTTGGTGCTGCTGCTGCTGCTGCTGGCTTCACTGTGGTCTTTGGCTGCTCCACTCTCCCCTTCATATTGCGGTTCTTCTGCTGAAACAACAATGACACACTGTGGCTGATAGTGATAGTGCATTAGTGGCTTAAAAGCACATAACTTCAGAAAACTTTATACATCACAAAATAAAACATTCCTGCCTTACTTTATTAGTTTTGCCTTTGACATGTTTTGGGGAGGGTGGTGGTGGTGAATCTAAAGATTCATCTGCAATGACATAAAGCACATTCTGTTTATGTAAATATGAATGTCTTTATATAATCAGCTGAAAGTATGATGTGTGTTTCAGGGCTTACATGAAGTATTAGTTGTTACAGCTTTAGGCTTGACGGGTGCTGGCCTTGTGTATTTGACAACAGGTTTAGGTTTCCTGCTCGACTCCCTCAGCCAGCTGACCTCTGATATGGCACCGTCCATGTCTGTGTCACTGAACAAATGTTTCTTAACATTCTCCTTCTCCTGTAACACAAAAGGTAGTAAGAGATTGAAAGAGCAAGAGAGAAAAGTGAAAGAGATGCTTTTCTAGCCAGTACATGATTAGTTCATGTGAATGCTGCATAATTCTTGCTGCTATAACATGTATAAACCACAACTTTCAAAAGTGAAAATGACCTTGTTTTGTGAGGCTTGTATTATCCTTGTTTTATTCTGAAAAGAACACAAATTTAAACACAACAAGAAAAGACGCTTGTCAACACAGAAATAGAGCATGTATCAGCTTTAACTTTTAACATATGTAGTAAAACACTTCAGTAGAATGAAAGCATACTTTAGCCACAGACTGTCTTTTCTCGCTGGTGCTGTAGATCCCTGAGGAGTCGTGGATGCCGCTGCCAAAAAGAACAATTTTTATTAAAAAAAAAAATCTTGACAGCATGCCATCGTTTTATGTGATGCATTTCTTGACAAATATGCACACAAGCTGTTCTCACGTATAAGACTTACCTGCTAGACAAGGCTGATGTGTTAATCATGGGTTTTTTTCCCCCCTAAAAACAATGAATAATAATTTTAAAAACCACAGTGGCACTGATACTTCTGTATATTACATTCATACGTAAACTCTTATAATATTTACCCCGGTAGTCAATGGTGACTCACTGGTGAATGCAAAAACATCCTTTCTGTTCAACAAGAGAGAAGGCATTACATAAAGCTACTGAAATAATATGCAAAAAACATTTAAATGAACTATATTACCTCTGCCTTGAAGGCATTGATGCTGTATTGATGCGGGTTTTCATTAGGCTTACAGATGTTTGAGATACATTCTTCTAAAAAAAAAAAGATCATCTTTAGTAACTCTAAGGCAACAGAAAAAGTAAAGTTACTAGGTTACTCCTAAACATAAACCACAATGACCCCTTACCTTAGCAGTTGATAAACAGCTCATATTGAAGATTTGCCTATATAGAAAAACATAAATGGTCATTCCATGGCATAGTTATTCCAACAATGACAGTTGTTCATCTACATGGGAACAACATAAATTAGCGCTACAACCATTCAGTGTTCAAACCTGTTAATAACAGGAGGAACCCAGCTCTGATGTGTGTTCTCTACTGCGGATCTGGTGTTCAACTCATAATGGCTGGCAATGGCCTTCATCATGCTCCCTGTAACCACTGCATCTTTCTGAGATGAGACAAACGAAGGTGTGAGAATCATAGTAAACATTTTGAACCTAGGAATGGATATTACGCTGCTGAAATACCTTGTCTTTGCTTGAGGGGGGCCTTTTAGTTTCAGCCTTAATATTGGGTGCTATTTTATCACGTAGAGCTTTGGTCATGGGCGCCGTGATTGGAGCTTTATTTAGACCAACACCTGCCTCCTGTGCCATCCTGCCTTTGCTCTTTCCTCCTTTGAGTGAGTCTTTTCTCTGGGCCTGTTGTACTTGCTGGTCTGGTGAGCTTTTGCCTTCCAAATCCCTTCTGGCTCCAGACAAAATTCTCTGGGTTGCAGCTGGTTTTTGAGGTGTTGGACCTTGGTTCTTCTCAGTGATGACCTGCTGCAGTCTCTGGGTGAGCTCAGTATGTAGCTGTTTTAGGCTGACAGGGTCTGAGCCTGGAACTGACAACGGCAGTGCTAAGGTTGGATCCTTCTGCTGTTGTGCCAAATTTGAACAAGGCTCTAAAGAGACAAAAATAAATAAATAAATAAAAATACAGAAAAAGTTTAATAACATTGAAGTATTAACTATAAATGTGTGACACTTTGTTTACCAGGTCGAGTCTTTATTTCCTGTGTGGGCATGGTTAGCATTTCAGAAACTGACAGTTTGCTCCAGTTAGCAGATCTGCAATTTGAAAACAATACACTTAGATAATACACTCCATATACATCCACAGCACTGACATAAATGCAGACAATACTTCTTATCAGAGCATTGGTGGTACCAGAGTGTGAGTGGTTCTTCACAGTGCTTACATGTTTTTCACAGGTCTGGGCTGGGTGTCAGGCACAAAATTACACTCTGAAAGTAAAAATATCAAGATAATGTTCAAGAGTCTCTGAAGAATAACTATGTAGTTGTATTTCTGGTCTGAAGTTAAGTCAATATAATACCCGACTGAGACTGTTCTTCTCCCTGTCCAGCTAGAACCATGTCTACTGCTTTTGAGGTTGGAATTTTCTGTAGAACAATTAGAGAGACGTGTAGGTGAACAATTAACTTTCTGTATATACAACTTTATCTCCACTGAAGTAACTTTTAAGAGATGTTCAGGCCAAATTATCCCAGACTTCACAGAGAGCTGAAAGAGAAATCCTGTTTGGAGTGCTCACTGGAACCAGTAGCCACAAAAACCAATATCATTAAACATAAGTCAGTTGTATTTCACCATCACATATCAAAAACAGTGTAGAGAATGTGAAGAGGTAGTAACATGCAACCTTAACTTTAAATATAAGCAAAAATAATTACATGATATACCTTTTCATATTTATCACCCTTGGTCTTATTGGTCTGCTTGAAAGCTAAACTCTGGAGAGACATATTACTCTGAAAAAGAGAACATTAAATTGAGTTTTCACTCTGAAACCAAAAACAAAATATTTTACATACTGTGATATCCGATTTTCGACGTACTGTTGAAAGACCATTCAGAGCATAATACAGAGAGAAGTACAGTATAGTATATGGAACCCCTTGTTAATTGCAGTGTAACCGGTGCATGTCTTACCTTTTCTAGCATGCCGCCTGCTTTTGTCCTTTTCGATGCTGTGCTATTACTGGGGGGCTTGGGGGTCGCCCTTTGGTCTCCCACACAAAATTCACCTTTCCTCTCACATGAACGCACCATCTCCAGAGATGGCTTCCCTTTACTCTTAGCTGGAGCATCTTAAGAACAAAATATCAATATTGTAGATGAGAGTTAGATCTATATTCCTTGTTTTATTTTATTCTCATATAACAAAGGTTTAAAAAGTTGATAGGGAGCTTCCATTCAACAAGACAAACTACTCATAGAAGATGGTTTGTAGAATACTGCAGATGCAAATACAGATGACATAAATATGAAATAAACAAGCTGTTAGGAGAGGAGTCCCATCACTATTAATGCTATTTTCAAAACAGTTCTGTAACTTTCTGATTTGTTGCCTGTCCTTTGCCAGTGCAGTTTTGTACTGCAGGACCTGATGTGATTGTACAGTATTTTGCTATGGTTTTTAATGTCCACCTACTTGATGACTTAGAAGCAGAGAGGAAACTGGCATCATGTACAGTTCCTCTTGCACTATTGCTGATGACGGTGGTGGACTCTGAAATCCTCATCTTGGCTGGGGTCACCTTCTGAATTGAAAATCAGAAGAGAGTAAATGGATGGATGGATGGATGGATGGATGGATGGATGGATGGATGGATGGATGGATGGATGGATGGTTTATTTAACCCAAAGAGAAACTAATGACTGTGTCTGTGAATTGCTGAAGAGTCACTTCACATGTGATATTCAAATGATATCATATTATTTATTTGATATGTAATGCGTTTCAAATGAAGATGATGGTATCAGATCACATATAAATTCTTCAGTTCATGACATGTAGTTATCTTGCTTTCTACGCCCCCTACTGGCCCTCCTGCAAATCAGTTGGTATACAAGATGCACACAGCAAAACTACAACCAACAACTGCACTTGTTGAAAAATAATGTATTCATTTTACATAAAGACTTAGAAGAGATGTATTGATTGACCTCTGTTTATAGACCCTTTCAGAGAGTATAAACAAAGACAGGTGTTACCAAGGATACTAATTAAGGCTCCATTCCATTTAGTGTACCAGAGCGTTTTCTAATGAGCCACACCTGTCTTTGTTTATACTCTCTGAAAGGGTCTATACAATACAAAACAATTTTACCTGATTTGGTGCAGATGCGGCAGGTAGTAGGTATGGGGCAGTACTTTTTTGACTGTCACCAAGAGAGACTTGGCTCTCTGGAACAACCTTCATGGAGAAAAGCATGCAGCACAAATAGAGACACCTCAATGTTGATTCAAATTTACAAAGCTTATAAAGATGCATTATTGCATATTTTGGCATAGAATTACTACATTAATATTTAAGAAGTTGACATTTCTTACCTGGGTGCAGTTGTCTTCAACTATGACTTTAACTGTTGTCTTCACCACTGATGTGCTCATCTTTCTCTCAAAGCCCTGACGGGTAGAGAACGTAAATCTTCAAACAATGTTGTGGGTTTTCAAATTTTACAAATCAATAAACTGTTACAACTGAAGAAAAGGTTTTTTTCACAGGATGCCAAGTTATCGCCAGTGTCATTATTGTATTGCTCACATTTGCTTGTCATGGATGTCAATACTACCTAGATACTGTTTATGTATACTTGTAGTATCCAAATACAGTATAGATGTTGGGACCAATAGGGAGGATTGAATAAGCCATGGCCTACTTTGTTTCTGCTGTGTCCATAGACATTTTGAGCAGCCTGCAGGATGTCCAGGGAGGAGCTGAAGTGGATGGCAAGATTTGATCCTTCAACCCCACCAACCACCACCACTTCTGACAGTTTTAATTGCAAGACTTTCATCTTGCCCTCCTCTAAAGATAAAAAAAAACAACAACAACAACACACACATATATACAGTAGCCACATGCACACACATGTATTAGTAAAGGTACACTTGACCAGCAGCCACACACATGTCATGATTGATACAGTACAGTAATAATACAGTAATACTTGTGCTGGCTGTTTGGATGTAATCTACACTAGATGTTTCTGTGCTTTTACCTGTTACAGTGTAGCTTTGGACTTCATTCTCATGAATACATATCGTTTCCCACCGGCCCTACATGAAAGAGAAACCACATTCCATTAGACTAAAACAGATGTCTCTTGTTGGTCATGTGAACGTAATTAATAGTTATACAGTACTGAACATATATATAAAATAAACTATTAATATTGAGGTACCTGTGTATCTTCATCAGGCAAAGAGAAGTAAAAGGAGATGCTGTTGCTGCCAAGGTTGAAGTCAATCCAGAATTCTTCCAGCTTCTCATCAATAGGCATCAGCAGCTGGGAACATAACAACCATTATTTCAATACACCTAATAAATTGGGAGTAATTGATATAATGTGATGTCCGACCTTACATTCACTTAATTGTATGAAGTAGGCAAAGGTGTCTTTATAAGTTCTGTCTTGTTGCACTGAATGTGCTGATTGGCTCAGAGACATAATCTATTTGTTTCTATGCATCTTAAGACATTAACTATTGCTGCAATTTCAAGTTTTGTTTTTCTCCCTCATATTTGGTACATATCCTTTTAATACTGACCTCAAACTTTCCCAAATTAACCTCCAAACAAGGGTAGGAATACACCCTGCATTCAGAGAGAACATCAATATTAGTTATATGCATCTGTCTTCAGCAATACATTTGTTTCCAACTAAGCTGTCAACAACCACAACTGATATGTATAGTCAAAGATTTTTTTTTTTTTTTAAGTCAACAATGTTGTCTAAAGGTAGTTGTTATCACTGGGAAAACATAAACAGTCATTCTTTTTCACTCTGTTAGAGTCATGGAAACTGAATTAAAGTATTTCTCTTTTGAATGGCAACCTTAAAGACCCCTCAATTGCCCCAGATAATATTTCACACTGAGGTATGATTTGTAGGTACCTTCTTCTCTCTCCCTGCATCCCATTCACCAAGTTCAGGAACTTGCGACAATCCTGAAATGAGACATATTTGCTGTTTAACACATTTACATGAAATATTGCCATAGTTACTTGCCACAGTAATAGAACAAAATGTAAATGCTAATGCCAGGTTTTACCGTCTCAAACTCCAAATCACAGATCTTGACGAAGGCATTAGCCACATGCTCCATGCTGAACCACCGATCTGCAAACGCCTTCCTTTGGGTGGGAGTGGCCATTCTGCACAATGCTTCCATCAGAGCTGTCTGCAAGTCGTAATCTAACACAAACATAATATGTTGTATATTTTTGTCCGTGTGTTTCTGTATGAAAACAAAAGAGACTGTATTCCTTATAAAAAACACTTACCACCACCCTCCAATATCTGACCAGCCAGCTTGACCCTGTTGAAGTATGATTAACAAGTCAAAGTTCAAGAGTGAATAGACATTGTGAAAAATGACTAATAATAATTCTTGCCATGAGGAAACTATCAAAACATACATGATGTCTGAGGCCTTCTGTGATGTTAGGATCTTCCTCTCTTTCTTAAGCTCCACTGGGATTTTGTCCAGTATTAAGTTGAATTTACGAATTGACTGTTAGAACATTATCAGCAAGTTATTTTAAAAAGCATCTCACCAAATGGTACACCAAAAACGTAGTATCAGTATATATTATCAAAAGACCTCTTTCTGGATCAGGATGTAGATTCTGGGGTCTACTCCCAACTGACCCACCGGATACAGGAAAGATTCTGTGATTTGGTATGTTCCTGTAAGACAAGACACTGGGGTACTTCTCTGAATAGAGCGGCACAGATTTTTCTGGATATTATTAAAAGTATGGAAATGTAAGCCTTGGCATGCTTCTAAAAAGACTGTCCTTTATGCTAAATGTAAATTGTCTTTGACCTAAACATGTTCCTCCAATCTTTCTTTCTTGATTACAGCACCTGAGCTGACAGTGCCCTCAGACTGAAGGGATAGTGGAATCAAAATAACATATTTTTTTGACACAAGAGTGAGTATAATTTAAAACTCTCCTTAACTGTGGAACAAACAAAATGATTCCAATAATGCTGTAACTGTAAGACCTGAGATTTGTTGGTAATAAGCAATTAAATGTAAACATGTTTTACAATTTAGGGTGAAATGTGCATGGTTGGTTATAATTTTGACCTGGATCGTACAAAGGCTTACTGAGGATGAAAAACACATACTGAAGGTGGAATACAAATACATAAATAAAAAACATGTAGCACTGTACCCTCTTTGCATGCTTCATGAACAACCTGTAACAGAGAGGAAAGAAAACTCTTTTTAGATTCTAGCAACAAGCACAAAGGTTTTATCATACACAGTGTATTTCACAGTTCAACACTGGCTTACCATTAAGACTTCAAAGAAGTCCTCAGAGAGGCTGAACAAGGGCTCATCCCACTGCGGGCCACACTGGATCCACAGTTGCCTGCACTTCTCAAACCACTGCACCATGTGCATGAAACAGGTTCAGTCATTCACTAAATAACAGCACATACACGCACACTGTGTCCCAAATTATATTACATGAACACTTATCTTTTTGATCAGTCCTTGTCTTGTCAGTCCTGACAGCCCTTGATGTCCATCAGGTAGTTTTATGTTTTCCCCACATTTGTACACAATAGCAAGACCCAACCTGGCTGATCTTGAGTCTTTCTGATCCAAGCTCTACAGTATGTGCACAACACAGACATGGCTTCATTAAACCCACAAACAGGGGTAAATCACGCCATATCAGTTAATGTGCTGAGCCACATCTTACCCTGCAGACAAGTTCATCCAATTTGGAGAGAAATTGTTTAGAGCATTTCATGGGGGTCCCTCCATATATGTCCCTCTGCAAGAATCCATCCAGTGCATGGACATCCCCACTTTTCAACACCTCATCCAGGACTTTCTCCAACTGTGTATGAGGAGGATTCATCAACTTAACTTTTTGCTGTTATGATTATTCAGCAACAAATATTTAATAACGTTATCGTAATGTTGGTAGGATGGGCTGTTTACAGACTGTCACCAATTAATATTTAACAAAGTTAACTGAAATTACAGTAGTCATGGCAACTTTTTTTCGATTGATGATTGTTCTCACCTGTGTGTCCTGGCTCGGTGCCATTCTCCCCCCCTGAGAAACAGTTTCACTGCCACTTGACTTTAGCTGTCCTCAGAGTAACTCTATAGGAAAATTATGATCAAGCCATCAGTCTTAAGACACTGGAAGGTAAATCAATGGTAGGTAAATTAAGTTTCAAACATTACTGTACATCGTGATCAATCACAACTCAACTCAATCTCGAGGATTTTCAAAACGTTTGGGAAGATATTTCTAATGTTAACGTTACTTTACTTGGCTAACGTTAACTGTTGGCAAGCTGACTTGACTCATTAATCTAAACTTTCTTCAGAACAAACGCCTAAGTGTGGTTGTACATAATCTGACATAATCTAAAGTAACTATTTCAATTCAACGTTAATTGAAGTCCACCATTTTGCCCCTGTCGTTTAAGTTACTCCAGGGCGGTTAGCTTGAAACTACGTTAGCTAAATTGATTTCTTTAGCTAACACAAATTTCGCATTACAACAGTCACCTGTCACTATGTATATCCATGTCACTGATCTACTCAAATCGTTTGACAGTACAAACAGAAATCATCAGTCTGAGAAAACGACGACAGATTTTCACGTTACTTACTATGTGTCGCCTCCTACTTTCTTTCTTTTTTCAGATCGTCGAACCCACCCGCGCGAAAGTCGTTACGTTCCTCACGCGGGCATCACGTATACAGTCAATGACGCAACCTCACGTCACGTACCACGTCGTTGTACCAGAGTCTACGCATCAGAAATTCTCTGGTTGTAGCCATGGTTGTAGCTACCAAAGTAGTCACCATAATCAGACTGTCTTCTTCTGAAAAGGGTGGGCTATCCTGCCTTGGTGTTTGAACTTATTTAATCACAGTTAACTATTCATGTCCATCTAATTTTCATGCTCACTCTTGTTTTAAGAAAAAAGGCACATGTGGCTAAAAAAAAAGTAGACTACAGTAAGTATCTGACCAGAAACCCATGAAGTCATGGTACAAAAATCAAAGGGTGTTATTTTTATATTTTAGTGAAGCTATTTGATAAAAAATAAAATAAAATAAAAATAAAAGTAAGCTTTACACTGCTTAAATGAACTGGTAAAATTCTGACATGGTTCTGTTACAAATTATAATCACCACCTCTGTGTTTCTTGTCCTCCCTGCAATTACACAAATTTCTGCCTGCCTCTGTTTAGTTGGACTTACCTACTGTACATGTAATGATAATATGAAGGTAATATGATGCTCTTGTCAAAGTGTGACCACAGGGTACATACTATAGTGGTGATTTCCTGCTGAATGCACAGGTATGTGTGTATGTGCGCCTCCCATCTTTTCCCCTAGGTGTGTAAGTGTGCATGATTGAGAATTAGAGGCACTTAGCTACCTGGGGAGAATGGAGGTGATTCTGTGTGGGGTGTGTGGCCTTCCTGCTGGTGCCAAAGGGCAGCGGTGGGCAACAAGAGCAGCACGAACACAGGTGCACTTATTGGGGAGAGGCAAGATAGTTTTAACTTTTTTTTCTCTCCTTTTAAACTTTACCTTGACTGTTGTGTTTGACACAGTGCTCCACAGTAAAACTTGTATGGGCTAGGTACTCATACCACCCCTCGTACACATTACCTGGTAAAGCCTCCAGTGGTTTATTACAACTGAACTGAAAAAATAGAATACAATACACTATCTTAAACATGTTGCCAGTAGGCTAAGGATAGTTTTGCATAAAGACAGAACACTGGTAGAAAGCCTCAGAAGATAGATAGAGAATAGGCAAAAGAGGTGGGGCTTCTACTTGCAAAAACTACAACTAGCCTAGTACAAATAATGACAATACGATACAAGTTGAACATTATTTACAATAGTGCTTTATTGTTTAACAAAATAAGCAGCTCATTCTTTAGTGATTTGGTGATTCAATTTATATCTATTCCATGGTTTGGCCATTTGACTCAAAAAAATAAACTCGACTATAAAGCAAAAAATCATCAGTAGATCAAATTCCTGCATTATATAAAACTATTTTCTATGTGAATTACACAGCTGGAAAAAAACTGAGGTGCTAGATAATCTACATAACACTCAGTGGGTATCACCTTCACTGGGTGCTCCCACATTAAGTGCTTTTTAAAAAATCTATAAAGATAGGAAAAGTAAATATAGTGCTTTTTTTTTTTTAATAAGTTGCATAAGTAAAACTGTGGCACTAAAGTGAACATCAAGGATAAGAACACTAGTGTTAACTTAGCTCAGCCTTAGTTAACACTTAATCTAACATGATTTTAAGAAATCCTGTTAGCATTAGTTTAACATAATTACATAAAATTGTGACAATGCAGTTACACATTTTGTTATTTGTTATAGGCCTTGCTGACAACAGCCATAAAGTGCTTCTTATTGCTTTCCTTCTTCATCAGCATCCTAAATGAAGTGCACCATACTATCTTCACATTCTTTGGGCACAGTGAGCTTGTAATTATGGCAAACTAACTTGTAATTCTTGCCATTGTTGTTGTCCCAGTATTCAGCCCCACAGACTTTATACTGAATGGCAAACTCCAACACTGCTCCTGGCCGCAGGAATGGAGGAACAGGCAGATGGAAACGAAATGTATCACAACTGAGTTGACCCTCTCCTCCATCCCAGCTCTTCGTGATGGTGGACACCCATGAGGCCTTAGTTTCTGTGCAGCTCTTCCACTCTGTAAATGAATAGCGGACAGTGACATCTTTCCCAAAGTCCAAATTGACAACCTGGGTAATTCCAATAACACCCAGTTCAAAACACAAAACTCTCTCGAGACACACTTTCTGCTCATAAAGACGGTGCAGGAAACCTGGCTGGTCACCGGGTTGTTGGGGAAAAAATGGCTTCATATATGGCAAGGAAATCTCCAGATGCCTTCCATCTGCCAACTCTGCACCCATCAACAATCTAAAGGTAACATGGTGTGGCACTAAGGGATCCTCTCCAGCTTTGAAATGCTTGACGTCTTCCAGGTCAAGGCCCAAAGCATCAACGAACCGCACGCCAACACTTCTACATTGTTTCTTCTTTTGTGTGGTAGATGGTAGGGAGTGTGACCGTTGTCTGATGATTGGCTTAGGTGTGGGTTCACAGGAGGGACTCCGGTGGAAATCTTTGTTTCTTAGTGGAGAGACCCTGGAGCTTGGGGGGCGTATTGGAACTGGCTTCTTCACTGCAACATGTTTGTCAGCTTGAAGCATTTCAGTCAAGTTGATAGTCATGCAGGGCCTCGAGACGCGGCTACAGGAGCTGGGCATCTGCTGCTCAGATTTTGAGGGAGAAATCTTTTCATATCCAATAAACCACCCTCTATCCATGTTGAAACTGTTCTTCTTGCCTGTAAAGAAAGTTATGAAGCATATTTTAATGTCAGTTGCCTTACCACCAAAGTGCACTCCAGTCAAAAAAATAATCTCCCACATCTGGTGAACATTTTTTTTAACCTGTACTTGCAATTTGTGCTGCAAATCCAAAATAAAGGCAACTTCGTTGCTGCAATTCTTCACGAGGCAAAAACATTCACTGCAGGAAAAAGTGGGCGTGTACTCTATGAGTACGTGTCGGACCTGACTGCATGCAGTTTATTCTCACACACTCTCCCTCTGAATAGTTTTAAGATCACACTGAAATATGCTTCAATAGATATAGACTCTGACTTTACCTCACCACATTAGGATGTAAAGCGCTAGTTACGACTAAGCTGCGGGATGTAGCCTGGTCGAGCCTCCATTTAAAGTGTATTTATTGCGTATTTATTAGACCTGCGCGTTTCCGTGCGTCCGTCCCGTCATGGAGTCTCCGCTTCTGGCTGCAGTCGCATCAAAAGATCTGTAATCGGTAGCCAACTCGATAACTGTCCAACACGTACAGGTTTGTAGAGGGGTCTTGGTGGAGATCTGCTAGCAGGCGCGCAGCAACGAGGAAGCTGCAAACAGACTACTAGATCACTGACGTCGTATGGGAGATGGAGTAATATAACGTTAACCATTGCTGTTGTGTGCGGTATATTCAGTTTCTTTCATCAAACACGAATTTGATCTTTCCCCCAGTTGTAACTGTTGTTTGAAGAGAGTAGGTGGACTCATCGGGGAGCGTTATTACGTGACCTGAACAGAGCGACTCAAACGCCTGTACTCCATGTCCCATGATGCACCTGTGATGCTCACTCCGAGACTTCGACGCAAGCTGCGAACCAGTCAGAGCAGCAGGTAAACAAACCAATCTGACTGGGACGGCGAGCCAAACAAAGCGTATGCGGTGTCTGACTGTCTTGCATATTTAATGGCGAGAAAGATGACAGACGAAAAACAGATACGTCTGCTTTCAGCGTTACATTAAAATAATCGCTCAGTTAAATATTCGCACAGGGAGGCAGGTCGACGACAAGCACAAGGACGAGTTTAACCTGCAGAGAAGAACTGATTGTCGACATCTGCGCATGATGCATTGCAGTACTTTTGAGAAAATGGGTGTTTTTAACCTCATTCTCAGAATAGGGTATCTGATCCGAGATGTCGGTTGGGTTCTTTAGCTACCGTATCGTTTCATTGTGCTGGACTCAAAACAACATAGGACTCCCTGGCGACCTGCAACATGGGGCCCATCATGCAGGAGCGCACTGCATCCACGACACTGAAACGCGTCGTCTCCAAAGAGAAGATTCGGGTAAAAAATACTGAAAACAGCGGACCAGTAACCAGGTATTGTCGGATTTTACAGCGAATACATTTAAGGTCAAATAAAAGTTGTCGCATGTTGTTTCAGTCAAGACGTACGAGGTGCCTTACAAATCGCTATCATGTTTCCACAGTTCAAAGAAGGGAAACAAGATGAAGAAAGCAGTGGGGCAAGTGAAAAATTCCCCACCAGGGTCAGGTCAGGATAATGACACAGTGTCAACAGTGCTGAAGGTGGGTGAATGATAGTAGTAGGTCATGTGAAGCTTCAGTGAGATATTATTAGGCTATCATTAAAAAAATAATAATCAAACCATTTCTGCATTTATCTACAGGGTGCACAGTCCAAAGGTGGTAGGGTCAAGTCTGGCACAGCAAGGAACACAAGCAAACTCTCCAGGTAGGTGCACATTGTCTGTGAATGCTTTGCTTCCAGTACAGTAAATCCCTAAATCCCCAACAGCTTTCCTTACACGTGTCTGTCTCTTCACAGCCCCGAAGAAGAAGGGGATTTGAGACCTCAACTCCGCAAACACTCATCTGTGCAGAGGAAGGAGGAAAATCAGCGAATGCCTCAGTGCAGTAACGAGCTTCAGCCCAACCGTGGGGGGATGGGGAAAAACCGACGAGCCCTCTCCCTGCCTCTCTCCCCAATATCAGGGCTACGACACATGCCATCGCACCCCCTTACGCACTCCCCGGCCCCCACACCAGAAGCACTACAGCAGCACTACCAGAAGGATGATGACACCGATAGTGCCAGCGATCTGTCCGACTCTGAGAGGCTGCCTGTGCTGCCCTCCCCCTGTACGCCCTGCACCCCTCCTCACCTCAACCTCCGGGCCGAGGTCATCAACAGTAATGATTTTCCCCCCGACTTCCCGGGACCCAGCGGCAATCTGGGCGACGAAGACGAGAGCGAGAAACCCGCCTACAGTTATCAAGACTTTCTGCCTCCTCCCTTCAACAGCTGGAGCCTGAGACAGCTGGCAGTGTTTCTTCACACAGAGGGCCGTGGTGCCCCCCGGCCCAAGCCTGTAGGGCCTTTAGAGAAGTACCTTGAGAGGCTGCTGCAGCTGGAATGGCTCCAGATCCAAACAGTGCAAGCAGAGAGCAGCCGTCCACCTGGGACTCGTCCAAGGCCACAGGGCTTCCCCTCAGCTACCACAGCTCACCCACCGCGGCCTCACACCGCTCCACCGTCCCGACTCAACTCACCCAAAGGGCTGCGCCACAGCCAGCGAGCCTTCCCATTTGCACCTGTCAACAACCCCCCATCACCTGCCTCCACTCAGCACCACCTCTCTCGCTACCCAGTTTGCCCTCACTGTCACATTCGCTACCCTATGTGCAATGGAAGCTGCTCTGCCTATGCCTACCAGCGCCACTCACGGCTCAGTCCACTACTTGAGCGAAGAGCCAGACCTGGGGCACCAGCGAAGCGGAGCAGCAGTGAGACCCGGGCACCCTCCACAGAAGGAAGGAGCCCAGGAGGAGGAGGAGGAGGTGGAGGAGGTGCCCAGACCCCAGTTAGCCCGTCAGCTGGAAGGAGTCATATCAGGCACATGCAGGCTGCAGGCAATGCCCGAAAACAACCCCAGGAATCCAACCCAAACTGCAAAGGTCAGGTGAGGAAAACTCGCGTGAGAGCTAACTCTGAGACAGAGTCAGGTGGCATGAAAGCAGCTGGTGCAGAGAAACGCGTCTTTGCAAGTAAGAGAGAGGTCATCACCTCCAAGAGAGTAGAGAAGGACTGGCAGAGGACAGAGGCAGGAGGGCAGGCCTCTAAAACTGCCATGAAAAGAGCTGCAAAAGAGCCGCAGGCCCTCTCCAAAGCACCGCTTAGTAGTAAGCAGAATGGCAAAACAAAAAATGTGCACTTTGTTGCAAAGTAACCCCTACAGAGCTTCAATTTAGCACTTTACTGAGTGGTTACTTGGTATAGGGGCTTACACCTATGCTTGCTTTCTGTGTAATCTGTGTAATACTAACCTGTTCTAACTGTTGTACAGCAGTCTAAATCAGTCAGTGGTGTCCAGCCTTTAAAAGGTCAAAACATTCAGAAATCGAGCAAGTAGAATAGAGATAAAAAAACAACAACATGTATGACTCTTAAATAGAAGTGATTTATACACATTGCATTTCATTTAGAATGTACAGTAATTAGTCAGACTGTGTTATAACAGAGGCTCGCTATGAACCGTAACACAACTAGAACTCTAAAAACACAGCTTTTATGTAGACTGAACTCTGATGCACTGCAACACTGCATCTCTTAGTGTGCTACTAATGTTGAAGTATGCAGAAAATAAGCATCCACTGTACTGTTAGACAGCTTTCAGCATAACTAATCCATAGTGAAGTTAAACACAGATCATTATATCTGAGTCATTGAATACAACTGTAGCCGTTACTAGTGGAGTTTTTGATGTAGGAATGTATTTGTTTTCAAGCAGTTACTTTACTTGATGTTGCTTTTCATCTTTTCTTTGGTGCTCATGTTTTAAGACATGTTAAGTTACAACATTTTTTGGCTGAAAAGAAGGAGGTACAGTGAGTGCTGGTGTGCTGAGTAATGTAATATGTTTCAGATCTATTTGTGCAATGGGTATTTACATTTTTGGTTACAAGGGCTTTTCATGTATGAACAGCTTAGTCTAAGATAATAAACTGTATTTTGCCTAGAGCTGAGCTCTTTGTATCATTGAAGATGGTGTAATGTTTGCTACGAATGTAAATGCATATTTTTCCAAATTTTATATACCATAGTTATATTTATGAAAAGTGTTGTGGTTGACATGTATTCATCATTGTCTTTTTTATGTTTACATTATCATGCACAAGAAGAAAACACCGAGTAAAAGAGCTGAATGTAACTTAAAGTCGACTGATGCTGTACCATTGGTCATTCTGAGGATTCTGTGAAATTTCAGCACATCATCTATCTGTCAGGCTTTAACAACATTTGAAGCCTACAGAACACTGTGTTTACATTAGTGTCTTATGTGTTTCTTGTGATATACCATGTGCAAATGATTCATGAGAACACTTCATCGTTGTAAATGACCTGATATGTATTCAGATTGCACCTCTTTACTTAATATTCATGTAAAGTATCAAAGCCATAGATAAGGGGCCAGAGTGGCAATGTTATTATTTATGTGTACACTATGTTGACAGGCACGCAGAAAGATTGTGGTATGTATTTTCTCAATGTTGAATGCAAGTATTTGTAAGGCATAGAAATAAATGTTTTGCACACAAGTGACAATATCTGTGGGTCATTCTTAAGCACACTTTAAAACAATGGACAGAATTCCCACCTGGCTTCATTACTATACTAACACTGCTTAAATCCCCAACACAAATAGCTATACCTATGGTTATTAAATCATGCAAATTATTGCATTCACCACCAGCAGAACAGATGGATAAAACTCTACTTCTCTTTGAAGAACTCTGCTATTTAATGTTTGAACTTTTTTTTTTTTACAGTCTATGGTTTGAACTTGTTTGTTGAATTTGTAAGGAAATGTGGTTTTCATGACTCAGCCTTTTCAGTTTTTAATCAAGGTTGAATTATCACAGGAAAAAACATTGTTACATCTTCTTCTGGCCTGTAAATGGTTTTAATAGTCGGCGAAGCTGCTTATCTCTGTCATTCACGCCCCCTGGGGAAAAAAAGTATATATTTGCATTTAGTAATACAGGCTTTTTCCACATATCCACATGATCAAATAGAGTAGTATTAGTTAGAGCTATGCTTAATCACATTTGTCCAAACTTAACATACACTTTTTTGTCTCAAATGTGGCATTGCCTCCAAAAAGTTTCCTCAGTTTGATTACCTAGATGTGTGTTGGCAGTGAAACATGAACTACCAAATGTTTCTAGATTTACATCCTCTTCATAGACAGGGCCATCGCTCCACATGAGATCGTAGCCACCCACTCTTTTCTCCTTGCCCGTCAGCCTAATGAGGAAACCCACAGTTTATTAGAACACAGCAGCAGGGTGGCAGAAAGTGACAAGAACTCATCATTTTGTTGTTGAGCATCAGAGGAAATGTATATATTCTTGGTATTGTTATATATGTAGAGTTTCTAAAATATGCCTCTTTCAATTTTCTTTGTTCTCAATTTTCAAATATGCCACAAACCTGCAAAGACTAAGCTTTGAAATTTTGATATATTGGTGAATATTAATAAAGAATGCCATGCCTTTTATTAAATAGAGAAATAAGCCCTCACCCCTCATTTACTGCAATGTTAAACACTTGATGAGAAAGAGGCTTTTACCTTCCCTCCATATCAACAACATTCAAAGTGTCTTCCAGCAGTCTGCACTTCATCTCATAATCCTCTTGACTACTGGGCGTGTGTGATGGAGAGGCATTCACCTCAATTAACCACCTGCAAAAAGATGGGACGTGATGACATTCACCAAACATTTACATAGCCTTTTGAGCTGGCATTAGGCCGATTGATGAGAAGAGCAAAAGCTGATATCTGTATGCGTGGCACATGCAAATTGAATGGATGTTGGAATATTTGTAATGGAGACAAAAACTGTCATTAGAGGCTGTGAATTTACAGCTGGATTACTGCACACCTGTCAGTTTTCATACACAGAGGTTTCTGGCAGATTTACAGCTTTGTTTTGAAGCATCCTTGATGGCAAGTCACGTAATGTTTGCAGGGTTTGCTTGTCCGTGCATGTGTTTCTCTCTGCAAATTTGTGAGCATGCATGCCTCAGTAGTGCGTGTTTGCAAGTGAAAATGTGTATCATTTGATGCCCTGTGTTGACCTGTGTACACTGTATGCGTGAGCACTCACGGCTTAAGGTTCTGATCCAGTAGAATGTCGTATCCGTAGAGCTCAAAGCAGTGTTTGTCATTAATGATGACCTTTTGTACACTCAGTAGGCTGCGGACAAATATGTTATCCATCTCTTTAAACAGGGTTTCTACCACCTCTGTACCATGTTTTGCAGTCAGGTATCTGCGAAGGTGTTGAATCTGCCACTTACACCCCTATAGACAATGCAGCAAAAAAAAGAGATAGAATTTGTTAAAAATTAGACGTTTCTGTAAGACTTACAGAAATCTAACACAATCTTTGACCAATTCTTTGAGGTTCTTGAATTACACACCTTTTCAGGGTCATAGTCAGGTGCTGTTTTCTGAACAGCCACATTAGTAAGATGCATATCTGCATAGAAGCACTAAGAAGAATTTGGGGATCTTTAATGATGTAATGATGCCTTCCACAGGGATGTGGATGAAAGCGACAAAATTAGGAACAACAGCCTCAGAAATTAGGTCAAACCAGGCTATTTAAAACTGACTTTGCTTGAATATTTCATTAGACAAAGGCTCAACTTGTTAAGGGAATTGTTGGTACCAAAACCTCAGACTCAAATTATCACATAAGTGTAAGAACATTCAGATGCAAATTGTCATAACACCAAAGAAAGGATACACTTGTCATCAATACTACTGAGGGAGAAGCGGGTGCTTGAGAAGCGGGCAAAGCCTTCTCGATACAGCCAGGCCTTCAAGGGAACATACTGAAACAACGAGCACATATTTGTAAGTGCAAAAAAATCACATTCTGCATAGAATATTGGGATTCACAATGTGTAGCACATACTGATGCAACCAGCACATAGACCCTCAGATCAAATTTCCTGCCTGTGAAGATAAAAAACACAAAAAGAACTGATTGTAAAATTATTTGTTGTAACATTTGATGATTGTCCAGAATGTAATTTTTAATATAATGTATTCTTCACTTAATTTATTACCATTAATCAGGTAGGGGTTCTCAATGTACCGTTGTGCCACATAGTTTTCCACCTGAGCTGTATCCTTCTGTTCCTCTGAGCGGGTGCCATCCTGAGGGAGCACAAGAGTCAATCTTAATTTGTGTGTGACGTGTGTGAGCACTCAATTTCTTGATCAAATCACACATGACTGATTTAGTACACATTACCTTCTTCCAATCCATGATGTCTTTCAGTTTCCTGAACAGGAAAATGCCTTTCCCTTGAGATTTTGCTACCTTGAAAAACATACCAATTAATTTAATTTGGGGTTAGAACCCTAATAATCATTATTATTTAGAAAGTGTGACATCTGTATTGTACTTTAGCTAACCGGCTTCATAATCCAGGTGCTGCCAGGGCTTCTTTTGAACTCCTCTACAAAGAGATGATACTCGCTTGGCAATGCAAATGTGCAGGGGAAAAAGTCACATTTGGAGGCCTCCATTTGTCCAATGTCCCTCTCCAGATTTTTCCTGTATCTTTTGAGATTTTTCACCATGAGGTTTTTGCGACTCAGCTGTAACAGAAAACAAAGAGAAAAAACAGCACATAAATGACCAGATATGCTGAATTATATATGCTTATCACTTCTAAATTATACAATTTATAGTCTTGTAGAATACTAGATTGATATCAGCTCACCTCATAATGGTTACGAAAGTGGTTTATCCTTACATGTTCCTCCATGTAGGAATGATCAAAATTCTCCCTCAGCCAGCCTACATCACACCAGTTGAAATCCCATTCTCCCTCACTGTGAGAAACACAATATATAACAAATGCAAGGCAATACATAAAATAAAGATAGCCTACTGGTTTGATAAAAATCTAACAACTCACTCTTTCACTTCGACCCAGCCTGGTCTTAGGCGCAGAACATCCTGTATGGTGTTGAGTGGGCCACATTTGTAACGCACGCAGCTTCTTCCCTCCCTGAGGAGACATTACAAAAGTAATCAATGTCATCAATGCTTTGGTGTTACTATTTACACTCAACTTAAAACGACACTGACCGCTCCTCCTTTTTGCCAGAGTCATGTGGCCCTTTGTATCCAGAAGTCTGCAGTAAACCAGTAGTAAACCAAGATTTTAATAACAATCATCTGATATTTCTTGCATTTTGTCACACATTCTCAGTTAGCTGCTCTAGTTAAGTTAGAAACTCTAGCTAGTTAACCAATGTTAACTTCCACGTCTACGTCACATCAACAGAAAGCCTACAAACAAACAAAATGTACATGCAAAAAAAAAAAAAAAAGTACATGCAGCGTTTCCTCTTTACCTTATACTTTGACATGGATGAACACAACATGAACACACTGTTCAAACTGTTACTACGGCTGTATTAAGATAAAATATGTCTGAGTGAAAGTATGGAGCTAGTAGTAGCACAGCTAAGGACGAGACTACAACAACACCCCCGGCGTAGTAGTTAGACAACAGCCGTTGCCATGGTAACAGAGGCCTTGGCGACCGGAAGAACTGACAGCCTACAGTCCCTTATCTTCAAAAGTGCTAATGTGTGTGTGTGTGTGTGTGTGTGTGTGATAGATAGATAGATAGATAGATAGATAGATAGATAGATAGATAGATAGATAGATAGATAGATAGATAGATAGATAGATAGATAGATAGATAGATAGATAGATAGATAGATAGATAGATAGATAGATGGGGATTTTTGTGGGAAAATACATCACCCAAAATCTAAGCTGTCACACATATTAATGTAGCCATTTTAGATTTTTTTTTTTTCATGACTTTGCTGGCTTGCCAAGCTTCAAATCTAGAATCAAATCACCACTTGGTGGTGCCAAAACCTTGAGTAGAAAGATGTTGCTTTACTTGCAGCAAATGTCTAGTCTTTGCCTTGATTGATATTCATTGTTTCATTTCATTAAACAGCCTACAATGTCATCATACACATACATCATACACATAGCCTACATGCCGACATCATACTGTTAGGCCAATAGGCCTAAGCCTGTATGGGTGATCCATGATGACATACTATCAGTGGATGGTAGTAAATTAAAGCCTGCGTAACTCAAGTTAAAGGATATGCCAAATTTGAAAATATAAAGTTAATTGCCAACTTTTTGCCAATTTTTATTTCACATAATGAATGCAATATTTTGACACATCTAAATGAACAAATGTGTACAATCATTAGAATATTTGTAATATTATTATTATCTGATGATAAACAATATTAACACGTTTCTACAACACTAATTCCATGTTGTAGTTGAACTTTCTGTATGGTCTTACATGACAAGACATGCCTGAGGGACAAATGGCCCAGTGATGATTGCAGTGATTTACCATGACAACAAGATTATGGAAGAAAACAGTCTGGAGTGGAGAGAGAGATCATCCCTCACGACAAGTCAAGTCATGTCAAGCAGAACTTAATTTGTCCCCAGAGGAGCAAGTGGTTGCGCAGCTATAAAACACAACATTAGCCTAATATATAAAATAAGAAGAAAATAAAATTATGAAATATGATAATAAAAGGTAGGCCTACTACTAAAATGAAAAGCAGTGGCTGGGTGGTCAAACTGATAGGTCTCTTTCAACAAGTTAAGCGAATCGGCTGAGGATATGAAAGACTGCTTTCTATCTGTTGGTTTTGGCTGGTAGTGTGGTCTGAATGGATGTAGCAAATGGATGCTGTCAGACAGAACGGACTCAGCTTTCTTTAACACTTTATTACAAAACTCTGACAAACTTTTCAACACAGGCCCTCTCAGCCTTGTGTGTGCATGTTTTCATTTCAGACTACTTCGGCATATCAAAGTAAGAGTAAACATGTCTAAAATTCAACTCTGTGAAAGATGGACTCATCAGGGACAAGTCTACACTGAACTTAACCAGCTTTATCAAATAAAAAAGGCATGGCTTTTTTTTTTTACACACCACTGTTGTGGGGGGTGGGGTGGGTAGTAGGCCTACATGCCTGAGGGGAACTATGCTGCAGTCAGACCAGAGAAAGGCCCACACTTAGAAATGAATCTGAGCAGAGTTAGTGACACTCCCCCCACCACCCCCATTAATATGTAGTCTGTCAAATGAGATGCATCTTATAACGTTTCGCCAAGGGGCGTCATCAGTTCGTTTACAGATCAGTCTGACTAGTCCTCGTCAGACTAGTGAGGACTAGTCAGACTGATGCGTTGCGAACTAATGAAGCCCCTTGCATTAGTGGCAAAACGTCTTCCTAGACAAATACAAGTCCAGTTGCCTTTGATTCAATTTTTTGCCCAGAGATATCTTATCCAGTAAATCAATCTATCTTTAATGGACTTAATTACCCAGTGAAGTCAATGTGGTCATTCTGACTTGTAGGATGGTTATCATTTGCAATGGGATGCTAATGTAACGAAGGTTGCATTGCATAGTGTTGTTTTCAATAAAACTTTATTTTTTTGAGATACGGTATCTCAAAGTCACTCAACTTTGGTTTGACTGATAACACCAAATAAAAAATAAAAAATGAAGATTCTAGAATTTTTTTTAAACGGAGTTATCTGCTTTTGCAAATGAACTCTTCAATTAGAGTCAAGAGTTAGATCGACTGAAAAACCTTCTACAATCTTCCTTTACCTTTCATGAAGGTCATGGCTCATTGAAAAAACAAATTTCACTCCTTATCTCTGATAGATTGAATTTAATATTATCACAGCTCAATACTAATTCATAAAAAAGCTTCCACTTTAATTGGTTTACCCTTGTATTATGAGAGAAGCATTCACCTGACACAAGTCTGATTCCATAGCTTCACAGCAATGGTGAGGGCCCAGGCAATTCTAGACAAATATAGGCAATTCTGAGCAATACGAAACAAAATAGGAAGACAACAAGAACATCAGCATTACAATGTCCATTTTGCCTTAGCTGAGGCTTGAACTCACAACCTCTGACACTAAGAACCACCCCCTAACTCAAAATCTGAAAATTGCATCTTGACAGAATGAAAATGTTGGTGATTTGTTTTTTAATGATACATGTTAAAAGTTTAAAAAGCCATTCTTACATTGACTGTAATTGTTCACATGAGACCAGAATTCAAAATGTTTTACAAAATTCAGTTTTTGAGATAAAATTCTGATATTTGCCAAACTTCATTACTGTATGACTCCAAAATTTACATTTTTTCAGGAAGATTGAAAATGTATTTAGCAAGAATTGGCTGGTATAGCCTATGTTTACAGTACTGAAAACGTTTCCATGCAATGTAGGCTTAGTTTTTCAAATATCAAAAAGCTGGGTGGTATTTTTGTGCAGGACAATCTGAAGATGCAGTGTAGCAAATTTGGTGTGAATTGAACAAAAATTGTGGATGGGGAAAGGTTTAATAAGTTTTACAGTTTAAAAAAAAAAAAAAAAACCAGAGTGATGGACTTAATCATTTGCACTGCATTTAATTGTACAAAAGGTTCTGGAGTCTTGGGCAATGTTTTGGTGAAAGTTGCAAAACTGTCGCCCCAAAAGCCAGTCTCAAAATCTCCTACCATCCAGATAAACTATTAAATGCTTTATTTGGTAATTACTGGAAATTGAATCTATTACAAAACATGACATGTGGTTAAAAGAACTTGTTTTTTCTTGGTGCTTAGGATTTTTCATATTATTTCAAACAATAGGAGAGATTAATAACAGACAAGAAAATCTAGTGAAATGTGGCAGTGTTCATATCATATTTCATATCCAAAACAGCTGGCTGTAAAATGACATCAGATTTCTTTCAAATGTCATCAACATCATATACTTGGGCAAGCCTCAGACAAGAAAACAAGTAGTCCTCTTATTTATTTATTTTTACTGCAGAGGACATGTATATAAGTAGTAGGTAATCAACCACTCATTCAAATAGATGAATGGACCTGAGACCATAATTTGCTCAAACCCACCGAGTGAAAAAGTTATATTATACGGAAAGTGATGAAGCAGCACAGGAAGGACTTTTCAGCCCACCATGAACACCCTTATTTTCAAAGTAAATGGTCACATTATTACGCCCGAAAGGAAGTCGTCATGTCTTTAGTCAGAGTTGGCCCTTTGCCAGACATTTCCATCTCCATCTCCACCACAATACCTTATATACATTTACTGTTTTCAAATTAAAGTCAAGGCTCTGCAAAAGTTTGTATAAGTCACTATATGTATGATTTTGGCAGATAATTTGTTTTTGTTTTTATGCAACATGAAAAACAACTCGATGATTACCATCTTGGAATGGAAATTGTTTTGAGGATTAACCAATGGGCTTGTCTATTTCGAACTTATCGTCTGTGTTTTCTATGGATGTGAAGTTGAATTCCAACTTTATTATCCACTTTAGATTGTCATTTTAAATCTATGTTTTGTCTTTGACAGGCTCTCTTTAACTGGCTTAGTTTTACAATGCAGATTTTTACCACAATGTGGGTTTTGCATAAATCTCTGTACCACCACTCACTGTGAAGTATCCTGCAGGTCATACAATTTCTAGTGGCTGACAGTCATCAGTTCTGGTAAACCATATCATTCTCAACAGCCACAAAGTGGTTGGATGTGGGATCCTGGTGCATCAGCTGTTACTCATAAGGTAAGCATCTTGCTGACTTTAGTGTGATAATCTTCATGCTGGAATGATGATCTTTTTGGTGGAAAATTCAGCTCAGCTATATTTCTTTCTGTAGCATCTTATTACACTCTTCCAGCCCCTCCACATGCAGAGGAAACATCTCTATGTCACTGATTAAGGTCAAGGATGCAAAGGCAAGAGAGGGTAAAGCTTTGAAGCATGACAGGGTTAGAGTGGCAATAGGCCTCAGTTGGTATGTGCCATCTGTTCACTGTAATGTGCCAGGAAGTGGAAGAGTTTGAGGTGAAACATCCTATTGTGATTTGAAAGAAGGCCCTTTCTCTTAACACTCTTTATGCATAACAACAAAGACTAAGCAATCAGTTCTGCAGGGATTTAAAGCAGAAGTAAGTGATATATTTGTGTTAATATAAGTCTTAAATAGTTATATCTTCCGACAGCAATCACTTACATAGAGTGTTTGGACTGAAACACGGGTCTCTCAGTCCCTCTGCTCTGCTCTGAGCCGAAGAGAAAACTTTTCTCGTATCCTACAGTTTTTATCCAATGAGGAGAGAGAACAGCATGCAGGGCTGTGTGTGCAGCCAAGGAACGCTGTGAATGTGGTGACGTAGCGACGAGGACTGTTATGGTGCGTTCAAGGAAACTCGTATTTTTCCGACCGTGAAGTGGTACCAGTTCGATCTGGTACGAGTTCACCGGTCGGAAGTTACGAGTGGCCGTTATAGTGACTTTCACCGGTAAAACAGGTCGGAAAAACACGAGTGGGTTGCCTGAAACGCTACAAAGTCGTAAGTTGTGACTTGAAGCTGTAATTTACGATTTCAAAAGCCTGCCTGGAACGCAGCATTAGCGAAAACGACCGGACCACTTACTTCTGCTTTAAATGTGATTGGACATCAAATGGCTGTCTTCATGCAGGTTTCTGTAAAAGTCTGTGTGCAAAGGTGTCCACTTATTGCTGTGTCTAATTCGATCTGTTCCACTGATAGTAATGCAGAGCAGGCTCAGTGGTATTTGTGTTTTTACATTATCATTGGATCTAAATCACAGCTGAAATCCACTTCCTTTCTGTGCTTGATTTTCTTATCCATATCAGATGTATAGAACCGTTTTACATCATCGCTCCTCATATTCATCTCAACAGGCTTACATATCTGCAGCCTCTGAGATGTTAATGCCATCTGTTTATTGTTTCTCCACTCCCTACCTCAGTAGCTCCACTGCACTCCAGAGGTAATGAGTTTGCAAATCTCCAGGCTTTGCACACCCAAAATATTTTCTCATAAAACACAAGAGGGGGCCAAGAAAAACTCAACAAAGTGGCAGCATGCATTCTTGTATGTCTCCCAGTTAAGCCTAGAATACCTTAGGAAGAGTTCCTCTCTACTGACTAGATCAAGGCAGCTATAATCAATTCTGGCAAGCAGAAAGTGAACATACATTACTTGTGATATAACGTGAAACCATATGTCTGACTTCTTGGGGTAGGCTAAAGCAGGGAGAAAAGCAGAAGGAAAAAAAAAGCCTGTAGAATTATGAGAGTGATCTGGGAAACGCCAGATAATGGAAATATTAGGAACCTGGGAAAACTCTGTAGGTCTTCGATAGATTTTCATAATGGCAGTCCTACTGTGCACAAGGAAAACAACTTCACACCAAAATGTGTTGCACTGAAATTTAATTTAGTGCAGTTTAATTCAGTGAGGCCTGCTATTAAGTTTCATGCCCTCAATTCAGTTTTATTACCTTGATCCGTTACGCCAAAAGAGGGTGTCCAAGGAAAGTTTATATTGTACATTTATAGTTTTCTCTGCATATTAACTGTAAATAAACACCCGTGAACATATGAACTCATGCTGCGACATCACTTTCACCGGACCAGGTTGTTAGAGGTCCTTCACAGAAAAACCCAAATGGTACCTTGAAAGCATGCATGCATCATGTGACCACTTAACCACATGCAGTCAACTTTAGGAGAAAGAAAACAGAATATGGTCTTCATTTATCAGGAATTCTCTCAGTTTCCCAGCTTGGGGATTGTGCCAGAGAAGTGGGGTATGGCACAAAACCTTAGCCGTGGGGAATTTGGGAAGGAGCCAGAGGGCAGTCATGAGTCAAACAGATTTAGGTTTACTGGATGCCTCTGTAGGAAAGCACAAACCTTGCACAGTCATTCTATGTAACCCAGAGTGGAGCAACGTAAACAGCAGGCCCCATGGGAGAGCTTAAGTCATTATGCCAAAGCATTTAGATAAAGGTCCTCATCAATCAGTGAAGGTATGAATTTGTTTGAATGAGCTCCCCCCCCTACCCCACCCCATCCCCATATCCCATGATATCTTTTCCTTTGGGTATATGTACAGTAAGTGTGTATGCCTCAGGCCCAGAGAGAGACCAACTTTGAAATTGTTTTTATTCTACATCTACCGGTTTTGATGGACAAGATGTGACAGACTGATGTGAGTATTAGTGAAAATCTAAACAGATTAATAGGTCTTCAGTTTGTTCATCTATGTTTTATTTATTTATTGATGGTAGTCTGGCGTGTGATCGTAATGATTGCCCCGGGAGGCAACACAAAGAGAACAAAAGTTGGACTTGGAAGCTAGGTGAGGTAGGTTTGTTTTTGTTACAGTGATCTGAACAGAGCTGTAGGTACACCCTCATAAAGTCTCCTTCTGCCCCCCTCCCGCCCCACCTCTCCAGTTTTCCTGTGTACACCTCTTGTTCAAATTCCTACAGGTGTTCCTGCTTAGCTTTCATGAATACCGCATGCAGCCTCACACTCACTGGTTTGATTGACAAACAGAATGGATTAATTAAATCAAAATGAATTACATTACACACAATTTCTTATCAAGATACTGTCTAGTTTGACCGATAATCTTTTCGCACCTAATCCACTTATTTTAGCACAATAAATACAACTTGAGAACTTGACTTATGGTGGCTGCTGTGCCAGGAACAGGGCAGGGCATAATCCTAGCTGAAATCTGATTGGCATTGGCATTTTATACTTGGTTGCAAATCATTCACTGGCTGCTTGACATCTATGTCTCTCACATCACCAGACACTTCTGTTGGCAATGTATTGCCAGGCCAGGACTGCAGCCATCACTGTTTTCCCTTGTTTTCTGACCTTCAGTCTGACCTTGTGTTAGAGAAACATACTGAATTTGACTAAAGCAAACACTTTGTTTGCTTTGGCTGCATATACAGGTCATTGTCCTGCTGTACCACCCCCACCTAGTCTATGTCTAACAGATGAAGTATGCCTTGGGTTATGAACGATGCTTTTTTTCCGCATACTTCGTTATTGGAACAGGTTGATCTTTGTCTCATCTCATCTTTGGCACATAGAATTCTTGTGATGCCTGATGTCTTTGGCTGAGGCAGGGGTGTAGTCCTGATCTACAAGACAGGTGGTCTAAATATGTCATCCACTATATTGGTCTTCTATAGTCTAACAGGTCATTGGGTTCACTCATTCTGACAGTCTTAAAGTTTACCAAAAAGCAATGGGTTAACATCAGGTTCCATCAAGTCATTTGAATCATTCAGAACAACATTACCAGAATAATGCTCTTGTGATAAGAATGTTTAGTAAGTAGAGATGAGATTTACACATCACAAAAATATATAAATCCAGTTGTGCCAAACAAAGTGCCTTTTATATCGAGATTAAATACACTTCCTATCTGCCAGATGTAAATGTTATGTTGGTTTAAGCTAATAACATTATCACCCACATGCTGGGTAAATGATGTAATATGGAATATGATCGCTAATGCTTCAAAATGCTATTTATTTTCTATTAATGAACTTGTGAGATTGAATTTAACAAAAATAACCATATATATACTTCCAATATGTTGAATGTGTATGTTAGCTAGACAGTGTTGGCTAATGTCACAGAATACTGAGTTAAAGAGGAACTATGCAGGATTTGTAACTTATGCTACTTTTTTTCTCTTAATAAAACAGCTTTGGAGTAATTGTGATGGTTTAAAGCAATACTTAAGAACTTTCAGTTTTGGTTGAGTTTGGCAGCGCCAGTGGACCAAAGCGGTGTTTTGCCTGAAGGAAGACCCCATTTCCCATGAGCACCGGCACTGTAGCGTCGTAAACATCCTCATCTCCCGGTCGCGTGCAACAACTTGGTGCTGACTTGTTGATTTGCCTATTTTGTGATTTTAAAATCAGTATCTCCTCGTTCATGGTGTCAACGGGGTGAAATAGTGTCTGAAAACCTTGACCTGTTGACTTCAGGCCGGTGTCAGCCCATTACAATGTTTTCACGGTGTAGTGCGGGAAATATGATCCGCCGTAAACACGGTGTATTTTATTTTATTTTGGGTAATTTGTTTTGTATTTTGTACACAATTTCCTGTCCCGCACGAGCTGCTTTGTGCTGACTTTATGCAAGGTGCTCCAGCGTCCGGCAAAAATAGAAGCTATGTGTGTTTCGGAGGGTTGCAGGGTGCTGGAGCTGGTTGAAGCACACACATTGACCAGAGTAGAAACGGCTGCGGCTCCGCCGCCGTGCCGAAGTTGAGCTACAGCCGTTCCGCATCCAGTGGAATTTGCCTGGAAGAGTGTTGATATTTGCTGACTGTGGAGAAGGCTTGAGAACAGGCTTGACTTTGGCCAACTCAAGAAGTGCCTAAAGGGCACTTCTGAGCAGCTGAGTCTACCAAATACCTCAGGATGACGTCCATGAAACCCAATGAAAATGACCTGGCCAGTACCCTTGAAAAGTGACTGCTTGACCTCTGTGTGACTCCTTGGCTAATTAGATCGTAGACTAGCTGGCTCAGGACAGGAAGACTAGAGATTCACAGACCTGGAGCAGATGTTGGCTGAAGATTAGCATGCCAAAGGCTAACAGGCCGGGTGCAGGTTCAGTGAGCTGAGGGGGCTGGCATGGGAGAGCTGGCACAGACAGACAGCCGATGTTGTTGTGTTACATGCTACTGTATGTCTGATTCCATGCTATTCCATACAATCACAGAGTGGGGCGGTGTTGTTGTGTTCAGTGTCAACAAGCCAAGGTAGCATAATGATGGGTCTAAAGACAGGATAGTACAATCTTTGTGTGTGGAAGCGGCTGTAACTATCTCTGTGTACTTCCTACTAGGAGCGCTCTTCCAGCAGAAACATTATGGTATAAGACTAAGGAGATTAAAAGAAATGGTGTTAGAGAAATTGTGAGTCCTGTTTAGTGTATGGTTTTGTTTTCTAAGTCTGAATTACAACAACAAAGAGCGAAATAGTCTACTTCAGTCACACATTTGGAATGTTATGCAGTGTTATTATAGTCAATTAATTAACGGCCCCAGGGCCCATGATGTTCTGTGTTGCTGAATGATCTCTGCCTTCTAAAATTAAGACAAATACCATATTTTATCATGCACCAACAAGAACACAGACAGAGTAACCCCCCCCCCCCCCCCTCACACACACGCCTGTGCTGCTGAATCTGACAGAGGGGGTGTTTTGGGAGGTGTGGGCGTGTACCCGATCCTCTCCAAAGCCCTGTATCATTGATTTGGGCTTTTTAGAAGGCAAAGTGACTTCAAGGAGCACAGCTCTCCGTGCGCCAGAGATCACCTTTGCTGTGCGACTGCAGCTCCGGGAGCAATTTGTATTTAGGAAGCCGCAGTTTCCTCTGACTTCCATGTGCAAGTTGCAAGAAGGATTTATGACGCCATAAATATGAAAGGAACCACGCGACAAACATCCTCTAATCCGCTGTTTGACGTCTTGACCAGATGAGATGAACCGCACATGGATCTACACTGAAGTTATTGGGTTTTCACTCGTGGGAGATTAATTTGACAAATGCGTTGCATCCATATCAGGCTATGATTATTTCTGGGAATATCTGACATGGCAAGGATACTATCAATCCTCGCGAAAATCATGCTTTTTAAAATACTGGGATTAATTCTCTTACAAGGTATGTTTGCAAAATACATTTAACAGTCTAATCCCCTGTATTTATTTGCTCAGTAACTAATTTTTTTGCACTTATTTATTTTTGAACATATGTCTTTTACAATAAGCTGTCTTGAGGTCCGATGCAGTGGTTAAATCAGAGGTCATCCCTGGAAGTCTCCCAGACTCCAGCAGGGTGTTTGGCTCCGGGGGATCCCCCAGCCTACGGCTGTCTGAGGCAGCAGAGACAAAGTCCAGACCTAAGCGCTGCACCTGTTATTCCTACAAGGATAAAGAGTGCGTCTACTACTGCCACCTGGATATCATCTGGATCAACACTCCCGAGTAAGATCTGCTTGTTTCAATATAATACGATATCTACCACGTCCCAGTTATCCACCAGGACACGCTCCTGTTGTGCAAACATCTCCAGGCTTGCACAATACTTGCGCTTTGTTAGGGGATAAGGACGGCCAATTAAGACTAAAACCAGATTGGCATGCGGTTGGTTTGTGCAACTCAATGAGAACACTGAAGCCAAGAAACTGTAGCGCGTCCCGCCCGATAACTTGTACCCCGGAGGCGCCAGACGCAATCATAGTTCAAGTGATGGCAAGCCCAACAGAAAGAAACTCGCTCTGAAAGGTCAAAATATGACTTTAGAGATGTGGTTGTTCAGTACAAGTTATTGTGTTTTACTCCCCCCCCCTCTCTCTCTCTCTCTCTCTGACATCCCTGCATTGATGTCTTTATGAAAATAGTTTCAGCACCATGAAAGAAAAGATGTTGCATGTTGATATGCATACATACAATCCACTAATGCACCTAAAACATACATGATTTCATAAATCATGGACATGAGTTGACATGTGATATGAAAAGTAGTGTATGGCAGTTATGAGGCTGAGCAGACAGAAAGTGCAAAGTTAATTGTGTGTACAGGAGTTAATGAGAAATAGGGCAAATCTTAATTTTCAGCCTATGAGACCATATTAAGATGCTGTATTTATTCATCACTAGTTATGTACTGTGCTATGACGTGTAAATTTGTTCTTAATCAGCGTGTATTTATTTATTTATTTATTTTTATAGAGTTTCAGTCTTGCAGAAGCACAGTACACAGAGGAGTGTAAAATATATTAATGATAATAGTGGAGGTTGGTTTTGGGACCACCCCTACAACCATGTTCTGATCACCAAAAGTCAGGGGGCAACTCTAGCCGGAGATAAGTGCACTTAAGGTGCTTTTTGGCTCTCCAAGTTATGAGGGGCATATAAACGTGCACATCACCTGAGCAGCATGAGCAAACGTCAGTCTTACAATTTGCGGTTGCACAATGTATGTTCAACATGGCTATAGCTTACATAATATCTTTATTATTTACAACATCTCCGTGTGTTGAGGGTTAGTTGTTTTGTTCTACCACCTTTAAGCTGCATATTAAACCATTGGCAGGACAGTAGGGAAGCATTCTTTCCACCTCTTTTATCCTCTGCCAAGACTGCTGTTGGCATTTCAGGTAAAAATCTCACTTTATTACCGCTTTGCAAGTCCTGACAAATTGACGTAGTTAAGAGAGCAAGAAGTTTGTTGACACATAACATTAATATTGAATTTTAAAAATCAGGTGTGTTTTCAACATGGTATCTGCACCTAAATTGTGTCGGCAAGTGTTGTGCTGTCAAAGAAGATGAATTCCAAAACGCTGAGATGGCTACTTTAAGCAAAAAGTTTACCTACTCATTCACATAATTTAAACGCTCTTAACCTAAATACTTTAGAGGAGCCATGTGGTTGCATTCAGCTGTCTGTGTATTTATGATTCCATTCTCCCATATTAACTCCACCATACACTGCAATCATAATTAAAGTGTTTTTGCACAGCGCGCCTATTGTTCAAAGCCTTTCTTTGAACATCAGATGATAGCTCTCAGCTGACCTCAGTTCAGACCTTTTTGTGACACATTAACACACACCAGTCACTTAACTCTGACCAGGTAAAACGGTGAAAGGTTAACAGTTCAGCAGGTTCACAAAAGGAAGTGTATTTTATGTCACAGCAGGTGTGAGTGGTATTAAGATATGCATGAAATGTCACAGTATGTAATATTGACATGTTATTCTCTCTGCATCCTCAACAATATAATTAATCACATCTTTATGAATGTACAGAAAAAAACAACAACCTCTGTTTTTGTTAAAATATTAGACGCACGGTGCCTTATGGAATGTCGAGCTACCGAGGCCCTCAGAGAGTCAAGCGTGCTGCTGTTGGACGACCAGCTGAAGGGGCAAAGACTCAGCGCTGCATTTGTGTTGTGCATGATGCAGACCCAGAGTGCCAGGATTTCTGTCTGTCCAGGTCAGTCTGATTATTTTTGGTAACATTGGATCATTTTCAGTGTCAGATTATATAGGACAAGAAGAAAAGTAAGACAAGTAATGCTGTCATGAGCCATCATGTGTTATATTTACATCAAGCTCTCAAGCTAATATCGATGTGAAGAGTACAAGTTTTGCAATGACACTGATAAAAGGCTTCTGGCAACCAAACACCAAGCATGGCCAATTTTGATTGCTATCCCCTATCAAATATTAATGGTGAGAATTGATGTGCTTTCTGATATGAATATAGATCGTACTGCATATCTGACACACTTTCTGCATCCACTATTGTGGAAAACTATTCTTAAATTATGCAGTAATACTAATATAGGATAAGATTAAGTTGAGAATCAAAAAATCAACTGTTCCACTATTCCCAACCATTAAATGGTTTATTTGACATTAATTGAGCATTAGAATGTTTAAAAGCAATGGAATATGACAATTACTCTCTTAGTACGTGAACCATGTAAATTAATTATGACAAATTAACAGTTCAGGGTATAAAAAAACAATGAGGTGTGATTCTCTACTGTCTTCTATTTAAAGACATTAGAGTGTCCTTAAAATGGTATTTCAACATTTATTTATTGTGGCTAAAACATGTCACAGGGGACTTCATTTTGTCAGATAAGTTTTATAGTTCTGCACTATAAAACGTGCAGTAATGTCAGCAAAAGTCACAGTTCAGCGTTTTTTAGCTCAAAGTACAACATTATCTGCTCAATTTCTGTAATTGTTTGTGGTACACACAGTATAGACACCTGATTGCAAACTGTAGGCTAAGGTTTATGCTCTGCATTGATGCCTTGTAAACGTAAAATCCAGGCTTTGCTCAGACACATGGATGACACTTAAAGGGGCAGTCCATAGCACTAGGGGTGGGGAGGTGGTCTGTTTAAGGGGGTGCTAAAGGTTGCAAACTGGGAAATGTGGGATCCAGTCCTGTTAGAGCTTCATGCATTCTAGGGACTAAGAACTCAGGATATGTCAGTGTCTGGTGCTTTGACCTCTCTCTTGTAAATTCTCAATCTCCTCGTCCTTAACACAAGGCCTACAGAGGTGCTAATACATCACTGAAACAGACTTTTAATATGACCATTTTAATGTGAAATGTTCTCTTTACAGCCCCCTGCAGACAATGCCAGTGAGGAGCCTCCACAAGGTCCCTGGCCCTGGATGACAGTTTAACGCCCATTCATCTTCTGCTCTTCCTCTTGGGGGATAGGACTCTTCACTCCTTTGTGGCCCCATAATTCTTTGTTTGGCACTCTTGCAGCCACAGGTACACTCACAATCAAGGAAAGAACTTTGGAGCAAGTTCCATCAGGCCGAGTGGTTTCAAGAACTCTACTGCAAATTCAGTTCAGATCCCTGGAGGCTATCCCCTTTTTGTTCCCTCTTGAGAGCAGCATGAGGATCACTTACCAGTACACCATAATGCAAAAACTTATCCAATAGCCAATGACCTTGCTTCTGTCAAGCATGTCCAGACAAACCATTTGTCTTCACACCTGGTAACAGATGTGGACTACACCTGACTCTGTGAGATAAACTCTATTAGCCTATGAGAGACAACTGATACTAAAAGTGCCGCGAGAAACCGAGGAAAGAAGCAAGTTGTGATTTCGTCATTTTATGCCTTTAAGTATTTCAAAACATGCAGACAAAATTTTTTTTTGACCACTTGTGTTCTGGTGCGTACTGATCTTTGTTTTATGAGACTATTAACAGTCCATCTGGAAAGCAGTCACACGCTGATAGTTTGCATTTTCTTTTGTATCAGCTCTTTCAGCAGTAGTATATCAATTATGCTCTGTACAACTGAACCATCAGTGATATTTGTTGTGCTTATTTTTTCCCCCCTTTTTTTCCTCCTTTTTTTTTTTTTTTTACCTTAACTTCACTGACTAACAATAGCTTTTTCATTCAAAAACATAGCCAGGATGAAATTTATAATAGATCATCCAGTCTATAGTCTACTAAACAACAACCAAAACAAAAAACAAAAAAAACCTAAACACCACCACCAAATGTATGTTAATCTGCAGCTGAAAATAGTCCGTAACAAATGCACTTTACTCCTGTTTCAGTGATGTTTACTAAAAACTACAGTGCTGTTTCAGGAAAATGTTTAGCTTTTGATAAAAATAAAAGATATACAGTAGGTACAAAACAGTAAATATAGTACAGTATTTGTGACTAATCTTAACAGAATTCCATATCAACCTGGCTTGGGACTGAGTTCCAGGGTAAGGAAGAAGGAGAGTACAAAGGCAGACATTCAGTTCAGGTCTTCTTATGGAATTTATTCACAGTAATAAATATGAAAAAGAGATGGCCACATCACTGAAGTGTGAGATTTTTTTTTTTTTTTTTTTTTTGAGTGTCAGAGTGTGATACCAAATTGCCAAACAGACTGTGGTTGAAGCGTGTCACATTCCTTGAAGCTATAAGCTACTAAAAGAGTTCAATATGACAATATGCAGCACTCAGAGACATAGTAGAGTGACTGTTCCTTCCTCTTTGGGGTCATATGTGTTGTCCCCCTGCAATAATTGTCAATAACTTTGTCTCTCTTTTACCTCCACTGCTCTGTCTCCATCCACTTCGTCAAATAGTTCTTCCGACTGACTGTTGCTAAGCAAACAATACCTACTTAAAGCAGAAGTAAGTGATATATTTGTGTTAATATAAGTCTTAAATAGTTATATCTTCCGACAGCAATCACTTACATAGAGTGTTTGGACCGAAACACGGGTCTGTCAGTCACTCTGCTCTGCTCTGAGCCGAGGAGAAAACATTTCTCGTATCCTACAGTTTTTATCCAATGAGGAGAGAGAACGGCATGCAGGGCTGTGTGTGCAGCCAAGGGACGCCGTGAATGTGGTGACGTAGGGACGAGGACTGTTATGGTGCGTTCAAGGCAACTCGTAACTCGTGTTTTTCCGACCTGTGAAGTTGTACCAGTTCGATCTGGTACGAGTTCACGGGTCGGAAGTTACGAGTGGCCGTTATAGTGACTTTCACCGGTAAAACAGGTCGGGAAAACACGAGTGGGTTGCCTGGAACGCTACAAAGTCGTAAGTTGTGATTTACGGTTTCAAAAGCCTGCCTGGAACGCAGCATTAGCGAAAACGACCGGATCGCTTACTTCTGCTTTAACTGTCCAATTAAAACATTTGCCTCTTTTATCATTTTTCTATCAATAGCACAAATAGTGTTAAGAGAACTAACATGTGATATAGACAGGCTTTTGTGTTGTTGAGCAGTATTGGGTCCCACCAAACCAACTGTTACCAAATTATGTGGTCCACTCTAGAAGCAGAGGTAGACAAGTATTTGTTAGTGCCTGTTGGTTTGTGGTCCATGTGGTTGAAGTACCCTGAGAGTATTTCCATGAAAACAGAGCTTAATCTGAGGAGGCATTTTAAGACAACACACTCTGAGTTTGGCACAACCTCTCCATTGGGGCCTGAAACTTATACAAGGGTTACACATTTTTCTCTATTTATGATGACTTGCCCACTGTCTTGCCAAGAAAACATCGCCACTTGTTTAGTAAAATCACTGACTGTTGTTAAAGAGGACCTATTATGCTTGTTTCCAACTCTATATTTTATTCCGGGACTCCATTAGAGTAGCTTTGCATGATTCAAAAAATGGCCTTATTTATTTCAGACTGCCTGTTAAACAGGCCTTCAGTTGAGCCTCTGACTGATGCAGGCAGTATTAGTTTGGGCTGCCCTCAGAGCCCACTTTCTTCTGTTTGATCGAACATTTGGAAGCCTGCCGAGGGACCTATTACTTTCTTATTTTGTGGCATAACAGTGGATTTAGTCTTTCAGTTGTGATCTGATCTGATGATCTGTTTATAAGATTTTTGTTCCACATATGCCCCTGTCAGTAGTTGAACCTGTGGGAAATGTGATAAAATATAGACTGACGTAGAAAACGTCTGCTGTCAGGAAATACAAACGCTAATGTTGCTCATAGGATGTTGTGGCCAAATAACTGTGTAGTAAATCTTCACTGCTGTTTTTTTTATGCTGGAGTATATTAAGTGCCCGTAATACCACCAAAGTAGATTGTTTTGGGTGGTCGTAGCATGGAAATAGAAGGATAGGAGACCAAGACGTCAGACTAGTGTGATGCCTTAACTCATTATTTGAAACTTTATGGACAACTGACATTGTAGTATGATATATACAGCACTGTGCAAAAGTTTTAGGCACTTACTGTAAGATGTTTAGATTCTTATCCATTACCCCCGAGATGCCTCTTATCGATCCCAAATTGATCAAAAATAACTATTTTAATCCCAAACCCCAAAGAGTCCTGATCTTGACATGATTGAGTTAGTCTGGGATTACATGAAGAGACAGAAGACACTGAGACAGCCTAAATCCACTAAACTATGGCAAATTCTCCAAGATGCTTGAACGACCTGCCGGTCAAGTATCTTGACTGTGTGCAAGTGTATCAAGGAGAACTGGTGCTGTTTTAAAGACAAAGCGTGTCCACACCCAATTATGACTTGATTTAGGTATCTTCTGTTGACTGAACTTTGCATGACATTAATTGATAAATAAAGACCATTCACAACATTATTTATGAAAGCATCATCACTTTACTTATACTGTAGTGCCGAAGAGGTTTGCACAGTACTGTATATATGACACAAAATAAAGCAAAATGTAATAGGCCCCCTTTCAAGAGATCAATTAAAGATCGTTTTAGCTGATTATTGTTGCCTTTTTGTACATGCCATGATCAGAAAGTTGACAATGTGTTCTTCACCCAGTTGACACAAAATGTGCTCCATCCCTCATCTTCATTCAGGTGTTCTGGACCAAACAAAAACAGTTTTCTGACAGTTCGCTCTGTGGGTCAATAGATTTGACTTGACTCAATCAGGATACAAATCAAATAGGATTTAAAAACTCTACAGGGGCAACATTGCATTAGATATAATTTACTTTTTTGGTCAAGTGGATGAAATTTGTAGTTTACAGCCTCTACACATAGGGTGCCTACTCAATCTACTGCGCCACTCGGCGCCCCATCCTCTATACCTTCTAAAATCTATTTTTCTATTATCTAGAAATATTAAGAGATTCTGGAGAAATACATAATCAGAGCAGCCGTGGTTTTCTCACAGAGTCCAGGGGCAAAACTGTTCTCCACAAGTTCTAGTTCTAGTAGGACAATGATCATAACCATGATCAGACATATAGGACACATTGAGAAAAAAAAAGTATTGTTACAAATCGCTTCTACCTTTTCAACAAATATTTGTACAGTATGTATACTATGTATGTATGTACATTTATAAATCTCATATTACTATATCAATTCAACACATATAATATGGGATAGTATAAAGAGTATAAATGAGGATCTGGGTGTTAACTGTATAACAAAATGCGTGGTTCAAAACCATGCTGTGTAAAGCTCTAATTGCTCAGAATTAACCACTATTATTTATAATTTGTTAATAGTTGCTTTCTTGCCTGTTACCAGTTAGTAATCATGGTTTTACTGTTGCTATGGATTCTAAGAGAAATGTTAGAAAACCTGTTAATGGTGCACGACCAGAGCTTCATGCACTCATTTTGTTCTCAAAAAAAAGTTGTGACTGCATTGATTGTATCTGGAAAGCATTAATCGGTCGACATCACTTGCATGTAATACATAGCTTCATTCTTATACATCCATAACATGGCGTGGAAATAAATGTTTTTGCATGCCAATCAAAAAAACTGTCACTTCAAGCACCTAGTGGTTACTTTTCTGTTTTTCATCGCGAAACATAAAGTAAACCTTATGTGTATGTCATTCTGTGTATTTGTTCTGTGCTCTTTTGCGTAAATGACATGGAAATATTTATTCCTTCCTTTTGTGTAGAATGTACACATAATTTATAGCCCTCTGTTGTGATCTCAGCCAGACTGCATACAGTGAAAATAAATAGCGATGCAACCAAGTCTTTTATGGGAATATTTGAGCTTCTCTGGTCTAGGAAAAAAAAAAAGTGGTCTGATGTGGGAAGGTACTGCGTACAGCACAGCCTGGGGCTTTACTGTCTCTTGGGTGTGTACATGATCAACTACAGTATTGTAACCGTCCTTTTTCCTAAATTCCTTTGCTCATGGCCATTTGGGTTTAGTAGTCATGCGTTGTGTTGAATTTATGGTCGCTGACCGTGCAGACCTACCCCACATTCCTTTAATGGGCTATGACCACATCCAGTTATAAGCTTGCTTTCACTGTTCAAGGCTACCTCTGGTGTGATTTCATATTTTTTTTTATCTCTCATCAAGAGCCAGTGCATTGTACAATGTCTAATCATGCAAATTATACAAAATAATTAAAATGAGCGACATGTCTGCATTATTCTACTGTGGCTAAATAATCAACAATGATTTGGTTTTACCTTGCTACAGTACGTGAGAGAAGTTTTTTAATGCTAATGGCTGATGAAGCGTTCAAAATCAAAAAGAATGAGCCCACAGACGTATCTCTCCATTGCGTCCGAATGGAGTCCGAATTTTCCCATGGAGTCCTGCAGACATGACGTCAGATGACGCTGTATGCGCGTCCTCAACAGCTTTTGACGGTGGACCCAAACTAGTGTTTGGGTAACTGTCATTTTGCTGAATGAATGTGCCTGAGCTGCTCAGTCGGTCAAGTCAACCTGTGTCGTCATCCCGGGGTAGAAAACGAGCCGAGTAAATTACCCACATGTTTTTAGAGGGTTACCACCGGCTGGTTAAATTCTTTTTAGGAGAAATGCTGATCTCATTGATGAAATGTAACAACTGTGGCAGCTGCATTAGTTTGTTTGAATGAATAATGAAACTTCAGGCGTGTAGGCTATTGGACAGAATAGCAGCGCTGTCTTGGGTCATCAATAAATATTCTTTTTTACAATTAACTGATCAGTCTACATTAAATTTTATTTTATTTAAGTTTTTTTTTACTAAATCAATAGAATGTGGTGTTACAGCATCAGCTGCACTGCTGTGAAGAGTTCATGCGCGCTCCTGCATTCGGCTGCAGTTACCCTAACAGGCGCAACGGCCGTCATGTTGCTCTTAAGTCTTATTTCTTGATCCTTGAGATCAAGATGATTGGATAATTTTCCTTTCATATGGAGAAAACAAACATAATTTCCCGTGATAGTGGGCTAATTCTTTTCTTGATGAATGGAGAAAATGTGTTTTTGTTTTCTCAAGATAAGGAGAACATTATCATGTTGTAACACAGAACGACTTATGCTGAGATCACAAGATAATTTAACTCAAGTTAACTTTCCGTATTGTTTTTCTTCATAGATGAGAAATCAGTTTTTTTGGAGTGATATAGAAAATACTATATGTCATACAGCAGAGCTGCAGTTCTGTAATGTGAATATTTTCCCCTTGTACGACAGAACGTGAGACCAACTGGACCCCTTGAAGCCCTAATACCACCTATCATCCTGGAATGTCATACTAAGTCTACCCCAAATAAGCCTACCCTGGAGCCTCAGTATAAACGTTCTGCACTGAGCATCAACAATATCACCCAGTTAGTAAGGTCCTCATTCCCACAGTATACCCTGGGAAATATTCCTGTGCAGACTTCCTGACCATACAGCAGTAGGTTCAGGGCCCCTACCATAGCTTATGTTGTTTGTCCTCAGGTTCATTAAAATGAATAGGCCTTTTGTCCCAGGTTACTGACAATTGAAAGACAATAATGATTAATCCGACCACACAAGCATTTCCAAACACAATATCATGTTGTTGTTTTGTAGTGTGTAAGTGTATATTCTAATTATGACTTGGGATATTGAACATATAATAATCATGGAAGTGAAAAAATGACAATTTCGCTCAAATGCCTGATTCTGTAGCTGTTCATTACATTTGTAATAATTTTTGCAATAATATTTGTTATCAATGTATACAGAGATAAATGTAGGCTAATTACAATGTGATGATACATTAAAGTCTCTTATTTTATGGTTATAAAGTTATCAGCATCTGAGCATTTTCTTTCTTTTTTTCTTTTAAATATTAATTATATACATAATTTGCATTTAATACCCACTTGCTTTTCCATTCTATAGTTCCACATTAATGTGGTATTCTTTCTTACCTTATTTGTCCACTCAACCTCCAACCTGAAGTTATAGAAAAAGTCTACTGCAGGTTTGCAGCCAAAGTGTAGCCCAGTGGAAATAAATCTTGTTATTTATGACAAGCTGGACTGCTGAACCGCGTGGCTGATATGGATGATTAAAAAAGCCTGCTGAGTTGTTTCTGAGTCAAGCATTTTTATGTCTCCATGCTGGTGACAGCTATTGCAAGAGGTATTTTTGAGTTATCCAACCATCTATCCATATTAGCATGCTTTATTTTTTTTTTTTATAGAATAGGAAATTTCTCTAATTTTGGAACAAACATCCTCTTGGACATGGCCAAACCTTAATAAAATGGCAACTTGGGAAGAAAACACAGCAAGAAAAAAGATTTTGACTTTTGATATTTTTGTTCTCTCCATCTGTAGTGGGCACAATCTGAGCATCCAACCGCTATTATGCCAAACTGATGTACAAAAACACCACTGTTTCCCGAGTTCAGATGTTCCCCATCTTGACTTATTTACACTGGTTAAAATACAGACCACCATTACATCACAACACATAACACATATCATCAAAAGTGATTCAGTGTGACTCACATCTTTGATGAGGTAGCAGAGCGCTGTCTCTTCATTCAAAACGTTTTGCGGACATCTTCTGATGAAGTAAGCGTGACGAAAGCACACCTTCCCACATGACATCATGTTGTGAAAGTGAGGAACACCCAGATGGAATTTCATTATGTCTGGCACAAACACTGACTGGGACTGATGATGATCTAATTAGATGGTGGCGGTCAAAGGTTACACGTCAAGGTCACTGTGGCCTCACAAAACTGTGACCTCAACAAGGAAAGGATAAATAGAAAGAAAAATGACATTTTGAAGGCAAATGGTCATAGGTCAGCCTCACTGTTACATCATGATGTTCTGAAAAAAACACTTTGAGGTTGTGATCTGTGAGCGACTTTCTTGCACCTTGACTAGTTAGCAGAAACATACAAAACATATAGGCTATATGTATAGAGGGTATGCACATGACGTCACGGTACTCGGAAGTCGCTGTGGAACGTCCACTGAGTGGCAAAAAGACGAGTGGCAGAGCAGCCAAAGTTTAAAAACGAGCAAGTAACGAAGCGATTTTCTCCGAGCCCACACAAGTCTGACATGTCTAGCTTTGCCAGCATGTAAAGCATGCATGACCTAACAGAGCTGCTAAAAATCTTGAGGATACGTCTCACTTTGACCGAGTTACATTCAAGAACCTGTTCTCAATGACGGAAAGTAAATTCACTGGAGCGGTCATTTTTTTTTGATCGATCAGCTGTGTTTACAGTTTCAGGTGTCATAGTTATGATATTTAGACAGATAAATTAGTCCTCTAACACATCCTACAGTTTGACTGGTCAGAGTTTTTCAGAATAAAAGCAGCTCGTGTTTTAGTGTCGGGAGTCACAGTCAGGACGACAGTAACAGCTGTAATCTCGTCCCTCTGCACAGTAAGCAGCCTGTCAGTCACTCTGCAGGTACCGCGGTCACTCTGTGTGTTACAGGAAGTGTCAGTGGAGCAGACAGTTTTGGGGAGCTGGTTGTCGATTCCTTTTGACATCAATTTGTTTTGATATAAGATATTTTATCCAGTTTATGAGTCCACCGCTATCCGCCAGCATGTTGAGGGACGCTTGTTTTGCCACTCAGTCCGATCGAACGGGGCGTTGCCGAGGGCAACGTGACGTAAACGCATACCCTCTATTGCTTTACAGGAATATACCAAATTATTGAAAAGTACAAGCAGGTAAAGTTGAGGCATAATACATGGAAAGTCAACCAGCTGCATTTTTCATTTGAAAAAAAAAGGTTTGGCATGTAGCAGTCTAATATGTGAGGCACTCAGGCAGTTAACAAATCATCGTTTGTAAAATGTAGATCGATCATTTGAAAAAAACAAAATCAGATGAACATATGGCAAACACATGTTCTGAGAAAGTGGAACTGTCCATCAGGAGCAGTTTTTGACCGGTTTTCCTCTGATCTTTCTGGCAATCACTGCTTGTTCTCCACAACCTCCAAAGTAAGTAGATTTTCTAATTTTATCATGTATTAGTGAATTTAATTCATGAATTAAATGTTATAAAGGGTTTATTTAATGAGAGGTTTATTCTGTCATAGATCAATTTTATACATTTACAAATATTGTCATAAATTCTATTTACAATTCCTATTTCAATTCCTTTTCCTGTGACGTCCTTCATAAATTATGTAATTTGGACGCATCTCCTTCTATCGTTATGGTGATTAAAACAACCATGTTGTCATGATGACAAAAGAGCAATTGATACCCTGCAGGACTACATATATTAGTATCTGAAAGTTAGTATCTATTAATATCCAAAACTGACAAAAGTTGCAATGTTCATTCAGGACAAAACTAAAATTTTGAGTTATAAGTTTTATATTTGCCTTGCAAGCAAGAGGACCGTTGTGTGTTCTTTGACACACATACATGGCTCATGTAGGACTTGTCTTCAAATCTGCCCTTCATCACCCTATGTGACCTTTTCACAAGTTTCACTGATGTACGAGCCGGACTGACAACTGTAATGCTCTCCTATCGGGTCTGCAGTTACACCTGTAACATATTTTTATTAGTTGCCTGTCATCTTCTGTACTGATTTTGAAATTCTTTTACAGTTTCTGTAAAGCACTTTACTGTCTTCATATATGTCTCACGAGATTTAAGTCAACATATCACTCATATGCTTTCATTCAACCAGTACAGCTCCTTAGGTCCTCTGGCATAAGTCTGTTGTTCTGAAGTGCAGGATTAAAAGTTTTGGTGAGGCAGCTTTTTACTTTCATGCTCTAAGCCTGAGCGCCTCAGAGCAGCTGGAAGTGATGAACTATCTAAATATAAATTTAAAGCCACCCCCCGTCCACACAGCGTTTAATGATGTCTGGTTTCTAGACATAAATGACTTGATATATTTATTTTATTCTATCTGTGTTGAAAGTTGGATTCTATTTGTTATTTCCTTAGCCCTAATGTCTGTTCATCTGCTTTTTAGATTTTCTTTTTATGCTTAACCAATTTCCAGTCCACTTTATCCCCTTATTTATCCTTACTGTATTTTATTGTCCTTGGTAGCTGAAATCTAATTGACTGTATTTCATTGTCAGGCTTCATTTCTCCAGCTGATCAGTCATCTTTGAAGCATTTTGAACTGCACTAGCTTGTAGTAGAAAAAAAAGATGGTTGATTGAAAGTGCAGGAAACATTGTGCCATTTAAAACTACTGGTCATTGTATCTAATATAAGCAGGCCTGCACGTTAAACACAAAACATTCTCTCCACTTTGAATCCCCTGATTTTTTTAAAATTACCTTTTAAATGCAATTTTAATGATGTTTGAATGTCTTTGTTACCAGTTTCTGTTTCTCCGTTAAAGACGTTGCCTTGTGATTGAATGATACTTACAGTATATAAATAATATTACCTTGCATGTCCTTAATATACTCGCTCTCACATTTATTTACAATCATCTTCCTGGATAATACGCTTATATATATATTTTAAAGCAGCATTTGTCATCTTTTGGTCCTCTGTATGTATAACAGTCACACATTCCCCACATGTTATCTATCACCTAATAAAGTTTTTGTAGCTAAACAACTGCCTGTTTATACAAAGGGGACACACAGCAATCGTAGTTATTTTCAGTTGCTTTTCTGCTGTAACACAACACAACTACAATTCATTTTTAACAAGGACTGGCACATATTTCCGCAAACAAAACTTATGCCAACAGGATGTTGCTAGTTACTAGTTGCCATAATTTTATACACACAGTGCCTTTAAAGCAGCTGTGTTTTGGGCTATATTGGTTAACTCCCATAGCATTATAAAAGCAGCTGTTTCAAGGGAAAAAGCTATATTGTCTTTGAGAATCAATTGTCCTGCTCTTCTGTTGCAAAGTTATTAATTGTTGAACATAAAAAGATAGCCTCATGAAAATAGATCAGGTAAAAAGATTAAAATATTCTGTGATTGCACCCATGCCTGTTTCTGCTGCACAATATGAACAATAGCATCTTGGGCAAGGCTGTTGCAGATACCACAGAGTTAATTGAACTGAACTAATTATTCACATGAACTGATATAAAAAATATTCTGTCTAATGATTGCCCTGATATGTCATGTTGTGTCTTTCCCACCTGACTAATTGTAACCATGGAGATAGAGTATAAACTCACATTTTTCCTAATAAGACTGCAATTACAATGATCCTTCTGGAGGCTGAAACTTCGACATGCCCTGACAACTGCAGCTCTGGCCAGTTGGCTCAAAAGGGGAAACAGAGATCTTGTTCCCCTCGTGGCTTCTCCAAGACTGCACTCCTCCATCAACAACGAGGTGACATTCATTATTACCAGATGGTGAAGCAAGCTCATCTTGTTGTCAATGAAGACATGAAGGGAGGCAATATGGTGACTTGGTCCCGTAATAAAAGGGCCTGTAATAAAAGAACATGTGCAGCACAGTATCAAATTTAAGAGGACTCTTTAGGACACACACTCAAATACAAACTTCCTGGCCACAGAGGATGAGGAAGTCAGTCTCAAAGTGTTCAAGAAATATGCGTAGCCGCCTGGAGGCATGAATTTGTCGAATTCTTCACCACAGAGGTAAATCATACAGGGCAAAGTCTTTCACAACATTTGACTTCTTAAGAAGCTGAGAGTTGAATCTCACTTCAAGGAATGGAGTAACATGCAAACACTGGTTCATTCAGGTGTGGTATGTGAGAAATGTTCCTATTTGAACTGTTTACACTCAATCACCTTAACTTTCAACTGCTGTCATTGTCATTATCATTATCAAAATCATTATGAGCAATCAAATTAAAGGTCATGTGTTTTGATGCATGCTGTGTATACTTTGACATGGTCTTTTTGACATAATTGCAGCGCCATCAGCAAAAAGAATCAAAATAATAACTCATTGAACTTGACAGGCTATCTTGTGGATTTCGAGATTCTCTCTTTTCTCTGTGCTTGTATCATCTGTATCAATACCATATACAAAACTGTATAATTGTGTGTGCACCGCAGGGCACTTTAAGATCAAGGTGACAGTTCACAGTCAGGTGCTGAATTAAATTAGTTTCCATATGTTAATAAGTATAGTAGGAAGAGGGAAATCCATCCATCCTTTCACTGTACTGCTTTATTCTTGAGGGTTTACGAGGGGGGGTGGGCAGAGCCAATCACAACGGAGAGACAGGGCACACCCAGGACTTTTTTTTTCAAATACTAGCTTACACAACAGGATAAAGTTGTCAATTGCACATATAAAAAGTGAAAACATGTTCCTAGATGCGGTAAATAGGTTAAATGTTTGTACTTGTACAAATCAAGTTGTTTTGGATGATGATTACATTCTCATTTATCTGAATAGGCCTGTCTGTTAAAGCCTGACTCAATGACATGCCCACAGGGAAACAGGGAACACTGGTGTAGTGTACCAGTGCATGTTGGAGCACCACACCTGCTGCAAGTACATGTTATTATGTGTGAGGACTCTGCAAAGAATTTAATAGTGTTAATTAATGATTTGTTGGCCTTTGGGGCTTGATTAATGTTTCCCTTTAACAGCTATTTTTCCTCTTTCACCAGGTACATCGGATGCCGTGTTGCATGGTACTAATCGACTGTACCAGCCAAGTGTCCTGAGCTCCACTTCACTTCAGCAGGACATTTTACAGCTATGAAGCAATTTCATACATGTTCCCCATTTTCATTCCACTGTGGTGAAGACGATTTGACAATTGGAAGAAAGTTAACAGCTATTATGGGGAGAAGCACTTAATTTTCCTGGAACAGAAGCCAGAAGTGGTGAGGTGGTTGCAGGCCAGGGAGTGACAGTGATAGAACAAACTTGTATGCAAAAACACCTTGGGAAGAGTCTGTACTAGACTGTACCCAATGTGTTTATTTCTGCATTCTGCAACATTAACATTGGGACTGGTTTGGGATGCGTTATGCATCGGATTGTTTGTGAGTTTAAGCAGACTGAAGCAGCACTGGGAGACCTTTATCTGTCTATTAATGCATAAACATGTTCTAAGATGATCAGCTTATCTTCTGATTGAGTTTTTTTTTTTAAATTTACATTGGCACTCTTGAGTGAGCCTCAATGACACATCTCACTGTCAGATTGATGAAGTGATACAGTGTTAACAGCCCTTTGCTCCGTAAATTAGTTCACACCTGTTGGTGTCAGGGTTATTGACAGATTTAAACACGTACCTTCCAAATTGGCTCTTTGTGCAAGAAAGAAAACAGTCCAAAACCATAAACTATCCTGTGCCACAGCTGTCACTGCGTGCAAATTAGACTGATACAATATTGCTGCTTTGACGCACACACTGCAATTTTTGTCTGAGAACCAGCATGTATGAGCACACATGTTCACATCAGTTGAACCTGACGATAAATAGACTTCACCTATATGAAGTCTGTATGCTGCCTTATTTAACCTAAGTGTGACGCAAGCCAGATGTTGTCTGGGGAAGTGAGGGGGTGTGTTGATGATGTTTCTTTTATTTCTTGTGCACAGTTTGCCTTCGGGCGTCCCTCACCGAAACGAAACTATGTAACCAGTGAAGTGCTTGCAACAGGCTCTCAATGGAAGGCTTACACAGACTGTCACTAGGTGAGTGTCTGCAGATTGTTCCAAGGTACTCTGACCCCATCAGTGACCATACAATAGGTATGTAATTTCTTAATGTGCAGGCACAGTGTCTACATGTGTACAATAATGCGTAATTGGCACTTGCACACACAAATACTGTATACCCTTTGACTAAAGCCACTTAACCTTTCAGAAATCTTAGTATTAACCTGCCCTGCAGACAAAATTGTCCGACATGTTGATAAAATATTAACAACATAATGTATTTAAAATCATTAGTGCATAAAATAAAAATATTCTTATAAATTATTTGCATCATGTTGAATCATAATCAAAGCGACTTGCACATTGTAGTCAAATGGTTATCAATTCTTTATTGAATTGCATTGCATCGTGAACAGGGGTGAATGTAGACAGGGGGCTTCACTATATCGTTAATGTATCGCTGGCAGCATATCGAGATGCGTATTGAACCTGTGGAGATTCACATCCATACAACACACTCTTAGGTCAACACCATAAAATAAAAATAAAAGACACCATACTGGATATCAAGTGCTGCAACAATCTAACTTTCATGAAATATCTGAGCAAACCCATAAAAGCTAGAAATTGCAATAAAAATAATTTTTACCAGGTAACAGACCACAAATTATCACAAGACAGCGGAAAATATAACGCCATCCAACATACACCCAGTTCTACCCACAAGACACTATTGTCCTCAGTTATATTTCTGTCTAATGTTGTTTTGGGTGCTACATTTGTGCATTTCGTGGATATAGAAGTGTGCATGGAGAGGTTAGCTCAACATGGTTATTGTACAGAACAACCCATTTCTCATTGTCAACATCAGATAATTGGCAGTGAATAACCCATTATGCACAAGAGGAACTGGCTCCCCTGCAAAAACGACCAACATTATTAAACCATCCACACAAACTGAATTCAGACATTTCTGCTACAAGAAACCCATCTCACTTGGAAACTCAAGGCCAGATGGATTGGCCAGACCTCCCACTTAACTTAGGATTCCACAAAATGTGGTGCCTCCATTCTGATTAGCAAAACTCCACCATGTTCCCATAAATCAACTGCATCTGACATATCTGGAGTCTTCACAACCCAGACAATGGAGAATGTTCTTACTACTCCACATACCACAAAACATACTCCTACACTGCCTATTTTTTGATCAGCAGCTCACTCATGCAGAGTGCAGAGAGCACTAGAATTCATCGTCCACAGTATTATTATTTCAGACCATGCTCCTATAATCCTCAAATTACTAACAAGAATTCACCCACATCCCCCAACTAGGTGGCGCTTCACTATCTGACTCCTGAAAGATCAAATTTTATCAAGTTTTTTTTACCAAGAATAGGCATCCTTCCAAGACACCAACAGCATCCCTGATGTGACCACAAGCGCTCTCTGGGAAACATCAGTTAGAGGTAATTGCTATTCAAAAAAAAAAAAAAATGCAGGCGAGGAGGTGAAGAGACTTGACACCCTGCTATCCCAACTGCCTATCAGCAAACACAAATTTTATGATCTTTTTAACAAAAAGAAAGTTCACTTCATCAGACAACCGAGACTTGAACTCGATGAGAAAACATTTTTTCTGATGAAAAAGTGAAAAAATATGAATGTCACATCAATAACAGATAGAAGAATTTAGATAAACCACTCATCCTACATCTGCGGTTCCGAAACTTTTGCCAACTCACGACCCGCATGAAAATCTCAAAACAGCTGGAGCCAAAATCCGACCCCATCACAATATGAAGACCAACCACTGCATTCTTAGAACATGTTTATATAAAGCAGTGTTGCCTTCACCTTGAGATCCTGTCCAACATTCACTGAAGCTGTGTTTGACTTTGTGCTGAGAGTGCAGACACAGCTCTCACTTTGGATGTACAGGGGCTGAATGACCCACAGAAACAGGCCCAGGACCTCATACTCCTGCACTCACCCCCACCGAGTCCCTATCAACACGTGAAGACTGGTTGGTCAAACTCCCATGGCCCCCTCAGTTCTCTCAGGATACAACACAAGCAGGTCCTGCAAAGAACAAAGGCCTTCAATATTCAACCCAAGTTGAGGCACTATTACACTTTTTGTAGATCTATTCTCCCAACGAAGATAGAACAACAACATTCCAACCATTGAAACCAATTCATACCTCATCACAAAATCAGTTTACATATTGATGGAATTCTGGTATATCGGACAAATCCTGCAACCTCCAATTAGCAGCTTTGATCTATCAATCCACCCATTGGCAGGGGGTTGATATTTTAATGCAAAGGCAAAATGTCTAGGAGTAACAGACCTACTTGACAAAATTCAAAACAATATGTTGCATGTTGCTGTTTTCATCCACTACTTCTCTCACCAGCTTCAGTATCCAGTACTGGACAAACAATTAAGTTTCTGCCTGGCTTGATCAAACAGCCCATCTGTGAAGATCTCCTCATTCAGAATGTTGCATTCATAGATAATTCATTTGGGACCCACAGCTGCTATAAATTTGACACTATAACTACCACTCTCACCCCCTGGCACCATGAGTGTGAATGCTGAATGGTACTTTTAGTCATTATGGTCCTGCTCTTTGGAATTCCCTACCTCACGAACTCAGGTCTGCTACAACAGTATCTTCTTTTAAAAGCAGACTAAAAACATTTATTTTCTCACAAGCTTTTAAGTTTTTTATTGTTTTTAATTTACAACATTTCCTTCTTTTTGTCTTTTATATGTATTTTATGTGTATTCCTTATGTAATGTTGTGCTTTGTTTTGTTTTTGTGAAAGCACATTGAGTTTGCGCTATATAAATAAAATTGTTGTTGTTGTAATAATGCATGGTTATATCAATCCTGAACTGTGAAAGTGAGAGCTGACTGAGACCAGAAGAGAGAGGGCTGCAGTATTCTAGTTGAGAGAAGACAATGGCATTGATGACTTTACTGAGATGGGTCAATAAGAAAGGTCTTACTTCGCAGTTATTCCTTAACTTCAGGAAGCAAGATTATTGTGTAACCCTTTTTGTTTGCAGATTGAAGCAGGGCTCAGAATCAAATAGCACTCAAAGTTTCTTGGAACAGGTTGTACATTTAGTCGAGAGGAAATTGGGGCTATCAACCTAATTAGATTTGGAAGTGATTTGACCAAACATGAGAACCTAATATTTAACAGTGAAAGATCCTGGGACATCTGACCATGAATGTCAGCTTGACAGGCCTTCGGGAAAGCTACAGGGATGGAATTCAAACATTTAAGAGGGACATACAGCTGTGTCATCCGCATAACAGTGAAATTGAATGTTGTGCTTGTGACTGACATGACCCAGAGGAAGCATATAAATTGAAAATAACACAGGGCCAAGAGTAGATCCTTGTGGGACAGTATAAGTGAGATGGGCTGTTTGAGAGGAAGCAATACCAACAACATAAATGATTTTATCAGACACATAGGAACGGAGCAGCTGAAGGGCAGAACAGCTCAGCCTGCCCATGTCTCTAAGCTGTTCAGCAGTATGTTATTCGCCGTGTCCAATGCTGTGTGCAAGTCATGGACCAGGATCGAGGAGTCACCAGCATCCATTTTCAGATGAAAATCATTTGTGATCTTGGTCTTGGCAATCAAGCTGCTGTGGTGGGTTCTAAAACCCGACTCTCCAAACAAACTGTTGTTGTTTAACTAGGCAAGGAGCTGTGTGTTGATTATATTTTTTTCTATAATTTGGGATAAAAAAAATTATAATATAATTTGGAGATTGGTCTGTGGTTGGTGAGATGATGGGAAAAACCAAGGAAATTCCTCTGATTTTTCTGGAGAGAATTTTAGGTGGAGGGATGGAATAGGAGTGATAACTGGATTGATAACTTCGAACAGGATCCTGGGGTTATTACCGTCATTGTTAATGATGCTGCAGCAAGTAAAGGGTGTAAAACTCAATTTTGTTCAGTGGTCACATACAGCACCATTTGATCTCAAGTGGGCTGGACCAGTAAAATAAAAGCGTGATAACATATAAACAAAAATAAATCTTCCCTTTGTTTTAGTGCAAAGAAGTACAAGCACATAATTGATGTTTTCAGTTAAAGTATCCTTTTGTAAACCAGAAAAACCTGACATTTCTTAAGAAAGAAATGTGCAATCTTGACAATATTATGCATCTTTTATCTTCTACATAATTTTCACACTTGGCAAATTCATCCTGTGGACCCTGTTGGACCATTTGGCGGGCAGGTTTTGGCCCGCGAGCTATACTGTATTTGACACCCTTGTTTTGGGATCAGATTATTTCTCAGGGAACACAGCAGAAAAGAGGCAGAAAAGGCAATGGCAGTCTCAGAGATGCAGATATAAGATTGATAGACAGAGGGAGTGGGGGCAGGGCAGGGAAGTAAAGCATTAAGAATCACAGCATTATGGTCAAATACACAGACATCATTTAATTCCTGGTTATTGAGGGTGAGGTCCAGTGAAAGCTCTAGGTCAAGAGTGTGACCCTGTTGGCTGGCAAACCATAGGTCTGGTGGTCCTATTCAAGGTTTACCTGTTAAAGGTGAGTCTTTCCTTGCCAAGGTTTGGAGTTTGTGATGTTCAGTTTTTAACACATTTTAATTGCACAAAGCAAAAACAATGTTCAAGACAGTGTCGATGCTTGACATTCATATTTTATCACTGCAGCTCAGGATAAAATAGGACTCAACAACTAAACTTTTCTGCATGTGTATTATTGGAAAATGTATTCCAATAGTATGTTAAATATCCCTCAAGGAACACCCAGCCCAGTAAATAACCAGCTGTGAAGGACACATTATCGGAGACGGCCGATGTTAGGTGCAGTCGAGCTAGATAATGAAAAGTTATCCTGGGAATGCTGAACCTGCTTTGGCCTCTGGTTTCCTTTCCTGCAGTTCACAGCTGATTTACTCCCTATGCTGCCTCTTTCACTCAAATCTTAACAACCCTAATATGGAAACTCAGAATAACAAATAAACCCATCTTATGCACATACTGTTCACAAGTCTTCCATTTTATGTGTTTTCATTGTCTTTTTGTGGAAGTTATTTTGTTTGGTAAATGATACTTCTATATACCTCTGATACCCACTTGAATAAATAATTAAATGTGGTTATATCTATATAATCATAACAATCCATAATCATTATTATAAATGTATAGGATAATTTTATTTATTCATATCAATTATTCAAAAATAATAATACTTGTAAATGTTCTTACAGAATAATTTTTGAATTCATAGTGTTTTAAAAGAAGACACGGTCAAACAATATCTCCGATATATCTGATCAGTCATGTGATCACTTGAGTGTAGCTCTTAAATGTCACTTTGATGTAAGTAGAAAAAATGTCTTTTTGCACTAACGCAACTTTTATCCTAAGCTAGGACTTTACAGGATTCTTGGGTGTAATTCTCAGAGGTTTGATGAATATAGGCCAAGTTTAAAGAGTGGGCCTGTTACAAGTAATATTTGCGTTTGTTTGAGGTGGCTACCTGTAGAGCTGTCTGGCTTGACTTCACACAAGGAACACATTTGGAGGCCAAGGGTGTGAGGTTGCCCTGCAAAGGACTGTGGAAGGTGCAGTGACTTGGATGTACACAGCTCAACAGCTTATTAAATCCAGGTGGCAAAACTTGGCTGCCTGTCATTACCTCAGTCTTATCTTTTCTGTTTCTTATAATTTTCTTTGCACTTATAAGTTCACATGATCTCACCAAACAGAAACACCATGCCAGAGTCTCACTTTGAAAAAGTTTTTCTAGGGGTGTTCTTTTTTTTTTCTTTTACGTTGCATGTATCATCTGTAACAGCTGTCAGGGGGCCCATGACAGATGGTGATGTAGCCTACAGTACTTTTTGGTTCTTTAGAATTCAAATTTGCTATTATATTGTGATTTACTGTGCTACTGAATGCTTGGGACCCCTGTTGCTGGTGAGTTATGGTTACATTGTTTTCTTATGATTTTATGCATCTCTTTTCAATAGACATACAAGAAAGTTCAACCTGACCCATTTGACAGCATTATCTTCAATCTAAATTAACAAACACTAAGACGTCAACTCATAGCTATATCTTACATGTCTTAATGGTTAATGCTATTGGTATAGATTTAAATTGATTAAACTAAACGTTTTATCTTATGTTTTATTAAGACCAGATATAGACAGCCACTGGAAATGTCAATGACAATTTTTGGTATTTTCAAGCTTTTACAGTTATTAATGAATAAAGTATTTCTTCCCCCCAAATAAAGTACCAGGTACAAATTAATATGATCCTCCTTCTAACACCAGTTGAATGGTAACTTGGTGTGAGCTACTATCACTCCAGTTGCGTGACTATTAGACTGTAGGTATTGTTTAGAGATAGGCTGACCATAACATTGACTTGCTTTAACTTCCAAAGAGAATTGAAACACTTTGTGTTAGAAAAAAAAATCCAGGACTTTTTGTGTACTGTATTTTAATTATAAACACATTCAACCTACTTCTTGTTACCTTCATTTTGATGTCTTAATTTTACTCCGACTTTGTTTATTCTTTCTTCAAGCTCTTCTGGCAGCTGCTCATTCCTCACTCCCTGGCTCCTCGGAGGAACACGTGAAGAATGACCCCCAAACCCCAGTTCATAGACAGGAGGGAAGTGTGCTCATGGATGTATAACTTGGAAACTGAGCAGAACCCTTCTTTTGGGGAGCACTCAGGAATGGGATCAAACACACTTCATGTGAATCAGAAAAAGAGTAATGAAACTTTATGGTAACCTCAGCGGTGTTTTGGAAGACCATGTGCTCCGATTCCACAGGCAATTCACTGATCACAAATAATTCACCCTCCATCGTTTCCGAACAAGAAATGCCAAACCTTTGCTCCTCTCACACTCACTTTTATTGTGTCACTGCACATTTATATAAATCTCAATCATTGTGTGAGTTTGAGGACTGTCCCTTGGTTATGTGAAGCAGCTGGAATTTCTTATTTTCCACTTTTGTGTCTAGTTATCTATCAAATCTGCACTTGGGTTAGACTTGGCACTGAGCGAGAGTTCAGCTCTATCTGGGTCCAGGCTGTGCTCACTGAAATGATTTAGGAACAGCAGATGTTTTGTGCACACTTTGATCATATTGAGCCTAGGTAGAACCCTCTGTTCCTTTACCAGGTCCTTATAATTCAAGTGGCTTCATTGAATTATGTAGAAAACTTTTTTTTCTCTTTTAATATAGTATTTCTATATTTTTGTTGTAGCCTGTCTGAAGCACACCTACACAATTCAACCTTTATAGTGACACAATCTGTGTCAATTGGTGTATGAAGATATTGTTACAAATACTTCCTCTTTTCATCTTTGGTCATGAAGGTCATGAAGAGATGGCTGATATACTTGAGAGCTGACAACTTTCAGTTTAACAAGCCGCAAAGCCATGCATGCTACAGTGTAATTTCAAAAATCACATCAACATACAGTACACATGTGTGTCAATGAGGTCCAGATGTTAAATTCATTAACGGCCATGAAAATTAGCCATGATATTGTTTGTGTTTTTGGCTCATCTTTGACTGTGCAAGGCTTCTGTCTAGACTACAGGCAGCTGACCGTCAGCAGGTTGGTGGTCTTCAAATGTTCACATACCACAGTGTGATATAATATACAGCCTGTCAGACATGGCCAGGATGAGCAGCACGTTTGAGGGAGGAAAAACAAGTGTGTGTGCTGTTTGTTTACACAGGTGTAAGACAATTTTTCTTAGTGACATGGGGTGTGACACATGAATATGGTGAATATATTGCACACACACACAATGCAGTAACAACAATGCACCCACATCACATGGAATGATACAACATTTTCTATTTGTGTCTATACTAGTCAGCCATACCATCAGCCATATGGATTCAATTAGCTTCTTCTGGTCAAGAAATTGTCCATGGTGTGTGTTTACACTTTCAGCCCCCACTTCCTCCACCTGAGCCTACTGGTCTTCAACTTTATCAGCAGATGTCACATTTGGATGGGTTCCACGTGACTTTAAAACCTTAGGAACATGCATGTACATAAGCAGGGGCAAAACTTATAAATATATACAGTACTGTATATACTTGTATATATTTTTTAAATATTTTATTTCAATTAGTTAATGTGACTTATAAAAGGAACATGGGCCTACAGTACATCTCTGGAGAAAGCAACTAGGTCATTTTTGATTGAAAGTATATCAACATTTTCTGATATTTTAAGAGGGTTCAACTTGAAAAAACACAAAAGTTGCCCGGCCGCCTTAAAATTAATCTGACGCCACCAGATGGTTTGTTACACAGAACCATCTGGGAAGGCTTAGATGGAAACTGTTTGAAAAAGGGCAGGCACTTAAAAAAAATTGTGAAACTTGGCAGATGATTGGATGAATCTGTCTATCACTGTCTATCACAGCTTCAACCAATGGGATTCTGCATCTTTTCCATTTTTTTCACCATAAGCAGAGCCAGTTGGTAAATCAAACTCTTTTTGAAGACAGGAGAGAGAAGAGTGGAAACATCTTTTCCACAAAGAAAAGCGGTCAGTGTTGCTCTTTACTCTTCCTCTTCTTTCCGTAAAGAAGCATCCTACAGTTCTAGAATTATCTATGCCCGCCTTCCTAGGAGCCTCCATGCTTCTCGCAGTCATCGCACATAGGATACGCCCACACTGGCAGAAGCCCCCCCCCCCCCCCCCCCCCCCCCCCCCACACACACACACACAAATGATGCCAATTGGTCAGAAACCCAGTAGTTCTTCCAGAAGCAAATATCTTAGGGCTTTAAAGATGGACTTTAACCTTGCAATGTTTCTTAAAATTGTGTCAACCTAAACTTGAATTATCTCAATGTAAACTCAGTAGTTGTGAAAATAAAAGTCAGCGTAGTTGATAGCGCTTCAAATTAAATTACAAAATATGCTGTTCGTCCTTCAGAATGACACAAAGCAGATGTCTTTATGAAGAAATGGTTATATAGTTGAGATTTTCTTTGTCATGGTTAGAGTAATAATTGTGTAAAAAAAAGGGTGCAGTTTCAAGGTCTGACAATTTGTTCCACTTTCACAATTAGAGGGCTTACAGAATCTTTTTTGAAAATGCTATTCAACGTGTTTCCTTCCACGACCATCATGCAAACTGGTGGTGGGATGGCATTACAAGTTTGAAGGAAGAATAGGTCATAATGGAAAAGTTACATTTTTGTTTGTTCCATTTGTTAATTTGAGGAATGATCACTGAAGCGCTCCTTTTAGTTTCACTATGTTGTATTTTGTTGCTGAATAATAATCATTTCAATAAACGACAACTGTTCAGTCTCAGTGGCAGCCGGTTTGGTCACATTTTCTCACTGTGAAGTCAGCGGACACAGTTCTGCACTACACATTGTAAGTGTATGGTTGTATCTGCTGACCTTGTGCATTGGGGTGGGAGCTGAATTAACCATGGTTCACATTGTTTTCATTAATGTTGGGAGAGACAGCTCATGTCTTAACTTAACACAGTCCCACAGCAAGTTTCCATCATGTCTGTGGTCTTTAAACTGCAAAATCTATTGAGAGCTTTGACTCTATGGATTGAACTTTTCAACTTGTCCCAGTGGGAAATTTGTCATGCTGCTAAGGTAAAGCACAGTTACACGTAAATAACATACAACACATAAATATGTAAAATATGTAAAGGCAGATGCTAACCCACTTGAGAAGTTTCAAACTCCCCACACAGAGGATGAGGAGGAATCTCTCTATAATGAGCATCAAACAGCTCTTTTTTTTCCTGGAGATGTCAGGCAGATCAGCCAGTTAGACGCCAGTGATCTCCCTGGCCACTGGAACCATAATGTGCAGCCTGTTCTCTTCCTCCATTGATTGACTGCCAAACCAAGTAATAATAGTAAAGTTGACAACTGACTCTATCATGGAAGAACATTTTTCCACACACCCCAAACCAGTGTGTCCTCTGAAAAGTGCAGTTGTTGTTGGGCTTTTTCACTGATTGCATTAGTGTTGTCAGTGATGATCAATGAAAATACCAAAATATTTAGCAATGAACTGCCCCATGATAACAGTTGAGAGTGGTGAGCTGCTGGTCATTTAATTTGTTTTGACTCACAGGAAAGTTAAAGCTACAGTAAATTATTTTCTTTTCTTTGTTTAAGTACCTGATTTAAAGGTTTGAGTACATTCATTTAGGTAATCATTTATGGTCACTGACTTGAAGTCAGTAGAATTTGTTTTAATGGTCTGAAAATGAAAAGCAGACAACTTAAGTTATACCTTTGGGCTAACTGAAACAGGTTAATGATAAAACTTAAGTTGAGTTGAGTCCACTAAGTTTGTGTATGTGGTTTTTACAGTACTGCTGCTAAGATTACTCAATTTGTCAGCAAAGCAGAGGTTTAGAATTATCCTTTCATATTATAGAGATGTATGGCTTTGCTCAGTCTCAGTGTGAAGAGGTAATAACTGCGAAAAATGATAATGCCTTATATAGACTGAGCTTGAAGCAACATAACTCATGGGAAGTCTGGTGGTGGTTTGCTCGTACAAGCAGATATGTGTAATTATGTGCTAAAATGCATGTGAAAGGCACTGAAATGCTCTTGGCGACAAACTGAAATTCATTTTATGTATGGGTGAAGCATGTACTGTGCAGGCCATACAATACACTGAAGAGCTACTGTCTTTATTATGGTTTCAGTGTGTGTGTTGATGGCCACATGGTGGCAATAATATACCATCATGTACAATCATCACCTGCACCTGCAATCGGACTATATCTCTTCATGAGTGGAGTTTGGAAATGTCCATACTCAATATTAAATTGATATCCTAAATGGTTTAAATACGGGCAGACCTGTGGGTCCATGTAGTCAATATTATCTTATTTCATTCATTACTGCATAATACTGTCAGACATATCCTGCAGCATCATTTCACACTCTTCCCATATGGCTACAAAGTCATTCTGCTGCTCATTTCTGCATATCCTGTAAGCAGCTGAAGGAGACCCACTGAAGCGTGACGGGAGCTGATTTTCCTGTATGCATATTTGCATTTGAACAGAACACTTGTGCATAAAAGCCAAAGAGGGCGTTAAGCACAGCCGGTTCCTGTGAGTCACCAATGCAATACATCACCCACTTAGCCATCATTCACTGAACACCCTTCTTGCTATGCAGGGAACAATATGGCCATTTTTCTTAATGCTGTGAGTTAAGGATGCACTTTTACATGCATCTCAATGTTAAACATGACAGGAGTCAGTTGAGTTGGCTCAGGCCACGGTTTTCTATCCCCACTCTTTTTATCTTAATTTGAATCACTCTGCATCCCTTTAATAGCCTGTTCCTTAATGGTGTCCTATGACGACTGATCTCATTTTGCAGAGGGGCTGCAGGGCAGGAGACCCCTACAGGCCTTGTCCTCTGTTGTGATTACTCCTTACCACTTTCTGCTTCACATTGCATTTTCTCATCCCATTAACCTCCAATATCTCATTATGTCAACGACTCTCAATACGAATTGTGCAAAGTCAAGAGCATTAATTTGCATTTAATGATCTTAGATGAACTTTGCATTTAGACTTTTAGTAGCTGGCAGGTGCACGTGGCTGCACTGACATAATTAGACTGCAAGATTGTTTCCAGATAAAACTCTAGTACAGCAGATTTAAGATGGACTACTTGGATTGTAGAATAGATCTATGATTAAACATTAAAATGATTAGACCGGAAACTTACAATCAACAATCAAGAACAATGAAGTGGCCGAATTCGACACATATTTATTCAATCAAATTCTGTCCTATCGAATAAATTACAATCAGCCTAATTAAAAGTGGGTGAACAGCTGAAACCATGGGCTGCAGGAATCTGCGCGTTAAAGCATCGTTAGCGCGCTTAACACATCTACTCTAAAGATGACCCAAACATCAGCAAGGCAAGCGAGAGGAGACGCTGCGTGTCATAGACGGAGCGGTCCTCAAACATCACGCACGACGTTAGGAGTTCCCCCCGCTTCCACCGTGAAAACGCCCCTCTACTCTCCTCCTAGCCCTTCCCGACCGTAAGCCATCCGTGCCGGCTTGTGCCTGCTGTCTGCTGTCCCCAGCCTGCAGGGCTACAGTACATCTCCCTCGGCAGAGTAGGGGGGGGAAAGGAGAGAGGGGGCTGGCACTGGGGCGGTGGCGGCGTCCGTCTTGCAGGTTCTTACAATCTCAATGACTGGAATCTGGACGGAAGCCTGACACCCGGACCTGACACAGGACAGGTGGGTCTCTGCGTTTTTATTTGTTTCTCTCACAGGACGCTGCTGATGAGAGCGGAACAGGTGCATGCTGCATTTGCCGGTTGCTACGAAATGACATTGTAGGTGAGGGAGGGATGGAGAGCATCCTCATGCCGGTGACAAGCCTTTGCACACAAAAAAACGCGCTGTGCATGCTCCGCTAAAAGACACCGCTTTGTGCCTCAAGTGTCATGGACGGATGGAGAGGGTGTTGCCACGGAGCTTTAATCCGACCAATATGGTCGTCGGGCTGCTTTAATAAGCTGCATATATCCAGGGCATCCAGTATTTCATGGATATCAAGGCCCGGGAGGCAGAGAGTCAGCAGGTGCACCTCTCTTAGCATCTCCCTCAATCTCATAGCGCATCATCAGCTTTCTTACTGTACACATCCAACCCACTTACAATAGACCTATTCTTGGACACGCCGGCATCTGCAAAGGGAGCGGTTTTTTTTTTCCCTATGTGGAGCTATAGGCTAACAGCTGATGCTCAGTGTAATGAGCTAATTGAAGACAGCGTGTGTTGTCACGGGTGTGGCAGAGGGGGCAGGCGTGGGCGCCCCTGCAAACAGAAGGTGTCTCAACTGTGTGTGAATTGCAGTGTGAGAAAGTGAGCTATTAAACTGGAAATGCCCTAAGACTGGCATTGGAAAAGGTCATTAGAAAGGAATCTGCTCGTTTAATGTCCACAATACAGCAACTCAAACCTGTAATCCAACAACTTGAATTGATTTTTAGATTTGATTGTGTAAACTAGGCTATAAACAAAATACTGGCAACTGTAACAGACAAAGCAATCTGTAATAAACTTACAAAATATTAAGATTACTCCCCAGCATGGAAACAAATGACACAGTTCTCAGTTAAAGTTCAGCAAAAATTGTAGTGACAACGTGAGTTTCTGAGCAATGTGGAATATGAGAAAGCTACATAAATGCAGTTATCTAGCAAGTTTTATCCTTACACCTCCATACAAGTCAGACTGCAGAAGTTGCATTGTCAGTAAAGTATCCCACTTTTCACTCTCTTCCTACTCACACAGACTTGTCACTCCATGTATATTTGGCTCCTTGCAACCTCGCCACAGGCTACAGTAACTCCCAGGCTCTGAATCTGTGGAGGCAGAGTCAGGGAGCGGGCAAATTAGATCTAAGATCCATCCATCTGTTTATCATGCCTCTGTCCCTCCATGCATCCTCCACTCTCATTTTCCTTTCTTTCACCTGCTCTACTTCCAGACTCCCTGGTGTGCATTACAATGGTGCAAGCATGAGCTGTGTGGTGCTCCTCTGTTACACCCATTTGCTAGTTCACACTAAAGGGCAAAGCCTCTTTGTGTAGATAGATGTTGTTGCATCAACAGGAAAAATGACTGAAAATCTGTTTTCATGTCCATTGAATGTGGTTCAAAGAGTCTCACGCTGGTGATGCAATAATGAAATTACATGCTAAATTTTACACTGAGCATTTTCTTCTTATCTGTGACATAACATGTAACAATTACCCAAGCAAACCCCACAGTTACAACAATGAGATACTAGCGAGAGTATATGGCAGATGTTTACAAATTGCTCACATGTGGTGATTCTGCTGTGTCACCACCAGTGCATATGTCATACGGATAAAGGTTGGTCTTGTGTTGTACGACCACAGGATGCACTTTTATGTGTGTGTTTTTCTGTATGTAGATTCAGCATTGCATGCTTGTTTAAGGCAGCGCAGTTCGATACAATTTTCCCTCGAGTCCTATTTCAAGTCATCCTAGTATTGATTTGTAATAGCTCATTGAAGCAGGGCCAGTGATCTGTTCACAGCCAAATTGGAATTCTACACAAGATAAACTCACATCACTTGGAAATGAAAGGAGCTCTCAAAGTCATATCAAAGATAATGGCCTGTATTAAACTGACACTCTTTGCATCATTATCACAAACAATATGTAGTGGGATACAAAGCCAGAATCAGGAGGACTTGGCGCTCTCTTCTGTAACATCATATGATGTGTAACACAGGTGTTAAACACAAACCAAACACGACCATAAGATGAATGAAAGCATTTTTCTGAAGAAACTGGTTGCTTACAGTTGAAGGTTGTGTGGACCTACACGAGACCTGTTACTTGAGGATGTATAATGTGTGAATGTATTGAGTTTCTCAGAGACTGAAAACAAAGGGGGAAGCCAGCGTGACATATGCTGCAGTTTGAAAGTTCATCTGTATTGACCCGCTTACTGTAGATAATTCCCCTATTGAAGGAAAGCATGCAGTCCTGAGAGCTCAGAGATGAATAAGTCTGAATATTTCATTAATGTATAGAGTTGATTTCTTAGTAATTACTTTGCAAGTTTGTGTTGTAGGCTAATGTGTTGCATCCTTCTGATTGGTTTCCATAAAACCATAAAAGAGAAACTAGATTTTTATTCAGTAATGAAAAAACAAAAACACTATATAAGATGTGTATATATTGCAACTGTATTGCGGATCTGGTTTGAATAGTCTGATCAGGATTTTTTGAAATTATCCTCCCCAGAGTTTGTCATCTAAATCTCACACAGAGTGTAATCTTTCATATTCCCCCCTTGTCCCACTGTGACACACATTTTTCATGTTAAACTATTTTAATGGAGACTATAATATGGCATCCTACTGGAAACTGCTGGTCATCATCTTCCACCCACCACCACTGTCTCAACGCTGTCACAGCAGCGTGCCCACCTCTGCATGAGCTGTCACATTCTTCCGCACAGTGCCATGCGATGCTTCACCTCTTCTTCCATCTCATGAATGTGTCAACTGGCAAAATAATGCCCACAGGCTCTGTTTTTCCCCCTTTGTCTTTATCTTATTTTGATATACTTGACAGATGATGTTAGGCTAGGGTTCCCATAGTAACCGCATTCTTAAACAGGCGGGCTCCTTGTCTCTGTGTTAACTATCGTTAGTGGCAACACTCTCCTCTCTTTGGTCAAATGAGAACAAAACTGAAAATGGTAGGCAGAGGTTGGTGCTTGTCTCTTATTATGGTGAAGAGTGAAAATAGAATGTGTGTTTTAGTTTATCTATTAGTGAAGATCTACTAGGGAAGGAATCATCATTGCCTAGAGCAGAAATGGGAGGAGGTTGATTGTACTTCATTTATCACTCTTATAAAGTGAAATACAATCTTGGGGATGTAGGGTCATCTGTCAATGGATGAATTGCACTTGATAGAATTTTTTTTCAAACTAAGTAAGTATCACATTCATTATCACTCAAAATACTTTCTTCAAAACGTATTAGAAACCTGGACAGTGTAGTCTACTGTATGTGTTTTCCACACCCTCTTCTCATGTCATGGTGTTTACCAGTGCTCTGTAAATACACAGAAAGAGCACACTAACGGCAGTAGCTATGATGTTATGCAATCAGTGGAATAGCTTTGCAGGAAATGCTCACATTGAGAAGCTCATACTGTTCAGTTTCTTCTGACTGCGTCAAGGAGGAGGAGGGGGAGGAGGTAGGCCTAGTACATGGGGATGTTGTGTTGAATTGCACTACTTTCCACACTATACACAAACTGGAGAATGCTGTATAAAAAGGACAACATGTATAGCCTGCAGTCTGCTCTCCGCCTTGTTCTGTCTCACTGAAAGCGCCTGCTGCATGTTTGTCTGTCTGGATTGTGTTTGTCAGTGAGTGTAACAACAGTATGTCAACATGTCTACAATCAGTCACCCACACTGTGGGTGTCTGTACAGTAATTGTTCTTAAGACATTCACATCTTGTGATAGAAAAATCTATATAAGCAGTCTGTGTATTTCATCGTGTCCTAGGAGTTCCATTTGCTTTTGACCTTTAATGTAATAGCCCCATGCCTTGTTACATATCCCGCCATGACCTCCTTGACTAAGTGGGAGATTACTTTGTGGTGGAGAATGGCTCTTCCACTCCTGTAAACTGATTCATCTTTAACATATTCATCTCATAAATCAAAAGATGAATTTTGACAGCTCATTTTGAGAAATTTCTCTGCCTGATTTGTTTTAATCAGTCAGGATTAACTTTACAGTGACCCAGCCTCCTGCTCTGATAATTCTGATACGCACATTTGCCACCTTCTTTGACTCCAAGCAACAATGAAGCAGACACGGATAAATTTGCAATCACACAATCTGTCATTTCGTATCAGATCAAAAGGTGGAACTTAGTAGGCTACCTCAGATGTTTAAGTGTAGAAACTGTATCAACCCCTGTGAGTCCCCAGTGCTGTTGTGCAGACCCTTCCCACGAGTCAGTGCTTTATACTATGTCGACATAGGCAGCACATTTCCCTCTGGACTTCCTTTCTCTGGGGGAGGATGAACTTGCAGCCTCATTGGTTTGGAAGCCGTATCATTTATCTCGGTTGTGGTGTGACGTGATTTGCAGCAGACTTAACAGTCGTGCTACACAATCTGCTCCCAAGACTGCTGAGTGCCAAAGGTTTGGGGAATGTGTGTATATGGCTTTCCCTGAACAAGGACATCTTGCCACTCCCTCTTCCCCAACCCCCACCGGCCTGTTGCACCTGGTCTCGCAGAGCCAGCCCCTGCCCAGCAAGGATTGATGGACTGGCTGTGTATGCCATTAGAGGGGAAGCACTGATTACAAGGCCTAGATGTGAAAGGAGCTGCGAGATGAAATGGCAAAGCTCAGAGAGGAATGCTCGCTGATTGGCTGATGCAGTGGGTGGCTTCTATGTGTAGATACACTAAATCAGCATAGACCGTATAATGCGCTGATGCCTTTTAGCAACAGTAGCTGCTTTAGATATGTCTAAAAACATACACATTGTAGGTGTTTATGCTAGTTCCTATGGTAACTCTTACAATGGTTGGATACTGGATTTTTGGAGTACCTGTTCAATGGGGTAGCATAGTCACAATTTTTTTTAAATGACAATCAGTTTTATTGCAGAGTTCAGTTTCATGGAACTTGGAATTTATAGTGAAATGGTAAAAAACAACTTATCTTGAAATGGGCCATTATTTGAAGAACTTTTGTTTATTTTAAATTGCATTTAACTGTGCTAACTTGAACCCATCATAAGCAATGTAACCTGTAACAGACCTTCTCTCTGTCCTTGTGAACAAAGTGTTGCATTGGGCAGGCGCTTTAGGTCCATATCAACAAAAACAACCCGGTTCAAAAACAGCTTTTTTCCCACTGCCATCAGGTTACTGAACTCCACTCATCCCCAAACTCCATCTGTGTTAAATGTATAGTCTGTAGGTAAAATGTCTGGTCTGATGTTGATGTCTTATGTGTGTACAACTGATGTGTTGCCACACAGTACTATGTGCTATTATGCTGTGCCGAAAGCAAATTCTGCCGACTTGTTGTGCAGTCCTTAATGAAATGAAAATGAATGAAATGACAGGGCATTGGGCAGGGCTAGAAAGGAAAAGAAAACTTCCTGATGTCTTGACCTTTTGTTTTCTTGTGGCCTCACTACAAATAGGGATGCTGTTTAAACAAGATCACTAGTTTTCAATAGTGGGCTATGATCTTTTTTTTCAGTGTTGCCATGGCAGATAAGTGCCTCTGCACTGGTGACCTCAAATGACAAACACAAACAGATTACTGTTTGTGATGGTCAAAAGCAACACAGAGAGGAATTAACTTCCAAAAAGTGCTAAAAATCAATTAGGGCAGGCAACCTGCTCAGTTTGCTCTTTGTACACTCTGGACAAAGAGAAACTTGGATCCATATGTGGCCAGTCAGAATGATAAAAGTCCTGAAACAGGCAGATGGATGGACAAATACTGTGTCTCTGTGTCCCTTTAAATCTCCAAATTAATGGATGGCCTAATTAACAGGAGTACAGTTTGAGGCATGCTTTGTTCATTTTTGTAAATGATGTAGTCACAAAAGACTTTCTGGCAAAGGAAGAACACTGCCTTGAGATCACAGTAAGGCATGTTACCAACACAGAGCGCCCCCCTCTGCAGGACCCGTACAGCCTATTTCTAGTATTACCACTGCTTTGTTGATTATAACACACTATTAATTATCTTGAGGTATGAAACCTGAGATAAGAAGGAGTAAAAACTGTTAAAGAAGTTTAATAAAAACCTGTCTATAAAAATAGGCATCAAGAGCAAGAAGGAAAATCCACCATATTTCTCATGTCCTAAGCCTGAATGTAAGATTGTCACATTCTTATGTCAAAAATACTTTATATTAGCCACAACATCAGGATTATCGGAGAGCCACGGATGATAATAATTTAATATCTATCACCTCGTGCAGATAATTAGAATATTCAATGCATTTTTTTCCTTATCTGCCACCATTTCAGGTGAGGTCCATAAAAGGCCTTTGTTGTTAAAATAGAAGGATGTTAACAGTGATTCTGCTGGAATCATTGGTTTGTATGAATGCACATTTGCAAATAAAGCATCCAAGAGGAAAGAAGTAATAATGAAATGCAGTATGGGGGCTAAAACTCTCGGGGGTGGGGGGTTGTTGTTGTTAAAGAAATGCTTGCAGGGATGATGCTTTTTTCTTCCAACAACAGCAGCATAGGATTTGTCAGAAATAAGCAACACCAATAGGCTTTTTTTTTTTACTCATTCAAGTTCATGTGTGATCTAAGAGTTTCATGCAATCAGAGGCATCCACAGATAAGCTCTGCTGTGCTGGCTTCTGAAACGTGAAACAAGAAGTGTCAGTAAAATCTGTGGTGAGGGTCCGGGCAGCTAAACTGCCAGGACACTATTGTATTCCTCATTCTTTCTTCCGAGGAAATCATAGATCCCATGGGTTAAAATTCACCAAACTTTGCACAAGGTCCAGTCCCATGCCAGATTACCTCAGCTGTAAGCCAATAGTCCTGATGGTGGCACTACAGCAAGCGTCTAAAGTTCAAAACTTTGAAAATTCATAACAAATCAAAAAACCATACATGCTACAGCTTCAATACTTCCATCAAACTGTAGCCTCAGTATTGAAGAAATGTTTGTACATTTAAACCTATTATGAAGTCCATCACTCTGTTTTTCAAAAACTGTAAAACCTCTCCTCCCACAATGTTTCCTCAATTGACACCAAACTTACTACAGAACATCTTCAGACTGTCCTACACAAAACTTGTTTCTCAGATTTTTGAATGAAATGGCATATTTGAACATCAGTTATTCACTTATGGAACAAATCAATCATTTTTAAAAACAAATTACCAACAGCTCCATGCTGTCTAGATGCAGTATGTGTATTTTCAGATTTTTGTCTTAATAACTGAATTTTTTTACAGTGGTTTCAAATCTGCCTGCACGACAGTGAATGGCTTAGTCAATTTGAGAAGCCTCATGTGAATTGTCTCTAGCCAGTTAGCTAAGTGAGATAGAAGATGGATTTAGGTGTCAGACGTTATGAGTTTAATCCTCAACTGATGCAAAATTAACATTATAATGTCAACTGTCTTATCTTCCTATTCTCCTGTTTGTTGCTCAGAATTGCCTAAAAAAAATAGCCCGGACCTTATCCATCGCTGCACAGCAGCTAAAATTGCTTTTTATTTTTGTAGAAATGTTGCAGGTTTTCTATATGAGGATTTCCTACGAGTTATTGTTTTGCTTTAAACAGCAGCAGAGTTTGAAAAAGCATGAGTTGCTTCAGCAACCTAAGCAACCATATACTGTAGGTTATTTGTCCCTATAATCTGATATCACCAAGCAGTGCACAAGCAAAATGATGATGTGTTTGCTTATGGAAAGGTCGTGCTGAAGTTTAGGCATATAAACAACTTGGTTAAGATTGCTGTTGAAATAAACACTTCCTTATACAGCAGGCAGAGGACCTTAAGTATGAAGTTTTGGTTAGAGTGAAAAAAAAAAATCAACACTGGAGCAGCAGTCTGTGAAAGTCTGTGTTTTGTCAACCCATGGCTTGTTTTTCCTCAGCAGGGCAGTCTCATCTCCTCAGATGGCAGAACGGTCTTGATTGTTTTTAGAAAGCAAGCTAAAACGAAGCTCAACGTTCCCCTCTTTTTTGGAAATAACTCCAACACTGCACACCTTTCTCAAAAAGCTTTGATGCTGTGACCAGTGAACGTGTTGCTAACACTGTCACTCTCGCTTTCGTCTCTCTATCTTAGCACTTTTTCTTTCTTTCTCTAATATGCTCTGGAGTATAACACTATGCTGTTAGCACATGTACCCTTCCTTGACAGTATGCTGTGTTAGAGGAGCTAGAGGAATCCACAGTCTGTCATGCCCATGTTCCTTCTGCTCTGCTGTGACATATTTTTGAGTTGCTATATTTGACAGATTTCTCCTGCCCACCGCTGATGAAGGATGGGCCTGAGGGCAACTGACGTCTGCCTGGAGACGCATCAATACACAGGGCCTCTAAATTGACAAGAGTCTTTGTTTCGGAGATGGCATGTAGACAGATGGGCACAGGCGGGCCGTGGTGAATGGTGCATCATGAACATCATTCTGCCCTAGATGATCAGCCATTATGTCTGCTACTATCTAGCAATATATCTGAACTGTCCCTGGTGCAGATGATGAAGGTTTTGCTGCGTCACATTGCGTCCGTTTTGCTTCCTTGTTGTTGACATTGTACAGTTTGAGAGTGAGTGCATTTTCAGTGGATCTTAGCCCACATCGGGGTCACCACAGCGCTCAGTAATGATTACTGTGTATGCGGTCTAACTTTGAAATGTAGGCTGATTGAGTCGTGTATGAGAGGACTGGAAATGAGAGGATAAAGAAGTCTGTGTGTACAGTATGTGTGTGTGTGTGTGTGTGTGTGTGTGTGTGTGTGTGTGTGTGTGTGTGTGTGTGTGTGTGTGTGTGTGTGTGTGTGTGTGCTTATGAGGAGGAGTGTGTCACTGAATGTTGCTTATCTGTATTTTGTCTTAAAAGATTTTCAATAACTGTGACTAATCATCTAAACACAGCTTATCTTAATAATGCCTGCAGTCGTCTGTACCACTCTTGAACAGGAAACGCTTCTCATGGCAACAAAAGGCTTTTTTTTCTACAGATACCACACATCACAGGCATTAGAGTTTGCGATTAAAAAAAAGTGGAGGCAAATACTTTTGTACAGAAAATACAAGTTTACAGATGTCTCGTATTTAAACACAGTTGTTGGACCAACTGTAGTCACTCCTCATGTTGTGACAGACAGCCTACAAGCTGTAAATAAAGCACAGCTCCATCCAAACCTGAATGAATTACAGGATTCACTCTGTTATTTGCTGCTTTGTGGCTTATTTTTTTTGTCATAACAGCTTTGAGAATGCACAGTGCAGTCAGAAAGTATTCATCAATCTACACCCAGCACCCCGTAATGATAAAGCAAGAACAAAATTTTTGAAATTTCAGAAAAAAAATATTACAAAGGAAAAACTGGGGCATCAGATTGGCAGAAGTTTTCAGACCCTTGTACTTAGTTGAAGTTGAAGTGTCTTTGGCAGTGACGAAAGCCTTGTCATCTTGCGTATGACACAGCAGTCAACAAGGTGAAGCACACCTGGATTTGGAGAGTTTCTGTTGTTCTTATCTACAGATTGTCTCAAGCTCTGCTGAGTTAGATGGGGACCATATACAGGTGAACGCCAATTTTCAAGTCACACCACAAAATTTCCACTGGCTTGAGGCCAGGGTTTTTTGGTTGGGCCACTACATAACGTTTTAAGAGTTTTCTTCTGCTGAACTGTGCCCCAGAAGTCCTGAGCACTATTTCAGGTTTTCATCAAGGATCTCTTTCTATTTTTGCTTCATTTAGCGGTCCTTCAACCTTGACTCTTCATCTCCCAGTCCCTGTCACATAGAAACACCTCCACTGCCTGATGCTGCCACCACCATGTTTCATCTTGTGGCCTGTTTTTTTCTCTAATTTGATATAGCCTAATTTATTTTAGTTTCTCCTTTTTTAATATTAATTATCTAAATACTTTCTGAATGCAGTGGAGTACTGTATGACTAGATGAGGTCAAAGCCTCTGTTTTTTTTAGAGGAGTTTGAAGGTTTGAATGGGATTAGATTATACATTTTTAAGTTAAATATGGGGAAATTTAAAGCCTTTGTGTTTTTATATTAGTGCAAGTATCTTCTCCAAATTCTAAGCCTGTAAATTAGGTTGCTGCACTCTTTGCACTTCAAAAGTCCTGATAGCCTGCTGCTTTAGACTCAGAACATAAAAATGGACATGGCACCATTCCTGAATAATCTAACAAGTTTAACAAAGCCATTGTCTTCATTAAAGGCCCCTTTAAATATATTAAAACAATGTTGTCATCCACATTTTTCTCACCGCTCTTTGTATGCAGATACAATTTTCATTTTGATATCTGCTACTGTTTCAAGTCAAATCTGGTCTTCAGAAATTGAATTCTTGTCACATTGAGATGTTGTAGCGAGGGAGGGTTTTCTTTTCTTTTTTAAGTTAGGTGAACTGACCTTTTGGTCAGTGGAGGCTACTGCTTCCCTGGAGAAAAAGACAAGTTTACAGATGTCTGACTGAACACACTGAGACAGTCAGCCAGGGAGTTGTAAACAAGTCATGGCCTCATTCAATCCTGAATGAATTACAGGATTTCCACTGTTGCACTGTTATTTGTTGTGTTGGTGCATGTTTTGGGTCACCAACAGCTACTGTTGGATGATCTATATAGCCGGCTAAGCTGTAGCTGTGAAGAAAAAGCTGTGGTAATGTGAGAATGCTGTAGGACTAATTATGTGGCTGTAAGCACAAACCGGACTGTAGCAGGTTACATTCCCATCCTGGTTTTGAAGTGATTCTGAAAATTCCAGAAGACCAAAATGTGATATCCACTATTATGACAGAACAGAACCCACTTCCAAGCAGTGAGTAAAGTGCAGACATGAAATATAGAGATGCAAAAATATCTTAAACAAACATATTTGTTAAGTTTTTAAAATGTTTTGTCTAAAAGGAGTCTTTAAAGCTCCACTGTGGGAACCGTGACATCCAGTGTTCAGATTCTAGATTACAGCGCTCACTCGCTCGAGCACCCCTCCCGTTAGCAAAGTGACGGTGGCCTCCGAGGAAAAACACATTTGCAAACTAACCGTTAACTTGTAACAATAACTTAGCGATTAATATAATAATATGTTTTTACGTGCAGACTTCCACTCGTGCCTCAGGTATATTTCGCAGCAAGAAGTTACAAGAGGACGTACAGTATGTGCCAGTTATGCAGCGCAGTCCCCGTGAAGAAAGATCAGAGGACAAACGTACACGGTCATAGATATGCATCACCTGTAACAACAGCGCTGCTAAAAAAAGAAAAGAAAAAAGGACCGCCCTGAGCTCTCCAGTCGGTTCACCTGAGAGGAGCCTCTTCTGTTCCTGGTGTTTGGCTGCATTTTGTATAAAAACTGTTCAACATTAGAGGATCTAGCTGCCAATGCTGCTCAGCTGTAGCACAGAGTGTGTGTTTTTTAACAGCAAAAAAACAACAAAAAAAACATTGTCAGTCCTCCTCTGATAGGCGATCAGCACAAGCCTAGCAAGACTGCAAATTAGCTGAAGCTAGACGTCTTATATGCATCATCACATTTTCCCATTTTTTGTGGCAATGTTGTATGTATCGTCCCTGTTAAATCAACTTTAAAATAAATTATGACAGACACTCAATAGAGCATTTGAACCAAGTTTGTTACCTTTCGGCTACCGTATTCAAAGATGGCAATGCAACATGGCAGCCTCGATTGTGTGCGCCGCCACCTACCTGTATGTATTTCTAAATAACACATTCTGAGGTACGAGAAAACCTTCATTTGTATACGATTGTGATTAGATTCGGTAAATACGTAGTTTATGAAAGCAATATTTGATTTTTGTTAATAAAAAGCCAAATAAGTTACACACTGTGCCTTTAACATACATTTCACAGTGCTCACTGAGCAGTGGGGATGAACACTGAGTGTGACCTCTCACAGCTGCCACAGTTTTCATAATGTTCTGTATAGTTTTGTATGCCACAACCATCATCCATCAAGGCAGGAAAAACACTAAAGACTCACCTACTTATGTATGTACACACACATACATGCACCAGACATAGTTTGTGATAAATGGACTCAGTGGAAACTGTCTGGGACTATTTTGGTCGTCCATGACTCAAGCAAACATCAGTTTGCAGTAATGAAATTAATTGCCATGCTAATATGAGCCCTTTCCTAAATCTAGTCTTAGACAGGTGTAATTTGGTCCAGGAACTTCTGAAGTATAAATAAAAAAAGTATTTCTGTACCATCCAAGCGAAGAAAAGGCATCTTACCTAATGCAGCTAATTTTGGAGGCCGTCAGTCCAACACATTGTTTTTGGAGCTTCACAGAGACTTTCTTTGACACATGGTCTTTGAAATTCGAGAACCAAAGCAGGACCTTTAATGGGAGTCTCTTTTAAGACAGTGGCTGTTAAAATCCTGAGTCTAAGCAGCCATAGCACCTCATACATCTCAGTCTCCATCATCTCTTTCACACAGATGATTAGGTGTGCGGAGGCCATGTGGAGCTGGAGTGATTGAATCACAAAGTGACCTAAATGAAAGAATTGATTGGCCTCACAATCATGATGTGTGTGAAATGAGTGGCCGATCTGTTAGTATTCTTCTCTGGTTTGACATGATTTGCTGACACATTGTTCTGACAGCAGCTTCACAGGGTTGACATTCACTCCTTCATTACATTGGACCCATCTGATTGTCTCATGTGAGTGTACAGAGGGACTGATGTTTACCAGTGGAATGAGATACGATTTGAGTTGTGAACCTTTCCTCCTCATCCCTCTTTCACTCCTCATATTTGTTGTTTGCACCTTGGCCCAATCAATCAAATCATATAAAAATAAAAACCAAATGTAGGAAACTGTTGAAATTATTCTGATTAAAGCAATCTCCTTCACCAATCCCACCCCTGTGGCTTTCCTCAAGCTTAGGTCCCTTTGTACCTGGAATTTGCTGGATTTCACAGTTTAGGGGTTTCGACCTCTGTTGTAGTTCTTCTGGTACTTCTGTCAGCTGAGATCGCCACATCTATCACTACCACTGCCCCCCACTCCAACCACAATGCCTGCTTAGTTAGCCAGCAGCTGTTTGTGAGTATACAGTACACTGTTTGAGTTATAAAGATATTTTGACTAGACCAAAGTGGTGGGCTGACATTCCTGTTATAGAGCCATGCTGCTGGCATGTCTAAATCATGTCAGAGCTTTCAGCTGGACAAAATCCACAATTGAATTACAGTTTGAAAACTATCTCAGGCATGTGTTTGGCTTTGCTGTACTACAATTTCTTGTTTTCTGCCCACAAGCATATACACAATACAGAAGACTGGGTTACACCTGGTTGGAACGTTCAAAAAATATTCAGAACCTTTTTTTCCACATTTTGTCATGCTTCAGGCAAAATCATTTTAATTCATGTTTTAGTTCCACCTCATTAATCTACACTAAATTCTAAATCTAACCAATTTTGATTAAAATGTACCAGTTCAAGTATGTAACTGAAATAATACAAAGGTAAGCAACAAACTGCCAAAGGCAGGGGGCTTTGCGGAAATTGTGTGTTGAGACACCAAATACAGTAGGAATTGAGCCTTAAAAGTTAATAGAAACTTTTCCTGCAGGTAACCCAACTTCTACAACTTCTGTTGTACTAACAAGCCCATATCCAGAGTTAGGCTAAACCCCATGGAGCTGGTTGTAGATGAACTGGGCAGAAGGCAACAGCAAGGTGTAACAGATTTGCCGAAACCTGTTTCACAGTGAACAAACTTTCTGAACAAAGTTTCTTTTCTATTGTAGAAAGTGAACCAACGTTGCAGGTGTGTTCGGTCTCTGAATGAGTCAAACATGTATCATTAGGCTAATAAGTTACTTTCTTTCTTTTTTTTTATTGGTATCTCGTATAGTTTCGTTATCAACACTGAGAAATTTAATCATTTAAGTTAAAGTAATGGATGGAAGTGCTCAAAACTTTTGATGATGATGGTGTGTGTGTGTTACAGTATGTGAGCTCTGTCACTCTTACGTTTTACACCAGTGAATAGAGCTTTAATTTTCTCGGCTTTGTAAATCATATCATTAGGAAATAGTTCCAGCATAAGCCAGTAACCAAGGCAATATTAAATAATGTCCACATTAAATGTGCTCCATAAATTAAGATTGATTGTTGTTTCGACTGCTGCACCTACACTAAGACTTTGTGATATCTTTGGATGGCAGACATCTTCCACACAATACTTATGAATAAAACTGCTTCACTAATCAGTTAGCTCCATGCAGTGTTAACGTTTTGTCTGACAGACATTCTGCTTTTCCAACCTGTTCTGTTTGTGCGTGTGTGTGTATTCATGTAAATTTGCTGCTTCTCTTGTCTGACTTTGACTTTGTCTCATTGCATAAACATGGTACTCGCAAATTTATACGTAGAAATCTTTTGAAAAAAATATAATTGACCACTTTGACCTGAAATGCCACAAAATGTCATTATGGTTTACATTGTGCAATCATAATTAGAGAGTATCTTTTTTTCTTCATCAATTGTATTTTTACTCATTAATTAGATGAAAGAAACACCTCACAGCCTCTTCAGAGTTGTGGGGAAACACTGCATGTTGTGTGACATCTGTAGCCATCTCAGAGCCAGACTGCTCCCCCTTTGATCTAGCTTCATTATGCAGAGTGAGGCTGACCTATTATGAAAGCTGAGACGTGCTGTGTTCCAGCCTCCCAAGCTGTAAACACACAAGTCTTCAGACAACTGGTTGAGGAAAATAATAGTTAATTATGGCCTCTTCTTTTGTAGAAAATACTACCATATCTTCTCCTGGTCTGCAAACACTCGAGTTGGTCATTATTAGACCAAATTAGGCTAATGTTTAGCTCATCCCTAATGACACTTTTCCCCCTTGGAAGCTTTGTACTTTTCAGTTGAAGCTTTCCATGTCCCCTCCTTCCTAATCCCTTCCTCTCATTACTCCTACACCCATTCATGTTTCTCACTTCCCAGGTTCAAGGTTTACATTAAAGCAGAAGTAAGCGGAATGTTTGTGTTAATATAAGTCTTAAATAGTATCTTCCGACAGCAATCACTTATATAGAGTGTTTGGTCCGAAACACGGGTCTGTCAGTCACTAAGCCTAGGAGAAAACTTTCCTTGTATCCTACAACCTTTATCCAATGAGGAGAGAGAACGGCATGAAGGGCTGTGTAGCGCCTGAATCATAGATATATACACATATATATCTATGCGCGTGAATGTGGTGACGAAGGGACAGGGACTGCTAACTCCATCGGCTGACAAGAAGTTAGCCAAAACGACCGGATCGCTTACTTCTGCTTTAAAAATGTTTTCACAAACATGTGATTAACAGGATTTTCTTGTGTAAGTTTAAAACATGGTCCAACGCACCGTGACACCGTAACCCCCCTCGAGAGATGAAGTCTGCTGACCACTAGCTTCTCTAGTTGTAGCAACTTTAATGACCGCACCATAACAAACAGCCTGTCTACTGATCCACGCGTAACCCTAACCCTAACCCATGGGTTAAACTCTTTAAATGCATATTGAAGTGTTAATTATGGATTTTTAAATGTTCAAATCAGCAACTTCAAAGTATACTACTTAATGAAATTCTTTGAAGCAGAAAAAAAAAATCATATTCTCTTTATGGCTGTGGTCAAAATCAAGTTTTTCTTGCCAAATATTACACATACTGTTGGCTAACGCATTTCCAGGGGTTTCTTGAGAAGAAAATGATAGTACATTATGCAGTAGAGTACTATATATTTCTTGCTTTCCGTCTTCCTCCTGAGACTGAAAAATGCATTTTAAGATAAACAATATCCTACTCAGTGAGAGGAAGAATCCAATAATTTAACACTTTATTTTCAACCACATTGGAAGACGGAAGCATTTACTTAAAATTCTCGTACTGCCCCGTTATAATCTAATATTTCTATTTAAAAAATAAGTTTAAAAAAAGGCTTAAGAATTGCAGCAGTGGTTAATTCTGATGAAAATTCCACTCTTGTTATCTTGAAAAAATTCAGCTGACATATAAGAAGTGTTAAACTTGTGACCTTGTGCTCAAGAAAGCTTTAGATTGACTCTGGCCTTATCTCTGGCGCTGTGTGTCTTTTAGCAGTAACACCTCATCTGAATATCAACTACTTTACGGTCACTGTGGAGCAGTCCGTTTCGGTAATAGCAGTGGTCACCTTCAAATGACAAGCCTCAACGTTGTATCAGCCTATATCTCACTTCCCTCTCCCTGGTGTCTCTCACCTCGTAACCTCTGCCTTTTACTCCACGCTACTCTTTCCTTCCTTCTGTCTCATCCTCAGATTGTTGTCACGTTCTTGGTGCCCTCTCCTTCCTTGTTGCGTCCCTCCCTCTCTCTCTCCCTCTCTCATTCTCTATCTCAGTGTGACTGCTGTCCTGTGCTTGTGCCGCAGGGCTCTGTGGCTGATGTAATTTATGCTATCTCCTTTGCTAGTGAGAGAAGAGAGCGTCCTGAAGCCAACACTCTTCATGCAGAGTGCTCCTGTGGGAGGCTGTGAGCCAGCTACCGGCTGAGCTACTCTCTCTCTCCCTTTCTCCATCTTCCTATACACAATGATCAGTCTGCATGGTGGTTCAGGATGATTAAAAATACCATAGTAGCTGTCAGCTGCAGAGGAAATTGGATGCGATGTCACCACAGGTATCAGTTCTGCGGCGGGTCATTACGCCACAATGTCATTTTAAGTGATGATTTGGTATGCTGTGTACAGACAGAGAGGTGTTCCACAGGCGGATTGGACTTTTAGCCGCAGTAAACACTCCACTGTGTTTTTTTTTTTTTTGGAGAACAGGAAAAGATTTGATGTTGACTGAATATGTTTATGTGTGGTTGCAGGACTGCAATCCATTTCAATGACAACAGAGAAGGCTTTCGCTGGGGAGATGAAGAGCGCAATGGAGGGTGACGCCAAGAGGACCAATCAGGTGGGAGCTGTGTGGAACTCACAGCAGCTGTAGATCATTTTACTCAGGCCTCTCAATCACTCAGGCACCTTCCGCTTGTCTGCTTTATATGCAAGGCGACGAGCAGCCTCTGCCCCTGCCAGCAACTCAACATCTTAGCAGCTCACACTACACCATGCATTTGATGATTGCTTTATGTGATCAAAGATTGTGGATTTAAATCACTTAGCAACCAGCCTCCTGAGACTGAGAATTCAACTGTTTAAATAAAGGACAAAGTACAGTGATTTGAGTGATTCACTTACTTACAAGGAGGGATTTCCTCTCTCCTGCAGGTTCCCGAGGACCATGGGGATATGGACGATAGCTCAGACAAGACCCCCAGCAAAGCCTCTAAATCCCCCCAGAAAACCACCAAGCGGCCCAAGACTGTCCCCGTCAAAGTCACTCTTCTCGACGGCTCAGACTATGAGACTGCAGTTGAGGTACACTTCTCGCTCTTTGACTAGTTTTTGCTTGGGAAAACACATGGGGAAAAAAGCCAAACAGGGCATCATGAAACCAGCAAGCTGATTACAGAGGTTTATATATATATATACATATATATAAAAACAGTATTATTAAAGCAAAAGTAAGCGATCCGGTCGTTTTGGCTAACTTCAGCCCGACGGAGTTAGCAGTCCCCGCCCTCGATCTATTGGTCCTCGTCCCTACGTCACCACATTCACGCGCATCCCTTGGCTGCACACACAGCCCTTCATGCCGTTCGCTCTCCTCATTGGATAAAGGTTGTAGGATACAAGGAAGTATACAAGAAGTTTTCTCCTCAGCTTACAGCAGAGCAGAGTGACTGACAGACCTGTGTTTCGGACCAAACATTCTATGTAAGTGATTGCTGTCGGAAGATATAACTATTTAAGACTTATATTAACACAAATATTCCGCTTACTTCTGCTTTAATAAAGGTTAATGATAGGAACTTATCCCTAAACTGCCAATTTAAAATAACTTGCTGTTGTTGAAATTACATGAATATGATAAATAAACCCACAAAACTTGTGTTTGAGTAGAGCATCAGTTGGAGATTCTCCTGAACAACAGAGAACAAAGCGATGCCCAGAGAGAAGTGAGACTTCAACACCCATGAGCTGTTCATGCATTCACATAAGAGGATGCAAAGAAATCCTGGAAATAGGCCTAATAGTATGAGGACACATTTAACATCTGGCTACACTTACATTAGCATTCACTTCAGTTACAGGTAAATTGTTCACATAAGTTATTAGAGAGTCCCAGGTTTTGTGGAATCTGTTGATGGAACCGTTGAGGGTACATCTGATCTTTTCCAGTTTAAGGTTCTGCATAACGTCCCTAACCCAGTGGTGATGTGATGGAGGAGTAGCAGCTTTCCATTTGAATAAAATCAAGTGTCTAGCTAATAAGGAGGAAAAGGCAATGACCCTCTGTAAATGAACAGAGGGAACAGATCCCGTTGGATCAGAAAACAAACCAAAAACAGCAACCAACAGAAAAGGTGAGATGTGATAAGCATAAGCATTAGAGATGACTTCAAAAAAGGATGACCAGAAAGGAACAAGTTTGGACAAGACCGGAACATATGATAGGAAGTAGCCTGGGTCTGTTTACATCTGTCGCATAATGGGTCTACGGAAATATTCTTGCTAATTTAGCTTTTGAGAAGTGTAACCTTTGCAACACTTTAAACTGTATTATCTACATGGAAAGTTGAAAGAGTTGAAATGTTGGAAATTCAGAAAGGAGTCACCAAAGAATTTTAACGCTTACTTTAGGTAGAAAGGTCATTATATTCATTGAAACAACGGGCAGAAGTTGCCTAGAAGAAGTTTATCTGATTGTTTGACAAGTTGCCTCTTTCTTCATCAGACTTTGTTGCAGGGATACGGCCCTGTACCCAGATCTCAGAGTGGTGGTTATCATTAGGCCTACTGATAAAAATGATGGACACAACTGCATAAGTCAGATCTGTTGCTATAAGCAAACAGCGTCCTTTCCCAAGAGTTATCCTGGACAGAATGTTTCAACAACTGCATCTACGGTGCCCCTGAAGTGCAAATCACAACGGCAAATCAGAAAACACAACATCAAATTATAGCTTCTGCACAGCAATGGTTGGGGCCGGGCAATTTTAGGCAAAATTAGGCAATTTGAAAATGAAAGTTCCAAAGCTGTAGCACATACGGTTGATTTGTTATGAATTTGTAACAGCAGGACTATTGTCTTGTGGTTTGTATTGGGCAGTATTGGGGCTACTTTTTGGTGAAAGTTGCAAAACTGTAGCACGTATGGTTGGTTAGGAATTTTCTAAGTTTTTAAATTTAAATGCTTATTGTCTGTTGGAGGATATGGGGCCTTTTTACACTTCTCAGGAGAGAAACTGTGTTCAAAGTTTAAAGAAAGCCATTAAAATAGTCTTTACATTTAAATATACTTTCTTTGGGTTTATTCTACATTAATTTGATAATTTAACATAAATGTTATAAGCTTGTGCGATTAATTAGTTAATTTTTTTTAATTGATTGACAGCCCTACAAAAAACACAACAGCAAATCTGTTGTGTTTTCTGATTTGTTGTTGTATTTTTTTATTTGTTGTTGTGTTTAGTAATTTGTTGTTGTGTTTTCTGATTTGCCGTTGTGATTTGCACTTCAGGGCCACCATAGAAATCATACGTAGAAACAACGATCCATCCATTGTAAGGTCGAGGCGGTGGGGGGGCTAGAGCCAATCCCAGCTGACATAGGGCAAGGGCGGGGTACACCCTGGACAGATTGCCAGTAGTAACAGGTATCACACGCACTCCCATTCACGCACTATGGGCTATTTAGAGTTGCCAGTCAACCTACAGTGCATGTTTTTGGACTGTGGGAGGTAATTTGAAAAAAAGGATGTCTTGGTGGATTGTTTTGCCAGAGTTACATGCATGCATGCTGTAAATCCATATCTTGCTGTGCAGTTGAGTAAAAGCTACAGCGCTTTTAAGAAGCTGGTGTACATCTCCACCCTTTGAATGGAGTTCTTGACTCAGCAGAGTCCACCACAGTACACCTTAGTGGGATTTAGTCTCCCTGGGTAATTCATGAGTCAGGAAATGCAGCTGTTACTATTCTCACTGTGAAGGCTGGAGGGAGGTGAGACAAGTTCTGCATTGTGGGGGATGGAAAGCTCAGAAGAGCAATCCTCAGCTTTCCTGAATCGTGACTGTATAGCCTTTTGTGTTTGTAAACAGATGGGTGTAGCTCGGTGAATTCCCACCTCTCTTGGTTTATTTGAAGTTCACAGTAGCCTACGTGCTCATCATGATTGAGCATTGTGGATAGTTAATTTGGTCTTGGACATGAAATGACTTCTGAGTTAGAGCACCACCGTTTCACACCAGATGAAATCCTGTGAAGGACTTGCATGAGCCGCACTTCCAAACATGCACTGGAGTCTCATTGGACGCCGCTGATGATGGAGTGTGATGGGAATGATCTTGTTCACAGCTCAGCCTCATTCATGTCAACAGAATTGTTTTATGACGTACTGTCTCCCACGTGACCTCACATGATTTACTTACAAGAGGCAGCGACTGGTGGAATGTGTCAGGAGTCCTGAGAGTGTCTCTCTCTCTCTCTTTCTCTCACACGCACACATTTCACCTTCAACTCCTCCACCCCCGATCTTCCCCCTCTGTCTCGGTTATGTGCGTGCCTACACATGTGCATACACATTTCTTCATGTCACCTGGATAGTGACAGTGGAGATATTGGAGTTTGACAGGAAATCCATACAGGTGACAGATTAGTGCTCTTGTGTTTGACCGGGGGAGAAAATAGGGTGGGAGAGGGAAAGAGGAGGAGCAAGAGATGAAAAGGGTGAGGTAGAAGTCTGAGAGTAACAGGGGGAGGAGGTAGATACCAGTTCTTGTTACTACTCACAGGAGTGTGCATATTAACGCGTCTGCAAATGAAAAAGGCAAGCGGGGACACAGTGATGAAGGCAGTGAAATCATCACTTTAATTGCAGTCATGATGTGCAGCGAACAGGCACCTGCTGATGATAAAAACGCAGAGAAGCTGCCTGAGCCTCCTATTGATGTTTGACTCACAACATTATAGATATTGATTGAGCACAGTGCATTTAAATTGTGCAGTGCTTGACCTAAAGCCATACCATTAAACAACAAATTCACCACCTGCTGACATTACTCAAAGCCTTCAAGCTGAGATGGAAAACTGTTTATAACCGTTCTTCAAAAAATCCGTTTGAATGAAACATCCGGCTTCTTAAACAGAAATCCCATAGAAACCATTGTACGAGTATTTTCACTGCTTAAACTTTGGCTGAAAGGGGATTTTCTCTGCAGGTCCAACTCATGAAATGCTAATGTTCATTGTAACGGTTTATTCATTTTTCCTGGTTAACCACAGGCCCATGGAAGGCTTGACTTTATTATAGAGACGGAGCTGGGTTCTGCTATTTCTGAATTCAGTGCTTTCTATGTCAGTGCTCAGCCTCAAACTGGGCGATCACTTCTCTGGAGGTGACAGAAATTATTATGAAACAAAATAGCTTTCATATGAATCATGTACTGGTACTTTTTGAACAATGTTTCCTTTGCACTAGCGTGAATTGTAACCCAAAACTCTAATATTGTAGCTATGTTAAGAATCCTTTCTGAAACTGTGACAGGCGTGTGTGACAGATGTACATGCTCAATTAAACCTACAGTGCTCAACATTCATGAATTTAGACTCACAAAGGAGACCAAACTCTTGTTTTAAGGATGATGAAATCAGCATGTATCTGTATTTCTTATTATTCACTCCCATTCAAACAACAGCAATTTAAAATCCATCCCCAAACAGACCTTCTCTGCTTCCTCTCCTCTTTAGAGTTCAGGCTGCACAGTCAGCTGCTGAGCCTCTAAGGGTTAAACATTTTGCTCAAGGGAACCTCAGAACAACATACAGCTGCCAATACTGTAGCTCAACCTGAAGGGCAGATTTTCTGTGTTCTACACTGCTTGACATCTTAAGAAGCAGCTTGTCTTACACTGGTGCTTTCAGCCACTACAGGGACTTCAAAATTCCACAGATAAACACAAGTGCTGAGGAAAAGCTGAAACAAATCTAAGTTATTTTTTGAAGATTTTGTGGTGTGGCTCAGGAGAAAGGAGCGGCTCATGCTGGGTGAATGTAAGGCAAATTGTTAAGCAATTGTCAAGCAATTTCGATGATCTATCTATTTCTAACTTTTTCTAACAGTAGAAAAATGTTCCAAAAGGTTAGACTGTCTACATCAGAGGTCACTAGTAGGCGGACTGTGGACCAGACACAGACCTGTTTAACCCCAGATCTACAACCTCTAAATCATTGAGAAATAAATCATGTTTTTGACAGAGCGTTTCCATCTCATGCAGCACAGCTCTCCAGCTGTTACGGCGCTGGTCATGTGATGCTACACAGCCATTCCAACCATAACCCTGTCATTGTAACTGTCAGAATCAGAGACTGAGACACGGATGAGAGACAAGATATAATAGAATACAGAAGACAGAATAAAACATTAGGAAAGGGGGTGTAGTCTGAATCTTAGCATTTTATTTAAGATTCCCTTTTTTTTCACATTTAATGAGAACATTTTTGTTCACCTCTCTAAACTTCATTGGAGCACAATATCAAATTGCTCCGGTAATACTCCTTTAATTACCAGAATTGTTCTGAGGTAGGATTTGTCAAAATTTAAGATAGAAGATACTGTACAGAATACTGATTTTGGCAGGGAAATGAATTTATGCAATTTATTTAGCTTTCACACAAGTCCAAATTGCAGAAGCCCAGAGCATAAGCTCTTGGAGGCTCCCCCAACCTCCCACACCCTCTGCATTCTCCTCACAAAGGGCAGTCCAAGTTTTCAATTATAGGTTCTCAGCAGAGGCCACTATTGGAAACACCTATATCTTACACAGCATTAAAGCAGATATCAGCTTCACGGCCGTTTCGGCTAATGCTGCGTTCAAGGCAGGCTTTTGAAACCGTAAGTTACAGCTTCAAGTCACAACTACGACTTGGTAGCGTTCCAGGTAACCCGTAGCTCGTGTTTTTACCATCCTGTTGTCTGTGAAAGTTCCCTATAACGGCCACTCGTAACTTCCGACCCGTGAACTCGTACCAGATCGAACTGGTATGACTTCACAGGAAGGAAAAACACAAAGTACGAGTTTCTTTGAACGCACCATGAGTTAGCAGCCCCCGCCCTTGTCAGGCATCAATTGGTCCTCGTGCTACGTCACCACATTCACGCGCATCCCTTGGCTGCACACACAGCCCTTCATGCCGTTCTCTCCCCTCATTGGATAACACTTGTATCCCACAAGGAAAATTTTCTCCTCGGGTTACAGCAGAGCAGAGTGACGGAGAGACTCGTGTTTAGGCTGAAATACTTCATGTAAGTGATTGCTGACGGAAAATAGGACTATTTAGGACTTATATTAACAAAAACATTCCACTGATATCTGCTTTAACTCTGACAGGCTACAGCCCTTGATCACAAATTGATACTGCTCTTCATAGGTAAACAAATAATACTGTTAATCTGTATCGCACAGAATTTACAACATATAAAACATGTTGATATAGTGATGCAACTAGAGCCAAAAAGATAATAATAATAATAGCCAAATGCCGGGGTGTGGGGGAATATTGTGTTGTTATTTACCCATTAACTCATGTGGTTAAATCAATGAACTTAATTTTCTCAGGAAAAATGCCATCTATACATTTTTAACAGCTTCCTCTGTCACTTCATTCTGTCCTCCAGTCTTGGCTGAATGGTTGAGCTATGGTTAGCTGAAATACATGAAAAGAATAGTTACATTGTTTGACTGAAAGAGTGATCACCTATCTGATCAGTTGTAGTAAATAAAGATCAACTTATTTAAAGTACTGTACAAAATAATTAGATACCTTACCCCCAGGCTACTCGTGTATAGGACATCACTCCATGACTGTGCTGACCGGTTGCACTCAACAACAAAAAACTGGAAAATTGGCTCATAATTTGGGAACAGGAGAGAACGGTGAAAAGGGAAAGATGTTTTAGAGGTCACAGCCATTTTCTTTCCAGATCAGGTTTTTCTTTTTATGGTTTCAATCTTTGTTGTTTGTCTTCTAAAAGACAATTATTTCCTGCTGTGGCAAATGGAGCTCAGCTGTTTGATGCAGTCCCTTGGCTAGCCTTTTTTTTGGGTGGGGTGGAGATGGGGTCTTAATTTACCCAGAATTCATTGTATCACAGTCTGGCTTAAGATAGTGAAGAACTAAACTGCTTTGTGCAACAGATGAATTTAAACTTCCATGTGAAGTCTATTTGTTATCTTAGACAAAGACAGTCTGTTTCTGTGAAACCAGTTCCAGGTGTGTGTTGCAGGGCCGTGTCTCTCCAGTCCAATGTGTCACTATCAACTATCAAAGGACATGAGGACATTAAATATTGGGTTACCAACGAGTGTTACGAGGTGATGTCAATGAAATCTGTGAGGGTTCAGGGCTTTACAGGCCATAGGGAGGACTACTACTCACTACTGTGATTAAACCTTTTCTCTGTTAGTGAACGTAGGTTATTTGCTAATGCTAAATGCTATCAAGTACACTTTCAAAAAAAAGTTGAGATGTAGGGTATGTTCTTTAATTTTACTGTAGTTCATTTCTGCATTCTGCATTTCACTCTCTTTGCCTGCACCACAGTTTCACAGTTGGTTTTCCATTAAGTTTTAGAAAACAAATTCCTAAGGCCATGAACTGTCCCCATCATTATGTTTGAGACATCATACAGTTTTTCTTGTTTTAAATTTGCCACATCTTTACAGTTTTTGAATGACTGTTTGCCACACTGATATATTTCCATTTGCATCAGTATACAGTAAGTGATGTAGTTCAATAGATATTACCCCGTCAGTCTGCCATAGAGTGTCTCTCCTTATCTTGTTTGCATTTGCTGAGGCTATCAGCAAACTGGATTTTTAGGATTACACCAAATGGCTGCTAATACAATCAGACCACAGAACTAGTTACAGAAATGTGATTGGAGCCAGTTGGAGCGACAACAGAATTTCATCAGCAGCTCCTGAATTGGTTGCCATGCTTGGGGGACCACCTGCGATGTGTGTTGCAATTTCATTTTGTTGGAAAATCAAATGAACGTGCTGCTCAGCCCCCCAAAAGTCTCTGGCTGCAGACTCTGCCTGTTAGTCAGCAATATTCTCTCACTAATTTGCCCATGGCAGCCTTGGTACAGCATGGTAGAAATCATTATTTATTTGATTGAGGCACAGATGACTTTATAATGCTTAATTAATTACCCTCTCTTAAATTTTTAAGAGGTATTCCAACTGTATTCCAGTTTTTCTTACTATGGCTGAACAAAGCTGTGTGATGGCCTTGTGGTAACCAGAGATAGAGAAGGGAGATGGCACATGCATGCACAGAAGGGACCTAGGCTATTACTTCTGTTTCCATGGTAACAGTTGCTTGGTTGCTTTGTCGCCATAGTAGCCAGGTTTCCCTTGGAGATGAAGCTGGCATGTGTGTGTCTTGTGTGTCTGAGCATGTTTTTGTGTGTGTGTGTGTGTGTGTAGCTTTTTTTCCTTTCTCCAAGGCCGTCTGTGAAACCCACAGAGGCCTGTTATCAGCCCTGAAGGGCAGCAAAGAAAATAGGTGTGGTCTCCTGAAACGCCACTGATGTGAAATGCAATTCCTCCCCATATATGGGCATGCTGCTGAGTGTGGCTCCTCCTACTCATCAGGAGAGAGGACAGACTGGAAGCATCTCTATGACTACAGTTGGGCTGGATTTTAGTGTGTCACTGTTACATATATTTTTACCTCCATTGTGTTAAGACTAGACGACCAACCACTTAATCACACACAATAAATGCACTGTCTTCCTGACTGGTTATCGATCAGGGTGTTGTTGCAGTCATGTGGTATGGATCGTAACCATTATGCCATCTGATGTCCTAGATTCGCACATATCTTTATAAAAGTGAATTACTTAACTTGCATTGACCCTTCTTTTTGTCTTTTACAATATTTTTCACAACCGGAACCTGAACCATGTTACCTGCCCACTTGCTGTGTGTTCTTATGCTGCATATTTATATGCATGTGTGTGTGTGTGTGTGTGTGTGTGTATGACAGAAATTTGCCAGGGGCCAGACCCTGCTGGACATGGTGTGTGGCCATCTGAACCTGCTGGAGAGGGACTACTTTGGCCTGACGTTCCAGGACACGGACAACTCCAAGGTCAGACTCATGAAAAAACAAACACACGCATTAGGATGGCTTAGCCTACAATCACTCTTTTACTTAAATCTGTAATTGACTAATATGTACTTTTAAACCTATATGACTCCCAATTAGAAACTATTCCCCATGTTATGTGGAGGTTTTATTTATAGCTGCTAATAAATAGTTTATTTGTGTTTTGTTTGGATTATGTCAGTGATTTCAGAGCAAATGTCAACCGCCAGTTTTTGCTGGTGTTTTGAAGCAGTGAGTCCCTGGTTGGCCTTCAAATTGTGCTCAACCACTTACTGCTTGAGACTGGCATACATGGCCTTTAACCTTTTAAAATATGATTAGACAGTATGGCCTTTTAAAAAATGGTGCACAGGTTATACAGCGCACCATGAAAGCTGTAGTGACATTAGGCTTAGAGAGGTGGACTCATCTGGCATTTATAGGCCCAATATTGATGCTTCTAGTGATTATAGACGCTTTCATCCATTTTTGTTTTGTAGTATTAATATATTCTTCTGTCAATTTGGAGGATATCATTTAAAATGGGAGAGCAGTAGGCAGTGCATAAAAGAGGCTCTTAAAAATGAATGATGATTTTGCTGAGGTGTAACTTCTCAAAAGAGCTGTCTCTTTCTTTCTTTCTTTATCAGAATTGGTTGGATCCCTCCAAAGAGATTAAGAAGCAAATTCGGGGTAAATGCAGCACACACACACACACACACACACACACACACACACACACACACACACACACACACACACACACACACACACACACACACACACACACACACACACACACACACACACACACACACACACACACACACACACACTGTACATACAGTACATACACTTATATACACAGTTCACTGTACAGTATGTTTTCTCACAGAAAACGTTGCTGGTGGTTTGTCCACAGTTGGTTCGTGGATCCTTGGATTTTCTGTCAAGTTCTATCCCCCAGACCCATCTGTGCTCATTGAAGATATCACCAGGTAGGTCTAAATGATACAACAAAGATGTTTGAACTCCTGGTTAAACAACACAGATTTGTTGTAGTTTGTGATTGGGCAGAATTTATAGAAAGAGCATAATAGATGAGAACAAACTGCCGTACTACTGTAGGTGCAGGAGCTGACTCTGGAGAAAACATGAATGTGTGAAAATAGAGCAGGACAACAAATTACTTCAGCGAACACTGAAGAAAGCTGTGTTGCTGAAACAGAATATGACAACTGTGCCTGTCTGAAACTAGCAAAATACTTGTGTTTTACCTTCTGCTGCTTTGCAGTGGGTGTAAGGTAGAGCCCAATATGCTAAGTGAGATAGTTTCTCAGTGGGGTTTATGGTGCCTGCCTTAACATATACAACTTTGCTAAAACATTTATCACCAGGCGAGGATGCCTGTGCTTGCTCTTTTAGACCAGCAGGGGGAGTGTTGGCTTGTCAGCCAGAGCTCCTGTGTTAGCCTAAGGTTGCTATGTCTATGTGACCCGCCATCTACAAAATTTGGGGCACAAGTCCACCCACGGGTGCAAGGAAAGATTGGTTCCGTCCCGTGTCCTTATTTCACTGGGCTCCCCTGCCGTCAACTCTTCCTTTCATGGCCCTCTTGCTCTGCCGTTGGATGTCGTCTCTATCCCCAAATCTACACACCAGACCGTCCAATACCGGGGGTTATTCCCACACACATCCCATAGGCCAATCACACCTGCAGCATTTTGGGCTCAAGGAATAAATGAATGGACTGTTTGTTTACATTGATACAGCAGGGGGCAGCCATCTTGCTCGTGCCAGGTGTTGCGGTAAATCACTCACTTGGGAACCTTTCCCTGTGCTCCCACTGAGCATAGTCACACCCACATAACACATTGTGACACATTGCCCAAGTTTAATAATCCATACAAACAAGATATAATATTAATGAGTCTAGGTTAAGGTCACGTTTATTTATAGAGCACGGTATAAACAACCTAGGTTGACCAAGGTGCTTTACATAAAATAAATAACAATAAAATACAATGGTACATTTCAAAAGACAATTTCAGCAATGACACATACAGTACATTCAGCACACCAAACAACTTTGTCTCACACAGGTCCGAAAGCCTGGGAGAAAAAATGGGATTTGAGAGAGGATTTAAAAATCTCCAGAGTCTCTGATGACTGGATATGCAGTGGTAAACTGTTCCACAGCTTAGTTTTTACCCTGCTTTTAGGCACATCCAGAGTTATTTCATTTGCAGACCTCAGAGCTCTGATTGGTCTGTGAACATGTATGAGTTCCACTAAGTATACGGGGGCCATACTGTTCAAAATTTAGAAAACAGACATCAGGATCTACATGTAGGCCTATGCTAGTAGTTCTGTGAGACTGTCCTCTAGCAGAAGAGGTAAATGCCACTGTATATGGCATGATTGTGCCAACATGCAAATGTTTAGGAGGTTCAGTGTTTTCATGTTTCCAGCCTAGCATTGACTAATAAGCACTAACCACAAAGTACAAATTTAGCTGACAGGAATGTTGTTAGTTTTTTACTAAGTGTTGGATAAAGTAAAATGTTGGTATAATGATGACACCTTGAATTCAAGGGATCACCAAAGTGATGAAGATTCTGAGCACCATGAATGTCTGTAGAAAATGTCACAGCAATCCATCCAATACTGGAGATATTTCAGATTGGTGCAGTGGCTCTCAGACACCTTGAAAAAGCAGCGCTGCTAGCATGGCTACAACTTGAAGTAGGTTACCGAGACTGAGAACAATTCCAATGTAGACACATAACTCTCGATGACAAGCAGCACCTCTGTCTTTCTTCAGGTACTACCTGTGCCTGCAGCTGAGGGACGACATCCTGTCTGGTCGTCTGCCCTGCTCGTTCGTCACCCACGCTCTTCTGGGCTCATACACTGTCCAGGCTGAAGTGGGAGACTATGAGGCAGAGGAACATGGCCCAGACTACGTTTCCGATTTCCGCTTTGCCCCCAATCAGACACGTGAACTGGAGGAGAGGGTGATGGAGCTTCACCGTAACTACAGGTTGGAGGAAATATGGCTTTGTTAATTTAATTAAATGGCAACAAGAAAAATTGTGGAAGCTGGTCTTTTTGATTTGTGGGATGAATATGAAAGAAGTGATGAATCATGCGTGACATTTTTGTTGTAGGGGAATGAGTCCAGCAGAGTCAGAGGTGAACTTTCTAGAAAATGCCAAGAAGCTGTCGATGTATGGTGTGGACCTGCATCACGCAAAGGTACAGAGATACTGCGCTGAGACTTTTCATCTATCCCTGCACATTTGTTGGGGTTTTTTTATGCTCTATGTCTATATTTACTAGGATTCAGAAGGGATTGACATAATGCTCGGAGTGAGCGCCAATGGCCTTCTTATCTACCGAGACCGCCTCAGGATAAACCGGTTTGCCTGGCCAAAAATCCTTAAAATCTCGTACAAAAGAAGCAACTTCTACATCAAGATCCGTCCTGGAGAGGTAAATACTAATTATAATGAGCTCGTGTTCCCTTTTGCTTCACTTAACAGGAGTTCACTGCACCACTATTGCATGCACACCCCCACTAGAACAGCTTATGACAGTCACTCTGCCTCAAAGCTGAGGCAACTGAAATGATCATTTGGTAAAGAGCCAACTCCACATTTCTATTTCATGGTTTCACAGTTGTTAAAATTACATCATTGTCTCTCTTGACTTGTCCCAAACAGCATAAATAGTCATTTCATGGTTTGATAAAAGAGTTATTTCTGAGATTTATCTGCTGCATATCATGCAAGGAGTTTTTTTGCAGACATTATTTATAGCGCTCAGAGATACTGTTCTTAAATATTCAGCTGATAGGTCATGTTTTTATTATTTTCCTCCTTGCCTTAGCCTCTGTAAAGCCTGATTAGCCAGTCATGATGATTTTTACTTCCATCAAGGATTTTACTTGCAAGTGTTTGAGCCACATTATGCTCGCACTGGCTTTCAACTCCCTAAAATTATTATGATTTACTGCTATTTTCCTTCATTCCTTGGCCTATGTGGAGTGTGCTTCACCGTTAAGCTGCCATCGACATCTTCATACAGACTACCAGGGCTATTCTGTGGATATACTTCTTTGTTCTGCAGATCTATCCTCTTGAGTCAGCTGTCACTTCAAATTTGCCTGGAGGGTCGTCATTGGTCTTTAAAGCTGTTGTACTCTAAACAGAATTTTTGTGTGGAACAAAAGTTGTCTTCTTCCTGTAAACGGGCTCCTCCTGATGTTTAAAGACCTGTTATGTTGCTAATAACCTATTGATCTGTAAGTGTAGTTTCTGTTCACGCCAATGAACATCTGATGGTGCGAGTGCAGGAACAGCTAATTTGTAGGTTGGTTAGAGATGGAAAATTTACCTGACATGGCAGATGCGAGATTATATTTCTAGTACAAGTAAACAAAAAAAACAACATTGATTTTTCCATTACTGCGGAGTAAACACAATTCGCACTTGCCACCACACCTCCGTCTCTCCCCACCACTCACTCCCTTCACTCTCCTTTTCTTCTTCACATCCCTTCCTCTTCCTCCACCTCCACTCACCTCTCACCTCTCAGTATGAACAGTTTGAGAGCACCATAGGCTTCAAGCTGCCTAACCATCGGGCCTCAAAGCGATTGTGGAAGGTCTGCATTGAGCACCACACCTTCTTCAGGTAGGACTTGATACTCACAGAGACACACCTTTGCTGCACTGCAGCTAAACCATGCATGAATTGTTAGCACGGTAGTGCTATCCTTCATTTGAACCTGTATTGTACACATATTATAAACCTTATTATACAGCTGTGTTGCAGCCTTGAAGGTGAGATTTACATGTAATTGTTGATCATGAAACGGTCTAGGTCGTTTATTAATACTGCGATAACATCAAAGCTACAGTCCTCAGAGAAAAGAGTCTGTATTTAAAAACTGAGCCTTAAAACCAGCCGTCATGATTTCTGTAACTGATGCCACAACAAAGCAGTCACCACTCTCAGTCATGCCAACAACCCCCACCCATACCTCTTTGAGAGGCTCAGAGCATCCTCTCTTCTGATTGGGTCACTGACCCATTGTTACTGGAGTTCCAGAGAGACTTCTGAGAGAGCAGATGTAAAACTACACTGAGATTTATTTGGTTCTTGTAATCACAAATATATCTTCTTATGGATCAACACTTCAAATATAACACAGCAGAAGAGTGAATATGGGAAAAGGAATATGGTACATCGCACAGTAGAGTTTCCTATATACTGATATGTAACTACATTAAGGTTGCTGGAGAGGACTGGATAATTTGCTACTAATATGTATATGTATATTATGCAGGCAGTGATCAGTTGGTACTAATTGGTTAATTAAATTCCAATTTCAAGTCATTAGAGAGTCTTGTATAATGTGCCTGAGAGCAAACATACAAATCAACACCTGTGTAGTAAAACACATTATTACTTCCTTGGATTTAAATGGGCAGTGTTGCTATCCAACTCAAGTGGAAAGAACGTGGTCAGTCTAAAGATCCAAACGTCAACAAACAAAAAATCTGCCTACAACTTCACATCTTGTCTGTCAGTACAAAAATCAAAGTGTGAAAATTGTATGTTGTGGTTATACGGAGGCCACACTATTTCCTGGCTAACCACAGCAACATCCTTTGTGGTTAAAGTGGAATCATGCTTTTCTTGTTTGACTCAGCAAGAAAGCAAATAAATGCAGTTCCCTAAATGTCAAAATGAAATATTTTAGCTTTTCTTCCAAGACAGTTGCTCTGGAAATCAGCACCTGCTCACAAATAAAACACATTTAGTTGCATGAGACAGTACGTAGTTATTTTCAGGAAACAAAGTACAGAGTCTTAAGCGCTTGTAGTAAACACATTAAATTGAACTTTCCTGCAGGTTGGTTTCTCCAGAGCCGCCTCCCAAGGGCTTCCTGGTGATTGGCTCCAAGTTCCGGTACAGCGGGCGAACCCAAGCCCAGACCAGACAGGCCAGCGCTTTGATTGACAGGCCCGCTCCACAGTTTGACCGCTCCGTTAGCAAGAGGTACCTGCTGCCTAGAAGCATGGATGGAGGTGAGTACCCTGACTATAGTCTACCTCGAAGTTCACTCATGCTCAGTAACCCTGAGCTTGAGAAGACAGATCAATGGATGATAGCGATACATTCATGAAATCATAATCTTCATCTCTCACACAGTGTAAATATTTTAGCAGCTGGAATGTGAAGGGAGTGCTCATCAAATCTCTGCGAAGAGAAATTAAGGCAGTTTTAACTTGCCTCAGTAAAAATTCAGACTTTATTATGCATGGCTCATTGAGATACAGTCTGATGCTTTAGAGTCATTCCGTATAAAAGTCCTTGTGGTTGATCGTCACCCTCTCTTACGCTTTTCCAGCCTCGGCTCTCGGTGATAGCATGGACCAGCTGTCCCAGCGAAGCTCCAGTGAACGCACTCAGTTCATGTCCAGAGAAGACCTGGACCAAGAGGGCAGCCTGGATCTGGACCATGATCATTACCACTATCAGGACCAGGATCAGGACCACTACACAGATCAAGAACTGGACCAGTATGAAGGCCACGATCAGAAGACGATGCACGGCGAACACTTCTCCACACCCACCAGGACTTTGGAGCTCAAGGTACATGATGATGATGATGATGACTGTAGCTCCTGTCGCCTTGGTGTCGTGGCTGTTGTAACAAATGACTTACCTTTACTTCAAAGAGAATTTCTTACAACAGTTACAACGATTAAATCAAAGTATAACATACTGCTAGAGTAACAGAGGAACAAAGCTTTGACTTCCTTTTGCTCATGTGAACAACTACGAGGCGCTTTCCACGGATTCAGACAAATCCTCCATGAACCTCGACTAACACCCTTCATCTCTCTCTCCCACGTTCCTTTTCATTTAAAACCGTAATCAACCTCCTGGTTCTTCACTCCTTAGCCTACTTCTCTCTGTTTTCTGCTCCCCTTCGGAGTTATCAGACTTCTCAGTACGACTTCTCTCTACTCGCTATTTCTTAAATCGCTTTCCCAAATCTATGTTGACCTCTTTGCTGCAGATGTTATTTTTTAACCCTGCCTCCTGCCTCTAACAGAATCTTTTCTTCTTGCTGCCGTAATATTAACTCTCTTTGCTAACCTCTGCTCTCTGTCTCTGACCTCTTTCTCCTCCACTTCATCCTCTCCTGCAGAGTGAAGAGTTAGGCTCCCCTGTAGACTCAAAGCCAGAGGTATTTTGGCCTTGGTCCTTAGTTTCTGTCTTTGTGGTATTGGTTGTCATAGGTTATGCACCTGTACTCTGTGTTTGTTAAGCACGAGCTGTCCATTTTTATTTATTTATTTATTTTTTGATTGTTTGTCTTTTGAGGGAATGTTATTTCTCCTCATGTCATGATATCCAGGATTTCCACTGAGTATAACCCATGGAAACTGCATGAATCAATCTTCAGATTCATAGAAACAAAATATTTAAACATGCATTCAGGCTCTTTCTTTTCTTTCCTGTCTCTGCCCCCTTGGGAATGGTTTCAGTGGGAATTCATATTAGATTCTCCTCATAGGCATTCAGCAGCTCTTATCTGCAGTGACTTAAACTGTTTAGCTCTGGTAGAAAAGGCCTCTTGTTTTTCAATTGTCACCATATGTTCATAAGCGCACATCTTTAACAGTGTCCCTGTGTGAGCAAAGAGGGATTGGTTGTTATTAGCAGATTAAGCAGATGGCCCCAAAGCGCTGGGATTGATTCAGTGAATCAGTGTTGTTATAAAAATCTGCTAGTAGCCCTGCTGAGTTGATTTGATAATTATTTGATTTGATTTGTAATCATTTTAAAACTTTTCCTTTGTTGTGTTTATTTCAGAGATAGACACATCCATGTCATTTCTTATTTATATGGCTAAGATTATTCAAGTGTAACCACTCTATATAATTTCATTCCTCAGGAGGTGTATTATTAAGTAGCTGTAGAAAACACTGGCGCTGCATTACTCACTAAAGGATCTGTTCATTTGTGGTTTCGTAAAGTCCTCTCACCAAATCTCTAGATGAAGTAGTATGGGAATAATCTCCCTGCCCAAGCACTTACGTTCAATCAATACACGACTGCATTAATTATCAGTTGGCCGACACTGTGATGGATCGTCTCTGGCTTCCTGGCAGAACATTAAATGGGTTAACAGTCTTAGTCCAAAGCCCCAACAGTGTCAGCTGTTTCTGTCTGTCTGTCTGTCTGTCTGTCTGGCCGCCTGCCTTTTTGACTCACCTGCAGCACTTTACCTCTTTGTCTCTGCACGCACCTGTTCTCCAAACCCACCACCACCACCACCACCTCCTCCTCCTCTTCCCCAATCCTTCAACCTCCTGCTTTGCTCAAAAAACCCTGCACTTCATCTCACTTGCCCCACCTTGGGCTCCCTCATCTGTCGGACAAGGATTTGGCCATCCCTCGGCCCAAACAGGAGGTACTGCTTGTCCTCTCTTTTTGGCACGTGCTGTGTGTGACCTCTGCCAGGTGTGCTGTGTTTTCTTATTCTTATCTGTGCCTGTTAAATACATTTAGAGCACAGTTAACGGCAAACAGCGATGAAGGTGATGTTAAAGCATTCAGTATGTTTTTACTACAGCACACCTAATCATTTTGGTGCATCAGCGTCTTTGTATCTCTGCAGTATCATATCTGTGCATGTCAGTCTTGTATTATTATCTGTTAAAGCATTTGTTACCTGTCTGGACTAGAGAATCAATAAGAATTTAAATCAGTGTGGGGCTTGTGCTCAGTTTTCTAACGTTTGCTTGGTGCTCAATAAGTGTAAATGATTATTTATGATCATCTAGCCTATAAGAAACAAAAAGAGCATCAACAGCGAAGTTAACCTTTACTTGATCCAGATCTCTATATAGTATTTAAAATGCAAAGTAGAAGAAATATGTTGAAAGTAAACTTCAACTTTGTCAGTTTCTAAATGATTGTCCAATCATTGTAAATCCCTTTACAGCACAATCTTGAAACAGATAACAGCCAATCCTGGAGCACGCCCTAATCAGAACAGATTTAGAATATTTTGATTAGTCGTAGAAACGACTGTGAGCATCTACTAGACGTTATGTGAGGATTTTAAATGATGTTAATTCATGTCCCTGATGTGCCCTTCGCTTTGTGAGCAGCAGTTCCTTGATAAACCAGACGATGTGATACAGAAGCACCAGGCCAGCATCAATGAACTGAAGAGAGCTTTGAGGCAGCCGAACAGCAAGATGGCTCAGAGAGAGAAACGCCTCTCCTCAGCTACTCCCCCTGGAGGAACGCCTGAACGGAAATCAGTAAGAACAACTTAATTTTCCTTTATCACTGTACTTAATTGATGAATCACTATTAGTTAGTGTCTGTTTTAAATGTTGAATTGATCAGTCTCTTTCCACCCTGTCTCTGATCCCACTGAGCCACAGACAACAAGGAAAACAAATACTCAATTGCAGTATTTATGTGGAGTCACTAATGGCAGAGCAGTGTACCTAGCTAATAGGCTAATGCAACTGTTTACTCTATGTCAACATAGGCGACCGATGATGGCAAATTGATTGACAAGCAGGATGCTCATGAAGGAGCACTGGACACTTACTCTAAAGTGGAAAAGAGTAAGACCTCCCCTATGAGTAGAAACACATTTGCAGTGACATCTTGGACTGAAGCAAATATGAAAAACTGTCAAACACACTGGGACTCTGTGGGAGCTGGACCTGGAGCGTTTCTGAAACAGGATACAGACTTTACATCGACAGGACTGCGAAATGTCAGCGCCTTGGAAGATACGTCCGCAACTAAGAGGCACCACGAGAACGCCATTCAAGAAAATGGATATGGATCGCCACCTGACAAAGAGAGGAGCACAGTGAACAACAGAGATGCGAGGCATTGTCAGCATGAGCACGGTATTCACAGAGAAAGACCAAAGAACTTTGAAACGCCGGTAGCTGTGGATTCTGTGCCGCACGCCAGAGCTGAGAATGATGGGAGGCATCATGAGACCTGGAAGATGAAAGACCTGAGCCCCATGGGAACGAAAGATTGCAACAAAACTAGGAACTCAGAAGTGACCAAAATAGTCCCTCTCAAGCCACAGCGATCAAAGAAGTCTTTGAATAAAGAGAACAAAGGTGATGTAAACCCTCAAACTCAAACCCAACCTGAAAGAGTGGTCTGTGGTGCATCTGGAGACGTACACATGACTAAATCAAAGAACGGATCATGTGAGGCAGGAAGGAGACCAGATGATAGCACCGCGCTGCAATCTGCTACAGATGCTGTCAAGGAAAACATAACAGCCACCAGACACCACAGTGAGGCCGTGATGTCATACAGGCAGCAGACTCAACAGATAAAGAATGAGTGGTCTGGACAACAGGAGCTGAGAGACTGGAGGGATGCATCAGGGCAAAGCCCGTGGACAAGAGGAGGAGGACATGAGGATTATTCCCAAAACAGCTCAGAGAATCTCTTTTCTAGCTATAGATTTCAAACAGCTCCCCCTCGAACTCTCCCTCTGAAAACGCAGTGGTCCCGAGAAAGACAGAGCAACGTGGACAACAGCCACATCCACTACAGGACGTCGACCCAAGAAACAGCCAAGAGAAAGCAAGCGGTAAAAAAAAAAAAAACCTGCCCCCCCCCCCACCCCTAACCTGTTTGTCAATCATCGGAAAGTAGAACATTGCATGAGCTTCAGGCGATGTCGTGCAAAATCTTGTTTTTTATCATCTATAAACAAAAACCAACCCAAAAAAATCACACGCATCCTTCAGAAACTCATGTGGCTGTTTATGAGAAAGCAAAAGTCCACGTTCCTCTGCATCGCATCATTGACCGACTCAGTTCACGTCCATGGTCCGGGGAGCTCTTTGCTTTCCCTTGTCCCCCACCCTCCTCTGCAAAGCTTGACATCTGCTTGGCCATTTCAGAACCCTGTTGGCCTTTAAGCAAAAAAAAAAAAAAAAAAAAACTCTCATTGCTTAAGCTTCAGGTGTCCGTTTTATCCCACCTTAACTTGTCACGTTAACACCTCTGGTCTCTCCTTCCAACATCCTCACAGAATAAAGGTGGCTGCTGTTGCAAGGAGCACAAGACCTTTCCACCATTTTTTTTATTTTTATTTTTTTTATTTAAATCCTTTTCTATAAATGGCTGTGAAGGGCATTTGGACCAAATGTTCTGCCTTGGCAACTCTGTAGCAATAGCAGAAAATGAAAAAGATGATTAGATGTAATCACAGGCTTCAGAGCTGCCAAACCTCTTCAGGGTTTAGGCATTCATACGCCACATTTATGAATATGAATACCTTTTTCCTGAAAGGGACTTTGAAAACCTAACCTTTAAGTGCATGGCATTACCGTTGCACTTGCAGTCATTTTTAATGATGTCAGCCTGTGAAATATACCCTATGTGCATGCTTCTTACAGTGGCCTTAAGATTTAGAGTCTCTCTGGGAATTTGTATGTGTTCATTGTACAAGTTGAGCACAGCCCATGAAGTTGATGGATGAATTAAAAAAGTGTCAACATTTTACAGTGCAGTAGAAGCCATTAGCATGAAAACTGAGAAGAGTACATGATAAATGTGGTTTCTCTACATGTAACAAGGCTTTGATATAGGAAACCTCTTAATAACTGTGTTTCTACAGTTACACACAGGTTATGGTATGTTAGGTATTAAAGTCTGTGGCTGTCGTTTCTATCAAGTGATGCATTAGTTTTATATCTACCTGTTCTTGTTGTTTGTTTGTCTTCTATAGGAGACACCTCCCACACCTGCTATTCATGAGGAGCCTCTCAGCGATGCATCAGTGAGTCATCGCTCACCTACCGGCCCCTTGTTAGGGTTTTCTTTCTTCTTTTTCTTCCACTATCTTGGTAACGAGTAAACGAGCAACACTTTGTTTAACACATTCTTCTTCAGGATGTTTTCATTTGCCTGTTTGTTTTCATGTGAAAAATATGTTAATGACTTGTCTTGTACGTTTGTTAAAGTACAGTATAGTCAAAAAAAAAAAAAAAAATCATTGCTTTACAGAGGGGAGAGGAAGGTTTGAAACGGGTAAGACTAGATAATGACTGATTCTGATAAACGGTGTTTTCATCCAGCAGGGAAAATAACACCAGAAAGAAAAACTGTGGCCTACATCCATTAATCGTAGTAATTGTTTCTGTGTTATGAAACTGTGAGTGGGTGTAAAATTTCATTATATTAATGCAAAATCTGTCTTTTCGGTAGAGGGAACTATGGGAGAGACGTCTGGGCTCTGTATCAGAGGATGACCAGGACCACGAGATCCTGTACCTGAAGGAGACCCACCTTGGCATCGAGCGTAAATGCTCCAGCATCACGGTCAGCTCTACATCCAGCCTGGAGGCCGAAGTGGATTTCACCGTGCTCACAGACCTGCAGACAGGCATGGAGGAGTTCTCCAGGGGCATGTCAGAGCTGGGGGACAGGGATCTGTCACCTGATGGGGGCCTGTGTCTGGGTATCGACTTCCTTCAGCAGCACGGCCCCTCGGAACCGTCTCCTCCATTAGTAATGGCCCCTCTGCCCAGAGGAGCCAGCAGCAGCCCACCTGCCAAACTTACCCCGGCTGAGGAGGTCCGACCAGAGGTCAAACGACCCGACGTTCAGGTAGACCTGTCTGTTTATTGCTCTTGGAGGTGTATCTTCCTTTTGTTGATTTGCTCAGGCAAGTGAGAGGAAGGATACTATTTTTAGGCACAAAAAAGAAAAAGAAATGTTACTGCAGGGAGTGTTGTTCAATCTGGGTGTGAACATAATCTGAAAGTACTAGCTAGAAATCCAGTGACATGTTTATACATCTCTCTGGATTTCTTTAAGACGTTCATGAGAAATAGATATAAATAAATTATAGAAATGAGTGAAAAACATCCTCCAGTATCAAGTGTAACTGCTTCTCCATCCCTGCCGACCCACCTCCTGTCACACCAACATATCACCATCTTAGTGCCTCCCAAGGTTCCTGCTAGGTACTGTATGATGACGGGTTACCGAAGTAAACTGTTGCGTTCACGCAAGTTTCATTTACAAGCAGTTATTTTTCTTTTCTGTTGTTGGTCAGTGTGAATAGAAAATATATAACAACAATGCAACTGTGGTGGAATCACACCTGAAGTATTTGTCAGCAGATTTCACAGAAGGTGATTTTCACTTTCTGTAAAGGGTTACCGTTTGAATCGACAAAAAGCTGCACAAAGGACTTGGGCTAAAATACACACATAGAGGACAACGATGCCTCTGGTGGATTTAAAATAAGAAATGAGCAGATAAAAGACAAAGAAAGTGGGTGTAGTGAAACCTGCAGACAGGCAACATATTTTGAGTTTAGTGATCTTAATTAAGAATGATGAAGAATAAGCTTATTTGGAGGGACCAGGGGAGAACATGTCATATTTTGGAGCAGATCTGGATCATTTATCATGAATGTTTCTCTGCTTTGTGTTGGTGAAAAGCAGCACTTGTCGTTTTTTTGTGACCTTACTTGAAAGATAAAGCATTCCTCTTTAACACAAGCCTGAAACACAATACAACAGAGTCTGTATGCTCTGTTACAGTCACTCATGTCTTCTGTTCTTTTGTTCCTGTCATTCAACTGAGGTACAAGATGTGGTTAAACTGAAACATGTTTCTTTTTCTTTTTCTCCTAAGCCCGTAGTTCCAAAAAAACCAAAGAGGTCAGTGCCGGTGTCATCATCAGTGGACAGAGATCAGTCGCACAGAGAAGCGAGTCGTGGCCCTGCCGTCACACCACTGAGCAGGGAAGCCAGTGATGTCATGCCCACGCCGACTGTGAGGAAGACAGACGTGAGGACGGAGACTCAGCCCAACGGGTCAGAGGTCACCACAACCATTGTGGAGTTCACAGATCAGGTTAATGATAGATTTACAATAATCATTATTGGAAACTGTGATTGTGTTATTTCATTTTCCTCCTCTATAAGCGAGTTGTTCAGGTCACATGATGGATTTGTCTGTTTCAGGATCATGGTATCGCCGGCCTCAGTGAAGTTTCTTACTCTACGAGACAGAGTGTTTCCCCTGTGAGTACAAACTTAAGGACTTCTCCAACTCTGCTCTGCAGGAGTTAAACCTACATACACAGACACAGATTTGTGAATACATTCCTGTTCTTAAATATCAAAAAGCACAACTTCTCTTTTTATCTGTAAGGATGACTGCAGAATTGTGTGTGTGTGTGTGTGATAATACATGTATTTATGTCTGCTGGCTTTTGCTTTTCACAGGTGCATATGGGAAGTCTTGGAAGAGAGACAGCAGGGTCGCCTATCCTGGTCACTGAAAATGTTACCTCGGCAACCACTCATGTGACCAAGGTAGAGAACGTACACAGCTTAAAATTCAATGTCTATCTTGTTTGAGAATTGATATTTCAGCCTGACAAAGGTACAGCTTCACTCTCCTCTCTGGATACAGCTTCACTGAGGCCTTTAGAAAAAACACACACCGTTGACACAGTATTGGTTCATATGTGTGGCCATGGCTGCAAAGTGTTTTATGCCAACAAAACATATGGAGAAAAAAAACATATTTCTATCATGTTTGTGGCTTGGTTCAGTATCTTTTACCCTCACTTTGGATTTTTGTTTGTAAAATGAAAATTATTATCCATTTAAATGATACCAGTGGTGTGACTGTGATGAAAGGAGCTCAAGGACAGTAACCCATTTTATTTTGGCAACACAGATATGGCAGTGTGTGGTAGGAGGTTAAAGGAAAAGCCATTGTGTGTTGCAGACGGTGAAAGGAGGATATTCAGAGACAAGGATCGAGAAGAGGATTATAATCACAGGAGACGATGATGTAGACCAAGAACAGGTGAGCTGAGGTGGACAAATGAGATGTGGATGAATCTAAAAAAATAACCATCTGAAATGCGCAGTTGCTGTTATTTTGAATGATGGATACTTGTAGTTCTTATCAGGTGTTATTTTGGATATATTTATTATTCAAATACATTATAAATCTTTAAGATCCATAAGATTTAGACATTGATATAACAACAAGTCTTTGCTTTGGATTCTTGCATACAGTATATCATGCACACATATTTGCAGTCATTAGCCTTAGATAACATCAACATTAGTTTTTTTCACTTAGCAAGTATGTTAATTAAGGAAATTAAATATGCAAAGAAAAATGACTGTGCTTTGCAAGCAACAATTTTTTTTGTCATTATGGGTTGATTTGGCTTTTACTTTTTTACTTCATAAAATCTCTAAGGTGAGATGAAATACTTTTGCAGCAGTGCAAAGCAGTGCAATGATATTTCATTTAAAATATTATATGGCAGAGAAAAGGAGCGCTCACATTTGAGAAGCTGGAAATGAAAATGTATAAAAGTAGTCTCCACTTTGAACTGGAACTCCGTCTGGAGCTGGAGGAGACAGACGTGAACAGATATCTTTGGGAAAGTTATATGAAGTTCTTAAGGTGTAAACAGTCTAATCTTTCATTGCAGGCTCTGGCTATTGCAATACAGGAAGCCAAGCAGCAGCATCCAGACATGCAGGTGACCAAGGCAGTCGTTGTCAGGGAAACAGAATCGTCAACTGAGGACCGACACGGTGTATTAGAGGTATAGGTGCCATCTTGACTCCAGAGGATAATATCTGGCCAGGATTTAGCCTTACAACCTCCTTTTGAAGTTCAGGGATTTAAGGTTGGCTGTCTTTTTCTTTTTTTTTATCCGCAGTCCTGATTTGCTGAGACGAGAGTGCCCCCCTTTGGACCAGAAGTATCAGTGCCCGACCTGAAATTGCCACCCACCATCCCTACTGATAGACTACTGCCAGTGGTGCTCAAGTGGAGGCTCTTGTACATGTTCTCACACACACACACACACACACACACACACACACACACACACACACACACACACACACACACACACACACACACACACACACACACACACACACACACACACACACACACACACACACACACACACACAAACACACAAAGCTGAACGAGGACCTCCTTTCAAATCCTTCTGTTTTGTTTGTATTCAAGCATCTCGCTGCTGATATCTGAGTAGTCTGGCAGTGATGCTGCAAAAAAAGAAAAACAAAATTACACATTCTTCATGGTCTTTTATCGGTTGACATTTATGCCACCGGAATAATTCCAAAACATCTGCAACAATTAAAGAGATAATCCAACTAAATTCCCTGCAAAGCTCTCAGGACCTCAATATTCAAACAACTTGCTTCAGTGCTCCTCAAAGGTCAAAGGGAATTAGCGTAGAAGGGGTTTGTTTCAATAATCTGTGCACTCATTCACACTGTGGAATAATCCAAGGTCACGTGTCATGTTGGTACCCTTTCCTCGCATAAAGTATAATTTGGAATGTGTGAAAAAAAAAGTGGCCATGAAAAGTGTCTTTTACATGTCTGTCCTGCTGTACGTAATAATTAGAAATCATCAGACTCCTGCTGTGTGTGCTGAAAAAGAAAACTACTAAGTGTGTGTCTTACAGTCTGTTAATAAGTCAAAGAATCCATTACATGAAGTGTCCAGCGAAGCAGGTTTAAGTGAGAGAAGAAGTAATTTAATGTGAAGTTTTCCCTCCTGCATAGCCTGTCAAATGAACAAATGAGTGCCGTCCTATGGCCATTACACTGACTGATGATGATGCACTAATTAGACAGGATCATGCTGTGCCCATAAGGTCCTCTGATGATGTTTGTTAAGGAATAAACTTGGAGCTAGTCTGATCCCCAAACACACAAACACACACACATACATACATATACACACCCCTGTATCTCAGTTTTTACTTTGTGAGATTCCAGCTGCTGCATCGTGATGGATTTTGATTGGATGTTTTGAGAGTCTCAGCAAAGAATTTGTCTTTGAACATTAATACACACAGTGTAGCTGTTGTATTTATTCAAATGGTGGCAATGTAGTTTCTGAGCATGCTGATGTTTCAGGGTGAGCCCAGTTTCTTGCCTCCCCCAGCCCTTAGATGTGCTTTCAGAATTCAGCTGGATAGAAATACCACTTTGGCCATTTTGTGTAGTAAGAACATAGAGTAGGCTCGCAACCTTGTTGAAGCTGCAGAACGGACTGCTGCATCAGTAAAACAAGTATTTAAATTAATATTTGCATGATAATTTTTGAGTAATATGGACATTAAGGCAAAAGAAGGATGGATCTCGAAACCCAGGTTTATGAAGGAAACAAGTAAAAAAAATCGTAAAGTGCATTAGTATTCACAGTCTGAAGTGAGATCTGAGTTCTGACAGGAAATGAAGAGTATTCATCAGAGAAAGTGGAAAACATCAAGCACACAATACACGCTAATGTTTGTCAATTGCCCATTTCCAGTGACGGCCCGATACGCCACAGTTGATTCAACCAGTTACAACCTCTCAAAAGCTTCATATCATTCTCAGTCACTGGTGCTGTTTCATATATTTTTACCCATCTCATTTAATTTCCCCATCGAGGAAAGTAAATTTGTGGTGACTGACATTCATTTTTCATAACTGTTTATTCTATGACAAAATCCTCTTTGTCTTTTAAGATTCTCTGCTGAAATGGTGTCAAGAATCAGAGCCCGTCCAATACTCTTTCAAACAAAGTGCAGTGTTAGAAATAAATGGTAGGAACATTATATTTGAACTTTTAGTTGTGTGTCATTTGGTACATGGATGTTAGAGGGATGCCATAGACATGTAGTGTGCCAAGTAAGGTAGCAGTCAAATTGTACAAACTCTGATTTTGTATGAAACTTAAACTTTATATGAACAAACTACTTTTAATTACAAAAGTGCCAGAAAGTCAAATGCATAAACTTGACATGGCAAACTTTTGCTTTAATTACAGTGTCTTTAATATTACCTCCTTGCGAAAGGCGTTTTTTTATACAAAAGTCATGTACTCCAGTAAATCAATACACGCAGCAGCAAAATCACTCAATTGAGGAAAGGCAATGTTAAAAACTGTCATGTCAGGTTTATGAACGTATTACTGAGGTATAACTTTGGCTTTCGGACACTAAACTTTAACAGTTAACATTTCACATGTGCAGTGTAACTCCTGTTGTGTTTCATATTTTGGTTCCAACTACTTTAAAGTGAAAGTGATCTCATGGCTATGGGTGTCAAACAGGAAGGTACAAAAAAGAAAAAAAAAGAAGAAGAAAATATGCAGCCATGCATAAAACCTTGTACTGTATTTTTGGTGGCGTTTGGTGGATTGTGAAGATGTCAAGTAGTTAACGGCCATGGGTTCCATGTACACTAGGGGGCACCAGTTACCTAAAAGAAGAGAGCTTTGCAGCAACATCAAGCAATCCCAGCTGAAATCCTCCTCGCTGTCACTCACTAGAGGCAAATTTACCCAAATCATCCTTGGATCAGTCTGGAAGGTCAAACTTTCCTCCCTTTGCTCAAGGAAATCTGACAGATAGAACCTGACTGTGATTAATGGCAGACTGTCGGCTGTAGCTCAGACACTTGGTACCAGACTCTGATTGGACGACCTCTGGCTGACCCTTAAACCTATAGCCCACTCCTGTCTGTGCAGAGCCCTCCTCCTCTTCTTCCTCCTGCTCCACAGCAGCTTCATCTCCTCTTCCCTGCTGCTCTCCATTGCTTGGTGCCGTGTCTTTGCTGTACATTGTACTTGCATTCCTTCAAAATGAATAAAGAGGAGAGAAAAAAAAGAAAAAGATGAGAGGGGACTCTCTGTTTGATCTCTACCATGTATCTGTGTCTTATTATGGCTGAAATGTTAATTTTAGGCCCTCAGGTCCTTTATTTTCATTCATGAAAATCAACCCTATAAGTAATCTTCAATGCCTTTTAGATGCGTTTTTGCATTTCAAAAGGGATCTGACTTGTCAATAGCTTATTCTAACTTATTTCAGACAGCAGAAATAACTTAATAAAAGGCTTTTCTTTCAATACTGCAATAAGAAGTGCAGCTCAGCTGTTTGTTTACACACATATAAACCCGTTCTGTATAAAAACGGACATGCCCAACATTTAACATTGTCTGGGAAGATGATTTCTATGATAGGGGAAGTTATATCATCTGCTTAGTGTGGTGATATTCAGATGTAGGCCACTGATATCATGTCCTTTCAAGCTTCTGCTCTCCACATCAGATACTGTCGCCATTTCTGATCGCTCACAGTTGTGCAGACACAGCGTGAAGTGTGGAACAAATCAACGTTCTCCCGTGTCTGAGGGCAGAAGGATCACCAAACAAATCTCAAGAAGGTGACAAACTTGCACTTAATGGATGGTATAGATCTGCGGATATTGACTGCAACTATGACTATCTGCTTTCACAATATTGATCAGATGCGTCCATGGAAGGATGACAGGGAGAAATGAAAATGTGAAACAGGAGATGTGCCACACACTCACAACGACCTGGAGCACAGAAGTAAAGCTACAGCCGAGGGGCTTAAAGAGATTAACATTCACTAAATTGAATTAGCAATTCACATTTTGAAATTGCCAAGTCAAGCCCTGATCTTTTAATTGAATGGGAAAAGGCTTCATGCAAGAAAACTCCGAAACCAAAGAATTTCAAGTGTTCTTGTGTAGAGAAACGGGCTGAAAGGCTTTTGACACAGCTACAGAAAATGTTTGGTTAAACTTACTTCTGGTGCACCATAGTTGATCTTCCACAAAGGCTTGAAGATATAAAAAAAATTGGAAGTATGAAATAATCAGACAAACCTTGACTCTCAAATGCGAGTGAGGTCAGACTGATACATTTATACAAAGCGACTCTGGCTGCTTATTCTTCTCCGTGACCTGGATGTTAAGTTAATTAAAAATGCAAAAAAACGTCTTCATGATCTTGGAAACTGTTTGACAAAGATAAAAATCTTACCTCAAGGCCCACATATTAGCTTTTTCCAGAGCAAACTCTATCACTCCATCATTGCCTGGCTTGATGAGGAAGGAACACTGAAATAACACAACTTTTAGACCCTCTACAGTATGACATCAGAGAAGGAAATGAGGAAAATGGCATTATGTTTATTAAAAGCAGGTTGGTCGATTCAAACATCCTTAGCAACGCAAGTACATACACTGGCCAATCTCATGCCATACAGCAGCTGACATCCGCACTATGTAATAAGCTGCCCTGTGCTCATCATGACAGATAGGAGAAAGGCATATTGTTTCTGAGCCCGAAATGCCCAAAAACATGATCTACAAAGTAACAAAAATGAAAAAATAGCAACATACTCAGCAAACAGCAAGGTCTGTTATTCATAAATTATAGCATGAGTGAGCCAAAACACAATGGGGGAAAACAGAGAAGGAAAATAAATAAAACGTGTCCTGAATAATAAAAATATGGATAATAATCATAAGACTTAAGGCTCATTTGGGACCTGAGGATTTCATACATACAGTGTACAACAATGCGGCTTACACAATGCTCAGTGTGCCTTTGTTACACACCTATTGAGGATGAGGGAGACACTGATTCATCAACACTAGTCTGCTGTTTACAATGGAAGCCATGTTGGGAGAGTGTACGCGCTGCATTTTCTCACAATGATACAACAGGTGGGACTGAACCACGTTGGCTCGATACCTTTGGCTCCAGTCAGCTTCATGGCAGCTCTTGAGGTTTTGATGTAACATGGTGTAACGCAAAAAGCATGAATAAAATCCAAGTTACAAAGGTCCCAAATTCTGGTTTGTCATAAAGCAATGAGGCTTAGCTCCCTGTTTTATTTTTATTTATTTTTTGGCAGGGATTAGTAACAGTTGGTTTTTCTTCTGAAAAAGTTGAGAGAGTTTCTCGAAAACAGTCCAAAGAGAGGAGGAAAATGACTTCAATCCATTGTTTTGTCTTAAGTCAAGCTTAAACTTCACTCATTTTTTAAGAATGAGTTCATTAAGTACTTTAGCTCTCCTCCATCCCCAGATAAGATACAATCCTGACATCCAAGGAAACATCCAGTGGTACATACAAATCCATTTAACAAAACCTGCACAGCCCCACAGAGAAAGCATATACACATCCTATTGTGCATCACACAACATGGGTCCTCCAAGGTTAAATCCATATGAGAATACCCATCGGTTAGAAGGGAGCAGAGGAAAAAAAAAACATCTTCAAGGAAACTGCAGTCAAGTCATGGTCTCCTCTCAGTTTCATAAACACAGCTTCTGAAAAAGTCACTTCCTTTCAGTAACTCCTTTAAAAAGGTAGAGGAAAAGGGTCTTCCTCACAAAGAGATCTTTGTAGATGGAAGAGGAAAGACACTGTGGGGTAGGGAGCAGGTGGAAATGCTGCTGCTGCTGCTGTCAGTCTCTTCTTGTCTTTGACCTGCTGTTCCACCTCTTAATAAGCGGCTGTAGTGCCTGGAATCTGCAGACGTTTGTCATAGCACAGTCCTGGCTGTGAGGATTAGGGCTGCAAGGTTAACCAAGGGATATGCAGAGGCCTCTGGGGCTGCTCCTATGGCTGGGGAGCCTGAAATACACAAACAAACCAACATCCAACAGATCTGATCGCTAAAAGTTTATGAAAACTTTTTGAAGCTACTTAAAATGGTATAAAGAACAAAATATACTAAACCAACTGTAGCCTATGAGATGCCTTCGTAACAAGATCTCTGTGGTGTGCGTACATCACTAAATCAATAGATGGCACTGGTGCGCTATGCTCAATTATGGGCCGACCTGACTTTCAAAGAGCTTGACTACTGAGGCGGGCGCAGCAACAGCTATAGTTTGATTAAAAGGAAAAATCCACTTTTAACAACCAGCTTCTGGCAAAATTCTTTGCATGTCTGAGTCCATTTTGTTGTTTTATGATATATACTCAGTCTGTGGATAAGAGACTGTGTTTTACTGCTGAAGATAAAAGAGAGCAATGGCTTATTTGAAGACTCACTATTTTGCACCAACATTTAATGGGAAGAAAATACCTCATAAATATCAGAGATACCAACTTATCTACAGACAGCAGCCTCAAAAGACCATAACACAAGCAGCTGCAGAATGTGTTGTGTTTGAGTACAAGAGTATATTTTTACACTTGCACACTGGTCCTTGATGAATACCAACAATGTCAGACTTTCTCTGGGATTTCTGGAAATCGGCTGCAATGGTAGAAATCACATTAGAGACAAACATATTCCTTATAAATCCTGTACACCAGCGTTACTGGTGTCTGAAGGTAGATGTTTTCTACTTTACCCTCGCTCAGCTGAATATACATGTCTTTGCAATGATGTCTCACAAATGAAGACAGACATCATTTCCATGTTTCATGTGTCAGGACAGTCCCACCTGCTATCTTGGGGATGGTTATCTGGCGGCTGCTGCTGCCTTCCCCGCCCTCGCTGAAGGGTTTAATCTGGATGACGTAGTCCTGGTTGACTGGCAGTGACAACTCCAAGGAGGTGGTGTTGGTCTCCACCACGCTGGGCTGGCTGTGTTTGTCCTGGCTGTACATCACCTACAGGAAGCAGAGAGGGAAGGATAATGACGATTGGAGGCATGGTACTATGAAGACACTCCAAAAATACAAGGAACCATTTTCTTGTTGATGCACTGACGAGTAAATCTGACTTCTCACGTTTTCAGACACCTCCATGAGATGTAACGTGCTGCTTCTGAAGCTAACAAGACTCAGTTTAAGTATTTGCACATAACTGTGTTGTAGGGATAAACTTGGAGGATGAAGCCAGAAGAATCAGTCCAAATGTTTCAGTTGCAGCTCGACTCTGGGCTGTGCAATGCAGAAAGGCCAGCTTTCAGATGATCAACTTTAGTGCAATGTAAGTAATGTGCACAACTGCAGAGCCATAGGCAGAGTTTTACATTCTAAATATAGGAAATTAACATACAGTATGTACCTTTTATAGTAGATTTCTAAGTCAAAACAACTTGAAGTGTACGCCCTGAAGTAATTAAGAAAATGTACATCTGCTACGGCAAGTCAAATGTCACAATGTGGGAAGTTGTCACAGGCAACTGTTAACATGTATTTCCAGCCATGACTCCCCATGAACAACAATTTTAAAAAGTTACAGATTTTGTGTGTGGCTGAAATGATCCGGCTAGAAATAAAAGGATGTCAGCAGTGGGGTTATTAAGGCTGTTATTTGTTATTTTGAGGAAATGAGGCAATTTGTTGAGGACTTAAAAATGTTATTCATATGCAGCTTTATTCGACCAATACAACTTCAGGATGAAATAGAGCATTGTGTGGTTCTCAATTAAAGGGACAACAAGGAGTTTTGGAAAAGTGAAGCCTGTGGTATTAGTGGTGGCGGAAATGCTGGTCGGCTCGACCAGCATTTCCGCCACCACTAATAATAACAAAATAACGATAGAGACAAAACGATATATTTATCAAAAATGGGCCCATTAACAAGTGTGGGTAACGTAGATTCATCCACATTAACTTGAGACTTTTTTATAACCAAATAGAAACTCCTCGTTGTCCCTTTAACTACTGTGTGAAATCAAGATTTTTTTTTTTTACTTATAATTGAATTCATGATTTAGTGTATTTAGTCAAAACTGACAAATAAGCACTCTACTCATATGAAGTAACTGGACCCAGTGACAGTCTGTCAATCTCTGTTATGTTACAATCTGTAAAACCATTTATTCGTCAGGGCTGCAGTCAGTTCCGTTTAAGCTTTCTCTACCAGAGAAGTGTAAAACTGTCCACTTTTTACCTTATACCCTGTAACTTCTGACTCATTCTCCAGAGCGTGTACTTGGTCCCACCTCAGGATGACCTTGGAGTTGGAAGTGTTCCACATTATTTTGACTGGGGCTTGACTGGGTGCTGGGGAAATATTACAGGAGAAGAAGAGTGAGAGGATGGAGAAAAACAACAAATTGCTCAGTCAGTAAACAGTTACACAGCATTATCAGTTTATCATACCATCGTCAGGGATAACTCTTTGGAATATACATAATGTGATGAGATACACAGGGGATTGTAAAATAAGTCTTGTGGCAACAGTTATGTGCAATAATCACCATATACAGTACTGGATCATAAGAAGCTACACATCTGCCTCCCTTTGACTTGTGGGCCCCTGTTTAGTTTGCAAACACATGTGCATGAGTACACAGCTCGCATGATGCACACACAAGAATGGTAAGTGTGAAGCCATAAAAGAACAAGAGGAAGAACGAAGCAGGGGTGAAGCAAAATGCAGAGGAGTTGGCTGGTGTTTTTAGGGAATCCTGCCTCAGCTGCAAACATCTCATCATTTGCCAACTTGGCCTGTATGTCAAATCACCCATTGTGACCCTGTTCACGTTGGTGCAGTGCCGAGAAACCAAGCAACAGGCTTGTGAAAGTAAAGAGAGGAAGAGCAAGACTGCTGGCTGATGTAAACTAAAATCAAATATTGAACAAAAATGGCTCTCTAAAAGATTGATGCGAGTAAATATTATTGACACATTTTAGGTTTCAGCTATACACAGTGTACTTACTGTATGTTGGTGAGACACACTGTCCAAGGAAATGCTATTGGTGAAATCATATTTATACTCCAAAGTGACCATGAGGCTATTATCAGAGATTAAAAAAAGAAGAACACAATGTGGTGAGTCCTTACGTGGTTTCTTGGTTGTGACATTGACTGTGACGCTCTGTGGGCCCATTCCAGCGCTGTTATAGGCCCGGAGGGATATGAGATAGGTACTGCTGCCCTCCAGATCCCTGATGAGTACTGAAGTTTTATTCCCCACTGTCTTGATCACTCTGGCTATGTCCTGCTTTTCTTTTTCACCCCAGTATCGCAACTAAAAAACACACCAACAACACACAGGTTATTCTTAATGGTCTGCAGCTGATTTCTAACTTGACACCTCCACAGTGTACAGTGGTTTGGGTGAATCCTGCAAAACCATGTTTATATAGCTTGTTTCACTTCATGAATGAATAATTATACAAACACTCATACAAAAAAAGGTTGTTGGCACTATCCACTATGTCGTGTTGTGTGTGGGCATGCATGTGTCGGCTTGACCTCGTAGCCCAGGATGCGTCTGCGGTTGTTGCTCCAGGCCAGCGGCTTCCAGGTGACCTCTACTTCGGACGCTGATACACTCCTCGCCCTCAGCCTCCCTGGGGCTCTGCTGGGCTCTGAAAAACACACGATAGTAAGAAGATATGGATTCAGTACACCCACACCTACAATATGACTTATTGAATGTTATTGACTGTAGTATAGCTCTATCAAATATAGCTGTATTAATGTGTAGGAAGGAGAGAGCGCTTCAATATTGACATAAAGTTGGATTTCACTGGAATTTGTGTTACTCAAAGTGTAGTATAACTTTTCTGGCTTTTCTACATAGACAACAGCCCCTAGAGTAATGCAATAATGCATATGTAGGACTAGCACAAGTACACTGAGAGGACTGCAAGTTCATTGGTAAATGGTGAAACATATAAAAATGTCTCTCTTCTCTGTGTCTTATGCACATATTTATATGGATAACATATATCTGTTGAATAAATGTTTTTACTTAAAATTTCTTATTAAGTAAATCATCTCACAGCCCTGCAACTATTTTAATTACTTAGCCAGACACAAAACCTTCATGTGCATGAAATAACTGCAATTTTTTAATTTCTTATAATAAACATCTTCTTTTTCTTTTGTGTGTAAACGACTAACCAAAACCTGCTCATGTCCCTACTGCCTGACTCCAATGTCACAGCTCCAGAAAACTTCTCGTCATCTTAATTAGTTTTGTTACAATGAAAACGATGTAACAAAAATTTCATGAACTCAGCTGACCTGGTTGATCCGGACTGTGCATATTGTGGCTAAAGAAATGAACAGTTTACCACCCTTGTTTCACTCAAACAATGCTAAACCTAAATGTGTTTGTCCCCTGTGAGATAACCAAACTTGTTTAAAATTTGTCATAAGGTTGTGTTTGTGACTGCAATTTTAGCCAGAAGCTATTTGAGAAAATATGTTTCTACTGCTTATTTTAAAAGTGTCTGGGGCCACAATATTAAATCCAATTCTTACAACAAAGAAGATATTCAGTGATAGGTAACGTGACAATTATCAAAAATACAAACAAAGGAATTACAGAAATAAAACCAAGCCAGTCTGATGCATTTGTGCAACGTAAAATCACTGGCTGTGTTAGAGTTGTTGAACATTCCCAGAGAGAAATTAAAACAAGCTTTGCTGTAGCTGTAACAATACCCACCTTCCTCAGCTGAGTGGATGGTGGTCACTGGACTAAAAGGACCCTCTCCCTTGTTGTTGTAAACCCCGACTTTGACTTGATAAGGAGAGAATGGAGGGATGCTTTCATTCTTGAAGACGTATCTAGAGGCTTCTGGGGACGTGACAGCAGCCTGCATCCAGCCTTGTGCCCCAAGTGGGCGGAAAGCTACCACGTAGCCAAAGCCTGGACCGCTCTGCAGCTCCTCAGGAACAGGCTAAGGAAGTATGAGATGACTCAGAGGGATGACTCAAGATGACTGATATTAAAGATATTATACCTAAAAGTAGTGCAGCTATGCATGGATTAGGGCACTTAGGAGAATAGTGCTGAGAGTGGTACTGTACTTGCAAGCCTAGCATGAATTTATCACTGTCTGGTTAAGTGGTTTTATTCTGAGGTGAAATATAGCAAAACTATTAGAGAGTTCATCTCTGTCTGTTCCGGTTTCACATTGAAATAACTGAATGACAAAACTGACTGGAGAAATCCAAGTCACCTTAAAAACTAAGTTTATATTTCATTATATATAATATTTCAATTTTATTGTGATGGATTTCAATATCAAAATAATATAGGCTTGTATTTTACACATAATATACACATTATACTAATGCATGTTTTTTTTTTATTATCAATATCAATTTCACATATAAAAACATATTTACATGTGCTCACCCAGACACACAAATAATCGAATGTATGCATTCCTACCTCCCAAGTGATGACCAGCTCTGAACGCCCACCACCACCGCCATTCACTCTGGCTGGAGTCACCCTGGGAACTAACAGATGAACACAGTGTTATGTCAGTTTGTAAACTCAAGTATCTCAAGTATCAGAGTAGGGAAAGGGTACGACCTTTCTTAAATTCATACTTAAATGTGCGTTATAAAAATCCCAACACCTAATGATCTTTATGAGTTCGGCCCTGTGTTAAGTAAGACGTTCTTTCAATGTTGTGAGTATTGTGAGACAGTATGGCTCTATTTTCATGTTAGTGCATAGAAATGTTCATATGTATAAGTGGTAAGAGCTGTAAGAAGAATGTTTCTACATATGTGTCACTCAATGTTGTCACCAAAGAAAATGTGATGAGATGTGGATACATACGCATTTCTTTCGTGCGGGCCTTTTTGGAGGGTTTGCTGGGCTCTCCTGTTCCAATAGCGTTGGTTGCCAGGACTCTGAACTCATACTCCACCCAGGGACTCAAGTCAGTGACAGTGGCTGACAGCTGCTTCCCCCCAAGCAGCTCAGGAACTGAGAGACATCACAGAAATAACCTTTCATCAAAGCCCTGCAAGATCTGCCACTGAAACTAAGCCAAGCTGGTGATGTGTTATTTACTGTCATTTTACGTGTGGTGTTTGAAAAGAATACCAATCACTCCCCCTTCACTCTTTTTTATCTAGTCAATGAACCTCACATTCACAAAACCTTCACCAGATTGTCAGATGAAACCAGCCTACCAGTGGTGACAGCTTGCCACCCGAGAGAAAAGGGCGTTCTGGCCTGGATGGTGTAGCTGAGGATGGGGCTGTGGTTATCCATGCCTGGTCCCCAGGACAGTGAGGCAGTGGTCTCTGTCATCTCTGTCACCCGACAGTCTACAGGAGGGCCAGGGGGACCTGGAAGGATAACTCACAGTTCACTAACAAAGGATGATATGTTTTGTAGAGATTAATGAAGACAAGAGAACCTGAGACACAGCGTGGGTGGATAACAGCTGCTAACAACCTGCTGAAGCTTAAGTACAACACTGAACTATAACCAGTCTAAAATGAATGTTTGTAACATTGAGGGTGAAATGGGGAAAAAAACCTCTTCAAGCTTCAAGCTTCACTTGTTTAAAGAAAGGTAGTCGATCGTATCTCATTTTCTGTATTTATAAAGAGCAGTGTTTGCGCTAAAACAGATCATAATAGGCTGCAGAGTAATGGTTCCTAATGTAGAAGTGCAAAGTAAATGACAGGGGTCACACGATGATTAACAGAGCAAGAAGGAAGAACACATTAAATCATTTTCTGTAATGATATTCATTCTTCTCTAGCCTTTGCTTTTTTCAGGAGAATGACCAGATAGTTTGACCTCTTCTGAAGATGAGTGAAATAAAACGAGGTAAGGTTATTACGAGCAAAATTCACTCACTTTATGCACTGTGTGTAACCTGTGATGAGGAGTCATTGGTTAATACATTTTTTATTTTAATTTTAAAGAGGTCATAAGTCAAAAAGGTAGTGAGCCACTGTCATAGAGGGGTTTCATGTGGGAAGGCAACGGTGCAATTATACTGTATGTCTGCATCACATGTGCCTCCTTTATAGCGCTGTAGAGACGCAGTGTGCAGAAGTCTGCAGCTTTCTAATTACATACCTCACAGTAGTTTGTAACATGCTGTTTTATAGAAGGCTATACAGGAAGCTGTAGTGCTTTTGTGAAATTGAATCAACGTGATTTCATTCACTGGAAAAAAGAGTGAGATTTGGTTTCAGAAATGTCTTTGCTAAATGTGTTGATGGATAACAGTAATCAAACTGTTCTCTGGGATTTCCATGGTGGTCACAGCCCTGACATACATTACAAGAATATCTCTTCATACTGGAGGTGGGTGTGGTGAATGCAGAAATCTGTTTGTTGGTATCATTTTGTGCAATAAATTGAATCCTACTGCTACCTATTGTCATCATTCATGCTGTTAAGCAGCCAACAAAATGACATAATGTTTGAATCATGTTCTTGAGGAATCAAAATGCTTTAAAAAAAAAAGCAAGAACTTCAACCATTATAACTAATGGTCCAGGTGGAAATCAATAGTGGAAAAGGAGTGGGAGAAAATATAAGTTATTCTTCTACTGCATATTGCATTATTTGCAGGATAAGAAGTTGGATGTTTCTTATATAAAGTGAGAAAGACTAAGTAAAAAAATGCTTTGACATGTCTTGGATAAAAAATGAGAACACTATGACAAAAACAGGCCATAATCACTCATTGCATTGATATTTATGCATGGAATCTCTTGTAATAAAAGACAAATCACACGCGATGAATAGATTATTATGAGGTAGAAATATTACTGCAAGAATTTGACTACTGAAGTTTGATTTATTACCCCCATCCATTGAGATAATGTTTTCACCAATGTCTGTCTGTCTGTCTGTTTGTTTATTGGTTTGTTGTCAGCAGCCAAACTTGGTGGAGAAATGGAGCATGAGCCAGTTAGAGTCAGGCAGATCCAGACATGCAGATCTGTTACATGGATTTTTCTTATGTTTAGTTTGGTGTATGATGTTTGACATTATGGAGTTTTCAAATGTGGTATAATGGCCATCCTTACCTCTGACGACCACATCAGTGGCAATAGAGACACTGTCCACCTTGGTCTGGACCGCACATGTATATTTCCCAGCATGCCTCAGTTGAATATTCCGGATCATGATGTCACCAGCTGAGCGCTGTCAGTGCAGAAGTAAAGTTGAGAACAAACAGCAAGATGAGTAAAGAAAAACTAGTAAAAGGGCAAAATCTTGAAATTCAATGTGATCAACTAAAAGGGCTGCAGAAACAAGAGCAATGTCAGAGTGGTTTCTTTTGGCATTCAGTTTATTACATTATGGAAGAAAAAGGTACAAGACAAATCCAGGGACACGCCAAATAACTGAGTGCAGGTTTTCATGATCATTTATGAGGACGGTTCTTTGTGGGGAATTAAAAAGCTTCTTTCAGCTCTATCCCTTTTATTCACTCTGAATCCATTTACTCTGCAGACATCCATTCAATGCCAAATGCATTATTAGCTTTTAACTTTAAACTTAGTGCTAATGTTAAGTTGATGTCTTATCTATGAAAATAAGGGACTGTGAAACAGGATGAGGCTCAGTAATTACTTTGATGTATAATCAGGGACATTTTATACAGCTAAAAATTCAGTTGCTTCAAGTAATTCACTCTTTGAAACTCCCTGCCATCATTAAAATAATATAACTAGGGATGGAATGGGTCACAGATCTCTCACTTTTGCAAATTTTATACACAGCAGGAAAAAAAAACCTCCTAGCTTGCTTATTAAATTAAGTGAAACTTCAAGAAGCCCTACAAAATACTGTAATCATAATGTTATGTGCCTTTTAGAAACAGAATAAAAAGAGGTGATCTCTGTCCATTTCACGTCACGTCTGCATCTGAATCTGGAGCTTGACTTAAGTGAGTCAAATGAAAAAACACTAATTGCCATATAAAACCAGTTAGAAAAGAATATGTTTCTGTTCTGAGCTGTACAAGAGAGAGGAGTCACGGCAAACAGAGAGGTTCATGTAGAAACTGAATGTAGTTTTCACTTTGTTTAAAATTTGCAGGAAACAGTTGACCTAAAGGTGCTGCTGCATTTTAACCTTTACTTCCCCTTGTAATCATTTTACCATTAAAATAATCACATCTGTCAAATTTGAATGGAACTGAATCAAGGGTTATTTCCTCCCATTCCTGAGCAGTAACACAGTACTCGAGGAGGTTGTGGCTTCATGTTTACTCAAGGACATGATTTTCATAAGACCCACACACCTACTTTAAACTGATATTCTTCATTTCGGTGTGTGTGTGTGTGTGTGTGTGTGTGTGTGTGTGTGTGTGTGTGTGTGTGTGTGTGTGTGTGTGTGTGTGTGTGTGTGTGTGTGTGTGTGTGTGTGTGTGTGTGTGTGTGTGTGTAATGGATTGAGATGACCTTTTTCATCTCTATGTAACATGTACAGAACTTGAGTGCTGAAAAGATAGTAATCAAACACTCGGATTTATATGTAAAGGGGAGTAGCTATGCTGATAAAGACTGCACTTTCCATACAGTATAAAAATTGACTCATTGCTATTACAAGTACATTATACAAGTTTTAATCTCCCTGAGTTCACAGTAGATTCTATCCGGACAGAAAAGGATGTCATGTCCTGCTCTTAAAGTTATATAGGTTATTACACTTCCTCTGCTGTGTCTTCGAGGAAGATTTGAGCGTGATCTTAAAGTGATGTAATGGACCAGATCTAGCTGGCTAGTGCGAGCTGAGGTGCTCAGAGATGCTATCATCTGTATCTATGTCTGTTTAATCCTGCTACTCTGCACAAGTATCTGTATTTGGATTTAAACTGGAAGCGGGAGTAGTTTGTACTGCTTTCTTGCTTCGAGATGAGAACAGATGTAATCAAATTGCAAAGGAACTTTTTTTTTAATTTAGGAAGGCTCTAAGAAGGAATGCTGTAGCATTTCCTCACATGGAGATACTGTATCGAGGAAGCACATCAAATAAAAATGTGCTTTCCTTTATTTTCAGATTAATGATATGAATATTCAGACATTAAAAATATTTGGATCCAACTCATTATCTGCGCCTTTCCAAGGAGACAGCTGTTGGCAAGGAGAGAAATAAAGTTTAATGCTGAAGTCACAAAATTTCCTCTAGACGGGTAAGTAAACAGATGTTAATGTTAACATTCGCTATGTAGCAATAGCTACAAATGGCTCCTTTAACTAATACGACCATCCACCATTAATATGGCACTGGTGTCTTTACTACAACGCGGGGGGTGTGGTGTGATGCAGTCAAGTGTTAAAAAGAAGTGCTGGGTTACATGCAATTATTAAAGCCTCTGTTGTTGTTCATGATCATGTTCAATGGAGAAAAAAAACAACTAGGGGTGATAAAGAAGCCAAGACCTCATAATTGCATTTCCTAATTAATGAAAAAAAAAAGAAAATTCTGTTAGATGATCAAGTGTGATGCATGGCTGAGCATTGCATAATGAATTTCTTAGTTGCTGCTTATGTCAGTGAAAAGGGTGGGAGGAGGTGTTATTAACAAGTAGAACAGGCAACAGAGAGTCCTCTTGTTCAGTCAAAAAAAAAAAAAAAATCAGTATGATTCATCATGAGCAAACAATATTTTGCTCCTTAAACTATGAAGCTAAAATGAATTCAGAGAAATGAGATGTAAATGTAATTTTTAATAGAGTTTAAATAACCCCCTTCCCTGTGGGTGACTGAAAGGTGACATTCTAATTATTATAAAAAGCTAAACAATTCAGATATAACTTTTATTTAAGCCAGGCCTCAGAGGCTGCATGCTTTTTAAAGCTATAAGGGCATCAAAACTGGATACTAAACTTCTTCATTTTTTTCCTCAGAAAATGTAACTTGGCCAACACAAGAATTTGTTGTTTCAATTATGATCCAAAAATATACATACAGTGTAATTCTCCCAGTTCAAGTTTAATTTAAAGTGAGTTACGGTACTTAGTTTATTGTTTATCTGTCAGGGACATCGTACATGTGTCAGTTGCACCAGAGTTAGCTGACAGCTCATTTGCATCTGCAGCCCTTGGCAGGCAAACAAGAAACAATTAAGACAGAACAAAAAATTGACAATACATTACAGTACAAAACCAAACATTAGAGTCACAGATAACAGTCAACTTAAAACCAGTGGATATATTAAATATGAATGTCATCTACAGTATTCAGCAATAATAAATATAAATAGTAATGTGCCCAATAAATAGCAAAGAACTCAACTCAGACACTTGAAAGATGGTGATCCGAAGGAGATGTAGGCATATCCCATTTCCTTTATGTTGTTCATTGTTCATACTTGAAAACATCAAAATATTCATAAATAGATGCACTCACCCCACCAACTTTTTCAAAATAAGCCCCGTGGCTTCCAAAGTGGATGAGCTGCTCGTTGAAGAACCAGGTGAACTTAAGGTCCAGCGTGGGGTCATGGGAGACCTGGCAGGGCAGCACGATGCTTTCACCCACAGTTACGTCCAGATGGCCGGCTGGACTGGTGATGACAGTTGGCTCTGGAAACAGGAAGCACCAAGTTAGAGAAAGTGAGCATTTCCCTGTTTATTCTCTCCAGAGTGTCTGCAATATAGATAGGTATTCAATTTCGGTTCACTTGCTTTTGTTTCTTTATGTATTTTATATTATCAGAAAGAATTGCAACAAAACAAATCTGTCCCAGATGTTAACCAAACAATATAAATTACTTTACAGTCTGCTAGGGAGCTGATATTGCATCTCTTTCAGAGACTTTCATAAATCAGAGCACAGCCTTACGTTCCACTTAACAACAACAGCTACAAAATTAAAGAAACAACCAAAAGGAAACACTCAACCGCTACTGCAGGTCAGAAGTGAGCCGATAATTTGGCTTTGTTTGTGCAGAGACAAAATACTCTCCCATTTCATCCTCAGCATGGTGTGCATCAACATAATCTTTGGTCCCTCGCAGCTGGGTGTCTCATTCAACAGCAGTGCAGTGCAAAGGCTGGGAGACCCATACACCCGTCCACTGTAGATTATGCATGCATGTCATAAGCATCTAATGGACAGGCGAGCCAATGCAGCATGTCAGGGGGCGTAAAGGTCTATATTCAGCTCTGTCAAAACAGGCCAGCTTGTTTATCTTGTTTATCTCTAAAGGGAACTGACTGGTCATGGTAGTGCATTCCAGGTGAGTGTTAGGGAAAGTTTGGCAACAGATGCAAAATAAGAAGAGCAAAACTTTCTGCTTGCAAAGCTGTCATGCTTGATGCTGATTTCTTGTTATAGACTAGAGGGCAAAACCACAAATTGGCTCCCTCATCCCCTACAGTTTGCTCTGTACATGACAAGTCTTATTGTGTAAATCTATGGCCTAATGAGAAGATGTTTTTAAACAGGTATAAAGAGCAGTTTTCACTCTATAGACCTCAGACAGAATAATATGGACTACAATATATACAGTACATATTTCGGTTGAATTAGCATATGAATTGCAGAAATGCGTTGTTATCCTCAGTGAATGGAGCAACAAAAACTGGCTCCTTTAAGACCAAGGAGATGGTCATTGACTTTCAGAGGTCTAGGGCCACTCTTTAGCAAGTCAACATACAAGGGAAGGGCACATTTATGACACACACATTTTTAATGTAATGCACATTTATAATTACCTATAAATACCCAGCTGAGCATCTGGACAGTAAATTGGACTGGTCTCTGAACACGTGCAGAATTTACTAAGAGGTGCAGAGCCGGCCTTTTCCTCAGGAAGCTCAGGTCTGCAGTTAAATCATCTCATCTCATCTTTTCTCATCCCATTCCACTACAGGACTGCTATCAGACTGTACAACACCTCAGCCAGAGGAAGTGGCTCATGAATGAAATCATATTGTCATTATTATTATGAACGAGAATGAGGAATTAGAGAATGACCCTGCAGATTACCATAGCATTAATTTAGTTATAGCCCTTATCAACAACAAAAATATTTACTGTATGCATGTAAAATCTAGTTTTACTAAATGCTAGTACTTGTGCAGTTGAATCCTTCCACCTTTGATGAACATTTGAAACGCACATAAATGTACAGTATATAGTGAATAACAGCTGCGTTGGTTCGTGTAAAAAGGCTGAGGCAGAAAAAAACCCCTGCAAATTGGGCTTCTATGCAAGCAAATTTGCAATTCAAAAAACTTGTGAAGAGGAATCACCAAAAGGCATTTTAATAGAGCACTGTTGTTGACGCTGCTCTTTAGAAAGACCTAGAAAATTCATTGCACTGCAGAAGTGTGTGATTTAAATGGATTGAAATCTTAAACAAACCGAGCATGGCTATGAGCTACTGTGAAAAAAGAAGTATGAATTAAACATTGAGGCGCATGAATGCAATAAGCCTCTTGTCTCACTTCCTCCAGCCACTGCCACTCAACCAGCTGGACTGTGTGTGTGTCAGGTACGAAGAGGCTCCTAACAGCAACTCTGCTTTTTACTGTTTGTTCATCAAGTGTGCAGTGAGGGTCAGTGTTGGTACATTTAATTCCTTTGCCGTATGTCCCTCCAAAATACTGTCAACCACAAATGATGGGTTAGTTTATTACAGGAGCTGGGTAATAAAACCTGCAAGGGGTCCGGTATTCAAATGGATGACACAAAAGGGTTTTAATAAATAAGCACTGTACTCAACCCCATCTTAAAGACATAAACCTGGGGATTACCTTCGCTCTGTATTATGTACTGTATGGCACAAGACCAAAGGTTGCCAAGGTAACAGCTAATTGGCATGAAATAAATTATAGACAAGCAACATCCAGCTACCATTTAGAGTATATCCACAATGTCTGAAGTCAAGTCAAGAAAATAATCTTACCTTTAACCAAAAGGCTGCCAGCACTGCTTGCTACTCCAAACTGGTTCCTGGCTACACATGTGTAGAGTCCAGCATCCATTTTACTAACATTGGAAATCCGAAGGCTCCCATTATCCAACACAGTAACTCTGTAGGAATAAAAAGGTACAAAAATATATATATACATACGTACATCTGGTGGGTTGACAGCTTTAGGTTAATAAAGTCACTGTAAAGCACTACTTGTAGAAGCTCACGTGGCGGTCACTTTATATTCAACTGGCATGACAATCTTTTCTAAATGAGCAAGTCCAGTATCCTGTAGCATTTAACTTTAGCCCGATCTCAGAGAATTTTAATTGGCTTCTTGAGCTTCAGAGTGACAATAGGAGAAGCTCAGTGTGGGGCAATACAAGTTTCACCTTCAGTCCATTTTCATTTCACTAAATCCATCTATGAGCCATCTGAGTCACCTGTTCATATCTACATTTTTGTACTTTTAAATGTGAACCAGAGCTGCAATTGCAAATATGTTTTGTATGAAATGGAGATGAGATCATATTTTTTCTACTAAAGCAATAAGAATATTTGGCAAATTTTAGTCCCAAATACTGTAGTTGATGCTGATAAAACATTGTTGTCTGTTACCAAATTGATAACAGAGACAACCTAAACCTTTCAGGAAATGTTTAACTCCTAGCGCTTGGTTGAAGGTTCAGTAAGTATTGCAGTGTAGTATAATACAGAAACAAGTCCACAGTGACTTCTTAATAAGTAAAACAATTTTTTCTTAGCCTTAACTAAAATGTCTTTTACATTTGACCACAGATGGGACTGCAAATCTCTGATAGTTGTGCGGTTCATACACCCACCATCCACCCAAACCACCTCCTGCTAACTGCTCTTGTTCAGAAATGCAAATACTCTATTTAATTAAAAAGGAAAATAAAGAAAAAACGAACATAATCCATCCTTGGGTTTGCATTTAATAAAAAAGATATCTGCTGGTCCTTGTACATATATGCTATAAATGTAATTTCTAGTGCTGTTTGTCTGTTATGCGAGTGCTGGAAGAGCAATATGAGGGCACAAAATGTTATGCTGAAAAAGCTAAACCTTAAAATGTTGATGCCCCCTCCAGGAGCACTGAAAAGATTTGTGGGGGATGAGTTCTTAAAAGCATGCCAGTGTCAACAAGGCCTTGAATACAGTGTGCACAGGAAAGGTGCACAAAGGAAATATACTGTACATAAATCTATTCATTCTGCCCCATTTTGTGCAAACTCAAGGATAAAAGAGGATAAAAGAAAGAACGCATTTGATTGGGAAACTTGTTTGATGAGATGCACATATGCCTGAGACATTTAAATACTTAGTTAAACTGAAATGAATGACTGGGCCGTGGGTGATTGAGGCACACAATGAAAATACATTCGTGGCTTGATTAATTCTGTTTACCATGATGCCGAAAAAAGCATTCCTTTACTTTGGTGAAAAACTGGCCACATGCTGCACAGAGTACTCAGATTAAAAGCTAAAAGGGATTTATTCATGTTTTCAGCACTGCAGACAGTGCAACAACAAACATTATCAGATATCACCAGTACTAGCTTGGTATAATGTATCACTAAATAATTCATTTTTAATACCTACTGTTCATGTTTGATGCTTTTGTCTTTCCTGTTAACAAGGCATTCCAGCTGATTCAGACAAAATCTTTTTCTCCTTTGATCTCTGTAATTACTGGAGGTAATCTATCACAGCCTGTAAAAGACAGTGTGACTGAAGTTTTTGCTTACTTCCTGGATTTTGCCTGTTTCACATCACTGAAAAATGTTTCCCAGCACTTCTATCATGCTTTGAGGGGTTGCTATTTGCTGTCTTTCCATAAACTTGGTTCTACTGTAAAAGTAAATAGACTGAAATAGTTTCAATATAGTGTGTTTCTCACTCACAGTAATGTCAGCAATAAGTTGTTACTTTAGACTGACAAACCACTTTATTTTATTAAGTATAGCTCAGGTATGTGTTCTTCATTTTTGGTCACCAGTCAGTCTGATTAGAATTGTAATTTACAGTTTTGTTATCTATTTGTTAAATAAATATTTCATTTTGACATTTTCTGTTTCTTTATGTTGTGTCAATTGGACCTCTTGGTCACAGTTCACTTTAATCGTTCTCTGATGATACACATGTGAAAAAAATTCTTTGAAATCCAGAGTCTCAAAAAAAAGAAAAAAAGATATTCTAAAGCTTTTTATCCAAGACAGGATACCTCTTGTTAACAGTACAAACATGTGAAAAATGTATTTGAAATTCAGAGTCTCCAAAAAGAAAAAAAGATATTCTAAAGCTTTTTATCCGGACACCTCTTGTTAACAGTACAAGGATAAAAAAAATCTAATAACATGGCTTCAGAATATTCATACACCTTCACTTTTGAGCACTTTATTATGTTCTGGATTTGAATTGATGACATTTTTGCCCATTAGTCTTCCCATTAGTCCACTCAATAATTAATAGTGATAAAATGGATGAGCATGTTTTCCATATAAATCAAAAATATATATATATATTTTATTTCAATATGAGTTACAGTATCATTGCTAAATATTTGTTGTGTAAATTCAGAGAAACAAAACAATAATGGAAGCAGGAACAGGAGACCTCTCTATATTGTTGCCATGTTGGAGTCAAGAATCTGCAATGCAGAGGTGTCCTTCAGCAACACTAAGTATATCAGCTCAGATCTCCTGACGGGGGGTACGCATGAAGAAAAGTCCCTACAGGGATCAATAAAATATCACACTGTTAAAAGTAAGTTCCCTCGAGCCAACAAGACAGCCACTGATTGTTCAACTAATAATTAATTTGGCCTGATTATTACAAAGTTATTACAGACCATTAAGCCTCATGAGCACAGATTAATATTTCATGGCGTGAAACAGTTGTTTGTCTAATGCCAGGGCTTAGCTGACAAAAGGACAATATTTATGATAATTCACATGTGCTGGGATTTCGTCCTTGAAAAGTAATTTGTCAAAGAAAGAAACTTAAATGTGTTATTGACATTTTTGATGGATGCAAAGCAGAAAACGCTCCAGCTTTTCACCTCTTTTACAAATTCAAGCTACAGTGGAAAATCTATCCACAGTTAATTCCTTCAGTCAGAAAGGTCATGCCAATTTGATCAAATTATATCCAACAAATGTTTGATACTGTCTTTCAACTGTGGTTGTAGAACAATTTCCTGACCACATTTGAAATTAATTACCCCACTTATGAATGCCATGCCCTGCAAATCCTCACTAGTAGCTCCCATCTTATCTTCTAAAGTGCACATGACGGTGTAATGGGGTTGAGCCAGTGTCTCAAAGAAGGACTTGAACACTCCTTTCTAAAAGATCCCTTGAAGGCAGTCTGGACCTCCCAAAATGATCAAAAATGACCTGTATCGCCTTAAAGGCTGGAAGAATTAAAATACATTAGCCTTCTTGACAGAGTTCATTCCCCATGGATATGGGGGTATATTCTCCTAACTGAACTGAGCCCTTCCTTTGTAATGGACTATAACAAAGAGTTATGGATATGAGATGTCACAGGGATAAGACTTGCCATTAAACTGTGCAGTAGCTTCCTCTTCACCCATGCTACAATAGAATGGTTCAGGATAAAGATGTAAGGAGCATTATCTGTCTGACATGCTCTCACTTCTTTCCCTCTCCTCTCAAACATTGCCCTGGAGCAATTAAGTATAGGGGAAATTTGTGGGATAGATAAAATCTTGAGCAGTGATATAGTAAACAGGCACTTTACCTCAACCTTATTGGTTAGTGTAAAATTGAGCTACTGGCTGCAATCTAAAAGCCTGCTGTGTCTCTCTCTGGTGTAACAAAAACTAAGAGACTGGAAATGAAAAACATTATATTTTAACCACTTAAATCAGATAGCATACAGTAATTAAGTCAGTATGTTACTGGAAACTTACACTCTCATCAAGTTGTGCTTAATTAATTCACTACTGATACACATTATGTTTTGCAAACATATCCGGGAAGATCTTGGTGTTTTAGAAGCAGGATTATAAATTGATTCACATTGCTTGTTAAAGCAATGCATGTCATTTTGCATAACAATCTTAAACACAGTGGTTCAATCAGGAGGTAATATTCCTAAGAGCTGTTTCCTATATCCATTTCACAGTTTCTGGCAGTGGTCAGCAGTAAAATTAAATTAGGGTAAGCACTATATCGTTAACCTCATAGCTTCCTTTTTAAGTGCACTGCAACCCTGTTATAAGGCTATCTTGTTATGCAAGCCTGGGATACGAGCCGATGTAGGTATCACCATTGCATGATTTCATTAACTAATCAGATCCTGCCTGTGTTCTTAGTTGATTTGTTCTCCCCTGCTCCAGATCCTTGAAAACATTATCCCTGGAAGATTAGAAGGAATTATGGGTATTTTAGTTGAGCCAGTGGGATGGATTAGTGATATGCCACTGCTGTAATAGCATTGGTAGCCGCCCCATTTCGATATGGAGGAAAGTAAATGCTAACGAGCCAGGACCGGGGGAATAGGTTTGCGAGAGATGCTGCAATAATGTCAAAGCCTAACATCTTGTATGCAGCTCACCCACTTCAGGGTGAGGCTGTAACGTTAAATCTCAAATGGGAAATCTTGCCTTTATGGGCACTACTGATATTGCACATTGCACTATAGATGCATTTTCCTTTCAGTACTTAAGAGGATGATAAATCTGCAAGCTGGTTCCAACATTTAACAGGCCTTTGCAACACATAATCTTGGTGCTGATTCTGCTGCTCCCCCCTCCAAATAAAACGTCTCTCTCCTGTAACCGAGATGTCTCAGTCTGGTATTATCATCTGTATTAACAAACACCTTTAGTTTCCCCACCATACTGTCTGACAGGAGAAGGTGAGACATGACTTCATGTGCAGCACTCCCACTGTGGCGAGGATGGATATACCAGAGGTTGCATATGGAAAAGCTGCTGAGCCAGTTGAACAATTAATCCCATATCAAATGAGAAATCTGGACCCCCACTATCTCACTGCATGTGCCAGCAGGTGTGCTTTTCTCCCTGCTGGCACATCCCTGTGAAAAATAAAGATGCTATCAAACACAAAGTGGAAATGCACGAGTGAGTCATTTGTGTACCTCACATACAACAATGCCATGAGAGATTTTCCTCTCAGATCCACAATTAAAAGTGCAGCAGCACGTCGGTGTGCCTTGGTTCATGCTCAGTGTTTCGTGAATGCGAAGCCAGGTGGTGACATTTCATAAGATGTATAGATTTCCTGTGACTGCCTGTGCAGACGAGTGTGGGTTAGAAACAGATACAGCGTATTTACACATCCCTACCTATGGGTATGTATCTAAAAGCTGGCCTATACCATATACAGTACTGTATGCATATCTTCCTATGTGATAAGACACAGTATGAATGCTGATAAGTCACTGATTAGACTGTACATCCTGCTGTTCCTTGACCAGCATTATATCTTACAGAGGTGAGGTGTTTTTTTTTTCTTGTCTGATTAACATTTGTTTTCTTTCTTCTACTCCTCTGCACCACACACGTATTGCATTGATCTGCACTTAACCTGATTTCTAATAAAACAAGGTGTCCAGCTAGTTCCCCTGGTGTCACCACCATCACAGAAGAATGTATGTTATTCAGCAGCAAGTCCCTGATCAGTCCTTCTGGGTATTTCATCTGCTTCCTGTGCGTCTCAGTGGTAGTCTGGATCATCCTCTGCCTTGTGCTTTAATGACTCTCCGGGCCTTACATGCTGCTAATGAGCTGATGGATCAGCACATCGATCCAAGTGCCGCAGTCTAGGAACAACCAATTACCTTAAGTAAACAGTGCAGAGACCAGCTCTGAGCACAGCCGGGAGAGCAAAGTAAAATGGAGTTCAGTGAAGAAATGCAGATAGCGGGGGGAAAGTGGTGAAGTGCAGAACGTGTTATGCAGCTCAGATTGTATTGTGTCACACTGTGTGTTCTTTGCAGTTTGTCACCATGAATATCAAGTAGGGAAAAAATAAAATAAGTCAATGAAGTGGTATTCTGCAGGTAAAGCAGACGAACTAAACAACTGTGGCCCTGTCCAACAATGCATTTACTGCTCTACACAAAGAAACCTGGTACCTGTGGCTCTCTCTCAGGGCTTCCTTCCCTTTCCTCCAGGAAATCACACCACGTGGAGACATCCTGGGCTTGCATTCGATCAGAATGTCGCCACCCTGTCGCGCCATAGTTTGAGCCTTCAACAGATTCTGTGAGAAGTCCGGAGCGATAGCTGATGGAAAGAAAAGAAAAATAGGAATGTAAGTATTTGTCTGAGTGAGACAGCAGCAGAAGAAAAAAACAGACAAGAAAGTTAAAATTACTGTCAGAGAGAGAGCTACACAGTGGGTAGGAGCCAATGAGGAAGTGACAGTGGAGAAGCATCCTAAATCTTGCAGGTCACTCCATCCATTAGGAAGGTCAGCCCTCTCATCCCTCCGTTTCCTCACACATAGACAAGTGCGCGCACACTGACAGGCTCACATGCTTACATAAATGCAGTAGAACAGTCATGGTAAAAGACATTTTATTTGAAAGAAAGTAGGTTTTCCAATTCCATGAATTTTCCTTAGAAGGATATTATGCATTAAGAATTAAGCCGTGGGGCTCTGAAGCAAAAACGAGAGAATGTAAAACGAGAGGGAGGCTTTGTTGCTGCTCCTTTAGGCCTTAATTACTAAGGCGCCGTCGTCTGGAGCTGTTTTGTATGCACACCGACTCAGCAGAAAGCTCTTCAAAGTGAACACGCAGCCTGGCGCCTGTGACATGGCTGAGCACTTGCCAACGCATGTCGGTGTGCGTGCATCTCCGGCAATACACACTATGATATGCATGTATTTATACAACGCACAAGGCGTCTCACTATTATTTCTTGACACTAAGTGCACAATGCCAGCATCTGCAATGACAGAATGGACAGATTTGTCGCACTTTTCTTATAACACTTGAGTGGGATTCATATGAACTCTTAAAACAAGAGTTAGAGAAGCTACAGTTTAATTTGAATCTCTTCATCCTCTGTTTTAAATGGATGCAACTAAATACAACATGTATTGTAAACATCCTCTTCTTTGAAGGGGGATCATTTTAAGTCAGTAAATATTTTTGGCTTGACTCTGCAACAGCTGGGCCAGTCCTACAATTACCATTGACCATGAGTGGCTGAGCGACTGACTGATGGAGTTTCACCATTAGTCAGCTGGCCAATTCATGGAGTTTCCACATTGATCTTTCAAAATGATTTGGCATAAACTGTTTCTATTAGGGAGGTGTTCAGAGCCTGTAGTGTTGACTTAGCAAATATGTTGCTGGATCCAGGGATTTTTTCAAAATAGTACCAAGTGACAAATGTCACAAACCATGGCTACTTTTCATAGAAGGGGGTCACCAGCAGGTGCTAAAGGTGGTCGAACACCTTTGACTAATAAATGAGCAAATATGAGGGCTCCACTTACCGATCCAAAGGGCATGGTCTGAAGTGTGTAGTGTCACTTTTTCTGTTTTTAGGGGGAAAAAACTGTCACTGCGACAGGCGCATGGTACAAAGGGCTTGTACTTAATCTTTTAATTATTCATGAATGTGTTTCAGCCATAACATCTAATAAACCAATCACAGTGCCATCTCCCCTTTCCTTTTAAAAGCCGGGCGCACTTGCACTTTTGGCGTATTGCTATTACTGTATGTGCAGTGCTGCAGTGCTTCACGCAGTTAGATTTTATTTGCGGTCAGTTGATAACATACTGTGACTGACCAGTGACTCCAGCCATGACACACACAAGCAGCAGCTCTGTGGACTTTGAGGGTCAGAGAAGGGCTGAGTGAATCAACATGCTTCTACTTTGAAATAGCAACACAAATCACAACATTAGAAATATTTGATGTTATATTATGAGAAGTGTGAATAAATCTTCAGTTCGTTATGTGACTGTGGAGACAAATTAAGGTGATGAATGAGAACTGTGTGAACCATCTGTCGGAGGGCTGCTTTGATGTCAATAGAAAATGTCTGTGGCGGGGGAAGTCCCACCGAGTGCAGAGACATCCATGATACATGAAAATATGATACAACGCACAACATGTCACAATTAACAAAGCTCTGACCTTCTGAGGCTGCAGTTGAAACACCCACTTGACTGATTCCAACACCTTAATGCATTTTAACACACTCAAGTGTGTAAGAGGCAGAGTGTGTGACCTCTGTGCACCCATGTATGTTGGCACATTTTACACTCCTGACAATGTACTCTAATAATAACAGTTAAATACTGGACGGCTGACTTAAGACCAGGTTTTTGCTGCAGGTCAATAGTGCAATTGCTTTCTTGCAAGATAGCAAGTTACCAACAACGTGCTTGACTACACACCTCATTTTAGGACCAACACGCCCATGGGTGCAAAGACAAAGCAAGTGTCAAGTGCAAGATAGGACTCAGATGAGCTGACATATGCGCATGCAGGCAAGAGAAAAACACCCTCCAGGCAGATCAACATACAATGTTATGGTGCTTATAATGTCATTGTTGCAGAGGAGGTTACGAAGCACTGATGTTCAGGAACACATAAAAAGCTCTACATTATAAATTCATAAAGGTTGTTATAAAAGCACATAATCAGCTCTACATATGATTAAAAACAAACAAGGGAGCAGAATATTTCTTGATGAGTGATGGAGAAATGTGCCTCCGGTGTCAGTCAAGTGTGTCAGAGTCTGACTTATCACTGTCAAATAATAAATATTATACAACCAACAAAAGCCTACACATAAATCAAAATAGTAAATTATTGCATTATTTATCAAGAAAATAATCATCATATTCGTTAACCATGGAAATAATAGGTAGTTGCTGCCCAACAGTATTGTGTATTGCTTTTACAGGTATGGTTGACCAAGTGAGGAAAATGTTTTCCTTCTCTTGAGCAATTTGCAATTAAAGATGTATTTTTACTGCTTCATAATCTTTCTTTAAAGAGGTTCAGAATGCAAAGTGTAGATTTTTATGCTCCCACTGAAGGGCAAGGACACTGTCAGATTAATCCTGTGACCTCTATTATAGAACAGGACATCATGTTGAGGAAATGCACATTCATAAATGATGAGAACTAATACAGTGGTGTCCAATATGGTCTCATATTGTATTCTGTGGATGAGAGGGATGAGAACTGTTTGTCATGTACAAGCCACACATACTGATCTGTCCAAGACATATGCATTTACATTAAAGACATTGGTATGTGCGGAAGCAAAGTGTCTTTAATACTTTATCAATGTTTTTCCAATACCTGCTTTTATCTCACCAGTGTGCAAGGAATTTAAGTTTGCATCTAATTTATACAGTAAACTAGACGAAGCTTAACTCTAAGTAATTATAGACTCAATTCATAACTCCACAGACACAGCAGATTCACTGCAGTTGATTTTTTGCTGGTAACTAGTTCAACCACAGTTTTGCTCTCATTCCCTGCAATTCTTGGTGCATACAGCTGATCTTCCCTAAACACACCTGTCAATTCAACATTCCCACCTGAGGACAGACCAGCACCTAGTGTGGTTACTTAATGATGAGGCAGGAACTATTGTGCACTTTTGGCAAGATCAGAAAAAAAGGGTTTTCCATGTGTCAGCTTTGATTCAAATTGATAAATGTACCCTGCATTTTGTACATGGTGGCCAGTCAAGAAAGAAAAAAAAGTTTAAGAGCACTGATTAAAAAAAAGGGAGAAAAGATTTTATAATCATTTTGGTGATCCAACTGGCAAAACACATTTACTACACGTTGCAGAGACATATGCAGTCAATGTTCTGCCAATATGACTGTGAGCGTAGGAGATATGGCCTCAGATATACACCTTTAATTATAGTGCTTGCACCAAGCTGACTGGTATCATAGTTATTTTGGCACATTTATCATCTTGCCAAAAGCAGTGTCTCCCATCTACAAGTGATTAGGGAGATGGCACAATCACAACTCCAGTAAATGTATTTAGAGCCCTGCATGTTTGGTCTTACCTACGACTCGTAGCTCAGCGTTGGTGAACACTCGGCCGTGCTTGTTCTCCGCCACACACTGGTACATGGCGATGTCAACCAGATTCAGGCTACTGATTGTCAGCACTCCATTAGTGGCCTGAATTCTGTCCTGCTAAAGAAACACACAGACACACACATGCATGCATTTAATACAGTGTGGCTCGAAATGGAGGCTGCTGTGCTAACCTGACAACAAACACGAAACAGGTTTAGACAGGGTGAGCAGTCAGCACAAAGTGTTTGAGTGGTTGCCTCTGGCATAGAAATAAAACCTAATACAATCCACCAATCCAATTAAGACCTCCTCTGTACTGGTACTGCTGTATGCGCCTTCTAATACTCAGACTCTTGGTTAATTACCATGTGATGAAAGCACCGTTATTACAGTCATGCTGTGTCTCTGCTTTGTCCCATTGTCCATGTTTCCAGACGCCTACATCCAGTGTTCACCATGTTTTGGCTCTTTGGTCTCCACCAGCTTTTGAAAGACATATCTTTGTCTCCAGCTTGTCACTAACTGTGTGTGTCTGTTGTTGTGGAAAGGGACAGTGCATGATGATTCATTGTGGTTATGTCGCCACAGAAACCTTTTCCACATTATACAAACAGTCATTTGATCTATTGCTAATTTATAATATATATATATATATATATATATATATATATATATATATATATATATATATATATATATATATATATATATATATATATATATATATATATATATATATATATATATATTGATTAGTAGAGCAAAGAGATAAGTCTATGGAAAAAGGAAGATAAAGTCCTCTGTTGCTATTCGAACAGGATACCACAGTAAGTGGCATTACATTCACATCCAGCATTCTTATTATAAAAGACACCGTCCTCCCTGGATGATCCTTTACCAACTCCGACATTGATCGCTCACAAGTACTGACACATGTTTATATAACATTACTATTATATAAACTGAACTAAAGTGCAAATGTTCTGGACTCAAGGTTTTCTGACATATGAGCAAGTTCAGGTTTATAATGTGAAAAAGAAATGCTCTATAAAGACATACAATAAAAGAGAATGGGTTACAATACACACACACGAGCGTGCGCACACAAACACACACAGCATGCAAACCCAAATTCAGCGAGTAGGATGTTCCACACTTCAGGTGCATAAACACTCACACCTCTGTCACCGAATTTCAAATGCATTCATTGAATCTGGAGTAAATGGCAACCCTGTGACTTGAGAGATCTAGTGGGTAGATAAACTGATGGCATGTCAGATATATAATCTGAAGTCAGACTATTCAGGGCTTTGTAGACTGGGAGCAAAGCCTATAAGTCAATCCAATAATGAGCAGGTAGAAAGTGGGGCTGTTTGAGAATTGGGGTGACAGTGGTCAAAATTCTCGTTCTTAGTCAGAGTACTGGTAGCTGCATTTTGAATGAGCTGAAGCTGCTGGATGGTTTTTGTACAGGAAGACCAATGAAACGGGTGTTACAGTAATCTATTCTGCTGCTGAGAAAAGGACTTGGACAAATCCACAAGCCATTTATCTCTAGAGCTCCCTCAAAACTTGTGTCTATTTAAAGCGTAAGAGTTTCACACTCATGTCAATACAATAATCAAACCATCCAACCTTTAGGCTGTTGTAAGTGCTTACACTTTTCGGATGATCATAGTTACAAGCAATTATATAGTAATTACACACCCATGGAGTCTTTTTCAATAGCCTGTAGTAAAGAAGAAGAAGTACTAAGCCAACCAGTAATATTAAGACCATTACTCTTTTATTAATCCTAGCTCATGTTTCCTCACTTGGTACAGAATAATGTTTTTTATTGGAGTGTGGTTTACTGTGTTTTAATGGTGTCTACAATTATTGTTCTGTTGTTCCTGTGGGTCAATAAATAAGTAATATCAGGTCATTGTAAATTCTATTGCTTCCCAGGTGTTCTGGGAGCTGTATTTTCCCCCAACAGTACTTTCCATATGTCTTGTCTGTAGCAGCATTTAGAGTATTTGTCTTCATTTAAGGTTAACCTACCAACCATGGTTTATATCTAAAGTCAACAACCAATAAACATAGCAACAACATAATTTGTGTTGACTCTGTGGTCTATCTTGTGAAGCTGCTCCAAGACTGACCCTTCACTTTGTATAATAAATGTGCACTGTCTTTTTAAGGGAATTCCTAAACAGCCCAATTAGTGCCATAACAGCATGACATACTAGGTATTAATGTGAGAATGCTGATCTAAAAACCACTTTGAGGTGGGTAATTAGGGTTATATATGGACATTTCAGGCACTACAATCCCAACGTGTTCATTCTAAAGAATGTTCTGATCTAATTCAAGCTTTAGCCACACTTTTTCTCTCCTTGGGGGCTGGTAATTGAAACACTGCTAATTTTCTGTGGTCTTAATAGGCCCGCAGTGACTATGTAACCCCTTACTGCTTAACATAGCACTGAAACACCATCAAACAGCGGCTGAAATCAAACCTCTGCAGAACTAGTCAGGAATAAGCTGCAGGATGCTTGTTGTTTTGTTCTCCTCGAAACCTTGTAGTGTTAGAGAAAATATAATAGGTGATGCTTTTTGTGAAAGTATTCCTACCAAAAATATGAGCAGTAAATACAACACCTGAATAAAGCTCTTCCCACCGCTTCTTTTGACCTTTACAAGGTTTGGCACTGGTTTCTGCTCCCTTTTTATAGTTGTGTAAATTTAAGTGTGGCTGCACTCATTGTTCTTGCCCTTGATCTTTCCCATTCAGTGTAGCTGAACCTTTTAATGTCACTGACAAAGTAGTCCGGAGGGTCCTGCTGCCAGTCTGTCTGTCGTCTAGAATCATTACAGCACTGCTACTTGAAAAGACAAGGACTCTCCCTTAACATTAGTCAGTGACACTGCTGACGATCTTCAAAGCAGGCTCTTTCCAGGGCCCCGGCACACGATGGACACACGGCTGACCTGGCGCTACGGCTACTGCCAAAGGGGGTCCTGGGTGAGGGTGGATGAGACAGTTGAACAAGTGGAACACAAGTCTCCAGGTTTTTTGTACAGGAATAGATGCTTATATGCGTGTTCAAGGGAAAAGGGATGAGAGACCGAGAGAGAGAGAGCGCCATAGCGACTTTGAATAGATAATGGATGGTCCTTTTTAGGTTACACAGCGCAAGGGCCCAGGGGAATGAAAGAGATGAAAGAGATCTGTGTAAGTGCATGGGTTGGTGCCACTCTATGCTGTACCCATTGCCTTAGAAACCCCTCAGAGACTCAGCGGTGTCTCTATCACAATCTCTTCAGCGCTGGAGACAAATGGTGGCATTGGCCTGCTTCATGGTCATCATTAATTAAGCTCGACTCTTCTCTGATACCAGCACTGTTTCAAGTTGCAGTGCAGTCTGATCATGGTCACAGTAACTCCTTAGAAGGCAGGTCCTTGACTTTAGAGGTCAAAGGTAGAGCCGTGTCAAAAGCACACACGCACTCACTATCACCCACACTATCTGACTAAAGGCTGTGCTGGTGTAGGAGTGGAAAAATACAAGCGTGAGCAGGTCCTTGTTTCAGTGGGGTGACATTTTGAAGTGACAGCCCTCCTCTGCGCCATTTAATTCCCTTGGAGGGGGTCCAAAATGAGATGGAGAGAGACAGGAAAAAGTGGGAGGAAAAAAGCTTGAAAGGGAACGTAAGAAAGAGAGAAAGAGAGCACCGGAGATGCTGAGATAAAGAGAGAGAGTGAGAGAGGAGGACTGATCCATTCTAATGAGGAATAACAAATGGCCCCTTTGGCCTTCCTCTCCTTCTACCTCTTTCTCTACATCGCTGACCTTTGGGTTTGGAAATTGATTTACTGTTGCCGCTGTTGACGGTGGCATTTTGAAAATGGTAACACCCCTCCTCATTAATATAGCCACATGTACAGAGAATAAGTTACCTTGGCCCCACACCAAACAAATTTCCTTTATGTTATTTACAAGCCAATAGAGGAGATGCACGGGTGGAGTGATAAGTGTTTCCTGTGGTTCAGGATGCTTGGGACATAGAGGAAGTGGCCTTTGTCAGTCAGCCTATTTATTTAGATTAAAACTGTATTTACTCCACATGCAGAGGTTGTAGATACTCCTCTTCTGTGTCATGATGACCACCCATTTGGTGCAGCACTCTGCAATATTTCTCAGTGTGTGGGCATCAATAAACAACTCTATAATCTAACCAGCTCTCTATTCAAAGTACAGAAAACCAAACCCACCTGCCCATTTAAAAAAAAGAAAAAGTCAACAAAAAACAACAGGCATCAGGCTCATTACCCAATCAAAACACTGACTATTGGTGACCATGATTTACTAGAACTGTTCCTTTTAGGCAGAAAAAACACACACACTCACAACAGCAACACAATAACATGAACTGAGGTAAATTGCCTAAATGCAAAATATATTTCAAATGATAAGGCATTTTCCACCCTCCCCTGAGAGAAGAGACTTTTAATGACAAAATTGAGAGGAGAAGATAGGAGAGATTGAGCGATAAATTGTCGAGTCCCTGGTTGATGACAGGCAGAAAATGGCCTCACTTTGGCTTCTTTGCAAAACACATACACACACCCTCCCCCAACACATACGCACACATTTTTGATGCCAAATTTAGTCAAAAGCAAATACAGCCATATCAAAGTGACATGTTCTTGCCAAGTATAAGCCAATGAGTTGGAACCATTATGAGCTTCTGAACAAAATGAATCCAGCAAACAGTGTGATAATGCAAAGTGCATCCTTTAAGTAAAATGGTTCTGAACACGGCCATCTTATCAGCTTTCATCTTACACATTACATTACGCTTGTCTCCACTCACTGAACTGCTTTGGCTGTTGTAATGACAGAAAATATTGACTCAATACTATTTAAATAGAAGCCTGTTAAATTGAGCTTTGCAGCTTTCAGTAGTCGCAATTTGTGTATTACACACCTTGATAAGACAGAGTCTTGATTAATGCTGGAGCGCACAAATTAGCACTGCTCATGTTAAGTACCAGACTACTTGTTTCTAAAATAGTTGTGTGGTTGTTGTTGATGTCTTTGTTTTTCATTCATCTACATTTGAGGCAGGCATGGGGAATCCAGTCTTCTATAATACACAGGTTCATGTTTTCTTTAACACTCACAGCAATTAAAAAGAGAAATCCCTGACCTCCATAGGATCCAGAGGCTCTCCATTCTTCAGCCAGCGGTATGAAGGTTTGGGCTTGGCATTGGCTTTACATTCCCACACCAGAGTGTCATCAATGGTCTTCTGAACATCCTGGGGCTTCTCCGTCAAGTGAGGTGGAGCTGAAAGGTCAGAAACCACATACTGTAAATTAACACCTTAATACTACACAAGCGCTTGAGCATTACCATTATGCAGCAGTGTTACAATAAATCAATCAGCCAACCAAGCAAGCAATTAGTTCATTAAAGAAGCATCCATGTGCGCAAATCATAAATCCACTTCCAATTAACCCAAAGCTGACCTCTACTTGAAAAATATATAAATAAAAATAACTGTATGAGCTTAATACTGTATGTCGGAGGTTGAATGGCTGAGACTGTTCACCTTAAGTGTAAAAGGGAAGAGGTGTAGTGGAACATTTTACTGTGATTGTTTTTGCAACCTGTGGCAAAATGAAAATACATACAACATGTGTTGTGTGCTCTCATGGAACCTTGTTTTAATGTCTTTGCAGCTGATGAACTTATCCTTGACCGTGTTAAAGAAAAGTTCTCTATCTGCATTCTTATCCAACGTTGTTTTTACTCATTAAAATGTACAGCTCCTCAACAAAGATGAACTATTAGGTTTGTTAAATTATGCTTGAATTAGTTATGTTGATATATTTTTTGGCTTTTCATGCCATTATATAGTACAGATGAAAGAGACAGGAAATTCGATGCGGGATTCGAACTGGGGCCGCCTGCAGCGAGGACTATAGCCTCTACTTCTCTTTTAAGATAATTAAATTTTTTGACTGTGATTTTTGTGATGCTCACAATGAAAGGTTTGTCATTTACTGTATTTCAGAAATACAGTTTATAGCAAAGGCTACATATCTACATTCCCTTTATGTCTTGAAACTTAAGAAATCCAGAAAGAAAATGCCGCTATATTTACGATTGTGCTCCTACTGTCATATAAATGACTAGCACCTTATCTCTGGCAACAGTGTAAGGAGATTTATGGCACTTGTGAAGCACCCACATAAATACAAGACGCCCTGCCAGGGTCAAGGGGACCGTGGCAGTTAAGTCACTCTGTCGACTTGCCTGGCTGTGTGACTTTGATAATGTAATTTTAATAATCATAATGCTTAATTGAAAAAGCATTTTTATCTTTTTTCTTTCCAGGACCAGGAAAGAGGACAGTCTCAGCTAGAATAATATCTGCAGCGCAATCCGTGTGTCAAACTGAGGCCCTCCATCCAGCCAAACCAAGGGGTTTCTATAAAAACACAGTCTCTTCTATTATTAAATCATAATATGTATGACGTATTTATACTGGTCATAATGTGCTTTGTGGATGCCAAAAGTGTTGTCTTTTGTAGTAGTTGCCTGCCAGATCCTGTCCAGAACAGTTGGTATTTTGAAGCTGCATGCCCAAAAACTTAAAAGGTGAAATAATGGCACCAGCAGCTGACAATGAAAATGTCTGGTAATAAAGACGAGAGTATGTTTCAAAATTAATGGAGGTGTTTCTTGCTTATTATTTCTCTTTGTATTTCCTATCTTTGGGAACAGTGCTGCCTGCATTGCCTGAAGAGCAATTTATTTAGTAAGAAAAAAATATATTTTAAAAGCTTACAGAGAAAAAAAGAGCAGCTCCATATGCTAATTGAGATAATATTTTGTTATCAAAAAATATGCGTTCTTTATGTTATTTTCACAATGGGAAATTGCATACTTGTTATGCAATTTTGTTAGAGACCAGCAAGCAATACTGAATTAGAAATGCATCACTATACAGGGCCAAATAATACATGACACCCTGTTAACAATATTACAAATGAGACCGTCAGATATAACATAATGGAAGCCAGGGCATGACGCAAGCAGTTTCTATACAAAATCAATCTGATCGTGCGTGAGCCCATTTAAATGCAGTCAACTGCTAAACCATGATCTAATTTCATAAATCCCCTGGAACTACAGAAGGACAATTAAGTGGGAAATCGAAAGAGAAGTCACCCCTTATTGTTCCCGTGCCCGCATTGGTTGGGTGTCGCAAACACGACATCCCAATATTGATTCTCCTATTCTTCTATAGAGTTGATGGATGTCCCACAAGCGCCTGTCTATGGGAGCTTAAAATGAGATTACAGATTTTTATCACCTGGCGGCCGGCCAGTCTGCGAGGCTTTGAGATAAGACAAGACCTAAATCTTACAAGTGGAAACACAATTTCCACACAGCTACAGTAGAGGAAAGCTATGGCGGACATGCAACAATGCACCACAACAGTGATAAGTCAAAAGCTGTAAGTTGCTGAAACCTCATGATTGTGTTTACAAAGTGACCACAACACAATCGTACCATTGTCCCAAATTTCTGGGCCTCTTACTTGGCAACATCCAGTCTCTATACTTCTCTATGAACAGGCACATCTCTTTAAAGTAAAGCATTTGTAATCCCAAGCCTATCTACAGGTACTGTGAGCATTTCATCTTACCCACAGGTGCTGAAAAACCCTGTATTATCATATCAAAGGCAGCCTCCTTCACAGGAAAGAAAAATCTGGATTTGATGATTTCAGTCAAGTACATCCCTACAGGGCCTTGTGGGCAGACATCATCAATGCATAAACTGCAAAATAATGGAGAGAGAAACTATAAAAATCCTTCATCAAAGGCCATTAAAAGCTTTCCCAGAATATGGGCCATAAGTCCAGTGTTGGTAAGGGAAAAATCACCTCTCCCTGAAAGGGGGTATAAATCTGTGTGCACTACTGCCCATGTTAGCTGCTGGCACAATAAAGATCTTGTCAAAAATGAACTACTGGTAATAGGTTAATTTACTACCACATTCCACTATATGATGCCGTTATATATGAGTTCTAATAAAAACTACAGATTGCATGACAACAAATAAAAAAATTTGTTAGACTCACACCAAAGCTGGCCTTTGATTCTGCAACATTTTCAATCAGGTCCAGTATTAGTGAACCTTTGAGACTATGAATCAATGGGTAGAAGATTTGGTAAAAGCCTATAAATGCACATGATATGTTGGGGAGACAACTGACAGGTTGATAGCATAAGATATTTTCTTGTTGCCTAGAGAAGAAGAGTGAAGTAAAGTTAAGTTTTCGATCAGTCAGCGAAACCATCCTCCTACTCACCATAGAAAGACAGCTTTCCTTTCACTGAGTTTCTTCCTCTGCTGTTTTCAGCTACACATTCATATATCCCTGCATCCTCCTGTTGGAAATATGGGATCTCTAAAACTCCGCTGGCTTTATTTATGTCCACCTTCCTGCCAAAAGATGCTCCATCCACTCTTCGCCAGCTGATGGTTGGCACTGGGCTAAAGGTATGAAAATATAACACACACAGCAATGCCATGACATGAAAAATACTCCTCAAGATTGTTTTATCTAGAGATCTGGCTTAGTTGAAGGCATATAATACATTACATAAAATATACATAAAATAACAATGAATATTGGAAAACACGGACACAGTATGTCAATGTTAAATTAATCTGAAACTGGGGAGCATTTCTTCTCTGCATATTCTGGGTGCACTAAAAAAAGGTGTCATTAACGTTTCATTCACTTTACGAGGGTTTCCATGCAACTTACATTGGTACAGTAAACAATAAATGGCATAGTGATGACTGGCATAACAATGCACAGTGGGACGTACTTTCCGAGTGCAAAACATTCCAGTTTGACAGTTGAGCTCTTGGCGACAGGAACAATTTCAGGGAACTGAACTTCGATTTTTGGCTCGTATTCACCCATGACACCTGGAGTCACAAAGAGAAACACAGAATTGATGCCACACGATAAGGGATTGCTTTCAGTTTAAGGCCTGAAAAGGTCACAAAATCAAAACAAAGCTTAGGCAACGACTGTGTTGGCAAAAATAAACAGTGATTCAGTTGCTTTGACAACTTTGTATTGTTTCCATGGGCTTAAATTTCTGCTTGTTTTTGAGATTGAAAATACAAACTTTCACACTAAGCCTACAGTATTTTGGTGGTCTACATACTGTAGCACCAGGCATCTGCCAAGCATAATTACAAGCCTATCTCGCTTTGGACATGAAAAGAGAAAGATGAAATGTTGCAGTTGCTCGTTGCCTCTTGAGCTTGACACCAGTTCTCCGTGGGCTCTCTTTTCCAAATCGGTCAGCTAGATAAGAGTCAAAGAAAAAAACTTTGATGATCTGATCAGCCAGACTGTTTTACCAAGAGACTCACCGCTCTTTTGGGGGTACTGGGCAGCAAAACCATGCAGTCTTCTTACATTTCAACACAGTGTAATGTGTAATTTCACACAACTATGTATCTTATCTCAAACATGCTAAACAGACAGTAAACAGTTTCATTTTGTGAGCCAAGTCACGGGAATAAATGAGCAACAGATGATGCAGTTTGCTGGCAACAGTTAACCAGCAACGGGCAAAATCAGTGTTTGCCAGCTTAAACTTTAACCTTTTAAAACGTGTTATCTTGCCAGCTACAGCTAATTAAAGTCAAAACATTTGCAATTTGGAAGTTGCACAAAATTGTATTTGTGAAACAAAAAATAAACCACTGTTTCTTCTCTGCTTTGTGCTCACTGCATAGTTCAGTAAGGGTTGTAAGTCCATACCATCTACCCGTAGCACTAGGGGGGTTGGAGGTCCTTGTACACTGCTTTTGGTGACTGTGTTGGTGACTACACAAGTGTAGTTGCCCACATCGGAGGGCTCCACTTTGGCAATGTAAAGATTGCCTGTCTTCTGGGACACAAATCGCCGTGTGTCCTGGATGACAAAAGACGGGTATTCATTGAAGATCCAGGTGAAGGTGAGCTCTGTGAACAAAGTCAAAAACACAAACTGCATTTTTACATCATCCACACCTGTGCAGCCATATTATATGCATCATTAGCTGTCTCATCATTGCAGTTCAAGTGCATGCCTTCAGGTATAAAACAATTAGTGGATTACACTGGTCGCCCCCCATGATTATAAACACAATTCATAATTGAACAGCTTCTTACTAACTGTTTCACAGGTACAATATGTTACATGTCACACTGAGAGTATGAATGACTCACTCTTCAGCTTAGAAGAGAACTGGAAAGGTTGGGTGGAAAAATGAGGAGTACATGGTAAAATGATTAAGCATGTACAGACTCATAACAGACTCCATTGAGGCAGTGGAAAAGCAAACACTAGTGGAGGCAAGAAATAAGAGTTGTTCTGATTCAGACACAAGTACTGGAAATGTCTTGGATACTGCCGAAAATACTGGTATTGGTATTGTAACAGTTCGTGAGTGAGAGTCGGTCGTGTGAGCAGGAAAAACAGTATGTTAATGTCCACAAAAATAGTTCACTTGGGACTTCACTCTTGCCCTTTTATTGAGCCGAACACTTCATTCTATCATACATGACAAAGAAGCGGTCTCACTTTACTCACTGTTAGCTGAGTTAAGAAGAAGAAAAAGGAGAAACCATAGGGAGAAACCGGGCAGCTCAGTAAGCTAATGGCGTCCACTCATCGGGTAGCCTTCTTCTCAACTGAAAACAAAACAACGCGGCGCGACGCTCAATGACGTCCCGGTGCCGCCACGCTTACGTTCTTAAAGGAACATTTACAACTGTTACAGTATACAAATACAAATTACTTTAGTAATCACCAAAGGAAAATTCATTTGTCTTGCAGAAAGATCTCAGAAATTTGCTGGGCAAAAGTTCCTGGAAAACGCCCTTTGTTTGTGTGCTATTCTATTATCATTGTATTTCATTTTATATTAACTTATTCAACTTCTGCTTGGGATTTTTTTCTTTTAACAAGGCTGTATTTACAAATACAGAGACTTATTATGTACAGATTGTATATTTTACAAAAAAGGAAACAACAAAGCAATCAGCATCATCCTTTGAGGCTGTCATGTAGCAGCAAAGGACCTTAAATCAACCCTTAAGCTGCATCTGCTGCATGAAGAATTGTACAGTATAATGCCAAATAAATCCAATGTATACCCATCTCATGTTACTCAGAAATGATAACACCAAGTTTTCTATTCATCACTCATGATAACAAGTTTCTGAAAGACTCCCAGTACTATCAACCGAATGGAATGCAGTCACAGAAGCTATGCACTAACAATCAGCAACATTATAAAAACGAATGATGGTGTTTTGACATATTGACACAAGGATAGATTGCTATGGACCATATTGCATCCCTGTCCCAAAAGCAATCTTGGCTGTTGGTAAAAACTTGTCTAAGCGATGACTCGGCACAACAGGACAGGGAATAATTGAGACGTGAGTTGGACACTCATCTACTGACTCAGTGTTGCTCTGCTCTTTAGGGCTCGAGGACATGTGGGATTGAACATATAACTGTAAACCTTGCAAATCATGATGTGACACAGTATCTTCAGAAACTTGTATGATGTGCATGTGAGAGTGCATTTTTTTTTTTGTACCAAGTACAGCGTAGGTGTTTTTTTTAATGTTAGTTGCACATGTGAGGACAAACTGACCCTGTGATCATACAAAGAACACAACAAGATTGCAGCTTCACACCTGTCTTTCTTTTTTTGTCACATTTTAATTCCAGTAGGGTCGATCATTTTACAATAAATCAATCCTGTAGATTTATTTTACATGTCTGCTAACAATTAGAAAGGTGTTTGGGGGCGTGGCGGGGGGGGGGACTCATATCTAAGAGTCTTATGTGAACTGTTTAGAAGCTTTGGTCAGAGCTAGAACTAAGAATGGTATCAATCTTTGCATCTAATTTACTGCAAAGAAAAAAGAAAGCGTTATTCCAAATAGTGAATTAATCATTTAATGGTTTCACAGACATAACAAGAGGAGTTTCACATCTCTTGCAGTCTCCAAGTTACTGTGACTTGTAACAACCATGGCTCTTTGGCTTGATCCGTCCAACCCACACAGGAGAGCAGCTGTAAAAATCCTCCTCTTCCCTAAATAATAAATCCCAGCTCTCATCCTCACAAAGTTATTCATATTTAATGTCTATTTTTGAAACAATACCTTCTTAAGCTGCATGCAGGGCATGACAAACTGGAACAACAGCAAATAAGAGGTTACTAATTGGTTAGTTAAAGATTCATGGTGAGAAACAGGAAGCAGGAAATAGGAAGTGGAAAGCACCATTTGGTTTTACTTGATGATTTGACTTAAGAGCCTTCTGCGGATGGACGGTAATGGAATAATGCAATCATGAGTGACAGTGAGTGGCAGATTTTCATTGTGGTTCCATTTAGCCCTTGTATAATGAACAGGCAGCATCAATTCCCCCCTAATGATCTGAGAGGGAGAGAGAAATGGAACATGACAGGCCAAGGACATATTGAATCCAGAGTAGATTTTTTTTAAGAGTGTGTATTGTATCAAAGAAACGTATATGGGCAACTTGTGTCAAAGTTTGTACTCCCAAGTCTGTTCCCCGGACGGTAACAACCATTAACCAGGGGTACCTATCTGTATTCATAACACACAAGTTCACTCTACGAAATGGCTTAGGTCACGCACATGGGAAAAATGCCTGCAAGCTATGTGTGTTGTTACTAGCCAGCGAGCAGCCTCTGTTTTGGGGTAGATGCACTGGATAGAGAGAGAACAAGAGATTTCAGCCTTGAGTAAATCTAAAAGGCCTGTTTCCATTAGTGAAAGGAGGTCAGATGCATTAGGTCCTGGGCGCACCACAGTCATTCAGACCCTCTCAGAGCAAAAAGACAACATATACTGACATTTGATGCAAATGCAGCACAGAGAAGTGAAGGAACGCTGCTGGATTCCTCTTAGATATATGACAATATTTTGGTCATTCTTTAAGAGCAACTTCAAACTGCCTCTCTGTTTTAGAGCATCCTGTTCTACACCAGACTACTTCCTGCAGCTGTCTTGAGGGTTTTCAGGCATCGTTAAAATGAAATAATGGCTTCCTGAATCATGCATGGGATATTGAAATCCTTTAAGGAGGAGATGAGGCAGATCCTTGTCTGAGGCTGCATTGAGCTGATCATGAAATGTGTCCTGTCACCCTTTATGGGAGCATGTTTCTCACTTTTCCAACACTTCCCGTCTATTTAAATTCCTTTTTTTTTTTTTTCAAAAGTGGAACAACACAGTCAAAGTGCTGTAAATAATACATCAGCCCATTATTCATCCTAGCATTATGCATGTATGCATCACAACATCCTAGTGTATCCATATAATATTCCTCATATTTGACAAGATCTTTTGAGTCCTTACATTCTTGTTTTTTTTTTATCATATCTTTGTCTAAAAGTCAAAATATTCACCAATTCTCTGCTAACTCTAATCCAACTAAGAAGATGCCATTTAATAGATCTACCTCTTGATTTCAAAATTTTCTCTTTTAAATGAAGACTGGAACTTCACAAAAAAATATTTGGAGAAGTTCAACTATTTATTGATACTTGAACTTGACACTAGTTCAGACATTGTTCTAATTTTTCTGTCTACCAGTACAGCTACAGTATCAAATTATTTACATTTTACACAAAGCAGTATATTCATTACTTTTTGTAGTCACAATGAGGGGGTGAATGAGGACAAGGGTATGTGACTGGAAAGTGTGTGGGTGTTTGTGTTATGTGTATAAATGTGTGACCATGTAACCACATCTAGATGGATGTCTCCTTACCATAACAGATATGGTCATGCTGGCCTTTTAGCTAAGATGTTAGGAAATTGCACATGATTCATCCAAAAGCACATCTCAACATCCTCAACATCACCATCGATAGGCATAATCTACAATGGCAGGTGCTGAAAATGTTGTCAGAAAATGGATCATTCCAACCACTGCGCTAGGTCTCCAGAGAAAAGATATGATCCATCACAACAAGAAGGAATGAAGGGGCTGCCGGTGTAAATAAAAGCAGTCTGTACGTTACTGGTCGGCTGGACAAAAGCAATTCCGGCTGTGCATATTTGATATGAGGAAAACAGCAGGGATGTGAACTGACCCAGTTTGAATGAATTTGAACAAGATTAGCAATTACTCAGCCAAATACAATTACTGTTGACAGTTAGAGAGCAATGATAATGCATGTTGGATTTTGAATTTTCTCGGATTATCATATCAGATGCCTTGCATTACATTTGACTATATTTGTTTCATCCTTTTCAGGTCGGGACAAAATCTGTCTCTTCCTCCATATTTTACCTCTGTTGTAGTTCTTGATCTCATAATGTCTGTTACATCATTTTCAATCATTTCAATAGTATGTTGAACTTTATGATAAAATAACTACCCAAGGAAAATGTTGGAAAAAACACCAACAGGGACAACCTTCCACTCCGAAACACCGCTGTTCCGAAACCCCCCACACTGCTGCAGCCACTGCTCCTGCTGATAGCAGACTTTTCAATAGCCTTTTCGGAATAGCGAGGTCTTTAGAAAAAATGGGAACCCCAGCCATTACGAAGATTTTCAGAACGGCGGGGTTTCGGAAGGGCAGGGTGTAACCAAAACAAACAAATTTGTGGCTGTCAGTAGATGGGACACAGTCACAGATTGTCACTGTAAAAAGACACATGCATGCTTTTGACATGCTCATAAAACTGTCACTTATTTTGGCAAATGTAAAATAAAAGTATAGAAAAACTTTGGCTATGTGATGTGTGATATTAAAACCTTGATGCACAAAAAAGAATCATTTTATCTAAACCAAAAATGAGGGATTACCTTTGGTTGAACATGTTATACTGATAAGTATTTATTTCTTGTATATTACAATTTGTATTTTCTGCCCAAAACGGTGAGAAATGTTTTATTTTTAAGTTTTGGTGTTTATGTTTCTTTTTAAGTAACAGTGACATTTACTTATTCTGTTTGAATTCAGAGGACCCTGAGAGATTAATGGTTATTATGGAAATGGAAATTAGCCTTTGGCTACACTCCGGCTTGCTTACATCTTATTCCTAGTGAAGAAATGTCCATTAGCATGCATTGTCCCTCCCAAATAAACTAATAATAAAAAAATAAATACAATTATTAAGTAGGGACAGCAATTTCGCTCAATAATCCAAGTAACAGAGTTCTTCAGTTATTTGTTGTTTTTTATCATACACTTTCTATAGTACACATGTGGTCTAATTATGCAAATAAAACTGCTCCTGTTTCATTCCTACAGTAGTCCCTCAGGCCGAGCTTCTTCACAAAGTCTTTAAATGAGCATGCCAACATTAATACACTTGAAATAAACTGAAAAGTAAGAGGAGAACTGTAGCTAATAGAGCGATGGAACAAGCAGTGATGCAATCATCAACATACATCTGTACAACACTTATCAACTCTACAATGGTAATACAATATTTCTATCTAACGAGAGGAGGCATTTTCTCTAATGACAGTGTGAGACATATTGTGGCACTAAAGTATTAGGTCTGTGTTTCCTCTGCATCTTCGATAATTAAATAAATAATGATGGGCCTACAGATTTAATGGTAGTGTGTGGATGTAGTTATGATTCCTCTTTAAGAGCAGGTAAAGGCTTTGTATTAGACTTGATGCGACAGATATGGGCCAGGTGCAATGTAACTGTGTGGGTTACTGACATCAAGCCCTCCAGGACTATAGTCCAAAATCATCAGTGTCATGTTGGTGGGTAGTCCAAAGGGAGTTTGGAGCATACATAAAAAGAACCAACTTTTCTAACAAATGACAGACACGAAGAACATGAATTATTGAATAGAGTTATTGAATAAATCTATTAACATTTCCCTGAAGACAAGAACATCAAGACCCAGATATCATATCTCCAGTGATTTTGTCACACTGTGGCACATCTTGGTAAACATTTGCAATTTTGTCAAATATGCAAAATCACAGTTAAAACAAAGCAGTTGAAGTCTTGCATCAGATGATGAGTTTCTATAGAGCGAGATTACATTTTTGTAATAATATAAACAAAACCATGTCCCTAAATCCTCCTTTTGCGTGAGAGTATAAAGGACAAAGAGTCTAGAGACACGGGTGGTTTAACCATCTGTTAGTTAAAAGGTAACACAAAACATTTCATCACTGATGAAAGAAAAAAAAACAAGAGTATTCACTTGATTAGGAGGTGAGTTACAAAGGTTCTTAAAGGACAAACATGTTGTCAGTTTTCTCGCAGTGGTGAAGCGCCCACCTGCTGTACATGTTAATAAATTGTTATGACACTATGAGCCTTATGAACTCTGGACAAGGTCATTCAACACTTCCAGTCCTTTCCAGAGCCAAGCAGCAGCACTCCTGAATAATTCCTGAGGAATTCTTTGAAAATGTGAAAATAAGTAGTGCCTGAAGTCAAAATCTCCCTTGGCCTTGTTCCTGTATGTAACACAAAATCTCTCAAATCTAAAGAGAAAACACCTTTGAAATGTATTTCGTATCGGTTGGGTAATACCCCGCTTGTGCCATGCTGTATATGCTTCTCTGTTTGGCACTCTGTACCTGGCACATCTTAGTAATATTACATTTTAATTGAGATTAAATCACATTCTAATTTGTATGCCCCATCTTGTGCTCACACAACAGGAATATGAAATTAACACAGGAATCATTTGCTTTTAATAGAAATAGATACACCTCTATATAATGAAGTCCATTATCGGTGTACTAATAGTACAATGCACTACACATAAATAACTGAGTAATGTTCTTCTAACAACACGATACAACATTTACTGAGTTGATTACCTTTATCAAACATGTAGATAAATAATGCATTTTTTGTTTTGTTTTACTCAAAGGGAGTTTAAATGTGACTATGACTGTTCATTCTATCTCTCCTCTTTCTCCTCCTCTCCTCTGACAAACACTTGTTGTCTGTTTGTGTGCTGTGTGCAAATCACCCCAAAGAATTTGGCACATGTAATCCATCCAAGGAGAGGTCAGTCAATGTCAACTCAATTCTGTGACCAGTGCTAAAAAGATGGTGAACCAAAAAGGTTGCCATATGTTTTGTCAGTGCTCTTACATAAAGAAAGCAATCTCCCTCTTCCAAATTGTAAACATTAACCTGGTACAGTACATATGCCATTGCATTATGTTTCTAGAAATAAACCAGACAGAATTTTTGCAGACGGGTCATTATCTTAACAAAATTGATTTTTTTTTCCCCCTGGGAATAATGAATAAACTATTGAATTTAAATTGCTGTGCCCAGATTTTTCAAAATATTTTTGGACACTGTCATGACATTGCTACTGCAGCCAAACACTCCTGACAATGCTGCTGTTTTGTTTTGGCATTTTGACACCTTTCACCAGGAGATGTGTCTAGAAAAGAAAAGGCATTACACTACAAGGCTGCCAAATGTAAGCATATGGCTCATTGTTCCAGCTTTTCCTGTCAACACAAGGTGAGATGTCCCAATATAAGATACAGTATACAGAACAAAGCTGCACACAATTAGCCCTACTGTAAGGTTTGTGATAAAACACACACACACACACACACACACACACACACACACACACACACACACACACACACACACACACACCTGATCCTATTCTTATTGCAGCTAAAAATAACATAGTAGCACATGGTTGACTTATGTTTACTCAAGATGACACCAAATATTGGTTTGTGCCCAGTATCCACTTTCACTAACACAAGTACTATTTGTCAGTTTATTAACTGATTCTCAGTGACACTGCTGTTAACAATAAACTTGTCTTTTCTATGTCCATTTACAAAATGTACTATTATAAATTATAAATATTTACTATCATAAAGTTAGATTTCCTTCAGTACAATGGAATATTTTTGTTAGCTTCACATGTGCCATTATATTGAGATTTATTGAGATAGATAAACATTTTCGCTGATCCAGTATAGGCAGAATTCCTAATTGCCAAAGTGTTCGATAGATTTAGGCTACACTTGTTCAACAGAGAAAATCAATACCTCAGTGACTAATCTTTATAAATTGAGTTGGCTTTCAGTCATGAATATGGGATAAGGAATTATGTTACGATGAAATCATAATGAAATGATTCCACCAAAAGTTGACACAATAATGTTTAAAGGAGTAATAGTAGTATTCATGATGATAATAAAAAAAATAATACCAATAATGGTAACCATTATCATCATCATAGCTTTTTTTCCACTCCTATCCTATTATTATTAAGTGGCTCATTCAATTCAACTTCATATTTACAGTAAAAACACTTTAATGATACTCCTTTAAAGATAATGGCAGTATGTTACAATGGAGGACTACTTTAAGCCTGCCCACCTGGTAATACAAAAGCCAATCTTCAGACCCCGGTGTAGAGGTTAATAGCACTGGATGCTAACTCACATTGATAATGTCGTGGAAGCAAAGGGCTGATGTGAAGCAAACAAAGCACCTTCAGAGAGAAGCTCCATTACTCAGCCTGGCAGGGCCCCAGCCACAGACAGCCTCTCTAGTCTGCATGCCAAAGTTTTCCCTCGCCCCCATTGAAAATCGGGCTCACAGGCCAGAATGTCCCAAAGTAAAAATGACTCACTCCACTGATCTCAACAACATAAACAAACAGCCAGGAGATATGAGGGGGAGAGCACAAACATGACTTCCACTTTGTCCAGATAAACACAGTAAGGATGAGGAATCAGAGAAGTCCACATTTCTGTAAAACTGATAGTGACTCTTCACTGCAGCACAAACGACCGGCAGGTACAAATTTAAATTGCGTAAGAAATAACTTACCTCCAGAGTGGTGGGGCGGGCCACACAGTAAGACCACTCCTTGACCTTCACGAACCCTCACTGGACTTCTTCTCTGCGTCTTGAAGTTCTCCAAGTCTGCTTACCACAACACAAAAGCAATAAAGAAAAAACAATCAATTCATTATGAAGCCATAAGCACACAATAAGCAAACACCTGCCTCTCTGTTTACAGAGATAAAATGCACTACAAGTCATATCTGTGGTCACTCAATAATTTCATATCTGGTTTGAGCACGGCTACTGGCCAGACTTCAACAGTGAGACATGATACAGAACTTTTGCATATTTTATTGAACAATTCATGCTATGTTTGCATAAACACAGACATGGTGCTATGAAGTCCAGAGCACTTCTGACTGGAGCAGAAAGCAATTCCTCAAGTATAAGTCACACATGAGTGAATTTAATTGGAATGGCGTATTGTTATCACTTTCTATGTTTCATCCACTGCACACATCCAGCAACAATTAAATGACTAAGACTGAAACATCATTTGTATGGAGACCGATTACTTGTTGACAACCTGCTGAGAGAAAGCACATAGAGACAGCAATCCTTGAACACTTTGCCTTTTCATGCTTACTGTGGCTCTCAGAGCATATTTGGCTGCAGGCAGTGCAGGCAAATATGCGGCTGCCATATAATGACATAATCAAGACAGAATTCAAAAACAGAGAGAAAAAAAATGCAAAACTGACACATCCTGTGTACAAGCACAGCAGGGCGACCCTCTGCATAATAAATAAAGAATATGATCTTTGCAGACCTTGTGAGTAATGGCGGAAAATTACATCCACCATTCAACAGCTTTACATAGCTTTATAGGGGTGTGAATCTTTGGGTGGCTCATGATTCAAAATCGATTTTCAATTAAACCGATTCTTGATTTTCTTTTTGCGATTTTTAGTTTGCTTTATTAACACATGTGAAAAAGTTGAATGATGATGATGTCTACAGACTATTATATCAGAAGCCATATTTCCTCCCAAAAAAATGCACATCACATGTATCAGATTTATTCAGCAGCAATATAAAGTAAACTGCTACATGTACTGATTTTTTAAAAAGCCTGGACTGTAGGGGTGAATCTCTGGGTGTCTCTATTCGATTCAAAATCAGATCTCATATGCACATGCACATGTATCACCTGTAACAAAGGCGGTGCAAAAAAAAAAGAAAAAAAGAAAAAAGACGGCACTCCGCTGTCCCGCCAGCCCACCTGCAGCCTGTCTGCAGCGCCACAGAGGAGCTGCTGCTGGTCCTCTCTCTTCAGCCTGGTGTTTGGCTGCACTTTGTATGAGTTAAAAATGTGAAGATCTAACGTCACCTGAGCATCGATCAGCTGATCCAGAGCTCAGTGGATGTGGCTGCTCAGCTGGAGCTGGTTCACAAATGATTAAGTATAAAGCTTGTGTATGATTTCACAAATTAATTAGTAGATCATTAAATTCTTTTCATATTCGGTGCAGACAGATTGAGTGGATGCTTCAGTGCCCGATTCTTAATCTATGCCTAATTCATGGATAATACAAAATAACATACAGCCAGTCGGTGCAAAAACACATAGGGTCCCTCTGAACTAACAAAGTGTGTATGTATATATATCTATATATGTATATCCTCTAGTTCCTCAGTAAATGTGAGAAATGTGTTAATTCGCTGTTCTCATTTTATGCTGTGTATGCCTGAAATGGTTGGGGAGGCAATAATAATCAGCCTAACTTCAGGTAACATTAACTCTTACTCTGTTTATCTCTGTATAAATAAAAAATCACAGTTAGTTTTTGAATGTGCTTGCTTTCTTAGCTGAATTTCAAAAACAGAGGTAAAAAAATATTACCTGGTAGGCTAGTTTCAAATTATTTTATCAGCTTTTTAGTCTTTATAACACAAAAAGTTATGATACACCCTCTGAGCAGCACTACATCCACAGGAGCAGAAAGGAGGCCACAGTACCAGGGCCACCTGGTTAGCGTGCTAACTTCAGAAGAAGAGGATGTGAGCGAAGAGCATTAATACTGGCATTGCCTTCCACTGCTAGAGACAGCTCTTGGCAAATAGAGTAGTGAGAATTGATGCTTAACTCACAGCATTTCTTCTACTCTGATAAGTTACAGTAACTGTAGGTAATGAAACTGGCTGTGCAGCAATAGCTGAACGTACAAATAGTTCCAGTATATTGACGTTTACCAAAACATTTCCCTGATGATAGCTTAACAGAATTTAGACATCATTATTGTTAACATGTTATATAGTTGTTCTCTATTCAAAACAACATTCAAAAAAATCTTCAGTATAAGTGATGAACTGATACCAAAGAAGCAATACTGCCATCCAATGAGCTATCCCACTAAAGCAAAGTTTTAAAGTTGCCTAATTTTTCTCCCTATACCCCAACATCAGTGTTGGCTTAGAGAGCAGAATAACCGCTATCTGATAACACATTAGACTGGAGCTGCTCTGGCAGGGCCACGACCTGCTGACTCAGATAGTACATCCCATGCCGCAGTGGTAAGGACTTTGAATGGTTTCATGCGGTTGTTTCGCTGACTTTCTGCACTTTATTGTCATCCAAAAGTTGACTAATGAAATAATACAATATCCATCACAACCATTTGGTATGTGTACTGTGTGAAAGAAACTAGGTCTGCATATGCCTGGGTGCTGCCCTGTCTCTTTAACTTCTTCAGAGTCTGTCATTAGCATGGCTTTGGTAGTCTGCTCCCTGATTCATGATTTTCCAACAACTGGATAACTCTGATGAAAAGTACTGGCCTTTTCAATACGGCCTTTTTTCCTCATTAAAAAACACTGTGCATAGAGTACCATTTTTCCTGATAGTGACAGTTTTGGAAGACGTGCTGTCTACTCTATCATATTAAGATAGCCATGTAGGACCTTTTGTACAGATATTATTGAACTGAATATATTATTATTAAACATCAGTACAGACATTGGACTCAAAGAAGATGTTTTTTTCCCCAGATATTGAGATATTTCTAAAATTTCTGTGGATAGATGAAATATCTTTTAAACTGAAAAACAATTTCCTATTACATGCACATTAGTGTATTATTGCTGTTTACCAGTTACACAGGGGAAAAAGGGTCTCAACTTTAAATACCGGTAAAGTAAAGCTGCTTGTGTAAGCCGTACACAAGCAGCCTAAACGTGTGTTAAGTACCCTAAACAAGTAACTGTGCTCGGTGTTGCCTAAGGGTGTATGCTACATCTGAAAAACAGTATATCAAATTGAATATTTTATCATAATGAGGAAGAAATACTGAACAAGACATCTCCTCCTATTTGGGTGTTTTTTTGTCCCCTTACCCTTTCTGTCAGTAGGAACTATAAACAAAATATGGGATCAAATTGGCCCTTTTCTACCAAACCAGGCTCACACATTAGAAAATATCAGAGTTGCTCAACTCACAGCAAATGTGAAGCCCTCCTGATCAATATTCCTTTGGAGTATGGTGGGGCGTAAATGAGCTAGACACACTAAAAGCCAACAATGCCTGACAACCCAAGCTGTTCCGCACCCTGTGGATCATCTTATCAAGCCTATCATGGCTCTACACCTCCATGTGCTTCTCCATGGCTGGGTTCAGGCTATTTTGAGTGTTTTCAGATCCATGAAATTGGATGTGAATTTGCATTTTTGGGCTTGCTACTCCAATGTGACCCATTGTAATGAATGAGAGGAGATTGCAAAAAGGGAAGAATTGAAGCCATGCTCTTGAAGTCTTAGCTTGAGGACAATTTGTGATGTCATTACATTTGTCACCTAGTCATTGTATAAAATAAATAAAGACTTTTAAAAAGTTTCTTTATTTGAAGTTCTCTGGCTATGGTTCATTTGCCTCCATTAAGCTTCTGTCTTTTAATGAAATAAGACTAGGTCAAAACCCAGTACGTGGCTGGACCACATTGAAGGCCATTTGCCTTCTGCCTAGTGTCAGCTGGTTTCAGCCCTTTATATATTTGCTATTCTCCCAAGCTGCCGCACTGCACTGCTAAAATCCTCATTTTATAACCACAATATAATTTGACAAAATCACCATCACATAAGTTAAAGATAACAGCTGCTCTGTGATTTCAGCTAAATTTGCTTGTACAACAATCTCTCAGAGAAAGTTAGAGGTTTTCATTTATGTCAGCTGCCTTCAAACCAGTCATTCATGACAGTAAGGCTGCAGGAAGAATAGCTGCTGCGTGGCAAAAGCTAATGGGGATCAAAACAAAACAAAAAGGGTTATTGTGTATTTCTGATGTCAGCTGACCAGTTGCAGAAGGTTTGAATAGAATATATTCTTTAAAAACACTATTAACCTTTTGGCCAAAAAACTACAGATTTTAATCGGCTGATGGCTCAGGGTGAAATGTCTGGGCATCATCAATTAATATCAATCCAAAGATATTTGGATTCATCCTCATGGGACCATGTATGTTTGAACTTAATGTTATGCCAATTGATTCAAGCGTTGTAGACCAAAGTGTTGACAGGTGGGCTGACTAATAATGCCCTCCCATTAGTAAGACTGAAAGGTCGTAACTGTTTTCGAGCAGAAATGAAAATAATCGTTTCTCCTTCCTTACCATAAAAGTTATGTCTTTGTTAGCGCTCCTCGGTTGAAACAGTCATGGCTGTTGATGAGTTATTGTTAAGTGAGTCACCTCTCACCAAGCCGTGTCAAAAAGCGAATGTGAATCAGTTTAAATATAATAACGTTCCCTGATATCTTCTAAACCCATTAATGTCATAAAAGCTTCTTTCACCTAACTATTCACTTTTTTCTGAATTATTAACAAAGATGCGCTCTAAGTGCATTTTAATCGATCTCTCTTGAGAAAGTCTTGTCAATTTACTTATACTTAGATTCATGACCAGCCTCAGTTCTCAGACTAGCTCAGCTTCTTGTCTAACCACTAAACTTATACATCTATGAGAGGAGAGGAAAGGAGAGGGAAGGTGAGAGAGAGACACACCAAATGAGAGGAGGTGATGGTTTTTATCACCTATCAGAAATGCAGCTATTCATTTATATTTTTACTTTTGTCATAACAACATGACAGTTTGTTTGTTTATTGCGTTGTTTTTGTTACTTGCACTTTAAAGATTTTCGTCAGTAATGAAGTTTACACAGTTTTATTTAGTGTTGAAAAACCCTTCTGTTTACAACCACAGTCACTTCGACTATTAAAGCAAAGATTATTCGCTTCAAGGTAAGAATATTCACACAGTATTGGTTTGTGTTTGTTTTGTGATGTTTTATGCTGTCCAATCTTTACCAGAAAGCTCTTTATGCTCCTTGTTTTTTACTATTATTATTATTATTTTTATGAGTAATACCTTACATGTACAGTAGTCTACATGTTTTGTGTGGGAGGAGGAGTGAAATATGTGGAGGACATCTACACAAACCCTCATTTGACAAAACAATGTGCCTGAAAGCATTTCCAGTTGTAATTTACAGCAAACCATTTTGTCATGCAATATTGTGTGAATATTCTTACCTTGAAGTAAGTAATCTTTACTTTAATAGTGACTGTGGTTGTAAACAGAAGGGTTTTTCAACACTCAATAAAACTGTGTAAATTTCATTACTGACGAAAATCACTCAAGGGCAAGTAACAAAAACAATGCAATAAACAAACTGTCATGTTGTTATGATAAAAGTAAAAATATAAATGAATAGCTGCATTACTGATAGATGAAAACCATCACCTTCTCTCATTTGGTGTGTCTCTCACCTTCCCTCCCCTCTCCTCTCTTCTCATAGACGCATCAAGCAGTGAACCCTTAACAGTGAGTGACACATGACATTTGAGGAGTGATAAACATCAAAGGGGCCTAAGTCTTACAGAGCGCTACTGCTGGAGTCTCCTGTCAATTACAACACTGTTGTGTAGCGCAGCATTCACAAAATGCTCACTAACCTGCACGCTAGAAGATGATTTGAAACCGAGGCTGAGCACTTACTGTATAGCATCACGGCGCTGATGAGAAATGTTATTGTCCCTTCCTCAGATGCGCCCCAGCACAAAAGAGGCTTAATTTTCACCTGAGGCAACAGCAGTGACTAAACGAGTGCAGGACTAATGAAAGAGAGACAAAAAGAAAATGAAAAAAAAAAACAAGATATAGAAATCTTGCAAAGTAATTATATAGATAAGGCTGTTAAGTTAGACTGGAGCCAGTAAGAAAAAGATGTGGATGAAGAGCAATCACAGGGCTGAATTTGATAAGAACTTATAAGATACAAGGGAGTCACATCCTGCATCTCTTTCATACTGTAAATACAACGATTTCATCCTTCATTAAACACCGTTTTACCCTTGTGGCTCTATAAGCAGCACAACATCCAGGCTGTAGCATGTTCTCCAGGAGAGGCATCCAATACACTTTGCTTATTGCAAGCCTTGCAATCTGCTGTATAATGTTGCATCTTGCATCAGTGAAAATCCTTTCATTTACACCAAAAATATCCCTTGGAGATTAGGAAACTCAATCTGGCTTGATAACCAAATAGATTATTCCTTACCACACTCCCAGCAGGCGAGCAGAACCTTTTAAACATTTAAGTCTGTATTGTCAACAGGATCAAGAACCTTTATACTTTTAGAGGTTTAAGCCCCAAACAGATGGTATAAACTGTTATATCACCCATCTTTCAGAGGATTAAATAATGTGGTCCATCTACTCTTATGTTTTCACTGCATATGCATGCATGCAACTCTTGCCTGCACACAGTCAGTGTTATGGGACATCATCAGCTGGCACAGATCTTAGACATTGATCTTCAGTCTTTCATCAGCATGGGCTTTCTTCAAAATATCAACAAATATAGCTTACATTGTTAATGAGAGTACAATTGCATTTTTTTTTTTTTTTTTTTTTTTACAAATAAGGACGCTGTAATCACTGTTCTACACCTGTTTTTAGCAGTGGTGACTTACAGTGTTGGTTTTAGGCTTTCAGACTAGACATAAAACAGTATCAAAATTATATGTGTCATAATTATTATTCACACTAATCAGTATTAGCATATTCTTGTTAAAATGCTCTGAAATTATTAAAATGTAATGTCCACCAAATGATTTTTTGGCTGAAAACAGGTCTGCCTTCTGCATGCACACTCTGTAAACAGGAGGACACCAATTTTATTATTTCGGTGTAACGTCTTTTGGACACAGACATTGCAAACACACCTGTCAGTGCACCTAACCCAGCACAGCGCTGGGCAGGTGACAGGAAACATAATGCCTACGCTGTACTTGGGATAGAAACTGGCTACAGCAGCAGTGAGCTGCAGCCCTTTTTAAAAAACACAATCCAAGCGTCTCACACTGAGACTCAGTGGCTACAGCTCACTATTTCTCTCATGTGTCTGTGTGCGAGCTCCGTGGCCATGTGACATTGCTCTGACCAGACAGACAAACTCATCTAGCAGAGTAAAAGGAGTTAAATGCGTTTTTAGCAGGATTAGTGGCTATACTTACTTTGGCGTAAAAAAGGTTTTAGAAGAAAAAAAAACTGGAGCTGCGATGTCACCGCCTTACAGCATGTAATGACTGACACGTCACAAAATGTCATCATACAGAAAGGAATCTTTATCCCAGGCTTAATAAGAGTATGAGCTGGACATTATTGAAGATCCTTGTATTCTCATCATTATGACCGTTACCTGCGTCTTTGTCTCTCAGAGTTATTACGAGATAGAGATAGACACAAGCCCCTGGGAGTTTGAAAGAGCATATTGAGCTACTGTGAATCAGATGCTGTTAAAAATGACATGATAGTGACTCATAACAGGCAGCTCCTCCAATGAGTTATTCCCTTGACCTGAGACCTACTCAATCACAGAGCACACTTAATTAAGTTAAACCAAAAGCAATAAATAAGATGTACAGCACATCGGCACTGATGCTTGTCCTCATCCATTGACAAAAGCGGCACGTTCCAGGTCTGGCCCAAGCGATGGATGACACCAATAACAATGACATACACTACCAGCCAGGACTCAAAAACTGGTTGGAAATTTGGATATGATCAACGGCCTGCAAGCAACTCAGGACACAGAGATTTGCCTTATGCTGAAGATTCAAAGCTGCTCTGTGACAAAGAAGCACCAAAAAACTGTAAGATGGATACCTCCAGTGCTCTCCCAGCCAATGATCATTTCTGCGTCTGCTATGGCAGAGAAACAGACATCAGAATTTAATCAAGCTGCACCGTCTGTTCACAGATATAAGAGCTGTCACTTGATATGGGTGCCCATCAAGAGTGGAGGCCTCAAGTTCACCTTGCCATCAGAGATGCCTTAGACTCTGGTCTTATAAAATGTGATGGATGAAGGCTGTAAAGCATCAACTATATGGGGGTCTGTCAAGGCCCACCACACAATCACACAGTCCTCAGCACAGGGATGTGAAAAATGTTGAACCTCCAGGCAGAGAAAACATCAACAGTGGGGCATTAATCATTTTTAAGGATAAAAAGTTAAAATTAACCATCAATATACTGTATATATGTAATTAGTTATTATTTGATTTCTTACTAATGACCGTCAAAGAAATATGTTTTTTGGTCAGTCAAATCTAAACAAATAGGGAACAGCATATCACCAGAAAATTGAGGTGTCCACTCCTGTCATAAAAAACAAGGAAATGCACCCTTTCTCTCCTCCCACCTCTCCTTCCTCAGTGGCGTAGTAAGACCAGGCCATAGCTGGCCTGTGGACAAATCCTAATGAGCTGCCACATTGGTGGGCAGGTGGACTGTCAAAGATTTCATAAAGTTTTTACTGCCCCTCTTTGTGTGTCTGTCATTCTGGGCAAACATGAGAGCGTGCTGTGCATGTGTATCAGAGCTGGGCTCACTGGCCAATCAAAAAGTATCAACCTTTACACTGAGCTAATATTAGCATGAACCTGACAGTTGTTACACACTGAAAAACCTGAATGGATTGGGTTATATAAATGTTTTCCACTAAGTTGTACAGTGAATTTTGATTACAGTATGTGTCCGGGTAGGTACAGTAAGGTAATTTTCTTTGTTTTTTATTGTAGTGGCAACAAAGGTCATACCCAGTTTGCCCAATCAGAGAGACAGAGCAGAAGAGCAACAGCTGAGCTTGAGGAACGAGTGGAGGAATAATGAGGACGGCTACAACACAGGTTTATAACCTTAGTCACAATTACTACTCTCATCCTGTCATGGACTGAGGGCAGACTGGACGCTACAGTGACTCACTCTTGAGGTACAAGGCATATTTCCATATTATATTTATTTATAGTGCAAGACAGGGCAGGCTAAGGCAAGCTGGTGAGCAGGCTAACTTCAGTAAATATCAATGCGAGAAAATTCATGGATGCATTTGACAGTATTATCATTTGACTGATAATACTGGTTGATTTTGAATGTTTCAACTACTGCCTGTCTTCTGTCCCTGGATGTTTTTTGTTAGATTGCATCAGGTCTGACAGCAAACAATTTCCAGACACTCATGGAAATTATACTTTCAGTTAACTACATTGTCTGATGCTTAATGAAATTTTACTTATAAATAAAAAACAAAGGCCGAATTGAATTCAGAAGAAGTGAACTTGAACTAAACCTGAATAATAAAAAAAATGCTGCAATAAAATAATACATTTTATTAAATGATAATGAAACTGAAAAGAACACGAATTATTGAAGACTATTGAATGCCAAATAGCCCAAGAGCTGTATTTCTGCTAATTGAAGTGGCTGTCACCAATAAAAAATGAAATTATTCTGAAATTTAAAAAAAGAAAATACCCACATCCTATAACACATCATACTAATGATGAACAGTTATAAAAATTAAAATCAATAGAGCAGTGTTAGAAATATCAGTCATCTTATCAGACCTCCAGTGAGCTCACTTCTCTCTAACTCCTCACCTTCAGATTCTCTTTATTTTTTAACCTGTACCTTTCAGTCCCTGCTGAAGCTGACTCAAGTGACACCGGCTGAAGTCATTTCTACATCAAACATACAATGATCTTACATGCAATGTGCAGACTGGCCTCTCTGCTGACGATGGTGCCAAAGGAGTTTGATGCCAGGCACTGGTAGATGCCAACATCTTCCTCTTTGTTCAGGCGACTGATATGCAAGTTTCCTCCCATGAGAGAGTAACGTGACCCCGGTCTGGGCAGGATGAAAGAGTCATTTAGCTTCCACCTGTGAATGCAAGCACATGAAAATGTCCTTAGTGCATAGTGTGTGATAATCAGCTCTGATTAATTGTACTAGACAGATGGATGCTAATACAAAAACTATCAAAGTCAGAGAAACTGACCAGTAACCTAAACTGTGGCTTACCAGACACTGTACTGGCTACTACAGACACTGAAAGAGATGTCACACTGTGAAGTGTGCTATGGCAAAAGCCAAAATGAATACTGAAATGAGAGGCAATCAACAACAGACATTTCACAATGCAGTTTATTTCTATTCAGGCTTTTATTCAATTCGCACATGTCACGTCTAACAAATAAATCAAGTTCTGTAGATTCCTTTGACATTTCCTTTTTTATTTTCAGCCTGTTTGTCCATCAACCACAACCCGATAAGGATGGTCCTTTCACAAGGAACAAAATCCTCCCCTCCAATCACAGTGATTGTCACATGTAAGGAGCAAGAACCACCACTGCTCCAACAAAATTACTTCATGCAACACACAGGATAATACTGCTGTTTGATTGAACCTCTTCTTCTCTAGAGTAACACAGCAGTCCAGCAAGTGTGTGTGTGTGTGCAAGACAAAGAAAGAAGAAAAAGAGTTGGGGAGAGAGAGAGAAAGAGAGAGAGAACAGCAAGACACATCTGCCAGCGGTCAACTTGTTACTGTACAAGATCTGTGTGGCTGGGATCTGGGAGTGTTATTATTGTGCTCTTTGAATAATTAAAGCTCATGTTCCAAGAAAACCTGCTGAGTTGATGATGCCGGTACAACCAAATTCAGCATGTGACCATAGCCTCCTAAATAATTACTGAAGACTACAAGGTTCGATTTCTATTGAACATTAAACTGTTGACACACTGACACACGACAACATGACACAATATTAAAAGGATTAAGCTCTTCCATTTAGTTTAGCAGAAAGCTCTCTAAATGTATAGATACATTTAATCATGGCTTCTTGGAATTGCCTGCTTTACAATCAGGCAAAGTTTATGTGCAAATAACACTTTCATTCTCAAACCACAGCCAAAGGGAAAGAAAATGAGGAAAAAACATAGAGCATAAACACAGACTGACAAGAAAAGTGACACATGCAAAAGAAGACTCTCAGGAAATAGCTTTTCATCGAAGAAATAAGCCACAATTAGGGTGAATGTTAGCTGCTTGGTCTTAATTAGATTTTCACAGCTCTCTGGAAAAAAAATGAAGTTTGAGGTTTCCAATTTCACCTTTCCTCCTCTTTCTTCCTTGAAAAATATTTAGAGAGAGAGAGAACGGGAGGCAGCTGAAAGGAAGGGAATGGGGGGGGGGGGGGCAGTGGAGTGGTGCTCAACAGCAGATTGGCTGATTAGATTGATTTAGTGATTCGGTGTTGCTGCTGGAACTGGTCCAACAGCTCCAGATGAGACAAATCAAGGGGCTGTGGTGACAACTTGGAGTGGGAGCTCTATGTGGCAGTGATCGTTGGGTAGTCTTGGACAAATTAATTTGTCCTTGGCGCCCCTGAAATAGACCTGCCAACATTCACAGCAGTGAGGAGCCACTCAGCATATGGTGTACTGCTGCTGAACCTCACAAGGACCCAAAACCCTTTCAAAACTCATTTCCAGCTCTGGCACAAGTGACCTCTGCTACAAAAGGAAATTGTCAAGTCAAAGGCAGCACTATGATGTGTGCTGACTGAACTAACATCACAGCCTATGTCCATCTGCATATCAGTCCCATCATTAGAAGTGATAAAAGACTGATATCATAACAGCTTGTGATCAATCTGAAAATCACTTCTTAATGTGGTATATAAACTGCCACAGTTGGTGGCACTTGCTGTAATTAAAGAGCTAATTAGACAAAATTTGATTCGATATGGAGCCGTGCTCACTCTCAGAACTTGAACTCAAAAGGGCAAAAAAAAAATGTTACTGATTTGAACTTGTGAATTGGTTTCTATTTGAAAAAGTAGGTCTATGCAGACAGTGAAATAGTGACTGATTGCTTAATAAGTATTCCAGCCGATCCAAGTGATAAGATCTTGTACATTCATTTCAATTTGTGCCCATTAGGCATAACACCAAGGATCTTCAAGCTACATTAGCGGCCGCATATGCTGATGTTATGAGAGATCGTTTCAACCTATTACACATTAAATGCTTGGCTTTGCAATTTGCATTTAATTACACTGACAGAAGTACAACAGCTATGTGGCCCCATTTGATGGATTATGAATTAACAGCATATGTGCTTGATGCACTTTAAAGCAAATCATTGTTTGTCATTTGTTTTCATTTGTCATCATTTTAGCAGCAGAAGAACCGGGCATCAATTTGTTTCGAACACAGTCCCTGGAGGACTGCTCAAGCACACAGTCCGTGTACTGAACAAGAACAGCCGCTGTTTTGCTGCACCTCTGTCCATCAAGTGATTTTTATCGCGTAATGATAAGCTCCAAATCAGATGAGTCTGTGAAGTCTTTGGCAGTGATTGTGTATATAACATTAACTGTAGCAGTCCTGAAGCAGAGATATTGAACAACATCTCTTATCACATCATTTCTGGTATGTGAAATAGACTTGAGTTTTTTTGGGTTTTTTTCTTCTTCACTCAATCTCTGTCATGATAGCAGCCAAGTTTTGGTATGTGATTCTCTTGGGTCACTTGATCTTATCAGTGGTCACTGACACTGATGACTGGAAGCTCTAAAAATGATAGAGGTTCATCACACAATGTGAATATACAATAGATCAGCAACGAAGGCCAATTAATTCTTCATTTTCAAATTAACTAAGACTGACAGTAAAGCTAAAAGCTGTTGGCAGCTTGCAGCACAGAGCCATAAGGTCGACGAATACCCAGTTTTCCCAAGGCAGTAAATCCAGTCTCACTTGGTTTTTAGTACAAATGTTACACTTGAAAGCTCTGGGGTACTGCCTGAGGGTTCTGCATAACAAAAACTGAACAGCATGCATAAAGCTATGCCTGCAAGTGTTACCTGTAGAAGGGTGGTGGGTGTCCCTGTGCCTCACAGCTAAACACCACCTCTCTGCGGTTCTCACCAGGCTGAAGGGGAAACACCACACTGCCAGGTTGTTTGGTGAACACGGGCCTCAGCAGGACTCCACTTTCTGTGTAGGGAACCAACAAACGCTACATCAGTTTCTTGTCATTGTGAGCCTGAAAACCACATTTAACATTTACAGGAAGCAAGTTGGAAACCGTGCTGCACAAAAGAAGGCTGACTTACTGTGTATATTTCTGTTTGGCACGAATACGCATTTTTCATATCAGTCATAAAAAGTACTTCCCTAAGGTCCTGCATCAGCTGGTAACCTTCATAAAACATTAATGCAAACATTTGAATGTACAGACTGTACAGTCAGAAGCCACCACACTTCAGCACAGTTTCATATAAACCCTTCAAACTCATCACCACTTTCCCAAGGGATGTCATCCTGTAAGAAATCTGAAACAACAAATGTTGAGAGTAATATGGTCTCATTTTAAATCAGCCCTCATTCGAACCATCAAAATGGTGCCCTTGAGAAATAGACAAAGAGAAAAGGCCTATAATTTTCAGAGCAATTTTTTGAATACTTGAGAGAGGGGTTGTTTTGTGTTTTTATGTCTTGTGCTCTTTCAACACTGTTTTTGTTCTGGGGAAGTGGAACAAAAATTGCTTTTATCATTGCTACCCATTACTCATAATGAAATCTTGCCATGATATAACAAATCAACAGTGATGCCTGAAGATTGCTTTGAATAACACTTTTATGGTGTTATTCATTGTGCATATATGCAGTGTGGACAGTACTGACGACTGTTATCGTTATTATCACTATCATTATCATAATTATTCATCATGTGGCGTTCTACAAGAGAGAAAAACTTGTAAATATACAATATATACAGCATAGTACATACATTTATACAATAACTCTAAATTCCCTGAGTGATATCACAGCATTGTTGATTCATTGTTTTTGTAAGAACAAAGACACAGACAGCAGCATGTTGTGCTGGCAAAACCCACAGTGACCCATGGGGTAGTCAACACTTCATTGGAATAAACATTTCTTCCCTGCGATGGAAGGGGAATTCATTTGGATTTGTCAGACTATATTTGCATTTCTGTTGTGGTGCAGAAGTGGGAGGATTCTATAGGCAGGGCAACTAATTTATATGAGAGACAGGTAGCCTTTTCAAGTCCCTGAAGCCCAGGGAGTACAGGTTTATCCTCAAGACTCAAAATAACTCTCTGAGAGGGTGGGGATGTTTGACAAGGGACCTTGTACACTGATTGTTCCTCTCCACAAGGATAAACCTCTCAGAAAGTTACACAGAATAAAGGCCTCCTAATTATAATCTTTGTTAGATGAAGCGTGTCCTTCGCAGCAGCGTTGAGAGATGATTGATTACCAGAAGACACTTCCTTGTACAGCGCATATTCAAACACAAATCCTCACACTTGTTGTGCATAAACTTGCCAGGAAGATAAAGCATGCAGTTAACATGAGAGGAATCACAGAATTGATAAATGAGTTCAGCTATTAAGTTAAAAACATTTACATTCTGCATATTTTTTTGAAAAACACTTCAACACTTCAGCTTATTTATTCAGTAATCTATTTTATTTTTTTAGGAACTGTTTTTGCATATATAAAGTGCAAAAAGTAATCTTTCAACATTCATTCGCATCTTTGAAGGTGTTTTATTGTATTCAGTTGTATTATATGCGTAGGGCACTAGGGCACAATTTTATTGATGTGTCCCCTGTTACAGCACAACTTGCATTTCCACGCTTGCAACCAGGGGCAAATACCCAAAATGCATTGACCCATGCTTGTCAGTACTCTTTACATAGCCTTGGTGTGCAGTGCACTCATCAAACCCTACATGGAGTGCAGTACACAAACATAACTCAATATTCAATTAATGGAAAATTTAATCAACATACTGTAGATATTTGGTTGTAGCCCGTCCCCTCGATCATGGCAGTGCTAAAGTGACCTGATATTTGGCAGCACCATGGCAACTGTTGTTATAATGGTGAGTAACTGTCAGAATAATGAGAAGGGATTGAGCTCCGGGGGCTGTGCCTGGGGGCTCAGTTCAAACTGATGCAAACTCTCTGAAACTCTTCCGTTGCTCTAACGGGAATGAATGTAACATGTGGTAGGGAAAGCAGAATAATTTTGTGGTTTGCTTTCTGGTAATCAAACATTAAGGGCTACACACAGGCTAGGCCTGCTCAGACCGAGCTCCACAGATATTCAGGGATTTACTATTCTTTCCCAGGAAGATCTCATTTTGGTGGCATAAGTATTGCCTTGACTAGACCATACTGCAAAATACTTTAGCTAAGTAATGAAGGTTTAAAATGTAAAATCAGCACTGACCATAACAATTGACACACCTGTTGGAGGATTCAAAATGTAGTCAAGAAAGCATGTCACAACCAGAATGTCAAAATGTGACTGCAGGTCCAACCCTCAGCACCCCTGAGCAGCACACAAAGTAGAATGATGAAAAAGTGCTCTATCAGAGAAGTGCACTGATCCAGAATCCCAACGGGAAGTTGACTTCACAATGCCGCAGGACAGAGATGGAGGTCATTATGAAAGGATCTTTAAAAAATATAGGCCGCCTCCACCCATATCTGTCACCTGCTGCCAGATGGTGATATGTACAGCCATTTTCCAAGGCTCCTCAGACTACACAAGACTCAGCACCGAAGCACAAGTGGAAGGCAGAGGGAGCTGTTTTGGAGGCTGAAATAAAAACTAATCTCAAATTCAATACTAGCTGACAGCAAATGAATTCCTCCAGCTTACCTCAGCATGAATAAACAGGCACATGGGGAGTTGGCTGTGGGGGAGGTATCGGTCGTTTGTGAGGTCCCAAATCCATTCGTTTCAGCTCAGGGTTTTATGCATCAAATAAAAAAAGCCAATCTTGCTTTTTAAAGCATCTTTCCCCTCTGTTCAGGCCGATAAGGTACACCTATAAGGTCTCTCATTCAGGGGCAGCAAGTGTTTCTCAAGACCAGCAGGAAGGTTTGGATGTTTAACCAACATAGATTCAAACAAATCTTTTCTTAACATCTAAAACATCTGGGCAATCTGTTTCTCCAGGTCCTCGATAAACAAAAAACATCAAACTGTACATAATAAAACAATCAATAATTAACAGTTTACCAGTAAAACACTGGAAAAAGGAAAAACCTGTGAATGGACATTGTACTATCGACGTAGAGAAGACATTCGAAACCAATAGAAATAAATAGAGTGAACTTACACGATATCTTATCTATATGCGCTACGGTGTAATACTGTACAGCCGACTGTCGTTAATTAAACTAATTACAAAGTCGGTGGCACAGTCTGCAAGGAGAGAAATGTGGCCAAGTCATTCCAAACCAATATCCAACAGTGTCACACCATTCTCTACTTAATCAAAGCTAGTGCAACTGAAATTCAATAACAACCTTTGTATCAAGAGTATCCAATGCCATGTACACTGGGGAAACACAGAAATTGATTAGGTCCAACTCCATATGTGGGGAAGGCAAATTAAAGCTATTTTTTGTTAGTGTTCTCTGTATTGAATGTCTACATAAACCCAGGAACATACTGCTTCTGAGAATGCCATTTTTCATCTAATTGTAGTAATATCCCTTCCTATTCCTCCTCAAGATTGGTTAGAAGGTTATTTGTCACTTACAAGCTGCTGTGCTGCACACTAATGGAAACATTTATCATGGTATAAAACTGTATGCTCTCAACCGCAGTAAATTCACTGATTTCTGAAATTTTGAGTGCAGTTTTCATTGTCTAACAATGCAAAGCAGCATACAGTGGATAATTGCACATTTAAAAAAAATCTTGCATAATAACATATAGCTCATACATACTGATAAGACAGTAAAGTAAGAAAATCACAACTTTGACGCACGTGTTAACACCTTCTAATTAAACTACTGTATGTGTGAGATCAGTGCTGAAAATAAATGTTTAATATTTCTTTATATTAATCTAATTCCACCGGCAACTATCTACTGTCATGGCTTTGTGGATGTGTAAAACAATGCATGTAAAATGTTCAGATTAAAGTGGAGTGACGTTATCAGCCTCATGACTTCAGCCTCGGGAGACAGTACAGTACATATGTCAGAAAAACAGGCTGTTGGATCTGTCATGTCAAAACATGTTGCTCGTTGCTCTTTAATTAACAGTGATGCATTTAAAAGAAATGATACACAGTACAGTTCAATCATTGTGGTCTATAATTAACCCTTCACAGCAAGTACATTTAAATTGGATGATTTTTCATTCCTGGATGAAGTGGAAGTACAGCCAACTATGAGAGGAGCAATCACCAGGGAATATTCCACATCTTCACATATGCAGAACTTCAAAGATGCAATGAAATCCTTGCTTAAGGATTCGTAAAAGGCTTTGCCATGTTCAGATGAATCAATGAGTTAAGTCAATATTTGAGACTCCAGTCATCCCTGGAATGCACACATAGGGATAGAGAGTAAAGTAGTAGTAGGCCTAGAAGATTATACTGCCGACCAGAAGCAGCCCTTAATCGGCACCATAAATCTGCTTTATACAAAAAATGATATGATTTATCTTGCAGTGGTAGTGCTGAAACGCAGAGTGTGTAACTTCAGCCACAAGGAGCCTTTCAATAAAAACAACGACAAAATTGGTGATGTCATGAAAGCAAGGAACCAGAGGAGCTGTTGTCGTCCACACAGAACATATACAAGGTTTAGATTCATACAGGAAATCAAAGTGACCGATGTCAGGGAAGGGTTGGGAGCAGAGATAGCTACTCATCAGAGGCTGATTCATCTGCAGGAGCTTCTTCCTCTCCAAATCACATGGGTAGGGTTATGAGCCAGTAGAAACATAATAAAGCAGTTTTAGTTTGAAAAATCTGTAATTTGGGACAGCTAATGTGGTATTAGCCGTACCACAAAGGATTAGTCCAACCGGGAGGGCAGGCTTTCCAGTCTTAGCTGTCGTCTGCATGTTATCCCTTGTCTCACTGTAGCAATCAGAATATACGCAAGTCTTTATTCAGAGTGCAATTACCAATGCTTTTAGTAGACCGATGACGTATTGGAGCAACTGGAGACTTGTAACATTTGTTTTGTTAATAACCTATGAAACAGACGTTCAACAGGTTTTTGTCGGCAGCTGAATTATCCACAGGGGTGTCCTCTCCAAAACAAACAGACTGAACAAAACAAAACAAAATAAGTGATTCACTGACACAGAAGATGTCTCCAAAGGCTGGAAGCTGAGCTGTCTAACATTTACCTGTCTTGTTCCTTTTATAACTTTAGATGATCACTGTATCCTTCATCTGGTTAGAATATACTGTATCTAAACAACAACGACAAAGGTGAATAAAGAGGATGTGGCTTAAAGCCCCTACAAAGAACTTTTAACTGGATATGCAAAAGTCTCTTGACCTACAACAGCTACTGCTTCTGTCCACATGGGTCGCCAAAATAAACACAAAATGAAAGTTCTTTACAGATGCTTTAAAATTTGATTTTAAAAAAATTCAGCCCACAACACTTATGCCATTAAATGTATATTATTTGGGCATGTCTGCTGCATGACAAAGGCCTATCTGCGATCTGTTGACACATTTACATTTTTTTTTTTTTAAATGGCTGCTTCTGACATATAACCGATGTTCATATTGCAAGTTATTAATTGTGCAGCCCTGACTAATACAGTAAAATGTGATTTTACCAGCTCAGACTGCTGTGCCCTACCTTCATACAAATTCCAAAACTCATGCGTTTTACTAAGAAAGAGGATTTAATCCTTTATCAGCTGCAGTGAGATGAAATCACAGGGCGGTTGTGTGGTTGTAAGGACTTTCGCATCTCAGCAAGTAGGTCCTGAGTTTGATTCCTGGGCCTGGGGCCTTTCTGGGGAATTTGCATGTTCTCCATGTGTTTTCTCTCTGTGTAGTCCAGCTTCCTCCCACAGTTCAAAAACATGCATATTAGGCTGCTTGATGTCTCTGGATTGCCTGTAGTGCGTGAATGTGTGTGTGTGTGTGTGTGTGCGATGGCAATCTCTATTTGTAGGCCCTGTGACTGGCGACCTGTCCAGGGCATACCCTGCCCTCGCTCTATGTCAGCTGGGATTGGCTCCAGCCTACCCACAACCCTCGACGGATAAGTGGTCTTGACAGTGGACTGGATGGATGACTGGATGAAATCACAGACTGATGTCCTCATAATCAGCATGAACTTGACAAACAATTACTGCAACCAATTATGTTTGTAATCTGAACGAGAGAATGTCAGCATTGTGTCACCTTCGACTCAAAAAAAGAACTTTAAATCCTTTAAAGGCTTACTGATTTCTAGTAGCACAACCATTGCTGTGCCAAACCACTTCAGCTGTCAAATGAAGACTCATTGTTGAATGCTCTGATTGGCCAATAAAAACAGTTTGAGATAAGTGGTTTCAGAACACTAGACATTTAATCATATCACTTCACTTTCAACAAGTCCTGGAGATGTTGTTGATTTTTCATCAAATTAAACATCAACAGCGTGTGCCAAAAATGCATCATTTTTCTGAAACTGTAAACACTCATTCATCTAACAATGGGTTTTCTGATGTTAATTTTGAATTATTCTCAGAGGACAAAACATTTGATTGTTGGTTGGAGCCTAAACAGCAGTTTTACTAGATATGTTCATATTTCTGTTTCCAATGTTTCTTAATTGTAGCCCTTAAAAGCCAACTACAGATGTTTCTGTGATTTCGCTGCTGCTGAAAATTTTTCGGCTCATGTTGAAATGTTTGGAATTAACTCATTGAGTGCCGCGCTCCTTTCCAAAGTTTTAGTCAAGTGTACCGGCAATTTAGAAGATTTTTGACGATTTTTGTAGATTTTGCTCATTTGAAAGGTGAAACTCTCTGCTTCAAATGGCCACAAACCATTTGTTTCTACGTGCCTCCGTTCCTGAGAAAACTCAAGCTAAACATGGCCCGTTTTAATCAAAATCCCATGCTTTTTTTCTAGAAAAGGAGATAGAGCGTCTTTTATGAAAGGTGCTCTGTTTGTGTCTGTCGCTCTTCTGACACTCGCATTTCTGGATCAAAGGGCTCGTGTAAGATAAATATATACAACAATTGTTGTTCTATTCACAAAGCCACCATCGGGGGCGGGGGGGGGGGGCGCCACTAAACAACAATAACACAGACGCACCGTGCCGTGTCACAGCTTCTCGCCACGGAACGTGATGGTCTCTCGGCCAGAGCAGGTCGGGAACACCGGTCCCACCGGTGGTCGCGGTCCTTCTGTGGTACAGGTCGGTGGTGCCGGTCTGCTTTGGCCGAGAGACCATCACATTTTACCGCGGGAGGACACGGTGTTGCTCCAGATGAAGACCGGACGGGACTGCCGGCTGAGAGCTTCCTGTTCGGCTCCAAGCTGCTGGAGCAGCGCGGGTGACAGTTGAGCGGCTGCACTGCATCCACATGCAGAACTCGGTTTGAAAAAGCCGAGTTATGATAAAAACTTCCAGATCATGAGCTGTCATGAGTTTTTGATCGTCATCTACTGTATTTCAGTTCTGCTCGTCGTAGAGCCCCCAAATTTACACATAAAGGTGTGTTAAAGTGTCTATTTTCATAATTAAAAAAAAAGAAGCAAAAAACGTAAAATTACGTTTTTGGCACTCAACGCATGGGAACGAAAAACGAGAAATTACGTGGTTGGCACTCAATGAGTTAATAGGAGAATAGACACTTTGGGCTCTAGTTTCGTGGTGCAGCGCAAAGCGGCGCAGGGTGGCGCAGCCTGCACAGTGCAAGTTGAGTGCAGCAACATGGTCCTTTTGACAGTTTGGTAGACCGCGGTGCGCCGAGATGGGTGTGGCGTCACAGATTCAGCCTGGCGCAATGACAGTTTCCAAAAGGCTGTGCCAAAGGTGTGCTGAAAGCACACCAGCTCCAACCTGGTCTACTTTCGGCGCAGTGGTAGTTTGGCTGACCGGTGCACAGTGCGCACACGTCACCAAGACCTCACAGGCAGGTTTCCACAGTTTCAGGTACATTTAAATGCAATAAATAATCACAACAACAACCACTATTTAATGCAACTAGCACACAAATGTATATCTATATCGATTGTCCCGTCACATCTGATGTCAGATCAAAGGCGTTTGTCACACGTAATAGGAACTCAACCTGACTGAATTAACACAGATGAAACTGTGATGCAAACAAACAAATTCACATCTCTCTCAGCCAACCACAAACAGCCTCAGCATCAGAGAGTGATCATATATTCGGCATCGCTCATCTCAGAAAATCCAAAAGAAAAGAGAAAAAGAGAGAGACGCTCGCTGACAAGGGCCGGCCACAGAGCTCAGTGATGCGTCCTTTACGCACAGCTGCTTCTGATTTCATCCCCGTTACGCATGGTATTTGTTTATGTTGTGATCTGTGCACACTATTCATCTTTGTTACACAGGTTTTAAGGTTACTTAAATGTGAGTTTTTGTTTGTTTTTCACACTGGGCAGCGGTTCTGCATCAGGGCAAACCTGATTAACAATTAGTAACCTCCTCCCAGACTACTTTTGCTCAGTCCACGGAGGTCTGTTCATGTTACCATATATTCATCCTGAGCTCGGACCTCCCGGTCCAAAACGTCAGTATCCTCCTGTAAAATGTTTGGCCGTCTGGCGTCGCTGTCTCCCTCGTCCATGTCGAAATATAAAATGACAAAATTGCAGTGCGCCTCACCCGCAGCACATTTAAAGGTGAGTCGGCTGTGTTAAACTCACTCACGCTTTCTCCCCTCCCTCTTCCCACTTGCGCCGGTAGGAGGGATGGGAGGAGTACCTGCGCTGGGGTGCGCCGTGCACAAAACTTGCAAAGTGCTGGTCTATGAAACTAGAGCTCTTTACATCAAGCACCACAACTGAATTTCTTCCCCTTTTTGATGGCTATTTTTCCCTAATAACCAAACATTGTCGATACTTGTTTGATATATGTTTTAGAATAATATATGATGTTAACCAGAAATTTCTCTTCAGCCCATACATAGATGTGTCTTGCCGACAAATTATTGCCACGAAACTCCTTCTGTCAAATTAAATCTCTTCATTGTCCACTTGAAGGGACTTACCATGGGAAGGTTAGCTCATTCACACAACCACACATGCCGTAGAGTACACTCCTCGGCCTAAGGCCATTCAGAGCCCTGGGGGTTGGGATGGGGGGAGGTTGGTTAACTCTAGATGAACTCACTATGGGAATGACTTCCCCTTGGCCTCATTGCTCTCCCACACAGCCAGTGCCTACTGTTTTAAGAAAATCACTTCCAAGTCTGGATGAGTAACCTCCCTAGCAGCACCTATCCAACAACGTCACACGGTATTGCGTATCTGCCTACTAAAATGCTTATCATGTCTCTCTCAGAACACAGAGCCTTTGGAGGTCTATCATTATATTGTGCCATACTTGTCTTGCAAGCAGAGCATATGTAATGTAAGCCCATACTGAATATTAATGCTCAGTTACTCTGTGTTACCAACTGTGAGTGTAAGCCTCAAGAGTGAGGCAAGGGCTGTGCAACACAATGGTTTTCAGAAGCGATTTGCCCTCTGCTTCTTTGTTAATTTGTGTTGAATAGATAACGGTGAATGTGTTTTCTGCACCTCATCATTGCAAGACAAAAGTTTGTGGCTGGAATCTGTCCGGAGATTTGAACTGTCTCACTGAAGCTGTTTATCTGAGATCAAATGATTTATGGAAGGATTTCCACTATTGCCAAAGACATTCACTCCTCTGTATATTTAACAGAATGCCTAAGTAGGACATAATATGTGATCCAGACTTGTGGTGTAGATCCTAATCCCATAGTGACTCACAGTTCCCTGAGGAAAGCCTCATTAGACATCCACTGATGTGTATTGGATTTAGTGATAAGTGGTGCTAATTGCCATGTAGGCAAATTTAGTTGCCGACGTGCTGTTGTGCTTTTGAAGAGATGCACACGAACAAACACAAACACGCAGTGACATTCATAAGCACACACACAAACACACACAGGCACACTAATTATTTTAGGGTCCCAGCTGCGAGGAGGGGCTGCTGATTGGAGCAAGGCAACATGAAAGATTACTCATTCCTCAAGATACCGTGCTCATACAACAAAGCCTTTATTCATCTTGTTCTGAGCTCCAGACTCTGACATTCTGAAGAGGACTAACATTTGACCCTGAACATTTTATAAGAGAGGACAATTAGGTCTCTCATTAAAGGCGAGATCAATGACACGATTTCTGTACTGCTACTAGTACAATCTCAATTAGAGTAACAATTGAGGTGCTCTTAAAAATGAATGACTGCACATTCAGTAGCTGATAGGGCCTGTCTCTCAGAGATAGAAACCTGGCTTTTTCTTTTCCGTCAGGAATCACTGTCTGAAAAAAATGCAATGTGCACCTGAAAGAATGTGTTAATTTGCTACCTTGAGCTGCCAATGAAAACACAACAGCATGAATTTTTCCTACCATTTATGAATTTGGTGGAAAGCTTTGGGTGTGCCATGCCATAAAACCAGTTCATTTTCCATTTGACTTTTAAGTGCCATCTGTTCCGTATGCTGAGGCGCCTTCACAAAAAAATCTGGAAATAACAATTCAAAGCTCCTGTGCTAACAACATAAAAAAGTGTATGTTTGGGAGGCTTACCTGTCAGACAGTCCACCAATGACAGCAGCAGTATAAGTTTCCATGGCAACTCCATTTCAATGGTCTCAGGTCAACACGAGCTCACATCCAATCACAGGTGTGTAGAATCCTGGCTTTGTCCTTTTCAGTACTTTCACGATTCGTCTGTTAAATAAAAATAAATGGAAGGGGAAAACCATTAGAGATTCACATACAGCAAGTGTGCATATTTCCTGTGCAGTGACTTTTATAATATAAGACACAAGGAGATGGCAAAACTCAATTATCAATCATATCCTGGAAGCCCAAAAAAATCTAAGCTAAAAATATTTGATTTCTGCAAATACTTTTTAGGTCTACGTGACATTTAGTCGATTTTGAATTGCAGATACCGTGACAGCCAGGGTATAAAGTATCTCTGAAAATAATCAAGAATGTGCTCTGTCTTGTGCAAACTCAAAAAATGATTTGTCCAACCAAAGCACTTACAAAGCACTTGTGCACACTTGCGCTGTGCAGTTTGCTTCAGTGTTCTTAACATTGCATAATGGGGATTGTGTCTGCAAGAGAAACATAAAGGGATTGCTTGCTTGTACTCAAACCTGCTGAGACAAAACAAAAAGCAAGCTGGTTGTCAGACACATCCCTGGCAAGTAATAAACCACTGTCCTGGCTCCTCGAATTCATCTGAGCTGGGGGGATTATGTATTTCTGACATAAAGAGCTGACTGTACACAGTGCAAAACCATTTTCCGTCCCCACGGGAGACTCACACAATTGATTTTCTCAAGGACTAAACCGTAATTTATCCCTGTTTAGACTCAAATGAAGTCTTAAAAAAAGTTGTGACATCATAATGAGATGTATTCCGCCTGTCACTGATAAACAGTGATGTATTATTTGTCTAAATATGTCCCCCCCGCCCCCCCTAAAAAAAAAACATGTTGACAGCCACAATACTTTCTGGTAAAGCAACAGACAAATCTTATATGTGTTATAAGCTGGTTATGGAGTGAAGAAGGATGAGGAGAGGAAATTAGCCATTGTCTTTGTTCCAGCTGACTCTCCCTGGTACATTTAACTGACTGATGGCACAGTTTCCTCTGACTACATCAGCATGCAGAAATAAATGAGAGTAGAAATTAATAAGAACACACAGTATAGTCTATCAAGGAGAAAGTGCCAAAAAAGCTGAGACAACTGAATGATTACAGTTTCATAGTTTCTTAGTTATCTGTGTGCCTCTTATCTATGCACCACTGGAAGGCATGACAGAGCATACTGATGCTTATATGAATATATCAGCTGTGTCCCTGACACATTCGCCTACACTACTCTTCCTTCTGCGTGTACTAAACCATTAAAGGCAACACTTTCCCCCTATAAATCTCATTATGGAGATTGGGTTTAGAGTGTCATCTTAGTTCCAATTTATCTTGCAGTTATTAGGATGCAAATGTCATGAGTAAATGTTGGCTTTTAATAATAAAACAGAGAGACTTCAAATCCCTTCTTGTGCTCCTGGATATTTTTGGAGTGCTCCTCCTTTGAGGGAATAATTGTGAGAGATGCGCTGAATAAATTATTCCACACAATGTCTTTAAAAGAGTAGCGTAGAAATTCAGCAAAACTTTATATTCTACTGTCACACCTCTGCAACATTATTTCAATATTTTGACAACATCTTATACGTGTATATTAACTCCACTACACAAATTATAAAACTTTATTCACGTGTAATGATGTTGTGATGCTATGTACTGTAAAGGCCTTTGAGACAAACTGTATGTAAAAATGAGCTAGACAAATAAACTTGCCTTGCCTTGCCTGACATCTTCAAAAACGGTTTGAGTAATTGTTTTGGTCAGCCATGTAAATATTTGAGACTCTGGTCATCTAAAATTAATTTATCCGTCTCTACATCATCACTGGCCACCATGACCAGAACGTGTGAACTGTGGAGACAGCCCATTCATAAAAGCAGGTATCTGTTGGCCTCTAACTGCCATCTCTTGATCTCTATTACTCACAAGCCCTGAGACAGGAGACATCAGACAGCAGGGTTAGTGGGGGGGGGATAAAAGACAGCCTTTTGATCCAAAGAAGCTTAGCACTAAGATGATGGCTAGGGGAGTTGGGAGTGTGCATGGCAGTATTTGACTTCCTCTTCGGTACAAATTAATTACCCTTGTGACCTTAAGAGGTAGTGACAAGGCCATTGACTTACTTTCATCCCCAACTGGATCTCTCGTTTGTTTGCTGTATGAGATGAAAGTTAATGATAGGAAAGGCTTTCAAACTTTTGCTTTCAAGTTCCACCCTCTTTCATGTCTTTGCAAAAAAACTAGTGGTTGAAAAATGGAGTTTGACCACGGTTGGAATGGCAGTCATGGCCTACACATTTCTTGACCCAATTTGTAATGTCACCGCATTTAAATGTAACACAACACTCATGACTCCAGCCTGTCATTTTAGCAACCCAGACAGAATAAATGGAGGATAACATACAAGGACTATAAATAACACAGATTTGCATACTTTTTGTCTGTCTGGGTAATAATTTAACCAGTGCTGAACCTTTGATGGGGATGCTGCACGCAGCTTTATCCCTCAAGTGCCTCATATTCCTTCCTCTGAAACTGACACCACAGCTCAATATCTAGGGGAAATAAGTGGTACCTAACATTTTCACATGTTTTGACGTTAGTTAATTAAAAAAAAAAAAAAAAGTGATTAATGCAGGAACATGAGCACATTTAAATTAGATGAGATGTGAAATAGCTGTCATCTCTGACTCCATGAGATACAATTTCCATAAATATTTCCGATTTGAAGGAATAATGTGTGAATTGCCTAAATCCTACTTCCTTACTTATCATAATAAGCAACATGTGTGGTATTATGTAAAAATATGAATATAACTTTTTTTCTCTCCCCTTTGAGGATTAATCAACAAATACACAAATACACAGCAGCCAAAATGCCAAGCATTTGCTCATTCAGGTTTCACAACATTTCTCTTTTTTATGTTATGATCAATCAAGTAGCTTTACGTTTTGGGCTGTTTGTCAGTGACATCATCTACTGCACATACAGTAGTGCCTATAAAAAGCACACACACAGAGGCATGAGGATATGCAGACTCAGCAAAGAAGGTCCTAAACCACAAGGTTCAAAATCCAAACCTTCGTTCCAAGTGACAATGCCAACTACTGCACCACTACACCTCCCTGGACTCCAACAATTCGTCAAAATATTTCATTCTGTCAATCCACAAATCGATTAATAGACCTGCAGCTCCAGTCCACACCCCAGTGCAGTCGTACTTTGTACTTGAGCGTCATCTAATCACATGGAATTAATGTTATGTGCTGCAACAGCGGAGAGCTCGGGTGTGAAGCTGAGCGCTTCATTTTATTTGACGTTTGAGGAAATGCAGCTGCTTTGAGGCAGGTTTCAGATTTGTGGAGACAAAGCGCTCCTCCAAATTTCAGTGTTGTCAAAGTGACACCTCTGTTCCTCTTCTCCTCTGACAGCACCAGCTGGAGTTGATAAACCACAGATTTTAGTTCAGTCAGCCGCAGAAGATGACAGTGATGGCAGCTGATTCGACCCTCTCCGCTACATCCGATCTCTCCACTGCCATCAATTTTTCAAGGCTCAAAAATGTATTAATAGAAGGGTACTCCAGGTCCCTTTGGTTGAGGAGTCCAGATGAAGATAAAATTCACACTAAAATGCATGAGCTGCCCACACACGCTCACTCACTCCTTCCCACCCACACCAACACCCCCCACCACCACCACCACCCTACCCGAGCTCTGAATCATGAATGAGACCAGACTCCCACACTCTGCAGGAACGAGACAAGACCAGGAAAAATGGCATACAATGCTGCATCTTTAATCACCTGAGCTGTGACTTCACTTGATCTGCAGACACCAGCTCGATCAGTGTTTTCCTGCATGTGAGGCTCATCTCACGGCTCTGAGTGCCTCCAGTCATCTAAAATTCATTTTCTGGCGGTGCTCGCATTGAGACTAGTAGTAGTAGGGAACGTGAAATTTCTCCCTAATCCTGCATACTTTGATTCACCACACACATGAATCAAAGATTTACCAAGCAGCTCTGTGGAAGAGTGGCAGTGATAATGACATCAAGTTCTTATCAGATGCTATTATTTTGCAGTTCCAGTGCAGGTTTTTTTTTTACTCTAAATATGTTTTAAATCTACTTATTAACCCATATATACTGTGAGCAGTTGTAAGAAAGCAATTAAGAGTTTCTTAGCCTGGTTATAGATTTGACCAAGTCTATACTTTGTTCTTAAAGATAAAGATTTTGCAGATATTTTTCTTTCATCATAGAACTAACACAGCCGTGGCTATGTGTTAAGTAGGTGTCATATCTTCTGGATCCATAAAACATGTTTGTAGCCTCCTGTACAATTTTAACATGAAAAGATTGAGTGTACTTTCAAGTACTTTCAAAGGTGTTTTGAAGGTGCTTTTGCTTGTACTGACTCCCACAGAGTTCCACAAGTTCCACAGAGATAAAAAAAAAAAAAAAAAAAAGTCAGAAAAAAACTTAACTTCCCACTGCCAGTCTTGCTCTGTAAGAACCTATGAAGCTATAACCACTAAACTCAAAACTTTTGAGTCGTTGCTTTTAAATGTGCCAACCCTTTTTTTTCCCCCCTTCCTCACAAATGGCACACCACGGGAGTCATGGAAGTGCCAGCATATTCCCCAGCCAAGATTCTACCTCAAATAGTGGCACAAGACAAAGAGACTAATGGTGTTTTGATCTAAGCACACAAGCCGCAGGCATGACATAACACATGCCAGCTTCTTCCTTTCTCCAGACCGCACCAGGGGCACTCCACGAAACGCTCATCCCACTCTCCCCAGTGACAAGACCAACCAAGTGTGTTGAAAGGTTATTTCTGCTCACACACATGCTCCAAGCCCAAGTTTTAATATAATGAGCACAGGATGTGGTAATAATTTACATAACCATTTCAGATGTATGTATCAAAATCCTTTTTTTTGAAATCCTTTGTTGCTTTTCTTTATTATTATTCATTATTGATTGAATAGTTAATCCTCAGTCATGCGCTCATTATATAATCCGTAATACAAACAGAGAACTGACATGGGCGTCACTTATTTATTTTTTCATTAGTAATAACCTGCTAGTGGAGTGGCCTACATTTGAATTACTCTGATTGGTTACTGAAGCAAACAAACTGTCTATTTGTCTTACAGACAATGCAAGTTCTGACTAATTGTGTTTTATTTTCATTTTTTATTTTTGTTTTTGTTTTATTAAAGCACAAGTGGTTGTCATTGCCAATACACCTGCTTTCTAAGGTAGTAATTAAGGATCCCATCAGGATTTAGGAGCCTGCCAGTAAATAGTTCCTTAAATACAGAGATTTGGGTCCTTGGTGAAAAACTCTAGCAGTTATCTTGGGAGGTAATTTGAAATCCATGTCAGAGAAATTATTACTGTATTATAATTATGGATTTAAAAAAACTCTTACAGCAAAAAAAGTACTGTGGTTTGGAGCATCATAAACTTAAAGGGACAACGAGGAGTTTTGGAAAAGCGAAGCGTTTTCACACTACATTTATGAGCCTCCGCGCGCACCGTAAAATTATTTTGACCGGCGCAAGACGGACTCATGTTTTCATTCATCAAGAATTAAAGTCAGAGGTTCAAAGAGGTTAACATACCACCGTAGTTCCGACCATAAACGGCGATTCAGCTGCGTTATTCTCATGACTCGTTGCGAAACCGAAAGTAAAAAACACTGGTCGGCTCGACCAGCATCTCCGCCACCACTAATAATAACAAAATAACGATAGAGACAGAACGATATATTTATCGAAAATGGGCCCATTAACAAGCGTGGGTAGCGGAGATTCATCCACATTAACGTGAGACTTTTTTATAACCAAATAGAAACTCCTCGTTGTCCCTTTAATAATACAAGTCAGGATTGATTTTAGCACTATGTCACCATGGTTACAACAATATTTCTCATTGCTTGGTTAGGTTCTCTGAAAAGTACTCAATATAAGACTTTCTTCTTTCTTTAACTTTCTTGAATGTTTATGCACATCAAACAACATAAACTTATGTTTGCACAGGGGAATCGAACACCACTATCCTGTGACATAGGCTATTCAAGTGTTCCACTGACCCAGTCATCCCAACCTCTTCATAAAGACTCTATGCACTTTTCCCTTTATTTTTTCACAAAGGGTCAGTCTTGTTATAAAATGTGCTTTGAATTTAAGTATATGAAGTATTTGATTTATGTTACACTATATTGTTTTGACAGTTACTCCGCAATTACGCATTCCTTTCTTCGTACCAGACATGTAGTGAACTATAACTTTGGAATAGCTAGTTTTTCCTAGATGTCTGATCTTACTTAAAGGGACAACGAGCAGTTTTGGAAAGCGAAGTGTTTTCACACTACATTTACCATGAGAATCCGCGCGCAGAGTGAAATTCTTGGACCGGTGCAAGACGGACGTCTTGCCACAAATGTTTTCATTCATCAAGAATGAAAGTCGGAGGTTCGAAGACGATCAGATACCGTCGTAGTTCCGACCATAAACGGCGATTCAGTGACGTTATTCCCATGACCCACCGGGCAGCATCCGCGAAACCGAAAGTAGGAAACGCTGGTCGGCTCGCCCAGCGTTTCTGACACTAATACAGTAATAATAACAAAATAACGATAGAGACAAAACGATATATTTATCGAAAATCGACCCATTAACAAGTGTAGGTAACGCAGATTCATCCACATTAATTTGAGACTTTTTTATAAACAAATACAAACTCCTCGTTGTCCCTTTAAGTATTTTCTCAGTGGGCCTTGGATACATCCAGCTGTGGTGTCCCTGCACCACATGCCAAAATTGAGAAATCTTGTCTAGAAGTAGTTGCATGTTTATGTACACTATAACTCACATTTACATTTTTCCCAGTGTAAACAGACTACATGTTCAGCACTGGAAAATAGTACATAATGTGCAGCTGAAAAAGAACCACAGACAGTGATAAATAAATAGTATATTATCAGTAAATATATAAGCATTAGAAAAAACATAAAACAGTGCCTGGCGTGCATGAGAAAAGACAAAAAAAATATATCTAAATAAATATTTAACTATACAGGTGGAATTATCTTCATTGTGATCAATACAACTCAGGGCTGTCATTTTAAAACCCTTTAAGGCAATAGGTAAACATATGGTTTCAGTTCTGCATCGCTGCTCTTCAGCTAACAGACTGTATGGAAGCACTGCAAAGACTCACAGAAGATATATTGTGGAACTTAGTAGGTTCCTTGAAAAGATAAGTCCCTGCTGTACTAAATTGAATAAAATATTATAGCTTAGAGTTTAACTGACCATGCAGCTACAGTCCTTTGTTTTTGGAATAAAAAGGCAGATCAGAAATCCATTGCTTATATATGGTATACGCCTAAATTCGTGAAGCACATCAATCCTTCTATGAACAGATCATAACACATACCTACATCAGCCTGCACATGCAATTTTCCACTCCTCCTGCAGACTATGCTCCACTTCATGGGGTGCCATGAACTTCATGTTCTACCCCCCTCCTCATCCTCCTCCTCCTGAGCCAGCAGTGACATCATCAGAAAGGTGTCCTGCCATGAACACACTTCCCCAAGGAGATGTGTAGTAGCTCTGCATTCCAGCCACTTGAATGCAAAAGGTAAGAGGAGTAACTGCACACAGGAGGCACTACAGTATGTACTGGAAGGAACTTTTGGGTAGAAACTATATGCCAAGAGAACATCTCGCTGGCACACTGTCAATAAAGACTGCACTACAACAATGAGATTTCCCTCCAAACAGGAGGTGAAATGAGGTAAGAATTCACAACATGTAAGAATTAACTGTAGAAAGAAACACGTTTAATTTCTGAGCCACAAATAATTTACTTAACTGCAGAATTATCATGTGCAAGGCTGAGGCAGCTTCCTCTCTGACATATGGACACAAGAGAACAACTATTTCCAATGCACTGGCATGCTTAACGACTTTAGACAATCTGAACTGCAATCAAGCTTGGAGCTGGGTGCAATCAAAGACAGTGAGGGATGATGTGACTGGACTGAGTCCAATCCCCTGTTGATCACTGGAGATAAATGAGGTCTGCCGGAGGTTTTAAATGAGCACGAATTATTAGGGTAGCTGTGTCCTCCTCTCACAGATACATGGATAAAGTGGTGTCCATGGCAATTAGAGGACACCGTAAAAATATATTGTCTAAAATAGAAATGATACATCTTAAGTGAGAACTGGATTATTTTTCTCTAATTGAGGTATGGTCATGCAAGCAAGAGCACAAATGTGACGTGCAATTTCACGCTGTGCATATTGTAACTCTGTTTTGCTATTGTCTGAGAGTGAGAGAGAGGAGGAAAAAAGAAAACATAATAATAGTTCAGTTACCCAAATATGACAGTCTGCATGCTGATATTTTATTGAATGTCTAAAATATGAGGTTTTGCACTATAATTATCTTCGATGGCATAAGTGGAAGTTTGTGAGTGACAGCCTGATGATTGAACTGACCGAAAATAAGCAATAATGGGTTAGCAATAAAGGAAATAAGATGTATTACACAGAGCATAGTATAAGTAAACAACAATTATTAATATTAAGCCTACCTGAGTAAGTCCCCCGCGCTGTTTGCTGGTGTTTAGCCCTTCTCGGATATCCATGTTATACCGCGCATCTCCTCACTCCTGCTTCACCCGGGTAGCTCCCAGCGTCGAGTCGACGGCAACACTTTAAGTTCGGTTTCCTCGTAGAAATGGAGCCAAACTCATCTCGTGTGTCTCCTCTCGTCTTCAGACACCCTTTCCACCTTCGGTCTCTTCGTTGTTCTCAGAGTCCTGGGAACTTGCTGGTTGCCGCCTGTTCTTCCGCGCTCCACACTCCCTGTTCCCTGGTACGTTCATTGAAGGTGCCGTTGCGCTCCTGCTACTGCCCCTGCTCGCACCGCTGCCCGGCTGACACTAACACAGCCCGCAGCGATGCCTTCTTCTATCTCAGAGAAGTGAATATTTCTTTGTTCTTCTTTTTCTTCTTTCTTTTTAATTTCTTGAGAGCAGGAACTGAAAGTGTTCATGGTCTGGTGAACGTCGCTGTTGAGTCTCTGCGTCCGGCTCGTCCACAGGAGGAGAGGAGGACTGTGGCTGCCTGCGCGCGCGGCGGCAGTGGCTCATGGGACATCAGAGGTGGATATGTAGTCTAGCTGTATTTTATTTATTTATATTCACGCTGAAGGTTCACACCACATCCTCCTTAACCCCCATGTCCTCAGACATAAGGCTGTAGCCTACATATTCTTCCTAATCTGAAGATCCTGTTTATTCATTAACAACAACAACAACAACAAAAACATTTTATTGAAAGCTGTTACAGATACTGTATTTGGATGCTCCAACTGGCCCATTTCAATAAATTAAAAAGTGTTTCATTTTCATGTTAGGCTATGGCTGAGCAGATTTTATCTACCCTACTGAGTATAATCTTTTATATTTTCATCAATAATAACTGCATCATAATTTAGCCTACAATGACAGTGTATTTTGTAAAGTCTTCTAGACACCCACTGTTAAAAAAGGTGTTTTTTGTTATCTTGCCTAATGAGAGTTGCAGAGGTATCCAACCTCTGCTTGATTGGCGTGACCCTCACCTCCAGTTGTTTTGTTGTTCCTGTTCATAAAATAATACAACCAAAATACTGCAATATTCAAAAATTGTTATAGAACCTGCTCAGTTGTTTCCTCTGAAGCATAAGTACAAAGAAGCAAAATGCAGAAATGGGCCTACTTCACAAAAGTCCTTCAAACAGTGCAGCAAAAAGGAGTGACTTATTGGCCAATTGTATTGTCCTTCTCCATAATGGTGACACACTGTCCTGACAAAACAATGCAGAATCAACACTTTGGCTACTGGAAAACATATAGCCTACAACTTTGAAGAGATATTCCGGCGTAGGTTTAACCCATGGTCCAACCATAGACTGTAAAAAGAACACAGTGACACCCATGTGATGTCAGCAGTTTAACATGTTTCTTTTATCCACGAACACTTAACAACGTTATCGTAAACATGATGACAAAGGTTGTCTGATGTTGAGTATGGATTTTAACCATAATCAAAATCTTCTCCTAAACCTTACCAGTAGAGCCTTAACATAACCAATACTTTATGTATACTTGCATGTTTTTTATTGCGACCATCATAACCAGGGTCATATACATGTGCATGGGGTGCTAAATCAGTAGTTACATTTTACTCCTGGACCATGGATCAAGAGAAAAGTGGAAAAAAAACCTTTGAGGTTGTTTAAGTTGGAAAAATGTTGGGGAAAATGTCATCACACACTCTATACTGTACAGCTACTGTCAACAACCAAACAAAATACAATGCACTGCTGATTGAGGCGTTACACCATCAGTAACAGTTGTAACCGAGATAAAATTATTCATAGTTGCATCCATTTTTAATGAGGTGTTAACATTTCTTTTTTTTTACTCCCTGTATGTGGTATAGCAAATTAACAAAATTAAAACAAGAAACAAAAGAAAAGAACAGTGCCTGGAGTGACACATCTTTGTCAGTTAAAAAGAAATATGATCATGCACTTTCTCATCATTACTTTTACAGACAACAGGAAAGGCTTCCAGCTCATAAAGTTTAAACAGTCAGAAGTTGTATGCCTCCGGCTCATAATCCACTTGTAATGTTGAGTGGGATTCAAGAAAATCTACTTCTGTTTGAGCCAATGCAAGAGTGATAATTACAGGAGAAATTAACGAATGCCCCGCTGAGCCCTGGAAAGGCAAAAAGAAAAAAAAAATATTTGAATTAACCTACTGAATGAACATTTAGTACTCCTTAGCCACCCATGCACATACCGGTAGCTAATAATGGCACATCAAAGCTCCAAGGAACGCTTTAGTATAGCCACCCTAAACAAAAATATCTGCAAATAGGATTGAATATTTCATGAATTCTTCCACCGGGGGGGGGGGTTTCTTATCATTTCATTGTGATAGGTTCTTCCAAAGAAACTGTAACTGCATTTAATGTTATTCAATTTGACAAATTTCTCCCTGCTCTCACTGGGGTCGGGAAAATTTCATGTGGCCAGGCCTGTGCAGCAATGAGTCACATCAGAAGATGTCAATTGAATACACAAATTGTCCTGTGGGAGTGAATAAGTTGCTGTTATAAGAGTGGCTTGAAACTGCCAGAAGTCAGACAGACAGGCAATTTCAGGGGTCCATTTCACAAAGCAGGTTTAGTGAAAACTCTGAGTCTGTTAACCCTGAAATTGATGTGATTCTGCATCGGCATTCATACGTCACTCCACCGTTAAAAGTGGGCGGGGAGAGGGTTTTTTTTGCTGGTTGCTATGGTGAATCATATTATCTTTGTTCCATTGATGAGGGCTTTTCATCTCCCCGTAACTCAGGGTCAAGTTACCTCAGAGTTCATTGAACTAACTCTGAGTTTCCTATATCAGTTCAGGATTAGACTCAGAGTTTGTTGAACCTGCTTTGTGAAACGGACCCCAGGTCCATCTCTGTGAGAGCAAGAAAAAGCAAATAGATAATACAATCTCTGATATCTCTCATCTTCTCAACCTTTTTCTCAGTGTTTCTTTATAAAATGAACTGACACTGTGACTCAGTGACAGGAAACAGATCAAATATTCAATTTTGCTTAAAAGAAAACTCAAACAACAGAAGGGCTGAAAAAATCTCATAATGTCATATTGCCACACTATAAAAGACAATTGTTGTTGTTGCCGTTAATAGATAATGTCTTTGTGGAGAAACGAATCATTCGCAAAAGATCCACAAAAAGCCAACTATACAGCCACATGATCTCTAGTTTGTAAATGACCAGTTCTTGGCTCATTAATTTATTGCGGCCATAGACTATATTAAAAGGCTGCATAACTTCACTTCAGTGTACCCCTTTAAAGAAAACATCCCACACAGTTCATCACACGACTTTGTTTTTTCCACTGAGCTGTTATCGTCTGATAAAGGGGACATATTATGGAAATATCACATTTTGAAGGCTCTTTAATGTGAATTTGGGCTTGCCTTCCAGCCCCCAAAATATGAGAATTGACAAAAAAATCTGTAATTTGCAGGCTCCCTAGGTTGAAATCGATGTGGTTTTACGAGCTGGTCCCTCAGTTGTCTTCCAATGATGTAAGTAGTTTTAGAATTTGTATACCACTACTACCTGGCAGTGGTAGAGGGGTGGGGCAAGCAGTGACTCATTTGCATTTAAAGGGACAGACACTGAAACCAGCCGTTCTGAGCAGGGCTGTTTTGAGCAGATGAAAAGAGTGCTGTGATGTTTGATCCTTGGGGTATTTTGACCGATGCATGTCTTTAAGATATGTCTTTAAGATACCTGGGAACAATTTTATTTTGTGGAAAAGGGACATAATATGTCTCCTTTAAAGCTTTCTTGTGAACCTGGTGTGCATTGACTAAGTTGAGGCAATCCTCCCTGCCCTTGACGCTGCATGATGCCATTCAATTCATTCAGTTTTAATCAAATCAAGCACAGTCAGCAGCTCAGTCACCTCCTCGGTGTTGCAGACAACACACAGGAGTTTATGTTTAGGGCAAAACCAATTTGTCTTATTCAATACCTTTTTCTCACATTCTTTACTGACTCATGATCAATGTTCTGTGGGAATAAAAGTAGGCTGAAAAAGCTTTTTGCTCCATTTTACTCAGTATGCCAAGCTAATCAACACAACAAATAATGAATCAATAGTCAATGTTAATCAATCTTGTATTAATACTAGACAACAGCTATCCTGTGTTCAAATGTTATGCACCATCTATTGTCTACTGCAGTGTTTCTCAAATGGGGGTACGCGTACCCCTAGGGGTACGTGAAGGCACTCCAGGGGGTACGTGAGATTTTAAATATATATATTAAAAAATATATAAATTCCAAAATCCATTAAAATAATTATATAATGGATATTTCAATAAAATACATGTCTAAATTCATTAACTAAATCTTATATTCAGTGGGCTACTTAATTAATTATCCTAAAAAACCCGAGTCCCCCCCCCCACCAGATGGTTTAACCCAACCTGGCATTTGCCGGCATCGCCTGTCAATCAAACAACGGAGTCGGGGTTGACGTAGCAGCAGCGCTGCTGAAACACGGAGGGATAAGTGATAAAAAGGCGAAACCAGAGCCGGTAAAATCCCGACCGTGTTCAGAAGAATTTGTGGTAAAGGGATTTACGTCCACGAGTTGCAACCCACTCTAGGCATCATGTTTTGTTTTTTTCTGTGGGGAGAAGTTAGCAAACAGTGGCATGAAGCTGGCTCATCTCCAGACGCATCTCAACACAAAACATGCACGTCATGTCGGTGAGCCTCCTGACTGCTTCATGAGGAAACTTTATGAATTCAGGTTGGTGTTACATGAGATTTTAAACGACAGCATCAAAGTGATCAACTTCATAAAGTCAAGGCCACTAATGCAGGTGTGTTTCACTGCCTCAGTTAACACAGACAGAGAGAAGTCCTCTAGCTCTCAACCTGTTATGATCTGAAGACACACCTCTGATTGAGCACAGTCCCCCCATGCCACCGTGTTGCAGGACAACTGACTTGCAAAGCAGTAGCCCTACTGTCTGGACTTTTTTTGTGTGTGAAGAAATGTGTATCTATAATTGATATCATGAATTCATTTTGAGAACAGATATTTATTAGATAGCATTTTAGACTGATGATTATTCTCATGTGCAAAAATCTTTATAATCAAGTTGATTATTTTTTAGTCTGTATATATTTTTATTTCCAAATAGTTCAAAAGAGGCCACTATAACCAATGTTTTACACAGTTTTAAAGTAAAATAAAGCAGACACTGATGACACATTGCTGTGTTTTACGTCTTTTGGTCCAAAAATGCTTTGCGCTGGGTAGGGGGTACTTGGCTGAAAAAATATTTCACAGGGGGTACTTCACTGAAAAAAGATTGAGAACCACTGGTCTACTGTATACTGCTCTCCACACAGGTTGCTGCTGGGGTATATTAGGTTTGGCGTTTTACATACACGTGTTCATATCGTGTTTTCTATTTTGAGATACAGTTAACCATATGTTGTCATTAATTGAGCATAATAAATAGCTGTATTTCAGTCTAACATTTCTTAGGCACAACTTCATAAAACATATATATATGGGCTAGAGAAGTGACAGTAAATCTTTTACACTAAAAACACAATTTGGCACTGAAAACAAAAACCTGAACTGAAACTGGAAAAACTTGTATTGGCACTGATAACACCAACATAAAGAAACAATGTTAACTTTTTTAACTCTGACATTTTTGTGTTATGATGCGTTTTTCAATGTCAGTCTTCAGATTTTTCTATAACTCTGTAGTTTTTAAACACAGTTGCTATATTTGTTTTTCCGTGTCAGGGGGCAAGAAACACTCCATTTATTTACACCCAGAACCCTGACAGGATAGCATACCAAGGCAATGGTTTACTCAAGTTCACCTGCAACTCCAGAGCTGCATGCCAGTCTGGTTCTCTCTGTTGCTGTTTTTTAACAGGAGACTAAACTATACTTGATGGACAAATTAAGACATATAGTCACAGATGTATACAGTGAGAGCAGGAGATGAAAAATAAAACACATCCCTGTGGAGCATCCGTATTTGCAGCCTGTTTGAAGGCTAGCCACCTTTGATTTGTCAGAAAGTGTGATATCTGCTCACTCATTGACAGAATAATGTATAGTTGCACCACATGGCTGAGCAGCAGGGTCAGGATAATAATGTTGAAATTACAGGTGAAGTCCATAAATGGGACTCCAGGAGGTGAAACAAAGAGCAAAAACTATAGGGACTTAGATAATGAATGCGTAAGCTTCATTTTGATAAGAGTGGGAAAAATCAAAGAATATAAAGCAGCAATTAGAAATAGAAATTAGAAACAGAAATACGGATTACCCTACCACCAAATACACTTGCTAGTAGACACAAAAGGTGTCTGATATACATTCACTGGCTGTATTTTTTTTTTCAATCCAGAGATGTCAAAAAGTAGGACAATGGGAGCACAAGACAGTGCCCCCAATTTTCCAATGACACATGAGCTTTGAGTTTCCCACAAGAAGCCTAAAGATAAAAGGAGTGGATGTAAAACAATTTAGTATAAACTCTTCCTTGTTATGTTTGCGAATGTTTATACAGGTTTTTGAATGTAATTCTCAGGAAACAGAGTTGGAAATAGGATCAGATCTATTGTGGAAAAAATGTTGTCTTCCTGAAGCAGCAGCATCATCATTTAACAGCTGATGAAAAGTGAGGCATTTGCCAACAGCATACCATAAATATTACAGAGCCTAATGGTCTAAGTGAAGAACTGGATTTGAGGCTTTGTTTTTATTTCTACAGGCAATTTTCCTTTATGAAATAAGAGCTGACACAGCAGATCCCCTTTGTCCAACCAATGTTCTGCAGGTATTTATTAAGGCCTTATATGGCAGTGTTTTATAATGTTTGGTTATGATTCATACTTTCATGTTGTTTATGTTTCTAAACGGGTTCACTGTATTAATCCTTACTTTACTATACATATTTAGGTATAATTTGCATTTAGCACTGTATATCAAAGTGTTTGTTACTATAGCCCCACTTGTTAAGCTGTTGTTGATCCTGTGATGAGCAAACTCTTTTTTGAGAGCTGAATGAACGCATATGGCACATACATACTGTAAAACATAGTTTCTGTGTCAGTCTTCATGAATGCACCTGACAAAAAGTATGTTGACAGAGCTACTAATTTTCTAATGGTATGTCCAATATGAAGCAAGTGCTCAGAAATTCTTCCATAAGAAGAGTTAACTATGTTTTGCTAATTAGTCATGTTAGTTTGAAATAGTGTAACTCAAGGGCTTTGATATTGATTTGTGACTCTCGGCTCCATGGGCCAAATTGTCTGGGTGGGAGATATCTCACAGAAAATCAAGAGGTTGAGGTTTTCAGCCTTCACTTGCTGCACACTAATGACCGCCTTGCCAAAGCATTTAACCTTGAGCCAATCTGTCTTCTCACTTAGAAAAGCAGAGTTCTTGAACCATGAAATAGAGGTAGTTGTCCCGCTGAAAGGAGGTTACAACCCACACTACTTCAAGATTAATCAATTACTGGCATTCCAAATGTCATGAAGTCATTGGTTGGAATCATTATCAGAACCTCCTTATTTCAGTCAGCTTTTTGTTTACTGTTGCTATCATTTCCTTGAGAATTAAAAACTCAAGTGCCTATGTACCCAGCTGTCTCAGTGCGGCCGCGAAGATATGTGAAAGAGGACGAAAGAAGAAAGAGTACGAATCTGAATTTGGATGTGTGTGTCTGTGTGTCTGTGTGTCTGTGCGTGTAGGGTCAGGAGGAACACATACATCATGATGAGTCTCAAGTGTGTATGTCATTAGTATGTGTTAGTATACTGTGCCCAAATTATTGCATTTTTTTTTAAGTGTTTCCAGTCAAATAGGCGGTGCACAGCCAATTGTGACTGGAACGCCCACTAATGTGACTGTTTGGGCCCTAGTTTGCTGGCGCAGCGCGGGTGGCGCAAGGTAACGCAGCCGGTCTAATGCAAGTTTCGACCAGCGCAGCCTAGCGCAAAGTCAGATTGGCAGATTGGTAGATCGCGCTGCGCTGAGATAGGTGTGGCTGCGCAGCAGGGGGAGGCGTCACAGATTCAGCTTGGTGCAGTGGAAGTTTCATGCGAAAATGTCCCACCGAGGTGGCGCTGAAAGCTCGCCACCTCCAACCAGGTCTAGTCTCAGCGCAGGGCGAAGCGCAGCAGGTGCAGTGGAAGTTTGACTGACTGACCTGCAGTGTACACACATCACCAAGACCTCACAGGCAGATTTCCACAGTTCCAGGCACATTTCAATGCAATAAATATCCACAATAACCACTATTTAATGCAACTAATGGAATCAACACGTGAATTTATATCTATATAGATTGTCCCATCACATCTGACGTCAGATCAAAGCAGAGATCAAAGGCTGTCGGCAGCATAATGGAAACTCCACCTGAATTAACACAGCAGGGACGAACTGGCACTGAAAAGCAGCTGTGGATGTCCCAAGCAGGACTGAGGGTGGATGACTGCATGTCGCTGCCGTGTTGAGATAGGCACTGTGCCCTTGTGATGATCCCCTTTATTTATTTATTTACTTATTAATTCATTAGCGCGAGCGACCACGTCGTCACGCAGCCTTAAAGGGATAGTTCACCCAAAATTCAAATTTCACTCATTATCTACTCACCCTCATGTCAACTAAGAGCTGTGAGAATTTTCAGAGTCCTCCGTTCCTTCTCTGAGTTACGGGGGGGTCTGCGCAGCAGTATTTGTCCATATAATGGTTGTGAATGGACACCACGTTTCTTCGTCCAAAAAGACACACCAAAAAACATCCAAATACCTCCATACTGCTCGTCTGTAATGTCCCTCTTGTATTGAAGCCCCGACATGAGAAATTGTTCCGCCGGTCAGTGCAAATCACGTGAGATTTGCACTTACACAGGCAGAGCAGTGAACTGAGACACTGGGAGCTTCCGCTACAAACAAGCTTAAAATATAGACTTATTTAATTTTTTTCGGAACAATTTCTCATGTCGGGGCTTCAATACAAGAGGGACATTACAGACGAGCAGTATGGAGGTATTTGGATGTTTTTTGGTGTGTCTTTTTGGACGAAGAAACGTGGTGTCCATTCACAACCATTATATGGACAAATACTGCTGCGCAGACCCCCCCGTAACTCAGAGAAGGAACGGAGGACTCTGAAAATTCTCACAGCTCTTAGTTGACATGAGGGTGAGTAGATAATGAGTGAAATTTGAATTTTGGGTGAACTATCCCTTTAATGAAAAACAAAACACAAATCATCATCTCTCTTAGCCCACCACAACAGCCTCGGTATCAGATAGTCAGTATATAGCCTACTACAGTATACTCAGCATCTCTATCACAGAAAAAAAAGAGACAGACAGAGAGAGAGAGAGAGAGAGAGAGAGAGAGAGAGAGAGAGAGAGAGAGAGAGAGAGAGAGCGTCCTTTATGCTGATTTCATCCCGCATGGTGTTTGTTTATGTTGTGATTAGTGTACACCTCTCATCTTTCTCACACAGGGTTTGAATAAATGTGAGTTTCTTTATTAGTTTATTAGTTGTTGTTTCTTACATTGGGCAGCCGTTCTCAGTGTATCAGATCAAACCTGATTAAGGATATTAGTAAACTCATTATTCGGCCACTCTGAGCTCGGACCTCCGGACCAAAACAGCTGTTTCCTCCTGGGAGAGGTTCGGCCTCTGGCGTCGCTGTCTCCTCCGTCCATGTCAAAGTATAAAATGACAAACTTGCAGCGCGCATCACCCGCGGCGCAGGTAAAGGTGAGGAGAGGAGCTCATTTGATTGGTGAAGATCCGAATCGGCTGTGTTAATCCCACTTCTCCCGCCCTCTCTCCTCCCGCCCTCTCTCCTCCCCCTTTGCCGTTTGCGCCGGTAGGAGGGACGAGGGGCAGGCTTGCGCTGGCGTAAGTCGGACTGCGCTGCCCAGCAAACTTGCGAAATGGACCTGGACACGCCTAGTTGGCGTGGCGAAGCTGCGCTGAACTTAGACTTCGCCCGGTCTAGGAAACTAGGGCCCAACGTGTCAGCAAGTGCTCAGGACAGGAGAAGAGTCCTGCAGACGGCCTGGAGGAGGGGCTGCACTGATTACAATATTGGGAGCAGCTGGGGTGGTTGGTTGATTGAAGGGTGGGGCCTCTAGGCCTCGGTGGAGAAAAGCCCTCTTGGCCGTGTGGGGAGGAAGACAGCCAGCTCTTCCCCTTTAAGTTGTTTTGTGTTATTATTTCAGGCATTTTTCCTCAGTTTGTGTTTTTGCTTTTGACCAGGCCTGGTGACAATTAAAAATTACTTTTTTCCCTACCCTGCCTCCTGCATGTTCCTGACATCTTACAGAGATTTTCCTGACTTTCACCTGAGCTACACTCCCTCCTGGTAACAATGTGCATGTGTATTCATGTCTGCATCCTGCGACTGCACACGGCTGCCCATAAAGTTGGAATAAAACATTTTTTAAGTCTTTTCATGAAATGACTGTGACAATGTAATTTATTCTTGACAGATAAAGTGTCTTCTTCTCAAAACTTTATTGATCAGTCTCTTCCAAACATATCACTGTGAAAATTAAACCATAATTAGACTTTGCAAAATACAAAATTGGGGCTATTGCACAATAGGATTGAGGCCTTTGTTTCAATTTTTCAACCTTGGTATTTGGTTGAAAATTATAAAGCCAATTGTGAAAATGTGACCTACAGGCTTAAAGCCGGAAAAGGACAACATTTTATAGTGTCAACATTAAGCAAAGTATGAATTTGTTTTACCTGCGTAATTGAGACCTTGCACCTGGTCAAAGGTGATTACTAGTGTGTATAAATAGGAATAATGTGTCTGAAAATTATTCCAACTTTATGGGTAACAGTGTACATACACTTATGTGCACACATGTGACTCAGTCAAGGCTGTGGGAATATTACATTTATTGTGGCTAAGGCTGGAAAGTCTTTAAATCAGTCTGCATTGATCTATGAATGGATGTGGGTGACTCAGTATGTGCTGTCCACCACTGCTTTATACTGTGTGAACACTTTCTACTTCAAGTCATTAAAACTCTGTAGCATGTGAATGAACGAGCGCAGTGCTATTACGCTCAGCCGCTCAGTGTGTTTACTTTTATTAAATCACCGGAGAACTACACCAGGCCTGCAGCACAAGCATACAGACCTCTCATATAAGATTAGACATTTATAACTAGATATTCTGCTTTTATATGAGCCTATGATGCTCCGGTAACCAGAAATCTCCCTTTTTTTAAAAAGCCCTAGAGAACAGAGACAAAAACAGTACATGGCGGGCGGTTAATGGTCTACCATTGGCTCAGGTGGTTAGTTTGTTTTATTTTGTGACTTTCAGTGGTGGCAGAAGTATTCATTTCCTTTCGTTCAGGCAATTAACTCAATCGAGGCAGAAGTGCACCAGCAAGGTTCTGCAAATTAAAATTACTATTTTTATCAGCAGAGCCTGGTGGTTTTGAAGTCGGCAAGAAAACAGCAGTTTCTGATTAAATAAAAATTAAAAATGACTTGATAACAAAAAGGTCTGTCACTGTGGGATTCTTATCTGTAACAGTGTAGGACATTTATCATACAAATATGAACCAGTCAATGACAAAACAAAGACCTTGCCGGTCATGCATTGACCACAGTTAGCCTATGTCTGTGCATGCGCATGTGAAATGCAGTTGCAGGATGTGCACACAGACGTCCAGCCATGTTAGAAACCATGTATATACACACATACACAAGAGGGACTAAAATAATCAGACAAGCATGCGCCTTTACTTTCTTACTGTCTCTTTACTGTATGGCCCTTTCCACTCCACATGGTGTGTGTGTGTGTGTGTGTGTGTGTGTGTGTGTGTGTGTGTGTGTGTGTGTGTGTGTGTGTGTGTGTGTGTGTGTGTGTGTGTGTGTACCTGTGGAAATTAAACATTTTATTAAACTCATCACACTTCTGAAAGAGAATCTGAAATGTAGAAGATTTACATGATATCCACACCACTCAGCATCTAGTTTCTATGGTAGCTGGGGAGACATTCCAGATTTGAAGTGACAGCTACCTCTTTGTACAAGCACAAAACTGACAGTGACAAAATGACAGCTTCAACTGCTACTGAACATAAGAACTGGAAAAATCTCAACGTTATTGAAGTGTGTAATGTGTGAATAAAATGTTCTTCATAGATCAGTCCTGCTGTCGTGGTCCAGCCAACAAGTGTCTATACATTGTGTGTTTGTGTATGTTGCAGAGTGGTTTTGCAAATGTGATTGAAATGCATGACTTTGAGGTGTTTAGACTAATTTGTATGTGAGTGGTACGGCACCTGTAAAGAGTTTTTGAACACTCTAGTTTTTATTGAAATCTAAGCAGTTCAGGTTCAATGAAATTTTAAGTGGTGACCTGTTCAAGGTCAAAATAAATAAATAAAACTAAATAAATAAAATAAAAACTTGAAAATTGTGTAGAAAACACATATTTTTCCAGGGATGAAGTTATCGGTTAACTTACAGCTTTCCTGCCTTAAGGTCATGCAGACATTTCAGTGCCCCAACTTCTGTTGATGACTTTAAATCCCTCTGTGAGTACAACGGCCGGGTTGGAACAAACACCCTCAGGTGTATCATTAGGGCAATAGAATACAATATTGTACTGTATTGGAATAAGCACTGTATATTTCTATGAAAGAACAGTGAGGAAAAGAGAAATAACGAAGGAAGGTGGACTGGTTGGTCAGGGCATGGTGCAAACAGCAAGATGCTGACCCAAAACATCAGATGAAAAAAAATAGACGGTGGCTTCACATGAGGGAAGAACAGCACATTCTCCAGACTAAAACCCCATGGAGCTGGTTTGAGATAAAGTGGAAAGAGTTTGGAAAGCAAACCAAAACACAAGTGCTACATTTGTGGGAACTTCTGTGACAGTGTTGGGAGAAACTTTCAGGACATTGTTTCAAACAACACAAGTCACACACTGTAAATTGTAATAAGTTCACTTTACTTAAAAAAAGTCAGGAAACCGATTGCCTCAAAATTCCCAAGTAAAGTAGCTAATTCATTTTAAGGCGATATAGCTGAAAATAACTGTGTTTACACAACTCAGATAATGGCAGTAAACTTGAGTGAAGTTAACTCAAAATCATTAGTTAGGTTGACTATAAAATGTCAATTATGACTACTTAAACTTGTGAGTTATGTTAATTAAGCAGTACTCGTAAAAATAAGTTATCCTTACAAGTTTTACAAGTTCACATTACTAGCAAAATATCAGGAAACCGATTGCCTTGATATGTTCAAGTAAGCTGAACTAAAAGTGATAAGCTATTGAAACGAAGAGACAACAGACAACAGTTTGAATGGAAAACGAAGTTTAATAATTAAACTTTTTTGTTCTGAACACAAATACATGTAAAAATAGGGTCCAGGCTCAAGTGTGGTTATAATGTCACGTCACATTCACATCGTGAGCACATTGCATCAGAAGATTTTTGAGTGATTGTATTTTTGGTTTTAGGGATTTATGTCCCAAGTGAGAGAAGCACCTTTTGGTTGAAGTCGAAGGTGTACTTCAGTTGTTGGCATGTGGAAGATTTCCAAGGTCATCCATGACAATTTTTCCTTCCAAAAAGTACCTGAAGACTGAAGGTGCAGTGAGTCAGGGGAGGCCTGTCTGTCCTCAGGAACGATGGTCAGGATCCCAATGGGGGTTTGAGACATGTCTGGGTCTTCGCAGTCCTAACAACAATAGCAGCAATAACACCAAAATTACATATAAGATTTGAATTTATATGGCAGAAAACACAACACAGACACTAAAATTATAATGTAACACTTCTTCATCACTGCGGCTTCTGGGCAATGTACTCGCTACTACCACAGGAGGCTGATGAGTAAACTTCCAGTGTAGTACAGGAATGTGAAAGTCCTACAGTTTGCAGCTGTCACACCTACTGTATGACAGTCCACACAGCCTCCTGTGACAGTATAGCGAGCACATTTCCCAAGAGCATCAGCGATAAATAAGTGTTGATGTTGTTGCAAGGGAAAGTTCATAACATTTTTGTGTTTAACTAACTACATGTTGCACTTCATACAGTGATGATATCAGTAGAACCCTTCTACTTAAAATCAGCTAAGTGAAATTCATTGTACTTCTTTTGTTCTTGAAGACATTTGGGTTTCACATGGGGTGACACTAGGGAACTGCGACTAAATCCTTCCTGAAAGTCAGCAGATACCACTAAAAGTGTTCTGATTGGGGATAGGTCATCAGTGCATTACGTAAGAAATACTGATTCAGGCTGAGTGGAAGAAAAGTAACTAAAACTAAAGCTATCAAAGTAACATAAGAAGCAGAATTAAATAGAGTGGACATCATGTGGTGTGGAATTAGAAAAATAGTAATAAAGACGACTTACAAAGCATGTCTTGAAGAAGTCTGTGTTCTCATCTCCAAGGATCACAGGAAGGCCACGGAGGACTGCTGTTCACTTCGCAGTAATATCTGTACTCTGAAAAATCATGTCAAACACACATCACTCCTGTGTTAAAGGACAATCAATTAATAGCTCTGCACACACAATGGGGTTGTGTATTTTGTTCCCCACATAAAAAAACTGTTACTTTGTATCCGAGAAACTTACCTCTGGTGTGACTTGTTGCATACTTCTGAAGTTTCTGGCCAACACTTCCCCCCTTGCTCCTGAAAAGGAAAAGTATGACAAATTAATATTTTAATTTTTTAATAATTTATATTAACCCTTTTTTCAGAAGAAAACAAACAGTAGCCTACTTACACTTCCAATGCATAGCTGGTTTCTGTCTTCAGAAATCAAAACCTACAAAAGAAACAACAAAATCAATCAGTTAAACTTTAATCATAGCACAAACATAGATTAGGGCTGTACAGGATATAAAAAACTAAACTTATCAACCAGAGCATCCAGCATTTCCCAACAATAAACGATGGCTCTCTCTCTGGTGATGGTGCACACACACGCACTTACACACACACACACGCACGCACGCACGCACTTACACACACAAACACACAAACACGGGCACATGGACGGGTGGCGTAGTGACAGTACTAAACAATGCTAAATGTGCTAATGTGTTCGAATTGCTATCACCCCCCCCCCCCCCCCCCCCCCCCCCCCATCTCACCGTCCGACCGGGGGAGAAGGGTCTGTCTGCGGCCTGCAAGAGGGAGGCGTTTCGCGTAGAGGCGTGTCGCGTAGTGACGTCACTACGCGACACGCCCCCTCCACACGGGAAAGTCACGTTGAACCACGCGAGATGTAAAATGAGACCGCCAAAACAGGAAGTAAACCAGTTCCGCCGTAAAACTTTACTAGTCTGAATGGCCGAACATATGCAGACTGTAAGTGTCAGTGTAATTTAATTAATTCATCGATTAATGTATATAATAATTGTGTTTAGCGATGGACTAAGGAAGTAAGGCTATATTTATCCATATTATTAAATATAAGTGTATTAACAGAACGAAGCCAGCCCGTTGCCGACTCAGCAAAATGTAACGTTAGCAAAGTTTCAGAGGGTTATTTGCCTGTTTGATAAGTGACATGCAGCGTATACATACGTTTTATTGCAAATGATCCTAAAAGGTTGAGCCAAATAGAATTGGGTGTTGTAACTTAGCCAGCAATCTGGTGTAACTAATAAATTGTAACTCTGCTATAATATTGACCAGCTCATTAAAAAACATTATTCTCACCGTGGTCTAGTGCAGCAATAGTTTGTTTGAAATTATTGTTCACATTTACATTTAAACACGTACTTCATACAGTCACAAAAGTGACCATTTCTTAAAGGTTAGGGGAAGGGAACAATAACACAATACCAGACCGTTGCTAGGTAAAACGAGCCGTTGCTAGGGACTCAATAAATGCGCATCACCCTGAGCAGACCATAGATATATGGAGCAGACGAACAGGCGATTAACAGCCACTCTACTCAACATAAATTCAACATAACAGTGCCAGAGGCTGTGGCGAGATTCCGAATGGGACCTCAATATCAACCGTGGTAAGATTAATATGTAAAGAATTGATGATAGACACATGACACATCAATGTGTGATGTAACATGTAATTGAAAACCTTTATTGTTCTTTTTTGACAGTGAGTTAAATGTGATGGCCGAAGCCCTGGTGGGGCACATGTCCAAGGAGGGAGCAAAGAAGCTCCAAATTTACAAGGAGAAACTGGAAGAAGCCCTCTCCTCTGAGGCATTTCTGAGCAGGCTATAAAATAAAATAAAAAATGAGCCTTGAAATGTTTTGGTTTGGTTTTTTGTAAATAGATCTCTTCTTCACTACAAATACGTTTGACAGACCAAATATAGTTGAGATGAATTGCTACTTGTCACAAAACGACCATGACAAAGAAAGTTATGGTCTATGATCAGTGCTGTGAGTGCATGAGTACAGTAGTGTGTGTGTTGTAGGGTGAAATAAAGGAAATCAGAATACCAAACAATTATCTTGTGTTTTCTCTTGTGACAAAGTCAGAAAATTTTACATCTAAATTTTAATATAAATGAAATCCTGCCTTAATTGTTTTTACCCAATTAAAAATGTAATAATAACATTTGTAAGCTTTTGAATACATTCATTATAGGGCAAAGAACGCGTAGGCAAAGTCGTTAACTTTTGCATGCAACATGCAACTGTAGTGGGCTCATATCCCTTTAAGAACCGTGTGTAGGGCGTTCCCTGTAGTGGCGGGGGGCGTGTCGCGTAGTGACGTCATTACGCGACACGCCTCCTACAGTGCCTACTACTCGACACGCCTCCCTCTTGCAGGCCGCAGACGGATACACTTGGACCGGGGGGTGGGGGGACTTGCTTTTTCAACCGTCAATAAGCACGCTGTGTTTGCTGAAACTCCAGTAAATCCCTAAATGTTACACTATCCTTACAGTTTTACATTGAGTTAGCTTTAGCTTTAGCTTTCACATGTCGGCAGAGGACCGACTTGCAGCAACAACAACAACAACAACAACAACAACAACAACAAAACTCCAGACCTAACGGATAAAGTATATGGCAAAAAACGACTTTGCAACATACAAAACCAGTTAAACTTACCGTGTCTCTAGCTGCAGCAGCCGCCTTGTTGTTGTTGACGGTTTACCGGGCGCTTCATTCAAAGCACGTCGTCACTCGTCAGTGGGCAACTGCGCATGTGCGTTCGACGAGAGCTGCCGAATGCTGCCGAGTTGCTGCTGGTGATGCAGATGGGTCTTGCTCACTTATACCTCTAAGTACAGGTTACTTGCAGCTGATGAGTTTGATTACTTGCCTCAGTAGAAAGTTGTCTTTACTAAGTTTAGGTGAGGGTAGTCAACAAAGTAAGATGAAATTAGTAAAGGTCACTTTTCTTTTTTAGTAAGGTATACAATTACATTTTACAGTGCAGGTGTGTTGAGCTGCCAGAGGAGTCATGGCTTCTATGATGACAGATTCTATGATGTCTTTCTTTATTTCTTATTTATTTGTTCAGTTCAATTTCTCAAATACCTACTGGAAATGTTGTGTTGTGTGTTGTTGTTGACCTGAATTATACATGGGAGATTCATTGCTGCTCTATAATATAATTTCTATAATTGAATCTATGTCAGTATCTTGGAACATACAACCTGCCATCCAATTTAAGGTATTTTTTGTTGTGGGAGTGACTTATTTAAAGCAGAAGTAAGTGATATATTTGTGTTAATATAAGTCTTAAATAGTTATATCTTCCGACAGCAATCACTTACATAGAGTGTTTGGACTGAAACACGGGTCTGTCAGTCACTCTGCTCTGCTCTGAGTCGAGGAGAAAACATTTATCGTATCCTACAGTTTTTATCCAATGAGGAGAGAGAACGGCATGCAGGGCTGTGTGTGCAGCCAAGGGACGCCGTGAATGTGGCGACGTAGGGACGAGGACTGTTATGGTGAGTTCAAGGAAACTCGTTTTTTTCCGACCTGTGAAGTCGTACCAGTTCGATCTGGTACATAGACTGTACAAAAAGACGTACTGGTACGATTTCACGGGTCGGAAGTTACGAGTGGCCGTTATAGTGACTTTCACCGGTAAAACAGGTCGGAAAAACACGAGTGGGTTGCCTGGAACGCTACAAAGTCGTAAGTTGTGACTTGAAGCTGTAATTTATGATTTCAAAAGCCTGCCTGGAACGCAGCATTAGCGAAAACGACCGGATCACTCACTTCTGCTTTAACATATCCAGTTTTTCAACCTGAACCCTTGAGTTTATGAATATCAATTGTGTTAGTTTTTGCCAAAATTATGTGTCAGTGATTCTAATTACACAACACACATGAGCTTTATCCTCAATATGTTAAGCCAGAAAACACTGCAGGCACACAGAAAAGGCCTTGCTCTTGTTTCTATTTCAAATTGATTAACATCATCAGAGCCTGCGCTGTAGCTGCCCGTTTGCAGAGGGAGCGAGAGAAAGCTGCACACCAGGAATTGCAGTTCTTCTGCTCTGATATTTAGGGAGTGATACGGTGTAGCTTTCATATTCTTTGTCTCCACTACACCTCTGCAGTGGCAGCAATTGTGACTGTGTGTCTCTCCTGTCTAATGAATAATGCACACTAAGACACCCTGAGTTATCCAAAACCAAGCCCCTCTTATCCCTGTTTGAGTGCATTGATTTCCTTGCTCTCACCAGCATCTGCAGAGGCTCAAAGGAAGCTCCTGTGTGTGGGATAGAGGGATAAAAGAACAACAACAAGGCAAGCATCAAGCTTGTAATGCACTTGTGGATACTCTTGAGTTCACTGCCTGGTGCTCAGATGAAAGCAGAGGCAGCATCAATCACAGTCCTTATGATATCAGCAATTAGAAAATCAGTTGGCCAGATCTGTGGTGACTGTGTGTCAACTTTGCTGTGATTATCATCAAAACAGGTGACCGGACATTTAGCCACGATGAGACTTACTGTATTTCAAGGTGAGGGCCTGCAGCAAATCCTTTGTAATTATCTCCTGGCACATGGAGAGAGCTTTTAATGAGCTGTGGACAAGCACGCTGAAACAGCCTCTGTTCTACAGCTGAAACCAATTCTCATTTTTCACAATCAGTAACATCACTCACCCAGGAGAAATGATTATATGCGCCATCTCTTGTAATCATAGCAGCATACAGTGAGGATGAGAGCTGCAATGGTTTATTAATTTGTTAAATATTAGAGGTTGGGAAACAATGTACGTTCACCCTGACAGCCATTTAAGATAATTCAGTCACACAAATTTTTACTGCAGCTCCCAGAGTGCTAGCATTTTGTTTTACTGAATTGATACATTTCTAAAATATCTTTTGCAGGCATTGAAAGTAGATCCTAAATATTTTCTGAACTTTGAATATTGCATGAAAGGTTATTATTCTTAAAAAGTGGAGAGGTCACAGAAATGCACAATATGGCTCTTTCTCTAGTCTACTCTATGCAGAACAGAAGAAAGACACCAAGAGAACACTGAAGTATAGACAACCATTTCAGAATTCAAGGTCTTACTACTGTCACCATCTGTCCCATATTTAACAATTTCAGATTAAATCAGTATTAATCTTCCACTGACCAAAAGGGACTTCACTCCCATTCAAATAAACCAATCCAATTTGATAAGGAGCCAGACTATTTGGATAAGTGTGGCGAGCAAATCAGCATGAGCTACTCTCTTGGAGATTGTCTATTTTCTCCTCATCCTTGATTGCTTTAAGGACTTTAGTGCACTGGAAAGTAAGTTTAGTGGAGTTTGATCACTGCTACGGACAAGTCGTCCGAGAAAGGCTTGCTGAATACTCAGAAAACTCAAATATTGAAAGGCCACAGGAACAAAGTAAATGGTATAATCTCACCGCGTGAGTCAAATTGTAGGAATCAGAGAAATGATGAGTGGCCTCCAGTAACGCCCCATATAATCCAACTCATGGGAGCATTTTTCATTGCGTTCCAAAATGTATAGAAATCAATATTTAATCTGCACCAAATATTGGACAATGCACAAAAGTGCCTGAGATACTAAATGGTAGACAGTTACAGTGGTTTGCTGTCAGTGGAATGACTAAGCTTTTGGAAAGGCTTAGGAGTAAACTTGGAAAAGCATCACTGGTGCATGAAGTGTATTTTAATACCACACCTTGTGTTTGCAGTTGCTCTGATCCCAACAAACTCTGCAGGAGACAGAACAATAAGTTTACCCTTGACAGTCAGTGGATTTCTTGCTGTCATTTGATGAATGCCCATTTGCAGGGGATAAGAAATACATTTGTGGCTATAGTACAAAGCATCAGTGCCGCAGACAGCATAATGCCACACCTAGACTTGCTGTCTTGTTGAAGGTGACCTCAGCATTAGACAGAACAATAAGTCTGCATGACATCGCGGCTGCTGTGGGTGTGATCAAGATGGTAATTCATGCCTGCAATGTACAAAGTCCTGTCGTGAATGGCCGTGTGTCTGTGTGTATATTTGCTTTACTTGTGGGGTCCAATACCTTTACGGGGACCAAAATGCTGCACCCCCACAAGTTTAAATGACTGCTTGAGGATTAAGACATGGTTATAGTGTTAGTGTTCAGTTGGGATAGTTAAGGTTAGTACAAGGGGTTAGAGAATGCATTATGACAAAGTCCCCACCAAGACAGGTGTACATGGTTGTGCAGTGTGTGTGTGTGTTCACAGTTCACAGTCTGAGGGATATGTCTTATGCTTGTTCTAATAGGCTTTGCTCCAGTGACTGCAGGGCTTACAGGTGTACAACCCTCTATGCACACACAGACACACACATAGTTCTACGTTTATCTTTGTGAGGACACTCGCTGACACAATGCATTTGCCTACCCTTTAGTCAAACATCAACCATCGCAATTAAATGCCTAAACTCCATACTAACCTCAATCAAAATTTACCCCTAACACCTTAAACCAAGTCTTAACCCTCAAACAAAACTAAGTTCTGAGGACCACATCACTCACAGTGTTGAAAAATCAAACCGGTCCTCACAGAGACAGAATTGCAAGAACACACACACACACATACTCAGAGTCACATTAGATTTCAGGAGACATCTCACCTTTCTACTTTGCATGTTTGCCCCTGCCTCTCAAGAGGAGCTTACTAATCAGACTATACTGTACTGTACTATGAAATGCAGATACTTTTTCAGGAACTGCAGGAACATGAGTGTGATATTGTTTCACTGAATTGACTGAATATGTCCTATTTTAGATAAATATTAAATATTATATAAATATATAAATATTCAAATTATTAATAATTTGAAGGGGAAAGTGAGTAAAAATAAGTGTCAGTGAGCAAAATTCAATTAAAACAAAAAACACACACACTCTGCCAACTCCCCTGGAAAATACTGCTTGTGACATCTCACCCTGAGAGATGCATGAAAGCCTGGACACCAGCTGGGACACCTGGCAATCCACCTGTCACAAACGTGTCACACACCTCTCGGACTTGATAACAGGGTGTGCACATGGTCCCAGAGCAAGATCTAAGCAGGGCCCTATGGAGGCTGCCATCTCTGACAACAGGTACATCTGTTCCTGATTATTTGTTCCATGAGGAAGCAATTCAAGCAGATTCACTGGCACAAGCATGGTGTGGGGTGCTTACAGGTAGCAACGTCAGCACAAACAAGATTAGGTGTCTATATATATATATATTTGTGATTGCCAAGACAACTGGTATAATTTAAAGATGTTTAATAATAATAAAAAAAGACTGCATTTTTTAATTACTTTTAGATATTAACAGAAAATGTGTTGGCAACATTTTCAGGCCTGTCACTTAAAGAAAAAGACCCAGTGAGAGACAGACAGCCGGCTTCACAGTTGGTCACTGCATCATCTTGCCAAGGTTAGGAAAGGTCAAAGTCACCACATGTCTCCTAACCAGAGCCATAGTTCTGATGTACCTCCAAAAACCCACATAATGTATGACCAAAAAGAAGCAGGATTTTATGTGCTGTTAAATTAGGTCTTTGTTGTTTAGACCTAATTTGAATAGGCATTCCTGGATTTTAGCAACATAAATGCAGTTACATGCAGGTAATGTCTTCAGTGAAATGGTAGTTTTAGAATATGTAAAAAAAAAAAAAAAAAAAAAAAAACCTACCCAGGGACATGCCTGACTCTTTTTGGGAGCTTGGTATTATGGCCAATTCACAGAGGACCCAAAGCGTTAATACTTGAAACAGTCTGCAGCAGACTCTCTCCAAGTACAGCTCTGTCGTAATGAACACTTAAGCCCCCAACAGTTCTGTGACAGTGTGTCTCTAATAGTCCACGCCATGGATTAATATTTCAGGCATATTAGGGTCTTACAGTTATAAAGTAATTTTAATTTATATTAAGCAGAAGACCAATAGACAGGAAAACATTCTCAATTCTGAATGACTGGATCACAATAGTCCTAATAACACACTTCAAACCAAAAATGACTCTTGACTTTGCATTAAAAAAATATTATAATACGTTTCACAGTTTCCATTTTATTTAAATAATGGAAAAGCAGTTGTTCATCCACGAGGTAATTGTATCCCAAAAAAGCTAAGGCTAGAATCCTGTGTGAAGAGTTCCCAGCAGCTCCACTGGTGTGAATCATCATTACTTAAAAGCACTGATTCCACATACGTATGTATAACTTATCCCCTTTTCTTTTTTCTGCCTTCCATACAAATTGGCAAAATATATCAGCAAATATAATAAACATAATAACCTGTGACTTCACTTTATATACTATATATTAAGCCAGTAAGCCATTACTGTAATTTAGTTGGTTTTTTCTGTACTTGTACTTTTAATTATAATTTAAAAAATCTGTAATTTTACTTTCCCTTAAGAATGTTTTTTTTTTTTAAGGTATTGTAGCCTACTTAGCTACATTTTAAATCACGTGGGCGTGGGCCTAGTGAATGTGAATGATGATGGCAGGTGGTGCTAATCTAATCACAAGAAGGATGGAGACTATGGTTGCCAATGCCACCCATCCCTTGAGTATTTAAAGATTAAATAGTGCATCCTGTTTTGAATCAATATGGGATGGGTTCTGAGTTGTCTTGAATGCAGCATCATCCCGTCTGCATCCTATGAAGCACCATGCGACTCTGCCCGTGATCATGAAATAAAAGCATGCTGGGGTTCTTGTTTGTTTGGTTTATTTATGGAAATGGAAAGAAATGGACTTTTACTAAGATACATGGATGGATCCACAATAAATGGTCACTGTGCTGCATCAAAATAGCAGCGTCTGGACTCTTACTTAACACAATACAAAACAAACATTGGCATATGACAGCAGCTGAAAATAGAGAGGTGTTACTCCTGGGTCAAGCATCTCAGTAGCTCAGTAGTAGATTTAGCGACTACCTCTCTTTTCCTTTTTGCACTACACAAGAAAGAACCCCAACTTTGTTTTTCTAAACAAGCTACTTTTTTTTACTACTTGAGTACATTTTCAGACCAGTACTTTTACTTTTACTTAAGTAAAATTTCATCAAAGTAGTTGTACTTTTACTTGAGTAGAGTATTTCAGTGCTCTTTCCATCTCTGGAGAAAGCAAGCAGGGGGATAGCATTCATCTGGATTTGACAGCAACTCTGGAATCAGTTCATTTCTGAACATTTTTGTATTGCTCTAATTACTTCACAGAACTTGGCCTTCCAAAAATTTTAGCATCTTTTTTTTCTCATTCATGTAAAAAAAAAAAAAAAAAAAAAAAAATCTTGTTTTTATTTTTATTTTACAAATGTTTACATGTATGTAGAGTCAGATCTTCACTTTCTCTCAATAAAAAGCCTACATGATGGGTGTTCTCCCCCAAAGTCTTTTAACTAATGCATAACATCCTGGAAGCAAAGAGGACAGGGAAGTGACTTGAGTCTGTGATTCACTGGAGTGGACAGTCGAACTGCAAGCATGCAAACACGGGTCAGCACATAGATCGCTCTGGAGAAGAGCCCCCCGCAGGCTACAACATGCAGCTAAAGGTGGAACGCTCATCGAGGAACATATAATGATGTTTGTCACTGCCAATGATTCTGCTTGAGCAGAGAACAAGAGGGGCGCGAGTGGCTTTGTACTCAATGGAGCAGAAGAATGGCTAGGAGAGACGGTAGTGTTGGTGTGGTGGATAGTAGAGGTGAGGGAGGCTGGGGTTGATTACATAGTTTGGTATGATGAGCTGGCCAGCTCTGGCTGAGGAGTTGGTGTGTGGTGGGAAAAGGTGTGTATTGGGCGGCAACATCCCTGCTGATCACCTCATTATATGAGCTTCAGCTAATGATTTAATGGCATATAATCAAACAGATGTTGTTTTGTCCCATCACTAATATATATAGACAGGGTTCTGGTGAAGTTGCGGCATACTGGTGGTCACGCATAAATGTGTTGTCTAGCTACTGGAAATGTCAAAAGTATTTTTCTACATTTCCTGTTCAGTGTCAGTCACAATGTAGCCATAGGCTACGTTACAGCACAGACAAAATGAGTTAATTTGATATTTACTCCAGTAACCTCACTATTTGACCCCATTCAGTCCTCTCACGTGTTAGCTAACCCGGACCTTAGGATAGCTAGCCCCAAGGCCCTGTACTTTATTTGAGCCAATATAAATCCTCTGACCACATACTGTACAGACTTTAATCTGAAAAACTGTTTTTTATTTTTATTTATTGGCTAGTTGGGGAATGTAGAAACAAAATGGGACACACCATCACAGTAAGTACTGCTGCATAAATGCTCTATGTTCATGATGTATAATTGATAATTGATTTATAATAGATAAATCAGATTTCATGCAATAAATAAGTAAATAATTTGTCTGATGTTAAGTTAAAATTTAATCCTATGCATGTACAACTGCATGAAGCAGATCTTGTTTTCTCTCCTCCATTGACAGATATGTCTCTCACAAGGCTGAGGTGGTAAGTCTTATTATAGTCATCTGAAGCCAAAGTAGACTTTCAAAGTGACGCTAAAAAGGCTCTCAAGGACTCAAGAACCTCTGTTCATGTCAAGTGGTTAACAAAGTATTTTGTTCCACTTGAAAGATGCTTTTCTTTTATATTCACACAAAGTGCAGTTTTTCCCGTTTTCATGCTATATCCTGTATATTTTTTTTAAATGTATTTTTTGACTAAAAAACAAAACAAAACAAAAAAAGTTCTAAAAAAAAGTTCTCGCTGCGATACACCAGAGAAACAAGGTGTGCCCGAACAACACGTATCAAATAACCAATGTGTGTGTTGTCAGGAGAATTGCAGTCACCCTATCAGTTGATATGGTGCCTTTGTAAGCAAATAGTTGCTTATTGATACAACAGCTTTGAAGAAGCTGATGCCAGCACAATGGCCTCAAGGATGCTACTATAACAGGATTTGGGAACTTTAGCTGCCTCCTCAAGTCAACTTGCATCTCCTAGTCCAATGAAGAGGAAAACAAAACAACTGCCGATCAGGACTGTGACTGTTCTGCAGCACTGATAGAAGATAGATGTTCCTTTTGCCACAGATATGCTTGTTGTTGGCAATGGTTTTGGAGACAGTCTCTGCAACTGTTTTCAGAAACTAGATGCTAACAGTACCTGGCAAAGGCTTTATCAAAGGGAGGGTAGTGGTTTGACTCCAAGCCCTGGGCGTCTAGGTACCATGCCTAGTTGCCTACCAAAGATGTGTGTCTCAGCCAAGGCTCTGCTTCCTCAGGCCAGCATCTCCACCTCTTCCCTGTTCACACCTTGATACTTGCTGACACCAATCTTCAGTCCTTGGAGGCCAATAGAGCATGAAACTTAGTCTTGCCTTACCCGGTATCATTCTGAGCCAGGTCTAAGCCCTTTGATGATTGCGTGGATTGACCATGAAACAAATCAAAGATTTTATCTTAGCTCATGTCTGGTTTCTTGATGATGGACCAGATTGCAATGGCGTCCAAAAAGAAACCAAATTTGTCCGCCACCTCCCCCCTCTACAACAATTTGGACCTAGATTTTGGCTGATGGGAAATTCAACCTTTCCCAGGAAACAGTTTTTTTCTGAACGCTGGAAGATCCATGTACCAGCAGGAATCAATGATGTTATACTGTAGGTCATCCATCCTCTGATGGGGCTCTACAGACCATCAGACTTCAATGGCCCTCACCTTTCTTTACCACCATGTTATCTGTAAAGAGGATGACTAAGATTCATATTATTTTATTTTCAAGCTGAGGCCAGCCTGATGGTTGGGTTTCCAGAAGTAAATCTTCTCTTGTAAGTATACTAACCAAGCAATGTATCATATGTTTGAAGAAAGAAGCATGAGAAGTAGGTTTCTTACTACTGCTTTAGCCGTCTAAAAATTGTGAGGAAGAAAAATTGGATAGCTGAATTAGTGTTTTCAGTCCCGTAGTGTGAAAAAGCAGAATAATTTGTGGCAAATGATTGTGGTGCTGGTGAGCACACAGTGACTGAGAGCTGTTGTGTTGGGTATTTTGAAGAGACTGCACCTGGCCACTTGAATTGGCCGGATTGGAGGGTAGACACACAGAGAAGGAAAGTAGGATCAAATACTGTGTGATAAAAAACATAAGAGAGGGTTGTAGAGGTGCTCCCTTGAGAGGATCGAGCACTGTGTCTATCTGTGTATAGCATCTGTGAAAGTGTGTCAGTCCATATGCACTTGTATGTGTGCACTTGAATGTGTCATGTGGTTCTTGTTTTATATCACCCGCAGTGCAGAAGTTAATCATCATCAAACCTCACCAGCTGTTTTGCCGTCATTTAGGTTTACTTGTTTCAAAGATCTCAACGCAGCAGCTCCATTAGTTTCCAAATGGAAAGCTGTTGGACACATGTTGTTTTGCTGTTCAGCAGAGATTGACCAGAATTTCTCTGGAAAATTACTTTTCAGCAGTTGCAGCGGTGCAGTTCAATGTGGCCTCAGGTTTCCGTCTGTTCGTCTGAGTAGTTTAAATCAGTGAAGCATGGCTAACACAGAAGTTGACTGTGATTTACATTTGTTATCCTGCCAGCAGTAATTGTGGGTGTTAACACTGACTAAATGAGGTGAAGCTCACTTGTTAAGGTGAAATTAGTTATTCCAAGGATTCGGTTTTGTCTGTCTCCACCATCAGCTTAATCAAGAATAATTTTGTGGAACAATCCTCCTTTGGCAAAAGTGATGGAAACAATGAATACATTTTACTGTATTTGGGTGTAGATAATGGAAATGACTTATTTTGAACAACAGACTGGAGGCGAGTGGTTACAAAAGGAAATTTATTTGACTCATCTTGACCAGAGTGCTCCTCACTCTGGGCCGCATGTACAACTGGAGGCAGCAACAGATGTATTAGACTTTCATGATGTGTTCTCTTCGTATTTCCAAAAATACATCAATTTGATTTGTCCAAATGGAGAATAGTATCAAATATAAGCCACGTTATAAAATTATGTTTACAAACATCACCTACTGATCCACTCATTATTCCAGCAGCTTCTTCAAACTTTAGGCAGAAGGCCTTAGTCCAGTGAGAAAAGTTTACCTACCTCTGATGCCGAGACACTGCAGTTCTCACAATTGTACTGTTTGGTGCAGTTTAACAGTCATCAATTATTCATGTAGAGCTCTATAAAATCACGGATGCTAAAGCACTATGTGGAAAATAATATAAACTCTGTGTGACAGTTTATAAAGATGCTCAGTCATAGAGTGATTAACCCAGGGGAGTAAGCTGTGCGACCAACTGTGGTTCTGTGTGGCTGTCATCTCCCTAACATCTGCCTCCCCAGAATACTACATTCGGTTTGGTTTCCTCAGCTCCATCTACCCGGTTGCCGTTTATGTATTTGTGTCTTTATCGTGGTTCAAACAGTGAGGCAGCTGTGGACTTTTTCTGTTGTATAATGCGGTTTAAAGAGGGGGGGGGGGGGGGGGGGGTGTACATAAAACCCTGAAAGAAAAGTTTTAAGAAAAAAAGTTAAAATACAGAAAACTTGTGGCAGTAACTCTGTAGAAAGCGTATAAGACTGGGTTCGAGACCACATCAAGTCCAGTATTAAACCAGGTCAAATTTAATAGCACACGTGATGGGCAGGAGACAACAAGAAGCTTGAATTTATTCATCATCATTATTTTATTCTCTGTTTACTATGATTATGGTAGAGTGTGACACAAGCTGTCTATTACGATGTGTTTTAAGATGGGGTTTTGGGTGTCACTAATACGTGTTCAAACTTAATTACTGAGTACTTAGATATTGGCCTGCCAGTGTTCAAGGCATAACGTTATAGGTTAGTGTTTCCAGCACCATGAATGCTACATCAGCATCAACAGTTGCCACTGAACAAAAGTAACTAATGCAGAATAGCGTTATTTTTGGAGCGTAATGATAGATTGCTTTATTTGTTTCTAGGTTTACCTAAACAAATAAAGCAGAGGGTGGGGGTGGGAAGGATCCTTAGAGGTAACTAGACAATATCCTTTTTTGAAATCTATTATCCATCTATCACTTTCAACTTCTCATAATATTGCAAGGAAATAATCTAGGTGCATTACTAATGTCACTTCAAAACCCTTTGAAATGAGCAAGGGATGACATACAATATGTGGATGGAAGATGGCAAGGGAAAATAACTCTCCTTATTACCTAGAAAAAGCTCCTACAGTATGGAGACATTGAAGCAGTTTTACCTTTTTGATTCTTAGATTACTGGAAGAGATGGCTAGGACTAACATGACATGGAAAACACTGGTTTGCAGGTCACAAAAAAGGAAGTACAGAAAAGTAGAACAGGCATGCACCCATAACTGATATTGCATAAACTCAGCATAGATCGTTCCAACTGAGCTTGAAATTGCAAAATTGCTCGAAACACAGCGGAGATGCCACTTTTCCACAAGTTCCAAAAGTCATCTTGCCCAGTCAGAGTTTCAAACTGTTTAAATCAAAACCACTGAGGAGTCACCTGCTTCTGTAATGCTGTAATGCTCACAGGGTGCAGATACCTCAGAGAGCAGTAAAGATCCATCTACAGAGCCAGAATTGTTTTAACCCAAGCCCTCAATGCTTTGGCTGTGAAAAGCAGAATTCAGTACAACAAAAAGTGTGATGGTAAAACCATATAAAAGGCTTTGTAATTTGGCAAGAAACATCACATCATAAGCCAAGTTTCTAGCCACGTTTTAAACAATTTCACACAAAATAGATTTGCAGATTCATCCATGTTTTATACAAAAACAAAAAATGTGGTACTCTTACAGCATTTCAACATCTGGAGGTAATTTCCCTGTCAAGTGCAATTAAACCATTGAAGAAGAAGAGGGCATTATATTGCTATTACTATCACCAAGGTATTACCACTAACTACTATTGCAGACAGTTATACATAATACATCGATCTCCTCTTCTTGCAAGTCAGTTTTCTATAGCCTGAGAAAATTAAAATAAGATGTGTGTGATAAGTGTTATAGCTGCATAGATGACAGGGCATTTCCTACAGTATATGTTTGTGGTTGTGGTATGGTAAACATTGTGTCACGACAGAGCAAAAACATTTTGAGTTCAAATCAAATGACCTTTTATTTATCATGATGCTGTCTAATGCTCTGTCTTATCTCTTCTGTGATAACAAAAAAATTCAGTTCCTTCGAGTTTGCACATTCTCCCTTGCCTGTGAGGGGTCTTTTTCGGGTCTTCCGGCTTCCTCACACAGCTCAAATACATGTGCAGTAATTGGCAACTAGGTGTGAGAGTGTGTGTGCATGTTGTATGTCTCTATATGTTGGACCTGTGATGGCATGGCGTACCTTGCTGTCACCCTATACTGTATGTCAGCTGGTATTGGCTCCAGCCCCTCATGACTCTGCAGTGATAGACAATGGATGGATAAAAAAAAACTGGACAGGCATGGCATGTGAAAAATATTGTGTCATCGATTATATTGGAGCTCTTGTAAAACTGTAGCTTGTACAGTAGTTTCGATTGACAGAAGGTTGGTTTAAACTGTGTGCAATACAGTGCATGTGTTAAAATATAAAAGCTGGTACTGTATTTGAGAATTTTTCTGAAATGTTTGGGTGTGACGGCTTGATAATTTGAAATTCTATATCTTTTTCATTTTTATTTTCCACTAAAAAGACAATAGATACAGTTGTTTGTACTCTCACATCTACATGCTCACATGTGCACTATAGCTGTATATTACAGAGGGCTCTGTCTGATCATTCACAAGAGCCTGCCTCACATAGACTTCAGTACACTCCCAGCGCAGCTTTGGCAGAGCTGGAGAGGGGCTTGTGATGTGTGTCAGGTTTCTGACGTGTTGCTTTGATACTGATAGGCCCTCATGGGTGGCACCGAAGGAGTCCTCCTACAAACCAGAATAAACAAACCCACAAAAGCGTTGCAAATGTCAGAAGTGACATAATGAGGGCAATGAGAGTACTTCTCTTACAACTGAACTACTGAATGCTGTCTGCAGCGATGAGACATGGGTGGAGTGTTGAAATTTTATCTTCTGACCTTTGCTGTGGAAAAGGACCTAAAACTAAATATCATCATTGATTCAGTTTTGCTTTGGATGTGTCCAATACAGTATGTCAAATTAATTCAAAAAGAAGTTGACCACAAGCAAAAGTGGAGCTTGGCCCTTTGGACATGCCTCAGTGCTAACTGAACATGTAAACCATGTCAGATTCTCTGTCTGCTGTTGTACCATATGAATCCTTTTGGTAAAAACATGCAAAACATTCCATACAAAGTCTTTAAAGTAAGTAATTTCTTGTCTGGGGAGCAGCTCTAGTTTGTAACACAAAACATCTGCCCTGTTTTAAGAGTTAAGCATCTGAGAAACATTTTCCTGTTCACAAGTTTAAGATGAGCAGCAGTCCACAATAATTGGGAAACATTTCTCTTGTGCAATTTCTTCAGATGAAGATTCTCGTGTGAAATCTCCATCTACATTTTCGTGTCACCTGTAAGATACAATAACTACAAACAACCGCACCTGCCAGCCGTTCTTATTCATGAAGAATTACTGCAAGCTCTAAAAGCTGCTGATTTTTTCCTTATAAGTCTATCCAAAGGTTAATAATAAAACACCATATAATAATAGAAAATATTTGCAATTATGTTAATAATACTCATGTTAGTGTAAGATGAATTGTATGTTATTATAAAGGACTATTGTATGTTGTGTGATTAGAACTGTGTTGTGTTAGAATGTTGGGGCGTAGAATGTTGGGGGTGAGATGTCAGTTGAGGAGAAGAGGAGAGTGACTGGCAGTTGTTGTTTTGGTCTTGTGGAAAATAAACCATCGTTATTGAGCTAATCCGGACTAGTTCCCGTGCTCATCTACGACCCACAGATCTCTCAGATCGAGGTGACGCGTTAGAGCGTTAGCGTGAGTTTGTAAGCATCTGCACAGCTTTCAGATGTACTTTGCTTTTACAGATTCACAGATACTCAATACTTATTTTAAGACTAATGCTGTAACAATAACCCTCAAAAACAATGAGTAGAGATCTGGTCATAACAGAGGCATTTTTTTTAGCAAGACCTCTCACATGCAGGCACCAGAATACAAGAATGATTCAATCACCAACTCACATTCACGCCTCAGCTCGACTGCCTTGGTCGTATTAGATTGTGCCGGGAGGTAGGAAATAAAGCTCTCTTCGCAGTTACAAATGGCATTTTATTTTTCATAGTTTGGCCAACATTTCAGCTGGTTCTGGTAACATTATATCAAAGCACTAAATTAAGTCTGATGAGATGAGGCAAGCAAGGTACACACAAGTCATTAGTCAGATTTGTGATAACTGTAAGCTATGTACAGCATTATTGCAAGTGCTGTTAAAGATTAGCTGCAGAGTTGGTCTGTAATTTTGATACATATGTACAACCAGACAAAATGTCTGATTTTACTATGTAGTTTTTCTGCATAAAAATGTCTACAAGGGACTAGATCTAATATGTATATTATTAAAAATATGTCATCCTAACCTTGAGAAATACATCATTTTCATTATGGTATTAGTACATTTAATTTGGTCGCCTGTCAATGACTTCATGTCTCCTATAAGTGCACTTAGGTTGATCCTTTTTAAAGACACATTTACAGCTGCATATTTTCACTGGCTGAAGGATTTTAGTCATCAGACACTTGGATCTTAAGTTATTACAGGGAAATTGGAGCACATATCTGACTGATAGTGTCATGGTCTGCCCTAAGAGGACACATCCAGATAGGAATAAGCTGCTTTATGTCTGACTACAATCAGCCCAGAACAGTTGATTGTTGAGAAGAAGATCACATCACAGACCTCGGCAGTCCTGATGTTGCCACTGGTCCTGTACAATAATTAATAATAAACTCAACCTGTTACAGCCTACAAGTGGACTGACACATTCTATCTACTGTGAGAAAATACACAGATATACACCTCCTTGTAAAATAGTCTTTTCTAGTCCTTGCCTATATTTTACAATAACCAATGTAGAGAACAAAGCAATAATCCGCAGATCCTTTCTATCCAGTCACTAAGATTTGGGGCTGAAGGTTAATATACAGTAGTTGTTTATTTAAAGCAGAAGTAAGCGGAATATTTGTGTTAATATAAGTCTTAAATAGTTATATCTTCCGACAGCAATCACTTATATAGAGTGTTTGGTCTGAAACACGGGTCTGTCAGTCACTCTGCCGAGGAGAAAACTTTCCTTGTATCCTACAACCTTTACCAAATGAGGAGAGAGAACGGCTTAAAGGGGCGGTCCTCTCTGTGTGTGCAGCCAAGGGATGCGTGTGCATGTGGTGACGTAGGGACGAGGGCGGGGACTGCTAACTCCATAGGCTGACAGAAACTTAGCCAAAACGACCGGATCGCTTACTTCTGCTTTAATGTCAATATGATTGATAGTCTACATTTTATTTTTATTTCTTCTGGCTGAGGATAATGTGTTAAACTATCTTTTTGTAAAGAGTCAAGTCAATCGTAAAATCAAACAAATTACTTTACACTGACATTGCAGTATAGAACAGTGGAGCAGGCTAGTCCAGTTATCATGGTTTATTACTACGGTAAGTAGTAAAAATGACTTTTACAAGAGTTAACAAAATCTGGATTTTCCTTTATCTGCCTTGATGAAATAGGGTCCATGTTTTTCTGAGTCTTGTTTTGGAAGTCATCTTGATTACTAAACAACCCTTTTGCACTAACCCCTCTGTTGTCTTACCTTGGTGTTATGATAGAAACATGTAATCCTGGGTGTTGTTACAGGGTCACAGAGCACATGTCAAACTTGAAAAATAGGCTACTCACAACTTTTATTCAGGGCAGAAATAAGTAAAAGCACTAACAAGGAAATGAAGTTCAAAGCACTGTGGCCTGATTACATCTGGGGAGAAAAATGAGCAACGTTTGTGATTCCAGCCTGAGAGGTGAAGTTAGGATTACTTTGAAACATTTATGTAAAACACCTAAGACTCATCCCATCTCTACATTTTTATTAGAAACAACAACAGATTGCATATTGTTTCTTGTTTGTGTCAGTTAAATAAATGTATTTCTGCATAAAGATTAAATATAAAGATCAATAATATGTTGCATTATTCTTCATATTAAAACAGTTTTAATTCTGTAATAAGAATATACCATCATAATGGAAAAAGGTATAGTTATCATGTTTAAGTTCATATATCCAATTTATTTATGCTGCCTTACTTCAAAAAGTAGCATGACACTTTCTGCAAAACTTATTTTCATGTTGAGCCAATGAATATTCTGAAGTCCTGAAACAAGTCAGAACAGTCACAAAAAATATGGGCCCTAGTTTCGTCGACCAGGTGAAGTCTGTGATCAGCGCAGCTTCGCCACGCCAACGGGGTGTGGTCCAGGTCCATTTCGCAAGATTCGTGGGCCGCGCAGTCAGACTTAGACCGGCGCAGCCCCTCCCCTCGTCCCTCCCACCGGCGCAAACGGTGAAGAGGGAGGAGAGAGGGCGGGAGGAGGAGAGAAAGGCGTGGAGTGGGTTTGACACAGCCGAGTCAGATCTTCACCAATCAAAGGAGCTCCTCTCCTCACCTTTAACTGCGCGGCGGGTGATGCGCGCTGCAAGTTTGTCATTTTATACTTGGACATGGACGGAGGAAACAGCGACGCCAGAGGCCGAACCTCTCCCCGGAGGAAACAGCTGTTTCCCCGGAGGTCCGAGCTCAGAGTGACCAATAATGAGTTTACTAATATACTTAACCAGGATTGATCTGATACACTGAGAACCCCTACGCAATCTAAGAAACAACAACTAATAAACTAATAAAGAAACTCACATTTATTCAAACCCTGTGTATAAGATCAGAGGTGTAGGCTACACTAATCACAACATAAACACACACCATGTGGATGAAATCAGCAAGGACGCGCTCTCTCTCTCTCTCTCTCTCTCTCTCCCTCTTTCTCTCTCTCTCTCTCTCTCTCTCTCTCTGTCCTCCTCTCTCTCTCTCTCTCTCTGTCCGTCTCTTTTTTTCTCTTTTTTTCTCTGTGATAGAGATGCTGAATATACTGTAGTAGGCTATATACTGACTATCTGATACCGAGGCTGTGGTGGACTAAGAGAGATGATGATTTGTGTTTTGTTTTTCATTACGGCTGCGTGATGCGGTCGCACGTGCTTATGAATTAATAAGTAAATAAATAAATACAGCGATCATCACAAGGGCAGAGTGGTATCTCAACACGGCAGCGACATGCAGTCATCCACCCTCAGTCCTGCTTGGGCCATCCACAGCTGCTTTTCAGTGCCAGTTCGTCCCTGCTGTGTTAATTCAGGTGGAGTTTCCTTTACGCACCGACAGCCTTTGATCTCTGCTTTGATCTGACGTCAGATGTGACGGGACAATCTATATAGATATAAATTCACGTGTTGATTCCGTTAGTTGCATTAAATAGTGGTTATTGTGGATATTTATTGCATTGAAATGTGTCTGGAACTGTGGAGATCTGCCTGTGAGGTCTTGGTGACGTGTGTGCACTGCAGGTCAGTCAGCCAAACTTCCACTGCACCTGCTGCGCTTCGCCTTGCGCTGAGACTAGACCTGGTTTGAGGTGGCGAGCTTTCAGCGCAACCTCGGCGGGACATTTTCGGACGAAACTTCCACTGCACCAAGCTGAATCTGTGACGCCTCCCCCTGCTGCGCGGCCACGCCTATCTCAGCGCAGCGCGATCTACAAATCTTCCAATCTGACTTTGCGCTAGGCTGCGCTGGTCGAAACTTGCATTAGACTGGCTGCGCTACCTTGCGCCACCTGCGCTGCGCCAGCAAACTAGGGCCCAGTTTGGATCAGGCTGAGGTGTATATAAATAGAAAAATAAAACACCTTTCTAACCATGACTTGTTCCTTCCAAACATATATCCTTTCTCTCAGTATTGAATGTTCATGAGCTTTTTGAAATAAGTGGATTTCACAAGGCAGAGTGGCAGATGAAAATGCTTTCGTGTTTAGGTTCGATAAGGCAGAATTTCATGAGGGGTTACAGGAGGGAGGTGGGAGAGCCGGAAAGTGAAAGTTATGTTGTCAGGTAGGAGAACAATTGGAAAGGACAAGGGAGGAGCTGAAGATAACAAGTACAACAAAAAGCATTATCTGTTTGTGGTGGCTTTGCTATACCGCTCCAGCAAAATGCAGTGGTTTTTACCATGTTTCATTTCTTCAAGCGGAAGTAAGGCAGGAGAGAGTGGGGGAAATGAATGAATTAACAACCTTTTTGTGGTGTTGAAATTCACAAAGAACATTTATTGACTGTCTCCATGCCTATGTGTTTATCATCAAACACTCCTGGGAATGTAAAAGAAAAAATACCACCACAAAATGAGGTAATAAATTACATAATTTATGCTGCTAATTAAGAATTCTGGGTATATTAAAAATGTGTCTGCATATATCTGATTTAGTGCCCAATTCAACCTAACCTTTACCCACAACCACCATCATTAAAAACTCCAACCAAGCCCACATGAGACCACTTGATGAGATTGAAGTGGTGATGTCAGTTTTGGTTTCAAGGGAGGATGTCTTGACTTTGTGTGGGGTAAATTGATGTCAGGAATGGTGGAAGGGGGTGGGGTAGGATTGGGGGGCAGCAGTGGCGAGGTCTCCTGGTGCATGCTAAAGTGCCAGTGAGTGGACTGGCATCTATTATTTATCTCCCCTACCCACCATTAAGCCTGTAATGAGCTGGTTTAATTCACTGGGCAAACAGGCTTACAGCAGTCATGTATCAATAAATGTTAATTATCCTGGCTCCTGGTCGTGTCTCAGAGTGCCCCTGTGCTGCAGCCCTGGCCTGATTGCTCCAGCATAGAATCCAATATGGTATATGTCAATGCCGCATCAAATGAGGAATGTGGAGTGCGTTGTTTGGACAATTAGGGCTGCCCTCTCTCGTCTTGGGTTTAGCATAATGGAGCATGCCCTCAAGCTACAGCAACGCTGGTTCTGGATTTGCTATTGATCCACCAGTGGTTCAGTATGAAATCATTGTCTCATTGCTCTGAATTATGGATTTGGTATTTTACATTCCATACTTATATTAAAATTGACTATTGGATGTGAGTTTGAAAAATCATAATGTCATTGAATGGCATTGACACCTGAGCAACTTATCAAGTTCTGAAGAGATGCTTTAATTCTCCTGTAGCCTACAGTGTTCTGTGACATAATACAGAGCAGATTGAACAATTTATTTCGACAAACACTTGAATAGATCTTTAAACTGAACTGACTGTAGTGAATCAGTCAGTGTCACTGAGCTTATCTTTCAGCCTGAGACCATGCCTCTTCAACATATATTCACAACACATCCTTGTAAAAAAAGTTAACATTTTGTTTACTCAGCAGTCTGCAAGAAAAGCTTAAAGTTCAGCATCAAACTTTACTCCCTTACTCAAGAGCCATCACCAGGCGTGGAGCACAACCTTTCGTCTTAAGGCCCATTTATGCTCAACGATAAATACGCATACGGATACGGACAGAGCCTTTCGTCCGTACTATGTGTTCATTTCGTCCGTTTTTCGTCCCTTTCCACAAAGCTTACGGATACGGACCAAATGGAGCAGCACCCGACACCGTGGGGGCAGTGTTGCCGTCACTACCCGATATGTAGCCTAAATTCAGTGTGAGACAGAAGAAGAACAAGACACGATGGCTGAACTTTTCGAGGAGAAACTGTGCGAGTTGGTGAGGAAAAGAAAATGCCGTGATGAATTTAACAGCCTTACCGACCACCGCCTCTTACAACGAGTCCGTTTTCTTCTTTTATTTTGTACATTATCAAGATCTCCTCCATAGTTGCCATGTTTGTTGTCATAAACTGTTGACTCTGAGCTGCCCCCTGGTGGATGTATTGGTTAACATCCATGTCAACGTAAAGGACGCATGAAAGTATGTGGGCAGTGACAGTAACAGCCTGGTCGCACTGGACGCGGAACCAAAGCGCAGCGCCCTGGAGCGGAGGCAGTTTCAGATATAGGCACACATGTTAACCGGTCTGCCTGGTCGCACATCTCGCGCTCTGGAGCGCAGTGCGCGCGCCTGGACTGTTCCGATCGGTTTATTTCTATTTTTCCTAGAGCGAGAGCGCCGTCTGTCAAGCTGGATAGACCAGATCGTACCAGACAGGAAGTCGGGCACAGAAAAAGCGAGAGAATCCAGTCAATTTTCAAAATAAAATAAATACAATGATGATTAATTAAGTTGTTGCTTGTCCGTCTATAGCCTAAATATTTGTCAGTTGCGTCTGCACACGACACACACATGTGTAAAATGACATGTGTGTGTGGAAAACCGAGTGAATATGAGTATGGGCGACTGCAGTCGATGTCTGACGGGCGCGGGGACAAGAGGAGAATACGCTCCCAGTGCGACCACCCAAGCGCCCGACAAGCCACGCGCAGCTTCCGCGTGCAGTGCGACCAACGGGTAACAATGTTTGAAACGGACGCATACAATTTCGTCCGTACGTGGAGTACAAATGAGCTTTTAAAGGTGTTCAGAAATGGCCGTTTGGCCGTGCCTCCTTCTACGAGTTGCCGCATGAGTTTACCCAAGTAAGGAAAACAAATGTAGTAATTGGTCGTTATCAATGTTTGGGGCGAGACCGAGCTCGGTGTATGTGTGTGTGTGTCTCAGATGTTTGATTGACGGATGACGGATCCAGTATCAGTGGCTGATGAATCGTGAGCAGCGTGACACATAATTCGTGTGCCTGCATTATCCAGTGCGAAAAAAAACTACCCCACTTTCATTCTGGATTTACTCGAAAATAGAATTTTGCACAAAGTTTGAGCTCTATCGTCTGATAGATGAGTTATTACAATAATTTTATGACCCAGAGTGGAATCAAATTCATTTTTCTCCTTCTACTACCAAAGTTAGCATGCTAAGCAACTAGCCCCAATCTGTGAAGTCCTCCGTGTCACTTTCTGAGTCTAACCTGAAGGCGTAGCTCCCTGCAGAGGACGTAATATAATCTATTGTAAATGACAACAAGACTGGTAAGAAGTACAGGCTGTTTTTTTCAACCATTTTATACAACCCATACAGTAGGAGTGTTGCCTTAAATAGCACCCGTACTGGACCTTGGGGGCAAGCGTAGCATTGGCTACTTCAGGCAGACTTCAGTTATCACTGCTACAATAACATGCATGCAGACTGTAGTGACAGCAGTGATGTTTTGGTTCGGCACTACAACAACTTATGTGAGGTTTAGGAACAAATGGTGTTACAGGCCTAATATAATTTCTTCAACATTACACAGTTTTTATATGTCATTGCATTTTTCTCTTTGCTCCTTACGGAGACTAACAACAAAATGTAACTTTAAGTCATAATGAGCTAAACGACCAATAGGTTTGTTCTTTACAGGACGACACATAAACTTACAAAAAACTCATTTTAACAGGTCAAATAACTTAGTTCTCACTAAATCCTCCTTTGCTTCCATATAGTGACAGCACAGCATGGAAAACCATAACCCCATGTGTAGAAACCAATAAACCCGCCTCAGCAGCCCAATGAGAGGACTCTGCTCTATTTCATTTAAGATTTAGAGCTTAGACACCCACAGATCAAATGCCTCCAATTCAGTCAGCTGCATGTAATTCATTCCAAAAAGAACAATGCCTTTTGCAACATCTCTCTTTTTTTTCACAAGAAGACTAGCAAACCATCACAGAAACAGAATGTGATATATCCGCGCCCACCTTGCCTCTGTCAAGTTGAGTCAGTGAGGGTGGCAAGGAAAAAAAATAACAATGTTTGGGATTAAGACTACAGTTCAGAAGGAATGACATTACTCAAAGACAAGCATCCTTTTGGACAGTATTGCCAGTGAGCAGGCGGCACAGCACAGAGTAGCACTTTACTTTAATCGCCCCCTCTCTCTCTCTCTCTCTTTCTCTCTTTCTCTTTTACGCACACACACACACGTGATTTTCTTAAGACATGATTTGGTTCAGCTGCTGCTGTAGCTGCTCTGGTGCATTTTTTCCAGTTCAAGTGCAGTTCAGTCCTCTGATCCCCTCAGCACTCCCTGGGGTTCATCCAGTGAAAGACGCATGACGTGATTAATGGGCAAGAGAGGTGGCTGATGGGAAAAAAGGGGAGGGGTGGGGGGCAGCCACAAAATTGCATTAGGAGAACTTATAAATTAGGATGTGAAGTCAATGAACAAGTAGAAAATCAGGACAGGTGAAAAATTTTCCCTCACTACAATAACCTTAATAAAACTTGATTTAAAATATATTTAAACATTTATTCATTTAGTATCTTACCTTTTGTCACAGGTGGTGTGTGGAGAGGTCACGCAGCAAAACCTGTGCTGAAGTTCTGAACAGCCAAAGTCTTTTTTTTTCTTTTTTCATTTTGGGCATCGTTAATATATCTGCATGGCAACTATGCAATGGTTGAAGCTGGTGAAATACCATTACAGCAGTGGTTTTAAACATCAAAGTCAGTGCTTGAGAAGTGCTACTGCCACTGTGAAATAAGTTATATAAAGGAATTTACACCCCCAGAGGGTGCTGCACAAAATCTGATAAGAGAGGTGAAGTCATGAGAAGTCATTCATGCACCTTTACATTCCTCACACTACTTCCTGCATTGACACTGGATACTGACATTGGATGTAAATCGTGTGGAAATATAGACTTAATTTCAACAGGTGTAGGGCTGGTTTGGAGATTGAAAAGTTCATTGCTCTTGAGAAAAGTTGAGAACTTTGTCAGGTTTTGCCTCTATACTCCCAGCAATCATGTCTACGCAGGCCACATGATGTATGGAATCGTGCATGTATGGTAGGACAGTGTGGGTGGGGCAAAACCCACACCAATGTCATGCGGGGCCCGCATGGGTTTGCCCACACGGAGCCCAATTGCCCATTGCCCTTCGGAGCCCCTATGTCGGCTTGATGCAAGACCACTATGGACCACGCTTGTGTTGCCTATACAGAAAACCATAAAAAGCCCCCAAATGGGCAAAACTGCTAGGCTCCACATGGCATGTGGGCTTGCCCAGTGAATGCCCACATGGGCCCCCAAATATGCCCTTTTAGGGACCCATTACCATGAAAGCAGGGGGTACTGCTCTGGGGCCCACATCTGTTGGTCCACATTGGGCCCTACTGGGGACCCCATGCTTATTAGTCTGGGAAGCCCACACTTACCCAGTAACTACGCAACCCAGAGCCCACTGTAGGACCAACATCTGCCCCACATTTCACGCCGGTAATTGGGCCCGCAGTGGGTTGCCTGCAGTGGGACAAATTTTCTGCCCGCAATGGCACCACGTGTCCGAAATGGGCATGTGCCACTGGTGTCTAAACAACATCACCGCAGGACATAGCAAATGTGACTTCATGCTACCATTATCATCAGTAGATGACATTTTCAAACCAAAAATCAGGTGAAACAACTTCACCAACATTATATTGAGTGACTCTTCATCCCTAATGGAATTTCAACCAGCAGAGGTAAAATAAAATACTTTACCTGTGTGTTCTGTAAACAAACTGAAACACACAACAACAAGCAGGTACATTTGAGGAACAAGAGTTGTAATTTCAGTGCTTACATGTGGATGCTGCACACTGTTTACACTTACTTGTTGCCTGTGTGTGTTTGTGTGTGTGTGTTATATGACAGAGAGAAAGAGACAGGGGGAGACAAAATGTGCCCCTCTAGCCTTTGTAATTATCTGCCAATTTTCTCTCTGTCAGTTGCCTTTATCATCCCTTTCAGATCTCACCTAGAGGTCGGAGCCTGTCACTCTGTGGCACCTCCATCTCTCAATGTGTGCCAGATGAAATGTAGAAGTCCTCCCATTGACCTCTGTCTGCCAGCTCCTGCTTCCCTCTCCTCTTATTTGTTTCCTCGTAACAGGAGACATTTGGAGATAAGGATAATTATCAATCAGCGATCTCAGCAGCTATTTATGCAGCCGCTGAAGAGGAGACGGTGGACGGGTGTTACTTTCTGACACCGGCTCAAGGTGGGATGATTTTTTTTTGTCTCTTCCTCCATAATAATCTGCCAGGAGAGGATTTTTGACATTAGGACAAGACTATGATAATATTTACTTTTGTCTATGGCATATAATGGAAAAAAGTACTATCAAATGAGCACATTGTAGACTAATGTAATTTAATCACAGTTTCAAAGGTTTATTTTTGAAATCGGCAAGAAACTTGACATTTTGCAGACAGACCCTTGGGTTAAACTGATGCCAGTGGCCTTACACTCATGTCAGATGCCACTTTCACCCCAGCACTTGCTGACAAAAAAAATCCCCCACCTGATGTGACATTTGAGTAAGGGAAAAAAAAGTGCATGAGGCAAAAAAAAATTAAGAGCATTATTATCATGTTGATCACAGTCTTCCATCCCATAATGCACGTTTAGGTAATCCTACTGTACCATAAACTTTAATTGCCTGGCATCCCTCATTTCAAAATGTCACAACTCTATTTCTTACAAAACATTTCTGCCAGCCAAAGGGGACAGGGCGTAATTATAAAATATGTTGAAGCTCCGGAAAAACATGATAGAGCTAGGATGCCTCTCAAGGTTTTCAGCATGTCCTGTTTGCCAAGGCGCAGCAGAAGAACAATGCATTTTAAACACAAGTTAATTTCAGAGAGGGGGAGGGAGCGGGTTTATTTGTCTTTTTGTTTGTTTTTTCTCATTTCATATTCTCAAGGATTTGTTTGAGCAGAGAGTGAGACAAATAGTGGTTTTCTTGATAACAGACATTGACATGCCAATTAGGTCGGCCTTGCTGCATAGTCAACCAAATAGACCCCAACTCCCCCTATTAAAACAGATCGATTCCTGGTTTGGCTGGGTCGAAACACCAATTGAGTTTAACAGTTTGTTGTTGTTGTCAGACTCCAAAGGCAGTGTGCCTTTGCCTTATTTGGTCTACATGCTGTATGGGGTAAAATATCACTTTTAATCGAGTTGTTTTTTTGTGAAGTGAATGCTAATATGTTTGCAGAAGGAATCTTTTTTTTCTGTGAGTTTATTTGACATTAATGTGAAAAGTGTAGATATTCCTCATCTACAAATATGTAGCAAATTGTCTGGTGAATGCCTGACAGTTAGTGCCATATCAGCACTGAAATACTCAAATAAAACCACAGCCCTGGCAATTTTGTCTTTGTCATCATCCAACTGAGTGAATCTCCTCAATCTGCTAACTTTCTTCTACAAGTCGAATGCTACAGAGTAGCCAGGTTTCATCGGAGGAGGTTATTAAAAAGGCCCACTGGCTTTCCGGTAGAAATACCTGCCTCGACATTGAGACAAACCAGCAGGGGTTTGACAGTTTGGATTGCGACGGGCGGAGAGGTGTTATTAGTTAGAGCCATATCCACCTACTGCATGTCAACTCACTGTGACAATAGTTTCAACCTAAAAGACAGAATTCAGTGTTTTAATTTAGTTTATCCATATAGTTTGGTGTTGCACATGCAGGTTTCAGCATACTAGGTAACTTTGAGATTTTTCAAAGAGAGTCAGTTTGAGAGTCAAACATTTCTCCATTATGCTTCCAAAAATGCCACTTTGGTGCATGTTATTCTGTTATGATTTGTTTCTATACACCTATAGAACTCAGAAGTGCCTAACTAATGAAGGTTACTAATGAACAGGATGCAAACTCCAGCGACAAACCATATTCATATTTACATTTTCACATATAAATGGAAAAGTGAGCTGCACAAACTGTAATCTAAATATTCCTGCTTTTTATAAACCACACAATAAACCCAAAAAATTTGGGGGACTTTCCACCATGACATTTGTAACCTACAGTATGGCATGAAGAAGATCTCTATTGTCTCTACATTGCGTTACTATCTGGTTTTACATCTGGAAATCGCAGCCAGAGAAAAGGTATGCACATGATCTCATCTATATTTAGTGCGGGCAATACCAACTGGTGTTGACATTCCCTTCTCTCTCATTACACTGTTATCACAACCTTGCAACCTTTGAGTTAATTAGCTGCTGCAAGTCAATTAGCCTCTTCAGCAAACACACGCTTCCTGTCAAAACACTCCTTGATCCACAAAACTCCAAAGGGTTTAAAATAATTACTTCTGGGTTGATCTTAAAAACTTAAATTTTCTTTTTGAATTGTTAGCTTTGCTCAACACGTGCGGAGCTCACAACAAACGCGGCGTAAGCTGTGAAGCCTTTGAAAACATCGACACAAAATCAAATACTGTTAAATGACTTTGGATAGAATTTAAAAAAAAAAAAAAAAAAAAGAAAAAAGAAAAGGAAAAAAAAGGTTGGAAAACATTCTGCTCACGGTCGATTATGCAGGCACAAAGCCCCTAAAATCTGAATTCTTCGCTCCCTGCAGTATGTCAACATGGCAAACAGAGCATGAGAACAAATGCTTTCTTACTCACAGTTGTGGTGGTGGTCTGCATGCTGATGTATATTAGATATAGTCTCCTGTTTTGATATGCATACGTGGGCTTAGCGAAAGCTCCTGCTGAGAGCTGCATCTCATTGTGCAGCTTCTCCAACAGTGAACTTTCAGTCAGGGGACCACATCTCAGGCGTCTAGCTGTGTCCTTAGGTACTCATATTAAAGGATGTGCACAGCCAATTACCCAATGTCCCTGCTGCTAATAAAACAATTAGATGAGTTTTTTTTTTTTTTTTTTTTTTTACAGCCCTTCATGGTCTGGTCTATACTGCGTGTATATGGTTGCTTCCAAAACACTGACAAAGTTTCCACTGAGAGATGGCATCATTCATAACTATAACTGTGTCAAGGACATGTTTTCTTTGTGGTTGACTCTTGTTTTCAGTATGTTTTTCATCCCAGTATGTTATTCCTGTAATAACACACTCCAACTGGGTCATTTGTGAAAGTCAGAATCATGAGGTGACTTCTGTGCGGCGCTCTTGTTCTCACTGGACACGGAGGACTTGTATGTAATTAGTGATCTGTTTTGAAAAAAAAAAACACTTCTCTGTAGTTTTACAAGAGCAGAGAATCCTGTGGTGATGGAAAAACTGTTGTGGGAAGAAAAGCTGTGAAATATAAAACCCACACTGAGATGTGAATCTCAAATTATAAACTTAAAAAAAAAAACATGCAGCGTTCCACTTTTAAAAAATAACTAAATGGCTTCTTTGGGTTTCAGGTCATGCTTGCAATGGATTTTTCTAGCTGTTACAGTCACTGAGAACATGTCTCAACTGCCAAGAGGGGGATGAGAAATGGAGCTGTTAGACCTACAACAGCATAAAAGAACTATTTATATCACCACTGGTTTCACGACTGGATTTATGATTCTTTTAACCTGTCTTTCCAAAAGGCAGTGCCGTCTGAAGCCAAGGCATTGTAAAAACACATTACACTCTGACGGATTCTCTACAGTCATGGCATAGACACAGATAAAAAGTATATATACTGAGACAATTTTTATCAGTCTGCTATTGTGCTGTGTGTTGCTGTATAATCTAATTTATATCAGATTTATATTCACCAAAAACATAGCCACTCACCACTATATTTTAATCTCAGCAAGAATTCTTAAACATCATGACTCTCTTGCACAACATAACCTCGAATACGTTGTCTCCTTCAGCAGTGGTCTAAGTACCAGTATTCAGTTCTGTAAATTCAACTGTGGGGTTCTTGTTCTTTACTTGAGTAGTTTGCTTTCAGGCCACTTCATTCGTCTACACCAGAGGGAAATATTTAAATTATGTCCCACTACAATTACTTGACAGTTGCAGCCTCCACTTAATTCATGCGCTGCTTTCAAATGGTGCCACCCATTCTGCCGAACATAGAGTTGGCAACTACTTTGACAAACACTAGTAATTAGTGAGTTCAAACATGTTTCTTATTAGAGAATACAGTATACACAATAATCGATACAGTATGTTGAAAACAACCATTAATTACCACAATAAACTTCAACAATGGAATGTTAGTTACACATTAATGGAATTAAAGGAATAATAATAATAATAATAATAATAATAATAATAATAATAATAATAATAATAATAATAATAATAATAATAATAATAATAATAATAATAATATTATAATAATAATAATAATAATAATAATAATAATAATAATAATAATAATAATATATGCAATAGTGACAGCTGCATTTTTTCAGTATTTTACTTGATACTGTGAGTTACCAGGTTGTGTTTACACACCCTATCATCTTTAGCTCTCTCTTTTACAACTTTACAAATTATAATTATATATATAATATATTATATAATTATACTCCTGATCCAACAGAGTAGAAATACAAGGCTACTTACTTAAATATAACATGTTTTATTAATTTCTTTTTCAATGTGCTTTTATCTTCATCTTTTAAAAAAAAACAGAAGTCAAGCATATTTACGGCACTGTGACTACACTATTCAGTTTATATCTAAATGTATTTATCAAGTCATTATAATTGTTTAATCTGATTTTTTTTTTAAATCTCATTGTATTTCTTTATAGTACTCTGAAACATTGTTCTTTCACCTCAAGTGAAGCAAATTGCCTCTGAGTTTGAAAGGTGCTATACAAATAAACTTGCCTTGCCATATAGCCTAGTTCATCACACGGAGTGAGGTAAAATATAGTGTGTAAAGGAGTTGTGGGAGTGAAAGAGATAGAGGTTTGATACACCTGCAGGGAAAACTACAATGAATCTTGACCTGCTCTGTAGCTGTCAAAACAGCACTGCTTGTCTCTCTACCAACACGTGCTTTTTGACGAGAATCGCAGCTCTAAAAACGTGAAATTGAGTTTAAACACAACTGCAGGCTTTTTGTTTGAGAAAATTCAATGTTTGTGTGGAGTCACACTGCGTTACGAGGTTGCCAGCCAGTCTGCCGCCGCAGCTATATAGGATAGACTTGCCTGTGTGCATAGAGTTCTTGTGTTCTTGCCTCACGCAGCTTTTAATTGAATACATTGTCATGTGAGATTCATATCCATTCCCTATACCCACACTACCGGGTGCCATCTAAATGGCTCCTTTGTATAAACAGCAAATCTTTATTCTGGAATATAGATCAAAACAGGGAGAATGAAAAAGCACATTCATGGAAAAAATGGCACTGGAAAGGAGATGGATTTAGTCATGAATTTGAATAAGTGTGGAGGGAAATGGCACAGGTTAATAACAGGGATAAATCATATCTTTCTCACAGCTTGAGGCTGCGGCTTGTCGATCCTTCTGTGTCGTTAGTCATTCACTCTCAAAGACCTGACAAAAATACAAACGCATAAATAGAGTAGACAGAAATCTCTGGCAGCAATTCTGACCTTGCTTCTAAGAAAATCAAACGTACAAAGTGACTTAGATTCAAAAGCTGAGAGAGAGCAAAGGAATTTTTTCGCTCACATCCCCGTACCAGTTTAGTCTGTTTTTCCAAACTCAAGAAAATGTTTTGTTAAGTTATTTGAAAACTGCGGAGCAAAAATGAGGTACGCCTAATGAATGCAATGAATTGTGTCTTCAAGAAAAAAGAAGTCTTGTTATATTCATGAGCTTTCTATTTTTAAGAGAGAAAAGCAACAAAGAAGTGATATTTTTTCCCCCACCACAAATTCAGAACAAAATTGATAATGAGACAGTAGTGAAAAAAAGTGAAGAGATACACTTGTTCGCAGAGAAGGCATAGCTATTTAATTACACGGATTATAAATACATCCTTACGAACTCTATGCTTTCTTCATGTCGCAAAGTCAGATGCTACCTAGGTCAATACTTGACTCCTTTATTAATTTTGCATGGCCAAGGATTCACAGGTAGCAAATTTCACAGCTCATCATTGCAGATATTGTGTTTCAGGCAGGAGTTAGCTGGAAACATAATATCTCCACGGAGATGTGATCTCCTCTGGGGTAAACCGAGGTTAATAGTGATGATATGCAGTGGCTTTCTTGGGTCTTGGGGTCAGACTTTGTGTTCTCACATCGGCAAAGATCCGCTAAACAGATTCATTGGCAAGATGAGAAGTGAATGATTTCTGCAGGCGTGTGGCCAATAATCCTCTCGTGACTGAGGATCATATGCTGATTCAGAAAAGACTTGATGTGCCGATGCATTACAACATCCTGCCAGCTCATGGGTGATATGTAAGACATCAGTGGGATTTTATTTTTCATTTTTTCCCACTCTGATTGATTCATAGTCAAGACAAATGTTGAAGTCAGACGTTCAAGGTTTCCTTGGTGAGATCTGCATTGAATAGAAAACATCCAGCATTGTATGTATCATTGAAATAATATTTCACTGAGGTGAAATGTGGAATCGGAGCCTGTAACAAGCCAACCCCGGAACTCATTAATTGCAGGTCATCATACATCAGGTCAAGGTGACGTGCTGTGAATTATCAACATGAATATGACATTAATTGTTGCAATGTGCTGACTGTTTGTACAGCAACATAATGACATTACAGTTACATTAATGGTGAAACAGGTTACTTTAAACATGGCAAAGGACTAAACAGAATGAAAACAGTAGGCTATGTATTGTGATGAATGCCATCTAGGATAACAAAGAAAGCATGAATTGTGTTTTGTGAGTGTTTTTACTTGACACACTTCCTTTAATGGTATTTTAAAAAGTGTAGTATGGATCTACGGTGGATCAGGGGCTAAAAAGAAATGTCAAGCACACTGAGTGGATGTGAGAGGGAGAATGGAGCCCAGGCACACACACAAAAAAGTAGCACAAACTTTTAACAAGCGAGGAGTGTGATAAGATGTGGCTCCAGAATGATGTTTGAGCCATCATGTCTGCAAGACAGACTTTCACTCACACACACTGATATTCACAGTTTCCATAGCAACACATCTTTGATTTTTATTAAAAAATCACCTTTTTTTGTCAGATAAAATAAAATGTTATTAACTCTTCAGTCAATAAAAAGAATTATATGATTCTGAAATGTTGAATGTGTGGATGTTTAAAATAAAAAGGTGGAAGCATGAGGCCTTGGATTTGTTCCAGCCACAGAAGTGTGCAACAAAGTGACAAACTTCAAAAGCTTTAGATGGCTTACATTGTGGTTGTGTGTTTTTTCTTCTTCTTTTTTTGCATTTGTTTGTTTTGAGTACACACTGCACAGGAGGACTCAACATGCATTGCATCACACCACAGACTGAATATGAAAGAAATCGAATAATACAGCTTGTCAGGTCTCCAAAGGTTGATAGTTAACAGCTGTTGCAAACCAAAAATTAACGTGCACCACCAGGGAGATTATGATGAATTACGATAGGATGCATACTGTACAAGTCACAATGGAAACAACAAAGTGGGCTCCTCTGAACAAACCACATCCCAACAGTGTGTCTTCTTTCCTTTATACTTTAGCCCAAAGCTGTGATCTCTGCTGTGCTGTGCTGTGCTTTGCGTGCACAGATACTGTATACCATACAACACACAGCAGCAGATGTACCCTCTGAGCTTGGCTTATTTACTTGCGCATCTTTTGGCAAAAAGTGTCACCATCAGGATTTGACTATGATTGAATGCTGTTTAAGAATAACAAATGGATCATCCACTGCAACACATTCAAGCTGTTTCCTTGCTCATTCCATTAGTGTGAGGCGTCCACTGTCAGTTTATTACCTGCAGTAGACTCTAAGGTGGCCCTGAGAGCTCTCAAATACAAGCAAAAAGACAAGCAGTCCGCAAATTCAGAAAGCATCCCCAGGAATTTCACAAAACGTGTTGCAAAAATAATCACAACACATACAAATAAAACAACAAATACACTGCAGATTCACAGCAGGGTATTGAACGACAGGTCCCAGCCAAGTTCATCACTTTTTAGTGTCCCCTGGAAACGCTTTTATTGTGTTGTGTGAATTTGTAGTCTTTGCAGCTCATGTGTAGTAATAGTGATGAAGATGTTTTCTGTGTTTTCTTGTCTAGCACTTCACTGAGCTCTCTTGGCTACTGTTGGATGCAGATTAGCGTGCTCACAGTTTGGAGAGGTGTTTGAGACTGGCACAGAGGCTGAGTGATGTGCTGATCTGATGTTGACTGGGCCCTGCACAAAAACATGATTTACCAACTTTTAAAAAATCACCAAAGAAAAAAAAGCTGAAATCAATTTTAAGTGTTTGCTTTGTGTAGAAGATTTTCACTGCTTTGTCTTATCAAAAATCTTACCATCCCTTCCCTCTGGAACTACATTTGGACCATTATCTATTTTTTGTCAAACTTAAAGATGCGGTTGTGTAACTGAACTCATTCACTTTGATGATTTTAAGATGCATCATGCTAGAGTCACACCATTTTTATTACAATATTTTAACTAAAAATCATGCATTCCATCCCATCTTCTTCTGCAATACAGTAATCAATGTCTTACCTGCTATATAGCCCAAAGTCCCCCATTTGGGGGACTGGCAGACATAAAGAACAACCACAGAGCCTCTACAGCACTTATTATAAAAGAATATAGAATTATTTTACATCAAATTAAACAGCAGAAGCTGGTCTACAACGTGTAAAAACATGTTTATATGTATAAATACTATAAACACTACTCAAATAAACAGCTTAACATCAAACTTCATGAAGCACCTCTGTGTGGAGTCCACACAGAGGTGCTTCATGAAGTTTGATGTTACCCAGTCGCCACATTTCTGGCTCGTATACTACTGTACATTATGCAAAACACATCAGCTACCGCTCATATGAAAGAGCCGGCTACAAAGATGGGAACGATAGGCTACTGTAGGCCTACACAGCACCCGCGGCTACACAGAAGCACGGCAGAGAAAGAAGCCAACAACAAGCAAAGTCGAGCAAACAGACACTGCTTGGCCAAAACATGGTTGTAAATTTCCTCTTACCTTTGCTGTTTTGCCGTGAAAAGTTTGTTTTATGGGTAAATCCCATAGATCCATGGTAAATCCACAATATTTCCAGTTTGAACTTTGACAGGTGTTAGATCTAAAACGGTCCGGACGGCTTTAGGAGCGGAACCTTTGTGAGCGTCGCACACAACAGCCCGCACGTCACACATTTCAGGATTTGGCTGATTCTGATTGGCTGCCAGTAGGCCTACTGTCAATCACATCAACGTGGGTATAGCCTCATTCTACTGGCTGTAACGATTCGAATGAGCTGTCAATCACTCGAATCAATAACCAATCCGCTGCAGAGATAGAGCCAGGCGTAACTGCACCCAAATAAGCAGGTCAGGGCAGCTTTACACAGAGGGACACAGAGGGCCTAGAAAGTAGTTGTTATTTAGTCCTGGTTGATTCTTTTGCGGTTAGTTTATGCAAATTGTATGAAAGTAAAGATTAAACAATGGTTTATAGTTCTAAGCTGTGCCAAAAATGGACATTTTGGAAAGCTCGTCTGAATATTTTGCAGTAAAATCTCAATAATTTTGTACTGCTTCACTTTATCAGAATCAACCACTGCAAGGATAATGTTCATACATTGTACAATCTGAAGGATTTTTTGGGGGGGCGAATATTAATTTTATTTAATTTTTTCTGTGTGCCATCTTCATTTAGGCTACTCTTAACCAGTAACACATATACTGAAATTTACACATCTCAGCAATTTCTAATTTTTTTCCCTTTACTATGACACCAAAAGTATTCAAATAGACCTTGTGGTTGCAGATATATACTCATATTATTATTTTATTATATGAAACGGCCTGGGGAACTATGCAAGTCAGTTTGCTTTTTTGCTATTTTGCTAACCCTCCCCCTGGCCATGTGTATTTGTTTTTAACAAAGCCAACCAGAGGGCAATCTGTGGAGCGGTGGATAACGTTATACTGTATATCATATACGTGCAGGGATGGACTGGCCATAGGGCAATATGGGAAAATGCCACAACAGTGGCGTAATGATGCAGGCGTGAGGTGGCCGCGTGAAGACATGACCAAGGTCTTCAAAAAAAAAATCGGTCAGGGCCAGCTGGTTTAGGGCCGGCCAACTCTGAAAGACTGAAGACACAATAACAGGGGAGATCAGGAGCAGTGTGTATATCTTACCTGGTGGGGCAGCTCCCCCTGTAATCAAAAACTTCATTCCAGTTTGGGTTTGATTCCTCCTATTATTGTGCAATTTTGGTGATAAATGCATTTATTCTTTTCTCATCAACATTATGATCACTGATAGATGACAGGGCCTCTTTTTGGTGCCAGTCCATCACTGTATACGTGTTACGATGTGTGGTCTTATAAACAAGAGATTACGGGTTATGTGTCGTGATGCAGCAGAGGCCAAGGTTTTTGGCCAAGAGACCCTATGTGGAAGGCAGAGAGCCTCCATTCTCCCCTTCACTCCATCACAATTACTCTGAAGCTGTTTAATGAATTAATAATTCAAACTTAGGTCTGAGGTCTTTTTTGGGACTGCACCGTATTCCCTAGTGGTTGATGGTGGTGGTGCAACTGTTGTTATACCAGTAAATAATGGATCGATTGAACTGCTTTTGTGTTTTGTATTTTTAGCAGTTTGCTAGTAAGTGACATCAGATATGAACATGTATCAGTGGCAGTCTGAGTCATTTTGGTTTGGGACCCAAATAGTTAACTTGATCAGTGAGAAGAAAGCAAGCAGGGATGAGCTGATGGATGTCAGGCTCTGCTCTCGTCTGGATGGCTATGATGGAAAACCAACTAACTCAACCTCACCTGCCTGTGTCCAGATGTCACTCACAGGTCAGCTGTTTCACCCTGTTTCCAATCTTTAAGCCAAACTAAGAGGCTGCAGGCTAGCCTCATGTTTACTCCACAGACATGACAGTGGCATCAATCTCCTCATTGAACTGTTCAAGAAAGCAAATAGTATGTCCCAATTTCCCAAACATAACAAATTATTTCTTTCTCATGTGTTCATATTCAAAAGAGGATGTGACAAAAGTCAACAGGTGCAGTTTACACTGTCTGGTGTCAATGAGCTCCTGAGTCAGGAACAAGTAAAGTGACAAAGTGTGATAAATTTTATGCAACGATGTTTGATTAAACAAATGAGACGAATAAGACTGCAAACAGAGCTCCTGTTCTTTTCCAAGCTACTCTTTCACCTCATGAATGTCAATGAGGAGGTGGTAGGGGGGTTATTTATAGTCAAAGATTGAATGCAGGGTCTCTCCCTCTGCCTGATAATGCCCCCCTGTTTGTCTTCATGTGGAGATGGAGAGATGTTTACGCTTACAGCTACAGAGCATCACACCCAGCACCCTGACACAGACACAGACATCGGCAGAACGGATAAAGAGAGCAAGAGGAAGACTTAGAAACAGAAGGACGGAGAGCTTGAGTTTTATTTGTAGGGAATGCCTGCAGCAGGGGCACATAGTAACAAATAAACAGGCGCACACACACGTAGACAACACAGTGCACGGTAATACATTTGGGCCACAGCGCGTGGGCCATGGCCTCCGTGTGACGCCAGCTCAGTGGACACACAGCATGCAGGAGTCATCGTTGGCTGCCATGGATAATTACCATAATGAATGTAAAGGCCCAGACACACAGACAATACTGCAGAAAATAACCCACAAGCACCCAGAGAACACTCACTACCTTTGGTCTCCTTCAAATAAACAGTTGACAATCTGAGTTTGATATGGCTTTTGGTTATTTCTCAATAATTCTGCCATTAACATGTACTGTATCATTATTGAAATAAATGGAATGCATTATTTATCGTTTACAGTCAGCAGTTAGAGCTAATGATGATGGAGAAGCATTATAATATAATGTATACTGTGTGTCCTGAAATTTTCAAAACTTATATCTCCTCTCAGATGCTGAAATATTACCTCTGGGCTCTCCAGGACATGCCTGCAATTGCCCTGCCACTGCTTTTCAAACTGTAAATAATCTTGAATCTTCACAGATCTCACAGCACTGCTGAATAATGCATGCTTGAAATTACAGTTGCCGTGATAGGCGCCTCTGTTGTATCAGAGCATCCTCTCTCTCTCTCTCTCTCTCTCTCTCTCTCAACAATTGATCACAGCCCATAATTCCCTCTGTCTAAAAAGTGGGATGTCACGGAGAAGACTCTGATAAGAGATTCTGCTTTGTCACCCTTTGAAAAAGGTCCCTCTATCTGTGGTCGCACAGCGAGCAGAAATTGCACACTTGGCTAATCCAAAAGTGTAAGGTTTAGAAATAATGCCTTTGGAAAAACCTGAAATAACCACTCAGAATATGTACATACTGTTTCTGCAGGGCATTTCCTTTTTATTTAACCAAGCTGTATGTGTTGTTTGCTACACATTGATCAACCAAAGACTTTTTTTTCCAGGTAACTCCACATCCTCCTGCAGAATGAAGGCCATAAACTAACCTTAACCATCAACTGAAAGCAGCTCACGGTCATTTCAAATAAATGGCAAGTTTTCAGTCATCTGTGGTTTTTATTGTTGCAGAATAGCCGAGAAAGGAAACAAAGATACATCAGTTCTTCTGATCCAACTCGCATATGTGTGAGATTTTATCTTTTCTTTCATTAAAGAAGAGTATAATTAAATTGGCGGAGTTATGGAGTTATTCTACTGTTCTACTTTTTCAACATAGAGATTTCTTCCAGTTGTTTTTTTTAATGACAGTGTCTCAGTAAATCATGAAAAGTGTTTCCCTTTGCCAATTAACAATCAAGACAATGTCTCTATTTAATTCTATTGATTGTCTTTGTGAGACTTGATGTTTGACATACTTAAACTCTACTCTTTTAAATTTTTAAAAATACAAGATACACAATGCTTTTACTGTATCCAAGCTGTAGAAGTTATTGATAATGCAAACTGAGTAATGCTTCACATTTGACGAGTGAACCACAAAGGGACTTTCATTGTTAAGGAATCACAGGACAAGTAGTTTGTCCTAGAGGTTGCTACCAGACATATTTAATCAAAATGCATTTAGAAAAAGAAAGACAAAGGTCATATTCAGCATTTCTTTGGCAGCAGATCGGTCTTAAAAGCTGCAGGGAGTGAGGCAACAAGAGGGAGCAGCTGCTGCGAGCTGTTAGATGAAGAGCAGCAGGCGACGGCCTGCAAACCTCAGACTCCTCAGTGAGGTTACCAATCCCACTGTGTTGGGCTGTTGCACTGAAAACAACATGCACCATGCTCCTATTACTGACTGACTTCTTCTTAACTAATACAACCGACTTTGTCACCTCTGCTGAGAACAGATTCACCAACATGGTTCTTGTTTTGTGTTTTTGACAAAGCAGCTATAGTGTTTGCTGCAGAATTAAGCCACACCATTCAACAAATCAAGACTGAAATCTATAAGAAAATACATTTTGGTCACTACTGTAAAATGACTACATTTAAATCTGTATTTGGTATATGTACTCAAAAATATTAAATTAGATTAGTTCTGTCACTAATTGATATACCAAGACCATTGTTTTTGTTGTTGTTGTTTTTACTTTTATTTCCTTTCTCTGTCTTTTTGGTTTGTATTTACTGTTGTAGGGGATTACCTGGGATTAAATTTTTTTGGGGGGTGACAGTTGGAGCTCCCTCCGACAGGACAGGTTAATCCCCCACAAGGATACACAACTCAGACACTTTACACCCTGCATGATGTACCCTCCCTCACGCTACTCAAACCACTCAAGAAGACAAGGCAAGAGTCAAGCAAAGAGACAACTGACAATGTCACACCATAAATCCCAAGTATATTAAAATTCAAGCACAAAACAGAAAATAAACAGAAGAAAACAGAGAATGTCCTTCCCACACAAAACCACAAACCCAAAATGTTCAAATGTCCCAAACTGGCTAATATAGTTCATTTCAACCAACAAAAAGTTCAGTTTATCTCAGTCCCATAAAACTCCTCTGAGTGACCGCTCTTCCTCAACAAACAATCTTTGAGTCCTATAGGCTAGAACGTCTATGGCTAAGTTTCTTTTTCCCCACTGGAGTAACTCTTCTTCACAAAGAAATGAATAAAGGATCTTTCCTTTAAAGTCTCCAACAGTTGTTGTTGGAGTTGTTAACGTCATTTAGGTTTTTGGATTATGGCCCTATAGCCTACAGTGTGTGACCAAGACCCACACTGTATGACAGAATAAAAAGTGCTACTGCTAATAGGGTACAGTAATCCTCTGTGACCAAAATAATTGAAGAAGATCTGTAATTGTGTTGAAAGCCCAAGAAAGTATTTTCTCTACTCTGCAGAACAACAGAGAGCAGCATCACAGCAACAAATCTCTGTGTCATAGCAATGTGGTTTTATGACCTGCTGTGTTGTTTTCTGACTGTTCTCCACTCAGTAGCATGGACGCTTTCCAAAAACTGTATATACCGCTGAGCTACTTACTGTCTGGGGAGAAAGAAACACATGGTCCTTCAATAAAAGATAATAGAAGTGACAATAAGATTTACCATCTTCATTCATCTTCTTCATTACCATCTTCAATATACTGGGAGTAAGCCAACCCACAAGCTTCACTAGCCCACCAGGTCTGCGGGAATACTGGTTATGTAAGGCAGCTGGTAATTCATTACATTTAATAGGATGCTACGCTGCAGTTGTGCTTCAGGGCTACTACTTATTCAGTCTTTGATAAGAGTTATAAAATCTACTCCTTATGAGTTCCTCTGTGGGAAAATCGTATTCAAGGAAATCTCTGAAGAACCCCTCTGAAAAGAGGCTCTTCTTTAACAACTACACCTGCTGCTGGAAGATAGATCCAATATACTGCATGCTTAGACAATAAAAAAAAAAAAACATGCATGGAGCTCTGTATATTTTGCAAACTGGAGTTGTTCTGTCTCTGTGTGTGGTGCCAGAGAGGAATGGCACCACAATAACTCTTATTCTTTCCCACAGCACTCAGCAGCAGACAAGAGAAAATTGGTCTCTGAGGACAAAAGCAGCATTAATGTACTGTAAGTAAAAAAAAACAGTGTCGAGTACAGTGAAGTCATTTCAAAAGACATGACCCTGTTGAGGTGCTAGTAGAAACTGCCACATAAATGCCAAGCGAGTGCCTCCTCCTGGAGCTTTGAATGATGTCTGAACATGCTCCCTCCATCCAGGAATCATCACAAATTAATGACTACATCAGCAAAGTGTGAGAGTAGAGCTCTTTACTGCAGAAAAAAAGCTCAGGGTGCAAGAGGTCACTGATAATAAAACTCTCTCCTTCATGCTACTGTGTCTTAGCAAGGTCTTTATTGGGACAGATGTGTGCTGTACACAATGAATGCAGGGCCACCATAACACACATCACTTTCATTAAACGTTATGCACATCGTGTGGAAGGTTGTTTTTTATGTGGCAATGAACAACAACAAACAAATCAACAGCAACAGCAACAACAACAACAACAACAGCAACAACAACAACAACAACAACAACAACAACAACAACAAAAAGACTGGATGACTGAGAAATTCTGTTTTGGGTGTGCAAATGTATCCAAGCGCATGCGGCAGATGACATATAGAAAAGAGTGAATTTCACACTTCTGCCTTCTATAGAGCAGAATTAGGCTCCATCACAGCTGAATAAGTATGATGGGAAAGGACAGTGAGAGGCTTTCTAGTAATCGTGCATGTCAGGGAAGATTTCTCTCAGGCAGAAATTGCAGAGTTAAAAAGCAGGGTGAAGTGTGAATATGCGAGGTAGGCAGGACTTGATGGATTCCCGAGGAGGATGACTGACCGCTAATTGAGGAAGAGGCATCCCTGTTGTGTCTCGCTGCATGTTGCCAAGACAGTGGAGGGCAAATTAGGTTTCTTGAAGTCATATGGGAGATATAAGGTGTGATGGAGTATAATAGAGGCAAATGAAATGAGGCGATTTAGACTGAAAGATGCAAAGGACACGGCTCCTTAGGGGAGCCTGCTGCAACCACTGGAGTGCACAGTTATAAGATCTTAGGTATTATGAGCCCATACAAGTCAAACTCCATGCCCTTTATTTCTTATCATGGACAATAACAATGTCAAATCCAACATTACAGGTAAAGTTTAACATGTAAAACACAATGTGAACAATCCAGGATGAGTGAGTGTGTGCAGTGCATATTAAAGTCAAGTCAATTTCTACTGTCCATGTCTCAGTGAGATGAAGTGAGCCAAGAAGAAATGGACTCTGACCCACAAAACAAGAACTCCACAAAAACACAAGAGAGAAATTCTCTCTAGAAACCTTGTAAAAAGAAATTCAGAGACAGACCTCAATACTTCCTCATGCAGTGCCATTCTACCACACTGAATCACTTTTTAATAGTTGTTCCATAATCCTTTTGACAAATAAACTAACAAACAGACATTGGGGGAACTCATAGCCAATTCAACAAGCCCTCAGTCACCCTCATTTCTTCACACTCTACATTTTAAGGTGACAGGGAGTATGGTTGAGGGGCTGGGGAGCATCTCTGGATGGGGTGGTTGCTTGTGGAGGGAGGTGTGGTGTATCACATAAATCTAGGGCTGCCCCCAAATAGTCGGCCAAAATGTCATTGGAAAAAACAAACAAACATTTGGAGTCGTGTCTTGTCAAATCAATATGACTGAACTGTAGGCTATATGAAAGTTACAGGAAAGATACAGGAAGTCGTGACACTCACTCGCTGTAAGTTTTTTTTTTTTTTTACACGGCACGGCAGGTCCCTATTTTATTTTTATTTTTTTGTCAAAAGCGGGGTTTTTTTCAGATTCTGGTTTGGAGACTCTGACATGAAAGCACGTATCACTGCTGTTTTCAACGATTAGTCGACTAATCGCCCTAAATGACGACTATGTGTTGCAGGTCCCACGCACAGGACCCATCTATTTAAAGAAAAACCAGGACCAGAACATGTCAGGTTGTTGCTCTGTTTATCTCCTGTCGCAGAGTAACACTTTATTAACAACTTTTCCAGTGTTACCTATCATGAAAATATGCAAGTGTACAGAACGCCAGTCTCTTGGTTTCCATTTTACATGAGGGAAGTCACACATACAAACTACAAGGCCCCCAATCTACTATAACGGGACAATTCACCGATAGATATTCTCAAATCACACTCAGACTTCATCATAATACAATAAAACACAATTTCACAACTCTTGTGTATGTGGTTTTGCACAATACTAACCTATTTAAAGAAAAACCAGGACCAGAACATGTCAGGTTGTTGCTCTGTTTATCTCCTGTCGCAGAGTAACCCGGAAGCCGACAAGAGCAACAAGGAAGGTCCCGAGTGGCTACATGTTGCTCTACTGCCTCCTACTGGCACTGTCTGGTCAAGCAGTGAATCTCTACTGACTAATTATAGTTCTTTTTAAACTTGAACTTAATTTTACAGCATGAGCTGGATTACAGTGTTCTCCTGAACATATATAAACCACAAACATGTGACCACATATTTGTGTGTGTCACACACTCCCTCACCAAGAAAAAAAATGACTCCTGGCATTTCACACAAATTACATAAACCATATAAATTTTCAAATACCATTAACTTATTTACAAATGAACAACAGATCTCCCATCCTGTTCAGTACACTGGTACATGAGTGACATAAGGCACAAGGGATGTACATGGCAAAAACTGGTATGGCATGGCAAGGTAAGTTGGTTGATATGACATGTGGTGTTGCTGGATCTCATGTTGCATTGCCCAGACTGGTATATGTCCCACCCCATGAGCCTCTACAGCGTTAACTGTAGTTTTTGCCTGGTAAGAAGGGTCACCCAGTGTCTCATAAGTTAAGATCTGTGTAGGTCTCCTCTCCCGAGTGGATTTCCTAAGTACGGGACTGTTGCCTACTGACTGACTACTAGCTGACTGCAAAGACCTCAACTGATGGTCTGGTGGAGTGTGGTTGGTCTCAGAGGTTACAGGCGCAGGCATAGACCCTGAGTGATTGTCAGGTGACTGACACAGTGCAGGCCTGTACTCTTCTACTGACTGTGTTTCCTCTAATCCCTCCCCATCACCAAATAAGCCTGGGCCACAAGCAGTCCCATTTACCCTGTCATGTTCAACAATGTCCAGTAATGTTTCCTCTGGTTCACTTTGCTGGAACTGAGCATACGTCACATTTTCCTCTGGCCGTTCAGTGAGCCTCCTTGGTCCTCCTGTGACGGATCCTCTTCTTACAGGTACCCGAAGCCAATAGTTCATGTTTTCATCCTCATCTGACTCTGACAATTCAGAGTGTGTGAACTCACTCTGATATCCTTGCACTAACTTCACCTTCCTTTTTTTTCTCTCTGTCAGTGACGGTGAGGATGGTTGTGAGGTCACAGGTGGGTTTCTTTTTTTCTCAGGTCCAGATATTTCAGGTAAGTCTGTTGGTAAATCATTCACAAGATGTAACAAATTTCTGTGCAGGGTGCGGCTCCTACTGTTACCAGTTTCTGGATACATCTTATACACAGGACCGCCATTCATCTGCTCTTTGACAATGTAAACTGTGTCTTCCCAGTAAGATCTTAGTTTTCCTGGGCCTCCTCTCTCACCCAGGTTGCGAACTAAAACACGATCGCCTGGCTGGAGAGTCACTCCTTTCACATGTCTGTCATAATGTTGTTTTCCTCTTGCACTTGAGTGCTGGCTGTTTTCAGAGGCGAGTTGATAAGCCTGTTTCATTCTTACTGCCCACTTTTCTGCATATCCTTTTGGGGTAGTGGTCTCCTCTTCCCCTGTCAGTCCAAACAGGAGGTCCACCGGCAGACGGGGGTGGCGGCCATAGAGTAAGTAGAATGGTGAGTACCCTGTGGCTTCGTGTTTTGTGCAGTTATATGCATGGATTACCTGCGGCAAGTGCTCTCTCCATCTGCTTTTCTCTTTTTCTTTTAGGGTTCGAAGTAGCTGGAGGAGGGTCCTGTTAAACCTTTCGGCTGGGTTACCCTGGGGATGATAGGGTGTGGTCCTAGAGTGTCCCACCCCTGAAAGCTGCTGCAGGGTCTTGAACAGGCTGTTTTCAAATTCACGACCCTGGTCATGATGGAGCTTCCCTGGGTAACCAAACCGAGGAATGAAGTCACTGAATAGTTTTTCCGCCGCTGTCCTCCCGGATTTATTCCGGGTAGGATAGGCTTGGGCAAACCTTGTGAAATGGTCGACCACCACCAAGATGTACTCATACCCCCCCACACTGCGCTCTAGATGCATATAATCAATAGACACGAGTTCAAGGGGTGTTGTGGTGGTGATGGACTGCATAGGAGCCCTTACATGAGACACAGGTTTTTTCTGTTTGATACACGGGCATTTTCTTGTCACATAAGTTTCAATGTCTTTCTTCATATAGGGCCAGTAGAATCTGTCTCGAGCCAAGGACAGGACCCTCTCTGTTCCTACGTGGCCCATCTCATCATGTAGATACTTCAATGCCATGTGTCTATACTTTTCAGGTAAGACGAGTTGACGTCTCTGTACTGTCTTCCTGTACAGCAGTCCATTCTCTAAGTGAAGCCTCCCCCACTCATGCAGGAGCCTTTTCACTGGCCCTTTAGCGACACTACTGTGATTGTTTGGTAACTTGGTGCATGTTTTCTTCAAATTAATTACTTCACCGATCACTGCGTCTTGCTGCTGGGCTTGCTCAAGCTCTTTTCGAGTTATGGTGAACCCAGACCCAAGTGTGTGAGACTCTGAGCTGTCCCGTGACAAGTTTAAAGACGCCACATATGCTACCTCCCCCTCTCTGGCAGCTTCACTACCCTCCCAAGTTGCTTTAACTGTGTCCCTGGGAACTTCCTCGGTGCATGCAGCTACATACTCTGACATATCAAGGGGCAGTCTAGAGAGGGTGTCAGCATCTATGTTGACTCTGCCTGGCCTATATCTGATCTCAAAGTTGAAATCTGCCAGTTCCCCCACCCACCTATGCCCCACAGCATTCAGTTTGGCAGTGCTCATTACATAGGTCAGGGGGTTGTTGTCGGTGTACACTGTAAAATGAGGGGCATAAAAAAGATAATCGCGAAATTTTTCACACACCGCCCACTTTAACGCGAGGAACTCTAGTTTCCCTGAGTGCATGTGGTAATTCTTTTCTGCTGGTGATAGCGTTCTTGACCCATAGGCAATGACCCTCAACCTCCCCTCCTGTCGTTGGTATAACACTGCCCCGAGACCTTTTGCAGATGCATCTGTGTGTAACACAAATGGCAGGTTGAAGTGGGGGTAGGCTAGTACAGGTGGGCTGGACAAGGTGTTTATGAGCTGCGTGAGGACTCCCTGATGTTCCTGGGTCCACTGGATCGGAGCTCTTGAGGACAGTTGCCCTCCTTTCCCCTTGTTGCTCTTTAGCTGAGACGATGCCATGTGATTTCCTTTCAGCTGTAGTAGGTCATACAATGGCTTTGCAATTCTGGCGAAGTCCTGAACATAGGCTCTGTAGTAGCTTAGAAACCCTAGCAGCTTTCTGACTTCTCCTACAGTTTGGGGTTTTTTCTCCCTCAGGGCTTGAACAGCTGCTATATCTTTGGGGTCGATCCGCACTCCATCGGCCGAGACCAGCCTCCCCACATAGCGCACCTCCTCCTTGAACAACTCACATTTGGTAGGCCTGAGTTTGATGCCATGTTGCTGCAGAGCCCTCAGAACCCGCCTCAATCCGTCCACGTGCTCCTCGAAGGATTTTGCGTAGCAGAGCACATCATCCAGGTAGGGGATACAGCATTCATCCCTCAAGGAGTCCAGCACCTCCTCCATGCATCTCTGGAATGCGGCTGGAGCATTTGAGAGGCCGAAAGGGATGCGGACCCACTCATAAAGGCCCCAAGGGGTGATGAATGCTGTCAGATGTCTGGACCCCTCTGAGATGTAACCCTGGTGGTATGCTTTCCCTTGATCCAAGATAGAGAACCAGCGATAGCCTCCAAGCGTGTCCACAAGATCCTGAATCCGCGGGAGTGGGTGTCTGTCTGGCACAGTTTTACGGTTTAAGAGCCTGTAGTCAACGCAGAGCCTTAAGGTCCCATCTTTTTTTCGCACACACACCACCGGAGCCGAATAGGGTGACTTAGATTTGACGATCCATTTTTTTGCAAGCAAGTCCTGAATGTATTCTTTCACTTCCTTAAAAAGTGGTTTAGGGATGGTTGCGTATGAACGCTGCACGGGGATGTCATCGGTTACAGTGATTGTCATTTGCAGGTTTGGAATGCGGCCAATATCATCACTGTCACGTGCAAAAGCATTGGACTCCTCATACAACAGCTGCTTCACTATCGCCTGCTCTTCGTCACTCAAATGGCTGATATCAACTGGTGGGTGCCACAGTGAAGGTGAGTTGGTTTTGTCATTCTCAGTTGTTGATTTAGATGTGCTAATTTCATCTATCTGCACACTGGTTCTTTCATCTGTTCCTATTATTTTGTCAATTGGCTGTATGCTGCCTAGAGCAGTGCAGTTAGCCAGAAACACATCATGCTTATTTGAGTTCCCTACAGGGATTTCAACAAAGGGCTTCTCAGTGTGGTTCACTTCTACAAGACCATCACCCATGTCTAACTGTTCTAGCCGTGGATCATCAGTGCTAAGTTCAAAAAGGGCCAGGGGGTGAGAAAAACTAGCAGGGATCGGGCATTTAATGTAGGCAATTTGGCCTGCATGAACAATAATGTTTTGACGGCCTACTTTCACTGTCACTGGCTCAACTATTGTTGTGCTTTTCTCTGCCTGGATGAAGCTAACTACAGCCTCAACTTTCTCTGGCTCAATCTGCATGGCCCCTTTTAGGAGGTGGCATATTGCTGGTAATGTATCCAGTTCACCTCCATGCCCCAGGATTATCTCCTGAATAACATTGAATCCCAGCAGTGGCCTAAGGAGGTTAACTTGGCTAACCAGGAATGGGACTTTAATGGAATTGTTTGGGTTGTCATTGCCAGGTAAGTTGACTATTACTTCCACCCACCCATCATAAGGTATTGTTTCCCCATTAGCAGCACAAACACTGAGGTCATAGTCTCCCACTAACTCACTTAAAGGATGGATGTCTTCGTGTGGTAAGAATTTCTGTTTCCAGTTTCTGTCTATAAGACTAACCTGGGCACCAGTGTCAAATAGAGCAGTAACTGCATACCCATTCATGTGGCATTTCAATAGACATTTCTTTCCAATCAACTGTGCTACTCTTTCAGATGTGGTTTTACTGCTGACCGGAGAGTTGAACATGGCCGCAGGCTGATGGCTGGTTGTGGTCTGCTCTAGGCTGTCACCATTCACCTGAGATGGGACATGGATGCTGGTCACAGGTCGTCCCTCTGCTGTGACCACTGCTGGTTTCCCGTCGGCTTACGTCTCTTCAAACACCCAACTGCCCGATGTCCTTCTTCACCACATGCAAAACAGTGATTGCAGTTTGGCAGATTTTTATCACTGCAAGAGGGACAGCCACGTACTCTCCCCTTTCTCTGTGGTGGTCTTGTTGAAGAGCTTACACAATGACAGTGCTGTTGGGAGGAGTGCTGGGGTTGGGTATCAGTCTGTGTCTTTGATTGTTTCAGTGACTCGATCATTTGTGTTAATGCTTGTACTTGTGCACTCAGTTTTTGTACCTCCTCATCCTTGTTTTTAGAGTGAGAATCACTTCTGTCGTCACATGACTTCTCGGAGTTCACCTGGCCACTCTGAGCATAGATGACCTTGGTGCGTGTATTACGGCCCAGACGACGTCTCCTTTCACTCTCCTCACTGGTTGTTTTGATGACCTGTCGCAGCAACGCTTCATCTGTAACAGATGGGTCAGACAGCAGTGACTTTAATTCTCTCCTAATGTCCTCATGTCTTTCACTCAGTCCCTGATAAACTGTGTGCATGAACACGTTCTGTACTGTCTGTGCCTCATACTTGATTTCTGTTTCAGTCCGCTTTGAGGTGAGAATAACCTTTTGTTTCAGTCCCACCATTCTGTACAGGAACTGTTGTGGTGTTTCATGCTCCAGTTGTTTGCCTGTTATCAATTCTTGAAAGAGCTCAGTTGTGCTCTTCTCCCCCATGTGAGACCAGAGGAAACTTTTCAGCTCGGCTACTGTCATCTCATCTTTGCTGATCAACATATCTTTGAAATGACCTGGCTTGGTGATCCGTAGCACTGCTCTAATGACTTCACTTTCTGTATGCTGTTCTTTTAGCCCCTCATCTATTTGTTTGCAGATGTTACTGTAACTGATGTCTGCTGTGGTGTCACCTATCTGCCCACCATAGATTTTGAACTCTCTTTTGTGAAGTAAGGCTAAATCTCTGAAAGCTACCAGGCTATCACCCACATGTGAAGGCTGGTGTGCAAAACTTGGGTGTGGTGACTCAGTGACATATGTGTTGCCGGGTTGCTTAGAACCACCTACAGTTGTCTGCTGGGCACCAACATCTGAGGTAAGTGGAACATAATGGTCACTACTGGCATGGTGCTCAGGTGTTGTAATTTTTGCAGTGGCCCCATACAACAGTGTGCTAATATCTCTGTCAATATTCCTTGTATCAGCTGGAGTGGTTTGAACATTTACACCTGAGTGAGTATGTGCTCCTGTAAACACTGCCTCATCATCAACCGTTTCAACATTAGCGGTAGGCATTGCAATAATTTCATCGATGAAATCTTTCAAACTTAGTAGCTGGGACAATCCCTGGTCCTCTAAGTCCATTAGAGATGTGGAGGACATGTAGGAGCATACGTAATCAAAACATTTTTCTTCATCCTGCATGTCCAACTTATCTGGATCCAGCTGTTGTTGTGGTGGGATGTTCTCTGCCACATGGATGATCTGCTCAGCAGAAAGGCGGAGTAGTCCTTTTTTTATAGACCAAACTAGGTCTTTTCTCTCGCTAGAAGCCATAGTCCACGCTTGTCCAACGCTGGGAATGCGGCGCTCCCACTCTGGCTACACACAGACGTCCTGGGCCCGCGAAGTCCCTCTGCTCCGACAGCGAAGTCCCTCTGCTCCGACAGCGAAGTCCCTCTGCTCCGACAGCGAAGTCCCTCTGCTCCGACAATGTGGTTTCTGGCGGTCCACCGGTTCAATAATCACTGGATTGATGGCCCCTGTCGCTCCGGTGCCGTCAATCCCGGACGAGCCCCCATAAATTGTTGCAGGTCCCACGCACAGGACCCATCTATTTAAAGAAAAACCAGGACCAGAACATGTCAGGTTGTTGCTCTGTTTATCTCCTGTCGCAGAGTAACACTTTATTAACAACTTTTCCAGTGTTACCTATCATGAAAATATGCAAGTGTACAGAACGCCAGTCTCTTGGTTTCCATTTTACATGAGGGAAGTCACACATACAAACTACAAGGCCCCCAATCTACTATAACGGGACAATTCACCGATAGATATTCTCAAATCACACTCAGACTTCATCATAATACAATAAAACACAATTTCACAACTCTTGTGTATGTGGTTTTGCACAATACTAACCTATTTAAAGAAAAACCAGGACCAGAACATGTCAGGTTGTTGCTCTGTTTATCTCCTGTCGCAGAGTAACCCGGAAGCCGACAAGAGCAACAAGGAAGGTCCCGAGTGGCTACATGTTGCTCTACTGCCTCCTACTGGCACTGTCTGGTCAAGCAGTGAATCTCTACTGACTAATTATAGTTCTTTTTAAACTTGAACTTAATTTTACAGCATGAGCTGGATTACAGTGTTCTCCTGAACATATATAAACCACAAACATGTGACCACATATTTGTGTGTGTCACATATGTCGACCAAGAAAGTCCTTGGTCAGGGGCAGCCAAATCCGCAATTTAAAAGCATCAGCTATAGCTTCTTTTCCAAATGCAGATTTGAAGTGTTTCCTTGCCTTTTTAAAAGAAGTGTGATGAAAAATATATGAGAGCAATTAAATAGTTTCTCTTGCTCCCAAAACTTTTGTATTTGTCTCTGACCTGTGACTGATTCTGGTTTTCTCATTTGTGGAGTTCAGGGAGCCATGGTGGTGCAGTGGGTACGGTACCAAAACCAAAACGTTCTGGGCCAGGTTCATTTCTTTTGTGAGGATTGCATGTTCTCTCCAGGTTCTCCAGCTTCATCTCACAGTCCAAACACATGCACATTAGATTCATTTGTAACTTTAAATTACCCAAAGGTGTGAATGAGAGTGTGAGGTTGTTTGTCTCTATATGTCAGCCCTGTGTCAAACTGAGGACCTGTCGAGAGTATATCCCCCCCCCCCCCCCCCCCCCCCTTTTTTTTCTTCTTCTTTTCTTTAATCTTCTAATCCTTTTGTATAATAACTTTCATCCAAGACTGTCTGTCTGTCTGTCTTTGTATGTCTGATTTCAGTATGGTATGTCGTGTTATTGTTTCGTAGTTTAGTCTTACATTGTGCTGTAGGACTTGAGTTCATGTTTTTCTGTATGACTTTTTGAAAACTCAATAAAAACACTTTGATTATTATTATCCCACCCTCACCCTTAGTCAGCTGGGATTGGATCCAGCCCCCCACAACCTGAATTGATAAGCAATATATAGATAATGCATGGATGTTTCCCTCAGAGCATATTGGTTCACTTTATGAGATTGTCATAATGACATTAGCACCTAGAGGTCTCTTAACTGCCTAAAGTTAATCACATACAAAGATAGATAGAAGATAGAAGTCCTAAGTGTTTTAAATCTGTCTCAAAACGTACTTCCACAATTATTAAATTGGATTTGCTGTATTTTATTTAATCAATACTTTATCCACTGTGATGTAAAGTGCAGCAGTCAAACATCAGAACAAAAACAATGTGGCAAATATGATGGACATGTGGCATTTATGTTTTGTTGACATATTCATTTGAGAAATGTCACAGTCTCTGACACAACAGCACTCACAATTGATTCATTAAGTCTGTTTCCATTGGACTTTGTCACATTTTGTTTTTATCGATAGCTACACCTACAGTACGTCACCTCCTCAGGCGAGAGTAAAAGCTTTTTCTGAAGTTTTTTCTTTTTTTAATTGCAAGGGGTTTTTTTTTCTAACTTGAAAATGCAAATAACATCGATGGAATGAAACACTCTTATAAGAAGAGGAGAGAGTAACAAAGAATCATGGGAGTAGAGGAAGGTCTAAGGAGCACCTGTACCTGCCTCCCTGTAATTGTAAATGCTGCTTAATTCCTGCACTTTTGCTATAAGGGATGTTTAATATACAATGTGCTACGAAAAAACATTTACAAACAAGTTTGTGTTAATTACAGGCAAGTGCAGATCAACATTTAATTTCCATTATCTCTGATTGAAAAAAACAAAAAACAAAAACAAAAAAAAACATTTTGGTCCAATGATCATATCCCCCAGTCAGATCACAAAGTGTGATGCTGAACAATAAATTCTCTAACTCACTAGAGACATCAGATGGTGCCTGTGTTCTTACTCCTAGTCAACTGCTGCCAGTTGCTACCGTTTACCTTGGGAGTTTAGTTAATTTATCATCTCAAACCAAAATGATTATCCATGAGCAGCAGCAGTAGAAGCAATTTTTGGAGAAATTAACTGAAGAATCTATTCAGTCTAAGAAATAACTTCCACACTGACACTGCTGTACCTTGACAAAACAACGTCTACTGTTGCCACTGTCCGCCCACACTTTTATCAGATTTTAGAATCTGCATCTGTGCCTACAGGGGGCATCACATGATTATAATAAAAAGAGTGCAATTAAGAAAGACAATGAGAGATAGAAACCCTCACTAAACATCCTTACCCATCTGTGCTCATTGCTCCAGTGTGTGTACGTGTGTTTGTTTGAATGCAAAGCAGTGATTGTACATACAACATGGGAAATGATCTAGCATTTTCATGGTGTATCACAGGACAAAAGCCATTACAGTAATCAGTCTGTGTTGAGTGAAATTGAAAGGACCAAATATGAACGTTAGTGTTCCACCAGGATTTAAGAGTTGATTGTGCGATTATCTCTGGCCAAATGATGCCTTTTGTGGCAGGTTTTCTTGTCATTTTCATCCATTATGCTATCTCGCCTTTTTTGCAACAAGTTGAGATGTAAAGGGGACAACAAAACATCACATAAGCAAATTGGCTGTTTATCTATGTCTGTTTCTGCGTTTATGTATTGGATAAAAGCCAAAGATTGGATGACAGTGCTGTTACATAAGAAACATTGGAGGTGAAAAGCGGTTCAAATCAGATGTTCTTCATAATCTGATCATGAATGGTGTTCATGTCTGGTCCAACACCAGGCAGAATTTATGGCGTTCATGTCCTTGTTTGTGTCGGATTTTCTCATCACTCCACTGTAACATTAAGAATTCTCTGTGTTAATAATATTTTGTTATCACGATTTTATGAGACTGGAATTGAAAGTGGAAATTAACAGCTAGCGGGTTGACTGATTGTTTCACTTGTGATATGTATTGTTATTAAAATGTCCTACTTTTTTCTTGTGTGAGTGTCTTTAAGCTCCCTGGCTTGTGTCTAAAAACATGGAGACGTACGGTATCAGAGAGAGAGAGATTTTAATGCCATTGCATATTTTTATACAACAAAATTAGGTTTGGCATCAATACACACTAGCAGCATCACAATAAAAATAGAATAAATAGAAAATTAAAGGACAGCGCCAGGCTGCAGCATCTACATACGCCGCCATCTTGGTTTAGTATGCTATACAGGGTTTCAGCACAGACTGTCCTTCAGCTGACCTTTCTAATTTCAAGAAATATAAGAAGCTACAGGCTTGGATAGATTAATTAATGTGACATGCAGAGTTTTGCACTGCTCTAAAGCCCATTGTCACAGGTTATCATTTGCCATTCTGATTGGCTGCCAATCTTTAGGAGACCGGGTTCTGCATAATATGAGCTTCCTTGAGAATAGACACCAGATGACAAAAGAGAATACTATTACATTATGTAATACAGGTATGAGCTGAGCTGAACTCCATGTACAATTCATAATAACTCTAGTCGGTGCAGTCTCAGTTCCCTGTGTAAAGCTCCACATCCTATTTAAACACATGCAGTCTATTTGCAAAAAAGCATCAATGAAACAGTAACGCCTGCACACTGATCCTGACTCCTCCCAGTTATACATAGACAACATTTTGATCCCAGTCAGACGCTCTGACCTGTTGACAGTTCTGACAGAAAATCCTGTCCTCCTTGTGTATTAAGTATTTAGGTTGTCTTAACACAGAAACAGGGACATCATTCTGACACTGGTTAAGATAAGATTCTTTTATTTGTCCCACAGTGGGAGAATTTACAATTGTGCAGCAGCAAATAGCAACAGTTGTGTCTAGCAATTCCAAATCTTCTTGGAGTAATCAAATGTTTGTCAAACAGTTCAAGATACCCATTTATCGGGCTGTACATATACCACCTATCCTCTGACAAAGGGTGAGACACCCTGGACAGATCTCCAGTTTATTACATGACCACATACAGTACAGGCGAACAAAACACATTCACAGTGACACCTGTGGGCAATTCAGATTCACCAATCAACCTAATGTAATTGGACTGTGGGAAGAATCTGGAGAACCTGCAGAGAACATGCAAACTCCACACAGAAAGGAACCAAGCCTGGGGATCAAAACCAGAACTTTTTGGTACCATAATAAACACTGCACCACTATGTCTCCCTGAGCTCCACAAGTTAGGGAAACAGGATCAGACACGAGGTCTGAACCAATATAGAGAATATACAAACTCCAGCCGAAAGGCCCCCATCTCGGGAATCTAACCCAAAAGACAGTGTTATTCAATCTCTCACCAAGCCATTCTGTGAAACATGTTTGTTTCACTGTTTTAATTCTCAATGCCACAAAATCGGTGTGTCATAGGCTGCATTTCAAAAGGCTCTGTCTTCAATTCCAAGAAAAGATTCAGGGGTGAGTTGTTAAGGTTAGGGTTAGCACAGGGTTGGGGTAAGTCACTAAAAAATGAATGTACTGTCCCCCTAATTGACAGAAGCAAATCTATGCGTGTGTGTGGCAGGTGGCAACTGCAGCTTCCAATATTAATGATGCTCCACTGTAGCAGTGCTTTGGCCACAAAGGCCAGTGGTTACACCTGTCTCTCCAGCGCAGCTTTTATCATTCAATCTGTGTTCATTAGCCTGATTGCTGCGGCCGAGGTGGAACAAGCGGGTAAGCTTTTAAAATATGATGGATGTGCAGATGAGTGTGTGTGGGATTAGGTTGGTGTTGGATTGCAAATTTGATTTGATTGAAATGAAAATGTGACAAAATTTGCTCTATCATTATAGACACATCTGCAAAACCACATCTGACAAACAACTGTCACTGCCCCCTTAAAAAATAATTATTCTAATAAATCACATTGCTGTAGCCTCTCCAGAGAGAAGCACTAATGTCCTCCAGTATCACGACTCCTTTATCATACTTTATTTACTTCTTCAAGTGGGTTATAGCACCAAAGGGGTCCACTCTGACCCACTTACATCTCTGCATGGTAATTTTTCATTTCAAACTTTAAACCGACTGAGGTTTATTATCAGTTTATTTTTGAGACATTTAAACTCTTATGTGTTGCTGGGCTTTTGCCGGTCAAACCCTGTGTGTTAAATTATTTGACATGTACACCAGGATCAAAAGCCCTAATGCATCTTTTACGGCCCCTGTGCGTTATGCAAATGGAGGTGTTTTAATGAAGAAATCATGAATAATTCAGGAGTGGTGCTCCATGAGAATCGCATCGCAGAAACAAAAAATCACAGGAAAAGAATTGGTTTGGAAAAATAAAAATTGACACTTGAGCTTCGCTTCCTTCCGTTTGATATCCAGGGCCGCTCATCACTTGCTTATTAACAAACATCAGCAAACTGAAATAAACCATTTAATTAGTTTGTAAAGTACAGGAGAGTGTCCACTTAACTTCTCTCTCGCTGCCGCCAGCCTTTTGTTCTGTAATAACACTAAAACGAAACACCAGTATAAGGTTTCAGTCTCTATTTGTCTCTTTGGGGGTTCTTTGTAAAATACCAGAGTCTGATTACTGCCAACACAGGAAAAGGAAACTTACAAAAAACTGCAGCACTTTGTGTTCTGACATTTGTGAAAATAGACCAATTGAATCATTATTAACAAGCATGTTGATGCGCTAAAAATAACATAAAAAAAAACATCTCTGTGGGTGAGCAGGTGGGCCGTTCAAACATGAACAAACAAGAAAGTCATTTGTGGAGAGAAGTTATGCATGCCATTTGTCTCGTGGCTCAGCAGCAGAGAATGTGAGCACTCACTTATTGTGCATGGATGGCAGTGTGTGCCACCACCACCGCCACCGTGTTGGTTTGGCAGCCGCAGGCTAAGAAAGGAAGGTGAGAATTATTCACTACCCACACAGCACTTACAAGTCTATTATCTAATCTTCTAGCAGGTGTCTAGATGAAAATCCTTATCTGGATCAAGCTCAGGATGTGTTGACCTAAATGAGAGACTGCAGTCTTGAATGACACACATATACCTGAGTTGTTTCAAATCATCACTTTGTTGATGTCAGTGTTGTCATCTGATTGACAGCTGGTTTGAGCATCGTTCCCACCACCTGGACCATCTGCTCACTTTCAGGAAATGTAATGCAGACTCAAGTACAAGTGAACAGCCCAGGGTCCACTGTGTCCAGTGCAGATGTCTCTACCAGAGCCCTCCTCCCCTCGCCCCCTTCCCTTTATTCTGACATAGCCAGGCTGACTTTGTAATCATATTACTGTAGGGTAGTTGCCTTTTCGCGACCATGGATGGCGCTGTTGTGTTGTTTTTGGCCCTCAGCGGTTTAGCGATTGTGGCCTTTTGGCCTTACAGGCCACCGTTTTGTTGCAGAGATTCGCCCGCACAAGCGCCATTTTGGTCAGTTGTTTGTTTCTCTGCCGTAAGGTAAGCTGCATAAACGGTGCTCTGTGTAAATGTAAAGTACTTATGTTTTATCCGTATGTTTTGTGGTAGAATGCTAGCCGTAGGTGAATCCTTATCTTCTTTCTTATTTTTTATACTTATGAGAGTTGTTTGTTTCTCTGCCGTAAGGTTGAACAGAGCTGTGAATGAGAGAAATAAACGGCGGCGTGGTCCGAGCCATAAATCAAGAAAACCATCCGTGTGTCCGACTCGTCCCTCCTTCCGCACCCCCCCAACACCTACACCAAACACAACGCAGAGTCCGGGTGTGGAGTGGCGTGAGCTCGCACGGCCTGGGTTACATTACCAATGCATGTCTCATTAGTTTCTGCCATGGCTGAGTGTCCCTGCCTCCTCCTGCTCTACTCATACCCTCTGTCTCTTACACACACACACACACATACACGCTCACACACAAATATCCACTTAATTGCTGGCTGGCATTTGAGAGTGTCTAGGCTTGCATCTAAAGCAGTTTACCAGGGAAATAATAGCCCTCTAAAAGGATTCTCTGTATGCAGAATCATCCCATTCCATTTGCATTCTAGTGCGACAAATTAAATTTTAGCAGAAGGTGAGCATAGCACCATGTTGAGATGACAAAAGAATGAAAGGAACAGGGGAGGAGGACGCCTGAGACCTAAATTAGATGGGAGCTCTTCCGTGTGTTACGGTGACTGGGACACTGTAACTTCCATTTGATGCATTTAGATTTCTAGCTTTTTCAAAAGTGGGAATCAATAGAGGCTTTCAGGTGAAGAAGTTTTGATGGAAGGCTGTGAAGAGAGAGACAAAATGCATTTTAAATTGTTCCAACCACAACAGACCCATGAATGTTGAGATGTTGTTGTCTTGCTTGACAGCGCTGTTTCTTTCTTTTTTTCATGGTAAGTTTGCTTGGAATTTCAGTAAACAGGTGAGCCAGGTCATTGTTCCCACATCAAAATGCAGACAAAGAGTGAAGGCCATGTGGAAGAATATGGATATTGAAACACTGCCATTTGTGTGTCAAAGTCATTCTTTTCTTTATCTGCAATGTTGTTGAAGCAGGTTTCAATTAAGAGCGTGCAGTCAAATAACCTTCGGTTCTTCTTAAGTCCCACCCTTTCCTGTGCCCACGCTTAAATCTTTCTCTGGTGAAACACTCCCAGCTCGTCCTTGAGACTATTTGTTCCGAGCAGGCCCAACTGGCTATTTGTTTCTTAAAGAGAAAAAAAAAGGAAGACTGTGACATTGGTTTATCTCTTGAAACCAGTGCCTCTGCAAATGCTTTAACTGTTTTCCTTCAAAAGCCACCAAAGAGAGGAAGGTCTTCCTTAAGAGCATCTCAGGAAACACCTGTCACGGTTCCCCTCTTGGTGAACCCGACGGTGTTCATTATTGATGAGATCTTCTTTAGTTGCAGCGTAAACTCAATATCTTGCGCCCTGAGAAAACTGCAAATCTTCCCTGCGTGCTACAGTTTTTTTTTTTTTTTTGCAGTTTCTTGTCCTTGCAGCATCTTCAGTTGGTTTAAGGTTGATACAACACTGAGTGGTTACAGCCTGCGGTTACGGGGCTGAACTCACAGCATGTGCGAGCATACTATCGATTTCCTCCCACCAGGCAATTTCCAGGGCACTTAGCCTAAATATCAGCGCCGATCAAATCGACTGAGAGGGAGAGATCTGTTTTGAGCTGGGATCTGTAAGTGAGTGTGTAGCATCCACCGGTGATCCCATAAGCAAAACAGCAGCCAGGCCACTCCATTCAGCATGTTGAAGTGATCCTGACCCATGCTCCTTCCAAAATAGGGCATTATGACTTAAGAAAGGGTCACCTGCATGTCCTCAGAATAGATTTAGTGCAGCAAAAAGAGAAAGCTGGTGGTGACACTCAGGGAGGCTTTGACCAGAGTAATCTTTTGTTGTTGTTTAGAGGTTTTAACATTCCATGGAGAAAGCAATTTTAAAACGGATGAGGGCGTAATCCCTGACAATACAGGGATTATCTCTTTAAATGACCTTTATCTTGCCATGAGGCATGGAGCGCTTACTATCCCAAGTCTGGTTTGATTACGGCTCGAATGCCTATTTTTAATCACCAGTCTATAGACAGAATGGCTGTAAGGAGGCTGTGTATTCAAAATAGAAGATAAGTGCCTCCAGGGTATTGTAGAGATATGCAAGAGGTCCAGTGACAGAGGTGGGAGGATTTGAATGAAGAAAAGCTCACATAAAGTAAAACAAACATTGTAGTCTTATATTAGCCTCCTTCAATAACTGCTCAGACTGGTGAAATTGGGCTCATTTTGGGATGAATAAATATGGTAGCCTACATACTGTAAAAGACAAGAAGAAAAAAAAATTCCCTGAGCCTCCTGAGCTTTTTTTTTTTTTTTTTTTAATTATTGTTATTATTCAAAGGCTTCAAAATGAACCAGAGAGATAGTTGTTTAAGAGGGATTTTAAAAGGTTCCCATAAAATGACAGATGAGTCAATCGCCTCCCATCTTCGTTAGTTAGGATTTGTGCCTCATCAAAGGTGCTATATTTCCCCTTCAGAAATTGAAGGGGAGAGCGAGCACTGCTATGGTTCAGATAATTGGAGCCATGGGACCTGGTACAGTAATGGGAAAGAAATTGACTACAATGTTGACTATATTTCATAGCTAAACTTTTATTTGATAACCACTGTTCTGTTTGGTTTGAAGTGAAAATACACTTTATTGTCAACTATTGTTTACTCATGTTGCTGACTGTGTGGGAGAATTTGTTTTTGTCTTTAACGAATGAAAGAAATTGATACAACATGCTGTGGCCATTAAAGTTTCTCTGGGTTTGCATTTCAAACGGGTCCACATTACCTTTCTTCAAGATGAAACTCATGTTTACAAAGAACTCACTGTTGAATCGTAAACATAAAAAATTTGCCAATGAAACATTTAGCACTTTGAAGGAAGCCCCACTGCTATATCCTGTTTTATTACATCTGTTTAAGTAAGACTGTTGAATAGGTCAAATCTCAACTTTATTTGACTTATATCCTTGATGAATATTTTAGCGACATGCATTATGTATGTGCAGATTCTCGGTATGTAGTACAGAGATAACGGGCAAAATATTTCTGTTTGACCTTTAATAGAAAATCTAACTTAATTCAGCCCTGTTTTTATCACTTTGTGCTCAGTCTGTGAACAAAATGTGCTGTATAATTTTTAGAAATAGCTAAGTACCCAAGAAGGAATTCTTGTTATTATGTTTTCCCATTCCATGTTCAGTAGAAGGACATCTCAACTTGAAAGCGAGCTTACCATAAAGTGTGGGTGCTTTTTAAATGACAGACAGGGGGCAACAAATAGAAACTGATGAATCACTGCGCCAAGTTTAAAAAAAAAAAATGAAACGGGAAGAAAGGACTTGACATTTAAAATTTCAAGATAATAAATAGCCCGGCTGCCAGATAATCTTAAAGGGATGTAGAGTGATTCACTCTGTGATATCTGCCAGAATAAAGGCACATGATTAAAAATAAGAGTGGGAGTTGGACAATTTGCTTTGGTTTAAAAACTTCCTCTTCAGTACTACACTAAGGTGAAAGCGTTATTCACCAAGTAGTCACCAAGCACAAACATATTATTACTTTAACCAATTTCTAAAGAGCAGAAATCTATCCCTTGTTGCTAAACAGGCATACAGGTGTCGTAAAGGTATGGTGGCCCTAAGATATGGGAGGCCGTTTGGAAAATAATTCATATTTGCTCTCACACACATCACTATACTCATACACCCACACTACTATACTCTTGTACACACACTACTATACTCATACACAAACACCACTATATGAGAGAGTGTAATAGTGTGTGAGTATACTAAGAGACAGACAGTCATCCATTTGACAAGAATTCAGTTGCAAATACTCACAATACGAATACAAATTTGTGACTTTTGAGGTTAAAACTATAACAATAAGTGTGTCCCAACCAGGTTCATTACTTACACTTGCACTCTAGCCGGGAAACACTTCCATTAATATTGTTTGTGTTACCTGTAGTGTTTTGTGAGTGTAGTGCACTCAGGGCCACCATAAATGCACATAATGAGCATTTTGGCAAATATATCTTTTTTTAAATTATCAAATTTCACCCATAAAATTTAAAATGTATACATTGAATTTGCAGTAATGGAAACATATAAGCATCAATGACTAGATATTTGTGATAATATGTCAAAATAAATTTCCTTCAAACTTCATGGTGTGTGATATGTTAATATTGTAGATATACATTGTATAAAATATATGTTTGATCCCCTGCTTTTTGTTACAGAAAATAATCAATGCACACCACTGATGATTCTGCTTAATAGGTAAAAAACACTTTATTATCATTAATAAAACCATGACACATGTCACAGATACATTTAATTGTCTTACAGTATGTACAAAAAGCCACATGGTTTTCAATTCATTTTGTATGGCGAGGATATTCTTTCTTTTCCAGTCTTTAGAAAATATCTCGGCCAACGTCTGCATATTTGAGTCATTTCTATTGCTCCATATTTGGCTGTTTAAGTTATATTTAATGCCATGGAAGATGAATATAAAACGTTAGGAGCTGATGTTGATTGTTTCCAGTGGAACGGGCTTTATGTAGTGACTGGGTTGGGTCCTCTGTGCTCGCTTACAGAACCTCTGTGTTTTTGTCCAGAGGAATATTCTCCGATAAACGAACCGTCTTCATCAAATTCTTCTCCGCCGTCAGCGTAGTCAACCAGGCTGTCTCTGCTCACGCCGTCTCCATTGCCATTCAGGGAACGCGAGCTACTGCCCCTCAGTGGCTTCTCTTCACTGTCACTGCCATCAACAACAACAGAGAAGGATGACCTGGGTCAGTGGTGCAGTGCATAAAGCAAACATATTGTAGAGCACGTCAGGCAGATGTTTGCGAGCAACACACATGGCCTTAAGCGGCTGTCTTTGACACATAGTGCACACACACACACACACACACACACGGTTTCACATACAATCAGAAGCTCCACACAGACACACAGAAAAACACCAGTGCATAGAGCGTGTACAGAACATATAGACTATAAAATGCTCTGCTGCGCTAACAGATACACAGGCTCCCACTAAGTTCTTATGGTTTCAACACATCACTACGGGCAGTAAGCAGGGGGGATGCAGTGGCTGCACAGCGGGAAAGCGAGCCGCACAAGGGAGGTGGGGAGAGCTTGCTACAATCACTTCACTAATTGCTAATTGCCAAGGCTTCAGGACCAAAGGCAATTTCAAATCTCTTTAGAGCCAACGATGGAAATTGCCAGAGTGCAGTGAGAAAGACGACGCTTGTGTATATACTATATGTGTGTGTGTGTGTGTGTAAGGGGGGGGGGGGGGGGGGGGGGGGGAGCAAGATTGAGAAAGGGAAAAGGAAGGCAGGAGAGGGCATATGCAATCCCAGACAAACAGCCTGTCATTCCTAGTATTCCCAAAGGGCCCTCACGCGGGCAGAGGAGATTAGATACCAATTTAAGGCTGGGCAGCTGGCCAAGTTGCAGGTGTCTCACTACAAGATGCAGGGTCACCTCAAAACACTGAGGATATTTCTCCTCCCTGACCTCTTTTCTAATTCCCGAAAAACCATCCATGTTCGGTAACACCTTTTTTCCCCCGGCTTAGTATTCATTCCACAGAGCGCCTGTGTTCAGAAACAGCGCTCAGGTGGCTGGTGTATGATATCACCATTGAGGCACGCTGTAGTTGACACTTGTGTCAAATACAAGCAAGACATTTTGAACGGCATTTTCTTGCGCGGAAATGGGGTTCAAGCTACGATTACAAAATCGGGTCTCCTTCACAGGGATTTTTAATAACCAATCTTATCTGTCCTATTTAACGATGCCGTTTACCATGCAAGCCACATAAGGTCCGCATTTCAACTCTTATCAAACCTCCTTTCTCTGACGACTCTAGAGCGCTGAAGATAAGTGGCTGTTATCTAAGAGCAGCGGAATGCCACAGCCGCTGCAGCCCCCCCACAGTGACTTTGAATACAGTGATAAAATGGGGCTGAGGGGCTGAGTGCCTGTGAGCCGCAGCTCATTCAAGACCTTGGTCGGGATCCAGCTCCGTCTCAGCTGTTGCAGTGAAAAGGCTTTTCCTTCAGCCTCGCAAATAGGTGAGAGATGGAGGCACATCACCAGGCAAAAGGTAATTAAATTTGTCTTGCCATTGACCCATGCTGACTTGGTTTGGGTGCAACGGGGAGACTTCAGGTGCGAGATGGATTTTTTACCCCGCCTGTGCCACCTTAAGTTGTGTTTGTTTTAGCTTAAAGCTGTCTGAGGGAGAACTGCTCACATCTGCTGCCATCTCCTGAATTGCATATAAACGTGTGAGAAGATGAGAGCTAAGATGAATGGAGTGGAAAAAAACAACAAAAAAACAACAAAAAAAGAAAAAGCCCGTTGATCCAGATACTATGACACCTGCTGTTCCCACAGTGGACAGCGGGGCAAGGCAACAGAGGGCTGTCTCCGAAGAGAAATCGTCTGGACCATAATTACCACTTGTCAGCTCTCCAGACACGTGGCATACCAGTGGGTGGTCCACTGCCTTCAGAGATTCAAAGGGCACAAGAGAGCCCTGAATCCCACTCTAAAGCCAGAAAAACAACATCATAGTGAGGCTAAGGGCACTCTGGGGGGACAGTAGTCAGAGCGGCATCATGAACCCAAACATGAGAGGCATTCTAAACAGAGAGCTGCAGCCCGGCCACACAGCTCACAAACACATATTAATATGGCTTCTCCTGCCCAAGTGTGGAGGCCGACAAAATGTCAGTGTTCAGCAACAACTCACTTCCATCTTCAACCACACATTTGGAGCTTTGAAGCAGTAAAACTTAGTTGTTATAATTTGTTGTATACTTTATAAATGGATTTGTACTGTAGTAACTGGGCAATGCATTCACCTTTTTAAATAGAATTATAGTTTTGGCATGAATCAAAGGAACATAATTAGCAGCAAACAGGCAAATTTTCAGTGGCTATGCTCTGAATAATATGACAAACAGAAGAGGCTGTTTTAGGTGATTTCTGTTGTGCGTGCATAAACAACCAGGCAGGCCACTGTCACACAGTCTGTGCAGCGCTGTGGAGAAAAATGGGATTCAGTCGATTTCCCTTAACTGTTGTCACTGTAGCAGCTAAACAATGCAAACAATAGAAAATTCAACAGCTATTATAAAACACAACAGCTGTCTGCCGCGGGCTTAAAGGCCCAGTTTTTCCACCCATTTGCCATGCTTAGTCTTTGCCTGTTTCCAGCAATTACTGAACATCTAAAATCAATCTGCATCTCTGCAACGCGAGCTTCCCCTTCTGCAATTAACAATGGGGTCTCTGTTGAGGGTAGTCTACAAAACACATCCTAATTCACAATGTGCATCGGTATTTACTGGTAAATCTACATCTGTCAAGTTGCCAGGTAAGCTCAGGCACTGGAGCAGCAGACAGCAGCATTTAATGTTTTAACAATATCTACCTCTGCATAAGCAGATCTAAGAGCTCGCAGCTGTTGTTGCCTGACATTCACTTTGAGTGAATACTACACGGCTGTCGAAGAACGAGCGTCCTGTCTTGGTCCAAGACACCCGGTCAAAGTTCAGCCACATTCAGTTGTTTAAATATGCATGGTGGGCAGATAACATGCTTGGCACAATATCACTGAATACAAGAGGATGCATGTTGGAAATGAAAATGGGGCTCATGTTATATGCATTATATATGAGGACTGTTGGGATTGCTGCCTCTGAGGCGTATGAGGTGGATGTGTGAGTGTATGTTTTTCTCTTTTGTCCTGCGTACTGTAAATCGGCTATTAAATATAAAACACACAGAGACGACAACAGTTACTTTCAGGCAGACAAGTTAAACTAGAGAAACTCTGCTTGATTTAAAAAACACACACTGAGAAACAAGCAGCCTACAATATGCACAAACACACACATTCTAACACATAAATTAAGTTAACTGATCCCTACAGAAACAAGCTGACTCACACTCTCTCTACTGAGTGCACACATGCACACAATCAGAAACTAACAACAAAGTGAAAGCACAGACTGCAAAATCAAGCTACAAGGGAACAAATCTTAAGTTGAGTGCCACCTTCTACTCTTAGCTACTCTGTGTGATTACCTAGCCCGTAAAATGACGAGAACACTGGCTTCTAGGCTGATCCTGGTAAATCTCATGAATGCAAGGTTTGCTTTTGGGATGGGAGAGAAAAAAAAACATCACTGTGACACATGACAAATGAGTTTCTCAGCCAGAAAATATTTAACATATGGTTGTTAGGTGAATATTGCTATAACACAATGCATTTCAAGGAGATAAAAAATGTAATTTCCTCAGCATACTGTTGCACTGCAGTTTTCCCCTGCAGAGAAGAAGTGCGGCTCACCTGTATTCACAGAACGTGTCATCATTCATTCCTTGTGACTCCACGTCAGGGTGAAGGTCCTCCTTCTCTTTCACTGCAGGGGAGGGGGGACATTTCAGCACCATTGTAAAAGAGCAGCACTTTCATCCACAGATGTAATACATCTTATTTGCACTGCTGGGACACAAAGTCATTTGCAATGCTCCTAATTCAGATTACTATAAAGGTTCCTGTACTTAACATTTTCCAAAGGGGAAATAACTCTGCACTATCTGTCATTTGTAAGCTTTTATCATCTCAGTGATTTTCTGTCAGATGATGCTTGGAAACTAGAGCAAAACCAACACTGAGGATTTACACTATACAGGTGCACAGATATGAATGATATGAACTTTTACATCACCTGTATGTGCACAGGAATTTAAATTCAAAAGTCAAATCTGAAAAGCTTTACTGAACTAAATATGACTGTGTAAACTTGGTATCAAGTCAGGACACTGAAAGCCTCTTTCTGTGCGTCTGCACAAAGTGCTGCACATCAGCTCTTTGTGTAAATATGCTTTAAAAATACCAGTTGCTTTTTGAGAGAGACAAAAGAGGGATTTCATGAAACGAGCTGGATGGGCAAAAGGGGGAATCCAAAGAAGCTGATGAAATATTCAGTGCTTCATGTCAAAAGCTGCTGCAGGGAAAGAAGTGGAGGAAGAAGTGGAGGAGAAAGCGAGCGAGGAGACACTTTGCAGGTAGGTATCATTGTGAAAGTGAATTTGGCCCTGACACAAGGTGGCACAAAGGCGCAGTGGTACAGGAAGATCTGACGAGAGGCGGGGAGGAGTGGAACAAAGCCAGCTGATTCTTACTCATCTCACTTGACAAGGTATGTAATCACAGGCATCAAGCAAATCTAACAGGGTCACACAAATTATTCCACATGCGGTAAAAAAAAAAAAAAAAAAAAAACAGTATGTTGCAAGCGCATTCAGGGGTAGACGAGCCTGGGCTTGGTGGAAGGATTGCATGCACACTGCATTTCCAAACAGGGTCAAAGTCAGGGTTGAGGCTCACTGCACATTTTCATTCCTTCAATAGGTCAACCAAAATAACACAAAAAGCCAAATCAAAGCATAATCCTGAAAAAAAATGTGGTGTTTAGAAACGTCAAACATAATTCCAGTTATTGTTACCAAATTGGACAGATCTCCTGTATGTGCTGTATTTTTCATGAGCAGAATTTTGGTTCACCTCTTGAAGTGAAAAGACAAGCAGTCTCAACCCCGGTGAAAGACTAACTGACCTTTTTCCATGGAGATTATGTCTTGTCGCTGGTGCGGCGGCGGCGTACCTGCATACTTGCCACCTTTGTTTCTCCTCACAAAGCAGGCCATGAGTGCAACAAGGGTGAGGAGCGCCACAGCACACATGGTTCCAATGACCCACCCCCGGGTCGAAAAGTCACTCTGCTTACCTTCCACAGCTGAGAACAAAAACAGGAAAGAGACATAGAGCTCAAAGAACCATTAAACACTCCAGTGTGTTTGAGTATGACAGCCCCCTCAAGCACTCCTCAAACAACTTTATCTTTGACCAAAAACATAAAATACATGATGGATTCAAGTTTGAAGATGTTCTCTCATCTTATTTCTCTCACATTCCCCTCAGCTACAACACTCTTATCTCCTCTGAAAGAATATTAGATAGGAAGGAAACAAAACAAACACACAGATATGAAAGAAAGAAATAAACTCACACATACACCACACTCGCTGTCAATTTGTCAATGGCATGTTTATGGCAGGTTAGAAGTGAAATGACTGAATTCTGTTGATTGCGACAACTTTCTGACCTCTCACCTTTAACTTGAGTCTGGATAACGTCCTCAAAAATGCTAGCATTATCGAGGAGCCTCTTGGTCATGAGGCGTACAGTGTACAGCGTTCCCGGTTTGAGCCCATCAATTACGTGGAAACTTTGAGAAGTGTTTACAGCCTCTGAAATCCGCCAGTTACCATCACCTACACAAGCCAAGCACAAGAAGTGCACAAGCAGCAAGTCTGTATTAGCATTCATGCTATCCAAATAAAAGATAGGACGAGCTGATTGATTAATAATTGTTTCAAAATGATTGTATTGGTTGTACTATATATAACTTTAAGTACATTTCATATCATGGACATAGAAGCTGCAAACATTGGGGTTGCAATGTACTTGTAGATGTTTATAGAAAACATCCCCAGTTGCACTTAAACATGATGGCACTTAAAAACATTTTCTTTTTTCTATCAATGCTTAGCAAGGCGGAGACAGGAAAAGTAGCTTACGGTTATTCATATAAGCCACATAAAGCTGTGACTCCTGCTGCTCTTCTCTGGCAGTCCAGCTGATTTTGGCAAAGGTGTCACTCACATAAGAGCTTATGTTCAACAGGGCTGGAACTGATAGAGAGAAGAAATGGTAGGAGGAAAATCAGGAGGAAAGGAAAACACAGACAGGCACAGAGAAAAGGAAAAAGAAAGCAGGAAAAGAGGATTAGCAGAGGCAAATAGGATCCCCCCGCAGCTTGAGAACAGTGGAGCTAGCAGAAACACTTCAAGACGACAGTTCAAAAGCCAACCCTGGGCCACAGACTTAATTGAGTGGAGCTGGATTTCGGCTCATAAAGGGTAGATATAGAGATTGTGGGCGGGAGTGACATCTAGTCTGCACTCTCTCTTAAACAAAGCTGGCATTTCCTGACTCCTCCACCAGGAGTGGAGGATATCAGAAGAGTTTGAAACTACTCCACCTCTCGGATCCATTGTTAGTTGAAAGTTCAGGTACATCAACATGAGATCACAGGGATATTATTGGCTGTGCATGTGAGAGTGCGAGCTATATACCTAGAGAAAGATGAGCAGAAATGTCTGGGATAGAGCTGGGAGAGGAGCGAGAGCAGTTGTGCCCTGAAATGAAAGATACGCCTCAGATGTTAAGATTCCTGCTACAACACTGTCAGGTCTAATGCTCTATATTGTGCAGCAAGCAAGCTCTATTGACTACACGAAGGCAGCATTGTCAGAACAGCCGGGAAAATTGATTAATAGCAGCAACGGTGAGAGTACAGTGCAGGTGATAGTAAACACTGTTACTATGGCAAGGACTGTGTATTTTTACAAAGAAATATATTGTCTTTACTGAAGGTGAATAGGAAAATCACCCAAAGTATATCTGTACAGCTTTAAAGGACAGACGTTCGCTCAGGCTACGGGCAGCTACGCACGACAGCAACACACCTACGACCTTGTCTATCTCTACCAACACTACTGTGTTAGCACGCTGCAGCTGCTGCAGGTGGTGATACATACTGTTCTGAACAGGGGCCACAGCTGGCGTCAGGGACAAATCTTCAGAGGGGTGAAAAGAAAATGAAATACAGAAGAAGATTACAAATATATGGAGCTTCAAGGTTTATAGGACGGGCACAAACACAAACACACGCTCACACACTCACAGATTCGTAGGGATTCGCGATTACACGTACATGCCACAAATATGTGGGCAACACAGCTGCATATGCCACCTCTTTGTTACTGTTGCTTTAGACTTTTTGACTGGTGGAGTACAGTACCAACAGAGGGAGCTGGTGAGCAAAAAGATCACACACTTTGGCTTCTGAATCACATCCCACTTATTTACTTGATTGAGGGTAAAGTGCACTTAATGACAGTTGATGGTGATTTAATTGACCATATTATCCAACAATATAATGCACAATAAGTGGAGGAGCAACTTGAAACTGAAGCAAAGAATCAGTGAGTTACATAATCTTCTCCTTTTTGTTTTTACTTCAATAACTTTCCATGTTTATAGCTGGTAGTTTCACAGTTTGACTGACATCCACTGGCACGCATACCCTTATCATTTCTAAAAGTCATTTCTTTCATTCTAACCAAACAGAACAGTAAGATTTATACCACATACTGTATGTACGAATAGTATTCCCTTGTGGTTTGGCTCCAGTTTCTCATCATGATATTATTTGAAACTACATTTCTTAAAAAAGAAAATGGAAAACCACAATATGAAAAAAATGTGATCTCTGTCAGAATTAATTTTGTGGCCAGTAATGACAGTCATTGTGTGTTTTATGAGAATTTGTACTTATATTCATTACGACAAAATGTTTGGTACCTTTTACGTAAGTTTGTGTTGGACACATAATATCATTTTTTTCTTTCTTATCATTTTCTTCTTTCATGATTATTTTTCATTGGTTTTGGTCTGAAAAACTGTGTAGTCATTTTCCAGTGTTAGTGATTTGACAGGAGAAATGCTACATTAACTGTGGTACATATCATTTAATTTGCACATATTTTTGTATTAGCTCTCTCATTGTCTGCTGTGAATATTGTGTGCTCGTTCCTGAACTTACAGTGTAACACTGCTGTTTACTGAAACAGCCTGTTCTGCTCTGATTGCTGAATCCTGAGCTGATTAGAGTCAATGTAAAGCCAGCCGTTGATTGTTATGTTTCTAACTAGACTTTTTCAAACATGACGTTCGAGCCATTAGCAAATTCGGTTTTCAAATGCCAGTGCCAGGAAGCAAATAATTTAATCTCTGGAGGAGCTGGTTATCTTTGTGTGGCTATAGAGGTATCTACTCCTCTGTGTTTTTTGTCAAGTTTGTAACCCGATTTATCTCTGCTGCTTTGTTATCTCATGAGACTTGATGGAGAAAAACAGATTTTTTTTCTGTGTCTGCCACACTCCCCTGCTATGGCTGTTGACTCTTCTCTCTCTCTTTCCCTCTCCTTACTGTACAGATGTTTCACACCATCTTTCTGTGTTTTATATTTTATCTATAGTTCTTTCTTTGCATTACAAGCCTTTCAAATAAACACACACAAGGTCATGCGCACACACATACACTTACTGCTGTTCAAGTAAGTTATGATAGACAGTTTTTTCCTCAATTTTTTTGTTTTGTTTAAGCTAGACAATTGTTTATCCAAACTCAATGGTGATAAGCATTAAAAGCTCACACAGTCACAAAGGTGAAATTTAAAAGGAACAGTTCAGATCCTGGGAATACTATCGCACATTTTCTTTCACCGTCACTCCATCCTCTCCATTAGTGTCTCTAAATTCACGATGCCCCTACTCTGCGCTATTGGCATCCATAAATCTACTCTCCCGTATTGTGACTAACATGCCCCGAGGACAGCGCTGTGACACACAACCATTTTATCTCCCCACCGAGCATCTACTCAACCATATTTACAAATAATGCGTCTAATGGCTCTCAGGCTGGACATCCACCTACAAGATGCACACTCTCAAAGGAAATATAAAAGCCAGGGAGGAATGAATAACTTTTATTAAAGCATTCAGAGATAGTGGAGGAACATTTTTTTTCCATTGCTAAGTACGGGGGAGTTTTTCAGAAACTTTCAACTGTCATGAAATTCTGGCAATCACTGAAATTAAAATTTGGCAGGTAATACTGTCAAATTTGTGAAATGGAGTATCAAATTAAAGTTGTCGTGTGAAATATAAATATAATATATAATTTATATAATTATATATAATTTAAAGGTACATTGTGTAAGTTCTCCTGTTATCTATTCACGAAAATCGATTATTTCGTTCAAAAGTACGTTTTTCATTCACAATAATTACCCCCATCAACAAACTGAAGTGTTCCGGTAAGCTCTGAATTTGCCGTTCATATCATTCATCTATACATCGAGCGGGCAAGCTCGGTGGTGGCTGACATGTCGTTTCGCCATGTTTTTACGTTCAGTGGCAGCGTGACGGTAGGAAACCACGGAAACTCAGCGGAGACACCGGAGCTGTGGGCTCAGGTCGAGGTGGCATCTGTGAAAAGTCACAGTGGTGCAGTGAGGACTGTGAGGACTGCACCTGAATGCTGCATTCAGGTGCAGTCGGAAAAATGGCAGTCGGTAACAAACCAGATGTCATTTTAGTCACAGAAGTTGAGAGAAAGCCAGTAAAACGTGGGTCAGGTAAACAATACGACATCGCGACGACACAACATATTGTCACGTGTATTGTTTCGCCTCGTGCTGGTGGACCACTTGTTTACATAAAGGCTTGTTTAAGCCGTTACGTTACAAGCAGCTGTTGTCCGTCTGCCATCTAACCGATTTCACGTGAATGCAGCATGAAAAATACGACTGAGTTGCTTGCGATCTACAACCGCACCGCTAGATGGGAGTAATTCTTACACAATATACCTTTAATGCATGGGCGTATAGAGAAAAGATAAAATGTCTAAGACAATATGCCGATGACACGTAATTTTACATGTCTGGAGTGTCAAATGAACAAGATGCCCTCCATCTTCTTGCCTTTAAAAATCATAATATTACTATCTTTCTACAGCACACAGAAAAAAAACTACAAGGCCTCAAGGCCAAAGAGATGCACTATCAAATAATCTTGGATCTCTGCCTCTGCAGATCAAATCAGAAGTTATACTTTAAGCCTGTGTCTTTGAATCCAAGCTAAGCTTTAAATCGCATATCAGCTGAGTGACCAAAATAGCATTCTTTCATCTAACAAAGTTTATGTATACGCCAGCATCTCAGACAATGTGAGAAATACTGGCAGAGTACAGGCACTCCTAAGCTAACACGATGCCACAAAGCCAATTCATGCTTTCATCTCAATAAGACTATTATAACTTCCCACTGGCCTTCTTTAAAAAGGGTATTTAGGGGATAAAAATTACTCATGATTGTGCTGCCAGACTTCAAAACAAACTAAACAGATAAAGCACAGCACTCCAGTTTTAGATGAGCTACACTCTCTCTCTATGTCCTTTAGAAGTTTTAAAAACGTCTTTTAGCTGTTTTACGAAGCTCTAAATGGACCTAAGGACTGATCTTAACTGCCGACTTCCTTACATCTTCAGGTTCACTTGGATCCTCTGCTGCAGGTTTATTAGACATTCACAACCACTATTGTGTGTAAACTGCATGTAAACACGTCATTTTCATCCAAAGTGTGAAAAAGCATTCACAAGGATCTCAGAGAGGCGATCTCAATGACACATAGATTACCTGTTTCAATTACATGTAGTTTCTTCCTTTGTTATAGCTAGTGCAGTATGTTGTGTACTGTATATCCCTCTATTACCTTGCTGATGTTACTTTGTACTTCGTATTGCTCAACCTTCTTCTCCCTATACCCATTGTCTCTCCTCGTTGTAAACCTTTAAGCTATTCCTGTGTGAAGGGCACGACTGTAATAAAGTTTATTTTCATGAACAAAAATTCATGTCAAAACAATTTTGACATGTGGAAATACAGAGAGGCAGGAATATGTAAGAGAGCTGATGATAAACCATCCTGACTTTTATTCAGTGTGGGCTGAGCTCCTAAAACACTGGATCCTACAATTCCCTCAGCTCAGTGGAGTCTTTGGATTAGATCATCCATGCCTTGTAAACACCCACTTTTTTTTTTTCAAACTCCATGGCTCAAGCTTGCAGCTCAAGCTTTACATAAAAATATGTAGTTTCCTGGCAAAGATAACCCTCATCATCATCAGAGCTTATTTTTTTTAGACTTGGCAAAATGTTTTCAAAGGCTGATGCTCACTACAACTATGAAAAATAGTTTAATTTGAGGCACAGTGCAGTGTTTGATTAGTATAAATATCTTTCATTTGTGTGAATTATTATAATGTAACTACTGTGTCTACAGCACATTATGCTTCTAATGCTGGGGGGCATTAAAAAAAAGAACTGCAAATCTGATTTGGTACACTCCCACCACAGGTACACTGATTTAATTTACTCACTTTGTGGAGTGACGGTGTTGCTCTCCTGGGCCAGCGGAGGTCCACAACCTGCTCGAGTGCAGGCACTGAGGTGGAAGCGGTAGAGGCTGCCCTCCTCTAAGCCCCGAAGCTGCCACTGAGTGATGTCAGCCCCAGTGATGTTCATCTCCTGGGAGTCAACCACCTCAAGTGTGGTCTCATTAACTATAGACGAAGGAGAAAGATGTCAGGTCAGTTCAGGTGGCGTGAGTGATCCAGCGATGGATAGACACGGAAAAAGTCATCACTGTTTGGCTCATGTTGTATGTTAACGGAACACAACTATAATGAGGGTCATTGGTTGAGAGAGAGGAAGGATGAGGAGATGTCATGCTAGTTCATGCAGAAAGTGAACGTAGCAGATACATATCCTGACAGGTGAGCTGAGGAGGAATACATTATGAAGAAAGGCGAGAGAAGATGAAATGAGCAGATAGAGAGCTCAAGAAGTGGTGGTGGGGGGTGTAAACAAGTGGCAACGGATGAAAAAATGAGGAAGAAGAGAGGAGCAAAAACTGGAATGAATGAAGGAAAAGCTGAAAACACCGACCCAACAATGTAAAAAGAGACAAATATGAAAACGGGTGGAAATGCAGCAGGAAGACAGAGACAGAAGGAAAAAAAAAGAGGCAGTAAAAGGAAATCAGAAGAGTAGCAATCACAAGCAGCATAACGTATCACCAAACATGCATTATAGATCAAAGTACAGTATGTGTGCAGAATGTCGAAAGCAACACACTTCTCCTGAAACCCCCTTCGTTGATGTCACTGCTGTGCCAAGAGTATGTGCCAAGCCTGTTGTACCTGATGTGTGTTTGCAGCACAGACCACTAGATATTTAATGCGTTTGTGAGCACCGTCAGGTTATTCCACAACAGATTCAATAGGTTCAACAGTTTCCAGCAGATGTACGCGCATAGCATGGCATGTAATATTTTATTCATGGAATTAACAGAAAACAAAATTTTGAAATATGCTCAGATGTTGCGTGGTGAATCAGTTCAAATGAAAAAACCTGGAGCACTCCACAGAGCACAACGTGTTAGAATATAAGGTCTGATTGTCGGTATGGGAAAAAAGGCAGAAAGGCGAGAGGGACAGAGTGTATTGACGAGCTGGTCAGACTCTGAGGGAGTTGGTGGAGGCGGCAAAGGGCTGTCTGCCTTCACATTTTACACACAAAAGACTTCAGAAATGTCAGCCAATGGGTGTGTAGGCTTTGAAAACAGGGAGAGCATAATGAAAGCCCTTTACTCATGTATCCATCCTAACTGAAGGTGTTTTTTTTCCAAGAGAAAATGCTCCTATACAAAGAATGGCAAATTTATCTGAAGAAGCGGCACAAACAGCACTGATTTAAATGATCCTATCTGGAGGAGAGCCTGCGGTCCAGGATACAAGATGAGAAACACTAAGGAAATTGACAGAGCACAATCTAAAGTAACCTTCACGACCATTGTGGAATGTTCAGTGTTAAACACTGCCACCTAGCGTCTGCTGTGATAACACATGTGGGAAGAAGAAAGGGACGGGAGCAGATGAGGGTTTGTGTAGCATGTTTTTGAGGGGTTTCTTTCAAATGGGAATCAAATCACACTAAGCACTTTTCTATGTAGAAGCACTTTTCTATTTCTATTCCTATGACTTTGACCATGTATTTTGATTATATTGTCTTTTTCTATTTGTGATTTGTGTGTCATGATGTCTGTGCGTGGCTGTTTTTTATACTGGGATTGCTGAGTGCCTGTCCGCACAACAAATTTACCAGCTGGTATTAATAAAGAAACCTTGACCTTGAAATCATGCTGAGAGGTAAACTGTGGTATCCCCAGATGACCCCCCCCCCCCCCCCCCCAACACACACACACACACACACACACACACACACACACACACACACACACACACACACACACACACACACACACACACACACACACACACACTTCCTCCCTTCTGACCTGATCTTTTCTCATCTCCCACCACTAATGCTGCACCTACACTCCTGCTTATACACCACCCACAACACCTCACACCACAGCGAAAAAAACACTGAGGTAACAGTACAGAGAAATCTTACTGAAAAACCTTGCAAGGCCAAAGGTCCTCACTGTGTGTGTGAGAAAGAGTACTTAGTCAAACAGCACTGTGTGTACTTACTGAGCAGGTACAGCAGGAGGTAACCAGTCAGGACTCCGTTTGCCTCCAGGGGGGGTCCCCACACCAGCAAAATGGAGTCTTCCTGGGCATTGGAGGCGGTCAGGATCGGCACTTGTTCAGGAACTACGCATATGACAGTATTGAATATTGTTAAACATGGTGGTGGAAAAAATATTTTGGAATGCTGACAGCTACTGTAGTCATGTAGTTTTTTTTAAATGTTTTTTTTATTATTGTCTTCTCATGCTTGATGTTTTCTGTGCACTTTATTTTGAACGTTTCTTTACCTTGTCACAAATATTATAGGTCTAGTGTGATGCTCTTAAGCAGCTTTGTCATTTTACAAGCCTGCGACAGTGAGACTCCTCTATGTACTTTCATGAAACATTTTGTCTATTTGTCATGACTTCTTTTTCTGTGTCTTCATGTCTTACATACTGTGGTGTAGCAATGTTATTGTAAGATTCCTGCAGACACGTTTTGAGAGAAATCTCTCCACTTTGAGTTTGTAGTGTGTGTACTTTTTCCAAGTGATAATAAGTGTTTGAAGAGCACTCATATATTGAGTGCCTTCTGCCATGTGTTGCTCACAACATCTTACCTCCTTCTGGAGTGGTGAAGGTGACAGGGTCACTGTTGGGCCCATTGCCCTTCTTGTTGAAAACACTGACATTGAGTATGTACTCAGAAAAAGGTGCGAGGCCTGGCACTATAGCATGACTCCGCTTCCCAGGGAAGGACAGGGACTGGCGGTCATCTAAAATCTTGTTGGGATTCAGGAGACTCCGTTTCTTCAACCACTGGACCTGTTAGAGAGAGGTAAAGAATTTTCTTCTTTCTAGCTTCGTTTCCCAGTATTTGGACCTCACCCACACTGCAAGAGTCCAGATCGTGACAACCTCACATTTTTAGACAATGGTTCAGTGTCTAGCTTCCACTATGGCTGCTTGTGCCCAGATGGAGCCATTTATTGATAAGAATGTGGGGAGAGGCATAAATTTGAGGAGACTATCCAAATCCAGTTCCAGACAAGTATGAGTGAAGAAGAACAAAAGGCAATAGACACATGGCATTAGTTAGATATGAACACACTGGACGTCTTCAGAAATGTGTGTGGCACAAGTCTGATGCACACGCTGGCTTTGTGCAGCTCATCATTTTCTCCTTGGCAGCACGCTCAGAAAGAAATTCTGCCTGAGACACCTGAATTCCTGGTGATCATGTGCAGCACTGCTGCTTCTGAGTCAACTCATGACAAAACCAGTTCAATGGAAAGGGTACACATTCAGAAAATGGACATTAGTGGTGTCTGACATACAGAACAAGGAAAAGGTTGTGCAAGCCTAACATCTTGCACATCTTGGTCTCACAATGTGTTGCCTCTTTTAAACAGTTTTAGTAGAAATGGGTACATAAAACTGAAGACACAGTGGAAGTGAGTGGTGTCTCTTTCCTTGGGATCGGCCTATGGTTATGACTCACTGCAGACAGGTGAGTGAAAAAGGGTAAGAGAAAAAACTGTGAATATAATGAGACCTAGAAAAACAATTAATAAAACTCTAATTTAAAGGTAAAACAGCTAAAACATTCTCACCCATCAATTGCCTTTCCAATTCAAAGCTAATGCTATTAGCCAGCAGCTCTCTCTACCCTGCTGACCTTCCAGAAACAGGAAAGCAGTGGGTATACTGTAACTTGAAAAAACACATTGACAGAACTCTATGTTCTATTAAAGCAATAACTTTTTAGGTAATGAGTAAATATGATGTCATAGGACTTTGCATTTAATTTATACTTGTTTGCCTTTTTGCCCTTTAATTATAGTCTTTAATAAGTGAAAGTTAGCTATTCTATTTTTTGGCTGCAGCTCATTATCATTATGCACCAGCTGTATCAACTAACTAATGTTAGGTAACCTTTGTTGAAGTAATTAGCCCTACTGTATGAACATAATTACTAGGTCAATCAATTACTTGGTAGTCACAACACACGTTAGCCTATAACATTATCTCAGGATATTAGCAGTAATTGTCTCTTTCTACATATCTCATGAAAAAGCCAGGAAGTTACTGTATTGTAAATTGCTGCTTTTTTAGAATTTCTCTGTTGCCTTCATTTAGACCACACTGGCTAAAAAAAATATCAGGCCTCAGGACCAAACTTACATTGTAGCCCCCAAGATGACCTCTCACTGTGGAAGCGGGAACCGGGGTCCAGCTAACTCGCAGAACAGTGGTGTTGATCACCTCCACCGCTATGTCCTGTGGTGCTGCGGTAGGAACTGCAGAACACATGGCGAAAGGTCAGAAACAACTGCAAACAACAGGTCATCTTTGCAGAGACTTTTTAACACTTTTATAAAACATAAACAAAGAAAGAAAATGAACTGTAAACTGCTCACAGATACAATAAATAAAAGAATAATAAACACATAAAAACATTTGGCAGAAACTGAGTATTTAGATGGTCTGTGGCAGAAGATGTCGTTCTTTTGGTTTAGGATGCGTAAAAGTGACATGTTTCTGGTAAAGGTGGTAAACACAGACCAGTGCTAGGGCAGCATAAAAGTGCACAAATACATCCTCTGCTAGACACCAAATAAAGCAGCTCAGTTGTTCATAGGTATTTATTTTTTTTATTCAGCGAGAAGAAATTCAAAAGAAAACATGAAATAAAAACACTAAATATTTTCCTCTCTACATGTTACTCCTTTGACAGAGTACAGAAGCACAGCAGACACTACTAGGGAAGCAGCCATTATGCCTCAGTAGGCCTACAGTGCAAAGTGTGTCGTGATCTGTCAAATCTCCGACAGCTTCTGAGACAGAAGTGGAAATTTGACATCCCTCTGCTCTACAAAGGTTACCTGCCACCTGCTGGATTTGAAAAGGGGTTTTACTTTTTTTTTTTTTTCACAGGGGAGGGAGAGTCACTACTGCACACCTGCACGGGGTTAAAACCACGGTCAAAAGGGGGAAAAAAGCAAGAACTTAACCTGACACATTTTCCTGCAGACAATGCCAAAAGACAACTGAAGACAGGGAGGAGTATGTTAAGACAAGAAGTCCACAGTAAGTTACAGGCAAAGCAAAAGCTACATGTGATAGTTCAGCTTCAGTGTGTGTTTTAATGAAATATTAAAACTAATATGCAGTAGAGAAAGTATTACAGTAAGTGTACAACTCACCATCTTCTCCAGAATAACCTGTGACAACTCTGGGTTCTGGTCCCCAACCATCGCTGTTCTTGCTCTGGATTTTGATCTCGTAGGGGACAAAAGTTCCCGCGTTTTTCACAACAAAGGAGTGTCTCTTCACCAGGTGATCTTTCCATGGATCCTCCATCCCCACTTTCCGATAGCTCACCTTGTACTCAAGGCCTGGGCCATTATGTTCGATAGGCAGCAGTGGCTACAACAGGACATGGTACTGATGACTTAGCAATCATAATGGTACCTAGTGTACAAGTTTTTTTTTTTTAATAACATTTTTCTCTTACCTCCCAGCTAATATCCATTTGATGAGGGAGATGACCTTGAATTTTGATGTTCTCTGGGTTCCTATCAGGAGCTTTGGAGAGATTTGTATTATTGTATTACTACAAATGAAAAATGTATCTTACCATTTAAAATACAGCTTTTACTGTTGTCTTTTTCAAAAACACATTTTCAAAATGCAAATATCTATCTATACAATTAAGCTAAAAGAGACTTGGTTTGGTAACTGTAGCAAAAGTGTTCAGATTTCATGAACATACTGTATACGAGAGCCAAGGTTAAGAAGCAACATATGTTCGAGCAGATACTTTAGGACTTTAATGGCCTCTAACACCCCAAAATATCCACACCCCCGACTGCTACAAAGTCCTGTGGCCAAAGGCTGGCCTTTCCATATGGCACCTCCCTGCATGTTTCAAGAGAAACATTACACATTTTCATGCTTTCACAATCAACGGATAACCAGAGCAGAAAATGTTAATTAAAGGGAGCCAGTCATACCAGCAGGGGGTGTCTTGTATCTCTCAGTGGGCTCACTAGGGGGTCCAGGCCCAACGGCATTAACAGCATACACTCTGAACTGGTAGTTAAGGTGTCCATGTAGTGCCAGCTCAGCTGTTGCCTGGTTACCGGGGACTTTCAGTAGCTCCTTCCACCTGCCAGGCTCCCATTGGCTCTCCTCATACTCCACTATAAATTCTGTACTCGTGGAAAGGGAGACATAACACAATCACACAATCAATGCATTACACTAGCTCTGTTTGTTTCACTTACAGTCATTTATTTATTATCCTAAGTACAGGTTTGACAGTTTCACTCGACTAATTAGAGAAAAGTTCAGGATCTTCATAAATATGATGAAAAAATGAGAAGTCAATACCAAACAGTAACCTGAGGCTGAAAATGAAGCCAACACAGAGGTACAAAAAAACTGTGCTTCTTTGAAGAGCTGCTTGAGTCAGACTCCAACAGTGAGTCAGTCCCCATAGACTCCTGTGTTATAATGACCAACTTTGCAGCAGGAATAAACATGTTTACATGCTGATACAAAAAGACTTTTGGTCTCTACAGCTAATTTCCTCCTTCGTGACAACTGTGCGGGGGGGGGGGGTTATACAGTATAATTCCCTCGTTTCAATTTTAAGGGTTAAAGTTCTTCATGATTGAGGGCATGTTGCTTTCAGTGAAAAGAGGGTGAGTGGATCAAGCTGGCATGAACCAAAGTCTTGGCTCCGCACATCTGTTTGCTTTCACTGTCACTTGCGACATCAGAACAAGCCACTTAAAACACTTGAAACCCCTCTTCAGAAGACTATGGGGGACTTCATGTAGGCTATATACATACATACTGTACACATACATACAAGTTTTAGTCTATTGTCAATACATGTACAAGTTGGAGTGAGGAAGCAATTAGCTTAAAGGTGTACAGAAAAGAAAACTGAATTTGAGCCCACTCTGGATCCTAAAATTAATGTGATAACTCATCTTTCAGACGATGTAGGCCAAACTTTGTGCAAAATTCTATTTTTGAGTAAATCCGGGATGAAAGTGTGTATTTTTTTTCCCACATTGGATAATGCAGGCGCACGGATTATACGTCAGCCTGCACACGATTCATCAGCCACTGATATTGGATCCGTCATCCGTCATTCAAACGTCTGAGACACGCACACACACACCGAGCTCGGGCTCGCCCCAGGCTTTGAATATCCCGCCCGCTCGATAACGACCAATCAAATTCGTTTTCCTCACTCTGGTAAACTCGTGTTGCAGCTCGTGACAACTCGGCGCGACAAACGGCCATTTCTGTACACCTTTAAGTTAAAAGTTACTAAGAACAGGAAGATACACTAGTTGAAGCATATACATCCCCTAAAACCAAGTTCATATTTTGGTTTTTGTACAGACTATAAAAAATTGGATATTACAAATTCATTAATAGGCTTAAAGCAGAAGTAAGCGATCCGGTCGTTTTGGCTAATGCTGCGTTCCAGGCAGGCTTTTGAAACCGTAAGTTACAAATTCAAGTCATGACTTACAACTTTGTAGCGTTCCCGGCAACCCGTAACTCGTGTTTTTCCGACCTGTTGCCTGTGAAAGTATAACTATAACGGCCACTCGTGTTTTTCCGACCCGTGAACTCGTACCAGATCGAACTGGTACGACTTCACAGGTCGGAAAAACACGGGTTACGGGCTGCCTTGAACGCACCATAACTTCTTGTCAGCCGATGGAGTTAGCAGCCCCCGCCCTCGTCATGGATCTATTGGTCCTCGTCCCTACGTCACCACATTCACGCGCATCCCTTGGCTGCACACACAGCCCTTCATGCCGTTATCTCTCCTCATTGGATAAAACTTGTAGGATACAAGAAAAGTTTTCTCCTCGGCTCAGAGCAGAGCAGAGTGACTGACAGACCCGTGTTTCGGACCAAACACTCTACGTAAGTGATTGCTGTCGGAAGATATAACTATTTAAGACTTATATTAACACAAAAATACCGCTTACTTCTGCTTTAAGAGATGCTGGTAGACTTTTTTTTTTTTTTTTTTTTAATTTTTGGGAGAAATAGAAAGGCTGTTTCCCCCTGTTTCCTGTCTTAATGTTACTTACCTTCTGACTCATGGATTTAATGTACAGACATTAGCAGTGTTGATTTTATGATTTTCTCAAAACTTCCTCCAACATCTGCACTGCGTTCATCCTCAAAATGACTTTGAAATAAAACTAAATTTACCTTAAAACCCCCAATTACTTAATTCTTGCAAACTGTGTAATCCACAGATATTGCTATGAAAACACCTGCCCTCACAACTCATGTAAAATGATTAATTATAACCCCAAATTATGACACATTTGAGTTTACAAAGGATCTTCAGATATTTTTGTTTTAACTTCAGATCATAGACAATACATAGCAAAGCTATTAAAAAAACATTACAAGACAAGGACACAATCAGCTGATAATTCCAAAAATAAATGAAAACCCTTATTGAGGCTTTAAATGAGACACAAGGTTTCCTGCCAGGTTCCTCAGCACTTTACAGCTATTTGCAGCCATCGCTTTTTAGAGAAAAACACTCGTTATCACTCAGCAGTGATCACAGCAGCAGAATCTGTTAGCAGCCCTTTTCACAACACACAACACAACAGAAGAGACATGACATTTAGTGATGTGCAGTTGCTCATTTGGAAGACGAATCAAAGAGCAACTCTTGTCTGTTTTAACAGCAGTCAAGGTGTGAGTATGTCGCTGTGAGGGGATCTATTATCAGCTAAAACTGCACCTATATTTTTGCGTATGCTGTATTGTCTATATTCTATTATGTTATTGTCACTATGATCTGCCTGCAGAAACATTTCCATCTCATGCTGGAATCAAGGTTGGAGTCTCTTTCAGCAGTCTTGATGATGCTGACAGTCGGCACCAAATCACACCTCATGAAATAGCCCCATAAATTAAATTACTCACAGACAGCTTGGTTCTTCTGCAACTGCACAGTATTCTCTGATTATTTTGTAATGACATCAATATTTACACAGTGATCACATCATTATATGAGCTGTAAACCCAAGGGTAACAACCAATCAACCGACACAACAGCACACAGTGTACAAACAGCTGTTGGTGATGTTTCTCTTTTGCACAAAACATTATAGAAGCTACAGAGTGTGCAGAATTAAGATAGGGTTATTCTTCTCGTACCTGTTACAGAGCTGGTGTGATCACTCCCAGGGACCCAAGACAGGGTGAGATTCCTTGGATTCACTGGAAATTCAGAAATCCCTAAATTCATTGGAGCATCAGGAACATCTGCAACACAAAATGCAAACAGCAACATGAGATTAACATGTAATCAATACTTAATGAATCAACTAATTTAATTTACATAACACACAAATGATCTTACCCAGCACCGTGAGTAGTGCAGTGGCATTGTCTTCATCAAGACTGGTCCTGGCAATGCATGCGTATATTCCTTGATCACTCAGGTTCACATTCATGATCTGCAGCATGCCATCGTCCACAAAGAACTTCTGAGTGCTTGCATGAGGATACAGACATGATGACAATGGTTATTATAATGGACAAATGTGTCATTTAGAAAGCTTAAATTCACAACAAGGTTGCATAATACTCTGAATAAAGATAGAAAACCATGGTTTATGGCCAATGATGTTTTCAATTAAGTGCAGATCAGACTAAATTATGAGATTTACATAAAAATCTGTTCCTTCGGTCATTGTTCCAAACATCTGACCTTCTTGGCCTGTCTGCACCCGATAAGATAAGAAACTACATAATTGTTTGGGATATTTCATGAGTTTTTTTTTCTTGTCTAGCATTAGCATGCAGGCGAAGACACTGATCAAAGCCACAGAGAAGACAAACATACCTGAAAACTAATGGAAGCACTAATCAAACACTGTCACCTACCTGGAATTTTCCTCAAAGGAAAGTGGGATTTCCTCCCCATCCTTTGTCCATACCACCTCAAAGGTGCTCCGCAGGCTTTTATCATGCTCTGCCTGGCACAGTAGCTGGGCTGTGGTCCCACTGATGATCTGCACATCCTGGGGTGGGTGCACTATTTTTGTAGGGTCTAAAGATAACACAAAGCCAAGGACAAATTTAACAGACAGGATTATGATGTTTGTTTTGTTAGGCTGGAGCCAAACAAATAATCATGGATGATTCCTGCATTCTTCTAAAATGATGCAAATAATGGTTCCAAATAATTTTCTTGATAAATGATTAGTGAAATGAGTGCTCAAAGTGTAAAATCTCTTGATATTGATATATGTATTTCTTGGTAACTGGTACAAATAATGAAAAAAACATGTTTGTAGTTATGTTCCATCATATTCTTATATATACTGCATCTTATTACATGAATAAAACAGGAATTTCAACTCGGTTTGGAAAATATTGATTGACTTTTCAGCACAACCATGTTCCAAGGAACCAAACACCTAGTTTTAACCACTTGATCAATCACAGTGGAGAGTGTTGGGAAAATAAAAGCTTTCTACATTGTGTATCTTAGACCTGCCGGTTAATGGTAAAACCACAATCTTTGTTGTCTGATTTTGCATGGCAAGCTTAAGTCTTCTATTGAACAGATGATCTGCAAAAACTTTTGTCTTTGTCTCAGACAACTGGGGCAGGTATGGTTATAACACATCTACAGTTAATGAGTTTCCTTTTAAAGGGTCAGTTCACCTGCTTAGCTACACAGCTTGAAATATTTAAAACCGTTCATCATTTGGGTGAACTGGCCATTTAATGAACGAACACATGCAGGGACTAGAACTGCACTTGCTCAAAAAAGCAATAATCATTCTGCTGAGATACCTTTCACATCCAGCACAGCAGTGACAGCTGCCGCCCCCTCTGTGTTAAAGGCAGAACACACATATTTCCCACTGTCATCTTTTTCTGCACTGATGATTTGCAACGATCCATTCTGGAGAGAAATAAAACGCTCCCCCTCCATAGCTTCTCGTGTGTCATCTCTGGCCCTAGAGGAGAAAAGTTTCCACACCTTTGAGTTAAGTTATCTGTGCCTATTTCATTTTGAGTGTCATTTTTGGCTGTTTCTTTGTTGCACAGTGAGTCATTTTCAGTATGTCGTATATAATTCAATGTATAATATATTTTCTCCCTTAAAAAATGAGTGAGCAACTGAGTCAAATTCTGACAAAAACAACTGCAATGCAAACCTTCTCAGGCAGGTTTGAGTTGAAGCATAATCTCAGTTGAAGCAAAATAATGTCAGGCGTGTTGATTAGATTCAAGTGGAGTATTGCCTAATAGAATCAGAGGAGCCATCCTCAGATTTTGAGGGGTTTTGTTGGGTCAAACGTGTTTTGTCACGGACTGTCTGAGATCCTGTTTCTCCTTTGTGGAACTGTAGCAGAGACACAGTGGTAGTTAACAGGATTTAATTAGACCAGTTTCAAGGAGCGGAAGAGGATTATCTCATTAAACAGACATAAGTGTCAAGATCAGACTATTTCGTGCAGACACCTGCAGCAGCGTGGAACTCACAGCATGACTCACTGCAGTGATATTCTGTGCTCTGGCTCTTTCTTTAAGATACAGCACAGACACTTGCAAACTGCACAAAGCCTGCACTGCACATACTGATGCATTCATGCACTATGATCCATAGTAGAAAAAGAACAGATAAAACTGAATAAAGCTGTCTAGAGGGTGTCTATATTCTTTTTCTCGGCACTCCTGACTGAGAGATGTCACCAAGACTGATTGCTAATTTACCCGTTAATCACTTACCAAAAGATCTTAGACGCTGGAGAGCTAAAAACAGTGCAGTTCAGGATGATGTCCCCTCCTAGTATTACAGCGTACTCATGGTAGTCCCTTGTCAATATCTGAGGAGCCGTATCTAAAGTTAAATGGAAAGAGGAGAGATAACATCTGTTCAAATGTCAAGTTATTACCCATGAGACTTTCTTTTCACAAAAAATAGAGGCAGGCGATCGGATGACTGGAAATATAGATATAATTCATATGCAGGATCGAGAATCTCAGAGAATCAAAATGCTGAAGTAAGAAGATCTCATTCAGACCAACTCAGTCAGTGTCTTCAAGAGAATTGTATACCTCTACAAAAACACAGTTTAATATTACTGTTTCAGCAGTTAGTGGAGTTTTATTGAGTGATAATTGTTTGGCAGCAGCTTTGATAATCATCATCATTCCAATAATTGTTGAGCAAAATTGTCTTCAAGGAAGTCTTGTATCTTTGTTTTGCGGCTATGATCCGATCATTCGACTAAACAAACTATCGTATGGAGGTATGTCAACTAGAGCGTGTGTGTGTGTGTGTGTGTGTGTGTGTGTGTGTGTGTGTGTGTGTGTGTGTGTGTGTGTGTGTGCTGAGAGAAAAAAACTCCTTGTTCGTCCTAACAATCATGTACAGTAACAGAAGATCTGTCTCAACTGTAATCAGTCAATAAGGAGCTGCAATGTGAGCACAAAATTAATGATTGAAAATCGCTTGCTGCGCCCGACATAAATCCTTCAAGCCATTACTTAAAGACTGTGGCTGCTCAGGGACTGTCTGATAATAGATGTTTAGGCCAATGCTTCCTGAATAATAATAGAACTGGGATCAGATTAACCAGAGATTGTAAAGAGAATGAGCCAACTCAAAGTCAGAAGGAACGGTGAAATGATGTTGAGCCCACACAAACTACACAACCTATCCCAGTGTAACAAAGTAACAGCTGTGTTCACTCGCCAGTAACTATGAGACAAAAGTACTCACTCATGATCATGATGTTAACATTGGCAAGAATACTGCCATGACTGTTGGAGGCTTCACACTGGTAGACTGAACTGTCCTCTGGCCTGGCATTATGAAGCACCACAGTGTCATCAAGCACTCGTCTGTTGCTCCCTGGATTATCTGAAAACAAGATAAAACACAACACCACAAACATTCCTTAAGCACAGCCTGCGTTTGCTGAGGGTAGATTCTCACCTGCTCAAATGTGTTTGTGTGCCAAGTGGAAAATTTGGAGATAACAATCTTAACTCTGAACAAATTAACTGATATTTAACATAACAGTTTGTTAGAACCAGTGGAGTCCATTGTTTGATTAAATGGGTAACACTTTACTTGAAGGTCTCATCATAAGAGTGACATGACTGTCATAAGAGGGAAATAAGAGTGACATGTCACAGTCATGAACATGTCATAAACATTATGCCAATGTCATAACATTGTTATTAAGTGTCATTCAGTTAACCCTAATCCTAACCCTACAAACCCGGGTGTTATGACATTGACATAATGTTTATGACATGTTCATGACTGTGACATGTCACTCTTTTGACAGTGTCATGTCACTCTTATGATGAGACCTTCAAGTAAAGTGGTATGGTACCAGTATATACTCCAATTCAGTGCATATTGTAATTTAAATTCTGAAAAAATCCACACGAGAGGCTCCTGTCAGGCCTGTCTCATGAGTCTCGAAGAACACTAAGCAGAACAGCTGCTTGTTGACTTGAAGTTTGGTTGCGCTGTTCAACGCACTGTTCCCCTGCCCAGTGGCAAAAGATGTATAAAACCACAGAGCGAATTATTACCACTCACCTTGGAGAAATTCTCCATTCCTCCTCCATGTTATGTCTGGCGGCGGTTTTCCACTGACCGAGCACTTGATGTGAACATCAGACCCAATCACAGTCAGCTGGCTCTGAGGAGGCTCTGTCAACCACTTTGGTGGCTCTGGGAGACGTTAAGGAGAACTGTGTTGGTCTGAGTCAAAACAACTGTCATCGCTGTGCCAACAGCCGCTGAAGCAAAAACAAATGCACCCACGCATATCTACATAATTAGTCCCTGATGTTGACCTACCTTCCACTATTACATCAAAGTAGTGGACAGCGTGTCCAGCAGAGTTGCTCGCTTTGCACATGTATTTCCCCTCATCCGTCTCATCTACAGAAGTGATGGTCAACAGCTTTCCAAAGTTGCTCAATTTTGTCCGTGACGGCAGCTTGACTCCCATTTTTATCCACTGTACTGTAGGGGTGGGGCTGCAGAATGAAACCATGACACGTAATGAGCTATAATTAAATATAAAAATGAAAATGGTTTATATTATCATAAAATGGTTGAGCATATATACATACAATCCCTCTGGTATACACTCGAGCTGAAGGTCCTGTCCCTTCAACAACACTTTCTCTGATTGAACACCAGAGGGCAGCAGCAGGCCAGGCATTCTCACTGGGGGGGCTTCAGCAGCTTTGACCAAAGAGAGCAGTCACTCATGTACATCTTGAATCAGTGGTCATTAAAACTAAAATATATAATTTATAGTCAGTCTATTTTCTGCAAGATGCAAAATAACTTTGTTGCCTGCTCACATGAGATGAGGATTGTTTTACTCTAAAAGCATTTGACATGAATATCACTCACTGGTATCGCCGCTGTCAGCAGATCCATTGTCAGGTTTCACTGTAAAAAGACAAACAAAAGGCTGTGGGAATAATTCTGGGAATGACGCTGATGCATCCCCAACATTTCTTGCTCAATCCAACATCAGTTTCTCAGAACACTGACATGCCATGGCATGCCCTGCTTCTTGGTATGCAGTACGGGAATATCCGAAATATATTCCAAAAAAAAAAAAGAGTACATGGGAGAACAAAAGCTAAAATAAGATAACTTGCTTTCCCAGGGATCTGTCTGCTGATGCCATGCCAAAAAAAATGTGTTATAGCTGTTACAGTTATATTGTGGGTTAAGCCATTCAGGTTACTTTTCAGACTTACAACTCTTGACTACAACAGCCATGGCAGTTTTCTGGACGATGGTGCGTATTCTGGAGAAGGCAGCAAAGCAACAGTAATCCTGGCGACTGTCACTGTGTAAGGCATTGGAGAAGTACAGGTTGCCATCAGTGCCCATGTAAACTCTCGCATCCTGCTCAATGTGCTCTAGACCTGGAAAAGAAAATGTTTGTATTAATGTTATGATATCGGTGTCAACAATGCCTGTATCTAACCAATCTAATCAACCAGACCTTAGGCATCTTTGAGAGCCTTAGAAAAGCACTATACAAATCTTATGTATAGTTGTTATTATTATTATTAACCAATGTTTTCAGCTGTGGTCATAAAGATGACATGAACTGGACTTGGACTCACATCAATTTTCAAATATATTCACTGCATGCACCAGAGGGACCAAATGTAAAGGTGGAAATTACTTCAACAACACCATCATGAAACTCGTGTGAAAAGAAGCTGCAGCAAACCAGAGCCTCATATTCACTCAACATTAATGGAAATGCCCTAAAGACTTTTCTTGTATAGCATCAGGGAACTCATAAGTGCACCGTGACAGGATGTTTGGTTTAGATAGAGCTATTATCTAAAGTAACGGGTCAGTGATGCTCTGTGTCACTCCTTGGTCAGCCCCCTCACAGTATTTAACAGTTCCATTTAAAATATAGCCTGAAGACATTGGTTGTTTCAATGTCAAGCTAACTAAAAAACATATTTGGTTCTGATTTATGTCACTTGGCACTCAAGGGAAAGATGGGCTCCTAATGTAATAATATAATATGGACATGGACTGATTGCAGAGACCTTGATGTTCTGCTGTGAGTGAATCATCACAGTTGTAAACTAACACTGAAAACAAAAACGTTGAAAGCAAACACAGCACGGGTGTTTTCACTCATTCTGCCCCACGCCTGTGGGCAGCTTCTTAAGCTTTTCTTTCTCATATCAGCTAGTTTTGTTGGAGGCGGACGAGAACCTCCCAAGGGGCTGGGCAGAAAACTCAACCCCTACTTATAAAGCACTTTAGAAAGAAGTGAGGTGACCTTTTACACAGTAAATCATTTCCTTTGGCAGTAGTGGGGGGAAAAAGGGAATCTGCTGTGAGGTAAAATTGTGTGCATCTTTCCTTTTTAGTTATGATTATTGTAGTGATTTTCACTGGAGCCCAATGGATGGTGACAGCAACACTGTGTTTCCTCTATATTCACTTAGCAGTGGTGCACCGTTGCTGCAAGATTATGAGCTCAAGTTTCACATGATCATTAATATCAACACCAACTAATGATTTTCTCTCCCACACTATACAAGCATGACAACACCTAACATTATCTTGAAATTATTTTGAGTCTTTGGCTAGTGCATCAAATCCATCAAGACCCTCTCCCATTCCCCATTCTTCAAAAGGCATTGACAGAAAACATGACATTAGAGTAGTCAAGCCTCTTTAAGCAGCAGGTCACGTGGTGAATATGGGTTACAGCAATCTATCAATATGGCAATAAATGTACAGTCTGGGCTGCCAGTTAACAAAGCTGCAGCTTGACTTACCAGGAGCTAATGTGTTAATTTTATTCTTTATTTATTTTATTATTATTATTTTTGGTTCATAAATTATTTATCTCAGTGCAGAAGCCACTGTTATCTATCAATTTTCAATAAAAGGTGTGAATATTTTTCTGTGTTGTGGCATTTCATTTTTTGATTTTAATTTTTGCAGATAAATGTCAAAAGACTGATATGAATAATTAATGAGTCAGTCTAAGTCATTTAATTTGAAGCTATTCTGAGTCTTCTCACATGGACACAGTCACAACAGCACTGCTACTGAAAAGAAATTCTAGTGGCAACACTGTAACATGCCTGTAACTTTCTGTTCACATCTACACACCATCTTAGACCTCTGCAGATATCTCCGTGACAAGGATGTTATTTCCTGCCAGCTTCTCACTCTTTAACAGTGAAGGCATCAGTATCCTCCACACAAAATACTTGTTGGATCGTCTAATCATCTCACAGCATCTGAAACGCTCTTTTCTGCATTCAACAAGCAATATGTGCAAGTGAAAGAGGTCAGGAGCTGAATTTTGATCTCAGATTATCTGTGCAAAACCATGAATGTCTCATCATATCCACAACCAACAGGCAGATCGTTGCTTCTTGGCTTACCAAGAGACATCCAGTATATCTGACGTGGAGCTACGCCTGATGGAGGGTTACATTCCAGAATGACTGGCTCTCCCTCCTTCACAACAATGGGATCAATGTCCTCCTTTGGAAATTTGGGGATACCTAATAAAAAGACAGACATTAGACAAAATGCCTCTTAAAAGAATTTGTCAGAAACACAAGGTTTCATGTAGAGGATACTTACTGGGAACTATGAGTTCAATCTCCTCTGTTATGGCAACTCCCATCTTGTTGGAGGCGTAACATCTGTATTTACCCTGGAACCGAATAAGGTACTTATTAGGAAGCACAAAAGTGCCACCTGTGTGGGTTGTTTTGCTTGTTGGGATGAAGGGAGGGACAAAGTCTTTGCCGTCTTTTTTCCATCTGTATCTGTTGAAGAAAAACACACAGTAGATTTCCTCAAATGAATGTTTGATCAGTGAACAATGTTAATTTTTTTTGCAACAGATGAAAGGAGCCGATGTTTGATCAGCAATGGTGTGTTATATTTATTTTATTTTCTAAATAACAAAGATAATGTTTAATGTTACTTACTCTGGTGGTGGGTTGGCCTTGGCTTCACACCTGACAGTAACAAAGTTGTCAAAGGGAAGGGCAATAATGGGCCCTGATGTGTAATTTATTATGGTTGGAGGCTGCTCAACTGTGAAGAAACACACACACAAGATGATCACAGACACAATAAATCTTAACATCAAGTTCTTAACGGTTAAAACACAGAAAAAAAAGAAACTACAGTTTCTAAACTTTTGTTCTTGTTCGTTCCTGCTGCTCTGTTTGAAGAAGAGAAGTCAGCAACTTGGCACATTGTGTGCCAACAATGCTGCATAATCTGGACAAATAAGGTGCTTAGATAGACAGTGAACTAAAATAGCACACCAGGGTGTGATTGCAAAACATTCTTAGCTCTCAACAAAGAAATATCTGCAGCAACAATTTACTCTAGGTTGTTATTTTTTAGTTATCATTTGAAGGCTTACATTTATGAGGATGGTTTTTGACAATTTCAGGGCAAAGAGAGAGGGAAATAGTTTCTAACCTGCTCCATGTCAATCAAAACTAATAAATCAGCTCCTCATAGTTATTGGGGAAGTACTGATTAAGTATGATGACACATCATGACACTCATACCTTCCAGAGGAATCTCGAGGCCTGCTGCCCTGAGGGTCAAGGCCAAAAGCAGAGCGAGCTGCAGGCTCCCTGCCAACCTCATTACTCTCCACTGGTTACTGGAGACAGTACAAAACGTGTTGATCAGCTGGCGTCACGTAAGGCACAGAGGACCTGGAAGAGACAGAATGAGATCGGGAAACAGGTTTAATAACTCAACTTAGAAAAAACAAAAAACCATTGGCTGTTCAGTTTCTACAAGTGGTCAGATAAGAGCCTTACAAGCATCTCCTCTAATCAGAGAAATGCAGTGCTGAAAGAACAGCCCAGAGGGCTAGTTGCTTTGCTCTAAATGGGCTGCAAAAGTTCACATGAAAATTTGCAATGCTCAAAACCTTTCACTTATTTCAACATGGTTGAGTGCCAAATGATATGAATGTAAACCAGTAAGCAGATACATAATCTACTTATAGGATCAAACATTCGACAAATAGACATGAGATAACAACATACAGTCCAATCAAATCAGTACTGTATACTTAGATAGTATTGACAATCTTTTCCGTTCTGCTTTGATGATTTCCTTTCAAACATACTCTCTCTGCCTCAGAATATCATATGCTGAATGAATCTGAAGCCTTGCACTTAAAGGCAGAGCTGTCATAGAGGAATAGGACAAAAAGAATTGAAATTAATATTTAAAATTCTTAATCATCCCTTTAATAGAATTAAATTATAGTAGTTAAATTTCAGCCTTTGCATATTAGGGACTACATTATACCCTGTGCCAAGTGTCAGACTGACACAGTTGTCATTTTCCTGTCCAGCACCCATTGGTTAAATAGGATATCAATATGCACTCTGTGAATTCACAGCGTGTTTGTCTATTTGAATGTGTTGTCTTAAGTTGCAGTGTGTTGAGCTTTAGGGGCTACCAGACACTCATTGCATTGCAATCTATCCACATGTTGGCAATAAGAAATTAATCATATATTCAAATTGCTTCTCATTTTTACATACAGTATTATCCATCAACAGTTGTGGCTCATTGTTGTGATGTTGTGAAGCACTTGTGCAGAGATTAGCCTTTGAACTGTGAAGTCTGGGTGGTGGCATCGTATGACGTGCTTACAGTAAACTCAACTGGCACAAAGCATAAGCTTCTGTCTGCTACGATCGCTAGATCCTAGATGGCAGACTATAAATTGGTCTAAGCCCGTCAGTATTTCACGGCTTAGTTCTCACAGTGCTGAGACTGTGGCGGCAGCGCAGGCAATGCCAAATGGGTTCACCCTCTAGCTAATCCTGCTATCAAGAGAATGAAGGCAGCGAGATCCAGCAGTCATACAGTGTGCTGCTTAACAATGACTGAGTGCTACTCAGGGTTCTTCTCAGGACACAAGGCTGCATGTGTTGTGTCTTCTTAGTGAGAAAGGTTAATGTGGTAATTGTTGTAGACTAGATTCAGGATTAAGCTGCTTGACTTAAGAATCAATTAAACAAATTGAGAGATCATAGTATGGTATTGTTTGCAATAAGGACTTTTTGTGAATAGGATTGAATTGTACACAAAGCTGGTTAGATGTTTGTTCCAGTGGAGTAAACATACATTTTCATGCTGTAATAAAGCTGTAAGCCTCGCTGGCTCTCAGTCTGGTGCTATTGTGTAGTATATTTCACGCACACACATGCCTGCACAAACGTACAGTTTTGCAATTGTGGGACCACCAACAGCCCTGACAGATGTAAAAACACAAGTGGCAGTGATGCGATTTAAATCACAAAAAGAACATCAGACCAGCAGAGTCACTGTTAGGTGGGAGGCCCACACTCCTCCTGTGACACTATGAAGTGGGACCTTTTATCCAGATTTGTGTTGATCCTGACAACACAGCAACAGGCAAATGGACGACTTTCATTCACGTGCAGCAAATCCACTGCCTGGTGCACACCCAACAACCCTCGTGGGTTGGGGAAATTACTTAACCGTCTACACACACGGAGAACTGTAAACCTGCCACTTCAACGAGAACAAACAAAGCTGACAGGGTCGGTTCAAAGGGCTAAATATGCGTAAAACAGGGTGGAGTCTTTGTGTAAACAGGTAACAAAGCATTTGTTTTGGGAAGCAAGGGATCTATTACCTGAACACATGGCAGATCATAGCCACAAATCTGCAGGGATTGTGTTTCCTAAGCCAATGGTTGGCCCGGGCACGAAGAGTGTGTCTACTACACGACTAATCCTTGACAGCACACATGTAGTGTATACAATCACCCCCTCCCTTTCTTTAAACTCAAACTCAGCACAACCCCCCTCAGACCAGCCAGACTGTGCCAAGTAAATAATGCTAATAATGTTAAATAATGCAGACATAATCTGTGAACTCTACTCAATATGCATACAGTAAGTAGGAAGGAACCACGTCCCAGGGAGTAACAACATCAAACTTTTTGTGTCAAAGTGACCAATACTTACTCTTTTTTGAGTCATTCTACATCTTAAATCCACCTCTAGCAGAGGCCCAGGGCAGCTCCACTACAAATCCATAGAAAGAAGTACAGGACAGAACCATCAAGGGGTCATTCCAACAACTCTCTCTGAACCAACATCTCTGACATATCCTTCCTCTGCCACCTCACGTTTCTCCCCTCATGGCGCACAGACACGCCTCCCTGCCCGCCCCTCCACTCAAGCGGCTAAAGGAGCGACAGGAGACTCACTGAAGTGACATATGTCGCCAAAGCCTCTCACTTGGCAAAGAGGCTCCCTAAGCCTGTGACAATGAGTGGGACAAAGCCTGCACTGCGGGGCAACTCAGTGAGCATTAAAGAATGGGCGGAGAGGAAGTACAGGCATGCCTCTCCCTCTCTTACTCACTCGCTCTCTTCTCCATTTTTCCTTGATCCCTCCATCCTGCCTTCCACAAACTATACACGCCCATTTACACCCGACTCCATCTCAATGATTTTAATGCAATGTGTCTTAGCTCCATTGAAAAGGGAAGGGAGTCATCTCATCTGAGAGGAGCAGAGCTTTTGTTGATGTGTGCTTTCATTTCCATGAAGTGCTGCAGGGTATTGATAAATGGAGGTTTGGGAGAACATCCCTCACATTGAAATGATTTTGTTGATAGAAGGCTATGATACATGATTTGGATTTTCCCTTTTGATTTTTGATAGTGTTGTCCAATTTCTTTTCAGATCTGCATTGTATTGGGAATGAAGGAGATTCTATCTACAGTATTATTTGCTAAGCCTAATGGAGACATAATGACCGCACCAACAGAGTAAGCAATGCTCACAGTGCCCTGCAGGGTCATCCAGTGAGCAGGAAAATGAGTTGGCATTCAAAGCTCAGTGTATCAGAGCCTGAAATTAACCAATGCAGGCTTCTTGTTAGTATTACAGTACTACACTAAGACAATTTGTTCTGTGAGATCTGTAAAATGAAGAATGAATGTGAAAATATAAAAATAGCTTCAATTAGAAGTTCTGGAGTGAAAACAATCTTAAATTCACTGTGTCTTTCAATAACTGTATAATGTATTTGTATTTACTCATTTACATATTTGCAAAACAACGTTGTAACATTTAAATCAGTGGCTCATTCAGACTTGTCTGTAATTGAGCGGCTAAAGTGAGCACCAAATGGCTGGACATAATTACACAGCCCATTTAAGACTGTTGTCTTCAAATGGATCTTTTCCGTGTTTAAGAGAGTAGGGTTTCAGTAAACAGAGAAATAAACCTTCGAGGTGAAGCCTAACAGACTTGCACATTCACTCAGAGCTTGACATGCCATGTGGACACGGGACAATGTGCTCAAAAGATTAATGCACATCAGAAAACAACTGCTGTAACATGACCAAACATGCATTTTCAGGCCCAGGTTTACACACACACAGTCACTTGGATGTCTGTTGTGAGAACTGGGACAAGCACAGGTGAAGCCAGACTGAAAATATAACATACCGTAACAATCACTATTACATTAGGATAACATATTTTCCTGGCATGACAGATCAAACTCCTCTGCCTATGGGTGTGAATTAAAAAGTACTACTTCAATTTGTTCAAGTTTTGTAGATATTGTTTATCTTATCTGATCATGTTGTACTGAAACAAATCCCAAAACTTACACTAGCCTACTCAATATGAGCAGGAGACTGATATACTAACATGGTCAGACTAAGTTGAAACCTTTTTTTTTTTTTTTTTTTACCTGTTTGATCATGCTAACCAATAAATCATGTAGTAAAATAAACACATAAAAATATGCACTCGAACTGTCATCGTGACTCACAGCTTACTAGTTACACCTACTTACTCACGCAGTTAAATAAACAAAAATGCAACGGAAGAGAGAGCACAGGATTTTCAGGGTCTCTGCTCATGACCAGTCTCATTGTACTTGTTCAATTAACAATCCCTATTTTGCGTCTCCTCTCCACTCCCATCTCAATCGCCCGTGGTGCCCTGCAGCACTTCCTCCTCAACAGTCGTTCCTTCTGGTGCTTTCTTATAATCATAGGTCATTGAACTCAGCTCCTAAATACACTTTAAATCACAAGTCGTTGTCCAAACAAACAAAGTCTTCATTACTGCAGCTGGGATGACTGACCAAGATGAAACAACCGTAAAATAAAATAAACAAACAAACAAAAACATATGGGCATTGGTATGTTAAGAATATTCAAAGACCAGATGACATGTCACGAAGACACACCTAAGATCATAACTCTACCACAACAACAGCAGAGGTTACAGCCTTTGTTGTTGCTATAACGATCTCACTCGTTGCTTGAAATCACTAACTATGTGAACTATGTGTACACACACTTCATAAAAACATAGAACACATGACTAGCACACAAAAGAACCAAATCATGACAAGCTTTGCTGTCAACATAGACAGTGACAGCAATGATGGAGGTGGGGGCTGACAGAAAAGAAGCCAGACAAACTCCATTCATGAACAAATACTAGAGTAAAAAACGTCTGGCTACTTTGTTCTCGCAAAGTACACAAACCAGTTTAAACTCAACAAGTTAGGCTATTCAAATGTCTAATTCTGTAATATATATATACACACAAATTTGTTTCTAATGCAGACATCACAAATTTCATAATGGTATTAAATTGATCTACAGCTTTTGGGACAAAAGAGGACGACTTGAATACCTTAGGCACAACTATTGTTTTACGCAGTTTTCTTATGCTTGCGTGCAGTTAATGTAAAGAACATATGCGTTAATCTTGTCTAACTGTTGGCATGTGCATGACATAAATCATTACCGCCCTATACAGTAGATGTTGACACATTGGTTTTTGTTTGGTACATACCGTAACTTCATTGTCACCATATTCTACTGAACTGCATGACTGCCCGGCTTCTCAGTAAAACAACAGATGCTATGAAGTTGTGCCAACATCAGGAGAGTTCCTGTAGCCTTATCTGAACCTCAGTGATTTTATCCTTACTATTAAGTGTCAGATACCATAGCCTGCTGATTGTTATCCGTGGTCTGGATAAAACATTCAATTTTTCATTCTTAAGGTCATAAAATAACAACTCCCATTACCTTAAAGGTCTTGTTGTCATTACTCATGTGTGGTGTTATTTGGGTTTTGTCTCTGCTTCAGTCTCCTAAGCCCTTCAGCAAACTTGTAATCATGTAAGTCTGGAATTCACACAAACAGCTTGCTGACACACATCAAACCTGTGCTTCAAGTATTATGTAAAGAGGCCGGAGCTCTAAACTCTTAGTAGTAGTCTACAAGCACAACAGGTTTAAAAACAAAAGCATGTTGCAGCTCATACCTCAAAAAACTTTTTACAGTAGAATGCCAAGTGTATACATGTGGAAAGTAAGAAAGAGATTAGTGTTTGAATGCTTATCTAAATGTGTTTTATCTCAGAAACCACTGCAGTGTTGTGCGGTTTATATGACCTACAGTAAAACTAATCCTTCCTCCTTACATATAAAAGTTTGTGGTAGCGCGCTTCTCATTTAAGTGCAGCCCAGCTCACTCGGTTGGGGTTTAGTGGCTCCTGCTCTGGAACACAGTGCTTTGTGGAATGATGTGTGAAGGGTTGCCTCTCTAAACAGGAGCTTGCCCGGCACGCAAACTGTTGGTATGCTATTATAACTTTAAATTCCTGTTATCAAAACAAAGACCTGAAGGCTGGGTGTTTCGTAAACAAAGTTCCTATCCTCCACCACTCCTTTAGCTTATTTGGAAATATTCCCTTTTCTCTGTCTCAGAGCAAATGCAATTATGATAATAAATCATTACAGAAACCTAATTTCCATACAAAAGAAGTCAAAGTCTGCAGAGTGACACAGGCAAGACAGCAACATGAATCACTACAGAGACATGTGCCTTGTAGGAGTGAAGGGTGACAAAGAGTGGCATTCAGGAGCTTAATCAGTTTGACACAGCTAGCAGCACATAGGGAGACAGTGTGGAGACAAGCAGTCACACTCAACTTCCTCCCTTCAAACTGCGAGGCCTCGAGAAGACCTCTTCACACCTTCCTTCACCCTGGCACATTGTTCACTGCTGTTGCAGAGCAGCAGATAAGCAAGCAGCGCTGCGCTCTGTGCTCTAAACTAAGCTGGTAATGAGTTTACAGGATAATCTTGAAGGCCTAAAGTGGTATTTGGTTGGGTTGGTGAGGTCTTTTTCAAAAACATAAAAATAAAATGATGAAGTATAGTTGGAAACGTTGTGTGTTTTACTGTTTGCTGCTCAAATGTCTCGATATTTGACTCACAAGTCAGTTGCACTGCTGTGTTTTGAAGTGCATGGATATGGTAAAACCGTTCTGTTTATATTTCCATCCTGGATTACATCTTCAGTGTTTTTAAAATCACTGATAACCATCTAGTGGGCTGGTCAGTGTAGAGGATCTATAAATATAACACTGTCATAGTGTGTGTGTACATGTACCTGTTTGCGTGCAGGAACAGCTACAAAAGGACAAGACACTCGCTGTATGAATCCAGTTTCATAAAAGGGATTTCCCCAGGAGTACTGAAATGCATGTATTTTTGAAGAAAGTCTTATGGAATGACAGACTCATCACAATATATTCACTAAATAAACTGCTAAATAAAATAAAATATCAATGATCCACCAACAACATTTAGCATTCAACATTTGAATTGTTGACTGACTCCTATGAAGACTGTGACAACATTAAAATCTCTAATACAGACAATAAGAAAACCTATAACCAATTACCCCGATGAAACTCCTTTCATCTCACTATTCTTCTCATAGGTGGGAGGGAAAGAAAGAGCTGACAGTAATAACCACCCATGGGGTTACGGAGACGCCCAGGTCCTTGGTGACAAGTTACGATATAATGCCATTTTATGATGTTTAGAAATAACAGCTGTTGTTCAATCCAGGGGATTAACACTGGTTTCCAAGGGGCTCAGTCACAGAAAGTCATAAAGCCTCACTTAAGAGCAAGACCTGCCTGATCTTGTAGCATGCACACACACCATTATAAACGCTCACTCACTCACATGTCCTCTCCCCTCCCTCCAACACTAAAAACACATTTTGTGGTTGTCATTCTTCAAGCTTCAAGTGACTGAAAAAAGTGGGGGGAAAAAGAGAGATTTTCCCATCACTTTGAAAAACACATTCAGGTCTATCTTAAAAGGACTAACACCTGCAGCCTAGTTTCTTCACAAACAACCCAGAAAAGGATGATGTGTAATCTTTCCACTTTAAACATCTGTTTGTCCGGGTGAACGGAGTCTGAGCCAGAACCTCAATATAATGTGTGTGACATTAAGAGGTATTATGCATAACCTATTGCAAATTTAAAAATATCTATGACACCTTTTAATCATAGAAATATGAGGCAATAAGTATAAATGGGAACAATGAAAGCATCACAGTAAGCTACAAAAGTGAAATATTTTCAGCAATTTTGGGAGTAATGACGAGGAATAACGTTGTTAAGTCTTGTCAATTAATTGCAGAAATTCTCTTCATTAAACTCATACTTTGTCGAAGAAAAAAAAATTAAGACAGAAAAAGCAATTTATCTGGCATCCACTGCATTTACAAAACCATCACAATTGTGAGAAACTCATCAGAAAATAAATTACTTATCCGCCTACTCATGATGAGTTTGCAATCAGTGAGTTTTGAAGCATCTGCTGCGACATGTCAAGAGAATAAGGCTCATGAGTCACTTCATTTTGCACCCTCGAAGCTGCTTCTTCGTATCGTTACGTCTGCAGCAAGTTCTGACAGGGGCTCACAACCCGTATGATAAATATGCCAAAGACAGACTTTCTCAGACTTTTTTGTTTCTAGACAAAACCCTGATCAATAAAAGAGACCATTTAAAGATAATTTGTGAGATTTATCATAGTTAATCAATCAGCAAGAAAAGTTAACACATCAGGTCCGTCCTCATTGGAGAGTGATTTTGACTCGTGGTAGATAAAATGTGGTACTTTGACACTGCTAGAGGCAGCCGAGGCAATTCATGAGCTGCTTCTGGCCACTGACTCCAATTCCTTATTTCCTGCTTTTCTAACCTGATTTGCCCTGCTATGGCTCAGAGCCAGTGGCACTGGAGGAGACCCATCAGCTTGGTAGGTCTAAATTACACTTGGGACAGCGACCATAGAAGCTGTACCTCAAATCACCCCATGTGAGTGATAGCCTCGATACTATCTAACACAGGCCCATGACAGGGGTACCCCTGTAAAAGTGTCAGGGACTTGCTTCATTTGCATTTTTGGAACACTATGAATGAAAGTGTTTGTTCTGGTCTGTACGCTCAATTGAAAGGGTCCATTAAGGAGTGTTTTAGGGGTTCCACTGTGTTGCGTCGGAAGTTTGGGAGCTGGTGTACGGAGGAAAGTGCCAGAGTGGGGAAAAAAAATCCAAGGCACATGGTGGCCTGAGTGAATCTGTATGCAGATGATAAACTGCTTGACAGTTTTTGGTGTGGAAGCATGTCAGGGCAACATAACAAGTGATAACATCAGAAACGCTAATAAGTGTTTCAACACCAACAGTGAATATGTTTCTCAGGCTGTCATTAAGTGGAGGGTGGCTGGCTGGTCTCACAGTCTGTGCCAAGTATCGCTGGAAATTTCTATACCATAAGTCCTAAGGTCAGTGGTTGCAAAATCTCCTCTGGCAACTCTGCTGGCTAATAACCATCAAATATGTCATTTTTTCACACACACGTGCTGCTTTGAATTAGAGGGTTATTACCAAAAACTACAAAATCTTAATAAAGTCTAATGAAACATGAAAAGACCACACACCTTGAAGGAGAACAAGAGTGAACATGTTAAACCTTCTCTATCTACATCAAGGTAAAATAAAGTAGTTTCAGCAAGTTTTTCTTCATGTAAAAGAATAAGGGTCATGTTTAGCCTTTGTGGATACTTTGTTAGGTACACTGGATTTGCAATGTACAGCACTGCAATAGAAGTTGTAAAGTTAACCACAACCGTGCAATGCAATTTCCCTTTGACAACTGTGGTCATAATGTTGACTAAGATGCTATATTTTGTAGATTCTTTTTTAGAAGATACCAAACCCTCATTTTCATATCAAGGGACACAATCTCTTGATGTAGCAAGTTTTCCTACAAGAAAGAAAAAGACAACACAAAGAGACAAAACAAGTGAAAAGTGATAAGGAAGCTTCTTTGGAAAGAAACATTTCAGACAAGCAAGCAGAGGCAAGATGGTTTTCCTGTAGGTGGCCTGATGGCAAATGCAGATACTACTATACCAACACCTGCTCTAAGGCCAAAACTGTGTACAATCACATATATGTTGCATAAGAGCACTGTGAGGGAGGCTGTGACCCTGAGGGGGAATGAAAGTTAGGGAGCACAAGGGGGACAAAACCATGTAGAGAGTGAGAAGGGGGGGGGCAGAGAGTTTTGAGGGTAATATCTATGGCACAGGAGAGAGAAATCCATGGGAATTCAACTCATTAGCATATGAATCAAATTCCAGCAGCAGCAAAAGACAGACATTCATTTCAGAGCCCGTTGTTAGGAGGTCCAGCAGTAGATGAGCAACATCATTGCGCAGAGCATACATGGGTCAACGTTAATCCTTCCATGTTGTGCGACAAAAGAAGACCTAAGGATTTTAGAGGCCCAACAAAAACGTGTTAAAGATACAACAACTTGTATAACTATGACACAGTATAGGAATTTCAACAGCCTTGTGTGTTAACACCATATGGGGTGAAACTGATATTTAAGGAGAATGCTGCTGCTTACCTTATCTACTTTTATCACATTTATCCACTTTTATTTAAACATGTTCAGGATATTTCCGTTTAAAGTCTTCTTCTTTAACTATGATATTGTTGCTCAGGGAAAGATTCACCATAACTGTCCACTATAATGTACATGTAACTGAAAATCAAGGAAAGCTGGAAACGCTACACGTCAGCAGCAGCAGCTCTGGGAGAGACGTGCTTTGAGCCTGCTATTAGTTTCTCAGAAGTGGTGGGGACCTGTTGTGGCTCATACAGATGATCCATTTTTTAAAGCAGGATAACATGTACGAACATGGAAACTGTGCGTCACAGCAAAATTCTTTACACCTGTCAAACATGGAGGACATCTGTCTGCCACTATGTTTTGACGTGTGCTTGTCCCTTTTGTTTTCTTTATTTTTTTGATTCTCCATCAGCTTCCTTCAGGTGGTCACTCTTTCTCCTCCCTCTTCACACTCTGATTGCAACCAATTAATTAAATACTTTTTCACAAAAATGAAAAAAGTCAGGCACCTGTGGGACAGACAATCCTGTACAAACAGCATCCAATCATTGTGAATGCGACGTTCAAGTCAATTGGATTGTGATGTGTCAATCAAGCTGCCGTCTCTGTCCTTCCCTCCCTCTTCTGCGTGTACCGCTCTACCGCACTAAACGCGTGCGCAATCAGAGTCTTCAATGAGTTACGACTGCGGAAGATGACGCCAGTGATCCAGTGTACCACACTCCAGTCTGGTAGTTGGAAATGTACCTCTAAGCTTGATGCTAGGTAGTTTATTATGATGTTAGGTGTTTTCTTTCACATGAATGAGCCATGAGAAACAGCTGGCGGACAGTTAGCGATGCTGCGCAGTGACACGCGACAGTATCGTAGAAAGCAGCGTCGCTCACATTGGGTCGCGCTGCTAGGGCGATACCTTCATGGCTTCACCTTGATGTGAACCCAACGCGTTGCGTGTTCCTGCTCTCTTGAGGCATGGCTTCAGAGAGAAGTCTGAAGAAAGGTGCTTGGACTTTTAACGTGTGTATTTTCAAAATGTGGCTGCTAGAACCATTTTTCCAGGATCTCCAACCCTACCTTTAACTATTGCAGCTCAGAGGCTACCAGCAGTTACTGTACCTGACACTTTAAGGAGGAATGTTTTCTTACTTAGTACATGTTTAACATTTGTAAAATTGATCAACCTCAATAGGACAACTTTATACATGACATGCTGTAGTGATGATGACACAAAAGACAAACATGAACGGTCTTATCTATAACTATTGTGAAGTCATTTAATCTGAGGCTATGCTAACCTGCACGAACATGCAAAACAGCACCAATTCTAGGTGAAATACACTGAACAAAAAGAAAACACCAAATTACAAAGACAGAAAAAAAGAACATTTAAACATCTCCTGTTAACTTGTTTGATGATGTTGGTTGATGATCCAAACATCATAAACTCCATAAAGAAAACTTCTCAACATCCAGTTTGATGGTGGTCTTGGCACACCACAAATGGCAATTTGGCACAATGTGGCTGCTCTATTCTGTGTGATTGTGTGATGAACTGGGCAACTCTAGGAGTAAGAAAACAATTGATCGAACACACCCATAGCATACTCTTGAAATTTCAATATCCCTACCATCATCTAAACAATGTGATCAATCTGATCAGACCAAGTAAATTATCTAATCTAACATCCAGTGATATGCTTTAAGTGTCCTGCTCAATTGACAAACTGAGTTCAGTGGAGTTCCAACTACCAAACTACTACTATTAGCCTTTAAAGCAATGCATTGTGCACTATTGCCCTTTGCAGAGCATGGGGAGAATGTTGTTTGCCCTCACTTTGAACTCACCTACTGTATCTGAAGTTGCTTCCTCTCTTTAGACAAAACAACACAAGAGTTTGCAATGATCTGGAAGAGGTAGCCACACACAGAGAGGATGTTTACTTCATAGTTTGGCAACTGGGACATGATGTCACTGTCAACAAGACGTGATGTATATGTCACAATTTATTTCCAAATTTTTGTCTCAAAGTGAGTGTCCCAAAGAGGGGACTTAACAGTGAGGGCACTGTTCAAAAGCAAGAGTCCAGATGAATGCCACGAAGAGGACTTCGAGTGCCAACAGACCATGTTACTCACTTGCTAGGAGGAATGCAGCCTTTTGTTAATTGAGCTCGTGCAAGGGCTCCTGAAAGTGCAGCACAGGGGGGGGTGGGTGCCAACTGAGGACATGGCCGCCCTCAAAGCCAGATCATCTTGCTCTTCTTCTGGTTCTCACTAAAGAAACTTCAGTTGCTCTAATTCAGACAGGGTGCAAAGTTATTTGTGCCCCCTGTGTGAGGCGTTGATTTCACCAAGCAGTTGTAGGCTAGAGCGGTCATGACCTTTGCTCTTGGTTGTTAGGAACAGCCGGAGCTCAGAGGCAGAACGCCAGACACCATGGTAACGAGAGCACTGGTATCCACGCCGGAAAGATTTACTGAATTTTAACAGATACAAGTTTAATACGCTGACGGATGAAAGTTTGATACTAACAAATATATCAACGATTGTTTAGGAGGATAGACTGGGTATAGACAGGGTGAAGACACAATCAGTTTCTGACAGTGATCCCTCTATTTTAAACCGCAGTGTAGACTGCGGTGAGATCCTGTCTCAGTTGCTGTAAATATTTCACAAGCATTCCAAATGTGGACTGGCTGTCCTCAGAGCAGAGCAGTAAATTTCCTCACCAAATACAAACATCAGTGCTGAACCCCCTCAGTCTCTCTTTCATGGTCATCCTCTCACCAACCACGCATCATTAAATTATTGGCCTTAAAGTGGGGAAAGGATTCCTGTATGTCCTTTTATGGCATGGAGTCAACGGGTTACTCCACAAACTAATACACACAGCAGGAAAGACCACGGGGACAACACAGCGGGGCCACCTGCCAGGTTTTATCAAATGAAAAAATTCTTGGACTCCAGCCTTCGTTAAGATGGACAGAGCTGGGACAGATGACTGAAGACTGATCTAATATAAAAAGACTGTGTTTGCAACAAGACATAATTTAGCCTAAGCACAGATCAGTGACACCATGTTTCTGACAACTGTTGAGTTACGTTCTCAGGATCAGATTCACTAACACACAGATTGCTTATTTCTTCAGGCATGAAGCACTCTCAGATTATCTTCTTAAAGGGTTAACACTTAATCCACACAAATGCTTTCTCAGAGAATATTGACATGTAAAATAAGTGATTATTGTGCTTCTCTGTTGAAAAAGAAACACAATCCAATTTTTTCAGATCCATTCTCTTCTGCAGGATTGAGATATTTGTGGTCTATGTATGTGTAATTGTGTATGATTCAGGTGTAATTTTACTCTAAGTTCCACCTGAAACTAGAGATCTAGCCTCTTATGTCTGTGTAACGACTTTTATCCTCTGCGGTGAAGACAAACATTTTATTTGCTTCACACTAAGCAGGTACCTGCAGGTCTCATGTTATGATAGATGTTAGTCTTTGTGGCATTAATGTTGTGATTACTGTATGTGTTTTCGCCTCCCTCCCCATATTTTCGACTCAAGGGAAGCCGCAGCTGTCTGTCTTGACAATATAATATCTGAAATCCTCTATAGTGACAGGTGCAGTTTACTCAACCACTTAACTATATTATTAGGTTATGTTACATTCCTTCATGTTGTGGCTGCAAGTTAATAGCATAATGTTCTTTACTATAAGTGACTGACAAGGAGTTTAACTCTCCCCAGCACATCACAAACTCACCCCCTGCCTGGTAAGGCTCTTACACTGCACTAGCTGCTCCTAATGGATAACAATGAGCTGCTCAGATGCTGACAGCAACTAAATATACTCTGTTCTGTCACGACATGTTTTCCAGCATTTCAAATCCCCCCGGTGCATTAAACAATATCAGCATGTTGCACAAATATGGTACCCATTGTTACATAATAAAGATATATAGAATTATACAGGTGATTTTGTCAGTTTACCAGTAACGTCAGGCTCCAACCAAGAAGTGCATCACTGAGAAAATATTGTAAAAAACCCCAACAGGATCTAATTATGCAATTACACAGGTTGCTGAGAGGTAATTATGTCTTCTTTCACTCTGGAAGACGTGAACTGTGCAGACTGTCTGTCTGGCATGTGGGAACACATGTTAGATATAATTGTTGCAGCACAATGTTGTTTACAACCTATACAAAAGTAGCAGGAAGTGATTTACTGGGACACGTTCATGCTTTCTCGTTGCTATCCAGGAGAGTTTTGATTTCCATTTCACAGTGTCAAAGCATTATGACATTTCCGGTGTAAATCCAGTTTGCATTTGAGCACTTGCTTCATAAGAAGTGCACTCAGGCAAACCATTCACCATGTGACATTTAGAATTTATCATCCTTTCTTTGCCTCTAATAAACTAGAAAATGATGATGAGTTATAGAAGTGGAAGGTTGAGTTTGTACTTGTGGAGACCCTTGAGTCAAAACAACTTGCTCAATACTGAGAGAGAAAAAAAAGTTTAAACCCAATGCTGAGGAAGGGAGCACCTCACTTGTGTGTTTGTTTATTTAAGGGCAGTGATAAATCCAAGAATGAATACTGTGGGTTTACTAGAGTGATTTTGCCAATCTTTTTTTTTGTCAAATTTTTTTAAACAGGAGAGATTTCTCTTGGGAGATTTGCTGAATAAAATGTGTTTGTCCAAAATAAACAGCAAATAAACCTGGAATATCTTCTTATTTAACAAGTTCAAAATATAACAATTTTGCTTGAAAAAGTAATGGTTTATTTACGTAATTTGCTGTCAGTCAACTGAAAGTTTTATCACTTGTGCTTGTCATTATGAAGTAATGAAGATTGAAAAACTGCAGGTACATTTTGGGGCTGTTTAGGCTGTTGAGAATTCTGTTGTTAAAGCAGAAGTAAGTGGTCCGGTCGTTTTCGCTAATGCTGCGTTCCAGGCAGGCTTTTGAAACCGTAAATTACAGCTTCAAGTCACAACTTACGACTTTGTAGCGTTCCAGGCAACCCACTCGTGTTTTTCCGACCTGTTTTACCTGTGAAAGTCACTATAACGGCCACTCGTAACTTCCGACCGTGAACTCGTACCAGATCGAACTGGTACCACTTCACGGTCGGAAAAATACGAGTTTCCTTGAACGCACCATAACAGTCCTCGTCCCTACGTCGCCACATTCACGGCGTCCCTTGGCTGCACACACAGCCCTGCATGCCGTTCTCTCTCCTCATTGGATAAAAACTGTAGGATACGATAAATGTTTTCTCCTCGGCTCAGAGCAGAGTGACTGACAGACCCGTGTTTCGGTCCAAACACTCTATGTAAGTGATTGCTGTCGGAAGATAGAACTATTTAAGACTTATATTAACACAAATATATCACTTACTTCTGCTTTAAGATTTAAGGACATCCTCTCGTTAAGTGTTAGACGTAGGGCCGTTGATTGCAGTACATGAAAAGTAATCAAATTCACGAGAGCACATGAACACAGCTTATGCAACGGGAAGAGAATCTGAGAGGACACCATGCTTGAATGAACATTAAACTGGATGTTTGTCAGAGTTTAAATTAAAACCTGACCTGTTTCTCATGTACCAACTTGTTGTAGTGTAAATGGATTGATTGAAAACTTGGCATCACCACGGGGAGCGAAGACCCCAGGATTCCCCCAATTACCACATTTCAGTCAAGTTGTGTAGCACAAAGAAAGAGGCTCGACCCATTTCGCTACCACAACACAAAGCTGGAGAGGCTGAATAGGCCAGCGTCACAGGCGTGAGCGTGGCCAATGCTCCGGGGCCCGGTCAACTCATCCACCACCGTTCCCCTTCACTCTCAGACAGAGGAGCAGGTACAAAGAGATATAATCTAACCATGCAAGGCATTCTGACTTTTAAGGGTAAAAATCCAATGAGCAGGTGAGTTCAGCATGAGTTTACAGCAAAATCCCCCTGTGAGGGTTACACCAAGAAACTGGAACACATCTTGGTCTCTCAAACTGAGCCAGATATTCTTGTTCTGACTGAATCCTGGCTTAAGAAAAGTGTTGTGACTCTGATGTGGCTATTAATGACTACAATTTATTTAGAATCGACAAAGTGGGTAGAGGTGGTGGTGTGGCTGTCTATGTGAAATGCAGATTGCTTCAGTTTTAAAAAAGACTTCACTATCTACATTCTTTGATTTTATCACCTTTAAAGTGGAACTCAATCACAATATCCCCATTATAGTCATAGGAGTCTATAGACAACCATTAGTCTCAGCTGAGGCCTTGATTAAGTTGTCTGAGCTGTTGGCTTTATTGGATTTAAATCTTGACTGGCTATCCCCCTGCGTCAAATAAGTTAAAGGATATCTGCAATGATATGAATTTGACACAGCTAATTTCTGAGCCCACACGGCAAAATACAAAAGATATTACTAAATCTAGTTTAATTGACGTCATTCTTTGTAACAAACCTGAAAAGTTCAGTTTCAGTGGAGTATTTGATCCAGGGATAAGTGACCACTGTCTTATTGCCTGCATCAGAAATGTGAGTATTATGAAAGCATCCTCTCAGATAAAAACTAAAAGGCAACTGAAAGACCTTAATGAGCAAGCTTTCTTACATGATCTGCATCGTAGTTCTGATGTTGTTAAGATCCCTGATGCAGAACTTGCCCTGAGACAATTCACAAATGTATTTAATTCAGTTGTTGATAAACATGCTCCATCTAAAAAAGTTTAGAGTTAAAGCTAGATCTAGCCCATGGCTTACAGCTGATTTAGCTGAGCTTTTTTAACTCCAGAGACAGAGCTTCGGCGCAAGCTAGACGGTTCAAAACGTCATCTCCTTGGCTTCTGTTCAGACAGCTTAGAAAACGCTGTACTGCTGCACTAAGAAAAGCTAAATCTGACACTATACAGTCCATCACCAGATCTAGTCACCACCCAAGCAAATTTTGGAAAGCTGTCAATCAGTCTCAAGAACTAGCTCCTTCCCAACTGACTGTTTTAGGTCGCACTGCATGGACTAGCACCAGATTATAATTCAGAGACCTCCAGTCCTTAACCCCTAATACACCTCTGGTCCGCTCAGATCCACCGACAAGTCATTGCTTTTCATTCGACTTACAAAACTAAAAACAAGAGGTGACAGAGCTTTTTCAGTTACTGGTCCCATGGAATAGTCTCCCACAAACAATCAGATCTTCACCCTCCATAGACATCTTTAAAACTCCGCTAAAACATATATCTTCTTGGGGCGTCGCGTGGCGTAGTGGTTAGAGCGGGCGCCCCATGTATAGAGGCACAGTCCTCGCTGCAGTCGGTCCTGGTTCGAGTCCAGCATCGGGCGCCATTTACTGCATGTCATTCCCCCTCTCTCGGCCTCTCTGTTTCCTGTCTGTCTCAACTGTACTATCCATAAAGGCATAAATGCCTTGAGAACTCCCCATCCCACCATTTCCACTCACTTGTGTTTTTCTTTCCCTCTCTCTCTCTCTAATCTTGAATGTGAAGCACTTTGGTCAACATCTGTTGTTTTAAAATGTGCTCTGAAATAAAGTTGTCTTGACTTGACACTCTCATTGCTCATTGAAATAAGCACTGTTTCCCTACTCACCACAGGTAAAGAATTGTGGAGGCACTATTAAAAAAAAAAATCTGTTTTACACTATGAAGATGTCATATGGAAGAGCTGCTAGTTCCACTTTGATTCCAGTGGATGCTGTTTACCACTCTGCCTTACAATTCATAACCAATGATTCATATAATACCCATGCACTCTTTATCAAAATGTCGGCTGGCTTTATTAATTTCCAAAGCCCTGTCACAGTTATTGCCTAACCCTAACCCTTTAACTCTGAAATCACAAAACATTGATACCCGCTCACAGACCTGGTTGTTGCTTCATATTCCATTTGTCAGAACTGAGCTTAAAATGTCCTTCTCTCACAATGCACCTCACACATGGAACAATCTGCAGAAAATGTCTCCCATCCGTACAGCAGTTCAAAAGAAGAATAGAATAATTAGAGTATAAATAAAGATTATAATAACATCAGCTGTGAGTGAACAAACGCATCCACACAAATCCATGATGCTGTCAGTAACTGTACTACTTCAGCACATCATATAAGAATAAAACATCTCAATTGAAACCAACACAACCTACAAGACTGAAAATTGGTAAACTCCTTAATGTTCCTCCTGCTTCACTTTCCGATAACTTTCACAAGCCACCATGAGTCAGAAATCCTGAGAACATTTGAGTGTTGAAGTGAAAATGTGATTAAATCTGAATGATTTATGCTGGAGTTCAGTCTGGTCTGAAGCATAAAGAACGACTACATTATTCTGGTTGATGTAAATGTAAAGCATATAGACTGGGGATGTGACATTAATATGACATTTTAGTAATTGTTTTTCATAGTTCATTATAAAACACATGTTTATAAATCATATTACTTCACAAATCAGCGTGTAATATATAGAACTTGACAGTGTCTTCATGTCTGATCTCCACAGATGGGTTAAAAAAAAAATCTCATCAAAGATTGTTACAGGGTTTAGGGTTCACTGATTCACAGGTGTTTACATTCTTACTCCAATTATCTACATGGATCCAGGTGCTTTGCTTGTATTTCACACTGAGCTCCAGACACAAGGGCTTAACGTGTTTACCCGGGAACTGCTCGTGATTTAAACTGATAGACCAAACTTGAGGTGTGAGGGTCTGATTAGACTCGTGCCAGCATCCCATTTTATCACTGTGCATCTCCGCGCAAACACACAGCTGTTTAGAGGTAAACTTATCTGACTGTACAACTCACCATGAGACGAGCAGCTGGAGATGAAAACAGTGCTGTGGGTGTCGAGGTTCCTCCTCTTTCCCCTGAACATCAAATTTAAAACACTGGTAACATTTAAAAGTGAGGTCGACTTTTTATCCACAAGATAATTGACGGCATGTCTGGCATCATATCTGGTCCAGGAAAACTTTGCGGCAAGTGCGCGCTTCTTCTTCTTCTTCTTCTTCTCAAACTATTTGACTGACGGACAAAACTGCAACTATGACTCAAGTCTCACCAAGGTCGTCCCTCTATTTTAGAAGCAACAGAGGTCAAAGGACACGCAGTCACTCAGAAGACGGTGTGTGTGGAATGACTGCTGTCATATACTATAAGCGGCATGCTCCAACAGCGCGTGCACAAACCGTGGGGAAATACTTCTCTCCGCGTGTGGTGGTGCGCGCGCGCGCGTCAATTGTCAATCAACAAAGTCAAATAAGGAGCGAGAGCGGTGTAAACAGCCTCGCACTCATTCATTAAACTTACCGACACAGTCTGGGCTGTTATTTCTGATATGCAAAACACGCGGTAGGCTACTAATGCATCGGTTGCTTTTGTTCTTGGTTATTTCATAGGACGAAGTTGAGTCGTAGAGCTAAATGCCGCACATTCCGCACATTTAAAGAGGATGATTGTGAGCTGTGGATCTGCAATTTGCCTGCCCCAGTTCAAAGGTGGCACACCTATAATTTAGGCTAAATGGAAACGCACTACTCTGAAGCACAGACAGGGGTGTAGGAGAAAAAATAAAACCTTGAATCTGTTTGTACAGTCACACCCCTCAGAGTTCACTTCACACCCCAGCTGTGGCAGAGTCATATCAGCTCCACGCCAGGACAAACGCAATTAGCACTCACCAAGAATGAAGAATGTGTTGTGTGTGTTAGCCTCCGGTCTGAGGGCTGAAACATCCTGTCACCTTAAGCCCTCTTTCACGTGTCTGGAGGAATGTGAAGTGCAGGTACATGCAGAGAGCATCGTTGAAGATGAAGATGAACACAAACAAGCTGAGTGAGACACAATTTCAGACTGTGTGGTCAGATAGTGAACATAAGTTTTACATTTCCATTCCATTATACAAATCCACTGCATTTTAACACCTCATCAGCTTTAATTATCAGTAGAAAGGCTTTGGATATAGAGTTAGCCTAGAGCCGAAACAATTAGGCTACTAAGTTAATTTTGATAACCAATGAATCATTAATCATTAAAAAAGAAGAAATATAAATAAGTGGTTCCAGCCTCTCATAATGACTGGATTTATTAGTCTCCTGTGGAAGTGAACTTTGATAACAGAGTAGCTTTGAACAACTTTTGAATATGTGGGATTTAAGGAAACATATGTAAGGTAGTTTCCCATGATAAAGACTATCCTACTGACTTTTTTCTTAATAGGTGATTAATCAATAAATCAAGAAAGTCATTGTCAAATGAATCCATGATCAGTTACAAATTGTAGGCTAACACTAAAAATAAGCTTATAACTGGGTTTTTATTTCTTCTTCCTGTGTGATAATAAACTTTATTTATGTAGCACTTTTCTGAACACAGTAAGAAAGTTATTTAGAAGAACAAAAAAGATTGAACAACACAATAAATGTTAATCAGGAAATGCCTTTCGATAAAAATAGGTTTTGAGGCGAGACTTAAAAATGGACACTGACACAGGCAGATTGTTCCAGAGCCAAGGGGCCCCATTAGCTCTGTCCCCTTTAGTTTTCATCCTGGTCTCTTGAACGAACAGGTGACGTCTACATGAGGATCGCAAAGAACTTAACAGTTCGTAAGGGGTTAAAAGGCCAGAGATATAGTCAGGGGGCAGGTTGTGAAGAGTCAATCAAAGCCAGTCAATCCCTCAAACAAGCAGGGACTATATTACACTGACAAGTCTTACTGTGAATTCGTGTTCGATACACTTAATGGAATTTAAAGCACACACAAAGCACATTACATAAGATGTCTAATTATATGTAATTTACTAAACTAAACTAATTATCCAAGATTTAGGTATATGTTGGCAATCAAAGTCAAGGATACCTTCACCAAAAGGCGTGTTGTGTTGCTTTAAAAGAAGAATACGCCACAACTTGGACACACACTAAAATCAGCTGTGGCTCAATTTAAAGACCTTAGGACACCAAAGGAATCTAAATGCAGCTCATTCGTTATTTTTCCAAAACTCTCACAATTCTTGATGATGATTGGATGCGTTTTTTTTTTTTTTTTAATACAGTGAAAACCTTTGATAATATATTCAACACAAATATAATAAAACAAAGTTATTTTCTTTGAAGTTAGTTCATGGCGTGATCTGTTCCCACAACGTCCAAGCTTGATTGTAAGGCTGTAGATAACAGGCGTACATTCCAATTACCACTTGAACCAGCAGTGAACACTACGTCCTGAACCCTGACATTACCTTCCATAGAAAGAGAGACACTGGAGCACAGCTTGGACTTCACACATTTTCACCCATTATCAGCCCATTGTGCGGCACTGACCTGTAATCTTGACCTTGAGTTGTGTTTCTCTCTGGCTCACAGCACACCACCACTGATAAGTGAAATGTGTGGATTCTTCATCACGTTTGACTCTCACTGTGTATAAACAGAAGCACTTCTAAAGTATCAGGAACAACAATGTATTGCAATAAGTGAGACCCTTATACTCAAGCGTTAAGTCTCCCAACCACGAGAGCAGTTTATTTCTGTTAATGCTCAGTAGCTCACATTGATCTCTGCCCTTCGTTTTTTGAGCTCCAGAGAAAAAGTGCAAGACTTCTTCCACAGGGGAAGGAGTATAGTAAATCTAGTTGCCATGGTAATAGATGTATATTTCATTGGCACGCAGGTCTTTCCTCCTGTGGTGTAACAATGCCCCCTAGTGACATCTCAGATGGCCTCGCACACCAGGGAAGCAGCAACATGAGCTAGACACAGTCATTTCCCCCCAGCCTCAATCCAGCAAGCTGAGGAAGCTTGAAATGATTTACAGTGACCAGGCTTTTCTCTCAATTTCAGCAGGAAGTATTAAAACATTACTTTTTGATATCATCTGTTTACACACTTCCCAGAGAAGCCAGGAGGTATGAGATGACTCATGAAGCCAAATATGTACATTTGAGAGCTTATGTTGAATTCTGATATTACAGAAGATGACATGTGTGCACTCTGTATCAAAGGGGTCGATCTCATGCTGTGGATGGAGTGTGACCATTTTTTCTAAGGTGCATTTGAGCTTGAAACATAATATCACCCACCTGCAATGCTTGCTGCCTGCTTGAAAGTGAAAAGTATTCGTGGATTTTTTCAGTTAATTCGCTAAGTAAGAAATGTTCTTTAGGTGCTTCAACTGCTCGATGCGCTGTATCTGATGTGGAGATACCGTTTTTATTTTTTTTGAAGTTAAAACTCTAGAGGGCGCTTCTGAATTTATCTCCTTGTGGTTTCCACACCTGTGCATATCGCTGTCTGACAAAATAAAATATTATATTCAGTATAGTAACTTTACAGTAAAGAAAAAAATATTTCACATCATATCCAAAAATAAGTCTTCACCATGGCCCTGCAACTTGTAAAGATGTCTTAATTTAATGGCACCCTACGATAAATATATTATCTATTACAAATAATCAGAACAATCATGACCAGTGAGGTTGAATGTGAGGAGGATGTTACAATTGTTACCAAAGTAAGATATGGTTGATGTGGGCTCCTGATGATGGAGATAACCAAGTGCATTTTTGCTCAGAAGAAATTTAAAGACCACAGAATTCATATCAAATTTCTTTGGTCATATAACCCAAAATTCATTGCACCATCTTTTCTGCTTTTGACTGATAGTCATTTTGTCATTACAAAGCGATCATTCAGACTGTGAATTTAAGCAACGCTTCAAGGATTATCCATAGCACAAGGCTGAACCACTGCTTGATGTATGAAATCATCCAATTATGAATTTCTTTGTACTGAAACCCAGCATGTGGGCACACTGACCTAAAGATGGTCGGGATCTCCCCCTGCATCTATTCATTTCAGTGTAATATTCAATATCGGCCTGTCATGCGGAACATGCAGAACTCAGGTGTTCTTTGCAGCGTGTGATTCCAACAACCTGTCCTCTGAGTGTCAGCTTCATAAAGGAGTGACAGAATGGAAGAAAGAGCCGGCCACGAAAGGAGGTGCAGTGTGTGCAGAACAATGCTCTTTTTGAGGATGAATGTGTCAAAGAATACATAACGGCATCTGAGGAAAAAGCTTAAGAAAACGCTTGCTTTTTAATGGCTGATGTTGTGTGGATGTCATTGGTGACAACAAATGCATCATGTAAAACTTCAGTAATAATGGCAATAAATTATATCATATTTGCTGCCCAACAAGCTTAGAGCATTGCAATAGGCCGTAAATAGAGATAGATTGGGAATAAATGGTGACTGATAAGTGCAATCAAAGCCAGCTGCCTTCACTTATTGACTCAAGACCCAGGGGTGTGAATGTGTGTGAGAATGTGTGTAATATCAGTGTTGCAGTGGAATAAGAGAAGTTACATCATCACCACTTAACCATATTACAAGCAGCTCGCTAAACTATTGGTGCCCAAGGGAAAAATTGAAATTGAAATGTTAAATGATTTTAATACACGTGCATATTGGGAATATGTGACTAAGGGTTGCATTTATGCTCTGGTATATTGTTCTCTGCTCTGCTTGTATATAAATCTCTCTACATCTCTCTCTCTCTCTCTCTCTCTCTCTCTCTCTCTCTCTCTCTCTCTCTCTCTCTGTGCGTGTGTATGTGTGACAGATGGATAGAATGAGATTGTCTGTGTGTACATGTGTTTTCCTTTAGCTACATGGCGTGGAGGAAAACACAGTCGTACATTGAATAGCTGCCACACAAATAAGAACATCACGACATTAATATTTTGTGTGGCTCAAATGGTTCTTTGTAATCTGTCTAAACAACAAAAAACTATTTGATTTGTCTTTACTAGTACGTAACACATTTTAATTTCATATACCCATCTAAAATAAATTAATTTATCTACAGCTAAATCAAAGGCCACCGATATTGATTTCATATTATTTAGTTCAAAATGGTTAAAGCCGGAGCTTAATGCACTACTTAATAATAGTAACCTTTAGAGATATAAAACAGTTTGCTTTTGTCACACACACACACACACACACACACACACACACACACACACACACACACACACACACACACAAACAGCTTTTCCTACAGTAATAGTACACACATACGAGCACTTTCAAAGCAAGGATTTATATATAATGCATAGTATTTGATAGATTTTCCATTTCATGTACACCCCATAAGTCAACATGTTGGCCATGAAAGGATGCTTTATGTTAATTAAGATGTTTGAATAATTCATGTATTTGACAACCTGAATGCTAAGCTATACAAAGCATCGGGAAACAGATGTGTTCACTCTTAACCAGCTAATGATCGCCTCAGAAAATGTGAGAGCCAAGCATATGCAGTGCTGTTAATAGTGAACGTAATGAGAAAACTTTGCACTATTTCTGCATCATTTGCCACCAAAAAATGTGCAAGCTAACATTCAAGAAGTGCAGAGTAGTCACTCATGACCAGCTTTTTGAAGCTGACTCCTGCTTTTAGCATTTACTCGGGTGTGATGATGGGAATATACTATGTGTCGTGATGCTGGTGTCTAATTGCTACAAAAGCACACCTCTAAAAATCAACAGTGATCATTTTTGTTTTTACACACAGGCTAATACGCTTGTGGTCTCTAATGTATGCTAAGTGAAGGAGAATCGTTGTTTGCCATTGACAGGCAAAGAGTGAAAACATTCATTAGGAAGTGACTATTGAAAATCCATACAGCAGTCTGCACCTTAGACCTATACATATCTAAATCCCAATCACCTGTGATAGATCTTTTCATTGAATACTTTGTGTGTGGCAACAGCTAGTGTGCAGCACTGGGCTGCAGGAGCCCCGGAGAAAAAAGTATAGAGCTCACTTTGGTGGGTGGCATCCCCATTGTTTGTGTATAAGCCTCTAATGCTCTCAAAATGAAGGTAAACACAACTCCCAACTGACTTGTTTTCTCATGAGAGAGGCAAGCATTTTATTTAAGGAGGAACACTACAAGGCCAGGCAGCGCTTGTCAGGTTAAGCAAGCTTGGTGAAGCTGGAGAATTTCCCAAACACATTTTCTTTGCTAATTATGCTGTAGATTCGATTTATTAACTTGTGGATGGGTTTTTTATAACTACTGGGGCACTGTGTCATTTAAATAAGCACTGACCCATGTCAGTGCATTCAAAAGATGTTGTCAGATATTAAAATAGATAACATATGAGTTCCTATTAAATAATTAATCAAAAACAACTTGCTCAGTTCTATTCACTTTTAAATTTGCTAAGAAAACATTAACTTTCTCTCTTTTCTGTCCAGTTCTGGTCTCTAGAGATATTAAAGGGAGAAATTTGTGACCCTGCAGCCACCAAAGACTGTGCGATTGTTGAAGATTCAAGCAGGGTATTTGAGAGGAAAAATTAACCATCTCATGTGAAGCAGGTTGACCTTGTAGGTTCAGTAGTTCTATTGATTGCAGATGTTGGACAACTGAATGGCCAGCACATATTGAACCCTGAGCACAACATACTCACGTGTATGCTAACACAATGATGAGTCAATGAAAAACCAGTGAAATGAGAGCTGAAATATTTATAAGTAATGAATATTTAGTTGAGAGTACTTTTGCATCATCTCCCATAACAGTTTTACAGTTTAAATATTTATAGCTGCTTAAATAAATGGAAGAGCCCCACAGCCTAAACATTGGGGATGTCTAGGTGAGTATAGACACGTAGCTTTTCAGTCTCTATGGATATAAAGTGTTTCAGTAGTCTAAAAGCATCATTTAAATCTTTGTGTCTCTATCAGGCAGTAAGGTAAAGCATCTCTGGATAGCAGGATAGACTTCCTGTCGGAAAATTCATAGCACATGGCAAGTTGTTCCATTTAACAATCTCCTCTTCCCACCCTTTACTGCACTTAACACCTCCCCTCCCCCTGTCCTGAGTGAAACTAAAGCATTAAAGCAATTTTGATTTGGTTATCACTTTATGTGTTGCCTTTGGCAGATTTTATATCCAAATGAGCTGCTCTGGAAATGCCTGTTCAGACTGGCATGAGGACGTGGGCAGCAATGTCTGCTGCCACCTGCTCCTTTTTCAATGTTTTCCGCTCAGCAGTGCAAGGCTACTGGCAGTGAGTCTAATTCTGTCTGCACTGCGACTTTACGATTTAGGGACCTTTTACCAGGGCCGTAAAGACATCTAGAGATGATTATGTCAGGGCAATTTAATCTTGTCAAAACTTCAAGGTTGGCCTAAAGGTAATGATACTGTATATCAACAAACTACTGCAGAAACTTTGTTGTACTGATTCCTGGCAGTTGGTGAGTTGAAGTCATCAAATTTGCACACTATCTGCTCTAAGGTGGCTGTTGTCACAGGCCACAAACACTACTTCAGAGCCCTCGAGTGAGACACTAAACTTAAAATGACTGCCAAGGGTGATGCGATGCCACTAAGAGTAAGACTTTTGAGGCTTTGTGTCTGATGTTGATTTAAAAATGTATCTTAACAACTCTGCTTTCTGTAAAGCTGGTACATTTCGCTTGGTTGATATTTCAGATTAGAGGTGACCCACTTGTGTGAAGCTTTGTTGTAACAGTTTCTGCTGAAATCGCAGGTGCAACAGCTTCAAACACTGTGAAACTATTGAATACAGCAAAGGGAACTTCTCAATAAACATATTCCACACATTCCGGATAAACTGCTTTAGCAAAGAGCACCAGTGGTCACAAGTAGCCCCTTACCAACGCCGACTAAAAAACACTTAACAGGACATTTGCTTAATAACACTACAAACTACAGCCTCTGAATGACCATTGAGCTGAATCAACACCTCTAACAGCACAACTGACCATTACAAGCTTCATCCACCTTATGTTGTTATTTTGTCCATTACATGTAAATAGGAAGGAAAATGTTATATAGAAGGGCTACAATACAGTAAGTGAGGCACTTAAATAAACACGAGTTAGCATTTTTACTGTAATCAATATCCTGTATATCAATATTAAAGTCAATTGCCTGGTGCTAAATTGATTTAATTAAACTGATTAAGATAAGTATTGGCAGTCCCTGATTCACAGAAAAGGTTTTCTAAGTGCTTATAAATTGTGATCCATATTATGACCACATCTCAAATAGATAGTTTTGCTTCTTGTTGCTTATGTTTACTCCCTTGGGTGTCACCCTGCACAAGTTTGTTAAATAGGGCAAGAGGGATCCGAACTGATAATGGATAGAGTCATTTTCCCAACAGTCTTTCATTCACACCATCATTTGTTCAGGGTTCCTACACATTTTACATTTCCAAATTCCATACTTTTTCCAGACCCTAATTTCCAGACTTCTCTGTGAAAAAATTCAAATTATTTGTGATATTTGAGTAAATAGATGTGCATAACATAAAAAAATCATGCAATTTATCATTTGTTTTCATTATTCTGAATGTGTAAACCAAATAATTTCCAGGAGATTGTAGCTGGGTATAATAGTGCAAACAAATAATGAACCCAAATAACTTCAGATGAGACCAAACCCAGATAAGTATTAAGATAAATATTTTTCCATACAATAGTTTCCATTTTCCAGACTTTTCCAGACCTTGAAATGCATAAAATCAAATTCCATACTTTTCCATACTTTCCATACTTGCGTAGGAACCCTGTTTGTTGTTGCCGGGAAGCTGTAGCTCACATCCTGCTATATGAATATTGCTTTATTCATCCTCTGTGCTGTGAAGCAACCTCTTTAGCAATACAGGATTCCTGTGCCCACTGCCTGGTGACTCAAAATTTAAATAGAGGCAGAGGCTTTCAGTTAACCTTTGTTTGGCTCATGTATAATCAATGTCTTTAAATATCTTATATGATAATTAATTGGTGGTAAAATGCCACCAGCAGCACTTTCATTTTTGGGAGATAACAAGTTTATTTCCTTTAGGCTATAATAAACTTATGGAAAACACAGATTTATTTCAAGATATTATATGCTTACTAACATCAGTAAATTAATGTAAGTTTTTAAATTGCCACCTATATATCTATAAAATGTATTGCTGCCCTATGCATATTCATGAACAGACAGACGGACACACAGACACATAGTGCCTCCCTCTGCTGAATTTACTGGACTCACCCCAGGTCAGACTTCACCAGCTGGTTTTTAATTGCAGGTCTCCTCTGTAGCCAAGCAAATTTTTTATTGACCTACAGGAGGAGGATTTATCTCAAAGTGGATCTTTCCCTTCATTAGCCCCTAGCAAGGCCTCCCTATAGTGGAGAGTAAATTCTTGATCTCCTAAAGTAATGGACCTCCACAGTCTTGGAACTGCAGTATGCAATAAAAGGCATGCTGGCCCATTAGTCTTCTATTCAAGGCTGTTGAAAAGGGTCCGGCTAATGAACTAAGGCTAACAGAAACACTGAAAAAAAAGAACAAGAAAACAACAAGGAAAACTGACTGAAGCAGTATGAGAGAGAGAAAGAGTGAGAACCCCCTCAGGATGGTCTGTGTGATATTAGGTGAACTGAAGAAAACACCCAAATCATTTTAGATTGACAATCGCATAGGTGAGAGATGTTTTTTATGTTCGTTTGTATGTATAATACAAAAGCACAAAGGGAAGAATATTTATGGTTTAGTGAAAAACAGTTGTGATGTAAGTTTACATATTTGCAGCAATGGCTGTGAAATTTTTCATGAAATAAGAAAGCAAGCTACTGTGTTTCCTCCTGCCAAATTGACAAATTGTCAAATTACTTTCTATTTAGAAGTGACAAATTGCCTCCCATTTCTACCTGTGTGTGTGTGTGTGTGTGTGTGTGTGTGTGTGTGTGTGTGTGTGTGTGTGTGTGTGTGTGTGTGTGTGTGTGTGTGTGTGTGTGTGTGTGTGTGTGTGTGTGTGTGTGTGTGTGTCCTTTTCATACAAGAACCTCCACTTTCTTCAAATTCATGCGTTTTCCCCATACAGCCTGAAGAATTCCTGTCAGGTGTGCAGTTTGGAGTTGAGCAATGTTCTGTGATCAAGAAACATCATAATTAACATCTTAAATCCTATTTGAAGTCTGTGCATTTGAGATTTCCTCCACCACTTTGTGGGAAATTGCTGTGTTTTGCCGTCTGTTAAACCGACCTGCAGAGTGAGCAAATTAAGCTGTGATGTTTTCCTCTACAAAACTGGGTTAAACATGGGGGTCGCTGCATTGTGCGATAAGCACAGATCTTGCAACCATTTGCACTTTGCTTTGTGCTCTCCCAAAATTAGATGTGCTAGTAATACAGGAGAATTTACATCGAGCCTTCGTAATGGTTGAGAAGTAAAACCTAATGACTTTTGCAGCTTAACACACACATTCAAGGCACAATGCTCATTCCTATCATACACACACATACTGCAAGTGCACACACACGCATGCAGACACACTCACACACAATAAAGGAAGTAATACCTTCAGGGGTTTGCTATTAAGATGGTTAATCCCTAGGCCTCGAGAGGAGTAGGATAAAATATTCCTGGAGGAAGCTTTTCACAACAAGCTCCTAGGATCAAGTGCATGAATAAATTACAGGCATAATTAAAGGAAATGTCAAATGGCTGCTGTATGGAGCGTTATTAACGATGCCCTGGCCATGTTAAAGGAACCTGGGCCTGAAATGAGGATGATCGATGTAGGTTTAATGGGGTTCCTAGTAGACTGAGATAATACAGTTAGGCCTCAATGAGGCCCAGCAGAGATATTGTGACTTGTGATTGTTGTGTTTGGGAGGGAGAGGGGTAATATACAAGAGTGTTAGATTGCTGGTAGTAAAGAAGACGGATTCAGTGTTTGTGTATGAGAGAAAGAGACAGACAGAGTAATGAAGGGCTGTTGTTTATCCAAGATTGGGAGTGTATGGATAGAGAGGAAGGGAGTTGGAGGAGAGAGCACTTTCTTTCCAGTCATGTCATGGGAAATACATCTTTTCAACATGAACCAATGCTGTCAGCGGATGCTTATCAAAAACCGTGAAACGTCAGCCTTCTGCAGCTCTGGACGTACAGCAACCCAATTTCTTTCAGTTGGCAAATGCAGTTTTCAATTATAGTCAAGTCAGCTAAAGTAAATTTTCTTTACACAGCCCAAAACCACAAATTAGTCTCAGAGGGCTTTACAGTCTAAACATACAACACCCTCTATCTATCCTAGACCCTCAACTTGGACAAGTCAGGGGGGAAAAAAACTCTTCAATAAGCATGGAAAAAAGAGAAACTGCAGGAGGAAGATGAACCTCAGGCTGGACAGACCTACTGATGTATATAGAGGAAGAGCAAGAGCCGGACTTTTAGAATTACAATATGAATGAACTGAGTCATGCTCCCGTGGGTCATATTGTTGTTGCCATGACAATGAATATCAGTGGTACAGTGGTACTGTATACCACTCTTAGGGTAGTGACTTATGGTGTAACTTTGAGGGCATGACATTCTATCTCACAATCCTGATACTGGAGCTGAATCCCGCTGTCATTAGACTTTAACTTGCACCTGGGTTTTCCTCAGTTGTGCACATGTCAAAATTTCAGTCGGTTAATTACAAAGGGAGAAATGTCCCTAACTTCAATATCATCATTATCACCCAGTTTTGTGTTTGAGAGCGGGTCCCTGCTCCATTACATTTCCATAACGAGCCAGTCGCATTGTTTGTGCACTGAGTGACACAGTGGAAAACTGGTTCAGTTGTACCCACAACACTTCAGTCCGCTCCAATCAGAGAGTAGCTTTAGCGATGCCATTCAGCCCCCATGCAATACCCCACTCACACACAAAGAAGAAGCCACACTCACACATTTTTGAGTAATTTTAACACCCCACTCTGCAGCTCCATGTTTTCAGCCACTTGCAGCTCATTATATTGCTTTCCTGCTACAGTACATGTATGCTTGAGTCCCAATGGCTCTCACTGACCCCACATGTTATAACTGGCAGCCACTCCTAGCTCATAAGCTCGCACAAGATGATTTTATGCTGCCTGTCTAGTGTGAAATGAAGGCTTTCTGAAGTAAACAAGTGACTGGTGAAGAAGGTCGAGCCAAAGCAACCAGCAGGAAAAGCCAAGTAACACTTTGCACTAAATAGTGACGGTTAAGACAAAAGATTAGAGAAGTAGGTGTTACAATGGGTGGCCAACAGACCTGTTTGTTTGTTTTGAGTGTGCTGAGAATAAGACAGAGAACTGCAGCTTAATCCACTGCTGAGATGCATTAAGCCATAGTTTACATTCACATTCAATCAATGACAGAACAAGCACAGGTGGAACTAATAACATTAACGATGCGGCTCTAGCCCATTGATATGTGGCAAAACTAAACTAAATGCAGCAATTTGTTAATTTTATTGAACACACCCATGCAAACGCTCATAGAACATGACAAAAAGCAAGTGTGAAAAACAATGAACAAAGGCTGTACTTTGCAGGTCTTCATAGCTTTTGGTCATTGTAGGAGGAAAGAGGAAGAGGCGAGAATTGGCATTTTGAGAAACATGCTTATTGGCTTTCTTGGCCAGAGATAGATGAGAGGATTGATACCACTCTCACATCTTCCTGTTACATGAAGCCAGGGCCAGAAGCAGCCTGTTAGCTAAGCTTCGCATGAAAACTGAAAGCAGAGGGGGGAAAAGCTTGTCTGGCTCAATCTGACCAAAGGAGAAAACAAAATCTGTCAACCACTATCTCTAAAGCTCGCTAATTAAGAATTTCTTAGCGCCTATAATAAATTTGTACTAAAACATAAAAATGTAAAAACAAGTTGCAGTATCATGGCAACCTCATGGTGACGATAAGACAGATGCAGCATCTGTCCCACAAATGCCATGTTTTGGCACCGACTGTAAAACTCAAACTTGTTGGAGAACTGGTATCTTTTAAGTGACCAAAAAAAGAGACATAACATGTTTAGGTCCTGGTAGGTAGATTTGGTTACCTTTACTAAACTAAAAGTGTCCTTGCTGTCATGTCATACAGTAATAGTATGAACCTACAGTATTTGACTGGTGCTCTCACCATGAACAATCGCTTTCTGGCAAACAACCAAGATAATTCCTGTCTATACTTATAACTTCTTTTATCTAGGTAAAATTACAGTTGAATGGTTTAATTTGGCAGAATCATTTAATAAATTAAAGGCTTTTGGAATCCTCAATGTTCATTTCCAGAAACACAACAGGCCTGTTGATGTACTGGATATAATGCCTTTATACCGTCACTTATTGCAGATTATTGTAAATACTACACACATGGGCCTCAGCCACTGTTGCTATGGAGAAACAGTCAGCCAGAGGTGTGAATCAGAGTTGTGATAAACGTCATCATTGCAACTAGAAGCAAAGGACAGCACCGTTCTTGCTGAATTCATCAAGTATTAACTCAGAATCCAAACTAAATTTTCAATTTCAACTGCTTAATGTTTTATCTGACTTCTATAAAGCTCTTTAGCTTTTACTCAGACTCTCTGGGAACTTTTAAGCTCTGTGATTGATATTTTGTTCTGAGATGTATGACTAATACCGGCTCAATTCTTTGTGCATGAATTCCACATGACGTTGGAGTCAATCCTTTGGGATTCTGCATGGCTGCATGACATCATCTGTTCGACCACAAGGTGTTCCACTGGATTCACATCTGCTGAGCAGTTATCATAGTGGAAGTACTGTAGTCATTAGAAGATGGTCCATAAAAGGGGGCCATAAAAGGATGCACTTGGTCAGCAACAATACTCACTTCAGGCATTCAAGGGATGATTGATCAGTATTAGGGCAGGAAAATAACAAACTTTTGGTAACTGTACTCAAACATTACAACTATTTTTTTGTAAACATAACGTGGCTGGCAATACATTTGACTCATCACAATTCTCTGAAGAACTCATTGAAGTACAGCATTTAGTCAGTGAATTTTTGGTTATTCTGGAAAAGTGATAAACTATGTTGTTTCCATCAGAGGAGAAAAAAAACAATCAGTCAGCTCTTCCACTGTCAGCCATGTTTGAACCTGTCAGTGTCCTAACCATTAGATAAAGCTGAGGCAGAATATTCCACTAAAGACCATGATCTAATATGAACTTGAAAATGTTGAGAAATTAAGATATATTTCTAATGTTCACTCTGTGTACATTCAGTCTGTCTGACTCTGGATTCAATTGTGTTTTTGTCCAGTTTAGACCCTGCATATTCTACCAGCTTTTTTATTCTACAGGTTCCACAGTCAGTTAGTTGTTTCAGTGCCATTTGGTTTCTATAGTTGTGGAACAATGTGTTAATTTTGTGTTTCAATTCTTATATATTTTTTAAATTAAAGGGATATTCCGGCGTAAATTTGACCCATGGTCCAACGCACCATAACACCAAGTTAGACCCCCCTTGAGAGATGAAGTCTGCTAACCGCTAGCTTCTCTTTTTTTTTTTTTAACTGCTAGCTTCTCTAGTTGTAGCACCATAACAAACAGCCAGTATATGGATCCACTAGCCACCGATAGGCCACTTACAGCCACAAATAATGCTCAGAACAGCACCAAACGTCATCAACAGTACAAACAGGGTCCCAGCCCATAATACAAGGCATCAAACATCTGTTAGCTTAGCCTGGTTTCTATTGAAAAGAGACGAAAACAACTCACCCACTCTCCTCCAGTTATAGGCTACGTTATGCAGCAACTTTCCGTGTCCAGCACAGAGTCCAGGCACTGACAACACACGTCCGAGGCCGACTGGTAGCATATCTGGTTTCAGCGGCCACCGACAGGCAGTGACCAACACACTGACCACTTGATTGCCCCAAGTCCAGCATTTAGACTCAACCAGCTCTCTCCCTCTGTCACTTTTAGCTTCCGTTTCCAGCACATAGCCTCCACCGCAGCTGCCCCTCTTTCACTTTTCTCCTCCATTTTCTTCAGCTTGTCTTCAGTAAACTCAGTCTCAAACTGAAAGGGGCGCCCATCGAAATGAAACCAGTTGTTGTTCTCAAACTCCATAAACTCAGCTGTGTCTGCGATGTCTCTCCTTCACTAAATTACAGACAGTCTCTTCCTGCAACAAACGGCGTCCTGATCGCGCGTGTGACGTCGCGTCAAATCTCGCGCTTGTTTACGTAATTCTCTCCGTTCATTTCCCTGTGAATACTCGATAATAACTTTTATAAACTGATAGGCAAGATACATGGGAACTTTGGCTGCATTATAGAGTAATACACATACGCATTGAGCTGCGGGACTCTACTTCACTCGGTAATCGCCTCCACGCCAGCTCACTGCCTGTAACCATGGCTGTAACAAGCAGACATCACAGAAGGGACAACACGGCCGAGAAATGCAGTTTGAGAACAATGACGACTGGTTTCATTTCGATGGGCCCCCCTATCAGTTTGAGACCGAGTTTACTGAAGACAAGCCGAAGAAAATGGAGGAGAAAAGTGAAAGAAGGGCAGCTGCGGTGGAGACTATGTGCTGGAAATGGAAGCTAAAAGTGACAGAGGGAGAGAGCTGGTGGAGTCTAAAAGTTGCTGCATAGCGTATAACTGGAGGAGAGTGGGTGAGTTGTTTTCGTCTCTTTTCAATAGAAACCAGGCTAAGCTAAGACTTCATCTCTCGAGGGGGGGGGGGGGTCTAGGTGTTACGGTGCGTTGGACCATGGGTTTAAGTTACGCCGGAATATCCTTTTAAGAAGTTTAACTCAAGCAAAAATTGACTGAGCAATATTCACTTGGATCAGAGTAATGTTTGACAACTCAATGAATGGAGCTGTGGACTTTGGTATCAAGGGCCCAAAACGTGCCAAGAAAACATCTCCCATTCAAAATGTTTCATGATACTGATGCCAAATTCTTAATCTGTCTACCCGCTGTGTACTCTGAGGTGGGTTTTTGCTCACCACAGTTACAAAAAGTGGTTAGCTACTACAGCCTTTATGTCAGCTCCAAGTGGTCTGGCTATTCCCCTCTCACCTCTCCTTTCCCATGAACAGAGCTGCAGCTCGATGGATGTGCTTTGTTTTCAGTGGCGAACCGTGGCCCCAGACTTTGGGCCTTCAATACGACCATGGGACCACATGTGACAATAAACATCAAACAATAAAGCAACATGAAAAATATCCAGATGCCACATGTAAGTTCAACATATTGAAGTTTTTTCAGTAGGCTATGAAACGGATAACTCATGTGCTTGAACACTGCTATGCCCAACATAAATTCAAACACAGGAAAAGTCAAGACACAAAATTTAACAAAAGGTCAATCAATCACAATGCTCAGAATGAGACCACAGTTAACAACCCGCAACTTGTGCCCATGAAGCAGCCAGCAAAGACAGTTTGCTTCCTAATGGCTGGTAAAGAAAAGATGTAGAGTTTCTATTAATCTATAGAAACAAATATACTGCAGTGATTATCAAATTTTGCCTGCGGTAAATTATCATGAGGCTTCCTCTGCCAGAGACGCTGGGTTGGCAGGTGTGCACAAACCCAGGAGGAGTAGGTGCTTTTAGCTGTGAAAAGTCTTTAGGTTGTACCACGTTTCTGTAAAACACAGAAATCAAACTTATGGTTGAAACTGCCCTTGGCGACACACTATCTTTGCAGAACATTTACTGCACCGCTACTTCAGGACACCTGAAATATTTGAGACTGTTTGGTTTGGAGAGTTGCCCACTTGTTGCCAATCATTAGTGCAGCTTTCATAGTCCAGTCTCATGTTGATGTATTGGCCTATCATAGAAAATATGGCGTGCCCGTTTTAGACAATCTTACTGTGATTCAGTATTATTTTTAGCTCATGTTTGAGCTCACACCTCTTGCTCCACACCACAGTTATCTTGGTAATGGCTTGACACACTCTATTTGGCTTGGCTGGTAATCACAGCCTGTGGTATCTGCACGTGCAATGTGAAGAAATGAGCTTTCTGCAGACTTGCGTTCTACATTTTTGAGAAATTGTTTAAAAGTAAAACACAAATGACCGCATGCTCCCATAGTTGGTGATAACAGTTTAGTGTCTCAGGGTTTTTTTGTGTGTGCAATGCTCTGCTGTAACGCGGGGGGCGCAGTTCTCCGCCAGGTGCGCCCTCCTTCCATGCTGCACCTTCCCATCCCAGCGCTGCTGGCTCTGGCTGCTCCATTGCCTCCTCATCCGCCCTCAGCCCACTTCTCCTCCTCCTCCTCCTTCTTCGTCTTCGCAGGGGAGAGCCGACTTGATGCGCATAATAAATCATCTCCGCAAGATTCCTCCTCGAGCCCAATTTCAGAGCCGCGTTTGTTGGATATGAGATCGTAAACACGGGCGAGAGTCGAGCCTCTTTAACCGGGGATGTTTCAAATGTGATTCAGCACAGCAAACAACGTGGGTGTTGTGTGTGTGCGTCTGTGTGTGTGTATGTATGTGTGAGACTGCGTGTGTGTATGCATGTTTTTTTTTTTTTTTTTTTTTTTGGTGGGGAGTGGAGGCAAAGGACTAGAGCAGCGATATGAAACGCGTGTGTTTATACCTCCTGCGTTCCCCGTTATCGCTGACTGACCACCGGCTCAATTTCACCTGTATGAACGACCTTGCGATTGTGACCGAAATTTTCCTAACGAGGTTTCCATGGAGGATCATTGTGGCGCTTTTTCCGTGAGGGCTGAATTTGGTTCCTGTTGGTCAGAAGATATCTCAAGATAAGAGGTAAGATAAAAAATTATATAAATATATAGCCCATGCGCGCGCTTTGCATTTTGTGAACGTGCATGGATACAGAGATAGCTATCAATTATTTACACAGTGATATTTAACATTGCAACATTATTTATTCACTCTCACATGTTCACATTTCGACCCGTCTTTGCCTACTATCCCGAATTGGCCCATTTTCTAATATTATATATTTGATGTTTTAGGCTGGGAGCAACGTGACGTGCTCTCCCAACTGCAGCCAATTCCTCCACACATTTTTTTTTATTTTTTTTTATTTTGTAGGGGCATGCATTCAGAAACACTTTAAAAATATATTTTAAAAATCTTTTGACACAAGGTGTTGCTCAGCCATGCCCTTCTTTGTTTAAGTGATGCAGAGATGCAGTCACATGTGGTGTTTTAGCCTGTAACTGCTCCTTTAGGTTCCTACCTGGTGTGATGCGGAGCTTCACTTCACCTCACCCTTCTGAGAGCCACAGGCAAACACAAATCATACACACAGCATGTTTTATGGCTAAAATCATCACTGGCATGTATGGTGCTTGATAAACAAGAAACCACGAACGTATCCAGCACACCACAAACATCAAAAATCTATATATCCTTAGAGGGTGCAGACATACAGTATACTCACTCAGACACACACACACACACACACACACACACACACCCCACATATCTAACCTTCCCTTCAACATTCACTTGATAATTGCATACTGGTATGTCAGCTGAAATATCTGTGATGAATGCAGCTGGGGCCTTAAAAGTAAGTACACTCCCACTCTCCTAGCAGGGCTATTTGTTCAAACAGCGTGTTACTTGGATGCAGGCAGAGTGTGATGGAGGTGGTAGATATAGTGATAATACATCTTTTTTTTTTGTGTGTGTATGTGTGTGTGTCATTTAACCCAGTGGTTTTGGTATAGAAAGGTAGCCTCCTTGATTTAGAGTGATTCACCCAGTAAGGCTTTCTCACCACCTTCTATCACCATCATCGTTAGCACCATTATGCATGCAAGCTGTGAATGTGTGTGTGTGTGTGTGCGTTTGTGTGTGAGAAAGCCAGTGGGTGCCTATGTGCATGCGCGTGTGCTTGACTGTCTTCCACAGTATGTACGTGTGAATCACTGACTGATCTGCTCTGTGTAATATCACTGACAGGATCCTGTAACACTGAATTTGCAATTGTAAATGATTTATTAGATCTGCATAAAAGAAGAGAGAAAAGAGCACATGGCATCAGCTGTTACACAGTGCCATCCCCGACAAAACCCAATTACATATGTAAACCATAACATGCAAAGTCGACAGCAGTGTAATACCCACTATACCTTCCACACAACAATCCTCTGTCCTGAGGTGCCAGCAGTTTGCACACTGTGGTCCTATCACTGAGGTATGGCGTGCAGGACTCTTTTTGAGAGGCAGCGTACCAATCCAATTTTGCAGACTTTGGGGGAAGAAAAAGGCCTGAGCAAACATGAAAGGTAGGGAAGAAAATCCTGGCTGAGACCCCACGTGTCTGATTTGACATCCAGGCAGCTGACAAACAATTAGACCCTCTATAAGTAGCGCTCTGAAGCTGGCTTGCCCCGGGATTAGACCACAAATGAGCCCCACATCATGGCTTATGTCTGCTAAATGGAAAGTAAATGTATGTGTGTATGGCGGCAGGGTGCTGTAGGTGTTGTACACTGTGAGAAAGTGAGTCCGGTGTGGAGGTGTGTGTGGGTTGTGTGACATTTTGCAGATGGTTGGTATTATCTGCCTCTGCTCTTAATATATCTTGAACACCTCTCGAGGAAATTTTGTCTGTGGATCACCTAACATGCATGTGAAACCACTTGTACACATTATACGCCACATGTGTAGATGCGTGTGTGTGTGATTGCTCACTGAACTGCCATGTTATTGCTGGTTCACCATTGTGTGTATGTTTGACATTTCATAATTGCATCATTACGCGCTCAGTCTCCTCCCGCACGAAGCGGGTGCATCGCAATTTGCAACACATGCTACAAGCAGACACACACTTGCCCTTGATTATGGACCTGGGTGGAATGGCTTCCTCATCAGGCTGTCTTGATTCACCCCAGCATGTGGGGAGACACATGCTGCTGTGGATGAATCTAATTGATTGGATGGCACCCAATTCCCAGGTCCAAGTCTCCTCAGGCAGCCAGAGAGTGAATCCGTCCAAGTGAAGGATGAGCTTAGGCGTTGGTCGCTCCCCTAATAGATTGGCATGGGCTTCCTCCCATATGCTTCTGGTATCACCCTCAGACATCTCTGGGTGTAAGCTGGCCAGAGCACAGGGCACAACGTGACACTGCCTGGATCTTCACCGATTAGAAATACGAGAGCGAATAGAAGGGATGACACATCCCACACCCAACTCCACCTTTTGTTTTCATTGTTTTTATTATTCCCTTTAACTTTAAATCACACTTCCTCTGTCAGCACCTCCTGCATTTGATAAACAGAATATTGAAGGTGGGATAAAAGCGTTGGGGTTCACAGAGTTTGGTATTTTACAACCAAATTCTCGCTGCAACAGGTCAAGCCCCCCTCTCCTGGAGAACACGAGTGCCATTTCAAAGCTTATTGGATGAAAGTCTCATTTGCCCTTGGCTGCCAAAGATGACGTTGCTATGGAAACAGCTTCTACTGTTATCAATCATCGACCGTCTGGCAGGTAAACCACCTTTTCATATGAGTAATGATTCTTTCACGTTTGGACATTTACACTTGCGGGATGGTGGCTGAAGAGCAGAAAATTATGTCAGTGCCAGAGATGATAGGATGGCCCGGGTTTAAAGGAAAACTCCTCAGTATTGACTTCCATTCACAACACACACACACACACACACACACACACACACACTACTCTCAGTCTTCTTCACTTCCCTCTGATTATAACCTGACTGAGAAACATTTGCTTTTGTTTCCGTATCTTCTAAACTCTTTTTGTTCTGAGCACTTGGAAAATTAAAGCATCACAAAAACACAGACTATTACTTCTGTTAATTTAAAATATGCATTTGTTATGAAGTTTCATCATAATGAAAGACTGCTCCCCTGAATACACAACACATTAAAAAAATGTTTGCATACAATGTGCAGCAGTTGAACAGTGAATAATTAACAAATCATACTTTTTGTCTCCTCTGTCAGGTAACATTTTAATTATTTTTTAAATTACTGCAAAAACAAATTCATACTTTATATTCAGAGAAATGGCATCCTGGTTTATCTGTTGATATTAAGTTTATTCTTTTGGATGAACTTGTACTTTACAACAGCCTCACTTAAGATGAAATATATTTACTGTAATAACTTCCCGTGTTCAGTAATGACTTGTGGGGCCCAAATATCCTGGTTTTCTCTCCAGGGGAACATATCTGGAGCCAAAGTGGCACCTTTCCTATGTCTTTATATTATACTCAGGATGTTACTGTTTCTATCACAGACTGTGTGGACAGTGGATCATATCATGGTCCAAGATGGAGGATGGAGCCAGCTGACTTGTTCATTCCTGTTGACGCCATTGAAGAAGAAGCGACTCTGACTTGTGATGCCAAGGGGACACCACCTCCACAGTACAGGTAAGAGCACTGACAATGAAGGCATTTTAAGATAACAATGTGACTTCATGTTTTAGGTAAAAATGATTCATTTAAATGAAACAAGTAGAGATCTCATTTACAAAACCAAAATCTCAAAAATCGGTGTAAAAACTAGATAATAGAAACACCACCTGCAACACCATCTCAGGGCTGTTGAATGAACTTAGAGCCACATAATCAGCAACTCAATGGCACCCTCTCCCTATTTTTCGGCTTGCTTTCATCACTGAGAGCATTTGTGGAGCTGTTAATGTCACACGAGTACCCAGTTTAATGTACTGTGATCAGTGCTGGAAATGTAACTTTTGGATTCACTGAGACATAAAATATGTATCAAAACCAATTTAAAAGAATCTGTTTTTTGTTTTGTTTTGTTCTTTTGCTTTTTTTTTGGACATTTTTAGGTGGAAATCTTGTATAACCAAAATATATATTGAGAAATATGAATGTATTCTTTACATTGCTGTCAGCCATACATCTTCCCACTCATGCAAAGCCTATTAGACATTTACAGCACTGCAAAAAATAAAAAATAAAACGATTCCAAGATTATGTTTTTCACATAGAATCGCTTTCTCTCTTGTTCATTTCCTCCAAATTAGACTGAAGTCTGCATGCACATGGTTGAAGCAGTGGTGCCATTATGGCTTCACTAATTCATATCGACTAACACGCTGCCAATCTGCCTCTTGTCTTGTCAGATAGTATCTTAGTGACACACGTGTAGCATCTTAATGATCGTCTCCTCTTTATAAAATGCCATGAGACCAATGCAGGTTGCTAGACACCAGTTGGCACCAACAAGCATTGATTACAAGTGTCTTTGGCGCTCAACAGTGGAATTACTGCAGCAGAGACACCACAGATGAAGCTGAATGATAGAGGTGGGGAGCACTTACACTCATTATTTCAGGCTTTTCACATTCCCCGCCTAAGACCAGGTATTTCCATGTACTGATTAAAGGTGAGATGAGCATGTTTAACGTGGTGTCTTGTCAAACTGGCTGTGCTAGGCTCCGCATGCCCTCAGCACCTCTCTGGCTCCTCTCTTGAAGTGTAAATGGGCTCACACTGCTTCCACCCCCTTCCTCTTTTTTCCCCATTCCTCTGCCAGTCCTGTCACTCACAGAGATATGAGACTTTCATAGTACACACACTGTAGCAGCATAATAACTCATGGGAGAAAACCGCATCTCATATGGAAAAGCATCTTCTTCACAGCAGGCCAGAAAAGCAATGCAGTCAGGTTTTTTTTTTAAAGCTAAGGTGACTTTTCTAACCTTCACTTGAACTGAGATGTGAAGCCTGTGGCTCTGGATGGCAGGATCATCTGGAATACTAGAATTTCTCGTTCAGACAACATGTGTTCCCAAAATGAGTCTGATGCAAAGTAATTGAATTTCGTAGTTGCTATTCAATCATCTATCTAACGTTCAGGGAACCGCTGAACAGCAGAGGTACTTCAGAGCAGGTCAGAAAGAGGTGAACATGGTGGATAAAAAGGTGAATGTATGCGAGCGTACGCAGACACCATAACATGTATCACTAGCAGATCCAGCCTTTTAGATATTTATCATAAACGCAGTCTTTCAAACTTTATTACCTTAAGAAGTAGTGTGATTTATCTGAACACATGCAGTCACATAGCACTCACTAACATTCAATGATTTGGATATGTTCTTTAAGAAATTATTTTGAAGGTTAGACTTGAAAGCCTTTAGAAGGTTGGCCATTATTGGCTCTACGTCTTTCATTTCCACTTAAGGAAAGCAGAATAGAGGAAGAATGTGGCTGAAGGAAAGAAAATGTTATTTTTTATGCTTTGAGAAAAAATGATGAAACATTCTTGAAAAGTGCTCTGTCCTTGAACCCATCAGTGCTCCATTTGTGAATAGCATTTAAAAAGAGATGGAGTGTTGTGGTGACAGAGAATGAAAGTCTTTTCTCGCTGAATAATGGGACTTGTTTTAATCAATGAATTAACCTCATGTTTTCAAGAGTTCTTTTAGGTGCTTCATTTATTTGATAGCAGAATCTACTCTAGACCTGCTGTGCGAAGTATTATTTCTTCTTTTAAATTCCCACGCCTGCTAAGTGTGGGAAGGATGTAATGGAAGGTGAAAAGAAGTGTAAAAGGCATCCTTTGTTACATCAGCCCAATGTTACCTCTTGCCAAGTGCTAATGTTTTGTCCTAATGAGAAGTCAAAGGTGGAATAATGTCACATTATGAAAATATAATGTGACAGAGAAGAGGTGATTATGGTTAGACTGATGATAATATCCGGGATGGCTCCTAAAACCTTTATCTTCTGCTTCCCTTAAATAGCAGAGGACAGCTTTGTGTATGATACTCTAAGATTAAACTTTAATGATCCCTGTGGGGAAAATGGGATAGCTGCTGCAGCAAATAGTGATAGAGTAAAATAAAGAAAAGTATAATAAAAACAGAAAAATACAATATCAAGAAGTCATTTGCATTTTAAGGGTTATAGAAATACCAATAAGAACGTGCGAGTTAAACAAATGACGTGAACACTGCAGCATTATGGATTACAGGATTATTAGAATATAGGGATGATAAACATGCAAAAGCATGAAGAGTGGAAGTATAAAATTACCAATAGCCTTTATGAATATGTCAGTTGACAAGAATTTAGAGCATACTCACATTTATCACTTATTACTCAGCCAAATTACCGGGTATGATTCAAAGGTCCCATAACATTCTCTGGTTTATTTTATGTGCTGATATCGATAAAAAGATAAATTTGTGGTTTTAAGAATCTAAAAATAGCTCCCCTCTCGGGCTTCTCTCTGGCTCAGGGAGGTTTTCTGACTGACTGAATAGATTATTGCAGATTTCAGGTTAACAGAGAAACCAACCTCAGTAAGGATAGATGGTGGGTCCAGGTGGGTGGAGGTTGGGTTGTGGTGAGAATGTAGACTTTAAATAGAGATGAACTCCTCAAAAGTGGTTTAGAAACTCAGAGTGGACCACTCCACTACCAGAATCTTACCAGAACCTGACTCTGCTCAACTAATGGCTGCTTCAAGAACATACAAAAAGGAGGGGGTGTGAAGGGGTTAATAGAGGGACCTGACGGCATATTGTCTTGAAATTTCCGACCAAGTCGCGGACTTTACTTTCACTTTCGTCAACTTACCAGCTGTAGCTTTAATTATGCAGGTCTTTGAGCTTGGATAAAATTGGCATGATGTAGGAAAGAGATCACAACGTTTTTTGTACCAGGGTGTAAACATATTTTAACATGGCCACTCAAGTGGCACAAAGAAGTGCAGTTCTTGATACTACGGTGTTGGCTTCATTTTTCTAACCTAAGAGGCTGCCACTTGGTTCTGATATCGTAAATTTACAGAAGTCCTAACAAAATGTTTTAATGCACAGTTTCCACATACCGACCGTGTGAAGTTCTCTGTGGAATGAGCACTGAAATAATTCCACAGCAATATAGAAACCAAACCTTCTTTATAATCAAAAGAAGACATTGAAATCTCTTTATTGAATATAGGTCCTTTCAGAAAAACTGTAAAGTTACAGCTTCATGCTTCATCCTGCACAGCTGTGAGATTCCCCAACACCAGCACAGATACATGTTTTTTTTTTCACTTTCTTCCAGTGAGTTACTACACTGAGTTGTGTTCTCCACTCACCTCCTGTCAGACCACCTTGGTCGGTGGAGAACGGGATGGTGCGTTTTGCCAGGGACTGATGGTGTCTTTGCCCTCACAGATGGTCATTGAATGGGACTCACATAAATCTGGGCCTGGATCGCCGGCGGCGTCTGTCTGGGGGCAACCTCATTATAAGCAGTCTGGACCGCCAGCAGGATGTTGGGCTGTACCAGTGTATGGCCTACAACACTGTAGGAGCTATCCTCAGCAGGAGAGCAAGTCTGCAGTTTGCCTGTAAGTTACAGTCAGAGTTTGTCACTTTTTTTTTTTTTTTTTTCCAAAGTGTAAGTGCACTTAGCAAATAATGCAGACGCACAACAAACCAACTGGGCGATATTTGCAATATTTATCATGGTGCTGCAACACTGGTGTGAAGCTACATTAAATGTTAAAGTAACATGGGAGCACTTGGAGTGTGATGACTGTTCACTGCATATGTTCATACATGCAACCTGAGAATGACTGCTTCGCTTTCTGTTGCTTAGCGCCATCAAAAGTCAATGGTGTTTCAGTGGGTGTACTCTGGGGTAAAGTACTCAGCCAAATTGTGTAAGCGGTGTTTGAAGAATAACTTAATAAGGGGTGAAGCCTGAGCAAACATTTACTTTGACTGGAGCGTAATATGCCGACGCTGCAATGAAACAGAAAATAAGAGTAATGCAAATGAATAAAAGCTACAGCGCATTTCTTTATATAAAAAGTACATTGCTGAAAAAAAGGTAGGTCAGACTGATCACACATCTTTGGTGTTGAAACCAATGAATATCTCATATGAATAAAGAACTGAATGCTTTCTATTTATGTCCTATTCATTAAGGGCTCTTTTCATGCAGATGCAACAAAACATCTTTTCACACCTTTTAAGATATGCACTGCTGAGGATGTGCCAGGCCCAAAACTACTGACAAATTGTACTGAAAAAGAATAAAACAAAGAAAACTCAACAACAATGAGTCTCTGCTGAAATAATGTCCTGGTTACACGGAGCAATCTACAGACCTGGCTGATAAGAGTTTTGGACCATTTTCATCTTCAAATGAAAATAGTCCCCAGTGGACAATGAGTGCAGCGACTTCTGTAAATTACAGCAAGGAACAGGGAGATAACCTGCGAGACTAGATAGCATTGTAGGTAAGTGGATAATACCCTGTTGCAATTAACATGCACCGGAAAGGACACGTTTCCTCCTAAGTGTGTCAGTGTGGGCAAGCAATGTTTATTTAGTTTTCACTTTGTTGGATCATAACAATAAATGACCTCTTTTTTTAAACACACATCTTAAGGACCCATCATTTTGTGTTTTTTTTCTAAATAATGTTGAACATTACACATAATAAAGACAGCTGCTCTCTCTGTGCCACACTGTTTTATTTGCAAGTCGCAGATCAAACAGACAGTTTGCCCATATGACACATGGATGTCAGACACACGAGTTTCACCAAAGTGCGACCATATGTGTGCACTGTCATCTTATAGATAAACGCTATTCTAAGTACTTTTCTAGTGTTTTTACTCTTTGTGTGTGAGGGTACAGGTTTGGGTTTGCAGCTAAACACACCGTGCCATGCTCGTGTGCTTCCTCAGCTTTCACAGACACATCTGTTCTTATCAGCCTACTTCCAATGTCATGGAACGCCGTCTTGTGGTCCAATACTCTACAAAAGCCCTTGAAACAAGCTCTCGTTTCTCTCACCCAGTCTCACCCTGTCTCTCTCTCTCTCTCTCCCAGAGACTGCAGATGTGCAATTCTCATGACAGTATCCTTATAGGCTCGTGTCAGTGTCTCGCTGAAAGCTTTTACTCAGCTCCACTTCACTCTGATATGTGAGATCCTGCGGTGATCACTCTTTTCATTTCTTGCAGACTTAGATCATTTCAAAGTCCACACCAGAAGCGCTGTGTCAGTCCGAGAAGGACAAGGAGTGGTGTTACTTTGTGGAACGCCTACTTCCTCGGGAGGTAAACTCTCTGGCCTTCATCTTAACCTTCAATGCTGCTTTTATTTTTATGTTCTAGTGAGGTGTTTTCACAGGATTATAGTATAATCTCTTTATAATCACATTTCATTCCCTTAATTGCATATGATCTTTCATCAGTGATGTGCTTCTATTCGTCCTTCTCTGTCTTCCAGACCTTACTTATGCATGGGTCTTCAACGAGTACCCATACTTTGTTCAACAAGACAATCGGCGTTTCGTCTCCCAGCAGACAGGAAATCTCTACATTGCCAAGGTGGAGCCCTCTGATGTGGGTAACTACACCTGTGTGGTGATGAACAGCATCACGAAGGGCAAAGTTCACAGCTCACCTACGTCTTTGATCCTCAGGACAGATGGTAAGACGCCGCGTCTGGCTGTGATGTGACAAGTGCGCCTTTCAGCTGTGATTTAAAGACCTCCTTTAAAGGCGGCTTTAATCATCAGGCTAGCATGAGTACTCTTTGTCCTGTCGTGCTTGTGTAGTTGAGTCATCGAGTGCTAATGCCTGTAAGTAAATAGTTGCCCCTCAATGTAGGCCAGCAAACAAAGCACCCAAATCTCTTCTTTGCTGACTTTGCTTTCTCATAATTCGCATTCCCTTTAAAAGCTTTCCCTGTGCTTTTACATGAATTCTCAGACCGGTTCTCAGCAGCCCGTTGTTCTATTCTCTGTTATCCTTTCATAGAAAGAGTGAATAAAGATTGCCTGTGGAATGAATTAAACATAAGCCATACGTCACTGGACCATTACATTGAGTGTTCCGGTGGCTCAACCAGTTAGTTTCCACTCAGTGTACTGTACATGTAGCTGCATAAATTTAGATCCCATCGCATCACTTTCTAATCCTGTCTTCTCTGAATACTGATATAAACAATGAAACAGTAGAGGTTGGAAACTGCCCGCTTAAGCTTTGAAATAATAGATAAACAGCCAGACTACATGAAAAAAAATGCATATACTCTGTCTATTCCACCAAGAAGAGATTTAAATGACTCCTTGCTGGTATTTCACTACATTCTGGTGACTGCACACTCAAGTGATGTACTACTTTGAGTTTACCCATGAGAGAATGTTTGCTCATGTGTCTTTTATTTCTCCTCTGTTAGTTTTACAGTGCTACTGTTTGGTCCATAATGCAAGCCATATTGCTTGTAAGTCATGCATAATGGAAGACTGAGCAAGTACTTGTGCTTTACTCTACATAGGAGTGATGGGTGAATACGAGCCGAAAATAGAAGTTAATTTCCCAGACAATGTACCCGCCGCAAAAGGATCAACAGTTACGCTGGAGTGTTTCGCCCTTGGGAAGTAAGCTGGATTCCTTGAAGCATGTTTTTAATCTTCTGCTGTCTTTCATTCCAGACAAGGAACCCCCAGATTTCTATATAGTAAAGTTGCTAGGGCAATTATATTTCTTAGAGTGTGGCACCGAGCGATGATTGGTCTGAAAGCCATGTGAGATGGCTCTTTTTGTTGCTGGATTGGGTTAACTCCGAACCATTCATCTGCAAAAAATACAGTGAATTGGCTTCAAGACACTTTATTGGAGGATTATTACAGACACCTGCAACCTGCACTGCAGTGTTAGAAGTTCAAAAGCAACTTGGATCACAATCTCGGCTTTTTAAGGTTTACTCGCTCTTGTCTCCTTTCAGCCCCGTCCCAGAGATCACGTGGAAGCGGGCGAACGGCGTCCCCTTCCCCAGCAAAGTCAAAATGAAGTACTCGAAAGCCGTGCTGGAGATCCCCAGCTTCCAGCAGGACGACACAGGAGGATACGAGTGTCTGGCTGAGAACAAGATGGGGAAGAACACAGTCACGGGTCGACTGGCCTTCTATGGTACTTTTATTTTTTCCTCCAAGACGACGGATTACAAATTGTGAAATGATTCCAAATTGTGTATTAGACATTATATTTGCATTAGACAAAACTTCCATCCTTCCTCCTCTGGATTTCATGCTCCTGCTGTGACATCAAGAATTAGTGAAATTGATGCAAGGTTAAGAATTGTAATTAGGTAATTTGATAATTCATATCATTTTAACAGCTATGTGTTACAGTATATACACAGCCGGAAAATGTCATTACCTTCTCCTCGCATAATGAGCTGTGTGGGTTTTAATTTTCCTGCAGTTATCACATTTTCGGCTCTTGGCTTGTTTCAGCTGCTGCGTTTTCCCATGAATCTATGTGAGAGGGAAAATGACACTTGTGAAATTGGAACTGATGGTATGTAAAGTTCGAAGTGCGAACTGAGCAGCGCTTATTATGAGCACAGCTCTTCACCCGTGAACATTCCTGAAAAGCTGTCAATAGGCAAGAGGTGAAGATGCAAAGAGATGTGTTGCCGGATTGACAGGAGTGATGTTTGTTAATACACGGGAGAGTAAAGGTGACAGCTCGCAGTCAGCGGTGACGTCGGGTGCGCCTCACCTCGCCACGAGAGCTTCCTGCTGTGCGTTTCATGCTAATCTTGAGTTACCAGAGGCTGCTGACACATTTAACACTGAGTGATACCCTACATTCACTCTTCTCTCTCTGTCTTCTTTAAAGACAAAAACCATCCTTCCAACGCATCATGATTTTCACTGATTCTTGCTGTCAAAAATTTAATGAGATAATTACGCTCCCTTGGAATCTGCCCTCCTGGTTCTTGTCAGATATTTCACCAGAGGATATTTCTGTGTCCTCAGCCAAGCCTCAGTGGATCCAGACCATGAAGGACACAGCCCTGGCCATAGAGGAGAGACTGTACTGGGAGTGTCGAGCCAATGGCAAGCCCAAGCCCTCCTACACGTGGCTGAAAAACGGCCAGCAGCTCCTCTCAGACGTAAATTGCTGCCTGTCTTCTGCCACCTACCAATGTTTCATTTTAAAGACTTAATCTTCAGCTTTGGTTCATCCCTTCATTTTAGAGTGCCTGCCGTCAAACACATTGCTGTTATTTTTCCAAGTGCATTTCAGAATGAGATGAGGAGAGAGTGTAAACATCTTGCTGAGGTGTGCCAGTGATGAGACATGGATGTAACTGTGTCTTATTCCTGCTCCACCTTGGCAGATTACACAGTTTTAGAGAGTGGATCAGTGTAGTCCCCAGGAGATTGCTCCATTTCATCTGAATGAAGTCAGTGGTTGCTTTTCATTATTCATGGTGCATGTTTAAGCTCCTCCAGATTTAGGGACAATGGGTTTAATCTACTGGGGAGTACACTGTATATCACAGCGCACCTTACTCAGGACCACCACAAACACATGTAGTCAGGTGTGTTTTCACATCCGTAGCTTTAAACCTGGCTCACTGGAACATGCTGTGGGGATTTATTTTCCCAGCAGCATTTTAATAATGCTCAAGAGAGAGGCATACTGCTTTTAAATTAGAATGCAAATATAACCTGAATGAATTTATTATTGTTATAAAAGGCATTTTTAAATGTCAGTCCTTAATTTGATTTTAAGAATATGTTCACTGTTGCAAGGTTCAGAATGTGATTAACAATTTTGCCATTCAAAAGACAGTATTATAAAGTCATTTTCAGATATACAATACAGGCTATGATGAGAAATAGCTGTGTAAATAATACACCTAAATACAATTTTAAAGTAATGACATATTAGAATTAATGTGAGAATTGAATTATCTTTTTTTTATATATATATATATATAGTAGGCTATATATTTGTATCTAACGTGGATGGATATATGGGGTTATATAAAGTTTTTTTTTTCACAACCCTTAGCTGAGCCACATAAAAAGAAAACTACAAAGACTAGTTTACATGATGGGGAGGACAAGGTGGGCTGCATCTGGAAAACAAAAACGCATTTTGTGCTCTGTTTCATTCTCTGCAACATAATCCTGATTTGATCTACGCTTATTGACGATGCCTCTAACCCAATCCAATACTTATTGAGCTTTGCCAAAGCACGCTGAGTAAAGCAAAAGCTACCTTTAAGCAATAATTGCTTTCTTTCATCCTATTCTTCACAGGACAGGGTCCATGTGGAGGATGGAGTCCTGTCGGTGTCAGCGCTGACACTATCTGATGCCGGCATGTACCAATGTGTGGCGGAGAATAAACACGGCGTCATATATTTTGCTGCTGAACTAATGGTTTTAGGTAGGATGGCATTTATCTCTCCCTTAAGTCCTCAAATCATTGTTGCCAAAGACTCTTAAAGGTCATCTTACTGTCATTCTTAAAGGTTGTCTGGATTAACGGATAATGGGGTCAGCAAGAATGGTTTTGTGGGGTCAAACACATTTAAAAAAAATATTTTTCCCTTCATGATATCGTGATTTAACTTGGTGTGATGGTGAGGATGGGCTGATAGATCGAGATAGAATTCCCAGCTGAACAATAAACAATGTCTTTTACAGTAAAACCAATTAAAAGTTATATAGTTTCCATCCTACACATAAATCTTTTTTATACATAGAGAATGAAGTGAAAATCCTCACAGCAGTGACTTGATTTTATATCTATTTAGTTCCCCGTTCAGATGTTTTAAAATGTCTGTCTCCATTACTTTACGATTTGATTGTCCCTGATCAAACTGAGGCATGCCCTGTGAGATTCTCTGCAGTCTTGTATTAAAGTGAGTTTACTGTTTCCTATCAGCCTCTCCTCCAGACTTCACAGGGAACGTCCTCAGAGCTTTGCTCAAAGCCAAAGCAGGAACCACAGTGACTCTGGAGTGTAAACCCCAGGCCTATCCCATCGCCAGCATTTTATGGAAGAAAGGAAACCTGCCTGTCCACACCAATGACAGGTAATGACTGAACTCAAAACTAGCAGAAAGTATCCTGGGAGTTACAAAAAGACTGATCGCTGCTCAAAATACTGATGTTAATGTGCGCACGTAAACAAACCATTTTTTTTTTTTTAATTCTTTCTTTGTAGTTCGTATCAGAGCAGGTGTGTTATTCATCCTAACTGTGCTCTTTTCAGGCCTCATTTGGTCTAATTGATGAATATTCACCGCACATACATGTTGCTTAACTGCTCGATTACCATGATCAAATCTTGAGTCAGAGTCTCACTAATGATAAAATGCTTCTTTGTTTTCCGACGTTGGATTGTAAACTGCTGTCATTGTTTGTACACTCCTATAGGATCACACTTTCCCCAGATGGAACGCTGAGGCTTGCCAACGTGAGCAAGTCCGACGCAGGCAGCTACACGTGCTTCGCTAGGAATAGATTTGGCATGTCGAGTACAACAGGAAGGCTCCTTGTTACTGGTAAGCTGCACTATTAAATAGCAGAATGTTTGTTTGTCCCACTTAGTAAGCTGAATTTATTGCTCAGTATGGAATAACAGCAGAGAGAGCTGCTATGCCGTGAGGACTGAAGTCAATAGCTGGTGGGTAGAAAACATAAATAAACTCTAAGTTTCTCTCCGATAAGTGTGTCAGACGTAGAGTCTTTGCATAATTAAGTAACTACTTTTTTTTCACTTTCTTGAGGGTATGTATGGGTTACCAAGGCTCATGTAATGTGGAAAAAAAACAACAATAAAAACTCACGTCTTTCAGTTTATTTTTATATTGAGTTGTTTCGTCCAGCTGCATTTTGCAGCAGCCACAATAATGCACTTGGAAAGTGTTTGAGAAAATACTCGATCATTGTTTTCCTCAAAGCAGTTGAAACAACCAATTTACTGCAACAAATGAAAGTCTTCTGAGTGGAAGCAATGAAAGCATTAGTGAGGAGGTGTTACAGATGCTGTTATTGTATTGAGCTGTGTGTTTTCTAGTGGAGTGATGGCTGAGTGTTCTCCAGGATTCTTCTGCTGTAGGTTTTATTAATGCGTTTAGTGCCATTGTTTCCTACTATATCTGCTAAAGCCAGTAATTTTATTTAATTACTTGAGTATTTTTCAAGGTCGTGGCGCATTCAGAGACACAAAGCCCTGACCCAGGCATTGATTATCACTTGCTAAGGACCTGAGATGACACTTCTCACATGTTTTTTTTTTTTTTTACTCCTTGACAGTCTATAAAACGTAAGAAGTGTGAGCACAAATCCTCTTCCTTAGCGCTGTACCTTCTTTATTTGATTCCAGCGGATTCATTATCTTGCGTTTTGAAGCACAGCAGACTTGGTCAAATGATTGCTATAGTAGGCTTTGAAGCAGTGCCCCTCATTTTTTTTCTGGATGCACAGAGGAGCCCATTACATGAAGTTTTATCTGATCCACAGTGTATTGTAATTGCTATCAGGATTTCATAAGATTATTCTAGCTGTGTCAGCCTGGAGTATTAGGCCATATTAGCGGTGGCAGGCTTCATGTTATCACATTATTCCACTAAGACTTTCTTGAGACCTTTTCCTTTATATAGATAACACAGCTTTGACTTGGTGTATTACAGAACATGTTCTTGTGTTTCAGCAAGTGTCGCATCACTTCTGTGCTGCTATTTCAGAAAATCGGAAAATGACTGCTGCCGATTTCTTAGTCTGGCACCCGCCCTGTCAGAAATGACTCCATCTCACTGTGTGTGTGTGTGTGTTTTTTTATTTTATTCTTTTCTGGGGCAGATCCAACTAGAATCATCCAGGGGCCGGTGGACATGGAGATCATTGTGGGCGAGAGCATCGTGTTGCCATGTCAGGTCACCAGTGACCCTGTCCTTGACGTTTCTTTCTCCTGGGCCTTCAACGGACAGCTCATCGCTAAGGGAGACGGTCACTTTGAGCTAGTGGGCGGGGTGAGTGACCCGCCGTCATTCTTCTTCAGAACGTGCAAATGGGCAGTTGGCACCTCTTCCCATCTTGTTTCATTTCATCCCCGCCAATAGTTCAAAAGGACAGCTTGTGGTTTGACATCATGGCATTTTGTGGAAAGATCTACAGTGGATAGTGTTGCCAGAGTTTGTGTGATACCATCCTTTTTCATGATACAAAAACATCTCCTTAGAGGCATAATAAGCTGTGGGAATCTGTGGAAGGAGGTGCTATTGGGTCATTCAGTCCATCTAATCCTCCGATGTGCTTTTCTGAATGGAAACATGGCGGCTGCTGTGTCAAAATATACCTCCTACATGAAAATCATGATGTAGGTAATGTGTTATTTGCTCTGCCATTGTGACAGGTTGTCATCCGTCTGAGTACACTTCTCTTGCTCAAGCTCAGCCTTCTGAAGTAATCTTTTTTCTAATAGTTGGGCTGGTCTTGAATTCTCTTTAAATCCTGCTTTGACACAGCCTGCTGCACTGCTCCTCGTAACAGAAAGGGGATACACATCATTAGAGGTGTCTTTTTAAAGGAATGAAAGCATGGCAGAGCCCCAAATGACAAAACACTTTCAGAACACCCTCACACCCTTTGAGATTAACCATTCTTCCTGTGTGTGTTTGACTGACAATGTTCTTATCTGAAAAGAAACTCCTTCCCCAGAAATGCTAGAATGTCCCCAGTCCAAAGAGATTATCAACTTAACTTTGCTGCTTCAAGGAATTTAATTTCCATAATTAAACCATGTTGGCTCTACTGCCACGTTTCCCTGCCAATGCCAGGAGAACAATTTCACCACTAATTTTCCATTTGCTGCTTATGGGTGTCCTCTCAGATGAGAATCTTTTTAAACTTCTCCTATCAAGCAAAAACTACGTTCTCAACTCGGTAGTAAAAGCATGTGTGTGTGTAGTTCCCTGCGACGGACGTTGAAGGTCATGGTGATGACCTCTGTGAAATGAAAGTGAAATCACCTATGCCTTTTTAAACACAGACTCCATTTGCTGGATACAGTATAGGTGAATTCTGGCCTTGCTCCCTTTCATCTCCACTCATTTTGAACAGCTGTATGTGACAAAGACGTTCACCCACAGTCATACGTATTTTTTTCACAGTTTGCTTTTATGGCTTTGACTCCAACAGAGGCGTTTGCAGGGCGGGTCAAGAGATGTGTTTTGAGTATCTTTAAAAAAAAAAAAAAAAAAAAAAAAAAAAAACAGGGCTGATTTTCCTTCTGCAAAGTCCTGGCTAACGAATAGTTCTGGCACCGCTATTTACTGCACCTTATGTATGCTTCACTACATTCTTTAATAAGCTGTCACAAGGTCTGTTATCTTCCATGCTACATAAAGCTTTCTTTTCTCCTTGGTAGAGAACAGCAGGAGATCTGATGATCAGGAACATTCAGCTTTACCATGCCGGCAAATATATCTGTGTGGTGGACACGGATGTGGAGAGCCTGTCAGCTGTGGCTGTATTGATTGTGAAAGGTAAGAAAACCCCCTTTCTGCTCTGCAGTCACTAATTAAAACAGGGTTTACAGCCAGGATTGTTGTCAAGGCTTGCCTTATTAAAATAGGAGAAATTAAAAAATACAGTATTAACTATAAAGTGGGTGATACATTTCACCACAAAACAAGACACAGTGAAATCAATTTTGTCTGCAGCCTGGAAGTGTTACCTAACAAAGCTGTGTTAGAGGCGTACTCAGAGACATCATATTGATATGCTTTGCTGACAATGAAAGGAATGCGGACTTTCAGGCACATATAATGTTCACTTAGGCTTTTCAGCTCAAATGGCTTTTGTTTCAGCCGGTGATTGCACAGCAACCAAAATGCCCATATCCTCATGAAAATCATTCTGGATATCATCCGAATCCGCAGTTTTTATGTCTCGTTTTTATTTCTAGTAGAAGTCGCTTGATTACATCCAGTAGAGGAGGCTTGCCCGTCTTTTATATTGCTTTGAAAGAGTGAAGAACTTGATAAGACTGTGGGAAATTATAAGAATATCAGCTGCTAGGGTTTTTTTTCTCTCTCTTGATGTCCAATTTTCATTGTTGCCGCAATGAACTTGACAGTTGGATGTTTAGATGCCTGTCAGTGCTCATCCATGCGGTGTATATACAGTATAGCTCCGAAGAGACACGGTTGTTAAGAGCTACATCGGGCAGAACAAAAGAGAACAACTTTTGCTTTATATTTGAAGGTTTGGAAGGTTCACATTGTGTGCAGAGTGATGTTTCTGGCTTTGATCAATGCGCCAAATAACCCAGCAAATTGACACTACGCAAATATGTTAAATGTCAGACAAGGTGAGGGATGATTTCAGTGTCAAGATCTGAAAAGGTTGGATCCATATCTTTGTCTTGTAAGGATCCCCACCAGTTATTCAGCTTGGCATGTTGAAGATCTCCTAGGCAAATGGCATTAATAATAAGTGCTCCTTTCCAAATGGCTGAGGACTAAGTGGAAGTAAGACTGTTTCTCGAGATACAGCAATATCAAGGCCCTGGAAATGGATTGCCCTAGTATTGACTGTAGAGAAACTTGTCTGCGACTCAGATTGTGCATTATTTACACTGCCTGCTCACGGCAGCTGTCGTGGATGTCTCATTACTTGGATCGAATGGCTTCAAATGTTGGCCGGCAAAGCATGAAGCCGAACAGAAACCCAGTCATGGAGGGGAAAGAATGGCTTTGCTTGATCACTGCTGCAGACCTCTAAACACCAGACAGTGGCCACATGTCGATTAGTTTATTATTTTCCAATCTAGCAGCCGGGCAGTCATTATCCTGTTTCTACCTTCACTGCTCTTTTACCTGTGACCCATGAAGAACCAAGGTTAACTGTCTTAAACAATGTACAGCACCATACTGATCACCCAATATACCATCTCTTTTCTCACTTACCTCCAGTCGGTGTGTAACCTCACAGTTTCATTCCCCATGGAAGTGCTCTATTCCTTTACTCAAGAAGAACTCACAATAAAACAGTCAATGCAAATAAAGTATGTATGCGCTCAATAAGGTAATGAAATGATTCAAGGATAACAAATAGAATAGCAGTAAATTAGATTACATCACATGATTTTCCTTTTTATAGTTTACAATATAAGCAACTTTTATTAGATATGTCTCCATGTTTCTACTATTTGTACTGCACTGAGGCTTACTGACATCTTTTACTTTAAAGCCACTTTGGATAATAGCACCTGCTAGATGAATAAATGTAAAAGTAATGTAAAAACATCAAGACCTAACTTGTGACACAACTGTCAGATAAATACAGTGGAGTAAAAGTGTGTTTCTTTTAATAAGTAATATAGAGTTAACATAGTAGTGTACAACTGAAATACTATACGTAAAGCACAAATTGTACTCTGCGCCACCGACAGTGTCATGTTTTTTCAGAAAGAGTGTCCCTGTCCCCTGGCTGGATAACTGACAGAACATGGTGTTTTCATCTGAACTACTCCCTGCCAGCTGTCCCGTCCTGTGTGGATTATCCAAAGAAATGGTGACAGTGTATCTGGAAAGAGATGTTACTGTTGAATTATTTTAAAATGTCATTTTTCAAAGCTGGTAGCACCACAAACAAAATTTCCCATCCACCCACATTTCTTTTGAGGTGGTGGAATCACAGAGATTGATAGCTTAAAACCTGGACAAATAAAACAAAGGTGTTCTGTGTGGCTGTATGCTGCGGGAAAACATTTAAACAAAATCCAACTTTCTTCAGTGGCGGCATCCACGTGTGCTCGGAAATGCAATTTTAATGCAAAGGCAACAGTGTGAATAATTCAAGACTCATTTAACTGTGAAAGTGATGACGTCGGCGTGATGCTTTCAGCTGGAGCTGGTGTGATCACAGCAAATTTAAGATCGCACTCGCAGCAATAGCAATTATTGGTGTTATTGGCAATACACACATTATTGCAATCATGTAATATTAACCACTGATAGTAGTTGAGTAATTCTGCAGGGTGCTATTTCCGATCCAGTTAAGCTCCACTCTCCTGCGGCACTGAAGGTCAATGATAATCGCTCCTGACACAAAGACTCTTGAGTGATCAATCTGCGTTCTTGTTTTTTTACAACAGCAGTGGAAAATGTTTTGGATGCCACTCCGTGATGTCTCACAAACACTCTGCCGGGTGCTGGTGGTTATGGAGAAGGTCATGTTATACAGATAACATCATGGTCATTAGCATTCAAACCACTAGATGAGCACTCATGCTTGTTTGACAGTTGCATTATAATCATCATCATCATCATCATCATCAACCTGGGAGACAGTAGGTAGGGAAATAAACCTCACGCTGCTAACACAACACTCTACAACTACATGTTTTATCGTTATTACTGCATCATTTTTATAACACACTATGATATAGACTCACTTCTGGCACATTTGTGACTGCACATTTGACCAATTTGGGTAATATTGAGTTCAGATCAAAACAATATGACTGTGTCTGTAAGTATACAGACATAATGCAACCCAGATATTAATTTTCTCAGTGCCAGGTTCACAATAAAAGACCAGACAGTCTGTCCATATTAATAGCAGATTATTTGAGCACCCTCAAGACACTCACAGCACCCTCTTGCCTCAGCCAATGAAATATAATTAAGAGGATAAGGAATTGATCCTTGATTGTGTGCTCCATTAATATGTATTAATGAGGCCAGTGTATTAAAGGGTTTTTTTTTTCTTATCAAGAGCCACTAATGAGTTTTCCAAAGATCAATATCTCCAAAGCCAGGGCTTTAAGGGCAAATGTATGTGGGCAACACATTCAAGGCTCCTGTAAACAAAAACTCTAGCTCAGCAGCTGCTTGTTCAGCGTAGATGCGCCTAATATCTATACATGCACTTAACACAGGTACATACTGAATTAACCATAAATACAACATCATTTTTTATATGTTTCCAGAGCATTGATTGTTTGTTGTTTATTAATCATTTGAACATTTTCCTTCAGATTAGAAACCTCTTCAGAGCCAGGGAGGAGTGTCAGCAGAGCTGGGGGCGTTATTATTCTGCAGCCTGTCTCACAGCTCTCTAGTGGTCTATTATTTCTGATGAGCTGACACGTTCATTAGAACAGGAAACAGTAGATGAGACTAAAGTAAAACATCACACAGCTTAATTGGTGGGCTAATGAAAATAAATGATAAAACGCAGCTTTTCTTCAGGGCTATGAGGTCCTTTTTCATCTTTTACCTTTTAATTCGACACCCTGCATCTACTGTGTGTGTGCTGTTTCATCGATCACGCACCAGGAGGACCATGAAAAGGAAGGATTACAAGTTGAGCGAACGTCGGAGGATAAATCTTGAATTTACTTTTTATTCCGTGTGAAGGGCGTTATTTCACCTCAAACTCAAAGCTTTTTAGAGATGTGTCTCTTTTTCACTCTTGTTGATGTCAAAATATAAAGGCTTTGAACGAAGCACAGCGGTCTGAAGTGGCAATACAGTTTAGCTGGATGTGTTTTTTATGCCGCTATATGGGGCTGTTTGGTTTTAGGCATTTTTGTTCCAGTACTGTATGTACACACACATTAATGTCAGCTGTCTGTAGTGTGCCTCCGCATGTACCTCACACTGTCTGTTCCTGTGATTGAACCAGGTCCGCCCAGCCCGCCAGACTCCGTGACGGTGGAGGAGGTGACAGACAGCACAGCCCAGCTGACCTGGAGCCCCGGCAGAGACAACGGCAGCCCCATCACCAATTACCTCATCCAGACCAGAACTCCCTTCACTGTGGGCTGGCAGAGGGTTAACACGGGTAGGCAGCGCCGGGAAATTAAATTTAATCTTATAGCACTTGTGAGTAACCTGATGCGACAGATGGTTTGTTACATAGAACCATCTGGGAAGACTTCATTGGAAACTGTTTGGAAAAGGGCAAACACTTGGCAGGTGATTGGATCATCCATCTGTCTATCATATGATGAAGGAGGAGAGTCCAGACGAGGAAGTACAGCTAGGGGTGACCACGAATAGTAGACGATTCGTTGATTCGATTTGGAGGAATCTCGCTGTCGAATCGTCGCAAAATGTGGTTATGAAAAAAAGTCTGTACCATTCTGACTATAGGGGGGTGCTCACTGCTGCTGAACATTTGATTTCACAGTGGACGCTCAACCTTTCAGTGGTCGCACCCAGCTCTCCCTCTGTCCTCACTTCATGTCATTTCCCTTCAATGGAGAGAAAATTGAACTCAGGCAGAACGTTTTATTTACACAATTAAAGTTACTCATTCTCTGTCTATTGGTCGTGCAGCACCTGTATGCACGTACCCACGACACAAAAAACAGCGCTGTCCATGGTGCTGTGACACTCGATCTGTACAAGCACTGATGTGTAACTCGTGTCATCACACAGCGATGGGACTTACAAGTGTTCATTTTCCATACACACTCATTAAACCACAGCACAGACTCATAGACTCATTGGTACTCTGTCGCCAAAAGAGAGACGGGGAGCAAGCTTAAACTGGTTTATTTGGGTGTTTTAGCTCTTTTCTCCGGAGCGGAAAAAGACGCAAATGAGATTATGAATCATTGAGGGGAAGAAACAACATGATTCAGCAATTCGTAGACTAAAGGCAAAATCTGAAGAATCAGATGTGACTATGGAAATTCTTAGTCGGGGATACCCCTCAGTACCACTAGCTGCAGTCTAAGGAGCTTTGATAGCCTGACAGTAGATGATTCTTAATGTATTTGTAAGGGACAATTTGTGCATAAAAGGCTTTGAATACCAACAGTCACTTCCCTATCAGGTCCTTCATTACAGGATGCTGATTGGTCCCAACCACTGTGGTTTGGCCGCAAGCGAATAGCTCAAAGCCTGGATTCCTTCTTGTGAGAAATCCAGCTGCTTGGAAAGGTTAACAAGTGATGTTATTCAGATAATTCATGAATAATAATTCTCTTCCCCTTAAGCAGGGAGGTCAGAGTGTAGGGACAGCAACAGATGAAAGTCTGTGGAGATTGAGGGGATTTAGGGTCTTACCCAAGAGAACTAGGGGTCGATGTTCCTGCTTCTACATGATCTCATTCAAACCACTTAAACAACCTTTAAACCGGGCTCAGTCATAACCAAAACCCTTTCCATCTGCTCAAGTCAAGTGGGATGACATCTTGTTCCTACGGAGGTTGAATCCATGTGTTGCAAATTTCTTCAGGCAACTGCATCTGTCTAATGAATGTCAAGTCGTGAAGTGTATTTTTATTTTATCAAATTAGCTTATTTGACACGGTGCTGCTTTTGATTAAAGAAAAACAAAACTGTTCATCAGCCTTAGAGGCAAACGTATTTATCTGCTGTCTCTCCTTAAATGTTGAAAGGCCTCAGAAAGAAGTAGAACAAATGACACATCATAAAAAATGTATATACTGCACACAATTATGCAGAACGTAACCAATAAAGAAATACTGTTATAACATACTCTAATGCACAGTCGGTAGCTTAAATCCATATTTCACAGAAAAGAAAAACACGAGGAAAAGCCTAATTAAAGCCGGCTTAACCAATAAATGTTAAAAATGATTATATAACTGTGTGTGATGAGAAGAAAGTCAGTTGCAATGATGAACCCGCAGATAATGATCACCCAATTCAGTTCAGTTCATGCAGCTCTCGTAAAGTCTGCAGTTGTGTCTCGTCTTTGAACTCATTGTTTTGGTTTTGCAACCACAGTTAAACCGTTAAAGTTCAGTCTCACCATCTCATCATTAGCAACACACACACACACACACACACACACACACACACACACACACACACACACAAGCAGCTGTTTTCAAAAGGTGCATAGCTTACACTCAGTGGTTGCTGTTAACCCTTTTAGCTTTGCACACCTTAGCTTAGCTTGCCTTACCTTGCTTTACCTAGCCAATGCTTACCTTATCTTACTCATCTATGCTAACCTTACCTTACTCTACCTAACCTAACCTTACATTACCTTGCCTGCTCTTTGCTTGCCTCACTTTAGCTTACATTACCTTACCCTGTCCTTACCCTAGCCGACCTTACCCCTCAGGGAGTAGCCACATTGCAGTGCCCTGCACTGAAGTAGTATCTCCACATTTACTTGTCAGTTTAAGAGTTTATTTTAAGATTTGATGCACAACACAAGCTGAGGAAAGCAGGTTCTTTTAGGACTCATAACCGTGAGCATAGAGATATCAGTTTTTAGATTCAAAACCCTCCAAGTTTACAAGTCACAATGACCCTTGTGTAATAATTTGTGTAATTGTGTAATTTGGTTCTCTTTCTGCAGATTCTTTTTGGCTTATTCCATTTAAATTTTTTTTTTTTTAATCTTGTAGTACCTGAGATGATCGATGGGAACACACTGACGGCCACTGTTGTCGACCTCAATGCCTGGGTGGAGTATGAGTTTCGAATTTTGGCCAAGAACAGTGTTGGGGTCGGGGAACCCAGCCCGGTGTCTGTCAAGACCAGGACAGAGGATGCAGGTACAGAAAATGCTATTCACTGTCATCAAAGTCATTCATCATGATAAGATATAATAATAAAGACTCGATCTATCATCTGCAAAATTACAGATCTAAGATTATTCCACTGGTTTTCTTTGTATGATTTTATGAAGCTTGTTTGTGTTATGGAGGTGTGAACAACATCTGTATTGTGTAGTTCCTGATGTGGCTCCAGGTGACGTGGGTGGAGGAGGCGGGAGCAGATCTGAACTGGTCATCACATGGGAGGTAAGTGATCAGTCTTATGTTCCAGCCTGTTATTGAAAGTAGCCGCACTTAGCCAACTGTGAGTGAGAGAGGTGCTTAATATTTCTCACTAAATCAAAGCTCCTGCTCTGTTTGGCCTGTGGGTGTCATAAATTTTGGGTCAAATGAAGTCTGGCGCTGCCGTTGTTGTAATTTCTTAGTTAAAGAGTCTGCATGTAAGGCAGCAGCGGTGTATACACAAGCAGAACATTGAAGCTGACAGTTATTGTCACTTGTAAGGCTTAGATTTGTGGTGAATTACTGTTGTCCATGCAAATCTTTAGTGCTCAAATCTAGCAATGAAATGAGCCAGTGAGATAGCTGAAAAATAATGTAGATATTGAAGAAGTCATTAGGTGGCCAGAGAGCTATCTCATTATTTGAGTTTTCTCATTTCATTAAATGCAGAAATAACTTTTCACTTTAAAAGCTGCACGGACGCTCTGTAATGAGCTTAGATTTTTTAAAAACATCTTTTTATTGCTCATTTCATTTCGTCAGGTGGGTCACAAAAGCAATTTGTGGTTCACGCACTTCCTTTGGCGCCGTGAGAATGGGTGGTGATTGTGTCAGCCCAGTGGTGGGTTGAACGTGAGTGGTTTGTATATGTTTTAATATCACTATAGTTTTGTGTTTCACTCTCAGCCTGTCCCCGAAGAACTACAGAATGGTGAGAGCTTTGGTTACATCATTGCTTTCCGTGCCTTCGGAGAAGTTAGCTGGACCCACGTGGCCACCTCTGCTCCCGGTGCGTCACGCTACGTGTACCGCAACGACAGCATTGCACCCTTCTCTCCGTTCCATGTCAAGGTTGGCACTTACAACAGCAAAGGACAGGGTCCATTCAGCCCTGTGGTCACCATCTACTCTGCAGAGATCGGTAAGGCAATGAACATAAGTTGGATTTGTGCACAGCTTCAAAGTGTTCCTTTCGCTTTAAAGGACAAAGATCATGAAAGCGATTTCAGTGCTTCCACTGGGCTGAAAGCATGTGGTAAATACAGACTCGTGCTGAAAAATAAAAGATAAATAAATCTTTAAAATAGGGTAGAAAACTGTTAGTGTGATGGGGGGAGGATGCAGCACTTTTATACTGTATAAGGATATGCTGATTACCTCCAAATATCACCACACTTTTGAATGGCTTTCCCTAAGTGAAACCCAGTTGGCATTTAGATCTATGGTGCCTCTCAACATGCTGAGAGGAGGTCAGCCTGTAGTGTAGCGTTGGTCTATTTACCAGCACCACCTGTGTGTGATGATTCACCCAAGCAGAGATCAACAAGAATGCCGCACAGTTATAAATATAAAATTTGAAGAGATTTGTTCTGCTTGTCTCTGTGCTGTTGGTGGAAGGCGGCAGAGCTCAGTCTCCTGTTGTCTGTTTTCAGAGCCAAGTGGGATGCCAGCAGGAGTTTGGGCCAGAAGTGTCTCAGCCTCTGAGATTGAGGTGAATTGGCAGGCTCTCTCCTTCACCCCTGAAAGGGTTCTGGGCTATGAGGTACATTTTACTCTTTTAAATGGAAATAGAAATCACACACAACACAGTTCACTTGCTTGTCATCACCTCTTGTTGTACCACGAAGCCATCACTTCCAAACATTGTGTTGCTATGGAAATGGACATTTCAGACGGGCGAATGTGGTAGCCAAAATTATACAGTTCTTTGTGGCGACGTCAGAAAACGTGTCAGAGTGTTTCTCAAGAGAACAAAAGAAAATTGCCGTTCACATGCTGTCACTTCATGGGATATCATGGTACCGAGTTTCATGATAGCCTATTCTGCAGTACCTGTGCTTGAATGCCTCACCGCAAACTGTCTTCGATAGCCTTGCAACACCATGGAGAACCCATCTATAGTTCTGTCATTCTCAAAATATGAAACAGGAATTAAACTATTACATTTTAAACGCAGATGCTGATTGCATCCTCTCCTGCCTTCAAAAACTGGGACAGCCTGATTGCTTTGTCTGCATGCCTCCCACTGAATAATCAGGGTGATCAAAGGGCTTTAATGTAAGACGTTGTTATTCTTTTGCTCAGTAAAGTCAAAGTTCTTTCAATATTTCTGTCTGGGAAAGTAAGCCTTTGTGCCATTTCATATCTGAACTACCTCAGTAATGTCAACATCAGCAAACACTGAATGATGCCATCAAAACAGTAGATGCTGGAACAACTATTTGAATGCATATTTTAATTAGTCGGATTTTTCATCAAAGGAAAATAAATATGACATGCCATGTTGCACGTCTTAGATTGATGTATTATAGTGCTGAGGCGATTACACAATAAGTCCATTAGTTGAGCGACATAAAAATCTTGGTTGTTAATTTTGATAATTGATAAATTGCTTCAGTCATCAAGCAAAAAGACTGAACTGCTCCCAAGCTCCTCTCATTTGAGCATTTACTGCTTTTGTGTTTTATATCACTGTAACTTTAAAGCATGTAGGTTCCTGAGTGTTGATTGGACATGGATTCCACTGGGAAATTATGAAAATGTTGTTATTATTGTGATAAATAATTGAATAAATAAAAGATTCAAGGAAGATTTTACCTTGACTCCTGCACAGTTGTGCCTCTCTTGCAGTTGTATGTGAATATTAGTGAAATATTCACAGGAGTTGTAAAAGTACATTCAGTCTTTGTAATGTCAGATTCAATATCCTGCTGGAAAGTTGAAAGAAAACTATGATATCTCCTCAGATGATCCACCCAGAGGCGATGATTTGACAACACCACATTTCTCTCAAAGCATCAAAAACACCTACAAAAACTGCATGTGATAGAAAATGCATGTTACCAGCGTGCACACTTTGCTCCAAACCAAAGTCTCTGTGACACAGTCTCTCTCTCACTCTCTCTCAAATAGGTGGTTTACTGGGAAGATGACACTAAACCGGAAACCATGGGGAAGGTGAGGGTACCTTGGAACCAAACCTCTGTCACGATGAGCGGCCTGGCGGGGAACACGCAGTATTTCCTAACAGTGAGCGCCTTCAACACAGCAGGCACCAGCCCCTTCCTCCCTGCAATCAATGTTACCACAAGAAAGCCACGTAAGTTGCAGAGGTGTTGCTCATGGGTCTGATTTTATATCCACATTGATTATAATTCAAAGGTGGTAAATATGAATCAAGTCTTTTCTTTTGCCAGTGAAAGTAAAGATGTGTTGAAGTTAGTTTGCATCCTCATATCACAGAGGTCAGATGGATGGTAGAGACAGCATTTATTTCTAATCCCAAGAAAGGATAAGAAAGAAGGGATAAGAAAGGATTGGAAGTTGTGCTATCCCATAAGAGAATATGGTAATTCTAGTATAATAATGTGACAGTAATAAGTTTCTGTGCTGATTTTCTTTTTCTGTGATTGTTTTTATGTCACACAGCTCCAGCCCAACCTCCACTCAACATTGAATGGACCCTAATTGGCTCTCAACTGTCTCTTTACTGGGAACCTGTGGTGGCAATGGAATCAGAGTCTGAAGTTACAGGATACCAAGTGAGTAGTTCTCTCTCGGTGTGCTTCAGAGTAGCATGGCTATCCCTGTAATGCTTGAGTGAAAGCATGGACCGTATTCGTGTGGTGGCTCACTCCAAGCTGTCAGGCTCTAGAGATACATATTTACAGTGTTTCAACCATCTTGTTTCCCCCCTACTCCCTTTCTCAGCTGTCATACAGGAGACAGAGACACAAGGAGGTAAACACACTCACTACAGCCAATTCCACAGCAGAGCTGACCCTACCCGAGGACGATGACGACTACATCATCCACATACGGACGCTGAGCGAAGGAGGGCTGGGCCCGGCCTCGGATCCCATACGAATCCACCAATTAAGTAAGCTCCTTGTTGAGTTTTTATCAAGTTACAACTAGAAAGTTAAGTTGTATTTCCAGTTTGGCTGCCTCATCTGAGAGTGAAAAAAAGTTGCAATGACTGCATGTTTCAATCCCCGCTCAGATGGAATACAATAGAAGTTATTTCAAGGTTTCCTGTCTCCAGCTGTGGCAGTAAAATATGTGGGTGCCACCATGTTCCTGAGACAGAGAAGAATGGCAACATTTAACATAAAGATTCAGAGACCTCAAACTTTCATAGCATCTGTTATTTTTATTATTTGGCCAGTCTTGTGAATGAAGTCACTTAACACTTTTTAAACCTGACAGGGACATTTTGTCCTCTGTTGACTCCCCATTACTCTTGTCCTCAGCCCCCCTCCCTCCTGTTGGTCTCTTCCAGCCTTATATTTTGCTGAAATATGCAGCACAATCCATCTCTGTCGCAGAGGTTGACTTCCTCTTTTACTAGACGCTATTACTGTCCTGTGGGACACCAGCCGGGGTGGGGCAAGGGGGTATTCTTCTGCTCTAAATGCTAATTTGCATTGTTGATATTCTGTGTTGAATCCCTAAAAACAGCAGTTGAGAGCGATAGAATTCCAACACTGGCTTCTTTTAAATTTCATTTGCGAAATAGGCTCCTTTTTTTTCCTTGAGATTCTTTGGATATTGCAAACAAGAATATGTGGGCAAAACACATTAGCAGGCAAAAGTGTGTGCTCTGTTTACAGACACTAGTTGCTTGGAAACATCAGAAGTGGTTTAGGAGGTATCCCTTGTATCAGAAATATATATATTTTATGCAGAAATTGGTTTAATATGGATATTATGTAATTAAAGGAAAGCAGTCAGTGATCTCTGAAGCGCTAATTGACTCGCTTAAATCATACATGAGAAACTAATGATCAGAGCAAACTGCACCAGGCTGCTGGTCCCTTTACATCCAGTGCAGCTTCATACATTTTTTACCTAAAATCACTGAGACAAGCCGGGGCTCAAATTAGTTTTTAAGCACCCCTGTGAAACATAAGTGTGCATGTTTTATGTTTTGGAAAGCTAAGTATCTAATATTCAGCAAATGTGTTTCCAGTTGTGTCCACAGGTAACAGGGATCTGAAACTTGAAGATAAGAGTATTTCAGATTGATGTACCAAAGTGTTTGTGCTGCTGCCTCCAACAGGCTTTAACATCAGTTCATCATGTTTTTCCTTGTGTGTGTGTGTGTGTGTTTGTGTGTGTATGTGTGTTGCAGGTATGAGTGCCCGTGGCTCGAGAGCCTGGAGTGTGGACATCTCCCCCGTCTCCCTGCTGCTTGTCATTGCAATATCAACATTCAGGTCGACATCGTGACACAGTGACAGACTCTGCTCTTTGTCAGCGTTCGGTATTGAAATTTTATTTCTCCTTAATTTGTGAAAGTTGACAACTTTTTTCTCTCTCTTTTTTGGAGGTGACATCATACAATTCAGCGGTGTTAGTTTGCAGGTACGACACAGCACAAGAATGGAGCGTGCTGTCAGATACTTGCTTAACAGTAAATGCTTTTTTTTTTTTTTCTCTCTCTTTTTTGGGTCTGTTTTGACATTTTTGCTGGTTGGGAACAATGCTCCATTTCAAATGTTTTTTTTGACTAGAATGATACAGATGCCTTACTTCCATTCATGTGCCAAAGTAGTTTCAGCCTTCTTGTTGTTATTGCAAAGATAGCTACATGCTTTCCTTAACATTTTACTCCTCGCAGTTTCTTATTACTAAAGCTCTCGGTGTTCCACGCAGAGGGCTGTGATGAGAAGTTGCATTTTGTATTTTTGAATATTTTTTGTTTTTCCTTTCTACATCTGAATTGGCAAGCAGGAACATGTTCATTCGCCCGTGCCCGTGCCTTTGGAGATTCTTGTAATGGCGCCACTTATTGACTCTAGCCAATGATACTTAGTGTTTCAGGACATACTGCAGCCATCCTCCTCATCTTTACGTGATCCATTAAAAGTTGGTTGTACCCCAGATGAAACTCATAAAAGAGCCCACAGTGCCAGTGTTAGCTATTTACCCTCTATCATTTGATTGTGGAAAGCTGAATGTACCACGAGGGCTCCTGAAGGTTTTAAAGCCTGAGACCAGTTATTGTGATGGCCCTCTGATTGATGGATTGGACTTTACTCTGCATTTACAAAGATTACATTTGCCTGTATACAGCAGTAGTGGGGGAAGTATACAGCAGTCAGTGTATTTCCTTCAACTCAAGTGCTGAAACGATCAACAGAAAACAATCAGCGGCAATCATTGAAGTCATTTATCAAGGAAAGATGCCAAACATCCACTGGCTCCGGCTTCTCAAATCTGAGCATTTGCTGCTTTTCTCCATTTTAAACTATTGGTTATAAAACCCAGCAAGGTGCACGTTCCATTACAATCCATTGCCCCCACAGAATCCGACTTGGAGGGTATTATCCCACTTTATACCATGGCCACTCTCTGAAAAAAACTGCTATATGTCATCAAAATAAAAACATCAGTCATTCAATTACTTATATAACATTTGATCTCACTTCTCTGGTGCCATAGTCATACCCTGAAATACAGAGTAAGACCTGTATGTTAGAATTGCTGCTGCAGCTAAGCAGCACACAGCTGATGATATAGGTAAAGATGACATTTCACAAAGTGTTTTAGCTCCAGATTGTCTGTAGCAGGAAATGAAACAGAATCCTCATTCATATATCATCATACAATTTAAGCCTGTAGTAGAGTTCATATCTTTAGTAACTCTTAAATCACATTTAGAGTTAGATGAGAAGATCAATAGCACTTTCACATCTGCCCGATAACTATGGAGGTGAAAGGAGTCAATTAATTTAGCATAGCATAGCATAAAAACTGGAGGCAGCTAGCTTGGCTTGGTCCAGTGGTCACAAATACGCCTACCAGCAGCTACGAAGCTCACGAATTAATACGCTGTATCTTTGTTTGTTGAATCAATAAGAGGCCAGCGTTAGCGTACTGCTCATGGGATGGTCAGTGCCACTGTTAATGCATGAGACATAAGAGTGGTATTGATTTTCTCTTCTCATTCTTTGTAAAAAAAAAAAAGCAAATAACCACATTTCCCAAAATGTTGAACTGTTCCTTTAAGGGGAGATTTCTCTAAAACACAACAATCAGGAAAAGCAGTTCAGTTTTTGTGTGAGTTCATTTTTAACATCTTTTTTTAACAATTGATCTCTACTCTAAATTCACTTACTAGTTTTCTCCAGAGCTTTCAACCAAACACTACAAAAGCAAAGTTTGCTCAGTTGTAACCTGACTGTGGTTATGTCAGCTGGACATCATTAAACGCAATTTTGCTGATGAAAATTGTGAGATATGGTTAAAAACAAAGCACTGAATGGACTTATTATGATTATTTTGTCAAACCAATTCAACACTAGTACATAAATTGATGCTGGTTAAAAATGATGTGACTGGTAATGGTTTTCAGGCATAATCGTCAGTGATCATGGTATAATAGTCAAATGGGGGATTCTGTGTTTGGGTTTTGCCCTTGGTCAAAACAATGACAGTGTATAAAGATGGACAACACATCTCCACTTTCTCCCACTGTACGAAAATGGAGCTTGGATATCCCACATACTGTGTACATCTTGCACTGGTAATGGCATTTATAGCCACAGTCTATGCAGCAGTGATTAGAGGGTGGGGCTGTGGCATTGAGGTTCAGCGCATACACCCACCCAATCTCAATCACAGCTGTCAATTATGACGTCATACCTCTTTTATAGCATGAAATAACTAATTAAAACAAAACCTAAGAGAAACGACCGCCTGAACATACAACAGCATGATTAGAAAGACCTTAAATGACAAAAACCTTGGGAAAACTTATTTAGCATGTACTTTTTTTCTTTTCTTTTTTTTTCTTTTGACCCATGTCCCATTCGCTAATATAGTGGGGGCAGGGTTTAAAGACATGTGCTAATATCAGCCACCAGTGGGAAATCAAGGCTTTTTGGCTTCGGTGTCGGGGTGCTGTCATGTCGTCCATCTCTATATACCATCATTGGGTCAAACCAAACACGCAGCTTGAAAACGTCACCTTGGGCACTGGGAAATAGTGACACATTTTTCACTCTTGTCACATTTTAAAGACTGAACTATTAATAGGATATACAACCGTCTGATCCATCAATGATGAAAATAATCATTAGTTTCAGCCTTACACTGCATCCATCTGGGCAGCACGCAGCTAGTGCCAGTCAACGTGCATCATCAGCCATTACAGTCGAGACGAGAGTTTTAATAGTGCTGCCGATTGTGCCAGTCTGACAATTGAAATCAAGCCACCAGCTTAGGCGTTACTTGGCAAAATGTATGGTCAGCTGTGTTTTAATACTTTGTGATTCTGTTCTTTGTTGTCAGTTGTATTGGGCTTTTTTATGTGGTATGTGCCGTCATTGTTCATTTATGTATTTCAGTGTAACCCCACTGCTCAGGTATTCAGACCTGCTTCACTCTATCTTTCAATCGCTCTGAAATGGCTGGAGCGGACAGATCAGAAAACTGTCAGCACAGAGCACAAAGCTCTATTTAACAGTCTGGCTTGACAAATGGAAAGCCTGATGTGTGCCATGATTCAGCAGACATTAAACCATCTTAATAAATTAGAGCAGGCCTGAGGGGCTTCAATGGGGGAAAGCATAGGAGTAATGGTACTAATGACACCCACACAAGACTAATATATCAGGATTTAGGAAGGACTAAATCAGGACAATCCCATCAAGATGAAACAAACGAGGAAGATTCAAATGCGTGTGCCTGTGTGTGCATTTGTGTTTCTGAGCATGCATGTGTGTGTGGCTATTACCTTACCCCACGGTGTCATGGGAAAGCATTTTCAAGAAGACCATTCAACTTCAAAAAAAATTTAAAACTCTTTTTTTTTACATACTTGGCCATGGTTCAGGGCTTTGAGCAACTGAAGCTTTGGAGACATTCAAATTGAGTAATACGAGGTCAGTAGGGGAGGTTGAAATGTCTGTTTTTCTATCATATTGCAAAGGATTGCCAGTGCAAAAGAACAAGTGGGGAAAAAAGCTCCAGAAACCAAGGTCAGGTGTACCGTGCAAGATAAAAAATTTGTAATAAATGTGAAGACAAAAGGTTTTCTTCCCTGATAGTGTTAATACCTTTCTGAAAGCAGTCTTTGAATCCTGTTATGTTGTTTTTGTGGCTTTATGTGTGGTTAATCTGTATCCATTCTTTCATCACAGAATGTCATTGTTGAGCTAACAGGTGTTTACACAGGAAATGCATCCTTCCGGCTGATTTATTGATTATATAAACTGAAAAAAGACATTACACAGTTTATGAACTTGTGTCTTGGGAAGCATTGCCAACCTCTTTGTTTTGTAACGTATCAGTACTGTGGAGATGTTTTGACTTTGATTTTCTCTCTTTTTTAATGTTTGCTATGGTTCCTGATTGTTTAATTCGTTTTTTTTCCTTCCAAAAATTCTGCACAAAGGTCAAGTGTTGCTTTAAAAAACAGTGAAGAGCCTCCGCACTGGGAGAGCAAACTGTGGTGTCCTCCATCCAATTCCAATTCTCAGTCAAACCCAGAATCTGAAAAAAACAGGAGCTGCTATCACATACAGCCTTTTGGTGCAGTGACACAAATGCTGCCTGTTACAAGGTAGTCAGCCTGTGCACAGTTTATCTTTTTGTACCAGTACAACTTTACAATTTACTTGCTACTTTCAGGATCAGAAAAGACAAAATTGATTATTAAAAAAAAAAAAAAAAGTTTCCCAAAATTTATAATTCCATAAATGTTATTAATAAGATACAATTACAGCTCTGCTTGGCCTTTCTGTTGTGACTCCTCACTATTTTAATGTCCAGGTGATCTCTGTGAGATCGTGATGTAAATGTTTTCACATTGAAAAGACATCAGCTGATCTTGATATGCTGAAGCTGTGCATGTATGATATCGTTTGGTGCATTTGTGTTTTCTAAAATGAGGGAGTTAATAAAAACAATTCACTGAGGATTTTGTCTTGGATCCGTTTTTTTTAATTATGTGTGTCATTTTCAGCATCAGCAGTTTTAGTGCCTTCTATTGCAGGAGGAATTTGAGTGGTGCCTTGGGGCACCATCAAAGCTATAAAATGCATGATATTTTTGAAAAAGCATATAAATGAGCGTTAACAGCAATGGTAATGTCCTATTCAGTGGATCAAGTACATGTTGGCAAAGGCTTTTGCTGCATATTCTAATTGCTTTATAATAAGGACTTATTGCAGAGATTCAAATGATTTGAACACCAACATCACATGAACCTTAAAGAATGTATAGTCTGATACTACCACATCAAACAGTTGGCTTTGAGCTGCAGCCTTTGCAAAGAGTAGCGACAGATTTCATTTCCTCGGATTATTAGAGCATGTATTTGCTGAACTTCAGATACTTCCCACTAAAACAAGAGAATGACATGGAAAGCTACTGTGAAATATTGATTGAGCCAGTGTTGCAGAGATGCTTTTAAGATAATAAGAGGGAGAGGACCCTGTGAAGAGATCAATAGGAAAGGGAAGTGAAGAAAAGAGAGGTTTCTCCCTACACACCACAGATCATCCATAATGAGCTGCTGTGTCAATACTTCGCCAATGCCTCTTCACATGTTATTGACCACTGGATCACAGCTTACTTCTTTTCCACTAGACACCAAGGGATAGGGATGTTCACGTTTTAGATATGCCCACAGTATGACTTAATATGTTGAAAACAACGAGAGGGTTTGGGTTTCCGTGATGGTTTAGATAGCTTTTACAGAAAGATATGGTTAAGACGTGGCTTCTCCTTATACCCACCCTAAGGCAGTGCAAATACTGTATCTTTGTTGCTGCAAGATTGCAAATGTCAATACTGCCCCCTGTTGGTACCAGCATTATATTGCAGCATGCAGGTCGTGCAGGGTGGGTGAGGCCATGCGTGGGATGGTGGGGTGCTGGTGGTGGTGGGGGTAGTCTACTCTGTGTATGTCTCTCGTATGCCTGCAGTGCCACTGCAATGAATAGGTGTACTGGAAAATGACAAGATAGCCAGTCTTGGATCTTGGTTATAGTCAACACAACAGGGAGACAGCACAAGTCTAGAATATCTCAGATACCCCAAAGAAAAAAATACAAATACAAAAAATTATAACATTTTACACAGGGGCATGTAGCGATGTTTTCGATACAGCCTCAATAAATTAAAGAATGAACAGTGCTGCTGCGGAGGCGCCTGTAGCCTCCTCCAGGCCGTTAGGCGGCGCTGTCTCCGCCCCAGCGTCGGGAGAAAACGTCGAGGAAAGCGGCTGCTTCCTGTGGCTCACATGTACACAGCACCAGCCGAAACCATGGCTGCTTCAGTGAGTAAAGGCTCTTCAAAGAGCGGCTCTAAAGACAAAAATGCAGGCAGCGACGAAGAGGAGCAACCCGAACTGTGTCCAGGTTTTAAAGACGTGGACGCCTTCGTCAAAGTGAGTCAACTAAACCCAGCTGGACGTAAAAGTGTTAGTTGAGTCCGGACCTGAAGTCAGTCTCATCCCTGCAACGTGGAGGAGCTTGTTGGCTAACTTACGAGCTGGACTCACGTTATAAGTTCAGTGTCGATGGAAAAGATTTGTAGGCTGTCGACATTCATGTGTTTTACACCAAAACCAATTCACCTCGGTGTGTTGGCTAATTAGCTTGAAATCACACCTGTTTGGGCCAATGTTTATTTAACGTGGGACTTCAAGCACATTAGCATATTTGACGGAAGTGTCAAGTTTATCATTTAATTAGTGTTGAATTAAAAATGTTTACTTTTTTTTTTTTAAAAGAACAGTCACAAAACTCAAAACAAGTTAACTTAGCTAGCTAAAGTGATGGCCATAAAAATGGAGCAATATACAAATATGAGAGGTGGGCAACAGCAGGTATGTGGTGCTTGTACAGGATTCATGTCCATGTGGCACTGCATTTGAAGAAACATCTTGTTTTTGAAACTACAACATGACTTTTTTTTATGTTTCTTGTATTTTTGGTTGTGTAACAGTTGTCAGAGGTGGCTGTCAGAGACATGGATACTGATATTCATACCTGAGAATATTATAAGAACACATACCTACTATATCCTATATAATGTTGCCTATGAATGCACTGTTGCCACCACACTACTTGTGATCACATAAACACATTTACAAATGGTACTGACTGCCCTGCCTGTCCCTTCTCTGCAGTATGGACTCGGTGCTGTGTTATCAGCCACCAAAGCATCCGCCAGCTTGCCCCAAGCCGGAGATGACTATGATTTCTATCGGAGCTTCCCGGGCTTCCAGGAGTTCTGTGAAAGTCAAGGAGATAAGCTCCTGCACTGGTGAGTACATGTTGTGCTGCAGCGTTCCTTCTAAATTGAGGCTCAGGCCAGACTTTCATCTCTCAGCCAATATTTACTCCACCTACTGCTGCAACCCATGAATTCACTTATTCTCCACCCTCATTTTTTGTTATAGCTGTGAGCCTTTGCCATGCATGTAATATACTGTAGTATAATATCCCGAGTCTGAACATTGAGGAAATTCTGAGTTGTACTCTCTCTAGATGCATTTACAGAGGCTGATTGCTTGTTTCACTAAAAGCATCACATCCTGTTTCATTGCCGTGTGTGAAGGTAGTTTTACTGAGCTGAAGGAGGCTTGACTGAGCCTTGGACTTGCAAACACAAGAGTGGGTTTGTTGCCTCGTGTGAATGTGTATGAATGATCATGGTGGTGGTCGGAGGGGCCGTTTGGCGCACATTGGCAGCCACGCTTCCGTCAGCATGCCCCAGGGCAGCTGTGGCTACACACGTAGTTTACCACCACCGGTGTGAATGTGGTATGAATGAATAATGGTTGCTGTACGCGCTTTGGGTATTGGGTAACAATAGAAAAGCGCTATATAAATGTAATCCATTATTATTATTATTATTATTATTATTATTATTATTATTAAGTAAGCTGCCACATGCTGTTTTTCAGTTAAATAAATCCATTCTTTTCTTTTCCCTGTTTTCTTGTGTTAGCATGAGTCAGATCATGCAGCACCACGGCTGCAGATCACAATTGCGAGACCGGAACAAGCTGACAGGGCTGGAGGAGAGATTTGACCTGGTCGTTGACTCCAACGATGTCATCCTTGAGAGAGCGGTAAGACCTCTGGCTCTGGTGGTTTCTGGTGGCGTCTCTTCGTGCGAAAGTCTTTGCAAAGGAATCAAGCTCTTGTGTCTGTCTTTCCAGGGGATTCTTCTTGATGAAGCCGACGGGGTGAACAGGAGCCAACAGCCTGTCATGCCTGCAGGGTTTCAGCCCCCCAAGATTGTCGTTTCCAGCTGGAATCGCAAGGTTGGCAAATTAACCTCGTACTGTAGCTCCTCTACTGCAGATCCCAGTATGTGTTTTCAGCTGCGTTGGAGCGGAGACATGCATTTTTTTTATTTTTAATGATGTTTTGGAAGCACTTGGATATTCATAGTGGAATGTCACAATAACTTGTACTTTGGTTGTGATTTTTTTTTCTTTTTTGTTCCCTTGACACTGACAAAGTCACCATAATATCCCTAATAATGTTCTGTTTGGCACTGCAACAACACCATATTGATGTAAGGAGATATTTTGTGTTTGAGGCAGAACATTGGGGACAAGTTACAGACCATCAATGAAAGGGGGAGGCATCGCAGACAAAATATGAGCAGCTCAGAGACGGGCCTCTCAGGATAATATCGACAGCATATTGTGTATATATCAATGTGATGGGACCAACTCCCAAACTTCTGGACATTTCTGGGTGCTTCAGACCTTCTGGTAAACAAAACATTTGTTGTTCAGGGTTCAGGCTCTGGCAGTCGCGCTGAGACGTTCCGGCTGCTCCATGCCAAGAACATTGTGAGGCCTCAGCTGAAATTCAAGGAAAAAGTTGACAACAGCAACACCCCATTTGTCCCCAAGATCTTCATCAAGCCCAATGCAATGAAGTCTCTTCCTTCTTGTAAGACATAATGTTTTTTCCTCTCTGCTTTTCTTCTAACATTTATTTAAATTTGAACTCTTAAACATCCGTAACATTTTCCTCTCTTCCTTCCAACCATAGATTTCACAAACAAACAAATCCGTAAAGAAAGACCTGAGGACCTTGATGTCCCAGCTGCCCTGGCTGACTTCATTCACCAGCAGAGAACTCAGGAACATGTTGAAGACATGTAAGACTAATGATTACATCTTGTGTCTTCATATCTTTCGTTCTTCATCTAAAATAAAAAATTGTGATCCATGTAGGTTTGCACATCCATACCAATATGAACTGGACCATCTGACAACACCAGAAAGCCTTCTGTCAAAGCCAGAACCACAGGCAAGTTAGAGTGATGCCATACTTTGACCCCCTTAAGGTTCAGAAGGCCTCTATCTAAATTGTTTTGTGTGGATTATTTTTAGATGTACAAACCACTGGCTGAGACCACCTGCTCCTTCATTGATACTCTGGAAGATCTGGTGGCTCTGAATGAGAAGCTGTGCAGATTGTCTGAATTTGCTGTGGACCTCGAGGTACAAAGATCATATATGTGATTAGGTGCCAAACATGATATAAGTTAAAATTTTATTTCAGGAAGTATCATGCATTTTGGTCAGTTTTGGTATATGCATACATTTTGTGGACAGTCTGTTCTCTGTCTCAGCACCATTCCTACAGGAGCTTTCTGGGCATCACCTGCCTGATGCAGATCTCCACCAGAGAGGAGGACTTCATCATCGACACCTTGGAGCTCCGCGGTGAGATGTACGTCCTGAACGAGGCGTTCACTGATCCAGCTATTATCAAGGTAGGAAGCACTGCATAAGTTGTTTGTCCCTGTATGATTTTTTATGACTATAACAACCTAGAATAAAAATGGGGTTACATGGCTCATTAGAGTTGTTTGCAAAATGGACAACTGAAAGGCTGCGTGGCTGCACTGCATTTCTTTTCTTGTGCGAGCAAAGTTATTCACCAGCTTCATCATCTGTGGATGTGAAATCGGATGAGGTAGCGTCTCTGCTCTACACAGCTTCACAGCTGAATGCAAAGACTATTCACACTTGACCTCTAAAATAAATGTGAAATAAATGAAAAAATCTCCATAGATCTTGCAGAGTTACCTACAGGGGCAACCACTGGACCAACAGAACATACAGTTATTGTTGTTTCACAGTGCAGTGAACAGTTAGGAGATATATTTCTGGTGTTTTTCTGTTCGGTTTAAAGAAAACCTGTTCGCTGGCTCTTTATAAAGCCCCGTCTAGTTGTGTTATCATCATATCCTCAAATTTTAGCAATGAAAACTGCTTTAAAATGCCCTCAAGGGAACGTATTTATTTTTTAAGCAGCTGTAATTGAAGATGGCCCAGACTGCTCAGATGCTACGAGTTTGTAGAGCAGTCTCAGCGTCTTCATTTAACATTAGACAAGACCCTGGAGAAGAAAATCTCCCAAGTTTGTGAAGATTTATTTTGGCAACTATGAGTCTAAATTTCTTCGAGGCATCTCAGAGTCTCATTGTCTTCAAACATGTTTAATGAAGTTGGCGTGTGTCCTGTGGTGCGTGGGAGCCACCATGACTCACACTGTAGGGCACCTGTGACAAAGTGTTTATGCGTGGGATTGAACTACAGAAAGATGCTGTGAAAATAAGCCAAATGAAAAAATGCCACATGGGGTGTCCCCAGTTTTTGATATTTTTTATTTAAAACGTTTTCTTCATCTGAGCAGTAAATGTTTTAATAAGCTAGTGCCTCATTAGATTTAGCTTTCAGCAGAATGTGCTCTCTTTTTTCGTGCTCAGGTGTTTCATGGCGCTGACTCTGACATCGAGTGGCTCCAGAGAGACTTCGGCTTGTACATCGTCAACCTTTTTGACACGCATCAGGCCAGCCGAGCTTTGAACCTGGCCAGACATTCCCTCGACCACCTGCTCAAACACTTCTGCAACGTGGACTCGGACAAACGCTACCAGCTGGCTGACTGGAGGATTCGGTACAGATATGACTAGACTATTTGATGCTTAATCATATTTGCATATCTGTGGCTGAGAGTTCCTTTTTAACAGGAAAATTCACCGCTGTGTGTGTGATATTTGTCTTAAAATAAGTGGCGATATTATTTGTTGAAATAAAAATTGTCCCGTATGTTGGCTTCGTAGCCCCTTGCCAGAAGAGATGGTGCAGTACGCCCGGTCCGACACACACTACCTCCTTTACATCTACGACTGTGTGAGGGCGCAGCTCTTTGACACGAACCACGGGCAGATCGGCCTGTTGCAGTGTGTCTGGAACAAGAGCAAGGATATTTCCCTAAAGGTATCCACTAATCTCACTTCTTACACAACCAAGATTAAACTGACAACTCCTATGCCACTATTCTCACGCAGTTTCTTTATTGCTTTCATATTTTTGAATTTCCACACTGTAATATCCTACATTTTCTGACATTTGTCATGATTCATCGTGTGCCCCTTGCCCCTTCCATACAGAAATATTCGAAGCCTATATTCACAGAGGAGTCGTATCTGGAGCTGCAGAGGAAGCAGAAAAGGTCTTTTAACACCCAGCAGCTCACTGCCTTCAGACTGCTGTTTGCCTGGAGGGACAAGCTGGCCAGGCAGGAAGATGAAAGCACCGGGTAGGCTGTTTGGAAATGGATGGACTTGCTGTTCTGGACACCTGCTCGAGCTGGTTTCCTGTATTTATAGTATTCAACCAGCCAGAAAATAAATTTATGTCACCTCCCAGCTTTTGGAAGAATTCATAGGCTTCCCACATCTTCCTTAACATGTTCTGATGTAGTTTTATTTCTGTGTTTAGATATGCCCTGCCCACTCATATGATGATCAAGATATCCGAAGAGCTGCCCAAGTAAGATGATTAGACTCTCCACTTAACTTTTCATTCATTTTTAATGCTAATGTTCTTTCAGTGTTTTTATTCATAACCCCCAGCACAGTTTGTCTTTATTTACTCAGAGAGCCTCAGGGCATCACTGCTTGCTGTAACCCCGTACCGCCACTGGTGAGGCAGCAGGTCAATGAGCTCCATTTGTTAGTGCAGCAAGCAAGAGAAATGCCTCTCCTCAAGGTGAGTAAAGATGGCTGTCAGCCAAGGGTATATGATGTGTATTGTCTTTAAGTTACTTGTCACTGAAGGCATCTGTTCATTCGTCTTGTTTGCCGGCACTTTACACAGGCTGAGATTGCAACTCAGAAGAACAAGGGGCTCACACCCATAAAGAAGGTTGGTTACAAACTGATTAAAAAGATTGATTTTTTTTTTCTTCTATTTTTTTGCGTTCAGTTTTTGTTGTGCACTGTGTTAAAATAAATGTGATCTCATATCATTTTCCAGCCAGAGGTCACATTGTTTGGTCCTCATGACACCTCCAAGGTCTCTGTAAGCGATCTCCCCCACTTTTCTCCTGATGGTAAGGTTGGACACATGTAGGCCAACACGTCGAGCATTATCCTGATTGATTTAAAACATTTTATAACCCATTATGTAATTTCAGAACTGCCTGTCAAACAAGGAGTGCTGTTCTCTGCTGAAGATGAGCACAAAATGGATGTTGATGCACAGAAATTGAGTGGTCTCACAGCACTCCCCAAAATCACACTGTTCGAGGTAGAGATCAACATTTAGTTTATTTAATTCAGCCTGTTGATATGTGCATTAGTGTCTGACTAACATGGATTCTGCTTCTTTGAAAAGGAGCTGGAAACAAAGAACAACCAAGAGTCCCTTTCTGTTGCTCACATGAAAGCCAGACGTATCATTGAGTCCTTTGAAAACCCTTTCAGAATGGTAAGAGAAGACCTGTGACTCATCTTCAGTGTTATTTGTATTTTATTTAACCAGACACAGTATTTCAATATCTTCTTTTGGGATTTTTAGTATCTACCCCCCATTGATGTGCACATCAACAAGAATGCCAAATTTGACCCATCTTCAAAAATATTTGAGGTAATCAAACAGCATTATATTTTCATACAGGTCCACATTTATTAGTTTGGTTGTTGATCAATGTGCCATCTTATATTTATAGATTAGTAAAAGATGGAAACTGCAGAGTATTGAACAGCAGCAGCAGGAGTTGGAGGCAAAGAGGAAAGCCAAGGAGCAAGCAAAGGAACAGGCAAAGAAAGTGGCAGGTAATGAAGTCGACCCTTATCTGAATTTTCACTTTTAAAAAGTCATGCTCCTCACCAAATATGAATGCTGATTTCCACAGAGGAAAGAAACAAGGCTAAACAGAGCTACCAGGAGTCTCTCCAGAACGTTGCTACTGTTCGCCAGCAAGCAGCGGTGAGTCATTTTACTCTCTCATCTTTGCATTTCCTTTTTTCCACCTCAGATGGGCCTTGCACTCTGTCAACTTCACTGTTGATGATGTCCCTGTTGGGGAAAGTACAAATCCTTGAGAAGCCCGAGTTACATTTACACAAGAGCCCGGCGCAGCACATTAAAGATGGAGCTTTAATAGCCAATCTAACCCTCTGCAATGCCCCCTATTTTCTTTAAGACGTAGATGGTATACACATGGTGACTCACTAGCCGGTGAACCACTGCTGCCACTCTGCAGCACCTAGGATGTTAGTGGCTTTTTAGTATTTATATCTGTCCCATGATGTGTCTGGGGAAGAGGAGCAGGCAGTTTGGGACCGGAGCATTAGAGAAATGTCCTCCACTTATCAAACGCTCTTCTTTCCTCCCGGGGAACAACAGTAGCTGCTTTTTGCTCAAAAGCCCACTTCTTGTTAGCCCCATCTCTCTGGAGGATTTGCTTGGCTCCCTCCTGCTGGGTCACTCATACACACTCTTGTTGCCATGTGGTGTGTCCTCTCTCTGTTTTAAAAGCTCAGTTACACAAAAATCCAGTACTTTATTTTTTGGAGAACTGGTCACCACCATTTGATTCGTGTTTCTACTCCTGCTGGTGGCACCACTTTCCCTCAGCCTTTCACTGTGTAAGCCTTGAGCCGTCAATCGCCAGAGCACACAGTCATGATATGCACCACAGTAATCCATTGTGTGATGATGGCTTAAGTGAGCATTGGTTTTTTCGGGCGCTCCCTGCTGAAACGGCTCCTTCAAATAAACATGTTGGCGTGTATCATAGTCACAAGCGTTGGCACAAGCACTAGAAAGTCACACTCGTCAACCTGCCAACCGCAGGCAAATGTTGGCTGCGCAGGCTTACTGTCAGTTTCAGCCAGCACGCTGGCACTGAAGTTCTCCTGTCTGAGTTGAGTTTGTGAACAAGCTTTGTGGTTTTCCAAAGTATATTCTGCACTGATGTTATGATTGATAACAAGAAGGGCGTGTGCTGCAACCCGCCGCCATCATCTGTTTGATATATTAATTGGTCTTCTTCATGTCAATGAAAACCACTGACATTCTCAAACTCAAAAATAAGGATGAAAAATTCCTACTCCTGTTGAAGAAAATGTCACAAAGGTGTAACATCTGAGGTTGCACTGGTGTTGTCAATTACACCTGCTGTGATGGTCCAGTAGTTATATAATGTGAAGCCATGCAGAAAGCTGTTCCTCACACACTAAATAACTGACGCTCTTAAGCAAACAGTCACAACAAGATGGTCAGATGAGACCCTACAAATAAGGCCATTATTAAAATAAATGTAAAAAAAAAAAAAAAATCAATAAAAAATTCTGGGACATTGGCATCAGACTTCAAACTGCTCATCTGCAGGTTTCTGAGCTACAATCACTGAGGTCAACAGTACAAGAGATGTGGCTGAAAGCACTTTATAAGAAAAAAAATATCAAATGGTACAATAAAACATAATGACAATGGCAAGACAGAATAGTGAAATGTGAGAGTATTACCGGTACTAAAAAACAAGATAAGTAGTTATATTTTCAGCTGTTTCAACTTCACTCTCATTGGATGTAATTTAATTTTGCTGGTTTTTATCTACACATAGCTTACATACTTACACATACTTGGATCATACATTGTGGTGATTTTCACCTCAGTCTCATCTGGAAGACTGATCGAATGACGTCTGTGCACATCTGATGACACGTCAGTGTGGAGCAAAGTAAAACAAATTCAACCTGTAGGTGTTGGCACATGTATTATATTGAACCTCATACTGTTAAAACATTTATGATTCAATATCATGTGGGCTTGAGACCAGCCTGTTATTGTGATCAACCCAAGCAGCATCACACTGTACAATCAGCATTGAATGTTAGTGCTCACTAACATTCATAGGAACACATTTTTTTATTAACAAAATTAAAAAAAAGAAAACGCATCTTTTATTTCAACTCATAAGAAATAAGATATAAACCCAAGTGTATTCTGGAGCTCTGAAGAAATACTGACTAAGTAGCAGCACAAGAAAACAAATTATATTGAGCATAGATGCTAGTTATTGTCAAACTGTTATAATTCCCTTAATTTCCTTGAAGACCTCCTTCAAGCTCTATAAATGCTTAATCGGCTTGAAAAATTAAACCCCAGATTATTAAAGAATATCCTAAAAGAGAGAGCCCGACCTGAATACTGGAACAGTCATCTAACACTGTTCATTAAACACTGAAGAATATCTTCATTAAAATGTTATTCTCAGCACAGAATGTAATGTTGTTGATCGATTTCATTAGGACGCCGCGAAAGGTGGTGGAAAGAAAAGGGAGAGGGTCGCTAGTGAGGTTGGAGAGTCGACTCCCAAACCGAGTAAGAAGCTGATGAAATCAGAAGAGAAGCCCCAGAAGACAGAACCACCCTCCCCAGACAGCTTCACTCCCTTCGACTACAGTCAGTCAGACCTCAAAGTCTTTGCTGGTAGGCATATGTGATCTTTTTTCATTCATCTCATTTGACAAACAGTTTTTTGTTCATTTACAATGAGTTTAAATGAATTCAAGTCATTTTCACCTTCTTTGTATTTTCAGATACCAAAACTAAGGACAACACACAGTTTGACCCAAACCGACAAGGCCATGATTTTAGGAAAAAGGTATTGGTGAAGGTTTTATCATTCATTTGTTTACTGATGAGTATATATTTTGTTAGTGACTGACGACTTTAAATCTTTTGCCTAGAAAAATCCCAAGGGACAAAAATCAAACTTTGGAGCTGGAGGACGAAGTATGTCCTATCTGGCTGGAAAATCTGAAAGGTAAACTTACAAAATACAGTCAAAGAGTATTTTTCCTCTGCACCTTTCAGTGTGTTAACTACTCCCTCTCTTTTTTCTCTACAGGGGATTCAGACATAACTGGCCCAAAAGATAAATTCTCTTTGATATTCCTTTCTGTCTCGTTTTAAAACGTTCTCCCTGCAGAAATAACGACTACCCGTTTGCCTTCCCACAAATGAAATTCAGTATTTCAGTGTTTTGTGAATTTCAAAGTGTATTTTTTCCCCTGTGCATCAGTTTGTAAATATGTGCAAGCACAGACCTCTTCATTAAAGACGATTTTAGAGGAAAAATCATTTGTCTTAATTTCAAGTCATACAGGGGACTGCATATGAAGGGTTAACCCCTGTTTGAAGAGTGACCATTGCACACACATGTGATGTGTGATGAATTGTCTGTCCCTGCTGCTATAACAACCTCATCTGGAGAAGGATTTGATGCCACTCAGTCCGTGCTCCAGTTTGTCTCAGAGAGAAAGAGCTGTGTGCAGACCCAGCCAAGTTTTTAGCTCCACACTCTGAGAACCATCTGAACATCATTTTGTGCCAGGGATCATTGTACACAGAGGGCCACCCCCAAAACCGTTCCCATGAGGAATTAGCATTAGGATTTGCATGAAAGGGAGATGCAGCCCAACTCACCTAACAACCACAGTTAAACATGCGATTTAGAGGTGCTACCATAAGTACCTTTAGTCAGTTTCACACCAGTAACTTTATTTGTGTCACATTTAATGAAACCCAGGTCAAAAGCACCTCATGTATAGGGAGGAATAAAAGAGAGTCAAGTGACAGTTTGCTAATTAAATTGCAAACAACTTATAAATAACTAAAATGTAAACTGTAGCACATTAAAACAAAAATGCAGCATAAAATCAGGGATTAGTGAGTCTTGTAAAACTTGCTGTGACTTTGCAGAGAATTGAATTATCACCCTGCTGCATGCGGTGATTAGATGGCTAAGTGCAATGATGACTGTCCAACAACTTACCATATGTCTTCTGCTGACTCCAGTCTGCACATAATCAGCACAGTGTCTGCTCTGAGCATTTACTCCAGTCCTCCATATCCAATTACAAATACAAGGATACTAATTCACCACCACACATACCTTAATGACTGGCATTAAACGTTACCCATGCAAGCTGTGGTTTTGTTTCTTTAATCTTTCATACAGTATAAATAAAGACTGATTAAAATGATGTGGCTTCCCATTTTAAAGTCAAATCTTTTTCTCATCTGTAAAAGAAAAATAAATCAACCCCCTTTAATTCTATAAATGATCAGAGTAAAATGCAAAGTGCAGACCATCAAATGCTTGGGATTAATGGGATTTCATTAAGTTGCACCAAATGAAAATAAAGATTAAGACAGGTTGTGTGTCCCATGAGTTCATCTGAAAACAAGAAGGTAATAAAGCTTAGAGCAGGGCTCCTGCTGCAGCTAGTTCTGAGTTACAGGACAATAAAATAATATAGTTTGACCAATTGTGGTCTGTCACTGCAGGGATGTTTGATGAGGACAGCAGCTGTCCCCATCAAACAGCTGGCCTCCTGCTCTTTAGCTCTATAGTCAAATAAAATGAACCTCATTCAATTTAACTTTATTACATTATATTTATTTATGTTTTACTGATGAGTGGACATGAATTTAAATGTTGCACAGAATAATAAAATAAACAAAAACTTACTTAATTAAAATAAAAAACGGATTCTAAACAACAACGCAACACAACTGAGCACAACTAAAATGTATAATGTATACATATTACTGACTCCGGGAGAGAAAATAAAAGAAACCTTATTTCTGGAGGGTTACATCAATTATATTCAGAAAGTGAGGACAGGGAGAATTTTTTTCTTTTTTTTTTTCTTTCAGTTTTTCAAACTGTACGTATGTTAAATCTGCTATTAGGTGAAAGTGCACAACACTTCAAGTATTATTCTGAAGGTGTTATCTCAGGCTTGTTCACAGAAATAGTTTCTTTAATTTCCATTTTCACTCCTCCACACTCTGCTGTGGTGCTAGGACTGATTCACAGTGAACAAGTGAAAAGGTGAATTTTTTTAAATTTGTTTTTTTGGTAAAGCTACAATTATCAGAAGCGTGCGTCACTGTGTTGGTCAGTCCTGTGAGTTTCAAGCCACAGCAAGTTGTAAACATGTCCTAAAATAAAGGTGTTAATCTGCGAAAGTGTTTTTGTATTAAATATCCATGCCAATATTTTGTGAATTTCTGTCCAGAAATGTCTCATTGCTGAACATTATCTAAATACCAGTGATTGGTGTCCTGACTCTCCAGCATGTGGGCCCCTCTCCTGTCCAGTGTTGGTATAACACCAGACCAACAGACTAACTAACTGAGACCACAATGTAGGCCCCTGACAGTTGGGGCACTATAAGTAAAAAAAAAAAAAAGCACTATGACACTATATCACTATTCATATTTTAATGAACCATCTGACATCAGTGACAAATGTAGAAAAAAAAGTTCAGGCTAGAAGAATTTTTAGGATACACACACAAGACTTGAAAAAAAGAAAACTGTCTGTGTTCACCAAAATGTCAACTTTTCCCTGTTCCATGCCCCACCCCTCAAAATCAAAATCAGAAAAAAATAGATCAAAATCCAAAATCCATGAGTCTATCTATTCTACGTATATCTATTTTTATCTATTTAATTCTACATGCAGTGTAATGCTGCTGACAGTGGGCTGATTTATGGTGAATATATGGTGTAAGCTTGTGTTCTTTCCCATGGCCATGCGTAGTAGCTGTTTGACTGTGGACAGCCACTACCAGACCATCAGTTGCCAGACCATCGCAGGCCCTGAGGCATATGCAAAGTGGATGCTAACGGGCCATGCACTGGGCTGCTTTTCTAACAAGTCCTGCTGTGAAGGCGTATAGACCATCTCTGCCTTTATTGACAAAATCACACTGTAAATAAAGACGTTGTTATACATTGTTACTCAGTTTGTAGCAAACTGTTGTGCTCCTCCCTGACAAGGACACTGCATGTGTGTATTCACACTAGTGTTGCACACAGGCCTTCTAGTAAAACATAATTGCATAAATTAAATGGTGTACTTTCAGTTTTTCTAATTCCAACAGTTTCTTGATGAAATAACATACAGCTGTGAAAAATGTTGACAGCTCTCATTTTCTATATGTATATAATTTGACAGAAAATTTACTGAATGTGCAGTAACCTGTTGTGCCCATTCCTGACAGATGATGAAGTGTCAGCATTTACAATAAACCTAGATGATATTGATAACTGTGACTTTCCAATAAGAAGAGAAATGTCTAAATTCAGGTTTGACTAAATCATGACCCATGAGTTTTTTCTTTAACTAAAACTGACACAGAAGTGAGTTTCAGATGTTTTTTTTAGGCTTAAGATAAAACTGCCTTTCTCTGAGAGGTTTGTCCAATTTGCATGAATTTGTTTTTCTTTATCCTCGGGATAAAACGGTCCTAGTATCAGGGCCAGCCTTCTGTAAACGTAAACAAGACCCAACTTTCACAGTTTAATGAGGCAGCCTTTAGGTTAATTACAATGACAAAATGACAGAGGTCTGTAGCCTGCTATGCAATGTGAGCTAATCAACGTAGCAGGTTTAACTTCAGTAAGGACTAGATAATTCATTATAACCTGCAAACAGCCCTAAAGCTCCCAACTGAATGATAATTCCCCCAGAATCCTTAAGAGAACAATAAATGATGATGCCAGGGTCGATATATTATAACCAACATTAGTTGAATAGTTTTCAGTTCTAGGCATTGAGTGTCTGCAGAACAAACATGGTTCCCAGTTGTAATGATACATTTTCAGTTATGATCTAATTATATCAAATGTGGGGTTTGTTGTATGGTTTGTTTGCCCTATGGGTACTTGATGTGAAAAAAAGAGAACGATTCATTTACAGGATTTTCACAAGCCTAACTGTATGTTTCAAAAATGATATCTGTTTCTTTCTACTCTAGTGCTCTGTTCATCTTTACATTTCAATTTGATTAGTGTTACTTTGGCTGGCACTATAATTGAATTTACCTGCAGGTATCAGCATTTATTCTCATATCAAATTAAGAACTTTGTTCATGGTTCTTGTGATGTTAAACCCAGTGTTAACTTAAACTAATTGATGAACGGCTTCATAGCACAGGTTATCCAGAATGACTAAATGTTTGGTTCAGTCAGCCCAAGTACAGGCCAGTGGTTTTATGTGCAGCATATAGAAGCACATTATATGTTTTATAACCAAATATAAATTGAAGGGTGTCATAAAGTCTGGTTTTCAGCCAACCAAAAACAGCTCATCACTCCATTTTTCACTGCATGCGTTACAGTCAAATTGCTGAGGCTCAGCTGCCACAATATAGGACAGCACCAGCACACCCAACTTTCCATTAAGGCACTTATTGCACCTTCTCATTCATTACAAGCTGCTAAATATCCTCAGCAAGGTTGTGATCTTTGCCTGTTACTCCTCCGCTTGCCCTGATAAGTTTGACCAGTTTCCTTAACTTTATTTTATCCTCAGGATCATTCCCTGTAATATCAGTAGCTACTGACTTGCGTAAAAAGGTAAACAAAAAAAGTTACTTTTCACAGTTTAATCAAAAAATCAAAATAACTGCTACTGCTCAGTTGCAAGAACCATTGCTAGATTTGTACCAACAACAGGGTTTCCAAGCAGTACTGCTGTTTTTGTAGTTATCCTAACATATGGATTAAATCAAATACCTAATTAATGGTGAGTCATCATTATCATTTTAAAATCAAAACTGTCAAAAACCACTGATGATATCAAAAGTGAGTTTCTATGCGGGAAGGCACCACCACAAATTTGTTGTCAAATCCTGATTAATTTCCAAAGTCAGATTTACTGTTATAGAGATCAGGATGGTCCAGTCACATTTTTCATTTATACTTAACAAAATACTCATTAGCCTACATCTGAAACTCTGTTGAAAAATAAAAAGTTGAACCACTTAAAACAAAGTATAATCATACAGTAGTGGTCAATAACCAACCAAATTCCATAGGCAGAGGCGGTCCTGGCTAGTTTTACGCCCTGGGCGAAACCATCCCTTGGTGCCCCCCCCCCCCCCCCCCCCCCCCACCAACGAACAAACACACGAATATATTATAATCAGTGTTGGGGGGGGGGTTCTTTTAAAATGTATTCCCCTACAGATTACTGATTACATGTCCCAAAATCTGTAATCTGTAATGCATTTCAATTATTATTATTATTCAAGTAAAGTAATACTAATAGCACTTTCTGGATTACTTTTAGCGTATTTCAAAATCACCTGCCTGAGCGCCTTTAACACTGAATTTGATCTTACACATGATCTTATAGGCTACCGTGGTTCCTTTAAATTAAATCATCAATAAATGTGTTGTCAAACCACAGTTTAATTTGTTATTGATCATCCAGCCATATTTAAATGATTTTTTTAAATAGCCAATCACATAAAATTATAGGCTTAGGCTATATTAAAACTGAGCAGCTTGACTACAGCCTCTGAACCTCTAAAAAATACACAATTTAAAATAATTTTTGTTTGTGAGTGTAGGGCCAGCAACATGATGATATTTTGAATATAAAGTAATGACAGGAAGGAACCACTGTTCCATCTGTAGGCTAAACTAAAAATGTGCTTAAACTCACTTCTCTGCTGAAGTCGGTGTGGTTTTGGAAACAGCGTGACGTTGCTGTTAAACCAGCTCATTAGAAACATCATGACAGTCTAGGATCCTTTTAAAAACGTGATCCTGTCGCAGTTCATTCATGTTGTTTACCAGAGACCGAACATTGAAGAGGAAGAAGAGGAATATTGCTGGGCATCCCATAGCAACATTACCAAAATGAAGCCAACTTCAGGGCGAGGAGTTTAGCGCTTAGCCCTCCTTTCTTTCCCCGCATGAGAGCCCTCTGGGCCGGCGGAGCATCCGACGTGAGACCTCAGCAGTCGCAAGTTGATCCCCCTGCCCCCCTCGCCTCTCCTGACACACACAGAACCTGTAGTAGACCCAGTATATGTAGTAGGCCTATGACTCTCAGCAGCAAGTTGACGTGACATAGGGGCGCCCCAGCGACCACTCCACTAACTTGACCGCGAGTTTTGTTTTGTCTTTTTCTCTTTCTTTTTTTTTTTTTGAAGAGCGCTCGTGCGCCCTCACAAAGATTGCGCCCTGGGCGGTCGCCCATATTGCCCATAGCTAAAACCGGCCCTGTCCATAGGGTATGTTGTTTCTGTCCTTATATAATGTTTTGTCACTTAAATCATCATAAAATGTAGCATTATGTGACTGAGTATGTCGCTTAACTCAGTTGACTACAGGCACTGGTCATCCCTCGCCATGACTACAGTACCATGAATCTGGCAGAGCTGTCCTGTCAGCCTCCAGACTTTCTGTTTTTCTCTTTTGTTGCTTAGCTTTCCACCTATTTGCTTAATGTTTGGTTTATTTTATCCCCAGGACATAACGATTGCAGTTAGTACCGGGGCCAGGCTTGTGTAAATAGACAAACAAAAGCAAACTTTTCACAGTCTAACTAAACAGTCTGAATAACGGCTCATTTGCAATGACAAGCACCAGGTCCTTTGCATACTAGCTATTTGCTTGATGTTAATGAAGGGTGGTGGGTTAGGGGGGAACAAAAAACTGAGCAAGGCATTTATTCTAGAAGGATTGCACTTTATTTATATGTCGCTTTGGACAAATCAATAAATAAATATAAACATAACTAGCCTACTACTGAAAATCCACATGGGATAATTAGAAAAGTGTCAGTGACAAACACAGGGGCAACATGATGAGACAGTTTCCCCTGAGTCCTTTGTAGATCCTCAAGATGCCAAACATTAGTAGTTCAGTGTGTAAATAGGCCTATGTGGTTATTTTGTAGAGGCGTGGTGATATTTGCACAATTTAGTCAGGTCACTACAGGTGTAAGTCGAGCACAGTTGCAGAATAAACATCGTCTGAACATACTATTAAATGATGAAACACTGATGTTCAAGATTGGTGCTGGAGTACAAGCAGCCAGTGAAATACTGTGAAAATGTGGATATAAACTGTTGCTTTCAGACTGTTGTTGCAATAATGTTGATAATGGAGTACACTGATGTATCTTTTGTGCCTCTACTCGATTTTTTGTGATATCAAGTATCACAAGTATTGAATAAAAACAAATCTGGGCAGACTTTGAAATGTGACTCAAAAATAAAAGACTTGGTTTTAATGAATTTCTTTTTATTGTTGTATTTGTTTATTGGATGTGTGTTTATCCCTCCCTCCAACCCCCCACCCCCAACTGAAAAGATTAAAAACTCACTTTTAATTGCTTCCACAAAGTTTCATCAATTATATTTCACATTAGAGTTTATTAACCAGAAAAAAGCTGAACTTAGAAGCAGCATATCAGGAGAGGCAAACCAGGCAAAAAAAAGTTACTGATATGTAACACCAGTGCAGTACATGATTATTTTACTGTTAGAATAGCGAGCCAAGCCCAGCTCCCTTAGTCTTGGGTTTAAAATGTGTATGAAGGTGTTGTTTTTGAAGAGAAAGCCTGCAGTCTGCAATACCATGTGAGATTCTTAAAGTAAATTCAGGTTTAACTCAGCAAGGGTTAGAGATTAAAAGATTAAAACCTGTAAACAGCTACACAACTGAACAAAAGCTGGGGAAACTTAATCATAATTCTTACAGAATCCCAGTGGGAACAAAAGATTTGACATAATAAGTGATGATAGCAGAGACAGATACATTTGCCTACAGCAAACATTTTTCTATATTAGTTTAATTGTTTTACAACTCAAGGCATTGCCTGTGTCCAGAACAAACATCACATGGTTTCCAGTTCCTATCAAAAAATAATAAGAAAAAGCATATAGATTAATTTTCACTATGATTTTGTTTATGGGTTTGTGTGTGTCTAATCTTGTTAAATGTGGAGTCTTTTGTATAGTTTGTTTTTACCTAAGGGTCCTTGATGTGATAAAATTTGAGAACCACTAGAAAATAGCCTGACATTAGGTGTCAGAAATCATTTCTGATGTTTTTTTACTCTTTGATTTGATCATCTTTACATTTTCACCCTGATAAATATCACTTGACTTTACCTGCAGCCAGTATAGGGACGTTACTTATGGTTCTGGCAAACCAGGCAAGTGCTTGGAGTTTGGGAAGAGTGGCCAACAATAGACCTTTACAAAACACATTTTGCAATACCAACTATAAACTCCCTCAAACTTAATATAAAGTGCACTACTTCTGCAGAAAAAAAGATATGCAATGCCTTGTGATGGTGTGGTTTATGTTTATTTCACAGTCCAAAAATGTGAGCTATAAGTCTAACTACCAGCCTTGAATTTAAAGGTTTCAGAAGATTTTTGTCTCATCTCCAACTGAAAATAAGGAGCCGTGGGTGCATGAGTAGAGTACAGTAAAAAAACAAACAAACAAAAAAAACGTATTTTCGGAGAATATACAAGCCTACTGGTAGGCTATTACTAATTAATAAGAACTTCAACCGCACTCGCATTCTGTTTGCTATGCTTGATAAGCTTACAACCTCTCAAACAAGATAGTTTCAGAACTATCTTCCATGCAATGCAATACATTTGCTTGCTTTTTCAATGAAAACATCTAATCTAAACACAAATCAACAAAATAATAAAATGATGCAATCCCTTAAACCGCTAGGAATAAATCAACTGTGACGTCAGAATTGAATATAGTTTACCAAAAATATGTAGAAGAAACAGTTCAGCAACTTAAACCATACTGTCTTGACACAATGCCATCTTTTAAAACTATGGTAAACTGTCCAAACAGATATGCAGAAAATAATAAATTGCTCACTTCAAACAGCCACATTTCCTAAACCCCTAGCTGCCATCAAGCCACTCTTTAAAAAGAGAGCGCTGGATAATGTTATTATTATAACGTAATGTCAGCCTTTCGACTTCACAATACAGAAACAGCTCTTATAGAGTGTTCAATGACATAAGGCTGAACACTGACTGCATTTGACACCATGGACAGTATCACAGTCAAGTCTACTGTGACGGTCTTCTGACTGGACTCCCCGAATCAAACAGCTGCAGCTTGAGTTTTAACCAGAACAAGTCTTTACTCCCAGTCAGCTACAGAATAGATTTTAAAGTTCTGCTACTGGTTTACAAATCACTGAATGCTTTAGGTCCAGAATAAATGAATGACATTTTAGTAGAGTATAAACCCAGGCTAATCTACTGACTCAGGTCAGATAGTTGAGCACAGAGTTCAAACCAGACATAGTGAAGCAGCATTTAGCTGCTACGCTGCACAGTGGAACAATCACCAGCAGAACTGAAATCAGCCCTGACTGTAAGCACTAAATTAAATCCAGATTAAAAATATTTCTCGTTTCATGTGCTTATGGCTGAGCTCTTTTAAAGAACTTTAAATCATAATCTTGGATTTGCACTCTAAGTCCTCTTAATTGTTTTAATTCAAATCAATATTTAATGCTGCAAACTCATTTTATGCTCTGTTTAGTTTTTAATATACTTTCTTTATTTATTTTCTTGCTTATGTTTACAATTTTGACTATTCTGGGTTTTATTTTAATTTTTAAAAATGTTATGTTTTTATGCTTTTTTTTTGTTTCCAGTTCTTACTGTTAAATGTAAAGATGTATAAATAAAGATGCCTTGTCTGCCTTGCCTTACTATGAAAAAGTCTTGCTTTAAAATGAATATATTTGATAAAGAAAATACAATTGCCTTCCCCCCAGTTTCGAGATTAGACCTTGCTTTAAAATAAATAAAAATAAAGATTTGAATACTGTCTTTGTATTGCACTATTTGGTAACAAACCAACATAATGGTTACCAACCCCACCCTGAACCCCCCACCACCTCAACCCTTTCAGGTCCGCGCATGCGCAGTGGCATGCCGACGCTGTTCGTCTTCACGTGGGCTCTCTCTCTCTCTCTGTGTGGATCTCATGAGGCGCCCCGGGCGCCTCGCTGCAGGGCGGGGCCACGGGCGGAGCCGCTGCTGGTGAGAAGTCAAACAAACTATACGCGAAACCGGTTCTTGCCGCCACGCCATTGGCTGACGTGGCGGCATGCTGCTTACGTAGGCGGCGTCCCATTCGTTAAATGGACGAGGCAGCACGTTTAGCAGTCAGAGCAAGTGCAAAGCGTCATCCTCGCCTCAGCAGCAGCAGCAGCAGCGTACTCACATTGCAACTCCAACCAACACGTTAGTTTCTACTTGTGGCTGTCGGCAGCTGTCATGGAGCTCATTAAGGATGGTTGGTTCACTGAAGTCGGCACTCTGTGGCCCGGGCAGGCAATGAGCCTCCAGGTGGAAGAGGTCCTCTACAACAAGAAGTCCAAATTTCAAGATGTTATGGTCTTCAAGAGGTGAGTTACTTGCAGCTTCATAACTTGGCTAACGTCGCTAGCTGTTAGCTTCTACTGGGATGAGCAGCAGGCTGAGGCTCATGGTGTTGTGCTGTAGTTTCTTCAGGTGGTAGATAGATGCCTGGGAGTTTTCTTTCCACACTCTCCCTCAAGTTTTAGTGAACGGACAGTCCAGCGTTTTAGCAAATGAGCTGTCACGTGCAGGTCAACAACAACTTACAGTAGCAGTTAAACACTTGAATGAAATGATTGATTTCTGATTTGAGAATTGTAGTAATCAGTGCTGTTCCCTGTTCTTATAGCTACCACAGATAACTCAATAGTTGTCACGCTCAACATAATTCCTAATATTTTTTATCCCATCTGGTGAACCTGCTATTCAAATTAGACAAGTGTGTCTCATTCATTCTGTCATCACCTCTGCACATGTTGTCTCAAGCCTCCTCACACCACATTCTTGTAAATGACTCAAAAGTTAGCCCCTAATCTGATCATGTGCCAGAAAACTGCTCCCCTGCCTTTTGCACAAGTTATGTAAACATTCAGGGTTAGTCATTATAGCTTCAGGATGTGTGAGGTGAGCTTTTGAATGTGATGATCATGTTTTCCTCTGATGCGTCTTCTCAGTAAAACCTACGGAAATGTCCTGGTGCTGGATGGAGTGATCCAGTGCACAGAGAGAGACGAGTTTGCCTATCAAGAGATGATCGCCAACCTCCCCCTCTGCAGCCATCCCTGCCCCAAGAAGGTATGACTCGGATGTATTGCTTGGACATTCATAAAGCCAAGCTTTTAATCCAGGAGCATTCTGGATGGGTTTCCTCCTGTCATGTCAGTTAAGCAGCACATTTCCTCTTCCTGTAGGTGCTGATTATTGGCGGTGGAGACGGCGGTGTGCTGAGAGAAGTGGTGAAGAATCCCCTGGTGGAATCGGTGGTCCTGTGTGAGATTGATGAGGTGGGTAGCAACAACTTTGACGAGGATTTTAGCTCTCCTATACAGACTTGCACTGTTTGCTAAGTTTTTTTCTTATGTAACACCTGCTTATATTTGTGTTAATGTTGTTGTCCTCTGCAGGATGTCATCAATGTGTCAAAGAAGTTCCTCCCAGGGATGGCCAAAGGGTTTTTCAGTCCCAAGCTCACCCTCCATGTTGGAGATGGCTTTGAATTCATGAAGCAGAACCAGGATGCTTTCGATGTCATTATAACTGACTCCTCAGACCCTGTCGGTGAGTACTGTCCGCTTCACACATGTTGTAGTCTCATTCAGTATCAACTGTTATAGAAGACAGCCTTATCATGACTTCTGTTTTTGTTGCAGGACCTGCTGAGAGTTTGTTCAAGGAGTCTTACTACCAACTGATGAAGGCAGCGTTGCGAAACGGAGGAATTCTCTGCTCCCAGGGTAATTATATTATATTATTCTTCACATTTATATAGTCTGCCTTTCAGCTACACCGAGAGCCATATGGGAAAAAAACTTCAGACGTTTAAATAAACATGTTCTGTCAATTTCACAGGAGAGTGTCAGTGGCTCCATTTGGAGCTGATAAAGGAGATGTGGACCTTCTGCAGGACCCTATTCCCTGTGGTGGACTATGCCTACAGCACCATCCCAACCTATCCCAGTGGCCAAATTGGATTCATGCTCTGTGGAAAAAATCCTGTAAGTGTGCTTGTCATTCTCAATTTGACATGTAAAACCAAAATCTGTTGCTCAATAACTCAACCGCATAAAATGACTGACGTTTCCCCTTCCCTTTTTAACCAGGAAACAAACTTCAAGGAACCAGTGAAAGCTCTGGCAAAAGAAGATATTGAAAAAATGAACCTTAAATATTACAACCCTGAAATTCACAAAGCATCATTCGTCCTGCCCGAGTTTGCAAGAAAGGTATGTTGTTGAAATATCTTTTTTTTTTGTATTTGACAAGTATGCAATAATTACACAGGTACAACTCAGAACTCTTCAGGTATTTGCTGTGTCTGACATCTGTGTGTTTTTGACCACTAACAGGTGCTGAGTGACGCATGACCAGCAACAGCAGATCACCATGTGCATCCTCTATCTGGCCCTCAGACCACAGATAAGCAACCTTCTTCTACTGCTTCTCCACCCCCTCAACATATTTCAACACCACTGTAATAGCCGCATAAAGATTTTATGTGTGGTGGTAACTAATAATCAACGGGTGGAAACAAGCTGATTTACACAGAGAAAGTGTTAGTTTGTCCCCTTCCTACCAGTCTTACATTCTCTTGGTGTTTATTTATTTTTCTGTTGTATTCGGTTTTTCATTTTTACTCTGTAATTATCAGCATTTTGTGAAGAATAATTTGATGGGCTGGAAAAGGGAAGCCGTCAAACCTGACCTCACTCTGAAACATAGTATTGTTTATTGGATTCACTGCACCTATACATTTATGCAATATGTTACATACTGCTGCGGGTATGTACATGTAATGTTTGATATCAGTTTGTTCTCATAGGAAAATGCACAGTTGCCATCTGTCATTACTGTATATTCAGATTACTAATGTGTCGTATACACATGATCCCTATAGTGCCTGAAATTGGTTGTTGAAAAAGATTTTTTTTCTGTTATTATTGTAGTGTGCCAGGCATATAGTGTCCTAGATGAAAACTCTCATGTTAAGAATTCAGAAAATTGTCCCTTTTTTAAAATATCATGACTAATCCGGTAAATGTAATCAATGCTCAGCTTTTACCATCAGATTGTTGCCAAGACTGGAAGATGAAAGTATGGTGTTAAAGCTTTGCAATCCATGAAATGTCTTTTTAAGATGTGAATTCATAACGCAATTGTAACTTGCAGTATTGGGTATTGACCACTGGTAGTAAACTTGTACTGTAGTAAGCCTGAACGCTGAGTCTTACAACCAGGATGCTGTTAATTTCTCTCTCAATGGAAATCTCATGTCTCAGTGTGGTTTATTTGTTTTGTGTAGCTAATGTCAATCGTCAAGTTACTAACAATTACTTTTAAACCCACATTGAATACTTGTTGAGAAATAATGTCATGCCCAAGCAATGAATTTGTGTTTTTATAAGGATTATGAACTGTAATAAATTGTTAAAATGGTAATATGATGTCTATGTTCATTCATTCATTCATCTGGTATTAAGCGATATGTGCCTTTACTTGCCAAAATGACAACAAGGTACAGGACTGCATATTAGGTCTCTTTGTGTTGGCCTGAAAGTATGATACCTTTTAAAGGTGTTGTACTTTGGACCATAGGAATTTCCTGTCCCTGTCACTTTGGCTGCAGGACAGTGGAAACACTGAAAGCCATGATTTGCCAAAGGCTTCTACCCAATAGTTTAAATTCTCACTGTATCTTACAGGAAGTAGTTAAACTTTACAAATTGCAGCCTCACCTTTCAACCACATGCAGGCAAATACACAGCATATTGTTTCAGCTGCTCCTCATTTCAATTGCGTAACCCTGGACCTAGTCTTATAGGTAACGGTACTGTGAACTGTCCTGAGGCTCTTGTCAGGTTTAAAGTGCAGTTTCAGCATCAAGGCACAAGATGGCGTCCTTTGATCTGTTAATGTATGAGCCAGTTTCAAACCGACAAGGTACAAAGGAAGGTATTCAAATTGGCCCTCTTCCAAATTCACCTAACGCATATTGAGAGGGCAAAACTTTTTAATTTTGATTTCCTTTGAATTGCGCTTAATACCCTTCGGCTTAATTAGATTGGTGTTTTTGCAATGTGAAGTGTCACTGTTGCCTTCAGTTGCATCAATTCTAGTTCTTGTTCTGCAAGACCAGAGTCCTCACTGGGTTTTCTAATGAATGCAACTAGCCTGCAACTATGCAGTACATTATTGTCATACTGCCTTGTAGTGCGTTACAGCAGCTAGGCAGGTGTCACAGTGTTCATATTCTTCAATACGGGGAATAAAACATCCACTGTCTTACATGCAGAGCTCTGAAAGTGAATCTTTGACTTTCATCTGCTTTGAGGATTCACACTAAAAAAGATGCTGCAACTTTAAAGACAGTGTGTCATTTGTCTTTTACATTACCATGCGAGTCAAATTAAAAAATATCCCTTGCAGTCACAAAGACAGATTTACCCACTTGTCCAGATTCACTGGTTTGATATGTAACACTCAGCACAAAGTCCTCAGACAATTTTTGAGTTAGTTTTCCTTTGTGATCTCTTTCCGAGTGCCAGAGGCCGTACTTGAAGGACGTGTAGTGAAACTTCCACGCACGTTAATAACATATGGGAGCACCTTCATTCCAGCCGTCATGCTGACGTTTTTCACTGTTTGAAGTCTCATGCTGGGAAGGTCATTGTTGTGGATTCTTCAAACACCAACTGAATTACCAATATAGCCATTTCAACAGTCAGCTAATCTGTGGATTGGCCTGCAGGCCTCCTTCAGTTCAGCAGTGTATGAAGAAAACCTTAAAAACTGTTTTGAAAGCACAACAAATCCATTTGAACATATCAACTAAGGCGTACTGAAATATAAGTACTGTATGTTCTCTGCTGGTAGCACTTTCTAAAGACGTCAGAACAGCAAACCCAGTAAACCCTGTTAATTGTGCTATTTCAGTGATATATCCTGGAGGTTGTGGTCAGCTTCTTGAAACCATTTTCTCTCAGACTGGAATATGTTTTATGCTGTAATCAGCTCTCCTTAATGAGTTTTGGCAAGAAGTTCACATAATGCAGACCAGTAATAGTTGGGCTTCGCAGTAGTTCAAGAGAACCTCACACAAATTGTTTCTTATATAAACCAGGAACAACATTTATTGATGTTATTTATCCATATACATAGGCCACAACATCTACAAATATGACACATAAATGAGACTTTACGTAAGCTGCAATATATGATTTTACATAACCCATGAGAAAAATGTGGGGACTGGTGACGGTAAACAGTGGTGTGAGTTTAAAGTCTATGAAATAACAAACTAGAACATACTGCACTTTCACAATTTTTGTTGTTTTGTTTTTAATGTGCAAAAGCAAATTACAAAATGACTGCTCCGATGTTAACCTTCTTCCTTTTCCCTTTCTTTTTTTTAACAACTGTGTTTGCTCCACTAGATTGGTGATGTGCATTTCCCGAAGACACGTCCTGAAGTCATGGTAAGTGTCAGACCGTTCAATTGTAATCTGCAGGTGTCAGAGATGCACATAGAAGCACTGTGACAGGAATCAGATGTTGACAGAAGGAGAGTGCTAAACACTTGGATGTGTAAGGGATCAACAATAAGTCAGCTTGTGCTCTGTGTTTCTTTTACAGTAGATGTTTTTTTTTTCCTGTTTTTTTATGATTGCAGCTGCAGGGATCTATTAAATCTTAAGTGTTAGAGTACATACGAGTCTGAGTACATCTGATGAGTTGTAGAATTGCCCATCCACCTGCCTGCAGAGGTCTTGTTCGAGTCTGTCTGGCAATACATTAGTTACATGTTGATGTCAAAACCTGGTTTTAGCCCAGTGACGTCTCTGCTGCAGATGTTCACTCTGTGAATCACATGAACACAACCAGCACACAATTTGTCAAAAAGGTTAACTGTTCAGTGGTTCCATTTGTTCTCTCCTGACCCCTCCATCTCCCCCTCCTCTTCCACACTCAAGTACACCCCCACCCAAAACGCTCTCACACATACACCCTCCACCCTTCCGTCATACACCCACCACTATCTACGTCAGTGGCAGACGGGGGGAGAGGCGTATAAAAGAGTGAGGGACTTTGGAGGGAGAGCAGGAGAAACATTAGTGGTTTCCAAATCTTGTGACTTGCAGCTGCCTCCAACTGCACTGCACTTTCTCCACCTCTGGATCTCTGGCTGGTCTGAGCTGCTCAGACCCTATCTCTCCAACACACACACACACACACACACACACAAACACACACACACTCACACACTCCTGTGAGGCTCTTGCTCCTGTGACTGTAGCTCTGGTCGGTCACCTGCACTCTTGTCACAGCATGCAGCTCCTGGTGGTGTTAGCAGCTCTCATGGGGGTTCTGTTCAGCGTTAGAGCAGCCGCCGTGCTTCCTGTGGAGGACAGAAGCACCATCCACGTGAACAGGGTAAGGAGATTATTATTCTTCACTGGAGAATTTATCTTAATTTCAGCTTTTATTATTCGTAGACTTATTTTTTATTATTACTATTTTTATTGCTGAGATTTAAAAAACAAACAAACGAAAAAAACAAATTAAAAAAGAATATCTAAACTTAAAATCAAAAATAGATATCAACAAAAATGTTTGATTTGCATTTGAAAGATTTTAACCATGAAATAATTATGTAATAAAATAAAAAATAATAATTTTTTGAGCTCCCCAATAACTACAAGATTTAAAATTTTCACATTTTCCATTGTCTGCTCTTCTGAATAACACAGTCTGCTCTTTTCTGATATTTCATCAGGAGCTGAGCAAAGAGCGCAAAGAGCTGATCCTGAAGCTGGTGTCCGGCTTGCTGGACGGAGCTCTGGACACCAACATGCTGCCGGGGGAATCGGCACCTGTGGATCTTGAGGAGCCGCTGGAGTCTCGTCTGGAGGAGAGGGCCGTCTACAACAGGCTATCACTGCCTCAGCGCGACCGCAAAGCCCCCTGTAAAAACTTCTTCTGGAAAACTTTCACCTCCTGCTAACAGAGCCCCAAACCTCCCGGCTCTGCCTCCTTCCCTCCCAGCTCCACATGAACTGTAGTTGACCTCAGCTGTACATATCATCCACACCTGTCAGACATGCAACATTGATGGACTTCACTGAGACAGTGTGTCTGTTTGAATATTAATTATTTATGTATCTATTTATGTATACAATGTATGTATTTATGTATGTAACAGTTTCTTTCAGGGTCAACAATAAAGCATGGATATAATATTTGACATGGTAATAACAGTGAATTGCTTTGGAAGAAAAGGTCACATTTACCACTTGCTTCGATATAAATAATAATATAAAGCAACATTTCATGCAAAACTTCTGGTTGCAGTTTTATTATGCTCAGAACATTTACTGCACTAGAATTGAGAAAATTATTTCATGGTTATTTATTATTACACAACTATATTTCTATATCTAGTAAAATCCAAGTTGTACTAGTTAAGAACACAAAGAGAATTCAGACAGTTGATAATGTGAGCATCCTGCCTAAATTATATTTATTTATTTATATTTATAATTAAACATTATTTATATATCTTATTAACACAACTCGGTGGTGAATATCTGCCCTATGAAATAATTGTACCTGTCTTTGTATATGTTTTTTCAGTCAGACAGTGGTCCCTATTAATTCCTGGTCACGGGCTTGGGGAGATGCTTCAGTGACTTATCACAGGTTGTTAAACGTGTCAGTAAGATAAGAAAGCAAATAAATTAGGAGCTTCCCCGTCTTCACTCGACGCTGTCCTTTGACAGCTGTTCTATAAGAAGTCTGAGAGATAAAAAAGTGCAGTAAAATAGAATATTTCCTAAATGACGGGTTTAAAGATATGTGCTGGTCAAAAAAAAAGAAAAAGAAAAAAAAGAATGCGCTGTCGTGTTGATGTGAATCTGACCTCACTATTTGATAGTGAAAGCTCAGACGAAGCTGCGGCTCTATGTTCAGATAATGATGTGGTCTCACATGTGTCCCTATCAACCCAGTTTTCGATCCTCGAGTTGTAGCCAACAAGACCCAGCATTGACTACTGGTGGCTCACTTCTCAATGAGTCATGCTACAATTACACAGGCTCTCATAGTCTTCCTGGAACGGCCGCAGTGATATGTGTGGTTTTTAACCTCTCAGTGAGGTAGTCCACAGAAGGTTACACCGGCTGCAATCAAATATTGACTTTCAAGGCGAGCCCACAGTCCCAATTAGTCAACTGATAGATTTCATGTGGTAAATTACATACAGGTGAAATACAGTATATCACCAAATGAGCCAGAGCAAAGCAGCAGTGCTGTATAAAAGCTGTGGGTCAACAGCTCATCAAAACCTTACAAAAAATGTACAGCTTTACAATTTTTTTTTGACAATTCCTTCCCAAACCTTTAGAAGCTTTTCATGTGAAAATGAAAAAATGGCATTTTGGTGATTTGGTCAAGTTGTGTGAGAAACTGGACAATGCGGAATTGAATCCACTGCTCAGCAGCAGTTTGGGGCTATATAATCAAGTGAAAAATGTGTGATTTCTTGAATAACTAAATAATAATGTACCACCATAGAGTCCAAAGAGATCCTACACAGCCAAAGGCGAAGCACCTAGTAATTTCCATGCACCCTCTTCAGCTGAGTTACATTCTCATCATCTGCCTGAACAGGATGAATAGCTGGTAATGAATCATAAATGTACTTGTTTCGCCGGTGCTGAAAAGATATGAAGCAGAGTTAACATAAGTTCACGGTACTGATTCAATTACAGGTAGAGCATTAAAAGCCATGATGACATTTCTTCACTTTACTGTCACTGAGTACGTATTGGAGACAAGTTGGAGAGAAAAGCTCTGTAATGATACATCCTGGTTTTTATTGAAAAAGACAATACTATAAATCCCCTGAAAACCGCACTTGATGGTGAGTTACAGTTCCACAAATTTCAAAGCAATATAATTATACGGTTCTCAGAACCGCTGGGAACTCTGCACTGTCGTCGCCTTGAACGATGCTTGATAAACAAAGGCTCCTATGGGCTTACATGATTACAGTTCATCTCACACCACCTTTCATTCGAGAGATTAAAAAGAGCCACATCAAAATCACACATTTCCAATTTATGGGAGAAAAACTTAACTGCACTGTGCTGAAGTAAAAAACAATCTTTTTCAAGAATTAAAAAAATTATGAAAAATATTTTTACTCCCACTAATGCAGCACCAAATATTAACCAGTATCTCTGGTGTTGTGATGCGCAAAACAATTTGATGTCAGTAAAAGGTGCTGTCCACTCCTGACTTTATGCTCCTGGGCTCTAATGAGCATGCAGAGGAGCAACATCAAAGCTGATGCCTGCAAGCAAAGCATTTTATTGGCTTTCCTTTTGATCTGAAGGAGGAGGGAAGGGAGTGCTCAGGCCTAACTGTGTAATTCAAATTTAAATGTGACTTCATATGTGCCGGTGTTTAAAAATAACAAAGACTTAGGTTTTGTTGGTGCTCCTCATAGGAGGAAAAACAACTTCAAAATGAAACAACCATAGTTACATAAATGCAAAGCTGTAAACTTTGTGGGACTGTATATTGTTATAACTTGGGTTGGTGGTACATCATGATATATGGTTAATTTATGGCTATTTCATTATTATTTTATCCCTCAGTGTGGATATAAATAATGTGTGGAAGGACTTCTGAAAAAAAATTAAACATGTAAATACTCTCACCTACAAATTATTAACATCAACACTACAAACATATACTTTATCAAAAGGACTGGAAAATTTTAACATCTTACCCATTAATTCGACAATAGGTATATCCGCATGTGGTCAGCTGTGTAACAGGAAGCCGCAAAAGCTCTTTAACAAACAGGTGCACAGTTTCAACACCCACATTTCCAAACACATGCACACAGCCAGGCACTCATCAAGTTTAAACATTTTTGTACTGATTATCTTAAATGTATTAATTAGTTCAAGCTGGGTTCTACTTTTGTTTTAGTTTTTGATTCATTACTATTATTTTAATTTCCAGAATATTTTTTGTTTGCCATGTTTTCTAGTTTTATTTCTCTCTCAAAGATGATGTCCAGGGATGAGCACTGTCATCGGGGGCGTGCCCATGAAAGTCACGTTGACAAGGCCTGGGGCTGAGGATAAAAATTGTATTTTGCTTATGACGGTTCAGAGTAAGAGAATTTATATGTGTAAGCCGCAGCTATGAAAAGTTCTGGTGCAGTTCTCTAATTGATGAGGAAAAGTGCTTCACTCCTTCATATCTGATCTCCTCCAGCACAGGAAGTACAGAACTTGCCTCTACAAAAGGAGAGGAGAAAACCCTTTTGCAATTCTTTGTTGTAACATTACTGACCCACATTTATGTAGAAACAACAGAGCAGCTGTTTAATGTTTGTGACACGATCCAGAACTGATTGAAATCCTTTTCTGATTGACTGAAGTCCAAATCCATAAATACAGATTTTCCTCTCTTTCAAATCTGTCCAGTTGGGAGTCATCATGGAGAACAAGTGTATTGGATTTCTAATTAACAATATCATCATCACAACAAAATACCCTAGTGTGGTCTTTTATCAAATCCCCTCTCGCTGTGTAAGAACTGTGTAAGAACTTGAGTACGACAATAGAGAGCACTGGTAGCACTCTCTTCTTCAAATGTATAGAATAGCTAAAAGCACATTTGCCAGGAAACTATGTCTGAATATAATTAATGCTGATCAGATTTTTTATTTTAATTAAATGGTGAAATATACATAGTGTAAGTGTAGGTTGATTCTCACCATTCTGACAATACATAGGTATAATAGCAGATATACCGTATTTAGCATATAGCGTCTGTCTGTCTGTCAGTTTGTCTCTGGTTCCGTTGGGAGCAACTTTTCTGTCACAATAAGCCCAAATGTGAGCTCAATGGCAAGGCAGCAAACTCCAACACATACATACACAGAGACACTCACTCATGCACAGGGGCCTGGCACAAGCCATGTGCATGGCCGAACCCAAGGCTGCCTGTCGCCAGCGGCCTTATTTGCTGTAATCGGTAGTAGAACATTTCATTTATATGACTGACCTTGTTCCACATCACAGGTTCAAAGCAAGACAAAGATGTAATGTGAGATAATAGTTGGTGAAGATGAGGACTCAACACATCCAGCTGGATATGTCAGTGGGTAATGCCATTGACTTTGGGAAACTGGGAATTTCAATCCCACTCATGGCTAGTATGTTGCCCACATCAACAATATTTGCAAAAGAAAAGCTTGCTTTCTAAAATGATAGATCGTGTGAAAAGTATTTTTGCTTTATGACTGACATTATTAGTAAGTATTATCAGAAAGTGTACTGTAAGATAACAGAATGGTGGAGGTGAGGGCTCAACATACTCAGTGGTGATGCCAATGACTGGGGTTTGGGAGGCTGCACCAAGCCCCCACCCCTCTGAGAGAGCCAGGCGGCCCCTGGCTGGATTAGGTTAATAACTGGGCAGAAGCAGTCGTTGTCCTCTATGTCCTGATTTTGTATCTCTTCCCTCTCTGTGATTATTAACAGACAACAAGAGGCAGACACTTTTGAGACGGGCGTCCAATGGTGATGAACCCACAGACACTCCCACACACAGACACTTGTGTCATGAGTAGAGTCACGTCCCCAAGTCTATTATACCAGTTATTTCAAAGACACAGATTAACATACCATGGTACCACTGTGTTTTACGAAATAAACGAGAAAGATTTCATCCATGATGATTTCACCATCATGAAGCATACCAAATCGATGTGTGATGTTGATTGATGTTATTGTATCACAAAAGGATGTAATCCATTCATTTCATAAATGTAGTCAACATCTTACTTCTTATACAAATATTGCCTACAAATACATATTCTATTCATGTTTAATATATGTATTTATCATTGTACTGTGTGAACTTCGCTGACACATGACCACTGTGTTTGTCTCTTCTCAACTTCACAGATGTCAGAATTCATTTTCAACCTGCCTTTGAAAAAATGTAGAAATGGTTAATGTCAAACGGTTCCCTAACCTGGCCTCGATCAGTCAAGACAAGCCAAATTAACACCCAGTGCTTGGCTGATGCTTCTGAGGAAAGGTGTTAACAGGCAGGTTGTGTGGCAATTCCCCACTGAAATAAAGGCTGTTGTCCTCTCTCTCTTTGTGCAAAACAAACACTATCAACAGAGACTTATGCTGAACAAACATGAAAGGGGTTGGAATTATCTTTTGAAATTAGATGTATTAGAGATGCAGGCCACTGCAGCTGACGTTTGTTTAATAGAATGTGTCATGTCCTCAAAGCATGCTCTAATTCAGTGTGTACCAGAATAAATTGAAAATGTAAACTATACAACCATGTCAATTTTATAGTCCAGCTAAAACATAAAGAAGGAGAATATATAGGCACCTTGTTCGGTGTATTTGTACAGTGAATGTTCATGTTTGGTTTGAAAAACAGAGATGGAAGTTGGATGGAGTCCATAGACGTACACTTGCACTTTATTAAGCCAGCGACTCAGGACACAGCGCCTGCAGCAGCCTTATTCATCTCTGTCAGCTGGGCTCAATTTGTTTAGTTGTGACATTTTAGATAGGTTGTATCCAGTGCACTGAACAAATGCAGTGTGGTTGACTAGCTGAGGCATTTTGAAGTAAAATAAATATATAAATAACCATTTTTAAAAATGTTCTCAGTAAAGGACATGCCCAGTAGGAATAATGGACCTGTCTCGCTGTGTATGCGACAGGTTCGCATTACTCTGTTGAGAGATCATTAGTGCCTTTTCAGAACAGACCCTCCTCTATTCAGCTGAAAGTGTCGCAATTTCATGTCTTCCTGCCGTTGATGAGTTCCTGCTTCCTTTTTTTAAAAAAAAGAATACAGCATAAGTAAGAATCTGGTTGTGAGTGATAAACTGCCAGCCAGATGTTACAGGTGAAAAAAATTATGCTTTTCAAAGGCATCATAAAGCACGACATCGTCAGGATGCACTCTTGACTGCTGAATGATGCCCAGCATAACCAGAGCAAAGCATTTTAGTGCACACAACACACAGGCTAAAGTGTTTCTGATGTATTTCTCCCAAAGAGTTCTCCTGGTTGGGGAGCACCAATAGGAATGGAGACATTGTTTTCCCCAGCAGGGCCTAATGATGCCTGATGGCTTATTCAGCCTCCCAGTGCCAGCGCTAAAAGCTCATCATTATAGGGCCTTCTGCTCTCTCAGTGCAAAAGCCATGGCTCAGAAAATGAGCTGTCACCCGCATGAGGAAGGAATGCAACACACCGGTCACTATTAGTGACCCTGTTCATACTGGATGACACTACGTGGAGAAGCTGGGCAGGTCTGTGGTGTGAAAGTAAAACACAGGTTTTCAAAGATGTAGTCAACATGAATGAATCCCAGAGGACTCAAACCACACTTTATTCTTTTTGCAGGAAAAAGTAGCAGCCTTATCAGTTGAATATAAAACGTCTTAATTTAGGGCTCATTAGTGCGTTCTGACAACAAATAGCTCCCAGGGCAGGGTTGTTTTCTCAGTGTAATAAGGACTAAGTTTGAAAATAAAAACTCAAATGCTGGATGTAGGTACAGTTGAGCTAAATGCTAATGTCAGTATCATTCACACAGTTTTGTGTTGATGTTCAGTAGGTATAATGTTCAACAAGCAAATCAGCTAACACTTGGTAATTAGCAGGTAATGTCCATTACTTGTGCTGGTATGTAGTCATATACCCATTAATAAACAAGTAAAAATTTAAACATCATGCTATATGTTGTCATGGGATTTGGGGGTTGACTAGTTTTTACTGTTTACTGTGTTTACAGAGTCCTTCATACTATTTCACCTGTCAGGACATTAGCCAATCAAAAGACAATATGGGAAGAGTTTACATTGGCTAAAAAGTGAAATCGTCATGATTTTTCTCTTGTTCCCTGTTTAGTTCATGTTTCATTTTGAGGTTCCCATGTCTTGTCTTCCTATGATTACCTTATGGGGCTCACCTGTGTTTGATTGCCCCACCTGTGTCTCGTTTCATCATGTAGCCTATTTTCACCTCAGTGTTTTCCCATTGCCCTTTGTTAGTTCCTCTCTCGGAGCTCGTTGTCACCTTTTATTTCCTGCCTGCGTGTTCTTTTGTGTACCACCGTGAGTCTAATAGATCTTTTTTTTTTTTCATTTCAACAAACTGGTTTTCCAAATCTGTCTGCATTTTGGGTCCTGTTAAAAACTCATTACTTGACAGAAATTACAGTAGTTGCTTCTCTTTTTAATCAAAGAATAGAAAATACTAGAGCAAGTATTATCTCCACCCACTCAAGCAGCAGCCTTACAAAATCTATATACCAATCCCAAATATAGTCTTTGTCTGAATTACCATTGATTGTTAAAATCTTGAAGAAATCACTCTGCATCTTAAACCACTAGGACATGAAACCACCCTCATAAAGGCACAAAATGACATGTTCCTGAATAGATTGGTACTTTTATTGCTACATCTTAGCACAGCCTTTGATTCTGCTAACCACAAAATACTGGAACACAAATTAGAAAAATATTTCAGAAAGTGTTTCCTTGGAGTCTGGAGAATTCAATACTTTTTAGCATGAACAAGAGATAGTGAACCAGGTGATACAAGTGATCCTGTAACTGTTACAACCATCCCCAGTCTTTCCTGCTGTATAGTGTGTATCTGATTAATATACAGTATGAAGTGTACATTAGAAGCTTCATGCATTTTCCAGCAGGAGACATAATGTTATATCAATGTATATCTTCCACATCTTGTGCAAAAAGCTTTCTGGTCTAATTTTAGCCTAGAGGGTTATAACCATTATATCCTTGGATTGAACCTAAAGGCTGTAGCCTATCTCTGGTGCTGATAAAGGTTTAGCTTTAAAATGTTGCATCCAAATATTTCACACCAAACTACTGAATTTTAGAAAATTTCAGCAGACAGATGTAAGCAGAGGAGCAGAGGCACGGCATAGCAGATATGTGCAGGGATTGTATTTGTGGTGACAAACCATGTAAAGATAAAATTGTTTGTTTTGTCCTGCATTGACCAACTGAGTAACTCTCTACACCGTCAAGTGAGCTCATCCATTGAACTGTTTTGACTTCCCCTGTGAGAATATGCAAATTCCTTCATGTCTCATGGTTGTGAAGAATAAAATCCTACAGTGGACTGTGGACCTCAAGACCAATATGCTGGGATTGGACTATGCGAATTAAGGCCAATTTTCACATGATTGTGTTGTTTTTTTTCCAGCCCTGAGCCCGATTATGAACATCAGCAACAATGAACAGATGTGTAGTGTAAAATAACTGAAGAACAGTGATTTTGTGTCTAGGACACTCCAAGACACCCTGATGAGTAGACTATCATATTAGAAATGTTTATCATTCCCCAGCCTAGTTTGATTCTACAACGTTAATCTTGACCAATAGGATGACAGAGTGCTCTGACACATTGTTACACACAGTGAAGTTACATTAGACAGTCCATACTGTCCTCTTTGCGAGTCCACAATTGTTGACATGGTGCAGGACAAAATTGTGTAGTCTGATCCCGGCATATAGTGGTAGTTAGAAAATTATATTGGTTTTATTCCGCATCTCTACAGCATTGATCCTGTGATGAAGGAAGCTGATTGGATGTATGACACAAATTGTGCTTGTAGAAAGAAAAGCAAGTCAAGCACTCAAGTCATATACAGTCATAGACTGTCATTTGGTTTCAAATGCTGAGTGGTATTCTTCCATGAGAGTAAATGTGATCCATCATGATAAAGCAGGCAGTGGGAGTTACCATCACAAGTCATTAGTTTGGCTTTTACACCAAGCGTCACATTCGTGGACAGGAGCCACTCATGTTGATGGTTTCACTCAAAGAATCGGACTATGTGGAAAGAAAAAAGCATCACAAGATGATATTGATCGCTGTGTTTAAGCACTGCAATGTCCTGTGTGATAATACAGGTCTTTAATCACAAGAGACACACTCCCGTGATTAGCCGTCCTTGTTTGGCCCAGTGCTTGCACCTGTAATAGACTTGTTGCCACAGCACCAGATGAGGATCTCAAGTAATGTTATTTTCTCCCAGTTTGTAGTGCTACTTATGACTATTTTCAGGACAATTGGGCCCTTGTGGGATGGCAATACAACTGATTGCAGTTGCTCTAACAACATGAAATCCCTTTATGTCAAATTGTCTGCCTGCCACACGCATGTATGCAGGCATGCACAGCCACACAATCTCACTCTCACACGCACACACACACACACACACACACGCACACACACAGTGTCAGCCACCAAGATCCTAAATGTCAGTACAGCATTATGGATGACAGTGATGGTTTTCGCTTATTAATGGCATGAGAAGTCCTCTCTGCTGCCGACCAGAGTCGTGCCATTACTCATATTGGAAATCCATGTTTAATGTTCAGGCTGACCGTCATTTTTCTCAAGCCTAACAGACCTGAAAATGTTCAATCAATTATACAAGAAATAACCCCTCATTAATATCCCTGCTGGAGTTATTGAGTCATGGCCTGTCGGCACTATTATATAATTTCATTTCAGTGATATGGGTGTGTTCATGATGAGTGGATGTATCTTTGGCAAGGGCCCGATGACTGACTTGCAGCATTCTGAGGAGGGACAAACCACAAACAGGTGACAGGGGGTCATGGTAGATGTGCTAAAACACATCTGATCTGAGGCAGCTCCACCTCACAACCCTTGGAATGTCTTGCTGTCAGATGGGGCACATTCACAGTATTGTAGGGTTAATACCTGGTGCACCAGAGCTCTTCTGAGCTCCTTCACAGCAGAGGGGCAACAATATGTTATGCAGATGGGATTGTAGTGTTTTGACTCATCAGCGTATGATGTTACTGTGTTAAGTTCACTGTTGTTATAAACACTCATAAATTATCATAATGCTTTATAACAATAATCAACACACTATAATTATAAGGTCAGGTATTATAATACGTTATTGTTGTTAGTAACTCGCTGACAATGCCCACATCAATAATGCATTATAATTATAGTTATAATGTGTTATAATTGGCTTATAGATGTGTATGACTATCATTATAAACACCCATAAATTACCATAAGGCTTTATAACAATAAGCATAACACATTATAGAGCATTTCATAATGGCTTATAAGATCAAGTATTATAATATGTGTTATGCTTATTGTTATAAAGCCTTATGGTGCGTGATTTACGAGTGTTTATAATGATAGCGAGTTACGAGTTACTAACTATATAATTCTAACATATTATAATACCTGACCTTATAAGTCATTATAAAATGTTTTATAGTGTGTTATGACTATTGTTATAAAGCATTATGATCATTCATGAGTGTTTATAACTATAGTTATACAGTGCTATAACTGCATTATAACTCATTATAAGTATGTTTATAATGCGTTACAGAGATAGGCGTCAAGTAAAGTGTTACCAAAAATTCTTATTTGGATTGAATTTTTATTCAGTGTTCTGTACAAGAGAGCTGTTTGAAACACAATGAAGGGAAAGGCACAGTGGTGGCGAGGCACTATAATGAAGGAAAGCATTCCTGGGCGAGAGCAGCACCTGTGTGCCATTTCTCATCATTGCTTCCTCGTGCCAACGTCACTGACTGCTTTACTGCCTTATGGCAGTCCACTGAATCGCTAAAGCCAGGGCCTGTTTGAATTAGCAAGGAAATGACCATATTTGTTATCTGTGAAAAAGAGCCAAGCCAGGCTAAATTGAAAGAGTAATGGGCTTGACGTCAGGAATAAAATCCAGCACAAAAAGGCTCAACATCAATTCATCAGCAGCCATTCTTGATCATTAGCATCAGAGGGTGCTACTGGCATAAATAATGAATCATACATTCAGTATGTGGCATTAGCATTTGGGACATTTTTTAGCAAGTTCACTAAGACCTTGCTATGATATTCAGTTATCATAATGTTCCTGAATTGAATTGAAGTGAATTTAATTGAATTCTGTGCAATTCGAGAAGGTTTCTTTGTAAAAAAGAAAAAAAAAAAGAAAAGAAAAAAATTCAAAGGGCACATGAGGTAGACATTGAAACACAAAGTTTTGATAGAAAAATTTTAATATAATCTTAGGTCAATATAAAAACTATGTGTAAAAAATTTAGATTGTCTTGTTGTAGTCTCCAATCAATTAGTTGTACTGATGATGATGTACTGTAGATGAGCTGAACTATTTGTAGTGAAAAAAAGGAGGGAAAAATTTATATAACAGATAAATTGCCACACATGATAGTCAGACTTATATGTAATATCTGTAAAAGGAAAAAAATCTTATATTTCTAAAACCTCCTGACTTTCTCAAATTGAAGATAACTTCTCTTTTCTGTTATCACCTATCCACATACTGTAGATAACAGCAAAAAATAATCCTTTCCATTCATTTCTTTCCATTAAATTCATACATTCCTTAATCACCCTGAGAGAGAGCAATTTGTTGACAGACAACCTGCAGAAAATTTGAATGAGTCAACTGCAACACATTTCCAGGTGTATTTCTATTTTAGAAAATGTACTCTTCTTATTCTCTGTACCCACACGCAATGAGCAAGAACAATGGCAGTGTTAATGGAAACATTAAACTGAACCTGCTGCTCTGCTCAGAACAAAGAGTGAAGTTAATATATCGGCAGCATTCAATCAATTCTGTTTATGTAGCTCTTGAACATCTGGCCTCGAGGCCCAAGTCAATTGTGTGGGGTTTGAGAACAGAGCGAGAGCCAGAAGCAACGTCACGTAAAACCTGTTTTCTCAATTGTTAAGATAAACATCCCACCATCAACACTTTACATTTCTTTATTGAGGCTTGAAGTCTGACACTGATGAATGAATGATAATCACTGGGAGACATCTGGGCCTGTTGCTGCTTTTAAAGACTCTGTTCTGCAGCAGGTACTGTGCTCTGGAAGCTGAAACTCTTATCATTTCTACATAACTGCAGTGGAGGAGGAAATTACAGTGGATTAACTGTACATTGTTCCTCGATGTTGCGCTCAAGTGACACATCCCCACTTATTCAGGTCCTTAATTACAGTTTACAGCATGTGGGTGGTTGAGACTGCAGTGATTGCAGCCGGTCGAGAGGAGAAAGAGGATGAGAGTGAGGATGAAGATGGCAAAAGGATAACACAGTGAGGGGAGACATACTTACAAAGCAGGTCTGGGAGTATAATTTGTTTCTAGCACAAAATGTTCAGAGACACACAGAAACAGAGCAAGAGGTTGCCACATAACCAAAGAGGTCTGTTTTGTCTTTACAAAAAAAGACAAAAACTTTCCCACTTTTCATGACTCTCAAGATACAAACAGTCTCTGTGGTATGAATTGATCTCAAGTGGCCTATTCGTTATTTAATGACTGGCTGACTTCATATAAGGAAGCACTTCATTACTGCATGGTACAGCAAGCAGGTAAAACAATGCTCTGAGGGCAGCGTCTGTCTTGTGCACATGGACATTTGAGATTTGATCACGCTGAAATCAAAATGGCCTGTGCCTTGTGTCCGTGCACGTTTTGAGTGCATGTTCAGCTCTGTGTGTGAGCAAATTATCCGCGGTGCATGCACACAAACACATGATCGAGTTCAGTCAGTATCTTGCAAATGTGCTTTGTTCATGACGCACATGTGCAACACTTGCCCCAATATTCAAATGTATTCTGATGCATTTATAATGAATGTGTTTTGTGCTTTGAGGATGGGATTCTGAGCTGCTTGATTTCAGTCACCTTGAAGCCCTTCAGGTAACACAAGATGTATTTACATGAAGCTTGTTGGATGACGTGACCAGGTGATAATATTTTGAGTCAGCCATTTGACCGTTTGAGGCTATTTCCATCCTGCTGTTTTTAAATGTACTTTATAAATAAATTTGATTTGACTTGATCTAAAAGAGTTTTATTCAAATAAAGGGTTTCTATGAATCAAAAATGTCCTCATATCCCAGTAAGACCACCTTGACTGCTTTGATAGTGTCGGCACAGTTGTTCCATTATTTACCGTCTAGAGCGGCTCCTAGTTCTGTCTTTACATGACATCATCACTTCAGTCACTCTGTCTCTCCGCTGCTCAGCCTCAAGACAGACGTGTTCAAATGCAGAAAGTGCACCAGATCACAGAAATATTATTCTTTTCTTGTTTGATTTCTTGTGTTCCACTCTTGATGTAAAGCTTTTGTTTTACACACCTAAATCATTTGTTGGGCATTCTAAAAACACATTCATGCTCCGATGTATTAATTGTGTTATTCTCACTTTTATCTCCATTGGTGTTATTGAGTACTGTCGTCCACAGCCAGTCACAACAGTGAATGAAAAGTCACAGCTTGGGGTATGAACTAAGGGTGTGAAAGGTATGACCTCAGGCTGTAAAAGGTTATAAAGCAAGGCAGCTAAAGAGCATGCTCTGAAAAAGATGTAAAGGTGCAGGTGTCAGTAAGCCCCAAGCATTTCAGAGGGAGGCTGCGACTTTTTATATTTCAGAACACGTTGCAGTGCAGATGAGAGCCCTGACCAGCCCCCTACCCCCTTAAAAAAAGAATAATGTGTGCAATGTGTCGCGTCAATAAAGCAAACAAGCAATACATTAGCAGCAGTGCCAATCACTGGAGTGACAGTTTGAAGAGTTACCTTAAACGAAGGAGGAGCTGAAAAAATAGAGGTTTGCACTTGTGTTTAGTCTTTATGTATCAAACTATTGGATGTAGAGGGTAACTGATCCTAATCCTCATAGAGAGATAATGGGAAAAAAAATCACAGTTCAAAATTTAAACATTCTGATACAAAAGATGCCATACTTCATAAACATATATACATATTCCACGTGGAAGAAAACCTACAGCAACAACATGTTACAGCTATAGACTGGGCTTGAAATTATCATCTGACTCTGAATAATGTTATCCATGCATGTTAGTGCCTTAGTAAAATGAAGGTATTATAGTACTTTATTTGGGTCTTCTTCAACAATAGATTGGACAGAAGTTGCCTACTAATGTTTTGGAGCTGTTCAACTTTTTCAGTTTTGAACATTCGTTATCCATTTTTTTAAAAAGATTTTCAGGAGTCCATTATTCCATGAGCCACTTCCTTTGAGGTGTTGTACAGTCTAATGGCAGTGGGAACAAAGTATCTCTTGAACCTCTCAGTCCTTCAATGCAGTGAGATGAGATGTTGACTGCTGCTGTAGCTGCTTCCCTGACCTGGGAGAGGGAGTGGTTGGTACAGTACAGTCTTACATTGCATTTCACTGCAGACATTAAAGGACCCACCTGAGCATCCTGAGGACAAAGAGTCAACTCTGTCACTTTTAGTAGATGTTATCAGTGCTCAGGGACCAGTCTAATTTACTGTCCAGGCGCAAATTCAAGTATGCGCCACCTCAATGTTCTTTTCAGCTGAAGGGTGGACATACAGTATATCTCTGAAAGTCAATGGTCATGTGTCTGGTCTTGGAAGGGAAGAACATATCATCAGGTAACTGCCTGGTTCATTCAAGCAAGAATGGACCTGGTGGAGCATGTAAAGGACAGCGTCATCCACTCCTGTATGTTCCTTCTAGGAAAAATGTAGGGGGTGTGGTGCATGTTCAACCTGTGGCCTCCAAAGAAGTAGCTGCTTCATGATGTGTGATACGAGGGCCACCAGTCCATATGTTGTTATATTATAACCTCCCTGTTTGTGGACTAAAGTTGAAGATCCTCTGGAGAGTATCTGTTGTAAAGGACAACAGACTTGTGGAGGGAGTTAGCTGCACTGTCAGGTTGCAGGTACCACAAAAGAAGCTGCATCTGAAGCCTTTAATCTCCTCTTTCTGTTGCATATACCTGAGCATTTACCTGTGTTCATGCCTGAAGGCCCTTTGATGGTTAAGAAAGGCTATGATGGTCCTGGTAATCCGAGCTTTGTTGTTTAGAAAGCAGCGTAGGGGCGGCATTTAGCTCACTTGGTAGAGCTGCCGCCCCATGTTGAGGCTACAGTCCTCATTGCAGGTGGCCCCAGTTCGAATCCCGCATCGGGCAGCCCTTTCCTGCATGGCATTCCCCCTCTCTGCCTCCCCATTTCCTGTCTCTCTCTCCACTGTACTATATATATATATATAAAAAGAAAGCAGCGTATAGTCTGGTAATATAGCTTCCATACAGAAGTTAAAGTCGCCAATGGTACATTCAACCATTCTGTGAAGGTCAGTGTAGTATCATTTACTTGTGACTTCATTTGGAACAAAGAAACATTCACTGGTCTCTGGAGTCCAGTTCCTGAATAAGTGGGTTGTTGCTGGTGGTTACTGACTACTTCATTATGTAATTATGTAAATATATACTAATTTATAAAATACAAAGGCATGTTAAAGTCTTGTGTCTCATCAGCAGGGATAGTGATTTAGTTGAGGAGAAAGATTTTTGAAAGTCAAGAGTTCAAAATACATAACAAACAGGTTGTCAGGAGGTTGATAGTGTGATGAGTGGTGATGCAGCTCCTTGATAGGTATAAGCCTAAGTGGAAAAGGCCAAGCATCTTTTTCTATTTTCACCTTGAAGATCCTGCTGCTTTGGAAATAAAAGCTCAGAAGCTTGAAATCAATTTACACTCCCAGAGGCAACTGAAATGAGACCTGAATGACACACGGAGCATAAAGGCCACAATCATTATCATCTTTTCCTTCTGATTTGTTTTGTTCTTCTTTATGAAGTTGGATTTTCCAGGAATTTGGTGTTAGAGAGAGTCATTTCTGTCGGGGCTGGAATAACAAAGTCTAAGTGGCAGCTGGGCCACATCCAAGAGGAGAACATCTGCTTTCAGCACAGACGGCACCGTGGCTCAGCATCCAGTCTGTTCACAATGAGGCGAAAAGGAAAAGGTTATGGCACCATTTAAAAAGAGTACCATCAGAGAGGTCATTTGCAAAGGAAAATTAACATTGATGTTTATGCGGATGATTATTGTAATTCACTTCAATACTAGCCATTAGTGCTTAAGCATTAGGGGAAATGGGTGTTGGTTATTATATGCTTACTTATTGTACAACTGCTGCTGGTTGAAAGGCCCCATCAGTTTTGAATAACGTCAATATCCGTATTCCATCAAAACAGACAACACAAATTCTCAGTTTGCTCAATAAAGTCAGACCTGAAAGCATCTGTCAATGCAAAGACACTGAAATGTAAAATAAATGGATAAATAGAAATAATCTATCAAAATAAGAAATCTGGTTTAATTTACTGAGAAATAGTTGCTGACTGTTTTCATCCCTGATACAGTAACCTGGGAGCAACAAAAGGTCTGTGCTGATAAATGGTAATGATAAATTATGTGTGTAGTGTATTTATTTTGTGGGGCTTTTGTTTAACAGCCTCACAGCTCAGCAATCATGAGAGCAAGAGCTGAAATAATTAGAGTCTGGTCTGATCAGCGTCACTGTCTAAATACTTTTCATGGTGAACTGAAGTGTGATACAAGATGACAGGTGATCTTCATTTTTATGAATAGATCTTAATTTTAATGCTGAAAAAATGCAATATAAAGATAAAGATTAAGGATCTTTTCCATATTTTTTTTTTTGAAGATTTGTCCTTTGTCTAACACAATACATTTTAAGTAAAAAAAAAAAGGATCTCCAAGAATATCTTCTTCACTATCATTTAGCTGTCCCATCCAAAGAGCACCTCTAGGAAACAATTTCCTGAGAGTCCTGTAAGCGCTCCTTCACAGACATTTTGTTGACAATACATTATAAGATTGAATTGATTTTGAAGTGATAAAACGCTCTTCAAAATAAGAGAGAACTTTAAGAGAATAATGAGTATAAATGAGCGTGACATTCATCAGTTTGACAGATGTGTGTGACTGAGGGAGGTGGGGAATAATGACAAACTGATCATGTGCCTGTCTCACTTTGTTTGCCCAAATGTCGGCAGGGTTCATTTACCCTAAGATCGGTGACTGACCCAATCCAAAAACACACACAATCTATCTGGGGACTGTGAGGCCAGCATGACCAGGTGAGTGTCACTTAGCATTTATTTGTGCAAATGAATGCTTTAAACTGCTACCATCACACCTCATTTTGCCCAGCGGCGCCTGTGTATTTGTCCTGTTTTCCCTCCTCCATGTCTCCATGAGTGTGGAAATGACAGGGTTATATGGCAGCTTCACCTCCCCCGACTTCCCCCAGCCATACCCTGACAACCAGCACATAGTGTGGAACATCACTGTCCCAGACGGCCACAGGGTCAAACTCTACTTCACCCACTTCAGCATGGAACCCTCCCACCAATGTGAATATGACTACATTCAGGTAAATACCGGAGAAACTCCCAACTCCCAGTAGCTGCACTGGGATCTGTACTAAAGCATCTCTGACCTTGTCAAACCAGGTTTTGGCAGAAGGGAATGAAACGTTGCGGTTCTGTGGTGAGGAAGAGAAGAATTACGAAAGCACCCCGAGGAACACCGTCATCCTATCAGCCGGGAACGTCATGTCAGTGGTCTTTAGGAGTGACTACTCTAACGAGGGCCGATTCACCGGCTTCCAAGCATTTTACACCTCAGAAGGTGATGCAGAATAGTGACATTTGTTGCCAGAAGGCAGGTATGTGTTTGGTGGCTGTAATTACACAGGGGCGTAGTGGAGTTTCTAAAGAGAGAATAGCTGGTTTATATCATTAAGTATGCACAGTATAATTTCAAAAATATTAATTCAGATTTAGAAGAAAAAGAAGAAAGGTTATTAACAAATTACAGGGTAAACAAAACAATGACACACAGCAGGAATGTTACCAGAAGGAACAAATGTAATAGTCAAACGTTTTTTGTTTTTGTTTTTTAAATCATGCAGTTACATTTAATGTGCTGTGCTACAGCAAACAAAAAATTATATGCGTGATTTTTGTTTTCGTATGATCAATACTTTTTCTATTTCAATTAACATTTTAATTTAAAGCAGAAGTAAGCGGAATATTTGTGTTAATATAAGTCTTAAATAGTTATATCTTCCGACAGCAATCACTTATATAGAGTGTTTGGTCTGAAACACGGGTCTGTCAGTCACTCTGCTCTGCTGTAAGCCGAGGAGAAAACTTTCCTTGTATCCTACAACCTTTATCCAATGAGGAGAGAGAACGGCATAAAGGGGCGGCCCTCTCTGTGTGTGCAGCCAAGGGATGTGTGTGAATGTGGTGACGTAGGGACGAGGGCGGGGACTGCTAACTCCATCGGCTGACAGAAAGTTAGCCAAAACGACCGGATCGCTTACTTCTGCTTTAACTAATCATAACTCGGAGGCTACATAGATTCATTTAGCATCTTCTGCACTTCCATACAAACCACATACACACATTTATTATGCAGTGTTTGACACTTCAATCTCTGTGTCTCTCACAGATATCAATGAATGTCAGTTGAAGTTGGACGGGGAGAAGGTGTGCGATCACTTTTGCCACAATTACATCGGTGGATATTACTGCACATGCAGACAAGGACACCTGCTACATGACAACAAAAGATCCTGCACAGGTAAGAACCACCAAGAGACATCTGAGCTTAAAGCTGTGTCGTGAGGGGCAGTGTCATGAGGATCGGCACACAGTGTTTGACTGTATATTTATCTCTGCAAATACAGTCTGTAGTGGTGAGTAAATACAGTGTTCAAATCCTCACTTACATGCAGCATAGCAGAGCATATCAGTGGACATAAAGCAAAGCAATACTGAGCTAGGCTGCACGGACCTCTGTTTGAGGCATTTGGCCACAACATATTTTAATTCAGTGACATTTGTTAATAATTCAACTACAATAATGGACAAATTTTTCAGCTGGCACAGTTAGTCGATGTGGTATTAAGGTGTTAATTTAAACAATCAACATACAAAATGTTGCTCATTTCCAACTCCACGAGAGTGGTGGATGAAAATGAGATCACATGACTGTGTTGTAAACTTGTAGCTATGCCTAATTACTGTGAGAAAAAGCCATTTGTATTTCAAAATGGTCTTGATATTTCACAGTACCGCAGAACAAATGTTCAAATACACAATTATGTGACATTTCACACTGGTCACGCAGTTGATATTGTCCTAGATTGAAATCCTCTCCCTCAAAGCTTGGCCTGTGCTGACTATTTTCAGACTGAAAAGGCACAGTGATGCATAAAGTAGTTGATCTTTGCCAGCTGGTGTATAGCAAGGTTAATTACTGTCGATTCCTAAGGGAAAAAGCAACTTCAAAATGACATTAAAAATTGATACCTGTGTGCAGCGCTAATAGTGTACTGACACTCGGTAATTTATCACAATTACCAGTTGATGTGCCTTAAATTATTATTCTTTGCCAGAGGAAAAAGGGTGACAAAACAAATCATGCAATGAATAGGCAAAAAATGATTATCTGCCTACAGATTGTACTAATTATATGAATTACAGCAACTCAGCCTGCAATACTCATTTGTTTTTGTCTGTAACAACATCTGCACACTCACCAGGGCAATAATGCTAACCTAAATGAATCCCATCATTTATGATGACAGGAAAAATTTCTTCTAATTAAACAACATTTTCATACGCAGGACTTTGTGTCTGACAAAGCCGTGGCCGGTAAATGATAACACTTGTTTATCAGTTGTCAATTACCATGCATGAGATGGAAAGATGGTCAGCAGTGAGGACCGGATGAAATCTTTCAAATGACCACATTTGAATATTATTTCAATGAGCGTGTCTCCTCACAGTGCCCTGCCACAACCAGGTGCTGACCTCACCATCGGGGGTTCTGACCAGTCCTGGTTACCCAAACCCTTACCCACCTATGAGTCAGTGTAATCACACCATATCTCTGCCGGAGGGCTACAGAATAATTTTGGACTTCCTGGAACCTTTCGACATTGAGGGACACCCAGACGTCCCCTGTCCTTACGATATGTTGAAGGTTAGTCATGTATGTTCAGAGGCTAACACACCCACACAAGAAATGATGAATAAGCAATGTATTCCTGCTCATGCTTGTGAAGGCAGTCTGTCACTAACGTGTCCTCCCTGGGTGATGTACTATTTGGCCATGCAGCTTCCTGCATATTTAAGTTGGCTGGACATCAATCAGTCAGGCATTTAATGAATCAACATCCCTATTTGGTGTTTCTTTTTTTTTTTTCCAGATATCAACAGCTGGACAAGAGTACGGACCCTTCTGTGGATCAACCTCACCGGCCCGCATTGACACAGGAAGTTACCAAGTGCATGTTAGATTCAGATCCGACACTGGTGGGAAAAACAACGGATGGAAGATCAAGTACACCAGTACTAAAGCTGAAATCCACACTTTGACCTAAGACTGACATGAACATTGTGTGTTGTGTTTTACTTTGGGGGAACTAATGTTTTTAATTATGCTTTGAAACTGTGATTAGCAACATCTTCATGAATCCTTGTCAAGACATTTTGACAACTGCGCTACAAAGACAGACTCCTATATATCAGGCTATGGGAAAAAAAAAAAAAAAATCATCTGTTCTACCGGAGGACCTAACCCTGCATTTTAATGGCAGAAACAATAAATTAATTCAGTTTTAAGTATTCTGGACATGAGTCAGACTTATCGAGGAAGCTGTGAATATAGTTGTTTAACCTTCATACATTATGCAGCTTGTTCTCAGCAATCCCAGATCTACTCCTCTATCAAAACAGTCATTATAGGGTCCTTCAATCCCATGAAATTGCCTCTCTTTGACACTTTTGCGTTCACTCACTAACATTTCCTCCATATGTGTCCCACAAGTGGGGCAAAAGAGCATACCTGATATGAGAAAGAATTACACTTGTGTTGATTTATCTTTACTGGCCCTGTTTCTCCAGTATGTGATATTTTTTTTCTTATTGTCCCTTGGAAGTACAGTGGATCTTCTTTTCTATGAGCAGACCATGACCATCAGTACATTCATTTTGACTGAACTGTTGTGCTGCTGCATGTTTCGAATAGTTTGAAGGCCATTGCAACTTAGCAAATCAGAGTATGTACTGACCCATACTGTACATCCCCTTGGCATTTGCAACCCAACAGAACCTGTGAGTCTTCGGTGGACATGTGCTCTCTGAAAGGGAGGAGGGAAGTTGCGAGGGCTGGGTGCTTGTTTGCAGCATGAAATGCCCAGACAGTCCTCGGGGCAGTCGGGTGCTTACAGAGCAAACATCCAGTTGTTACCTGAGCACTGTTTACTCATAATCTAATCCAACAAGACAGTGTGACACATGATAGCACAATCAACTGCTCCCGTATCACACTCACTTTTAACTGTTCAGCCTAGTTGGAGCCAATTCCACAGGAATTACGCACACCATGAAACCCATTAACCAACTGTTGGAAAATATCTCGCAGCAGCATGAAGCCAACAGGCTTACAGCTAATACGCTCATCACTTATTTGTTGACAACCCTGCATCTCGAGCATTAACTCACCGCAGAGTATGGGAAGACTGACGTAGCGTATAAAGGAGGTTCACTGAATCAATAAATGTACTGTTTTTTTTATTGTTAAATTCTGATCATTGAAGACCCTTCACTATTAATAAATTAATAATACATTTTATTTGTAACGCACTTCATATTTAACAAAAAGTGCTACAACAGCAACTATTGAGTAATGAGTACTTGTGGGTATTCAATTTAATTAATCATAACACAACAAAGAGCATCTCACTACAACACAATAAGTCTTCCGAGGAAGGAGAGACACAAATACAAGATTGAATCTGTCACTCAGATTGTTCTAAAGTGTCACTTTATGACACTTGTATGACACTATATACGTATATATTTCTGTGTGTGTGTGTGTGTGTGTGTGAAAGGTATGTAAGCAATTATGTATACCGGTAGTAATATGTGCTGGCTAAATTGTCCACACAAAACGGTTGACTTTGATGTTGGTGTTGTGTGACCGAAATAAACAATTTCATTTATTCATTCATTCATTAAATCCTCATATTTTTGCCCTTGGATATTATGTTTACACTTAAAATAAATACAATATGTAATTAATTAAGTCTGGGAAAAAATCAAAACAACAGCACTTGTCTGAAGGTTGATTTATTTCAAAGACCCTCCTGCCACCATTCAAAAAATACATAAAAGGCACCTTAAATCTCATACTGTACAGTCAAATTAAAGTTCTCTTTATAGCAATTGTCATACATGTTTAAATACGATATGTGAATGTGTTGAAGTACCCACAAGTTCACTTCTTACAGGATTTAGTAAATAAAAAAAGCAGGTCATTTTGAAATGATGTGTTGAGGCCCAACCTTTTCCCCCATAAGACAAAACAATACTGATTTAATAGGATATGTATTTGAATAAATCTTCCACTCATCACTAATATATGTGTTCCTAAAGTGGGGGCCTGTGATGACATCTCACTGTGACCACCCCACTAAAAGATCCTTACGCAAATTTAAATCCACATCGCTTTGTGTTTCATTGTTCAACAGACAGATGATGTGATGACAGGCATGACAAAGGCAATCTTCTACATAACCTATGAGTCACATGGACCTGCACATGTTGTACACACCGTCCCATATCACACAGCCACTAGACTGATACATAACTTCTACAATGGTGTATAATTGATAGTCTTAAAGCGCATTCATCTAGAAATATTGGTTCTGCGTAATTTAAAGATGAAGCTTTGTCATTCTTACCCATAATACCAGCACATAATGTGTTCACTGAGGCTTGCATGTACGTGACACACTTCCTATCTTGTCTAACTCTCATGTAGGAATGATGAATTAGTCTGTGTGACCCATTCAAATAAGCTTTTACGCAAACAGCATTTTGTGTAATGTCAGGATTTACATGTATCCCTTTCAGTAGAAACCTGCTCGTGGTCTCTGTCTGCCCTCCAGGTCATTCTTATTTTGTGCTTTGTAAGTTACTTTTGTATTGTGTCTTGTGTGTCCTCATTATTTCATGGCATTTCTATCATTCAGTCTTCTATGTGCATATTCTGATAATGGTTACAGGTCAGTGAATAATGACATTTCACACAAAGTAGCGCATACATGAAGGCTGTGGCAGAAAATGGAAAGAAAAGAAAAATCCACATGTAGGTGCTCAAACATGTGGTTTGTTATTTGAAGTTTGAAATTGCTGAACATTAAGAGTCTAAAACTGATTGGGGAAAAAGGGTAAATCTATGGAGCTGTAGTGGGAACATAACATAACATAACAGTCAGTCTCGTTTTTGCAGTGGTCACTGGGGGAAGACGACGAGCAGTAGCAGGTTAGCACAGGCTCAGCCATACTGCTGGCTGGAATATGAGCATGCTGCCACTGTACATATCCCCAGAAAATCCCTCGTACTCCATACATCAATGTGATTTCAGTGATGGCACATTTAAATTATTTACAACACACTAAATGTTTTTCTTTATGTATACTCAAGAGGAACAGGGTTTCTCTAGATAGTTTTCAGTGTATTTCGTACCTGAATTTAACCCTTAAAAGAAAAAAGGAATGTAAAAAGAAAAAGAAGTGCAGAATTTGTCTTAGTTGGAAGTGTTTAAGAATGTAAACAATAACACTGCAAAGTAGATTCAACAATAACAGGTTATACAAAATGTCCAAACTGTAGCTTGACAACAGGGGAAATGAGATGAGAAGATCTGGTTAAGCAAAGAGATACAACATTGTCACCAGTGGTTTTAAAAGGTGCTTGTTAAGTGGACGGTGTTAAGTTTGCCGAGCCATTCAAGCTTTTTTTCCCCCACTAACCCTTACCTTGTGTACCTGTGTAAAGCTAAGATGGATGGCTGGTGCCTCTAGCTTCACACTGAACAGGCAGATGTGAGAGTCGTGTTGATCTTCTCGTCTAATGACCGGGACATTCTGCCTGTGTTGCACACGCGTGACAGCTTGGACTGCTGTTGGTCACGGTGCTACTACTGCCATCTCCAGATTTCTACACTGAACTTGTTATGCACAGCGTCAACAATGATCAAATCAAACAATTTCCTTACAAACCTTGTTAGCCTTATTTTCCATCATTCAGGGAAACACAGAGAAAAAGCATTGGAAACCCACCGCCATTTACTTGTTAACTGATTAACATAATATATGTATAGCCTACATTGGGTTCCTCATATGACTATTAGCACACCGTGACCTCCACTGTCTCTATATGCATTTGCTTAAAAATGGTAAGATGCAATAGTGATATTTTTCATCTGTCATGCACTCAGATAAAGCCAAGATAATGAAACTACAGTAAAACATGTCAGTCAAAGAGAGCGCCTTTACTGTGATGTCAATATGTCTACCAGCAAACCTTTCCTTTCCATATTTGCTAGGAAACGTGTGTTGCGTTTAAAAAATAGGCGTGATGCCAAAACCCTTAAAGATGCGCCGCAGCCGCGAGGCTCGACCTCAAACCTGTTAACGTTGCTGCCGAAATGAAAACCAGAATTTTCTGCGACCGTCATGCACATACAACACAAGCAGTGTGTCCCAGGCCTCACTCTCAGCAAGAAAAATAAGCACCCTTCCAAAAATGTCAAACTATAATATAACTGTATACTCTATTTCTGTTTTAAGTTTTCACAGGGCTGTGTTTATGTTTGTATTGGTATATTTTCACAGCATGGCCCTCAATCAAAATTAGAAGCCAACAGAAAATCAAAGTCAGTGGTTAATACCAGAATGTCTTTGATAAACACGACCTGTGAAAATCACTCTGCCTCCTCTTGAGGCAAAAGAATTCAAGTGGTTTGCAACTTTTAACAAAAGATGATGCAAACATCAACACCATTAGCATTCATGAATTCCAGCATTATGTCTACTATCAGTAACACAGGATAAATCCCATTCTACTGACCCTGAGGCAGGTAGTGTGAGTTCTTATCAGTATCTGCTCAGGTGAAGAATCAGCCTAGTTGCTGCCTTGGGCTGGTGTTTCTTTGCCCTCCTCTGTGCTGGTCTCACTGGACTGCTGGCTGCTGTCCAGCTGTGTGTTGCCCCTGATGGACTGCACCGCCTGAACCTGCTGCAGACGACTGTTCAGCTCGGCTTCGCAGGCCTGCAACAGCACTGACGTCTTTGTTCGGTCCCAGCCCAGCACCTGCTCCATAGCCTCCACTCCTCTGCTCACGACCATCTAAAGAATTAATGAAATGTGAACAAATGAAATCTTATGCTGATTCATAATTTCTCAATATACACAAACAATGCAATCCAATCAGACGGCCCATAAGAAATCCAATCCTTTGTTAAGATTAAAATGTTGAGTTGAATGTGTCAGTTTGAAGTTGCTTTGGGGCTTAATGCCCCATGGATTATATAACACTTTTTTTTTTTCATAATAAAGTATGGATGTGCTGTGTCAGGACTTGCAGTTTTAAGTAATTGCATAATCATTTTTACAGCTGCTTATCAGACCAGATGGGGCATGTTATAGGATGAGCATGGTGTCAGGAAGCTATAAGAATATAATTAAGTAGTCCTAGATTGTTAGGACATAGAAGTGGACCTTGGTTTTTCAGTTCTCTCTCATCTATTTTATCACCCTTTTCTCAGAAGTTATCAGAATGACTACATTAGCAATCATACACAGTATGTAAAAAAAAGCTAGAGCTTTCTTTGTCTGCAGAGGTTTTGAAGCAGGCTGGATGAGTAGAATTACCTGCAGGTCTTCAGTGGAGAGCCTGGTCTCTGGGCTTGTTTTTCCCTTCAGGACCATCAGTGTCCTGGACATGAATCCAGACGCAGAGTCCACTTCCAAGCCATCAGGCATGTCCACGTCTCCGGCCCCTGGCACATCGAAAAGGTTCTGTTGTCAGTTGTTGTATACAAGGGTATGGTTATAGTGAATCACCCAAGAGATGGGACAATGGTTCCACCTACTGACCAAAGTGCACAAGCACACCTCTTCCCCCTACGGTACATACTGTAAGCCAGCAGAGGGATAGTGACTGATTCATCAGTAAGTGTTGCCACTGAAATGCTTAAGACAAACAACATGTCCAAACTGATGCCTAGCACTGATATCACCATCTGTATTTTTTTAAGATATACTGTTGTTAGGGGAATTATTTCTGTTTGATTAATTTTGTTGTTGTGACTATATATGCTTTGTTACTCTGCAGTTTTGAAAAAAACAAAATAAAACCTAAGGCTTTAGGTAAACATGGACATGTTAACATGTTGATCTTTAATGCAAACAGAGTTCTTATGATATGTTATTGTCAGATTTCACAATCCCTTACAATTTCTTCTTCCTGCCAGTCTACACTGATTAAAGGTATAGCTCAGGCTTTTTGATGAGGTAGTCAGGAATAGTCAGTACATTACCTGCAGTGGAGTCTGATCACAAGTCTCCCAGTGAGGAGAGCTGACACCGGACAGCATGCTGATCAGAATTTACTGCACGTAATATAAAGAATATGCATGACTACCTCACATAACCCCACTTAAAAAAATAAAAAATTAAACATCCCTTTAAGGGTTTTCGCAGAACAAGCAGTTTATAGGTCATTACCATCCTGCAGGGCTACACAGCCATGGCATTATATTGATTATGTTGTACTCATGCTTATTGATCACTGCTATTCATTATAATTTTTTTTGTAGGACAGAGGAAGACATGCCAGCATGTCTGGCATTTAAAACCCATAGATTGTTTTTTTTAAAATCTGTTTTCTATTTAACTAATTCTGCTTTCTGACAAAGCAAGAAGGAAGGGCTGCCTTAAGATAAAGTTTCTGATGTTTTTTTAAACTGAAAAATACACAACAACAAAAACCATAACTTCCTAACCAAAGACTAACATAGTATAAACTATGCAACCTCTTAAAAGTGTAAGGAAAGAATAAAATGTCCCAGATCTGTATTTAGTATAACCATTTCCACATAATGACACAGCCATACCTCGTTGGCTGGGCTGACTTGGCTCTTCCTGTGGTCTTTCCTCTTTTTCTGTGGCTTTGAGGTAGAGCTGCAGCAGCTCCTTGGACTGCCTCTCCTCCTCTCTTCTGTCTAAAACCCTCTGCAGTGTGTCCTGGAGGTCCTCTGCCTTCTTTTCTTGGAAGCCCAGAGCAGCGGCTAGTTCAGAGCATGGGGCATCTACTAAAATCTGCAACAGCAGGTGACAGGTGTGAATGGTGCCTCAAAATCATTGCAATAGTTGAACAAAAAAGAAGCTGTGTTTTATCTTCCATTTGTTGACAGGAGGAAACGATAGAATATTATCAGCCTTATCCTTCAAATGGACAAATTAAAAAAAAATTGACAGTAAAGTTGATTTCAAGTTACCCATACATGATGTTTGGCATGACAGTTTACTGTTAGTGAAATGGAGGAATACTGTTGGCACCTGTAAGTCTGCCTCAGACATGAGGATGACGCTGGCGAGGTCCTGTTTTAGCTGCTGAGCCAGGCCCCACCAGGGTGCCACAGCACTGGCAGAGTCCACAGCATCGGTCTCCAGCAGTACGGACTCCCTGGCCATCCAGGCTGTGCCACCATCAACTACAATTAAACAATGAAAAGTAAATGAGTACCAACACACAAGGCTGTGCACTTAACTGTTAAAATTATAAGAATCGCTCCAGACAGTCGCCAAATCTGTGACAGAAGTAAACCTGCTTACGCCTGCGAAGTGGAGACCATGTGTCTCTTTCATGCAACAGCATGAACTTTGTGTTTGAGGGTAAACATAAAAAGTAGGCCTGGTCCTCCACTATCGTCCCATCATCCTCTAGGACCACTGTAACCTCATCACTGGGGCTAAACCCAAGGAACTCGCACCCTGTTGAAAGAAAAGAGAAATTACAGACTGCCACACTAAACTGTGATACACTGTCGCAAATGCAAGCAATACAAAACAATCAGGAAAACCCTACCAAAAGGCTGGAAAATATTTATGGAAGGAATAACCCACCAACCAACTGACCATCAGTAATTACCAATGACTTCAGTGCAAGTTGTGTCATTTTAGCAGTCACCTCCTCTTACATCACAGCTGTACTTATTCATCACCACTAGACTGCTATTGAATGGCTGTGTTGCTTAGGCCCTTATCACCCTAACCTTTGGCCTGCCTTTTACTATTACATATACTTAATATCACTGATGAATCCATATTTCACCTCATGTGTCTGGTGGGTTTGCCTCTGGTAGATTTGTCTGTGTCCCTCACTGACCCCGGACATCAATGTAATCTTTAAAGTGGTTAAAACTGACCTATTCACTTTGTATTTCACTGAATTAATATGTTGACTGAAGGTGCTTTAAAGGGAAAGTGTGTTATTCAATAATTCCCAACACGTGTAACAACACATTTGATTTATAATGAGGTCAAAATTGATTTGCTAATTAAAGTTTTCTCAAATGATGTCATGCATGGTGTGATTACCAGTGACCAACATTTCAGTAAGCTCAACAATCTTTCCCAGATGCAGATGGTCATATTCCTAAAAGACAACCATGCAAAACACAAGCTGGGTTTGCACCTCTCATGGACAGACACCTTGAGGAGCACAATGATCAAGGCAACGCCTTCTGACTGGTATCCTAGGAATGAGCAGGACAGGGGGGCAGGTCTTATCTGACTTTTCATGTTTGGACACGATGGAAATGTTGCTACACAGCTAGTCTACAGGCATGGCAGACGAGTAACGTTACGTGTAAATTCTCAAGTAAAATCGCTATTTGGCAGTTGCTGTTAATCCACTCTGTGGGAATTATAACAAAACAATTGGGGTTTCACTTTCACATTATATCCAGCAGCTACATAGTTTTTGACACACAGCAATGCTAACGATAACTGCTACATATGGCAAATACAAATATACGACCTAATGAGGTTGGTCTTCACTTTGAAGTCACATCTCCTTGACTTTTTACATGCTGAACTGAACATTTCTATTTCATTCACACACGTTAACCAGTTGGAACCCCTCTGGATAACTTACCTTTTGTCTTTAGGTCTTCCAGCGAAGGAACAACCAGTCCATACGACTTCTGTCGTGTGAAATTACACACCTTACACGGTTTCTTATCCGTCATTTTAGACTTTACGTGGATAAACGTATTTCTCTTCTTTTATTTTACCTTGACAATGACTAAAACTACCGACACTTTCTCCCTCACCAGGGTCTGGCTGATTCGAACGCGGAACCGCCGCTTTGGCGCTACGAACTCTGGGAAATGTAGTTACATGCGAGAGGTGCCGAGAAACTCAAGATGAGAAAAGGCATTGAGATGACAAGGTATCGCAACAGTTATTTACAGTTTGGGTTTCAAAACAGTTAATAGTTAACCAGTTGGTACTACTAGAAAAAAAGTAGCATTAGGAGTTCATTCAACTGAAGCTCATATGGAAGAATTTTAATACGCAATAATGTGGATTCATTTTAAAACCACCTGTCAACCTAAACTCATCATTTTCTCTCAGGGTAGTATGGTCTTTAATAGCTTATTTCACAACTTTTAATGTGTCGCTAGGTGGCGGCAATGAAAATGAATATTCCATTAATAACTTATTACGCCTTATTAGGATATCTCGGACTGCCGAGACTGTTAAGAGGAAAAAGTGGGTTAGTAAGTGCTTGAGGGCCCCAGGATCTCAGGGCTTACTGACCATTAGGAGACTCAACACCTGCTCTACTCAGTGGTAAAATAAGTTCTCATGTCATACTCAGAATATGACACTGGTAAAACACTCTTTACATGAAGGAAAACTCTATTAGTCCATTTCAATAAAAGTAGCAGACTTTCAGCTGTACTTACAATGTCTAAGTAAAGGCACTACCTCTGCAGAGTAGCTCCTCTTTGGCTAATATACAAACTTAAAGCAGAAGTAAGCGGAATGTTTGTGTTAATATAAGTCTTAAATTTATATCGTCCGACAGCAATCACTTGCATATAGTGTTTGGTCCGACACATGGGTCTGTCTGCTCTGCTGTAAGCTGAGGAGAAAACTTGTATACTTCCTTGTATCCTACAACCTTTATCCAATGATGAGAGAGAACGGCATGAAGGGCTGTGTGTGCAGCCAAGGGATGTGCGTGAATGTGGTGACGTAGGGACAAGGACCAATAGATCCATGACAGAAAGTTAGCCAAAAACGACCGGACCGCTTACTTATGCTTTAAAGCAGAAGTAAGCGATCCGGTCGTTTTGGCTAACTTTTTGTCAGCCGATGGAGTTAGCAGCATCCTCTTGATTTTGGGCTCATGAGTATGGTGAGTGGATGCATTTAAAAAAAAATAAGCCAGGATTTACCTCTGTCAATTTAGTTTGAAGATGTTGAGTAAAGTTAATGATGGTTTGTTTCCAAAGCTGATGATATTGTTTCTGTCCTGGTTCATTTGAATAAGAAAATGTACCAATATTATCTGAAACAATAAGCATCTTAAGGCCAGGATCCTGTTATTAACCACATGTAGACCTCATAGACCTATGAGGCCTAAATTAAGTCTAAGTTTGTTTGTCTGTGTGATAACTTTTTCTTTATTTTTAGTAGCTACAACAGTTCAGTTGATTTGCTATTTTCATGTTATTCATAAAGACAATGTACTCCAGTTAAAATGTGCCAATTTTCAAATGAACTGTGTTCAGTGTAGTTAACAAGTAGTGACATTTTGTGGACATTGACCGTCTTTACTCTTCAGGAAAAGCAATCGAGCGTCGCTCATCGAGCAGCCTCTTCAACAAACGAGGAGTAGGAAGATGGCATCCACTGAGCAACCTGATCTACCAACACAGGTCTACATTTATGCAACTAAAAAAACATTTACCTCTTAGTGTCCAGATGCCACAGTGAACTCTTACACTGTGTTTATATTTCGTGACCCCCGAGTGCCATCATTTTCGTCAGTTACTTCTGTAACAACTCAGTTAGCCATAGGTTAGCACGCTTGCTAGTTAGCATGCTAGCTAGCCAGCCCTTATGGCGTTTCAAAAGTTGCCTCCAAGATAATTGTTTGTGTTGACAAGTGGACACGAAGGGCCGAGCTGACAGTATTGTGCTTAACTATGTGTTGCCAAAACTCACGTGGCTTGCGTATGTGGTCGACTGGCTCTTTACCCTGACCGAGTGATGTCCTTCCAGTTGCCCATGTCGCCTGGTCTCTCTCTTATTATGTGCAGTTAATGACATGGTGTGAAAAGGTCACTGTTTACCGGACAAGCCTGGTGTTTCTACTTTGCTCTCTGCTAATGCTGTGTCAGTTTAAATGGACGAGCATCAATCATGCCCGAGAAAACAAAAGCTAAAGAAAGTTGTGACTCCAGACAGCTCGCCAGGTGCAGCTTTCTGCACTTTGCTGCCTTTACAGTGTGTATGATTACAGAAAGTATATAGGGGCCTACTATGTAAAAGTTTAGATGTGAAAGGCATTTGCAAGAGCATTGAAAGGCCTAGTTTATATGAGCTGATTGCAATTACCCAGTTTATACATGAGCAACAGATACCTGCCCATATCTATCTCCTATTCACATACACGCACAACATAATATTCAGCTTTATTTTATACAGTAGGAGGCAGCAGGTTAGACAAATAATGCTTATGATCTGATTGTGCAATGTTCTACACATTTACATACGGTAGCTCCATTTTAAATGAATTTAGGTGAGGAGGAAATGTCTCTTCATGTTTGTATCATATGTTGAGTAAGTTTTAAATCAATTTAAACAGCAGATAGATAGATAGATAGATAGATAGATAGATAGATAGATAGATAGAATCACTGTTAATGTGACCCAATCTTTAAAAAAACCCCGCTGCTGTGTCAAACCAACAATGCCTTCAGTCGTCCAGTAGATGGCACACTAATACAAGTGTTTGTTTGTCTTGTCAGCCTGGCCTTCCACCTGGAGATAGTGCGACAGCTCCCCCAAGAGAGGCACTGGTAAGGATTCAGTATTGAATGCACATTACTTGACTGTTGGCAGTGTGGACAAAAATCGCAAAAGAATTTAAGTTTCCCATTTGATTTGAATGCATATTAGGTTAATTTGGCAAGCTACATCAAAAAGGCCAAATTAATTTAATCTCAAATCGTAAACACACTTTTCTTTCATTTACTGATAAGTGCAACCATTTACTTCCTCTTTTTTTTTTTTTTTTTTTTTGCAAACAATGAAAGTGTGAATACTTTTGGCAAGAGATGACATGTAGTTGAGGAACTTGGGCTTGTTTTTTTATGATCTTGTGACTTAAACACATTTGTTTTCATCTTTTCATCAACAAACCACTTTTCCTTGACTAATCAGATGATATTACACATTCCCCAGTGAGATCAAGTGTTAAAGGCTTCCAATTAGCAGCCAGTCATTTAGCACCACGCTGATGTCCCCAAGCCCATAATGAGAGAGTATTTCATGTTCCTTGTCTTTGGAGAGAAAAAAAAGCATGTAGAAATTTCTGTTTTAGCAGTGACAATGGTGCCACAGTTGCTTTAATCATGTTTAGTACAAAACTTTTACCACATACCTTTGTTGTGTTTGGACAAGTTCATTGGCTTTCAAAATGGATCCAGGAAGTTTTTGAATGAGGTTGGTACAGTAATAGTTTGAATGTTTTGTACTCAGAGAAGAGTGTTTAAGGAAGATGCCCCTGAAAATTTTGTTGGCACCATTGCACAAGTTGCTTTTGAATAATCTGTGAAGAAAAGTGTTAAAAAGATGTGCTCGTCCCAAGTGATGACAACAGCTATAAGCAGGAGTGCCTTTTTGCTAAGTGGGATAGAATACATCACAGGTACATTCACTGTCCTTGTATGGACACAGCATCCAGGTTAGAGGAGTGCAGTGTTGTTCAGTCTACATGTCTCAATGTCATTCACCACCATTCACTCTTCATCCTCCCCCCATCATCCCTTCATGCCAAGGCTAATTTAATCCTGGGGTTATTGATTGTGGGAGCATTCTCCCAGGCTTTCTTTCAATTTACTTCAATTTCATCATCCCAGTGCGCTTCAAGACTGCCTTCTCAAAAAGGGAAGAAATTCTTGTTATGAGGGTCTTGATTCAAGACTGGTTGACAAGCGCCCCCCACCCCCCCCTCCCCAGCACCACCACCACCACGCCACCACCACTCTCACTTCCAACCCCTTTTCTCCTTTCTCTTTTTGATGAGCTGCTCTTTCCCAGTTAAGTGGATTATTACAGTAGGGATAATTCTTGTCACATGGCATTATTTGGATGAGGTGAATAATTGAAATTTGTGTCTGAAAGGATTTTATCTGGATGAGAGGAAAGGGAGTGCTGGCAGGGTTGGGAGGGCAGAGAGAGAGAAGGAGAGAGAGAGCAAGAGCGAGCACACACGTTTGTATAACATTTATGTGCACATGTGCGTATCAGGCTGGGGACACCAGTCATGTTAACAGGTTCTGACTCACCTCGCCCAGATCAGCAGGCCCTGGCACACTGCATGGCGTGGGCTCTCCTCTGTGGCAAAAAGGGCCACGCTCAGGGGCCGATGCCACATTCTCTGCCACTGACCAGGCCAGAGGTGCCGGTCTGGACCTGCAGTGACTGCAGAGAGAGAGAGAGAGAGAGAGAGAGAGGATGTATGTGGGAGACTGTGAGTGTGTGCTCCATAGCTGACTGGTGCACCAGTCACCGCCAGCCGCTGCTGTTGCCTCTGGCATTGCTCTTTGCTCGCCCTCACCATGGCCTGCTTCTTCTCTGCCTATAACCCCCTCCCCATCACACCTTCCTCTGATCACTGCCATGACCATTACCCCTGCCAGTCTCCTGCCAGTGTCTCCATAGTCTTTGTGCTGTCTCCCTGCGGTGTTCCTCTGTGCTCACCTCTAGTCTCCCTCAATCACTCTGTCCACATTGCTTTCAAATAACACATTACAAGTATAATTATATGTGTGAACAAAGTCCCTTTGATCACATAAGAAAACAGAGGCAGATCTGCATCTGCATTATTGTTTCAAGTAATTCCATTTTCTGAACTTACTTGACTCCTCTGAATGAAATGAAAAATGAATACCTGCTTGGCCATCACATCCACTTCTCTAATGTTCTTGTCTCTGGAAACATGATATAAATACAAAATAAAATAGCACGAAAGAATGGCCACAACCAAAGTATCTTCTCATCAGTGATGTGTAGATCAGTGCTGCAACTAACGATATTTTCATTATTGGTTAATTTGTGGATTATTTAATTCATTTTTCAATTAATTCTTTTGTCTATCAAATGTCAAATTGAAATGGCTTTTGTAATTTATCAAGGCACGTATCTGAGGTATAATATTATCAGTGTGAATCCAGTTGGTTCTGATTTTATTTGTAACACATAATAATTGCACATAATAAGGCTAACTGCTGCCACTCAGCGAGAAACTTTTTGTTGTGATGTGTGTGCACGAAGGCTCATGTGGGTTTGCAGCCGATTTACATTAAAGTGTTGTCCCTTTGCCAAATAGGATTCTTAGTCTTTTGGGTCTCCATGATAATATTAACACTGCCCTTTAGTCTCTGTACACTGAAAAAAATCACAGGCCCGGCACATAAAAGCGTGTATTTCTATGCGGAAATGGCAAGCATGTGGCTTATACAGTATGTGTGTGGTAGGTGTATCTGTACCATTTGTATACCTCAGCGCGTGAATGTTGTGGGCATACGTAGTGTAAACGGAGTGTGTGTATGTGTTTAGGTTTGGGGGTTTTAATACAGCAGAGGGAGGGCGGTAATGGGAGGGGAAAAAGAATTGTAAGAAGAACATCCCCGGTCTCACAGCAACTTCAAAAGCTCCCCTTCCCCAGGATATTAAGCGACTGTGATGAAAAATTTAGCAAGCGTTAAATAAGCCGCTTTGAAGTGATCTGTTTTGGCTCTGCAGTCTCCAAATTTCCGTAGCCCCTCTGCAATAGCCATCATATGACGGGGGGAGAGGTGGTGGTGGGGGGAAAGGAACAGTATGCTAAGTGCAGGAGTTGTGGGGGACCTGGCTGGTTGGCAGAGGACGTGCCAGCAGTAATTGGTCCAGCCGGTGACATGAAGGCACTACTGCTGCTACTGTCCCCTTTTGTCTCTCTCTGGCTCTTTTTCTCCTCATTTCACCTCCCGCTTCCCCGGAGGCTGTTCTGCTGAGCCCTGTGAGTCGGCAGGCGGACAGATGTTGCTCATATGTTTGCTCTGAAAAGAGATTTTTTTTTTTCTTTTCACTCAGAGGGTGTAACACAAATGTAACACAGCGGTGATACCAAGAAGTCAGAGGTTACTCTCGGGTCTTGACTCTGTTATTTCATGTCCCCAATGACTTTTCTTACGATACGTCCCTCTGCGCCTGTGTGTGTGTGTGTGTGTGTGTGTGTATTTCTTCAACGCATTATACAACTTTGATTTTTTCCAAAACAAAAAACAAACCAGAAAAACTGAAGCACGATGTTGAGTGGTTTAATCTTTTTAGATTTACAGTGCCATAAAGCAAAAATAACAAGTAGTTAATCTCATATTTGATAATTCATATTTCAATTCATTTCACATTCAACACTTTTAAAACCATTAGTTTAATTTTTGAGGACTCCAGGTTTCAACACACTCCAAATTAATTATTGGGGCAGAATAAGAAATGGGAGCCAGTAATGAGTCTGGTATGGTAACTCCATTCTGTCAAGAAACTAGGCTACCATTTAGTTAGTCAAGGGAACCTTCTCTGAGATTTTCCTTTTTTCCTCTTTGCTCATTACTTTAATTGTAATTGTAATCCTTTATTGGAGCTGTCTGCAGTAAACGAGAGTTATGGTCCGAGTGGGGGCGCGAGCCATAGAGATATTTCATGATTATTGGAGAAGACGGTCACTAGGTGGCAGCCACTAGTTCGGCCTCGCTGTAATTACTGGGTGGGAAGTGATGGCAAGTAACTGTGTGTGTGTGTGCGCGCGCGTGTCTGTGTGTGCATGCATGCAAGAGTGCGTGAAAAGAGATTTTTCAGATTCTATCACACTCCGTGAAAGAGAAAAGTCCAATAAATCTGATAACCTGCCATCTCACAGTCAATAGATCCTGTATCCTGTCATGTTGACTGTAAACATGCTACATGCTCTGCAGAAGCACAGAACAAAGGTGTGTGTGGATGTCATCTGTCTTCATCCTTGGATCATTTTCAAATAACCAAACTCACTTTGAGTGATATTTGAAAACTGTATCTCACAGTGGGAACCGATGCAGAGTGCCCATTCATTAACATGTGAAACAGCTGCACACCGCAGTTTGTTTCAGTGGTCGAGGTGAAGTTTTCTCATTGAAAAACATAAAAGCTCCATTCTCTGTTTCTCTGCGCAACGCTCATTGTGTATCATGCACTGTTTGTTTCGGTGGTTAATGATACAGGAAGAGCCCTCCATTTTATTGTTGCTGTGTTGCACTTTTTCCCCTCCTCGCCCAACCCGGCAGCCAGCCTCCTTAGAGGACTCTGTATGAATTCTCACTGTCATGTCCAAGGACGAGTGGCGCAGGGTCAGCTAATTGCTTTTATGATTATGATTTCACGTCAGATTTATTGTGCATGCTCGGAGCACATCTTCCAGGTCCTGCAGACGTTGCTGGCTTGGATGGGGAAAATGAGTTTACAGCTTCTGGCTGTGACTTCTTGTTTAAGTGCAGGTCACACTTTTTGAGTCATTAGAGTTGAACACAGGGGGTGAATCACACAGGCTTTTCCTGTAAAAGCCTCTGTTTTCTCTATCAGAAACTGTACTTGTTTTTCTCACATTTGGCCACAAAAGAGCATGTCTTTACTTTGTCTTCACCATGTGCTGAAGTTTGGAGGTCATGAGTGAGGAATGACACAGACAAGGATTTTTGGTTTTTCTGTCGTTTGAACTTTTTATGAGCCATAAATCTCTCATCTTTGTTTCTGTTCACAGATGAAATCATTTCGCCTATTCCCCTCATAGTATGCCAGAATTATCAGTTGACTCCTTTTTGATGTAGCAAAGTTTTTTTTTTCTGATGGTCCCACCCACCACTTTGAAAATGATGAGCACAGATGAGTCCAACCCATTTTATACATTTTATTTATTTTGCGGTCTCTGCCTCATGTGCTTGAGATGGACCAGATCTGCTCTGCCAACAGAGACAATAGCATTTTTATCTTGGGGTTTTTGATGAAGGCATTGAAAATCCTTTCAATTTGCCGTAAAGTTAACGGTAAATGAAGAAGAAGCAGTTGTCCCTGTATGTCAATAATACACATATTTCATGTAGATAGAGTTTCGTGTCATGACCCGTGGCTCTTGATTTGTTGCATTAATGTGACCTCGCTCTGACCTTCCTGCGTGGGCCGCCATGTGACTAAAGTGACAGATGCAGCCTGGGAATATGGTTTGGATAGTTTTCCAATGCTCCGAGGAATGCTGAAGCGAGTTTTACGCAAAGTTCATTTTGGAGACATATGTAAAGTCTGTGATTAAGCTGAATTCAATAAACTTTAATGAATACTTAGGACTTTATTTGTAGGGTTTTCGTCAGCAAGTATATTAATGTAAACAGCATGGTAACAGAGCTGTAATTTCCTATTCTCCCACAATTTAGTGAACTGTCATAATGTGTTTACTTAAGAAATGATAGAAATACGACACCAGTTTAATTACAGCGTAGTCATTTTGCCTCAATATACTTGGGAAAGTGGCCCTATTGAGCTGAGCTTCCTTTATACTCTCTATTCTGCTTTGTAATTACTTCAGCTTGATTTATCGTCTTTTCTTTGTGTTTATGGTTGTAAACTGCTCGAGTGAGTAACTTGGTCTGAGAGTGGCTTGTCTCCTTGCAGCGAGGCTGGAAATCTCCCGATGAATCTGAGATGTCTCCGCTGTCAAGACTGCTCACATCGCTCTCAGCCTCCAATGTCACTTTCAAGGCATAATTACACAAGTTGTGTTGATTAGTATGAGAAGCAATTACGCTGGCTTTCCGCTGCAAATGGAGAATGTGATGGCTCTTGATTGACAGGAAGCATCCTGGCTTTAATAAGTAAATGACTATGGTAATTCAGGTACTGAGACCCTTGATTTGTCAGCATCTTTCTAATTTTTGTGATGTCCTCTGATTTTAATGAACATGAATTTGATTGAATCTCCCTTCAATTCCCTGTATCCCTTCACCCGTTAGTCTCTCTCTCCTCTCAGACCAGCAAGTGTTCTCACAAGAGAGCCATACAGTTACACTTTCACAGCTCCTGCAGCTGATGCTGAGCTATCTGTCTCTGAATGAATCCAGTTTGTGAGAATTAAAAAAAAAAAAAAAGACAGAAATGAGCAACACGCAATTTTGGCACACTATGCCAAAAGCTTTTTAGGACATCATGCTTTCACAAGTGTGGGAATCAGAGGAAAAATTATTTTTAATTGACACTTTGGGGAACATTTTTTTCTCTTTTTATCTGGCTTCCCAGTAAGTTATTAGCTGTTAATTTGTCGGCAAGCTCCCCTACAGCGCCTGATATTTGTTCAAATGCTGGGATCCCCTCAGTGCATTACTACACTTCTGAAAATGCTGCCCTGTCTAATTATGTAATATAATACTGCCTTTTAGGCAAGTTTCTTTTAATTGAATAATATTAGCTCTAGCTAAGGGTAAGCTGTTGGAACACTTAAAACAGCTCCCCATACTGTCACTATAGTGCCGTTTACTCATTTTATAAAAACAAATAAGTCTTACAGATGCAAAGCTTTTACACAGAGATCTGTGCATTTTAGATATTTGAATTAAAGCCAAATGTGAATAATGCAGAGATTTGATTGGCCCTGCCCACTGTGTCATATTTCTTTCTTTGTTAACCACAGTTGGCCTAATCAAGTAATTCCCTGTTTGTCTTAGTAACCCCCTATAGAGTCATACATGCATAAATATAATAAAATAATTTGCTCTTGCACTCCATAGCCCAGCTGTAATTTATATGGATTGAATGAGTGCTGCATTGTGGAAAAGCACGAGTGGACCAAATGCTCGTTTGTCACCTCTAATAAATGTTGGAATGTAAATTATGAAGTTATGCTTCAGATGTAAATGCACTTTATTCCAGTCCTTTAATGTAAACAGCCCACTTCAATACATTAAGGAGGTAGGGGGGAGGGCAGAGGGGTATCTGACTTGGAATTTTGACTGTTTTCACAATCAATAATAAACACAAAAGAGCCTAGATGGGGAACGTTATAACATATCTGAAGTCGGGTTCATAAATTATTGCATGAAAGCAGGCTTGTACACCAAAAATGTAAATACATTAATGTTATTAATAATGTAGTGACTAATAGTTCTATCAAGACTGTAATAGCAGTTTAATGGAATATGACAGCAAGAATGTATTACACTTCTTACATTTAGACGGGACCTCACATGACATTTATCAGGGATTTCTGAAACAATTTTTTTGATTATTTTGTTAAGTTAATTGCTTCTTTTCCCCCCCAACGTCTTCTCAGGGAGAGGGGCAAAAAACTGGTAATGGATATTAATTATTATGTGTCACTTTTGTGGGTTTGATTAAAAATAATGAAAGCAAAATGCTAATGGGATTTCAGAGTTTCACTGTGTGTGGCGCCCTGAGATTGTGGCTTTATCAGGGGAATCTGAAAAAAGGAGATAAGTGCGCTACTATCCAGGCTAAAATGAAAGCGAAATGCAGAAAATGAGGCAAATTATCTTAAAACCTGCAAAAATTGAGAGCTTGTGTGAGAATGTTACACTCTAATTACCCCGTCTTCAGATGTGTGATACAGAAGTGTATTGACAGTAAACTGTAAAGTTTCAGTCTGCTATAATGAAAAGTTGAGCGTTGCTTTCAGTTAATCTCCTCCTCTCAGAATGACATTCCCTCACCTGCAGCTGAAGGATTTTTTCTCTGAATGCGAGAAACACTTGAATCATTTCTGACAAGTTGCTGTCTTGGCAAGTCTTTTCTCTGGCTACTGTGATGTGTTTCTAATATATCGTTGTTTGCCAGGAAGGCAATGTATGGACTTGTTTCTCGGAGGGTTTACAGAGCTTTGGTGTGTGTTTTATTTTTTTGCAAGGGGTTTCCAGCTTTTCTTTGGAAATACACACTACTCGCGTGTCTTGAAAATTGACTTGCACTTGACTTGGCACTGATTATTGTTGGACGTGTCGTCTATGCCTTCATCCGTAGTCCATTACAGTCAGCACGGTGAAGCCCTTGCCAAAGACTTCTTTGTGTCTGCGTGTAGTCTTCAGCAGAAAGGAGACTTATAAAAGCTATGATTAAGGTAAGGCACAAGTGCGGATCAGCAGTGAAACAGAGGCTGGCACAGTAAAAAGCAGCCATAGCCACTGACACAACTGACAATTATCTAACACCTGGACTGGCTCCCCTCCCTGGCATGTGCGTCAAGACTGTCGACTTCTTGTTAATGCAGTGATTAACAGGAAGATTGCATTTGTTTTCCTGGTGCAGCTCTCCTGGCAGCAGTACTTTGCTTTCTTTTTGATTAAGGTAGTAGATGAATGTATGAATTGTAGCTCTGTCATGAACTTCAAATGGAAGGGAGACGCGGAGGTGACAGAAATGGAATAAACAGAGGAGAGGCAGAGGCCTTTTTGTCCCGTCCACGTTCTGTGCACTGTGGATTTTTGGATTTAAGGTGAGGTGTAAGTGGCCAGCAGAAAGAGTGAAAGTGTCTTTGGTTGTCCCCAAATACGCCTCAGTATCTCTCCCTATAAGTCCTTGTTCTTCCTTGTTATTTAGCGCCACTGCGTTATGTGACTTGCCTCTTTCCTGGCGCTCCTCACATCTATAGGACTACGTCATGGCTTTCTCTGCTTCCATACTGCATGGAAAGTGGTTTTAGGTATCATGGGGGATGAGGAAAGGGGAAGTGAAGGGGTTTCGACAAACACTCTGTACTTTTGAAAAGCAGAGAGTGGCATTGTCATGTGTTTTCTGTGTCAAGGTCGACAGAAAATGTCAGAACAGGTGCACGTCTGCTGCTGAGTTGCTTGCCAACTCAGCCCCTTTGCTGTAACACGCCACCCTGTGTGACATTATAGTGGTTCACTGTGTGTTGTCTCCTCTCCTCATTCTTTTGGAGGACCCTGGTAAAACATGTATCCCCCCCCCTCTCCCCACTGTCACCACATGAGTTGATTTAGAGTTTACATGGGTGTCGACACCTAAACTTTGACCATCGCCTCTGATTGTCATGTACTCACAAAAAAGTAAGGGTGCTGTGCAGAAGGAACGTGCAACATTCCTTTCTGATTACTCCTCTTTTTTTTCTGAGGTCTGAATCTGATTAAATCTTTCCATTTGAGGAGACACAATTTGAAAAGGAAAGCCTGTTTCTTTAGATTCCATCTTAATCGTGACCTTTTACAGGACAGAACACGCAACAGAACCATAGAGAACAGAACAACAACTGCGTGTTTGGAAACACTAAGCGAGAGAAAAAAACGAATACTCCTATTTTAAACTCTTACATATCTGAGATCTGAAGAAAGACATAAAGAAACAAGTAGCATATGTAATTTAAGGCACGTTCATCGTGTTCATTGAGTTTACGTGTTGCTTTATATCACTGTCTAGTACGAGTCTTTTACAGTTTTCAGCAAACAAACATGTTGCAAAACCTGATATTCTCTCTCAACTTCTCAGTAGAGGCGCATTATATCTGGGTGTGGTGTCTATAGAACAAATGTCATGCCTTCTTTTGTGTTTTTTTTTTATATCTAACAGCCAGCATGATCTCCAGTGTGTAACCTCACTAGTTCAGAAAGGTTGAAATGAAGAATTATTATTTGATCCGACGAGCTGTCATGTCCGTTTCCTCTCTGGTGTTGGGTTAAATGAGAAGAAAGAGAACTTCTACTTCTGTGACCCTGATGATTGTTGTTTTCTGATGCTGTCAGCACCACACTCTTTTTTTTTTTGGGCTCTTCCTAGTGTCAAGGTTAGATTCTTACTGGCAGTTGGAGGCCTCCAGTAAAGGATATTTAGCCAGCATTTTTCTTTGTCACTTAGTGTGATCAGGAACAGACTCAGTTTGGTCGTTCTCCAAAACCAAACCAAGGCCTGCTGCTTTAAGTTGCCTTCTTCATTTGGTGGGGATTTCAGTCTGCCTTATCTGCTGCTGTAGATGTGTGGCCCATTGTCTTGGCAAGTGTGTCTAAATGTTTCTGACAGGTCTCAGTGAAAGACAGGCCGCAAGGGTAAACGGCCAGGCTTTCCTCCCCCCTTTGACTCGACCTGTACCCTCTCCGACCAGTAGATGGCGATGTTAATCTTCTCTGACTCCGCTCCTGCCTCGACCCATCTCCCTTTCCACCATCCTTTTCTCCTTCTCTCCGAGACACTCGCTGAGGAAAGAGGGGTCTCACCCCGTGTGGAGGGTCATGCCACCAATTCCTGGCCCCCTTTGAAGACCATGAAATTGCTGATCCAAGACGCACGATTAGTGCATTCAGCCTATTGACTGGAGAAGGGTTGACGTGTGATTATAATGTCACTGGAATGTCACAATCTGTCTGGTTGTCTTTGTGAGCATACTCTCATCCAGTGGAACAGTGTACCCAAGAAGGAATAATTTGATCAATAAAAGGACACCTCTCTCTCTATTGTCACTGGCCTCTCTGTTCTAGTTTTATTAGGCAATTTGGCAGGCTGGCAGGGCCGCACACAAAACTGATGCCAACTCGCTGCATCCTCACCTCGGCTCCCTGCTTTATTTGCCTATCGTAATGGTTCACTTCAAGTTGCTTTGCTGTGTGTGTATTGTAGGGCGTGTGTGTGTGTGCGACTGTGGGTGGGTGCTGCCTCAGTGAGAGGAGCTGTTTGGATCAACAGAGGAGGATAGGCTTGTCACTGTAAGTTGCTTGTGACGGAGTGGGTTCTTCTCCTGACACCACAACACAACTTCTGTGGTGTGTCGCTCGGACACAAGCTCCACGTTGTTTGCTGCTGGTGCCGCTTGCATTTTGCCTCAATCAGCTAATTGAACGTGAAAGGCCAGCGGGCCTTGATGATATGAAAGACAACACATAGAGCCGTGGCAGTTTCAAGAAAAGCCTGTGTGCTTGTTTATGTCACAGTATCCACAGTTGCATCTCCAATTTCTGTGCACTGAATACATTTCAAGGATTTCACGCACGATCGGTTAATTTTGGCCAAAAATTACTCCTTCAAAATGTAAATGTTGAATGTTTTTACACACTTCTACGACAGTTTTTTTTTTAAATTATTGAATGCAGTTGATCTTATTAAATAAGAGTGTCAAGTGATAATTTTGTAAATTGTAACTCAGCAGCCATTGATCAGTGACAGTAAATTATCTTTGTTTTAACAAAAGTTTTCACACATACAGAGGAGTTATATAACCACATCATATGTCCATTACACTCTTTTAAGGTTGCCTTTCTAAAGTGGTACATGGTTATTATACTGTTCTGCAAAATTAAATGACCAGAATATGTAATATTAATCGTTATCTGAGTCATTAAGCGAGGATCAGTGAACAAAGTTTATATCCACTTGAGTAATTTTATTGTATCATAAATATATGTTGCCTTTTTTCAAACCAAACTTTTTGTACACATTGGAATTGCATTATTTAGTATTTTTCAGCACATTCTGCAGATACTGAGTTACATTGTAAGCACTACTGTGCTTTGTAATGCACATACCCCGTACTGAAAAGCACACGGAGCAGCTTGTCACAGAATGTCATCATTGACTGTAATAGAAAGAGAAAAAAAAAAAGAAAAAGAAAAGCTTCGAATTACAGGAAAGAGGCACTGCATTAAAGAACAAAGGAGATCGATGGCAGTACATTAAATTTTATGCGAATGAAAAAAAAAATCAACTAATTAAAATTGATTACTCCTGCTTTGTAAATGTGTTTCTGAATTAAATTATTGTATGAAAACATTTTGACCAATCGAGGAGCTGAGGAAGTATCCATTACTGGATTGCAGCTGAGAAGGGGCTGGAATGTTTTGTGGTGGCTAAGTAGTTTGTTGTGCTCTGCTGCGACTCTCCTCTTGCACCCCCACTGCTAAAGTGCCATGGGTTAATCTCTGATGACCCTCATCTCTCAGAGCAGCTCCAGACTCATGGTTTGGGCCTTTTACCTGAATTAGACGGCATTTGTGGGCTATATAAGTATTTTTGTCCAAAGTAAGTGAAAGTGAGGTGTCACTGACGGAGTCGGTGCTCTTTAGTCATCGGGGCTCTCGGGGCTCTGAGGGCCCCGCTGGGGATGTCCTTATCTAAACAGTCATCTGTCTCGCTAGTTTAGCAAGGGCAACCCCAGGCAGCACCACTGACAGTTACACATTAAGAAATGTCAGACTCGGCTTTATACTGTATCTCTCAAGCTAGTTTTGAATTGGCTGGATGCCACGTGCTTGTCTGGCAATCTCACAAGAGTAAAAGAGACACTTTGATGTTGATTCATCTTATTTTGAAATATTTGGTTCATGCTACAATAATGTCATTTTGTTTGTTATCATGTAGCCAGACCCTGAAAGAGGATGTTCTATTCTTTCACCAACCACAACCTGTAAAAACACACAACAGACTTTTGACCTTATTTTTGTACTTTTTCTTATAATTTACAATATAAAGGAAGTGTAGCAGTCACATGACATCATCATGCATACCTAGCACATTGAGTCATAAAATATGTGGCTACAGTCTTTTCACACCATAGTAAAAATGTCTTTCTGTAGCAACAAGAAGAGAAGGGTGCAAAGAACAAGCCCATTTTTCCCTTGATAGCCTTAGAATCACTTCCAAGGCCTTATTATCTGTGTTTATCTCTGCACAGTTTTTACAGTTTGATAGTGTCCTCGTTGGATCAAATGTACTTTAGCCCCCAGTGTTTCTTACCGCTGAACCGACTCAACTTTTCCATGTTTGTGATGACAGAGCTCTGATAGGGAAATGCTGCTGAATGGAAAGTTTAGTCTGTACATGTAGTGGTCTTGAAAAAAGCTTGATTTCCGTCCACCCCACCCCCCCCTTACAAAAATTGCATAATGTGCTTTTGATGTCATGATTGTAGCCTTGCCCATGGCTCTAACACTGACACTGATACAGTGCTGTATGTTATTTTTAAACCTTTGCAATGCAAATGTCAATGAAGTTTTCCATGACCCCTTTTTCATCTGCTGAAATGTTGTCTTTGACCTTTAAATTTCAGAAGTTAGGATCATTCAATAAAGATTGACCACTGTCAGAATACAAGACAGACACACAAAAAAACACAAACCACCGTATTTACCCTACTGACAGTAAGCTTTTAACACATGTAGAAGCATACCGGTATCTTTCTAATAGTTTGTCAAGAGAAAAAGAAGAAGAAAAAAAAAAAAGACCACAGTTTGCAACAATTCTTTATCAGATTTACAGGTTCTGAAGTTCAGTTTCCGTAATGGTTTTACATATAATTTTCCCACATTGCAGCTTCTCTGAAAAACACTGCCCACAAGTGATGAAAGAAATAAACAAATGTCTTTTTTTTTTTTTAAAGTCATTCTCCGGAAGGTTCACCTCCAGCAGGGCCCTTGATGTACAGTAGCCTGCAGTGTCTGAGCGAGTGTAGATGTGGCGCTTAGCTAAATGGTGGAGTCTGCACCTCACTTCCTGATGTCTCTCAGGGTCAATAATTTCCTATAGCAGCTCCCATGAGGCCTTGCTTCCTCCGCTAAAGGTCACATTAAGGCGGGAAAGATGTCACAATTAGAAGGGCATTTAAAGCTGCTCTTTTAAAAAGATTAAAAAGCACTGTTGGCCACATCAAGCAGTCAGGCGACTAAAGGAAATACAGTAATTGCATTAAAACTTCATTCCTCTCTGGCAGGGCTCTGGTATCACAAAGGTATTGGGTTAAGTCATTTAAGACAGCTGCCCCTGATAGCAAATCATCCATGAAAGCACCAAATTAATATAGAGCTTCATTTTTCGCTGTCTCTCACTTTCTCTCACTTTTGGTCCTCCAAACGTGTGTTTGGGGGGGAAATTTGAGACTAGCCTAACACAATTTTTCCTCGTGTCTATCAGTGTGTTATTATATCAGGGGCACTTCTCCACAAATGTACAGGCCGGGGCAATTTGGAATGAATTGATTCACACTGAGACTGAATCCTATACTTGCTAATGATTTCCTTTTAGCCCCTCCATTGCATTGCACCCCCACACCCAAGTTCTAGTTCCATCATGCCCTCTGAATGTCTTCACTGTTGCAGATAAAATGTGTATACACCTTTTTTGTGGAGTAGATGACATGAATATATTAGGTGGTAAGTGTTTAATTTTTCATAAAAAAAAAAATAATAATAAGAGTAGATGTGATTCACTACTTTTAAATAATATTTGGCAATATAAACCATGCCTTGTTACAATGTATAGTGTTCGGATTAAAATATAAAAAAGTTGAATTGGGGATCAACAGCAATCTTCGCAAAGGAAAGCCACAGTTGCAAACAATCCCCTTGTACCCTATAGCGCTCTCTTTTCTAAGTAATTGTCAGATAATCAGTGGTTTGAGGTGGCCTAAATTATTAAGACTGAAAACATGAGCCTTGACTACTCTTTTGTGAGGCATCTGCTCATCTGTTGTGGTTAAAATGTTCTCCAATTTATTTCATAGTGAAACCAGTTAAAAGAAACTAATGTAAGACGAACAATTGTTGTTTCAGTACAGAGAATCTGAATTTCCCGGTTATATCCATATACCCCACAGTGTACCTGTAAAACATCCATACGTCTTACTTTACAGTATATAATGTTTAATATATTACTAGTTAAAGCAAAAATATACAACTGGTTACATGGATTTCCTCAGGCATCCAACCATGCAGTTCGAACATAATTGGATTTCATCCTCATTTCTCACAATTCAAGGTATCACAGTTGTAATTTTCAGACAAGTGCAGTGCAAAGACTTGTCCAATTCAAACTCAATAACATTGCTGTAATCTTGTCCTTTCATCAACTTCACTGTCTTTAAGTGTGTTGGTTAATGTTATCTCTTCTCATGATTGAGTTTTCGCCTCTTTTTCAGCTTTACCTGACACTTTATTGGTTATCTGGTTTACAAAGATTATTGCTTCTAACATAGAGCACTTTGGTGCATTAGCAGTCAGAGCTTTACAAGTAGCTCACAGTACGGCTTAATTGCAGTTTCGACCAAAAACGACCCACCCCTTTCCTGAACGGAGGGAAATGCACCCAATTTTTATCTTAGTTATTTATGCTGCCAACCCAAATGTGCCCTATACTGCTATCCATCTTACCCCCCTAAAAGCCCGATTGTGTGCTACCCAACACTATAACTGGGGTGATCCATAAGTCGATAACAAGACAAGACTGAAATCTGTGCAATGTGGTTATAATTGATTGAGGTGTCTGGGTGGAACTTGTGCAAAGCATCTATGTCATCTGCTAAGAAGTGCACTTTTCCTCTCCCTGAAGATCTACCACTACAGTTTTAACCAAATGGACATTTACCTCATTAGTTTGCCGCTGAGCTAGCTGCGGTCCTTACTAAGATGTCATACTTATGCCTATTAACATTGACACAATTTTCTTGTCAATATTGTGCTACTGAAATTTTAAGGGAATGTAAACAAGGTGTGCTCATTCAGCATATTCTTCCTCTATTAGGTCATCTCCCTCTCACAGGGCCGACATCACTCTGTTATTTACTGGAATAAATATTAGAGTGTTAGATTTTAGTGTGTTCATTATCTCTGCTTTCTGCCTTTACCACAAGTAGCCTTGTTGGCTCACTTACTTGAGCAGAGGAGTGTTTGCCAAGAGCAGGGTGATTTGGTCTCGTTATCAAAGGGATATTTTCTCTGTGTTTTGACTGTATCTTTTGGCCCAGAACATCAGTTGGGGGTTCACCATGCAAATGGTTTAATCTGCTTGTCACAATGAAGGTTACGGGTGACTGACTTTAATAAGCCCTCAGCATATAGAGATCCAGGAAATTCCATACCCCTTGCGTAACCCTTACGTACATCAAGGTCACGGTAGTGTCATGGTGAAATGGTAGATTAGTGTCCAAATGAATTGTGGCAGCATCTCTCGGGATGAATCTGGTACATTTTGATAAAATTCACTGTAGAAGTTTCATTACAGCAAGTACACTTTACTGCAGGATGTCACCGCGTGGTTTTGTCATGTGTGTACCTAAATAGAAGAAAAGTGCTTTTAAGTTGCTCTTAAGCCTACTGGAGAAAAGTCAAAGTCATTTTCATAAGTTTAATAAAGTGCCATGCTGTGTGCCATGATTCTCCACTGTACTGTTTGTTTGTCACAGAAATCCAGCTCTTTACTCAGTTTCTCTGCCACACCTACCCCGTGGACAAGTTTAAACTGCAATTCTTTTGGATTGAAACGCGTTCATAGTGTATGCAATGCATTACCCAAAACGAATTACCACTGGCAGGACGCTCAATCACTTTGTATCTTTCAACACTAAGAGAAAAGAAGAGTAATCAAAACCTTTCAACCTATTAGAGGGATGACTTTTACAATTGAATCACGGGGACCACAGGTGCGATAATAAGTCATCTAAACCTCCCCTCCAGTGTGTTTCCCCCTTTCTCTGTGTTCTTACATATTTATCTATTTTAGGAGGCGCCACTTCATGGCGCCCACTTCAAATTTATGTTTTAATGCCATTTGAGGAAGATTTTTTTTTTCTCCCTCCAATTCTTGGAAATGCATACTGGGGTGGAAAATTAAGGTGCATCTCGAAGGAAAACATAATAGAATCGATGAACGCAGTGCACTTAAAACTACTGATGTTCTGATGCTATTTAACGTTCTAGTGCATTAACGTTTCAAGTCATTACAACATTCAGGCCGGGTGATTTGATCATGGCAGGTTTTTAACTGGAAGAATTACAGAAGTTTTCAGCCTAGGATTCTCAAGTTATTAGATACAAATGATCACCTCTGCATTAAGTATAGATTTTCTTCCACAGCGCACTTAAGAATGGAAGTTTGTCTTTAAGAGGGTAATAGCAAATTAAGCTCCATACTCCATTTGTCCAGCACTCTTGATGGGCTAATTTTATAACTGCTGATTTGGTCATTCTCCACATTTAGCTGGAAAGTGGTCAGGTGGTCTTTTTCCTCACTCCTGGGTGTGGGGGCTTAGAAGCAAATATCAAATGGAATCCATTTATGTTGGGGTTTTTTTCAAGGCTTGGTTTATAACGAACCTTTTTCTTAAAGAAGGTCTAGACTGTTGTTTGTAGTGTTTAAAAGCATCACTTTCCTGTGCAACGTATCTTCTCTCTCTCACACATTATCTCATTGTGAAGAATTAAATCACATTTATCTCTTCCCAGATAACCACCGCGGTGAAATTTCTACAGAACCCTAAAGTACGTCAGAGTCCCTTGGCCACCAGAAAAGCTTTCCTGAAGAAAAAAGGTGATACTTTAAATTTGCTCTTGCTTTGTGTTGAATGCAGTGCTGAAAGCCTATAAAAAATACATACATGTATGAGAGATGAACTCGTTTTATTTTACTTTTTTTGAATGGGTGTGAGATTAGTCTGTAAAGGTCAAAGGTTATAGGCATAGCTCTTTGCCCTGGGGGAGGGGGTCTAACAGGGGTCGATTTTAACTTCAGAGTGCATGATTCAGGCCCTGTGAATAAATGACACACCAGTTGGGATGCTCCTTTGGGTTCAGGAAAATTAATATTGACAAACTCTCTCTGCATTTTCAATGGAATTATCAATATTGCCTTCCAGCATTTTAACCCTTTTACTTAATTTAACTGTTATCGTAAATTTGAGGCATGACACGCAGGTTTTCAATGCAGGGACGGTGGAAATGTTTGCTGGCTCTTCAGTTTCTTTGCTATTCAGTGAAATTATTTCTGACACATGGTAGAATATTGTTTGTGCAATAAAACTTGCAAATAGCTTTATTACTCCAAACTCATTTAAGTCGGTTCAATATAATGCGGCAGCGGAAATGTGCAGTGCTATGCCATGTATTTGTTACAGTCGGCCCGTGGCTGAGCAGTGACTGTGTGCACGGAGAGTATGTGGTTTTGCCTCAGATAAACTCTTTGTGGTTGGTATTTTTATTTCAGTTCTTCACAAGAAGAGTTCAGTGCTTATGGGACTGTACCTCTGCAGTGCTCAGGGACTTTGCCTCCAGCATTAGAGTAGCCAAACAGTGAAAAGTGAGCCTAAAAGCTCCATGACTGGGGAGGGTAACCTGAAACCAAATCCATGGTTGCCGGCTGCTACTATACACATCTCATCTGGCTCTAATGACTCTTGGTATCTTTTGAAATTTCTCTGTCTTTGTGCCTCATTATTGACAACTGAGGCATGTTCACAATATACTGTTGATTATCTCAAATGTACCAAGGCCTCATCAATACTACATGATGTCATGGTACACCTAATTTTCTTCTTACTTTCTCCTTTGTTGTAAACTCCAAAGAGCTTCGCTATCCAAAATGGTTTGCTCTTACTGCACTTTAAGTCCATGAAATATGAATGACGCTTTAATGCAGATTTATTTTGGAATGTCTGTTCCATTGTACATCTAAACAAGAACCCTTGATTTGCATAAGGACATTGATCTCAGGGAGACAGAGGGCAAAGATGAAGGAATATAGACTGAACACAAAGTATACTTGAGTAGCACATCTTGTCCATCCATGCTTAAGTTCCTGCGAGTTGTTTCAGGAAACTGCTCACCATAACCTCATACCGTATTGAATCACTTAGTTTTGTGTGGCTTTGATTTCACTTCGACACACTCATTTTAAACTTACATACAGTATTTGTTTTACAGTAAAATCTTTTAGAAAAAGGTTGTTCTAAGATAAACATTGAACTCTATAGTTATAATCTAAGTGCCATTACAAAAACAACTAATTAAAGGCAAAAGACAGGAGTAAAACTCACTTTGTTGAAGTGATAAATTATGAGTCAAACTTCCACCTTTATGCAGCATTTCTTATGTCTCTGAGGCTTGTCTATGTCTCATGGAGTTAAATTATATAAGTTTCCCGTAGCCTTATTTATGCTGCAGCAGCACACATCAATATGAGTTGTACTTCTCGTTTTCATTCAGAGTAAATTATATATAATGTGTATGACGCAGTATGCATTACATTACAAGATGCATTTCAGTGTCTGGTCTTCCGGTTTAAGTTTCTATGTGAAGAAGCGTTCCGTTTTGACATGATCACTTGTCCTCTATAAAAGTGATAATACTGTATGTTGATTCAGACTTGCAATAGAATATGGTTGTGATATCTGGTGACTGGTTTCTTCTTTGGCCATAGTAAACATGGTCAACTCTGATTGTAACATTTGGCCAATACTCACATTCCCTGTTTCTGTATCCAGCATGTATTGTCCTCTCAACCTTTTGACCTAGAAACTCAATCAGCCTCCTCCTCCGACAGTCGAGCACAGCAAATGTGTCAGTCTTAATTTCTAATACAGTTTAATGTCATATTTATGTAAATACTTCTGGATTTTACTCTATATTAACAGCCAGAAATGTCAAAGCACACATAAAATGAAACAATACCATCTCCTGGTAGAGTGGAATTTAAATTGGATTCCTCTTGCTGCCAGTACTTACGCTGGACAGCTGATGAAGGGGAAAATAGGGCCCACTTTGATTACATGTTGCAGAATCTTTACACAATAATCTCGCTCGTGCATATTATTTCTCTGCACATTTGTGCCCTAATCTGCGTTGAAGGATGCCTCTCTGGTTGCATCTCCTTTTTTTCAAAGAGATCCTAATAGTGTGGTTTATTTCAATATTCATTGGAAAATATAATTTTCTGTTTTCCTTCAACTGTCAATTTCAGGGCATGAATTGGCAATTATGCAGTCCAATATTTCTAGCTGCCCTTCTTGAGTCCTTGTTGAATAAACCGGCTGAAATATTGAAACTTTGTCACTAAGTTGTAATATAAATCAAGATTTAAACCTAGAGATGTTTTCTCTTTTTTTGCATAGTGGGGGAAATGAAGTGCATTTAAACTGTCTCGCAACCATCTTGAAGCAATTTTGCTTGACTTGTTCCTTGCCAAGATCAAGTAAATTTTATTGTGTTTGAGTGAAATATAATGTGCTACAGTCTCATCTAGTGAATTGTGCCATCTATGTCCTCTACAATTAACAGATGTAACAACTAAAGTGCGTTGGGACCCATTTTGGCACCACCATTTAGCCCAGACAATTAGCAGTTCCACATGTAATTACCAAAAAATTCTTATTCTCGAGACAAAGTCAAGAACATTTTACAGCTTTCAGCGTGTCACATTGACTGTGGCCCCTAAAATGACATCTCTCAGTCGCTCTCACATCGACACACTGAGTGCAGTTTGGGAGAGTTCAGACTACACAGACATACATTGTTGCATTACAGGTAATTTCAGCATATGAAACAGGCACAGTACATTCTCCGTCGGTGAGACATAAATGATGGCTTGACTTATTTCTTTTATATGCCATCCCAGTTGTTATTGACTTGTATAAATAATCCTAATAGATTTCACCCTGAGTAGAGGGCCAGTGATCGAGGGTCACAGAGAACACAGGTAGGCTGTTGGTCTATTACCATACCTGGTATGAAGGTAAGGGTAAGGTTCATCATTCCAGATATTAATAGGTTCCTCGTTGTAAGTGGGGTTATGTGACTCACCTCTCGGACAAAAATGACAATGACCAAGGCCTGTATAGAAGGTAAAGGGATTGATGTGGTTATAAATTACTCCACGGCGCCACCTAGCCTAGGCCTTGCCTACTTTGTCATCAGTACAAGGCGATAAAGCAGGGAAATGAGAGCAGAGTCCACTTTTTTAATACATAAATGAATACTCTATGAGAGTGGTCATTATTTAGGGCATGCCATTTTCAAGCAGTTGTAAGGAACCAAATGACATGTAGAATCTCCTCGCCAGCAACGCGTGAAAAAAAGGTTGAAGTTGCGGTCGACTTCTTAATAACCCATTGACCTCCATCTATTTATGACCCCTGCCTTGCTTTTTTTTTTTCCTAAATATGTTATTCTAAACGTAAGTAATTTTAACTCAAGGGCAACTTCATAATTCAGGCCTTGGAGGACAGCAAAAAAGGCATTCACCTTTTACCACCCAAAATATTTTAGTAAGCAATTTTTATAATTGGCTGTCCAGCCTAGGTCTTGACCCATAAAGTCCAGAAGTGCCAGAATTGGAGAAATGGATTTAATGTAAGAGCCTTGCTGCCTCTTTGCCCTTAAAAAATACCCAGAGAATATGAGCCACTGAAAATAGAGCTGTAAATAACCTGACGAGCAATGGGTTTTCCTTTAAATAAATACCGATCAGGTTTATGTTGAAAGACAATAGAAAACGTAGCCCAGATATGCAGTTTACAGTATTTATAGCTGTAATATCGAGGTGCCAGCACCGTAATTTCATGCCCCAATGAGAATGGCAAGGTCAAAGCAAATGCTTTGGCTGAGCATCTGCTAATACGGTGACTCATAAACAGGCACTGCGTGTATCAGGTGCACCAAATAATACAGTATAATGAAATACAGAATAGCTTTCCATTATTGTTCTTTTTTATGGTGTCGTCATTAGGTGTAATTTATGTCTTAAAAAATTCATCTCCCCACAGGTCGATCTGAAATGGAGGTCCAGGGGTCATTCCACAGGTTTTGGAACCCATAATAAATTTCACAATCCCTTTTTTGTCTTTTCCTTTTATATGTAAAACTCACTTTCACCTTGTTCCCCTTTCTTTTGGATCTAAGGGCCCTTTCATTTGGTGTTGTCTTCCCCTCAACAATAAACAGATCAGAGCCAACAACACAACTTAGCAAGCTGTAATTTGACTAGAAAACAGCTTTAGGAATTTCCATGTATTTTATTTTAATGCAAGGGTAAAAGAAAAAAAACAACCTTTCATTTGCTGCAAACACAACATCAAAGATGTGAACAGCCATACATACATAAATCTCAATAGCCCCCTAAATGTGGATTTTTTTTTAAGGCTTCACATTGCAAGGTGAAAGAAAAGACCTGAAGTTTGTTTTATTTCTTCTCATTTGGTGAAACTGAGATCCTTGCAAGTCTCACTCAATAGTCTGCCACCACGTAGTCTGCTGTGGTCAGATGAATCAGGAGTCCAGGGACACATTATTGCTTATTTGACAGTGGAGTCTGACTGCACAAACTCAGCACATGGTGCTCACCACTTCCTGGCACTCAGGACCTGCTGTAGACTACAGGCTGGCCAATATTTGCCTTCAATTATTCAACAATTTTCATGGCCATTTGAAGTCCTCAGAGCATTTAAATAGGTGACTGGAGGGACCTCCCCTTGGCATAAGCTGTGTGATAGGGTATCAAAAGATTTCTTTATGCTTTATGGCTGCTGATACAGGCATGGGTCAATGTGGGATCTGTGATCAAGGTTCAACCGGCCTGTTCAGATTTGCCTCACAATTAAACTTCTTAAACACATTCAAATGGAGGGAGTCATTTGTTGAAAAGATTTTGATTGTAAAATCTCATTCACATTGAGAAGTGGACAAATCTGGACATATTATTAACACTCATGGGTATTTCCTTATGTTTCTCTTATTGAGACTAGAGGTCAGTATCAGAGATCTGGCTTTTCCCACATACTTTTAATAAAAACTAAGAGCCAGCTCTTGAAACACTGCAACTGGGCACTTTCCAGTTGTCTCTCAAATGATGCAGGAAGCTTATTCTGAGCTTGTGTAAATTCTACAAATCCTGAGGGAAAAGTTCAAGTAAAAGGCTCTATTGCAAATGGGATTTTCCGTCAGTAAGTGAGGAAAATGCTTTACAGAAGTAATGGAAAAAATGTTAGAAGACACATGCTGTTAAGCTACAATGAGCAGTATACAACATTATAAAACAAACTGCGCTGATTTTTCATTATAAGGTAAACCAAGCTCATCAATATCTAAGAACAACAGCATGTACCTAACAGTTTTGATTCTTTGTTTTCAGCTTTCTCCTTATTGTCTCACAGTAAATTGGTTAATGTTGTATTTTATTGTTGTTCATCAAAAGTTGTAATGATTTCCCTTTGTTTAGACTAAGACACTCATTAAAAGATGAGACCCACAGCAATGGCAGCATATGGCGCCTGAAATAAAATCCTTTCTTGCCACAAAAGGAGATGTTCATATTAGATTTTTTTTTCTCCTCCCCTCTGATTCTCCATCAGGGAGCCCTTTGCAATTTAATCATCACTAAAATCATTAAAAAGATCTGAAGATTAAATTATATTGGCATTTGCAAAATTATGTAATACATTTACATTACAATGAAGAAATTAAAATAATGCATTTTCACTGTCTGGGGTGTATGAAATCTCCACATGGGAAATATAACTTGAGAAGTGGACAGACTCTTATTTTCTTTGCCTTTGGTGGCAGTTAATAGGCTAGCAGAGTTTCAGATTTCATTGTGTGAACCTTTCCAGACTATCTTTCTTTGATGGATGTCCCTGAAACAGAAACTCTCAATGGAGAATTCCATTGAGAATCATGAAATGAAAATGCATTTTTTAGAAGAGCGTAGGTAAAATTGAATGACGATTTGACATACTTTCTCTAAATTGTACTTAAAAGATTTGTGAGGGGCTTGGGAAGTATTTAAGTATATATTATGATAGCCAAGGAGCCATTTGGTGTTTCCCATTAAGACAGAGTCACTGCACCCCATCCAAATGTCTTAAAGGTGTGTGTCTTGATTCCAGGCCTGACAGATGAAGAGGTAGAGTTAGCCATCCAGCGCTCCGGCAGCACAGAAGAAGTCCTGCCTCTGAGCCCTGTGGGGCCCCCACATCCTCTTCATGCAACACAGTTGGTTCCTGCACCTCCCAGTAAGTGCACACCACCTTTTTCCCTTTGATTCATACATGATACCTGTGTGTTTGTGCGGAGTCTCGCCTCAAAAACCAGTTTGTGGTTGAGTCTAATTGAAAACTTGGATCCCTGCAGTGCAGATTTGCTCTTAGAGTCCTCCCTCTTGTTTTTATTAATATAAACCCACTAAACAGGATTATCCATAAGTCAACAAATACCAGGATCTTTACAAGGACTACAGGACTGTGCACCATGCAACATTTGCCTTGATTGTGAATTCAGGCCGAGGGAATACAATATTGCACAGCACAAGCTCATGAAGTCTCCCTTGCTATTCTGTTTCAAGGGGTTGCACCCTGGCAAGACCCCACGCCGCAACCTGTATCTTTATTACCTCAGGAGGTTATGAGTGCTGTCCACTGATTTACCAATGCAGAATGAAGTCCGCGTAATGCTTAACCCATATGACAATGATTCCAGATGTATTCCACCCTCATTTATTACCACACTGTCCTTGACTCCCCCGGCATCTCATGTTTTGTAATGAAAGTGATGTTGATGGGATGGCCATGTAGTTAGGGAGACTCGCGGCTCTCCGTCCATAGTGGGGGGTTTTATATCAAAACGGCTATAAGGGAGCTGCATAATGAGGTGAGAGCGGGGAGTCTTGTATGGGGGGTCATGCCGAAAAGAGGGGGCTACCTCCCTTTGATGTCCTTGTTATGGGGACGGTGCACGGGGACCCGCATCCATCTCTGTCGAAGTAATGGATACTCTGATCTCTATTTCCACGCGGTAGAAGGACAGGAAGGCCTCCACTGAACCCAATAAATTTGAGAGGAGATTGGAAAAACGGGGGATGGAGACCACAGTTCCACAGCTTAAGTGACCAAATAAAAAAAAAAGAAGATAGCAGAGTGGAAGTGGTAGAGGGAAAAAGGAGAGACAGGAAGAGTGAAGGGTCCTAAAGGGGGGGAAAAGAGCAAGTGAAGACCCCTGGTGATGCAGTGAGGCCCGCTCAGGGTCAACCACCCATCCCAAGGACTCCCAGGCCTTTCAGAAGCACAGTATTCTGGGATAGGTGACAGACTATAGCAGTTATAATGTTGATGAAGCCCCAAATTTATGTGGTTACCATATGGATGTTGGAGAATGATTCAAAATTTTTCGATGGGAAAGGTTACAGGTTCACCCCTAAATGCTGCGGCAGCGATGAAACCTGCCCTTGAGTAAAACGAGTAAAATGGCATTCACCTTGAAAATATACCATATAGTCCTGCATGACAGTGGGTCTCTCATTTTATTTGCATGTCAAATCACACAAGATCAATCAGGTTTACTTGCATCAAGCCAGTAAACACGTACCACATAACCCATTAGGTGAAATCAGACCTGTAATAGAATATCAATGGTGTACTTTAGTGGCTTAGCCTCTAATAATTTCCTATTCATTTGGGCCCCACCAGGGTAAATAAAAGAAAAACTCATATATTTCCTTCCAACCTGTTTGTTGTTTAGTGACATTTTCAGTTGAATGCCTCTCTTATGTGGGGAATTTCCACTTTGACAGACAGTTGGCCTACCCAGATGACAGCTTGCACAATGACACACTTTCACATTATCTGTCACTCAGCAAGACAGTCAACTTCTAAACACACAAACACACACACTCACACACCTTTCTGTTCATTGCACTTGTTTAAAGGGCTATATACATACACTGTTTTTGGCCCCACCCCAAAGTTAAGTTGAGCATAATGGAGTCCTTTTCTGGAAGGACAGGGTAGAGACGACCTGTTTGCTTTGCAGACTTAACCTTTTATATTGTTCTGATGTTTTGTGTGTTTATGCAGTGAGTTTATAATTGCAAAGAGATGGCTTGAATGACATTGTGTTTATTAAATGTAGAGGTAAATGATTCTTTACCCCAAAGGTCTATCCCAGTTGTTTAGCCTGTTTTAGCTCATGCGAATGTGTTTTTAGAAACCACATTAAAGTGAAAGCAAATCAGTATTTTACCACATGCTTTATTCTCCTCTCCAGGTCCAGCAGGCTACAGATGGAGGGACTATGGTGCCCTCACCATCATTATGGTGGGCATCGCCTTTGGCTTTCACCAGCTTTACAAGGCAAGTTACACCCTACTTCTCCTGCCCTTTCTGACTGTGTTTCCTCACTGACTTTGTCTTCACAGTTAATGTTTCACAAAATTTGTTATATATATTATGCTTTGCATCCTAAGATCTGTCAGTACTGCCTCTCCCTGATATTACATTTAAATTGGTGGGCTTTGCAAGTACATCAGTTTATGATGAATTATGGTGCTAGAATAGAAGGCGCCTCTGCAGTATGTAACATCACTCTGGTCTTGTTATTAAAGCTACCCTGCTTTACGTCAAAGCATGATCTCATTTGAACCCCCTTCTTTTTAACTTCCCCTTCCCTCCTCCTCTCAGATATGTTTTTTATTCCCCTAAAAAATATAGTTGCTAACACAGCACACAACCATTTTTTTTGCCGTCCTACCGTCTAAAAATAATCACCCTGGTTTTTATCGGGCTTAGCAGCCCTTGAACATGAGCTCATGAGGCCCCTTGTCCCCGGTGACATTAATCCCATAGTGGTTGTTAGTAGTAGTCTGAGTGGCATGTGGAAGCCATTACTCTCGTTTTAGAGGAGGACAGGAGCTCCAGCAGTAGCTCTTGGCCTAGATGACAGGCCGTTCTCTGTGTCTGTAAGGAACAGAGAGGGAGCGTGTATCATGTACATGCATATGCCTACCTGACCCTGTCAGACGTATTGGCTTCCCTTTAGATCCTGTAATGTCCTATTATTTCGCTCGTCTTTACCAGGCCGTTCATAAGGCTGCGCGTGCACTCTCATTCCTCTGTGCCTCCGATCTTTCGCTGATGAAAACACACGCTGTACCAGTCCACTTCATGCAGCAGTGTTTGCCAGCCACCGGTCGCCTGGGAGGTGGGATTCCCTGGCGGGACAGCACAGGTTGCTGTCATGTCACTGGAGCGTAGCGCCAGTCGCACCATATGTCCAGGCTTCTGCCCATACTTTATTTATGTTATGGTGCACCTTGTAAACACCACACTCCCAGCAACCCACTTATTAATTACCACGTGTTGACACTCATTTAATCTTTTTCTCTAAAAAGTGTTTATTACTTGCACTGGTGTGTCTGCCTGCCACCTGAGCTGGAGAGAAAACCTGGCCAGGGCAGCAACAAGCTGCAACTGGCTGCGAGGTATTAAGTGCTCCTTATCAGCCCTAAAAGCAAGGAAACATTAATTTTACATTTTGAACTCAGGTCAGTCGGGTTAAACGGACATGATTTTGTAAGCTTGGCTCCTCATACACTCATTCAGTGAGATGCACACAAGCTGCTCATCTGGGTAACACTCATTTGGCATTCAGATATACATGTGATTCTGTAGAGTTCTGTTTATTCTGTTGAAGATAAATTATGAACAACATGACATTGATTTTGTTTTTTGGACTACTTTCAGTGTTAACCAACATGTTTTTCCCTGTCTGCTAATTTCTTTGTTTAACTGTCCCTGACTGAGGTTCCGGCATTTATATTGGTAGAAATATGTTTTTAGGACTCTAACGAACAGTTGATTTCATTGTAGATTATGTTTTCAGACTTGATTAATTGTTTAGTCCATAAATATTCGAAATTTGGACCTTTTCTTAGAATCTGAGGTTCCATCCTCAGAGTGTTTTTACTCTTGACCAAGAGTCTAAACCCAAAGTTTTTTAATTTGCCATGTTCGACATTAATGCTTGAGAAATGACTTAAACGACTAATTGATTAATTTTCTAATTTACCAATGGTTTAAAAACAGTCACATTAACATACCTTTATCAGCTGCTTGTACATTGCCATAGATATGGATGCATTTAATCATGCAGCTTAGACAATTAGGCTTGAGTCCAATAAAACAATGCTTTTGACCCTCCATGGCCAAGTCTAGGTGGCCCTGTCTTTTCCTCATCTTTCTGCCCCTTCCCACCGGAGAGAAGTGTAATTTTGTGCCATGCTTTTAATTGCAGAAATACATCCTTCCCCTCATTATGGGCAGCCGAGAGGACAAGAAGCATCTGCAGAGGATGGAAAGCAACATTGCGGCAATGAGTGGCACGCTGACACAGACAGGTGAAGATTAATATCTTCATCACTTTCTCCCTCCTTAACATTTTCCCTCATTTATCTGTCGCCAAAATCGGGGGGCCCCGCACGTTTTTAACAAATGACGCCGCTGTCATTTCGCTTTAATTTGAAATTGCTTGTTTACTGTCAGGCTCGGGCTCAATTAATTACGTTTCGCTGAAAAGCTCTTAACCTCGGAATATTAATGAGGAGTTGGGAAATGACAACTTTTCTCCCCCCCCCCCATCCTCTCTCCCCCCCCTCCCTTCCATCCGTCTCCCCCTGCACCAACCTCAGCCCCATCCAAACCTCCACCGCCATCATCATCCACCCTCTTCCCCGTAGGTGGCGAGAAAGTTCATTTTAATTTTGTGTGAGTGTGTATGTGTATTTGTATGTGTGTGTATGTGTGTGCCATCGTGCAGCATGGCACTGTGTGGTGTCTGGGCTCAGCATTGGCCCTAGTGTGATTAAGTGCACGGTGACAGGTGCGGCTCCCATGTTGGACAGGTGAGGAATCTCAACCTGGCTGTCAGACATGGAGAGAGAGAGAAAAGCAAGGAGAGAGATGCTTTCCTAGCTCGTTGTCAGTATAATTAAAAATCCAGGGAGGCGTAAATGAAAGAGGCACTCTGAGAAAGTTTGGTCTCGTTAGTACTAGTGTTGAACTGCAGTGTTTTTACCTGAAAGATACCAATCCCAGATAATCAGCCTGGTAGAAAAATAGGCTGCAGTTTAAAAAATAAATAAATAAATATGCATTTATTATTACATCAAGTTAAAAGAGGTTATGAGTAACTTTAGTCAGTGAAATGTTACATAATTAAGTCTTGGTTGGAACAGAAATTGTTAATCCAAATGTGTGTTTAAATCAAATTAATTTCTTTTAAATTTGATAAAGTGGTCTTTATGCCTAAAATGATTGTGTTAAAGCCAACACATGTAATTTGCCAAATTATTATGGTTAGTATAACAGTAATTATCACAGCAGTAAATACACTAGAATCAGGCCTAGAGAAACTAGAGAAAAAAGAGGAACAATACTTGAACCATTGATGTGATACCGTGAGTGTCACTACAGGTGTCCTTTGTCTGATTTTCACATCAACTCCTAATTAAATCAAGTTGTTTGAGTTTACAGTTCCTGTCACAGACGCAACATGGCGTAGATGAAAGTATTGCTGTTATCATTTCATCCAGTCACACCCATGCCATTGTTTTCTGGCTGGCTAAGGTAGGTTGAGGTCAGCAGTTGTGCGAGATTGCGTGCAAGGTGTGCCACCCTGAATCTGATTAACAAATTTATGCTCTTTTATGGTCATTTTCTCCCAACTATGCAAACACACTTCCTCTGGCTATTTCACTGCCCATTCTTGCTCTACTTATCACTTTTTGGAGATTTGCCAACTTACGAACCCTGTTTTGTTTGTCGGTAAAGAGTGGATTTCACAGGATGAGTCCCCCTCCGTTTCACAGAGAGTAGGTGAGCCTCCGGTTGAGGGGGAAGAAAAAAGGCAAGAAATCACGGGTCTTTTTTCTAGCCAGTGTGGGGAACTAATTTGCTATGACTGCAGTAGCCAAGCTGCTATTGTAGTTAATGACTGTTGTAGTTAACAGTTGGGGAGAGGGGTTGCAATTACATTGAGAGTTTTCTCCCCCTGCTTTCCCTTTGTCTTTCTCTCCCTCTCGCTCCCACTCTTCTCGCTGCACTGAGTAATAGCGGCCGACTGCCTCACTGCTGCCAATTGCTTGAACCCCCTTTTGTTAAAGTTCATGTATTTCTCTAGTGCCGGGCGCAATGAGGTGATGTATCCTTTTGAATGGGGACTACATTAGTCTCTCTCACCAGCCTCAGCTCGAGAGTAGGGGCCTTGACTCCCATTATGATTTGCCTACAACTTCACACAGACAATTAATGAATGGATCTTGGAACTCCTTCAGCGTACCCAGGCTGTAATGGAATTGTGCGGCTGTTTGGGCACTCTCTGTCGGTAGTAGCCATATTGGTGACCAGCTGGCCATTAAAGACAGAGACAGGCCTGGACATATGTAGTGTACATTATATTGAGGTATTTACTGAATAATTTACTGAATACACAATGTGCACCGTCCTCATAGCAGCTGCAAGCCTCACACATCATCTTGTCTCTAATTCGTTCTGTTTCTTTCTCTCTCTCTCTCTCTTGCTCATACACACACACACACACACACACACACACACACACACACACACACACACACACACACACACACACACTGCAGTTACCAGCATCCCTCTGATTCATGCCTGGCCAAAGTCATTGACTTCATTATTCTTGGCTTCATATCTGTGATAACTAGGGATAAGAAGTTGTGCATTTTTGTCAAGTGTGTGAGCAGTGCAGGGGAGTCAACTTTGTGGAGAGACATGAAAAGAGTTGGTCTGTGAACTGTTTGGCTGAAGTGGCTGAAAAAGTGGTGCCAATGGTAATTCAGGAGGTACAGCATTATAGGCTGGCAGACTGACCCACACATCTGGACAAGCTGTTTTGTGGTGAGGTGGAATCGGAGACTAATAGGGCAGCTCTTGGCTTAGCGTGCACACCCTGTCACACTAACACCTTTTTAAGCAGGGATGGCTGCGGTATTTTAGTTTTATTGCCGTCTTCTGAAAGGTTGGTCACACTCTGGATCACAAACCAAGTAAAAAACTCAAATAGTTTGCTCACTGGATTTTAGGCCCAAACCAACGATCCTGCTCAAACTCGTATTCCGAGCATGAAAAGATCAAAGGTTTCAGCACCCCACCCATATTGATACAACTCCACCCTTTTAAACACAGGTGTCACTACAAGTTATTAGTGTCTTTGAAAGATCAAATATTTTGTCTGTGTTGGTTTTTCAAACGAAACGCAGCCTCCGAGCCTGACTCTGTCTTTTGTCCTGGTCTGGGTTAATGTGAGAGGAGGGTTCTTTACATTGCGTCCAGCCGGCTGCAGCTCAGGCTTTTAACCATTGGCCTGACAACCTCAGCAGTGGACCGCCACAATATCTGTTGATGTTAATCCTATTAGGCTTGATTTAACACTTTACACGCCCATGATTTATATGAATGTTTATTGGTTTTCTGTAATATAATCAGCTCAGGGAAACTTAATGCATTGTTTGGTAATACACGCGTGACTGGAAGCAGGGGGCAACAAACTGTGCCTGGTGTTATTTGAAATCATACACCCTCATCCAACACCAACACTTGAACTAATTCAATCTTCAAAGTCAATGGAAAAAGAACAATATTTATTAGGATTAGGGGGGACATTTTGTCTGGCAGCCTCCTCCCAAATGAGAGCCTTGTTTTTTCCTTTGTTGATCGTTTGAGGATTTAAGATGCATTAGAAGGCAGTGTCTGGGTGGGTAATGGAAGGTTAGAGACTGTTATTTGATTTAAGTTCAGACACTAGAGATTAATATCTCCATCCTATGCGCCCCCCCTCCCTCCCTTTTCCCACCCTCCGCCCTCAGTGCCTCTGACCAAAAAGCGGCGACTAAAGTTACGGGGTATTAGCTTTGATTACAATTCTTAGAGGACAGCTTTGATCAGTGACACGAGTTGCGTCTCATCACTTCTGTCATCATCTCTGGAAAGAAAATGTTCAGTTTTCTGGCACCAAAACAACCTTATCGCACAATCTTATTTCCCCCCCTTTTTTATGTGTTTTCAAGTTTGTGGAATTTATCATCTGTTATTCCTCTCATTTCCACAGTAAGCCAGCTGCAACAGACCCTGGTCTCTGTCCAGGAGCTCCTGGTCCAGCAGCAGCAGAGAATCCAGGAGCTCTCTCAGGAACTGGCTGCAGCAGAGGTAGCTACCACCTCATCAGCAACTCAACATCCTTCACTCACCACCCTGTTTTCTTTCCAAATTTCCAATTTGCTAGAATATCAGTTGTTTTTAAGTTGGAACTACCTGATTTATTTATTTATTTATTGATTGCAACATTTTCTCCTTTTATCGGATCCCAGGATTGAACATAATATTTTAGAAGTTGTTTGTACTATAATATAATCTTTTAGGCGTTCCTCACATTCATCCATATTCCATCGGGCATGTCAAGTCTGGTTGAAAAAAGTAGTAAGATCTAATTAAGTAATAACATTAAGTAATATTTTCACATTAGTTGAAGTAATATAGTATAATAACATCTTACCGTAAACAAGATGCATAGAAAACATTTTAACTAAGCTTTGCTGTGTTTTTTTGCACCTTTTTACTGTAAGGTCTCTTGTGTTGAGATTTATGATTTTGAAGAAGGCTTGACAGGTAGTTACTCTGAAATTACAGAAGAGCTCAGTAAACATAAAATTGCATTTTCAAATCTCCAGATTGATGAGGAGAGAGAAAAGGTTTCTCGAGGCCCCTGTGTACTAAAATCACTTGCACTGTACTGAGTCGTAACTACCTAAGACAGACAGCCTTATTATACTGTATATCATCACAACACAAGCTGCAAAATAGTATGGTGCATCTCATCATGGGCCCATAATCTTTAACTGTATGGTCATTCCTCTTTGCCTTGATTTTTTATAGACATTGTTCATAATCTACTCAGAATTGTAAGTGTTTGGGTGAATCTGACGGAGTAAGTGTTCTAAAAACTTATGTGAAGGGATGAAATGTTTCTTGCTTTTTATAACAATGCTCGTAAATCGCTTTAGGATCTCTGAGCTCTTAAAAAAGGGCCTCGGAAGAGACAATCTTAGACAATGTTTTATGTCCACAGCTGTTAAGCACACTGGTGTTTCACTGTAGCATCTGGATATCGCAAGAAAACATATGCGAACACATCTGCTTCAGCACAAACGAGGAAAATATGAATCTCTTCTCTTCACCGGACAAGGTTAATCAAAAACTGACAACTCGTACCTAATTTTGTGCTGTTTCAAGGTCTCAGCCACACACAGTCTCTCTGGTGTGAAGAGCAGCGGTGGCAGTGGCAGCTCAGTTGGCTTCCAGTACAAGATGGGCGCTGATGTGACCCCATGCTGGTCCTAAGCAGACCTAGCTGAGGTGGTCTGTCAACCCACTTTAAACAATGAGGTCCCTTCACAGCAGGGACAACGGATGTTATTTCTTTTCATTCGTCATCTCCAAATCATAGATTGGATTAAAAAGTGTCTACTTCATTTGCTATGAGTGCCTAGTTGGACAGCAGTAGTGTATAAAAAGTATATTTCACATCAAAACACCCATTAAACAAATCATAAACTCTGCTTTATAGCTATAGTGTTGATCTTAAATTTTCCCTGCGAGTCGGCACGAGGCCCTCTGTTGTCTCAGGCCATGGGGGAAATTGGGAAATTGTTTTCAGGTCCGGGATATTTGATGAGAAACACATGTTGGAGCTGGCGAGCTACTTATCATTCACCGTTTGCGGCTTTCGGGGTTTGCCTCACCACGCTGCTCAATGTGCACCACACTTAGCAATTATACCTCTCGACACGGAAATGTGCCTTTAACCCGAAACACATGGAGACTTCTGTTTCCTCAGCTGCTAAGTAAACATTTCTCGTAGTTTGGAAACCGCTCAATTGCGGAGCGTGTTTACTGTCCCTAAACTGGGGACCTCATTATGGAAGTGAGTTGAGACAGAGTGACTCATGTCCACACACAGCACACGCTGATGCTGCACTTTTCCAGACTTCAGGGCCTGGGACAGTTCCTCTCTTTTTCCCTGTTTTCTCAGTTTTCATGTTAAAAAGAAATGCTGCTGTATTCTATTGCAGGTGTTGAAGATGGATTGGACTCAGGATGATTCATCCCTGATGTTAGACAGCCAAGTCTATTTCTGCGCCATTATCATTACAAATCTAACTGTTAACTGTGTTTGCCCCGCTGTCTCAACTCACTGATCGTTCTCTTTATTAGTGCATACTACATTGAAGATTAGAAACCGCCTCCTTGCTTGCGCGAGACATACTGCCAGTGGGAAAGTGCATAAATAGAGCAATTGCGCTGTACCAGTGTTTCCACTCAAAAACACTCCTCTGGGGACTTCCTTTTGAAACTAATTCCATCATAAATATACATGCGTTACACGAAAACACACTGTCTGCCGGCGGAGTAACTGTGAATTAATTTGCCTTCAGACACTCTTAAACAAGCCTTGTTAAAGATCTTATCTTGTTGCTAATGGTCCACAGGCATTTATCTTCATTTAGCCAGATGCGTTGCCGTCCTTGGGTGCTGCTGAAGCTGATAATCGTTTTTCTTTGCTTGTTTTATGTACGTGTGTGTGTGTACTGTATGTGTCTGTATATAATATTTATACACATAAAAATATATTTATACACACATGTATACACACACATACAGTATGTATATATTTGTATGTATGCCTTTTTTTATGTCCCCTTTTTTCTACAAGGAGGCCCATCACATTCAGGGCACACACCTGAGACATAATAGGTTCAAAGCTTTTAAACCAGTTAGAGGAACATTTTTATCATATGCAATATTTACATAGTAAACCCTTCCCCATTCAATGCAGTTTGTTTTTCAGGTTTTGGTTTTTTGGTTGGCATTTGTTATGCCTACACAGCGGCAGCTGTGGCCAACGGCATTGTGTCCATCAGTTCATTGGTACAGCCATTGGTCTTCTTCTCAGGAACACATTTAGTGAATTTCGTCAAATTTCATATGAACATTGACTTGGACACTGATTAGGGGGAGGTGCTCAAGCGTCAAAGGTCCCTGTGACCTAAAAAAAAATGGTTATTTTCTCTAAATGAAGTTACAGACTTAGGAGACTTACAAAAGAACCAAAGCAACAGAGTCTAACAGTCATGTCATGTATATATAAGTGTCCACCTAGGGGCGACCCCCTTCATATCCTATCCTGTTTTTTGTTAACAGTTGAGCTTCAGGTGACTGTTGTTTCACAACATGACAAAGCTCTCCATCAGTTCTCTGTAACTCGCTATGAAAATAGTCTCTAACTGTAGGCAAATTATTGACTGGATTCGTACATGTTGATATAGTGACAACTTTCATTTTGCCTAAGAACACACCTTTTCATTAGATTCCATTTATTAAAGTTTTAAATACACATGTACATGTCTGTACAGAGAGGGATGTAGGCTTGACTGGTTGATGAGGCAGACAGCTGCAAGGAGGTAATTCTAGTTTGTTGTTTATTTGTTTATATGTCTGCTGCAATGTGCAGTGCCAAGAGAAGGATTATGCTCTCCACTGTTTAGGCCACACAGATCCCTCAGAGCCCTGCATCTGTACACCAGGAAGGCTGGAAGAAGTCAAACATCACAAGAAAGATGAGAGATGTTCACTCATTACTTTGAGTCTTTTCATTTCTAAATGATTTATCTAAGCACACATGGCCTTCCTCAGGATGAAACCACAGATCATCATCAAGTTTCATATGTAGCGTATAAGGCAGTGATATCACAAAAGACATGAACAGATATTTTATTTATTATATTATCAGATCCTTGGAACAATCACAAACGGCAAACCCATAATACAGAATCACAGAGTAAATATTTTTTAAATCAACAAGTGATGGCAAGGTGAGAAATTTCAGTTTTAATGATAGTCAAGTTCCAAAGTCTTTTAAAAAAAAGAATGTATATAAAGGCAGGATAAAAAAACATTAAGACAACACAATTCAGCATACTAACAGTACATGATAAATGAATGATTTTCCATAATGATGAGAATAAAAATGATCAATACAGAAGCTTTTGTAATTAAAGCTGCAAAAATCATTTCAGAGATTAAATATTTTGATCAGCAATTTGATGCAATGTCACAATTAACACACTCTTGCGGTCCAGTTGACACGTGTCAGCACTCAAGGTGGGGCTTTTAAAGTCCACAGCGTATTTTCAATCTCTCCGGTCACTGATACCCCACCACTCAGCCTCCACCCAAGCACCTAGTGCACTTAACACAAGATTCTTGTGTATAAACACTGACATAATGTATCTCAAAGCTGAAATTCAGTCCTGGCCCAACATTTAATTAGGTTTCCTCAGACTTAATTAGACATATGCCAGAGGTAGTGTTGTGTGACAAGCCTTGATGTGAGATATTATATGGTGCTGCTCTGTAGATAATGCACATTATGGATGTAGCTAGCGGTTACAGTACTTTAAAGTTGTCATCTTTTTTTTTTTCTTACGCATAGTGATATAAGCACGAGAGATCCTCACATTTCAGTTATTTAAAAAATCTGACATTTTCATAAGCTGATTTTGTGCCTTGGTAGGTTTTTAGCTCAGCCTATGCAGCAATTAATTTTTTTTCGATGTAAAATGAGAGAGAAGCAGAATCCAGCGTTATTATACGGGTGCCTTGGGGAGGCAAGGGATTAAGATGGTTCTAATGAGGTGACGGCTGTAATAAGAGTGTCTTCAGCTGGCCTCCAATGCACCACCTCTAAAACACGGCTCCTTATCAGTGAGCTTTAGGAGCCGATAACAGCCCCCACCAAAAAAAAAAATCTCCTTCCCCTCCTCGTCTCCTTTTCTGTCTCCCCTCACTTCTCCTCCTCTGCCTCCCTCCTTCCACTGTAAATGAGTCTGATCCCTTTCAGATGTGATTCAATTAATTTCTCTTAGATTTAATTACAAGCGAAAGAGTCCAAGTTATCCCTCTACCCTCGATAGGGGGTCCACGCTTCCTAACAAGCTTCCTCTGGTGAGTCAGGAGAGTCTTAATTACAGTTTTTACTTTTCTTTTATCCCACTTTTTCCCTTGTCTTCTCCCTCTCCTCCCTCTGGTCTCATCAGTCTATCCTCCTGCTCTTGCACATGTTTGTACTCTTTATTCAGGAATAGATTAAGAATGGGGAGCAATTAACTACATCACTGGCTCCCAACCAGTTTGGCTCTATAGCCAAACAATGCCAACTCATGATTCTTTGTCACTAGTTGCATTTGTGTGTGAGTAATCCAGCCAATGAACCGCTTGAGTGTCATAAGCAGGTAAAAGCAATAGTTCAGAAAAATGTTTAAAAAGAACAAAAAGTAATGAAAAATGACAGTAACTTATGTGATAAGTCATGTCACTTCGACCTGCATGTTAGGCCTCTAAGGTCTTCCCCTTTTCAGTCGTTTCCATTCATTTTGTGGTAATGATTAGTCTGCAAGACTTTGCAGCAGTTGAAACTGAGTTTTATTGTTGCGTTTGACTGTTGCCACGTGATGTTTTTTTTCTCTAGGCCTTTATCAAAACTCATCATTTTATAGCTCCCCCTGTCAAAGTCCTGCCTATCCCTAAAAAAGTGCTGCAGGGGCAGATTTTCAGCAGCAATTTGCCATTCAAATACTTTGCTATTATTCCCTGTAGCATTTCAAGCTGCACCAGTGTGTGTGATAACACATGCCTTTGATAAAAGACAAAAAGAACAAAACAAACTGCTAAGCTATGGTCTGCCTTCATGAATGTGGCCATTGTTCAAGATAAAGTCATTATCCAAAACACTGGACACTGGCCTAATCTTTTCTAGATAGTATGGAAAATTATGTAAAAACAGCCTGATCCACACTCACTGGACTTTCTGAGCAGTCGAGGTGGCTGAAGTATTATTCTTTGTCTCCCTTTCTGTCACCACCAGCAGTCGGCAGTTGTGAGGTTGTTATGGTGATGGATGACCTGGCTACACAAAAACATGTGCCTTTTAGCATTTGCATTCACCATATTTGTTTACCCTGCAGGCTATGACCTTTTTTAGAAACCAAAGCTCTTTTTTTCTTTTAATTATTGCATATTGTTGAGACTGAGCATAGATGACTTGTTGAAAGACGTATATTGACTTTGTGCTGTGCCCCTGCATGTGACCTGATCAGTGCTTGTGCCTGTGTCACTTGTGTTTTTTCCTATAGGCATCATCTTCAACCAACCGTATCCTGGACAACCAAACAATCGGAGAGCTGAAGCAAGAGATTGTCTCTCTGAAGGGCCTACTGCTCAGCAGGTAAGAGTGTTATCTTGACCCTGAAACAGTGGAGGTGAACAAAAAGCAGCACAGGTGTATGTGCATGTGTCTTTGTTGAAGGATTAGAACTTACTGTTTTCATGCACTTTTGAGTTCCTGGATGCACTCCAGTTGAACCATGTGACAGTGTTAAACAGGAAAACAGATTTGATGTTGGCCACACTTTACTTACTGCTGGCATTAATGCTTTTCACATGCTTTTTATTAAATGCTTTTCCACATAATGTGGTCCTGCTTTTGAAAAATGTCACGTATCTTTTGCTTTGCACTCATCAAAAAAGATAATGAATGCACCTTATTGACAACTTAAAACACAAATTAAGATTATATAATAATTGATGTGTCAAAAAAGATACAAAAAATAAAAAAGGAGAAAACTCTTGTGTGACTGGGTGATAGGCTTCTCAGGAAGAGGTGAGGTGAATGAAAGTTCCAGCTCTCGAAAAGACAATGTACAAAGAGTAATTACAGCACGTCCATTACGCAATCATATTTGCATACACTCTTGTACAGTCCAGAATTGTTGTAGATGGCCTGAAAGTTTGGTTCTGTAAATGAATAAATAAAATGTAAGAATACATATTGTCACATTGCTCTGCCAAATAGTGCACTTAAAGCATAATCATTAATCTCAAATATGTTTAATCTCACAGGCACTAGAGGTTATAATACTGATTGCACCATTTCTTTTACTTCACAACTTGGCTCAGCCAATTAACATACTGCAGGCATCAGCTGGTCTTCTGTGTTTTACTGCTTTTATTGGTAAGCAAGATAACCTCACACGTGCATAATTGCTCCTGTGCAACTTTCAGACATTTTATGAGTGCAAAATAAAAGACACAAGAAATTATTAATGTGCGCTAACAAATCAGCTTCATGCCTATCAAATATACAGCAAACACATTTGTTGATCATATAATTTATTTACATGCTAATATAAGATGTAAGGCATCTGTGTCGCTGTTTTAAAAAAGATCTCCGTATATATTGCTAGATGTCCCTTCATCCAGATTTGTTCCTCACTCTAGTCAGGTGCAGCCCTGCTCTCTCATGCCCATTAGCATGCATGACTATGTATCAGTGTCTATAATGAAGCCTGAAGTTAGAGTGTACATCAGAAAACCGGCAAGGACGAAAATTGCCTCAGAACTGTCTAGTTGAGCATGTTTTGTTCCCCTGCTACATTCTAATCAGTAATAATCCCTTTGTCATTTGCTTTCTTGACTTTATCCTGGCTCTCACAATGAGTTCTCTGGCAAAGGCTTGAATCACAAAATAAAAGTCTCTGTATCACCATCTGTCTCCAGACTTGTTCCCTTCCTGTTCAAATGATCCAAATTATCTCTAAACAGTTTTTTTTTTTTGTTTTTTTAACAACCAAGTAGTGCTGATCCTGTTACAATTCAACATTGTCTTTTTGATCTTAAAAGCTGCAGTGGATGTAATTAAAAAAAAAAATCTTAGAGCATCTTTACCAGGTGTGATGAACATCTGGCTGTCTGAGGGGGAAGCCATTTTCTCTGCTGTAATTATGAGAATTACACAGGGTGTGTTGTATGTGTGTGTTGTTTATGCATGCTCAAGTGTTATATATGTAGTTTTTGTGGTTGCAGTTGCAGATTAAATCGTGGGAAAGCTCTTTTCACAAAATTTGACCACTGTGAGGTTTTTGATGAGGTCATGATTAGGACTCATTTTCTTCCTCTCTGTTATTTGCCACCTTGCTTACAGGAGACAGTTCCCCTCCACTCCCACTATTCCTAAGATCCCCTCCTGGCAAATTCCCCTGAAGCCATCTCCAGCATCCAGCTCCGCATCCGTTAACCACACCAACAGCAGCAGCGACATCTCCCCTGTCAGTAATGAGTCAGCCAACACCTCCCCCATTAGAGACGGACACCACAGCCCTCAGGATGTGCTACTGGGAGAGCCGGATGGAGCTCACGTTGTCAACGGAGACATCGCCACAGTGGGCCTCGGCACAGCAATGTCCCTGGACCTAAAGGACCAGGTCCGTATGGAGGTACAGGGGGAAGAGGAGAGGAAGGAGGAAGAGGAAGAGGAAGAGGAAGAGGAAGAGGAGGATGATGATGTCAGCCATGTGGAGGAGGAAGAGGAGGAGGAGGAGGAGGAGGGTCTAAGCATGCAGACAGAGGATCGACGAGGTGGGGACGGACAGATTAATGAACAGGTGGACAAACTGAGGCGGCCCGAGGGTGCCAGCAATGAGAGCGAGGTGGATTAGACAACAGTAGAAAGCACAAAAACACTCTCCAAACACCACTTCTCATCTCTGCTGACGGCTTTGTTTCAATCTGCTGCTCTCCGCTCGCACTCAATCTGTTTGTTTTGTTTTTTTTATTCCTTTTATTTTTTCTTTTTCAAATCCATCTCCACTGTCTGTTTCCACTTGTTTCTATAACATCTTAATCTTGAGCAAAATGAGGAGAAGGCGTGGGTGTGAGAAGACGTAAAACTGACAAATATTGTCTAGTTGACACATGGCTTACCTCAATTTACTTTTCATCATGCAAACTAAATGACTGCATGCCGAGCCAAGTACCATGTTGTGAGAAATGACGGGCAATAGTCAAATCAGAATGACTTTAAAAGGCTGTATGCAGAACTAACTGTGTGTGACTTACTGCTTTTAATTTTCATGATTTGATCAGATAATTCACAGCTTTGCCTTAGTGTCCTTGTAATTGTACTAAGGCTCTTATACAGACCAAAGAGGCAGCGCTGAACAGAATAGCTCTGCTGTATAGTGCAGCTGTGGGTCAGGAGTCATATGTTGGTTCTTCAGTCTCAAAAGATACGGTGAGCTTCCAGAGAAGCAGTAACACAGTTTGCCTCCCTGTTGATGGCGATAGGAGAGGACAAGCTCTTCCAGGGCCAGAGCTTTTACCCTCTTTTATGTGTCCTTTCGCATTGGTGTCAGTCTGTCAATAATTCACAAGGCCAGCAGGGTGGCATTTGGGTGAAATAAAAGCCCTGAAATTCGAGATTAGAATGTGATGACGGGCTTTGTTCCATGCCGGTGTCAGAGTGCTCATACGCTCAAAGGAGGGGAAGATAAATGTTTTTTTCCCCCTGCTTTCCTTTTTCACTGAGGGCTAAATTGTGCATCTTTGCGAGTGTGTTTGTGTGTGGCAGGCGAGAAAACCCAGACTGTCTGCTGAGCTGTATCTGTGTCTCCAGCAGGGCAGCTGATTTGGTTTGTGAAGTATGTTAATAATCAAATGATCAACAAATAACAGATGTATTAGTTCATGCAGCTTGAAATGTCAAGGAGGCTAAAAGCGGAAATCTAATACAGAAAGCCCAGTTGCATTGTATTATTTTCCGTGACAAACCCTCCGGTCCAAATTATGTAGGGCCTCCTACAGTGAGTAATCTTTACAGAAAACGGCGCCAATATTTTGTAATTAAGCCACAGTAAAACAACGAGTGCTGCCACAGATGGAAGTTGCAGAACTTGTATCACTTTTTTTTCTCGGTGTGGAGGTGGATGGGGAAAGTAAAAAAAAAAAGTTGCCCCATGATTGAAAAGGAAAGCAATAAATGAATACTTGACTTATTGAATTACTCACTCTGTCTCCAGCTAACAAGAAGAGTCCATGAGTGAGAAGGAGGGATATCAGCGCTTGTGCCATTTCCACCTCCATCACATGCTCTTCATAGGAACACAGAAAAGGTAGAGGAACACTGAACATCTCTGGTTGGCGCCACCCCAAATCTACACATTATTGTTGGTTACGTTGATTGAATCTCAGCTAAGTGTCAGAGGATGACAACAATACTGCAGTATACTGTCAATTATATATATGTTTTGATTTAGTAGAAATGAATTTGTGTGGATGATTGAGGGTGGTGAAAAGAGGTACAGAATCGAGTGGTGTAACTTTCGCTTCTTAGCTCTGTGGTTTCGATCAGTCGTCTCTGTAGGCTGCAGATCATTATCTGAGTGTAAGCCAGAAGTGTACATAACTGTTATAAGTTTGGTTCATTTCAACAAGGAGCTGCTTAATATTTATTCCAAACCAGCTGGACACAGAATACACTTGTCTTGTGTATTGTTGCTATCAAATGACAAACCTAGTATTACTGAGATTCCCATGTTCATATTTTGCATTTCTTCGATGCAGTTTCTGTTTTATTCATGTGTGTCTTTTTCCTGGAGTTACACTGATGATTGTAAATCCCAACAGAGTAAAATGTACTTAATTTGTAATTCCATCCATTCAGTCAACATTAAAGAAAAGCAAAATGCACAATAACAAACAAGAGCTCATATTACACTGATGTAGTCCATTGCTTACGTAGGTTGTGTCATTTCTCTCAAAATTCTCAGAATTGTTTGTGTGACTGTGGTTGTGTATGTGCTAGGGTGGGAAAGTCTGTGGTGGGATAGTCTCTGCTAATTCATATCAGACAACGGTCCGTAATGTTTTTTTTTTTTTTTTGGCTAAAAATGAAGTTTGGTAATTAATAATGAAATCCAATCATGAGAGATTTTCCACTGTGTGAGACGGTGTTGAGACATATGAATCCAGGAACAGTGTTACTGTAAATTACTGTAAATGTTTACCATTCAGACCAACTTGCCTGATCCACATCCAAGGGCCAATTTTAGGTCAAAGCTTCCGATTAATCTCTGTGGTTACTTTCTGGGTTTTGTGTCATCTCTCATAACTCATAACCTGCTCTAATGCATCTGTAAGGCCAGAAGCAGATTGAGTGTATTACAATACATGTGCCTATAGTGAATTTTCAGAAACCATGACAAGGCAGGGACTTTCAGCACTTTTTCAGCTCACATTCTGGAAATGAGTAAATGACTCGGTTACACATTAAGCCTCTGAAGTTTTGTTTATTTCTGTAGGTGGACTGTCAGTTCCTGTCATTTAGTTTCTGTCATGGGAGCGCTGCCTTCTCACATTAGATTTCCTATTACTTTCTGAATGCATTGAAGATGTCGAAGATTACACATTATAGAGTAATTGTTTGTAGTTTAATTGCTTTTTGAAAAAAAAAAAAAGAAGAAGAAAAAAAGTTTGTTTAATCCGGCAGCTCAGAATACTGAAGCAGGGTGAAGCAGCAAAAAGGAGAGAGTTAGTTTAGTAAGTGCAGAGACAAGTTAAGTGTTATTCAAAGTAATTTGATGTCAATAATGGGACTCTCCTGCTCCTGTGCAAAAATTGTAAATGTATATGGATGACTACCTGACTGTACATGAAAGACTAACTTAAAAATACAATCAGTAGCTGTTGGCATGCTCGTAATGTTGTCATGTTCATGACAGTTGAGGCAGGAAGCCTGAGAGATCTTAGCATGCTCTCCGAGGCACTAATATGGACTTGTACACACACATTATGGTGCAAATTTGTGTATTTCCCATTTAATGTGAATCCAAGAAGTTGGGCTTACTGGTTCCTTGTTCCTAGAGCTACATGTGAACTTGGATAATTTGAATTAGATGGAAAACTCAATTAGGAGGAAAACTTACTGTAAGATACTACCTTAACTGGTGCTTGTTTCATGTTGACAAATGTTCCTCGGAATTTCGACCTCAGTCATATTTTTATTTTCTCACACAGGTTAAGTTACTAATGACTCCACGAGGCTGCCAGAATTGATGGTACAGCTCAAATCGCAAACTGCCAGTTTGTTTTCTGTTGTAGTAAGTTACAGTACAATGTCCACATCCTAAACCACAGGTGAACTGAAAAAGCCAGATTCTCCTCATACGGGGGATTCCAAATATGCATTATCAACTGTATGAATTTAATTTATCAAGGTCTAAATGATCAATAGTGTTTCACATATTGATGAGGTGTATAAACTTCTATGAGGTTCGATACCACATCCCTTTGTAATCCATTAACCTCTCCCTGGAGTTCAGGCCAACCTTAGATTTATAGGGACCTACTGTAATAAATCCACTTGTACATCATTTAGTGTCTTTAGGGATTTGCAGTGCATTCCTGTTCAGAAAGCTGTGCCCATCCCACCGTCATAATTTTATCCACATTTTAACTGACTCTTCAACAGCCTCTTGCAGCTTTTGGATAGCCTTTTGAGTAACATTGTGCTTGTATAAATACACTTCTGGGTAGAGCTGGTGTGTTAGCCAGTAACCAGCGCCTCTCAGCGTGGGAGTGCATTGAGGGATTGTTTGTCCAAAGCAACACCTTGGTTTTGACACCATTTGGCTCCCCGGTTGGGAGCCTTAACCTCATCAATCTTGCTGCTAAACGGAGAGCACTCACTAGGATAGTGTATCGACGCGGACTGAACTCCATTGTTCACTGGAACTGAGCACTCAGCAGGTTAGAGGGCTGAGTGTCTCCTTGGATCAATGCAAGGGTTGTTAGCCCATAGCAGCCAGTCAGAGGGCTACCATGGATCTGTCTGCTGCACCATGCACACATCATCTTTACTCATTTCAGACTCCTCCTCGAGTCCTTGAGCGTTGATCCCAGTCCAGCTTTTGTTTTGAGGATAATTTACATCCTACCAATAGGCCCGGTTCTTAAAGCATCAAGCTCCACCCAATATGGCGTCCAGACATCCCTCTCCAACGGGAAGTGCCATGAAATATTTGCATAGGAAAGGTCACAGGCTATGCAGGAAGAGGAGGCCTGAGGAAGAAACACTACTCCTTCCTCTTCCCTGTGAGATAAGATGCATGTGGCAGGCATCTGATGTAATACTTGATGTGTGTGACAAGGCCCGTATAACACCAGAAGTTGCTTTACCCCTCTGGAAATATCCTTTTACCCCTCAGGAATCCTTGTTTGAATTGATGTTATCGCCATCTGTGGTGAATCTCTGTTAACCACCTTTCAAGATGTTCACATCAAAATCCTGCAATTTAGTTTCTCCGTCTATGTTTCTGGAGACCATGGAGTCTTTGGCCATGCTGGCACCATGGCTTTAGGGAACGCCACGTTTGCTGTTGGGGACGGATGTGGAAGTCTGACAGTATACAGTAGGTCCACCTCACTGGCCCCTGACAAAAATATCTATTGGATGGATTCCCATGAAATTTTATACAGTGTTCATATTCCCCAGAGGATGAATCCCAATGACTCTGCTTGAACACTGCTGCTTGAACTTTTTCTAGCACTGATACCAGGTTAAAGTTTTCGCTACTTTGGGGCGTCGCGTGGCGTAGTGGTTGGGGCGAGCGCCCCATGTATAGAGGCACAGTCCTCGCTGCGGTTGGCCCTGGTTCGAGTCCCGCGTCAGGCGCCATTTGCTGCATGTCATTCCCCCTCTCTCTGCCTCCCCGTTTCCTGTCTGTCTCAACTGTGCTATCCATAAAGGCATAAATGCCCCAAAAAATATTCTTAAAAAAAAAAAAAAAGTTTTCGCTACTTTGTCAAGAAATCTATTTTATGTTCATGGTGCCCAGATGATAGACTGATGCATTTCTTGTGATCTGCAGACCTTTCTTTTTTCACCACGATTTACATTAGTGACTTTTGTCAAAATGTATTCACGACTATCGTAATGATTGATAAGAAACATTGTACGCACACTCGTGTCCCTCTAGGATAAATCAGGTCAAAATGTTAATAGGTCCTACCTACGTTTTGGTATAAATATCCGGAAAACTATAGTGGTATTCTCACCAGTCTCCTCTGTACTTTAGTGGATGTTAGCATGCTGACATGCTAAACTAAGATAGCAACGTGAAAATTATATTCGCTAAACATTAACATGTTAGCATCTCCATCGTCAGTATGTTAACGTGCTGAGGGTAGTCGAAACACATTGATCCCTGTAAACTAAAGGATTTTTAACAACACCTCAGAGTGCCCCGGACCCAGCAGTATTGGACTGCCTTTTACTTTTTACCACTTACTTGCACCAGGACAGTCTCCTTGCTGTGTGTTTTTTATCTTCATGCTGAGGGTAGTGTTCAGTCTCACAGAGCTGCTGGTTGTGGACTCCTGGTCTTGTTGGAAATATTTTGGATTTTATATTTGTCATAGGCTTATTATTCACTGGCCTTGAGTCTCTCTCTGACTGATGCTTTTCCTCAATAGTGTGTTGAAAGTAAGGAGGCATGGGTCACCTCCAAAAGCTTTCCACGCCTGTCTCTCTAAAAGCAGCTCACCAGCTCTGAGTAGCCGCTGAACACTGGCTCCTTCCTGGTGAAAATGAGAACATTTGACAAGCCAAGGTCAGCAGGGGGACTTTGCCTGTATAAGGCTTCAATCGCAGGGCCCAGCAAACACTGCAAAGTCATAAAGCACTTTGTCATCACTCGCTATATAAACTCTCAACAATCAAGTGGGATCACATTCCCTCCCTCCCACTCTGTGTGGCCTGTGTCACTTGATTTTCTCCTGGCGCTGTTTCAAATCCAAATGGAGTACGTGGATACTGGAAGGCTGTCATGTGGAAGCTTGTGGGCTCTCTTCTGAACCTGAAGCAAAGCTTTACTCACCTTATTGGCAGGTAAAGGAAGGCACCGCTGAGGAGCAGTGAGGACAAACGGTGGCAGGCTGTAAAAAGCAGAGAGGGGAGTTCTGGCTGGCAGTATTTATGAATGGCCCAATAATGAGCCATCAGGAGAGAGGTGGCCATGAGAACATGAAGGGGGACAAGAGGTAGAAAAAATGAATGCCCTTGTCCTGCACTGGTGGAGAGCAGCTACGCCATTGTGAGGAGATTGGATTATCCAAGGGAAGGCCTGTCAGCCTGCTGAGGGACCGCGGCTGCAGGCGGCGCAGGGGCAACAGGTGCAGCGCTCGCCAACATTTGTGCAAATTAGACTAATCACAGGGCCTGACTGCAGAACACCTGAAGCATGCTAGCAGCCAGGTGGGGGTGGGGGCGGGGGAATAAAGGGGAAAAGAGAGTTGTATGCTGTCTTCTTTTTTTTTTCATTCACAGTGCTCTTCACGCTCTGCTAGGAAGGCCATTCATTTAGAGTCTATTAAAAAGCTTTCTCTTGATGTATCTATATCTTGAAATTACACCAAAAGTAAGCATGAGCGAGAGCCATTCTCGTGACTCTGAGTCTGTACTTAGACATAGCAGTACTGTGAGTTAATTGCTAACGTTAGCATGATAGCACCACTGCACTGAAATGGTATGATGTTTATGCCTACCATGTGCTTTATAGAGCTTACTGGACACAATACACAGAGAAAACTTATGTAAATGTCTTTAGCTTCTCTGGTAAGTGATCATAAACCAAAGTATTGTATGAATCAAAATTTTGACCTGATGGTGGTGCAACAGTCAGAGTCAGGGAACACCAAAGATATTCCAGTTCCTTGCAAATATGAACTCTGACGGCACTCAAGGGAAAGTCAGAGTGTAAACAAGGTCTCAAGTTCATCAACTCTGAACCATGAATGTGTATGTCATTTCTAGAACCACGTCAAAAACATGCCTAAAATTAAAAACACACACTGGCAGGACAGATGTTGACAACATGGTGAATTTCTCATAACATAAAAACCTTTCTATTCATTCACTTCATTTCCAGTTAAACAAGTTCAAGTAAAGATAATTACTAAAACCGAACACATAGATGAGGAAGAACTGTTAAAATTGAAACTCACATTATCTAGATTACATATCATGAACTCAGCAAAATGTACCGTCATAAAAACAAGTTGATAGGAACTTGTTTTGATGAGTTCAGAGAAAATGGCCAAGTTCCAGTTTAACATACTGTCGGCCTATACTACTGAAATGAGAGTAAATGCGTGGAAATAAAATATTGAAAATATAGATATAACAATGTTTTCGATTCCAGACTCCAATCAGTCATAGTAGCCTTCAACTCGGTCAGTTTCTCTGAAGATTTATTCCTTGAAACAAATACCAGGTGATTTTTTTTTCATCCTGGTCCAGATGCTGTACTAAATCAAACATATCACAATGTTTGGGCAATAATAAGTTTAGATGCTTCTCAAAACTTGACAATGATGAACTGTTATTGCAAACACTTAAGGAGAAATTCCAGTTGCCTGCGCCACCAGTGTGATGGACAGAAGCAAACACTAGGAACAGGCCAGAGTCTTTGCCAGGTGAATGAAAACATGAAGATAAGATTAGTAAGTAATTTAGTAATGACCATCAAATTTCATTTTCAGTTTGTGCCCAGAACAAATCTATTTTCTATCTATTTCAAAAGTCTGGATGAGGGAACTAGATTTACCTTTCTAAATGCAGAACTTTGCTTTAGCTTTCTTTTACTTTGGCTCTGGCAGCCAGGATCTCCAAACCTTTCACCCTTCCCAGAGCTACAGTATGTGTGAGATAAGTGGGAAGGTTTGTGAAAAGTGGGAAGGCTGCACATTCACCGACCTTGTCCTCCAAAATTGGCATGGATTGTCACAGTGAAATACAATCCGCATTTTCATGCCTGTAGCGAGGAGGAGAGTAAGTGAAAAAAAATAATCCCAAAATCCCTCAGTGGACACCCAATGTCTTGTTTTGGAGGGTCTGCGGTACTCACAGAATTCTTCTGGTAACAGAAACCCATAGTGAATGATGGACGTTTTCTATTATTAGCATCAGCAGAATCTTCCCAACCTTTGCTTCTTCCATGCTGCAAATATCACATTGCTGATGTCTTCCATATTAAATTACTGAGTTTTAACTGAGCGGGGCTGTGCAGTGTCTGTTATCAACAACCATAATGTGGAAGATTAGCACACACATGATGCCCACCTGTTGCCCAGCGCTGTTTTATGAAGGTCACAGCTGTGATACTGAAACCAGTCTTTTTAAAGACTCGTGATGTTCATGGGGTGCTGGTGATATTCAAGAGTCATTCAACAAAAATAAAACCCATTGTAATGCTTTCATTTTAATTGTATTGTAACTGTTGTGAAATAACAGATCCAAACAACAGTTAACTCCCAAATGTTGTTCGACTGCAGCCCACTGAGTGTTTTTATGAAGTTTAAAAAACAGAAAACTCCACCCATTGCGGTCTAGCAAATGCCACGGTTGTCACATTTCTGTTCAACCCAGTGCTACTTCAAGTATAAACTCACTCCCACCCAGCCAGTGTCATCCACAGAGGAGCAGTGTCATTAATTGTGTCACCCAGAGTATTATATACAGTATACATACTGTATATTCACACACACATATATTATAATTATACATTTCAACGTAGGCTATATATTGTAATTTGTACAAAGTCCCACACTGTATTTCCTCTTGTTATCAAACGGTTTCCTCTTTATTATATAGTAACTGCTCTGTATTACAACACTAACTTGTTCCTATCAATTTAAAAAAAAGGTTTTACTTCCACGTCTGTGACCAAATCTGCATCTTTTTTTATTGACCTGTAAATGCTCCTGGACCAAAGTCAGAAATGAGTGACACTTCCTGCATCCTGTGGCCACAAGTGGCGGCTGTTGCGTCACGTAGCTAACTTACTTGCTGCACGCACGCATGGCGGCTCAGAACTACTCAGAATAATAGGAATTTATTTAGGCGGATAAATACATCAGTGTGTGACCAGAGGCATATTCAGTAAATGTTACTTTATTTTATGTACAAACACACGCACACACACACACACACCACTTTAACTACCTCAGAAAAAAAAAAATCATTTTTTTTTTCTTTCCACAGAAATTACAGTTGAAAGGCTTTCACAGCATTAACATAAGAATGAGTCACACATCGTTGGTGCCAGAGTCAAACGCTTTTACAGCTCTGTCAAACACTGTCCGTTGTGTGTTCAAGTCGTCATCGCGGAGCAGAAACACCATGTTGGACCATTCCAGCTTATTGTCAGCCAATATGCCAGGCTTTTCCCTGAAAGAAAACGATCCCATTCCCCTCGGACTCACGTCAAATTAAGCAAATTTACAGCTTAGCACTTAAGAACTTCTCTGTTTGCCAAGAAAGCAGCAGCAGCAGGCTTCACTTGCCAGTTAGCAGCGCTGCGCTGTGGCAATTGAAGTGGAATGAGAATTACTCTGGCTTCTGAGAGAGCGTTGGCCCATTAGATTTTTTTTTTTTTGCTCCAAGCTCTCTGCTTTTGGATACGGCTTATAAAGTGATGAAACACTCAGCTCTGGAGACCTCTGGTCCAGTTCTGAAGCAAACTACTTGAAGGGTAATGGCCGTGTGGCTACGAGCCAGCTCGGCTCAACCGTTTTGTGCACTTGCTTCTGGTTTATCATCTGCTACTAGTTGTTTGCTCTGCTGGCAAAGTCGTGTTTAACTCTGGGGATGACTAATCTACAGCAATGGGAAAACTTGAGGCAACGTAAAACAAATAGAACACAACGTTTGGTATTTCTTAGTAAACATTTATGTAACAGGGTTGACAGGAGGCTCATTTTTCACGAGCTGTTATCTTTCCACTGGATTCTGTTTGTGTTTGTGAGACGACAACTGCGTGTTTACTAAATAACATCTCTCATGTAACATTACACCCCCGCCTCCCTCCTTTTTGAAACTGTGTTCACTTCAAACAAAGCTCACAGAAATACAGGAACTGTGTTTGTTCCCAACTCAGCACAGTAACCGCGTTTAATTTTGAGCATGACAGCAACATCTGAACTTGTGGTGAGAGACACAAACACATTGACTTTTTATTTAGAATCAAACGTCCATCAACGTTCGAGATGCATCAGGTGTTTATCATCTCATCCAGAACGCCTGTGTCAAGTGTGTTGAAACAGTGGGTTTTAATTTATAAAATAAAAATAAAATAAAATGTATTTATAAAAGTGCTATTGAGTGAGAGCAAACCCCTGCCCTCAAACACACCCCGACTTCTCTGCAGAGATGAGAAGACAAAAAGGAATAAAGCTTTATCAAAGAGAAAAGGTAAGGAAAAAATAGATCTGGTTGATTACCATGATGAGTGGATCAGCAGTTTGCCGACGGTTTACTCAACTTCTGTGTGAACTGGCCAAAGTTTAATCAGGTTTTTCAGGTTTTTGAAGTTAATAACCACACCACCGTTGTTTGTTTTCACCAACCGAATGTTCCAGCAAAACTGTGAGAAGAATGCTTTGTTATCATTATGTCCTAACAGAAGAAAAATGTGTTGAAAGACAAAGATTTCTAGATACACCACCCACTAAAGAATGTGAGATGTGTTTATGGAAAAAAGAAAGAAAGAAAGAAAAAAATCTTACCCGACCAGAGACAAAACACAGGTGTTGCACAAGAGAATAATATCTGATTCAAACCTGCTGAGCATATAGAGAAGTAGATCTGTGGCTCACGCAGAAAAGGATCTTTAAAAGATAATTATATATTTGTTAATGCATGAAATCATGGAGGAAGATGAAGCCAGAACTCATTTGACCAGTGGTTGCTATGTTGAAAAGCTTAACAACAACCTAGTTCTCTTGGTGTGGTTGGGTTTAAAAGTGGAAAATATAAAACGGATGGAAATCTCTCGTTTTTGCAGATCTTTGTAGACCAGCTTAAGTGTTTGATGTCTGAAACTATCTCATGTTACAACTCAGACTTTCCAATGGATGGTTTTAATAGTAATTCTTCCGTAGACATGCTAGACATGGAAATTCATGTTATTTTGGTGACTGTTGTGCACTTTACTGTTCCTTCAGGTTTTACTCTCAAATGCCACATTTTCCATGTAGCTGCAGATCATAGGTGCTGTCACTCCTTTGTTCTCTGTACAGTAGCCATATGTAACAATACAGGGCTCCTTGCCCGAATGCCTGTTAAGAGACTGGAGATTACCGCACACGTCACACTTTGATCCCAGTCGCACACATTCAGGAAGAACAGCGGCAGATCTAAACAGAGCCACATAAGGCAAAGCCGCATGTTACTATGGCCCTGCATCCAATAAGGTCTTGTTAATGGTAAATTGGATGAGTGTGTGTCCAATTCTCCATTTCCTCAGAGGTGTCTCAGCAGCAACAGCTGCTACCAATGGCAAAGCAGCTTTTTTCACACAGCCCCCTTTTCTGCTGGGTGACCAAGGTCTTTCCAAAATAAGCCCATACACATGCAAAAATAGATAAATGAACATCTATTGCAAAGGGCACCGGATTTAAAGAGAGGTCTAACCAGGGCAGAGCGCTGAGGGAGGCGAGGGGGGAAACATCTCATCCCAAAACACGTGAACTAAAAATGGGTCAATGAAGCAGTAAAATTGTCGTATATGACACATGATATACAGTATACCTGCACGACTGCCAGTGAACAGCAAAACAAGTCTGATGACAAAGATATGATACGATGGCAGGTGATTCATTTTATGCAAAATGATTTTTTTTCTGTTTGTGGCCTGTGCCTCATGTTTGCATTGCTAAGGTAGGTATAACTCTGGGACTTTGTTATAAAAAAAACTTTTCAAACACAATGAGACTCACTGGATGAGTTTAACATCAGCTGCTCAAGTCAAAACTTTTTCATGTCTAAATCCGCATTTCTCATGAACTACAAGCAGAGTTGTCATGTCCTTTGAGTAGCCTATTCATACTGTATATTTTTTTATGCCTTTATATCCTCCTATTCATATGGGACTATTTGTTCCAGTTGTCACAAACACATTTCTATCACTTTGTACTTTCTTCCTACTTTTACTGACTGGGTTTCTTTGGGATGGCTAGTGAAGATTGAGGAAATGATGATGGAGATATACAGTTAATTGACACAATAATTATCCAATGGATTTGGTTTTAATCAATGGTATTTCTGCAGAAACGAGGAATCTACATTTGTTTAGTTGTGAAGAAGAAGTATCAGAGCTTTGAGGAAATCAAAGCTAACAACTTGAATGAAAAATGTTGACGTGATCTGTTTGCTTGCTATAGCAAGTTGTGCTAATTAGCCAAATTTGACAAATCCTTTCCTCATTTACTGCTGATTCTTCTTAAGACAATCATACATCTGTATTTCCTTATTCGCCTGCTTGGTAGAAAAGCTAACATACTGTATCATCACCTTTGAGCACAGATAGACATAGCCACCATGATGTCACCCAGAACTATCTGAATAGCGGTTTTGAAGCTTGAAGTGGGCCGTTCCAATGTCATAATCTTGCCAGTAGCTACCTTACACTGCCAAGACTTCAGTAGATGCCAGCTTGTGGTAAGTATACTCAGGATTGTCACTTAAAGGGGAACTATGCAAGTCTAGTCGCTTGCCGTTTTGCTAACCCTCCTCCATCCACACCCGGCCATGTGTATTTGTTTTCAACAAAGCCGACGAGAAGGCAATCCGTGCAGCGGTGGATAACATTATATATCATATACGTGTTACAAATGCGTATATTTGTGTAGTCTTATCTGTCATAAACAAGAGATTACAGGTTACGTGTCATGGTGACGCTGAGACAAGAGCTGGGACACCGGGCGGAGGTGCTGATCTTGCAAAGTTGGTTTTTCGACCAGGAGATGCTACGTGGAAGGCAGAGAGCCTCCATTCTCCTCGTGACAAGTCATCTAACCATCACAATTACTCTGAAGCTGTTTAATAAATAAATAATTTAAAAGTTTAATTTAAATTTAATTTAATTTTAATTTAATTTAAAGTTGATAACAGTAAAAATCTTGCATAGTTCCTTTAAAGCGGCCACACCCTTAGTTATGCAAAACTGTAATCCTTGATAAATTTCAATGATTGAGTGATATAAAAATGTAACTAAGTTACCTTGATGTGTTTAACCCAGTTATAGGCATCTCTTTGCACGTTTAGCAGAAACTGCAACATTAGTCTAATTTGAGTTGTTTGTGATGAGCCTGATAGATCTTTGACCAACATTCACTCTCTTTTGGTCCCTACCAATTTCTGCAGAAAGCACGTATGTCCTGCTGTTCAATGGTCAAGCAGTTAAATGTTGGCATTGTCAGTCTGTCGTTTATCAGAACGGCATAGTGTAACCAAACAGTAACATTGATGTGGGGCAACCAAGGCAGTGAAAGTGGGAAAATGAAAAATCCTGTGGGTTCAACATTACAAGCAACACCTTTCACATGAATAATTGTGCAACCTAACCTACTCTTATTATAAAAAATATGAATCTAGCTTTCATTTTTTTTACTCACTAATTTCTTTTTATGTAATTAACACATTTCAGTCAGGTTGGAAAATTGCAGCTTCACCTCTCAAGAGACAAATTAACAGAGTAATTTCTTCTTTAGGAACAATTCAACTTGAGAAAAATGCTAAATGGGGGGCAGACAAATGAACAATGCAGTGAACAGTGTGTTGAGTGGTGTGTGCCTGGAGGCAGTGGGTGCAGAGAGATGTGAACTAATATCAGCTGTACTGTAGACATCACATCTGGCCGAGGTACAGTGTCTGTCTCAGGCCATGATGCCGTACAGTACGTACAGTCCAGACAGACTCAGCCAATCAGCACCTTTGTGCCCCAGTGCACTTATTGACACCTGTGTCCTCAAATGTTCACAATGTGGCAATAATGAGAGCAGACCTGTGTACACATAATGTCAGCTTTCCCTGCTGCCTTCATGCTGTACTTCCACTTACAGCTCTCTAAATGGAAATGTAATCATGTGTACACAAACCTGCAGGTTTTTAGTTATCTTGACATATGAATAGTATATAATTTACAGTAGGCAGATAATTTATCATTAGAATACACATCTTCATTCTCAACACTTCTTTTCAAACAAGTGTGAATACATTAATAATCTGTATGTCATATAAGGACATTTTATTCTCACACACATCTGATCTTTCTTTCATTTATCTTTAATTACAGGTACACTGATCATTTATTTTAAAATGCATGTCAGATGTTTATGATAGTTATCTTGGCACTGACGCTTCGCTCATAATATTAAAGCTGTAATCTTTGTCTTTTTGTCTTTTAATTTTTCTCTGGTGGCAGTAACGGACTCTTCTCACAGGTATCATTATAGTTTCATCTCATCTTATATGATAACTCTGCGGCTTCGCGACTGGCACATTTTTCTCCCTGAGTTTTTCCAGCTCTCTCTCTCTCTGGCTATTAGTGCAGGATTCGGGAACAGTCAGGCGGTGTAGTCCAGAGCGGGCAAATCTCCATAAATCCTTCCACAGTGGCTACCCTCTTCAGACTCCACTGTACAATATCTGTCTTCATCTAGGAGTGCACAGGCCCAGCCACCTGCTTTTCCTCTGTTCACCCCCTCCCTCCACGCTTTGTGAACTTAATAAAAGCTGCCATTAAGCAGCGCTTCATCTGTTTGGGCCCTAATCTGCCTTATAGGCATCATGTGACCACATATGCAGTGCACACCTGTCATATGTGCTCCCAGCCCCGACTGTTGCCTCTCCACGCTGCTCACACTCTCACTCAACCTGTTCTTGGCACATCAACTGACTGCATGTCAGCCATGGCCGGCACACACGCACCCTCACCACACACACACACACACACACACACACACACACACACACACACACACACACACACACACACACACACACACTGTTGGCACCCATTTACAACGTACATGACTTGGAGGTGTTTGGTGGAAAGGTAGAAAGAGTGCATCTGTTGGGAGATGCGTTGTACTGTAGTTCAACATTGAAAAACACATTGACACTGAAAACAGGCCTAAAGTCGTTCAGTACGTTTTTATTTCACTGAGTGAAAAGCTCAATCTTTGCATAAGACATGCAGAAACAGAAGAAAAACATAAATATAGCACAATGAAGATGAACAGCACTGTATCCAAGTGGAGTATAAGCAATAGGTCTAGAATGAATAGTATAGTGCTGAGGGCAACAAATTCAAGTAGAGACTTTTTAAAAAATTGCTTCATTGTCTACTTCTCATATAAAATGTCTCATGAATCTAGCCAAATTGAACGCTAAAGGGAGATGGCTTTTAGTCCAAAAGTGCAATATATTTTACAAAGTCTAAAATGTTATTCTGTTTATGCCACTACGCTGCAGTAAGCAGGCGGCTTTCATATTACATTTTTTCCAGCAGTGGAAATACATCTCAGTTTATTTCCCCACCACTTTTTTATACCATCCTTTTTACTCTGTTAATTAAAACAGTAAAATGATCTGTTGTTTCAGCAGCAGCCTATGCAGGATTTGGAGGTCGTTTCCGTCTGGTTTTTGTGTAATATAATTTTCATGTTTATTCTCTTTTTTTCTGGTAGATTATATACAGGATGCCAGCTGGCTGACAGATGGTGATGCCTTTACCCGTGTGTTTTTTTTTCTCCTTTTTTTTTAATAAAAAAAAAACACATCACAAGGAAGAGAAGGAGGAAGGACAGGAGCAGCTGTAGACGAGGGGACAGACAGAAACAGCACACTGACCACTGGGTGACATGAGGGAGTGGGAGGAAAACCCAACACATGGCTCAAGGCAAAAGAAAAAAAAAAGTGAAAAAAAAAGATAAATAAATGTTTAAATGTGCCCTGTTAACATCAAACAAGACACAGAGAGCCATCTTGTGAACAGTAGCAGGCCTCCAAATCTCCCTAATGGTCCTCAGCTCTGATCTTGTTCTTGCACGAGAAAGTCAAGCATGAACAACGTGCGACCCCAACAACAAATATTGTTGATTCCTCTACCTGCATGGATGCAGATGTTTGTTTTTTTTGTTTTGTTTTTTCATTTTCTCCAAATTCTGTGGCAAAAAGTGTCCCAGTTGAATTTCTAGAAGAACAAAGCAGGGAAAAGACGAACAAGGTCATGAAATATGAATCGAAGCTCTGAGCAGCTGGGACGGAGCCACAGGTCTGTGTTCTTACAGTTGCAGCCTATCTGTCTCTCTCGGGGGGAGACACACACACTCGCACAGACACACACACTTAGTGTCACCTACAGAAAGAACAGACAGAGATGGCTGCAGCGACCTCCTCACCTTTCCCCTCAACACGTCACCCAGAATCTCCTCAGACTGAAGCACTATCAAGCACTAAATGTGTGTTATTATAATATTTAGTTTCTTTATTTTCAACTTTTTACAAATCCTCCTATTTTACACAGTCTCACACACACATACACACACACAAACTAAATTCAAGTGTACAGCGTCTCCAAGCCACTACAGTTATCTCAGCAAATGATGAGAAAACAAACAAATGTAGTAATGCCTCTCCTCTGTAACAGAGTCCCTGGAGACAGTTCAGTCTGTGAACGAGGCATGCCCACAGCAAAGTAAATAAAAACCAGGAATTTCAATTAATGAGGAAAAAAAATTATACACACAGACACACACACACACACACAGAAAAATGACAATGAATAAAACGAGTCGATAAATAAAACAGAAACATCGGTGAATGAATTCAAATCAGTGTATTTTAGTTTGAGCTTCTGACATAGTTTGGAAAAAGAGAAAAATATACTGCAAATATCATAACGGAATCTGCCAATGTTAAAGTATCAACAACTTTTTCCAAAAGTCTGGGGTAATTAAAAAAGGTCACGCACACAAGCAAACTATAATGAGGCTATTTGAATTTCTAACTTTTTATTATTCATTTCTCCTTTTTTACGGTTTTCTTTTTAAAGGAAGCTGTTCATCAAAGAGCATTTTGTTCATATATAGTTATTTTTTTACAGAGGAAAATACTGTACAACCTTTTTTTCTTCTCAAAACAATATCTGGAGGAATATCATTTACACACATTATTATTCCCTATATAATGATCATTTATTTCCAATGCCAAGCTCAGGAGATAATTCATGATCAGTGTGTCCACTCCTCGGTCGTACATATTCACTCAATATGAACCAGGGTGGCTTTGACAGATTCATAATTTAGTACTACAGTAAGTGAGCAACTTCTTAAGAATTAATTTAAATCACAGTCCGTATTAGTGTTTCTTGTCAGGGTGCTGGTTTTCTGGTGCGCCCGTTTCCTTTTTTTTTTTTCAAACTGTCCAATCACAGAAGCAAAATAAAACCCAGTCTTAAATAAATCACAGAACAACAGTTCTTTGTCACACTAACATCTATTTGTGCATTAAAGCAAAAGTGAACTAAAACAACATCTTTAAAGCAAAATCCCTGTTAAAAGATATATATCATTTTTTTTTCAGACGGTAAAAATGAACCTAAAAAGTGCAATAACACCCTAGAAATTTCTCATTGGAAGGTCACATAAATATTAAATAAAAACCGTTACAACAGGAGCTCAACCACAGCCATAGTGAATGGAAAACAAAATGCTGTTGAGACATTTTTCGGTCTGTACATTTTCAACATAAAACACACTGCCTGACGCTTCCTCTGTCGCCCCCGGTGTCGCTGCATCTGAGTGAGTGACTCACTGTTTCCTCTGGTCAGTCCAATCCCCCACCCCCACCCCCACACACCCCCGCCCCTCCCCTCATCTCCCCCTCCACTCCACAGCCGTTAATCACGGCCTCGCCCGCTTACAGATCGATATGCTTCTGACTAACAACACAACAAAACGACATTGTAATGCAAAGATGCAAATGGTAACAAAAATATCTTTAAATATGCTTATGAGTTATCTATCATCATCATCATCATCATCATCATCATCATCATCATCATCATCATCATCATCGGTATCATTGTGGTCAGCTAATATAAAAGTGCACTATCCACACACAAACTTGATTCCTCCACAGGGCATGTAAAATTACAAGGGCTGAGCTTGGTTTTGGTGCTAGTAGAACATTTCTAGCAGAATGTCAGAGAACTGTTGAGACATGGCGACCTGCTGGACGCCCAACTGCAGCTGAGACCGACCGGACAGTTACTGGTCAATTCCACATGTCATTGAGAACAAAGAAAAAACACCTGAGAGAGCTGGGAACAAGCACGATGTTACCCCATTTCTCTCTGTGTCTAATAATAATAATTATAATTAATAATATAAGATTAATACAGAAAGAAGATCAAATGTTTGAACTCATCCTGTTTCCCCTTAGTGATTCACGTCCCTTTTTTCTACGGATCTGCGGCCCTGCAGTTCATGTCGTCTGTGCCAGCAATTTCCTTTTGTATATCATCGTTCACACACACACTTACATATATAGTTATATAGAGAGATTTGTTTTTGTTTTTCTAACGTTTTTTTTTTCCACACACAAAAAAGTGAAAAAAAAAATTAAAAATAAATTAAACTCAAACATGCACGCACACAAAAAGACTGATGTGTAGTAAAATGCTTTACATTGCTGCCCCGTGTGTAAAACAGGGCCTAATTCTGTGTCTCCGTTCATATTTTTTAATGCATAATTGAATTAATAATGTTGGTCATCTTGTAAACATCATAATAAATCATTTTGGGCCATCATTTTCTCCACGCTGTTGTTGTTTTTTCTTGTCATCTCGAGTCTCTAAACATGACAAATGAGGCCACTTTCATTTTTGTTTTGTTCATAGTACACAGGGTTTTTCTTCAGTTCCTATGGTCACTGTTAGTTTTTTTTTTTTTTTTTTTCATGGGTCAGCATCTCGCTTTTCCAGTTGGGAAGTATCAGTGTGGTTAACGGAAGCATCAAAACTCTCATTGTTGTCCTTCTCGCCGTCCGGCTCCGCCATCAAATCATCATTTGAATCAGTGTTGTCCTCCTCTGCTTCCTCCTCTTCGTCCTCCTCTTCTTCCTCCTCCTCAGCGTGCACCTCCTCTTCTGGTGACAGGTCGTCTTCAGCTTCACCAGATGTTCCCGTGGTGTCGTCCTGAGCTGGCGGCAGACCCAGCGGGGGTGTGGGGTTGTGGCCAGTTCGCACCGCGTCGTGTTGAATCTTCTTGCTGAGGTCGAGCGAGTCGCTGAGACCCAGGCCGACTGCGTTCTTCAGGAAGAACAGGGAGCTGCTGGTGTCTGTGCCCAGGTTGAGGGAGCTGTCCAGACTGATGGAGGGCGGGGGGTACGGGTGGTTATAGTCGGACCCCATATCACCTGTTGCGTAGAGCATGGAGGGAGCGCTGCTGTTTATGTTGCGGGACAGCACGTGGAGGCCGGCGGGTGAGGAAGTAGAAAGACCCATGGAGACCGGAGGGACCGCCGACACGCTTCCTCCGAGGTGGTGGTGCACCTGTTCCTGTTTGGGCGACACAGACGGCAGCTCGCCTCGCTCCTGCTTCTCGTGCTTTCTCTTGTGGGAGTCCATCTGGGACATGCCCACCACCGTGTGCTTACACTCAGGGAAGGTGCAGTGAAAGTGTGAGCACTTGAGCTTATATTTGCAGTCGGGAACCTCGCAGTCGACGCTGGAGCTGAACTGGCAGAATCCAGCCGCGGTGATCACATCTTGCTTGCCGTGGTGCTTCCGGTGAGCCGTCACCTTGGTGCTGTCGGTGCAGCGGAAGCCGCAGCGCAGGCAGTGGAAGTGGGTGCTGTTGCCTGAAAACTGGCAGTCGGGGAAGTTGCAGCTGAGCGACGACTTGAAACGCTTGAAGTCGTCCAGGACCAGGTTGTCCACGCGGTCGTGGTGCTGGGCATGTTTGTACATGTGGGTGCGTCCGCAGAACTTGTAGCCGCAGTTCTCGCGTGTGCAGTGGTAATGGGTCACCTTCAGAGAGAACTGGCAACTTGTGTCCTTGCAGTTCTCGTAGAGGTCGTAGCGCCGGAAGCCCTCCAGCATCATCCCCTCATCCAGCATCTTGCGTGACGACGCGGTCTTGCGGCGCTTGCCGAACGGTGACATGTCCTCGATGATCCAGAAGCGCTTTTTTGCACCGGTGGCCGTAGGAATTGAGATGGTGTTGCCTGAGAGAAAGGAGGGAAGCACATTAAAGCATAATCAGTTGGTTCACAAGGCAAAACCCACAAACTACAAGCAAATTAGCCTGCGAGACCCTCCTGGTTGAAACTCTAATATGCGACCTTACTCAGCCCGAAGTGGTTCACAGCTGAGTAAGCACAGAGAGCAACAAATTTTTTATTCCTAACTCCCAGAATGATTAAAGGAGAGGGGAAATGATAGATTGACTTTGGAACATGACACTTTTACAGGGTGTCTCCAGCCTCCAAACAGAGGCGGAGCTGTGGGTCTTAACCGACCCTCTTATCTCCACGTTGTTTTACGAGGGGCACCCACCTTTTGCAACACCCTTGGGTCACTGCTAATGATGTGATCCCTGTTCTGCAAGACAGGAAGCAGTGGGCCTCGATAAAACTTAAAGCGTGATTAAAATGCTGCTGATGCAGCCTTGTTAATGTAGGCTAAGCAAGGCCCGGGCTTCATACTACAGGTTCCAAATTTACTACTCTGTCTCTAAATCCTTGTAATACTAAATGTGAAAACACGCACATAGGTGTAAGCGAAGTAATTATACACATTTGTCCTGTTACTGTACCTACTCAGTAAGCATGCAGGTGTCATCATTTCCACATAATCACTCTTTGCATGCTTGAAAAGCCCCAAAACTTTCTAGTCTTTCTAAACAGTTGTGCAGAGAGGAGCTGGATCACACAGTTAAATGCTGTACAGGTCTCAATTCAGAGTGACAGCTGCAGTGTTGGTTTGCGCCGGGGATAAGTACCTGCAGCATCCTGAACTATAGGGACGTCATTTTTAACCGGAGACGGAGTGGCAATGATGGGGCTGAAAGCTGGTGTGTTGGTTGGCATGACAACACTCCGAGTGGCTCCCAGAGAGGCGCTGAGCAGAGAGTATGACAGACAGGATGGAGAGAGGAGGTATGGGAGTGAAGGGAGAGGAGGTCGGAGAAGAGCAGGAGAGAGGGATGGGACCTGGGACTGGAGACCAGGCTGAAGAGCGGAGGGAAGAGGAAGGTGTGGTAGTGGAGGAGGAGGGGAAGAAGGAGGTGCATTTTGGGTAGCGCTAGTGTCAGCAGGGGTGGTAGGAGCAGAAGTGGTGGCGGGGAAGCCTTGTCCTGGAGAGACAGGTTGACCAGAGAGAGTGGAGGACAGACAAGAGGGGGGAAAACAACACACGGACGGGTACACACACAAAGACAAGGGCCAAATCACACCCGCACACCCGCACACACACACGCACATGCACACAGGGATGGGAGGTAAAAAGGGAAAGATAAAAGATAAGAGAATGATACAAAATGAGGCCCATTCAAGACAAGTAACCCAAACACCAGGCAAAACAACAATGATGAGTGTAGTGGATAATACTGGCAACATATGGAGAAAAGTGAAAATCACAGGCAGGCTCAGACTTAGAAAAAAGCAGAGGAGAAACCACTGGTGCAGTAGGTTTGAGGAAAAAAGAGCCTCTTTCTCCTTTCCTTTCCTTTCTCCCACAATTCAACCCACTAAAAGTGCTAAAGTAGACATAAAGCCACAGGGATGATCTCTGGCCAAAGGAAAATGTAATAAGCTACATACAGTGCAATAACTCAAACCACTGATGTACAAAATGGATGTTTTATGAGGATGAGCGCGCAAACTGCAAAAGAGTTTGTCCACGAATCAACAACAATACAGCAATGTCATCAACCTCATAAAATATGACTAATGTTATTGATTAAAGTCAAACTACTAAATCCTGACTCAAGAATGCATGAAATGACAAGATGCTGGATTTCTGGGTAAGATGCATGAGTGTGGACTGAGCAAAGCTTCATGTAAAATGCTGAATATAAGAGAAGAAAACTTGTAATGCACTGATTTCCTTTACGACTCAACTATACAGTTCTACATGCTGCCACGCCTGTCAGGTTTTTTTTTTTTTCTCCCAAAGTCTCACCTGCTGGAGAGCCATCGTTGCCTACTGGTGTGCTGGTGCAGCTCCGGTCCTGGTTGGAGGACTCGGAGGAGAGGCCCAGGGGGCTGCCTCCTCCTCCCATGTAGTCCATGTAGTCATCAGTCTCATCCATGGCATTGGAGGAGAAGCTGGAGGTCATGCCATGGGACATGGAAACCATGCCATCTCCTCTCTGGTGTGACATCGCCTGAGAAACATATCGTTTTCATTGTAAATGAAAATTTTACACAATGATGTTTGGACAGAACGTGTTATTAATGCAGGTGTTGGCTCTTGGCTTACACCCAAGCGTTTCTCAGAACATCAGAAGTGTTTTTAAAAGAATGAGCCTCGCACTTGAGTCAATATATAAGGACTTCAAAACGAAAAAACAAACTAGAGACGAGAACTAGAAAATCCACATATTTGATGGTACAAGGCATACCGCAGGGGTTATGTTAGTGAATTGAGTGTGCACTCCTTCAAAATTTTCATCAATAAAAGGTCACCGGTGAGTGTAAGTTACTGGTATGACAGGATATGAGTAGAACCTTTCATAGAACAGGATGTACACAAAAAACTAAAAATCTGTCTTCATGGGTTAAAATAAAAAAAATAAACACAAAGTGACAATGTAATTTCTAAAAAACTGGTTCTTGAAAAAGTCTTTTTGCCGGAGAAACCACAACATCTGCATTTTCTTTTAAATTTGTGTAAAATGTAAAAAAAACAAAAAAACACACACATTTGTTTTTGTTAACTTACTAAAAACAACTCACTTGAGCTTTATTATGTACCATAAATGTGAACAGCAGATTAAAAGGCAGAGACTCCATACCTTATTTAATCTGTCAGTTAAAGGGTGTGTGAGCTTGGCTTTGTTGCAATACGTGTCAATAAACTATTCATCGGCTGTTTTCACTCACGAGGCGTTCAGCCCGTATTTTAAGATACCAGTAATTACCCGTTTCAGATTAGTGTGTGTCACATGCGACCGTTTGTTCTGTTTGTTGTGTACCTGGGATGGGACTCTGTCGAAGTTCTTCCCCAGCATCCGCCTCATGTGTTTGCGTGCGTGTGAGGTCATCTGGTGCTTGAGCAGGAAGGAGAACTGGCAACCCTCGCGGATGCAGTGGAAATGGCTGTTGACCTGGTTATACTTACAACCTGCGAAAAGAAAACAGCAACAGTTGTAAACTCTCCGCTCGCTTGATTAATTTGTCTCGGGCTCATTGTGAGGCGTCTGAGAGCAGCCACGGTAGTAAATGCAATATTATCAGTGTGACGGTGTTATGATTAGATCAAACACGAAGAGAAATATTTTTAGGTTTTTTTAATTTCATGATATGGCTCTGACAAAAGAGGGATCGGGTTTCAAAGTGTTTGGAAGTGCACATGTAGGAGGAATATTAGATCACTCTGGTGTCACACTGAGCAAGTCAAGGCTTCTGTGCACTAAACCTGTGGAGCTCTTTTATTACACTGACATGCTTTATTCAATTAGGAATTTACATAAATAAATTCTCATTTTCTGTGGGCCAATAATGCACACACCCCTGCAAACCAAAGTAAATATACAATTATTACCATATTAAATTCATTTTTCAAAGTATCTCCATTGTCATTTTTTCTTTTGTTCTCAATTGTACTGCCGTCTGCTTCATACTCTTCTGTTCTTTTCTCATGTTTTAACCGGTCTGGGTCTAATTGCTTTATGATTTCAAATTAAATGAATGTTCTGTTTTGTGCCTGTTAATCAAATACCATTATATAAAAGCAGGCAGAAATAATTGAAAGAGTAACATGCTGGGCAGGTGCTAGCATGTCAGTAACCATGGCACCCGGTTTAAGAGCACAACATGTCTGTGTCATCAAATAGCTTTCGCACACACAACGTTTTAAACACGCAAAGTTGAGCAAATAACAGTAACCCCCCTGACACGAGGAGCCTTTTGTGAGACAGAAACCAGGTAACATCATCAGCTGTGTTCAGTTTAATGTTGCTGCCATGGATACTGGCAACCCATCAATTCTTTATGACTGGAGTGCTAGCGATGGTAATCCTTTCTGTTTTTTCCCCCAGCCCAAACAATACAGTTGGCAGATCAGGCTGGGGACAAAAAACAGCTGTTTAGGGCCTGTTTTTGTTTGCTTTGTTTCTGCGATCTGAAAAGCTTGTGTAACCGCCTGAAAAAAACAGATCACTTTTAATTCATTTCTGTGCGATGGCAGCGGTGGCTGTGAGGCGCAGCTTCAGAACACAAACAGGCTAAACCAGACAAGCCGGATAATTAACAAACACAAACCTAATTGCTCATTTCTGACAGGGGCAAAAGGAAGAAGAAAACAACCTGGATGTGATTGCCCCCTTTGACGTTATTGCTCATATAGTACAGGCAAGACTACCTTTGGGACTTGAGGTGCCATTGTGAATACACAAATGCAAAACACAGCAACAAAACCTATGAGGCAGACTTGTTTCACGCCTCTTAAACCACTCAAATAGCACGGCGCTGTTTGCCAACACTGGTCTCTCTCCCTTTGTATACACAGAGAATATCCTTTCTGCAACAGCTGCCAAAAATCAATCTACATCTTTCTCAATTTAACATCTTTAATCCACACATCTCTCCTTGGCAAAATATTATGAAGAGTTGGTGCGTTTGTGCCGACATAGGAGGTGATTTAGGAGGGCGAGAGCAAAAAAAAAAAAAAGGTAAAGAAGAGAGACAGCAGGCCAAAACTTCAAACTTCAGTTCAGATTTTTTTTTTCTTACCCAGCCTCCCACACTCCTCCCTCTTGGTGAAATACTTGAACCCGTTGGCGGCACGGCGCTCAGCCTTCTCGTGCTTCTTGACGTGCCATGGCAGCTTGGTGGTGATGTTAGTGACAAAGTAGCAGCCAGGCCGCAGACAGTGATAGTGGCCCCTCATTCTGAACTCGCAGTGCTGCAGTGGAGACACACAATTTCCAATTTCATGAGTCAAATGTGGTGAATGTTTGAAAGTGGCAATAGCGGATTAATATGATTTGATCTTTAAAGAAACATAATCAACACCTCACAGTCTTTTTTTTCCTTCCTTTTTGGTCATTTGGTACATCCCACATTTTGAGGTATGATTACATTTTTCATCCAGACTTCCCACAAACACCCCTCCTTTCTAACATGTCTGTACACCGCCATCTGTTTGTGAGACCCAGATCCCAAAGGACTGGGCCAAATAAGATCTCCTCAGTTCAGGAGATGGAGACTAAGGGGAGGAGGAATGGAGCAGCGAGGGGAGTAGGACAGGAGGGGGAGGGTTTTTCGTGAGAGGGGTGATTTTCGACACATTAATGAATTCATTTAAACCGTTTTCTAAATACGGGCTCATGAGAGCAGGCAGGGGCTGCCATTTAGGTTTCATTTGTGAAGCATTCCCCTGATTTTTGCCCTATTCCAGACAGCCTTGTTTACTGTGCAAGTGACAATGATTTATTGGGTAATATCAGCTAAATTGGCCTTTTCTGAGAGGAGAATGCGGCAGTCAAAATGACATCATTGACATATAAACAGGCATTACTGGGGTGAGTCGACTGTCTTTTTCAGCGGAGATGGAATACGCGGAGCAGCGGTTGTGAAAGCCTTGAGTCAAATAACCTCAAATACTGGTCTAATAGATAGCATACTTCATGCTTAGAAATCTCTGGGAGATGACAGTAGGTGATTCAGCTCCTGGCAGAGTTATGAAGTACCACTCACCTGGTTGGGACAGAGACACTGGAGAGAGTAGTAGGAGAACTGGTCGCGGATGTTAACCAGGTTGTTGCTGGGGTTGATGTGGTCCAAGCAGTGGGACTCGGCCTTGCCAGAGGTCTTGCACACATACTTGCAATTCCCAAACAAGCAGTGGAAGTGGAACTTGTTTGAGTACTTACAGTCGGTAGCCAAACATGGATCACTGGGTGAATGAGAACGGAAAAATGTGGTTTAATCACAACTTGGCAAAAAAAAAAAGAAAACAAAGAAACATGTTTTAATATATCATGTCATGCACTGAGGAACAAGATTTTTTTCATACTTTTCCTGGAATTGCAGGAAACCTGGTTTGACTTGTGGCTTTGCATTCTCCAAAGAGGTGGTGGCCAGAGGGGAGTTGGCCGGCAGGTTGGGCATCGAGGCCGTCATCTGAGGGATGCTGCCCGTCAGCTGCTTCCAGGCGAGCAAGGAGGATGAAGGGGAGCTGTAGCCACCAGAGGAGGTGAGGTGCGCCATGTCCATGGAGGGACTGTTGGCCATAGAGACCGGGGCAGCGGGCTGCATGGGGGCGCCCTCACCAGACTCCTTGCCTTCACCGAACTGAGGCTCTGACTTCACTTTCAAGGTGGCTCGGAGGTGGAAGCTAAACAAGGAGATGGAAGCTCGTTTTTATGTTGATCAATAAAGCTGAAAACTAAAATGTGGAAAGTAAGGGTATATTTTCCGATCATGAACCGGTGTGACACTCACTTAGCATGTTTTATAGCCCCATCCACGGTGCTGAAGAGTGCACCGCAGTCTTCGACCAGACAGTGAAAGTGCACTTTCTGAAGGAAGTCACACTGAGCCTCACAGAAGTCATCTGTGTCAAACCTTGACAGAGACAGACAATAAAGACTGTAAATCAAGAGCAGTTAAACTCCTCATCTGACAGTTAATGCTTGTTCATCCTCTTCACTCTACAGTAAGTCATCTCAAATTCCTGCAAAACCGGATTCTTTAAGTTTAGGGGTTTTCCATCTTTACTGTATGTGAGGAATGGCACTTAGAGAAAACGGCCTTCGAGGTAAAGTATTTTTAAACACTCTGACTGTTTTCTCACTATCACAATGAATAAGTAACTGAATCCAGCTAGACGTTTCCTACCTGCGGAGGTATGTCCTCCATAACTCATTGGGTTTGTCTGGCATGGGTCTCTTCAGCACTCGGTTCAGATACTGCGCTGCCTCGGAGCTGTCGCTGCCGTGCCCGGACTCCAGCTCTGTCTTCAGGTTCATGGCGTTGAAAAGGGCAGGGTTCACTTGCGACATCTACAAAACACAGAGCAACATACAGCACCACGTTAGCTAAACATACGTAAACTGGGTTCTTGCATATGTTAGTAAGAGTGTGACTGTTAACACACACACACACACACACACACACACACACAAATGATTTGGCAGAGCAAAAAAGCGCAGCCAGATTTACAAACATCCAGGCTTTTGCTTGAGTGCAGTGCCAAGCCCGTTTGCCAAGTGTCCTCTGGGAGCAACTGTTAACCCTTTTATGTGATGTGGTGGCTTGAATCAAAACCCCTAAAAGCTGACATGACAGGAGCTGTTGGACAACGCATCCACAAGCTCCTCTATGGACTGGGTTGAATGAGCAATGTGAGGAAAACAGCTCTGAAGTTCACCTCTCCCACAGAGAGACAAAAAAAGACGACGTGTGTGGAGGGGAAGCCTCAAGGAGGAGGGGGGGTCAGACTTGACCAGTTGGCAAGAGTAAAATAATGTTAGTCTGGTTTGTCATTACATCATCAATATAATGGAAACCACCTCTCACATTTGTATCCGTCAGATAAGATATATGATTAAGACGATGTCCATTTTAATCTTCACAACAACAAAAAAAACTCACACTGAAATTTCCATACGCTAACATTTAGACTTCATAAAAAATGAGGGCAGCACCTTTCTTTTTTTTTCCTGCCATGACTTTTTAATCAAATAATTTACAAACTCTATAAATAAATGTGGAGCGAGGCGGGGGAAGAAAACAGTATAAAGGAGGAGAAAAAATGGACGGCGAGTTCAAAACAGCTCATCAAAAAACAAACATCTCTATATATCTGGCATGGCACCCAGCTACTGCTTCATTATATTAATTTGTGAGAGGTGCAGTGAAAATTACACCGTATGAAAAATGGCTGGAAAATTTAAATGATACAAACTCATCTTATTAGCGGTGAAACATTAAAAAACAAACAGGCCCCTCCGTGTCCCGCTAATTTGTCTTGGGATGAAAGGCGTTTGATGGATGGATCTTACCTTATTCATAAGCGAGGATAAAAGAGATGTATTCCCTGGTACAGGGTGTCCGTTTGATTCATTACTGGAACAAGGAAAATGAACAATGTTTAGTCAAGATTTGCATGAGAACAGTAAATATTACTATTTATCACACAAGGTGTGCTGTATAATGAAGAAGAAAAATGCTGTCTTCTTAAGAAATAAGATCTAATGTGAGTTGGAGGGAAGATTGGAGTTGAAGGTTTATGTAAACATCCTTCTCACACCAAAATTGAGAAATATGGCCCGGATTTTGTAATTGTATGCACATATATATAAATGAGATATTTTTGATAAATAATTGTGAATGTAACCGGGGCTCTGGCTGCCAAGAGTGTAGAAATCACCTATCAATCAGAGAAACCTCGTTTCGTTTGTTGATTTATTTTGTGAATATATTAGTGGAATTTACAACAAGAATTAACATTCTGCATACAGCATTAACCCCCTACATGCCATGCAGCTGCGTACCTGTGGTCTTTCTTGCTCAGGTCCAGGCTGTGCTCCTGTGTGGAGTCATGGGAGACCCCACAGTTGCCGTCCACTGGCTCCTGCTTTACTTGAACCAGATTGAACTGGCTCGCTGAAGCCAGCTGCCCGTTCCCTGAGGAGCAAGCGAGAGACACAGAGGAGAGAAGAGACAACAAAGTTATTGTTGGTCAGCATTATTACGCTGTGATGAGATCCAATCTGACTTCTGTCCTGGCCCGAAAAGAATACTCCGAGTGATAATTATTGTGAAATTATGTCAGGCCGTCAAGCCTTTTAAATGGTGATTGAGAGGCGGGAGATATGAGGGAAAAATACTCCTTTTTCTGCAGCACTTGTCACAACTCATTTGCCAGGCTGCCTCTTAACTGGTCATTAAGTGAGATGCTAATGCTGAGGGAAAGTGGCAGTCTCAGATTGGCCACCCCCTCCCTTCCCACCTTCCCAGGCTCCTCGTTGGCCTGACAACGGACGGCAGCCAATGCCACTAAGCATACCCACAAGGAACAGGGGTGCTATGTCGGTCAGATTGGAGCTGACAGCCAATCAGATTGGTTCAAATAGCGTGACCTCTCGATCACATTCTCCTCCAAATAGGTATTCAGTGGATGCTGTGAGCGAGGAGAGGAGCGCTGAAATGAAATAAATAAAGACCAAGGGAACGACATTGCGTAAAACTGCTGACAGGAAGTTGACTCTGCCCCACCCCCTGATCCCCAAGGGATTGAAATATTAATTTGTCCTGGGGCTATGAAGAGAAAGCTGGGCTTTTGGTAGACAATAAGTGGTGTTTTATTAAAAATAAAAAAAAGACAGGAGGGGTGAGGCCCCTGGTGTGGTCTCTTAGATACTGTAAAACCGGAAAGCACTGGCGGCTGTGATTGGTTTGGTGAGGAATCTGTTGTTTAGGAATCGGGGCTGGTGCTGAGGGATTGTGACAGGCAAGGTCATGGGCAACCAAGTGTACGCCCTTGGCCCTCAGCCTGGTAAAGCCCCTCTCCTTTTTCTTGCTGGGGAGAAAACAAGACCAGCCTACGTAAGGGAGAAACCGACCAGAGTTCCCCCCCGATACAAGATGACCCAGAGACATATCAGGCAGAATACGAGTGGAAAAGCCAGTCTTGGGCCCTGTCAGCTGAAAGCGAGGAGATGGGGAAGTGTCAGTGTCAGCTCAGTCTGACAATGGCTGAGGTTGGAGGGGCTGGGGGTGGGGCTAAAGGAAAACAGCAGTCAAACAATTCTGCATCTGGTTTGAGGTCACTGAATGCTTACCGAGTCTCCATACAACACCCTCCTCCCCCAACTTGATATCAGTCCACCCAAAATTAACTAGCCAGACAGATCCTGCCTTGTCATTGACAATTACATCAACTCTCAGACCAAATGAGAGCACATTATATCAAGAACAGCCACTCACTATATGATCCATGCATGATCACCAGGAAGAGAAAAGCTCTCCCGCACCATCAGAGACTGTTTAAGGTGGATTATAGAGCAAAAGTCGCTTCACACTGCTGCACATGGTGAAGTTATTTTTTTCCCATCCACTTCCCAAAGAGGGAGAACAAATGAGTTTGACTCAAAGCAGCTTCTTTCTGGAAATTATCCAGGAATAATGTACCACCATGTAATTACTCCGGATAAGATACAGAGCTTGTGAAAGATCATTTGTACTGTGTGTCTAATTAGTAAACCCTTCAGATGCTTGAATCTCTGGGAAAAACACTTAGGGGTAAATTAGAGTGGAACAGTAATATAAAAAAAATAGAGAGAAAACACTGAAAGCAGATACAGGGAATCGAGACGAAGTTTCAGAATCGCATTAGAAAAAATAAACAGTGAAAAATAGCCACAAAAAGTGTGACTTTTCTCACACCTTTTGGCAGAGAAGCACAACCACTTCCTCCCTATTTTAGCCCCAAATGTCCTGTTCACACGTTTTATGAAGCAAATATGAGAAACAAAACCACATCTACCCCTCCATCCTGTATCTGCATTCAACTTTTACGATAAAACATGAGTGAGGTAAGGTAGTTTATTTTAAAGCAGCCCTGCTATCCAGAAGCAAGAGCTGCACCCGTTCACTGAGCCAGCGAGAGGAGGTGGTGAATGCACCATCTGTGGAGCCCCCGCCCTCAGTGGGGGCCTTCCACAGTGTTCAGACTACCTGCTGGAAGCCCAGAGGTGGAGCTCACGCTGACAGCCTGGGCTGAGCTCGGCTCCCTGGAGCAGCTGCCCCAGCTCTCTCCTAGGGCCTGTCCTGCTCCAGGAACACCACCAGGAATTGTAATCCTTCCCAGCCCCAACATCCGGAGATGCTCCCCCTTTGCAGCCCCATTTCCAATCCACACCCCACCTGCTCAGGCTCAACGCAGGAGGCCCCACTGCTACTTGAATGCACGACAGTGCTCTGCAGTGCATTATCAATTTAATACTTTAACTTCATTTTCGGAAGCTTTGTTTAGAGCAATATGATAAACAGAGACAAGCCAATTACCTCCAAAAATTATGTGAATTGTGTTTATGCTAAATAGATATTGACATGTTTTCTGGGAACAGAAGGTTTCTGGAAATTCAAAAAGTGTGTCTTTGCTGATGCATGCAAGTGTGTCTGACTTCTTGTATCAATGAAAAAAAAAGCTTCCTTCTCAGCTCTGGTGCATTGAGTCATTTCTGCCTGAGCGATTTCAGTTTTTTTTTTTTTTTATCAGTTTGCATAGAGGATACAGAGAAAAAAAAACATTTTTTTTTTGTTCTCGCAATTTCTGAACTTAATTTCATTCCACCTCCATTTGCTTGGAACAGGCGCAGACATAGATAAGAGACCAATGATGAGGAAACATGTTCAACACAAGCCCCGGGAGCCCCCACTCTGAACATCATAAGAGACTTTTACAGGCTCTACTCTCCCCTGTCAGCGCATTTATCTCCAAATGGATTGTGGGTATCTAACAAACGATCAACACAATAACAAGCCCAGAGCAGAGGACCATGCCTCTGGTATGTCCCTTTAAGCCTGAAAGCAGCAGTTTTTCTGTCCTTCTCTCCAATGTGGGATAGTGATAGAAATGACCTCTAAGTGCACTCTCTCTGCTCTGAGGTCCGCACACAGAAAAGAGGATGTGGCTTTTATTTTACATGCAGTATACTCTCTTAAATATATATAGAGTGATATATATAGATATAGAGATGTACTGTATATGAGAGTGACTGAGCCTTACAAAAACTGGTTAATTTGTATCTTTAGACTTCACAAGTGTGTTAAACTGGTTGAATTTATCTGTCTGATATTTTTTGGCAATTGACACATTGTTTGGGAAAGGTGACTATTTTTCATTGTGTAATTATGTAGTGATGTAGTGAAGTATGTGTGGCGACTGACCTGCATCTGGGTTGTTGGAGGGCTTCAGGGCAGCGGCTGCCAGTCTGGCCATCATGGGTGATATCAGGCCTTTGCTTGCTGAGATCTTCTCCATGATGGAGGAGGTGGCAAAAGAGGTTGGGGTGGACGCCATGGCTCCGTCTGCCCCTGCTGTGGAGCAGCCTTGGGACATTGAGTCGGTGGGCATGGAGTGGGCCCCAGAGGATGCCGCTGATATCAGGCTAGCAGCCGGTGGAGGTGGTTGGAGAGGCAGCCTGGGCATAAATGGGAGGAACGGGTTGGCAGCCAGGGCACTGTTGGACAGAGCAAGAGCTACCGGCATGTTGCTGGGCAGCGCCTGTGCCAGCAGGCTGGACATACGCTGGCCCGCGCTGGACAGTGAAGGTGCAGGCTTGAGGGTGTGGCCTGTTGTGGAGGAAGAGACAGCTGTTGTGGGTGTGGCCAACAGGTGCGATACAGTGGTGGACTGCTGGGTCGTGGGCGAGGCACTCAGGCTTGAGTTCTTGCTGCTGATGGTGGAGAAATCCATCAGGTCATCATTGCTCGATTCTTCTGGCTCGTCCTTTGGCGGCAGGAAGGTGGAGGAGAGGCCCATGACACCAGAGGAGCGGATGTGCCGACGCTCGTGTTTGCGCTTATGGGAGGTCATCTGGCTGGTGGAGGTAAAGGTGAAGCCGCAGCCTGAACGGATGCAGTGGAAGTGGTTGGTAGCTTTGCTGTACACGCAGCCTTCGTACTTGCACTCCTCATATTTGTAGAACTTCTTAAAGCCATCTTTGGCATAGGCATCATCCTTGATGTGGTAGCTCTTGTGCTTCTCAATGTCACACTTGTTCTTGAAAGTGAATGTGCAGCCTGGGCGCCTGGGAAAAGAATGGAAATTAAGGTAAAACATGATTAGACATGATGCTCTGTCACAAAGCCTCCTCCGCACAAGGGTAGAGTTGGGAGTAATGGAGAAGGTCCACATGATTTAAATACTTTACAATAGAGGAATGATAACCGAGGTGGTTCAGTGACACAGTAGCGGCTCATTGACACGTCGCCACCTGAAACCTTTGCCAGAGGGATACGTTCCAAGGAGAGAGTTTGATAAATCAACCAAGTGATTATCTGCAGCTATCAATGACAGCTGCTTTCTCTTCAAAATAAGAGCATGATGCAAACTTGTGAAACTCTATGCAGGTTTATGCACAGGTTTTCTCCCCTTTCCTTCTCACTGTGATTCTGTGTATTCAGAACAAATAACTGAAAGTAAATGACTGTAAGTCATGATTTCATTTGTGATGTTCGACTGTTTGCTGACTGTCTACTTTTTCTTTACTTTTACACAAGAAACCTACCTTTACTTCTCTTTTTTGCCATTTTGTTTTATGCACATTGCTATTATGGCCTCTACAGCTGATAGTTCCCATGTAAGTCACTAAACATTCATATGATAATATTAATAATTGCAAATATCAAAAAGTGAAAATATATAGGTGTATATAATATAAAATATACTAAAGCTTAATATATGCTCAGTGAAGGTTTTATGAATGAAAAAAGGAAAAAAGAAAGAAAATAAAAAAACAACAACTCTACTACTACTGTAGGTTTGTTCACCTGCAGTGGAAGTGTGTCGTCTTCTGCCCATAGAACTGACAGCCGACTGTGCCACAGTCCTCAGTGGCACGAAATCTCTGGAAGCCGTCATTGATGAGCTGGGCGTTCTTTTTATGGAAGTTTTCATGGGTCATAACATCGGAGGTGCTGGTGTACACCTTGCTGCAGCCCACCTGCAAGCAAGAGGCAAAGCACGGTTATTGAAACACAAGGTGCAGGCCCACAGCAGACATGAGAGTTTCAGTTTGCAAGAATGGTTTGAAAAAAGCCAACTTCTAAAACAGTGTGCTTAAAGAGGATCTGATATAATGTACAAGTCATAGAGAAAGGAGCTCGGTGTGGTTAAGAAAATGCTAGTGGCCTAGAAATGGATGGAAGACTGCTGTTTCTCACGTTCACCATTTAATGTCTTGTAGGTATGCACATCAGAGCAGTGCAAGTTTCAACTGAAACCCCTTCGAATTGGAAACACTCTTGTCACAAGACAATTGGAAAAAAAGAAAAAAGTGACTGAAAGAAGCAGTGGCCACAGAAGGCAGCTGAAACTACAGTACCTTCCTGGCAAAGCTGCCTTTTAGAGAGTGAAATTCATATTTAGAGTGTGATAGTGCAGTTACCACACACTTTCTGTAACTCAGAGAACAAATTTCAGAGGTGGAGGGGCAGAGGAAAGCAAACACAAGGAAGATGACAGTCTTGGTCTGTAGTTTAAAATGATCTGCTACTCGGGAGCCCTGAGAGCCAACAGAGGGGGGAAAAAATAGGTAATGTTTGAATTAAAAGCAGCAATTGTATATCATCCCTGGCACTTTTCATCCGCACAAAGCGGGCAACTTCTCCATATTGAGTCAAACAATGAAAAAAATGCCACTCTGTTTTTTTCCCCCTTAAATCAAGAGAGCCCATGCCAACATCTGCAGGTTCTCAGGGACTGTTAAAACAAGGGCTGAAACGTCCTAATAACAATTACGCCGTTAGAGGGGTTTAAAAAAGAATATATCTCAAGCCATCCTCCGCTGCACTGCTGCCCTGCCGGTGAGAAAGCTCTCGGCACAATGACACTTTGAAAATAAGCAGATGTAAAAAATTAAACAAATCCAGAGGGGGGAACAACCTTCAACAGGCTGCTTGGTACTAAAAGATGAAAAATGTGTAGTTTATATAAACACCTAACTGAATTTCATCCATGCCAATTAAGGAGCGAGAGAGTGAAGAGGTGGGGAAAGCACAAGTAGCCTCACGTGTATTCTTCCTTTTTCAATTTTCTTTTATTTACTTTAGAACACGTTTGGCCAAACTGTTCTTTAAAGACACTTTGGTGTGAATGGAAAAAGCGTGGAACAGTGATTCCATTTCACAGATGCACTTAAAGCGTGCGACTCTCAAACATCCTGAGGTTGTGTGTGTCTTACGCGGCCACTTAAAGGCATCATATCTGTCATTATGCTCTGCAACTAATTTCTTACTTTTAAAGTTGAGGTTGTTTTAACTTTTTTTTGATGGACTGCGTGTGAACTGGTTGGATTAAAATGTTTATATCCTGGCATGTGAATTAAATGATTAATAAACAATGTGCAGACAAAATACATTTAAATTTTAAATCAGCATACTGTGGGTTGTTGGTTGTGTATGGAATGCTTTAGCACATGTGGCCATATTTGCAGATGCGTATTTGTCTGTTTCCGCGTGTGCGTACATGCATACCTACTGTACGCGTTTGTGGGTTTATTGTGGGTATGTGCGTGGGTGGAGGAGGAGGTGTGAGTATGTGTAGTGTACCTGCATGCAATGGTAATGGGTGCTTTTTCCATTGAGGTGGCAGCCATGGTAGTAGACACTGCAGTCGTCCAGAGGGCTGAAACGCATGAATCCATGCTGCAGGGAGTTGTCCCTCTTCTTGTGCATGTTGTAGTGCCTGATTACATCCTGCTTACTGGTAAACCTCTGCAAAAGGGGAGGGGGAAAAATGTACAGCAACAGGTTGGTGTTTATTTAAACCAGTCACAGAATCAGCAACAAGTCACTTTATCTCTGTGGAAGCAGCAGCTGCAACATTTAGGAGCCAATTGGCAGATGGGGAGGGCTGCACACACTGCAATGGAGAGGGCCAGGATGTCCTTAAATATGACGTGTTCTGTGGTTATTGATTTACTTTGCATATCTCCAAGTTGTGCCCTATCCAAATGCTGCACCAACGGCTCTGGGACTTTCTCAGTAAAATGAGAAGCTTGAAACATGCAGTGTGCTCCCCATACACCCCCTGTCTTTACATTATTTTTTTCTTCCACCAAAATCTATTCTTTTTTTAATTAAGATGAATCAATTGGCATGCAAGATCACAGTTCTGATGTTTCTGACTCTGGAAAAATTATGTTCCATGCAGATGGTTTCTCAGACGTGCACAGGGGAAAACACAAGACAACAGGAACAAACAAACAAACAAGCCAACCAAAAAACATTTTCCCTTTCAATTCGCTGAGATATGATTCCATTTTTAATTAAAGCATTAACACTTGCTTTTGGTGCAGGCTTCGCCTGTAATGATGAGTGAATATGCTAAGAGGCCCGCCTTCGAAAATTACAACATAAATAAATAAATAAATAACCCCTCCCACACCCACGAGTCAAGAAGGAAAACTGAAAAGTTACTCCACAGGGACCTGCAGCAACCAAATCTGCTGTAATTGGACTTAAGATGATGTTACAGAAACTGTAACGGGAGAAGCACAAATCAATGAGACAGTTCTCCAGTCCATATTTATCTCCAGTTGAGGGAAAAAGATCAGAAATAACTATTCTAAAAAGCAACTAATTGCTGTACAAAGTAGGGTAATTGCTTTGTGTCATGTGTTCCACTCGCACACAAGTAAAAAGCTAAGATCTCACACAGCTGTTTCCCCACTCTTGGCGCGTTTCCCACTGCATATTTCTGAGATGTTTGACTCCTGTAGGAGTAAACACTTCATTAAGATTTTTAATCTAATTGATGAATGCTTTAGATTCTTCACTTTTCCTTAAAAAATCCCAATCATAGTTCTGGCCTTTGGGCTTTATAATATCTAATAGTTGATGATGACGAAAGATTGAAGTTGAACTGCGGTCATGGTACATTCGATCCATCAAGCTGTCCAAAATAGGCCATGGAGAGAGCTGACTGGGAAAAAGATCTAATTTTCAGTTGAGTGGTGATGAAGGTTGGGAGCCACTTGCTACATTTATTTTAGGATTCCCACTAGTGTGGCAAGATGCACACTCTCGCTCATGTACAAGCCCATGAAAGGAGAATGTTAAGACTCAGCCAATCGCCCGGACGCTGGCAGTGGGATAATATTCCAGGAGTGTGTGTCATGTAACATTTCATGAGTTATCGCTTCGAAAGGGACTGCTCATCACTGCCTGCCTGTTTTTTTCAGGGTATTGACATCCCGAGAGCCGGCTTCCAAAGCATATCTGTGTTTCCACCCAACGCAAGAGCAACAGAGAAATGTGGACCTGACCGTGGAAATTGCCATGATAACCTGAACTAACACTCTAAATAATGACATGAAATGATTTTCCTTTGTATTCCTCCAAGAATGTGTCTCATCAGACTGTGAAGTGGAATTCATGCAGAAAATGAAAGCTTGGATATGTAATGCTTTTCACCACATAAACAATATTTATCGAGCGGTAATCTCTCTTGATCAGGAGCAGACAAAGGAGATTACAGATGAAGATGGCTTAATTCGGAAAATTGTAAAGAAAGGAAGGAAAACACACACAGCGCTATCTGTGCATGGATTTTTGACATCTCTGACAAATCTACCCGTGTTTGTCTAACTCTCTCAGGCCATATGCTGCAGCAAACACAGGGTCTGTAACATGATCTGCTTTGTGTTTTTCCCCTTCCTGTGCCATACATGACAACTCCTGGGACCAGGACAAGATTAATAACGTGGAGGGGGATTAAAGGCAGGCCCGCAGTCATTGGCAGATGTCTTAACAAAAAAGACTAATAATATAAAAAGAGCCATACTTCAAAGATATTTACAATTAACCCTTGTGATAAAAGGGCAACTGGCAGAGACCAACTGTGCTTGCACACTGCACAAGTGTAAACAGCTACTGCCTGTTAAGGAAAACTAAAGGCCAATACACTTCCTTTGTAAACTTTGGCTGGGTGTGACCACTAATGAAGGGATGACACATAATACTGTTTGCCTATTACAGTGTCCCAATGTTCTAAAAAAAAAGAGACATTGCTTTAAGACACATGAGTTTAACTATTATGAATAAATAATGCAACTTAGCACTAAGTGGCTGGATTTAACCAGAGAGGGTGACACCACATTTTTCTCATTGTGTGAGAATTTGAGGCACATTTCTCCTATAGGAACAAATGCTAAATGTGTATTTGGATGATGCTCAAAAAAGTGATAAAATACTCACGCTCACCTGGTAGTTACACTCAGGGTCCATGCAGTGGTAATGCTCTCTGTACTGGTAGGCACAGTGCACGTGCCCACAGTGTTGACTTCCAGAGAACCTGAAAAAGTTACAGGACACATTTCAACAGTTACACATTTTAAACAGCCACAGTAAGCAGCAGAGAGGACGACATCAAGACTGGTTCAAAACCTGGGGACACACAAGAGCTTATCACACAGAGAACAGTTGCAGGGATGAAAAAGCTGAATGATAAACCAGCTCGGGAAGATGTCAAAAATGATTAACAGCAAATAAAGAATGGTTAGGGAAGAAATTAAAATTCCAGGAACAGCAAAAAATAAAAACAGGTGAAGGAGTTTTCAAAGGCAGTGCATGTCTTTCACCTTCAAAGTAACACAGCTTACACCTTCAAACTGAATTCTGCTTTCCACACTGCTGCAACAATTTACCCGTCTGTCACACCAATTTCAGCCAAATTAGCTCCATTTATTTCTAAAGCAGCCGTAAGAGACACTTATTACACTGAAACCCTTTCCCTTGACACACATTCACACGCCCCATAACTACTTTATTTCTCGACGCTGTGAAAACCCTTGTCAAATCAATGCGCTGTTCTTTCGGGTTAACCACAGTTTTACGCTGTGAGGAAAGGGGTCAGGTATCCTGAGATGCAGGAACATCTCTGTCTACTTTTCTTCAAAAACCCTGCCATTCCCTCATCTGACAACCAGATTTTAGCCTGGCACTAGATATAAAAAAAAAAGTCCACTGCTTGCTACAGTACAACCACTTTTACGGTGGTGATTATAAGCCTGACGATGATGACTGTTAAAATCCTCCAATTACCAGTGAAAACACACAAATAAACATTTGCACTGCTGCTGCCAAGAGCTCCATCTGCAAGTGCAGAGGAGAGGGGGAAAAGGGGGCTAAGTAATATTTTTTCCATCTCTCTTTCTGTTTTTCCTTGTTAGGATTATCCCAGAGCTGCATTTACGGATCACTTTGCTGAGTTCATTAAGCTAATTGAACGGTATATCCACTACACTTTTTAAGTTGGCTGTCTGAGTGTATGCGTGAGTCTCTAAATGGTGATGGAAGTGGGGGCAGGAGGGGGGGGCATTGGAAAGGTTTGATGGTTCTTTTAGAAAAGACCAAACCAGTCAAAACAAGTGGAACTACGTGTATGTAATAAAGCCAACATATGGCCCACACATTAGTGTTTTCTATACTCTTCTTTCACATACATATACATATGAACACACACACACACACACACACACACACACACACACACACACACACACACACACACACACACACACACACACACACACACACACACACACACACACACACACACACACACACACACATTTACACTTATGAACACACAAAGCCCCCTCCCCACCCCTTTATCCCCCTGAGAACGTGGCCCACCCCTCTGCTCATTGCCCAGCTGTATCACTTTGCCTCTGGACAATTCCCACTTGCCGCGTCAGGGGGCCTAATGGGCCGCTGCTATTCAGCAGCAGATTAAATATTAATATCGCCACGATACAGAGATTGCAGCGCATCTCCAGTTACAATAGAGATACACAGATCAAAGTGCCGAGGCAATAGTGGGTGCATGAAAGCATTTAAAGAGTGAAAACTGCAACTAAACACTACCAGGGAAGCTCTTTAAAACATCAAACTGCAGTGTGGTGAGGAGATGAAGAACTTTTTCTTTCTCTTTTCACAAGGATTGGGCGCGAACACGTTTACAAAGCTGGTTTTTAGTATTAGTGTGCACTCATTAGCCCTGGCTGCGAGGAGGACCATCCCCCGCCTCTACCTCCCCTCTCTGCGCTACATTTGCCCTTTTTATGAGCCCTCCTTTTCCATTTTTTTTCCTCCCTCCTCTTCTTTCCTTTCTCTTTTTTTCCCAACCTCAACACGGAAATTGAAACTGTATCTGGGCTTATCTGCAGCCTCCCCGTGCATCAACTGCCGAGATGTTTAGACAAATTTTATGCATTATGCAGCGCAAATATCAAAACAGTTCTTGGCAGTGCCAGCAGAAGCCTCATTAAAAATTCCTTAATTAAATCTTCTTGCAAAATGTAATCAGTCCAAGGAAGGGGTTTTGTGTGTGTGTATGTGTGTAGAGAAGAGGATGTGTGTCTGTCAGTGCCAAGGCTTTGATTTGTGCCCTTCATGTTATGGCTTAGAGAAGTAATCATTAATGCCAAAGCCACTTTGGCTTTTCAAATGCTGTTTTTCTTTCTTTTTAAACGGAATAAACAAACAAGTGATAATCACCTTTCTAGTGTCGGCTCAAAATTAATCCAGAATGGGGGACATTGTTCTGTGTCCATTGAAACGAAAGATACCTCCCCTCCCCTGATGTTTTTGTCTGTGCTGGTGTGAATGACTGACTTTTTAGATCAGTCAGTTCCTTGTGTGTTCAACAATAAACGGCAAAACTAAAGAAGAACCCGGCCTGAGCTCATATCCTCTCTGTGTCAGTCACAACTACCAGTAGAGTGTTACACTGAATTATGTTCTCCTAGCTGTTTTAGTGCTATACACACTGTGAGCATTTATTCAACCAGTTACAGTAAGCTACCATCAAACCTTTTCTCTTTCATTAAACCCCCATCCTTCTACTTCCTCTCAGCACATAAATTCTTTTCTTAATTAATTCACTGCGTACAGAACATTCTCATATCACCGTGTTGTCTGCAGTCTGCTTACATCACTGAATAAACCACACCATCAGTACATTAAAAAAGCTCCATCTCTGTTTTGGGTATATTTTTTCGTTGGTGTGGCACATTGAGGGATTTGCATACCTGGCAATATATTTCTGGTAGAGGTTGGTTTCGTCACCGGCGGGTTTATCTGGTGGCAGGCCATTCCTAATGCGACAGCAAACACAAAGGAGACAGGATTAATGGTGAGGTTGGGTTGCCTGTTGTTAATAAAAACAAACTGACACAATATTTACTTACAAGCCGCTCCCAAAGTTTGGACTATCAATATGCATTTTCTTGTGGCATAAGAGCGTTTTCATGTGGTGTATGAATCAGAGATGTAAGGTGTGCACTTTGATGCATGGTCTCGCAGCCAACGAGAGGCAAAATGCAGGAGCAAAGGGACATTAATCTTTTATAGGGGTATTTTGGTGAATGCTTGTATGCAAAACTGGATAATGGGGATGTGTGTGTGTGTGGGGGGGGGGGCTCTGAAAAGGCCTTTTCTGATAATCTCAGAGGGCCTTGGCTCTAATGCTGATGTGAAATCGTCTCCATTTAGTCTGGACTTAGATCAAAATAAGATGTAAGACAACACTACATCTTCAAATGCATATGGTCCGAGCTAGTTGACTTAGTACCAGTTTCAACTCCATCACATTCAGCTTGCAACAAGAAATCGAGAAGAAATTTCCTCGCATTACACCTGTGATGTGACTCCCTTCATGAAGCTGGTGGCAGTATTATCTGTAGATGTCATAATACAGTTATTGGTTCAGCTTGCTCCCTCTCAGGAATGGCATTTAGCTCCATGTGAGCAGCTCCACACGGGGGATGACCTGAGGTTAATCTGGCCCAGAGGGGAGGATGTGCTGCCAGGCATTCTCCCTAGCACCCCCTATCCTCCCTGTATACAAGCACCACACTGGGTCAGTTAGCCAAGCTTGGAGCTCCACTGAGCCCTAACCTGACAAAGGCCAAAGCCTGAGGGAGAGGTGCCTGAGGGCTCTTGAACAGTGTCTTTGATAGGTCTTGACTAACTAGAGACAAGGTCAAAACCAATCAAACAGACTCTGGGAGCTGTTTCCTACTGGTAGTGCAGACGACTGTAGGCTAGCTCCCCAAACCCCTCGTTTGCTTCCTTTAAAGTGCACTCGTCAGGCAGTGTTTAGTCGGCCCCTGTGACTCGCCGGGAGGTTAGTCATGGCTCCAAAGTAATTAAAGGGAGAGTTGTTACACCCTAGCCAAACGAAAGAAGTCAGTCACTTTGCGATGACTGTGCTAAATCAGTCTCCACGGAGTGCTACAGCGAGTAAACACTTCATGTGCCTTCGCAACTCATCATGTCGTGGATCTATTGGGCGCTATGCGCTATTTCACACTACATTCCTGTTGGCTGCTGTGGAGGTAGCAATTACCTTTGCATTAGGCTAACTGACTCACAGTAGCAGTTAAGTGTATGTGAGCTTCACATTAGCTCCAAGGTGTTCCACTGAGAGACTATCAGTGTGAAGAAGATAGGCCTCTAAGCCTGAGATCTCTTCAATCCACCAGTGCGTCTAAATATTTCTGTCAAAAAGCACAAAGGATGCCTGCCATGGTCTAAAGCAGTGGTTCTCAACTGGTGGGTCGGGACCCAAAAGTGGGTCGCGGTCGGACCCGTTCTGGATGGGTCGCGGACAGCTGGTCAAAAAAGTAAATAATATTTAATGCACATCTGATGTTAGACATGTCTTTTATTTTGAAAAATAACTTATATTGAAAGGCACGCGTCATGTGAACACATGCAGTTGTAATGGTCCTCCTCAGTTTCTTATTATTTTCTCTGAATGCAGTGAATCTAGTTTTGTTTTGTGGGTCTTTATTTTGTGCAATTTGATATTTATTCACTTTTGTGAATATGCTCTGAATGCAGAGATGCATTAGAAGTCAAATATATCATTTTGTTGGTCTCTATTTTGTGCAGTTTGATATTTTTTTATTCACTTCCGTACATGCAGTTGTCATGGTCCTCCTCAGTTTCATTCATGTGCCCTGAAATGCACTTTGCTCAATAAAAAGCAAAATTAGTTTTTAAAGGCTTTAAAAAAAAATTCTTGGTTTGAATTCTATAAAAGTGGGCTGCGACTTAATGACCATGGGAAAATGTGGAGCCCAGAGTGAGACTAGTTGAGAACCCCTGGTCTAAAGGAACCTGTTGCATGTATGTTATCACTTTATTGTTGTCTTAATAGTTTGCCATACTTGTTACTTCAGTTTTCAGATTTCAGTTACATGTATTGTGAAATTCTGTCACGGGCCTGGGAGTAACTTCTGTAACTGTTGTCTTTGGTGTAGATGGTCAATTTTCAGAGCAATATTATTTCAGTCAATCTTGATGAATACAAATCACACTACTGAGAACTTACATTATTTTGAATTATTTCTTCAAAGCACTTATTTGGTCGGTTCATCTACAAATTTAATATAATTTGCACCAGATTTAACAAATAAAGCAGATGTTGAAGTTGTAACATTTTATGATAGAGCACAATATTTTTGGTCAGGGTTTACGTATTCTCAAATCAGCAAAATTTGTGTTTTGATGCAAATAATAATTTAAAAAAATGAACAATGTTTGAGCAGACTTACTTAACAGAGGACACAGTGCCCGTGGTGATAGAGTCAGTCTTGGAAAAGCTGGACTTAAGGTAGTCAGCGGCGTTGAAGCTTATGTGTCCTGTCTGGTCCATTGTGAGTCCTGGAGTGATGCTGGCCCCAGCTGCACAAACAGTTGGGACACCCGGTGCTCCAGGGTTTCCCGGTGCTGAAGCGATGACATTGGGCATCAGTGAGGCCTCAGGATTTCCTGGCATCAGTTTCTGAATTGTTCTGACGTCATACTTCGAAGGACGGCCCACTTTGCCAGTCTTAAAGGCGATCGCTCCGCCCATGTCAGGGTTGCCCTCACCTGGCTTGAAGAGGTGCAGAAACTTGACGTTCTCCAGGTCGTACTTTGAGGGGCGCTTGTAAGCATTACCGTTCTGCTGCTGTAGACTCTCACCCATCTTCAGCTTCTGAATGAAGAAGTCATATTTGGAGGCTCTGGATGCCATGTTCTGCATGTGAGAGGGATTGGGTGGCTGGGATGCGCCCAGCTGAGGTCCTCCTGGCTGTTTGTGGTCCAGGCTGGAAGGGTAGATCTGTGCCTCTGCCCCTGGGAGGCACCCGGAGGACTGGATGATGGTAGCGCTCTTTTCTTGGGCCAGTTTTGAGTTGAGGTCATCTGGTTTTGGTGGGGAAGCATGCATGGGCCAAGGTAGGGTCTCGCCAGCTTTTAGCTTGCGAATGTACTCTTCATACTTGGAGAAGCGGGCACGCCGTGAGGCCTCCTCACTGCTGAGGGATGAGGGGTCTGAGGTAGCGGCTTTGAGCTTCTCAAAGCTGATCTTCTTGGTCAGCTCATCCCTTACCTGCTGGTCATCATAACCGAACATTCCCAAAAACTCATTCATGGTGTTGGCTGCATAGTCTCTCAGGGCAGATGCTTCTCCTGCAGGGGAAAAAAAAAAAAGTCTACTTTGTAAATTGTCCACTGAATTCATATTTGTCCTTTTGAAGCTGCTACCGGTAAACACAAAAACTGAAACTGAAAAGACTGTAACAAAGTTCTTGCTTACTAAAACAGTACATCCAAAATCAAAATGATTGTTTGTTTTTTTCATTTGAGTACTGAAACCGCACCAAACTTAACCGACTGCTCAAGACATCAGCTGCCACATTCAGGTTACTAAATCAGACTTTGGATGATTAAATCTCGGCTCATATTGACTGTTTGACAACTGTTGATGTGCTCTTAAGTCAAAGTGTATAGTCTGTATGACACATTGGTGAAGTGTAGAATGTATATTGTTAGCCCGATTAATGAAACTATGATATCTCATCACCACTTCAGGAAACACACTGTAACATTTAGATATTGGAAAAACTATATCTACATTATAGCATATTCATTTTTTTTTTTAACAATGATTGCTTATGATTGAAGCCAAGCCATTATCCTTGTTACGTCAGAACTGTAGCAAATTTAATCACAGGAAAGTGACTCTCCACTGCAAGCTACAACAACATCTGTATAGTATGCTGTGTATTTATGTGTCTACAAAACAAGCAAAACAAGCAGTCTGAGGTGATGCTCTTCCTGTTTTGGTTGCACTATAAGTCAGTTCTGCACATTTTGCAGGTGACTGTACCAAAGGACACACTGAAAAACAAACCTTTTTTCTGATTGTCTATGCTCATCATTTTCTGCTGTGAAATTTAATGAGGGGGTTACATTTGACGGTAATTTATAGTTCAAACAAATATTCTACATGTTCTACATACATGACAGTAACCACTTTAAGGGACCATGTATATAATAAATATATAAAAGAAACACTATCAGCACATTTAAGTGTAAATTTACTGATGACTGATGCTGAACATTATTAAAATGACAGATCACTACTTTCTGCAGAGAAATTATGGCATGTTAAGTGCATTTCATAAAATCCCCTAAGAAGCTTGGTGCAAGGTATTTTAAAAATAACATTACTGTGTCACCTTCAAAAGTGAACAGAATGAATCCTTTCCTCTTTTTTACACATTTGTGAACTGAAACACCACTTTCATTTTAAGAGTCCATTAAATTGGACAACTTCCCCAAGGACATAGCAAAATATAGTCAATGTATAGCTTAATTGCATTATGTGGAGATTAATTCTGGCCCATTAACTTTCATCCAGGTTAGTGCATGGGGTCAGAGAGTGGGGAAAAGGGAAAATGATTTGGCCTGAAAGCAGTGGAGGGACAAAGCTCTGCATAAAGACGAAGAGCATTTGGTAAAAGGCACAGAGAAAGGCTGTGTGAGACGGAAACTAAGTATTAAGAGACAGGCACGACCCAGGAGGCAGCTTTTCTGCAAACTGTTTTGTTTTATTTATCTCAATTTCAAATATCTTGTATTATGTCAGGTTGCATGTTGCAGGCAGGATACCAGGATATAGATATGCTAGTAATTCACCCAATGATAATTTAGCACGGGTCATTTAAAACCTTTGGCAATCTTAACTCATCATTGGCACAGTCACAAGACCACAGTCGTCATCCTTTTTTTTTTTTTAAACATGTTTTATTGCTTTTTTTGTGACCGAACCACACATGAACTGGTGTGAGGTAATATCAGCTACCACCCGGGTAATTAATACATAAATATTTCTGCACTTGTCTCAGATTTCTCAGTTATTGCTAAATCAGTCGCTGTGCCCTGCTTTTCACATCTCCTGCGTAGCATGTAAAATAATCCCCAAATTTCCATTCACTGCAATGGGGTTGCTCCTCTGCACAGTGGATCAGTATGAAAGAGTATCTGGTGGATCGAAAGGGCATGAAAAATTTAAGAGAAATGGATCAGGTATTTGAGAGGAAATACCTGCATGTCTGCCACAGATCATTTTTATCAGATCCACGTGTTTTCACATGTAGTAAAACCACAGAGTGACATGCTGTATATACAAATAGTAAGTATTTACTGCATGCTCCACTACAATTGACTTTATTCACTAGTGAAGTTTAAGTTTTTCTTTAGCTACTGAACTGATAAGAGTACACAGAGGGCTACAGTATTTTAAAATATGAAAACATTAAACTACAATTTGGCTGAATAGTCTTCTTGTTTGATTTAGGTTTAGATGAGCTTAGTGCTTGGTCGGATTTAACTGCAACTGTATTTATAAGGGCATCTCAGGTCACAGTATATCATATAGCTCTAAAGTTAGGGCCAACCCACCCACACCAGTACGACACAGAGAGTGAAACTACACTTTACTGACAGAGGGCTGTTTTTTTTTTAAAAGAGCATGTGAGATAAGTATCACTGGAGGGGAATCATATTTCAAATGAAAAATAAAAATAATAAAACACTGCTGTCATCACCAATATAAAAAATGTCACAGTGGATTTTGTATTGAGCGGTTTCAGGCCTGTTGACTGTTGCTTTGGAGCAGGAATGAAATTAAAGGAAACATGAATAATTTTAGCTGCTGAGTCTTTGATAATTATTGCAGAGAGACTTGTGGGTTCTGTCAGGGGAACACAGACATCCCCTTTTTCATATTCTATTTGCTTAGGGTATTACCATCACCTTCTCTGAAAAATTAGCGGAGTCTCTTTATTCCTTCACGTGCCGTGATATCAACGAAAGGCAAATGATTGGACTTGAAGGGATTATGACTGGGACCGACAGGAGATAACCTTTCTAAAACACCATGTAAATGAGGTTTCTACTCACGCCCTATCTGGCTGCCTCTTAAAGATGATGTGACACCAAGTGGGAAACTATGTGTGGTGTGTGGGTTAAGGTGAGATCTGCCCAATCCTAATTACTACCAACCGTCCGCTTAATTCAACAAATAAATAAATGAACTGATTAAATTTCTCTTTTTCCTCTACTGTCATAATTTTTCCCCCAGTTTGCTAACACATCTGACATTTCCCTCTGCACTCTCTCTGGTGCCACCGGAAAATCTACAAAGAAGTGGTTCCTAATCTTGACACTTCAGGCAAGCAAAATGCAACACACGACACAGACCTGCCTTGTCTATATTTGTTGCAATTAGGCCACATTTTCCCTCCCAGATATGATAAGAGATGGGCATTATATCTCCTTTTGGCTACCAAACATGGACATCGGTGTGGCATAGCTTCTCTACTCACAGGACTGAGAGGCTGAGGTGTCACTGCTGATAAAGGTGCATGCATGTGGCTATATATGGACTAATCTTGAGTTTGAATACCCTCTAAAGGGTGTCACTTTTGAGGCAACACATGCACAATCAATGTAGACAGTTTGGTGAAGAAAATGTCTTAGAAATGTGCTGTTTTCAGTGGAGCTCAGTCTGGGAAAGTTTCGAATAGTGAGGTTCTTTTATATGGTACAATAATTTAAATAGAGTTTTAAAAAGCAATTTGTCTTCATGTTCGTGAATTAGTTTAAGTGTGTTTTGTTTAAATGGACAGTGGTATCCTAATAAAGAGTTGGTTTGAATAAATGACATTATGTGCATCTGTTTGGACTAATTTGACACACACAAAACTGTACGGAGCTTCAAACTTCCTCGCTGTTTGGTTAGTTAATTAACAGGCAGTAAATAGAGAGGGCTTTGAAATAGCTTGAAATGAACAATAACCTTTTACAGTGAACCCAGAATTGCAAATGGAAGTCATGGTCAAGCCTGTTTGATCCATCGCTATGAGCATCTCTGTCATTGCTTTCATAGTTTTTATTCATTGGTTTTTCCATTGACTGGCTTATGAGGGCTCTAATGCGACATCTAAATTATCTAGGAAAAGTATTCTGGGGTTTTGCACTGATAGGAAATCCGCACGATGCCTCAATGTGAGGAGTTAAATGTTTTGAAGGTCGCAGTTTCTCTCATTGATCTTGCAATGTTTGTTAATTACATTGTCACTGATGTTGTGAGAGATAATTAAGCCACTATGTTTATATGCATAATTATGTGCACTCCGCATCAGCCTTTGAAAGACAGCGGCGAGAGGGAGAGAGAGAGAGAGAGAGAGGGAAAAAAATGTTTTAATTGTGAGCTGAGCAGAAACAGGGCAATATAGATGCCCTAGTTACAATCAACAAAGAGCAACTCTGAAAAAACACACACACACACTAAAGACAAGATTTGCAACTGATGCAGTATGCTCTCCCTGCAGTCTTCAAACACTCTGGCTTTGTTGTAAGATGTAAAGTTGTAAAAGAGCGAGTGGAGGGAAAGGTGTAGGCCTGCTACACACCAGTAATACATATTTACAGACAGGCTTTTTTTAAAGGCAATGAAATACACACAAAATGACTAATTAAAACCACAAAGCCTTTTTCATTTGCCTCTGAAATGAAACCTGCTTTATTTTCTGAGAAGCCCCTGCCCCCAATTCTGCATGGCCAAAGCTACTGCTGTGCACATTGTGAAAACAAAAAGAAATGAAGACAAAAAGAGCACATGCACATGACTCTGAGGTAGATACCTAAACCTAGATGAAAGACTGAAAAACTGTTAAACTGATGTGAGCAAGCACAAAACAAAACTTGTTTTTGCACCACAACAACCGGTCGCGCCTGCAAATTGCTGTTTTTTTTTCCTCTCTCTGGTTGTCTCTCAGGCTTTATCTATTCATATAACCGAGCTGCGTTTTTTCTCCTTTTTTACAGCTCTGTGTTTTTACTTCTGCTATACAAAGGCCAATCTCTCCTATAGCACGCATGTGTCTAGTTTCAAGGGTCACAAAGTGTATAACTGTAAAGGGCACTTTTTTAAAAAGATTGTTTGTGCTGTTAACACATTCTCTTGCTACTTCAGCGTGACTGTTGGAAGTCTCTGCCAGCTTTATCTATTTGATAATCAGTAAATTATACCGAGGGAACATCATGTCACAATTAAACAGAGGTTATTATGAGTCATTTACAAGAGCACATAGTATCAAGGAATTTATTAAAATATGTTCCTGTCTGCTAATAATAAATACACGAGGCCATTGTTGTTTGTGGGGAGACAATAGAATATTTCAGTGTGATATGACGCTACAACATAATTTCCCTGTTTCTTACTTTATTCAAGAATTGATCTCTTGGATTTGACATAGTGGAAAAAAAAAATTCCTCCTAGGCAAACTACGACTCCATGTAATAGAGGAGCTTGAGGCAGTGGCTAAGTTTAGTGAGCTTAGGGAAAAATCAAAGACTCAATATGTAATCCTGGGTGTAATATGAAGCTTAGCCTGGCCCTGCCATGCGCTGTTGGCCCACAGCTGCTGGGAGAGTGCATAAACGGCCTTACGTTGTAAGCCTACTCCATTTATGAATTTCTTCGTACAGTTAACCGCACACTGACAAGTAGGTCTTTTCCCCCCTGGCCTGCCACTTGAATCTGCCTTTGGGGTAATAATGTCACTGGCTATTCATAATGTAACTCTAGAGTGTGTCTTTCCAATAATGGGCACACAAGCTTATGTGGATGTGGCAGTGTCCCCCGCCCTTTATCAGAGCCTTTGCCCCTTAATACTCTGCAGTGGAATGTTTTGAAGGGCAAAGGTAGTGTTGGTATAAGACGTATAAAAAAAAAAAGTCAAGTGCAGTGTGACATGGACGGGAGGACAGACAGTCAGAGTGTATACCTGGAGAGGAAAAAGGTGCTCGGCGACTCTGGGCCTCGCTTGGTGGCATGTAGGTTTCGTTTTTGGAAGGCCTTTCTTCAGTTTCTTTGTCGTCATGGAAACTGCCATCCTGAGACCCCGCCACAGGATCGGCGTCCTCTGCATTGTCTTCGTCATCGCTGCAGCCTTGGGGCTGTACCATGTACACGCCCTCGGGAGGGCCATCATCGTCATTTCTGACTTTGAGTTCATGCTCCTGCTCGTCCTCAGGAGCTGGCGGTTCATCGCCATATTCGCCGTTGACCCACTTCTCAATGGCCTCGCGTCTTTTCTGGTCCTCCTCTAGGCTCTGACTTAGGTTCAGGCTCTCAGGGAAGTTGGTCTCATTGTCATCGTAGTGCGAACTGCCACGCTCGCTGTTTTCTGCTACACTCTGGTCTCCCTCTGCGTTCTGGGAGCTGCTGTCGAACACCACCTGGCGGCTAAGCTTGGCACAGATAGCATTGAGTTTTAGGCCACCTTTCCTTTTGGCGGCCATCTTGGATTTTCCTGAGGTCGTTTCAGTGCATAAACTCCTTTCAGCTGTTGAAACAAAAACAACACGAATAAAATTAGTCAAAAGAAATCACAATTAGTGTCTCAGTTAAAAACATTAAGAAATAAATGTCTCAGTCCCTCCAAACAAAGTTGTGCCAGTATCACCAGAAACACATTTTCAGGTTTTCCTTGTCAGTAAATTTGTGATTTTGAACATCACAGTGGAAAAACAAACTGATATAGAACAACAGTGACCGCTGCTATTAATAACACCCAAAAGCACTTAACAATAACAGCACAAGACTAGAAGGACACGCAGAGATACTGTACATATCTTTCTAAGTCACACCTCTTCGGCCAGCTCAGAGTTTCATGCAGTGGTGGAAAAAAAAGGAGAAAAAAAAAAGCACAGGCAGCTGAAACCACAGGCAGATAGGTATCAGACCCCCTACGGTACTACAAGCAGCAAATACACGGCTACATAATCCTTCACATGACAGCGCTATAGAGACACTGTGAAATGTTATCTTCACTCTCACCTCAAGAGGCTGTGGTCTTGCTACTGAGTGGGGGGGCTGCTCAGCATTAAAGCTGTCAGTATGTGGAGCGAAAATGCTGAGCACTTTTGGGCTTTTTGGAGCCGTGTTCTCATGTTGGCTATTCAGTGAGATTAGACTCCATAACTGTTTCTTTGGAAGCTGCTGATTTCAGGACATTATTAACAGGAAAATAATGCACCATGTGTTGAAGCTCTTTCTCCTTTTACTGTCGGTCCAGCCGCGAGAGCAACATGGGTACATCATGCAAAAAAAATTTGTTGTTTCTGTGCATTACATATCTTAACTTAACTAAACATACTACACAGTCTCTACATTTTTTTTCCCTCGGTGCGGCCTCTCTGAACAATAGAGTATGATAGAGTGTGCTTTGGGGCAGGAATGGGTGGCATTATTTCAACCCAAGTGGGGCTATCTTTATAACATGTCCTCTGATGAGGCAGGAACAGCTGCTTGTGGCATTCCATATCCAGAGCTGCCTTTTTAGGGCAGAAACTGCACACTGTTACCTTTCACTTGATTTCCAGAGCCACCAAAGTTCACCTCTCAACGTTTTCCAAATTCAAAATCAAGGCCAGATCTTTATCAAGTTGTAAATAACTTTTAAAAAATGAGGAGGAGGAAGAAGAGGAGGAGGAGGAGGAGGGGAGTGTGAGTAACACTATTTAAGATTAGAAAAAGTTGTAGATTCACAATGGATGAAACACACATGTTAACTTTTTATTCAGAAGTATGTAAAACTTGTGTGAAAACTGTTTAACACAGCAGAGATCTTTCTTCTGTGAAGTTGTGTGGAGTCTTAACTCAGCTGCACTGTGAGTCAAATGATGGACTACACTGAGCTACAGACACACCATTTCAGCAGAGAAAAATGTGTGATATCAGAGGTAACAAAGTTCTGTCTTAAAGACTCAATTCACTTTCTACAACAATGAGTACGAGCCTCTTCATTTCCCCTCGACCATAAAGCCAAGCACAATCATGTGTGAGCCATTGCTGGCATTATGTAAATCACATCGGTGCAACATAAAAGCCTGTTTTCATTTTCTTTTGCAAAGCTGTGGCATCATTAGAGGATATACAATTTGAAGGAGTTTACAGATTACCCCAACGCCAGACAATGCACCCCGTGCTCCCCACACATGCTTTCTCAGTTACTGTATTTACATTGCGGGCTTCCTCTCTGAAACAATGACTTCAGGAATTATGTAGTTTTGAGGGGGCCATATATCAGCGGCGCATTACTGTACAATTTAGTGTTAGACAATTGCTGGCGGGGGTGAAAGGGTCACCTTTTAGAAGACAGCAATTTTGAAAGAAAAAAAATCAGCTGGAAAAACTATTAGGAAGTAGAAGACATAAATTTTCGATTTTTTTTTTTTTTTTTAGAAATACTCTCCAAAGGAAGATTGAGGTCATTTGGGTGTTGCAGTGGAGGTGATTTTTTTTCTCTGTTTACTGTGTTCAGTATTTCATGCTTTAACTACTGATTTCCTTTCCATTGCAATCTCAAGCTCCTTGTAGGAAATGACCCCTACGCAGTTGTTTCTTTCCATTAGTGCCTATTTATGTATGATTTTCGGTTAACAATAAGGAGCGTGAGTAGAGGACTGAGTGCTACTGGTTGAGGCCCCTAACAGAATTAACAGACACCTTAAGCACATATTCAGTGTTTCCTTTCTAAAAGGTGAAGCGTGCTTTAAAACAAATTTAATATTGTGAGCTTTCCCTGAGGAGGAACATGCTATGGTTCGATGGTTTATGGAAGCTGTCTAAACTATTATTTATGCTGAGGGTTTCTGTCCACAGCAGCTTTTTGCCATTGCTTACAATAGGGATTGCTATGGTAACACTAAGCTGTTTACCTCAAGTCGTTTGTGTGCATGATAGCGTACAATGAGATAAAATCTGTGGGGACCTACATGAAAGAACAACTTTTCCCTCTGGGACCAACTCCCCCACCTCCCTGAGAGTCCAGTAAGCATTCTGCCTTATTAATGAATACCAGAAAGAAAAACAACACTGTCACATGCATTGGACATTATTTACACTTCTGTTTTAGCCTGGTGTGCTAATTGTCAAGGAGGAGACACCTCAGTAAGCACTGTGAGGTGGAAAAAAAATAGGCAGGTTCAGATCTGAACACAACAGCTGAAACTAATTTTTCCAACTGCTTATGTTAACTGTGACACTATTTTTACTGGAAACAGAGCAGGGCCACAAAGGAGCGCCATATACTGTCTGTATAAGGCCAAAACCTGAGGAAAAAGTCAAGAAACTATTTTGAATACATTTGGACTCCGTCAGGTTCTTTTTCATCTTCAGTCAAAAATAAGTGCATCATCAAGTTCTTTCGAGTCCTGTTTCTCGTCAGCGCTGGATGACACAGCTTGTGTTCCCGTCTAGCCTGCCGCACTGACAAACTTACTCTTCCACAGCTCCAAGCCCCACAGGTCTTGTTGGTTTTTGATGCAGAGTCTCTGTTTGTGTGCCAGAATGATATCATGCCCAATCAAGTGGTGTTTCAAATCCTAATAACGCTGTTGGAAGTGCATTATTTGTGTGAACGTGCACAGACTATAATCAAGGCAGCTATGGGTAAAAGGGATGTCGGAGTTAACAATAGTTGTGACTGGCGGGGCCATGGCTTTACCTCATTCCTACAAGACATACATGTACAAGATGAGGCGGCTCATGTCCAAAACACTTGTGTAATCATCTTATGGGAAATATGCAACACACAGAAAATGAAATAACCTGACTTTATTGTTCATTCAAAGTGCAGTGCCGCACCATGAACACACCCACCTCCTGCAGAGTTGTCAGCTTGTATGGAGTGAGCACACAGGAGGGTCCGTATATAAGAGAGGTAGATATTACTTGTTTAAACCGAAGCTAATCTCTTCACCTAATCAAACACAGGTACAGGGCTTGCTGGAGATTCCTGCTGAGTTTCAACATGACTGACACAGGGACAAACCCCCTGCAATATCAGGAGTTAATTAATACAAACAGGGTCTGGGAGATGTCTGCTCAGCTCAGGATTATTTTACAATACGCAAACGAGAGTTGCTCCAAAAAAAAAAAAGAGAAAAAGTGTAGTTATAACTTTATGAACCTTTGGCAGATTAATCGACAAGGCTGCAGCTCCCTGTGTGTAGTTCACTGAACCTTTTGTGTCTCGGGCTCTCATGGGAGATGTATGTATGAGAGAGCGAGCGTGCGTGTGTGTTTCAGGGAAATCACTGAGCCACACAAGCAAACATGCACAGACAAACTCGAAAATTACCATGTTTTTATTTTTGTAAATTTAGGGCTCGCAGGAAGAGAATGTTTTCCTCTTCTCTCTCTCTCTCTTCGCTCCCCCCTGCACGGTGGAGGGCTGCGGCAGCCGCAAGGAAGTCAAGCGGAAAGCCACTGATGGACAACTACGCCACGACACCCAGACCCCAGCATCTGGCCCCTCTCTCATTTTTATTACACAAGAATAACAATAAGCGGGTCGCCGACCCTGCCGTGAGATTTTGCCATAGTTTTCCAACAGTCGGTGCAGCCGATGCTGAGAAATTTCCATTTTTCCGCATGCATATTTAATTGAGTTTTGTCCCAGTGGTGCGGAAATGATTTGTTTTTTGCTCTCTGTTCACTTGACTCCTCTTCGGAGTCGCTAACCCTGATTAAGACGTTCCCGTTAATTTCCCAGCGCACACCTTTTTTTTGTGCATTAATGGTTCTGATCGTCTAATTAAAACTTCTCAGCTCGGCTGCTGATCACCGCTCGTTGTGCCTCTGACCTGAAGTTTTAATTGCCGCATCAGAAGCGATAATAATAATTTTGAGGTTCTGATGATTAAAAACAATGCCATTGCCAACTAGTTGATAGATGGGGGTTTGGGGGTGGGCACATCTGAGGAGAAGTTTATGCAGAGAGGGGATTTAGAAACAGGGCTGTAAAGGTGGGTATAGACTACCAAGGAGGAAGAATAGTGGGGGGAGACTGCCATAGCACTGAGGTGAAGGGGGGAGGCACAGCATATGGAAATCTCCCAGCCCTCCTGTCCTTCAGAGCCTTCCTGAAGAGACAGGTTTGGCTGGGACTGGGACTTAGCTTTCCCCACCTCAAATCTAAACCTGCCACTGACTGATCCACTTCGGAGCTCTACTCACTTGGCAGGTTTGCCAGGTTGGGGACGAGAAGGAAAGAGAAAGAGAGAGAGAGAGTGTGTGTGTGTGTGTGAGAGAGAGAGAGAGAGAGAGTACAAGAGAAAGAACGATAAAGGCACATAAAAGATGACGACAGTCCAATACCCTCTGCTTATTTTCATAAAAAGATAATAGCACAGTAGGTTCAGTACAAAAGGCACATTGTTCATAAAGTGACTGAATGGAAAAAAGGAACCTACAGTGACTGTTGTCTCTGTCATAAAACATGATACTGATGAGATATGATACGCAGATTACTGTCAAAACAGGAGAAGTGAGTTTGCTTGTGATCTTCTTTTTAACAGCACTTTCACACTGTACTTTGCAGATCACACAAACTGCGGTGATGATAGGAAATGATTCAGGCATGCAGAGAGACTGTGCACCCGGTAAACCCTCCACCAGCACCAATATGTTTCATTTGGTTCTTTTCTTTTTTTTTCTCATAGATTTTTTTAGGTTCCACTACAGGATCAATGTTATGCTGCAAAGCGTACTGTACTGTACTGTACATGCATGCAGGCGCACATACAGTACACAGACACATGGACATAGAGTCAGGAGGTAGCTGTCTTCTCTCCCCTGCCCCTTACCCTCCCCCTGTCCCTCTCTCTCACAAATCTATTTTATTATTAATCAGTTGGTTGCACATCTGTCTGCTTGTTGTGTGTTTTTTTCTATCAATAAAGCACTTATTGCTTTTAGTCTAGAATGTGACCTTGCACATTGTGTGCCGTCTTTCTGGGGGTGCCGACCTTGAAGGACCCGTTTGGTCTATTTCACTTCAGCTCCGTCCACTGGCTGTTATCAAACACAAGCCCTCAGCCAAGTGCCACGCTCCCGTCACACTGCCGCAAAAACACAAACAAGACGCTGCAGGACAAAGGCAGACACAAACGGCCCCACTAACACACACACTGACTGCACAGGACAATGGCTGAAGAAAACAATGTATATTTCAAGTGCAGACGGAAGAGGAAAGACGTTGAACTTGAGGGCAATCAGGCAGGAAAGTTGAAATCTAAGGACAAATACGCCCTCCGCCTTCATCACAAACAGGGTAATTATGGTATTTTCCACAGCAGAGGACAGGCAACCTAAAATGGTCTAAGGGAGAGAAAAAAAAATCAAATCTGACATGAGTGACGAGAACCATTCTGACAGCCACGTACCAAAACAGCCAACTTTTATTCAGTTTGCTGCTTAGGGTAATTCATGGGACACACGGCTAACTTGTTAAAATTGTACATCAAATCTGGACTCACAGCTGGCGCCAGATGATGGCTTAATTTATAAGTATGTGTGTTGCAGGGGGCAGAAGCTTTGCTTTAAAAAGAAAAGTGCACAGTTGCACACAGTGGCGTGCTACCACCGACTGAAACGAGCAATATTTATTTGAGCAGCTTTGTTTTTAAGCTCGGCTCCCGTGTTCAGTTTTTAAGACACCAAGGGTGCAATTTGATAAGCCAACCGCCATGGCAAATGAGCAGACGACCCCTGTGTCTCTCCCTCGTGGTCGCTGTGCTTGGTGCGGCAGCAAGGCAGTGTGGGTAGTACAGTGGAGAAGGGGCTCAGTGGTACACCTCTCAAGGGCCCTTGAGCTAATATCTGTACAGATTAACTGCTTCAGTTGTATTTTGGTCACGGGGATCTCTCCTCGCCTTTGTGGCTTGTTGGGAGGGAGAAGGGGAGGTTGTGTGCGTACAGTGCTCACATGATTGTTAGTTACACACTCTCTTCTGTAACAAAGTGAACGGCCTGCTCGTCCGAGAGGTCAGAAGCCCCCCGGACTGGTGTGTGTCACTCCATGTCATTATCTTCGGGGCCATATTTAATTTACCAGAATCCGGAGCTGCACCGCTGAGTAAGTCATCCCCATCCTCTTACCACCACCTAACCCTTCTGTCTCTCCACAGGACACACACACACACGCACGCACACACAAACACAGTGTCAATCCTCCAGGGTAAACTCAGCACACGCCGCTCCATTAGTTATCAATTAAGTCTGGAAATCTCCACCTGGCTTACACACACAGATGAAGCGGGCGCACATACGTAACACCCCTCTCAACAGGAAGTTGAGGAGACCGTGTCTTATTTGACTATGAGTGTGGGTGATAGGGAGTGTTTGTGTGTCCGTGCGGGTGGCACTTTTGTCCATGAGGTTAACCTTGATATGAGGCCCTGTCAGGCCAGATAATGTCAATCAATGACAAGCCCTCACAGATAACCCCTAATGTGAAGCCTAAAAAGCAAAGCTGTTTAGATCTTTAGACATGCCCCCTTTCACCAGCATATGAATTGCATTACAAGGAAATGAGCTGTGGCATTTCTTTAATAAGACTCTTAAGACATTTTGACAGCATATAAGGCACTCTGCTGTTAAAAAAAAAAAAAAATTAAATAAAGCCCCCGCTGACAAAGCCTCCTCACACAAGGCAGTGTTGTGATGGGCAGATCCAAGTCCCTGTTAAGTGGAGGAGAGAAAAAGACATGTAGAGAGGGGGGTAAAGAAAAAAAAAGAGGGGTGGACCTTTCCCTTCTTTTTTTTCTCAAGCTCCCAGGGACTTCTTAATTGATTTCCAAGGTTATGTTTCAAATTTGTTTTTCAGATACGGGGGCCCTGTGAATGAGAGTGAGAGTCAATGTTTTTCAAGCAATTTCCCTAAATTCTGCCGAGTTCTCAGCTCAGATCTCACTGACCTCCCTCTCACTCTCTCTCTCCTGCCTTTGCTCTTTTTCTTCTCTCTCTCTCCTTGAAAAGAAAGAAGGAGGTGACATTACCCCCCCCCCCCCCCCCCCCCCAAAAAAAAAAAAAAAAAGCATGTATTTCCAGACAGGATGCCTGCGCTGACAACATCGATCCCTGGCTACCATTAAAACATTTGCTCTGCCTGACAGACTTTTCCTCTTTTGGACTTTATATGCGGTAGAATGAATCACAGGTGCCCGTTAAAATGTCATCCTGGGCTGGTTGTCTACCTGTCCAAGAATGACCCATGGCTCACTACAAAGCGGAGGCTTTTTCAAACATGCTTTTAATCCCATTTTATACTTTCAATGTGCCGTGTACTCTTCTTATGAAGCACAATTAAATTTTGATCAAAATACATTCTTTGTAGGGCTAAGAGAGGAAGTGATGACAATGAGTCTTCCTGCTTGTGGGATTTGCATTTTTTAGAGCCCATGGCTATGATTCCCATACCAGAACTTTAGTTTGTTATCTTTTACTTTTCTGATAAGCAGGATGGAAGTGACAACACCGTTGCAATGATATATGACATTTTTAAAGAGTATGAGTGTCAGTGTGTTGCTAAGGGAAGTGTGGGTACGTGCACAGTCCACAGTGAACACATGTTAAGTGGCTGGAGCCAATATCAAGTGTGTGTGTGTTGGTGTGCTGCACGCCTGCTTGCACAGTTGTAGACAGCAGGGCATTGTGCGCCTTCTGCTCCTCTCTGTCTAGTGGCTGCAGGTCACGTCATTTGCTCTGAGACACACACACTGTCAAATACGCACACTGACATTTCTACACACTCAGGAAAAACGGATCCACAGTGAGGATAAACACGGACCGGTGCCAGTGACTGCACTAAAACAGTGTGCTTTACCAAAAAGTTCAATGTGAACTGGAGGCGGAACTAAACGTGGCAGTTTTCACCTTAAACAGGAACATTCTTGTTTCTGGGAGTTCAGTAGCAGGAGGAATGTGCATGACTGAATTTGAAGGTGTGATAAAACAACACTCACAATAAGGGAGAAAAAAAAGAAGAAAAAAATGACTGTGAAACGATGAAACAAGCAAAGCTGCTTTACAGGAAAAAAGAATGCTGTCTATTTTGGGTCTCAGTATACAAAAGGAAGTGCTGCTAAGTTGACTCAAACAAATAAATTTGCTTTTGATAAAACCACAGCAACTACTTTTGCATTCTACACCAAACCCACTTTGTTTCCTGCAGCTTTATCTTCATGACTTGCCACATTTGTGAGAAGCCACTCAGTAAATTGTCAAGCACAAACAGCTGAAGGTTTTCAAACGGCGCAGTGTTGATGGCTTAAAATGTAATTTTATTTTAAAAGTGACATGTTAACGGAAAGCCTCAGAAGTGTAGGGAGCGCTTGCCTATTTGCGCTGTATCCAGCTGCCCGTTTTACATTTCTGCAACATTAATATTCCTCTTATTATTATTTTAAAGTGAAAACGGATACTCTGTTGAAGTGCAAATCTGATGAATTACGGGAGCAGATTGCTGCTATTAATTATTAAAACCTATTTTATAAATATTCAGGTCTGTCATGCATCTAATAATGAACGCTTTAGAGGAGGTTACTTCCCGTGCGCATCCTAATGTGTCAGAAATATCACTTTTAATCACGCTTGTGTCAGCGAGTGCTGGGTTTGAACCTGCCGAAAAAATCTACCAAATCACGGAAACTCAGGCAGCCTACTACTGTGCTCATCACAGCTCTTCCGTTCCTGCTGTTTCACATGATCCAGGTTCTTCTCCTGCCCCGTCTAAAGAGGTGGCGAACAGCTCTCAGTTTCCCGCTGCATTCTTACCGTGGTAATTTGAATGGAGAATAATGCATCGGCAGCACTCTACCTTCTGGACACACCTAGTCCCAGCGCTACTGCTGCCATATGCTGTGTTGATACATATTCATAACACTTTCTCGTGTGTTGAGTGTCGGTGTGCAATGAGGCTTAAATGAGTGTCTCACAACTTCAAATGGGAAGAGGAAAAAAGAAAAGAAAAAGCAGCGCACAAAGAAAGTTGGACCGCTCTTCCCCTTTCCCACTTTCCTCTTTTCTTCCTCCCTCCTCCTGAAAAAGACGGGTTTGGGTGCTGATGTGATCCCGGTGCTTTAGTGCAGACGAGTGAGAGGCTGCGGAGACTCAGGACTATCTTCAAGAAGCTGTGAGAGGCGGCAACTGTCAACGTGGTTAGATAAACCGTGCTGTCAGGTGGTCTCACTGGTGGGCTGAGAGTCCGTGGCACTGTACCACGACCCCATACACTCTGGCAGTATGTACATATGCCGCGCAGAGCATACACACAACCAGATAGAGACACACCGACACACACTGTGGAGCACTCTAAGATTAACGCTGTCAGAGCTACAATGATACCCCTTCATTATCTGCACACGGGGCCTCCTTCGTGCGCTCGCTTGCCTCACTGTCCTCTCCGCTGCTCCTCTATGGAGGTAGTAATTACTAAAGCTAACATTTCTTGCTCTCTGTGCCTTCAACTACCCTCCACTTCCCCATTATATCGCTCCGTTTTTTTGCGGTGTTCTCAAATGCCTTGCCAGACTTTTGCCAACTGGTGACACAGCTGTAGGTATGCCAACGTTGCTGGCAGCACTAGTGTGACTCACTGTGTTTGTGTGAGCGCTGTATTATGAGATTATTTGGTGCCCAGCTGATGTGCAATAAAGGCACGGTGTGGTACCCCAGATTCAGATCAGTCCTCTGGGTCAAACACTTATTGTGGTACAACAACAGAGAAATGCTTGATGTACCAGTGCAGTATCTGTTGTACTATACATTGTTGGTTTAACAGGCCGGGATCAGAGAGATGCTCCCTCTTGCATGGCATTTTTCATTACTAACAACGCTCTTGCTCTTTGGCTTTCTTCTTTCTCTCCCACTGGAACTATGGCTTTTATCAAAGGTGATAGCTTGCTCAGGCGCATTTTCTCAAACGTCTTCTTCAGCCAGCCATTTCCCAAGATGCTTTCGGGTAAACGTCACTCATAAAAACCGGGGAAGATTTGATGGTGAGATCAAAAAGAGAGGAAGGACAGCGAGGAGAGCAGGGAGATAGGGGGGAAAAAGGGGAATGATGCCCTCCTCCCCCATCCGACGCCAACGAGTGCTGAGGATAATTCCTCCAAGCAGGGCCCGTGTTTTCAGACGCAAATACAACAAAATGCTGGGTACTGCCATGAGACATCAAAATGGGCGATTTTGACTTCAGAGGGTCTTCAGATGCTTGAGGAGTTGTCAGAGTCGGGCCAGTGGGACTGAACAGAGAGAACAGAAGGTACCAGAAGGCTGTTAACAACCAATACGGGAACCACGCCAGGAAGACCGTCTCCTCCCAAAATGCCAGTCGGCACCAGATCAGTAAAGGCTTCCACCATACTGTAATATCCCACCTGAGCACTTTCATCCACTGAAAGTGAAATGGCTTGAAAGTTTCTCATCTGCTGTGTGTCTCCTGGTTATTGCACCATTGGGATAACATGCAAAAAAGTGAAAATTCCACAGGTAGGTGCTATAAAGGCAGAAAGACAAAAAGGAAACCACACACTAAGATGTTTTTCGAAGGAGACTGAGAGCTTCAACAGGTGCCCTGGAAGTAAGGTTTTTATGTTCTTTGCCTTACACAGAGATTTTCATCAGCAAATCAAAGACTTGCTTAGTTGTTTGGAGACCTGAGTTGTGTCGTGACACGCCGAGAGGGACGTCCGCATTTTCTCCGGTGTTGTTCTCGCTCATTCTTGGAGCATTAGGCTCACTCTAAATAGCCTCAAGGAGATTAGGCTGGCTCATATTCAAATGCACATTTCTTCTAAAACCCACTCCATGAGTGGGCCAAGCAGATCAGCACAGGAGCCTGGTGAGACGGTAGTCAGAGACGATTCTGTCATGTATAAATCAGCTGAGAGGAGGAAAAGGGACAGAGAGGAAAAGAGAGAGAGAAAGGCTGAGGTAAAAGACAAACAAGTGTTGGCTCTGCTATATGAGTTTAGTTAGCTAGAGACTTAGTGTATGAGTTATGGCTAGCGAAGGGCCGAGGGACGCTGTATTTATGAGGGGACTGAGTGAGTGTTAAATCCCTGGTAAGAAATAAAGTTGTCCTTGAGCGAACAGGGGAAACATTTCACTCAGTCTAAGAGGTGCCTTGAAAAAAAATGAAAGCCATCCCTCTTCCAGAGGAAGCACCGCTCCGTATTCCCTAAAATTGCTTTATTCCTTAAAAATGCTATAGATCACATCCAAGTGGATTGAATTTCATATTTGAATAGAGAGGAGGATTCTCTGTGTGCATGACATCAAGGCAGTTCATGAGCCAAGCAAAGGGAAAGAATCTGATTCTTCTAAAATTGCATGCGGATTTTCAGAGGGATCTTTGGCTAAGGGGGTCTGCCAAAACACACACTGCACTTGTTGCAGTGCAAGGGTTCATCCAAGAAAAGTTTTCCATTGTGGTTTCCCCAGGAAAAGAAGAGCTTTTAAAAAAAAGTTCTATTCAAATATTTGAAGTTAGCTATCAAAATGAACCTATAAAATCTGTATCTATCTAAATGCACTCATTTTGGATTTCATTTTTTTTCCTTGCAAAAATCTTCCAATGTTGAGGGGAGTTAAAGTTAAAAAGCCAGAAACAAAGAAAGGCACATGGCCAAAAGAAAAAGGAAAAGCTTCACATTGCACTTTGTGCACATCCAACTCTAACTCAGACCTCTCTCCAAACCCCTGCAGTAGTAATAACAATTATTACTTAAAAAGGCTATATTTTTGCATTAACTTAAAAGGCTATATCTTTTTCTTCCCCTCCAGCCTGTGCGGCCTCACTTACCCTAAGTATCTTCATAAATCACCAGTTACTGTTAACATGTACTCCACAATTCAGTCATCAATCTCCTACCAGGTCAGAGTGAAAACAGAGGGGGAAATGTCTGCTTAGTAAAATGTCTCTCTCGTGAATGCTGCTACCACCACCCACTACTCAAACACACACGCACACACCAACACAATATGCACGAAGTGCAGTAGCCTACACACACACACACACACACACACACACACACACACACACACACACACACACACACACACACACACACACACACACACACACACCAGTTAAATAACAAACACACGCGCCCGGCACACAGCAACCAGAGCAGTCCTATGGGACACTGGAGCAGTTGCCAGATCGCCACGGTAACGCAAGCCAAATTCAATTCTGACTTCACCTTTCACTCGGGAAGCTGGTTCCATTTGTTATAAAAACAAATAAACAGCAAGCGTGAAGTTAGAGCTGGCCAACTTCCGCTTTGTCTTCTTTTCTTTTTCTTTTCTTTTTTTCCTGTGGGCCTCAAGTAGAAATATCAGGCCCAGGCTGTAGCTGTTAGAGAGACAGACACCCACTAGGCCGCATGTAAATCTGTGTTTATGTTCTCAGACACAGTATTTATTTAAACAAAAGGAGAAAATCTAATTGTACACGAGGAGGATTATTCCTCTCAGAACTGTGTCTGAAGAAGGGAGAAAAGGACTCTTTAGCCTTTCTTAAACAGACACTGTTTACACCAGCAGAGTGGAAAATCCCTCCGATGACAAACCTCTCCATCACAACATCAGTATCTAAACAGCTAAATCAATCTCGACCAACACCGCAAATTACGTCACGTCAGATCTGAGAACATCTGCACTTGACATCGGAGCGGAGGGATTTTAGGTGCTTTTCAATAATTTTAATTTTTAGCCTTTAGAACTATGTATTTAAGTATCTTTTCCATTACAAGTCAAATAATTTTGAGCCTGACAGGGATTTAATAATAATTAAAAAGTATTTCTTGAAAAAAATAAGTAATATGTAATTAAAGGTGGATAAAGTTTTTTTTATCTAATTTAACTAAAAAGTAAATAGAAATATTCAAACACTGCATTCAAAATGAATGAAACAATTATGTGCCTTTACTTTAGTATTATTACAAAAATAAACTGAATAAATCCAAAGTAAAAGTACCTTCACATTATGTTGAACTGTGTTATCATCTAACGTGCAATCCATTAGTGTGGTCCGTGGTTGAGGTTGAGCTCTTTAAAAACTACTTTGTTTACTGCTTAGCAGTTAAATCTATAACAAATCATTGGATTTTATAAGCTTGACATATATTTCATTTACTTGCAAAATAAGTAACGAATGACCAAGAGTCACGTAAATTTAGTAGAATAAAAAACTAAAATGTAGTTATGTTAAAAAAAAGAAAGTAGCAAAGCTAAGTGTGAGATATAAGAAGTGAGAGTGTGAGTCCTATAGGCACAAAAAGTCAACAAGGAAACTTTTGAGGAAGCAACACACCATTGAAACTAATTAAACACATCACTGACATTCAGTGCACTATAGGTGCAAATGTGCACCGGTAATTAAAAGCTACACAAATTTTCCAAAAAAACAAACATTACACCTGCTCTGTTTCCTTACTCCCTCTCATGCACACACACCTACACACACTCTGACACCACCCACCACATCACTACACATGCGTGCCTGACTCATGCCAACTGCAACTAGTAGCAGACCCGCTCACCTCGAGGTAGCACTCAACTCTAGTGTGTGTGTGTGTGTGTGTGAGTGTGTGTGTGTGTAAGGAGCGGGGGGGGGGGGGGGGGGTGTGGGGAGGGGGGAGGGAGAGAGGGAGAGAGGAAGAGGGGGAGAGGAAGGTGTGTGTGAGTCTTACCTGGCAGCAGACCGCCCTCTGCGCTCTGTCTCACCTCTCCCTCCTGCCCTGGAAGAATTCTCTCCACAAAGCAAGGCATTTTCTCCTCAACTGCTCTCTGTCAAGGCTCTGTTCCCTCTCTCTCTCTCTCTCTCTCCCCCTCTGTCTCGCTCTCCCTCCCTCCCTCCCTTCTCTCACTCCTTTCCTTGTTCCCACTCTGTCCTCCTCTCTCGCTGTCTATCTCTCCTCCCTCCTTACCCTCCCCCTCTCTCTTTCTTTCTTTCTCTCTCCACTCCACTCCCTCTCTCCCCCCCTCCTTCCCTCCTTCCCTCTCTCTCTCTCTCTCTCTCTCTCTCTCTGAGCACAGATGTCGAGGCTGTGCGAGTTTACCCACTTTACCAGTAGGGGTCCTTCATCGCCCTTATCCACCCCACAGCCACATGGGGGAACAAAACACACACACGCGCGTGCACACACACACACACACACACACAGGCCCCAGGAAGAGGGAGCCACTTAACGGGCGCCCTCCTGTCACTGCTACAATGAGAGCCCTGTGCCGAGCAGCACGGCAGTATGAGCCGTGTGTGTGTGTGTGTGTTTGTGCGTGTGTGTGTGTGTCTGAGAGAGACAGAGAGAGATAGAGAGAGAGTTGGGTGGGTGGGTGGGGGGGAGACAGGTGTGAAGTGGGTGGTGTACACAGGGAGCTGGCCCTGGGCCCTTTCCAGCCCTGTTCAGCCCTGTTCTGCTCTGCTCGGTCCTGGCTCCTGGCCCCTGAAGTGTAGTACAGTAGTGGCTCACACACACACACACACACACACACACACACACACACACACAAACACACACACGCGCTCACAGTCATATGAACACGCAGATTGACTTACAGTGGGTCTCTCAGAGCCAGCAGCCAGAGAGAGAGAGAGAGAGAGAGAGAGACTGTGCACGAGCACACACACTTTCACTCATATACAACAACACAGATACCCACACAGAACAACTGCTGCTGTTTGCTACTGCCGCTGTTGACAGTGATAACATGTGCTTTGTACCCTATGAGAGTGTGTGTGTGTGTGTTTGTGTCGGTGTGCATGTGCATGTGCATGCACCCACAAACACACAGTGGATGCCTATCGGCTCTCATATTTCAGGTTGCTACTCTATCCGAGTTTTTCTTTTTTTTCTTTTCTTTTTTTTTAATTTAAAAAAAAAGAAAACAGTTTTCATTGACACTGCCATGTTAGATTTGAAGGCTCTTAGCTAGTGTACAGTGGGGAATTTCTAGTTTCTCTCCTACTTGTGGGGCACTTTTCACATCGCAATATCAATACTGGAGAATATTAGCTGTCCTGTTGAAGAATGTCAGATCTCCGTTTGCCTTTGAATAAGGGCTGATTCCCCTGGGTGAAAGAGAGGAGTATCCAGCTATCAGAGTCTAAATAATATGTCTGTAATTATCTTCAGTGTGCAACATCATGTTAACAACTGAAGGTAGAAAGAAGAAAAATGTTCAAGTAAGAACAGAACAGAAAGAAAGAAAGATGCGTGAGATGTAATCTTGATTACAAACTAATTCCAATCATAAGAAAGTAGTAAGATCACCACTACCTGGAACTTGATCCGATAATTTTATCAAATATTGCCCAACTTTTATGATGGTTTCTATTGCAGGAAAGCACTGATCTCGATCAGGATCGTAAGCCTTTAAAATATCACAACGGTAATTATCAGGCTGAGCTTTGTGTGAGGACTTGTTTTTCCATTTATTGCTCCTGGAACAGGATAAGGGTATCTGCATTCCGGACCTGCTGTTAGTATCATTTGAACAGAGGGTGGATCACCTTTATTTGAGTCAAACAAAGCCTTATAATGACACAAAAATGGTAGTCACTGCTTGACAGACAAGGCTCCAACGCCCAACCAGACTGTCGTCAAAATGTTGACAAAGAGTAATAAAGAAAATAGGACATTATAAGAGCAGGACACGGATGTTGAATAAAGCAACCAGAAAGAGTACATACTTAAAGTCGTGATAAGCTAATGAGGGAAACAGAGCTGTGCTTTTGGTTGACTTATCACTGTTTGCATCAGTAGCAAATCTCCCTTGACAGCAAGACTGAAATCAAATACAGGTTTTTAGGCAGATGAAGGAAAGTCATTTGTATTTACAGGAAATAAGAACGATGCACTCAGTCATTATTCCCTTGCTGTGCTAACTAGAACGCAGCCCCTGTATTAGATGTTGGAGGAGCAGCACAAGGACAAGTAAAACATACCTTAAATAGACTACAAATAAAGTCACTTAACACCCACTCGCTTCCCTCGCCACCCCCTGCTCTGTCTGTCTTCAACAGAAAAAGCCTGTGTTTGACTATCTCCCTCTCAGGTTCATAGTTGTCTTGTGATTTTTAAACAGGCACCTCGCCTGTCATAGCGCAGGAACGGGCGCATTCCCCTTAAATGGCTCCTTTTGACAACTGATCTGTAAATAAAGCCGGATCTGCAACTTCCCCCATTCTCTCGCTGCCTCACTCTCTCCCCTCTCATCTCTGCTCTGCCTCCCTCTGCCCAAACTGCTAGAACCCCCCCCCCCCTCTCTTTCTCCTCCCCATCCCACCGCACACATACACACACAACATGAAGGTCTCCCTATGACCCCCCCACCCCCCACCCACACACCCTCACACAGCCATACACACACATTTACCCCCGCATCCCCCCTCCCAACTTGCCCAACTCCATTCCCCCTGCCTCTATAAAAACACAAATATGCCATAACTCAGGCAGTGCTGCCACATAGCCTCCATCTTGCCCTGTACCGGGGAGGGGGAGGCCTCTCAGGAAGGTCACCAACAAATGGTTTTCCGATTCACTGCCCCTGAAATAATTTTGTGTATTAAAACCTGAATCTGCACTTTCTGGCCTGAAAGCTTTTCTAATTATTCCGGTGTCCTTGGGACAGACACAGATCCTTCACACGCCGGGGGAAACAAGCTATAGAGCAACCACTACAGCCACAAACACCCCTCCACCACCCTCTCTCTCTATCCCTCCATCTCCCCACCTCCTCTCTCCTCTGCTCTGCTCTCCTCTCCTCTCCCCGCTTTACAGCCACCCCCCTCCCCAATCTGTTTTCAAAGCGTGTCTGTCCTTTATTAAATTGTTTTCTTTTCCACATTATCAGTTGCCATGGAGACCTCATCTCTCGGATTATTTGAATTTCATTATATCTATTGATTTGGGAGCATTTCATCTTTTTTATTGTTTTTCTGTCAATTTTCGAAACGAATAACCATCTAATTTGCGTCAGCGCTGATTACGTTCGTCCCTCAATAGAGGTCGGCAGCTGCGCCGGGGAAACAAATCAATGGAAAAACATCATAAAACTCGAAAGTACAATCAACCAGGATATGGGTGACATTCCGTGGTTGCTGAAACGAAGTCATCAAAAAATATATACTTTTTTTCCCTGCGCCTCTGCATGTGTGGGGGTGCAGTGAGGAGGACACATATGTGTCTGGGCAGATATATTACTATATTTCAGCAGATAATATACTATGGTAAATTTCCATACTGATAACAGCCCCTCCCTGCCTGACCAAAACAAAAAAATGCTTACTGTATCTAAATAATTTATGCAATTTTAGCATTTCTATATAAATTTTTTAATAAGCTGCTCGGAGCAAAGTGGCCATTAACAAAACACACAGCTGTCCAATGGGCTAAGCCCAGCAGATCAATTGCGCTTTTTTATGACATGATAAAATGCTTTTAAAGCAATTTACACAAATATGGAAAAAATGACTTCATGGGCTTCATTTATTCATAAGGACATGTATTAGAAAAAAAAGTCTCACAAAAGCCAGACAGGAGAGATAGTCCCGGTCCTAACTGGAACGGACTTGCTGCCCTCTCCACAAGGACATAAAGTTTCATTACTGATGCACGCAGTCAAAGGCAATTTAGCAAACACAGTGTGCAAAAGAAAACATCAGCATATTGCAAGTGTTCCTGTATTAGGTGGACCTTGCATGTTGTTTTCCAATTTTTATTCATTTTTGTGGGGGCAGGGTGTGGAGGTGATGGATTTTTTTTTCCTCCCCCTGCCCAGTGTCACCCTGACCCAAAGCCAAGGGGAGGCAGCCTCAGTGACAGGAACGTGTGCTTTCTGGCCTACAAAACCAAGCCAAACCATGTGCCAGACAATGGGGCCTTGCAGTGGGACTAATGTGTACACACACCTTCAGCTGTACGGTGATATACAGCACATGACACCCAGACTCATTCTGTGAGAAAACAGGCCCACAAATATTTCAGTGGATCTGATCATTTAGCATCTGAGGGCAGGCGCACACACACACGGGGAGGTGGGGCGGGGGTGGGGGGTAGAGGTGGGGAGGGGTGCAGGCAGGGCCATTTGGAGGCTAATCTTGTTTCAAAGCATCCTCTCTTCATGTGCCGACAATGTGCCTGAGCCGCTCTACGAAAAGCTGCTGCTGTTGCTGCTGCTGAAGGCCTTGTGTTTGCAACACATGTCAACATTTGACAAAGCATTACTTTTGCCTCCAACAATATTCTCCTGCTCAGGCCTCTGAAATGAGGGCGCTAACAAATTAGCTTTTTATGTTTATTTGTGTGTGTGGGTGTGTCAGAAAGGGAGATCTCATTTTCTAAGGCACCAGTTCTCAACCCGAGAGAGGGAGAGAGAGAGAGAGAGAGAGAGAGAGGGAGGGAGAGAGAGAAAAGAAAGAAAGAGAGAGAGAGGGAGGGAGAGAGAGAAAAGAAAGAAAGAGAGGAAGAGAGAGAAAAGAAAGAAAGGCTGAATGTTTTGGAGTCACGATTCTTCTCCTGATTGCCCTAGCTGTCTCAGTTGTGCAAAACATGACCCTCCCCTCCCTCAGCCACGACAGAAACATGGGCGACTGGATAAACACTATTTTATGCAGTGACTAGATGAATCGCCAGACAGTAATTACAGTCTTCCTCTCGCCTAAACAAAACTCTACTGTACAGGCTCTTTCTTTGACACCAAACTGTAGTAGCACGTACTACAAAACTGCAGGTGTGTGACATGTTTGTCAATGCCTCTCCCAACTAGATAAATATAAATATAAGACCCTGTGACAACAGTGAAATGCTCTCTGCCGCTTTCAGCGATGTGTTAATAATCTGTAGCTGAAAGAGGACTTGTTGTGTGAACGGACGATGTTATCATGTGCAGTCAAACGTTGCCGGCGCTGGCTTTGTAGAGAAAGTTTGGGTGATTTTTTCTGCTACCCTTGCAGTTTGTGCTTTCCTCTCCTCGATGTAACAAAAATAACACAGTTGTGTCCCAAACTAAACATTCCCACACAGCGGCCCGTCGTCCGACACCAACGTACCCACCGCAGACAACTCCATCCCGACGCCTGTTTGAAAGAGATCAAAAAACTTGATGATGTGCTGACAAATTCGCTTGGCAAATGAGTTAATTTGTTCATCTGGTGTTGACGCTTATTGACATTTCATAAATGAAGATCAGTCCCACATCAGTTAATGATGAAAGCGGTGAAACACACTCACATGCTCTTTTTCTCTGAACTGATTCATCTGGTCCGGCCGTGCCCCAAAGGTGGTGCAGTAAACTATGCTGTCAGTGTCCGAGCTCTAAAAAGCACAATTACACAGGACCTCGACTGAATAATTTAAAGAGCATAATTATTGACCTCTATCCGAATTCCTCTGAAAGGCACATTAAGATATAGAAAAGCACTGGAGGTGGAAGTGGAACTGAGGGGAAGAGAGGGAGTGTGTCTCCCCAGGCCTCCCTAATGCACTCTCCTGCTGTACTCTAACTTCCTGTGGACCCCTAATGTGCCCGCTGCTCGCTGGCCTGATGAAGACTACAGTTAATGAGGCCCCTGTTTCTGAAATGAAGTATCTCTGAAACCATCAACATGCATTACTATCAAGCCGCCATCCCCTACCAAACCACACGTATATACACAAACACACACCGCCCAAGCCACTGTCCCAAACCAGAACACACATATACATAAACCACCGGTCCTTGCCCCCCACCCCCCGCCTTTTAGTGCCACCTTGGGTTATGGTAGGCTGGACCAGACAGAGAGGGGGGAAGGGTTGAAGAGGGGAGACTGTAAAAGAGGTGTGTTTTTTTTTTTTTTTTGGAGGTGGGGGGTGTTTGAGGGTTAACTGTCCCTCAGGGGGCTATCAGTGAACTGGGCAGCCGTCACTGCTGGTGTCCCTGGTTCTCAATTGACAACCAGGCTCTGACAGATTAGCAGCTAGTCAAGGAGGAATCCATGGCCCAGGACACGTTTAATCACTTTTTTCAAATTTGGCTCTATGCATGTGACTGTGAGCGTGAATGGATTTGAGTAAAGCATCACAAGAGCGAGCGTGTGTGTGTGTATGTGTGTGCGCACTGGGGGGGTCGTTGAGAGCTGGCAGCAGGCTTGGGGGAGGATACAGCGAGATGAGGCCTTTTTAATTAAAGGAAAATATTTGTGTTTGCATACTATCGCTGTTGGAACCTGGGACAATTCAGAGAATTCTGGTTGTTTAATGTCTCGCTCTTTAAAGTGATTTGGGCCATTTCAGATCCTCTTTGCATACATGCATTTTTAAAATTTCAATTAGCCAATACATTTTTTTTAAGTAAGTTTTGGCAGAAATGTTAAGCTTTTTCCTATGATGACTGCTGAGACAAATGAATATATATGTTTATATATCTTCGTTGAATTGTTTTAACAAAATTCCTTGGGTGGGCTTATTTATCAACAGACGGATGCTACTGGCTCCTCTGTATTTCAACGAGGAAGGATAGAGGGCACTGAAATAATTAGGCGACTTCTGCAACATCCTGAATGCCAAGGACAGGTGGATTAAAGTATTAAAACAATCGCATTTCAGTCTTGAAATAGTCCTGTGCACGACTCAGCACCATGCACATCCGTTCAAGTTCAGCTGCCAGCTCCATAACGCCACAGGAGAGGGATAGAAAAAAAAGCCCAATCCCATTAGCTACGTACATGCATCTCAGCAGACCTGCTGGAAACGTGAGCAAATCTCAGTGATGATTATCCCCCCAAAGCTCTCAAATGATAATACATAATCGAACTGTACAGAGGATTTCTCTGAAATCACACAGCCAGCGAGCACAAATTTGGGTTTCCCCATTTGTGTGAGAATCCAGTGCTTTCCAAATGAAACAGAAGAGACTGCTGCAATCAGTCGCCTCTGCACCCGAGGAGACATTTAACTGCTGTCCTCCAATTAGAGGCCCGAGAACGGAGCTCCCTACATTAGGAGAAGGAAATTATTTAAGACAAAGGTTAAGACACAAGTTCACATTTGATTCTATTTACAGTGCAAAATTAATAAGAAAGCAAAGTGCTTCGTAGTGATGGTTCACTCAAACATGTGGGAGAGTGATCTTCAATTTAATCAGGGGTGTTAAACACAGCCCTGTGTTTTCATAATCACAGACTGTAGGAATAAAAGGGTGCGTCAGAAAATGCCTGTTCCTCTGCAAAATCTGTAACATGCCAGCTACGATATTAGTTAAGAATTAAACTACAGTTCACTTTTCCTGTTTTGGAAGAGGGGTTAAGGGGACTTGTTAAATTATTTTTAAAAACTCCATTAGTGAGCTAATTACTATCAAATGGATTTGGTCTTATCTTTTTTAGAGATATGACTTATCTCATCAGAATCAACTCTCTAAACTGAAACATCCTCTCACGTAGAGAGAACAGCCAAAAAAAAAGATGAGTTTAAAATAAATCTAAATCCGTCTAAAAAGTTCTGTTTTCTTGAACATATGTGCTGTCGTGTGGTGCTTTGGCGTATACAGTACATGATATCATATACAGGTTGCACAAGCCATGAAAAGGCCCTCTTTCCTAACAATTTATAATAATTAAGGTGAGCTCTTCGATGAAATCTAAGCCTCTTAGCCGACCTCCTGCCATCTGTGGCTCCAATATTAGAGCTTAGGGAGGTTCACTCTTTCGCCTTCTGAAAGGAGCAGGGAAGAAATAAGTGTCTGGTATACAGCAAGTCAGAGTAGCACGGTCAACCTGTCTTTACAGTCGTGTCATAGAGGTGGAATGAACCGTCTGTGACGGAAAACAAACAGGAAGCTGAAAGAGGAGAGAGAGAGAGAGTGAGAGAGAGAAAAAGAGAGAGAGAGAGAAAGAGAGAGAGAGAGAAACCTGTGCCCTTCAGTCTCTCCCAGTAAAGACACTCTTAACCAGGTCTGACAGCTGACAGCTCTTTGGCAATTGGGGTCAGTTAAAGGAAAAGTAGCTCAAGTTTTGTTGGGGCTTTGGCTTCAGAGATGTTCAGGAGCCACTGCCCACCGCAGCATCAAAGGGGATTATAGGGACAGGGCCATCTGTTGCCAGAATAAGCGTGAGCCCTTTTATGTCTCTGCCTGTATCTTTGTGTGCATGTGTGTGTGTGTGTGTTTTTTTGTGTGGATGTGTTTGTTACCGGAAGACAGTGAGAGAGAAAGACAGAGGATCCCTCGTGTCTATGTACTTTTAACTAAAAGGGCAGCAGAGGTGTGGGGTGCAACCTACACCGGGGCAGACAACGGGTTTTAATCTGGCCTGGGGGCACTAAAGGTTAAAATCGGGGCAAACAGGCACATCACTCTCACATGGTGGAGTCCCTTAAAGGTTAACCACGCCATTCAAGTCTGACGCTAAAGACACTTTTGAGTGGATACAACCAGTGCTAATGTTACAATTCAAAGCAGGTACTACAACCAAGCAGACTTAAAACACAGGGAGTGTATCGATGTTCAGCGCTGGCTTAATGAAAACAGCTTCCTACTCTGATCGTGAATAGTCTGTCTTTTGTCATCCAGGCGAAGCACAGATCTTGTTTTTGTTGTGGGTTTATTGGAACACAGTGCCAACCTTGTTCCCCCTTCACCTCTCTAATTTGTTTTGGGTCCTGTTCCTGGCCTCTGCCTGGGAATGTTTTCTCCTCAATAGTCTGCTACCTTTTAGCTGAGCCGCCCAGTGCTTGACCTACTGCCGACACTTATTTTCAGCACTCTAATTGTCGTTTAATCACATATCAACCTGTCACTTAAAGACCCCCTTTTTTTCAAGGGGGAACATTTGCATATGTTGTAAAACTAATTCCTATCGAAAGCTCCAGTGGCTGTGAAAACGGGCGCTCTGTCTTACTCCTTTACTTTCACACCCGTGTAGACACAGTTAAGCACACACACGCACGCACACACAGCTAAGTCTACTGTATCTCACCTTAACAGACAAAAACACACATAGGCAGACGCCATACCTGATATTCTCGATTCAGGTGGTTTTATCACATTTGTTAACAGTGTGTGGTGACACGTAACGTGTTAGAGTAGGGACAGCGACAAGAGTGATTCAGAGTGCACGTACTTGTGCGAGCCAAAGTGAAGGTGACAGTAAATGTATGTGTGTGTTATAAAGGAAACAATTAGAGTTAATAATGTATCACTCTTCCAAATGTTACATTCATTTGTTCACACTTAGATAAAGCTACCGCAAAATAGGTTGTGCTGGATTTGCCTGGCAGACTACACTACATTTACATTATCACCCTTATACATCGAGGAGCCATGTTCCGCTTGAGTGGTGGCGGCAGAGTAGAGGGGGGAGTGAGAATCATGTTTTTCGGGCCCAAGGAATGCCAGTCCTCAGGAGAGCTCCCCCTCTAATTACAGAGCTGGGGAAAGAAAGCTCTTTGTTCCACCTTTTATTATATTAATTGATAAAACGGAGCTCGGGTGGAGCCGTCTTATAGGGGAGAGGAGGAGGAGATAGGGTTGGGGCTGAATTGAGGGGGATCCTTTGGGCAGAGGAAGGTGGGTGAGAGGCTTCTGGAGCCGAGGTCCTATTTTCAGAGGACTCCTAATCCCGTTAGGGGCCCCGATGGTGGTGCAGCCCCAGCGCTCTGCTTTCCCAGAGGCCTCAGTGGCTGTAGAATTGAGGAGGGGAGTGGTGGCAGCAGGGGCAGATTATGGTGTGGTGGGTGAGAGTCCCGGCAGCGTTGTCTGGGTCCAGGCCTTAATTAACTGTCTCTTCAGGGGGTACTGAGGGCCACACTGAGACCCTATGTCACCACCAGCAAGCACTGAGACGCATTAAGAGGAAGTGGCATCTCACCCACTGTGGAATCGTGGGAAACCCTGTGGACCTTTAATATGGACCCCATACAGAGCAAAGCCATATAGATGTCGCAGGATATTAGCGGGACTATTTTATGACTGGTTATTGGTTTAGTGCAAATTGCACAAGTTGTTGATATTTTAAACAACATCACATCCATCCAGCTATAAGTAGAAGATGACATATTAAAGAGGAAATGTTTTTGGAGTCAGCGCTTGCCTTAAATATGATTCAGATGTTATTATTTCTCAAAACAAAAAGGATAATAAGTTCCATTTCTATTTGTGCAGGATTGGGCAATCTTATTTGTCAGTGGTTAAGTAGCTGTAACAGGCTTTGTCAAGGCTGTAATCTGCTTCTGCTTGTTCGGGCTACCTGCAGACAACAGAAGCAGAGAAGTGCTGCTACAGGGGCCAAACTGAGTCTGAATATGTTACAGAGGCAATTAAGCATGTTGGTGTGTGTGCATGCACACAACAGTGTCAGAGGTGCTAAGCCGGGCCAAACACGCCTCATTGAAATGTCCATCTTAAAGCCACCCAAGTTCCTCATCTCCCCCGCCCTCCGACAACCAAGATGCTTCAAGACTGTCAAAAGCATTTTCCACAAAGCTGAGGAGAGGGCAAAGAAAAAAAGGACCTGCCACTGTCACATGCATACTTGCGCGTGCACACACACTTGCAAGGCTGTCAGGTAAATTAGATCTGAAAGCTGACAATTTCTGACCATATTTCCTTGATTATTTCGAACAAATGCACACCAGCCGCTCTAAGGAGATTAAAGTGACATAAAAGTCCCGAGTGGGAGGAGGGAGGGCAGAGAATCCAGGTCACCCCCATTTGTCCCCCTGCCTGACAGCAGCTATATCGCTATCCAATCCAATAAAAGTCCCCCCCTCCTTTTGCTTTAATTAATTTTACAGCTAGCTTGCTTAATTACTTTCAATCAAAATCCTCTTGCCATCACAAAATTAGAAATGGTTCAACTCCATTAGTCTAAATTCTTCATTTACATACACAAAGACTGTCAGCTCTTGCTAAGCAAACGGCCTCCTGCTTGATGAGATTGTTTTTTTCCACACACTCATCACTCTCTCCCTTACACACACGCATGCGGCTGTGGTGTTAATTTTTTTGAAAGGAGAAAAGTAGCATAAAATTATTTGATCCCCTTACTTAAGACATTCTCTGCCTAATCAGGGTTCAGGTGAGCTGTGGTACACATCATCCAAGGTAATGGAAAGTTGAGTGTGCATCTACGACTGTCGAAATTGATTAGATCCACAGCCCTGTGTCAAAAGAAAACAGTTCGACCTTAAACAATGCAGCACAAAATGTATACTGCAGATATGAAATAGAGTAAACAGTGCTGAGAGCTAACTAGTTCTTCTTCTGAAGTAGCTATTATTTCAAAAACAATGGTGGAGCTGCAGATTACCCGAGTAACACATAGTGCCCTATAAATCTGACTCCTTTGTGGCAGGGTGTCACTACTCCTGACTAGACTGTGGAGACTGGCGGCGAAATATCGGCGGTCGGCTGCTGTGAGCAAGGCAACGGGATTTTTCAGAGGGGTGAGGGCCCATGCCCTGCCGCCCGATCACTTCAACTTGGCACACAGGCATCCTCTCCATCACACACACTGCCTCAGGCCTGCACATCATCAAGAATTAAGGACATGCAGATAGGGTTTGTGCACTGACCAAAGTGAAAACCCAGGCACACAAGCACACCACCACATGTGCATGCACATACACACACACACAGGCGCGCGTGTACATACTTTGCACACACACTAGTGCCATAATTAGGTCCCGAGATGAGGGCATTAAACTGGTATAATGCACTCACTGCTGCAGCACACTACCACAAAATATATCGACACTAAACCTACATAATCATCAGTGACACTCTCCTATTGCTTTTAATTTCCTACTCACATGCATGCGACTCAGCAGGCCTAGCGCAAAACCACACAACACAACAGCCTTTGATCTGCTGCGTTCAGATCATCTTACATCCGCTGCACTTTTAAAAAAGATAGAGCTGCGAGGGGAAAAAAGGAACACCTTGAAAAGGAAAGAGGTATGGGGACGTCGTGGTACCGTGTGCTATGGTCTGGAAACACTTATAAAAGAATCCCCAGCAAGTGACTATAGGTTGTAGCAAGACAGGAAAAAAAAAAAACAGGCCATCCCTTATGGGCCGCCAGACTGAATACAATGCAGGTCTGACCTGGCCCCTTCACTCTGTGTCTGCAATCACCGGTTTCCCTTGCCCTCTTTAACCAGTGCCCATTAACACTGTTAATTATCCAAATCCATCATTCTTGGGGTAAATGAAGACTGCCTCTTTAATTCAATTTAATAGGATCATTTTCCAACTCACGTTCACTTTAGCCCCAGCTGCCCGCCCACTAGTCCCCCACTGTGTCTACCCCCCCACTGTATCTTGACTCCCTTGGCTGTATCTTCTATGGTCTGGCTCGCTCCCATTGGAGGAATACGAAGGTGATGAGGGCTAAGGCTTGATGGCAGCGATGGGCCGACACACTGTTGATCTCCCAATGTCTTGTCTTGGCTCGGCTGGTGGCAAGCAGCAGTTCTGGGTTCCCAGTCTGCTGTGCGCACTGCCTGCCGCACACTCACACACACACACACACACACACACACACACACAGGCTCAAAGTACCAGCCATGCTCACTGGGGCTTAGCTAATCCTGTCACATCAGGCCACGTTGGCTGAGTTGAGGCCTTTAGCAGAAGCGGCACCCCCCCTCCACCCTCCTCCTCCCGCTTTGCCTCCAACCACTACCTCTACGCACCTCCACACTTCACCACCACTCCTTCACTGACTCCTCTCACTCAGTCACACACTCACTCACTTATTCACTTTCTCTCAGTCTCTCTCTCTCTCACTCTCTCACACACACACACACACACACACACCCCTTTGTTCATTTCACAAGGTCATGGGTGGCCGGCTACGGCACGCGAGTGGTGAAACGGGACAGCTGACGAATCTCTGTGTGTCCCGGTCGTGCTAGTAGTGCTTCTCTTATGGCAACTGCCCAACACAAGCAAATACCCTGATATGGAATAAATAAATACTTTTACTGAAACTTTTTTTCCCCAGGCTTTCAATACATATTGTAATGTGATCCTGTAAAAAAAAAAAAAAAATGTTTCGCAAGAAGTCATGTTAATCATTAGGGTTACTACAAGAGACATGGCATGCATGTCAGTAGCTGTGATTGCACGTCATCAAAAATGTGTTTATAAAATATACAGGTGTCATTTTGTCTCTTCCTGCCTGTAGTGTGTCATAGTGGTATCAGTATCAAAACACATTTTCCATGAAACACTGCCAGACTGTAGAAACAGGACACTCGTGCCCTTTAATAGGACTTTCTATCTATAAAATTACAGCTATATCAAGACTGACTTTGGCAGTGTTTTTTATTCCCTCTAAGATTTTCCTTACAGAAACTTTCCATGCTGATGCCAGTGAGTTTCTACATAAGTTCAAATTCAGGAAATGCTTAATACACAGAATAAAAAATGTTTTCTAAATAAATATTTTAAATATTTTGCAAATATATAATTAAATAAACAAAAACAGCCATAAGCCACAGCAGTGCTTTCCCTCAGATGCTCTTAAGAATGTGTTAAAATATTGCCCCCCCCCCCCCTTATCCCATTATGATCCCATTATTCAGTGTGAGGGTAAATTTGCCCCCATTTCCACAGTGCACCCCCTCCCATCCCCCCACGGCTAAACACACTCAAACTCACACATACACACGCACACCCAAACACACACAGCGTTCCCTTTAAATTTTTCCCAGACTTTCATTGTTTAGCCATTTGAGACAGACACTGGGAGAGTTTCAAATGATTTTAGCCATGATTTAATTTGGTTTGTTAAAGGGTGATGTCAGCACAATGGGAGACGAGCCTCTAAATCCACTACATTCACCCAAAATGCCCAGATGAGATAATCATTGGTGACGTCTACGAAAACACTTATTATATTTGCCCATCGCCTGGCTGAAGCTGTTAAAACTCATCAGCGTTATTCCCATTTTTTTTCTCTGGGAAAGAGAAAAAAAAAATTAGCTCAACTTATAGTGAAAACTGTCACCCCCTTTAAAGAGACAGTGCAACATTGTTGTGGCTGTGGATAGAGTTTATAAATGGAAAAAGACAGGGCAGAGGGATATCGGGTGTCTATTCAATACTCATTTTGTTTGCACCCAATACTAATTAAATAAGACACGCACAACTCTTTAATTGGTTTTACAGAGATCAACAGTTTCAAGGAAGCTGAACAAGTATAGTATCTACTGTAGTTATACATATACCTTCTTCATTAATGAGTACTAACAACAGGGTATTCTTACTGGCTAGAAACTGTGAATGAGAACTGCTTGTTTCTTAACTTGTCCACACAATTTGAAAGGGCTTGGGGCTTGACAAGGCAGCAGAAGAGATAAGAAATGGATCAACCTGAGCCTTTCTCATAGCTTAATTTATTTTAAATCCAAGCCCTATTTACACACCGCACACCGGCAGGCCTTGTCAGCTCCAACTAACATTGAGATATTTAAAACCATTAATGCTGTACAGCGGCAGCCTGAGCGTGTATGACACAAGCTGTCGCTGTGTGAAACAAAGCCAGATCTCTAACTGCCACAGCTTCCACTTTTAAAACACAGCAAGGCAAAATAAAAGAAGAGAGGGAAAGAAATACAAACGGTAAGCATAGTCAGTTAGTACGATATGGCAAATCACAACTGCTGGACCTTTCAACACGTCTGCTAAAAAAAAAAAAAAAAAAAAAAAACTGCAATGAGCGATAAAAGAAGAAGGAAAAAAGAGTCTATATTCCTCATCTAGTGAATGCACAGGGCCAGACTCAGTGTATCTTTAGTGCAGGGGCTAGCCCCACAGTGGCAGGGGTCAGGATATGAAACACACAGGCTATGCGCCTCCCGACAGGATATCCTCATGGATCAGCAGCAGTAGCCATGTTGACCCGCCCCATTATTAAAGAGGCTAATCTGTTCAACATGTCAATGTTAGCACTTTTAGCTGCGATTAATAAAAGAAGACCCCAAGAGTGCTGTGTGTGCTTTTTCAGTGCCCCAGGTTGTTTTCATTTGGTTTGTATTTTCAGTGGTTTTTGCTGTTTGGTAATTCAACAGTCCTCTTTTCTCCTATTAGCATAAACAGTGTAAATTATTAACTTTGTTAAAAGAATTATAATCGGCCCTGAATCCTATGCTCTGTAGTAGCTTTGTGTGTTTTTCCCTTTCTGCCACTGGCAAAGACTCACTATGGCATTGCAGATATCATTAAAGCAAAATGTAACTTTATATTTTATAGATACCACACAATAAGCATGTGATGCCTGACTCTATGGCCATTTATGTGATGCTTAAAATGTATGGCCCAGTGGCTTTCACAGACTGGTAGTAATAGAACTGCTCTCTAACAGACTTGCTTTCTAAGTGCCTGGTGCTGTGTCTTAATTTGTAATCTAGTCAAACCAATTGTCCGCTAGCTAAAAAGGTCACAGAGACAATAGACTACACAGCCTCCTGCAATGTAGAGAAAGCCCAGGGTGTCTTTTGTAGCTTTTTAACCAAAGATGTAATTAAGACACCTTCATCTTCAGGGGTGAGAAGGGCACCAACAAGAGTCTGCTGGAAACACAGGAGAAATTTCACATAGCTGGGAGCAGAAGTGAGACATGCAGTAAGACAGAGCCTTTGGTTGGAGGTGAAGAGCACCTGTCTCTGCAGTAAAATGCCATCGCCGAGGACATTTGCTAAGTTTACCTGCTCGTGCAGTCGGTGTGTGATTTTATACATTGTGACCGACGACTGTGGCGAAGAAAGCTTGTTGGGGAAAACTGAGTGATGCAAAGCAACACAGGAGAGGCAGAGGGGGGGACTTAAAGGACGTGATTTATCTGGGCTTGATTGCGTGTTAATCGAGGTTACGTGTATTAAGTGGAATCTAATTGGAACAGACACTGGCAGTCTGACAGATCGACATGATGCAGATGGATTGAGGGGGAGAGAAAGGGGGAGTGAGGGAGACAGGGAAAGGAAGAGGATATGAGAGAGAGAGGGAGAGAGAGAGAGAGAGAGAAGGGTAATGTAGTCAAGAAGAGGCAGAGCAGAGACAGAAAAACACACCATTTTGCAACTATAAATGGGCAGACGGAAAGAGTTTTGTGACACCACACGTTGAAAGAAAACCACCCGAGCCTTTAAAGCATTTGAACCAGCAGAAAGAAAAAGGAGACAGTGTCGTTAGGCTCGTCTCACGTGCGTCTCATGATTGGCGGCTGATGAGACATGTAACCCTTCTAGAGGAGGACACACACGGGTGAGATTGTGAGTGACAGGGCACAGCACTGGAGTTTGCCCTCCCCCTCCAGTTGCCACAAACATTCATTTCAGCTTTATTGGAAATGAGAGAGTAAAAAAAAAACGTCCCTACAAAAAGAAAAGAGAAAAAAAACACGAGGTAAAGAGGGCGAGTGACAGCTGCCGGAAAATTTCTCACCTCGACGAAGGGACGAGCAACTGTTCCTCCATTCCCTGTGACTCTCTGCTTCTCCTGACAGGCGACAACTGTTTCGAAGGCCCTCTCTGCTCCCCAAATCTGAGGTATTTAGTGAGCTGAATGACCCTTTCAAATGTTACCAGAGTAATAGACCATAAAAGATGACCACCTGTTAAGGGCAAGCAACTGCTTACTCATATCCCACAGACTCTGTGGTCAAATAGGATAATATATTTAACATAATTATAGTGAAAGAGGACCAGAAAACAGGAATTAAGATTGTTAGTTTAAAATATGGTGTTACATGGATATAATTTCTATTGTCGCGTTGCTCTGAATTGGTCAGTGTGACTATAATTGGTAACGGGGGATACAAAGTGTGAGTGACAAGAACGGCCTCAAAGCAGCGCATAGCCCAGGAGCAAAAATGACTGTCACTGTGCCATTATCTAAATCTGGGTTAAAAATACAGTAGTTCCCAATGAAAGGGTCACTTCTGCTGAGAGCTGACCCAAATGAGGGGTGGCAATAGCAAATGAATGTTCAAAGGTAAAAAAAAAAAAAAAATGTAATAAAATGTGCACCCTGAGCTGCGGAAGGAGGGAGATGGAGACAGAAAAAGAAAATATAGAAAAAGAGAGGAACGATGGGCATAGTACAGGGGTGATTTGCAGCACTTGAAACTTCACTCATCAACACAAAATGCCCAAATTGTTCCCGACATGATCCCGTCATAGCACAGAGACAGAGGAGTTGCTTCGGTCATCCGTTGATTTGATCCATTATGACTGTTACACTAATGGCATTAATAAGGGCAAAATTGCTATTTTGAAACACAGAATTTTTGTCCTCTTCATTTGGCTAACCTTATCGCCTTCCTCCTCTTCCTACATGAAAGCCCACTGCCTCTGTGAGTGTGTGTGTGTATTTGTGTGTGTGTGTGTGTGTGTGTGTGTGTGTGTGTGTGTGTGTGTGTGTGTGTGTGTGTGTGTGTGTGTGTGTATTTTTGTGTGTATGTGTATTTGTGTGTGTGCCCCCACCATGTAATAGCTATAAGGTCATCTCTATTTGCCAGGCTTGGTGTACAATGTCGTCCGATTGCAACGTTTTGCATGGTTTAAAAACAACAGCATGAGCTTTGAAACTTGACTCCTTGCTATTTTCGATAGATTGACTACAATGCTGTATTCACCAGCTGGCTCCACTAAAATACACCCAACTTCATTTGAAAGTGTCATAATACCTACTGTATAGAGACAAATCTAATGCATATCCAATCACTACTAAAAACTTAAAGGAGACCTGCTTTAAAGATATCAAAACATGTTGTAAATTACAACAATGCGTCCTTGAACCTGTTACTTTTACACAAAACTTACTGTACCGTGTTAGCTCAGTGGATGTGTCTGTACATTTGTGCTGAATGTGAGTATATATGTGTGTATGTTCAGCCCTCATCAGCCTCTAACATTGAGAGGAATGACACTCTGTGATCAAGGACATGAATTGCTCATTGATTTTTAGTGGCCAGCTTAACTATCCATTCCAATTGATTTTTAGCTTTGCTGGGTGTGCGAGTTATGGCAGTTTTAATGTATCATCTGTATGTGTACTCATCACCCACTGCAAGAGGATTTACAATAGTCTGTGGAAAATGCATAACAACACCGTGTAAATGTGAGACTTTATTTCTTTCTCTTCTTTTTCTATTATGTCATTGAGAAGCAGAAGCCATAAAGCCTCTTACAGTACATTCTATACAAGTGAACAAAAAAACACGTTTGGCTGGTGTAAAAACACATCTTTTTTACGGTTGCTGCTCCCGAACTTGGTAAATAATCTACATCTATAACATTGTTTTTTTTCATCTTGCTGTATTCATTAAAAATGAAACCAAAGCATGTGAATGAACTTTAATCCCCTTCAATAGTAGCCAGTGTTGTTTAGAGCATGCATTTCAGCTTGCAGGATCATGCAGCCACACTAACCAGAAAAGAGTAGAAATTTCAAAAGGGCTCAGGCCCCCATGCAACACAATGAGACATACCATTGCTTTGCCACAAACCAGCAGCACCCAAAAAAACAAAACAAAACAAAACAAAAAACAGATAAGTTCAAGTCTCTTGTAAGACCTTTTAGTTTTACAAAAGAGTCTGAACAGTCACCTTTTCATTTTAGGAGGATGTTGCCATAGTAACTTCTATTACCAATCAATTAACAATTAATATAAACTATGAATAATCAATGGTTTGATGATGTAAGAGACAAAGTCAGAGCAATGTGATCCAAAAGGCGGTCTAAAGTCATCTGTCAGGTAGAAAGTCATTAAAATAGGGGCTCGTTTTCCTGTGCCAAGCTTAGGTTTCACTGAGGCAGGGATACATTTCTATTCTTCAGCAAAAGCCTTCGCTCTCATATGATATCATCTCCTTTAGAACATTACTCTCAATGGCTCGTCTTTTTTTGTCTTTTGTATTTTCTTCCAATTCCAATTGCCCTTTTTTTTCCAAATGGTTTGGGTGAAGCAGTCCTCTGTGTGAGGTAACTGCCTTTTGTTCAGTGAAAAGGGCTGCATAAAGCACACTTTACTCCATCCTTTAAAAAAACAAGTCTGCTTAATTAATGTTTTACAAGTGCTGCTGTATTCTTAGTCAAAAAAAAGCCTCTATCAAAGCCGGCAGGTTCAGATTACGTACGCTAATTGAAATTCTGAATTTCTAAGCCAACTTCTTTTTTTCCCTGCTCCCACTCTTTCTCCCAGCACACACAATAAAGCCTATCGTTTTGTAGTCCACAAATGACATCAAATCATCTAAGTAATATGGGCTTTTCTTTTTTTTTCCTGTATTCTCATGTTCTGCTAGTGGGTTCATGAGACAGCTTAATAAAGCAGTAAATGCTCGGGGAAGCCTGAGAGCCTACTGTGTATGTGTGTGTGTGTGTGTGTGTGCATGATTGTGTGAGTGTGTGAGTGTGCATGCAGGCACGTCTGTGCCTACGTGCACGCGCATGCTCTCGTGTTTTACCTCCACCGGGGACCTCAAAGCAGAAGGCAAAGCCTGGTTCCACACTCAAACAGATTTTCCCAAAGAATAAAGCAAGAATAAAGCCAGTGAACAAAAGAGAATGACTAATACGCAAACCAAAGCCAAAACTAAGACACTTATCTCACAGGTTGACATTGGTAGAGCCCATATTAAAGCAGTCTGAGCTAAATGAATACAGCATAATTTACAGGTTATACGTACATTAGGTGCTGGTGGAAGGCAGGCTGTGTGAACAGCTGCAGGTGTTTGAGGCCGAGTCACCAAACAACACAATAGAGGAAACATAGGTTTCTACGCACTGGTGACCAGGATCCGAGATGTAGTTGGAGATTGGATCAACTAGGATACGAAACTAAATCTTTTTTTTTTTTTTTACCTCAGCTCATACTGCATATACACGCACTTTTTTTTATAGGGAAGTGTTTCAACCTTTCTTACCGTCATGTTTATCTCGCTAGGTAACTGTAACAGGCAATTACATAAATTACAGAGTTTCAAAAAATGTCATCCTTGATAACCTTTGTTCTGAGTTAATCATTGCAGGGAAAGAAAACTGCTTCTCTTCTCCTCTCATTTATATTTACCCAAACTCCATCCGTTCAACGGGGTATTATTTTATTGGCTTGTTTTGCAAGCATTATAACTTTGCATTCTTCTCCCAAGGTCAGTTGTTAGTGTGCCACGAGGAGTATTTACACATGGGGCTTTTCAGGTCAGTTCCATTGTATTTACATCAAATAATTTTTGATAAGGGATGTAAAAGACCTATAAACCCAACATCATAAACGGGAGAGGTGTAGCTGAAATAAGGACAAAAGATCAACGGCTGAATTTTTTCTTATCTTTGACACGTTGATATTTTTGAGTCAACTCTCTTCACTCCCTCCCACTCAACCCCTCCAACCCCCACCTTTCTCTCACTCCCTCGACAGAGCACAGTAGAAGCGTGGACTTGTTAGATTTAGTCCAATGGCTTCCCAGTGCGACCAGCAAGCGAGCTCTTGTTTCATAGAGAAGTACCTCCCCTGTTATCTCCCTAGCACTATAATCACTTAACAAAGACTTGGGCATTTGCACAAATTAAAACATCAATAATGCATAAGTGCTTTTCAGTTTTGAGCTATAGTGTCCCTGTATTGGGATGAAATACCCCCTCTACCAGTGGAAGAACTCCAGCTCGCCATCTTCTGTCCCATAAACGACTGAAGGAAGCCGCAGCCCTGCTTTGAGCAGCTGCCCCCTTTTGCTTTAAAGCTGAGGCTAAAGCTGTGGTGAACGTTTGGGATCTGCTTTGGTAACGGGACAAAATGGCTGGGCTGAGTGGGATGCGGAAGTTGTTTTAAAGCAAGAGGCGGTAAGTGGTGGTGGTGCATCAATGCAAACAGGCAACACCCTTGAGTGGCGCAGCGTGGCATCCTTCCATAAACAACACCACCGCCGTGTCTCCGACATTTATGATTTGTGGTCAGAATGGCAACACAGGCCTGATTCTAATCTGCAAGTCTGCATGTTTGCCCTGTCGTTACATGGCTAAATCTGCCCGACCTACTCTCTTATTTTCCCAGATGAAAACACCAGACGTTTCATATGGTTGTCAGTTGTGCTTTGCCTAAAACAAGTCATATGAGAATATTACACTTGGACAAGGAAGGGAAGGGCGGGGGTATCATGGGAATGAAACTTGGTGACACTTTGAAACCAGGATGCTGTTCGGGCTACCGCTAAAAGAAAAAAAAAAAAAAAAAAACTCCTTCATATTTATTACTGCAGTTGTGAATATGAACTGTTTTGCGCTGACTCTGGAGGAGTTAAGTATTATTATTGGACTTGTAAATCCATGACCAGTACCGTTCCAACACCAATAGAGGACGAGCCATCCTATACAGATGGCCTCAAGGACAATTAGCAGTAATGATTGGTTGCCACATAAATGAGGGAAATTCTATTTGCTACTGCACTTGCTGATGATCACAGACCAAATGCCTCTGACAATAATATGGATGGCTGCTTTAAACTGTATACACTATGGGAAAAGAGCGTTTCTATACTAACTTCCTCTCTATCTTATTTAAGGAATAGAAAATAAAGAATGGTGGAACTTTGAGTCTCGTACACACAACACATTATCATGAAGAATAAAGAGATGAGACAAATAGCATAGTGATCTAAAATATTATCTCTTCAATCATATCCTTTTCCCCAGATATCTTCATTTTCCCCCTCCCTTCTCTGTCAGTTAGTCTGGCAAACAATCCCCTTGTTAGCAAACTGTTAAGACAGCCGCTTGGTACACAAATTGCGCTCGACCAAGCGAATTTGTTTTGCAAGGGTGACCTGTTTAATCATCTCATTTTCTTTGGCGGACATTTATTCATCTGGTTTCCACGGTTACAGAGAACATTAAGGGGCTACAGTAATAAGGCTGGAGAGTCAAACAGGTAATAAAAAAATTAACGCCATTTTCCAGCAGCCGAGGACAGTGGGTGAAATGAATCAAGGGAGAGGAGAGAGAAGCAGCGGGGGGAGCGGGAAGGCGGGGTGAGGAAGGGGGGGGGGGGCTCCAATATTGTCCAAACAATAAGCCTTAGCAGTTATTTTACTCTGTAGATCAGGTGGTGCTGTTATGGACATGACACTTTGGGCACAGAGCAGGAGAGATAAAGGTTTTAAAGTGGCCCTGCTCCTTTTTTATTGTCATTTAGCGATTACATATCAGAACAATTAAAAGTTAGCCAGAGATATCTATTAACTTTGCTCTTTTTTTATTTCTCCTGTGCTTCGGAAGGAAAATCATTTGCACTCATGGCAACGCAACGTGTCAATAACATGCAAGGGACAACATGACATTTAGATGCACTGGTGAGAAATGTTTCGTAGTCCTCCCAAGTTGAATCATGTTTTCTAATATTGTCCTCTGAACAACTGAGCAACAGCAGCAGAAACAGGGAAATAACCTTGGAGAATATGGAGTTTATCTCTTGCACTATTAGAAACGGTGACCCACAGAGTCCAACTTCCTGCCAAATATAGAAAATACCGGCACAATAGGGGGAACAGGTGCTGAGGGCCCACAGAAAGTGACGAAGCCGAAGAGCTGGGTTGCTGCTCAATGCCAAATAAGGCAGTGAGACACGTTGCACCAAGGCACAAAACAACCTACAGTACTGTAATGCGATTTTCTAGGTCTGATGACTGTCACCGATTCCCCCCACAAACTGTCTCGCCTGCGCTTAGTCTGTATTCAGGGCTGTTTTCCACTTTAATACTAACCGAACAAGAAAAAACAGGCAACAAATTTTATGCATTACTCATTTCTCCACTCCTTCCAAAAGTATTTCTAATTGACAGCAGAGCTTTGGCACTCCTAAAAATATGCACAAATGTTCTCAACCTAACCCTTCATCATTTAAATCGTCTGGTTTAACCTGTATTTGGGTATTTTACGACTTTGCCAACACCTGTCCCCCACCCTTGTAAAAAAACAAACCCAATTGAATTCTTTTCTTTGTTTGCTGTCGTCCCACTTGTATATACATTGTTCCGGAGGTGGCTCCGGAGTGACTGAGGTCGGAGAGGGAAGCACAACTGATGGCAGACAACGTGTCTCATGAGAGGGAGGGAAAGAGATGTCAGCCGACCCAGCCTCACACACAAACACACACACACACACACACACAAGAAGGATACACGCTCCTAACATCAAACGCACACACACACACACACCGCTCGCGTGTCGTAAGAAGCGCTCTCCCATCCTCACCCCTGACTGAGGCAGGAGCCTGGAGAAACAAACTCTCGTCATACACGCAGGGTGAAATCCCCAAAAGAAGCAGTAGAATGGACACAAGAGAGAGAAGAAAAAGGCTAAGCTGTGGCTATGGGACTGCCAACTGTTCTACTAACAGCTTCTTAACAGGTGTGGGCTCTGGAACCATGTAATCCTATCAAGTTACCAAGTAAAAAAAAAAAAAAAAAGAATCCGGCAAACTGCAAACTCCTGGGCTCTTGCCCTCTCTCCCCCTCTCTCCCTTCTCTTCTCTATCTTTCTCCCTCTTTTTCTGTCTCTGTTGGCAGTGACAGAAATGAACAGCTGGGCTTCAGATTTATCATGTACAGACAGTAATTATTGCTGGTGCTGCCTGCTACTGACCCAAGTGAATAGAAAGTCACAGAAAAAACACACGCCAGAAGGGCAGAAGGGGGATCTGAAGTTGAGGGGTGTCTGGTTGTAGGCGGTGCGGAAGGTGTGTGTGTGTGTGTGTGTTGTGTGTGTGTGTGTGTGTGTGTGACACAGAAGAGAGAGGAGGGCAGTGTTTAAACGTCACTACGTTCCTGTTTGCAGTCAATTACGGTACGAGGACAGGGGTATTGGCTCTGTAACTCGGCAGAGCAAACATTTCCTGGCTCACAGTGAAGGTGACAGAAAAAAAGAGGTTCCCTGTTTGTTTGTTTGTGCATGTGTGTGTGTGTGTGCGTGTGTTTTCATTCCTCATATCAAGAATAAAACCAGAGACAGTAAAAGCAAGCACTGAATTCCTGTCAAAGAAAAGGTGACGGAGAAGTGAAACTGAGAGATGTGCTCAACACTATAAAAGTGGTAAAGACAGAAGACAGATTTGTTTCAACACCTACTCTTCTCATCTTTTACTTTTTTTTCCCTTTCATGTATGATTAACTTAAGTCACTAACATTTATTGATTAATAAAAAAAACAAAACAAGGAAAACTTGAAAACTGATGGTGGCCCACACAGAGTGTTTCCTTCTTTATCTCAACCCAGTCTGACCCCTACCTGCTGTATTTGTTCCAGCGATAAGAGGGTCAGAAGATAAACTATCAATTTATTACCCATGTCAATCACTGTCCTTGGCATTAGATAGTTAACCCTGCATCTGCTGCTTCCCTTTATACATATGCAGTTGTATGAAAGTCGTGGTCTGTCACATTCCATATCCACTATCCTAACTACGGGCTGGTTCACACCTTAAAGACCCCCTGCCACATTTAAAAGGATTAGTCACCACATTTTGTGCCGGCTTAATCTCTCTTTCAGCTGGCCTAATAAGTGCGCTTCGATAAGCAAAGCATGCAAATTCATTCATGGCCAGTGGAGACCATGCTTTCAGACAAACGCGCCAAAGTTTTCCACTCTGCTAATTACCTCTTCATTTTCCCCTTTTCCTCTCTTATATGGCATATCAGCGACTAGAGCTTATTCTTCTCCCTTACTTTGCATGAAATTATAATTTCATATATGAGATTAGGAAACAGAGCCAGAAAAAAAAAGTTGCTGGAAGCTTCTCCTTTGACTCTGTACACGAGACTGCATGACACGACATATTCAGCTGCGAGACTGAAAGCAGGATTTCTTTACAGTCTGGTTATGCTATAGGACGAGTATGAAAAAAAAAAACACATATAGAAAAAATTACTTTTTTCCCCCCGAAAATATAATAAATGATAAAAGTTTTTTTTTTAATATTACTGATCATTTAAAAACCATTGCCTTACGCTTTAAGATACTATAATTACAAGGGATATTTTACCAATTCCATTTCCTTTCATTTTTAGCACACCAGTTTAACAAACATGTATTATTTGTGATACTAAAACTTGCCCTATTATATTTTAGATAATAAAGGCAATGAAGACCCAAGGTGCAACCTGTTTATCATTCTGGAATATTTCTTCACCGAGTATTAATTAGGCCATTACTCCAGATTGGTGACGGGGAGCTTTGAGGTTTTAATTAGGTGCTGGCCACTGCATGAGTGCACAGGAGTGAAGAAAGGGGGTGGTGATGCCACTTGCCTCGCTCCTGGCCCATATCAAGTAGCCCTGAACACTTTGACTACTGCGGCAAGATGCATGGCAGCCCACATGCATCTGGAGTTTATTTGATTGTTTGATCTCTGATGTTTCCTCTTTCTGCCAGTAAAAAAAAAAGGGCAGTTGGTGTGATTTGGGTATTAAAAGACGGGGGTTAAGGTAATTATGGTGTTGGGTGGCTTGTGTCTGATGACTGATGACTGGGCACATGCTCAATCAGGACTCAGCTGTCCCTCGCTTTCTGTCTACCCCCCTGAACACACACACACTCTCTCACACACACACACACACACACACACACTCCCTCCCTCCCTCCCTTCCTCCCCTCGTCTGCTGTCTATGTTCCCCCTTCTCTCCCCCTGCCACTCTGCTAAAACCAGGCATAACACACACAGCCTCGCGTAACATCAATCAAATACAGAGAGCGGACCATAAAACTACACAAACATATACACTGCCATTAGCTACTGTATTTGACACTTTTTAAAAAAATTATTGTTTCGCTCTAATGTGTTGTGTAAAATAAGAAAACTGCATTTATAGCTAGAACATGAATTAATTAAGGCAAGAAAAATAAAAAGAAAGATTGCACTGTTGAAATCCTGTTTTAAAATATGTATATGAAATATGAAATAAAATTTCTATATTTTGGACAATTAAAGCAAAGCAAAATAAAACATGAATAGAGTCATTTTTTTCCCACACTTAATTCAAACTAAGTCAAGAAAAGATATGTAACTGTGTCCATTTATTCAAATGAATATGTAAGTGATAACAAAAATCATATAATTTGGTGTCATTTGAACACTGTATTTAAAAAAGAAAATAAATCAAGAGAATATGAGTGTTTTCCCTCAGTTGACAAGGCGATACTAATCACCTCGTTGCTGAGAAGCACTCTTCCCTGACAAGGCTCCTTAGAATACAAGGATCCCCCAGGAGAAATCGGCATGAAAGAGGTTAAAGACAATGACTCGCTTTTTTTTTTCCTCCAAATGTCTCCCTGTTAAATTTATTTCAAAACTCTGTTAATCTGCTGTACACAACATTCCCATTAGCATAGCCCAGCCCCCTAATAAAAATTCCGGCTAGTTTAATTAAAAAATGTAAATTTACTGTCATCCAAGGAGCAGCAGAAATAGGAGTGCAACAGCATATTTTATTGCTTAAGACATCAAATTGATTCAGGTTATTGCTAAATTGTGATAAAAGGTTATTGAGGGCCTTCAGACCTGGGCTTGTTTTTCTCCCCCATTTCATTCTGGTTTTGTGGAAGGCCGTAAAAGATGGAGAGGGCCACAAAGGGTTAATGAGACAACTCAGTGAGGGAGAAGGTAATCAACATTATGACTCATAAGAGGAGAGAAAAACATTTTCCAGGCTGACGAAAAGTTTCAAATTAGGGTGTGTCACGATAACAGTTGTACTTGTTTGTTGTTATTTCAAACCATAATACAAGACACCTTAAATAACTAGACGAGATGCCTGACCCCTCATGTGTGTCTCTCGCATGTGTTCATGAGATCCTGTAGGCACAGTGGTCTGTTATACAGTTTCTCAGAGTTTTATTTAATAGGAGACATTATCTTTTCATTTGATTTCTTTTTCATGTATGCTGCCATAAGTTAAAGAGCAGAAAAGCCTATGCAGTGTCAGGCTGCTCAACGGCGTTACACAGATTAGACAGCTAGAGAAAACAAATAGTTGTTAAGGGGATTCAAATAAGATGGACAGACTGCCAACTGCCAAATAAACGTGTTAGAAATAACAGCTTGTGACAAACTCTGCTCTTCTATGAAGTTTGAATTATATATTTTTTCTAAAATTATGAAATGACAATAATACGTTATAATTCAGTAATTAAATAGTTTTGAAAATTGTGTCTATAATTTTGAATATTTGTAAACAATATTAAAAAAATAACAGCCTTTTTAAAAAATATCCCTACAATGCTTATTCAATTTTGTACACATTAAAAGTTCAAATTGAAGCATTTCAAAAATGGGGCAAATAAGATTTGTCAAAGTGAAAGGGGAGCTGTGTCTCTCTCTCAAGTTAAAGTTTAGCTGTATTTATACATGGTACAAATTATGAAATATGCAGAGACTATTAATACATACACACGTGAAAAAATGAAGACACCACCGAGTGCATGCAAAACATAAAACACACGCGTACGTACAGAAGAGAAGAGTACACACAGAGCAGGAAGAACTAAAAGTGGCCGTAAGAATATGACTTATTTTAAGTAAAGTGGTGAAAGGAGGGGGGGCGACTCTCACAAGTGTGAGGTGTAATCCAGTTACAGCAGGACAAGTTTGTCCTCCCAAAAGTACGTTCACAATGACTATTGTTAACCTGACAGTAACAGGTCTAATGGCATTTAAAACAATGAGCCCCACAGGTGCATTTTAAGAAAAATGGTGATCCATCACAATATATTTTAGAATATTTTAAACAGGTTTAATTCTGTGTTAGAGTCCCAGTCAACATGAACCGTGTTTCATTTATCTGAATGTTTTTACATTTTTATGTAACATTCTGCAAGTACACCAATTAGGAGTACCTGGAAAGATGTTAGTACTGCTCCTGTTCCCTTTACATGTGTGACAACATAAGCAACACAACAGTTTGTTTGCTTTGTCCCCTTGGCAACAAACCCTTAGGCCATTCACTGTACCCTAATGACATTACCACTACCTCTGTGGGTAAAACCAGTACCTGTATCTCTACACTACCAAATGCTTGCTTTTTGAAAAACATGCAATTATACGAAGAGACTGAACATGCAGGAAAACACGGATGAAAAAAAAAAAAAACACGCAGATGAAGAGAGGGAAAAAACTGACAGGGAGCTATGCTGGTCTCATGTCCTAGAAGAGAAATACACTGTGACAAGAGAAAATGAAACTGGCTTTGTGAACTTTCTTCACATGTGTACTGCGTGTAACACAGCGTCATGAGTCGAGTGCTAGAGAAATGGACAATCATAATTTGATATTGCAGTCACCTTTGGGCACTGTCAAAGAGCTATAAATAAGGGTGTCGCAACACTTGAGTATACATAAGCACTGGCACATAGTTTAATCATGAACAACTTCCCCTCTCTGTGTATTTAGTCAGAGATAAAGGCACACCTTAAACTGTCAGCTAATAAAACATATCTGACAAAGATAGAAAAAGAAGAAGAGTACTCACCATATTCAGGGAAGTCGAAGTTAAATCCTCTCAGACATGTAACTTTCATAATATTACTCAACTCTGTTAGAAAGTCATTCGAATGTTGGTTGGTGGAGGGGGAAATAAAGCGGAAAAGTAACTAGATAAAAAAAGGCTTCCTTCAATCATGCACTAAACTCCTTGACATGTAATCTGTCAATAGTTTGTTGCTGAGATAATGCCGGCTGCCACGAGCGGATTTGATTGGCAGCTTAGGGTCTGGCCCCTCCTTCCTGTGGTTTGACGGGGGGTAGGTGAAAGAAAATGTAGCCTTCCCCTTCCCTGCTCTCTCTCTCTCTCTCTCTCGCTCTCTCTCCGCCTGTCGTGCGCTGCCTCTCTCCCTCCCTCTCTCTCTCACTCTCTGCTTCGCTCCCACACACACACACACATGCTCAGACCAAGCTGTTGGTGATGTTGTCTGAATAGGCTGATAGGAAATTATGGCAGAGGAACCGGAGCAGTTTTTTTCTCCCTCCCTCAGTGGGCTGGCCTTTTCCATCTTTGTGGTCTTCTAGCCTTTCAACTCTCTTGGGGTGGAGCCTCTACTGCCTCTATTCAAATGAGGGTAGCACAACACTTTGAAAAAAGGTTTTAGGGAGGAAAAGATTACATGTTTATTAAAATATATTACACTTTTATTGCACATGTGTTTAAGTCTTTTAGAGGAATTATTTGAGTCAAATTGAGTGTGAAATCTGATTTTTAAATACTGACAGTTTATTACTCTTACTATTAAGTCCAATTACAGTAAGTGAAGGGATATGTTGACAATCATGTAAAAAACGTCAACCAGCTATTAAGACATCATTGAATGCCGTATATATTCTAAACTACATAAAATGCTTGTCCTCAATCAAAAATATTTATTGGAATATTTAAGCTGGTCCAACTTTAGTTTGGAGCAAATACGTCTTTCACTTCTCTCACAAAACAGGGATCCTCTCTATTTCAGTGTCGTGTACTACACTTTCTTTTTCTCTCTCCCTCAGAGCACACTCTTTCTCCTTCCCTCCCTCTGATAAGCTATCAGTTTTCATTGTAATTTCGGGTGAAATGATAAACGAGAGCCGTTACCAGGTGACAATGAATACTTTATAAGACAAACCCCTTATTTGCCTGGCAGTTTCTTCCGCAGTGGCATGCAAAGCGCCTCCGGACCATTTGTACGTATTGTCCATATACTGTAAACATGATTCTCTGACAGGAATGTGGAATTTACAAAGTGACAAAAAATAACAAAAAGGTCTAAACTTTGAAAGGTCACTGGATATTCCTGTTTTCTACGGCAGTTTTATTTTGAATAAATGACGTGAGTAACTAACGTTTAATGGTTGTCGAAAAGAGGAAATGAACTTTATGGCTGTGAACCATAATGCAATCATACATAGTCCTGGCGTCAGTTCCTGAAGGCTGTCAACAAGGTCCAAAGTATGTACATAAAACAGGTTTTGGTGGATTTTGACATTATGACTCATCCTGGTTAATAATGAAAAAAAACAGCTCTCCTACTTCCTAGACCACATAAAAGGAAAATGACTTTAAAAGAATTTCTATCAAAAAGGTTCCACCCTTAATCTAACATTGTACTGTAAACACTGTACTACTTCACTTTTTGTTAGCCATGATAAAAATTGAATTGTTTTTTCTGTACCTGACCTGACTTGGCAACCAGACTTTCTTTCTGTTGCAAATGTGCTGGATGAAAATCTGTTGTTCCACGTCAGCCCTGTTCATCATCAATCACATGTTGTGCACGCAAACATATTTTGTTATGAGGATTAATGAGACCTGGTAAGGCCTGGCACACATGTGAGACACCCATGAGGATCATTACTAACCAAACTTTAGGCAAAGACTCCAAATATCTATTATTACTACAATGCTATGCAAAGATTATGAAATCAATAAAGTTATTAAAGTAATTTTAACAGTTTTATAATATTATATAAGAGACACAACAACACAACAAGGTCACAGGTGACCATTGAATGAATATGATTTTAAAGTAGCGATACAGCATGAGACCAACCATGCAGAAATTCAGAGTATTTGAAATGTATAAGTTATTAATGGAAACAACAGTGTGACCCTTTGTTCCATACTACAACATATTATACATTTAAAAGACAATAAAACTACTACAGTATCTCCAGACTTGATACTGTGGGACGGTTTAGTTTGCAGTGTGAATTTTATTCATGTAACAATGTCCACAGGAGGGAGGGTTTGCCGTCCATGCATTACAGCCCTCTGGCCCTGGAGCTGCCATCTTTGGGGGCGAAACCATTACTTTTCAAAAGGAGCTGTGGGGCTTTTCGTTTGATGTGGTCCGAGGGTATTGTATGGTGCATGCGGGAGAATGTTGAGGGCAAGGTGGAGTGTGTATGCGTGTGAGTGTGAGTGCACGCTGCTGTGCATGTGACATGGCAGGGGTACATCAGTCAAAGGGCCGCCGGGCCAGACGTTTGGCTGCCCCTGACAGTGCACTCCAGGAGGGGCTGGTCTGGTGCAGGGCCCACTCCGAGTCCTCCATTCCCCAGGACAAAAGCTCGGGCCCAGTTGAAAGATGTGAATTCAGTGGCTTTTGTGCCCAAAGCCCAGAGACATGCCGAGTGAGAAATCTGACCTTTGCTGAGAGTCAGATTGTGTTTTTGAACCCCTCTTGCTGTCTCTGGCAGTTCGGGGCAAAGAGTGACTGAGCGCATGGGAGGAGATGGAGTGGGTGATAGCTGGCGCGGGGTGGAGGTCTGTCCTAACTGGTGGAGTGTACAGGTGGGGGGGGTTACGCAGGAGGAGCAGCATGGAGCGGTTCAGCTGCATCTAACTTTAAACACAACAAATTAAAATAGTTTTTGTTTTCCAGCAGACAGTAGATCAAGTTTATTCTTGATATTCACTGTCATGTTGTTAAATTGGCAGGAAATTGAACGTGTAAACGCTTAATTCTGAAGCAGGGGCTTTTAAAGTAGGATTCAACAAGAGTTCACCCCAGTGTTATTCGAGGTTGTCTGTGATGTGGGATATTATTCCCTCTCACGTCTGTTTATATTGCATTATATATTTATTTTTAAGCAGAGAGGGAGCTGAATATTAAACTTACACACAAATATAGCCAGAACAATGGCGATGCCAGTGCACCACTTCTGGATGATCATCATTTGCATCACTCTTGAGGATGATTCTTCATTAACACATTCGATTTTTTTTATAATTATAGTATATCCGTATGTACAGCTACATACTGTACATGCACTATGAAAACCACACACCAAAATCTCACTGTATAGGCAATTAACATGGAGTTTGTATAAGGTGTATGGCATATTAGTATGTCAACATGCAATGTCTTTTATTTGTGCACTGTTTATGATATTACTTGAATTATGATATAGCATGTTGCTTGGCGGCAGTGTGCTGAGTGCAGAGATTTTGTAGATAGAGTAGGCCTATGTTTTTGAGTCATACATTTTTCTTGACACTGCTTTCATCCCCCGGCCGTAATCATCATATCTCCCCCATTGCTCTCCCGGATGCAGACATCCATAATGCAATCTTCCTAATTTTGATCCCTCGCAATCTGGTTTTTAAAAGGGAGGGGAAAAAAAGGGACATATTTCTGAAGGCTCGCTCCGTAATCATTTTAGACAGATAGCCTTTCCCATCGCAGATGAGCAAATATTTGTAAACCAGCTATCTAATGGAAAATTATAGTGAAATTAGAGTGAAATTCATGACAGTGAAATCCGATTATCTGTAATTCTATTATGCCATCTTAGCCCACACAGCATATTTTTGTAGAGTTTTTTCCATAAATACCTATGCCAGGGGTCCTGCTAATCAAATTAAATTGAAATTCATCTTCCCATTAAATTCAATTAGCTGCAATTTCTAAAGCCTAACAAAGATTTTAATTACTAAATTATGAAATTCTCCCTAGCCAAATTGGGGAGAGAAAAAGTGCATCCCCTGCATCTGAAAAACAAACCCATGAAAGGAAATTGTTGATCAAAAAAGATATCCAGGGGAAAATAACATTAGGGAGAGCACTGGGGCCCTTATTCAGCGAGTCTGGGTGGGGAGTGACGTGTGCCAAGCGCTAGGCTCCTGGGCCGGAGGAAATGAACTTAGCTGAGGTTCTCTCTGTCTCTAAATGTCTGCCCTCAGAGTTATTATGCTGTAATTGACTAATTGACACCTTAATTTCATTTATGGGGCTCCTGTGTTCATAAAGCAACCTCTGGGTGGGGCAGTGGTCTTGAGCGGAAGCAAGGAAGTCAACATCCAGGACACCAGGTAGGGCCTTAGGCCTTCAGTTCTGTCCACAGCAGATGACGATTATGCATTTGATAATGAAATGGTCAGGAAGAACATACTGACTTAGCAGAGGCTTAAGGAGCATCTTACTCGTATGCTTAAATCCCTCTGATGCATGCTGATGGGTAATAATCATGCGTGTCCAGTCTTACAATCTGTCACTGCGGACACATATGACCTTCCTTCAGGGTCAAAGGAGTTTATTTTTAGGAAGTGGGCTTTTAAAACTGTCAAAATGGGCATCAAAGTGATGCTTTTTGGCTGTTTGAAGCTTCCAGGTAACTGTGGGTGCATGTTGTATTGTTATGTCTGTGTGTCAGCTGAGCTGTGGGTGCAACTGACGGCAGGAATTACAGCTGGAAACGTTTAGTTTAGAGCACACTGCTAATAGGACAGCTCTGGGGTCTCAGGTCAGCCACTAGGTCCATTTCCCAGCCACCCCCTGCTCCTCACCAGTGGGCCACTAAAATAACAGCTCAGCACCCTCTGTGGACTACAAAGCTCCATCTGAAAAGGCACCTGCTGCTGTTATTCACTTTAGCCCCTTTGGCAGCTCACTCTGTCAGTTTAAAGGACACGTAGAAGAGAAAGACTGACTGGGAAATGATGAATTATTTAAGTATGATGTCTAATTGTTTCAAGGCAGACATCTTGTTTCTGCAAGGTAAAGGGTTGGGGGTGGGTGTGGGCGTGCATGGTGGGGGGAGGACTCTTTGTGAAGAGGTCTGTCTACTGTGTAATGCAGGCAGTCTCGTACTTGAAGTGGCTGGGTAAATATGACCAAACTGAAACTTTAATCTGCTTTTTCCACACCCAAGCTGGCTGGGTATTAAAGATAATCTTTTTTGTGTGTCATATGGTGGGAGATATAGATGGAGCTAATTTTTTAGAGACAAATCTGATATTTGTCAACTGGTTGAAAAAAACCTGGGGATTTTCTCCTAATCCTCCCTTGGATGTGAAGGCGCGTTAACAGCAAAATGCAGATGGTGTTCTGTGCATGGAGAGTACCCAGCACTCAGCGCACTGCATACGGAAAGGCGCACGCTAGCCTCGCTAGGGCTCAACACAACCTGCAGATAGTGAACCCCCCCGTCACACAAACACACACACATGCATTCAATTAACAAGCCACTTGTGAAAGCAGAGGCATAGTAGTTTATTCCAAAGCGCAAACTTTGCAAAATACATTTCTTGGTTGTTTCTCTTTACTTTTTGTTTCCTTGCTGACATAACATCCTTACTTCTAGGCTGTGCTCATCAAATATTCAGCTCCAACTCAATTCCAATAAGGAAAAGAAAACAAATTATAAATAAAATGAAGGCATAAATCTTTCAGGATCCTAATTCTAACTTTCCCTTGGAGTGTTTCTGTCTTTATTTTGTCACATTAAGCAGTTTTTCTTTCCGTTCCCACTGCTAGGCGTGGCTGATTTTACACTGGTGGAAGGAGCCCTTTATTCTACTCCTCTCTTGTTTTGGAACACTCGGCATTTTGTGGTGTCACTTCTTTTATGCACAATTATCACTTGTGTAACTTCTGGTTTTGTTTTTATGAGAGATAGAACAATAAAACCTCTTTTTTTGGTGGCAGTGGGACTGTTGTGAGCTCACTGTCAATGCTGTCTGACTACAACCAGTCGCGACTGTGACACAAAGCTTGTCCCATCGGCCTTATCTTATCCAGTGTTTTGGGAAGATATTTGCTCTGGTCATTTTAACACCAGAATGCAACATGGCAGAGCACTTTGGAGGCATTCCTAAACTGCTTTGTGGCTCCGCATTACATTTGACATTGCATTGATAGTCGTTCTGTGGCCTTTCACAGACATCAGGTGAAACATTTTGAAAACACGTTCTACAGTAAGAATAAACAACTCTTGGAGGAACATATGGTGTATACACTGAAATACAACAGACCTCGTTATTGCGTAGATGGGTTTAAGGATATGTGGTCCTAAACCAATTATTGAACATATAGCTATGATTACTAAGGTTGACAGTATGGGACAAAGCAGATTAATGTCAAGAGGACAGGGGAGGACGCTGACAGCATAAAACCTGTAATAGGTGCAGAGGGACAAACTATAATGACCTGCAAACTCCAAATAAACTCAACTTATTTGCCTCCACCTACACCCTCTTACACAACAATGGTTGTTTTTCTATTGGCATGATGATGAGCCAATGTGTGGGTAAACTTAATACAATGAAACAATACTTTATGGATCTTGTTTCTTTATTTATCACAAATGTCGATTGTAAAAACAGAATACCAAAGACTGCTGACAGATTCTATCTCACTGTGGTGTATCCTTTTCTACAATAGCAGTGACAGTGTAAAAATGCAACAGGCGAAGAAGCTGCATCACTCTGCAGTGTGTGTGTGTTTGTTCTGCACGAGATAAAGCTGACTTGTATTGATTAGTCCTGCTATAGAGAAAAGTTGACATTATACGAACTATGAAATTCAGCATTTTTTTAACCTTCAGCAGTGCTTGTCATTCGCTTGTTAAATAAATATATAAATATACACCAGGAGGAAGAAAAGGAAGGGGGAAAAAAATCGCTAAAGCTCTTTTGCTGTAATTGGCTGAATAGCAAGGGCAGCAGAAAATTTACAGGCAGACAACAGTGTGAAGGGGACTCGGTCACAGTGCAAAACTAAGCCCTCAGCACCAGCAAGGGAGTAAGCAAGCCAGAGCGGCGAGCAATCGTCTAGGTGCCTGTCTGGCATATCTTAACTAACATGAGGCACTTGTCTCTCCCTAGCTTTGGCGGTAAGCTGCAGATCACAGTCCATTTTCTGGACAAGTTAAGTAAATAACCCAAGCAAGCATGCAGAAGACAGTGACAGGGAAAGAGAAATCCCCCAAAGTCACAGTGGTGACACTCTACTAAATCCAATCAAACTGAGGAGGGAGAGGGAGAGGGAGAGGGAAGACAGGAGGAAGATATCCTCTTTGCTGCCTGTGTGTGTCCAACAGCATTGATGCAATAACACCTCATTCAGTGTTTAGCCCTTCTCAAAGGACAGGGAGGGATAACACTTTAAACCCTGTGGCTTTATCTCCTGCAGATTTTCCATAAAATGCCAAGCCAGGGAGCCGGGGCCATGTGACTACCATGTAGGTCAGGGCAGATGGGGGGTAGAGAGTGTGGGAGGTGAAGGGAGAGAGAGTGTGGATGGGGGGGGGGTTCTAATGGAACTGTTGAAAATAGCAAGCGGTAACCAGATTAGATCAATTAAGATTCTGCATGTAGCTGTGTATGAATACAGAAACACTGGGAATTGAGACAGCTAAATGTAAAGAGAGACAGCTACCACAAAAACACACACACACACACACAGCAGAGGAAAATGAATGCACTTTTTGTTAGATATGAAGTGGAAATTATTGCTAGTTTTTATCCGCCTTGCATTGCATCCAGTATATTTAGCACTTTGCCTCAGACCCTTGGAGCATGTTAATGATCATTTAATATTTGAGAAGGTGCAACAGACATATAACATGGAGGGAGCAATGTCAACACATGGGAGTCCCAATGTCAGTTAGGTAAAATAAAACTTCAAACACTAGGCCTGCATCCTCTCTGCATCAAAGATGTGACTGAGACCTTGAGCCACCTACACTTCTGGTAAAGCTACGTGTATGTGCCTTTTGAATCCCCTAACAACACAGCCAACAACATGTTTTACAACCAAGCTTAGCAGATGTAAGTCAAACTGTTAGATTCTTCAAGTCGGGACACATTTAGTGCAGGAGCAGCTGAGCAGCTTGAAGCCGTTTTGTGGTCGGTTATATTTTTAAGATTGAAAACTCTTAATTAACTCTGAATACATACTGTAGTAACTTCCTCTTCCTTATAGTAGTCAATAATTAGGCAGCTTTTTGTGGCACTGAACTGAAATATATTTCTGAGGTTTTACAATTTGTGACATCCATAGGTAAAGTCTGTGCCAACAAGCCTGTGATATTGGGAATAACTGAGCGATCACTGAAAACAGTCGATCTGTTATGTAACCTTTGCATACCTGATTTACAATTTTACATGCGTTATCTGTGTGAGAAACATGTGTGATAACCCTTGACTCAGAGTAGACAAACAGTCAGTTTATGCTTTTGCACCTCTAAGTAGCTAAATCCTGACCTTCTAGCTACAGTCCACAAATTCATTGCATCCTTGCCTGCACATCTTGGTTTCTATGAGTACATTTTCTGGTGAACTGGTTGATCATTATCCATGACATTTTCAAAATACCGAGATATGTCAATATTCTGAAGCTCAATGGGCTTGTATAATTGAACTAAGGGCCCTTGGTTTCCATATGCTGAGGGCACATAAGTTCCCAGTGGAATACCAGTGACGCTTGATGGAATACAAAAGATGGACAGGATTAAGCTTTGTGCTGTTGACTGACCTTGACCTATTTTTTGACCTACACCCTCACTCAATCACATCATTCTTTTTTGATCAATATAGCTCAGGTGAATGTGATAAAAGATGTGCCTAAATAGTGACTGTACCCCTCTGGATGTCTTTATTTTTGTATAAGTCCGGGGCTCCAGTGGCTACCTTTGTATAACCAGGCCTCAATCAAACGCAAAGGCACTATCCCTGTGAAAATAGTATTGATCAAAACTAGCATCTATCCATGCATAAGAGCTTGTTTCAATTGATTTTTCCTCTTTGAGCTGAAAAATATAATAGAGTTGATATGAATTACAGGGTGTTTTGCTTCAATTCATCAACAGAACCCAGATAACACTTGCCGTTGCCAGGGAAACATGATAACAGTTTTTTGTCTGTTTTTCAACAATCAATTACTTTAATGCGTTTTGCTAGTGTTTAGAGACAAACACCCAACATTTTGCAAAAGCCACCTGTACTGTAGATATGTGGTTTACAGCACAAACATGAAACATATGGGCTTCTGAGAGGGCTGTGGAAGATCAACATTTCATTCCACTGCAAATAAACACAATCTTAACACTGCTGGGCTAACAAAGCTCATACAATACAAAGATACATAGGCCTACAACACAATTATATTAGGCTACATTTTGTTCTATGGCATTATTTAATGTGTGGACTAGAAAGCTAATACTTTTATAAGCTATACACACACACACACACACACACACACACACACACACACACACACACACACACACACACACACACACACACACACACACACACACACACACGATAAGATAACATTATATAGATTCTATTCAAATATTATAGATAGAATATTAATTCTTCAGCAAAAGTTGATGACCACTTGTTTCCCTTCAAACTACTGTATCTGAGTTGTCACGTTATATTCAAAGATTTAGTGTCTCTAATTCCCAAGCTCAAGGCTGATCAGTGTTATTCTAGTGACATCTCTACTAAAGCCTTCTGACATTAAGCCTTTTATAAGACAGTTATGGGTATTACTCCAGTCTTGCAACATAAACTACTACTTATTCCTTTACCATCATGTTTAAATAAAACAGCTACAGCAACAGATTAAACTCAATAGGCCCATTGGCTACCTCTTGCCTTGTTAACAGGCTATTATTGTAGTGTTATCCTTGGAGTGTCTTCTGTGTGTTTTAGGTTTGGGGTCTTAATATTACTCATATAAGTGAGGTGCAGTCTCACAAAGAAATACAGTAGTGATGCTTGTTTATATCTGTTTCACTGTCATTGACCAAATCTCCATTCACATAATTTTGACCAGTAAAATACACTACTGTAATAAACCAATATGAACGGATTTACAATGAAAAAATAAAAATACGGAAAATCTAATCAGACTTCCCCCTCAAATTACACTGGGCAATGGTAAAGCGGGTGAAAAGATACGTGCCATGGTAAATCAAGGGCTTACCTTGCAACTAAAGCTGGTCTATCCTGACCCCTCAATTTAAGTTAGAACTCACCAAAGTTAGATGCAACAAAAAATACAATGATCCTGAAACTCTGATGTACTGTACTTGTTGTGTCAAGTGCTAAGGTTAGCACACTCACGCACTAAACTACCTGTCTATCTATCTATCTATCTATCTATCTATCTATCTATCTATCTATCTATCTATCTATCTATCTATCTATCTATCTATCTATCTATCTATCTATCTATCTATCTATCTATCTATCTATCTATCTATTCATCCATCCACATATGGAGTAACAAGAATCATACATTTATCTTTTAAAATGGAAATGGGGTAAGTGGAACAACCACTTTAAGTTATGGTGGTTATCATGGGAATAACACAGAATTGCCATATATATATTTTTATTTTCTTCCAAAGGCTTCCAATTCTGTCTCTTAGGCTGGAAAGAAACTCATTTCAGCTGTTTGTATTTGCAATCTTTTTTTCTGTCACTACCCAGAGCTTATGAGCATTGGTAATGACAGAAACATGGATTGACTGGTAAATATAGAGAGCTTGGGAGCGCTCTACCAAATGCCAGTCAAGCTCATGTTCCATTTTATCCACTCGTGAACAACAGTCACAGATACTTGAAATCTTTTCATGGGAGCAACAACTTGCTCCCTTAAGAGGGACATCCCACCACTGTAGTGCATAGTGTGGGGTCACAGTTCACTGAAGGCAACAGGATAACATCATCAGCAAAAGTAGTGATGTCCAAAGCTCCAAAGCTCATAGGGAAAGTGTTCTTGGTGAAGAACACATAAATAAGATCCAACTTTGGTTCTACTTCGGGACACATATTGTTTCCTTGATACATGTGAACTTGATGGGCAAGGAGCACAAGATCTTCTCCATGTTTTCACTGGACCTCTTGCATCTGAGGTTTGGAACTAGGTGGGTGCACCCTTTCGAGCACATTTCGAGGCATTTGCTTTCTCTCAGAAGGAGAAGTTTTCCGTTTCATTATTTCAAAAATGTGATCCAGCACAGGCTGTTAGGACAAGGCTAATCTAAGTGGCTACTAAATGAGAAGTGGGCAAGGCTTCCCTCAAGACTCTGCAAGAGTTTCTCTTAAATGTTCTTTCCAACTCTCAACAATACACTCGGTGGAGTTAAGCACTCCTCCTGACAACACCCTGAGCAAGGTCCTGCCTCTTTGAACATGAGTGGAAGTTCATCTTCACCCTGGTCATTTTTTTTTTTACCTTCACAACAACTTTGGCTGCAGTTCTCCAGCCTCATAATGGCATCCTGCTGAATCATAGGGACAAACAACAGTCAAAAACCTGCAGTTACATAGAAATGACATCATTCTCTGGTGAAACTCCAATACAGACAGGATCTCTGACTATCACAACACATGGAGCAGCGAGAGCTCTCATCCACCCCTCACTGCTCCATGAAAAAACATAAATCAACGAGCACCCAGGTTTTGGCTCCAGAGGCCATGCTATGCATGAAGGTGGGGCCATCTAAACAAGATAGTACTGCTGCTACCTCAGGCCATTTCCCCACCAGAGCTGTGCCACGGTAGATTATAATGCATGTGAAAACTTTCAAGATTTTACGTTACTTGCAAATTTAACTCTTTTTTTTTTTACATTCAATTGTTATAACATTTAAAGTTCCAAGAAATAACTGTTTAAAGTTAATAATTATTTAAAGTTTAAATTAGATTAGACTTATCTAATTGACTTTACTATTTATTTACTATTCATACAGTATGCTATTTAATTATAAGTATGTATAACAAAAAATCTAGAAAAGCATGAAAGATGTATGTCTTTTATACGATGGACATTTTCAGGGCCAGACCACAGAAACTCTCATCATTACCCATCATAGCAGACATTAATACAGCACTTCTGACTTGTTAAATGGATAAAAAAAAACTTCACTTATTGACAAACTTTCTTTAAGCTCAACAGTCTCACCCTATCCAAGTCTTTGGACTGAAAATAATATGATGCTCCATCTTTCAAAGATGTACTTTTCCTAAAGCATTGTTGATTGCCCTGTGTCCATTACTTGGAAGGATTATGATAATATTCCACATTGTGCTCGGCGTGATGCACAGGAAATTCAATACTCAAAAGGTTAATGCAATCAATTAGGATGACAAAGGAGTAAAGTAAAACCCTCCTGCTCGTGGAAAAAAGAGACAGGAGAGGAGAGGGGGAGAAAAGGTATTGAAAGCTTGAATGGATCCACAGAGAGAAAAGAGGCACTTGAAACGACAGAAAAATGGCATTTATTCAACGTGTATCATCCAAGGCCAACTAAATGAAACCTACACAAAGTGCAGGCACAAAGAAAGATAAAATAGCTCTTAGATAGTGAATTGCATCATTCAGCACTCAACCAGTTGTAATTGAACAATACAGTAGCAATATTTTTGTTTGAAGGTAATAAGATACCTAAGCAGAGGAAAACGTGCCCAGCACTAGAGGCTTGAACATCGATTCCTAATGCTCGTAATGTTCTATGGACTTTTCCCCTGTTCTGAGTCAAGTTTTGTCTCAGCACTCTATTCCCATGTGCATTGTTGCACGGTCTGAATATTAACAGCATGACGATTGTGTATGGGAGAGATATCTTTTGTTATTTAGATAGATGTTACAATGCTATACAACACAAAGGAGTCTCATCATTGCAGATAAATGGATAAAGTTGGATGGCAGTATTGAGCTCTACAACCATTGTAATAATCCATATTACCTTTTCAGGCTCAGTCTGTCAAAATGGTGATGTATTAATCACATTTCAGCAATCCTCCGTGGCTAATGATAATGTTATGAGAGTCTGGGTGGCAATATTTCGCTAACGTCTGCAACGCCTATTTTCTGCTGATAAGTTGTGCAAGGAGAAAAGCCTAAAACCTTGTAATCCACTTAGGTAAGGCAGTAGACTTACCTACTTCTGCAAACACACAACCTTATAAATCTACTGCACCTTCACATTCTTAAAGACTGCTCGGCTTGAAAAAAAAATACACATCCTTAATCCCACTTTGTACCAAACAAAGACATGGTTCACATTTCAAACAGTTGCACAAGTCAAAGAACCGTGCAGGCACAAGCCCTAAGAGATACACTGTATGTGTCCTTAAGTCTCATTCACACTTGCAACAGCAAAAAGCCTCAAAATGCAGGATGTCAGTTCCACCTCCAAACTAATACAATTTATTACTCATCTTCAGCAAGTAAGCTATTTGACATTTTGTTCTTGAGTGGAGAGTAAATTAAAAAAAACAGCAAAGAAAGGATCAGACTTAAAACATTGATTTTCTGCCAAGCTCTCTGAACTACAGCCTTTTTATATTCCACATTTTCCTACGTCCATTCAGCTCTGCAATGAACAAATAAAGAGGTATGTGGACAACAAGCACAAAAGCTGGGGTTAGGCGGTAACCAGGGCTTTATGTTCAAGCCATAAGAATTCCACTTTTTTTCGGGGCCACAACTGCTGTAATTTGACCTACATCACATTTTTCTGTTTGGGCATTTTCGGGTCCGGCAGCCACGTCACAGAAACAATGGCCCAAAATGGGCTTTGAAGTCAGCCCTGAATAAAAACGGTGGGGCTGACACATGAAATGCCCTCACAGCTGGGCTGCCCCCAGTCAAAAGAAAAACAAATACTTTGAATGAGAGGGGGACACGCCGCTCCTGTCTGAGCTTCCTAGGGCCCTGAGCCACCACCGGGAGGTGGGCTTTCACGATATGCCCGTAATGATGGATGGATTGGGAGGAAAGTCTATTCACATGGAGATGTTACATCATAAATATTTACACAGGGCTGCCGTTTCCATGTAGCCTTTGCTTGTTTTGACACACTGAAAAAATTTAAAAGGAGTAAAAGTATACAGGAGAGAAAATTGTGGAAAATGAGACGGCAGCTTCTCATTTTGTTATTGTACAATACTGAGTGATACAATAAGACTAAATTGAGTTTCATGAGTTGTTGCTCTTTTTTCTCAGTGAGACAAATTATCTTTCCTAGGGCTAACTGTGGGCTTTATTTACCTTTACCCATGACTGAGCCAACTCCTGTTTATTAGAGAATTATTGCCCTTCTACACACAAACCCTGAAAAGCCAGCAAAACACTAAACAAAGTGAGTCTAAATTTCAATTATCAATTGTTATCAAACCAATTTCCTTGTTTTCCATGAAGAACTACAAGTAGAAACGAGCCTCAGCAGGGCCGAATTACAAAAGACATATTATACACTCATTTTTAGTAAATCGTCAATTTACTCAGCAGCCATTCCCAATCTGCCTGATCTTTCACCCTTTTACCTCTTCAAAAAGAAATAAGAGAGAGACACCATTCTTGTTGGTAAGCAGCTCTACAAATTTCTGCTCAGTGAGCTCAATTAAAAGCCTTGAAATCCCCTGAGATTGTCCCTGGAACCAATGAAAACAAATTTGGCAGTTTAATTTTCCTCCCACTGTCTAAGAGAGGGACTCCGCTCTAGTGTTCCCTTGACTAAGTCTGTGGGGGCCAAAGAGGAGAGGGGGGATGTCATGCCAGCCCTGTGTTGGAGCCAGCTGGCCTTTATGATTAGCTGCATTAACATATATCAAAAGCCAATTAAACTAACTGCACTCAGTTATGTTGTTGTTTTGTGGTTGGACAAGGGAAGACTTAAGTTAGGTTGTGTAGTCTGCTCTGCAGTTTGACTCATAGTTTGCTACACAGGACTTCCAGAGCAACCTGTTCAAAGATGTCAATGTGTGTGGAAGCGCACATCCAGCTGTGAGGGGAACTTGAAATCTGGTTTGTGTGTCTCATCCTCCTGTTGCTTATTGTATCTATGTGGAAATCTGTGGATAGTGTCATCATCATGTTGTAGGGAGGTACACTGGGCATGTATCTGGGGCTCTGATTGATGCAAGGAGTGTGTCTTCTTTCTGGTGTGTGAGTGACACCACCAGAAACAAAGGAGTGTGATGTAGCCCTCCGCCTCAATTCACGGCCATGCCACCCCCCAGTGATAGTGAGGGTCTCTGATTTGACATGAGACAGCCCACGGTGTCACTTCTGAATGTTTAGATCCCTCTTGACTAGGAGGCCAGGGGCAAGGGCTGCTGTATGCATCCTCATGACAGACTCCCACATCAGCATTGTGCTCATACCAGCTAACATCATTAGCACAGAAGGTTTCATCTCAGGCAGGGGAAAAAAAAAGCAACCCAGTTTCTTCAAGTCACAAGTCATTAGTGTCCTCTCGAGAGTCAAATTGTACAGAGGCAGATTTTTTATCAGCAACAAAAGGTTTTATACTCTTGTTAATTTGGTGGATGTCATCTGTACTTAGATGTCTGTGTCTAATGTCTGCTACAGTAATAAATGCCATATTGTGGAAAAATTATATTATTTTGTCAGATGACAATGGGGGATGTTGCCACAACAACATCTAGACATAAAGCAGGCATAAAAGAAGATTAAGTTAAAATTAACAGAACGTAACCTGGATAACAAGAATACGGCACACAAGCAGGCAAAATTATGAGAAATGATGGTGATAAAATCCATACTTTTATAGGACTACCGGCAGCGTAAAGCTTTTCATATTGTAGTTAATTAATTATTTTCCAATGGGTTGGTCTGCGTTCACTCGTGTATTTTTGTATCTGGAGTCAACCCATCAACAGCTGTATATGTCAGGAAGCTAATAAAATGGCAGTTTTATGTGACAAAAGCACCGTATTGTTGTTGTAGTTTTGAGTTGTTGCAGCCTGGTCGAGTTTCTAACAGACAGTGTTGGGGTGCGTTTGCTGAGTATAGATCCCTCATAGCAAGACAGAGAGAGAGAGACAGACAGAGAGAGAGAGAGAGAGAGAGAGAGAGAGAAAGAGAGAGAGAGGCCCTCTTTGGAAAACAGATACATCAGTGTGCCTGTATAGTGTACGACATTGCTGTGAGTTAATCAGTTGGAAAATAAAACGGTGGGATTCTAATAAGTCATTTGTCAATTTTTACAACCCCCAGACACATTGATCCATGGGGATTAATGAAGATGCCTGATATTGTTGTAGATATGAACAGGGGAGATGGTGGGGACAGTAATCAGTCATGTTGGGGATTTGTCCTACCTCGTTTTCTCTTCCTGGGGAGTCACTCCATGCAGGGGCTCACTTCATCTGAGAGGGAGAGCAAAGGAGAAACATTAAAAACCCAGGTGCTGATTATTCCGATGCATATGCTTGCACATACAGTACATGCTCTTGTGAAATCCATGCATTCACCCAACTCATCTAATCCACAGCGGTTGGCATGATGTAACAAGCCTTAGGATGACACCAAAGGAAAATGTGTACTTTTTTTTTGTGTTGAGTCTCGTCTGTTTGATTTTACAGTATAGAAAAAGCTCAAAGATATACAGGCTCCAAATCACAGCTGGGGGAGAGAGGCTGGTGATTGAGGAAGGAGACTGTAGTCTGTAAAGCCCACTGAAGCATTACAAGCTGTTGTAGAATACACATAACTATGTCTGTGCATTTTCCAGCCGTTTGCGAGCAATAATTTACTTGAGGGCAGTAATGTTAAACTCAAAAGTTGGTAGATATTTTTAATAGCAGATTCCGGCTTCCTAACCGAGGGTGGCTCAATACAGTCTCGCAGAATAAAGAATAAAACAACTACAACAAATCACTTTCCTATGAAACCTCAGAAGCAATACCGACTAGGGCAGGGATACAAAGATCTTTTTGATCAAGCTTTGTTAGACAAAGTACATATCTGTGGAGTCACACAGGGACAGTCTGAATACAATGCTGCTTCCTTAGTCATGCTGTCTTCAAATGCTAGACATGGCTAAAATACTTTTGATAATGACAGCTATATACCTTCTTTCTCTTATATGTAGAAAAGTGTAGTGTCTTATATGACATTCATTAACCCAGACAGTGTTACATCAGGACAGAAACTGACTTTGGCAGAACCAGTTGAGTCACTCTTAAATCCTCTCAAAAGTTTTCTAACCTTGAGAGCCCATGCATCCCAGAAAAAGTAATAATAATTCTAACCTGATCTTCCTACTTATTTTATATCTCCCCTCAGCAACCTAACTTCTTCTCGGCAACAGTGCAGTTATTAATTCATGAGGCACTAATTAGTTCTTTGTTTAATTTTGTGTTAAACAGACTGACCGGAATGATAACGACTCGCGCTGTAGCGCTTCGGTCCCATGCCACTCCTGTTTGCTACAACAAGGGAGCATCGTGCGACTAGCATGATGAACCCAATTCCCTTCTAAGTTGCACTTCATTAAGTCAAAATGTGACAAGGAGCTTAGAGGAAGAACTGGCAGATCTGATCATACATAACAATGCAGGCCCAGTAAGTTTGAGGGGAGGTGTGGGGGGTGCTGGTGCGGGAGGTGGTGTGGGGCTGGGGGATGGGGGGTAGTGGATTCCAGCATGCATGTTGATAATTTTCTATTTTTAACCCTTGGGGGCCGTCTTTCATTTTCCTTTAATTGTTTTTGTTCAGAGCTGCAGTGTCCTCTTTTTAAATTGCAGCTCCTATCAACTCCCCTGATCAACCCCCTGTGCAACATTGCAAGCAGACAAGTAAACAACAGGGTTGCCCTTTTCCATGATGTAGTGCAGATGCTACAGTAAAACGGGTGACACCTTCCCACTGCTCACACGCACCCATGTATATGTATATGCACCTATTCAAGAGCAGTTGCATGACATTTCAAAAGTGGTGGCGACAAAGAAAAAGAATTTGAAAAAGAACTTTTTTTGGCCTTGTAAGTTGAAAAACCTGCTTAGTGGAAACAAAGGCAGCAGACAAATGCTCATTCAGAACAAAACAATGCATCAAGGTTGTTCCATCTTCCCATATCTTACATACCGTCTTCACGATGTTTTTGTCGAGCATGAATTTGAAAAACATATTTCATTAGACTGTCACTTATCTATGTTGGGTTTTATGTTAAGATACTTCAAATTTCCTTGTACACACCTGCTGTCTGTGTTCTTTTAGTAACCCCTTAATTATACACACCAGTGTCACATGGCAGCGTATACTGTCAATAACGTCTGAATTCCAAGAGAAGCTTTATGTATAGTAGGTAAACCTAACCCTTCAATAAGCTACAGTCGCTGACTTTGTACATGTGGCACATAGCGCTTTACTTTGCAAACCAGGATATTCTTCACAGCAATTCATCAGCTGACAAGCTCCGCTAAGATGTTTAGCCTCTCCAAGTAGCTTCGCACTGGCTGAAGATATGATAAAATCAAAAAGCAGACAAGTAATTACACTGTATAATAGGCAAGATTGGCATTTTCAAAATCATTTTCATGTGGATGGAAATGACATTGCATAGACTATTCTGTATTCACTGGTGCAGATAAATAAACAAGGCATGGAGAAGAAGGGGGGCATACAGAACGCACAGTACAATGGCAAGCAGGTCAGTAATTAGAAACTCTGTTTGCACAGTAATAATTTTAATATATTCATCAGGAAACAGAGCATGCCTAGCATGATAAAATCCCATCAAGGAACATATCCCGACTGCCTTAACCTTTTAAACAGACTGCCAGCACATTGTTGAGAACCTCAAAGAACTAAATAAATAAATAAAGACAGAAGTTAAAATAGCATGCAGCTACACCCATGCCTATATTTTGAAATTCCAACAATTACCAGCTTCCAGTCATTTAAGAACAGGGATATGCGACGCTTTGCTTCACACAATACTTAAATTCTTAAATATTGATCATTCCCCACCAGCCTTCCAGCCAGTGCTTCTGGAGCTTTTGGCCTCTTTATCCAAGTGTGAACGGACTAAAGCGCTCCACCACTGAAACACATTCAGCTCTAAATGCGTTCGGTTTAAGGAGCAACACATGTGTGTAACCTTGTTTGTTATTGAAGGTGGCAGTGATGATGCTATGGAAATTATTGCAAATTGCTTAAAGGACTCCTGACACGCAAAAACCTTGACCTCATGATGCCATTTCCTCAAGACGGAGGAATACGTAATTGTTAGAGGAATTTAAGGTGGAGCACAAAGGTAATTCACGATGAACAACATTTTTACATAAAGCAAAACACCCAAACACCACTGATGTGTGAAATACGTCATGGCTGAATGTATGCATGCACATTGTAATGCCATAGGGTTAGTGTTATCCACACCTACATACAGTAAAGTTCTATTAAAAATTAGTAAACAAGTTAAGCTGATACGAGACTGTCTTATTACAAATTTAAATAACAGAAACACACAAACAAAACGTGTGTTTCTGCTCAACTGAACAGAGCAGTTTAAAATAATAACCCTCTTTTCTGCAATGACTGCCAATCTATTGTCTAAGTTTCCTGGTTTCATTTCCCACACATAAACTCAGAAACTTACAAGTTTACGTGACCTCATTCAACATGAAACAACCTCTAATTACATGAAGTGGAAGCCGCAGCAAGAATACACTTCTCACTGAATAGGTCTCTACTTTGTGTCTTCTTGTCTGTATTTCATTCTGGCGTTTTGAACACTGAGACAGAAACTGACCATTTACTCATGCATATTTGACAGCACCTAGTAGGCCCCTTTTTGTGCTGTCACTTCTGGCTCCTATTCTCTTTTTCCCCTCGGAGAGGACAGAGTCGGGGGCTTGAGGGCAGCTACCTCCACAGTCCCGCTGTCCCCTCCTCGCCTAATTTTTGTTGTCCAGCCCTTTGAAACCTCAATCTCATGAGGAACCAAAGAATGGTGATCCATGTGCAACAAGTGCCGGTGCCATGGAAACCCCCATTTTCCCTGCGAAATATTCCTTTTTATCCCTTTTGAAGACCTGTCACCGGGCAGAGCAGGCATCACACGACCCCGGGCTCAGCCATGACAAAGCCTATATTCTGCCTGCTTCTTGATTGATTAAAAAAGACTTTTTAGTAAAACCATGTTAAAGGACACAAAAAGTGACACACAGAAGAAAGGGCCCTTGGGGATGGCCCAATCAAAAAGGTTCCCTGGTAATATCTCACAGGAAAAGGAACAATATCATAATCACCACAAAAGAAGGGTCAGGCCAAGCATGAAACTTGACAACAATGGTGATTACAATAATGATAGAAAAGTTTTTTTTACATTAAATTACAAATAGCATAACTGTATTTACATACAATTTACATAAAGTGTGTGTTTTGCAACAGTCCCTAAACTGCAGCTTTTATTGAGACATATCATCACCATAAAACCTCTGTATTCACACGGCTGAAAACTTCTCCTCTGTGCCTCTGGATATTTTATCGTCATTAAAAAACTGTGTGAACCTGAACAAACCGACTTCCTGTCTGATTAACGGCGCTCTGCCCAGCCGCTACAAACGACAGCACATTATCTCAGCATATTCACACTATAGCATAATACAGGATTATTACAAATGCCTTTTGCATTAGGTTCCTGCCACACTTGAGAGAAAAATTATACACGTAGTGTTGTGGTTCATGTGTGATATAGGATCAATATTCTATGCATCGGACATTTTACTCCACCAGTTGACCTAAGTGACAGACCATTTAAAACAGAGAGAGACTGGCTCAGCCTCTCCGCACGGCACCAAAGGGAGACCACATTATTAATTTATCTCAAAAGCACAGGTCGATATGAGAAGCCTATTGCTTACATGTTTTCTTTTTGTTGGCAGTTTTTTATGTCATACACAGTGGCGTTAAATATCTGGCCTCTTTCTGAGATTTGATAGTTAGCGTTTAACAGGATAGAGATAAATAATGTTGTGTCAAAAGTGTTGGTATGATGTCGGTTTGACTGCAGTAAAACAGAGAGACTTTCTCCGGCATTAAAAAAAAAAAAAGAACGCCGCTCCCGTGTCTTTGTTTCTGTCTAGAGATGAGGAGGAGATATTTACCAAGACGATAGGGAGGGCTTGGGGGGGTTGGGGGGGCAGAGAGGAGGAGAAGCATTAGAAGCGTCCACACATGAGCAATTAGTATTCCAGATCCTGATGGTTCTAAACACAAAAAGGCCTCACCAAATCCCCACGGCGGAGGTGTCAGACGGAAAATGACGAAAATCTGCTCCTTGACAGGGAGTCATTTATATTTTAGCTTCGTTCCATTATCTTAACGAATCCATCATCAGCCAATGCAATATTAACAGCAGAAAATCAACTCATTAGATCCAGGGGGATTTAATCAAGATTGCAATCATGTATGGGGTTCCTGGAGAGTTGGCTTCTTCTTTTTTTTTTTTCTTTTTGGTCCTTTCCACGTAATTGCCGCATCTCAGATCTTAATAAATTATTCTCGATCTGAGATTGATGCCTTTTTTTCCCCTGCCTCTCACGCCATGCACTCACTGTCTCCAACTATAATATTTACCATAAACATTATTATGTCATGGGCACACAGTTTAAAATGGCCTTTAGCTAACTCGCAGAAGTAATTGGCTTCTCCATTTCTCTCTCGTTTCCTTGCTAATTGCCCAGTGATATTGCTAACAGTTCACTCAGAAAGAAAGAAAAGGCCCCTTTTGCACAAGCTGAGATGGGTTGCTAGGATTTTTCAACCTTTATATGTGGATGTAGAAAGAATTTCCTGTGTTTGATATTGCTTAACAAGACATGCAAGCAGATGAAAGAACATTCCACTTTTGATATGTAAAACTTTATGTGAAACCCCGGCATCAGAGAGAAAATAGAAAGAGCTCATGTTTCAGGTATATTTTAGACTTGTTTCTCAGAAAAATACTTAGCAGAAAAAGAGCTGCTGCGGGCAGATAACTGTGACAGATAACATAACTCTTCAAATCCAAGTCAACTCTGAATGTTTTATCAGGCAAGAGAACAAAGACTCGGGCCTATCCTCTGACTGTGTGCAACTACTTATACCTGCATTACCACACAGACTTAACAGTTATTACCAACACTTAATTTGCTGTGATAAATATAGCTCATTTCAACAAATATATATATAATGGACTCAGGACTTCATAAACGTGTTATTGTTTCTCAGAGAAACATGTTACATAGCATCAACTGCTGATATACGTATCTTTGTATTACTGATACCAGCGCTGAACACAACCTTAGTAAACAAAACCAACCATCTCCAAGTGTGAGAGATACCAAAACTAAAAATATCATATGACAGGGCTGAAAGAGGAAAACAAGTCATCAGCTTGCACTGTTCATCAAGATGTGCCTATCCAAAGAAGCCAAAACCTCATGTGTATGTGTTATATATTTCTGTAATACTTCATTACATGACATGTCCTGCATTAAACTGGTTTGGTCTTCACCTGTAATAATGCTGTTATTAGAGATTAGAGATAAGCAGGGACAAGCTGCTGGTCATTAGCAGTATCCATAACTGACCAAAATAGGTTGCGAAGAGCTAATTGACCAGCTATTCAAACAGACAGACCAGGCAATCATACTTTCAGACCAGGCGTCCAGCTAGTAAATAAATCACGTATCTTAAACTCTTGTTAGTTTTCTCAAATAAATGGTTCTGAAATCAGTGTTTGTGAACATGAACAACTTGCCTTGAAACCAGAAAAATCAACACTCTTATCATATCATCTCTGCAAACAGCTCGGAGCTGCTTCACTATCAGTGAATAAGCTCATTTTCCCTTCAGTAACACTCACTTGCACTTTGTAAGAAACTCTTACAGCATGTCATGTGATATTTCCTGGTGCCTTCTATGAATTGATTTATTATTGAGACAGGAGAAATATTGTAAAAACAAAAAAAAACAACAACAACAAAAACAACTAGCTAGTCTAAACTATAAATGCAGTTATGTGAAAAGTGTTGTGGTTGTTTTGTGTGCACCAATTTTGAATGATCAAAGTAGACTCAGTACCATGCACCTGCCTCTTATTCATGTGGCAACAGGGCTTCTTCCCTCACAGACAGGATTAACTCCTAACATGTTCAACATGATCCAAAAGTGTAAAAACTGTCAAAGAGACCTTTAATCTGCCTATGGAACAAAGCCTTTTGTACAAGGGCTAACCTGACCTTGTCACTGTGAGTTTAACTTGCTGCCTGTTAGGCAATATAAAGCCCGCGCCAGCCCTCCCCTTCCACCCCCCTCCGTCTAAGTCCTCTTCCTTCCCTCACCACGCCTTCTCTCTCTCTTTCTCTCTCCCTACACATAGATTTGGGGGGGTGCAGCCACAGCACCAAATGCTGTGTTAATCCCTGTTTCTCTGAGATGGCCAATAGTAAATCCGAGCCCTCTGTACACCAATCTCGGACTTTTTTATCTTGATTTATTAGATTACGAGTCCCGGGTCCCTGAGCCCATGCTACACATTCTAATCCTAATCGGAATAGACAAGTATTAGCCCAGTTCAAGGGGAGCTAAACAGCAGCAGTGGCCAACTTTCAGTAAGAGGGAAACTACAAGCTTATAGGCTTGATGGGGCTTTTTATCCGTTTTCCTTTTTTCTTCACTTACATTAGTAGAATGAGTGTGTAATTAAATACATAAATCCTGACACACAAACCCTCAAAAGGCCTAAAACCACTGAACCTCGTCCAGTTTGGCTTTCTTTTCCCTGCACAATGAAGTTACTGAGCCAAGCCCAATCATTTGTATTTTTCTCAGATTTTTAACAGTGAGCAAGGCAAACATGAAAGTCCCATTGAAAACAACTGCAAGAATTAATTTTACATCTCAGTGAATTCAAGGCAGTGTTGTCAAATTATAAGCAACAGGGCTATGTAACTAATTTCCCTTGGTCCAGAGACTGTAAAAAAAAAAGTAATAAATCACTTTTCATGTGTGATAATAAATCGCATATAATTAGTAAGGTCTCTCCACTCTGTTTGCCTTCTGTGGGCAAACAGAGGCCACTGAAATATCACAGCTGCTTACATTGTTGTTGTCAACCTTAAAGTCAAATGAGAAAGGACAGCCTCAAGCATATTGTATATTGCTGGTCTCACACTGTTTCAACCAATCCAGCCAATGTGAATGGCAACTGGGTTAGGCTGGATGGAGTCCATGTGACACATGAGGCCAGGGCTGGGGAACATTAAGAAGTGTCTGCTTGTTCACTAATGCTGGTGGCAGCTGTTAGTCTGCCAAAAACTGCAGCAGCAGCAGCAAGGATATCCTGAAATACTATTGAAAACCACTAAACCTCCTCCTCGCTGATGTAAAGCTATACAGCTGCTCGGCGCCAGCACAATCACTGATCAATCTGGGAAAGTTAAAAATGGAGCCAGGTTTGTGGACTAAATCTACCGCTTTTTCAGCTTGGAGGTCAAACGATCTCCAGAGGGACGTTAAAGTTTAACAACAGGGAGAATTTTTCTTGTATTTGAGAAAGTTTGGTGACGCAGCTGTGACGGATGCAGCATATGCTTGTGCATTTACCTCAATTGTAAATGTGCGTTTGCGTGTGTGGATGTCTGGTCGTGTATTTCTGTCCCTGCATGGGTATATGTAGATTGTTCCGCCGCGGCACCACCACAGCACAGAGGCTGCCCCTGCCCACTGCCCTCGGGGGTGACAGGGGAACTAAGGGAGATGTGACAGCCATGTCTGCTCCCTGTATGTGTTTGTTTGCCCCTGAAAATGAGACACCGGTTTCACTCCAGCCCCCCTGGGCATGTTTAGCTCTGCCTCCACCACATCGCCTTCATCTGATACAAAGTGGAAGTCCACTCAATGTTAATATATATCTCCGCTGGTGGGGTGAAAGCGGATACATATACACATGAGGAGCATGAAGAAAGTCGATTGATTAATCCCTATACTTTTCCGTTTGAAACGTACACTGAAGATTAAACAGATTGAGGGATGAATTTTATGCATTGGTTGCTTGGTGCTACAAATCATAACACAATAGGTGGTGTCAAACTAAAAAAAAACACACAGCATGCTTTGTAGAAATGTCCCCATAGACTGGCCAATAATGCGTGTAAGGCATTATGTGATTAAACAAAAAACAAAAAAAACACTGTGATCCAGTGCTTTATGCCAAATAAAAGTGAGGAATGGATTTCCTTTGCTCTTTGTTTTGTCCTTAGACCTAAGTGTCACCAAGTGTACTTTGCAAGGAATATTCATTTCCTTAGGAAGGCCTCGTCAGCCTTGTGACCCAATCCATATCCATTCTGTCCTGTCTGCCCTCCCTACTCTCTGCCTCTTTTCTGTAAGTGGCAGATATTTCACCTGCCTATCAGTTTCCCTTTAAACGTGCTGGTATATGCAGGAAAGGCGCCCATATAGGGTCACTGACTGTCCTCTACAAAGCCCTCTTTGAAGCTACTATCTTGCTGGCTCTACCTCCCCCCTTCTTCTATCACTCAAATTACACTGTGTGGAGGTCGCTAGTAGAAATGGGTTCAACAGGGCTGATTAACTTTGATCTACTTTTACATATTATTGGGATGGAAAAAGTAAAAGTCCTGGGAGAGGCTCATGACTTAAAAGGCAAATCATAAATTCAAACCTCCTTAATTTATATTTACAACTGGGAAATAGTAGCCTCCTTTCATTTTCCTTCAGTGCCTGGAAAAGAGCCTGGAAGATGTTCAGCAATGTAGTGCATGCTTGACTAAAGAACAAACTGTATTTGCAAGAGTGTGTTTGTTTATGCGGCCCACAGCAAAATCCAGTTTACTACCAAATAATGGGAATCAGATCATTTCCATGCAGAAATGTGCGGCGGGAAGGAAAGCAGCTGCTTCAATGTGAGGAAGGTAGGAGGAGGTTAAAAGGAGTCAATGGAGGCTAAAGAGACAGCAGGTCTACCGATGACAGAAAGAGTAGCCAGGGACTGCAGTTCAGGACTTCTGGAAACCACATCAAACACACTGTGGAGCGCTGCCAAGACGAACACACACCAACTGTTGCAAAAAGAAAAGGAGAGGAGAGAGGAAGAGAGGGAGGGGGAAACAAACGGAAAAGGAGAAGGTTTAGCAACAAAATAGAAATGAATGTTAGAGGATCAGAGGAAAATAAAGATAAGAGACTCGGGGGGATTTTGGCTCTCTGACAGAGAATGAGAGAAATGGGAAAAACAGTGTTGTAGTGTGCTTTATATGGAGAAAAAAAGGCACTCATCAATTACATTTTACACAATGTCCTTGGTATTCTCTAAATATTGTAATTTCCCAGTTTGGGATCAATATAGTCTATCTATCTATCTAACCATCCATCTATCTATCTATCTAGTATGTGTGAATGTCTCTGCTTAATCCTCTGCTTAATTTCCCACTGAAAATAAAATTTGACAGCTCCCTCAGAACAGGTATGAACGTGCTGCTTTAAATAGAGCAGTATGAGCAGACAGCTTATAGGAATGTACTGAAGTTTGTAAAGCGGTGCTCCACAAAGAAAAGTTACATGGGGTTAAAAATGTTCATGATTTCAGCTGTTCTCCTGTGTCTAGGTCTAACATCTAGGAATATCTTTTTCCTTTTTGCTTCTGAAAAGTAGCAAACACAATGTTTCAGGCTGGATCACACTTCTGATGAGGAAGGATAAACACGTGTGTAAACTGGGAAGTAGATCCTTTTTTCTTAACTAACACAATTTATTTGCTCCGTCATGTATGATATGTTTTCACTCATGTTTGCACAGACAATCAGGAAAACAGGCCAAAATTGCCAAATGGCCAAAACCTAATAATTAAGAAAATAATCAGCAAATTAATCTCTAATTAAAATAATTGTTAGTTTTATGTGCATCTGTAAATGTGGTAATAACAGCTCCTGCATTTGGTTTGTCTGTATGCTGGTTTGTGAACAGAATGACTCAACATGAGTCGTCTTTCTGTTTTGGCTGAGGCTCCTGGGTATTTCTGCCAAATCGTACCCAGGAACAAATAGAATAATGACACAGAAAGCAAAGCAAAGAATTAACCAGTTTACAATGCAATGGTCTCGTTTTTTTTTCCACACACAGCACTATCAATGCTAATTTGTGACTGATATACTGAGTGTACTGTGAATACATAGCTTGAAGGCATTTCTTTAAAAAGAGAAATGTAAACCGCTCTTTACAAAGAATCTGTGAGAATCAGGCGGTGTGTGTGCAGAAACCTGGCCCCACAGCCTCAAGTCAGGCCTCATTCTCAGGCCTATCAGGAACCAGCCACTTGTTCAGAGGAGCACCTGACTAATACCCACTATAATGTCACTTCTATATTTGTATCCTGCTAATCTGCTCTCAGGCTCCAATCTTTTCCACTTTCTTGCAAATTTATCACTAGACTGAAAGACCGGTGCCAGATCCTAAGTGCCTCACCCTTTTAAATTAAATAGTGGCATTTGTGATAAAGCCACTAAATTCCTTATCTAACTGCCCCCGAAGAGTCTTTCAAGGCAAAGTGTCACTTTTCCTAAACCGGAGCACTTGTGACGCCATATACCCCACCCTGTCCGACCACCACACAAACACACATATGCAGGCATGCACACACCCACAGACCGTCAGTTTTCTTGTCCTTTTCAAGGACAGAATCAGGTCAAAAATAGAACAAAACACGAGTGAGGCATGCTGTGTAACAGACGACCACTTTTTTTTATCAAGTGGCTCCAGAAATAGACAGCTACTCTGCTTTTTCAGACACCAGTTAAATCTACTTACTGAACTAATTTGTTTTATATTCCGCTAATATTTTCCTCTTTAATAGCGAGACTGTCATTTGAGCAGGGACCAATTTCAAACCACAATATTCTCATATATGTGAGACTTAGAGGAAAATACTGTGCTTCACTATCAATTACATAAGAACTTATTTAATTACTCAGACAGGTGATGTGCTTCGATAAGCCTGAGGCAATGACATAAGATGGCTCTGTGTCTGTGCCTACATTGTCACTTCCACACAATTCTACCTGAACTAATTCAACTAAACACAGCATATGTGTCTGTTTGCAAAAACCTTCTTTTAACTGTTGTCAGAGTAAAGCGCCTGGCCAGCAGCTCTATCTTAGGTTAACTTGTCCTCTGCCTGGACTCAAAGGAACACTGGCTTGTCAATAAATTTTTTGTACACTTCCTTCCCATTGTGGATTCATGACCTAATAAGGCACTGTCTGAATTCTGGAGTTATTTTGAGTTTGTGTGATAATGCTCACTCTAACTTTGTCCCCCTGTAGAGATTCTAACAGGAGGCGAGTAGAGAGAGGCGGTTTGATTAGATAACAGTGAGAGCTTCAGGACTGTGATGCAGCTACTACTACAACTACTACTGCTTCTTAAATAATGACAACAATGTATGAAATGCATGTATATAACAATGCCACACTTTGCTTATGTGCTAATACAAGGCATACAGGACAGTGCAGTTGATATAAGACTTATTAACAAAACAAACTAGATACATGTTTTATTAGCACAAACAGTTCAAGTATTAGCAAAACAATATTATCAAACACATTCTGCAAAAAATGATATCTAGTGCTTCTATTTGCTCATTGCCACTGCCTTTGTTCTGGTGCATTCATGTATTTTGGCCTTTTCTTCAGTTTCTAATCTGTTTTTGATAGGGTGAGATGTGACTTCCTACCCCAGCCTGTTCCATTGTTTTCCTGCATTTTTGGAGGAATGAGGTTAAAACAAACTGTTCCTATGTAGAAGGTCAAACAACATTGTTATGAAACTAAGAAAATGAGACTAAAGGTAACAGCATGAGACCAATAGGGTATTCCTGTTCCCGAGCAAAGGCCCTGTAAACACCACTCTGTTGATCTATAATTAAGTGGGAAAATCTTCACTTTGGCACTGTGGGCTCCTTGCAGTGATACTTCCTCTTAATATCAGTCTCTAGTGTTTATTTATCAGTTTTCAAATTTGTACGCTGAAGGACTCCTTGATTATTTAGACAAGACACAGGAGTATTCTCCGGGCCAACGGAGTGAAATCTCTGATGCAGGGATCCAAGCAGGCAGCTTGCTTAATGCTTGACCCTTGACCTCTCCTGGGTAATAATGCCTCCATATCTATCCTCACACACGTAGCGGCAGAGAACAATCACATATTCAGATGCTTGGAGAGGTTTCACAAAGCCGCGTGAAACACTGTCGAATAACTGAGGGGTTAGAAAAACTTTCTATTTCTCTTCTCATGATTTTTTTAAAAAGCAATCCAACATGGCAGCTTCATCCAGAATATATGTTGCTAATAATATGTTGAATCCAACATGACAAAAAGAAATAAAAAAAATATATTTAAAAAAATATCTGTACATTTCCCATGTCCCTGTCCCTGACCTTTGTAAAATGTTTTGCCCTCCCCCTGAGCTGCAGGAAATCGGCATTTAGCACTTCAAGCAGCACTTCCAGAAATCCAGATTGCCCTCTGGTTAACATCTCTGGCATTCTCCATTTTCTTCACTTTTTTCCACACATTCACCCTCTCAGCTGTTCCTCCCTTTAGTCATACTCATTTCACACAATTCATAAAATCTGCCACAAAGTCATGAAAGCAGCAACTGCAAGCTGAGAACTGTTTGCAAAAAATAAAGGGCTCTCAGAATAGATAAATAAAATCTCTGTTATCCAGCTGCCCTCCCTAAATCACTCCCAACCCCTTCAACAAGTGGTCACAAGCCAGGGCAGAGCAGACTCTTTCAATATCACATGACAACCACAAAAGAGGATTCTTTTAGATTCCAAAACTGATTGCTCAAGTTTTACAAGTAAAAACTGGGCTGAATCTACAACTTTGAACATAATTACAGTTTGTCCTTGTATCATCCTTCCTGTTGGTGAAGTAACCGCGTACTGCACTGCATGTATTGCTGAGAATAACAATAGAAAAAATAAAATAAAAAAAACATTCTCAAAGGAGGGAAGTGGGAGGTTTTGTCAGGCTTATTTTCAGTCAATATTTCAGGACTTCGGCTTTTCTGAGAGAGGAAACTGCCTGAGAGAGCACATAAGCACCAAGTCAGACGTTCCCCATATTTCACTTATCCATCACAGTATGGGGGTTCACATGTGGAAGGAAGTTTCAATAAACTCAGAGGTTAAGCACTGTAAAAATCTGCTTGTTTTCTTTTTCATGTTTTGTTGAGTGAGACTGAATCCCACAACTGCACAGCCTGCCAAAGCGATTAAGTTTTTACTGTGTTGGCACTACTGCCTCAGTTTCTGCAGAGCGGTCCCAAACACTTCATCTCTGAAGGCCCGAACATACACTTGTAGCCACAGTGCACGAGCGAGCATAAGTTGCCAGAGTTACTTAACATGCTGCTATGAGCCTGCCAGATTTTCAACCAGCTGCTAATATCAGTGCATTTTAGCTCTTTTGGAGATTGATCAAATAAGCTCAGAACAGCCCCAGCACAGTGTAATGGAGTTAAGTGTGAGTGGAATTCAAACACCGTTCACATAAGATATGAATTATGGTACAAATGAAGTGATAACATTGTTACACTCTATCGGTCTTTCCACTAAACAAATATGGATAACATTTTCATAAGGAAATTCAACAGGGCTTCTCAAATGCTACTTATATGGTTCATAAATGCACTTTACAGAAACATTCTCCATCCAAAGGGCATTAAAACTGTTCGCTATAACATGCTGAACGCTATAGAGCCAAAATATCAACTTGTCTACCATTGTTAGGGTGTTTGTCACCAGGTACACAGTATATAAATATACATATACTATACACAGAAGCCACTGTGAAACCACTGGTTGCAGTGGTCAGACTCACCGAGACAATAAATCCACAGCCAGCCCAGGGATGGTCTCTGAAATCCCTACAATCAGGCTGCAGATAAATGGTATTTTGTGCTGACTGCATTGTCTCCTGCCTCTATTCTGGTAATCTAATGTGTGCAACATGCTCTTGGTCACCTTGACTTTGGTTGCCATAGTGCTCAACACAAACATATCCCCACCCAGAAATACACCAAATAAGGCTTGGGGGAAAAATCTCATAATCAGACGGCACAGAGGGAGAGGCAGATATAACCTTAAATATATTGTAAACAGGTCAAAGCTATTCCAGTGTGTACATACCCAGTGCTTGCAAGAGGTTACTGGTGACACACACGCACACAGTCTGGCTAATTAGTATACAACAATAATTGTCCTAAGCTCAGCTATTGTTGACTCAAAGAAAATGATAATTGCATGGGCATCAACAAAAAATAAATTGAAGTTCTTTAGAATAGAGAGGTCTTTCAGGACAAGTCTGTTTGTACTGAAAGTGACCTTTAAACACCTCCTCCAACACAGAGGAATCAGGCTACAAGAAGGCAGCCGTCCTGTCTAGCTGTCGACCCCGGCAGATGTGAGTTCTGAAGAGTTCAAAAGAATTCTGCATGGGGGCACCGCCATTTACATAATCCTCCAGATATATTCCCCTGCAACCTAATCAAATTATTCACAAGTCTAGCCCCTAACTATGTAGACCCCGCGATACACAGCCTTTCCATTACCAGCCTGTGAGCCTTAATCGTATCGAACCAACCAATGTCACTTTTCCCTTTAGAATGGCCAACAGACGCGGCAAACAAAGCACGGTTGTGTCTGACACACAAAGATTTCAGACAAACAACATCTTTCCCCCCTTGTCCACTTTGTTTGGCATTTCTTATTGTCCTGGGATTTTGTTTACTTTTGAAGAACACAGCGCACTCAGAGAAAGAGAATTTTATCACTGGAAGTACACAATCTTAAGACAATGGGACATTATGTTCAAATGATGCTTTCAAGGGAAGTTGGTTGTTGTAGTAATTAGCAGAGCAGAGTTAGAGCTATTGAGAATAACTTTGAAAGACAACTGCAGATGACGCAAGGGATTTCGATAATCATGGGGTTGGGTTCCCTCAAGGCCTAATCCGAAAAGAAGATAAACAAAACTGCTGATTCAAATACAAGTATGATTTATGCAATAACAGTATTTCCAAGCTTGAAAATATGGCACATTTTGACTTTGTAGAATTGCTGATCAGTAAAAATGTAGAATTTGTGGTATATTCATGTAATTTCCTTGTTGCTGCACATACACTCCAACCATTTCATTCCACAAATGAACCTTAATTCATAGACAGAACAGAACAGAATTTCACAGATTTTGTAACAATGTACAAATGTACATAAAACACAAATAATACCGTACAATAATAAGCCATTGATGTCACTGCTGCTTTATTTTCTTGGATGAAGAAACATCATCCCATTGTTAATCACCCTGTTGTCGCTTTGTGTTCAATCTGCTGCCAGGGTTAATGGATCAGCCAAAGTTTACATCCCATATGCGGTCAATTTTCAATGACTTCTTTTCCCACATTGAAATAAACTATTTTATGTCTCCAAATATGCAGATCATTTTGCTTAATGAAAGATGCTTGACGTCTCAGATCCAATTAATATGCAAATGCAAGTGAGGATTTATTTGTGACATTCTGTATGGGTGAGAGAAAACAAAAAGGCTTCTTAACAGTAACACTAATTGCTGTGACTGATTGTCACATATCATCATTCACTCTGAATCTTCTAAATACCAAATTCAGATAAAAATTCTTGCACGCACATGGTTAGATGTATTTATTTTTGTGTGTTTATTAGTTTGTTTTGTCGCTGTGCAGTGCGTTATGTCTTGTTTTGGCAGGATGTGCGCGACTATGCCATCCTGCAGTTCATCTAAAAAGGAGGGTAAATAAAAGAGATACAAAATAAATCTTTTGCAACAGTACAATTTATCACAAAGCAAATCAAATCACAGTGTATACAAAAGTTTTTGAACACGTCCAATCTGATTTTTGATTTGATTGATTTTTTGATTCATTTAACAATAGGATATTAAAACACATAAGGACTCGGGCTACAGAGGTCCTTCTTCTGATGACTCATTACGGCTTTTTAAAACAACGTGGTGAAAAAGGCTGCACCAGCACAGTTGTAATGCGCACATTAAGTGTCACATCTCCAGACTTTATGGCTTTAAGCAGTTCTTCCCTGTTCAAATTCCTCAAAAAGCCACTAATGCAATTCATCTTTGACGTGAGAAACCTTCAATCAGTGATGTATTTATCACTGTAAAATAAAATCAATAATGTAACTCAACTATTAAAATCCTTTAATGGATGAAGCAATATACTTAGCTGTTTGCATCATCCTCAAGCTTTAATGCTCCTAGGCACTATACAGAATGGGGTTTACATTTCAGGAACCGTAAAGCGTGACTGACACCTATTGTGACATCTCACATCAACCAGCAACACAACACTTCACTTCAACACAAAGCTACTTAAGGTTTTCCACTGACTTATTTGTCTTGGGCAAGATTTCCAAATAGCAATTACTGACCCAACACTGTGTAATGTGTGATACAAACACAGTTTAGTACATGTAAGCTACGTTTGTGTTCAGCCCTATATGAACAATAGTCAGAAAAACACCACCAGACTTGAGTCGCTGCTTTATACGCAGAAAAGGACACACACAACATGTTTTCTATTGGACCATCTTTAGCCATGTTATACAGCATTGGGCAGAGCAGTGATTTAGTGCATCCCAACTGAAGAACACTTCCGGGGTTGTAAAAACAACAATCAGGCTCTTTGGATTAAAAGGCCGTATGTCCTTTAACAACAACCAAAAAAAAAAAGATGCTGACTAGCTGTGGGGTCAACAAAATAAAATGATCCACTGACATCGCCTCTAATGCTTTTAATCTTTGTGTGATATCTTTATAGCTTCCAACCTTGCTTTGTAAGGCAGACAAACCTCCCAGCATGGTTCAGCGTTAGTTTAAAGACCGCTATTTGGATTCAGGTTTTATCTGAGAAGTTGTTTCGCCATAGACATGAAACTGTCAAAATCCTGATGATAAAAGTGGGGCTGCAATAATTTTATATTCATATTACCAATGTCAGTGGAGACCAAATATCTTTTTAAATTAACTTACAGTTCTTCTGAGATACACCAGCTCAGTGTTTGGTTCAAAGTTTGCCAAACAGACATAGTAGTGTAATTGGTGTGTTTTGTTGCACTCACACAACACACCAATTACAAACTGTGTCTTGTGTTCTACAAATAGAATTATATCACTTTTTTTGTAAGAATAGCATTAATTGCCCTAAAAAAAACATATCTTAAGACATATGCTTCACTTTCACTTTGGAAACCAGCGATAGTAAAGAAGAAAATTTCAGTCTGGATAACACTGTGTCACTATGTGTGACAATTTTCCAGAAGTAACTGTAATTCGCACTGATGTGAGCTGCTGTAGGATACAAGCCTGAATGCTGAAGATGACAGGGATCTCCGTGCAGCTGCCACTGCTGAGCTTTTTTCCCCCATGTACAGTAAGGTGACAGCTTATCAATGTAACTGACTAATGGTACTTTACAGTAAAAATCTAAACATGTGCAGCTTCAATTTGGCCATGGAGTCTTTGACTCACATCTGGTCAAATGAAGAGAGAAGCTCGTCATGGTTTTAGTATCAAATGACAAAGCTTATTTATGGAGACGCCTCTTTATCAAAATCTCTTTTCTTGTTTGTTTTGTTTTGGGGATTTTTTCTCCACAATGACCACAAACATCTGGGCACCGAGTATCAAATACTTGGTGACAGGTTTTGTTGAATTAAAGTTATCAAATAAGTAGGGTTTAATGATCAGGATTCATGTTTCCTATGCTGCTTCTGAATCAGGGAAAGTAAAATTAGATACCGAGACCTACATGTCAGCAGAATGACTGTACTGCACAGTACACTATGCAACACTAGATAGGCCAAACATATTCATGCCCAAAGCTTAACAAGACTCTGCAAAGTCTTGAGCAAACGTATTGCTTGTGTCTGAATCTGTCAGTGTTTGTGTGTGTACTTGATGTCTGTTTGCATGCCGACCTAGCCTCAGATTGCTGTTTGAGGATGTAATTGCTCTGCTCCTCTCCTCCTCGGAGTGGCCCAGGATGGATCTGCGCGGGCTGTTTAGCAGTCAATGGCCAGTGCAGATTGTAAACAGATCTCCCATGAATTGCGGGTTTAGCGGTTTTGTGAGTCTCCAAACAAGGTTCTACCGATAACGCCATTCTCTCCCTGACAAAATCAGCCACTTTGCTGCAAGGGTGTGATTTGAGAGGTGCCAGTCAATGTGATTGACAGTATTAATCCCCCACAGGAGCAAATAGGAGGAGAAAACAAACCATGCCCTTATAGAAAACATGTCCCTGCTTAAATCCTGCTTTGGGTAAATATTTCACCTATCTAAATGCACAGCCAAGAACAGTGGAGGTTATTAAGAAATTAAGCTGCATAATTGACCAAATTAATATTTAAATAAAAAACACACACACACACACAACCGCTATCTTGGCTCAAATGACAACCAAATATAGGACACAATGCTGAAGAAGGCTCAACTCCCTCACATTATACAACCCCGTGCAGAGATATAAAGGATGTACATACTCGTTTGGTTTTCACCTCATATAATCTTGAAGGTCGGCAACTTAAATGTTACTGTTTCCATTACTTTCCATATTCTTCCTAAATCCGTGCTTGATTTGTCTGCTGTCATCCTGATTAAGACCTGGGACTGTTGCACAGCTCTGACATACAAAGCACACTGTGACTTTTAAATTAAACATTAAGCTTTGCTGGCCAGTAGGAAAGCAAGTCATCAAGCATTAAACACACATATTAATTTTCAAAGAACCGCTGGTAATGGGAACATCTTGGAGACAGTGATGCTAACTTCCCTGAAGCTGACAGGGCCCCCATTATAAATACAAGACCACACTGTGTATGCAAAAAACACTCTTTTCTAGACATAGTTAAAACATGCTTATGCCTCCTCTCTCACAAAATGTACAGTAACTCTGCAATATAATGTTTGGCATGACGTCATGAGCCAATCCATGTCTAAACACAAAACTAATGACAAGAGTATTTCAATTTCATGGGGAACACTGTGGGAGCTGTGATAAGGCTGAGGACACAGCCAAGACAAACACTGCAGATCTGTGGAAACTCAACTATGCAATTCACTTTCCATAGTCAATTTGACAAGAGAAAAGTACAAAAAGAAAATTTTAATATTAGAAAATTTAAATTACACACTGAAATCTTGTCTCTTTGATAGTAAACTATTTGATGCTATTTGGATTGTTTCCAATTTCATAATTAGATTTCAGCAATTAACAGAGTACCTCTACAAAAGGAAAAGTGGCATCTTGGTCGTATCATCATATTCACTGTTACCTCAACAAATTACAGTCGTTCTATCAGTAACTTGCAAAAACCGCTGAAACTAAAAATAATATTTTTTTAGGTTATTTAATTAAACTGATGAATTACTCAATTACTCAAAAACACACTTTTCATTGTTTGCATATCAACTGATCAACGGCTAACACCCTAAAGAGCTAACACATGACAGCTAGTGCTGCTTAAATTAAAAGAAACTGTTTTAAGTATGACAGTAAACAAGTAGCAGAAAAAGAAAAGCCTTCACATGCAAGAAAGTGTAGCCAGCAGACGTAAGGTTTTCTGACGTAAAAATGGCTAGGAATAATAATCAATCATTAAAACTGCAATGCTAACGGATTTATACATTAAACAAGCTGTAGCTTTTATACTTTGCACTGGCAAAGATAATACTTAAATTAAGCATATTTTTTTCTTTCCGTTAGATAATGTGACATGTACGTATTTCACCATCTGCCCCTATGCATGATGGTCTACATGTAGACTATTTGTGCGCAGTTCAAGCACAGACTGTATATTGTCTGTGCATGTGCAAACACATCAGCCTATACAAACAGCAGAATAACATTTATGTCATTTTCAGGGGTATACTGTATGTTGTTCTTCTGTGATGTGACTCATTGTCAAAGCAAACGTGAATACACACTTTCATTAAAGTGAATGAACAAGCTGCAACATCGCACAATAAATCAAAAACAATAATAGCTTTGCGCTAAAAGCAACAACGTTACTGAGCTTGCTTACGCTGATTATGCCCAGCTGACTTTGAGGACTGCCACCTACTGATAGAGGTATTTTATATTAAACGCATACAGTCGTCACACTATTTTCAGCGATCAGCGAGAACACAGCAGCACATACTCCATCATTTTTTCCTTACAAACGATGTGAAAATGGACCATTATGGCAAGGAACAAAGAGGATAGGCCCCATGTTAGAGCTAACCCTTCACTGATGTCCTGGTGACTCGGCCAACCACTCTCCCAAGGCCTACTCCTTGATTAAATGCATAATCCACTACTCCCCATCCCCAATGATTTAGTGTGCCTTTAAATCAGCTTGCGCACACATAAAAACCTCAAATAAAAATCACCAAGAAAAACCATTGCACTCTAACTGTTCTATTAAAATGATACCCAGCCCAGCCTTTCTTCTCTGCAATACCGTTTATTCCACATGAATGCATATCTTCATTTTTTTCATAGGTATGCATATAAAATATTTAAAGTTTAAAATGTCACCGTTGAAACATCAAATGCAAGAGTCTCTCATTAATCAGCAAGGATGGAGGTTCTCTTTTAAGGTTATAACCCTTTGAAAGAGCAAAAATTACATTTTTGACCTTGAAGATGAGACAAACTCATAAACGTAAAATAATTTGCAGTTTAAAGGGGAAAGAGATATCGGTTACCTCAGCCAGCAGTGCTCTGGGTTGTCAGGGAGAGACCAAACAAGTCTCATTTTCATATTTACATCCAAGCTGTTGAGATTAATTTGAAATCACATCAAGAAAAAAAAGAAACAAAACTCAGAGAAAACATCAAAAGGGGCAACTGTCAAACTTTCAAATCCATGTGGGCCAAGCTATCTCCAACGTGTGAAACGCAGACTTTTTTCTTGCAGTTTTATTAAATGGTGCATGACATTTTCATTACTCAAGGAAATTAAATTGACTAATTTTCTTACAAGCCCTGTACGTCTGCTATTTTAGGGAGGTGCACGGAAGAGAGCAATTGTTTCAACACCTACACAAAAGAAATGCAGACATGCATGTGCTCTCAGAAGAAAAGTGATTTCAAAGCCTTATCGGAAATTTGTTCCTTAATGAGGGAATTTAGGGTTTTGATCTTTTTCCAAGTAATTGGGTTTTGATCTTGATGCCTGTGTACTGATTCCTGTTCATTCACAAGAATTACAGGAATATAAACAAACGCATGAACAAGATTTATAATAAAAGCTAAAGCCTCCATCCCTAAATAGTTTGTTACATCTGGAACTGATTACCCTTATGTGATGTTCACAGTTTTTAAATATATCCCTATATACTTTGCCCAGGATATAATGAGACTATAAAAGAGAGATGAGAACTGCTCACCGAGACACATCAAGTCAAACTGAATGTAGAGAATCCTTCAATTTACTGTAGTTTAAGATCATAATCCCCCCAAAAAAGAAAAGAAAATGATCCTTTATTAAAAAACAAACTTCAAACACCCATCCTTGGACTTCCTTTAAAATCAGCTTTGGTCGTGTTATTAATTTTGTGGTTTGGTTAAACATATTCTCTCTTACTGGTATGCATCCTAACATACAGCACTTAAAGGGAAATCAAAAAAGAACATCTTCACGTACTTAAGTGCATCAAGAGATTTGGGTCCATGCGAGTGAAAAAGGTTTAGTGCAGAGAGACTGAAGCTTTGCTCTGACACAGTGGGGATGGCTGAGGAAAATATGGAGTCAGCCAGGACCTCGACATTGCCCCTCCTCTGGAGATGAAAAGCCTGATTACCTTCACCTCTCAGGGGTGTAAGCCACATGGCTGACAACATCATTGGAAAATAGACTACTGAGCTCCTTTGGGCCCTATAACAGCTTACATTTAATGTGGGGGGGAAATTCACACTAAAAAGGAGGTGACACCACAGCTATACTCTCATATTGTTAAATACATTATGAAGGAAACCACTGATTTCTTGTTGTTTGTTGTCAAGCAGTGCAAGGGATAAAATACACTGACGTAAACTGGCTGGTGTTTTAAGTTAAAAAGCATTGTTGGAGTAATGCAGATGTGACTTACTAATGACAATGTAAACACCCCTGCCTGTATTGATGACCTCTCCCTGTCAAAACAAAATAATGTATCACATGCTGGAGGAAATTTGTAACATTTTAGTTACACTGTGGTTGACTCGCAATTCAATTTACCACTCACTGCACTGGAATTATCTGAATAATGTATCTCTGAAAGCTTTTAAACAGACACCCTTGGTAATTTCAGAAAAGAGTTTTGCTTCATTCTGATCACAAAAGACGCTGCTCAGAAATGACAGAAGTGAATACAAAGAAGTTTGAAGCAATAAAAATAAAGAAGTTTGAAGCAATAAAAATAATCTAAACCAATTGGTAATAGTTTTCTCAAGTTCTCCACAGAGTATCTGTGACACATTTCAAATACCGTTGGATGAAAAATAGTGATTCCAAAATGATATCCCACTAATCCTTTGATGAATAAGCTGGAACCCTCTGTGTGACCTCTGTTCATCAACAGCAACCACAATTTAGTGGCTGCCTGAACTCTATTTCAAAGGTTACTGAATTAACTTAAAATTACTTACAATGCCATTAAGACGATGAGGTCTTTTGTTGTGGCTGTAAATTAATTTGAAACCTCAGCAATTTGAAATATTCTGAGACATGTCAGGGGGAAATAAGAAAAAAGAATGGCAGAAGTGAGGCTTTCTCAATGCTTTTGGCTTGGCAAATGCTTGTCTTGAATGATGAGAAAAAGAAATTGGGCTTAACTAGAAACATATGGTATTCCACTGGAGAGGAAGCCTTCGTAAGAGGATCATGGCTGTGTAATAAACGGAGACAGGAAAAGGGCACGTGTGGCGGTTTGGGTGGATGAGGAGTTTTTCTAAGGCGAGATGGAGCCAAAGTCTTTTTTTGTAAAGCTGTAGTGGAGACTCACTCAACCCCTCTTGATCGGGGCACAGAAAACTGGAACACAGACAGAAAAAACACACGCACGCACACACACAGTGATCCACAGAAAGGCTATGGAGGCAGAAAAGTGACTTTCTCACTATGCCTTATTTCTTATGTGTCTGAAATTGTCACTATCAGATTGGATGCTGAACCCTGTGTAATTTTGTCATGGACCTCCTCATCTTGGCTCTATGTTCTCCTTGACATAACTGCTAGTAAGACATTATCCCAGTTAAATCACTGCACCCCAGATAAAGAATTATACTACCACGTTTTGCACAGTACAGTAAGAAGATTGACTCTGCGTGTTTTCGTGTTCTCAGTTTTTCAATTGAAATTTCAAGTCAAAACTAAACCTAAAAATACACAATTTAAAAATCTCACAGATATTTTTTGAGCTCTGTTTGCATTTTCTCAAGTCTATGAAAAATCATTCTATAATATTCAAGCAGTAACCTGAATTGTTTTTGGGCTACCATCCTGCTCATTTGTACGTGTTGTGCACTGGGGCATGCGCCTGTGCTGTAATCACAACAACAATCTTTTACAGACTGCCCATAATTAGAAAAGCTCCTCTCCAAACCAGCTCCATGTTAAGAGCATGATTGCAGCCATATTGAGCAGTAATTTGTACGATGTGGACGTGGGTGCTGTGTGAGGGGAGAAGTCTGATTGTTTAATGCCACTTTTATTAGGCCTGGCTAACCCACCTCACTCAAACTAAGCACATGGACCTTTGGTTCAGAATGGGAAAAGAGTCTCTGTATTGCATCATGGTGAAACAGACATCAAGCTCATTCAACAACAAAAAAGAGGTGCTGTGGGGGGGGGCAGAACCACCAGGCTTTGTGTCCTCAATAACCCCAGGAGACCCATCATGGATGCTAATGGAATCACTTGCCCTACTATTATACAAAAACCTAAACATCACCTGGCTGTCTGTGTGTAAAGAACAGATGCACTCATTATTATTCCACCAAGCTTATCAAGGCCATGAAAATGACCAATAAAAAGTGTCCTGTTACTGTACCACACAGCATTTATTCTCTGTTGTGATGTTCATATTATTGTCTTTTTGAACCTGGACAGAGCTGTGCAACTTAATCACGACCTCTGATACGCTTAGACTCCACCTTTTCACAGCAGCCTGTTAGTAAGGAAGTCAAGATGTCTTTGAGCCACTTTTTTCCCTGTCCTTCTACACATACACACATTTCTCAATGATAGTTATACATTTTAGTTATTTGAAATGTGTAAACTCCATTCATTTTCAGGTTTATAAGACACTGTATGAAGAAACCATTATGGATTTTTGTGCTTCAGTGAAGTTCAGAAACAGAGGGTGTTTGTTGATACGTATTTCGCACTCTCTGATGATATTTCAGTTGCTTCTATTATACAGTGGTCTCACCCTGCTGTGTGAGTGTAAACCTTTTTTATGGGGTGAGGTTTAGGGTCTGGATTTTGACTCATTATCAAAAAATCAAAAAGCTTCACACAAGAACATGTCAAACCTTGCTGTGGATGTATTTTGATTTTCTCTCAAATCCTTTCTTCCACATAGTCTTATCCCTCCAGTCCCTTTGTGACAAGCCCCTCTCTGTCCCCTCTATGTATGCATATAGTGTAACATAATCTGGTCATTAATTGATGCAACTAAAACGACTGATACACCAATGTCTGACTTGTGTTGATGTGTTAAAATTGATGCAGTAGTACCAAGTACCTTCTTTTTGTTTATTTCATGTGTATGTATTCCTGACACCTACACCACAACATCATCCCACCTTACATTAACACAACTCAGTTTGCTTGGAGATAAAGTTGCTTCAATCTAACAGTTGCTAATGTAGCCCCAGGTCTCCGGCCTTGAGCAAAGGCTAACTCAACTCAATACTATTATTCCATTTTTAAATTGACTCAAGTGATATCAATGGGGGCTGGACCTCATCCAGCTTCCTGTAGAGCAACAACAGGCTTTATGCAACTTTTTCCTCATATGTAGACATAGAATTGTATTGTCTCTGGAGCTCCATTTTGTTTTTAGTTTAACATTTAGTAAAGATTATTGTACCAAAGACTAAACAATTAGCCAACAGAGCTTAAGATGCCCCCGGTGAACTTTAACAAAAAGTGAATTCTTTGCCTGCATAATCAACAAATGTATCAACAAGTAAATCTACTGATTTTCTACAAACTATACATCAGAGCCCCAAAAGAAGAATAAATATAAAAGATACTGTTTATACAGAACAAAACCCATAACAACATAAAAGTGAGTTCTGGAGCATATCAAATGTAACATGAACAAGCTGTTTACCAGATGGGGAGTTAAGTACCTCTTTATAACGCTACATCAATTGATAATTTTTTGTTTAAAGACAGACATTCCAAAACTACCAATCCCACAGTGCCGGCATAGGAAACTAAAAAAGACTTAAATAGAGTGGTGAGACCAGGCAGTTGATGGACTATCAGCAAAGGTATGAAAGAATTTCGCTTTCACCCACCATAATTACTGCTGCCAATCCAGAGCGATTTTATAATTCCAAAATCCTGACACTTCACAAAGACTCTATAATTGCATTAGGATGGCCTTTCACACCTCAAAGGTCTATTAATTATTTTTCCCAAGGACCTGTCCTGAAATATATCTCTTTTTTTCCTGAAAGCCACCTCATGAGAGGATGTGGAATTTTTCATGAAAACACGAAAAATATCCACTTGAGATCACTGTGCACTCTCCTCTCTTTTCTGCCCTCAAAAACATCCCAGAATAGAGCAATGATGTGGTGCTAAGTACACAGTGAAGCTTGAAGAATTTCAGAAATGGAAAGAGAGATGACGGTTTCAAGTCCAACAGGCTAATGTTAAGGGGGCTAAAAGTCAACTGCAGTATGAACTCTCATGAGTAGGAATGAAACCTGATTTGCTTGGCAGCGTAATTGGGTGACTTTCACTGACAATAATCCTAAAGGTAAATGTGGTAAGTGGTAAGTGGATGATAGACTGCTCGACTGAGGGCCAGGTCTACATTAACCTACAATAGCTGCAAAAGTTGCCTATATCATTCTGGCCTGCTGTGGTGGCCTAGTGTAGTCTGGTCAGTGCATTGTTAGATGGATCACTACAGAGCAGAGCCATGTTTCAGGCTATGAACACACTGGATGCATAGAGAGTGCATGGAGGCTGCCATCGGGTTAGAGCGGAGAGGCAGGCCTAAAGCCATGTGGCTGTATTGCATGATTTTAAGAGGCGAAGCAATTTTATTTGTATAGCCCATTTTTACAGTTTGTCTCAAAGGGCTTTACATAGCATCATAACAACATCCTCTGCCCTAAGACCCTCACACTGACTGAGGAAAAACTCCCAAGAAAACCTTTTTAACAGGGAAAAATTTGGAGAATCCTCAGGGTGAGCAACAGAGGAGGGATCCCGCACCCAGGATGGGCAGACGTACAATATATGTTGTATACAGAAAACAAGAGATAGCGTCTTGCTTTTCATTTCATTCTGGCATAAATAATCAGAAATTTATTTATTATTAAATGAAAAGAAATCCAACATTCAAACAGCCCACAAACTCTACAGTATGTAGAGACAGAGCTGCAACATAACAGACACACAGTCAGTTTAAACACAAACTCACACACAAGCTGTGGACTAAGGTTCAGCGACACAGCCGCCATGCATATGTGACGCAGGAAGTGAGTTCCCAGCATCAGAAACCCAAACGAGGTACATATGCTGATAGGATATTATAGATTACTTCACATTTTCCTACATGTTGTCAAAAAAGGCATTGTCTAGCTGCTGCCTATTGACTAACAACTCTCAGAAAGCTAGCATCTCAGCTATGCAACTGGATAATGGCTAACAACCAGCAGAAATACCCAGATACCACATACAGTAATAAAAGCAACAGCTGTTGCTGATGAAAGCAACAAGTAGAGCTTACTATCGTGCTCATGCTATGGGGATTTGCAGTACAAACAGTATGCATATGCCCCTTTGGGTAACATAAACTCATGCTTTGAGGAGGCAAATATGAAAGACAGCTTATCTACTACTATAGGCCTTGGAGAGAGAGGGAGAATGGATGTTCATGGTGACAAGATTTTACAATTACATTAGGCTACTTAATGCAATGTCACTCCCAGGTATTATAAATTGAAGGAAAACCCAACATAATATGTTGTTTTGTTAAACTGAAGCTGGTGCAACAGGTGTGAAACGTTCTGTTCAAGTCCTCAGATCTGGTGCTATTTTTAAGACAGGCCATGGTCAGAAGCATGTCTATTAAGAAACAAGCTTTTTACAATGGTGCTGTGTTTCACACCAAGTTAGATGCTATTTGCAGTCCATTGATTAGCCTACAGATTGTGACTGACCAGTGAGTCCAGTCATGACACACACAGTGGCTCTTTGGACTCTGAGCGTTAAAGATGGGCAGACTGGATCAACGTACTGCTCAGCTCTACAGTGAAGTAACAACACAAATCACGTTAAAAATATTTGATGAGAAGTGTGAATAAATCTCACAATTGACAAATTGAAATGAAATATTGCACCACTTACTTTAGACCTGACCTGTCCAGTGAACCCCTCCCTTGACCTGTGTCAACTGGAATTTGCTCCATCCCCAATCTACACTACACAGATAAACGCCAATGGATAGATAAATGGATGACTGAAGAAGTGCTACTTTATTTTGTATTTAAACAATGGTCACATGTCTGAAACTAGCAGGGACACTTGTTGTGTTTTGTGTTTCGCTCCATTTTGCCCCAGGTGTAAGACAGGACCCAAAATGTAACATGCAAACACAGTGTCCTGCCTTCCTTTAGAGAGTAATTTCATAATTTCTCTATAAATTCAATCATAGAAGTGAATCTTTCCCTCTTGACATTAAAGGTAGTCTTGTCTTGACTTGTGGCAATAGTACAGAAATTATACATAATTGCTGCAGGGTGATAAATAAATAACTGAAATAGTGTTTCAACTCTGCTTTTATAAGGGTTTGCAAAGGTATGTGTTGAGTTATCTCAAGACCCGTTAAAACCTGCAGCTTCCACACGCTGTTTTATCTGTGACAGAAAAATGCTAAATCTCTTTTCAAATGAATTTTATCCTTCAGGTGTTTATGCACAAAAGCCTGGGCTTAATATTAAATTCACATGACTGGCAGTCTAATGACATCATTCTGGAATAAAGTCCTTTACTGTACTGCTTTCTAGCCGAGTGACAGCCTCAGATCTGCTCACTTAGGGAAATTGATGAGATCCATTGGCAAAATGGTGCCCTTGATAGACATTGAAATGATGGCAAGCGTTAAGTTTTATGGGATGTAGTTGACTCCAACATAACCATACAACAAGTTCCAATCAACTAGTCAACCCATATGGCAGCCAAAGAAACAGCTGACATGTTTTCTCTCTGTCATGCACAAAGACAGATTCAGTTTAAAATGCAGCCTCTCTTGTCTTTAATAGACAGTTTCACTCAAAGTGGGCTCGCTTTGGTTGGCTGGTTTTAAGACATATCACAAATAGAGACACAAAAAGTTGTCTAATGGTGAAAACAGCAGTTTATTTAGTTCAAAACGTCAGCTGCCTGATTCCTTTAGATACACAAGTGCCTCACATTTGGGACTCAAGAGGAAGAGGGAGTGGCAAAAAAGTATTTAGACAAAAAGACAAACATAAAATATTCCTAGAAGATGCTAAAATCCCTGCAGAGCACCAAAAGCATGGGGCTTAAAGATTTACTGCAGTCCTCTTATCTTTCATTACTGATGAGTGTGGAAGAGAGGCAAACATATTCTACTTTTTGCATTTCTGTTCTGATCCCAGTCCAACTCTATTAAACAATTGTGTTTCAGAGGATGCATCAACTTCATTCTCAGAGCACTGCTTGGATTTGAAAAAAAGAAAAAAAAAAGAAAGAGGAAAACTGTCTCAGAAATTAAGTTCTTTAAGACCATCTTTCCCCTCTTCTGTTCTTAATAAGAGATCTGTTTCTTTTTGTTGTTTTTTTTCTCATAAAGCTGTGCAACGTATGAAAGCCCTGGAATGAAAGCCAGCACAATAGCATCATGGAACAAAGGCAGGAAGGAGATTGAGGGGAAAAACAGGGGGAAAATGGCATCATCTCTAAACTTAATGAAACAGCATCCTTTCATTTTTTTCTAGTAATTATAATAAAGATGGAAAAACATAATAAACGTCTCCCTGCCCCCACCTGCTAACAGTAATTATAATAGACTCAACAATAAATGGTAAAGCAGCACAGAGCTGCATCTTGGGAATTCTCAGGGGTCTGTGGATTAGCTTGAAAAGCCTGAATGATTAAAATACACTAATTAAAATTTTGTGTTCCTTGGTAACTCGTCTTCCAAGGCCCCTTGTGCTGGTAAAATGGGAATAAATGCGACAAAAGCAAATACTCTTTTGGACCTGAATAAATAAACAAGTCTAATCAACTTAGTGTTTTTACAGAGCGAGTTACATAAAAACTTCCTTGATGACCTTTCCTTACACTCGTCCATTTCATCCACCAGGACAATAGCGAGAGTATTTCAACTCTGTTGTTTTAATCAAGCACAACTTGCCAGACATACCAGGCAGGTAAGATGTCCCATTACACTGCTTTTGATTAGACAGCTCAGTCTCACCGTGACTTCTAATTGTTATCCAAATAAAGTTTGACATCAGTGGACAAATTACTTTGTAGTTTCTTTCTGTCTAAGAAAGACATTAAAGCTGCTAACTTTGCCTCAAAATTACACAGTGCTGCTGTGAGTTTCATCAAATACAGTCCCACAATTATAGGCAGAATATGCTGCACATTATTGTTATAGAGATGATGAAATACATTTTAGATTTCAGGAGTTTCCTCATAAGTCCTGGTGTTTACCATGGGTCTGATGACTAGGACAGGCGCATACTTGTTTCAGACTCAGGTGGATTTAATATATAGTTAAAAGATCAGACAGGGTGGGATCAAAGCTCTGGAGATTCCAATTACAATCAAAAAACGCTCTTGTAACCTACACAGGAACTAATATTGCTAATGCTTTAAAATAGCCCAAAGTGAGTCGTTAGAAGAATATGTGCCTCTGCTGAGGTTCTCCCAACAGTCCTCCTCTACAGAGGGAGTACACTGAATGCTCTTATATTGTGCTGCAAATAATGTCAAACTGTTGTTTAAAATCTGCAGGGACAATATTGTGATATGAAAAAAGCATTCTTCACGCCACTGTAGACTCTCTCTCCCACACCACAAATGAAGTAAATCAGTGCCATGACATCACTGATAAAAATCTAAAGGTAGTGGCCACATGTTCGATGACCAGTTTTGATATACTGTAGTCACCGGGTATCTATTAATATCTGGTGATGATGATCTTTGTCTAACAATTTCCCTGCATAACTAACCATGTATCGCCACAGTGAAGAAGACGTCACAGCTCTGGATCTGTCAGACAGTTAAAGCTTTGCCTGTTGAGAACCGTCTCTGGTCACTGGGACTTGGCCCCTTTCTGCTCGGGCGTCAAAATAGAGCTGTGCTTCAAAAACGCTGTAATCCCTGCCGGTATTACCGAAGAGGCTAAAAAGATTCAAAAAGCCTGCTTACAAATTTAATTACCTTTGCAGTTAACCAGAGCTTAGCAGCCAATGACCTGATATTTCCACTGAAGACCAGCTAAGGGGGGATGGAATGGAGACGGACGGGCCGAGTGGGCCACAGAGACTGGCAAGCGTGGCAATCCAGGGCGGCTCAGAGCCATCCGGTGGGCATACTCAGTGCCAGGCAGGGCAACAACAGCACACATGTGGCCCTATCTTCTGCTGGAGTGCAAATTAGATACAGTTGATTAAAATATCGAGTCATTTCACAGCCACTGTTGGGGGAATAAAAAGAGTGAGAGTACTGAAAATGGGCTGTGGTGTGTGTGTGCGTGTGTGCAAGTGTGTTTGTATGTATGAGACAGAATGAGGGAGACGAAGGGGAAGGGGGGGGGGGGGGGCGCTGCTGGAGGGAGAGAGACGCAGCTCTCTTAAATTTGAACAATGAACACATTTCTCATTTATATAGATTCCCTTTGACAAATATGCCCTTTCCCAAAGGACAACTTTGAAACACCTTTACTTGCAATAGCGGAGAATTCTCAGCGATAAATCAGTTCACTTCACAACAGTATAACAAGTGTTGGGGAGAGCAGCATGTAGCGTTGTATACTTGTGTTCATGAGCAACATGTTCCACAGGCACCGTTTAACACCACTGCTCCCTTTTTTTTTGTTTTTTTTAACTCAAATAAGAAAAAAGAAAAAAAAGTCAATCCAAGTTCTTTGTTCACAAAAAAAAGTGAATATGACTTGTGGTATAAAAACTTCTGCCTCGCTGCAATATAACAAAAGAAAATTAACACTTTGGGGTTGCCCTGGTAACCTAATTGCATCACAACAGTGCACACAGGAGCCAAAGTAACTGAATTTTGATGAAAAGGCGGTGATAATTTACGGCATTGAGAAATTAGTTGCCGTGGCGACGCGTTAATTACATCTCAAATTAACAATGCAAGTGTAGTGAAATTAAATATAAATCATATTTTCTGCATAAATTACAGGGGTTGATTAGTGCGGGCGCCAGGAGAGAGAGGTTGAGATTCCAAGGGCCTGTCACATCCCCCTCCCTCCCTCCCTCTCTCCCTCCCTCCCTCCTTCTCTCTCTCTCTCTCTGTCTCCATCTTTCCCTCCTCCTTTCCTGCATGGGTTCCTTTAAAGACAGGGACTGGATTACACCAGATGACACAACTCACAACCTGAGCATGTATGAATTTTTACAATAAATTAATCAATGCAGTGCAAGAATAGCTGGCCTGGTACACTAGTGGATTTACATGTTTGTGTGTCTTGTTTGTGTCCACAAACACTTTTACATTCTTTTGTCATGAACATGTTTTCTTGCAGCCACATGTGCAAATTTTGTTTGTAACTGTGTGTTTACAGTGAATGCATGTAGCTGGAATAATGAGAGATATATTGTAGATCATTCTATGTTTGTTTGTGTGTATGTGTACGTCTGCATGTGTGTGTTTGCATGAGGGGGGGGGGGGGGGGGGGTTCGAGTAATTTTGTATTTCAATCCATTTTAAATTCTCTACACTTATGTTCAATGTAAGAAGAACTTTCGCCAACTCTGATGCATCTCTGTTAAGTGCTGCATAATGCATTTATGAGTGCTGCGTAAAAATCTATTACCGGTCACACCCAGTCTTATTAACACAATGTTCAGTGCACACTAATGATCAGATTTTAATTATTGAAATCCAAGCTTTCAAACTTCAAAGGTTGCAAGGTGTACTGTATGTTTAGAGCAGAGCACATACAGTGTCTCCATGAGCAGTGTGCTAGAAAGTGTGTGTGTGTGTGTGTGTGTGTGTGTGTGTGTGTGTGTGTGTGTGTGTGTGTGTGTGTGTGTGTGTGTGTGTGTGTGTGTGTGTGTGTGTGAGTGAGTGAGTGATAGAATATGTGTCTCAGTTGGTGTTAAACTGTTTATCTGAGTTTTGTGTACTGTAGGTCTAGAAAAGACAGAAAGAAAGCACAGCAGAGAGGGAAAGTGAGTCTCTCCTCCCCACGATTCCTCATGTGGCCCAACTTCCCTTTAAGCATCACAAACAAGCCTCAGGAGTGATGTCAAGGAGGCAGGGCGGGCGGTGGGGGTGCTGAGTCGGGAGAGAAAGCTGAGCGCAAACACAACAGCAACAGGAACCAACTTGAGCAGCCTAAATTATTCATACACCAGATGGATACGTTTCCCTAGGATTTCACACTAAAACGCAGCTATTCAGCTTCCCCGCGCGTTATTCTGTCTATTCAACGGACGGCGCCAGGAATCAAGATAACTATCACTTTATCTAAATCGTTTCATGTCTGATTCATATCAACTTTGAAGAGTGGAAGCCCCTCGACACCGTGATCTCACGTTTGTTCTATTCCACAGGCACAATGAAGGGGGAACATGTTCTCTTTCCTCTATCTTCAAAGACGAAGACACTGCTATGACCTTGTCTGAAGGATATTATACAAATCAAAGGGTCCTTAGAGACACGTGTCATGTATATCACTGACTACACCTCACTCGCTTGATGTGTGCTTGTAGGCAGCCCAAAGGTGCTGGGATTGAAAGACAGAAATAATTGAGTTAAATTGTAAAACGTATAGCGATATTTTGTACCACAGTGTCAGTACTACTCCTCATTTACTTCCAAAAATCACAGGATCCTTTCACCTGCATCACGCTGATAGGGAAAAGTCCACTCATTTTTTCTTTTTTCTATGTCACGTCAGTGTTAAGTGACTCTCTCCTGATTGATAACATTAAAAATCTTGCAATGCTTTCAGACTTTCACCTTTTCAGATTGTTGATGATGATATCAATTTGAATAGGACAAAGTTTTTGTGTACTGTAAGTCTGAGTTAGACGACAGGAAATTGTGTCGTTTACAAAAGGTGACGGAATAGTCATTTGGCATTCCTTACGTCTTGGTTGGGGGAAACACATGGTCATTAACAAGACTGTTATTGCCGAACTGTTCTTAGCTTACATATAAATTAATGAATTAATTAATAATAGAGGCATAGTATAGTATTCTACATATGAAGTGTTTCTACAGTTGCCGGGAACAAAAATGTGTGAGTGTCTTACATAATAATGAGCTTTTTAAGGGAAAAAAAAAGCTGTCAGCAGTCCAAATCTCAACTTAATAAATTCTGTTTGTTCTAATAATCAAAACTGTTTGTTATAATTGTTCAGTTTCACCAATTCACTGGCGCAGCCATGACACTAACCACAATTAATGGGTGTTGATAGTTTAATGTCGTAGCTTGCTAAATGGACAGATGATCTATTTGTCTAATCTAGGGCTGTGCGGTATGCGCGGTAGACGCTGTATTTGCGGTAGATGGTAGAAAATTTGGCCCACGGTAGAGATTTGTGCTCTACCATCCTATCGTCGACGACGTCATCGCACCTGCCTCAGAGACAGCAGAGCAGGAGAGCTTGTTAAAAGAAAACAGTGCTACGTCCGTGATTTTGACTCGTTCGGCTGTAAAGCTACTGTACAGTTGGTAAGTTGACGAAAGTAAAGTCCGCAACTTTATGTACCTCGTAGAGAGAAGACGTACCATATCCATAGCAACTGGAGACTCCAAAACGATCTCACATCTCACTCACAATGAAACACACTCTTCTTGTGTGTGTGTGTCTGTTTGTGTCGGATGTTGAGTAGAAAAAGATAATTAGCAAGATGTGTGGAGTGACAGTGACAGCAAACAAAGGTAACACCAGCAATTTATTTGACCATTTATGGCATTGTAATTTGTGTTCGTTTGCACTATTTGCACCATAAAGTGCTGGTTTTAATGTTGAGGTTTGAGATCTGCTTTCTGCACAGTAAATGCTCTAAAAATTACATTATTGCTTCTTTTTTTTATTTAATCAATTTAGCTTTGCTAAGGGACTACAAAACCAATTCAGAAACACGTCCATTATAATTTTTACACTTAAATTTATACCGTGATATATACCGTTACCCTGAAGGGATTCGATTTATACCGTGATATGAATTTTAAGTCACACCGCCCAGCCCTAGTCTAATCTCATGACTTTCTCTTCTTTCACATTGCGTGTTGAAATTCAAACACTCGAACAGCATCAACATTTTAAATTTAAAACTTAACAAAAACGTAAATCATGTTTACAGAGAGTAGCCTACAGTAACTATGGGCCTTAACCCCCCACCCACTACCACCACCCATTATTACTATGTGCTGTGTGACACTGCACTCCCACCGTCCCATCAACAAAAGCAACTTTTAACACAAACCATCCTGCCTCAATTCAATTGAAGTAACTTCCTGTGCTGGAATAAGAAGGTTGGGATGACCTCAGTCCCTGAGGTGCTCCAGTGCCGTTCTCATCCATTTGTGAATGAAGATGACGACTTTTAAAAGGACGAGACATCATTAAGAGAATAAGTAGCCTTTCCAGTGGTCTTTTTGCACCACCCCCCCTCTGGAAGTGATTCCAATGCATTTATACAGACGTGAAAGTGCTTGAGAGTGGGAGGGGCTGCAGTTTAATGGTCCAATAATGTCTCAGCCAAAGCATAGATGTCCTCCCAAGATGGTACAAAAAAGTAACACACTCAGACTGACCAGTTGGATGGTTTAAGAGGCAGTTAAGGAGGAGTGATTACAAAAAGGATGCACTGCAAGTTCTGGCATCCAGTAATGCATCTCTCTATAGAGTGAAACAATTTAGCAGCAATACAGATATACTATCCACACAAAGTAATGAAAGTACCACATGTAAATATGTGACACTGAGGCTAGAAACGGTCAAATGGTATTTATTTAAGTGGCAAATCTTTTACTGTGGATAGATATGGGAGATAAAAGAGAAAATGCCAATAAAAACAAATCAGCGACTCCAGTTTCAAGCTGTAAATGATGCATTTGCCATCTTGACTCATTTGTTTTTCTTCCTCCTTCCCCCTCTCACCGCTTCTCTCACCTTTGAGGTCACTGACAATCACAGAGTGCTAAAAGTCTAGCAAACACAGCAGGCCTTCCAGACATCTCAGCATCCATCATCGTACACTTACGCCACTGACTGTCGAGCTGCTGGTGTGGCCTGCCCAGCAGCTCGCCAGCTGTCACCAGTTACCTGTCAAACCAAACTGGCACCTATAGTCGGTATATTTGTATCAATAAGCCAGATAAAATCACTTTCATATGGGGTGAGGGTCTCCCAAATGTCAAATAACCTACTGTACGAAAAAAGGCAAGACCTTCCCAACAAGTTTAAATAAACCCTGCAGGATAATGCTGGGTCTCCTGGGGGAACCAAAAGCTGATGGCTTTGAAACAGGAGGGAGGGTATTTCCAGCGGGGCTGCCCAGCATGAGAGATCCTGTATGTCTCACAGTTGAGCTTGTTTTATTGAAAGGTTGTTTGAAAGGCCCTAAACCCAAGAAATCAGTGGTCTTGTTTGCTTGGCTTAAAGAGAAGCAGCATTCAAAAGCTTCACTAAAAACAGTAGTTGAAATAAGAAAGAAAATGAGATGGGCTAGTGCCCACAGCAACTTGGAAACATATGCAGGGAAGATTTGCAGAAATTAATAAAATTGCTTCAATGTAGCTTCAATTACAACCTGCTACAAATATGTGCAGCACAAGCCTACTGTAGCTTAACTGCACTGTGCAAATAAGTGCCAAAAGCGGTGCAGTTATCAGGTAATGGAGTGAGAGGAAGAGAGAGGGCCTTTGTGAACTTGACACTCCCATTAGGGCCCTCCTGGAAAGTGCAGTATTTGATCAGGAGATGGGAATTGAGCAAAAATGAACTGAAACTAGATCCCACATGACTTATTTTCCTGTTGGCTCTCAGCTTTAGGTGTCACTCAGACTTAATAAAGCTCTCAGATTTTCATTTTATCACAGAAAATAGACTGGGCAAAAATAAAATTAGTCAGTTTTGCCTTAATGGAGCAAAGTAATGGTGAGGTGAAACTGACACAACACATTTTGCCCAGCGTAATACTATCAAAATGAAAGCATATTCACTTCTGGTGTTTTCCGGGAATCAATTCAAACTGAATATTGCCCTTTTTTACAGACTCTATTTCATAATGGCTCCAACAAATACAGCACTTTGGCAATAGTCTGTCACCTCGGGTGATACCAACACAGCTATTTCACCCTATAGAGTTACAGTATTCTCCAGCCCACACTGAACCTCTTCCACCAACCTATAACTCTTATTTTATTTCCGCACTTTATACATTAGAGGTACATTACACCCATCCCAGTAGATAGGATGAGTCCACTTTTACACCCAGGTGTTACATTGCAAGGTTAGGTCATTTGGATGGCTATGACCTTTGATGGCTCCATCTCCAATGAAAATGATCTGGTGATCTCCGCATTGACATGCACACAGATGCCCTTGTGCTGTACATTCACACTACGGTGATAAGGCCAGAGCAATTCACTCAGGAGACATTATGGAAATATTCATTTGGGAATTACGAATTATAATTAGAACGTAAGGCCACATTCCCTCTCTTAGGTATGGTGGGGTTTGCATGGTTTCACAGTGATAAGGCTAAAAGGAAATCTTTACAACAACAAGATTTTCCTTCAAGATTGTTCTTTAACGGAGCGTGCGGCTGCTATGTTTATCATCCGAGTCTTCTTTGGAGAATGCTTTGCTTTTAAAGAAGTAATTAGATCAAGCAAAGTAAGAGGAAAAATCCAACACTGAGTCCCAAGTGTTCTGGTATGTGATTAATTATTCTGAGGAAGACAGATGTTAAATTGTGTATGCCCATCAGCGCTAAGACTTTCTGAAGATTTATCATTCATGTAAATCATGAATAAAATATTTCCTTGTTGAGAGAAAATGCTACATCTGTTTGGCGCATCATTTACTCCCAACTGATAGGAAATAAGTACACAAATCTGACCTATTAAAGCCTGTTTTCAGCAAAGTGGACGTACAACCGGAAACCGACAAATTGGGTGATTTGATTTAAAAAGATTAAAAATTGCTTGTGTTTTTCTCGCCATCAACTTTATAAGCTGCAGAGTAACAGTGATGTGTACACAGACAGAAATAACACCATCCTGTAAATCCTCATCTTCAAAAAGCAACTGAATTAACCATCTTTCATGCATATGAAGTGCACGTGTGCATCTATTTTCCCCAGATGTATGAATAAATAAGTAAAAACAGTCAAGCGAGTGCGAGAGTGTCATGGGGATCATGGACGAGGCAATGGTGGTGGCGGAGGTCGAGCCACAAGCCACCGGGACGGTAGCGTCTCCAATCGCCCCTGGCGACCATCACGTTGCCATGCTCCGGAACAGACAGGCCTGCTCGCACAACAGATGGAACTAATGATGCGAAACAAAAGAGATCATTTCACCGTGGTCCTCTAGGAAGCCACAAAGAAGTTTGAATGATGGGACCAGGGGACTTGCATGGGGTTAGATATGGGTAGCCTTTTTTTCCTGGATGTGCTGAGATGAATAGGAAAAAAAAGGCCTTTGATGTTTCTTGCAGAGAGCGGCATGTTAAAAAGGCAAGTGTAAAAAAAAAAATAAGAGAAATGATAATCAACCTTCAAGTTCTGCCATGGATCCCCACTAGAGATGGGTTTTGTTTCTGATTTTATGGATCCTGATAAATATCCAGTCACACATGGGTTATCAGACGTTTGATGTAAAATTCTCATGACTGAAAAATTATGACCATGACATCTGTGAAACTGCAGATGCAGAATGGACGTCCTGACATGTTTTTCATGATTCTATTAACCAATTTAGCAAATAATCTCAATAGAGTAATTACAGTAAATTATTGAGTTTGACAAATGAGCCCGACTTTATATATCCTCCTGCCACACATAATAATGAGCTGAGAAAAAAATTATTTAAATGCCAAAGCTTAAGAGAAATGTGTACAAGTCTCTAATATCAAAAAAAGTCAGGTGAGCAAGGTTGTAAAAAAGTCTTATTAAAGTAGAACTGTGTATGTGAACCGCCCATTTTTTACACTGTGTTGGATAACAGTTGTAAACAAACTGCTGTGTCCTGAACTGACAAAAACAAATCAAATTTGAGCGGAGGACATTTGCATATCCTGAGGGACAGGATTAGATTTAGAGGTCATCTCTTACGAGCCAGTCCTCAGCAGACACCAATGTAATGTTTCTATGTCAAGTACATTCAATTGAAGCCTATGCAAGCCCAGTCTGTTTTCTGAGTCAGACAGTCAGAGAGAGGCAGCGCTGCTCTCTAAATACGGTATGTGAACTGAGAGAAGCCAAACACCTAGGGATGGGATTTAACCAGGATGGAGCGGAGTGGAGCCCCATCCATGCCCATCCACACATGGAGGAGATCACTGGGAAAAGTTCAGCTCCGACACTGACATAAACAGCAGAGCAAGGCCTGTATTAGAGTCAGGTTAGCAAAGATAACACTATCAGCCTGATCCCCATGGGTACCAAATGCCGGGCCTTACTGGCAAATAAAGCTACAGTGTCTTGACTCCTTGGCACATTAGCTCTGATTACAATGACCTTCATTATATCAGCTACCCTTATTACAACACGTAGAAGGCGTCTCTCCCCTGGGCAAAGCACAGTGGGGGAAAGAGTAAAGGAAAGCGGCGAGATTCACTCGTAAGGTCTGAGCTGTGAAAACCGGTGCTAAGACCTGCACTGTAATGTGCAATTAGCACCTGTGAAAACAATCATAATATTGACAACTGCTGACTAGTTGCTCCACTTGAAGACAGTTTGGGGATGTTTTGTTAAATTCTGATTTAACTCTACTGTAAAAACAAAAAAGAAACAATCCTTTAATGCTCTACCCAGATAACAGCACTTGAAGCATTTCTTTAGAGCAGTTTGATGAGTTTTAAGAAATGCTGATTGTTTCATAAAAACGGTAATTAGTCAGAATTAAGTAAGCCTAAGATCTTAAAAGCATAAAATCAACATAACCTGAACAGTTTTTCACAGCACAACTTGATTATAACTGTAATGCCTTTTTGATCTGTCGGGTACTTAAAAATACTGTATCTACAAAGAACAAAAGATAAGATGATTTTGACAGAAATTTTGACAGATTTTATTACTAAATATCATGCCTGACTACATACGCTTTCAACAATCCACATCCTACGCTTACAGCCGAGCCCTGTTTTAACATGTAACAATGTTGTTAACCTCAATTTCCTGCCCAGTCTGCTCCTCACCAGGCCACATTGTGAGATCTTGGCAGACGTAACCACTGCGATGGTGACTCTCATTCAGCCCGACCACCCTGTATGCGGAGGGATTCTCTCCCACAGCCCGGCTCATCCCTCCTTCAGGCCCCTGCTGCGCCTCTCACCCTCCCTCTTTGCTGGCAGGTGACTCAAAATAACAGACGTTGCCCTGAGAGAGCCGCTTCATTGCATTCACTTAGCGTTGCCAACAAGCCCCGACACGGGATGAGCTGAACCGTGGGGGTTCTGAGGACCATCCCTTCAGCCAGCAGGAGGGCGCAATGTTTGTTTTTGTGCTGCAATACGGAGGGTGGGAGAAGTGGGGAGGGTGCAAATCAGCTTGTTTTGGATTAAGAACAAATCAAGAGATTTTAAGAATCCCGAGCTCTGCCTCAACAGGAAGTTGAAAACAAGAACACCTGTAGGAGGCAACAGGATAACAACCAGTGAGTGACACGCACAGTATCACTCTCAGCCTCCCTTTCAAATATTTGTCAAAGTATAATTCCTGGGGAAGAATAGACGATACAATAGCAATATAGCCAAGAGTGCACTTAACAGAATCAGAGTTTAAGCCATGTTGATCCCCTATGACAGTATGTTAAAAAAAAGCAAATAAAATTGTAACTTAATTATAGATTTATAATGAGCCACTGCACCACTGCCAAAAACAAGTCCCATACCATGGCAAACAGGCACCTGCTGAATGCTCTCTGCTCATGGGTTTTCATAGCTTAATTAATCTAGGCCTTGGGGTATCATGACTCGTGCGTGCTGCTTGCGTGCATGTTTGAGACAATTAAGTTGTTCCATGAAACAGAGGTGCAACTTCAACATGGAGCACAGACATCAATACTGAACATTTACAGGCCACAATTTGTGTTTTCTTAAAGTAAAGTCAGCGATCCAATAATTTGTTTTCCAATGACAGAAAAAGAAAAATATATAATAACTGTGAAATCCTGTTTCACACAACTGTCTTACAAATCACTTAACTTTGATCTCTCAATGATGGAAAACAAATCCAGCTTCACTATATATGTCATTACTGCCTTAGTTATTGAACGCAATTGTTTTTAAATTAATATAGCAAATATTTGTTTAGCATGTACAATAAGGTGCTTCTCAAATATAAGTTTTAGAAGACTCACTTTTCCTGTTGAACGATCTGTGCTGAAGCTGAATCCGCTGAGGAGTTATCGCCTCTGGCCGATGCTCACTCTACTGCCATCTGATTTCTGTAGATAAACATAAAACAGCTGTTTACCATCACATACAGTTTCTTTGAAATAAGAGATTTAAAGCACCAAGGATTTGGCCAGATTGCACCATAGATGCCATTGCCGATTTGACCAATAACAGTTCGGATGGATGTAAGTGTATGAATCTTCAAAGTAAGTCACACAAAGTCACACAAATCTCCGACTCACAAAAAATCTCTGTACTTTCATGCAGAGTTACAGTTATTAAGTTTAAATGTACTGTGTGCATATGAACGTTGGTAATGTCACTTTTACAATGAAACTCTTGATGTGAGAACATCATTTTCAGAGAAAATGCAGCTTCTCTGTGCAAGCAGATTGATGTAGAGGGTCAAGTTGAGACAGGGGCAAAGCATCCTGACACTGTCTTTCATCCAGGTTGACCAAAGGAGAATCTCACATTCTGGCTGCAGCTGGCAAAAGCAGAGGGAAAAGAAGTCGGGAATTGTTATATAAAGTTGCTTGTTTTTCTCAAAATCAAGAAAACATTTCCTTTAGAGTCTTCCTAGACCCCTAGATAGAGTAAAAAAAAAAAAAAAAAAAGAAAGAAGATAGAGCAGTACAAGTTTTCCTGTTTTAAAAAGTGGGCGAGCACAATGTTTATATGTTTACTGAAAAATCTGAATGAATGTGGTAATGGTTTATTGATGCAAAATACCAGAGAAATAATTGTTGACCAAAATGAATTAGGACAAAAGTATGAATTCTTCTGACTGCTAATTACCAGTTTGAATGAGCCTGATAACTAAGGAGAAAAGGTATTAAACGCAATAATTATTACTATTGCTAATTACATTTCCAATTATGTCACTAATGAGAGCGGCTTAATTATCAGCACAATGGATAAATAAGAGTTTTGCTTCCCCCCCTTTTGTGATGGAGGTGGTGATGTGGTTACCACATCAAGGCCAAGTCCTCTGACCAAAAACACACGAAATGAAGCTGTAAACTCCCAGCACAGCAAATAAGGACAATGTAAATGATATGCATAATAATTTATAGATTTGACCATGCCCTTGCCTTGTGTGGAACTTTATCTCTTATCAAACTAAACTATCAAAGGTCAGTAGTTTGGCCTCTTGAGATTTGTCTTTATTATACACTAATTGAGTTATGAAATATCTCACTATTTTATTAGCAAGATTTTACTCACTGCCTTCTCTCAACATTAAGAAAATTAAAAAAAACTTTATTTGAAATCTGAGAACTTTTAACTTTCAAAGATCAAAGAGACACGTTGGCAGGCGACCAGACAGAAAATACTATAAACCTCCAAGTTCATTTTCTCATTTACTTATATAAAATGTTGAGGTAAGCGCCAAGAATCCTGCACCTATGTCTAACTTCTTTTTTTTGTCGCAAGTTTCGAGTCTTCAATGACTTTCACAACAAAGAAAAAGGCACATTTAACCAAAAATTACCAAAGAAAAAAATAATCTGATGTATTTGACATTGGAAAAACAACATTAGATCCTACAAACATAGCATACCCACAGTAACATAGTCCCTGCAGGATAAGTCATTCTGCACACAACTTCCACAACTCCTAAAGAAAATGAAATGAAAACATACATCTATATTCATTGAATTGTAAAATGAAAAAAGGAACATGGGAGTATGTTTGGCAGAGACCAAGCACAGATCTGGAGCTCACATACAGTAATCCCTTCTATGGATCATATATGATGATGTGGCTTGCGCAGTTCAATCTATCAACTGGTTGATGACTGTTTGAGAATCACTGTGAGACCGTATCATCGCACTCCTTCACAGTCATCCACAAACAGTCCACCTGCGACCCTCCCTCACCAAACTGTGCTTGATATTTCTCGCATTCCTTTAGGGTGTCGCTCTACCTTTAGACGAGCGGAAGTGTTGCAGAGGACTGTGTCTGAATGCCAAGTAAAGGCACAGTGGATTAGAGTCATATCTTCCACATGGCTGCTCCCTAATCCTACCATCTGAGGTAAACACAGGACCAGGTGAGGCAACACGTTGTCTGAGACACCTCTGGAACACGGAGGAATCTCCACACCCACGGGACTGCTGCTTCCGACGAGTGTGGAACTTGTTCACAGTGGGTTGGAGTAAGAAATAGGACATGAGTGTTTTTAGGTCTATTGCTGATAACTATATCTTTTGAAATTACATTTGTAAAATGTATACACAATGTTGGGAAGCTTATTTAAGGGAAAAGAAATCTGTATCAGAGATTTTACATCATCAACAAAGTTTGGCGTTTACTATTTGCAGTTATAGCCACATTAACTCAACATTCTATATCCATTGTTGGAGTGAAAAACATACAATATATGTGAGAAGAAGTGCACAGACCAGCAGGAACTAAAACAAACAGAAAAATAACTTTAGGAAAAAGAGTCTCTTCAGGTGATATATGGTTACACTCTATATGTGCTATCTGCTTACAGATCAGAACTTGAACATCTGGTTCAGCTCTGTGCTTTTTAATGTGTTCGCAAAGTGAGCAATAAGGTGATACTTCTGTGTGTGTGTGTGTGTGTGTGTCACTGCCAAGGAATGTTGCCAACTTTAGTTTCAAAGTCTCTCCCTTTCACCTCAGAGACAGTTTGAGAGGAGGAACAAAAACAAACAAGAGCCGAGAGGAACGTTCATTGTGCGTTTGTTGAGATGGCACTGATTTTTAAAATATCTCGATCATTACGTAAAAAACAGGTTTTGATACGTTACGGCATGACTGTTTTTCAATACATTTTTCACACATGACCTCACAACTTGACAAAAATGTACACACCCATTGAACAGGTACTTGAGGTAAAACACAAAGCTTCAGGAAGATGAGTATTTCACAAGTAAATGGGGTATGTGCTTTGTGGTTTTTGACTGGTATTTTCCATTACAGTGATGACTGCATCTGGAACAGTCAAGACAAAATAAATAGGTAAAACTAATTTATTAGAATACAGTGTATGTCTGGATTTGGGGGGTTAAGGATAGGAAAGACCCATGTTTCTGACAGAGATAAGTCTTGCTTTATACATATATGGACCTCGGTCTGAGATTAAATGTGTGCACAACATTAATATATGCAAGACCTAATAATGTAGAGGAGTAAGAAAGGAGGTGGAGGGATGTTGCATAAAACAAGTGTTTGCTTATCAGTTTCGCATTCCATTCAGTTTTCTTGTGCGTCTCTCACTTGTGTTTTCATGTAGTGAGTTTTTTCTGCAGTCCCCTTGAAAAACAATATTTAAGTGAAAACAAGATACACTAAGGTACACAGTAATACTATAAACATCACCCAGGGCCAAGCCACTTGTGGAAGCCTTGTCGGAACATGTGAATGAAAGAAGGTTCTGAAAAAGTGCATATTTTGATTTTGGTGATAAAACAGTAATCACAGGAGCTCAAATGTGTTAACCGTTCAGTGACTGTAGATGCTGAGCCTACATGAAGACCTCTGACAAGGGGATATTAAGGCTATGATGAAAATTAAAGAAATGAGTTTCTTTCGCAGGAAAACTTTACAAAATAAATACAATGTTTTCATGAAGTGTTGACACTTTTCTATCCCTGTTAACTTGTGTTTTTTTGTTTCCCCCCTATAAATAGCCTTGACAATCAGTGGCCAACCACTACCCAGACAGATAACTCAAGTTATGGTTAAAATAATTTACGGATATTGATTTTTAGATTGTCAAATAAAAAAGACATCTTTGCTTTGAGCTCTGTGTCAAACATAAAGCATCACAAAGCAAGTTCATAAAGCAACTGCATGACAAAAAATTGAAAATCTGAACCTGAATGGTGAGATTTTCTAAGGTTAAGTTACCAACAGTTGCCCTTGGGCATGAGGATGAGAGAAATATACTGTACGATATGCACACACCTTTGTCACGCAATGTGACTTCAGCGAAAAGGCAGGGCAGGTGTGCAGCTGGCTTTTTCTGATTTCTTTCACTTTCGTTGAAAATCATGTTATCGATCTCATTCATAAACTTATGTTTTCAGGGTCGTCAGGCTACAATGTGGACACAGACAAAGCTTAACCCTTAACCTGTGTCTGTACCACCCTGCTCATGTAATTACTGCTAGAATTTATGAATTGGCTTCATTCATAATTTCAGTGTCTTCAAGCAACCGTTGGTTCAATTTTGCGCCATAAAATCCAGCAGTCTAGTTTCAGGGCGTGTGTAACTGTGACAGATGAAACAGGGAAAACAAGAATTTGGAGACGTGCTAAATATGACTTTTGTCTGTTCATGTCGCTGTGTTAAAATATCAGAGACAAAGATGGATGGATAAATGACAGGTCCATTATTACCACCGAATCTTTTAACATCAAGTTTTTTTTTTTAAGTTTCTTTCTTCAAACGGGAACAACACATCCAATTTAGTCATTTTTAAATGAATCAGTGGTTCTCAACATCACTGAGCAGCATAGACAGCATACAGTATGTGTAGACCATGCTGAAGCCGGATTTTTGACTTGGTTGAGATGGTTTAAATACCCTTTTTCCCCCAATAAAAAACTTTTCCCCATTAGAATCTAATGTAGCTGACATGAATGCAACCTGACGACAGCGGCTTTCTAAGTGAGGATAAAAACTTCAAACCTTTTACAGCAACCTTTCAAGCCTATACAGAGAGTGGTTATCTGATATTCCAAGGATAGATTTCCTCAGCATGGCTCTATCTGCTGAGGGTATTACAGTGACCACATCACCCAGAAAAACTACCATAACTTAAGGAACAGATCTCAATATTTCTCCTCATCTGATGCATTGCCAGTGCTCTCACAAGCCTGGGTGCACCAAACTAATTCTGGAAACCACTCCAGGTAGTAACTGCCCTCAGAAAAAAAAACTAAAGAAAACTCCCATTTCGTCCTCATACAGCATTGAAACATTAAGTGTCAAAACCATGCTTGGGACATATCTTTTTGGGTCTAAAGCACTGGGTATGATTAGTACTGGTAATCACATAGAAACTATAGAAAATTCCACCACGCGCACCCAATCTGTTGATTGAGTGGGGTTGAATTGGTGTGACTGTTGAGTCCTACCAATTTAAAGAGATTGTGCGAGTCTAGAGTGTGTACTAAGTGTGGACATGTTGATTATGTATGCTAGGAGTGGCTGAGTCTTTTATTGGAAAATTTACACCCGTGCAGTGATTTATATAAATCAGTAGTGCCCACAAAGCAGTAAAACTCTAATTGTTTCTTCCATTTTGAAAGTCTAGCGTCCATTAAGGATGCAGTGAGTAATAAAAAGGACTTTTAATCAATCCTCTCTTGTTGATGAGTTGATGTGTGAATGGGCTATCCTACCTGGCAGTGCTACCATATGTTGATTTCTTATAGCCAACAAAGAGATAGAGGAGGATTATTTAGTTGTATATAACTTTTTTTTTGATAAAGTTATATAGTGTGTCATTTATCCAAATTGTCTTATTTTTAATTCTTATTTGACGAAACAAGTGCTGGATGAGCCAATTTGCCATGTTTTGCTAGAGTCCAGCTCTTAGTAACAATTCAGTGAAAAGCACTAATGATTCCAATGTTCAATACACTCCTATCCCCTCAATAAATAAGCCACATTAATACAACCTCTCTCATCTTTTCAATACTGGCAACTCTCATGATACTGTGAAGCAGATTTGAAGCAAGTGCAGCAGCATGCCGTGTTCCTCCCTTTTGCCCACACTGCAGTCTCTGTAGTGACCCTTTCATTGTCAGATTAGGCTGGCCAACCCCTCCTCGACCGGCTGGCATGGCCACAGTAAATCCTGGAGACTGCTCATGCTAGGGACCTCGGGTAATTAATAAAATCCCCATTACATGCCTTGTGCCCGTTGTTTGCTATTTCAACACCCCATTTGTGCCACGATTACAGTCATTATCAGTCACCGCCATTAATTCTCTACCCGATGCCAGAACTGCATACTAATAAATTGGGCTCTAAAATTTTTTTACCTTTCAAGGAGTTGGTGTTGGAGCTGGGCCAGGAAGTGCCACTCCAGATTAGGAGTCATCTGGTGACTCGGAAAGAGCCCTTTGAATAGAAGGCTGCTGCATCTTTGGAGATAGTTCAAATTTCCCCTTTGATTATTTTCCATTCCCCTCCAAAATGAATCTTTATTAAGCTTAAATCCTGAATAAAATGAAATTAGCAGACTGCAAAATATTGCTTTCTTTTCTGACTCTATTCCCTTGTGCATGCATGCAAATTATAATGCTTATTTATGCAAATGAGGTGTCGTCTTTAATTAGTTTTGCTTGAGGGCATTAAAATACATGTATTCTTTCCCCAAAAATGATTTGTTTTGTTGCTCTGTTCAGTTTAAGTTCAAAATGAATGATTATGCCGACTAAAAAGGTTTATTAATGCTGTAGTTTTCTTTTTTCTCTCTCTCTCTCTCTCTCTCTCTCTTTTGTAGAATTATCTTCTCCACCCACTTTCTGGTGAGAGTGTATTCTCTGTGAAATCGAAAAGCCTCTTCAGGCAGTACTCTGAGCACTATTCTGACAAGCACTTGTAAAGGTCCCAGGTTGAAACCACATGGAATGCACTTCCACTTATCAATTCTGAAAGCCATGCTCTTCAGCAGTTCAGTCTATACATACAGTATATGTGTTGGACTACATAACTGCTTCCATAATGATCCACTAGTGAACAAGAGATCTGCTTAACTATAGCGCGTTTACATTCATATATGTATCCTAATGGGCTGTTTAACCACTGGAAAGAACAATGTGCTCCAATCATGTCTTGATTCTATTTGCACTTTGTTCATACATCACAGACTTATACACTTAGAACATAAGCAGTCTTGAGAGTGAAAGTTGTGTTATTAATCAAATGTTAATATCGATGTAAATTCAGACAGTTTGTCAGCTACTGCCAGCAAGCTCAAAACTGAAGTGAGTGTGACCTGTTAAATAGCGTTGTGGCTGATTTGGGTCTTATTTTAATATTTGTTTAAAAGGATTTGCAGTGTTACACTAAATCTTCCACTATGCACTGTTTTTATGCATTTACTGTTGATTTACGCCTCTTGTTGAGTGGCTATTGAACAGAAAACTGCTTTATGTCTTGGTAGAAGGTGTTGGGTCAACTTCGGGTAGAAGCGGCGACTGTGTCGTGCAGTATTTCAAACCACTTCAGGTTGAATGTGACCAACTGCAGCTCTAGTTATTGTTCAATATCATATCAGTATTCAGCATCCTTTCAACTGCTCAGATGAGCTGAAATGGCAAGTTAAGATGCCCCCTCCCCAGCCTCCAAGCATGATTTATGGAAAGGAAGCTAAAACCATTATAGCATTTTTATTATTATTGTTCTTTCAAGGCTAATGCAACAATAGATTTTTGCATGATTGATGCGTTACACTAAACATTAGAGGATTACATTAACTTTGCATAGAACAGCTAAATGACATGAGATTACTTATTGTTATTTGTCCTCTACATGAACATACTGTAAACGTACATATAGTATTCCTTGGCACGTATTGATTACTGTACAGTGAATACATACCAGTACACAGTGTACATTAATGCCGACTGTCTTATGCGGCTTCAGTTTGTTTGATTTCCACACTGTTTTTAGTGGAAAAATTATAAACTGTTTTCTTATTCTAGCAAACTTAGTGAACGGCAGTGCGTCAGAGATTAAACAAATGTCAGTGACTTTGATAGCCTCTCATCTGCCCCCTTCATTCTGCAAATTATTAAAACTCTGGGCTCTTGTGGGAGGGAATGTGGCATCAATATGCTGATACTTCAATCAGCTGGGAGGAAATTCCACATGTAATAAGCAGGAATTGCTGCTCTCTATTCTGTACTTCCTACCACGAGCGTCAGCTGTCAGAGGACACAGTGCAGCCATAAGTTCTCTTTCATGGCATGTGTGGTAGAAAAACTCTTCGGACCACATCAAACCTCTCTCATGATTCTTCACACATTAGGCACATGCACAGGCAAAAGACTCAGCCCCGACTCTGCCTTTCATGAGGTGGACTCTCACTCTATTATTTACTGGAATAATTTGTTTTTTGTTCAGTTCATCCATTACAAACCAGGCAATATCGCTTTAAAAAAAAAACAGGTACTGTACGCTACTCAGGGCTCCAGACTGTCCCTAGATGGGGGCATTTTGCCCCTAAAATGTGAGACAGAGCAAGTAATTTTTTGGTCTACTTGCACATGTTCAATCAGTAAATGTGTCTTTTTTTAACACTGGTAAAATGTAGAAGGGGGCGACTCGAAATATCTGGAATCATTACCGGTGTCAGACCAATGTGTGTAAGTCTTCATGACAAGGAAATGTGAATATTTGTTTTGCAAGTCAATTTACAGTGTGCACCCCTAAATTGTCTGCTTGTGCTCCTAAAATTCGAAGTTAGGGGCTACTGTGCTCCTAGAAAAAAAAGTTAGTCTGGAGCCCTGCTACTTGAAAAGATACTTGACCCAAAGGGTTTAGGTCAGAACATCCTTTGACATTATCTCTGTTTAGAGCTTGTCCACGATAATGTGGATGAGTGCAGCTGTGTCTCACATCTAGTTTTTCTTGCTATCGTGAAAGCACCAGATTGTTATATAAAATCATGACACTCTTAGTTTTCATGAAAACACTGTCCTTTAACAGTCTGTTTTTATTCAGTCTTGAACCGAAGTCAAACAGAGCCATGACACATCCTCCATTAAAATGTTGACACACACTTTGGGGGCCTGTTACAGGTATTTGTGCGTGTGTGTTTATCATGTCCAGGCCATACAGGCAATGATGGGCATCCAGCCAACTGATACTTCCCCCAAAGTGCTAATTTGTGCCACTCTAGTGTGCACAACGCTATAATTACCTGAAAACGTAAACTGGAAGCTATGCCTGACAAAGACAAGAAACTGTAATAAAATTGAGCTTTTGGAGCTCAGTTGTGTTGAGTCTTATAAGACATATTAATGGGATGTTTAAAGGATATGGCACTTTTCCATTTGTCTTGTGGAAAAATCTTGGGCAAAACACCTGGCGCACTAAGTGCCTGCAGTCTGAACACTGAAGAGAAGCGAGCAGTCATCATGTTCCTTTATAAAGCACTGTCACATCAAAAACAATTTCTATTAACTATCCTCTGCAGCTTTATACCAGACTTGTCATTCCTTGATTGTCATTATTTGGCAACTTAATGTTCTGCGAAAGTCAGATTTCAAAGCCTTTTACCTTGTAAATTGGCTGAAACAATAAAATTGCCATCTGTTTAAAAACATTTAATTCAGTGAGTTTGTACTCTTCAGCAGTGACATCAGTAATGCGGTAAATTGTGCTTTGTGACTGAATTGAGGACTGTGTTAAATACAGCTTTAAAAAAAAGTATTAGACCAAAATCTAAGGTCATGAGTGTTGCTCTTTTTTTCTTCTTACCAGTGCCAGTGTACATATTACTGTATATACATTTATATAAAATGCATGTAGCTCACTGTTGTAAAACTATGAGATTACAACTACATGATGATTACGCAATCACACAGCTCTGCAGAGGGCTTTTTAATTGAACTGCCAACTATCCACATGCAACACTCAGGTACAACTAAGCGCTTCACAGTCAGATTGGCCATGAGACATACCAGTACTTATCCCTGCAGGTGTGTATTCCAGGGCTGGGCTCCTTTAACCTCCAGCCCCCTGCCTCCACCCAAACAACTACTGCTGAAAAAAATCAGACACCCATGTATTTTGTGCCATAGCGTGTAAATTCAAATTCTTGCTCCAAAAATATTCCAGTAGAAAAGAGACATATGAGAAGGTGGGGTGAAGTTTCACTGCAGGCGTTACTGTACACTAAAGCATCCTCAATGCCAAAAACGGCAAAACCTCAATACAGCATTCAGGGTTTCCCCCAGTGTATTATAAGCCTGGCGGGCCGCCAGGCCTTACTTGCCCCCCCGCCAGGCTAAGCATCGTTTATTAATTTTTTAAAATCAGTTTTTATACTCCATAAACACGTGATCAGGTGTCTTTTTCATCACCTGATAACGTCACAACTTCGTTGCGCATAACGGGACACGTCACGGACATCATGCTCCTCAGACCGCATCTATGATGCTTCACCAGCTGACCGAGAGAAACGCACCGAGTCCACGTTAACGTGAGCCGAGCCACGGCTCCAAGAGTCAGTCAGCTGCTGCAGCTGGTAGCTGGTAGCTGGTAGCTGTTAGCTGTTAGCTGGTAGCTGGTAGCACGTCGTCCCCTGCAGCGTCAGAGCTCTGGACTCCTGTGAGCCGCGGGGCTTTGACCTGATGTGAAAATGATCCATTGTTTCATTTTTAAGCTCGTAAAGTTCGCGATCACACACGTTTGTTTTCTCTGGTCCAAACAGTAAATCCGCGAGTGTCACGTTTCCATGACGACTGACTGAAAAAAGAGCGTGGTACGTCATTACGTGACTCCAAATCTTTTACAGTCTATGCTCCAGATGTAAAAAATCTCGGAGAATAAACAAAATAAAATCTGAGAAATAAAGCTAAAGGAGACACCAGGCAGTTGTTCTTTTTAGTTTTTAATGCAAACAGTTGATGCTATTTATTTAAATATTATTTTATAATTATAATAATTATTATTTATTTATTTATGTGGTTATTGAACAGCATTTCAAGAGTGCCTTTCTGTAAGACTCTGCTATAGCTGGTGTTTAAATATGTTACATAAATGTCTTATAATAACAGATGTTTATGATAATATTTTCAAATTTCCAGTCAACTTTTAACATTGATCATAAGGCCTTATGGAATCACACCTTATAAATGCTACTGCTCCATTAATTAATCTGTTACCTACAGGGCCCTGCCATCAGTCAATGGTCAGGGTCACAAAAAAACATGCTTGGGCACCGGTGGCCCAGCGATGGGCCGCGGATAGGCCGCTGGTGCCACCCTACCACCGGGCTTAACAAGTTTTCTGGGGGAAACCCTGAGCATTGTCTATGTTATCAGGGAAGAAATGAATGATTAAAAGAAAAAAACATACATATTTTCCATTTGATCAATGAAAAAGCACTTTTTCCACCTATGCTCAGTTCACAATGACTAGTTTGACTACTTCAAATGGGAACAGAATGTTAAGCTTTTGAAGTGTGGTATGTTTATAATCCATACAACCCTGTGACCGGGGCGATATTACAGAAAAAAGTACATACTTTCATAAGAACGCATCAGCATGTACTGTAATAACCTGTACTGTAGGTGTGGCTGCAATTCTCTAAAAACACAGTCTAAGACTCTTTTTTTTTTCTTTTATGATATAAATGCCAAGAACATACTTTTGTATGTCTTGTGTGTCTTCTGAAACCAAGCATACAGTATGTGTGGAATGCTCAGACATGCCTCTAAAAATGGCTCCATGTAGAAGATAAGGCTTTTCTTTTAAAATCTGGCCTGGGTTAACCTGGTAGACAAATTCATGAGGGCTTAAACGCTTTTGCTTACGGAAAATTGCTCATGAAATAGTATCTAATACACTAATAATAGTAAATATATCTCAGATCTCATATGACTAAGGGCATTTCAATCGGTTTTCACAATGACTCGAAAATGACAAAATCTGGATATTTTGCAAATGCGTTTTTACCAAACACATGTTTATGAGTCACAGATCCGGATAAAAGGTGGTAGCAGGAACAATATGTTCTAGCTGAGAAAACTGGCCCTGCAACTTTCCAGAAAACAGACAAATTATGCGTGAGGAAGACAAAATGTGTTTCGGTACACGCAACAGGACAGACAGGTTGAGCTATTATTTACTGTACAGAGACGCAATTATTCTAATAAAAGTGTTCAACCCAAACAGTCGGTATATTGCAGTTGTACAGAGTGAAGACAGAACTGATGCCAAGATACGCAGAGTAAAAATGACTGTTGCTCTTCTGACGTGGGTGTGTATAACTGAAAGAAGGATGAAATATGTTCCTCCTCCATGGGTTTCTCCCAGGAAAACAATACATGTGGTGAGCTATGAAAAATATTTCAGTTTTTGACCTTGACTCAACTTTAGCGACTTTGTGACCCCGTGATTCCCTGTATCAAGAAAAGAACCCAACCTACTACCACCCAACACATGTCTGTGGGGAAGACACATGCACTACAATGAAGCTGATGTGAAACAAAACTATATGAAAACAACTCTTTCTTTCATTTCATTTTGTTGTTTTATTTCATTCTTCCGGGCCACCAGAGGCGGTGCTTCAGCAACTGTTTACTCATGACAATAAAGGTCACAAGGAAGGCTTGTCCAAATGTAAAAGGCAAAAGCTATTAATAAAATCACTGATAACATGGCAGTGCAGCGAGATTTACTAAGATGTGCAGTAAGATATATAAGAACACTCATCTCACAGCAGTACTTGTGTGTAGAAAGGGCTGTAGTCTGACTTTCTGTTTTTTCACTCAAGGTAACTAACACCAAAACTCAGAAAGCACTCGTTTAAGGTCACAATAGACAAACTCTACATACTGGTACTTATGATCCCCATATACAGGCCAAAACCTTGAGCATTCAGAAAACAAGTAAGCACATGCTTAGACCCCACACAGGCATTTTATGAAGTATGCAATATACTGAGTGATATAGACAAAAAGAGCAGCAAATGGGATAAAGATTGGTCTGATAAGTTAGGAAGTAAATTGAAGTTTTAATTCTGGATATTATAATGGCCTTTCTGCTGTCTGTATTGCTATTTGTTTTACATGTCTCTAAAATGGGGAAGTCAATCAGAGTGAATTAACTTTTTCTAACTTGGTCTGAGTTGCACAAAAGCCACAAGAATTTGAGAGAAAACAAAATGCCTAGCAGGGCGAGCATACAAGAGGCAAAGGGGGAATCTGGCATGGCCTAAGCAAAGTCATAAAAATATTTTCCCTTTTATTTAATGTCGTCCATAATTCATTGCCAGGAAAAGCTAATCAATAGCACCTTAATGAAAACTTGAGCCATATTTTATTTTGCCGCAGAGAAGTCCCGGATCAGCATTTGTTGCCTTGTTATGTGCTGGTTTTCACCCTTGGGCTGTTTGACAGATGTGCATCACATTTGCAGATACCTTAAATATTTGTTCTGTTCAACCACATTTGCTTTATCAAAACACCACAGAGTAGGGAGAAATTTCTGATGACAGCAATGAAGACTCAAAAGACGTAAAGTGATCCAGAGCTGTTACATATCTCAGTGTTGTATCCTAGTTATTACCTAAGCTGAATAAGGGAACGCACATACTCTGCAAAATTAAAGATGTACATAAATATTGACTAACACATTTTTGACGCTTTTCACAAGTGTCACACTGCACTCCCCAGAGACTCAAGGTTTATAACATCAGTTCGAAGAGACACAGATTCATTAGCACTCTCAGGAGTTATATGTCCATTGTAAAAGAAAATAATGGATATAGCCTATGAACTCAAAATAAATGTACAATGTAATGTGAAGATCGTGATTGTTGTGTTCATAATAAATTATTATCTATGTAGCATTCCAAATGACATTTTAATTAGAAAAAATACACACAGTTAATTCTTCATAAATGAACTAAAAGTACAGAATATCAAGAGCTCTATCATATGATAACACTTTTTATATTTGTTTTGAACTATTTAACCACTCTTTCAGACTTAATATGAATTAGATGAAATTTGATGCATTTGATGAAGTAAATACTTGATTTTTTTTTAATTTGTGTAACTAATCTGTGACATGAAATCAAATCGGACTGGCATTGAAGCGAGAAGGTGTAAAGACATTGCGACCGAGAACTGACGCAATACTAATTGTTTCCAGTGATCCTTGCTAACATACAGTATGCTCTGGTTCCAGTCAACTATCTATGAACTCAGACTACAATTACAAGGGAAAAGGTCATTTTTCATGCTCTGAGAGGCATCCTAATGAACTGGTTGCCACCTATTTAACACCACTCTCCAGTTCACTAAAACAGACTTTCCATATCCGCTGACAGCACGCTTCACTTTGCCTGTGTACAGGATGAGATGTTTTTGTTTTTGCCGTTTCTGTCAAGGGCAATGACTCCAAACCTTAAGGAAACTTGTTTAATGCCCGCATTCAGAGTAAACAGTTATTCATCAAAAAAATAATAATGCCTCAAAGGTCAGGCCATAAAAAACAATATCTGCCCTCTTTCCATCGCCTGGTGCATTAGTTACTGTTAATGCCATGCAGAGTGTTTGGATGGTAAGGCACTGGGTTCAAAAAAAAAAACGGCATATGCATATATGGCAAACACCAGAGAGTATGAAGTATGAAGAGAATGGAAAACTGCTTTGCACTATCAAAACAGCAAACCATCATGGTGATATGGGCCATCGCTGATGATCAACTTACACCAGACATACAAGTTTTTGTATCCATATGGAACGACATGAGCATACACAGAGCTGTCCAGTGGCTACACATCCTTTGCCTGTATTTGCATTGTCAGCTGGAGGTGAGAGGGTGGAGACCTGCCAAGTGTAAGGCTCTGGGCCAATGCCATGACAGCTGACAACTTGGGCAGGCCATGTGTGCAGCGTTGCACTTCTAACAGCCAAGATCCCAGATCAAGTAAATCCTAATCAGAGAGTTAATATAGCTCTAATATGAAAATTCATATTTCTACTCAGAGTGTTTCATGTTCAAAAGGGAGCACATGTCATTTGGCATGCCTTCATAAAACACTAGGGCTTCCATCAGTCACTGATTATTGCAATGAGGAATTAAAATCCCTAAACACAAAGCAACCAGCACCACATTGCTTTGGCTGTCAGAATTAACTAGTGAAAGTGACCTCAGCCTATACATGCTCAAGGAGGAGGAATCATATTCAATTAGTTAGACAGAAGTATTCGATCAGACGTGCATTCATTGCTGATTAATAAAGATACAGATAAGTGTATTCCATTTTATCAAACGCCAACCTTGTCCTTAGATTCCACACATATCTGGTCATTTACATTTTTGAATACCTAAGGTAAGTGACATTGATAACCACGCTGTAGTGCTCTGCTCAGCTGCAGCAGGCTGCAGAGGGGATGTCTAGTTTGTCAGTGAACTGGCTGAGGAAGGAGGTGCTCGACTGTTAGTCTTCCCCCCTCATGGTACGCTGTGTTTACGCCGATCCCTCAGGCCATTTGTTTGCAGCACTTCCTTGCCCCACAGCACCATGCATAATGCAGGAATGAAAATGTTAACAGTGGCAAATAAAATCGGCAAGGTGCCCCCACAAATCAGGGCAGTTTAGGAGCACATTTAATCATCCTTGCATTGGGGACAACGCACAGCAATTAATTGTGGCATTTCAAAGAAGATCAGGACCCCATTTTTCCAGGGCCCTTCAAGCCTCTTGCTCAGTTGCCCCATCCGCTGCCGACCATTGGAGGCAGGCTCTGCTCTGCGCATCTCTTTGAAACATCATTTTGGCCCAATTATGTTTATTATCTCTTTGCTCTCAAGTAGACAAGAAGACAAGTCTTGTAGAGAGTTGCGCACAATTGCATCAACTGAGCCCACCCAGCAAAAGAAATAACAAAAAACAGGCATTGTTTGAAGAGGGTCTCCCATGTATACACACAAGTAATCCAGTCTAGCTCTTGCATTTCTCCAGTATGCTCCAAGACAAACAAGTTACAGCGCCATATGGTGGTGTCAGGAAAATAAATAATTTAGAGAAATTCATGTGCGGTGTGCCGATGAGCAACCACATAAATACCAACAAAGGCGTCCTCGTACTTAACCCTTCTAATAAGAGCCCTCAGCAGGGGGCTGCAAAGAGACAACCACACTATCAGGCCTTAACTGGATTGAGAACTACTTTGGAATTTCAAAGACAGGGACTGGTAACTGTCTATGGACATAAGGACAGTATTTCGTGCAGATACAATCTGCAGTGCCTTTCAGCGCTTCCTGAACACGAGACAGCCTAATCTAATGAACTGGGGGGGGCAGAATCTGCTCAGGCTTTTAGCCTAGTGCCAGCATACCTCCTCTCACATCTGACTGCAGTCAAAAATCCACTTGTTATTTTTATTTCCACTGTCTTTTCCCTGAGGTGTGCTCTGTGTGGCTTGAGTCATCATTGTTCAAGTCTTTATAGTTGGAAAAAACAAAACGCACACGCTCACACACACACACACACACAAGCTGGTGGCAAGGTTATAGTCAGTCAGACAAGGGGGCACTCGTATTCTGCCAACCCCAGGGAAAACTCACAGAGGGCTCCAGAGAGAGGGAGCAGAGATGTGCCGTGTTGCTGACATGGCAGCCGTCACGTCACACTAACCGGTAAGAGTGATGCGCACAGACAGCACTGAGATTTGTAGAATACAGTAGTGGCTTCTAACCAAAACCGTGAGGGGGTCTGTGGATTACATGACCCGTGGTTGCCTTCTTCATAACAAAATATCTGCAAAGGAGCATGAAGGAGCAAAGACAGCAGACACAACGTAATGATGAGCATCAAACAGATCAGAGTGAGGCTACAGTATATTACCTCTAGGGTGATCTAAAGAATCTTATTCATCAGATCCCAGAGCTAAAGTGTCCCAGCATGTTTGATGTATAACAAGTAATATTAAGTAGGTGATATTTATTGTTTGTGAACCATAGAAAATAAAAAACAATATCCAAGATGTATGTATATATATTACATGTTACATCCTTTGATCAACAAGACCCAGCTTGTTGCCCCTGCACTTGCTGTGCATCACTGAGGACAAAAAGGAGCTTCTAACACATGTAAAATAACAGGTATCAGTCAGGTCTGCAGAGAATGTGTGAATTAGACAAACAAGAGTCTAAATGCTTATTTTAAAGCTCTTTCATCATGTGACTGCATAATACAACCGGTTGACGTAACTGCGCAGTCAGCAGTTTTGATTATAACAATGTTTTCATTGAATGTCTTTTGTCTCGTAATTTTCTGTATACTTTTTTTTTTATTTCTCTTGCATTTGCTGGCCAACACCATTTGCCCTCTGAAGAGTTAATAAAGAAGTTGGATTTAATGGTAATTGAAGTGCAATAAATTAAGAAGCCACTTTAAGTCACAAAATGATAGGCTAGCCAGGAAAAAGGTTGACTTCTGAATTTTAAAGCCCAAATGTGGCTGATGAAGGAATCTCAAGTATTGCCAGCGTAAAACATAAATCCTCAGCAACACAACATGGTACTCTGAATGACCCCGACTTGATGCTAAATTCGCAGCCCTAACCAAATGGAAAGGTGCACCACAGACCGCAAGACTGTGTCACATCTCAAACTATTTTTAGACAGTTGAGCTTCTCTTTGTAGTTTGACTTTGTAATTAAAGAGATCAAAGGCTTCACATCCAATCTGAAACATTAACAGAAAAAGATGATTGATTATTTCACATCAGCACAATGCACAGAATTTTGTTACAGTTCCTGTCAAACCAACACCATCACTGTGGTAATACAGCGGCACAGAGGCTGGGAGATACTGTACTGAGGAATGACAAGCTATCTGCTGATCAGTGTTGCAGGACAGAGGCATTACTGTGTGTCGGGTCATGTGGCAGGCAGTGACAGGTAACATTTGCACAAAGTGTGTCAGAGTCCCAAGAATATTCAGATTTGAACTTGAACCTACAAAATAGGGTCATTTTAATGTCAGAACAAAGTTATGTTAGTAAAATAAACGCTATCTTTACCTGCAACCTCCATCAAACCAAATCTATGCATCATTACATCAAGTGGATTTCTTGATAAACACACTCCGTTACGGCCTGTGATCTGACAAAATGTAAAACTGTAAATGGGTACGAGAAGCTTTAAAACTTTAAAATCTGTTGCCGTTAATCGCTCTTTCTTTCAAGGACCGCAGGTAAAACAGTATCTGCTGCTAACGTTTTCATGACTTGTGAAACTGCAGGCTTTTAACATGACGCTTCTCTCTTTAATGTGCTCATCAGGACAAAGCAAGCGGAGAGAAGAATAAGCAAAACAAAAAAAAAGGTGGCCTGAGTTGCTTCACTTCAATGATAAATCACTGCCACTTTTATAGCCTCTAATAAGTTGATGCAAAGCCATTTTTCTTCCTGCCCATCGTTCAAACATTTAAGGCATATTTACAAGGAACTTGTTAAAATATTTAATAATATTTAGTGGCAATTTCGGAGCAGCCTGTCATGGTGAAATTTATTGCCTTTAAGTGTTTAAAAAGGCGATGACATGAATAACAAACTGTCAAAATTTCCTAATTTGCATAGACAGGCCATAACTCCTGATACCTTGCATTAAAAAAAGAGGTTTTTAACAAAACGAGTCATAAAAGACGCATTCAAAGTGAGTGATGGCGAAGACTCTTCCACACAAAGTCGCACCACAGAGACAGCCCCCCCCCCCTCACTACAGATGCTTCCGAGATCAAGTCAGCCAATAAAAGGACATATATCCTGCTGCTTTGACTTATTTATCCTGTGTGGATGAGCTCAAGATGGAACATCTCCTATAGGCAAGCTTAATTAATTGTGATAAAAGGGCTAATTCAGAGGCTGCACAAGAAAAGTGAGCCAAACAATAATATTCCCCACAAATCATCTCAGCCCGTCAAATATTTCCTCCATAACTTTCTAATTCAAAGTCCTTCGGACGTGAGGCTTTTGTTAAGGAACCGCACGGAGCCAAACAAGCTCCCACGCATCTCTGCCACTCTGCCCCGCAACCCTGACTACAACGATGAGATTGCAGCTGCTCAATGTTAAACTCTCTTGTCCTTTGTTTGACTCAACAAGATGGTGGCCATGTTTGATGTTGCTTCTTCTACCAGATTCAACGGTTTTCGTGATAAGACTCAGTGACCTGGGCCTGCCCTGGCTGTCCCAGTCAGAAAAGGGCCCCCGTTGACACTGATTGCAAGGCTATGAGTAGTCTCTCCCCTGTGCCCTCTCAGTGCAACTCTAATTAATAGCCAATTCATCTTCTCTGATCTGAGCCAGCACATGGAGTAATATATCGTTAGTTTGGCAAGCAAGCTATTAAAGTGTAATAACCAAGTACCAGCACTCGATTTGGAAGAGTAGCACATACTTAACCATGAAGTGGAAACAATTAATTTATTGGAGGATCTCCTGTAACCAATCATTTACTAGCACTCACACTGTGATGCAAAAGCCATCTCCTGTTGTGTGTGGCACAAGTCAATGACATATTTTGGGCTCAGCGCCTGAAACCCTTGCAATAAGACCAGTTATGTAAGCCTCATCTAAGCACCACTGTCACACTTTCTGCCATAAAAAACCCTTCAGATGGTCATCTGCAGGGCAGGAAGTTCATTACAAAAGAATCCTACTCATTCACAGGTTACCTTATCACAGTTACTAAGTATTTCTTCAAGGTGAAATACATTTTACACTTAATGCTGTAGATGGTCTAACACACTGACGACACATTGACTTGCACTTTAATGTGAAGGAGCCATACTGCTGAGATGAATTAGGATTTATGTGTTAACACTGTAACTTGGCACAAATACAGACTTCAAAAGAGCAGAATCCAAAGGTTAAGGCGAGTTCATTTGCATGTTTGTCTAGAATTATGTTTTTAATTTACACTAAACTTTTTTTTTAAATGTGTACAGTAGGTTTGTGAAATATGTAATCCATTTATTCAACTATTGAACGATAGAATTAAAAATTGGATCATGAATGGGGGATTCAAGACCAACTGTTGGATCCTGTACTAAATCTTGTTTTGCATAGTTTTGTTTAGTTATTTGTCCTAGATTAAAAAATAAATCGCCTGTTGTATTCTGTGCTCAACGCTACACAGAGGTTGGCAAATCCCTATCTTCTCCACTGGATAATCAAACAATCCATCTGTCACATGTCAACTATGGCATCCAGTGAAAACCAGTCCAGCGTAAAGCTTTCTTCTTCAGTGATGACACTAATTACTATCCAGAGTAGAAATTATTAACTAGGAAAGAAAAATGAAGAGCCACATGTAACACCATGGCATATTGTGAATCAAGTACTTACTCCAAATCAAGAGTTTTCTGTTGGTATTTAATTTCTGTGAGTGCACTGTACACAGCAGGTGAGGGACTTTGCCAAAGCAGTTGGGGAAAAGCATAAGCAAATCCAGTATATAGTGTACATATAAGTACATACACAATCACACACTGTACTGAGTGTACAGGAGCATCTGTTTGTTGTCCAAAAAAAGAGGATGCAATACATCATCAACAACAGCATCACTGCTTCAAACTATACAATGAACAATAATACATTGTATGCATTGCAGCAAATGTCACTAGTTTCGCTGGACAGTTCCTGTATCTCACACAATTAACGTACACAGTCTGCTTCCTCAATCATGCACCTCAGAACAATACAGCCTTCCTTCAAACTTTTATAATTGCAGGAAATAAATGAAAATACATAAGACTCACTCTCGTGCTTTTGGCCTTCCTCTAAAGCAAAACCTTTAAAACCCATTATTCTTTTTGCAAGAACTAATGACGTTTTTTGTCTCTTCAGCTTAACACACTAATTGACAGTTTTTTTGGAGGATAGCCCAGATGGAAAAATAAGTACCCCCTTAAAGACCCAACTCCCTTGCTCATTCCCGTAGCTTTAAGTCCCTTATTAATTAAACTTTCACCAAGTCAGGAATTTTTATTAAAAAGATAAAGTCTGCTGTACCGTAAAACAGAACTAGCCTATTGTCTCTGAAGCTAAAATTTTATTTCTATAAATAAAAGAGACTTTTTAATACCATCATTTGCAGCAGAGGGACTGGGACCAAAGGATCCACACAGTACAGTAATTAGAGGGAGATTTTCATCCCAACTACTCTAAAATTGGTCAGCTTTAACCAATACCCTTTGCTCCTTCTGAATAAATACTCTAAGACTGTTCATTTTAGCATCATGGGATATGATTTACTGTATATTCAAATAGAGACAGTATCATCATGCTCAAGAGACTTAAGTGTAAATATGTGTTTTGACTTTCCTGAGTGTCTAGCCATACATCTCAGACATCCTGGCACACTGGAAATTAAGCTACAGCCAAATATTGACTGCACTTTTATGATCAGTCATCCACTTGATCAATCAAATCCCTCTCTTGTGTCATTAACTTTGCAACAATATTTGTCAATCAACTTGCGTTGTGCGTATTATTTAAAGAAATATGCTGTTACTGAGTATGCTGACTTGGAGATTACAACATTCTTTTTTTTAATATGAAGACATTTTTTAACAAATCCACTGCAGCTGAAAAACATTAAAAATGTTAAAACATTGCAATGCTCAGACAATTAAAATACACTGACTCTTGTCTCACTATCGCAATTCAGCGGCCGTTCAATAAAAATTATTCATATTCATCAACCGTAATTATTCAGTGTTAAAAAGGCAGTTTCAATTATAATTCATTATAAAGCTCCATTATTCAAATTAAAAAAAAAAAAAACTATGGTCAGTGAAATATGTTTCTTTCAAGGAGATCTTATAAAAAGAAATGGTTGTTTTGTGTTTTGTATTGTGAAACATGTCTTACCAGAAAAATCAAGAAGTAACTTAGGTACTAGTGTTTTATTTCTCAGGCCTGTGTGTATAAATGAGCTTCAATAATAAGCATCACATACTGTGAGGCAGAGTTAACTGAATGTATTCAGCTGCTTTTCGACCACAAATCTAAAGTGAAAACAGGGAAACTGCCCTGGGGAATCGCTGTGAAAGACCTCAGGGGGCTTTCACGGGATGCGAGTATCTGTAGAGGGTGGAGGAGGTCAACATTTCATCTATTCATGTGCAACCTGTGCTGCGCAGGTCAAAACAGTTGTTATGACAGTCAGAGTCTGATGCTGCTGAAAGCACAGCTTAAACAGAGGACTGCACATACTCGCAGTATTAAGGTGCGTTAAGTAGCGGGAAAAGTCATGCATCATCCACAGCGGATCACTCTGCCACTTCCACAGTCACTGTAGTACAGCCAGCAAATCACAGCCAATTAACAACCCTTCAAACTTACAAGTCAAGCATCACTTGTTGTGCTGTCCATAATAGGGTTTTATGGACATGAAGCAGTTGTGATGGCTGTATTGGTCTTGTGATGAATGTTAAACTCAACAGGAAACGTGGCCTGCGTAAGACTGGTGTTGCAACTAAACACATCATTTGCTGCTTTCAGTTTTTCAGGGACAGAAAGAGGGAAGATAAAAGAGGCTTTGGGGGCTGCATGTACATGATCCAATTCTATCACTTCATGAGAATCACACTTTCTACTTATTCTGAGAGATAAACAATTCAGGCCTGTTTCCCAAATTTTTTGTGTCAGTTTTCTGTTTTCTGCTAACGAGATGTCACTAATATGTACTGGAATGCTGTGTGAATAGACAATTTGATTGGCCACGAAGAACTTAATGATGTATACCAAATGTGGGGGGACAGCTTCCAAGCAGAGATTTTTGTAGACAAACATAGCTGTTGACAACATTTTCCACCCAGTTTGCCATTTCTGTCAGGCTGAAAATCTAAAATTAAGAACATAATGTTTCCAAGGTACCACAGCCGTTAACAAATCATGTCTTATTAGTATGTTGCCGCTGTTGGTCCGATTGTAGGGACACATTATGAAAAAAAATGCCACTTAGCAAGAGGGAAATCATAATTAAAAGAAAAACACTATTCCAGCATGCTTGCATACGGAGGAAACAAATCTGACTGTGTACCTGAGTTCCTTTTAACTAATCATTTACATAAATGCATCCTCCTATTGTGATGTGAATTTTGTTGTATTGTTCCTCTGTGCACATAGCAGCTTATTCAACCTTAATTTGTGCCACTGTGTCTTCATGTGAGCAGACCCCAGTAATCTTTAAACGGCTCCATTTAAAATGCAATTTGATTATCTGCCAAATTGCTACCAAGTCTTTCCCTCTGCAGCTTGGGGATGGGGGGTAAAAATTTTAATTAGCATTTGTGCATAAAAGAGAGGTCTTTGTTGCATTTTGAACACGGTATCCCAGAATGACCACCACTTTCAAAGAGTCATCACCCAAACGATTTCAAACTAATAGATCCAAAGGGAGAGGAGCAGTCCTGGCACGGAGGGGAGGGGGAATCACAGAGGTCTTCAGTGGCACTGAAAAAAAAACCCACAGGACCTGGCATGTTTAAATAATCCAAAACTTTTCTTTAATCATAGTTTAGAAAATTGGCTGGGACCTTCAGCAGGAGACAGCTGCTCTGCCCCATAGCCATTTAATGAGATTCACTGAGGGTTTCCCTTAAAATATTTACGCTGTCCCATGGCACAGCAATATTGTCCTAGAATGAGGAGATAAGAGCCAAGGAGGTGTGTTGAAGTTCTCCTAATCAATTTGCTAATTACTGGAGCAGCTATAGGAGAGGAGAGAGGAGTCCCTTCTGGCAAGCTGTATTCTAATAAACGCTGAAAAATTTATTTACTCCCTTAGCCAAGAGGAATTCTGAAGTGGGATTACAGCAGAGAGCTGATTGAGACAGAGCTGTGTTGTGGTTGGGGTCGCAGTCAGAGGAGCAAGGAGAGGTCTCTAAACATAAAAGGATCTCTCAGGACGTGCACCTTTGCATCTGCTCAGGGAGCGGAGATGGCAGACTCTTACAGACTTGGCACGAAAAGACCTGACTGCTATAGCTACATATCAACAAATATTAATGAGACTTCTGGTTCTCGCATAATAAAATAGGTTATTGGGGGAGTTAATGCATATGTATGCAGTAGAGACACTGCATAACTGTCTCCAACACAAAACGTGTATGTACAGTGTATGTATAAAAATGTATGTACAGAAATACTGAGATGAGACAAGACAATTACTTTAATACTTGATATCACAGGAGCTATAGAGGGGTTTCCTACGCAGAGCAGAGGCCGAGAGGCCCAGACATTGTGCCAGACGTTAGGGTTGTGTGTTTGAAGCAACCCTTATGCCCTACGGCACGGGCTGACCCTCCCTACCAACCTCTGGGACTGAAGGCAACCCTGGATCTGTCATAGGACACAGCCCACAACTTCTTCAGGGGTTGGGGGCAAAATCTGCTCCACCTCTTCAGTGCCACGTTATCTATAAGCTCCCTTTCCTCTCAAGGCCTGTAGCCAATAGCATGTTGCCTGGGTCAAGACGGGGTCAAAGGTCAGAATAAACCAAGAGCTTGAAGGGCATTCTCATTGCAAAACACTAGGACAGAAGTACAGTGGAGCGTGGAGCAAGTGGTGGTGGTGGTGGGGGGGTGGGGGGGTTGGAGAGACACTTTTTTCAAACCATAACTGATCAAATATCTTGCTAGACTTTCAGCCACATGAAACCACCTTCTTATTGTAAAATATCTCCCCATTTTCAATAATCTGATGCTGATTGTGAAAAAGTGCTAAAAGACATAATGATAAAAATGTGTTTAACTCTGTGCTGTGCCTATTTGAAGAATATGAAAACACGTTTAATCAGATAATAACAATGACACTCCTTTGTGGCACTCCTTTTGTTTGTTTGTTGTTGTTGTTTTTTGCACCGATGCTCAGCACTAAGCACAGAAAAATGGAAAACAAAAACACAGACTTGTTAGTATTTACAGTCTATTTCCCTGTCAGTCTATTCATTTTTCCAATCAGCTTGTTTCCCTCACTCCCACTGTCTCTCCACTGGTCCCTCCAGTGTAACTGAGCACATGGATCTGAGCACAATCCCACTGAGGATTGAGGCAAAAACAAAAGCAAAAAAAACCTGTTGCTGTGACATTTTGTTCCCTCTCACCTCAACGCACGCCAGTCACAATGGACCGGTGTGTGGGGGATCTGTGTTCAGATCACCATGGTGATGGGTCTCTGCCTCCCAAGGCTCCCTGGAGGGGGGTTGGAGGTGGGAAGAAGGGAGGGGGGCTGTGTAGTGGAGAGTAGGTTGCCAACCATGCCTCGACCAAAACACAGTGAAATAAGGAGGAGAGATTAGATAAGGAGAGATTTTTCCTAAAAGCATCTTCTACGTGTGAATTTTCAGCCCAGTTCCCTCCACTGCTGGTGCAGCCCCCCCAGACCCAACGTAGAGTCGTACAAAGCAACTGTGCAACTTTTACACATTAACCTTTAAAAGGGCAGAAAATAGAACAAAATGGTGCAGGTTCATGAGCAAAGGTCTGAGAACATCTGTCTGTGGGTAAATCATCCTTACATGACAGAAAGGCAGAGATGGCAGAGATGGCATTACACTGTGCAAGACAAAAGGGCACCACACTCAGCTCCAATTTCATTTGCTTATTTGACTGTTGTCCCATTCTTGGCCAATAAAGACAGGACGTTCCCAAGAGGATCTACAAAGTCATTGTCAAGAAGAGACAGCAGCAGTATGAAGCTGGAGATGAAGCCGGGACACAAATTATCTTCCAACAGTGAATGTAGGCAGTGGATTAGAAAGATTCTGTATATAACTATACAATCAATATATCAGTAAGAAAATAAAAGATTTTCATTAAAATATAAATATTCCATAAAGTGGAAATGTTTAAGTGATCTGGTTTAGGCTGAAGATTAAGTACGAAAAAAGCTTAAACTGTAATAATTTTGACAATCGCTATTGGCCTATAGTTTTCTATTGATTTCTGCAGGAGGGAATCTACTGAAACAACATTTTGATCACTAAAAGTCCTAACTGTAAGTCTGGTTGAACTGAGATCCATAATGTTGCCATTAGGACAGAGTAACCATTGGTACATATTTGTTGTTAGGAAACTCTGGGATACATTACAGGGGTGGGGGAAAAATCAATTCCCATAAGAATCATAAGTCTCATCTTCTACAATTCTGAATTAGTTCCCTGGTGCGTTGCAGCAGAGAATTTCCCACCGCTGGAGAAACGACGTTAGTCACAGCAGAGCTGAGTGCGCTTCTTTCTCTTTTTTTTTCTTCAAAAGCAGATTTTAGTCAGTAATGGTGCTCAGTAAATTATACTTTCATTTCATTATTCTCATGCACACAGGACATTGCAACATGTTTCCAAGTTCCAGCAGTGAACTTTTTTTTCTTTTTGAACAAAAATGTTACATAATCTCATACACTTTTCTCTGTTTTTTAGCTTAGTTTTAGTGGACTTTAATCAAGAGCATTTAGTTTAAATGCAAGCAGTTTCATATTGCAGTTACTGCACTAATAGCATGAGTACTTACACTGGAGTGAGAGCTGGAAAATTGGGCCTGCTTGTCTATTAATTGAATCACAAATCAATTTTGAATCAAATCGAATTTTCAATCCCACCGCTAATTACTTGTACTAATAAAAGAGCTTCTCGGTTTTACACACAGTTTTATATACTTGCCTTTACAGTACACACTTTTCATAAAACATTTATATAATTTCGCACTCAAGTATCACAGGTGCTCAGACTGCAATGTGTACATTTTAAAACAAGGCTAAAAGACTGACAATTAAACAGCAAAAAAATAAAAACACACTGACTGTATTAATTACTGTAAGTATAAAAATCACCTTCTGGTGTGGCTTCACTGTGGACTAAGATTAATGTGCCAGACGTGTCTCACATCTGATTTGATTAATGAACATGAATACTGTAATAGTACTGACAGCAGAATGCATACAGTGACACAATACTGGACTGTGAGCTTAGTACAGTATATAAATAAATAGTGCATTGGATTTCCATTAAAGCAACATGGTTGAACAACCACTACAAGTGGCTGGCAATTTGTTAAATGAGTTAATTGGTCACCAGTTCATCCAATTCATCTTAATGCTTGTTTCTGGACCACACCCAAAGAACAGTGAGTTAGGCATGCGCTGCAGCCAACAGTTACTTTGAGTAGAAGACTGAATCCCTTGTGGCAAATGGTGCCAAAGTCAAAACTGTCCTATTTAGATTTTTAATCACGCTTTGTACTCCTCAGCGGTTCTTCTTTAATACAGCCTCCATCAGGGCTTATGGCCAAATACGTCTGTTTTTAGTCTGATGCGGAACTGTTTACTCACTAAATGCCAGGTGGCGCAGGCACTGAAAAGCTACAGGCTGGGGGAAAGGGCCTAACCTTTGAACAGTGTCTAAACGTCCTCATTTTCTCCTTGAACATCTATCCTTAACTGTGCTCCTCTGGTCCCCTCCCTGTCCCAAAGTGGCCAGCTGGGAACGGTGCGCATGTGCTGACGTCCCTACTAACCTTGGCCAGTATAAGGATTACCGTGCATTTACACTCAGTGCTCCTTCTTTCCTTAAGACTTATTAAGAATGATAATGAGCTCGGAAAGGGGCAGCATGTCCCTTTCTCAACTCTGTGAAAGCTTTTCCCGCTGTCTTTCTCTCTGTTCACTTGTCTTATTCATTTCTCTATTCTTCCTCATCCACCCCTTCTGCAGTCTCTCTCTCTCTCTCTCTCCCTCTCCCTCTCTCTCTCTTTTCTCCCCCAGCTCATGCCTCTCTCTCTCTCTCTCTCTCTCTCTCTCTCTCTCCATCGTATTGAAAGGGCCCAGGACAAATTACCAAAAAGGCCATTTTCATCTATGAACTGCAGGATTTAATCGATACTTATTTCATGCCTTCAAAATCAACCCTATATTACTGTTGTCTGTGTGATTTGTTTATTTTGCTCTGGAATATTCCTTCAGTCGAAGGGGGGAAATGCACGGGATGCAATTCACCTTGAACCTCCATTATATTGGATTTCTCTACTGGCTGATCAAGCATGCAAAAAGGACATTTCCTCAGCACTAAAATAAAAACAATAATGATGATTAAAAAAACATGTGTGCTATTTGTGCTGGTATAACCGTGCGTGTTGAAGGCAGTATATTTTTACAAGGCAAAACACTACGGTTGTGGTAGTATGAATTTGTATACAAAATCATTACACTGAGGACAATTGATAAAGCTTATGTGCTGGGAAACAAAAGTAATGGCTCCTGTAGCCTGTCAAACGCCGCCTGGGATTACTGACGCTTATTTGACATCAAAGACCTGAGGTCCACAGCCAAGGTCAAACAGAAAAGGAATACACATGGGTTTAATTCTACACAGCCCTTGACAGATGCAGATGGGTACTTATGAGACATGAGGCATTTCAGACTGACTGATAGGACTGCAGGAAATAAGAACGTTGGAGGCATCGCACACTGATTAACCAATCAGATTCTGAACTAGTCGAGAGAACCAAGAGCACAGTACCACAGGCAGCATTTCAAGTACCGTTTTAGAGAGAGAAACCCAATCAAAGGGCCTAGAGGACCACATCCATAAACACTGAACTAAACACACAAACCAAATCGCAATTAAAGAAAAGAAGAAAAAAAAACAAATGGACAATTAGCATCTCGGCTTTCACAGCTCGACTTCCACCTATAGAGTGACTGGGAAGAATTATAAAAGAAGGAAGGCAGAGCCAGCAAGCGAAAGAGAGGTAGAGAAAGAGGAGCAGTATGTTTGACTGATGGATATTGCAGTGTCTCATCAATGCTGAAGAGAGATGAGAACCTGTGCCACCAGTGTGACAGAGAGAGGGGCTGGCTGGTGTGCAGCTAGAGATGGACCTCTGGACAGCAGTGCCATACAAACCAGAGGTACACAGAACGAGCACACGGGATGAAACTGCCTCAACAGATCACTTTAAAGCTCTGTTTGGACAGAATGTATAAAAAGGTGCATGCACAATACCACTGCAATGCACGGAGGTGAACTATTGTGCCCTGTTGTGTCACCTGCTGTTGCTTATTATTTTTGGAGACCCCACTAAAGTAAACTTACCTTTAGTCTGGCTAATGCTTGCTATTCAGATCACACAAAATGCATGCTGATTTCATGTCGAAACATGTGTTTTTTAGGCTCGCCTATTTAAGTGTCAAGTGTGTGCTTGCTTTGCATGCATGAATACATCTGCAACAGTTAGGCTGCACAGCTGCTGCATTATGAGAGTATTATGGAAAATACCTCAAAAGAGCGCACACACACAAACACACACAGTGCACAAAATGCATATTTTAACATTATAAAATTATGTATAAATATGAAATGATTTGTAAGACAAATATACAAAGCATAAAAAGGGACATCAAAACTGTAAAATTGAAAAAAAAACTTTCATGTTTACCTTGTGTTGTACTAGCGGTGGCATTTTTAATATAGAAGATGGCTTTCCATGAATGATCTGTTTAACCAAAGACAGAAGGGAGAGAAAAAAAAAGGATAATTAATTACTTATGTGAGCTATTGCACTGGAGAGACAATAAACCTGCCTGGTCGCCATGGATATGACATATTTGCTCTGAAAACAACACAATAATTAGCAAAGGAGAAAGATCCGGCGAGAATATGAGAACTCCGGGTTTAAAGTGCCAGTGATCTATTCCTGTCCTCATCTTCATCCCTGCATATAATAATACAGTGGCAAGCACAGAGCACACACATTTATAAACGCATAAGACTACAAACAGTGACCCTTAACAAAAGCATGAAAGCATGTTAAATGAAATCTCACATCCTAGTGGCGTTTTGTAGCGATCACAACTAACCAAACGCACAGAGATATGTCGTTTTCTGACAGATTGTTTGTTCTACAGTAGGTGGAAGTCAGAAAACCTGCCTTACAGCCAACTGAGAGAAGGAACTGCAGGGAAAAAAATCCTATTTACCATAGCAAATATAGTGTGTGTGAGCAAGTGAGCGTGTGTGTGTAAGAGAGAGAGAGAGACAGAGAGATGACGATGACGATGATTATGCATGTGTAACCTGCCCATAGTTGACAGTATTTTTGAGCAAATGGTCAGGTTTTTCCTCGCAGTTTAATAACCGCGTGATATTTCAGATGGTATTTATAATATTTATGCACAATCACATGCTGGATCTCCAAATGATCACCAGATAAATTCTGATGACATTTTGCAGGTTACTATTTTGGCTACTGTTCTTACCCCCCACTTCATCTGGCTGATATGCAAGACAAAAAGAAAATATTTTCAAAAGTAATTTACAGACACTCTTCAGCAGCAAAACTTCCGCATTTCAGTCTTTGAATATTGATTGCATTTATAGTAGTTCCTCAATTTACTGTAAATGATACTCTACGGGGGTTACAGCCTGTTTAGTGGCAAGCGGCGGAGTTTCACTAAGTTTTTCTCGACAAATACCCGAGACTTCAGGCACAGAAGTCGCACCCAACAGTCGCTGCATGATAAGTGTCGTTTTTTTTTTTTCTTTTGCAGTTTTGGATAAGTGTCAGCGGCCAGTAACAGCTTAAGCACCACAGGTCTGAGCTTCTGGATAAATAATAAATAAATATCTCCTGTCAGTTTCCTCGTCACGTTGTCTCGTCCAGGCTTCATATATTTGGGAATGGGAGGATTTGAGCTGAGGGGAAAAGTGCACTGTACAGTACATAGCCCACTACGAAGTGAGGGGGAAAAGTTGCACCTATCCGTGTCAACTTTGCAGCAGTCTGGCTGGTGTGTTTAATCGCCTGTAGCAGCTATTCCTTAAGTGTTAAATAGTAGCCGCTGTGTAAATTACGAAAGTTTAAAGAAAAGCCTGGTCCTCTCTACTGTAGGATCACTAGCAAGACTGTGTTGAGTCGCTCCAGACCTGCTGCTGCTGCTGCTGCTGCTGCTGTCGGCGCTGCCGCTGCCGCTGCATCGACACTGGGAGTCGCACCGTGTTTACCGACAAGTCCTCACATCAAGTCTCTATCGTTTGTTGTTGTTGTTTTCAAAGTGACCGATTTCCCTAGATGTTTACAACTGCTGCTAAATGCTCGTTTTTCGTTGCCACCGCTGCAGCGAGAGACACTTTGGTGTCGCTTTCTGCAGTGAGTGATATGTTTGGAGATGAAATGAGCGTGTACAGTAGTTGAGAGGGAAAGGAAAACTCTTACCTGTGGTGCTACTTCGCTGTCTCTCGGTGACTTCCAACTAAAGGGACGTGTGTGTTTACGGTGGAGAGCGTGAGACCTTTCATTATTAAAGTTGCCACATTTTTTTCATGTTTTTCAGGGTTTTTTATTGTAGCATTTTCTAATTTCTTACTGGGCGAGTCGCCCGGAAGATCTGCCCTGGAGACCGGCTTCAAGTGGGAAGAGGAGTCCTTAATTGAATTTCTCGGTTGGCAGGTGGTGGCTGGAAAACCTGGACTGGAGTTCAGAGGTGGTCTGTGCTGCTGACAGCCCGTCAACACGTCTTACTACTCTTTCAGCTGTCTGCACAATTACTTTTCCAGGTGTTTACAATAAATAAAGTTAAGCAAAGTCAGATGTTTAATAGGTCGTGGGGCTATTTAGCATTAAGCTAAATAGACGAAGGCTAGTTAGGGTGGACAACTTCAGGGATTACATTTATTTAAACTCCACTATATAGCCTATGGTATTTCTATGCCAGGGACAGGAATAAACATTATATAAATGACACAAAGCTGCATGAACTGTGGGCTGGACACACAGAAATATGTCTCAATAACTGATGTAGCAAACATGTTAGCTTAGCAAACAGCTGCCTCCATCAGCAAAATTTAGGCTAAAGGCTAAACAGAGCACGTGGGCCTGAATGTATAGGGCTAAATTATCTTAAAAACGTCCTGAAACTGCCATATAGCTTCACATGATTCCTAAAAAATAAATAAATAAATAAATATACGAAGCTAGACAGGGCCATGTCACGGATATTGATTGGTAGCTAATTGCGTTGAATGCACATGAGCACCACCACCTGTGGACTGACTGCAGCTGTGGAGGATTTCTCCCCCTCAGCTTCACACACACCTGCGGGCCTCGGTGGGTTGGTGAGTTGGGCTGAGATGAACGGTGTAAACAGTTTTGGACTCGGACCGTGCAGACTGTTTGAGCCTAGAGCCGGAGGTTGCAGTCGTGCTGGCGGGGAAGCGACTTGCATGTTCATCCCTGCGACGTGAAGTTAGCACAAGCGGACACACAATGGTGAGTAGAAGTAGCACATTACAGGCCAGAGTGACTGGCAGGATTATGCGGTGACTAGTGCCTACGAAAAAAAAAAGTTATATTTGTACGGAAGCCCTAAAGTAGGCTACAGGATGAGTCATCAAACGTCTGAAATCATTTTGCAGGAATGTAAAATTATATATATATAAAAAAAAAAATAGGCTAATAATAATAATAATTCTTCCATTAATTTGGCAAATGTCAACAGAAAAATAGGAAAAAATTAGCCTAACATGTGGATAAAGGATTAAAGCACATTTTTCATTTCATGTGTTCCTGTTAGCAAACACCTTTATATAGAGTCATGTTTTTGAACGCTGATGTTTCAGTATCCCTTTAGCTCTGTTTTGGTCTCCACCATGCCCTGTTGTAAATATCTGACTCTTTAGCAGTGCTCCACTGTCTACATCAGCTTGTAGTTGGTAGCCTAACTATGTTAGCTATTTATTGGGCAGGTGATATAGCCTACTGCCATGGTTTATAAGATAACTTTTTAGCCACACAAAAAAGAGACTAGCTGCTGCTGGAAATGTTATTATTAAGAGAGGTGACACTAAAACAAAAAAGTGAAGCCGGGTGTCATAATACCAAAGCAATGTGCTTAAAGGCACTAAAATGCACAAAACAGAGTGTTGCTGCATTGACCCACGGTGACTGTTCTCTTTGAATTATGCACAACTGCAGACATCTTATTGTATTTATTGTTAATGTGAATTAAGGACAGGTCTATTCATAGTTGTGATTGAGCAAGCATTGATTTTGTAATAGTTATAGCGTTTCTCAGTGTCCATTTAAAGTTTAACTTCTTAATGTCACCCCCTCTCTTTGTTTTCCCTCTACCTCACCTTTCCTACCACCTCACATACATCAATATTTTTACTGTAAAGTATTCTAAGCATGACACTCCTTTAAGGTATTCCAAGAGCAAATCCCATAGGACTAGTGGGGCTGTGATAATGTATTTTAAACTTGAACTTTCCTTATCTAAATTCTGCAGTCTTGTGAACTATTGACAAACAGATTATTGCCAATTAGCAGTTTTGTGATGTGTCCTGTTGTACATAATAAAGAATTGAGGGAATCAATAGCAAAGTCAACTACCAAGGTAGATAGTGCTTTAATCTCTACCTTCCTTGAATGGTTGAAGGATTTAAGGATTGTGACCTACTGCTGGTGTAGCTGAGAGAGATTTTGGATATTGTTAATTGATTTGCCGTAGTGTAATCACATCACCATCTCGTCCTCATTTCAGAGACCCATCCTATAAAAGAATTTGTGTTTGAACCCAAAATTGCCAATTCACAGAAATCTAAGCATAGGCTGGTTAATTTTGCAGAGGAACTTTACCTGTTTTTTTTTTCAGGGGATTAAAGATTTCCAGTATTATTTTGACTCTTCACTACAAATGGATCACCTTGAACACCTGACACTATTTGATTTGAATAAATCCAGGTAGTAAAATCTTGGTGGTGGTTGTCTGTGGTTCAGACCCATCTCATAGTACGTATATGTGGCTGTATGTTGCTGATGAGACCTCACATAACCCATGTCAGTTCACCTCGCACCTGAAACATAAACATAATACTCATAATATTACAAAAAAATCAAGGTTCTGCAATAGTTCAGAATGAAAGTGATTAATACGAAGAAAAAAAAATACACCTTATAATAAATTGCATAAATTCACATGTCATTGACTAAATCTTATGTCCAGCACCCTGGAATGTGTTATATGGACTACACTCCTAAGCAAACCCCCACGGTCACTGCAAAGGTCCAAGCAACCCATCCATCAGAGGGTTCCTCCTGATGTTGCAATACTGTGATACAGAATAATAAAGAAGTAAGAAAGACCAGAAAATCAATAGATTATTCTGCAGATCACTTGATTCAGTAATGATCCAGTCCATTTATCGCCAGCCGTTGATTCATAAGGCCTGCTCTCAAGGGCGTACCCACCCCACCTCTGCCCTGCTGACTCCTTTGCCATTGGTACTACTAATTATAAAACATTAAAAGCTAATCACATGCCAGTCCAAGGTTAGAAAAGACATACAGTTTGGTTAAAGTAAAGGGTTCATTTTGACATGAGAGACTATCTATCATGAAGTCAGATTCATAGAAGAGCCTATAATAACAGGTATGTGGTATAAATAGCAAGACATAATAGTGTTTTTGGGTAAAATGACAACAGTCAGATTAGAAAATCAACATCCCTTTCAATACAGACAACACTCAAATAAGTAAAGGAACTAGTGGCACAGCTCTATATATTAAAAAAACGAAAACATTAGTCTTGCAACTACTTTGGCGCTGTGTTATATACAGTACTGTATATGATGTGCATATAAGTCACGGGTAGGCTACTTTGCCAAGAAATAGAAATACTTCTAAATGGCCCTAAATCCACAATGGTTCAATTACATATTTCTACATTTGCACTTAAAAAAAGAGAAATCTAACATATAACACTGATGTTTTTTCAATATGGAGAAGCTGTCACCCTCTGCTGCTGTTTTAACCACATCCTGGCGTGACATATCTCAGTGCTGGAGATGAAATCATTATCATTCTTATCATCTGATTGCACATTATGCATTTTTTAGGCTGTTCCTTTAAAAGCTATGACAAAAACCTAGTGAAGTGAGTTAGTCTTCACTGTTGGGTCTGAGTGCTTTGACACACAAATAAAGTAATTTAGTACAAGTAGAGCAATCTTTATTGGTGGAAAAAAAAAATCTGTGTTTCATTTTGTGGCAGTGAAATAGCACTGTGTGTTTTTTCTTCTTTATTCAGTGTCCCAAGACATTTAAAGATTGAGAAACAGTGGTAAAATAAGTTCATTTTACTTTTACCATTATGTGGCAAAAGTGACATTTTGATCAATGAAGAAGACACGTCCTCCACAGCTGTCCAAACTGTCCACTGGCAGCAGCCTGATCAAGGGCAACTTATTTTCAGTCACATTGCATGAGGGGGCCAACGAACTGGCATTCACCTTAATTAAATAAAGACATGTACAAATGTCCTCTAGCAGGTGGCTGTCTTATGGAAGTTAACAGTGGTGGCAGCTGCCTATGTATGGTAAACAGGGAGCATTTTTGAAAAGTGATGGTGGCTGGTGAGGGAGGGAGGGGGTGAGAGGATGATTGGACAGCTGTCGCCATACCCACCTCACTGTGCTGACTTAGAGCTAATGCTCGATCAAGCCTTTGTATATATTTTTCCAGTGCATTTCAACACTGTGTACACCTAGTGTTTGAGGCCGCACAGAGACACATGTGGTGTGACAGATGTACGCAGCACATGAGCAGCAGAGGGCAAGAGCTGAAATGCCTTAGCCAGGGAATTACTTTTTCTGTCAAACTTCAGGGATAAGCATGAATGTCTCGTGACCTCAAAGAAAATGGCACTCAGGCAAGCATGGCATTGTGAAGAAGAAGAAGATGAAGAAATGTAAGAATAAGAATGGTTTATCTTTGTCTTTTTATCCAGCAATATGTTTTCTCCATCTACGCTATTTACGTGTTTAGGCAGCAGACAATAAGAGGTAGGTGGCTACTTCCTCAATCACTTCCAACAGGAAATTAAGGTGTGGGTCCTCCAGTATTGAACCAAATGAACTTTTCTCATGACAAACTGTGTATTCAAAGATTTTTTTTAAATTCAATAATGATGTGATAACTAGAAAATGGTTGTCACACACAAGACCATTACAGAAGCTGCATTTGTGCATCTAAACAGAAAACAAATGCTCCCTTCAACAGGGCTGGTCACTGCACCATATGGTGATGATAAGATGCCCAGGTAAAATCTAATTTTAATAAATTCCTAATCAGCTTGGAGGGATACTGAAACAACATAGTTAATGGAAATGTGTAGAGTCAGCAAGGTCTTTCACAGCTGTGGTCTTTAATAAGATTTGAGAGGCATTACAACAACATTGCAGTCAATGTCATGTTGAGCTGCTCCCTCTGTCTGTAACTCCAGCAGAGGGAGAAAAGAACAGACAAATGAAGGAGGCGAGAGGAGGAAAACATGGTCATCTGTTTCAAAAGAGCTGAAATCTGATCTCTGGGGGGAGAGGCATGGTTGGAGGTACTGTATAGTACATATCATCTCCCTCTGATCATTCATGCTTTCTAATTACAGAAGGTGAGGAGGGCCATAATTTTATCGTATTTGTTTTGCATCACTGCAAAAATAGAAAATGAGGGCTCGCCAAGCTGCACCAATTTACTTCATTTCGACCTTGATTAAAAGAAAATTAATTGCCACATCTCTCATTATGTTGCAGGCAGCATTTGATGACGCAAATGAAAAAGCTCAAAAATAAGATGCAAAGGCTCAGAGGGAGTGTGAGCTCGACCTGGATGTTTCAGGAGACAGCATAATGATGAAAATAAACAGGCCCTCTTCACAGAGTCATCCCAGGAAATCATCGAAGATGTAACAATACTGTAACTGAAGATTTCTTATTTTGCTAGAGTATTTGTAGGGCAGATGCTTCATACTGATCCACTATGTTTTTAGGGCTAGTAGAAAATAATCATTTTTCTAAGAACGTGTGTATAATAGCTTTTTTCTTTTTACTGCAACACAGTGCCTCTTAAGATCTGAAGCAACAGAACAAGTGATTTCATGCAGTTGTTATAGAAATTTGCCCTTTGCAAATAATCACAAACCAAACATTTAAATCCTATTTGCGTCCCTAAAGCCCCTGCGGCTCCTCCCCTCTCTGAGACACCATATGTCTCCGTGGATCAACTTCAGAAGTTTTCAGTAACCATGGTGTATGATTACATGAGAATTTCTCTCAGAGAAGGCCTCCAGGAGGAGTAAAATGCTAAATGCTATTTTTGAAATGAAATTCTCCTTCATGTGGCTGCACCTGTTTCCCTGGGAGAGTAAACAGAGCAGATGCCTGATAGAGTGGGCCTGCCCCTGACACACACCTAATTCTAAAATATTTATTAGCTTTTGACACTCTTTAAAGTCACAGTCTGGGACAAAGGGTACCCTGTTCCTCTTGCACTTGTTTGGCTATACTTATTCCTCTCCCCTCCTCACTGTGCTGCTTCAGCTGCTTATCTGTGACTACAGCGACAGAGACATTAAATGCAACTGGCTCTAGCACCCACTGGTGCTGACCTCACACAGGTCGGTCTGACACAGACATCTTTCCACAGTTTGGCCCAATCAACAGGACTGAGATTAATGTTTTGCTGTTGTTGTGAGCTTGTGCATGTGCATTTTTCATGCTCAGCTGAGTATTATAAGTGAGCGTGAGCATTTAGGCGAGCATTCGTCCTTATTTGCGAGCATGTGCGTGTGGGAAGGGATCATTATTTGGCATGCCTCGTCAAGTCATCATGAAGGCAATGGGGACATTTGAATAATTGATTGAAATAATGTAAAGTAATCCAGCCAGCTTTCATTCTTGGCTCACCTGCTCCTAATTCTAAGACTGCTCTCAGTTGACAGGGGACAGGGAGGGACATTTAAGGACATGGGAGTGACATGGAGGAGAACATTTTACCCACCATTACCCATCGTGTCTAATTTCTCCACTGTTCTTACCTGCAATGTTGTGGTAAATAAAATGGTGTGTTAAACCGCATGTCTGCAATAATCATGACACCAATCACCATTATTAACAACTAAAGAAGTTACCGGCAGCCTGTAGCATAGTTGGTATACGGTAGTGCTCTGTTGTTGTTTTTATATGGGGTGCGTAATAAATTCACACCAAAATAATTTCCAGTATGCTCACCTATGGTTAGAGGAATTCCGTCTCAGAGGTAAAATGTCGTTTAACTGGTTTTAAGTATGTTTCTCTACAAAACTACTGCTCTGTGCATGCAGCAGATCCCTTGACTTTTTACTGTACACTAAGCTGAAGTGTAAATGCTTTATCTTGACACTTCAGATTTATTAAGACTAGATGAGAATAAAGTAAAGTAATGAGGCGACAGGAAAGAGTATAACTGATCACCTTTAGGCGTTTGACAAGTAACGCACACCAGTCATGCATGACCAAGCATCCTTATTTAGCAATCATTTCTGACTCTGTCACTATGTCTGTCTCACACTGTGATAGAGTTTTATGATTAACCAACTCTTCTCTGGCTCTGAACTTTCTGTTAAATTCAACTTTCAAGCTCATATTACAATTAAAAAAGATGTGGTGTGGCTTTTAAAATACATTCTTAATGGTTGATAGATGTCAATATTTCTAACATTTCATTGAGAATCAGGATCAGAGTAAACTTTATCGTTGCTGTGCAACGAAACTTGGTCTGGCAACACTCTATAAAAACAATAAGGTTTAGGACAGAAAGTCTGCTACTTCATGTGTCATTAACAAAGGCATACAGCCACACCTGTCCTCTGCTAACACCTTGCCACTGTGCAAATCTATTTACTCCTGAGTCACAAATGTCTCAGCTGCAGAAAGTATTGTCCATCCTTCAGCATTTGTTTGCACCATTGCCCTGCATTGACCAGATTATGATACTTAAATTGTTATTACTTGCTTCGTAGTTTTCCACATGAATCCTTATATAGTCTATGTTTAAATCATATTTTAAACTCTCTTCTACTTTTTCCCCGACTGAGTTACAGTGGGAGTTGTGGCAACATCGAATAGGTGTTGCTTAACTCTGAGGCAAGGTGTTTAAAAAAAGTTGGTCCTGCACAACTTCCCTGGCAAGCTCCACAACCCCCCACCTCCTACTCCATTTGTTGAAACACCATAGGGACAACTTGCGTTCTTTTCAGTGTGTCATGCTGAGTGCTATTGGGCACAGTATATCACCTGATATGGCGTTTATCCTTGAAAGCTTCACTGAAGACCAGACTCCCCTGGCAGGGACAGAGGTTGACATGTCTGTCCTCACTACAGACACTATTGTGTAGTCAACTGGTCTTACTGAACACAACTCATAATTTAGAGGAGTTGGTAGGGGAAAAAAGAGAAAAAGAGGGAAAACATGTAAAAAAAAAAAAAAAAAAACATCTTACTTTCTGAATAGAGGTTTCTATATGATAAGTCAGCCACCCCTACTCACTTACCAAATAGCGGCTGCTGAAAGTCTTCAGTTTTAGGACACAGGGGTCACACCTGTTGTGGAACTTGATAGAAGGCTTATTTATAAACTTTCTGAGCTTTAAATTCCTCCTTCAGAGAAAACGCTGACGCACAAAGAGCAAAGGGGGTCAGCTGAAATGCTTGTTTATGAACACGGCAGCAACTGGAAAATCCATATAATTCTGAAATGAGGAAATTAACAAGCCATCTGATCAGGGGACCTCGCAGGGCGTCGAAGGGCGAGAGCTTTGGACAATGAAACAGAGTCATCGCCGCATAGAAGCAGATCTGATGTGTGAGTGTCATTAGTATTATTAAGGTGTAAATGTTCTCTATTTTGAAGCTGTACCACTTTGCGGGTACAACTGTTTTCTGGCAGCACGAGCTCCCAGCCGCTACTGTGGTGAAAACACTTTAAATCACGTCACATTGTGTATCCTGAGCGACCTTCACTGAGTCTTTGTGGTAATTTGGAAACTAAACACCCCCGCAAGGACAGCCTCCGTTAAACACTATGCTTTGCTCCCAAAAAAAGGCAAAAGTCACGATCGGTACAGGAGGGTGGGGAGGGGGGAGGGGGCGTCTTTATATATTGCCTAAATTTAGGTACTGAGTTATGGCCCAGGAGATATCTGGGTGGCCTCATGTGACGTTTGACGTTTGAAATTTTCTGGAAATGCTGAGTGGATTTGAAGTATAAGAGGCAATAATTATGGCTGTGGGGGAGAGCTCTGGAGTGACTGATTGCATGACAGGTGCTGCTTGACAAGCGTCAGATCTGTGCCCTTTTTAAAAGGTAAAGCTACATATTTTATGACTTTTCAGTGCTTCAATGGTTCATTTTGGAATTTTATTAGAAAAGACTGTCCAGATACAACATATCACTGTTTATTAATCAATGTAAATATTTGTTTTTGACCAGAATTTGACCCTAGGTTTAGTATCTAAGAGTATCAGACCGTTTTCTTCTGTCTTTACTAAAATGTTTATTGCAACAAATTAAATATTCATGGTTTTTCAGAGGCGTCACAATTCACTATTAATTCGCAGAAAATTTGCAGAGGTTCCTCAGCAGGCGGGCACTAATAGAAGGATCATCATATTCTGCTGAGCCCCTCTCTCTGTCACTCTTGCTGTGCCATGTAATGTAATGTTGTTCCTTTAACATTTAGCAGGGTTCAAGTCATTCTGCACTGGTCAGGAAGTTGTAAGGACCAGATTGCGCTCAAGTAAGCAGATACTCCACACTTTATTATAGACATCTGGGTATAATATTAGTCATCGCTGCCAATACCAGCAAACCTAACAGGCAAACCATGTGACAAGGCGCAATACCAGACAAATCGATGGCACAAAACAGATTGCATTGCAGAGATTCCCTTTGCTGACAGGCCACAGGATAGTTTTGGCTTTTAAAAAATAGCGACATCTTTTAAGGTGACCCCTAGAGTGCTTCTTATAAAATTACAAGAGACAGAAATCCATTTGCAACAGTGCTATAACACTGAGATTACATTGTTACTTTAGAGCCTCGGTGCAAATTAATTTGAGGTTCATTTCATGTATTATATAAATGGATGGTGGTAGGAAAATTAAATCCCAGTATTGCACATTTCTATATATTGTTTTATTTCTGCAGAGGGTGTTTTGGATCACTGTGCTTGCCATTCAATTGGCCAGCAGGGCAGGGTTCCAGCAGATTTAACTCTTTTATTGCTGCAGCTCTCAAGAGAGGTGATGAACAAACACAATCTCAGATCCATCGTTCATGTAAATAAATGTACAGGCTGTTCACATATGCATATGTAAAAGTCAGGGGTGACAATTTGTCACAAGCGTAAATACCTTCACAGGTTGTTTGTGAAAATGATTACATTTTGGATGGATTGTGGATTGTTCTTTATCTGTATTTCAACATAATAATTTCTCTTAAGCACAGATTTTCTCATAGTCATTCAGACGTTACAAAATGTTCCCCTTTACACACTGCAGGTGCTGAGATTAATTTGCATCAGGATGTTAAATGCACAAACTCACCTGGCAAGGAGGTTCAGTAAACCACTCCTGATGATTTAAGATCAATGTACTCAAACTGTAATGCAGCATTGTAAAAAGAAAAGTTGTACCACTGCGTTGCTTTGTTCGCTTTAGATTTTTATTCCCAACATTAATCATGTTGTAAATGTAGGCTGACACAACGGGTAGTTAAAACTTTGAGTAGTACACCTAGTGACGCTACTCTGGTCTGCAATTTCATTACAGCTGAAGAATATGACTGTACCACAGATGTCTCATTTACACAAATATTTTTTGGTTACCTGAACATATCAGGATGTTTTTAGTCTGACCAGTGGGAAAGAACTAAACTGAAGAGTAGGCCACCTGTCATCTGAAAAAAAAAAGCTTCATTATATGGAAGTGAACACAACACAGACTATTTGGAGACAGTTCAAGTTTCACATGAAGGAGTTTCCCCGTAATCTTCATTCATTGTGAACTGACAAATTGTCACAGTTCACCTTGTCAGACTTCACTTCTATTCTTGTACTAAGTGTTACTGTCTTTCACACTTGAAGCCTGAAACTGTTACAGGGGCAGTTGCCTGTAAAGTTGTAAACTCTCTGACTGGGCTCAGCCCCCTTGCACCTACCACCAGCTACACATATGGAAAGAGTGCACATCGTGTCAATGGGGCAGCCCTGTCAGGTATGAATATTGGAGCGCCTCATACCCTATCTAGGGACCTTGGAGCCATGTGTCGACATGCATCGCACTGTTAGCTACATCGCCTGGTCATATTGGGGACAGGAAAGAAGTGGCGGAACAGAAGCACTCCAGATGTTCTTCATCAGTGGGCCACAGGGGAAGTCTGTTACCACAACACCTGGCTCATTCTGCTCAGAGCTCAGAGGCAGAGCGGTGATGCTCTGCCACAGTCTGGCTATCCGGCTGAAAATAGACTCACACTGCTCCAACAGAGTATGGGATCCAGTGTTCACATGGACTGTGTCATGTAGACACTTCTATGGAAACAATCCTCTGTATGTGTGCAGTGAATATACTGCACAAGTATGAACACATACACACATTAGGAGTCATATGAATTTTCTTGTATGTTTGCATTTCAAATCGTAACATAGTAAATTACTCATTGTTGAGATCTGTGGTTTATTACATTAAAGATTTTAACTTAATGTCAATTCTACCGCATTTTTCATTCAGTTATGTCTTATAGACTATACACTCAATACTCTGCTCAATATCTGATTTGATGACTGAAAACGTGTAGGAACTAATGCATGAATGCTTCATATCACCATATCATGTGGACACCATCGAATACGATTTATCATGACAACAGCCCAATAAGGCATGAACACTTACACCTATCATAGAAATGTGAAAATGAACTTAGATTCTTTCTTCAGTGCATTTCACAGAGTTGCAACGACAAGTGGCGCCTTGCAGGTGATCTGGAGGTTTCACGCTGAAGGAAAAGGTGTTTGTTTTCATTTTGGCAGTGGAGAGCAGGGAAAGTGTAGAGAGCAGTAGCACAGGTGAAAAACGACAGATGCCGCGCTCAATAATATCAATGTTAAAATATCCTTGACCTGTGGGTCATCAAATAGCAACCCCAATTCGTTTCATATTTTCCTTGCCGGATCAATGGTAGCATAAATTTGGGGCTCAATGACAAGAATAATTTAAAACAGATCTATAAACGATAGAGTGCTATTCCCTGTGGTCACAGAGGCATAACCAGACTGACAGCGCAACGTCCTAAAGCTTGACCACGGATTCACACACGTTGGTTAAAAAATATTTATATATATTTATTTATAATATACTATCAGGCATGTGTGTGCATAAACACACCTTGCCCTGTTTGGTGGCTCTGTGTCTGCATCTGGTGAGTTCAAGTACATATAGAGAGATCAATCTTTTTTGAATTTCTTAGGCTTTTCTGCTCTGATCAGCAAAGACGGGAAGGACAAATTGTTTAACATACCTGAATAAATAATAACATCAATGCTGAGCCGCCACCACCAACACCACCACCCCCTCCTTTACTTAAGTCAGATCAGCCTGACTTTCACCAGCTCCAGCGATTAAAAAAGAAAAGGAAAAATACATAGGTCAAATGTAAATATTTATTAATGACCATCAAAATGTGAGCTGTTATTAAACATGCATGAATCTGCTTTTTTTTATTGCTTTCATTTTTATTAGTTTAACTGAAATGAGACAAAAAATTAGACCTCTGGTAGGATTATCAAATCCCAAACCTGTGTGTTCAAGCCTATATACAGACACCATTTCCCTGCTTAGAGGACAAGATTATTGGAGTTCACGCTAATACTGTTTTGCAAAGCATAAAAGCCTCTTGCTGATAAATATTAATTTGAGCCTTCATGATGTATTTGAAAATTCCAGCTAAAATGTCACCACATGGAACATTAATGTAATATTTCAAGGCCTGAGAGCAATACTCATATTGATTGCATTTATTTGACTCTGGGGAGGAGAAATAATTCTTCAATGTGGAGACACATCTGGTAGCCAAAGATGCGATGCAGGGAATGAGAAAATGCAAAATAACAATAAAAAATAATAGGACTTGTATTTAAATGCATTATGCCAGCATTGTTTGGGTACCAATGCCCTATTATAGCCGAGAAAAGACAGATGCACCCAGGTCTTTTACTGCTACCTCTGAAAGGTTTAATTTTGTATAAAGTGTTTAATACCCAACAAGAAGAGAGCAGATCGTTTGCATTCAGCTATTTTCTCTCCTCCCTGCTATTTGCAGCAGGTCCCCTGTGATAAAGCTAAACAGCTAAATGACAAGAGTCCTGGGAGAGAGTCTCCTTATAGTGCCTTTAATACTCTCCCTCCTTTTTCTTTTTTTTTTTTTCTTTTTTACAGTACCGGCGACACTTTATGTGTTTCTGCTCTGTGCGCTTCAGCGAGTTTATTTTGGACACATGCAACTTCGAGGCGTTGTCACTTTCAGGATCCTGCGCTTTGTTCTGAACGATATTGACTCGCAGTGGGTCGAGGCGTCTGACTGTCTTTGTGCGAATGAGCTGAAATGTGAGAAACGGCAGCTCGACCCTCAGCCCATCCCTCGCTGGCTGCACGGACTGTATTAATTTTTAGGGCGTTTTAGCTCCTAAATCATCAGTCGTTACAGGACCATGTGTTTCTGATCACACTATTGACTCAAGCAGCTTTTTCTATCAGTATATAAACTGATGGAAAAAATCATGAAGGATAAAAACTTGGAATCATCAAGAGACAATCACTGTGTTAAAAACAGCTTCATTTATAGTCTGTGCTCATCAGAGAAGATGTGGCCTATGTCTGTGCGCAAACTAGCAGACGGCTGTTTTGTATGTGCACCTCGCCACCGAGTTGTTAGTTACAGTTATGGAAAACAAGCGATCACGTCCCTTCGGCGCCGCAAAAACTATAATACAAAGACCTCAGATATGTCTCGTCCTGCCTCTGTGAAGCCACACTGTGATCACAACTGTGAAAATGTCGCAGTTTTGTCAAGATGTTCAAAAATAAGCGCTTGTCAAGAAAACTTTTTCTCACTTGGAGAGGAAGTCTCTCCATCCTGCACACTGACGCTCAGATGTAATACAGCACGGCTAAAGCGCCTCCCACTGGCGCATCTCAGTACCAGACCTCCGCCTGTCTTCCTCTCAGCACACCTGAACCACTTCTCTTCTCACGGGTCTTATTTTAAATGTACAGGCTATATTGATTATGGCAATGATTAAAAATAATGTATTTCTCGTGCTAACAATACAGTGGGATCCATAAGATGCAGACAAAGAGATGAGACCAAATCTGATCATTTCACACACAAAATGACAGCATCCCTCCAAAATGAGCTCTGTGAGGCTCAAATCATTGTGAAGCTGATAAACTAGAATTTACCTGCTGATGTTATGATGGTAAATGACACATTCGCTAAATATTTAATGCAACATCTTTTAATTCTGTTTCATGTGAAAATGGGAGTATCTTTTCCCCTGACAAAAACTGTGGGAACTGGGTAAAAGTATTTTAATGACAATGTTTCAGTGTCTTTTCTGACATTTTGTGATGGGTGAAGTCAGGCTTTGATGAGGGGTCTTCCCTTACAGGCCCCACCTGGTCACTCTGTCTGTGTGGCAGAGGCTCTTATACCAAAAATGCATTGTGGAGCGACTGTCATTCTTTTGTTTAATTGTTTTTAAATGCTTTAACACTATACTTTGTTTTACTGCCAACTTTACAACCTAGAGTGACAGAAAATATGGGTTGGGGCATGTGATCTGTCAAGGGTCCTACTCTGACAAGGACAATTTGATCCTGTCACATCTGCATCTCAGCAACAAGCAACAGCCACAAATCTGTTTGTTTTCCAACCAAAACCCTGGATGATTGGACCAGATATCTCCAGTCATTCTGGTTTTAAGTGTGCCAGTCAGCCAAGTAAGTTTCATAAGGATGCAACCCTGCAGGGCTTCACACAGATGCAGGGATGAAATCTATTCTGCAAATAGGTTGTTCTCATTCTTGTCTCACTTTTCATTAAAACTTTTGAATTTGCACAGTTGCACAGCTGAAATATCCAGGGGCCTTCCCTTCATGCTTCATACCACCAGGAAGCAAGAAGTTTTCTCAAAATTCATAACAATAAACATCCAACCAAGGATATCCTAAATAATGGATTTACACAAAAACCCAAGACAACGCCTTCAAAAAGCAAATACCTTTTATCACCATCTGTAGCCGGCACCTGGGAAGGTGGGCTTTGTGTGTGGCAGAGTGAGGAGGGAAATCATGGTTTTGGCGCAGACAATGTGAGCATTTAAATAAGAAATGGAATCTGAGTCTGACTGTTTACTTTATTTCTCAATTCCCACACCAGTTCATGAAAGCAACACAAAAAAGAAGAAGAAAACTGAAACGACATTTTTTTTAGGTGTGAAGAAAACAAAATAAAAAAAAGGATACCCAAGGAAAAGACAAGTTTCAAACCAGAGAGTAGCGACACAATGAGGCGGAGGCTGACGCTATATGATGTGTGATAATTATCAAAAAATCTCTAGTGTGCTTTGTCTCCCTATCCATCTCTGCACTCACATGTAATTTTCACTTCCCTTCTCTGGTGGAATGAAAGGCAGTGAAATGGTAAAGAGTTTGATTTCACAAAGAGGGTTTATCTGGTCCTGAACTACATGTGACATGAAGCAGAAGTCTGTACGGTCTGGTCCAGACTGGGTCGTCCAGGCGTCAGCGTAGAGTGGCTGCACTGTGGCAGGTGATTTAATGGTTGTCACAGTGGCAATAGAAGTGTACAGAGACAGGATTCCAGTCAAAGCTAATACTAGTGATGAATCTCTGTCACACCAGAGGTAAATGTAACACTAATAGACGTGGGGAGATCTACTGTTAGCTGCTTTTGCTAATGAGCACATTCTTTAAGAGAGGTGGTGTCACTTCTGCGTGCTGGTTCCATACAGTAAGGAGAGAAATGAGGGGGCTTATATTGGATTGGGTGTAATGAGAGTGTCATAGCCACACTGCTGTGTGAGGCTCAGTGGAGGAGCTCAGACATACAGCACAGTGAGGCCTGAGATGCTGAGGATTTTGTTGTTGGAAGGGTGTCACTGTTCAAGCTGCGTTCAACAAAAAGAGCTGCGTACTGGCCTCCTGAGCAGAGGGCATTTCCAGTGTGGGAGATTTTGTAGTTCCCCTCAGAGTGGGATTTTTTTTTTTACCCTACATTTATCTGTCTTTGTCTTATCACTTTTTAATTTGTACTGTGTACAGTGCTGTTGGTGTGAACTTTTCACAAACTGTCCTATGACATTTGTGTGTGTCTCTATGTAAGCAAATTGATAATAAAATAACAATTAAGGAGTCAATCATTCAATGCCCAGCATTTAACATTCTGGAGGACCATGCACAGTCCCAACTATGTTCCCTTTTTACTTTTGTGGCCCCTTTTTTTAAATTTATCTGAATGGTTGTTGTGATTTTCTTCAACCAGGCTATTCCTGCTTAAATAAAGAATGTGAATTTGAGCTGGCGGAATCATATTAATTTGTCTTTTTACAATTACAGTAACTGCCAATTGGTCAATCATACACAACATATAATTTCCAAATATTTGCATGTTCCATCCTCTCTTTGTCTGAATGATAAGTGATTTTTTTTTCTGAGCAAATGAGCACAAAACAATAATGACTCTATTTTGCAGCCTTAATATAAACCAGTGGTCTCACAATAAGACAGTTGAATCAGCTTCCTGATAACTTATAAGACTCAGTGAATGCCACTGGGAGGAGGATTCTCTTTTTGCTGAATGGCAAGTGTTTGGTTTCCTGTTCAGATCAGCCAGCTTTAAATCAGGTGCAGTGATACTCAGTGTGTAGAGTTTTTTTTTCTCTTTGTGGTAGAAGGTCATAGGGAAGTTAGTGCAGTGGCAGCCAGAGGCTTTCTCAGGCAGCTGGGATGATGCTTCAGCTGACTCGTGGGGGTTTGGTTTCCTTTCCATGTTCTCAAATCTGTACGAGGACAAAGATGGCGAGTTACCAGCTCTGATAGACTGTATTTACTATCACACAATGGTCTTGTATGTTGGTTTGCAGGTCGCCTCATCACTGTGTGAATAGATGTTAGGAGAATTCTTTGTAGAGGAGAAGTTTTTGATGAAGAATAACTTTCTTATAAATCTCTCTTTAAAAAAAACAAAAAACATATTTATTCTATTTTATTCTGTTTTGGTCAGTGTAGATGTATATTGGCCTTGAATGCCATGTTGAGGAACCAAAATATGAAATTTTGATTTACACGAGTAGTGGGGTAGATTTGAGATTTTTCCAAATAGTTCCTTTACAAAAAAAAGAGCATTACATATGTCATATCATGTGTATGTTGAAGTACAATGTACCCAACTTCATATTAAAAAAAAGTCTAATGATATTTTATTCTGCAACAAATTGCTGCGATGAGAGAGATAAGGCAACCTTTAGTGCAAGCTGATCTGATACAAGAATTCAGAAAACACACACACACACACACACACACACACACACACACACACACACACACACACACACACACACACACACACACACACACACACACACACACACACACACACACACACTTGTGACTCAACTTCAAAGTGGCGTCTCATCACCGATTTTCAGCCTTTCCATCAGCTTTGGTTAAACCGTGGAGTTAGACAGCGATCATATTTCATGTTAAAGTACTGATGCCAATGTAGATTTACAAATGTGCCTATATAAACCAGAAACCACAAAAAAGCACAAGTCACCAATCTCACAATTACTTAGTCCCTTTGGCCATCCACCCAGTCTTTGAACTGTATCTTGTGAACTGAGCGCGCCTTCCTCAACTGGAACGAGATGTGGCAATACCACATGATATTGCTCAATCCACTGACTATTCACAATTACAGTGTGGTCTGTTGCATTTGCCGGAGCCAAAAGAATATCCTAAAGCCCATCAAAGTCTGATGGCCTAATTTGTCTTGTTGGGGGTCTCACTCAATCCCCTGCATCCAAGTAACACACCGTGCTCTTTCGCTCAGCGCTCCCTCCAAACACAGACAGCCCAAGCCCTCAATTGCTTGTTTAACTTGACACATAATTACTGTGGAAATATTTGTGTATTTTGTACGAGTGCCACAGTCTGCATTGGAAACGACTGCCAAGTCCTCACAGCTCCCACTGCAGCTATCGCAGCCAGAATCCCTGATTAAAACAAGATGCTTTCATTTGGGCCAGCTTTGGAAGAAATCACTCCCAGAGATGGGCCTCTCCCTGCCAAGCCCTACTGCAGCAGGGTTTGCCATGTGTGGTAAAGCTGACATGCTCATTGTACTAAAAAAGAGGCTTTCTTTTGGTTTAGACCCAAATGTGCTACTGAATCAAGCCCCACCATCAAAGTGAAAGACCACAGTGTAACTCAGTGAGTGCCGCTCAGGTCAACATGAAACATTGCTCATAATACTGAGAGAGTTGTTATTAAAACCCCATGGAGTCTGAGGTCATCACTGTAATTTCTCACACAGAACCCTTTAATTTTGTACTTATTTAATAACTTTTCATATTGAGATGGAGGCAAAATGGGAATAAAAGAAGTACTTTTTAGAAAAACATATTATTTGATCTTTAAACAAATGACAAATGAAAGCCTTTACAGTTTTGATTAAATGTTTTAGAGATATAATTTGATGTTTTTCAGGGCAGCCTTCTCTAATGTGTCACATTATGGGAAATTTGAGGCAATCAATTCAGAGATGTAACGGGGCCAAAGGTTATATTAAGAGCTGGATATAGAAATTAATGTCATTATAAAGGGATGTTTGACCATTGGTTGAATTTTTTTAATAAAATTGTACCAGTACAAAACTCTTGTTGACTGTCTGTGGGTTTGCCTGGTAAATGTATTCATATGTTTAGTTCCTTTTTCTTTTTTAAATGTATTTCAGCTCAGTCAGCATATTCTAAATAAAAAAAAAATACTGCAAATGTAATGTTCACATAAACAATTCTGCACTTATGGTTTGTTATGTTCACTAAATTCATAAATATCTTGAAAATAAGCTGTCCATTAAAGCTGAGACTGCAGCATGTTAAAGACAAAACAAAAAGCTGGGTGAAAATGTCCTCTGACAGGTTGTATCGTCACTCTCAGCTGCAGTGACTGGACGTCTGAGGACTCTGGCTCTGGTTGACCCGTCAGCTTTGACTCACCAGCATCGCAAATCAACAAACTCTGAAGAGTCACTTGAGTTTTTGTGCTGACACCTGTCATGCAACTTGAGATCCTAATTTGTTTGCTTGAAATTGTTCATCTCAAACTCCAAGTTAATCCCTGGGACAAACAAATACCCTCTTTCCTCCTGTAAACTGTGAAATGCAGAAGTGAACTGAAATATGTTCCACACAGCAAAAATAAGCAAAACACAGCACTTCATTCAATGTTGGGGGCCACTTTCATGTAAATTGGGGCCTCATTCACAATATCCAAAGCAAATTATGTTCATTAGATTTTTAAAACCACGCCACTGTTTTGTCAAGCTGTGAATGATAATGAAGTTGCCTGGTTAATGAAAGGCTGAAGATGCAGGCTTTCACAATCATGATCATCTTCTATATAACCCTTATGAATATTTAAGGATCTTAATTCTGTATATAATTGCGCACCAAAGCTTGGCATCTCTATAGACTTCACAAATAAAGTATGTAATGGAGGAGACAGACCTAGCAATATTTCATTAATCATTGAAATTAATTAACTGGTGATAATATAGGATGTTACACTTGCAAGATCCACAGGGAACTGTGAGAAAGGAAATGTGTGGAAGGTGAACAGATTTCCGTGAAATGCAGCGCAATTATTCCACATCTCGCTCAGACTTTAAGAGTTTGTTAATGTGTCTCAGAGTTTTGTATCCGGAGGCAATAGGTAGTTTCAAATTGTCTTTTGTTCCAATGAGAGAACAATACAAGTTGTGAACATGCATGATGTGTGTTTTCGCATTTAGAAAAACTGTTCATTTCTGTTCAGGCTGCAGCTCAGGCTGTCATTTCAGGGAAATAAATGATTGTCTGTCTGTACTACAGCACATAGAGCAGAAGTACGAGCGTGACTCAGAGCGCAAGGCAGGAAAACAGGAAGGAAACAAGCTCAGTTGTACTGCGATCCTACCTGGTGCCTGTTCCCAGAACAGCTTTGGGAGTAAACCGGAGTGGATTTGAGTGTCATGGTGGAAATCCTCAGTCAAATAAAACAAAGTGGGGCTGCATCGATGCTCTGTCTTGTTTTATATGATGGCTTGAAATAAATGAACTTTAAATGGAACCTTGGCAGGGACGCGAGCTATTGATCGATTGAAGCAGGAGCTGAAGTTTAAGGGCACAGCTTTCCTGGGGCTGGGGCTGTAACTGGAGTAATGAAATTGATTAGGCCAAGGGAGGGTGACAAGCCAGTAGAGTCAAGCCCTTGATGTAAGGAAACAAGAGTGCCATCTAATTGGGGTGTAATATGGGTCTTTAGAGGACATTAAGCACACAAGTGGCAGAAGGGAAGCCACTCTACTGGATGTAGCCAAGATGATGTCGCACCGGTGTTATTATTTAGTAATTATTCACTCAGCTGATTGGATTATGGGAGTCAAAACTCAGAGTCCAGCCAAGGGTCAGTTTATACCCAAACTGTAACAGCTGCTTTTAAAGGAGTGTCCACGCTCTGTCTGTGAAATCCACAAATGGGCCGCTCAGAGAAGGAATGTTTCTCCACTAAGAAGCAGTGAACTCCTCAAAATGGTTTCTCTTGAAATCTGTTTTTCCCTTATCATCTTATCCCACAGTCATTTTCACACAGCAGGCTGATGTATTTGTTTGTCACTTGACGACTGCTTCCAGTCTGCCCTGTGGAGGTTTGAGACATGCATCATCACATCTATATGTAGACACCAAACATGATCCAACTTATCAACTGATTAATTAATTCATTCATTCATTAGCCATACATCGGGCAAAGGTCACCGGTCTATAAGAATTACTCACGCTCATAGTCACACCTAAGGATAAAAGTTGTTTTCTTTGTGGTCTAGCAAAGGAAAAAGACTAAATGAGGCTTAAAGGATGAACTGATTTTTACATGTCTTACAGTGTGTCCAGAGTGGATCTTTAAATCAGCTCCAAGCAATATCAAATGTAATTTCTCCACCTTGATCCACTTTGGTTTCCCCATTGAGAATGGATTAGTAATTGACAGGTCAAAACATGTAACCTTATGTATCAAGGTTATATACGGACATTGTGTCATCAGCACTTAATATGTATTTCAGTGTTGAGCAGGACCTCACTAGTCACTGCACATCCAAAAACAAGAATTTGCCCTGTTGTATCTATGAGCTAGGACAGTTCTTGACCTGCAGCTAAACAAATCACTGCTTACAAGGCTGTCACTGTACTACAGACTACTACAGACTACGGACTACAGACACCAGACTAACTCTGGCTGGGATCACAGGGAGTGCAGTGTCCTCCTGCCAGCAGAGGCCCTGTCCAGTACAGGGGCATTTATCTCCTGGCCTGAACTGTCTCACTCAACAGGATGGCCAGAAGTTACGGTGCATTACAAGCACTTAGCGCAGTGATATCAAGGTTCACCTCCGATTTCCAATCTCAGGCCAGAATAGTGGGCTGGGAGGCCGTCATTAAAAAGCCATTACATGCCCATATTTCATATACCAGTCTCTCCTATGTTTCAAGGTGTTAAAAGCTCAATGTATATTTCCTCTATATTTAAGCGGCAGGACAACGGAGCAGCACATAGCATCTCACTAGCAGCCATTGACCTTGGCCTAGCCAGCCTTCATTAGCTTTTAGACACTTATCAGTCATAACTGGGTTTGTCCTCTCCGCAACGTTTCCTCCTTCACTTCACTTAGCCTGGAAAATAATGGCTGAAATCCATTTATCTGCCATTTCCAACAAGTGCGTGACATTAACAAATTATCTACTTTTCACTAAGTATGGCCAAGGTACCCTCTGAAGGATTCCTCCACTCTGCTGGCCAAGGTCAGACCTTTTTAGAAACTGCCTTTTTTCCCCTACCTGGGCTATTTTCTTTACTTCCTATCTTTAAATATTCATTTTGCTTTTGCATGCTGGGCTGGGATTTTATGAGCACTATCAGCCATATTTCTCCAAACACACATCTTTATTTGTTTTTGATTATTTATGCTCCACTCTAACTTTATAACTCACATCCCTAGGAAAACATTGATCCGAGAGGCAAATGAATCTAATTAGGGCCTCTTTCTTCGGTGCTGAATATTGACTTGTTTTGAAAGGTGCCTCTCCATTTTAAGCGAATGTCTCTGGAATGCTCCGTCCCAGTCTCTTTAAGGAAAACTTCTAAATGCTGATGAGATATTTTAGTCCACAAATGCAATCCCGTACAGATCTATAGTGGCGCCTAGTCGTTCATAATGTATTACATTAATTGCAGGATGTCATCAGTGCACTAATTTCCACTTCTCAGGAAATCCAAGGCACCAGTTGTTTTTGCAGTTGTTGAAGGAGAGAGTGGAGAGATGTGTAATCTCTGCACTGCACTCTTGTACAAGCAGGGCTCATGGGCTGAACCTGTCAATCCAGTCAACAAAGACAGTGGAGGATGAGATGATGTACCATTAGTTAGGAATCATCTCAGCAAAAGAAGAATCTTTGTTCTTGACACAGAAAACTTGTGTTCCATCTTGATCAGTAAGGAAATGGGGCCTGGCGAGGCGTGCGTCATCTCGCATTTGTCTCCAGTCGCTGTCCCAAGACACCAATGCTTGTTCACAGCATTACGCTGCTGGGTTTTGATGTAAAGCCTCCGCATTTTCACCTTTTCACACAAACCCAATTCAAAAATATTCTGTCGCATTCCATGTAGTTGATCTCTATTTAAAATGGTCATGATTATTTTATTTAGTAACATTAATGGAAGTACATTTGGGGTGGAGGAGTGGGGTGATGGTGAGGCATTTGCAATTCATATTCCCCCGCATGATTACATTAAGAGTATGTTCTGTCATACTTGATTAATGTATTGTGTTTTCTTTAAAACAGGATTAAAATATGAAAACCGACAGAAATGAGGCTATTACAAAGAATGATCAATTTTTAATAATCTACTCAAGGAAAAAAATGAAGTGCTGCTCAGAAATGCACAGATCAGGATTCTGCAACATTTTGTAATCAGTGTTCGGCTTTGTTTTAAGGCACAGACACAATTAACATGAAAGGCTGCCAGGCCAAGCTTTTATGTTACAAAGCTTGAATTAGTGATATTACTAAGCAAGGGTGCCAGGTGTACATGTTGTACCACACTGCATGGCACATTTATGTTAAAGAGCCCAGATTCTGCTTCTTTATTTGCATGTTTTCTTTTTCTGCAAACATTATTAGTGTATACTGTAGATATCTTTTAAATCTCCCTTTAGTTTACACAAGCAATCATAAAGTTTAATGCACAGTGTTTAATTTCAACGGGTAAATGCAAATGAAAACATAAACAGAAATACAAGCCTAAATACTGGTAGTGCTAAGACTGCCAGTTTGAGTTGAGCATACATCATCAGTTTGTAGTCACATAATATGAAAGACATTTTTGGTAAATGTTCCTTGGAGTTCTCTTACAGTAGGCTACGACATTTTTCACACACATGCAAAAAAAATACTGTGATCTGTCAGATACTTAACCTTGTAGAAACACTGACAAAAAGCAACTTGAGCTCTTTAGTCAATGTCAATAGCCATTTCTGAAACAAAGTGTGTCTATGTGTATGTGTGTGTGTGCGTACACTGAAGAAAAAAAAAAAAACGTGGGCCTCCAATTCCACTGTCAGCCATTTAGCCTGACCATGGGTGAGTGTGAATTAAAAAGAGGGGCCTTTATGTGCGACCCTGCAGCACAAAAGGCTACATCCATAACTTATAGAGACAGGGAGGCCATTAGCCACTGCCGGGCCACCTTTACATAATATGGTGGTGTGTGTGGACTAATCACTGAGCTGAGAAGGCAAACTGCTTTACATCTACATGGTATCTACGCAGGGAAAACAAGGCAATCCGGAAATTATAACAGACACACACAAAGGCACTTTGTCCTATTACCACTCCAAAAAAAACAAAAAAAAACAGATTCCCTGATTTAAGAGTACTCATCCTCAGCAAACTTCTATCATATGAGACCAGATGACTGTTTGTATGCATTTGTGGTGTTTGTGTGTGAATGGAAGCCTGTTTCCCCCAATACAAATCACCTCCATATGGCCTCCCAAATCAAAATGTCTCTGAAAAGCCAATTATTAATGCTGAAGTGGTGCTTTTTTTTCTGAGGGTGAGCAAAGACAACAAAGTGTGATTAGGGAACCAGAACCACATGGGATGATGCTCACAGAGGAAGTTCCAACAACAAACTGCTAGCAGCTGTCTATATGACAGGGTGTGAAGCCCATATGAGCTCCACTGTATCCCAGTGTAATTGTTTTATAAATGACTGTTATAAAAAAGAAGATCTCCATGTAGTCGTTTTAATTCTCTGTGTGCTGCTGTAAATATCTTTCATCTATTTTCTCTTATTTTAATCCCTTTATGTTTTACCAGATTACACCAATAAAAAGGAAGTAAGCAATATTGAATTGTTTTCTTTCAGATAAAATCAAATACTTCTGCCTTTGTTTATATTTATCTAAAACAGTCAAATTGTCTATAAAGTTGCTACTTGTCCAGAAATCAGGTAAATGATACCATGTATCCTGCTTAAAAAGGATTTGCAAACCATTTGGCCTGACTGCTTTTCATATTACCTTAATGTCTCCCAAAAGGCCAAAGCCAGGGATGAATTATTGATAGCCATCATATGGATCGCACGCTGTGGCTCCACATGCCTATTAGAGGGTTTTGTTCATTCATTTACGCTAGCTTGGACTGCTGCCTTGAACGACGCATCACTCTTCTTCTTTTACTTTTATCCATTAGCTGTTAACAATAACTGACTTTATGCAGGTTGCTGAGTTTCCAGCAAACGGAGAAAACAAAGTAACATAGAGGGGGATCATTTGCATGCTCTGTGGTGTGCTGAGAGTGTACTTCACTGCCCGTAATTTGACCTTTGACGTCTCTGGTTAGCCTGCAGTCCATTTAGGCCTTCCGCCATTCCTGCATGGAAATTGGACAAGGGGAGACAACACTTTCTGGTGAAATGATAGTTGGAATGATAATTGCTAAGTTTAAAAAACAGAAATCTAATTGTGCAGATCCCCCAGGAGACTAATATTGGACTATCTTATAAAAGGCCCATAGTAGCGCGGCAATGATTTATTGCTGAATTCCAGTCATTTTCAATACATTATAGTTTCCAAATTGTGTTTAAATTGAGTGTAGAGGAGAAAAGGCCATTAGGAGATGCAGAAATGAAGATTATATTTAAATATTCATGCACTCGGTACCTTATTATTGAATCTGTACACTAACAAAATCAATATTAAGTGCAGTTTGACATAAATTTATTTATGAATTTCGACTTTCTAAGTACTTGCATTTTTTCACTCAAAAAAGGATGAGTATAATGCTGTAATGATATCAAAACAGAGTGTCAGGGTGCATTAGTCTGGGAGTTTATGAACCGCACATAAAAACTCAGGAGCGTCCCTGTAGAAGTGCTTACTAGGCAGAAATGTCGCTTTTTACAAACATCAGTCATTTTACAGCCCTGTATCACTGGGCGCTCCGCGGCTGTGGGTGATAGTTAGAGAAAGATGCAGTCATCTTGTTTGTCTTAAATGAGATCTTTGCAGTAAGCCTACTTGTATTAAGGCCTGGGAGTGGGACTGTGTAACATTTAATTAAAATGGATGTCTCTCGTTGTGCCTAACCTGTCCCCCTAACTCCTTCTTGTTTCCAGGCCATGTCTTTGTTTAGACAACAGCCCAATGTGACACTTATGACATGAGGACGCTGTGGTTCAGAGGATTTTCTTGTTGCATGAGTCTTAATACGGCAGCATAAAATAACACGTGATTGGCTGTCCCTTGCTGAAAGCCTCAAGGAGAATTATAAATATACTGCCAGTAATAAAGCATCAATGTAGTCTCATTTTATATTGAATTTTGTCACTAACAACAGAAGAATGGCACCTTTTCTCATTCACATTGCACATGTTTAGTGCATATGTGTAGGGACACTATTAAAATGTGATAAATTTCCATAAGTTTTCAAAACAATTTCTCATCCAATTGTTTTTCTTTTTTCTTTTTTCTTTTTTATAGAAATGTGAGCAAAGTTAAAAGGCTCTTTATTGGAGGAGCCACATCTCTGGACACAAGATGATGCCATAAAAGCAGGAAGGCATGAAAAAGCAAAACATCAATCTGAACTAAGAGGGGGAAGCAATAAATCAGAGAATCATAGCCTTCAGCCCCGCCTTTAAAATCATTTAAACAGATTCAAAAAGCCTGATTCTACTCGAGTCTGTCTGTAAGCACCCTTATAAAGCCTTTATGTGCCTTAGACACAGAGGATAAAACCACAAAACCTTATTGAGAGACAGAAAAATGATGCCCTGTTCCAGGGAAGTGGATGCTTTAAACGCTAGTATCGGTATCAGGATCACAGAGCGGAGATGAGTAAGTAAGGATCACGGAAGTCGTCCATCCAAAGCATTCTTCTAATACATTTTGCAAACCTTTTCAGGCCTCTGTTTCAGCGCTGAGGTCCACTCACATCCACAGTTAAAGGACCTATATGAGTTTATCAGATGCAAAGTACATCTACATGATTACAATTTCCTTATTTCCCCGTTTAGAAAAACATCAGCTGTCCTGTTTAAACTCACGGGCAGTGGATGAAGATGAAGCTGTGGGAACTGTTTTTGAGCTTCATTAAGAGTCAATGCATCATAACAAATCAAATATACATACACATTCCTCTTTTTATTCCTATCATAATGGTTTACTTTTTACAGTGTTATGTTTGGAAGAGATTGATCAATAAAGTTTTGAAAAGATATACACTTTATCTATCAAGAATAAACCAGATTGTCACAATCATTTCATGAGAAGAGGTACAAAAATAAAATAAAATAAAAAAGAAGAAGAAGAAGCATTTTATTCCAACTTTATGGGCAACTGTGTGTATGACAATAATGATAATAACTGTAATAATACAGTTGGTTAGTTAATAGACTTTACTGAAAGGGAAAAAAATGTTTTATTACCTTTGAACACAAGAGAAAATAATTTGTTACATAAATCATGACCATGGCAGACAGAGGTCTATTGAAGTACATGAAATGACAAAGGCATCAGAAACAAAATATGACCAGATGAAATAGTGCAGCCTGTGAGAAGTTCATGTCCTTTCTCATTTAACTTATCGCCACGACAGAGCTGACACAACGCGCTGGCAAACGGAGAGGAAAGGGAAACTCCAACACTCTGTCTTAGCGTCTCCTGCACTTCAGGAGAAAAAAATTGCTTTGGCATTAAGCATTAGATGCTCCTTCTAGGAACAGTGAGAGTAACATGCTGCATCATGGTGACACTGAAGAGATTTTCAACTTCAATCAGGTTATTTGTGTCTGTTACTGAGTTTTACACGGATAAAACATCTGTCATTGTGATAAGACAATTTCAATCTGTTTTTAGGTAAGTGTTTTTTTTTCTTTCTAACATTTATATATAATTATCATACTTGTTAAAACTCCTTAGGTTCTCAAGAACTTTGAGTTTTGAGTATGTTGATGCTGTGGCTCTGAATACCTGATCCACTGGGATTTGACTGTCGGCCTACTCAAAAAAGACAACACCAAGTCCCTCCTATAATTATATAGGTTAGAAAAGGCATATAAATAATAAACTTCCTGTGTGTGAAAATCTAAAGGATGCAGATGTTGTAGCTGAGGTGTGTATACAATACACAAACACATTACATCTTTGTTTTTTGGCACTGAGAGAGGTGACGGGAAAGTGAGTGGGTGGGGGGGTTTATCGACTGGAAACATATGTGGATCCACTTTGTACCGAACCCTTGCTGTTTAAGAACCATTAAAATGGAACTGAGCACAATGGAGCGCACATTGAAGATGTAGATCCGTTCACTTACCTAGGAGCCACAGAAAGTAAGGATGGAGGAGGAATGAAGGACCTGAAAAACAGACTTTCAAAAGCAAGAGGTGCATTCATCAAACTGAAAAAGATCTGGAACTCCAAGAGCATCACAAGAAGAACAAAACTGAGGCTGTACAAAATACTGGTGGTGCCGGTGTTGGTATATGGATGTGAAACATGGAAAATGAACAAAGGAGACAACAAGGCAATTGATGTGTATCACAACAAGTGTTTTAAGAAGAATCTTCAAAATCCAATGGCAAGACCAAATTAGTATAGAGGAAATACTAGAAAGAGCCGACATGAGGCCACTGAGCGAGGAAGTGAAGTGGAGAAGATGGAAGATGATTGGTCACATACTAAGGCAGGACCAAAATAACGACTGCAACATTGCAATGACCTGGGCACCTGAAGGGAAAAGAAGAAGAGGAAGACCAAAGACCACCTGGAGACGCACAGTGGAGAACGAAAGAGAAGAGACAGAGTGGAAATCATGGGCCGAAGCAAGAACAACCGCTGCCGACCGGGTGAAGTGGAGATGCTCTGTGGAGGCCTTATGTGCCACCAAGGCACGAAGTGGTAAAATGGAACTGAAGCACTACCAAGGTTTTGCCACTTCCAGCTGGAATAAGAACAGAAATAAATGTTGAATATAAATACTGCTCAGAGGGGGAAGTAGTGTTATAGAGTGCGAAACTGAGCTCAGTGTGTGAAAAAATGTGATGCTTTGACATAAAAAAAAAGACCTTTTCTCTCTTTATTCTACGGATCCCAGACAAATAAAATCTGATAATAAGGCAATAACTGTGTAGCTTAACCAAAATGTGCAAATTGTTAATGAGGGGTGAAAACTTTCAGAGCAGCTGCAGAGGCTTATTATCAGCCAAGATTTACAAGGGGAAGCTATTTGGAAGGAAACATCTCCAGTTCACTGCCAAATTCTCATTTACATTTGTTTACCTGAAGATCAGTTTTAGACATTCAGGTTGAAATTGAGGTCAGATGAGACATTTTAGATAAAAAGTGTGCTTTGTGTGTGTGTGTCTGTGTGACGGGAAACTGTTTTTCATTGGTCCCGATGTGTCCTCTGTGTGTTTCAACCCCTCAGTCCTCTTTCATCCCTGTTCACCCAAGAAATGGAATCATAAAAACCATTCATGCTAAATGAAAAAGGGCATCATAAAGCTGCATTACACTGGAGTACACTCCTCTGCACCTTCCATCCTTATCAATATCACCCTTCGTCTCTGCATGCATCTCTCTTCCCCCCTTCCTGGGCCTCTTGAAACAAAGCATAAAAGCCTTAGAAAGAGGCACAATCTGTCATTCCTGTAATATAAGATAAAGTCTTTAAAAGCTAAAGGTCCGGGTTGTTTTTTTTCTCTCCCCTTCGTGCCAGCAGTCTTTTAGACCCCTCCTCTGGATTAGCAGCTAAGGAACTATATATTATTTGCAGAAGAGCTTAGTGAGCAAAGTCTAAGCCTATACATATCAGTCAATTTATATTAGAATTTCCATACATGCATTTTCTTGTTACCGTCAATATGCAAAAAAGGTACTTACTAACAAATAATGCATAATGTACTAGAGGCAGGGCATCAATAACAGCATTTGAGCTTTAAAAGAAAATGCAAAAAGGCAGAGCATAAAGAAGGACCATATAAAATATACAACACATTAAACACGAAAACGTCAAAAATATAAAGATGGCTCTTTGCTCAGGAGACAGCAAGTCATTTATCTATGAGGAGGAGGAAATAAAAAGCTCCCATCCCCGAGCTCTTGTGTATTTCATTTACTAACAAAGTCAGGTTATCTGTTTACAGACAAGGCTCTTCCTCCTGCCAGACCTCCACCCTCCATCAGACGCACACACACACACAAAGACCAGGGCAGAAAGGTAGCATAGTACACAAACTAAGGAAAACGTTTACATCTCTCATCATCTAAGCTGTCCCTTTTAATTTAGATATAAGGCAGCATACTTTTTCTGCTACTTTTTAAAAAATCATTCCAGGGCTAAACACGTTGTTCAACATGGTTTGCTCCACGGAGAAAAAAGAAAAAAAAAAGCAGTAGTTACTTAAAGCAGCAGTTTGGGAAAGCACTCGTGAATACGAAACCTGTCAATGTACACCTCCTCCGGGCACATTGGTACACCACATAACACATGTTCCTCTCTACTGGCTGGCTCAGAGTGGAGAGGATGCTGTGTAGTTTTGTGGTGAGGTGTACTGTTGCTTCTGTTGCATTTTCTCCCACTGGTTTGACATTCAAGATCGCTCAATTATGTATGAACGGCAAGCAATATCCTTTACCATCAGGCCCCAATGTAACATATTTCATTTTCAAGGGCTGCAGAGCACAATCAGACCCTCTGTGTAATTACGACTTATTAAAAATGATTTCAAATTATCAGTGGATCTGTGGGCTGGTGTCTGGGTCCAAACTGAGAGCTGTTGCCATTGCACCGTATTACTCACTGAATAAACCTCCAATGGTTGGATGGTCTGTCAGCAAATATCCCTGTCCTTAGATCTTAGAACACTACAGATTAATTAAAAATCACAACCATCATTGCATTTGTAAATGTGACAGGAGGCTCCTATGGAAGCTGTTTTTTTTTTGTATGTATGTGTGTGTTTTTTTTTTTTGCTCTTCAGAAATGAGTGGCTTTTGGGAATAAGCATTATTGGAAAGGCACCCTCAGTGACTTGTTGCAATACACTTTAAGCACTTTCGTGACTAGTTTTAGCTCCCTATACACAGTCTCATAATGAGAAAACACAGTTCAGCAGAGAAAAGACATCTCAAACAGCATGTTTACCCTTCACACAACATGGAGGAATTAAAAATGGATGAGCGCACCATCCATTATTTCAACCTCCAAATGGCAAAATCTGTATAAAGCTCTGAGTATCCGTCTGGGTGAAAATAAATAAATCAAATATGCACTTCAGCATTTCCTGCTCTTTTTCTGCGTAGGATACAGTGTCGTGTTTGTGGAGGGCACATCCTGCTCTTGAAAACATGATGAGCTTTCTAAACGTATATAAATAATCCAAGAGTTTTTCAATTAGCTTTCGCATCTTTTCTGTTAATTCAAATGATTTTGTCACTTTTCCGGGGCAGTGCATATAATATTTAGACGACTCTCCTACTTCTCCCAGCTCCATTCTCCCTGCTGAATTTTCCTTATCTGAAGTATTCTAATTTGTGAACACAGTGGTGTCAGAAGTGGTTTTGCTGTAAAGTCACTAATTATATGCAACATCAATGCGATGTGGGGAAAACGTTAAAAATTTAGCATCACAAGACAAATGGAAAAATGCGTGCTGAAACAAGGAAAAGAAGCACTAACATTCACAGTTTTTCAATGAATAATACATGCCCCCCCCCACCCCCGCCCCCCCACCCTCACGCTTCACAAGGACTCGCCCAGACTAGCTTCAGTGTCACTCTCATCTTTCACCCTAAAAAAAAATATGTGTTTATGACTTTTCACATGCAGCACTGCTGTTTGCACCCACTCATTAAAGGAATTGTTGACTATATGAGGCATTGTTCTATGGGCTGATTTCATTAGCAGCCTGTGTGTACAGAGCTGGAAAAACAATAGGAGATGGGGGAGGAAAGAGTGTGTGCAATTCTAAATAATTTCTACATGTGAAAATACATGTGTGGTTTCTCCCCCTCGACATGAGAAAAAAAAAAAAACATTTAAAAAGTGCTGGAAAGTTCAGATGTTTTCACACCTGCAATGTGAAGAATGACAATCAATTGTGATTTTAAAGGGTCAGAGAATTTTCTGTGAAATGCTCCTGCAGGAGAACAAAGTTATAGATAATATGAACCGGCTTGTAATTACCTCACAATTTTCCAACAAGACTGAACAAAAGTATCAGCACCTGGGGTTTATTGTGGCTCCCAAGCCTCTCACCAAACAGCAGCCATGTGCACTGTGTAAAGGTGCAAAGGAGGTTGATAAACTGTTGGTGCGTCAAGTTGACAGCAGCTAACATGACCTGCCCTCTGAACTCTCTTAACCAAGACTGACATAGAGGGTCCTCGCTGGACTGACAAACAACTTTGCTTCATTTTGAAGGTATTTTTCATGGCTCCCTTTACACAGTAATTATATTCTAAATCATTATGTGTTGTAAAGTCTATTGACCCCTAGTAAACTTATATTTACCAAGCTGGAACAGTTAATGAAATAGTCTTTTAATTAGCACGCCTCTAAAGGGTGGAACATCTGAAGGGGTCCCTGTTTTGTTTTGGCTTTGTGGTTGACTGAAGGGTGCAGATCCACTGTTCTAAGATAAAACAATAATATCTTAATTAAGACGCGGTGTTTAACTGTTTACAGTCAAAGTCAGCACCAGTGTATACCTCTGTTCCAGGGGCAGCACCTGCAGCACAGGAATATTCACCGCACTATGAATCAATAAAACAATATCATAATTTCTTCTTTTGTTGTTTTGTTTTTTTTAAGGCCAGGTCGTTTTTCAAGCTTGACTGATTGAAAGTGGTCTGACTACTCAAGGTAACAACTGGAGAGGGGGTGAGGGGGTTCTTTGCCGCTTGTATAATGCAGTCTTTGGCAGGCTCTCTCTTTGTATTAGATACATTAGGACGGAAATGTGCACTAACTTAAAAATGCTCATGTGAAAAAACATGGAATGTATTAAATTAATGGTCTCTTTTGCCTCAGGGCAGTAATGAAAAGGGACCCCCAATGAGTTCATTTTTCACGGCTTTGGTTATGCATTCAACACTCTAATTGAATTTCAATGTAAGTTTTACAAAGTCTTTATTACGGTGACTCTTGATGTAAATTACATGTGATCTATCGTGGGACTTTCACCCATTAAGTAATTTAATTGTGACATGCACTTTCCACACACCTCATGCTTTTATGCCTATTCCTCCTCATCTAAATTGTCAGTTTCTTCTATTATCGGCACTGTTTATGTGGATTGAGGAAAGTAGTCTGCATATACTCTGGGCAACTTTCCTGAGAACAGCTCCTTAAAAGGAATAATTGCTCGTCTCCCCATTGCTAAGGAAGGGGACAGCACCCGACAGCTAAAGTATACTGGAGTATACACAAGTCACAAGGATTTGCAAGACGTTTGCAGATCACTGCACAGCGCACATTTTATTTGGGAAAAATAGATTATTAGATTTACCCTGTGAAGAGGAAAAATACAACATTCAGAGCAAGTAAAATGTATTTATTTTCCAAATGTCTGCGCGAGAGCCCAGCTCCTGCATAATCCGGACAAATTCCTCTTGTACAGATTGGGACCATGAGGATGCACGCATCTGCACTAAATAAAAAGTGATTTCTTTGTAAATGTGTTTATCCTGTGTTTCTCTGTTCTCAGACCCGATGCCTGAAACGCAACCTGAGAGTCACTTTTCTCTGTCTCCATCTAGTGTCGCTGCCTGAACAGAGTTGGTGAGCTCTCAGACGTCAAGGGCATAAATAGAAAACCATCACCCTCCTTTTCCTTTAACATTGAGGCTACTTAAAGAACAAAAAGTCTAAAAAAAAACACACACGCACCAACACTGTAAGGGGGGGCGGAAATGTTAATCACAAACTGTATGTTTCTCATCAATAGCACAATTGTGTCTGGGCACACGTGTGAATGTGCATGAGCTGTCTCAAATACAGAGGCTGAATTGACCTGATCATTAGAGGGGGGAAGAGGCTTGACCTGATATTTCCTCTGTTGTTTGGTCAGGAAAGGGACGTTATTGTAAAAGGGCTGTAAAGATAAATAACCTTGCCGTTTCCATGGCAAAAGCACAAACAGTGGCCACTGAAGACAAAAGAGCAGAGGACAATAAATCCAACACTGTCAATTCTGTTTAGTTTTCAGAGTGTTTTTGAGGGAAATATGGTTTCAAAACAAGCGGCCACGTCCATTTTTCCACAGAGAAAGGGAAACCAGATCAGTTTTTTTCTGTCTTTTCTGAGCAGGCCACAGTTTCATCTTGTATATTATTTTCCAGGCCACGCCATCCTGATTGGTAATAGGAATATCTGACACCGTATTTTGCCTTTGGATCAGGAAACTCCTTGTACAGCTGTATACATGTTTTTATAGCCTTTGAAAGAAAGGGTATTGTCTTTAAATTCCTAAGAATGCTTTGTCCAGCCTTCAATTTTAAGTGGAAAACCATCCCAGGCTCTCTTTTTTTCACAGGCTAAACAATCATGAGTGGACCATGCACCTTTGCCTTAAGTTCAACCAGAGTTCATCTCATTAGAACAAATCCAACTTCAAACATCAACTTTCCTTATCATGCAAGTGCACATTAACATACTAAAAAAAGGAAATCTGCAGTGCAGGATGTTCCTCAAAATAACAGCTTTAGGTTCAACCTTTTAATTTTGAATATTTTTTGGTGTTTTTCTATCATCATCTGATCATTTAAATGTAAAAAAAAAAAAAAAAAAAAAAAAAACCTCCATGGCCTCCCTCCCTGTCACCACTACACCTCTCCATCTTGTCATCGTCAGGGGAGGCAGGCCTCGTCAGAAGCGAGGCGTGATGAGGAGCAGCCTTATCACTCCAATACAAGAGCAAACACAGGAGTCTTTATAGCACATCGTCTCAGAAAGCAGCGCATGGCAAGATTACTGCCCTTTAAGAAGCCCTAAGACACGACCAATCCCAAGTAGTGTTTTATCTTGACAGTTTGCAGCGCTTTGTTTGCCTTTTCTGTGAAGCCTGGGGATAAAAGAGCAAGCCTCTGTGAGCTGTGTCTGATTAGGATCTAATTGTTAACATTCACTGTGCCTTTTTTTATTATCAGCCTGGTGTTGCTGAACATGAAGCAGGTAGAGGCCTTTTCAGTGTTATGAAGGACTCTTCCCTTGCTGCTTTCGTGTGTTACTCAAGTACTAGTTAGCACTAAGGTGGCAGGAGAGGAGCCCCCAGCTCGTCGACATCAACAACAACAACAACAACAACATCAACAAACAGGAATTGATGGCGAGTGTTTATTATCTGGTTTAATTGCTCCTCATCTGGAGGATCTGACAGTTGCGGTTAATGAGAGAGGGAGAGGAGGCACGCGCTGTTGGCAGCAAGCTTCATAGTGTAAGACGTGTAAATGTGTGTGTGTTTGTGTGTGCTTGCGTGAGTGTGTGTATGTGTGCGGCGGGAAAACCACATTCAGGCTCAAAGTAACACGGAGAAACATCAAATTCTTCATTAAATTATCAGAACATGCTTCTAAACAAGCAATTTCAAGTCCACTCTGAGACCTCTCCTGACTCCAACCTGTGTGTCATTACTGCACATACAACAAATACACGTGTAACCCCACTCATACACACACACACACAATATCACACTACACCGGTTCCTAGCCCCTGTGCAGCCTAGTAATCAGATGCCAAGAAAGGACAAGATATCCCTGAAACCGAGCCTCTTCCTCAATTTTTCATCTGGCCTACAGCAGGCCTGGCAAAGATCCAACCAGGGACCTCCCTGACATTGTGCTTTGTCACGCACAAACACATAGAGGCATGTTGCGACAAAGAAAGCATCAACACCAGTAGGCCTTCAAGATGCTCAGAGGAGGCCTGGAGGACAGGAGTGATGCGCTCTCCTGCAGCAGGGAGAGGAAGATCAGGAAACAGGGGGAATTGTACGTTTTTGCTAAGGATTTTGCCAATGCAGTGAATGCCAGACACACATTAACACATATATAAACACACATCACCACAACCACCATCAGAGGCTCATTGTCCCATTCATAAATTTTTACTGTTGAGAAACACAGGCATTTCTTAAACAGGGCATACCCGCCCCTTTTACTACTCCAACCCAGCAGGCCCACATGGGAACAATTAGGGGCATACGCAAGTTTGGCGAAGGTTCCTAGCAACCAGCTGCAGCTGTTTTTATTTACCTTTTGCTCTGGTGCTGGATAATGTCATGAGCACATCTGCTACTGTGCAACGTAACCGTGGTTACATGCGTGGTTGACCCATGATTCTGTAATTACCCGCCGAGCGAGATGAAGAGGCCCAGCAAACCACTCTAAGCCACACAGAGCCTTCCTCCCCCTCTTCCTCCTCGCCACTCTCCAGTGGCATGAAACCCTGCCTGCCTGAGAGCTGGTAGCAAGAGAGCAGAGGATGCTGAAGTGGCATTTAATGACCCAAACTTGTCCACAATAGTAATTTTGACTTCATTTTGGTGTCATTAAATTGCCAGTTAGTTAATGACACTCTCTTTCTATTATGTAGGATCAAATGTGGTTATTCTCAAATGAGCTGAGATGAGATACACTTATCAGATTTCCTGATGTGATCTGATTGTTTGTTTGTGGTCACGTGGCACAACACAGGCCATCACCCAAAACTCACTGCTGGACTGCTCTGAGAGGTTTTGATAACACCGCTTAACTAAAATCATTTTTTGCAACTTAATGGTGGTATCTGCACATGAGAACCTACTGCTTATGTCTCTACAGATGACTCCTTGTTTCAAGAAATGATGACACCCACACAACACTGGCCATGTACGGAGAATGGGGGATTAGTCACAGGTGGCAAATCCAGCTGCAGCGCAGAGTGTAGAAAGATGTCTCTGTGATGTTTCCCAGTTCTGAATTAAACTCGCGAAAAGTTTTCACTTTCTCCAAAGGACTTGTGTTTGTTTGAAATTCTGAAAGTTCACATTATTAAGCGTCTTTACACGGCAAACTCAAAGTGTCCAATCAACACAGGGCTTGTTTATAATAATGATGAGTGATTATGAGCAATAACAATGAAGACCATATATGGATCACTTCACAGAAGCAGTGTGTGTGTGTGTGTGTGTGTGGGGGGGGGGGGGGGGGGGGTGCCATCATGCTTAGCATCTCCCAGATGTGCAAACCATATGCTCTGACTGAAATTAAAACAAAAAAGAAACAGTGAAACATGAAAGGGATTTTTAACTTTGTAAAGACAGTTAACAGTCAGTACAGATAGGGTAATGGCCGAGAAAGGCCACATGAAAGAACCGGGGATGTTGGCGTGCTTTTTGCACCACTTATTCCATTTCCTGCCCATGAGTTCACTGAGCAGATGGGGACCAAAGGCACAAGGAAGTTTAGATTTTCTGCCCCACAGCCCATTGTATATGATGCATGTAACTGCGTAACACTGCACTGTTATCATTTACAGACGCTTTGGTGCATACCAGGAGGTCACAATAACAGAGGTGGAAAAAAAAGGGATGAAAACAAAAGTAAAACATCTCCAGTCATTTTAGACAAAACTTGTAATATTTTACAGTGTACATATACAAGGTTGTAATATTTTAAGCCAACTAATGGACTAGACCGGCAAAATGACTCCTAAATTAAACTGAACTTCTCTTTCCATTACATTTTGTATTTCTTAGGGGTATTTTTATAATTAAACCTACAGCTCAGTTATTAATTGAGATCAAAAAAGCAACAAAGATTGAACATAAATTCACATAAAAACCTGGTTCATTTGGAAAAGAAGGACGCGCGATGCCGGCCCGTCCACATGGTGCTCTGAAAACACATTCAATAGTGCCCTCTCCTGTTGACTTAGTATACTACAGTAGAGATTCACAAAGCAATGCCACTGTAGCTGACATTCAGAAAACTTGATTTGTTTGTCTTTACAGAGGAGACAACACATTTACAAAGCATCAAGTTCCTCACCAAGAAACTGTGAGATTTATCCTCATCAAGAAATTCACATTCAGGTCATTGTGAGCTTCTATGACACAGACTATGTTTTACTAATAAGTCTCTCTGGAAGGTGGCACTGGCTGTAACCACTGCAACGTCTTCTCTACATCAGTCCACTGTGCTGCTCGGGTAGCGACATGTTTATTTAACGCCTGCCTTGTCTGCGTCTGGATAATGTCCACCCTTGGGCAACTGCTGGCAGAGGACTGGCTGCATTTCTGCTTGTATAATCAACCTGCACAGCACTGACCGGCCACAACATCACTTTCCAAGACAGCAAACAGACATGTAACACATGGCACCAATGGAAATTAAAACAAAAGAAGTGAATGCAAAGGTCTTGAAGCCAGTGGGATGTTGAAATAGTTCACTGTGATCACTTCCAAATCCACTTCAGTTTCCTCTGATTTTGCTGGTCTTTATTCTCCCTGGCTGAGTTGAAACGCAGGTCTTCTTGTTTGTGTGCAAGCGTTGTGTGCAAAGACAAGTCTGTTCCAGTTGCATCAACGGAAGTGACTGTGTCACCGTCAAACCCTGGAGACAAATTCCCACTTTGCATCCCTGACATCTCTTCAGAGTGGGAATTTAAACTGCTGCCCTCTGTCTGAGTGGGAGTTGAACTCATGGTGGAAAATTCTGCTGTCATCTCCTCATGTGGAGCTCTCTTGTTTGGATTCCCCACAGGGATGGCAGAGTATTCCAACAACACTTGTTCTGAAGGTAAACTCTCATTTTTAAAGTTGAGCATAGACAGAGCTGTTATGTTTGAACCAGGAGAGGACGTGATGTATGAAGTATCAAGGCCAGCTGTGGAGGCATGAGGACAGACAGAGTCAATAATCTTAGTAAAGTTAATTAACATCCAAAATTGATAATAATGATCCTTTATTTGTGATAATTACATAAAAATTCTGCTGAACATTATGGCTCTAAATATTTCTTGCACAATTTTACAAACACAACATGCTCACAAAATCTATCTCGTCTTCCCTGCAGCAACTCCATAAACAGAATACATTGCTGTTTTATTATTATTATAGCACCAAATTGGCTCGCCCTCCTCCACCTTTCTTTATAACTCGACTTGAATATTTAAGGGGGGGGGGGGGGGGGCATTTTTTTCCGAGCTCAGCTCAAAATCAGAGTTTAACAGTAGTGTATATGAGAATGATTTTGTGACATTAAAACTAGTTTGGAAACCAACTGTAGACAAGTAGGCATATTTCACTTTTATGCAAAGTGATAAAAACAAGTGTTTTAGTGTAATCTTGTGTCCAGCAATTAAACTTTTGAAATGAATCTTTACGTTGCTAGTTTCAAACATTGAGAGGGGGTGGATTTTATTCATAGAAAATGCACTAAACAAGCTCTGAAAAAACATCAACACCCTCATTACTTTAAGAAATTAACTCACAATACATATTCTGTATATCTATCCTTGCTTCTGTCTCACTTTAAACTGTATGAAGAGTCCTAAAGTTGAGAGATCATGTGACTGACTGTGCAACAAACAAAATTAAGTGCCTGGTGTGCCTACAGTAAAAACCTTGCAATAGCTAGTGGTCAAAATATCATCCAATAATTAATCACCACTTTAGTTTTACTATGCTCATCAGCAGAACGCTCACCTGTGCATGGCAGTGTGTTCTCCATGGTCCAATGCATTTTGTTATTTGTCTCTTTGAAGGTGAGCACAACATCCACCCTGTAGAATGACTGCAGGAGTAGTTTGCTGTCTGCGCAGGTCTGTAAAACAAGTCTGGTTTAGATGTTTTACACTGTAATGAATCCTTATGGGGAAAAAAAGAACATGTCATAAACTGGCTCAAATGGACCACCGTGATAGCTGTTTGGAAATGTAAGAGTGTTGCAGCACCAACCTTGGTTTTGAGTATTTGCTTTGAAGGAATGACTAGTGTCACAAATTCACTGGTCTCATGCACAGTGAAATTGTCTGTCTGGGTAACAGACACATTACTGACTGTCAGTACTCCATCGTCAGAGCTGCCACGCTTGGTAAGGCCTGTGTGTTGTTTAAAAATGTGAAGCACGGTCTCCTCTGCTGTGGATGGTGTCACTAAGATTAACAAAAGGGATAAAGTGTTACCACTGTGGAGTGGATAAGTACATCTTTTGAGGTAGTAGTACAATTTTGAGGTATGTGTAACAATCTTTCATTTTATGTTACTTTATGTATATATTTCACTTCCTTTTGGACTTTTTACTGTATTACATATATTAACGGGATGCACTTACTTGGTACATTTGAGACAAGTTTACAAAATAATCATGTAGGCTAATAAGCTCATAAAATGCAATTTATTGTTTAAGATTAAATCAGTGGCTTCCATTCTTATCAGCTCATGACCCTAAAAAAAAGAGCAATTTGAACTGGTTTAAATTTGTACACAATTTAAAATTTTGTGTACAGTATTTTTTTTCTCTCTTTCATCTTATGATCCACTCAGATTCATCTCCTAAACATTTTCAGGGGCCCCAATCAAAAAGTACAATGCTTCAACTGAATGAATGGATCAGTATAAATGTAAGCACATGACAACACATCAGTGACAGAAGCTGTTTTTCTGCAGAATGGGCATTTTGCTGCTAATAGTAAAAGATTGAATGCAGAGCTTTTCCTTACAGCCCAGTAATTTTACACTGTGGTACAGTGGTTCTCTCATTTTGCAAAAGATCTGAGTACTCTAACAACATTTGTCATATTGTCTGCATACTATACCCACGTTTTGGACACACAGCTTCCATGCTGTAGGCATATGGACCACTGACCAGCTTCAAGGCCAAGAATTCCCCTTCAATTTCCTTGACCTGTAAAATAAAGAGATGAGAAACAATTAGGTGAATTTCACTTGTAATGTTGCCAAATGAACACAAGGTGGCAGTAAGATGCATGAGCTTCGTTTACCTTTATGGGGCTTAAAATATCTCTCCTCCTGCCCTGGACTGAAATGTCAGTTCCATTCATGTCAATGTCCATTTGCATCAGGCTGGCATCCTCCAGAGCTACAATGAGGTGGTCACTCATAGACAGTGACCATTGCAACTATGATGCAAAACCAAATGTGCAAGCACAAGAACATAGTCAAAAGCTGTTCCCTTTTTTCTCTTCCCCTCTTGTCCATAGGCCTATCTATAATAAAAATGTAGGCCTTACTACCTCATTGTTCCAGTTGTCATGGGGAACTTGTCTGATCACCTGAACATTAACAAAATAAGAAATAAACCCAAACATACTTTGCTAAAAATGTGGCTACATGCTAAAAGAAAACAGTTAAGTGTTGATCTGTAGACTCCAAGGAGCATTTACCTGAATGTAGTCTGGGTCACACTTGACTTTCTCTCTGTTGGGCAGCACAGAGACCACAGGACACGACATTATGAGACTGTGCGGTCTGCCCCCGAATCGATTTATCCTCTTCACCAAGTTCAGTGTAAGCAAATGGAAGCCATGCTGAATCACAATAAAGTCACATCACAAGTCACCACAGAGCCCAGTTGAAAAAGGCTGTGTGTCAAGAGTCTGCATACGTGGATTAGATATTTCTTAAAAGAGGAACATACCAGTTTCTGGACAAAACAACCAGTGTAACTAACTCTAAAAATGAAATTCTTGTCAGGGTCTTTGTGCAGTGAGAATCCACAGGCAGACAGCTGGAGGTTTAGTTGATCCAGGGGTGCTATGTTGACTTATGGAAGAAGAAGAAATAGGCAGTTTTGAGGCAAAGCATTTTATCTCATAGGCCCTTGAAATAAATATTTTGCCACTTAACATGTCCAAAATAATTACCTTGGACTCGTAAGGCCCCAGATAGCCAGACTTGCAAACCTTCAATTCTCGCACTGTGAATCCACATCTCCATGTATTCAGAAAAACATGACACATCTCCCTCTGAAAATGTAAGTAGGTACAACTTCTTCAGATAACATCTGAGTAAACAGGGGCAGTTATCACAGAATTAAGGTTTACCTGTTGATTTTGCTGTTGGAGTATCAATCCATTCCCTTTTTTGAATGGTCAACACATTCCTTACAGTAAAACACTGTAAAACACTGAAAAAAAGAATGTAGAGTTGAGCACTATACTTTGAATATAGTGAATAGTTTAAGTACATTTTTGCACAAATTATGTTACTCACATTATTACAAAAAGGATGCCAAATCTTATCCGATCCATTGTACTTCCACAGATGAAACCATCAGCAGACAGTGTGACCCTGGTCTATTTAAGGTGTAGGGGTTGATTCACTGAGGAGGAGAAATAAAACACAGGTGTGTTTACTCTGTCATGTTAAAGGCAAGTGGGAAAAAAAACGTCAGAGACAATGACTACTGTCTTCAGCACATGTGAAAAACAGGTTGTAAAGAAGCTGTAGGCCAAACCTTGAACATTAGATCATCTATGCATCAACAATTTCCTCTCGTATTGCTTTAAAATAATGTTATGCCACAGCATATCACCATATATTTTGTTGCATTATTTACACCAAGAGACATGTTTGAATCGGTTTGAATCCATCTGTTACCATTTTTGTTTGTTTCCCCCATGGCTGCATCCCTTCAAATAGATTTCTTTATTGTTCATTCAAATAAATCTGCCTTGAAAATGTATTCTAATTTTTCTTAAAAATATTTTAGGATCTACAACAAAAGAAATATAGGTAACCTCGCATTGTTTGCTGCATAAAATAACACTGTAAAGCTGAAGATAGCTAGACACTGGTGGATCAGATGGATGTCAGTCTGGATAAGCCTAGATAAATATTATTTTAGGACTTATATCCTAAGTAAAATACAAATTTGAAGTCCTGTATTGGAAGGGAAACATTGTTTTCCCCTTAAATACATGATAGGAAACAGTCCTCAAAATTATTTTCATTGCGCACCTTCTGTTTGGATTTTTAGGTGAGTCTTTATGGTGAGACCTTAAGGGGTACACCGGGCGCTTTAAACTTTCTTGGTTGGAGATTACATAACACGGCAATATTAGTGATATTGATAAAATAGCTTTAATGTCAATATATAAAAAATAAGTGATAACTTGGGATCTGAATCCCAACGTTTTGCTAAATGCGTTTTATCTTTGTTTTTTGGCACCCCTACAAGAGCCAACAGTGTGCCCTCCCAACTCGATGATGTCATCTTTACAAGGTGAGCAGCCATTTTGTTAGCTAGCTTTGAGGTGAGTGAGGGTTGCAGCTTTGGCTTTGACGATTTTGCTGTTGAATTTTCGTAGAATAAGATAACTTGTCGATGTTTTTACTCGGGCACAGTTTTCGGCCACACGTTCACAGACAAGCGGAGGATCGGTGCGTTTGTTGACACAACACTAAATTAGATGGTCATTCATTTTTTTTTTAAGCTGCCTTGAGTTTGCTAGCCTGTTAGCTCGGCTGGCTAACTTGTTTACGCGTGTCGCCGCCGGAAAGAAAGAAAAGTATTCAGCTCTCATGGCCGTCAGCTATTAAATGTGAGAGTTGTGGCGTATGTGTTTCACACGGCTTGTCTGACTGCGTTTGGCTGCTCTTGTATTTCAGTCCTGTCTGCTCGTGTATCCACTCTTGTTAGCAGAGGTAAACTTGCGTGAAGGACCGACGTCTCAAACTCGTGTGCATCATCATCATCCCTGTGTTTACTAATAACTCGAGCTCAATCAGCTGATTCCCCCCCACTTGGAAACCCAAAGCTCAGTCCCTCGAGAGACCATGTCGGAGCTGTACATCCGTGTGGCGGAGGACGAAAGCGAGGAGCCCATGGAGATCCCCTCGGAGGACGATGGGACGGTGTTGCTGTCATCTGTAGCAGCTCAGTTCCCAGGGGCGTGCGGGCTGCGGTACAGGAACCCGGAGTCTCAGTGCATGCGGGGAGTGCGGCTGGTGGAGGGCGTCCTGCACGCACCTGAGAACGACTGGGGAAACCTGGTCTACGTCGTCAACTATCCCAAAGGTGAGGCGGTTGTAGGTGCAAATGACTTGAGTTTCTTTCCAGTTCCTACAATAGCTCTACATGGCGAGCAGCCACGTCCCCAAACATGAATAACCATAAGTCTTATGCAACTTCTATGCAAAACACGTATCTACTATGATATGGTGGGTCGTCATTTAGGGAACTGACTGTTTACTTGTTTTTCTACAGAATGGGGTATTGGTAACCTTTACTATAACCTCACTGATATCAAATGTGTAGTAGAGAATAAGTGTGAACACCTCATGTATAGTGCAATATAATTAAAAAGCACCACAACCTATAGTCTCCAAATGAACACGAAGCTGTCTATGTTTACATTATTACATGAGTAACTTCAATCAAGGAGGGAGACATACTGTTGCCAGAATGGTAGGTATAACCAGCTAAAGCAAATGTTGTGCAGTTTTTACTGGTTGTACCTAACAAATCTGTAATAGTATGTGTTTAGATCTAGCTCCCCGCGTCCTGCTAAGGGACATTTAAACTTAAAAAAACAAGACCAGGGCCATTAAGAAATTATTTCCTTGGTTTGGTATGCAACTTTACAAGTGAAGAACCACATTTGGGACGAACCCCCCCACTTCGTCCCAAATGCGTGGGGCAGAGGAGTGGAGCTTGCTTTGGCAGCATATAATTGCCCATGGCGTAATGATGTAATTCCTATGTGTTAATTCTTTACAGATAACAAAAGGAAGATGGATGAAATAGATGCTGCCTCAGCTGTGAAAGTCAAGAGGGGCTTTCAGAAGACATCAGATCTCATTGTCCTTGGGCTGCCATGGAAAACATCAGAACAAGACCTTAAAGATTATTTCAGTACCTTTGGGGAAGTCATCATGGTCCAGGTAGGGACCTCTCGTGATGTTTTCTATTTTGTCTATTTCTTTGTTTGACTGTGTGTAATAATAATGTTTTATATTTTTGGGGAAAGTGTAAGTTAAAACTGAATTTTGCTTTTCCTCTGTGTGTACTCCAGGTCAAGAGAGATGCAAAAACTGGCAACTCAAAAGGTTTTGGGTTTGTCAGGTTCACTGACTATGAGACGCAAACCAAAGTCATTGCACAGAGACACATGATTGATGGACGATGGTGTGATTGCAAACTTCCTAACTCGAAGGTAAGTTAAGGACAATTTCTTTGGCACAGAGTGGTCGAGAACGGCATGATTTAGATTAAGTATCAGGCAACAAGGTTTTGATGGACACCTGAAGTTGTGCAGATTTCTGTTTAACCTTAGTGAATACTGTGTTAACCATATGTCTTATGCTGGTGACAGCCAAGGCCGGAGGAATCATATTTTTGGTTCACTTTCCTATTTGTCTGTCCGATTTCATGAACACAATATCCTGATAGTGTCCTGATGAAATTTTAAGAATTTTACTCAAGACATTATTGATATACATTCATTTACCATCAAGAATGAAACTGTTTGATTTTGGTCATGAAAGAAAGAAAGAAACCTTTAAAAAAATTACAGTTTTGGCTTTGTGGATGCAGTATCGTGATACACACGTGTGCAAGGAAACACATCATAAAAGACAGGCAAGAACGCAATAAGATTAAAAAAATTATTTTCATTAAATACACCATGCAGTCACACGGATTACAGCAGATCTCTTCACACTAATGAATCATAAAAAAGACAGACTACCATGTTATAGTGTCGGACTGCTGCCTTTTTTTCTTTATGTTGAATTCTGTAATTAGGTTTACAAAATACTAGTACATATATACATCCATATGTAACTCTAACCCACTCAACATAAATGGGTGTGTATACAACCGTTTTGGTGGCAGTCAGGACAGGAGCTCTGTTGAAACATACAAGAGGATGCTGTCTGTGGACTAACTTGATATCCTAATTGAATAATGAGCAAACCAATCAACCTGCCCCACACTGTCAGAACAGTGGTCCATCAACAATTCTGGCCATGACACCTTCAAAATAAGAAAAGATCATCAGCTTCAGGACATGAAAAGAAGAACCTTCTCCCTCACAGTAGGAGATGACGTGACCAGTTTCAAATTTCTCCCCGGGCCTCACGTGGACTTTCAACACACCTTCTCAAGAGAAGAAGGCAGAGCAGCAACTCTCCTCTTTAAGGACACTGCAAAGAGCTAATCTTTCCCAGCATCCTTTAGCCTTTCCTTCTATCACTGCATCACTGAAAGAATACTCACTTTTGGCATCCTAGTGTGATAGACCAGGTATATAGAAAGCCACCAGCATACAGCTACCCTCATTTTTTTTATTTTTAGGACACTGTATGTAGATTTTGTTGTACAGGTCTACAACAATAAATGAAGTTGTTCAGTTCTATTCGGCCTAAGTTAACATGTAATTATGCATTCACCGTACTGCGATAGATTAAATCATCTGCTAATTGTTTTTACCTTATATGTCACAGATGTTAATTTAGTTGTCGTAAGACAAGTCTGATCTGGTCAGCAGCATTACTTAAAATGACATGATTCAAATGAAGATGATTTCATTCATGGCTGTGCCTCCTTTTCCTTTCAGGCATGTCCTGATGAGCCGATGCGAAGCCGCAAAATCTTTGTTGGCCGTTGTACAGAAGACATGACAACTGATGACCTGAGACAGTACTTCATGCAGTATGGTGAAGTCACCGATGTCTTCATCCCCAAACCTTTCCGGGCGTTTGCATTTGTGACCTTTGCAGATGACCAGGTGAGATTCATCACAGATAGGAGAGTTTGACAATTGATAGATGTCGATGCTGATGTAGTTACTTTACTCTAAATTATAGATGGAAAACACTATAGGAGGCAGGTGCTGTATTAAAGGGATGGTTTGGATTATTTGACATTGGGATGTTTGAGGTAGTCATGCATAGTCAGTATATTGCCAGCAGTAGAGTCTGCTCAGCATAATACAGTGCATCCTCTAGGTGCATGTCTTTATATGAATATAGAAGTTGAGAGAAATCTCGTACCATAGTCGAGTGTTGATGTGTTTGGAAGGTAACATGCTGAAAATACACTACATGAAGTGTACATTTAAACGGATATTTGATTGTTTCAGATGGCAACTTAAAAAGTGTTAAAAACGTTATTCCTGCGGACCCCTTACACACTGCTGTTGACTATACCCAACTACCTCACACAATCCTGCATCAGATACCCAGAACTATCCCTTTAAGGGAGGCATCAGGCTGCAAGTAGCAGATATAACGATGATTTAACAGCATAAGACAAAGTTGGAGGTATATAGCAAGTGCATGTGATAACGGTCCATAAGTGCTGTGGTAATCTCCCCTTCAATTATTTCTCAGGTTGCCCAAGCCTTATGTGGAGAGGACTTGATCATCAAGGGTGTCAGCGTGCACATCTCCAACGCAGAGCCCAAACACAATAATAGTAGGCAAATGATGGATCGTGGGCGGTTTGGGGCTGGTGGGTTCAGTCAGGGCTATGGCAGTAGTCGGGGTGGGCTTGGCAGTGGTAGCAGTGGGGTTAATTTTGGGGCTCTGGGTCTTAACCCTGCAATGGTGGCTGCAGCTCAGGCAGCTCTCCAGAGCAGTTGGGGAATGATGGGCATGCTGGCTAACCAGCAGCAGGGTCTGACCACAACGGCAGGCACAGCCACTACAACCCGAGACCAGACCTATAGCTCTGCCAGCACCAGTTACAGCAGCCCCAGCTCAGCTAGCCTCGGCTGGGCTGCAGGCACTAACACGCCCTCCAACAGTGGCTTCAGCTCCGGTTTTGGCACATCTATGGAGTCTAAGTCTTCTAGTTGGGGAATGTAGATGGATTCAAATTGACCCTTTTTTGCTATTAGGCTAATCTGGTAAGTATACCTTACAGAGGGGAACTGCTTATCTTTTTTCCAATTATTTAAAGATACACTGCCTTTTTATTTTGGTAAAGAGAAGATTTGTATTTGCATGTGACTGATGATGTAGTCATGCACTGAATGGGTGAGACGTTTAGTTGGTTAGATGAAACTGCCACACTACCTTTTTTGTTTTTGAGAAAATGTTACACAGAGATGATGTGCATGCGAGATAAATATTTACAAACATGCACGAGTATCTCGAGCTCTCAGCCCCTTGTAAAATGGGCTTGACATAATTATATATCTGGAAGTTGTATATGTGCATTTGATTGCATCTTTTTGTTTTGTTTTTGTTTGACATCTTTTGGAAACGCCTTCATGAAAATCTCTTCTGCAGTTCACCAACTCTTTCCCAATTTCCCGGGAGGAAGCGCCTCATTGGCAGCAATGTTCGACAGATCTCAGTATCAGTTCCCCTCTTCCCATGTGTAAATGCTTTGTCATCAAAGAACACAGCTTCACTCTGCATATACTGTGTTAGACGGTGGGTGTTCTTTTTTCCTCTCCACTTTTTTATGGATAGAAAAACCTTGTCTGCTTTTGTCGCTTTTCAAGATCAAATGAGTGTTGAACCGAGTGAGAGTGAGCGAGCGGGAGAGCATTATGAAAGAAAGCAAGTGTGAGGTGGACTGTTTGTGCAAAGTTTTTTCTTTTTTTATTTTATTATCATTATTATAAGAGAGACAAATGCCTGAGAGTTGAGAAGAACCTGTGGCTTTGTGTGAGTGTGAGAGGAAGAAGCAAGTGCGAGTGTGTTCCTATTGGCCACCAAAGGACTTTTATTGTGTCTCGAGATCCTTATGGTCTCTGCTTTTTCTCATCGTTTTCTATCTAACTTAGTTCTTTAGAATCAGTGAAATGTCAAGTGCAATGAGTAATTGTATCCTTTCATAGCTTTCTCTTGCTGTCTGACTTGATGTGAATGCTGTGTCTGGTTGTGTGTTTTTATTTTCTCCTTGTTACCACCCTCTGTGTGAAAATGTGACTTTGTGCTAGTGAAGTTTGTGTGGGGGGAAAAAACACTGAAAGTGTGATGTTTGCAAGTGAGCTAAGAGGTTGATGTGGTGAATGTTTGACAAGTTCCCATTGAAAGTTTGTGTTTGAAGTGGTCACGAATGCATTTTCTATGTTTTGTGAATCAAAGGGAAGTCTGAAATAAAACTGAATTTGACTAGGTATAATACCCTCTTGACAGTGACTTATTTTTACTCAACATTAATTGAACTGCCAACACTTTAATTCACATGTATAGGGACCGCGGACACGGGCAGCCCGGGTTTTCGTCTGAATCCAGGTTGGAGTCAGTTATGGAGAAGCTGAAGACTTGGGTGGGTGAGCCGCTGCAAACCATCAAATTGCTGCACGACTGCCCAAATCCTGAAAAGGATCTTCTTCACCTCAATAGCAAGAAACCTTGGATCCTAAATGAAATTTCGCATCGACCACACTTGATTGGCCTGAGGTAGTTAATACCTACAAATGTTACAAATAGGACCAAAGTTAAGCCTGCAGTTTTGCAGTGGTCATACTTATTCTTTCTCCAGATTTGTGAAACCCAAAGCCTGCCTTAAATCTAAAGCATGTACTTCTGTCAGTGAATACTTTTCTCATTGTCCTCATAATGGTTACTGATAGTTCACTGAAATATTAACTTGTAGGTTTCTTGTCAATGTGGTCTAAAATTATTTCAAGGCAGGACGTGTTATTTTGTTTACCTTGTTTGTAAAGTGGTTGAAATGTATGAGCTGATTGATTTTTCAAAGGGACTTAAACAACTGACTGAACATGCCAGCAAGAATTCACTTTGTATTATGAAAGATTTTAGTATTGCGGTGTAAAATAAAGGTTTTGAGTTTTTAATCATCTGGTGTCTCTCAATTTAGATCAAATTATCTTTATTTTTGTTTTGTTTTTTGTGCTGAGCTTGGCTTCTAGCTTCTTCTTTTTTTTAAACAATATCTCATATCTTTGATTCCATAAACGCTTTGATTTGGCCCTTGGCATTTAGTGTCCTGCTGGCTGGTTGGTATAGTTTTAATGTTCTGCCTGTTGGTGGTGCTGCTGTGCCATATTGTAGGAACTTGTGCATAGACACCCAAGTAAGATTTTCTGTTGATAATATTGAATCCTGAGCTTTTGTTTGCACAGGATTGTGAGAAATTTTGTTTCTCATTTTTTTCCCTTACTAATGAAGTATTGGTGTGGATTTCAGCTCAGATGAGCAGTACATCTATTAAATCTATCTATTAAAGTTGAAAAATGCGCAAAACCTAGTCAACTGAATTGTAAATATCTTACAATATTAGCTGAGTCCTGATGAGTTAATTTACTCGTAGATTAACAATAGCAGAGAAGCCGAAGCCTACAGTAAACCTTTTAATGATTGAAGCTTGCTGCTGTGAACACATGAACAGTCTGACATAATGTGCTCTCTCCCACTGCTAGCAGGTTGAAAAGGTCTTCCTGAAAAACCTCTTGCATTGTGGTCGGTCAAAGGAGGTGATGTTGTTTCTGGGATCCTCTCTGCACCTTATACTTAAGATGTGTAAACTCAAACTGCAGCTCCATGAGCCTCCATCATTCCTGTCACCATTTGCTGTAACTTCCTCTGTTTTTTTTTTTAACGAAACCACAAATTTAATGTTAAACATACTGAAAATAGGCTACAGTGTGTGTATTTCTGATGCTGTAAGCTGCTAGGTCATCACTCAGGTCACTGTGCTGAAGATCTGCTGAAGATTTGAACCACAGCTGTGTATTTTATCATCCCTTACTCGTGATTAAGTTGAAACCAAAGCAGTAATTATACAAATTAACCCGGTGTGTGTGTGTGTGTGTATACACCCACTCGTGATTTTGTCATATTCATGTCCCCAGCTTCACAGGTGCTTATCTGCACATGTACTGCTTTTAATACACATTTAGTGAATTCAACCTTAGTTAAGTCAAATGCAACACCTGAGTAAAAAAAAAAAATCATCTAATTCAATTACTGATCTAGAATGCTACAAAACTGAAAACACCACTGTATTCTATAAATAATAAATAAATCAAAGAATGGTGATAAAAAAAAAAAAATTGGTAACCCATCAAATTTACACCCCGTTGAGAATATTCTTGTGCTTTGCTGTAATTAATTTCAGTTTATTACTTATATGTGTATTCTCCTGTGTTAAGACATTAAGTTTACTGCCAGTTAACAAAAAGTTGTTTACTCTCAGAATAACTGGCCAGGGACCAATGTTGCACCATCATCTCCCCACTGCTACTTCTTTCTTTAAATAAAAAGGCTCTACCAATTGTTTTAAAGTAATCCAGTGGATTACAAATTTGGGGTCAGGACCCCTGTTATACTACAGGTATGAGTGCAAGACAAATATAAGGGTTCACAAAATGATTAGGAGGGTCATAATAATATGAATTATTATATAGAACAAATGTTGTTTTCAAGGGTCCCAGAGTGTCTTCACAATAAAATAAAAATATCACAGTTATTTCAGTGTTTTTCCTTACAAATAGGACATCTTGGAATTAATGCATAGGTTAGTAGTGTAATTAATAAAAGTTACGAGAGTATTCAACATCAGGCCTAAACATCTTCAGCTTTATTTTTTACTAGTTGTATGACATGCAAATTAGTAAAGGAAACATATCGTATTAAGAGTAAATTTGGTTTACAATTTCTTTTAAGATGGTTAAAATGTTTCTTTAGTATTGTCACGGATTGCGAGTCTGTGGCTTATCAAAATAACACTTGCCAAAATTCTGTTTCATCTCAATTGTAACAAGAAACCTAAGTGTGTGAGATGACACCTATATGCACCAAGGACTAGTTTGTTGTGTATTATAGTAGTACCTATAAGCAATAATTGGAAAGTAACCATACATTTACTCCTGTGTGGGGGTGTGCGGGAGTGAACATTTCTAAGTTAACCCTTTGATGCACAACATGGGTCTGTAGATAATCTTTTCTGGTAAAAACCCATGCAGGGATGTTCTCAGAGGTTCACCTCTACTTCAATTTACAACTGAAGCTTTAAAAAAAAAAAAAAAAGTTTATTAAATACATCGGCCTATTTATGACATTCTCTTACATGCCACCCAGTGTTGCTAATGTTTAACAAAGTTGTTAAAATTGACAGACTTTGTCATTAAGACACAAATAGCCTAATATCAAATGTTAATGTGAGAATATTGACAACAAAAGATCAAGACTACAAAGTGATAATAATCATTAAATGTAGTGACAATGAAAACACAAATTCAGCATCTTACTAGAGTAATCACAAAGTATGGTAATTTTGAAAAACCCAGGGAACACATGAAAATGTTGTCAGTGCTATATTAGTATTTGTCTAATATGTCTACTATATTTGACTACTATGAAGTAAAAAGGTAAGAAACAGAACACCACAGAAAGAGAACAATAAATTCACATGAGAGGAACCTGAACTCAAGGGGCTTTTCTGACACCATCAGCAAAACTCAATCTAAAAACAAAGATGTCCATCCAGTCTCCCCTCCTCCACAGCCAGATGAATGGAAACAAATGAGCTGCTCCATACAAGAGGTCCTCCTGTTGGCACCTGTGGATATCTTTCAAATTACATTTAAGTTCAAACACATAAGTTAAGACATGGTTGATCATAAAAATCTATTAGCTTCAGTAAATAGGTGCACAAATGTGTGCTTCACACTGTTGTATATGGACCTGTGGTATTAAATGAGCATGTGTTCTACTTCTCTAATTAAAATGTTCTCTACACTGTGTACTGTGAATATAGTACATTGTACAGTATGTAGGGATGAATAGATATAGTTAATGAAGTATACAGAATGGAAAAATTGCCTCTTCATCTCACCTATGAGTGAACATACAAATAGTGGCCCTGAGGGATGAGTGGATTTTCACTCAGGTTGGCAGGAAGTTCACTTGACAAATGCGTCTGTTTGAATACAGTGTTTGTTCTGTTCTGCTTCGAGATCAAAGCTCTGACATGAGGTCTCTTGCTCTAAACATCGACATGCTACCACCAAAGCTATCTCAGCACAGGTGCACTGAGGTGAAGCTTATTTACTGTTTAACAGCAGGTGTAATAACTACTGTGACACACATTTGTCATCAGTACTGTTGACACCTTCGTGTCAGCGGCTGACAGTGCAGTGAGGAATCCCCCCGACGAGACTGTACAGAGAGCAAACAGCTGGAGAAATTAAACACTGTGTTGTTTCTAAAACCTGCAACATCGATGTCAAAATGTTATTCACCTCTTTCTCTTAAAAGTATTAACATTTTTAGATATACTCTCTGTCCAAACTTTCCCACTTGTGACACCATAGTTTGTGTTGCCTTAAAAATAACGAGGGGAACCCCTGATTTAGACCCACAGTATGTAGTATACATACAATATTTTCTTCCTTCAAGAGCTGCCGTGTACTAGTAAGTACACAATGAGGGAGGACATGGCAACACATTTAATGTAAGAGCCCTATCATTAAAGTTCATAATTCATAACTGAGTTTTGTTTATTCTTAAATTGAGCTGTTATGTGATTTTGATGTGGTATGTTTGTGGTTTATTTCTCCTCACATGCCTTTTTTCAATAACAAGAATATCCAATTAACTAAAAAAAAAAAAACACCTCTACTGTCGAAACATGCTAAAGTTGAATCCATTTGTGTCTGGTAGCATCAATTAATTAATTCATCTAGTTTGTCCTGCAAAGCCATTGTGTTGTACCTCTGATGCATTATTCTTATGTGTTCATCTTTGTGCATTTGTACACAGTAGAGTGTCTGCCACCTGTCCCATGTCTTCACATGACCACAACAGAGCAGTGTTGTGTTGTTGACTTGTTGTATTTCCAGTGAAATTTTAATTGTGTGTTGAGAAACAGGACAGTCCCACCTGCTGGACAAGGTAGCAAGTGCAGAGCCAGTGCCCATTTCTGTGTGACCAATACTATAAGCTCATTATTACTTTCAAGGGTCTCATGTTTCGAGCTGTTTGATGGTGGGATTACAGTAATCAAAAAATTGTTGAGAGTTAGATCATACACACATCTAACCTAATCATTTTGTGATGAGCCACCATACTTACACTCAGCTGCCTGTTTAGTAGACACATCGAGTTGAAACTTCTGCAATATAATTCAACAGTCGTCCTATAAATAAAGCTCCCTCAAGGAATGATTCTGTTAGTTTATTTTGATGAGTGCAGATGCAGACTCATTTCAAATTGGTTCAGTTACTGAAAGCAGATGTAGAGGTATGCACTTTCTAGCAAGTATCATGATCTCTTTACACGAGTACTTTATGTATTCATACCTGACATGTATTGTCAGACAGTGAAAGGCCAATGGTTCAAAGTGTCTACCTTCTGTTTAGGTTTCAGTCAACTTATGTCACTTGTTGCCACACCCCAATCCTGTTTACAGAAGCCAGAGAGTAAGGACCATACAAGCTAATTATAAAGGGATTGAAATCTTTATTTAGCCTAATACAGTACAGTGCAACGGTTCACCTTAATCCTGTGTTAACACCATGAACCTAAGTTAGGACATGACTGGTGAACATTAGCCTGATGGCCAGCACAATATCCAGTATTAAGACAGGGTTAACACTCTCTGCTCCCCCTCTTGTGTGTGATAAGAGTCACAGTACACACACAGGGAGAGTTCATGACACACAATCTATGATTCCACTTCTTTTAAATAAAACTGTAACACGCATTTTAAAGAGTAAAAAGTTTGGATGAAGGGCATTGTTGGTGTGTGGGTCGTAAATATTCAGGCATGATTATAAAGATGGAATGTGTAACATCTTCTCTTACAGGTCACCTCTTCTCATCCTTTGTGTTTCTTCTTATATATGTTTTTCAGTGAAGCGATGATGGTCCTCAGCATTGTAGGATGAAGAGGAGACATTTCCACCGTGGCCCGTCCAGTTGGTGTGGATGAATTTCCCGGGGTTTGACAGCAGTTCATATGTGTGAGCTCCAAAGTAATCCCTCTGAGCCTAAAGAAAATAAACATGTAAACAACCTCTGATACCCATGAAGAGACAAGTTTTGCTTTCAAATAGAAACATAACTGGTGACTAGTCCACATGATTGCCTTTTTTTTAAAAAGAGATATTCAATCCACAATGATATAAACATGATGGAAAATCAGCAAATCATATTTACACATATTTTGCATTTTTGCTGTATTAATGATCAAAACTGAGCATTTCAGCTCTTTGTTTAAATTGTGGTAAATATTCAAAATGGTGTTCAAGGGCAGATGAAAAAAGCAGTTACCAAAACAAACACAATGCACTGTCAGGGTCTTTAAGCCCACCACAAATACACACACCAGCTGCACATGCTCTTTTTAATCTCCTATACACTCCACGCCATATGTTGTGTGGACTTGAGCTTGCGCTGCCGTCTTACCTGGAGGAGGTTGGCTGGGAGCTTCTCGTGTCTGTAGCCGTCATAGAAGGACAGAGCCGTGGTGAAGCAGGGCATAGGGATGCCATGCTGGACTCCAGTGCTGACACTTCTGCGCCATGACTCCTAAACAAAGAGGTTGAACAACTTCTTTAGGGTTTTTGTTCACAACAAGCGAGAGCCAGCTTAGAGTGTGATAAGAGTCTAAACTGAGAAAGTCTCATTCTCTTGCTGAGTGTTTCAAGTGCGTGTGACAGTATGTCTAATACCAGGTGGATGTGGGTGGATCACATTCTACATTTTGACCACTGCGCAATAACAGTTTGTGTGACTACTCATAATCACCATCCCACACACAGGTGAGATGACAGGGAATCTCAAAAGATAGCTTGAAAGAAAAAGAAAATGTTTGAACTGTGTCTTTTCCAAGGAACTTCTGCTGTGAACAGCATCTCAGACACCCGTGATTAAGTCAACAAGTTCTACTCTTACTTCACTCCTTTGTTTATTGAAAAGAGGAAATAACTGGTTCGGCATGTCTTTGCCAATGCGGCTATTGCAGGTTGGTTTTCGGCCACTTCCTCCTTCCTCATACCTGACAGTCCTGCACGGCGTGATTAAAGAAGTTGTCAAGCAGCAGATTCTGCAGCTCAGCATCTCTGTCAAACGCTTCCTTGATTTTACCCAGGAAGACACTGGTAGGAAAGAGAGACATAGTGAGTGTTAGCAAACAGTAGTAACAGAGAGACGACTGCATTATAATGTATATCTATTAGTTTTACTCTTACATACATAATGTAATGAAATGTACAAAACAATGCAATTTCTAAAACCGTTTCCTAGAAATTGCCTGTTAGCTACAAACTGCATGTTATATTGAGTGTTATATTTGATTTAGGTTTATGCAATGTCCTAATCATTACGCAAAGCAAAAGCAAACCAATGTCACAACTATAATTTCCTTATTTTTCTACCCGTATGCTTTCACAAGAAAGGTCACAGTATCTTCCATGTAGATCTCTCACTCCAGCGTTTACCCCACAGGGAAGTGATGAAGACTTAATTACTTCCTTAACAGCCAAACACAAAGGCTCTCTAAGACATAAGGAGGATTTATCATTTCAGCTCATCTACGTTGACCCTGCACTGAATCCAAACTGAATTCAAAACAAAAAACACTTCTGCATTTCAGTCCTCTTGCTTTCTTGAGAAGTTCTGTGTTACATGGCCTAACCACAGTTTTCACCAGCATGTGAAAGATACATGTTGACATTAAGTTGCACAAGGCAGCGGTGAAGCAAACCTCTGATCTGAAGACTAAAATGTACCTTCGGATGATGCAGCCTCCTCTCCACATCAGTGCAATCCCGCCGTAGTTGAGGGACCAGCCAAATTCTTTGGCCGCCTGCCGCAGCAGCATGAAGCCTTGTGCGTAGGAAATGATCTTGGAGGCGTAGAGGGCCTGAAGAGAGAAAAATCAATCTGTTTACTCTCATATAATACCATAATTTGAAATTAGTCAAGCAGTTAGAACTTGCAAGTCTGCAGACTTGTGCTTACAAATGTTTGTGGGACCACCAATAGAGATCGCACAGTCCTGCATGTACAGTACATGTACTAGTACTTGTATAAGGATAATGTAATTTAATTTCTGCTGCAAACATTTGCAAAGCTTTTGTTTCATAAATGCTGAAAATTTTCATCAAATGAGACTGCGAGCAGAAATGCTGTTTTCGTATCACTTCTTTGATTGTATAGATACTGATGGCGATATTTGAGGAGGCAATACGGTTGAACACTTTCTTGAATCTTGATTTGCACTGAATCGTACAGACTCACAGATGCATTGTAGATATGCCTAACCACTCCCAGGGTTAAGGAAGTAGTAGGAGGAAGATAGTTTAGATAGCCTCTCAGTGACTGTGACAATGAGTGAGAGTTTTCCTGGACTGAATTTCTGTAATAATACGCCATTTTTGCATTACATGTTCTGCACTGTAAAAAAAAAAAAAAAAGCAGTGTAATATTTCAATCAATTACCCTCTCTTAGCAGATTTTGTGCTTTTAACTGTTTCATCTAAACATTACTGAGTGTCCAACCTTTCTGATGTCCTCCAGGAAGGCCACCTTGTCTCCGCTGAATTTGACCCCCTGTGGTCCCGTCAGGCTGCGGCTGGCCTCCACTCTCTCCTCCTTTAGAGAGGACAGGCATCTGGCAAAGACAGCTTCCCCTGAGAAACAAAGAGACGAAGGTGGGGAGGCAGAAGGGGGGGGGTTAGCTGTCTGCATACAAAAAAACAGAGACTAATCCGAACATGAAAATGGGACTTTGTGAACACCAATTTCGGTTTTCTGAAGCATCTCCCAACTAATTATTACATAGATTTTGCTGCCCAATGCCAGTCACACTGGAGCAACTCTATAATAATTATTATAATAGTAGCAACAATTAATGATGCAAAGTTTTCCAGTTGCACTTTAAATAGAAAAAAAGTAGGGCCCGTCAGTTGCTACATTAAAAATGAGAATTGCCTCACCAACTCAATCAAGATCAAAGGAAAAAAAAACTGTTGCGTAAGCATGACTTGCCAAATCTGTACTGCTAGGTGAGGCAACCCAGAGGCAGACAGAGAGAGAGAGAGAGAAAGAGGGAGTGAGAGAAAATGTGCCCAGTGAACTATCCTGGTGAGGAATGTCATCCCTGCTGGAAAGAGAAATCAACCCGTGTGAACTGCACCGGCCTGTCAGGCTGCTCTGCACTGCCTGGCTCAGCTCGTACACAATGAGGCCTTTTGTATTCACAATCATACGGGGATCTCCAGCACTGACAGCAGTTGAGCAAACAAACAATTTTAAAGCATCTAATCATAACAAACCTGTTATGGGGATTTAATTACAGACTAGAAAACTGGACTTTCACAGAAGGTCTGTCACGGATACCCTTTAACAGGTGTCTTTTTAGAGGAACTCCACAGAGCTGATCTAATGATTATGGAGGATTATTGATCCTGCATCCTGACCTCCAGTGCTGTTTATGAAACAGACAGTCATATAGTCAGAGCAAAGACCAAATCCAAATCCCCTTTATGTCACCTGAGATGAGGAGGACACTGGAATAGCCGTCAATCTTCTTAGGGGCAGTCACATATTGATCCCTCTCTCACTAGCTGTGTGTTGGCTAACTGACAAAACCAAATGTTAGCCCAACTACTCTGAAGATCTTCCCTGCTGCCCTTTAATATGTCGACGCCATGTTGAAACCTTAACCCAACAGTGACACAACGGCTTGTGCCATGTCATCATGACACACACAGTTTACTGAAAGCAGTAGAAGGAAGCTAGTTACTTCCTTGTCTTTTTTTCCTCTCTTACCAATCAAAGTAACAGGTGTTCCATACTCCAGGGCTGAAATGGCCGTCCACTTCCCTGTGCCTTTCTGTCCTGCACTGTCTCGGATCTTGGGCAGCAGATGTGCACCATCCGAGTCCCTGTATTTGAGGATGTTGGCTGTGATCTCGATCAGGAAGGAGTCCAACTCTGTCTTGTTCCAGCTGTCGAAAGCCTGAGTTTTTCAAGCACACAGTGGGGACACGATGAAATCATTGATTTTTCTTTTAAATATTTGATTTCACGGAACTGGGATTGCAGGTTGCATCATACAGATGTAGCAAGCTCACCTGTGCCATTGCATCGTGGTCCATTCCCAGAACATCCTTCATCAGGTGATAGGCCTCACAGATCAGCTGCATGTCACCATACTCAATGCCATTATGGACCATTTTCACAAAATGACCGGCACCCTCATCTCCAACCTGAAGAAGCAAACCAGTCAGGGTATTTGTGAGACGACTTCTCATAAATAAAACCATGCTAATCAAGTTAGTAAGTGTGTACATTTGAAACAAAATCCTCTACTCACCCAGTCACAACAAGGTTCTCCTGTTCCAACCTTGGCTGCGATGCTCTGGAAGATATCCTTTATGTGTGGCCTTAAAATAGAAGCAACAGCTTTGTTTATTTATGTTTTACACAGAGATGGATGATTGATAATCACAGTTTTAATCAGTCTGATTTTATCATTAGTAACGGACTTTGTTTTAGCACGTCTGTGGCCTACATCAAACATCTACTGTGCAGTGAAAGTGTGTATGGTTGATGACCCACCAGGCCTCTTTATGGCCTCCTGGCATGAGTGAGGGGCCATACCGTGCCCCCTCCTCCCCACCACTGACTCCACTGCCAACAAACAGCAAGCCCTTCTCTTTCAGGCTGGTGCACCGCCGCTGTATGACAGAAACACACAAGAGCTGTGATTACATCTTCTGTTGGGTATTATGACTTTCTCCTGGGATGTGACTGACATCTACTTACTGTCGTGTCTCTGTATTCAGAGTTACCACCGTCGATGATGATATCCCCGGCCTCGAGAAGAGGAACCTGAAGAAGAACAAATGTAGCTCAAAAAGCCAATCGATAGAAGATGGAAGGACTCATTTGACCAAAAGTGCCACGGGGAAAGACTAGCACAAACTACAAACCAGTTTGTCAATGAAGTCGTCCACAGCCTGCCCAGCTTTGACCAACAGGATGATTCTCCTGGGCTTCTTCAGCTTGCACACCATGTCCTCCAGAGACTCGGCGCCGATCACCTTGGAGCCTTTGGCCTCGTTCTTCAGGAAGTCGTGCACTTTGGACACGGTTCGGTTGTAGGCACAAACCTGCAGGAGAGGTTTGGTGAGTACGGTCTAAAGCAACTACAGAAAACAGAACAAGCATGACTTCCTGGTGTTGTGGAAATGAACCAGTGGTGGCCGATCCCTTATTTACATAAAGTACCAAAGCAACTATTTTGAAACATTATCTCTACCATGGGTCTTCAAGAATTACAGTAAAAGCGCTCACTCTGCAGAAACATGGTCCCTATGACTGTTAAACATATTATTAATAAAACTGTTGTTAGTAATGAACACAATATGTTATTATAATTAAACTACAGTTAGCTAGTTCAATCCGAAGGGTTGTGTCAAAGGGTCATCAGATGAATCTGACTGGGTTTTTTTATGAGCTGATCGATGGGAGAGGGAAAAAACTAAGTGCTGATTCACTAATCTGTTTTCTTTAACTTTTTGGATAATTTGACCTTCTTCAAGCCTGAAATTGTTACTGAAATTAAAGTGTGTGAAAATGTTATTCTGCAACTTCAAGTGTCAAAAACATGTAGTAGAGAAGAAAGTACAATATTTCTATCCGTAATGTTCTGAAGCGTGAGAACAAGGTGGAATTAAAAAAAAAACTCTGTTATTACAATTAACACTGATGTCATTCTTACCACAAAGCCGTGATCATTCATGTTCATGACGATGTTCTGGCCCATGACAGCCAAACCAATCAGTGCAATGTCTGCTCTGTAAAAGGAGGAGAATGAAATAATCACATTTACTGTAAGGCCATAACAGGCATCTGGTCTCAGACTGAATATTAACAAAAAAAAACATGTCCACCAACATCAAACACAATACTCCTCTCCTAACTTTATTAGTGGTCTTACATCTTCTTTACAGTACATAGCCTATCTATGTTTAGCTTTTTTTTTCTCCAGCAATAACATGAATTCATGGGTTTAAAAGTCACAAACTCTGTGTCGGTTTTCCCCGTTCAGATTTCACGTTATAAAATGTCACTGCACATATAATACTACTAAATATTCAAGCTGGTCGCTAGCTAACAAGCTAACAGCTCCATTTACAAGTCGATTACTCTCAGGAAATAATAAAAAATACCAAACAAACTGTGACATTATTTAACCCGGACTATCGGCCGCAGTCTCCCCCACTTCCCCGACTACGTAAAGAAATAAAAAAGTCCTTACTGAGCCATTGTGTTCAGCGGTTGAAGTCACTGTGAAGTTAAAAGTGTCCAAATGACAGTCGAGCTCGCACGGTGATCCACTTCACTCCACTTCCTCGTTCTTATTTCAGCGTGACGGGGGCGAGGAGACGCTGACGTACGCGCTCCGACGATATCCACCAATCAGAGGCCGCTCGGCGAACTGAAGCGATGTTTGTCACGATTTTCATTGGCCCAGAAGCCTGAGCAGAGATAGCGGCGATTCTATTGGCCTATGCGGCTGTCGCTCATAACACGTCTGTGCACACCCCCTAAAAAAATAAACCCGATAAAGGCGTCTACATTTACTCTGGAATATTTCTGAGGCATCTGCATTTAACTGTCGTATTTTTTATTCTCTGCCAGTTCGATGTATTTATTTGACATGTACCTCATTATTATTTTTAGATGAAGACATGTGTTGAAAACCATAGGCTAAAACACAACTGTAACCAACCATTATAACTCTTAATTTGGCATAGTAGTATCAAAAGATATAAAGATAATTTTTCTATCAATCACCAAATCAATTAATGTTAACTTCCTGCTTCCTGGTCAAGCATAATATGGCTTTGTGAAACCGCACAGCCATGTCTAGCAGATGGTGGCTTCATTAAGGCACACACATGTAAAATGAGGCAAAATTTGACAATGATTTATACAATATTAATGGACACTTTCTTTTCCTTCTCTCCTTTGGGAGGGCTCATCTCTCTCAAACACTGAGATTCACATGGCCCGACACTTGCATAGGGAACTGCCCCTATGGGGCCCACAGCAGTTTTGGCTTTTTGGAGCCACTGTGGGCTTTCTGTGTGCAAGCCTATTTGAATAGGAATTTACGTTTAATGGCCTAATCTTGGCAGCTAATGTCTTTTTTCATTTTGTCATCTCATTTAATGTTGAAGACATTTTAAAATTTAGTTTATCTTGAGGTTCAAAGTGAGCACCAAGTGGTGATAAAAACATCACATTTCACCCAAGTATTATAATTAATGGCCAAGTTATCAGTGAAAATTACTGGCATATTTTCCTTTTGCTTTTACTTCAGAATCAATAGCTATATATGACACGGCTATAGAATGTAATTCATCATTAAATCTCCACAAATAGATTTCCTGTTCCGTTTTTTTGCCCAGTAGATATTTTCCTCCCAATAAATAGGCTACATAGAAATTACAATGCCTGCATCACTCCTCGTTGGCAGTGGTATTAAATATCCAGACATCTTGGAGTTTCATAGGTTAATATGCTTCATCTAATTACTGGAAGCCTATGACAGGTCACAGGAAATACAACTCTATGCTTAACCAGATTACTGTGATAAAAGGTATGGAGCTGTTGTGTTTGTCAATGTAAAGAAAATAGATTAATAATAATATTGGAAAGTCCTTGTTGGCTTTTTATCTTTTTATCAGTTTACAAAATTACACTTCCTAACCCAAAAAAGTATGAACTTGAATATAAATGGAAACTTTATTCTAAATAAATAAAAAATATTTCCTTTCTACACTTTCAATACCAAGATAGGGCAATGATATCCGTATTAGAATTACTAAATTAAATATAAAATTATGAAGAATTCTGATAATTTGACATTATCTATCACAACCAGGAAGATGGAAATGGAGCTGTGCACAAAGGAGCAGACAAACAGGCGGAACTTGTTCTGCTAATGCACAATTTGCACTTTTATTGTTGCCTCATTCACTAAACAGTTCAATGGTGCAAGATTACCATACACAGAATTAGGATATCTGCATGACACATCTATGCTATACAGCGAATGGATTATAATTATTACAAATACAGTAAACATATTTACATTTTAATTCAAGCTCCATACAACACAGATATTTACAAAATAAGTATGAAAATGAAACCAGTCTGACAAATAATGTACAGTGTTAATGCATGGTTAGTCTTTTTTTTTTTTGCCTTGTGGTGAGCGAATCCAAAGGGAATGTAGTTAACTGATATTAATTGTCAGAGGGGAAGATGGAAAATATCATGGCTAGTTTTGTTTGAAAGGCATCAATGGAAGAAAAAGTGAGGTGAATCAAGACACCAGCACAAACAATAGTATACTGTCATTTTAGATGTCTACTAGCTACTTTGTATTATATTCCCTGATATTAGAAAAAATAAAATGAGTTAAAAACCACCTTTATTTTGTTAGAATTCAGATGGCTGGCTGAGCATGAGTAGTGAGTATTTTCTTCAAGTCAAAAGCAGACTTTCACTAAAACCACTTTCTGACAAAGAGGAAACACTAATGTAACTCAGCCGCCCTGAAGAGATGCAGTGGGTTACATTTTAGTTCTCTTTTTATTGATGATGGAAAAACACACAACCTCATAGTACATTCGACTCTCTCCCAGTTCAGACTGGAAGAGGCTGCCACGACCATCATTTGGTTCATTCTGAGTAGAACAACTAAACCGCACAGACTTTATTTATCAGTTAGTTGAACCTTTTATTAATATGTGCAAAGAGCTGCAAACTAATATATACATTGCAAACAATAAATACACAATCCCAAAATAATATACCTCTGCAAATTAGTCACTGAAGTGAAAATCTTTGCTCTGACATGTACTCATACCAACATGTTGAGTGCACTGAGGGTAACGTGAGGTACATTGCATTTAGAGCTGTGACCGGTGCATAGATGGTTTTTAGATGTGAGCTCCTTGACAGATAAATGATACTCTCAGGGACAATTCAACAGGTTTTTCCTTTCCCTGACCTGCAGGCTGGCTGACCCGGGGTCAGTGACATTCTGTTCATTCAAACCAACTTCTGAGGTCCATGTTTTCTGTCTTTACATAAGCAAACGATGAAGGTGGGTCACTAATTACTTGACTAAAACTTGTAACAGGCAGTGGGTACCTCTGCTTCAACACACTTAGCCATTCATACAATACAGATGGCACACTACTGGTTGGTTGGCCAGAGTTTATAGTGCCCATCTGTATCTGTCACTGCTTTACCACTTTTTAGAAACAGAGGCGCCAAAAATGTCAAATGTAACACAGTGTACCTGCACCGTGCACTTTACAATGTGCAGAGCAAATATTTTCATAAACAATATCAGAAATAAAACATTTGAGTATATGTCGTCCCTTTAACATCACTTTCTTTCTTTCTAGTAAACCCTTTGGAAATTAGGTGTCCAGTGTAACCTAGATATGTGCTCTCATCAGTGTTCCTGATACTCAGAAATGACCCTGGACTCAACATGCGTGATCTGCCCTAGACTTGCTATAGATATGTGTTAATGTGCAAAATAAGGTAAAAACACCAATAAAGTTGGTTACAAATCAAGAAATAAATGCCCTCAGTTACATTTTATATAAAACGCCACTGTGGAATGATTAAAAGCATAATAGAAAAAAAAAACAGTCAACAATGCTAATTGTTAAAAAAAGAGAAAAAACACAATGTCAAACCAGTGAAGGTTAGATGAGTTAAGAGGTTCCAGTTCAAGAACACAAATAGAAAATGAAGACATGATAAGCTGGGGTGCTTCTGAACAGTAAGTACTTCACTTTAGAGAAGTTTGACCCCACACTGGTGTGACAGTGAGGGAAGTCATGGGGTAGACTGTATCATTATCTGTCCTGCAGGCTACAGGCTAGTAGCTTCATCAGTTACTACTGTTGTCAAGGCTGAGGCACTGCAACCTCAGTCTCCGTTTTCCTTCTTCCTCCGGTTTAATTGCGTTTTATCTTCAGTATCACACATTTGCGATGGTGAAATAAAATATTAGCAAGTGCTGAGTATCTCTCAAGGTCTGAGGCTCAACATGTTATAGTGTAAGAAAAACTGCTAAGAGCTCGAGGAGCTGAGAGGAATGTCTTAAATGAGAATTAACTACCACACTGATCCCAGAACAGACTGTATGTACAAATGATATTCTCCCTTTAGAGCATCTTCCTCCTCCTCTTACTCCTCCTCCTCTCCTTAAAAACCCTGTTTTGTTCTCGAGCTCGAAAAGCAAAAGCACAGGGACAAATATCTCCTCCTGCTGGAACAATCCATCGCCATGTTTTCCGCAGCTGAGATATGAACTGATCGCGTATTTTTTGCACCATTTTCTTCATTTAGCGTGTATTTTTTTGATGTTGACACAAATGCATGATTGTAAGTAATAACTCACTAACTGACGGCACTATCGAGGGGAGCTGGAGTTGGTGTATGTACACGGACTGAAAAGTGGGATCTAAATATCACGTGGATGACGGTGGAAATCCAGTGCTGCCCTCGTGTCTCGCTGAGTTGGGAACTTGACTAATTTTTCACATTTTTGATGCTAAAGGCGGTTGAGGAGGCGGCACAGGGGGAGCTAGAGTCTACTTTAGGAAGAGGCCTGATACAGATCTCGTATAGTGAAGAAAAAACCTATGATTTCATTAGCAGCAACAGTTGTTAAGGTAGCCCTGCTTTCTGTGGCAGAGCGTAAACTTGTATGTCATTTGGACATCTATATTTTCCCTTCATGGTTTCTACTGTTGTTATCTAATTTATTATTTCTTTTTTGAGTAAGCAAACCCGGTCTTCTCCTGAGGACTGCTGCAATTATCATGCGGGCTTATTTATAAAAAACAAAACAAAAAAACAAAAAACAATAATCAAACAAAATAAAATTCTTCTCGGGAGACAAATAACACTGATAGAGACGATTTTTACAGATGATTGGCAAACTGAAAATTAGTGTCCAGAAAGAACAGTTTCTGAAGAATCGTGCACACACAAATAGACTATTACAACATGCTACTAGTTAGGGAGTTAGGGAATGACAACGAAGCAGAAGAAAAATTAGACCCAAACATTGTCATAAAAACAAAAAACACAAAAAGCTGAGGAGGAGGTTTGGGGGAGGGGGGTGGCGAGAAATAGAGAGGACAAAAGCGAAGTTGGCAGAGGGCTACCGGGGGAGAGGGGGGAGGCAAATTTTCTCTGGAACTGAAACTTTTAGTCGCATGAAAGGAGACTTAAGCCACAAGTCTACTTACAAGAGAAAACCGTCAAGAATCACAATGATTAATAATTGTTAACACTTGGTATGTTCAAAGGCTTTGCAGAAAGAATGGAAGCCATGGTTTCCTGTGTGCCGCTCCACTCACTCAGTTCTTCAGTAGGCCGCTGCGCCTCCTCGCCAGCTTAGATCTGTGGGAACGACAGGGGGGTCAGAGTGTAAACCTGCGCAGGACACAGAGCTCATTCTTATCGAGTGCAGCCTTGGAGAAGAGTGTGTTTACCTTATTGTTCCTGCTAGCAGAGGATTAAAGGCGTACAGCCAGTCGTTCATGTCTTTCTCGTTGTTGGCCTGCAGCAGGATTCCACGATGTTTCGTGCACACGGCGAAAGTGTGAGGAGTCTGATAAGAAAACAGTAAACTATTGTCAATCTGGATGTTTTCGCTGATAAAGTGAATGAGGAAGGGTTTCTCAGTTTTTGTGCCGTTAAAGCTGTTAAACCAGTCTAGGTTAGAGATCAGGATTACAGGTAATTTCTTTCTTTTAAAACGTACCTTGAGCATGGACTGCTGGTCTTCACTGTACTCCACTTGTGCTGTTGAGAGGTTGAGGACGCCTCGCTCCACCGGGTCCTTGTCACTGTTGTAGATGAAGACGTAGGGCCGACGCACAACTACAAAGTGCTTCACCCATGAGTTAGAGCGAGGCTCCATGAAGCTCAGGAAACCTTTCTTGGACACAACAGATCTAACAAGGAACAAAAATGAGAAGAGATCATTCAAAAATTAGGTTTTTTTTTTCAGTTTGTTGTTGTGAAGAAGAATCTGAAACATCCAGGTTCAGCAGCTCAAACCCATTCACATAAAATCTGTATGAAGTATAAAACAGAATGTGTCTCATATGGACATTTCAAAATGGCATCACTGCTCACAGCGATGAAGGAGGTGGCATCACTCACCCTGGTCTCATTTCTTCAATATCAGGCTCCAAGTTGAGGAACTCGTTCTTTCCAGCCCGTGCTAGGTAAGAAGTCTCCAGAGTGGGAACCATCGGGAAGTTTTCATAGTCTGAGCAGGAGGGACTGGAGGCACGGGAGCTGTTCTCTGGAGTCCTTGGGGACAAAACACACCAAGTTGACATTAGGATAAACTGTCAATAACCTTGACTTTGCACAAACACTTATAGATGTTTATAATTAGAGTTTTACTTCTGGTCCATGGAGCCAGACAGAGAAGGACAGGTGGAGGAGGGGGTGAGGGTGGCGCTGCTGAAGCTGGTCACTGATGGATCCCGTCCCATGGGCGAGATGTCAGACAGCTGGAGAAAAAATACAAATAAATATATGTTGAACACACTGTTTTAGTTTCCAAGACTTTTCCAAGACTATTTAGAGGAGGTGCACGGCTGATATTCATGTAGCTGTTAGGTAAGTAGTACTAATCGACACTACACAACAACTAGTTTTAAAGCTACTGTAAGTCTCTATAGAAATATATCATAATGTAGTCAGGTATCAGTCATGTACCAGGACTGAGCTACTAAAATATAAAGGACATAAGTTCAATGTGTAGTAAGTACATTTCCTTCTATGATTTCTCACCTTGCAGTCACTGATGCTGTTGACCAGCTGGTTGTATTCACTGTTGTAGGTGTGTGTCATGAGGCGCAGGCACTGCAACGTAACAAAGAGGAGGTCGGTCACGTCGTAGCAGAGGAGGGACCTGTAAATAATCATATCTCATAACACAGACTTTGTTCTTACCTTGGTGGCCAGCTCCTTCTCACGATCCACCAGACTCTCGATGTCGGTGGAGTCGTAGCCGCTGCTTTCGCTGGGCGTGATGGCGCTTTCAAAGGTGGTGCTGGAGATCTGTGAGGAGATGGAGGTGGAGGTGGACAGGGTGTCGGAGCTCATGCTGGGGGATAGAGACTCGCTCAGGGACTTGGTGGTGGGAGCTGTTCCCTCTGGTGCCGCCTCTCCCAGCTTCTCTCTCAGCAGGAGGAGGTGACGTGTCTTCTCCACCTGAACAAATGAGGGGGGGCGGGGGGGTAACGGTAAATGTTAAGTTTCCATTGTAAGAGGTTTTCTTTTTTAAATAACACTGGCGTATTTTGGACCCACCTCATGCAGCTGCTCCATTTTCTCCAGCTCCCATTGGTGCTCCAGGATGAGACTGTCCCCTCTGGGCCTCCATCCGGCCAAGTTCTCCTCTCCACGCACATAAGCCACTGATGTGTCCAGGACCTTCCTCCTCCTCCTCTGCATCCCTGCTCGGGACAAAAGCCTCATTAGGACGAAGTTCTCTGAGAAATCATAATAATCCAGCAGCCTGTTTTAATGAGAATTAGTTTTCTCACCTGGGCTTCCAGTGTCAGACATCTTGCACAAGCTCAGCTCGTAGATGCCCGTGACTCGGTTGCTGTGGTGAAGCAGAGGAGGGTATATTCAAGTAAACTGTGTGCTCAGGTAAAATGTTTGGATTTGGGGGTGGAAATAGCCAAAGTATGTCCGTGTGAGGTCTCACCAGTCAGGTGTTTTGGAGTAACCACTCCCAAATAGGTTCCTGAGGGAGCGGGGAGGGGAGATCTTTGCATCTCGGGAGTAGAAGACCATGCAGATGTCTTTGGTTATAATAGCAGGCTGGATACAGTGATCAAGCTGTGGAGAAGAGACACAGTGAGTATGTTTGATATGTTGTCATCACAGTCAGTGATGAAGTTGTTGTTACTCCCAAAAAAATATATATATATCACATATAACTCATTGTTTCACAATTTATTAGACTACTCCATTACTCCCTATGAAAAGTAACTAGTTCCTTGTTACTTTTTATATTACATTTTAATTACCTGTATGTTGAAAACAAATTGGGAGCGGAATGCACCTCATGCAACATTATGCAATGTGCAGGACTGATACATTTTTAAATGTTTTTTTACGTTACAAAATGCAATAAAACACTGTGTTCCAAAGAGACATGTGAAATACAAACAATGTTTATGTAGTAATTGTCATTTAAAGTCGGTTACACATGTTTGAAATTGTTACAGTGTTCAGTGTTAAGTTAGGATGGCAGCATCCATAGTACTGACAGTCAGTAACCCTCCTTCATGTGGAACTGATTCCACAATGTAAATGAAGAAACACTGTCACTAATGTAATCACTGAAGTGACAGCAGTAATACATTACACCCAACACTGTGAACTATTGTGCTAAATGCAAATAACACAGTAGGAGCAGTGACTGACCTCCAGATATGCAGACAGAGTCATGTAGATCTTCTCTCCGTAAGGAGTGACTCGGTTTAGGAGGAGGGAGTTGTGCAGGGAGCTGTCCCACACTGCTTCAAAGCGGTAGAAAGTCCTGATGGAAATAAACAAACAAACAGTCATCAGCAAAAATGACAGAGAAATTGATTTACATTTAATCTAACATCTACAGAATTAGTGTCAGTGCGTCACAGAGTTTGTAGGATCTGTGTGGATCTAGTAGCGAGTGTTAAACTACCAGGAGACCAAACAACACAGAAATAACCAGTGAGTCAGATATTCTGTTATTGATGACGAGTGCATCCCTGACAGATTAGGCGGTGAACACTGGGGCAGTGACTGAAGTGTCCCTCACACTTATCCCTCGTCGTGACAGGATGAGAGGAAACACACTGAGGTGAGACCTCGACAACAGACACAACGTGAGGACGAGCTCCAGTAGTTAACAGAGTGTTAGGAATGTGACGAGAGTGCAGCAAGCTTTGTGCCAGCTGACACACCACAGAACGGCTGCATGCACAATATGGTCCAGATGTCGACCGTGTCATGTTTAAGCTATGATAACGAAAATTGTCTTCGCGGTACCAATGTGAGGATTATCAGACTACTTAATAAGTGAGTACATGAGTACATGAGTGAAAAGAAAATACAATAGTTTATGGCAAATTATGAGTAGATCTTTGCTTGTTTTCTCAGATGACTGTGAGGCTTTTTCAAGAGGTTACACTGTTCCCATCCTGGGCAGTAGGGGGCACTCTTACCCACAGACTGAGAGACAGAGCTGCCCTGATGGGGCCTCTTTGGCCTTTTGTTGTTGTTGTTGTTGTTATTGAGTTCAGACTGATGCAGTGAATAACAGCTGAGAGAAAAACATTAATTTGGAAACCGAGTGTGACCAAAGAATCAACAACCACAAACACTGTGGTTTGAACTGGAGTGAGAGTCACAACATCACAATACAAAATAGGGGTTACAGTTGCATTGAAGATTGCCTTTATTTATCCACTAACAATTTTGGGATGGGATTTTAGTCCAGGTTCTAAATATGTGGAAATAAAGACAGACTTAATGCAATGTGCCAACAAAAAACACAAACTGTGGAGAACTTATTTCTACGGATCTAAAGGGCTAAAAGAGAAGCATAAGGTTCTTTCAGAGAAAGAGCCCTATGTTCTCTGATCACTGGTACCTATCAATATCCTTATCAATAGAAAGCCTGAGCACAATCATGAGTCCGGCCGCAGCAGGAGGAAAAAAGAGAGTGCATAGAAAAAAATAAGAGAGAAGCACAAACAGTCAGGCATGAGACAATGGAGCAACTTAACAGCAGTGAAAATGGAAATGGTCATGCAATGCACCTTCAGCAAATATAAAGACATGGACACATACACATCTACGGGGATATTCCCATGTACTGTTGGTAAACAGCAACTGGTTTCAAGAAGATAGCATCACAGGAGGAAATTATTCTATTTCGCATTTGCCACATTGGTTTAAAAACAGATTATCCTCAATCATCACGGGAGGTGCTGAGAATCAAGCAGAATAAGTGCACTGTCTGCAGCAAATCTTCGCTGAGCGCCAACAAATCCACAGACTTGCACACACAATAAATATATTCTGTTTATCACTGAGTACAGTTGAAGCTTGTGAGCGTTTCAGCTACCTGTTGGAGTTGTGGGATGACTTGATGTTCTTGGCAGAGATGATGTTGAGGGACAGGACGGCATCAGCGGCACTGTCGTCCACTTCAGCTTTGTTCCTGATCCGACCTTGTGGGACACAGAGCAGCACAGCACGTCAGCGTCCTGTCGTCATGAGTGCTTTAAAAGCCAGTTTGCCCATCAACAGCTATGTTGTCAGAGTGTCCAGCAGTAAGACTCTGAGCACATGGCTGCTCCCTCATGAGCCTCTCTGGATAAGAATGTCAGCAGCTCACAGTCTAAATTGTGAAATGTAATTATTTGGTCCATCAGCTACAGCTACAGTATAAACTGCTTAGAGGCAGAGGAGGCCTCAGGCCAAACAGATGCTATTCCTGAAATCATGACTGAGGAAACTGTGCAAAGTATTTTCAGTGCTGCCTTGTGAAGTGTTTCTACTAATTCCTTTCAGCAGTGAGGACAGTGTTGGTCTGATTTAAGATTTTAAAAGCTTATGCCTGTATTTTCCTTATAAAGAGTGACTGGAAATGTGGGGGGAGAGAGTAGGGGAGTGACTCCTTGCTCAAGGCAGTCTTTTGTGTCTGGTGAAAGGTAGGACTAGTAATCCCTGTGGGAAGACTGCTCACCCACAACCAGCTCACGGACGTCCTTCCAATGGAGCTCGCTACCCTTCTCATGGATGAGAGTCACTGTGATCCTTCGCTGGATTCCCTACAGCAAAGATGACAGGAGTTTGGGGATTAGAGTAGACACATCAAGAAAAAAAAATGAAGCTTCTAAAGAAAAAATATCATTCACAGGAGGAAGATCAAGTCAGAATCTCTCCACAGCGTAAAATTGATTTTAAAGAAACAGTGACCAATGGGTACTACCTGGTGCAGGAGGTAAGTGCCATGGCAGGGCAGTCCTCCGCTGTGATCCACGACAGCCGGGATGTACCTGTTCGGGGGAGGAAGGTCACACTGAGCCTGGGGACTTACATCACCATACCTCGTGGTATTCTTCACGAGGATTCACAGGATGAATTACATCCACTGTTTGACAAATGGTAACTAAAGACAGGAGTATAATTCAAGGTCAAACTGTTTCTCTGCTGCTAAAACATGCCTGAGGTAGAAAAACCTCAGATGTGTTTTCTACTCAGGCTGACAAAACTAAAACTAGCAGCTTTCTTTCTTTATTACCCCGTTTGGTTTTTACTGCGATTGCGGCCATGTTCTAAAAGGCTCTGATATCTGGGGACATATTTTGCAGAGGTGTTTTTTAGTCATTGTAGATATGACTCCTGATGCTACATGGAGGTTCAGTGTTCATTATGTCTTAATCACTATATACATTTCCATCTTTTCATTGCCTTTGAATATTTTTTGTCATATTTTCCTTTTGTATTATAATACGTTAAATAACTTTTTAAAGCATATATTTTTTTTCTTTTGCTGAATTTGCTTAAAGGTCCAGAGTGTAATAATTGGCAAGGTTTTATTGGCAAAATCTGAATATACTACCCATGAATATATTTGTATCAGTGTATAATTGCTATAAAATAAAATTTGTTAGGTTTTCGTAGCCTTATAATTATTCTTTTATATATACATAGAGCAAGGGTCTTCTGACTCGAGTCTTGAGTTCATTAATAAACCAACGAAGAGTGTGAGCAAGCGAGTGAGCACTGTAATCTAGAATCTGAACGCTGGATGTCACAGTTTTACCCCCATTTTACACACTGGACCTTTAATGTCGACTGTATAGATATTATACTCATTGCTAATTATGGATATAACATGCATAATATGTAGACACTCACTCTCCAGTGGGCTCAAGCTCGCTGATCTCAAACCAGACAAGCAGGTCGTACTTGCTGACACACCCACCCAGGTTGGACTTGGTGATGGTGTTCAACTTGGTGGCTGGAACTGACACAAACACACATTAAGTTAAAATGACTGGAATTTAACCTGGGGAAAGTGGAAGCTGGATATGTTATACGAACACACCGTTGATCGTAGACATCAAGCCATTACTGTAGCAGACATACAGGCATACACATACACTATATTCAAACCCAACAGCTGAACATACTAAGGTGTTATGAGGAGCTAAATCACAGATTACACCACCACAGACAGCTCCCTGCTGTCTAACACATTAGGATTATGTTCCTGTTACAGCAGGCTACTCTCTCAGGCACAAAGCTACATTCATTTATGTTCAATATGCCTGAAATCAACATTATTCCACATGAAAACTACCATAATTGGACTATAGCTGAACCTATAAAGGCTTAAGCCTCTGGAGTCTGGCTTATGCTATGAAGACTATGTCAGTGATTTTCTATGATTATGATAAATGCTCATTTCGTTATTTGGCTTCAGATTCAGCACATGCAGCGGATTTGCCTCAAGGTGTCAGCTCAGGCCATTGTGGAAGCGACAGGGGGAAGGTTGGTCTGAGCTGACTGGACCTAAATAGACCTGCAGCAAGGTGCAGCACACAGAACCACTGCAGAGCTTTATCGTGCCGCTGCCTGCAGGCACAGAGCAACACAAGGGCAAAGCACAGCACTAGTCTAATCACTACAACCCAGGTGCATCTAATGCCTGGTCAATGAGCTACTACACTGTCCGCTGTACCAACCATGGTGCCTGGGAATGATAAACACAGGCTCGTTGGGTACTGGGAGGAAGGGGAAGTGAGAGAGCTGATCAGCCTCATCGTCCAGACTGGCCACAGCGGAGGAGGCCAGGGCGTTGGCGTGCTCGGACAGCGTGTCCAGCACCTTGCCGTTCACATAGCCACTCATCAAGTAACGGACCAACTCTATCTTACGGGCATGGTCTGGGTTTGCAATAATGTGACAATGTACAAATGGTGAGAAAGATTGGGAGGGATGTGTGAAAAAGAATATGTGGAGGAGGGGAGGACAGAGTTGGGTAAGAGGATTACGGATGGTGGGAGAGTGATTAAATATGAGACAAAAAAAAAAAAATCCGAAGGAAGCGAGAAATGAAAGAAAAGTGGAAGCAAATATGAGGCATGCTTATATAACCATAACAAACACAAGAAATATGCTGAAATGATGGTGACAGGAGCAAAAGATATTGCTGTTTGCACATATGGTGCGATAACATTACAAATCTTACCTGGTTTAGACAGAGGCATGGGAATAGGGTAGTACTTTCTTGATGGTGTTGGAGGACTGTTGGGGTAAAACAGAATGTTAGAGAAACACTTATGGTATAAAGAATATTGATATGAATTTGAGTTAGATGCAACCAAACCCCAATTCTGACTAAATCTGGTGCCCATGTATGAATTATCCCTGCATTTATAAGATTTTATAAGAGAACATAAATCCCCATAGAAGAACTTTTTTCTTTCCACCCACCTGATCAGGTCCTGACCATGATAATGCAGCGGGTGCTGCTGGTAATGGCCGAACACTTCGAACACAATGGGCTTGGTCTTGATGTACTCAATAAAGGATTCTGTGACCTCCACCGAAATCTGCTCGAAAAAAACCCCCAAAACACAAAGCGTTTGTCAGAATTAATTAACATAAAGTTGGTAAGTTACAGCTTGAGTGTGTATCATTATCTGTGTGTGAATACACTCACATTCTGAACATGGAAAAAGCCCAGAGGAGCTCCTTTGCCTGTGTTCTTTAGAGGCTCCGTGGAAAAAGCCTCGTCATGACGATGCAGGAAACTGAGGAGATGATCACGTGTCAGACATTTAAGAGAGTGGTGTTAACCTGCAAATTCATCTAAAATGTACGATAATGAAAAACATTTCATGCAAGTCTATCTTGATTTATTATATTAATGCTCTATACCAGTATCTTGAATTTGGTCCTTACTTTGGCAGTTTGTTGTTGTACTGACACTTATATATGCAAATATTACTTTATGTACAATATCACTACTCTGGATAGAAGATACCCCATGGGGTGCATACAACTGTTAAGATTTAATATTGTGATTCATGTTGCCACAAACTTGTATTTTGAGTACAATGAACTCACTTGAATTGGCAGAAGATGTCGGCATACTCAGGCAGGATACCGCTGGCCTGCAGCACAGTGACACGGAAGGTGAAGATGCTGCCCACCTCCAGCTGCCCTACCAGATCGTCACCAAGACTCAGTTTGGACTCGGGGATGTTGCCCAGCTTGAGGTCTGAAAAAACGCCACAGGGGTGGGGTTAGGAGGACTTGTGCTGCTAAGTATCGAAAATGACCTACATCTGCACCTGCCTGGTGACTGTGCTTTCCAATCTGCACGTGAATTCTAGGCTCTGCAAAATACAATCACCGGTCTCTGCACATGATCAAACCAGTGATTTGTAGAGCAGATTCCCCTCAAACAGCCTTTGTACACATTCCTCCACAAAGCAAGAAAAACTGCATCAGTCTCATTTCCATAACTAAACATTCAACAGGGCCATCTGCCAAGCCCCACCGGGGCTGAGAGGTTGAAATTTATGAGTACAGAGGTGAAGGTCTGGCAGCCGTACCCATGTCATTGATTCTGTTGAGCTCCTCCGAGGGTGTGATGACCTCTGAACTCTGACCCTGACCCTCCACAATGCGCAGCTCTTCCAGGGACAAGCCAGAGCGGGTCATAACTGTGGAGGGGAAGTCGTTCTGATTGGACGAAAAGAAGTAGAGGGAGGAAAACATTAGCATAAAGCTGGTAGGGAGAAAACAGAACGATCAAACCTCCACCTGTGTGAAGGCATTTGTGTCTTATTGATGTAACACTAACTCCTAATCCTATTCACTATTCCTTAAATTTACTTGTAGGGAATAAATAAGAAATAAGAAACAGCATGAAACTCTGAGAAAACACAACTTCCTCTGCTGACTTCTTGTTTTAACCCAAATATTATACGCCCACCGTCTCTCACACACACAGGAAAGGTATTCTCTTAAGTTTGAAACTCCTCATCTGACTCAGGGCTTACCTTTTTGAAGTACTCATCATCAAAGGAAATCTTGGCAGTTCCTGACTGTCTAACTCCTGACCCATAGTCTGGAGCTTCCTCGTCAGCTACAAAGAGACAAACCATCGTCTTATCAGCATCTATTACATGCACATCAAAGGGAATACACCAAAACGCTGAAGGAATTTTCTTTTTGCCACCAGATTGGTTGTTTGAAGGGTCCTTCAAAATGTTTTTACAGTTAGAATCATTTATTCATCTCATTATCTGGTTTGAGTAAAACATATTTTGGTATCAAAATTTCAAAAAGGCTGTGATAGAGATGAAATCTGACATTACATGGCACAAATACATGGAACTGATACACAGTAAGTGGCAGTAAGTATGCTTTTTAACCGCTCCACTACACATAACAACCATATTATTTATCTGAGAGTTTGACAAATCACTAAGATAAACGGCCTCCTTCACAAGACTTTGCTTTTCCAAACTCTGTAAGACACTTGAGAAATATCATCAACGCACTAATTAGTGATTAGCAGGATAAAACCTGTGTATAAAGGCGCCTGACGCTCTTGCTCATTAGAGAATCTCATTAATTACTCACCAGCAATAGCCTGGACCCCCACGCGCAGGAAACCACGCACCGCGCCCTTCTCTGTTACTATGGCAACACGGTGAACCAGCGGTACGGGATACAGCAGGTTGCTCAGGTACACGAAAGCTCTGAGAGGAAAAAAAACGAGGACAGAAACGTGAGAACCTGACATTGGTGCAGCTGCTGCAGTCTTCACATCCAGGAAACATTGACATTGTATTTATGGCCGTATACTGTATGCGCCTGTTATATATCTGTTGCATCTAACTACCTAAAAGCAAACAATCCACTCATTAAAAACATCTGCAGCCACATAGAGACAGTTTTCTGCGTTACATTATCTACAAATTGACAAATTTCATTTCCACTGTTTAGCATATATTAATCACTACAATAACATACGGTCAAATATTAGTGACAATTATGTTAAAGGACACGCAAAAAAAAAGAAAAAAAAAGAAAAGAAAGAAAGACAGAAAATTGAACATAAAACCATATATGCTTCAAGGCACTGAAATCAGCAGCAGCTTAAACCATCCACTTTATTTTTAAACTGCGTGACAGGGGTGATGACAGATCGCCCGGGATGCAGCAGTAAAGGCTGTAAAAGAGTGGTTTATTGTGTCGTGTTATGGTGATGTTGGTCTCTCACTCACACACTCACTGACATTTTGTTTTGTGGGACTTAATTTGTCTCGCTGCACCCCTGGTGACCTACTCTTTCTCTGCCAGCCCTCCCTCCCTGTGCTGGGAGACTCAAGGCCAAGGCGGGGGAGAGATATCAATCTGCAAAATCTCTGAAGTCATGGTGACGCAGGTTTCCGAGCTACGACTGTTGCAGAGTCTGGCTGGCTTGAAGCCTGCATTGATCTGTCCTCTGTATTTTGAGATTAGCAGTGTTTATTTCTAAGATATGGTTTTTACACCGCTGATGCTCTAACCTCCATACCGAATATTCTGTCATTTCAACTGCTGCTGAAGAACAGAACCTCATCCTGACATCAACTTAAAATAGACACAAGTATGATTATGTCAACTAGCAACTGAGTTAATGTTTCCTACAATATATCACAAAATGTTAAAACAAACAAAATTATAAAACAAATATAAACACAATGTAATCAAAGAAACCAAAAATCTCACAAAAAGGTTAAAAAAACATAAAATGACAGACAGCTAATTAACTTAGACACAGCAAATACATGTAACTTCACACACAGATGGGAGTTAATACAGTCAGCGCTGTGATGGTGGCGGGGGATGAGACATCACGCTGGGAGTAGGCGGAGAAATGGATGGTGGCTTTTTCTCTTTTTTTTGGGTGGGGGGGGGGTTGAGTTTAAATGAAAAGCAACTCATAAAAAGAAGGCCTATGAGCAGAGAAGTATGACTAATCACATTAAATTCAAAACTGGTCCAATTTATCTCTGTAAAGCTGCTATGAATACATGATCTGATTCTGGATTTATTCCTTCAGCAGGGAGGGCTTCACTGATAATTAATAACACGTACACTTGCTGCATTTCCACAGCTTTTATGATTCTGATTTTCCAGCTACTGCAAATGTAAAATAATTATGTCTACATCTCTTTACTGACCTCTGTCTATCCATCTGTCAACATCATGAATTCATTGACTATCCTTTATTTGGAGGATGTTTTTCTTGATTTCTTGATTCTTGTTTTATTACCTACACTTTCTTACAATTTATTTTTTCACTTTACTCTACATTTGCATCTACATCTTTGCTCCACCCACTCTCCTGTCCCAGCTTGTGTATGGAGGACGCCAGTCACCAACCTTCCCACCAGGATGAACCAGGGGGAGCGGTCGTAGAAGGGGTCCTGGCCATCGCTGAAGATGTCTGAGCCCTCCTCTGTGCCAGCGTCGGAGCTGGTGTCGTCCACAAACGCCTCATCGTCCATTAAGTCAGACATCTCGCTCTGGCGCTCGTCCGCCATTTCGGTGATCTCGGAGTCGGTGGTGGAGAAGGTGGGCGAGGGTGTGCGGTCGGCCAGACGCTCATTGACACAACCATGGAAGATGGGGGAGCTGAGGAGGTTGGTAGTTTGGGAGCAGTGGCAAGAACCAAGGAAAGGTTACAAGCAGTAAAAGAACACTTCAACAGGCCACTGTAGCTTGTAAAGTAAATTATGACATTGTTATGCATGCAGGAACTAATACAAAAAAGACAAACATAGTTTTATGTTGTTTAAAATGCAAAGCAACAGCAGATACAGTAGCACACGCTTACTTTCTTATACTTGTGCAATAGGATTATTAGCTGAACCAAATCAATTGATCTTTTTCTTATAATACTTTGAAGCTGCTGCAAAAGTAACAGAAGGATTCATTTCATAAGGAGCAGCTATTACAAGAAGCTGCTAGGTTTAGCACAGTTTATAGGAACGTGACTATATTATACCCACATGAAATGTCATTTTAAAAGGATTAACGTTTAAATCTTCTAATGTATGCCGGCTGGAAGAGGATAGAATGCAAAATGCCACATATTTCCACATTATCCAAACACACTATTATTATATTAACAAGCTTTTGTGTGAACTGAAGGGTGTCAACATGAGAATGGCAACAGACACAGCAAAATCATAAAAATGGATGAATGAAATCATAATTGATGACCAAAACAAAACAAACAAACAAACAAACAAAAAAACACATCCACAACTTAAATTTCAACGTTAAATGAGTGAATACATCATAAATGACATGGGGGAAAAAATCAAAATAACCAAAATAAAATCACAAAAGGTAACATCAAGGTCTTAACATGACAACATGACAAAAGTAAGATTTACATGAACAAAAATAGACATATGTGATTACATAAGATGCCAAAACATGTGATATTATGGGTTTATATGACCTTTAAGACAGTAAATGAATTTGTGGAACAAAAATTTGACCATGAAAATGAAAAAGGAAATGAAAGTAAATGTGTCGATCCATTGAAAAAGAAATGGATCCCAAAAGCTGTCTGTGTGAAAGCATATCTAATCTTATTTAGATGTTATTTCAGATACATTTCAGTAAACAGCATCCACAATAAATAGCATTCAAACATGGTATCTTTTTTTGTCATACTATAGCATATGTGTGTTATTTGGAGTGTTACATACCTTCCCACTAGTTTAAACCAGTGGAAACGGTCATAGAAGGGGTCACTTCCTGTCAGAGTGCCTTCGCCGTCCTCTTGATGAGTGGAGGCCATTTCACCGGCGCGGTCATACATCTCTCTCATCTGGTCAAGCCTTTGCCTGCAAATGACGACAGAGTGCGCTCAGCATTAATGAGAAGTGCAGAGAGAGTGGCTGACGGGAAGAGATGCTGTGAGACATACAGATCACGGTGTCACGGGTCGCTTTATTATTAGTCGTATTACTTTGGGGCAGATTGACTGCAGTGACAATAGGACACTGAGTGTAAAAGATGAGCTGTATAAATACGTAGCATATGGTGATTACTTGAGCTTATCAAGGGACCAGTAGTGCGTGGCTCCATTCTTCAGGTCCTGAACCTCGACAGCCACCACAGTGCGAGGGAAGGGCCTTGCGTCACGCTCCTTCTCTGGCTCAGGGGGCAGGAGCTCAGGGGGCAGCGGAGAGTACAGCGTGTCTGTCAGCAAGACGAACTGGAACTGGACCTGAAGAGTGTAGTAGAGAGGAGAGGAGAGGAGGAACAGGACATTCAGAAATGCGACAGCAAAAAAAAGATGGTATCTCCTGACTTTAAGGATCGTGACATAAAATTCAGAACTGGTGCACCTTAAAAGCTTGATTTCATAGCTCTGATCAAGAAATATGGTATGGTATCATTTCACTGCAAATATATCAAGGCTGACAGGTCAAACAAATCAATTTCTTCCTTCATTTTGTGGCCTCTAACAGCCCAGCACCCTCTGGGGGCCAAAATGCTAAACCACTTGACAGCACTGGACATAAATTACAGATACATGAAACATAAAGATAAATCAAATTCTCTGAAAACATCTCGGACAGATGACCCATCTCCAGTATCAATAACATAGCTCCTTGAACTAAACAAGGATATAAATAACACTGGTCTTCTAATAGGAAGGATGGACTGTGGCCTCTGATTTGTGACACATTCAATTTCTGTATATAACGAGTCAAGACTCCACTAACAATGACTGGCTTGTGCAACATACAGTACATTATGTTTTAAGTTGAGTTTTAAATCACTGGTATCACATTAGACCAAATAGCGTGTGTGTGGAGCTGTGGAACTGATTTGCGGTGTCTCTCATGATATCACCATGCAGTTTTGTAATTAGGAATTTGGTCAGCAGATCCCCCATCACCATCATCAAGCGTCATAGTCGAACATCCCAGAACTTGATGTACAATGACTAAGAGTGTGTTTCATTTCAGCAGATGTATATTATGATTACATTAGTGAAGGACCGTCTGACCTTTTACAATACAAAGGATTGAAAACTCTTTTCTGCAAAAAAAAAGAAGCATGTGTTTATGTATTTTTTCTTTACTCTCAAAACTATGCCATATAGCCACAAACTGTTTTGCTCACCTTCTTCTTCAGCTCTACACTAATGGCATTTGCCTCCTTCAGGTAGACAGCATTTCCCCACAGCTGGTCACGGAGGGAGGTGAACTGGTGGTACCTCCACTTCCTGAAGGCCCACTGTGCCAGTTCAAACTCATGCTGAGTCCATGGCACTGCAGGAGATGGGAGTTTACATTGACATGATGAATATACACGTAAAGACGTATGTACACACACAATGTAAATGCACATAAAGCCAAAAGGGACCATGGCCTACCATAATCCACTGAACTTTACATTTGTGTCTGTAATTCTGATCAAGCCATAATGTGGAATAAAATATCATTCATAATTTCAGTGCATGGTTCTTGCAAGTAATTCCTGTGGGATTTCTAGTGCCTGTGGTCTGAATGTGTGATGTGTTCAGAGACATCTTACATCAGAGTTTACAGTCAGCTGCAGAAAAGTATTTCATCTACAAACAGTGACAAAATGGGGGCACTGGGTTTGTTCTTTAAAGCTACAGTCCATTATTCAATTACAAAGAGTTTTAGTCCATTATACAAATACAAATAATTATAGCCTGCTATTACTCTCAACCTGATGGACCATTCCTGCATGTCTGAGAGATTAGTTTTATTATGACTGAACATTGTACTACCTGGATGGGATAGGACGGCAATTTGCACATTAGAAGTATATTTTTAATTACGTCAGGCAGATTTGAAGTGACTAGTCATCAAGGTAGTAAGAATCTCAATCAACTATCTGTGAGTTGGATTTCACAGTGCCGCTAAAGAAATTGGAAATCAGTGGGAGCTTGGAAGGTAGGGAAATGCATTTATTGTGGAAAAGCTGCATGATTGGAAATATGGTTGCCAGGTGATTTGTAAATGATGGGATAAACCATGAGGAACTTGAAGTAAGGTCCCTTAGACTGAATGGTTTATTTTAAATTAGTAGCATGTTTCAGGATTACAGCATTTATTACTTGATTGAATATCTTGAATGGGTAATTAGTATGGCAATATTAACAAAGTTTAATTAATCTCAATGAGGCTGATATTACATTTTCTTAATTATGAAATATGAAGTACTATACGCACATCCCAGTAGTTTAGGCTCTGGATAGAAAATGTGGAAGAAAACATAGAGTACATTTTATATATGAATGTATATACTATATATGCCCAGGGCTAATATACAGTGTATGAATGAAACCTTTACATAAAAAATGACAGTACACACCTTCCTCTTCCTCCTCCTCCTCCAGCTCTTCTTCATCAGGTGTCTCAGCTACCAGTGAACGAGTCTCCACCTGTTTCTGAAGTTCTTGCAATTTGCTCTCGTAAACCTGGACACCAACACACAAGGAAGAGGAAAGAGAACATGGACAAGTGTCCATCAACCGCAACAACAGGTGAGCTCAGCTCGCCATCAGAGCCAGACTCACACCCAAAACACACACTGTGACTCATTTTCCTTTTTGAACATCTATAATGAAAGCAGAGTTTGATTTCTACCACTTCAGCACTGATGACTTTGGTTACTGCTCCAAATGACACATGGAAGACATACAGAAGGGCAGTTTGCTATGTTTTCCCTTACTGTACATTGTTAGACCTCTACTGAAACCCTGCATATTTGATCAGAGTGTATAAAGTCATTAGGCTTGGACAATATCTGAACTTTAATATCTCCACACAGTACACTCTAAATACCACTACATGTAATGCTGAGGGGTGAGGGGCTTCATTTATTTCATTTTATCAATATAATTGTTGTATTTTATATTCAAGTGTTAAAATATCTTATGCGGTGATGCTGCCACTAGACAGCTGTTTGATTTGTCAAATGCCAAGGTAAAATGTACAGTCATTTTTCATTTCATTTATTTGTTGATTTGTAACGGGACATATTCATGAACATACAATATGTAAATATGCCAGATTTAGCTCTAAAGCTAATCAGCAAAGCAGTGAGATCGGAGTTGTATTGGGCAGCAGGTCAGATTGTGCAAAAGTGCAAAATAAATAGATAGGTAAATATATTAATATGTTCATGTTATGGGAAATTTACAAAAATATGACATATTAAATATTATTGAACATTGACCCAGGCCTAATTGTGATCTTGTTGGACGATCATATGAAACCATCTCTGAGGATAAACTTTTTTATATGATCAAGAATCACATGTCCACTGTCCATAATAACAAAAAAAGCAAAAAGGTAAAGGAGTTTATTGTGTTTTCTACTTTCTATCCCCCTTAACCACTTTTGTTTTTTAATGAGTGAGGCAACATGTTTTATTCTGAGAGAGACGGCTGGATTGGAAGAGAGGGTTAGAGAGGTGCTGCTAGAAGCTGAGTCAACTGTAATCCAATGAGGGGCGCCATTCTCATCAGAGCAGGACAGGCATTGGTCCCGATGACCTCATCCTGTTTGTTCAGTGTCTTCTGGGAAGACAATGCAGCCTTTTCATCTCGTCATTAACCTCCACTCTGCTGAAATCCTACCAACAAGCTAAAAGCTGAAATCTCTATTTCAAACAACCTCTGGAAATTCCACCAAGCTAGTTGTACTGAATGTAAATGCTGGAGGCTGTTTTTCTAAAACAGTGTGTGCCATAATGAAGCATGTGAATGTGGTACTTTAAAAAAAACAATGTTGAATGGGTAAACGTTAAATGTGAAAATGCAACTTCCAGGGACATAATTGTGTATATAATCTTAATACATACAATTTATACACAATAGCCTAATACAGATGTATCTTTAACCTAAAATGAGGTGTTGTTCAATGTCTCAAATGGTCATTGCTGTGTAGTTCACATATACCGTACTGATGTGTCTCTGTCCCTGAACTGGTTTATTGAGTGTGAAAAACAAATACCACCCATATATAACCAATAACTGCACTTGGAGCATGTCATTTTATTTCATACTTTGAAAATAAATCTCCAGAAACACAGGGATTCAGTTTATCCTTTTCTAAAACCTGTGAACAATACTGTTCCAAGGAATACGGTATGTTTGCACAAAGTGCTTGATTAAGGAAGCAACACAACTTGGTACACAGCCACAATGAGGCACTTGACAACGCAGATTCAAAAAGCAGACATACAACACTCACTCTTTGAACTGAGGCCTAACAGACAATGTTTGTATATTTCATAAAGAACAGTAAAAGGTACATTGTCCTTTTGATGTTGCTTTCTTTCCAGCTTACCTGGTCACTGTCAGCACCAGTGCATTATGTTAAATAACATTCTTTAATGGAGCATTTATTAGAGCTGAAGAAATGTAAGCTATTGCATGCAAAGATAGTCATAAAGACATGAGGCGTCGGGTGAAGAGAACTAGACTTGCATATGTCATGATATCATTTGGTTTTTGTTACAGCATAGTAAGGCAGAGTATATACTGTCAAAACTTAAAATATAAAACAGATAATAATTTCATCATTCTAAATCCAACTTGAACATGTTGATAGTCCTTAAAGATTTTTCCCATGCTGCTGAGTGTCACTGTTTCTCTCAAATGATTTGAAGGCCATCTGATACTGAAATGTAATAATGAATGGGTTCTTTTAAAGCTACAGATGCAGCAAGAAAGGAGATTGACAGGCAGACTTGCTGCTAATTCAGATATGCATCAGTTAAATTACAGAGGCGAAGGACTGACATGGAGACTGATTTCATAAACTATCACTCTGATAGCTCCACTTACACTGTGTGAATGTGGCATTTGATGCAGTTTAAAAAAATTAAATCCTAAAAAACTTCATTTGACATAGATGTGTGTCCTTAATAACATTATGCAGGCACTTCAAGTCTTTGTCCTCCCTCCAACATTTTCAAGGCAAGTCTTTGGGAACCATGACAACACTCAGGACATCCATTCAAAGGCACAGTGAACTCTGTGCTTATTCAGTGAACCACAAACCAAAAATCTAATTTTTAGACTTGAAGGAAATCATGATATTCATGAGCAGTTCATAATGTGTTGTTCATTACAATGAAACTGACAAACTGATAATTGTGTGTTCCTTTTCATACAGTTAGGTCCATTTCCAGCATTTCAGCATAGTGGTTCTTACATTTGATAGGATCTTAAGTAAACTCCAGGATTAAAAGATAATTTCTCATGAAAATATCCTGGAAAGAAACATATAATTATATAAAATGTGGGCAATTTGTCAGGGGTGATTGAATTATTCAAGAATACAGTAACTTATTGCCTAATATCATTAGTGTATTCACTAACTAGCTAATTACAGCTTATCCATGACTTAAGGACGTGCAAAGTACTATAATAGTGTGTGGAAGTTATATATTTGAAACAAATCTAAGAAAGAATCAATCAATGAAGTTGCTTGCTAGGAAAATGAATGAAGCAATTTGTTATTTCTAAAAAGTTAGTTTTGGTTAGGTAAGGTGTGAAGTTGCTTTCACAAAATTTTGCCGAAGCCTTGTGCATGAGCACTAAACTAAAACAAAGGGAAAAACAATAATATTAATACAGTTAGTGCATTAAAAGGCACTTTTTGACAACCACTTTCTTTGAGCACTACTTCAGTCTATTTAAAAGGCAGTCGCGTAGTTGATTAGTGCATCAGGTTATTCAATAATCAGTTTTAAAATATCCAACATACTGGTCTTTTGATTCCAGATCAAGGCCTTTGATGATTGATGACAGTCAATGTTTTAAAAAACAAAACAAAAGTTGACACTGCAAAAACAACCACTTCGTCCATCCTGACATTCAGTCACATTGTACAACGAAACAAATAAATATAGGGTGTTTTTTGATTGCTAATTTGGGCTGCAACAACAACAACAACAACAAATTAAACACTTCAATGTGTTTATACTGTAGTGGTGAAAAACATTCTTGATAAATCAATACTATAATGGCAAAAAATGTAAACTCATAAATTCAACCATGAAGATAATTTTTTGCAAATCAAAGCATGATTGATGAACTGTCACATGTGTTGAAAAATGAAAAGAGTAGGCATGGCATGGCAAAAACAATCCCCTTATCATTTGTTGGCTTCAATTCCTTATGACAGCTCTCCTAATTCTAGTGATGATAGCGCACACAATGCAGCAAAAACTGATAAAACAGCATATATTATGATGATGACGATGATAAAATGTCTTTTTATAATACATACAATTCTTTTGGATCAACCAATAACACGCTGATCAAGTGCAAAGGTCACAGTCTGTCTTAGCTGTTTGACTCATGATTCTGAGCTGTTGTGATCTGTAATGTGTTTGCCTACTAAAAGTATTTGAAACTAGTCCACAAGTCCCACTCAGACTGTCGTCTCTCTGCTGGCTTTTAGATTAGGGGCAGACAATTGCCTGCGCATTCGCGGTGGTGCCTGGAAGTTGACTGGATGGTTAGCATGGTCAATGTGATGGTACTGCTGGTAGCCACTGCAGCTTCCATCTGTATAGATCATACTATTATAGTGGCATGGCTGTTGATGGAGTGACTGTGGAGGTGCTGGCTGGTTCTGATGGTGGCGGGGCTGGTAGAAAGCCTGGCTATGCCTCCTGTTGCCTTCAGACTGCTGCAGTGACTCCATGGAGCCAGAGGGCCGCTGGCGGTGGTTAAAAGAGTTGCTGCGGCCTCGTTCGTGGGGCTGCTGATGTTGGTTGTTCCTATAGTTATGTCTGTGACCTTGGCTCAAACCTTGCTCCAAGTCTTTACTTCTAAGCTGGACTGCTGGGCTTGGTAATGGCGGAGTGACTTGGACAACTGAGGCAGCCATCATTCCTTCACCCTGACTCTCTGCCTCTTCTTCTTCTACAGCTTCTTTGGGCACCTTTAGCTCAATGACCTGTTGATCTGTAATTATGATGTGAGTACCAGGGCTCCAGGAGTTGCGGTGCTTAGGGTTGCTCTTGAAGGGGAAGCGCAGCTTGCGGTCCTCTGGGGGAATAAAGCGATGTGGTCCGGTGTGCCGGCGGAGCTGCTTGGAGATCTCTTGTTGCTGGAGATTCTTGAGGCGCAACTGCTCTTGACGCATCCAGCGCATCTGGCTTCGCTTTAAGGTAGAGTCATCTCCTGTACTTTGGCCTGTTTGTGAATCTACTTCCTCTACATCAGGCTTTTCTGGCACAGGAGGTTTTGCATCTCGAGGACTTGGCGTTATGGTTGGGGAGGTCGAGGGGCCTACACTGGGTGGCTTTTCTTGGCCCTCTGGGGTGATGAGTGGAAGGACCTTTTCCATTTTGACCATCTTGTTCCTGAGAGCACGGATCTCCTCATCTTTCATGTTATTCTGCTTCTTTACCTCGTGCAAGATGTCCTCAAGTTTATCAATGTGCACTTTTAGTTCATCCATTACAACCCCTCCTGTTCGCGTCCCATTGGTGATGACGTCCTCAATACGCTCATCACCAACTCCTACAGTGTCCCAGACATCCCGAGCCACCGCCCTCCACGAGTCCCGCTCGTTGGGGTCCTTCTTGCTGTAGCTGGCACAAAGCTCCTTCATCTTTACAATAGCTAGTGCCTCGATTTCCTGCCTTGTGTGGCGAAAATCATTGAGTGCTACTTCATAACAGATTTCTTTAACAGCCTGGATCTTCAGGTCTGAGATGGTCACCCACTTGGAGTCCTTGGTGATGCGGCGTCGCTGAGGGATCTGGTACATTTTGACCGGCTCTCTTCTCTTCCCGCTGCTGGGTAATCCACACTTTTTCACTATAGTTTGTAGCTTGCTGGGAGGCAGCTTTTCCCTCAAGGAAGTGATCAGTCTCCAGCTCTCTTCACAAGACCTCTTATCTGAGTCATCCCCACTATCAGAGTCTCCATCCTTGAGAAAACAACAAAGGACAAAAACCAAATGGTTCCCAAAAAAAAGCAGAAATTACAATGGGAAATCAAAGATAGGATGAAAAGATGTTGTTCTTTGAAAAAAAGAATGATTAAAAAGGTATAAATATGCAACATGGGAACTTCAACCATCCCAAAAGTATAAGCTAAATAAGAGTATGATGTTTTAGCTTCGACAGATGCTCAGAATTTTGAGACTTTTTACCGAAGAGGGCGATTGTATTCAAAAATCGGAATATTTTGCATACATCATTACTATACAAGATGTATGGCAACATGCAGCATAATATATAGAGCTATTTTCAAAATAAAGATAGAAAAACAAACAAATGTATATACAAACAGTAGTTTCCATTGACTTTCTTGTCAGTTTGCTTTTCTTATTATCTCCAATGAATTGGTAATATTGATATAAATAAATGTATATTAATTAAAACATTCACTAAAACCAAGAGTTTTAACGTGTCAGAAATGGGGAGTTCCCCTTCAACAATTTTGTTCCCAATGTTGCATATTGATATTAAAAATAAAGGTAAAGCATGACTATCATGATTAGAAAGGAAATATCAATAGAGGATAGTTGCTAATTGTAGCACTTCTGTACTGTCTTGTGATATTCCTCTTCTTAATTGAAAAATTTTGTGATCTGAAAGCTGGATCCCAAACATGCTACAGTGGCATGCATGTAGATGGATTTTGGAGCTTTCCCCCTTTAGTCCAGAAGGTTTGAGTGGCTTTAGTATTAGCGGTGAGTTAGAAGATAGAATTTTCTTGCAGTTGATCAAAAAGCCAGTAGAGAGAGGACAGGCAGAAATGAAGGTTAAAGTGTTAATCCACTACAAGAAAGATGTTAGTTGGAAAATAAAATGCAGTTTCTCATTTTTTTTTGTAGACAAGGAACATTACAGATCACAACCAGTGGGTACAGATAATTAAGGTCTTGTGTATGTCTGATATTGTATCTATGGCTTGAATTGAATGTTATGTTCCTGGGAGTCTGAACCGGATGCCTGTAGCTCTGAGACAAAGCACCACCTGAGTAAGCTAATTCAACTGTGAGCAGTGATAATTCTGTTGTTGAGCCATGCCCTCGGTGTGCTACAAGATAACAGGTAAGGCTAGCGAAGAGAGGTAGCCAAAGAAGTCAATGAGAAACCACATTGTCACTATCCATCAAAAACTACAGCAGGAATTATTGTTATCACAATGCATTGTACATGTCAGCAACTGCATTGAAGAGATGAAACTCAGGATAAAACAAGAGCAAGAAAACTAGAGTAGAAATCTAATCCAAGCAAATCAACAGCCACTTCAGAGATGACCAGCTCAACAGCAAACACTGCAACTTAGTCCAGAACCAGTACTGAGTGAGTTAAGAAAACATGCTATTAACATGAACCGTGCAAAAGCAGCATCACTTCATAAAAGTGTTTCAATGTGGTCAAATATTTAATCCTTTTTAAATAAATGTTTATCTCAATATCAAATCCACTTTAACTGTACATTGCTGTTTTGCAAGATTCAGATCCACTATAGAAGAAGACACAGGAAGGGGGAAAACAGGGATTTGGAAAGGGGAAAGCTTTACAGTCTAATCCTTGATCAATCAAATTGCTATGGAAAAATCAGTTCAACTCAAGAGGTTGGCGAGTAAAAGCTCATCCGTTTCAAACCAGAAAAACTTCCATGCAAGAAGAACAGACATGCGCTAAGAGTAGAGGTGTGATTCATACGCACACACACATATCTCAAAAGTGTGAGAATTAGTACTAGTTGGATTTAAATGGACCAAGTGAAACTGTCTCTCTCAAATACCAAGGACTAGCTTTCCAATTGTAATTGACCATAGCTAACCATGCTTTAACTTTGAATTCCAGTCATGGCAAAAATCCTGCCATACATTTCACTCAAAGTAACACACACATCCAAGAAACTGTCTGCTTGATGGTGATATACCTAACTTGCAAAAATCATCATCTCTTAACATCAACTAAACCCACTGTGTTGTTACAACTAGCTTGTCTGCGATCTCTAACATGAAGATTACAGGAAACAGAGAGACTCCATAAAATTGCAAAGTGGGTTTGGTTAAATACCAGCTTATTTGAACTCACCAGTCGCTGTTGCTCCAGAAGTTGGTCCGCTTCTTCCTTCTCTTTCTTGTACAAGATTTCCATCTCTGTGAGCCTACATAAAAGAGTAAAAATATATGGTCAAATCCATGACACAGTTTGTGATATACCATACAATCTGTGTTTGAATGACACCATTAGAAATAAACTGAATTAAAGCCAATAGGAAATATACCTTTTCTCCATTTCCTGCTTCATGTCAATGCCCTGCTTCTCAAGGAGCTCTCTCTGAGCAAATGTCCAATCCACTGGTTCTACTGGGGTTTCTGCAGATGGGGTCTTCTCTCTTTCAGCTCTGGCCTGCTCTGGGTGGTTGAACCGGAACACATGGTTCTTTCCCATAATGATTCGGTTACCTGAAAGAAGGTGGGGCACACGTGTGGCAGGAATAAAGATGGAGGGCTTAACAATAACAAAGACAGTAAACAGTAAATAACAGTAAATGCAACCAACCAACCAGAGCCTCACCCTCTTTCCAGTTTTTCTTACTTTAATGTAAACAATGATGTTATAAACAACGTTACATAACTATGTATCATGGAAGTCCAAAGAAAATCCAATTCCATGTTTTAAGTTGCTACAGAGATAAGACAAATATCAGATTTACAACTTTGTTTACAAAGATGAGGTACGTACCTGAACGAAGCTGGATGGCATCTTCAACACGCTTGCCATTGACGTAGGTCTCTGATCCCTCACAAGGCACCAGCATGACGATAACTTCAACAGAAACCACACCAATCAATAAACAGTGACTCATTCTGAGTGACTCACTCCGTTTAATTTGATATTGTAAAGAGCAAATGTGTCGTCTATCGGGTGTGATCATTACTGACATTTAGGCATATACTGTTTCCATTCACAATAGATAATACACCCATTTTATTCACTGTCTGCCTACGTTTGTTTTTTGTAGGTGTGTACAGGACTTCAGACAGGAGTTATATTGGACTGTCAATAAATTAGAGTAGAAAATTAGTACATTTTTTTACTATGGGCTCAGTTTAAGAAGAATAAAATAAGAATCCAAATATTCAATCAATACAATTCATATCAAATTCATAATACAGGGCCTCACCATCTCCATTGGCATTCCTCTCGCTGCGGAAGATGCAGTGCTCTTCCCTGATGTGAGCACCACTTAGAACAATGTCCTGTCGTCTTTCAGCGTCAGCTTGACCAACCCTGAAACAATCACAGTCAGAGAGGCCATTTTGACTTGAGTGAACTCTGCTCTCCCATTCCTCTGGCAGCCATTTTGGCAAAATATCAGTGCCAGAAAATTAAATGGAACCTTTAAACCATTACTTATAAGAAGGCAGCGCTTCTAAGTCACTACAACTATGATTCTGCCATCTATTACCCTCCCCCTGCAGTGATATTGTAACAATATACTCAAAGGGAATAGTCCACTTCAGAGAGGGCCAAAAGAACGAAGAGGGAGAGAAAGTAACTTCAGACGGTCAGTGGCAGGTTTTAAGCCAGTTCTCTCTGACTCTTAAAGTTTCACTTACGTAACATCAAATGCAGCATTTCAGAGTCATCACTCAAGTTTTGGTTACCTCGTAATCCCGTCTTTGATGTAGTAGAGCAGACACTCCGACATGAGAGGATCCTCATTCAGGTTAACCAGATGTGGAGTCTACCAAGGACATATAGATAGTAAATAGGTTGGTATCAATACAATCCTTGGATTCAATTTCATTAATATTCAACAGCCTGGAAATTATGACAATATTAAAAATGCTAATCAAGAAGAATCACAACAAACATTGCTGATGGCTTGTGACACCAATCGGACACGTCTACGGTCTAGACATATCACAGATCAACTAACAACGGATGCTAGATGCTACTGTTCTGAACCACAAACCTTCTTAGGGGAAAACACCCCATTAAAGTCTGCAAAGAGATCAGAAGGCCTCTCTGCAAAATGCTAACCCATGGAGCGGCAGTGAGTGAAAGGAGAGGAAAAAAAATGAATGGATGACAAATGGATGTGAACAAAAACAATACAAAAAGAACAAAAAAACTAACACAATTAGCAGTGGGGGGATGGGTTGTGGAAACATGCCTTAAAAAGGATTATTTCAAAGAGGGGAGTCTTCTGAAAGCAAAGCTGATCTAGTGACAGCTGGTGCTGAAGAGTCACTGATTAAAAGATAACTGTTGTTTATGCTTGTCGGCAAAGTCAGGATTGTAACATGTCTACCAGTTTACATGTTGCTGCCTCTACTGGGAGAGCTACAGAGAGTGATGAGAATAAACCACTGCCTGTAATTTAATAAGCATCATGACAATAAGTCTGACTAATCTACTTAGCCATTGTATTAGGATAGTATTACTCTCAAGGGTTAACCTTAGTTTTCGATGTAAAATCTTTACTTTAAATGCTTCACCGATCAAATCTTACACAAACCATGGAAATAAACACACTTTTCATGTTTGAATCACTGGTAAAACTTACAAACTAAGGTCTGTCATTAATGGGGTTACACCTAATGCAGGGAAGGTGCTTCATCTGCTGATTCAATTAAACAAACCTTCTTGGTGGGAAAACAATCAAACTGCTCATCAAATGGCTTTTCATCGCTAAGCTGAGTATGTGAAGGAAGCAAATGACAAAGAGTGGAAAAACAGAGACACAATGATAAAGTGTACAGACGAGAAAAGCCAGCGACTGCACAGGGCGTGTGCTCGTGGAAAAAGATAACATGGAAAACAGAAGTCGAGAAGTGATGGTGGAAGGGTGATCATGACCACTCATGGGATATTTGACACAATTCCCCTAGTTTCAATGTCTGCGTCTCATGTCTGTTCTACCTTTTTAGGAGAGAATACGCCCAGAGTGCCTCCATCTTCACGGATTGCCACACCCATCTCTGCGAGCAAGGCCTCCCTGTTGTGAAGGCAAAAACATCTGTCAACTCAGGAATACCAGTTAAATTTGAACATTTATTCACACAGCATGTTGCATACATTCTCTTGCAAAGCTTTTATGCAGCACTGAAACATATACTGTAATTGTGTATATTTATTTCCGGCAAAGACCTTCAGGCTGCTAAAAGCCAGAGGATTAGAAATGATGGTGTGTAACATTACACCAAGTGATTTGTAGAATGACAACAGTCAGAGAATGGCACCAGAGACTCTGTGGATGGACGGTAACACGGCTGATGTCTGTTGTTACAGATGAGTGGATAAAGGGGGAGAAAGGATGTGAGAGGGGCGATTGTGCAGCAGAGTGTGACGACAGAGAAATGAAAGGAAATGGACAGAATGAGTGCAGGGGAAATAAGACAGATAGGTGCAGAAAGTAAAATAGACAGCACCGTGGGGTGAAAAGACAAGAGACAGAGCTATGGGGGGTGGGGGGTTGTCTAAGACTGACAGAATATACTGAGGGAGGGGTGGAGGAGCATGTCTGACACACGTCGCCCCCATTGAGGGGCAGAGATGGAAATAAAAAAAGATACTGTTCATCAGCACTGACCTCTCCATGCGGATTGCCTCGGTCTTTCGCAGTTTCTCTTCCCATGTTTCATTGAGCTCAGCAATGATCTTTTCTGATTCCTGAACACAGGAAACACAACAAGTGTAAGACAATCCTGCCTGTTAGCAGTGTAACAACAGGGACACTCAGTCTGGATTGATCAGATTTACAAACTTTTGAGCTGAGGTTCAAATCAGAATAATATAATTAATGTTTCATTCAACAAATTGAATGCATTATTTTCACAGTAGAAAGTGGAAAAAATAATCAGGGTTCAAATCTTAAGAAAAGGGAAGGGCCTAACATAATTCTGTATTATGGAAATTACAAACAAATCATGTTGATTAAGGCTCTTTGAAATCATGCAGTGCACCCACAATTTTGTTTTCATCTGCAGTGAGATATTTTGTCAACTATTGTTCAGTTTATTGATATAATGTGCGAGAGTCCAGACTGTTATTGCAAATGTTAAATATTGCTATTATTATATAATGATCTTGGCTTAAGATTACAATAAACTGATAAGTTGCACAGTACTGATTGTGCAGCTAGTTATTTAGTTAATTAAACTTTTGCTCTAATCTTTGTTTCTGAATCACTAAAATAGCTGCAACGCCATTTCAATGTGGATATGATGTGCCTCACTACTAAAGCCAATAACACTAGTTCTATTTTGGTCCAATTTCCTCCGTATCTGCGTTGGTGCTTGACGTCATTGGATGACAGACAGACTGGGCACCATGGTTGTCATGGAAACTGCAGCTCCTCATGGTTGGTTGTTACAATCCTACGTGCTCCCTTATCGGCAGAGCGAGCCTGAGAGACATAAGTCCGAGAGGCCACACGAGGACTGACAGGCAAAGTGTGTTCTGATTAAAGGCTATCTATGTGTGTGGGCGGAAACTAAAAAACACCCACCTCAACATTAAATGAACTTCTAATTTACTGAACAAATACTACACTGTGTGCACTGGTGGAGATGGTTTTATTATATGTGTTTCTGGGCTTTTAATCATCTATAAATCTATTCACAGATTTCTCAGCTTTTGGAAAAGATCCAGCTGCAATTACAGTGTGGAATAATTCCTTCATTTTTTTTCAGTAGATAGATACTTTATTTATCCCCTTCTGGGAAATCCATATGTCCAGCAGCTCATTAGTAATTATTAATAAACAGTAAGCAGTGATAGTTTCAGTTTTAGTTCATGAGCCACTTTCTTTGGCTGAGATTTTATAAAGCCTGGTGGCAGTGAGGACAAAGCCAACATCCACTCATATTGAACAACCACTGTCTCCTATGCCACACACACTTGTAAATTTACATTTATCATGGCAAGAGATAGAAGGAACATAATTTGGGTGGCAGATACAGAAAAAAAAACAACGACAACAATATAGTGGTGTATTCAAGAGGGGTATTCAGGCATAAAGATGTTTAGTAATTTTTTTTCCTTCTATTTAGACATCTTTATTTGACATTCATGAGCCAGCCTGTTGATGCACAGAGCACTGCACAAGTCAGCTAAACTGATGGTTAGGTGAAAAGATAAAAAAATATATATATATCCAAGTATTTCAATGACTGTGAGAAAAAAATAACTGAACTTGAGTGTGATTTGAAGTGAACTAAATCCTACACAGGCAAATAGTTTACCTTGAGTCTTTCAATGGCCTCCTCTCCTCCAGGTGTGGACATGATGCGCTCCTGGATGCTGGTGACTGACTGCAGGCCCCCCTGGCTACACAGTGAGCCAGAGGATGGAGAGGCTGTCAGGGAACCAATAGGGGCTGTGGAGAAATGGCCAGGTCGTTGGTTCTCTGAGGCTGACAAGTATCTATTCTTATTGTTCTGAATGTCTTTGAGGTCTAAGCCGACAGCAAGAGAGAGAGAGAGAGCGACAAAGAAAGAGGTGGGGTAGGCCCAGGGATAGGATAAAGGGTAGAAACCACACAAAAATGGAGGAACCAAATAACAAATAGGAAGAGAAAGAAGGGAAAGAAGATGGGAAAATAGAAAAGACAAAGGGGAGGGAAGACCAATGTAAGACACACGTTGTACATCAAAAGGTTAAGACAAACACCCAGCACTCAGCTAGACAGCAGCAGTTTTCACTCCAGGTCGTTTTCTACAGTCTAAACTCTATTTATTCAACTTCCAGAATAAATTCATTAGATTTCAGCTTGCACTCTGTTAGAGAGTTTTCACAGGGTTATTTCTATGTGGGTCAAAGTTACAGTGCAAACCAATTAACTCTGAGCACATCTTTTCCAGTATGTGGGAGTTTAAGGAATAGGCAAATGTCACTCTGTTGTTTTAACTTTTAACTCCAACACAGATGAAAACACACTGTGTGAAAACTACTATCAGCGTACCAACTACAGGATGGGACAGATATGGAGACTGCAAAAGTATCCAGAGGGAGGACAGGTGAGGCTTGTTGACACATGCTGCCATAGTTCAGCCCGCTGTCGAGTAATTGGATTCACCGCACACACGCGTGGGTGCACTTTCACACACTGATTTTGACAGAGCAACGGCGATCTTACTGTTAGGTCAGGCACCTCATGTCAAAAAAACCCAACAAGCACTTGTGGGGTAACATAGACTGTCCCCTCCAAGAACCAATAAAAAAGGCTAATAAAAGCAGATGTTATGTTGATTTGGGAGGTGCTGCTATTTCGGAGATGAACATGTATACAGTTGACACTGGTACGCTGGTACTTTGGGCTTTTATCTCCCAGAACTATAATTACCTAAAGGCGACTGCCTCGACCAACCAGTCAAGTTGCAGGAAAAATGGTCATGAATGATCTCCTCTTTTGTTCCCGAGTTAAACCACTGAATATGACGCAACATTATGAGTTGACTTCTGACCTTTTGGACATAAAATGTCATTACTTCATCATTTTATCCTCCTTTGTAATTAGCATATAAAAAGTTTGATATTTACCCTCCAAACTCTTATCAGTTAATCCTGTCAGTGGTTTTTTGTGCCAGATCTAATGTGATTCTTACTGTGTGGTCTTTTGACCACCAAAACCTAATCAGTTCATTGTTGGTATATAATCTGAAGTTATTCCCTCAAAGTGCGGATGAGATATAGCATCCACAAAAGTGGGAAGGATATACAAACAGTTAACATAATGCTCCCAGTCACGGCTGTCACTGTTTTTAAGTCCTAAAAACAGATCAATACTTTGCTTTAAAAAAAAACCTAGCATATAGTGAAATACCAGCAACAAAAGGTAAATGCTTCTAACACCACACCTGAGGTAAAGCAGGTGGAAATCAAATTTTTGGTAGAATAACAGTGCATACGAGTTAAAGGGGGATGTGTTGGGGATATTTGCGAATATAGCAGAGGGTACACTAGTAAACTAGAAATCTATTCAATACAAACTATTACAACACATCAAGGTGGTCAACTCTGTATACATACACCTCAGGTGTAGCTACATAGAAATTCAAAATCATGCACCTTTCCATCTGTAGCTCTGAGCCTCAGTTTGACAACTGAGAAGTGCCATTCTAATGCTTTGAACACTGTCACCTGCAGCAAATAATTAGTAAAAGAAAACAAAATAAAGAGCAGAAAGACCACTGGCAAGAGAAGAAGCTTGAGTAAGTGAATCAAAGGCCGGCATAGTGGAAAAACAATGCAGGTGCATTGGAGGTGGGGAAGACAGACAAGCTAGACTAAAAGTAGAGTTTCTAAAAGGTATATCACATCAGTAACTTGTTATCTGAGCCTGCAAATAGCTGCCTCACCCCCATCATTCTGTAAAATAACAGAAACACAAGCGCAAAGCATGCTAACCTAGTTGCATGCTAACCCTTGCCAGATCAGCACACCTAAGGGAAGCCTTGCATTTGAGATTCCTTTTTGCTTTTTAAGCATTTACATGCAAAGCTGTAGCAGATTAATATACAATCAATGAGGGGGTGTAAGCAATGTTAGCTCTTATTAATAGCGCAAATAGTGATAGACAATGCATGACTATCACACATATACACACATTTGAATCCACTTCCTGGGCAATCATCCCCCATGGAATCAACTGAGGGGAGGCAGGAAAAGATGAGAAGGGTCAGAGGTCAGCACCAGTAGAATGAGAGGAAAAGGTTACAGACATTGTTTTCTCAGAGAGAGTTGATGACGATGATAATAAGGACGATAAGGAATGACATGGAATGACTTGTTAAGTGCCATGTCATTAGGCATGATCTAAGCAGGCATTAGCTAACAGGCAGGTTATTAATCACTTCAGATATTAGGAGTTATTAATGGGCATATTATGTCTCTAATTGACTAGGCTATGAACCATTACTCTTGTGTACAGCAAATGAAGTGTGATATTATAATGTAGCTTTAAACTACCGTTTGTTTTGTCAGTCACTACCATCCAAATATTCTATAAATTTAGTTCTATGGTAATAATTATATATAGTGCAAAATACATGTTTTCCCTTTACTCTGAAAGGAGGTATAATAAACCTGTATGGTGGTGAAAAAGTTTCTAAAAGCTGTTAAAGTCATTTTAGTTTTGCACTAGGCACAGGTACAAGCACTGCAATGGAAACAAAGCTGAATGGCTGAAAGGAATGAGACAGTGATGAAGACAGAAAACGTTGCCAACATGTGGTCGGCCCTGAGAGAGAAGGCAGATGCCGTGTGGCTGCATTTATGGCTTGCTGTGATAGCAGAAAACTCACTGTCCAGGATGTCTCCTAAGCCTTGGGCACGGAGCAGTTCCTTCAGTCGGGCCACTTCATCCTTCAGGTCACGCACCAGCTTATTGTTGGGATCCTCATTGATGACAGCATTGCATTTGATGTTCTTGGCTCGGTCAGCGTAGCTAAAAAAAAATCACAATCACATGTTTATTTGGAGGGGCTTGAAAATCTAAAATCTAAATAAATGTGAACAATTATCTTATTGCATTATTTTGTATGTTGTCATCTATATCCTGAATGGACAGTTTACCGGAGTGTGCTGAGTGTTTCATCATAGTTGATGTCTGCTGGACTGAGGGCAGCTACCATAGCTGTTCTGGAGTTTCCGCCTGAAAATGAAATATCAGTAGAGGCATCAAGGCACTATTTTTCTGTGTCAGAGTTGTTGCAGAACACTAGAGGATTTCCATAGCAATGAAAGGTCAAAATGCTGATCAGGGAATAAAACATGACTAAAGCAAAATGAGTTGATTACTAATTCCACTAATGTAGGACTGCACTCTCATTACACTGATATGTACTCATGTGCCAGCTAAGATTGAAGATAGCCTGTACACCTCTCCTCTACATGTCTGGACCGATGAGATGGGTGCACTTGTCTAGTTTGGTTGAAATACAGCCTGCTGACAGTAGTGTTCTTAAAGTGGCAGAGAGTAATGTACACTAGCTCCAGTTCCATCTTTTTTTTTTTTTAACCCTACTTCATATTACAGATGATACACATGGTTCAATTCTTCTTGCCGTCCACAAATAGGGTTTTCACTTAACAGTTCACATACATAAATGTCACATTAGCAAAAGCATGTTTATGAGGTGATATTAATGCCCATACCCAGGTTCTCTCTCAGCAGCCATGTCAGAACAGAGTCTCTGTACGGGATGAAATCGCTCTTCTTCTTCTTCTTGCTCTGCAGTAAACAAATCATTCATTTGGTTGGCAGAGAGAAAACTGACAACTGCTGTAAGGCTTTCTGTTTTACGGTAATAATGATTATTAGGAATGGCAGTAAAGAGTGAACAATATTACGATGCATCATGACAAATCCCTTGTATGTATGTAATAGACAAGTGGTCAAGTAAAATGAATGCAGGCTTGATCTGATGCACTTTTGCTACTGTGCAAGGACTTTGTTGTGCATGGGGCCTAAAAGCACAGCACAGGGTAATACAATGGTGGTAGCAGAACTTTGAGTCGCAACTTCAGCATTACACATGGCAAAGGTTTGTCAAATCTGTGTTCTGGGAGGAATCAAGAGGTTAGTGGTGGAGCTGTCAAAGGGTTTACCTTGCTGGTATCCTGTGTAAGCGAGCGTTACAAGGACAAGAGGAGAGAAAACAGAGGAAGACATTACAGCATGCCAGGCTACAAACATTCATTCCTTGAAGAAGACAGGGTCAAGTTGTAGAGGGTAAGAAAAGGACCAAAAAGATGGAGGAGGAGGAGGAGAATAAAAGCAATAGAAATAGACATGGGACACTCACCACTTCGGCCAAGGCAGAGATAACCTTTCCTAACGTGGTGAGAGATTTGTTGATGTTCGCTCCCTCCTGCAAACGGAGACAAAACAATTTTATTCAAGATCAATCAAGGTGATGCTAATCAACTAAGTGTTGATGCAGCTGCTGGCCGGCTAATATAGGAGTCTTACCTTTAGCCTGGTGCCTTTAGCTCCAGTGGAATCTGCTCGTTCGCTCCCTGCCAAGTCTACCAGACTAATTTTACTGACCTGAAGGGAGAGAGGAAGTGTATTTTAGTTGCATCAAGCTCATAAATAATGTACACGAATTATGTACAGAGAGAGGGTGAGGAAGTTCATGGTGTTCCACGGTTCAAGATATTAACAAATCAAAGTCTCCAAAATATGTGTAATATGTGTAAACTATTCTAAACTTAACTGTTGTTGTCAAGTGAGATGCAGCCTGGCAGTAAGATCTGATAGAGTGGCTAAACACAATTGGCATTGTATTAACAATAACACTGTGGTCTTTGTCCCTCTGCAGTAAGCGGAAGTGCTAAAAGTCAAATCTAAAATGGCTCTCTCTTTTTTCCACCATCAACATAAAGGGCGATGGGGTAGAGATCCAAAAAACCAAAGATACAAACTAGAAAATCGAAAATCGTGAGAAAAAACTGTAATAAAGATGGTTAAGTGTGAATCATTCAGAGTCTAATTTAGGAAGCAGAGGGTGTCTGTTTTTCTTGTCTCCTCTGACCTTTTCTGTGGAGAGGTCTGTCTCGCTGTCGTGTTTCTTCTGTGTGAAGACGATGGTGAAAACAGCATGGGACCTGCTGCTGGTCTCGTTCATGTTGGTGGCAGCCACAGTTCTGTAGGTTATCACATACCACCACAGTTAGAGAATGAAACAGTATGGATGTAACACAAAAATTTTCCACTGAATCATTTACAAGGAAAATAACGATTAATGCTAAATTCATGGTCTTGGCTATTACCCGAGTTATCATCACTGGGCTTTACGCCTATTAGAGTGAATTGAATCAAAGGGATTACTTTGTGTGGCGGAGGTGGATAATACTGTAAGGACACCAGACACACATACACAAGGCGCACTCAGGGGGATAGTCACAGGGGAGATACGGGCTTTACACAGCATGTTCTAGAAATAAGCCTTCTGAGTCAGCACAGGAAGATTAAGGCAGAGTTCACTCCTCCCACAGGAGCTCCCGTGACACAGACACACACAGTAAAACATACACACACTTACACATGACATGCGCTCAAGCATATACAAAAATTTCATCTTGAAATGCTTGCTACCTGCAATAAAGAATCTCAGTCATTAAGGTCAAGCTTGGCATGGATGGATGAATGGATGGAGGGGGGACGATTATATGGAAGGGTCTGTTGTGCTAAATAAACTCGCCATTCCTTGATCAAAACCGATGGACAAAATTCATCCATGTGACAGGAACACGCCCTGGTTCCAAATCAATCTCATCTTGTCATCAGCTATCAGTCTAAATCATCTTATTCTGAGGATGTGGGTTATCACATAATCACACCGTGCCACAGTTACTGTTACTCTCCTTCATTCCCATGATCTCAGCTCACCTGGCCTTGTTGCCGGCGTCCATTAGGTCAGCGATGTCTGTATAGGAGGTGACAGCTAACTTGGACAGGTCCTCCACGTAGGGACCCATTAGGGGGTGTTCTCGCACTCGAAGGTTCCCTTTGTTTTTAGGATTGAGCAAATCTCGCACCCGCTCACAGTAGATCTCCATGTAACTGACCTACAAACATTTGCAACAGTAACAAAATATCTGTTCAGTTGCCCCAAGGCAATATAAAACATAAACGATATAAGAAAATAATTTTTCATAATATGTAATAACAATAATGATGATATAATTAATATTTCTCAAAAAAGTTGTGGTTCTTGAAAACAATACTAAGGAGAGTGTCAAGGAAACCCGTTATCTTTGAAGTTTGAGTCCCACAATGATAATAGATACACAGCAGAAGGGGTTAATAATGGGAGATTACAGATGCAGTCTGAGACTCACCTCTACTGAGTAGGAGAGGTCGTCTTTGTTGCCGGCATCACTGATTTTCTCAAATAGATCTTCACAGAGCTGAGAGACAGGAGAGAGGAGACATTTTATTGCAAATTAACAGCATGAAGAAAGTGAAAGGCAGGATGAAAGAGGGGCAGGTCTGTGGATCATGAATAAAAAGAGGATACAGAGTTTTCTACAGATCATCAAAACATTTCTAGAGGAGATGTGTTGGTCAACTGCAGCATTACATTTGCAAGCTTTCACACCTTAAACAATAAAGCTTAACAATACAATTGTAATTACCATGTTCTTTTTGCAGCATCATCTAGTGAGATTCACTAATCCACTGATCATTTTAGGATGTTTCACAGTCCATTTTTTTTGCTGAGACATAGTGCATCTCAATAATACAAAGGCAAAAAAAAATAAAAGTCTTTCCAGTGAAGATGCAATCTCAACATTTTTGAGGTGGATGGATTTGGTTCTGAATTATGACAGGAAGGAATGACTTCAGTACTAGTGGACTGACTGATAGCCATGTATTATTAAAAGTGACCAAGACCATGACTCAGTGATTGTACTGTGAACACTCAATAACTTAAGCGAACAGGACCAGTAAACGTTACAGACCACAAGACAAGAAGCCGCATTACTGCATTGTATGGTACTTAAAACACAGTGGGCAAAGCAAATGTCTTAAACGCAGCTGTGCAATTCAGTGAACTGAGAATGACATGCAGTAAAACAAACCCTGGGAATGATTCCCTCTTGCCCCTCCTCCTGTCTGCCCATCATGGTGTAGGATTTGCCAGCTCCTGTCTGGCCATAGGCAAAGATGCAGACGTTGTAGCCCTCAAATGCATGCTGCAACATTTCTTTGCCAATGTCATTATACACAAGGTTCTGTGATGCAAAGGCGGGGTCTTCCAGCTGTGGGGAAGAAACAGGAAAAGCATTTTAGAATTTGAATAAACTCGTGGTATTTCGAGCTGAAAACATCACAAGCACAAATTACAAAATGTTCCAACTTACCGTAGTGTGTGACCAGTAGGAGTAATCGAAACTGAAGGTCTTTGCTGGTTCCTTTGGGGCTTTGGGGTTGAGAATCGCTGTGGGGGAGAAGCAATATTAGTAACATAGTTGATAACATCTGGTTTGAATGTGAATAAACAAAGAACTACACAAACATTCTTGTAGCTTGATTTTAAATGCTTCCTCAAGTTAATTAATTTATATGTCATGTCATCTATTGAATTACTGGATTAATTTTTAAGTATGTCCCCCTCTATTCAAATGAAAAATTTACCAAAAGCAGCTTCTGTGCAGTCAATATGGATTATTTAGAATTATACCACTGCCTACTTATTTTTCTACTTTCCACCCTCATTTTCTCTTTTGCTTATTTGCTACTTCTCCCTCTAAGACAACTTAGTCATTTACAAGTCAAACAAACATTCATAAATTTCCAGTAGTCCTTAAAATAAAAAAATATTGCATCTTGGTTTCACCAATAACGCTCCAAATGGAGCATCTAATTGAATGAAATAATCATTTTCGACTAATTTTGTTTTCCTGGTAGTGCTCTGATTGAGGAACAGGATCTCAAAACACTGTATATTTGCCTAACAATGATATATTTGGAACAGAAAGTCACACAAACCAGTGTTTTTTTTTTTTTGAGAACTGCAACTGTTGCGTCAAGCTCCACCACACACAACTGTCTTATCAGTGTATTAATTCATCATGTGCACTGATAACACAGCTGAATGTGAGTTTGAGTAACAACACATGTAGCATACTCCTTATTCACCACCTTTCCTTGTTTGATCTACAAAAGGCCTGACGACACAATATTTCCGCACTACTCAGTCATTCTCTGTGGCCACACGCACATGACTTAATAAACAAGAATCTGAAGCTATGCCTGGCATGTCATTCCTCTCATTCATGCTTATGGGTACGTCTGAGACTGGTGGTGTTCAAGCTTTCCACACTGTGAACTGGATATGTGGCGGTGAGACAAATTTACTTAAGGATATTTGCAGACATCAGTACCCCAGTTGTTCCTCAAATCCCACTCTTAAGCAAACTTTCACTGTTTAAGGCAGCCTTGTGTCGGGGCAAATGCACTTCACTGAGGCTAGATGATCAAATGCATAACTTCACTTTGAACCGAGAGGGGAGGTGGGGAACGAGAACTGAGAATGACACTAGTTTAAAAAAAAAAAAATCTGAGTTAGAGACTAAAAGTAACGGGTGTGCTCAAGGGCTTAGCAACAATCCAAACAGTGCAACAATAGTAACAGTACAACAATATAAACCAAACACAGTGTGAAAGGAAAACTGTGCAATTTGCATCTTAGCAAGAACAATATAATCTGCACTTAGACCATTTACACTCTTTCCAAGCAAATCTCCAGCGTGAGCTACAAAGCAGTAATTAGTTTTGTTTCATGCAAATGTGTCTCGCTAATGGGCGAATTAAAGCCAGGTCTGCCTCCTTGACATGAGAGTGCTTGAAAGGGCTTTTGCATCAATATGTCCCAGGCAGAGAGCCTTCTGTGTTCAGAGGATTTCAACACACTTATCAATAATTCAGGAGATGTGGAGAGACAGGGATTGCATATCGCCCTCCGTGGGTCACATGCTGACAGAAAAGCACAGCGTGTCCTCAGACACCAGAATGCTAACCAGTTCAGGCAAAATATGTGATGATTACGGCAACTGCCATTGTGCTGCGACTCAGGTAGTTACATTATAGGCCAGGTAAAACCAACCAGTGTATTTGTTTGGACCCCCTACTGTCTTCAAACAGATTAAGGTGCACAGGCAGGGCAGCAGCTTCCATACTGGGCACTGGAAAATAGATACAGCAAAACAGGTGGCTAAATAAAGCCCAATTTCACCTTTGACCTGCCTCCAAAGGGAAATTGGAGCCAGGGCATTTAGAAACGAAGGTGGATTTAGGTTACCAGTGCCCCCTATTCCCCTTTCCTGGAACAATCTAGAGTGGCTATTAATGAATGGGCAGCCTAAGCAATAAAAACAGAAAGATGATGAGACGGTGCCACGTGGGAGGCATTTGGACAGTGGGATGCCCATGACAGGCCACCGGGCTGACTGTACTTAGTGTCCTTACAGGGAATCACAGCTGTGTTCTAGCAAGATAAGACATGATGCGAGCTTTCAAATCTTCTGAGTGTGTTGATTTCCTGCTTGGTCACGGACTCTCGTCAGAGACAGGGGTGGATGTTACGTGCCAGTGTAAAAACCTATCTAGTCACAGCACAAGTATATGGGCGCAGTAGCAGTTGGTGGGAGACTGTTCAGCTCCTTAGAGATGAATCATGCTCATGACGTAGCACGCTTGTCTCATTCAGCTGCCCACTCCGATGATTTCAGAGCAGATAGCTGCTTCATCCAAGTCATCCATTCAGCCCATAATAAGACTCTCATATGAGACTCGATCAAAGAGTACTTAAGGAAAAGATGCTCAAAAGACCATATGAAGTTACCCATTGTTATATGTATTTCCTCCAGGTAAGTGCAAAAAGTCTGAATTGACATCATGGAGATATTTTTGATCCCAAATCATTGTATTGTTACTATCTGTGTCGGGCATGGACAGTGATGATAAAGATATTAGGGGGAAAAAAGAGTGAATGACATATGGTCTCTTAAGGTGTATCCCACTGTTGTGTCATCGCACAGAAATCTGTCATCTACATATTAAAGGCTGAGGCAGAATGAGGTGAATGTTATCGCTGCTATCTGAGATTAAATCAATCAGACAGGAGTGTCCCATACTTTCCACCATGACTCAGTTTGCCTGAACTGACCGTCACTCTCTGAGTTCACTCGCTACACCTGTAGATGACACGTACAAAGTGAAATCTAGTGACCACCATCACTGACGCAAAGACAGTGATGGTCACAAACCCAAATACTGAGGAGGAATTCCTCTGCTTTGCATTCATAGTAAATTTTCCCCCCCAGAGTCACATCTTGTACTTGAAATGGCAGACACATTCTGCTGCCTAATAAGCAACGTCATCACTCGGTCTCTCTCAACCATGGCAACAGGTACAGGACCAGATTCTGGTTGCCATAACAACCTCAACTTGGCACAGGAGGGGAGGATGCGGCACACTGCGTTCTGTTTTCTCTTGCTTCAAGCATTCCCTTTTACTGCTCTGTAGAAAATGTATAGATATGATTCATTTATTTAACAGTGATTTCAGGATTTTAATCCTGAAACATATTAAAAAAAAGAGAGAGACAGTGTGAAAAGCTTTAGGATTTGTAGTTAAGCTACTTACTATGTCAGACTCCTTCAGCAATACTTTTACAGCACAAAAACCCTTTAAATGCATTGTATTAATAATTAGAATATAGTTATGAAGCAAATAAGAAATTATGTTGATCATTTCAAGAACCTTAAGAATAAAAGTCGTGCTCTTGGTGACAAACAACGATTGGCTAAATATCAGGAAGCAGTGGTCTGAAGGTTCACAAGGACATGCCAGATATTGAACCTATCAGTAGGGGCACCTGGCAGCAGAATGACTGCCACACAAATGCAATTGATTCTGGCCATGTATAAATCATACCCTGTATCTCTCTCCCCTTGTTTTCTGTCTGGTGCCTCCTCTAACACCTGGCCAATAAAAGCAAAGGTGCCCCTCCAGAAAAATCTATAACAACATTATGGATAGCAGAACAACATAGACTGTTTCATCATTACTGTTGCCATTTGGGCATCAGACACTGAACGTCCATTGGTAAACAGAAGACATGCAAACTCCTGTGGGGGGGATAAACGGTACTCTGAGTACAGAGACAGAGGTTTAGTCAGAACCCCATGATAACGGAAAAGATGCAAACGGCTGAGTGGCACACGAGGGCAAGTCAAATATTTATTTGCCCAAAATGCTACACTTCTGCATTTTCAGTTCCTGCTGCCTAGGATATAGGGCCGATGGCACGCCACAGGAGCTCTCCGTTTCAAGGCAGGGTAAATATCATTTTACTAACCACATCCTTCTGTCCAAAGAACATCACTCAGTTGGTTATAGCCAGCAGACATTTTGTACTCCAGTGTTCAACAAGGGGCCTATAATATGGGCAGGAAAGCAGAGACACCCCTCAGTAATTAGGTTGTTAGGAGGTCTCCGAGCACCAGATGGGATCTAAAAGCTAGCCCCCATTCACCTGAGACAGGCAGACAAGCATGGTCTAAAATGGCTGAACATATCAGCATCTCTCTTCCAGTAACCCTCTGAGAACCTGCTCGCCTCTAATTCAAACTGATCGATTCCTGCCAGGCATCACAGGAAGGGGGTTAGGTCATTATCAGATCCATATGTGAAATATAAAAGGAAAACATGTGCATAAAAAAGGGAGGACGGGGGGGAACCCAGGCATTCAGAGAAATAATATCTGTGCAGAATTGCAATTACCATGTGTGCTTCTTTCAGCAAGACTGAAGAATTTTAATAGCTTCCCTGGGGTCTGTATATATATGAGCAGCAGTGTGATGTAACAGCAGACTTCTTCTGAAGAATACTATTTCAATTAATTCACTCATAGGACTGACATTTTCTACTAAATGCAGCACTAAACAGCCCCAACCACGTGACTCATTGCATAAGGAACAATGGGACCATATGACTATTAGACACAATATCACTGTAAAAAGAGTTTATTGTAGGCGACATAATATAACTGCCAAATTCAAATTCTAGAAGCAGTTGACAGAAACAAGTAGTTTCACAAAATGTTGAGCTCTGTAAATGTGCGTGGGACATAAACCCAGCTTCTTACTGATACATGATCAGACATTTCAAAGAAGCCCAATTACATAGTAATAAGAGATAAATAGATAACCATTTAACCTCATTATCGAAAATAGATAAAAAGTGTCTAAGCACTGATCAGCCCTATTCTGACAAACGGATGCCATGCAGCTCTAAAGCTGCGTACCACTACACAACATTACAACCACACACCTGTGTCACAGTTTGTGCACGAGTGGTGAAGCAAAGCAGCTGCTGACATTATCCAATGGTTTCAGCATTGCCACGTTAACGCTAACATGGCTGCTCTTGAACAGGGAGCATAGAGAGAGGATGCTGAGGTAGCCACAGAAATGTGCTGCATGTTGTATCCAGTGTCTTTAGATGAGTGTGTGATGCTTGGTTGCCAGGGCAGTGACACAGGTGACAGAGTTGTTGCTGGATGCAGCTCAAAGCTGCAGGCTAAAAGTAGTGTCTGAGCACTGCTGTGCACATTTGACAAACAGCTGAGCTCGTCACAGCCACAACACAGGACATACAACATATCCAAAACAGAAACTAACATGTGGTATCCTGATTACACCCTTGGATACAGTGCACTTTCCGATCTGCTAGGGGAGAAGCCTTTTGGCCTTTAATTAAAAAAAATATCTGCACAGCAATTCAATACTCTGTTGAATACTCCTGCCAAAAACCCCTGGTTTATCTTTGATGATGTTAGAGGAGTTTTTGTAGCCAGGAGACATAACCCCTTCATATCACCATCATCCACTCAGACAAACTACAAATAGATTTCTGTTAGCAGCACACATTTTCATCTCATCAGATCAGCTTTTACATCAGAGTAATTAATGAAACTAAAAGGGAGGCACTTAGTTCAAACCAACGAGTCCAGTTTCTACTCAGAAGGCTGATCACGTAACTTTTCTGTTCCTACTGGAGAAGAGGAGAGGGGGGAAAAAGCAGGAAGACACCAGAACAATGCACTGAATGCAGGGTATTGCAGTTGACAACAGAGCCTGCAAAACGCATTAGGTAATCTGTTATGACAAGGCTTTATGTGCCCAGTCCCCTCTATCACAATGACCCTTTTCACACTGCCTTACCCCCCTTTCCTTTTTAGAAAAAGTGACCGCCATATTTATGAAAAAAGAAACTTTAAATGTTTTGTTGGAAAGTGACTGGAGTCAGCTAAATGTAGCTGTGCATTAAAACAAATAGACCACATTGAAAATAAAATATGCTAATGCTACTATTGTTGTGGGAAAAAAAGCTACCTTTCAGATCTTTGAAATTAAGACAGCAACTGTCTTCATCACTATCTGCACCTGTGAAACTACATTATTAAAAAAAAAGAAATCTGTTTTGGGAAGGAAATCAGAATTTACAGTTCTCTAAAGTTGCTTGCAGAAAAAAATATTTAATTTCTAGTTCCTAGTGTATTCAAGGTAATAGTGCAGTGAAGCATGCGTCTTTTTTCTTATTATAAACATTTGCTAAGAGGATTTCTCTTGATTCCTTGACTCAGTCAAGGACGTGACAGTTACCAGATAAAAAATTACCAGAAAACTGAAATTAACAAGTCTGTATGTAAAACACAAATCGTTATTAGCTTTGCCCTTTAACCAGAATATTACAGGTTTGCTCATAATTTCTCTATGAAGTTGTTAACTTTTTACCAACTTTATGAAAAAGTAAAAGTCATCCACTAAAAAGAGTGTGGGTATCATTGCCTGTCTAGCTAGAAAGCAGTGGGAAAGGGTGCAGTCCCGGCCTATGTGCCAGCTGTTCCAGCTCTGACTACTGTCTATTTATACAGCAGCAGATGGCGGCTAGTGCTTCACATGCCGACAGACTGTCAGTGACAGGAAGGAATGGACAGATTTCAGCTGCCCAACCTTTCCGCCAAACTCATAGCCAAACCATACATTGCTCCCGGCCCACAGACATTGATAGCCAACTTGAACTGCAAGTGCCTTTTGATATTAACAGCTAACACAGACTGACTAAGTCCATTACAGCAGAGGCTAACGAGAGGCTTCTAGAAACCACCAGACAACGAAAACACGCTAAGCCAGCAGGACTCCATTCAGAAGCTGAACAAACACAGAAGTACAACAAAGAGAGAGGGATATCAGACAGTCTCTCAGGTGATGACATGGGGGGTTAAACCCACAAGGCACATAGGACTGGTATGAACTCAGAGCTGAGTAGGGGTGGGTACCGAAACCTGGTATCCACAAACTCTGATGTTGACAGTTCTGCTCTCAGTAAAATTAAGAAAATTGGCTTCTTCTTTGTTAATGATCCGTAAAAGTTCTTTCATTTATATCATCAACTTCCCTTCTAAGTATGACATGATGCATTTCACTGTTCGCAATGCAGAAGGTCACCTGTCTTTCACCCTTTCTGATCCTATACTGTGCGAGGGGTGGAGCAACGCAGTGGAGACTGGAGAGAACTAATTGTTTAAAAGTGTGGTGAAGTGTTTTTTCGGACCGAATCATGAGCGACTCCCTAGAGCATCAAATCGAAGTCCGTCGCATACAGGCAGAATACAGTTTTCCACCAATCATCCGTTACTGACCCAGGTGTGTTTTGTATGCTGGCAGTCTGTTCCCCACACAGGCAGTGAACTACATAACACCCAGCGATCAATCATGGGGTTATGAAGAGAAAACGAATATGTGAAACGTGAAATCTGAATAATCTTAATCTGAAATGGCCAGAGCAAATAACAAAAACTACAACAAGTATACCATTGAAGTATCAGGTAAATTAACAATGACCATCCCTCCAGCTAAGACGAAAACAAGTACCAAAATTACAAGCCAACTGCATGCAAGTGTAAGTCCTGTGTGTCTCACTAAATTCTGAATACACCAATCTGTCAAACATGAACATATTTTTAGTTTGCACCCCGATGCTAACAATAACAAAATGATTCTCATGTGAGGATCCTCATGATCCCGTTTCTAGCTGTGTCCACACTGCTTAAAGATGCACTGTGTCTCTGGTGGACCAGGTCCAAGGAGGATATTCTGCTCTTTGCAGGTGCTGCCTCGAAGGTCACAGGTCTGTCCCAACACATCCTGTGTCCTGGAAAACTATAGTACAGTAATACCTCCACCATTTCCACCAAGAGTCTTGTGTTTTCCAGTTAAAAATAGCATTGAATGTATTCAGGAACTTGCCTATGTCAACCTTTTCACAATGAACTTTGGGGAAGTGGGCCTGCATGTGGCTGGCTTTAGAACAAAAACTGAAAATGATCAAACATCAGGTGTTTCCTCCACAGTTTACATCTTGGAGATTTCTAAACATTTTGTATTCCAACATTCTCCACTGCTCAGTTTAGTTATTAACATTACTAGTAATAGCATTTTGATTATATTCACAAATGTATCAATATCAGTGTAATAAAAAGTTACAGTTTCAGAAAGCTTCACAAAGTGAGTCACCATAATACTGAATTTTCATTACAATATGAATCAGTTATTTCAAAGCTGTTTATTTTGTAATAATCCTTGTATTAAAATGAAACACTGTCTGAGATTTGTTTCAAAACAGCATACAGATCATCATGATCATGATCATGATCCGGGCAGAATGGCTGAGTGCTGACAACAGTGTAGACAAGGGAAATACAGAGCCCCTTACATTCACTGCTCACAAAAGGCGCCCATTTTACAGAGCAGTGACCTGGATTTCCCCAACTAGCCTCTGCTCAGAGACTGAAGTCTCATTTTAAATGCTTCCCTGCTTTATGTAAGCATTGTGACATCATGAACTCAACTCTGCTACATGAAACTGTGGAAATCTCACATAAAAAAGAGACTACAACAAGCTGCGTCGCTTGTTTGACAGAGCCAGAAAACATTAGCAATAAGCAATGATTGATGCCTCAAGCTAATGTCAGATGACTGTTTTATCCAGTGTTTTCTCTGTGGAGGACAGAAATGACATATGAAATTGTGTGCATCATTGTGTGTGTGTGTGCATTTAAGTGTTTAATCTCAGTTTGCAGCACAGTAATCAAACAGCAGCATGAGACAACGCCATTTTGAAGAGGCAGAGGACTCTAGTCACCAACCAGATCAAGAGACAGCTTAGCCGTTTTATTAATTAAGGTTTCAAAAATAATACACTGCCACCCCCCCTTCACTTCTTACTCATGAATAATACAAAGTGAGCATCATGCCTACCACCAAGTTTCCCGTGCCTGGACTGCAAAGCTCTCCAGTTTGCCTCTGAATTCAGCCCTCAGACTGTGAGAGGAAACCAAACAATACAGTCTAGAAAGAGAGCTGTGTTGGTGAGGGCACAAAAAAACCCAACCCAAAACAACCCAAAACACATTCATTCTCTTGAATGTGGGAAAGTACAGCCAGATTTCACCCAGCTCAGGCAATGCACCAAAGAGTAGGTAAGCCGGGAGTGCCATACCTTTGAAACCAAACACAGCACAATCTGCTTTTTAGTCCCTGCTTTTATCATCAAGTAAGAGATGAAAGGTGATGGATGTGGACACCATAAACAGATTTAAAGACACAAGCGAAAATTCCACTTGTGTGCGTGGATGGTGTGTAATTACTGACAATAAAAAGGGGTTAGAGCAATAAGTTCTATTGTAAATTCATTAGTACACACACAGATCTATATTCAGCCACACAGGCCCAGATGAGGATAACCTCACTTGGAGAGGCAGATTTAAGTGAGTGATTGCCAAAACTGCAATACATGCCACATGAACAACACTTCTTAATTGAGTTTACTTTGACAACATTGGTTAACATTTCCTTATTATTGCCCTGTCTGCAGACACACAAACAAGGGTGCGTGGGCACACAGACACACTCGATCGTCGATGCACAAAATCAGACAGTGACCATGTAAGCTACGCTTCATCTCTCTCTATAAACTTGTCATCTGTGTGGGTACGGCTGTAAAGCTTGGACACATTTGGGTATTTGCCCTGAACTGCATTTCACCAGACTAATTTAGCAATTGTGTTGTTGCATCTTTATGCAAGGGAGGGAGGGAGGGAGGGTTGGCCTTTTATCTCTGGTTATATTACGGACATTAATGGATTTGTTTGGTCTGCAGACAATCGAAGCAGAGCCATCTAGGAACAGCTCCCTAAGAGCATCAATATCTTCTGCAGGGATCTATGATGGGAAAAAAAATTACCTAAATAAGATATTTTATTTTAAGAATGAGCCCTGAATCATTTTACCAATAACTCATTTGCTGTATTCTACCTCTGGCAAATTTGTGAAACAAGTAAAACCACATTCAAAATCAACAAAAATGGGTGTTTCTTTATGATTTAGGGAAATAATGCCATCATTTTGCCGTGTAGGTGCAAACTGAGAAAATGACAATCAATTGACAGATGCATGTTACAGCTTTTCCTTTTCTTTAAGCTTGACTGCATGAATATACTGCATTTATCAGCCTCCAACATTATGGCTGAAATCCCATCATCCCTAGTCCAGTGAGTGTATGTGATGCCTGGTGATGCCACCTCACGCTGTCCTACACGTGAACAGCGCTCGTGCGCGACTTTCACTGTCTCTGCTGCTGTGCCTGCGTTTGCATGCCCCCTCCCCCTCTCTAGTCAGCTCCGATCCCGTCCTCTCCTTTAATATCCCATATTTTCTGCAAAAGGCTCAAACAGTTTCCACTCAGCCCCATCACAGGCTGGAACAAAGAGTGAGCCAAAACAACTGAGGTGAACAAAAATTAACAAAGCTAATGTATGGGGGGGGGGCGGGGGGGGGGGGGTGCAATTACATAAGGTGAGAAAAGAACACTGACTGCACACACTCATCACTATGCTATGTACTGTAAGAGCCTATATATGTGGCAAACTGAATCTCACCAGTCACTCATGTTTTGCTTTAAATCACTGATAACAGCAGATATGTGCAGCTAATCCTCAGGCCGTCTGATGCTGCCAATAAATTCACCTGTTATGCAACCTGATGGTGACATTATCACTATATCAACTTTTATTAAATGTGTGAAAGTGTCAAAAAGCCAGTTTCTAGACTTTAAGTTTAAAACAATGTTCTAACCCAGAAAAGTATTTGCAGTTTAACAAGTCATCGCTTAAGTTATTGACACAGAATTAAACCAAACATTTGGACTGACTTTAACCGCAGTCACACCCTGGAACAAATAGAAAGGCAAAATTGAGTAAGTGCTGATGAGAGTGAAAACCATGAGTGACTTGATCTGTTACAAAGCTGAAACCTCAATTTAGTCAGAGAAGGCATTTATTACTTTCCCCCCCTGACCTCTGACCACTTCTAGTACATTCCAGCCATTCGCCCATCCCTATTGCGCAATGCCATGTTGTGGTTTCTTTCATTCATTTCAAAACACTCATTAATGAAAAAGGATTAAGTGCTAACAGGAAGGGCCACCATGCTTATTGCACAAACAAAAGTTCACTTCATTATATCTAAATGCAGGTTTTGTTCCTGTCTAATTCAATAGGAGATTTCAATAATCTAATTAAAAGAAAGCAGGATTTTTCTTTAATATTGTAGCAAATGGGTCAACATCTGTTCAGACTATTTGAATCCATCACGCTCCGTAACGCAACAACTGTCTACTATTCACTTTCAACATCACACAGCATCTTGCACTGAGACAAAAGCTTAAGCAGGTGAGGGCAGAAAGAAAACAGCAGAACATTATGAGCCACAGGAAACTAGAGCACATGATTGAAAAAGGCTAAGAAGTTTTCATTCTTTCAAGATGTTTTGCTGCAGCATAGAACTGAACCACTTGTTGTTGCTTGTTGTTGACTACCCAGCAGCACACAAGAAGACCTCATATAGAGATATGACATGATCGGTGCATGAGATACACTCCCTCACACCCGGCTCACATGATACACATTGCCTCTTCCTGGTTATTATATATATATATATATATATATATATATATATATATATTATAGTTTTTTTGTTTAATGATTATTTAATACACCAAAATAATTCAAACGTTCTGTTAAAAAAAACATTGCAAATGACTTGAGAATATTAGTAACTTTTCATGTGCATCTTAAGCTTTTACAGATAGGTGTATTGAAAACCGTCTGAGCTGCACAACATGCATTTGTGCCTCTGGCCTTTAAGTCCCATGACACAGCACGAGCTGTTAACAGACATAGACATCTGCCTGTCCTTCCTCTTCATTAGGAGGTCAGCCTGGAATGTGGGAGTCTGCTCGGTAAGTAGTGCGAGTGGGCAAAATGTGTGCCGCTTCAAAACAATCTCAGCATGAGGCGATGAGGAATGTGACACCCTCAGCGGTTGTATGTGGCGATGCGTACACCTACAAGGGTCACAGAGATTATGGCAGCAGGGCGTGGCGACCTAGGCAAGCCAGCGGATTAGTGGTCCTAATCGGGTCAATCAGCCCTGTCTGCACTGGGTTCAGCGGTAGGATGACCATCCCTCATCCCAAACCCATGTCCCTCATCTTTTCGTCCCCACTTCCCCAACACACGTCTCCCCTACTCTTATCTGTAACTGATATTAGAGCTCAGCTAATTCCTCCCTGCGGGTTTTTTTTGTAAAGTCACCGTCCACTTAATCTGTACTAAGAGGAGACTCAGCAGAATTGTATCTGAAAGGTGAAAGTTTGATTGATGTGGTGACCTTCTGTTTGTTCTGGCAATTTGTCACTTGGTTTAGCCCTAACGAATGCTCTTCCTTACACTGGACATCTCCTCTCTAACGTAAAAAATTAATCATGTGGGAAATTATCTATCTGTGGGCAGGTTTGTTCCACCAAAGTCAGCGTAATGCCCTAACATAACAGAGGACATGCTTCTCTCTGTGCACGGTGTGAGATCTACCAACCGTCTTTGGGCCGCACATACATGAGTGGGGAACATAGCACATGGGTTACATAACTGGAGATCCAATGTTGTGAACACATCAGGGCTCTAATGAAGGCAGACTTTGGGTGTTCTCGAGTTATTCAACATTTGGAGCACCAACACCAACTAATGCAACAGCCCATCGCATACCCCTTTATAATTACATTAGCTCTGATTTGTTTAAGAGCTTTCACTGAAAGAGGCCTTTGCTTGTTTCTGCAGAGGCCTTGGACACATTTCCTGCACACTGGATAATCAATTTGCTGCCCCTCTGCTTGCGCCCTATCCTTGACAACCCTCCATGCATGGTGAAAAGGAGAGACAGAGAAAGGGAGACAGCATATCCTGCCCTTGCCCCCAAGCTCTCCCTTGCTCTGTGTTGTTGACATATGCATACAGACGGACACATACGCCCTTGAGCGGGTTGCAACAATAAGGGGAGTGCCACGGCTTCATCCACACATCTGCCAAACACCTACAAGCTGACCAAGCATTTCCATAAAACAGCCCATTACGGCTGGACAGCTTTCAGTCCCAGTTAAATGTTAGCCGTCACTACAGATCTCTGAATATACATCAACATGTTTAGCGCACACTGTGTTGCGTTGATTGTGATTGTTCTGCAGTAGCGGTTGAGAAGTTTCTGGATTCTTGTTTTACTTTTTTAATAGCGGGAATTCATTGCTAGAGATGACTGAAACCTGGAGATATGGATGATACAAGTGCAAAATCTGAGCCTAGCCCGAGGCTACGTCTACACCAATATGTTTTAGTTTTTGCCAGGTTTCCACCTAAGGTGCACACTAATGCAGAGTTTTCAACCCACTAAAACTGAGACTATGGGAAATGCAGCTGGAGCCATTTTAGTTTCCCAAACGTGGGCATTGCAGCCTAGTTAGGTATTATCAGTCACAACTCATGACTATTCTGACAGTGGTGAATGCAACATGGATAATGACCAAATGTAACACCAGCAGTTTGTTTAATCACTTGGGACACAATTGCATTGTCCAATGTAAGAAGTGCATAACAACCTTCAAAACCTAATGGTTAAAAAAAATGCATATGCATATTTAAGAAAAGTTATAAAATTGAAATACAAAATAATAAAGAATAATAAGTAATATAGTATTGTGACCATCTATTAAAACTTAGCGCAACCTACCACTTGGTCTCCCAAACAAAGTTTGTAAATGTTTAGACTAAAAAATATAAAATGACTTTGATAGACTGACAGAAGGTGTGAGGAAATCCAGTGAACACAGTAATAAAAATGTCAGATTTGAACAGTGCATGTGAGAAGAAACCTCAGCTGTCTGTCCTGTATTGACCTGTGCACGTTTTAACCACTACCTAGTACGTTTCAACCTCTCAGCATCCTAATAAGACAGCATTCTCAGCATACCATCTGCAATGAAGTCCTGATGAAGGGAGAGAGTATGGCTGCCTGCCAGCTTCCCTTTCTGCTCTGCAATCTGCCCATGTGATAGGAGGTAGAGTAGGCAGTACTGCAGCCTCCTCCTCTCCCTTGCTCACACACTCACTCACTAACCCCCCAAAAACACTGCATATTCCACTGCAGTTCTTCTACAAACCACGAGTCACCCTCCAGCACCTCCGAGTGACATTGGTATAATGAAAACCCGCGGATATGGAGTAAAAGTACTGGGGATTTGACACAAAGCTTCTCTTTGGGAGAGTATGAGAGATAAAGGGCAAGTGAGCCATAACTGGAAGGGACACTTGATCTTATGGAAGATTCATATAGGCTTAGTCAAACAAGCCCGATAAGACTGACAGACAAGTTCAAGCAAATAGGAGAGACTGTTGGAAGAACAGGTTTCCGCCATCACATGCTGTAATGTTACTGGGTCGTTAAAATGTTTCCATGCTAATATGTCCTGGAGAGTGTTCATCTGCCGGCTGAAATTAGACATGCAGCACAGGCATGAATAAAGCGGCAGCTAGCACTTAACACAGTACCTGATGACTCACAGTCACAAGTAAGCAGGTTGAATCACAAGACTACAAACCACATTCAGGTTTTCTCCTCCTTCTCTGCTGTTGTCTATGCTTTCATAGATTCCACAATAAAAGCACCGCAGCAGACCTACCATCCCAGATTTACATCAGATTTATGGAAAGCTATACTCGCATGATTATTAGATTATTACATTTTTCCTCACACTTTGCTAGTGCACATCAGATTCCAGTATCTAAACATAAAGTAAATATTTAAATTATATATTTTTTTGTATTTGTATTTCGCTGCACACAGAAACCCAACTAAATCTCATTAAACAATAATCAGTTGTCAGGGGTTATATAAATCTGATGACATGGCATCATCTGAAATGTTGTTCATTTTTATTTACAGTAATGTCAGTGGGCCTTTGTCAATGTAATCCAATCACTTAAGGTTTTTTGTTTTGTTTTGTGAAACTGCGGCAAACTAAAGAGCAGTGCATTCTGTAAATGATTAACTTCTGGTCATGATATTCTACATCCCTTGATAAGCTCTTCACAAACTGTTTGTGTACACTAAGCGATAACAGTCAACACCCATATCCATTCTAAAACACCAACACTGTGATAAAGTCTTGATGAATTGGGGGTGTTTGCAGGCCAAGCTTTGTAGTGACCCCCGGGTCTCCCAGTATGAACCAACTCAGCGTTTCTCACACACAGGCTCCTCAGGCACGCAGGCCCCTCCAGAGGAGGAGGAATTTCACTCTGTAAGCCTTTTATTCTCTTTTGAGCTGTTTGTCTCCAACCGTCCACCATTCAGTTTGCTCATTCTACTGTTCTCTGCTTAGACCCCTGAAGGAAGACCACGCGGGTGCATGTGTGGTACACTGAACCTCCCTCAGCAGAGGGGCCAGGATAAATTTGAGAAAGTGTTGTCTGCATGCCAGTGGTCTACTTACTTGTAGTGTTGCCTTGCATCTGAATTATACATTTTGAATCCTTGCCCGTCTCCCTGGAGTTGAAGGGCCGAACTCGAACGGCGACTTTTACAGACCCTGACATGTTTGTGGTTTAGGACTCTCTCCCAGTAAGATTCCTTGTATATCCCTCCTAGATGAAACAGAAAAAGAGATGCTTGCATCTACTTTGCAGAAAAAAAGTGGTATTGAATATATGCTGCAGACTACATTTGTTCTATGCACACTGCCTGAATGTAATTCCGACAAAACGTAAATCAAACACAATGACAATCAACAGCCTCCCTGTTATAAGTAAATCAGCCTACAACAAATATGGCCGACCTATTCTACTGAAGCGCTGTAATATTTTGTAAACAGCAGCCGATCAAAGATTAAACAATCAAATGGAGGCTGCAAAATGATGCATTAAATAAAAAAATACAAAAAAACAGTCTGTCTGAAATACGCACATACAAATGAATACATCAATATCACACGCAGTAATTGAGCTGCATAAAGAGTTTAATTTTCTTTTAATAATAACATAACTTTGCTAAATGTTTACAGTCTATATGAGCTATACCTTCCGCGCCCCCGTGACTACATAGGCCAAATATCTCATGTTTTTCCATGTCCTTGCAGTCAGCCATACTTGCTTTAGCATACGCCCATGAAATTCTATCTACCCTATTTGGTGTGGGGCTTTTACAGTGGGGCAGTGAGCTGGGCCTGTCTGTCCAACCGGGTTCACTCTGTGCAAACAAAAGAGCTTAAAATCTCGTTTTTAGAAAAAGAAAAATTAAATTCGCCGATGTTACTGTAGGAAGTAGGCTAATCCTCCGCTGCTGTATGTTGTGGAGGACCAGTGCAAGGGAGGAGTTGCATGCTGCTTATTTTTCGCAGCACTAGGCTCGACACATTGTTCCCGGTGTAACCTGAATTAGAGGCTGTGAGGAATTTACCACTAATTGCTAAATGGGTGCAATGTTTCATACCGTACCTACCTGCTGTATTTTTCACAACAAGCTAATGTTAAGCTATGAGACGTTTGATGGCTGTGACTGTGACTTCACTGCCTCACGTTACGAGACGGAACTAACTAACCTCCGGTGTTTTAGCGGATTTAACTATCCAACCGTAGACAATTACTGTACTGCTAAACTACTAATACAATACAGTTTAATAATAATATGGTGCAGTCAAAGAATATTTAATAAAACTGTTAACGGAGCCATCACCGAGTAGCGGTCCAATCGTACAACCAGACACTTAAACGTGAGCTAATAAGACAGCTGCTCTCAGAATGAATCTGTAATAACAACCTCGTGTAGCATTGACGATATAAATAAGGAAATTAATTCAACAACAACATTTAACATTTGTACTCACGTTTGAAGCCTCGCAGCGGGACAACACCAGAACCACAGGACAGTGGCGATAAACTAAACGTTAGCTAAGCGGCGGGCGTCAAGACTGTCTTCTTGTTTTGTTTTTTTTTATCAGAAACTGCGAGCACGAAAACTGTTACAAAGTCCACCCTCGTGAAAAACACCCATTATAGCGGTATCCTCCCGCCGGATGGAGCTGAGATTGCAACCGGTGAATTTGGAGATAAAAAAGGGAGGACGTCTATCTGCACACAAGCGAAGGGAAGAATTGATAGATTGCCTTGATTTACCGAAGAGATTACGTCAACTCCTTCTCGGTCACGCTGACTGGCAGCGCTACGGGCCAATCAGCGACGACATGCCGATGACTAATGCATCGCAGAGCCAATGGCAGCCTTCGGTGTCGGAACGAGAGAGGGAGTGGGCGGGGTCTTTCTCTCTCTCTCCTTTTTTTTTTTTTTTTTTACGACCGTGACGCCACACTGCAGGATTTCTACCCACCGCTCCCCGCACCGCTGTCACCGCAACACCCAGGGTCACCGCAAAGAGCGCCGTCTAGCGACAAATGGAGCGGCGGGTCACATTTCTGGGCTTTTTATAAAAACGCTACAGTACGTTTACAACCGTATTCTACATTTAACCACAGAAATTATCCATTTTACTTGCAGATATATAAAATGTATTTTTGAATGGTAGGCCTATTCATTGAATCCTCATCAGAGTGCATTTTGTTCATTTGTACTTGGGCTTGTTGTCATAGGGTTGAACAAGTGTTGCTCACATTTTAACCATGACTAAGGGGATTAATCTGTTTTTTCCCGAGGTAAACCACTCAGGTTTACCTTTATTATACATCCTTTAAATCTTGCCAGTAAAAATGTGAGAGTTGCCAAAGTCAGTCCATTAGTTTATAACCTTTACAGTAGAATGACTAAGCTTCTGCATTTGGGAAACCACATTTCAGAAAACAGACTGTCTTGTTACAGACTGGAATAAGTTGTCTCTGGAAAAAAGAAAAGGAAGACAAAGATAAATCAGTTTCCATCACTATGTTTAGCTTGAGAAACCCGAGATAAGAGGTTTAACATCCAAGTTCTGATGTGTATGTAATTCTGCTGTTTACTTCTGAGTGATTGCATTGATATTATAGGTGTTTGTAAATGTTTAACCTAGCCTCTGTATTGCTTCATGTTGCCTCTTTACATCAGCATCCTTGATTAAGATTAGTTTTAGACTTTGTATCGTCCGACGGTTTATTCTAGACGCTAGGTCTTCTCATAGTGTCAAATAAACTTAAGAAAAAAGGCCAAACAAAACCACTGAGGCATCAATCTGAGGAAAAAACAGTGACGAGTTGTGAAATAATGTGCATCATCATTTATTTCAGTTCAAAATCCTAGCTTCCAAAACAGGTATGTGGTTAAAGGAAATTATTCCTGTACAGTTAAGGTCAGCAAGGTCAAGTTAGGTACAGTGCCATTTGAAAGAGACCATATTGAGGTGAGATGTCAGTGGCTCTGACGAACAGACTTTGATGGTGTGCTCCTACGATGGTGTTTCTGGTGGTCATGCTACATTCTCTCATGGTCCTTTCACTTCACCTAAAAGAGGGTCGTTTGTCCATGAGGCGCTTAGGAGGTTCTGAACTTGAGGCCATGCACACACAAGAAGTAAAATTCAGTTTAATCCAAGTGAGCAGGGAGAATGAGACTAAAAGGAACAACTGAACATACTGTGTTTTGGTAAACCACTGCTTATCTTCCTACTGTACTCAAAAGGAAGCTAACCTTAGGATTAGTTTACGTTAAGCTACATCCTTAATGATTATTCCCAGTTCTGAACTTCATCTACAAGCACAAACTGTGCATGTGTTAGGACACCAGCATACATTATGTGGACTCAAGTTTATCGTTGTCACAGTCTCTCCATCATAAAAACTAAGGGCTAGCAATTTCATCAGAACCCACCCAGACTTCCCCAAATGTAATGCCCTCCCATCTGCCTAAAATTATTATAAGTCCTCCATAAACCCAACATACACAGAATCACAAAACAAAATGAGAACAGTAAAGGAAGATGATCAGTGAAGTGAAGTGTTTGCACCTTCGCTGATAAACCTGTTGGTGGAAATTTAGTCTTGCAGCATTACAATGCATGGTCTAACTTTTGTTAAATATATGTATATATTTTGATATATATATACACAAACTCATGAGAAAAAACTTAAAAGTCTTAACTTTATTATGTTTCGTTTTTAGAACCATGATAATGGTTTGAGACAAAAAGGGTAAATGCGAATAAAAAAAAGAAAAGAAAAATAAATCAAATCAGGTCTCCTTTTTTCCATTTAAAATGTTTTTTTTGTTGTCATTGGTAGTAGTGACACTGAATTCAGGCGATTCGGACAGATCCCTTAATGATGGTTAGCATGTGGTCCTTAGATAGGCCGTCCACCCTGTTTCTCTCTCATCCAGGTATGGATCCTCTCCTTCAGCTCAGGGACTGTAGAATTAATGACAGATTGTGAGCAATGACTGAGAAAATGTTTGCAACCAAATAATTGCTTAGACATTTGCACTTGCTCTCGCCAACTCTGATCTGAGCCATTTTACATACAATTACTGGTGAAAAGACAGCCTGACGGGGTTACCTGACTCCAGCATGCTCTCTGTGAGAGGCTGCCTGTTGAAGGGATCAGTGGGGGAGTTGAGCAGGTGGCGTAGGATGATGGATCGGTCCATGATGTTCCCCGAAGGCAGCATCACAGGGTCAGTCATCAGTGTGTCCATCAGAGGATCTGTTATAGAACAGTTACATGTATATTTTACAGAAGATTAAGAGGCCAACATTCATAAAAAAAAAAAAATCAACAACCAACTGGCTATTCTAGTTTTATGCTTCTGTACAGCACAGAATTCAAGTTTTAGCACCAAAATAAGTTAATCCCTCTGTGATATTGCATTCACAAGGCCAAAATCTAAATCAGCTCATTCTTGAGTCCTGGTGAACATTTGTGCAACATTTTAAGAAGTTACATCAGCGTTACTGAAATGTTGTGTCCACGAGAATGAAACATGATAACATTATGCCTCAACAGAGGAATAATAAACAAAGAAATACTAAATCAAAATACCATTTTTGTCATGTAAAATATGTCATTATGGGCCACAGCCCCACCTCTGTAATAAATTATGTTTTATATGACAGCAGTATTACTGCACCTATCAAAACATCAGTAAAGAAAATATCCAATAAATATTCAATGAGGGCATTCAATAAAGTGTGCCCTATATTGAAATGTCACAAGGTTGTTACAGTTGGACTTGTGCATTACAAAAATAAAACCTGGCATGGGAGATTTTAACCACATAGAAAGCTGATACTCAAGCGTCCTGTATGGCACACTCCCATCAACTGTGGTGGGTTGGCTGGCATATGTGGGAATCAAAGGAGGTATGTGGGCCACGTTCTCTTACTAGATTATATTAAGTCTGTGGTTATATGATAGCCCTGCTCTAAGCTGTCTATATGACCCCTATGAGCTACAAAATCCCCTGCAAATGTCTGGAATTTAACAGCAACAGAGGCTCTTGAAGATGCTGTCCATCTGCACCGACTGACCTGACTCAGATTCTGTGACTTTGTGGATAAAGCTTAGGTGACAACATCATTCTTTATTTATTTATTTTTTAATTTTAACATTGCTTATTTCCATTAAGAAATGTATTTAAAGATGCTGATGACCGAGCGACATGACAGGTCCTCTCATTTTTCCATTGTGGAAATCCAACATGACAAATGATTGTGAATCTCAACACAACATCACTATCATGTTTTGTTTCTTTGAGGAATTCAGAGATGATCATTTTCCAAACAGGTGTTACAAAAAATGTAATCAGTAAACATTAACAATAGTTGGACAGTTTACCTCTACTAGTTGTAAAAAGATACACACAACACACCTTTGAACTCATCGGGTGCATCACTGTAGTCCATTTCAGATTGGGAGTTCTTGGCGACTATTTCTTCCACCTTCTCTGACAGCAGCTTGAATTTCTCAATGGCAATGGAGGACTTGATTCCAGCCTTCCTCATCTTTGAGATCACCTCCTCAAAGAGCTCACGGCTGTATGATCGCTGAACAGACACAAATAAAGAAAAAATCATTAGGGAGCCGCAACAGAAGAATATCTTTGAAATGATGAACTGATGCAAGTATTCACTATTTTCACTGTATGTTATTGTCACATGTAAGATGTAAAACAGTTGCACGTCTTTTTATAGCAAACAAACAAAAGGGGAAAATTAGAAAATTAAATGTTATGCCACTGGAACTGCATCATTAAAAGTATTCTCCCAGAACAAATCACACATTATCAACTGCCTCCGGTCAATACTGTAATGTTACTTTGCTCTTTTTAATTTTAAACCAAAATATCCAATCACGTGGTGCCTAAATAGACACAGTGCCACATGAACATATAATGTGAATGTAGCAAACTGTTCGTTTAACACATGACAACAAACTGGTTGACAGTACTTGGTACCTCACTGCTTGCAGCTTGTATTATTTGGGGAGAAGTGGGTGAAACCTTATTATGTTCGCTGGGCACAATAGAGCTTTCATACTGGTGTCTCCAAGGCAACATGACTGTAACTGTGCTAACCTCAACAGCCTGCAGCCTTATCTCATGACCAGTAGCCTATTGATGATAATAACCTTCTAAGTAGTCTAAATGCTGTATTTGTGACCAAGTGTGCACTTTGTTCTCATCAGCACCAACCTGGTCGTCTGCAATCGCTTTAGCAAAGCGGGCGCAGTCTAGTTGCAGGTAGATGTCGGTCAGCTGGTCTAAGAGCTTCTTGGGCTCAAAGCCATATTTCTCAGGGTTCTCCACCTTCAGGTCCCGACACTTTGGCCCACAGAGCTGCTGGAGGTTAAAGTTCAGCATGGCAGCTAAACGAGGCCCCAGCTCCTGTGTGAATGAGTTCAAATTAAAATGATCAAATTTAAAATGAATTAACCTAGGACAAAATATCAAATCCAGACAGACAATGTTACCTTTACATTTACTCTAACTATTGTATAGCTGACAATGCATTTTTCTAGAATTTATCAAGCACAAGTGGGAACATTTTCCAAAATGTCCAGTGGGGGCAGCAACACTCACAGGCCTGAGGAAAGGCTTCTGGACCTGCTTGGTGAGGATGTGAAACATTTCAACCGTCTCAGTGGCCAGGGCCAGATAGGAGCGAGACACCCGCTCATCCTGAGTCAGCTGGGACTGGCGGCTCTGCTGCTGCTCCTGAAAGTTGGCAGGAAAACATTTCAACACCACTAATTCTTCAGTTGCCGTCTGCAAGCCTCACATCTCAGCACAAATAACAATGTGGGGATTTTAGGTGACAAAAGCAGCATTCAGGGTTTTTATAATCACAAATTTATGACCTGTAAACCATGGTCATGGTGGAATTATGACCGGAGGGCTCAGCTTTTGAGTCTGAAGTGCCCACCTCCATGAATGCCTCTCATTCTGTGTGATTAACCCCAGTTTTTAACAGATATGGTGTTTTATTGTCAATGTGCAATAGTTTAATCCTCACAACACTAATTCTGTGGAGCACTGACCCTTGGTAGTTGCTCCCACTGCTCCTTATTCTTCATCTCTTCTTGAACTTCGTGGATGCGCTTCAGGGACTCAAGGCTCTCGTCTAACAAGAAGGTGGTGTCATTAATCAGCATGTTGATGTAGCGCACAAACTGCTTGCCAGAGCTAGAAAGGAGTGAGATCAGAAAAAGATGACAGAGACAGTCAGGTTGGAATTCAAATAAGACAGACTTTTGCCCGAAACTAAATTATGTCATTTTAAACCAAAACAGAAATCAAAAGCAAACTCACTTGAACTCCTCCATGAAGGTGCCATGGTGAGCAATGTTCTGCCAGAGACTCTTGAAGATGGTGCTGATATGGTACCGTATAGTGAACTTATCGTAGAACTCACTGGTGGCGCCAGTGTGCTCAACATCTGACCAAAGGAGAAAGTAAAAAAAAAAACATAACAAAAAAAGTTTAGGTCAGCTATACAAGGCCTAGAAACAATTTGATTATGTTTTTCCTATGAACAGGACTACAGTATACACAATATACCCACCAGTATAGAACTTCATGAGCGCAGGGACCAGCTGTTTGACGGACAACGGGTGGTTCTCCATCATTTCAGAAAATCGCTGAGTACGAGGCTGTACAGCAGGGTTGGTGACAAACAGCACCTCCACCAACTTGGCGATAAGGTAGGGGTTCCTGATGTAGTTCTGGCTGCAGATGAACACCACCAAGAAGGTGACAATGTCCTGGACACATGGCTCATATAAAACCTGGGGAGAATACCTGGAGCACAGGGCAAAGATGAGGTGATGACAGTGATTAGTCTATGAATCAGTATTAGCTTTGACTTCTGTTTGGATGTAGACACTGATTTCTGAAACTGATAAATCACATATTGTGAATTGACAAAATATTACTGTTGTATAATGTATCCCTATCGAGTCTTCACATATGATATATACACGTTATTACTGCGATCCACAAATTATTATTATTAAGACAAGGTTTACTAAAGAGATACATGTGCAAGACTGAACCATGAACTTACTGCACAACAAAAAGCAGAAACTCAGCCACGTCTTCAATGTAGAACTCGGGGAGAGCAGCAAAGCTTTTGGGAATCTCAGGATTCAGTGGCAGAGTAATGCTGCATAAAGGATGAAGAAAAACAAACAGTTACAGACACAGAACACAGAATGACATGTCTACCAAGATTGAAAAGGAAAATCCTTATGGTTTCACATCAGTATCACAACAATGACAAACATGGTCTGTCAGTGGCAGTGAAACTCACTTGGGGTAGGCAGGGTCTACAATGCGGAGAATGAGCTGAATGACTGTGCTGTAGAACTGCAGACATCGACGGAGCAGGTTCTCATCCAGAAGGCCCACGTCAGCACAAGCTTTGGCTCGCACCAGTTTCTGACAGCAGAGAGTCACACATGATGAGGATCAAATCTAAGTAAATATGCTCTGTTGTAGAATCTTGCATGTTTCAGCATTTAAGGATAGTTCAGGGTATAACTACTGTAATGCTCAGCTTCAGAGAACTGAGCGAGGAGTGTTTGCAGCTCTCAATCTTGTCTCGAGTGTTCATGGTTTAATCAGTAAATGAAGGGAAGACAGTGGGAGTATCTACAAGGATGTTAAACTGACCTTGAGCTGAGTTTTGCATCGCTTCAGCATCTCTCTGTGTCGACTGGCCAAGGGAGAATCTTTCCATTGGCTTTCACTGTTCTTCAGCTCTTCTACAGTCCTGTCAGGGTAAACACAACAGGGTAAACAAAGACCACCACCAAGTATCTATTAACTAAGCATACTTTGAATACCTGTGTGTGTGTGTGTACCTGTTCAGTTCACGGATGGCTCGCAACCTGCGGATATAACGCCTGCATCCAGGCAGGATGGACAAATGGTGGGTGTGCAGCGTCAAGAAGAAACACTCAGTGGGGAACTTGGGTTCTGAGAACTTGGTGGGGTCTTCGTCTGTTTAGGTGGACAAATAAAATTCATTATTTCAATTACCAAAATATACATTAATTCATCAATTGTATCGTGTATTTACAGCATGTATAGCTGCTGTGTTGCTGATGACTTTGAATGAAAAGAAGATCTGATAAATATGCAAAATGGGTACTCTATATGCAATTAACAGGTTTCTAAAAATGGCAGCAGTTTATGAACTATGCAGTCCCTGTGCATTATCGATGTACCAAAGCACAAAACACCAATTAGTCACTTTAAAGTTCAAGAACAAAACATTCTTAAAAACAGTCCTCACAGTCATGCATCACTGTATTTTTTATTCATGTCTACTTACGTAGTTCACTTAGCCAGCTCTTCAGCTCCTCCATAGTGGCCTTTAGACGCGTTTCCTCTTGGCTGACAACAAGGCGGCAGCGTGGATGGAAAATGTAATAAGGGTCCACTGTCTCCAGCTTGATCTTCATGCTCAGCTGTTGCAGCACCCATAAAAAGTTGAGCATGAAGCCATCTGTAGACACCAGTTTGTCATCGGTCTGAGAGAAAAGAGAAATTCATGTTCATCAGCCGTGTGAACACCCTGAATGAGAAGTGCAATTTGCCGCCCAGACCAGATGACAGAATAGGTGCACATAATCCTGCAATCTCATTTTTACATTTTAAAATAAATTGAATTCTTAGAATTAAACTATTTTTGTTTGAGCTTCTAGCCTTTACACAAGTTAGGTTAAAATAATTGTTTTTGACACTACTATTTTCCTTAATGTGCAAGCTTGTCAACTGTGAATTACATTTTTTTTTCCAATGAATAACCTCCAAGACTCACCTGCATCTGAGCTTTCTTCACATTGTAGTTGACTAAAGCTGCCATGTAATTAAGAGCTAACTCGCGTGTCTCTCCATTTAGTAGGATGTTGTGGAGAACTTTGAACAGGTCGCCCTGGAAAAGATGACACGTCGTTTAAGCAGATTGTTCTGCACACATAATGGATACAGTGTGTATTAAATAAAAAAACACTGAAGATGAGACTCACCCTTGCTGACTCCAGGTAGTGCTGCAATGACTGGCTGACGACTCGCGTGTTCTCGATGGTGATGGCTGGGCCCGAGAAATACTTGTCTCCTACTTTGGTCTAAAGGAGAAGAGGGTAAACTGACACATTAAAACATGCACAACAAACAAACAAACAAACAAACAAACAAACAAACTCTATTGCTGCAGTATAAGTGAATTGAGGCTGGTCGCCATTTCCAGACACTTCATGTGAGTTACAATTAGTACACTAATGGTGCCAGATTGTAGCCAATTAGCAGCTACTTGTTTGACTGGATAGACAACTCACATCATCCTCAGCGAACACAGAAAGGCTGAAGAAGGCTCCCAGGTAGGACAGTCTCTGGACCTCTCTGCCACAACCAGGGCTCAGAGGTTTGGGACACCATAGAGGCAGTGACGTTACCTGCACAGAGAAACAATGATGATGACACATATTAGATAATGCAGTGAAGAAATTCTTCATAGTTTCCAATCAACCTTTAACAGTTTTTTTTTAACAAGCAGTGCTATTTTCCATCTTAACACCAGCAACATGGATTATAATGAACCATAGCTATATTCCTACCTGCTAATTCAGTTTAACCCATCAAGAGAAGCTACATATCTAAATATGGGTTGACGTACATATGCTGCAATTACGCTATTAGCACATTCACCCATTACTGGGAATGTGAAAAAACAAAACTGTTAACTGAATTTAAAATAAAAGAAATCTGCTCTCAAAGATCGTTATGTTGTCAGTTATAACCCAGTGCTTTTCAAGTCGCAGGTGATTTTGTCTCGTCTTTATACTGAATACTGAATGTGGAGCAGAAAGAACTCTTGCGGTCATGAATAAAACAAGCAGGACAAATTTAATGTGCTGACGTCACCTGGGCATGTTGGCATGAGGAAGGCATAGACCGAAAAAATGACTGAGAAACTCACAAATACAATTAATGTCTCAGGGAAAATACTGGAAAATGTTTGGTGACAAATTAGACATGACCTGAATAATTTGAGCCTTAGGGACATAATGATGGACACTTAAATGCCATGATGTTGATTTATCTATCCAACTGTATACTCACCAAACTGCACACTGGGTGAGTCTTTCCAAACTTGATTTCACAAAGTTCAGCTAATGCCTGTAAAAAACAAAAAAAACAAAACATTAATCTTATGACATATATTCTCAATAAAATGCAAAGTTTGAGATTAATTGATTTTTAAGATAAATCTTGTTACGTCTGTGATAAAATAAAATAAAAACTAAAAAAAGAACTAGAACCAACTTGTTCCACAACATGTTTTAAACAATGCTCAACAAAATTTACTCTTGTTAAAAAAGTCACCTGATTTAAAGCCATGGCTGATGGCACTTATACTACACATATGGAGCTGTCCATCAAACGGCTAGAAGCTCATTACGCTCTGCTGTACTGTACTTCCCCTGTAACTAACGACAACCTTGTGTCCTGTTTAGTACTACAGAATAAATCGACATCTCCTTACCATAAGAGGGAATTTAAAGTTGTCGCTGTCAAAAGAACACTCTTTCACTGCAAGAGCCAGCCCATGGAGGATGGGAATGAAGATCTGGATAATGAAAAGAAAGATAAAGCAGTGAAAGTTTACATGTTTATTAACAGTGTTATACCAACTTTGGAAATTCTAAGGGATTGCCTTATTGCAAATGTGTTTTAAAATGACCAAGAAAAGCAAATTATCACACAAACTACAGTCATGTAAGATATTGCCTTACAATAATCAGAATAAATGAAAGAACACATTGCCCCTGTGTGAGTGTGCTCTGTGTTTCTGCCCGACCCACTTTATGCTGCAATAGTTTTCAGCTTACAAAAGTAACCCTAAATTGGGTATACAGTACGTATCAAAAATGGATGGGGCTGCATCCCACCTGTCTGAACACTTCTTCCTCCAGGTGGGTAATGCGCACCAGCTCCTGAATAAAGCCGTATGGAAGGTTCCGACACAGCATATAGGGAACCAGCAGAGACTGCTGGAGAGGGCTTCTACATGTAGAAAGGGGAGACAAAAGGCACCGTGGTGAAAATAAATAGACAAATAAATAAATAAATGTATTTGAAGCAAGGTGAAAGAGTAGTTGCTATGGTGACTCAGACTCTGAACTAAAGAAAAGGAACAGAATGTACAAAAAGATAATGACGGATAAAGCCCAAAGATTGTCACAGTGTGCTGCTGGCTTGCTTACCGAGGCTGTGTCAGAGTGCCTTGGAGGACCAGGGCAACATGAGAAATACACTGAGAGCGAATGTTGCTGAGAAGCTGGCTGACATTTGGTTGGCTGCACATCTGAGGGAGAAACAGAGAGGAGAGGAGAGGAGAGAGAACGGTTATAGGAGTGATAAAAATGTACATTGACAATTCAAAACAATCTCTCTTGACACTGTTGAATCAAGGTTCTTTGATGAGAAAAACTACTTCTCATTTACAGACCCCACTGGCCTACAGCTAGTCCCTGAAGTACGGATTGTTTCTCTGTCCTCAGAACATTGCGTCAACAATTCAGACATGGTGAATAAGGCACAAAGAACATGAAATAGAGGTCATTGTTATCCTAAGGGTTATCGGTCTAAAAAATCTCTCACAGTGTTAATGCATCTACAGAATCTTGTAAAAAACAACATTTTCTAAACAAAAACTGAATCAGACATCTTGCAGACAGCAAGCTACCTTGGGAGCTTTCCTCTCCTCCATACCAACACTGTCAAAACGCTCAATGAGGTAGTTCAGCATCTCTGTCTCTTTGCATGGTTCAATGGTGAAGCGGTCGCTGGCTGAATCGCAGGACATCCCCCCTCCACATGCACCAAGACTAAAAGCAGGAAGGTAAACACAGAAACAGGGACAGAGGGGTGCCATTTCAGTCAAAGAAAACATCAAAGCACAGAGAGATGTATCGTTAGCATTATATATTTTCATGGCTGCATGGTTAACAAGCACAAACCCATTCTCAAGGGCCCTGAAAGAAACAAACTATTAAGGCATTAGTGACAGCATTTCACAATCTCAGTACTAGTCTCTTGAAAAGGGGGTAAAAAAATCATATTGTATCAAATCAAGTCTTTGAAGCCAATATTATGATTGAGCTTGTCGCATTTAACTGTGGTGGCACGAGTTTAAATTGCTGTTAGTGATCAGCTGTAACAGCAAAACCTGTATGTGAGCTGCTTCAAGGCATAATAAACCATACAAACTAAGATAATGAACATTTGTTATTTGTCCATTGGACACAGGCAATGTAGGAATCATCACCACTACACTGAGTTAAAACAACACAACAAGTTATAGTAAGAAATAACTTTGATATCGATTGAACTTTATTCATGCCAGGCCATTTTGCTTCATCTAAACACTTAGGTGGCGGTAGAAATGTCCACAGTAGGAGTTGGAAAAAAGAGCTTCATGCTGTACTAAATGGGGAAACTTTCTCCTCAAGATAATATCTCATATAATCTCTGTATCCTGCAGCATTTTACAACACACTTTCACTTTAATCGTCATCTACTAACTGAGACTACACTTACTACTTACCAAGAGTTATAGTTAATGGATTTTACGTCCAAACCTCTGATAACCAAAACAAGTAACGCACTCTCAAAGATGGCTCGACCTCCATCAGTTTAACTCTCACCACTCTTCCCTGGTGTGCTTGTGCACTGTTAGTCATAAGCCTCCTGGGCCCCATTGTAACATGCAGTGGGTCCATCACTGAGCAAGCACACACACAGCCCACACCGTGCAGCGGTGTACCTGGACCCAAACTGAACCCGTGCAAAATCCTCCTCCTCCTCAGAATCTTCATCACTGCTGGCCTGTGACATGTCAGATAGGGCAAAGAACAGGAGGGACAAGGGGCTAACATGACGAGGAAAAGATGGGAGCGAGGGAAAGAATGGAAGAAAAGAGGATGTTGTGCAAGCACGTAGAAGCAGAAGGGCAGTGAAAAAACATGAAGACAAATGTGGAATGGCAACAAGTCACAGGAAAAGAAGACAGGAGAGAGGGGGCACTAAGGAGAGGATGCTGGAGAGTTGCATGCTTGCTTGAAAACTACTTCCTGTGCTGCCTGTTAAATATTTAATACCATTTTGTAGCTTTTATACAATGCCAGAGCATTTGTTCAACTCATGACCAAATTGAGTGTCACAATCTCTCATACAATATGTCCAGTGCAAGTCAATGCCAAGAGAGGTGAGGCCCATATCATTTGCTTGCGAATTTTAAAGCAGTGCAGGATATTTTAAACATGCTTCTAAAATAACATCTGAGATGAGTTATATGCAAACGGGTTAGATGTTTTAATATTATACATGTTAGAAATAGCAGGGCTCCAGACTAACTTTGTTTTACTAGGAGCACAGTGGCCCCTAACTTAAACATTTTGGAGCGCAAGCAGAACATTTCAGGGTGCGCACTGTAAATGCAAATATTCACATTTCCTTTTCATTCATGATCCTCACATACAGTGAACTCACACCTGTAATGGCAGATACTAGATTCTGTGTCACCTCTTCCACATTTTACAAGTGTTAAACAACATAAACAGCAAATGTACTGGTTGCACGTGCACAAGACAAGTAGATGAAAAATCTACTTGAACTGTCTCAAATTCTAGAGGCAAAATGCCTCCATTTAGGGGCAGCCTGGAGCCCTGAATAGGTTGTATTAATACTGTAAAACAAGAACTTGGAAATGCCTGGACAGCCCATATATTGATGTTTTGTTATATTTGAAATAATAAGGAATAGAAGTGTTTATTTATATATTTATATACTTTTAATTCTTTATATTTTTTAACAGGCTGCATTCTGTATATATTCCTTTTTAAAAACTGCTGCTGATTTCTCTTAACTGATAATTCTACACATAGAAAAGTTAAAATATCTGGTTGTTCATCGGGTTTCAGATGAGCACTCTGTTATTCGATTGATACAAAGACCGATGACAAATGGCTAAAACCTAATACAAGAAACCATATCTGTACCGGAGGGAAACCAGCCAAAGATTTAGTTGAAGGTCTCTCATGGGTCACAAAAAGTTAAGATTTTAGTAAGTTTACTTGTATGTTCAACACACACTGTCACGCAAAATGCAGATAAGATACCTAGACGGTGGGATCCTGGAACCAAAAGAGGTCTGCTGGGTATACGATCTGGGAGAAGGGGGCACCGTGGCAGGGGGAGTGGAGGAGGGTAGATTGCGAGCCCTAGGTGAGCTCAAGGAGAAGGGCTGGGGGCTGGGTGGTGGCATGGGAACTGGGGTGTTGGGAGGAACAGAGGGCCCTGCAGGGTTAGGAGAGGGTCCAAAGAAACTAAATCCTCTTTGACCAGAGCTAGATGGAGAGGGGGCTCCCCAGGAAGAGGTGACAGAGTAAGGCCGATAGCGCTGGGAGATGGGCATGGGGGCAGATGGAGGGTTGAGGGAGTGTCTTGGAGTAGTAGTAACTGGTGGGCTGGGTGGAACAATGAATTGAGGGGTAGAGGGTGTAGAGGGTGTAGAAGGTACAGAGGATGTAGTAGGGTTGGGAAGAGATGGAGAAGTCCTCTTGGCTGACTCCAAAGCCATTGGGTGAGGACTACCACACCCATACAGACTGTGGACAACATTGATAAGATGATCATTGGCAAGAATTATCAGGCAGTAATGTCTTAAAAAACAGGGGGGAAAAATCAAAGCAAAATCAGAATTACAGGGGAAAAAACACTCATGGAAGTTTCCAGCTTTTACACATTTTCCCAGACAAGTCTAGATGACAACCAATCCAGAGCCCCGATATGTCTCTGGGAGTCTTGGTGGATTATATAAGTCAAGGTACTTGCCTGGACAGAGAGCTGGCTCCAAAAGAGCCCGCACTGGGGCCCATGGGGCTCCCACCTAGGCTGGAGGGCTGCACCAGCGTCAGGCGGTGGTCGGGAGATTTGGCTGCTGCAATTGGCTGAGAGGTGGCGGTCAAGCTGGCGAAAGGGTTGTGGACACGTGACTGGGTGGACATCATTAAAACTTCCATCAGGATCTGGCCAATCAGGTCTTTGAAGTCAGAGTATGCTAGAGGGGGGGGGGGAAATATCGAATGAATATCTTGAGTTTTTAAACAAAAGAGACAGTCATTCAGTCCTGGGTATGGTGATGGTGGTTCAGTCACATACCATCTTTAGGGCTCTGGTGGAACTCTGCAGCCAGTGAAGGGAGAAAGATGACATCTCTGTCCTGCTCCTTCCACGATACGCGGAGGATCTTACAAATGAGCTGCAAAGCCTGTTCTTCAGAGACATCTGAGTTTGCAGAGGTTTCCTGGGGTAGCAGAAGAAACAACGGTGAAGGTTTGATCACACTCTGGAGCCATTTACAGTGTAAATGTCAAAAGGACTTGCATTACTTTGATTCTCATGATACTCATTATCTTGTGATCTCTGACTATAAAGAGACTAGACGGCTGAAATAAAAGAAAGTGAAACAAATAGCACCTGAGGAAAGTCCCTAGTTAAGTTCCCGTAAACACCCAACATTCCTTTTATGTTTACTCGTGTCAAAACTCACCTTATCTCAAGATGGACATGGTCAAGTTTTTACACAATAATAGCCTCTTGTTTGAGTAACATTCTCTGCTGCCATTTACCTTTTCAGTCAAGTTCCTCTTCTCCCTGCGATCACTGTCCTCCACCTCCATGTTCTCTATCCCTGAGTCCACATCCACCTGGGACATGCTGGAATAAAACAGGGATACAGTGGTCATTAAGTCTCTTCATCCTTAAGAAGACTATGCAAACACTCAAACCTCAGCGGCCCATGTGAAGTGTCATTATCTCTCACAACTACACTACTGCGCCCTCCTTACAAAAAACATATTTTATTAATGTCTGTATCAATCAAGAGAATAATATCACTGAAGCAACCTCAAAAAGGAACAAGTCAACATTGTTATAGCTTTTCTCAAAAGTAACTTGTGATCATCACTGCATTTCTGTCATCGTTTGTGATGTTTGTGAAGTCTTGCGTTATTCTTTTTTGGTCTGACACATAAAAATCTGTCACAACTGGAACCTACTGTAACTGATATAATTGAAGTTGAACAGAGTCTCTGTTCTTCATTTTGGAGATGTTTTAGCAGCCTGCCCACAAGAGATGTTTTGGAACTCAAAGTAAATTGTATCGGTGTCCTTTTACATTGTCATTCATGGAGCTTACAGCCTTTGACTGAGACCACACAATAAGGTATTGGAAAACCCCTTACCTCTTTTCACAGGAGGCAGTGTCAATGTCCATGCTCTGTGACCGGGACAAACTCTGGGACTGAGTCTCAAGGCTGTTGGAGGGGGAGCTGGAGAGGGAACTGACACCCTCGCTGCTCTGACTACCATATGCCACCCCTGCAAAAAGCAAAACACCACAACTGAGCACCTTTAAGCACAAAATAAAATCTAATTAAATGACATGTGTCATATTTTGATTCAAGTCTGAAACAGCATTTCTTGGTTCATAAACAACTGTCATATTTCAGATTACCTAAAAACCTTATGGCTCATACATATTTTTGTGGTTTCTTATGCTGTTGGATTTTAGCCTGCCATACCTTTCCTTTTTACATTCATTGTACTATGATGCCTCAGATTTATTCTTTGGTTAATACAGTTTTACATTGTAATAATATACTTAACTGTTTACAAGAACTCAACCTTAAATGTAGATGAGACACAATACAGCAGCTATTTTAAGTTTTAGATTTTTTTAGAGTTGATTATGAAAGAAGGCATTACTTGGTCACAACGGGCAGCTAAAGGCTTAGATTGGTATTTTTAAGACCAACATGGGGTGCCACAACATTATAAGTCCTAATTACTGAAAACACTGAGAGAGAAAGCTGATTAACAGTCAGCACTGTACTGTCGAAAGAGCTGCAATTAACAACTCTCTACTGGATCCACAACAATTATATCATTATTAACTGTAGAGTCAAATAAACACAGTGTACCCCCATTGTGTCACTTAAAACTTTTCCAACATATATATATTGGTATATAGTGGAGGCTTATGCAACAGATGAAGAATATCCAATTTGAACTGGTTATGAAAAAACATAGCAGTGGCCCTGAAAAGGCCATTCTGTATAAAGCCACCACCACATCTATGCATTGCATACCAACAAACAATGCCAGGAAAATGTCAGTGCATCCATAAATGGCTAGTGCATCTTCTAGAGCAATGCACGGGTGAAAAGATCAATTCTCACTTTGTACAGCCAGGCCTACATGTAGTATCACACAGGGACGGTGTATTCACAACAATCTGCTGATGTTATTCAGGATGTACAACTGGTTCTTGCTGCTATAATATCAACATCACAAATGTAAACGGTCCATTTCAGTATTGTGCACAGAGTCAAACAGGTGGCAACCATGACTGTTTACATACCAAGTTTCAAAGAGGACATGTTACGTAGTTTTCATAGGATAGGACGTTGGGCTTAGACTTGACATCAGACAGGCAAACCTAAATGAATCCTGAGCCAGTGTTACCATCAAACCTGAGATACAAGATTTAACCTTAACTATTGTTTGTAATAACATTAATAAGACATTGGACAGACTTCCCAAAACCTGCAGATCTTATTCGGTTCTTCTTACCAGAGGTGCCCATAGGGGATGTGGCAGGGGTACCACTGTGGACATTGAGCCCCAATGATTGGGAGGCAGCTGGTGGCAGGGGCTGGGGTGTGGCACCTGAGGGTCCATGGAGGGGTCCAGGTGGAGTCTCTCTCTGTGGGGATGTCAAGGGTGTGCTGAGAGGGGTGCTGGGCTGTGAGGTCTGTCCCCCGGCCAGTCGAGCCAATCGCCTTCTGCGAATCTTGAATTAAAGAATCAGCAGATTAAGATATTTCCTCAAAGCACATATTATGGGCTTATAAACATTTATGATTTAATGACTGTGTTTTGTTTTATTGCAGGACAAATTATATCAAGAAATACAAGGTGATACTAACAGTTCCATTATTTGATAATTAGCCCTACACAAAAGGCCCATTATTAAAACACTGATCGTTTTTCAGCTTTTGGAGTAATGTAGTAATACATTTACAAGACCTCGATGCCCAATTGAACAAATACAACACAACCTACTGAAGTAACAAAGTCTGATTTGAGCTCTGATCGTCTCAACTCAGCTGACGAGCCTACGAACTATTGCTAATCAAATGCATAATCCGTTGCGAGTTGCTAAATGCACCTAAAAGGTTTCAAATGGAGTGAACGCTACGGATCTTGTGTATGGTTCAAGGGGAGCAGCTCAGTGACCGCATAGTCGGCCCACAGTTTATTACACAATGGTGGCCCGGTGTGCGTGTGTGTGTGTGTGTGTATGTGTGTGTTTTATGCTGAGTCGTCTCACAGGCTAATTTTTGACTGTTAGCAAAACAACGTTAGCAGCTGTCAGCTAGCTTACCGCAAGAAAATATACCGAACCAACCTAACGGTCAAAATGTAACACAACCTGTCTAAATAAAGGAGAAAACGTCCAACGTTAACAAACGAAACAGAGTCAATATAGTATGATATGTGAACGGTTGATTAAGAAAACGATGTTAATTACTGGAGCCAGCTTGTGCACAGCGTTCAGTATCACGTTAGCTAGTTAGCATTTAGCTCCGCCGGCTAAATTACATTAGCGTACTTGCAACGGTGACACAAACATCCACATCCACAGTTTACAAGCCCATTCACTCTGTTACACTGACTGACTATCGTAAATAAACACCTCGCGAGTTGCGTTGACTAACAGGCAGTTGTGAGTGTTACGGTGTTGAGAGTAAACGGTGTATTTTCATCGCGGATACGTTTCTTCAATTTAGAGTGTGATAGCCTCTGGGCTAGCAAGGGAGCTAGTAGCATTTCCATTTGACTTTAAGTCCGACGGAAAGGAAAACCTTCGTGGATCTAACTGTACATTGTTACACGAGTAAAAACAGAGCGGCTTCTAACTAAGACACCTTATTTTGTCACCTTACCTCATCTGCGCTCAATTCCTCCATCGTTGCTAAGTTAGCCTGGCTATTTGACTTCCAACTGCTTTTCTGTGTGCCAGCCAGAGCCAGCTAGCTAGCCAATACTTGAACTAAATATGCATAGTCTAACTCGTTCAACGAATATGTGTCACTGTTGATTGTCTTCGGGATAAAAACTAGGACACTGGTATACGGAGGGTGACAGGATACAGTTCCTCCGAAAAGTCTCTCGTTGGCTAGTTTTCTACCAAGAATGAAACAAAAAGAAAAGTAGCTAGCTATTATACGTCAAAATACAACAGCGGCCATTTTGGTTCTACACTACGTCACGTGACTTATGAGCCCGAAGAGGGCTCCACTATTGTTGCACATAATACATTGAATATATATCACCTGGAATAATATGCGCAGTTACTTTAATTAGTCTAATTTTTTACAGTGACTATGGACTTCCATCCAGCTAGCTGAACTAAAATAAACAATTTCAAGCTGCTGTTTATTTTGTTTCAACACAATAAACACATCCTGTGGTTATTTATTAAACCCAGTGTGCATGAGCAGTCAGTGGGGCACAAGGTCAGAACAACAGGTTGTGTCGTCCTGTCATATTACAGGGAGGTAAGTGTGTCAGACGAGGCACAAGTTGCAAAAAATTGTATCTTAGCTGCTGTACAGTAGCCTATGCCATTTAATTACTATAACATATTCATTGCAGTCCATACCTTTCATTTGATCATCATCTGTGGAATTAATGATTACACAGATTATATATTTATAAGTTTGAGAACCCACATTACAATCAGAAAAATAAGTTTGTATATTTTTCTAAAGATAGAATGACAAAATAAAAAAGAGTAAAGGGAAATGAAAAAAGTGCCACTTCAGACTTCTTTCAAAACCAATTTTATTATAAAATATTCACATAAAACACCTCACTTACTACAGTGCATTGGGTGGAGATGCATTTGAGAGAGGTTTTTTTTCTTTCTTTTTTACATTTAGGTCAACCAATGTTAGACAGAAAGAAAGCCTAAAAGTTGTGTTACAGGACAAAAGAGAAACAAAAGGTTATCATCAAATAGATCCTGTTTTGACAAGCTTTTTTCAGCCAGCTGAAAAAGCAAGATGCTTGTGGCTGAGTCAAGCACCTGAAACTACAGACCAAAATCTACCAAAAGTAATGCAGTTATGCCATCTAGTGGTATAAATCCATATCCTGAAAACACATACATTTTCATTTGAGCAGAGTATTGAAGTCACATTAATCAGTGCGCTGCAACTTTAACTAGCTCTGCACTGAGGTCTTGTTCGTAGTTTAGATTAGTGCATCTAATGCATGATGCTGTTCACGTCTGAGTAACTTCTCCTGAAATACAGCTTTCATTCTTCTTCACTCAGTCATGTTCTTCTTAAAGACCTGCCTGCAGGTTTCTCCTTCACAGTACAACTCCTGAGGTTATGGGACACAGAACATTTCAATTCAATTCAATTCAATCCAATGCAATTCAATTCAATTTGATTCAATTCAATTCAGTGTTTTGTGCATTATGCGGAACGAATATGATCAAATATGTGCCTTCAAGTTCTTACCAGATAAAGCTTGTCGTCTTCAATCCAGTGAGCCCAGCCCCGGTTCTTCTTGTCTCCAATCTGTTCACACACCAGTTTATTCCCCTCTAATCTCACCAGTGACTGCACAGAAAGAGACATAACAGTTTTACCACTCAAAATGACGGTAAAACACATCACACAATGTTGAAAATACTCGCCATCATCCATCCTCACCTTGATGTGTCTGTTGTCCAGTCCCCGCGTAACCTCCTCAAACTCCTGGCCCACTCTGAAGGACACGGTGTAGTTTCGGAAAGCGGTGACTGTCTTGATGACGTTCTGGTCACCATGCTGCTCAATCACCTTCTTCTGCTTCAGCTTCATAGCAATCTTTCGTAAGCAAGGGGTGATACCTGGCATGGCAGAGAGGTGTTTTACCTGATTGTACACTACAGTAGTTACAAATCCAGGGTTGTGCCCTGGAGCCACCCACGGGCAACAAACACATTCTGCAAATAGCTTGATAGATATAAATGCAAACATGTATTTCAATAGAGGTTTGACATTAAAATACAACTGTTTGACTGGAACACCATGATCTGAGGACTTACCCAGTGCAATCATGTAGCCCTCAAAGTTGACATTGCTGATCATGTCCCATGTTCCACAGAGGCTGACAGGCATTTTCATTCCTTCTCAGATACTATGTGTATAAGCGTGGATCCTGTGATTAAATGTGATTCTCACGCTGCTGATGGGGAGTTTTGAAGAGAGGCTGAGACAATGCTGCTTTGTGAGGGAGGCGTAGAGATAGGTGTGCTCCTTATCTCATTCGCTGTTACCTGAGGATCTTATGAGGATAAAGGAGGAGCTTATAGTAAGTTAGTGCCTGGGTGTAGAAGAAGAAGCCAGACATGTTAGACTGGTCCATAAACAAAATTCTTAAAAATGTCAAGTGTGACGAATTTACTGCACATGCATGCGCCCTAGCACAAACAAAAATCTGATGATCCTAATATTTAGAGGAAGGATTTCCCACTGAGGTCAGTTAGAATAATTTGTCTTTTTTTATCCTTATTCTGAGAAACAGGTGACAGACTTGCATATTTGTGTAAATACAGCAACTCAACAGCTTTCTGCAGTAAAACAGGCAACGATAAGCAAAATGCTGATCATGTAATATTCATATTTAGATTCTAATAAAATTCATTTCTCAAATATGACTTTAGGGGTTAGTCCTCATTGTCTTTGATTGTGAAATAAATGTTTGGGTTCATTGCAAACTAAGGTTAAACACCTGCTGCTTTAATGAAGAGTACCTCTGTGGTAGTGGCACACCTTTCCCCTTTAATGTGAAAAACATTCATGGCATAGCTGCACTGGTATGAACCATAAGGGATGGTGACGCAGCTACAGGGTGAGAGAAAACACAGAGTGCGTCCAAACATTAAGATAATTTTTTTCCTGCTGACTTCATTTAGGCTGCCAAGTCTGCACATCTATGTAAATTCTGTCATGGACACTTGACACAGTAATAAATTAATTGTTTATTATGATAAACATGATTTCTGCGATGTACTGAGAATCAAGTCTGAACCCAGTTACCATATTATCTTTTAAATCTGATGTAATCTTGTACCAACAATAAAAGTAAATTAATTAACAAACTCTGATTCTAGTGTGATGTAATCAGTCATGCTTTCAAGTCAGCACACTGCTATCTATCACAGTAAGGTTTTAGTTGGTTGCAACTACTAATTTCAGCCGTTATCTTCTTTTAATGATGAACAGAAAGCACATTTTAATCAAATAGTGAAGGTGTCAATTTGACACTTCCTTAACAATTGAGAGTTTCTTATCTAAGTGACAAGAGCATTGTAACAGTAATGAAAAGCTTGCAAGGTGGAAAACAAAGGCGGTTGTTTATTTCAGTTCCAGTCATTACAAACCACATCTACCTTTTCAAATCTGTAGCACTAAAGTAGAGAGTTTAAAGTGTCTAAGCCACTTTTAATCTTTTCTTGAGGAAGTATGGTGAATTATCCTTTTCTAGGTACAAAACATGTGAGGAGTTGAAAGGAGTTTACTTATGCATGTGGGGGGAAATGTAGTACTATAAGTAAAAAGATGTAAATGTGCTTGTTCGTTATCTAAGTTCAAACATGGTGGATGTAGAAAAACTGTAAATCCCTAGGTAATTAACTACACACTGACATTCAGATGACCTACAAGTCTGTTGAAGTGTTATTTTGTTCTTTTCTTGTTTGTATTTTTCTACACACACAAGTTATTTTATTGCAGTAAGTGTCTCTAACTCAGTCAATGAATGCTTATCCTCTTCCGAAACACACACACACACTGACACACCATCAGAAGAGACTACTGTGTGGAGCAGGCACTGATGGAAGCATAAATAAACCATCTGATTTGTTTTAAGTTCACAGTAAACCTACAGCATTTAGTGTAAACAGCTCACACTTCTGTTTTGCAGCTGCAGCAGTAAATCTCTTAGCTAGAGGAGGCGCCCGTGTATCTCTGAAGGGGTGCTAGAACCACATCAGCATTTTTTTGCTCACTCTCAGCACTGTAGAGGTTGCACTCTCGAATGTAGAGATCCACGGCATCTGGCAGCAGATATCTGACGCTCCGACCTCGGCGAAGCGCCCGGCGCACATGAGTGGCTGAGATCTCATTGGACACCCACTCACGGACCACGTGGATGTTTCTGCGATACTTCCACAGCGTGTCTGACTGGTGGATGAACTTGTGGGGGTCGCTGCCACTTCGGGTGATGCAAATCAAACCGTAGCGGCCCACAATCTCAGCTATGTCCTCCTGCTTCCACAGATTAGGGATCCCAAAGGACTCCAGGACATCAGCCCCACACAGCAACAGCAGCTGAGGGCCGTCTGAGCGGAGAAAAAACAGCTTATCAATAAATGTATGGAGCTTTTCTTACCAAAGGGAATAGAAAGTTAAAAGGGAAGTAGAGAACAATAAAAAAAAGACAGTGAGATAAAATGAAAAATCATTAAACATGGGAAATTAAAAATTGAAATTGGAAGGAGAAGACAATATAAAATTACAAACATGAACTTTTTATGAAAGCTTTTTTCTGTTTTTTTGATGTAGTAATTATTTAAAGAGACTTTACATATGTCAGTGTTTAGTGAAATTATAATGAAAGTCAGTGAGTGATGGTGGAAAACCACTTCTGCAGATTCAAATAGTTTACAGTTCTGCAAACTGACTTGGAGAAAACTATTGCTATTAATAGATGTGACACAACATGAATTAATTTCCACAAGTGATCTATGACCTGTCCAGTGTGTACCCCGGCCTCGCCCTGTTATCTGGGATTGGGAAACATAGCGTGAGGGCGCCCCATGTCCCCAGTGAATAAGATAATGAATGGTTTAATCTTTAGCAAATGTCACTTCGCATGCATGGCACACATACACTAGCCTATTCCTGTCCCAATGTAGCTACATTCTGGAGATTCACATGCACACAAAGACACAAATGTTTTTTCTGTCACTCGTGAAGAATGTTGCAAAGACCAAAAGGTGAAATTGGACGTCATGTTCAGATTGTTACTGATGGATGCATGGGCGCATCTCTCCCTCCCTGTCATTACTGTAATCAAGTGACGCGACGGGCGTAACCCATCACAGAACAACAACCGAGTATTCACACGTTAAGCCATTGTCTCCTGTTGTTGAGCTGAATACAGTGAACCGAGATGACTGAAGGAGGGAGGAGCGTGAAAGACAAGTGAAAGAAAAATACTCAAGTTACACAACAGTGCACATGGCCACACATGACCTACCTCTCCTTTTCTGATGAGATGAACTTCCAAAATAATTATCATCTATGCGTCTCTTCTTGGCGTGCTTGACTGTGTCCACATCATCACAGTTCTGCTCTGCTGCAAGCAGTTCTTCATGGTGATGCCTATGTGAATGACATTAAAGATACATTTAAAGATTGGGTTTCTGATCTCTCATAGATGAAAGGGGCAGAGGGGGGTGAGGGCTCATTGCACTGCAACATATCAGTCATTATCCAGCCAGCTCATTTCTGTATTAGGCTCTATGTAAACAAGTCTCCTTAAACACTAGTGTAAAAGTTTTTTGTGATTATGCTCTGCACTAAATATGTCCCGGTTTAACATAACGCCATATATTTGGAATGTTCTTTCTATTTATAATTGTTATTATCATTTATTATTTATTACTTAATCAACTTGCCTGGCCCTCGATTGAGTCAGTGCACACAGAGGCCATACAAGGGTCAGTGTGCACATCTGTCATCTCTGGCCTAGCCGACTATGTCAGTCAATTTGTGTGTATTTATGTTGTTCTGTTATTGTTGTTCTTTGTGTGGTCTGGTAGATTGTAACACTGAATTGCCCATTTGAATTTAACTGAACAGGCTCTGTGCCTTCACCAGTGATGCTCTGAGGCTGTTAGTGTGGTTTTAGTATTTTAATACAACTTTAACTAAGCCAAATTGTTTTGGTTTGGATTAAAAGAATTAACTGAAAGCACAGATTACAGAGCGTCTTTTTTAAAATACAATTACATTTTCTATCTGCAAATTGATCAAGTGATATAGTAGGTTACTTGGTTGACATTTGTGATAATATCAGATCTTAAACCGCTCGATGTAATCATAACAATTTATTTTACAGTGATTAGTATCTACTGCTGTTATGTTAAGAGATTCGACTTCACTGGCAAAGACGAATTAAAGGAAAGCAGGATATGCTTCTGAAGTATCTGACAAAACGTTAGATTCACTGGCATATTTTCATATTTTATCACAACTCCCGACAAAAACACCTAAAAAAAAAAGACTACTCTACAGCAGGCACCATCAGTGACATAACATAGCAACTCACCGAACAACTTTTGCTGTCTCCACCCATTCAGGCTGCAAGCTCTCCCAGGAATCCACTGTGATCCAGTCTGAAGTCTCTGCGGCCAATCTGGCCATCTCCAGGCGGTGGGAGGCCTCAATCAAACCCTTCTTCTTATAGCCATCGCCCACTGGAGAGATGATGCCTTTCACCACCCTGAACTGACCTTAATCCCACAAGAGAAGAAGTGGGATTAAACAGGTGATCAAAAAGGCAATGGCATCATAGAAGCTGGGGTTAGCAGAGCAACTAGGAATTTTACTCACACAGTATGTGCATGACTAAACCACTTTGATGAATTAAAAAGAATTGTTGTTGGGGGTGAGTTCACTCAAATATGCAACTCTGCTAGTGGAACCTAGCAGAGGTGAAATATGACAATATATCAATCATAAGTTGATAGGGTCAAATATTGAAATATGTTGTTGTTTTTTTGTTATGTTATAGTTCGGTGTTTTCCTCCACTTTATTTGCTTGACAGGTATAATTAACCTTTCAGATGAAAGTTTGACATCAGTTAGTAAAATGTGATGCATTCTTCTTATGTGTTAAACTACCAATCACTGCATTGCAGTAGCAGTAGCAAGTTGCCCTAACATGACAAGCTATAATCAGCAGGAATAATAATATACTGTATATAATATACTATATATAAGAAACAACTCTGACAGGGGATAAGATGTAATTATACATAGGTAAAATGATTAATGCTGAACTTTTATGTGGAGTATTTGGAATAAGGACTGCGTTTATATAATCACTTTTATCAAAAACACATTTGTGTCTCTAGTACACAGTGATCTGTCTAATCAGTGGGAGAAAATCCAGGTTCAGTGTCTTACCCAAGGGCACTTTGACTGAGGGACTGAACAATTAACAACACCCGATCTCTTGAACCACAGCTGCTCCTTTTACAGCTTTTTTAAACCTTATATTTCTACTTCTAAAAGGATCTAAATGTGCTGGTTTCATTGCCAGGGTTTAAAAAGCCTTTCGTCTGTGATTTCTTTCTCCCATCCGACACTATGGAGGTAAACTGAATTTCCTTTGTTCACAGTGTTGTGAAATGGTTTTTGATTTTATTTCAGTCTTATGATGAGCACCACAAACAATCTCCAGTTCATCTAGAGAGAAAGTCTCAGCATCCAGGTAAATAATGAACACTACCTGCATTACTACAATATCAAGACAGATGAGTGCGCAAAGGTTTTTTTGTGTAATTTGGGAGAGCCCAAGACATCCAGGATGTGTCACTCTGAAAGGTCATATTTGTGTTTCACTCAACCTGTGTCTTCCAGATGATCTCGAGCCAGTTCAAACATCCTCAGGTGCATGTTGGTGATGGGGTTGAATGAACCACAAGCCAGCAGGACCACTGGGGTTATATCTTGAGCCTCCATGCCTCATAGTGGAGCTGAGTGTACACTACAACAACAACAACAACACAGACAAAGACTACAGTTTGTTGGCGGTCTACCAGGGTCACAGTCTCCATCTTTGTAAGCAGAGGGAGTTCTGTATTGTCATACAAGAATAAATAACCAATGGCGTTTTAGCTTAATGTGTTTTAGCGCTGTCATTTATTAAGAAACCACAGCTAACTTTGCTTCGCCCGTAACTATGCAACGAACGCAACCTTGACGCTTGCCACAGAGATGGACGTACGGGACGCCTCGGCGATCAAAAAACACCAATAAAGCGAAGTGTGGACGACAAAGAAAGCGTTAAAGTAATGCAAATACTCGTTGAAGTACCGTGAGAATTAGCGGCGGTCACCTGCTCGGTATGCGTCCCCTGCTTCCTGTGACTACATTGAAACTGATTGGATGTGCTCGGGCAGGAAGCCGACTGCACCCTGCACCGCACCCCACGCTACCGAGCTACGTTCACAATCACAAACGCTCCGGCAAACACTAAACACCTTACAAGCGCATTTAACAGTATAGCTCTTTATTGTGGACATATATTCAACGTGTTTCAGTCGCGTTACTTGTGTAATTTAATCTCCAAGCGGATGCAAACGTTTAAATCATCGCAAGGCTGATTTGCATCTGTTTACAAAGAGTCCGGTGAGATGTGATCTTTTAGCATGCTAGCTAGCTATTAAGCTAACTAAATAACTTTTCTCGTTAAGACAACAGGTTGCCCTGAGCTTCAGGCAAATACTTTCACCCACAGTCTGTCAGTATGGATAATGTCTCGCTGAATGTTGAACAGCTTTGTTATCGGGTTAGCTCCACCAATGACAGTCATTGCTCATGAAGACGGTCTAAAGATAGCATGTTAGCTTAACATTAAAGTTGCCTGGTCCTGTGTGCCATAGTCTGATCCCTGTTATTCTTTGTGTTTCCTTTTTTGCTTATTTTGGAAACGCTGTTTAATCTGGAAGGATGGCTTCACGCGGGAAATCAGAAACTGGAAAACTGAGACAGAATATGGAGGAGCAGCTTGACAGGTTGATGCAACAGCTTCAGGATCTGGAGGAATGCAGGTGCTTTGTAGTGAGATTCATCACACCCACACCAATGTATAGTCTGTTTACTCAATCAGAACATTTTGCATCTTATAGCTGGGGAGTAACAACCTCAATTGTGTCAGAAAACACCATTTAGGCTCTTAGTATTTTCTCATGTGCCTCTAAATCTCTCATCTATTTGTTTAATTCAGAGAAGACCTGGATGAGGAGGAGTATGAGGAGACAAAGAAGGAAACCTTGGAACAGCTGAGTGAATTTAATGACTCTTTGAAGAAGATCATGACAGGAGACATGACACTTGTGGATGAACTCAGTGGGATGCAGCTGGTATGCACGATCCATGGATAGTGTACAATAACTGTGTATTAAGGACGACTTACATAGGGTTAAACTATTCTGGCATAAACAGCTTTTTTTTTTTCTTAATATCTTCATCAGGCAATCCAGGCTGCCATCAGCCAAGCATTCAAAACTCCAGAGGTGATCCGACTCTTTGCGAAGAAGCAGCCAGGACAGCTGAGAACCAGATTAGCAGAGGTTTGTGTGACAGTATTGAAGATCTCTGCTTTTTATTTCTGTTTCATACACTGCCGTAGAGTTTACTGCTCTGCTCCATGATGCCTCAGTGTTTATTTCGGCACTGCTTGGTCTAAAATTTGTCCACCTGCCATGTGACATTCTGTGCAGATGGACCGCGATGTCATGGTGGGGAAACTGTCACGGGATGTGTACACTCAGCAGAAGATGGAAATCCTCACAGCCTTGAGAAAACTGGGAGAGAAGGTGACGAGTGCTCACAGCAGAGATGTGATGTTTTTCCACAGGTCGATGGATGATTCACTGGCTTATGCTCCTCAGTCCGTGTGAACACTTAAAGCTGTACTGACTTATTTTAGTCATTTAAGTGACACTAGGCTGACAGACCAGCTGCTACAGCAGCCTTAAATCTCCCTTCAGAGGAGGCTGTAACATTTGAAACATGTTATTATTAGCTGATTAGTAGTAGTAGTAATTTATTTGTCCCCGTAGGGAAATTGAGCTGATTGGGGCTTAGATGAACAACACATGATTTTTGTTTGTGTCTGTTCTGACAGCTTACTGCAGAGGATGAGACATTTCTCACTGAAAATGCTACAGCTACTTTGAGCCAGTTTGAAAAAGTGACTGCAAACCAAGGTGAGAGTGAACATGATTTTACACAAACGTTGGACCACATTATTATTATTGGTTGGGTGTGAGTATTATGATAATTTTTGTTTACCGTACCTTGTTTTGCTTTCTTTTTCAGGGTCTGAAGACAAAATCATGGCTTTAGCTAGCTCTGGTGTGAAAACCAAAGCATAGTAATTTTAACTCTGTCTTTGTTATTACCAAGAAACAAATGTGCCAATTGTTCAGTGATTTTTTTTGTAAATAATCAGTGCACTTCTAGGTGTCGCTGTGGATGCTAACCCTTTTTAATAGTATTATTTTATACCCCATCCACTTTTGTAAATGTCTTTTATTTGTCCAGATGAGTGTAAAATTGTATTATAGGTACGAGCATATGATTTGTTGAATATTATTAAGACATGTACGTGAATGTAGAGGATCGTTCAGACACTTCTTGAGAACTGCTCTGTTGTGATTTTTGCTGTGTTTTTCGTTGGGTTGCTGTGTCCGTCCTGAAATCTGAAAATCCAAGTGGTATTTTTAACATGTTGATTTGCTGTGCGAGTGCTAAAAATATTCAGTAGGCTATGTGATGCAGGAAATAACACATTCAAATAGAAATCACAGGCACGTCAGTAACAACTGGTTTGAAACTGATGAAAATACAGAAGATGTAAATTATGATTTTGACAAAGTGGGACAGTTGAAAGGCGTCAGATGGGAATAGATGGAAGTATGGCTCTGCAGTTAGTAAACATAATTACTGGCATGTACTCCAGATTTTCTGATCAGTCTGTCTCAATAAAATATTGACTATCAGCCTAAAATAATTCTAAAACAAGTTTTTTCACCAGCCTGGCAGCAGTGTGATAGCATGTGATAGCAAATCCACTTGATGGATTTGTTGCCATCTGTTCAGCACTGTGCAGGTCTTGTGATGGTGTGAGCAGCCATCTCATGAGAGTCATTCAGTCTGATGAATAGAGCTTGTGGTCACTCAACAGGCCTGACACCAGATTTAGGAGGTATATTCTTTATCCTGGATATTTTATCCCCTTAATTTCAGGTGCCTTTGGTATTTTGTCCATTTTCCATGCACTGTTTGATTATAAAGCATTTCAAACTGCTTCATTTGACAACTATAATTTTAAACCAGCAGTAACCATGTAAAGTGCTGGGTCATATATTTCATACTCAGGTTTGGTTGGTTGAAAATATGTAGAACTTAACCTCCCAATGTTTACAGTATTGGTTTAAATTGTGAAACCATTTACTTTGTGAGTAAAAACAATCTGCAGCAAAATGAATTTACGTTGCATTGGAGTTGATTTGTCTTATTTCATTTTCACCATCAGATGGAGCTAATGCTCAGGACTCTTTTTTAGCAGCACTACTTAGGGCGTGTACCACCAGCATAGTGCACACTGGCTATACATTGACTGTATGAGCGATGATTTGAGGAAAACAAGAAGGAGACCAAACTTATTATACCCCATCTCATCATCCTTTATTATGTTTGCGAGCAAGCATCAACTTCACTACAATTTGCCTTTCAATTGGTAGAAAAGTGAGAGCAGCTCCAACAAGCACAAAGGAAGCATCCAAACGTTCAAAAAACACTGTCACCTTCCATTTTGAGCAAATTTTTAAAAGAAAAGAAACAAAAAAATATATATCTGGAGTGTTGTGGACGTGTGAAACAGACAGTATGAGAATCAGTAGTGTATCACGTCTCCTTTCTCACTCCAGTCTCACAACCCCACATGGAACGTACACAAACTTTGTGGTTCATGCAAAGTAAATCCCCCCTACGTCTTAGTGTTATTACAGTATGGCTGCATTTCAGTTTGTTAGGCAGTGACATTCAATTCAACCAACTGACACTTTGCCCAGGGGCTAACCAGAAAGCATATAACCCAGAAAACTGGAGATGGTGGAGTCACTGTGGAGACTTGACTTCAGAGTCAGTGTGCACGTTGTCAGTGACCCAGGGTACTGTACTTTAAACTGTAGATGACATGTGGATATTAAGTGTTTGACATAATGAAACTGAGAATTTCGGAGTCGACAGGCTTAAACTCTTGTGAATTTCATGCTGCCCTCAAGATCATTTCTCGACAATTCAGGCAATAGGACACTGTTCAAAAATTACCTTCCACTATACACGTTAACAGTATACCCATGTACACTGCCAAAACAATTTCATTATGTACTGTGCATCTTTTTAAAGGTGGATTCCGTCAATATGATTTAGAACAATATCTATAGAAGATACAATATGGATCTACTTCCTCTACACATCAACATGGACACATGACATCTATGTGAAATGTTTGTCACTTTTAATAAAAACTAGCGGTGGACTATTATTACAACAAACTGAAAGAAAAACGTAATCTCCAGCTCTGTAAGAAAACTAGCATTTAACAAATACAAAAAAAAGAAGAAAAAAAAATGCCACAAATAAAAGAGCATGGATTTTTGTTAGACCTGCTAATTTCGCTATGATCAAAAAAAAAAAAAGGCAAAAGGCACTCCCATCTCAGTCGGCTCAGACCTGGCCTCCTTTTTCACAAGTCTGAGACATCATGGAGGGGAGACTGTTTACTACATTTCCACCACAGACCTCTAAAAAAAAAATCATAAATTAAGTGAACTTAAAGTAAAAACACAACTGTGTGACACAAATCCCCACAAGTAGCCTGGAAACTGTCTCCAATGAGAGCCTGTTGTGTGTTTCTGAACTGAAATTTGGCCTCTGAAAATAGATCTGTGATTCTGCATGCAAAAATATGAGACTCACAACTTAAACATTTCTAATCTTGATAATGCCACATTCTGCTCACTACAATGCCCCCAAATCTGATCTGAATTCAATTAATGCAGGTTTGGGAAATTTTTGACATTTTGCTTAGTTGGTACCCAAAAAACATGACACACACTAAATAGTTACAACAATGTCAGAGAGGAGATAGAGGTTGGACACATTTTCCCAATTAATTGTATAAGCTTTATACTAGTACCAGAAGGACAATAAGTTTACCAAATGTAAACAAATATCTTAGAACAACTCTACAGTACAGTTCCATGTACAATAAAATCTAGTGGTCTACTGCAAAAAATATTTCATTTTAAAGATTCAAACAAGAAGATGATTCATTTTAAAATATTTTCCTACTGCAGGCACACCCTCAGTTGTAATTCCAGAGATTACAATCAGTGCTTACAATGCAACAAGAAAATACCATAAAATGCACCAAATATATGTATTATTATTATTTCAGGTTAAATAGCCGTGCCATAGAAAATAAAGAGTGATCCTGAAAAGTACTTTCAAATCATTTCTCTCCCAAAAACAATGCCGACTACTTCATTATTCAACCAGACGCCAGTAAAACTCTGACATAAATCTGCTCCCAGTAGTTTGAAGGGTTTTTTCCTCCCTACTTCTGTCAGCACAGCAGGACTGGGGTACGGGCAAAAGACTTTTTTTTTTCTTTTTTTTTTTAAAGCTGCTGAGGAAATCTTTCTATTTGTCCAAATACACTGGCAGAAATGTTAGTACCCATATTTCAAGATTAACAGCACTACAGAACCTGCTGGTCTGGGGTTTGTACCACTCCACACAAAAAAATGAAAGGTCGATTTGTACATGAACATTTCGAAACATTACGAAAAATCCCATCTGTACAACAGTGAGATCTACTGGGAATGAAATAACACGTGACACCTGAAGTAGAGCGTTGCCACCTGTGCAAGCGAAGCAAAGCATGTATGAAGCTGAAACCGTTAACCAGTCCTGCCTATGAGAAATTATGATTTTCCTCTTTGCAAAAACAAAAAAGAAAGAAAGAAAAACAAAAAAAAGAGACAAAATAGACACCACTTTGTCATGGAAACCTCCGCTGAACAGTCCTGGGTTTCTCATCATGAAGCAGACATTTTTGTACAAGCATGATGGAACAGCTTTTTGCGGAAATTTTGCAACATGCTACAGCCTCTGTGACACAAATAATTCTACATTACGTACTGCGTCGTTTTAGATTGAGTAGGCCTTTCACTAACACATAGACTAATTACATGGTTTCTTTATATTTACAAAATCTTTAAAAAGCAATTGATTTCTCTACACATAGGATTTGTTAAATATCCTCATGCACTAAAAGAAAAGAAAAAGCGGTCTACTTGTTAAAAGCATCATTTTTGTTTCACTGTGGACTACAAGTCAAGAAAACTCAAGTCAAAGCTATATGTGAGTTCAGCGGCAAACAAATCTAAAAGCATTAGGCAAGAATATACATCAGGAAAAAAAAATTCTCCATTTGAACTTTTTACGTCTGAGAGAAAAGAAAAAGTGCAGGGTTGGCTTCCTCACACAGTTCAAAACAAATGTAGGCCAAGTTTTCCTGGGAATTAAAATATAATAAATAAAAAAATAAACAGTAAAAATCAGCAATCCGGTGATGACTAGACTACACTGAGTACCACCACTAAGGTAACAACAGAAAAACCTTGACCATATATATGCTGAAGGGAATTCTTGTTTTTCTTTTTCTTTTTTCTTTTTTACATCATGGCTCCTTAGACATGAAACTGTGGGAGAAGGGGGTGTGAAGCAGTGACTATGAGGATCTGAGTAAGCGTGGGTTGGTGATGTGTGTGTGTGTAAGAGAGCTTGTGTTGAGGGTAGTGTGTGTGTTTTTTCTGACGTGTGTGCAAGTGTATGTGTGTGTGTATGTGTGGTGTTTTAGTAGGTGAGGGTGGAGTCGTCCCACTCCAGCTGCTGCTGTCTGCTGGCCGCCCCCTGTTGGTCCTCTGGCTCCGCGCCCTCCTCGTCTTCGCTGCTCTCTGACTCAGCGCTCGTGATGTCATCTTCCTCCTCTCCATCCTCGCTCTCCTCCTCTTCTTCCTCCTCCTCCTCGCTGCTGTGCTGGTCTTCGTATGTCTGCGTTAGAGACAGAAAGGGGGAGAGAGGAGTTGTTTGTGCTAAACTGTAAGGTTTTGTTGAAAAAAATGATGGAACTTTGAGTCATCAGACTTTTTTGTGTTTTCTCTCCTTGTCATGATATGATCTACTGTTAATTATTGTGCAAATTATATCTCTTACTTGTGCCAAAGATCTGACTCATCTGACATTTTACAGAAATGCATCTTGTAGAAACACATTTAAAAAGCCTCAAGTAGTTATTTAAGATTCAAAATATTTTTCAGCATTTTTCTCATCATCACTCATTTTCAATCCAGGTAACAGCTTCTCATCTAAACAGATTAATAGCTGACATAGTATTATCTATATTCACAATACCAATGTCTGTTCTATAAACTTACTAAAGAAAGTACTGTGCAGATCTCATGGTCCAGTTTCACAGTAACTGGTGATATACCACATAAACTACAGATAAAATAATCCTCAGTGCTATCATAAAATTGATCACCCTGAATATAAAGTATGTTCTTCATTGATGCAATATGATATTGATATTGAAAAATATACTGTGATAAATATTGTGATGGTGATTCCAACCATACTGCCCTAGTGGTTTGGCCCTGGTGGCAATAAAACCTGACTGTTTACAAACTTCAGCTTCAATATGTGGACATTATGTAACAACATGTCAGTCTACTGCACAGAACACACTCATCCAACTGGTTCTGATGATACCAAAAGGATGAAACAAACAAAAGTTCCCACTAGAGCTTTGTTGGATGCTCGAGAGAAACAATCATCAGTTTCTCTTTATCTTTTGCTGTTGTTGAACAAAAAAGTCAAACTTACAGAGACGTGAAGTTGCAAATGCAATATTAAAAAAAAGTATCAATCAACTGCAAAATGTTGATATTCTACCCACACACTCATTCACTAATCAAATCTGCTTTTTGAGCTGAGTGTATGTACTGTATATGTGTTCATGACTAACTGTCTGCACCACTGTAAACCAAACATTATTCTTTTATTTAAATTAGCGGGTGAAACTGCACCAACACCCACAACAACTGCCTCCCCACACGACTTTCAATCATGAGAGCTCAGATAAAACTAGGGCACAGTTACAACATCACCCAGAGAGCATTAGCAGGTGAAAAGCTGTCTGAGTTGCAACGCAGCCACATTTCCATGAGCACTGAAGCTCGATTTCATTGGTTAATCATCAAAACAGCTTTGCCTCCCTACACATGGAGGTGCGTTCCTCCCTTCCTACCTCCATGGGGTTGACGGTGATGGTCAGAGCCGAGTCATCCCAGTCCATCTCGTTCTCCTTGCCGTTCTCCTGGTCCCTCATGGTCCGCTGGTGTGCGGCTCGGATGCGGAACACACCCAGGATGATCATGAACACCAGGAAGCTGACACACACCACAATGACAATGGTGGCAGCGCTGGGAACCACTGTAAGGAAATAAACAACATTAAATGACAGGTCAGATGTAGATTGTGCACATACAGACATAAAAACACAGCTACAGCTGTTACAGCTTATTAATGTGGGGAGACACAGCTTCTAGGCTTCAGGTTAATAGTGTGTCGGTGCATTCAGAGTGTGGGGTCTGTCTATTCATTATGGAACACAATAAATGTTTTAATTACATAAAATAATTTAATTTATATAGCCATATGAGGAAAAAAAAAGATTTTATAACAATCATTATTCCCAGTTAGATTTCCAATGAAAAAATGAATAATAAAATCCATTCAAATATGGGCCTATATAGATTAAAGTTTAAAGTTATTTCTTCCATTTTCAGCAGCTTATTACAATATGTTTTACAACCTATAACAGAGCTTTGATCATATTCTGGATGATCGTAACAAAAGATGTGTATTATCTGGTGGCTTTGTGTGTTACTTTGAGTGACAGATTTACACATTACAGAGAGTGTGCAGAACAGTTAAAAAAAACAAAACAAACATCAACTCTGACTCCACAGGGTTAAATAGTTTTGCTTGTCTCCTGCCAACCTGCTCCACTTTGCTCCATATTAGCAGAAAATAGCCTCTCTTGTGCAGTGGCAAACTTAGTGAGTCTGACAACCTGGAAGATTACTGAAGCCAGGGAATAAAAGGTTGTGCTCAGAGCACCACCCGCACAGATGTCATATACAGCTCTAAAGTGTGGTCCCTAAACTTGTGTGAAACAGTCAGTTTAATGCGTGCCCTACTTCTCATTAGTCTACTGTAATCCTTCTGCAGTAATGCTTGACCTTTTCAGAGGCCAAACATTTTTTTCTACAGCACAATTAAGCAGATTATGACAGATACATAAATGCAGCTACTAGGAGAGGGCTGCTGTCAATTTAAATACCATCAAATTATTCATTAAATGATGACACAATTTTGTGTTTAGGCAAAAAACAACAATCTATAGAGTCAGTGTTACACCAGAATTTGTTTGTTTGTGCTATTCTAGTCTTGGTTTGTACGATATAACACAGAAAAAACTCTGTATTGCATTTAAACCCTGCCATTTCACACCAGGCTTCTATGTCGCAGTACCTGAGGCTTGGTGAGCGTTGACCAGGTTGTGACCAGAGAGATCCACAGAGGCATGATGGACGGGGTTAATGAAATTGGGCTGCACCATGGCGTTGTTTGAATGCTCCACGGGATTGGCTGTGTGGATTACATTCACCTGGAGAGAGAAAATGCACAGAGACAACAGTTTCACACCCTGGTTGACAGATGAAGCTGAAGTCCGGTATAGGAGGATGAAATTGCTTTAGTTATGTGAGGGCACGACTTGCAGTCAACTGCTGCCAATGCAACAACTAACAAATGATCCGTCATACCTCAACCTTGAAGTCGTTGCTGATATAGCGACCGTTGAGCTCAGAGCAGACCAGCTTGAATTTCCTGTCAAAAAGAGCTTCGGTGTGCCAGTTCTTGTAACGGATGAGGTGCAGGACCTGCTCGTAGTTGGCCATGGTGTTCACACCTGGAACACAGAGAGGAGCTTGTGTCAAAAAGATACATGATCAGCAAGCAATCGACAGAAAACGCCTTCATATTATAGCAAAGCAGAGTGATGTTGAGCAATATAAATGTGGGATTTTATCATGATTTAGAGATAATGAGGGGGATTAGTTTTGCCCTCCTCAAACCTCAAATCACTGTGTCTGACAGTTCGAATGTCTTAAGTTTAAATGCCTACACACATCCAGGATAAATGAATCCATTTGTTTTGTTTATTTTTACAGTCTCAGCATTAAACAGATAATAAAGCGTTTCCTTTCTACGTGAAGCTGTGCTCTGTGCTCTGTACCGGTGATGACGAGGCCCAGGTTAGAGGAGCTCATCTCCAGGCCACGCTGCTGCAGCTGGGTCATGTCCACCTCCAGGCCCTCGTGCTCGCCGTCCAGCTCGTCTCCCACCACCGTCACTTCGCATGTGTCCAGGTTGTGCATGATCTCCTCTGAAACCACTGTCTCTTGGACTGAATAGACGACATGAAAAAATGTTCACAGTGATGAGTTGAAGGGCTCGACACAAATGTACGATTGTCCGCTGTGATGAGCAAGTTTGCCATTAGTGTTCAACACACACACACACACACACTATATCTGTAAAGGATGACACAGGTCGAACAGCTTTGTCTCAGGACTTAAATCTTTTCCTGAACTTGTGAAATTTCCAGTTGGCTGCACTTTACAGGTGAAAAGACAAGTTACCAAGTTGTTCAATTATAACTTGGAGCAGAGAGTAAGAAAGTTAGGTTTCTTATTTTAGAGATCAGTCAAACTTTGACGGTTAATGGTGGAGGGAGAAGAGAAGAGAAGAGAAGAGAAGAGAAGAGAAGAGAAGAGAAGAGAAGAGAAGAGAAGAGAAGAGAAGAGAAGAGAAGAGAAGAGAAGAGAAGAGAAGAGAAGAGAAGAATGAATGAGCGTCCTGGTCATGATCATTAGTGGTGTGGAGCAGATACAACAGCGCTGATATAGCTCTGTTATAATACCACACACTATCATACGTGTCCTTCATCACAAATACCTGCAGGTTGAAAATAGTGCTGTGAACAGCAAATATGTTGCTCAGTATAACTTTGAAGTTTATGTTCAGTAATATATATTCTGCTTGTCTGATCACTATTAAATAGAGAGATCTGAAACATGGAGAGCAGGAGAGATACAAATGAAAGGTACCGATTTAATATTTCTTTTTAATTTGACCATATTTTAGTTACTCAGGCAGCTGAGGCCAGCATGCCTTCTTCATTTATCATATGAAACTAATTAATATTTCTTCCACATACAGTTTGCACCTTTTGACTTCTATTAAGTGATTATTCATCTGCTGTGATAGCTTGTTGTATAAGGTGGGGCATGATAATGCAGGTCATGGCATCACATCTCTCACATGCACCGATCAGGCATTACATTATGACCACTGACAGTTTAAGTGAATAACACTGAAGGACACTTCATGACATCATGGCACCTGTTAGTGTGTTGGATATATTAGGCAGCAAGTGAACATTTTGTCCTCAAAGTTGATGTGTTAGAAGCAGGAAAAATGGGTACGTGTGAAGATTTGAATGAGTTTGACAAGGGCCAAATTGTGATGGTTGGATGAATGGGTAAGAGCATCTGAAAAGCTGCAGCACTTGATGGGTGTTCCCAGTCTGCAGTGGTCAGTATCTATTAAAAGTAGTCCAAGGAAGGAACAGCAATGAACCGGGGGACTTGGGAGCAAAGGCTGGCCCCCTGTGGCCCTCTGTGGTCCAATGCCACAGATGTGCTACTGTTGCTCAAACTGCAGAAGAAGTTGCTGGTCCTGATAGAAAGGTGTCAGAATTCACAGTGCATCACAGTTTTGGTGATCGGTGTACGGCCTGCTGTTCAACACACGACATCATATCTTTCAGTATCTGTGTCAACCTCGGTGTATGTTTATTGTCTCGCTGCCTCTCAGCTCATACACAGGCTTGACAGATGGCGCGCCTGGTCAACTGACCCCTCCCATAAAGTGGTAAACAACTTAACTCTCTTCTCGCTCCCTCCCTCTTGCTCTGTGTGTCCAATCCCTTCGTCCTCCAGACATAATCCTCTGCAGCTACTCTATGTCACACAGCTACCGACTGTACATTCACCATTCAACTCGGGGGATGAGCAGGTTATTAAGTGAACAATACAAACAATCACCCAAAAAATAGGTTTTCTCCATCTACAAATTGCCTTTAACATTACCAAGGTTTACTTTGGCATTCTGTGTGTGTTTCTCTTACCTGTGGGATCATCATCAGCTCCCTCTGGGGCTTCAGACTCAGTGTCGGCCTCCACCTCGCGGGTGATGGTGCTCACGATGCGTAGCTCGGGGAACAGCGTCACGCCTTCCTGGCTCTCAAATTCGGCAGCGCTGCGGGCAAAGTGGTCAATGCCGCTCAGGCTGATCTTGGGTTCTTCGGGCTGCAGAACCATCACATAACCCTCAGCATCTGGCACCGTTACACAGGAGTCCTCGTTGAAGCATCTGTGGGAAAGATTGAAGTTTGAATATCTGTACCTCAGTCTTTTATGATCTGTTATGAACTGGTTCTCCCTCTGCTGTCAAAGTTAGCTATGTCAATCCTGATTAGGTGGCTGGGGATCAATGGATTGGTACAGTTTGATAGCAAACGTAATATATAGTGACATCATTGTCTGGGGATGTGGTAAAAATTGTGGGTACAAGCAGAATTGGATTTGTTCATATGCACAAGAAGAACAAATATTTAACTGCAACACTAACTGGGACGGATATTTTGGCCTTGTCGAAATACATTCACATGTACAGTATATTATCTGTCAATGCACTCAGATGTCACTCTCTGAATAGATCAAAGAGATAAAGAGAACAAAATACAGCATCACAAAGCTGTTCTGTCTGTCATTGTCCAACACCAAAAATCTCATGTTTACTCTCTTTGTTATGGAAATCAGATGTAACTCTTGACCTCTACTTTACTTCAACAACCATCTTCAGATTTGGAGGAAAAGAAGAAGCCTCTATAAGGCAGAAATAACTTGTCTCATTAACATTAGGCTAATGCGGATTGACACATGAAGTGTCATGACGGAGGCTGAGCAGAGAAGATGATGAGAAGTGGTGAAGAATTGTCGGCTCCTGCTGCTTACTTGACAGTGGTGGAGATGCGAAGGTGCCTGATGCCGGGGGTGGGGAACTGACGGGAGTTCAAGTAGGAGATGTGCTGCATGACCTTGTCAAAGGCGTCAATGTCGTCACCCTCCACGGTCAGAGAGGACTGGTTGGGGTTGAACTCCACCTGAGAGGAGGAAACAAGGTGACAGACTGCGTCATTTGAGGGAACTTTGTCTCTTAGGGGGGGAACTATGCAAGCCTGGTCGCTTTTCTGCTGTTTTGCTAACCCCCCTCCCGGCCATGTGTATTTGTTTTTGAGTGAGAAAGCAATCCATGGAGCGGTAGGTAACGCTATTGATCATATACGTTTTACATGTATAGTTGTGTAGTCTCATCTGTCATAAACAAGAGGGTTACGGGGTTACAAGACACGTTTGTGTCACAGTGGTGGGACACCAGGTCAGAGGCATAAGTCATTTATTTAACCATCACAGTTCTCTGAAGCTGTTGAATTAAGGTCAAATGTAGCGTAGTTAAGGTAAAAATCTTGCACAGTTCCTCTTTAAAGCCATGCTTCATTTTTACACCCACACATGTATTAGAGTGTGTTGTCAGGGAGGTGGTAAAGCACCAGCTCATGTTTTTTTGTTTCTTTCTTTTTAACTTGGGACCTTTAAATGCTTCAAATGACAAGAGAGATAATAATGTATTATTTTTTATTTTCAGTGTCTGTAGTGAGAGAAGACTTTGCTTCCCCTTGAAGGGTCACAAGCCTAAAAACCTTAAACTCAGTTAGACCTTACAAACACACTGATATCCAGTCTGACTGACACTGAGTGTTTCTGAAGCTCTTAGCCCTCCTTACCTTGACAGCTGAAGCGACCTCCTCAGGCAGCTGCACATCCAGGCCTTCCTTGCAAGTGTACAAACAGTCGATCACCTTCTTGTTCTCCAGCTTGCCAGAGCGGATCATCAGCCCCGCCAGGTTGCCCCGGAAAAACTGAGCCATGCGAGCGTTTCCGCCTGGATAGATCAGGATGGAGACGCAGAGAAGAAAACAGTGACACATACATAAGAAGAAGGTACTCGAGTGTACATAACACAGACTTCACCTTTTCTGGGCTGGCGATTCAAGCATGCCCTTTCAATGTGCAAAGCTGGTGTGAATGGCGTTCATGCAAGTTAGTATGTGTGCCCTTACAAGGCCTGAGGCCCAGAGAGCGAGACAGAAAAGTCATGGATGAGCTCATACAAGCTGGAGACACATGCAACACCTGCATTAACAGTGTGAACTGCTGCCTTACTGTGGGGAAAAAATGGCATCAACAGAAAAAAAGGAAACTCAAAGGAGGGGATCATCTTAGACAGTGATGAAATGAATCCTCTTTAGTCACCTTGTGTTATAATGGAACCTTCATAAGGACTGCAAAATAGTCAAAATGCACCAAAACGATTGTAAATTTGGAGCCTAGAAATGTCATTATCATTATTAGTGAGTGTTTGAGTATTCTGGTGAGAAGCATCAGCCCTGATGAATCAGAGGTAAAACGATCGCGTCATGTTTTCTTACTGAACCATAATGAGCATAAATCTGCACCACTGCAGACGCACAAACAAATCTGGTCTTCCACATCTCAAGGTCACTGTGTCTGTGTGTGTGCTGCTGTAGCTCCGTTATCTGATACAGAGAAGCTCCTGCTTATGACCCCAAGGTCATGCTCTGAAAGAAGAGCCTGTGCGTCCAAAATGCTGCTGCCAGGTCAGAGTTTTGTGCTCATTATATGTCTATTTCTGTTCTGCTTCTGTGTCAGGCTGTGGTGAAAAACAACTGCCCTTTTGCTGCAGTAAGAACAATATATAATTTATGAGGGATGGAAAAAAAAAATATGAAAAAAATAAAAAAAAACTACAAATGAAATAATAATAAATGATAAGGCATCATAAAACCCAAACCTGTGTCATTCATTCTGTATCATGCTATGAAACTGATCTGCATCTAGAATGTATAAAAATCATTCTAGTCGAAATGGCATGAGGATGCAGTTAGCGTGGTGGGACATTGTGGACACATGGACATATCTGAGGAGTAAGGGAAAGACTTGAGCAACCTGAGGTGGGCTCAGAGACTGTCTCAGTGTCATTGTCATGTCTTGAGTTGTCTGTAAAGGACAGAAACAAGAGAGCAGGGAGAGACAGGGAGGAAGATTGAGGATCTGCAGGAGAGATTCAGATGCTACACACAAGGTCATGGTGCATTATTTGAGAATTTAAAAGAGTTAATTCTGTCTGACAATAAAACAACATGCACACTAGAATTTATGTAAGCTCTAATCAGATGGAATCGTAGTTTGCCAGGCAGCATTATAGTATCTTTTTTACCAGTTGACAAAATGGCTGAATCAGTCTCAACATTTTTCTTCTGCTTCCGACACATTTGGGAATAAATACTCTGTCAAACAAGAAAATGATGACTCATTTAAGTCTGCATAATCCCTACAGATTTCTTCATAGGTTTACCTTGCCAGCAGGCACCAATGGTGAGCTGACTTTCAATCTTGGAGGGATGCAGTGGGTAGTCCTCTGTGACCAGGAAGGGCTCGAAGGTGGTCCCATCCACAAACAAAGACACGGTGGGGAACTCCACATTCAGCACATAGTGATGCCATTCTTTGTCACACACCTGGGAACGGCACAACAGAGGGAAGGATGAGCGGAAATCCAGGCTGTGACAAGTTACACAGTGCACTCCACCTAGGTGTATTCACAGATATCATGTGATGACAGGGTATCAATGTCTCGATTTGCACACATTTTAGCAGTAGAAGTGGCTCACCTGGTCCAGCTTCCAGTGAAACTCTGCTGGTTTGTAGTTCTCTGCCTCTGATGGATCCTGGCGGAGGAGAAGGATCAGTCTGCAGTTGTGGACGTAGAGAGAGTAGTGGTGTCGGTTCATCTCTGCAGAGGAGAAGATAAGAGAGATCAGGACTTGAGAAATTGAGAAACACATAAGTGGGGACAATTTATAATCAAGTGGCCCAACACGAGAATGAAAAGATGACACTTACTACCATTGTTAACATTAAGCTTTAAGAAGCAGTGATAAAAGCAGCTACTGCACAGTAAGATAATAGAATTTGTACATTTTGTGTGAGCTTTGTGAGGTATTATATTTCCATATTAACTAATAACGACTCCACAGTGCACATGTTAGCTGAAGCTCATAACCATCTGCTTGATGATTAAAAAACAATAATCCCATTTCCAATGTGTAACTCCTGGGATCTGTCATCAGCTCACGACAATTATGCCCATTCTTGCTTTGGTGGTTTTACAGCACGCGTTAACAGGTCTCTGAAGATGCTTTTGAAACCAGTTCCACAACCAATTTCCTTTTAAAATACAGTATTTATTTCTCTCTACGCTGGAAATGCAACCGTAGCTTACTTTACAAGAGGTAGCCATCAAAAAGTAAGAACTCATCTGCACATTTTATCTTTGTACCAAACAATGGATGGATGGATGGATGGATGGACTTTGTTCAAGGATTAAGATTCCTTGAAATGTATCAATGGCCCTAGTCTTCAGAAAGTGTCATGTGATATTATGCGCTAAAATTAGAGAACATCAGGTTGTAGGTTTAGATTATTTAAATGGACTGTGAACTTCAGTCCTTAGCAAACCTCAAAGGCTGAAGGTTTAAAAAAAATATGGACTCTGGTTTGCTATTCATTAACCATACTGATGGGCAATCATGACTATATTAATATCTACCGACAATGCAAAATGAACTGCAGTCAGGTGTGAGACAATTACTAGCATTACTAGCAACTAGCATGAGGTCAGTACAAATGTATAATTTCAAAAATGAACAGTTTTCATTGAAAAACTTATATTCAGATTTGTCGGTTTGCTTTTATCATAATATAAACCATATTTATGGCTGACTGGACTAATTCAGAGACATGCTGGTGAATTATGATGCACAATCAACTTAAAAACGACTTACAGATTAAGCTGATTCATTATTAAGAACAAAAGACTAGAATGAGAAAGAAATGAACAGAGTGAGACACATTCATGGTTGTGTGAGGCACACGCTGTGTAGAATGGAGGTCATGAATGGTGCTGAGATCATGGGTCCGGGAGCTTCCTGTCCCGGGCGCAGCCATTCTGATGTAATCCTTCTTATATAAGCAGTCGAACAGAAACTGATGAGCTGCGCCTCCCCCCCCCCACGGGCCATGGCACCGAATTTACAGTCGAGAAGATCAAGGAGCTCGTGACCACACGCAAAATTTACAGTGAGTGACAACAATGGAGAGGTCGACGAGCACTCGACAGAAGGTGTTTGAAATGTGTAAGTCGGCCAGCTGCGCTCCAACACTGATTATAGCCTGAAGTAACAATGATTTTTATTAGGTATAGAAACAGCATATTTTCAGACACCATATGTGCGGCGATAATGAGTCTTCCAGTTAATGCCAGAAGAATGAAACAAGAGTTTTGACTCCTTCAATAGACCTCACAAGCTGCTGATTTAATTGAGTGTGTGCGTCTGGTCTATGCAATACTTGTATGCTATTAGTTTCAGTTGTAGTATTTTTTCTGAAACCTTTGATCCTGCTTTTTATTTAAGCAAAAGGTTTATTCACAACAAAATCCATGTTATTAGTTTTTGTATTAGAAGTATTGCCAATAAATGTGTTTTCATGTGTTTTTATAGTCCACCAATGTCAACAGGAACCAGTGACACACTCCAGTTCGGCTGAAACGTTACCTGTCTTGTCAGAGTTGCAGAGGATGGTCTCCTTCTCGTGGGCCCCGGGGCCATGTCTCATCCATACAGAGATGGTGAAGGGCTCCTTCAGGCTGGTGCTCACCATACCGTCAGGGACCTTGATGGCCTGGGTACCATTGAACTCAAACACCTGGTCACTGTCGTGTCCATTGTCAGTGGGCAGCCCGACCGTCCAGTTGACAGAGCTGCTGGGTGCAGGGAGGAGCTCCACTGTGCCGGAGCTGGCTCCTAATAAAACAACAACAAACAAATTAACAAAAAAAAAACCAAAGAGGATAGAATAAATTCTGGTTCGAATTCTGATTTTATTGTTGATGACCATTTCTAGTGCACTAGCTACTTACCGCACAGCTTGTGCAGCGACTTCTCAGAGTAAGTGTCACGGTCGCAGCCCTTCCCGATATGGTTGGTCTCCAGTTCAATGCTGGCTTGGATGGAGGTGATTGGCTCATCACAGGTCTCCAAGTGTATGCTGGGGAAAAGGGCCAGGCTACCTGTGCCAGGCTCGTATTCAATCCTCTTATTGAAGCCTGCAAGAGGAAGAGAGATGGGGGGGGGGGAGTGAAAAGATGTCCTTCAGCACAGCGTAGACGACAGATGAGTCAATACAGGGGCTGTCAATGTTAATTACTCGTTAAGAAGTGCTTCAGCTCTTTCAAAACAGGAGAAAAGGCCTCGTGGCTTAAAGGAGTTAAATAACTTATTGGACAACGGCAGCCTGAGTGGACTCCTTCGACACAGAAACACACCTGAACCAGTGATAGTGAGGGAGCTACAGCGAGCGGAGGAGAGCTTTGATACCTTGCCAGCTGGGTTTGCAGGTGGGTTTGACGCTGATCTTGACCAGCACGTCCTCAGAAGCGCGGTTCTTTCCACAGTCGTAGGCGGTCACAGTCAGCTTATACATGCGCTCTTTGCCGTAGCTCAGTTTCTCTGTGTTCTTGATGAAGCCTGAGCAAAGCAGGAACAAAACAAAAACAGTGTTTAGGTGGGTCGGCAGCTTTTTTTGTTCAATTTCACAGCTGCAGCAGCTGTGATAGGCACCCGAGTGAGACAAAAAACAATTAACACAACAGGTATATAAACCTTCTCAGGCGTATTTCACATGGAACAGCCAAAGAGAAACTGTCACACCAAAATCAGTTCACCAAAAAGTCATCCAATGTCTCTCACATAATGTTTTGACAATGTAATATTTTGCATTTTTTCATTTAAATGCTAGACTGAGAGTTTATTACCGAGTGTATCTAATTAGTATTCCAGTTGTTAGGGGAAGATTATGGGATTTGCCTAACACTAACAAGATCATATGCCGTCTCAGGGTCTTTTTACTTTCTTTCTTTTTTCAAATCACCCAAACACTAATTATCTGTCACAGTTGAACACTGTCACCAACATTATGCATCCTCAGACTGATTGTTCTTGTCACATTATCACCTGTTCATATTTCCTCTTTGTCACCATGTCGACTCAAATCAGATAACTGATGTCTTTCTTCTCTGGATATTTAATTTTGTTTTACCAGACACAAATAAATAATCCTCCGGCCGCACAGGATTGACTTACAAACCTGGGTGACATTTGAAGGAGACTGTCGCTGTCTCAACAAGCTGCGGAGAATTTTAAATGACAGTCTTGTGTCACCATTGTTTACCCGGATCAATAGACAATTTGATGTGTGTCGATGAAATCGTGGCTCTCAGGGGGCACCCTGTAGCTTTTTCCCCCCTCCGACAAGGCTGCTACGTGGACGTCCTTACCGTCTTTGTCGATGGTGAAGGGCACATCGGGGGTGACGATCTCGTAGTTGCAGATCTGGCTGAACTGGAACGAGCAGTCGGCATCCACTGCCTCCACCTTCAGGATGCTGTCGTATTTCTTTCCCTCAATGACGGTGGCTTTGTAGGATTTCTCCTTGAACACCGGTGAATACTCGTTGATATCGTTCACCTGGATGTGGACAGTGGCCCTGATGGGAACACGTACAAGTTAGGCCGCCGTTAGCTGCCAGTGTTCAAAGACATTTTTTAACCACAGAAAAAGATTCTACTGTCACACCTTATGCTGATTTTGAAATGAAATGGTGAAAAAAATACAGAAGCAGGATTGTTTTAATAGGGCTAGGGGTTAGGGTGATGATCACAGTAGATGCCGACATGTTCACACTGACTCTTTAAACTGTAGCAACAGAAGAGACTTATTGATTTGGCAAACAATCCTATACTGATGAGAATAATCACAGACAGGAATGATCAGGATGAAAAGGAAGCATCTCATACAGTATGTTGAATAGCTACTTTGTGGTCACTAGAGATGTATGCATATGGAGTATGGATACCCAAATCATATTTGTTAGCTGCATAGATACCAATCTATAAGTGAGATCATCATCAATTTTGCCATGTGTTAATATAATAATATATTAGTTTCTACACTCAACAGCAAACTGGCCAATAATGATCAGCGTCTGATCTATTTAGAAATCTCTAATATGAAGCACTTTGCTGTTTGATGCCTTTCTTTAATTGCAACGTCTTTTTGCTGCTATTGTGAATTTCTGACAACTGTAACACGCACAAAGGGAATTAACAAAGAGAAATTAAACAAAACTAGCTCCTTTCATTCATGTTGCCATAGCTACCAACTGAATTTGGATAATTATATGGTTCGCTCTGAACATCACTCCCTAAACAGGTCCCATAATCAACTCACCAATTTGACAGTAATCAAGCTTTAAAATTTACAGTAAAAATCACAGCATGTGTCTGTAGTCACAGTGTTGTGTGGTTGATCTTTGGTTTCACATCACAAAAACAGGCAAATACACCAGATCTCATATGAACTGCACCAAACAAAGTAAGTGTCCTTGAATTATCCTACACAGATATGAGATGGCGGGTTTTAGTTAATGTTTACAGTCAAGATTTATTCCACTGTCATTTGCTGGAGCAAGATCTTTTTGAACAGGACCAACTCAACTAACTGCTTTAATCCCAGAAAACCTATTGTGAAAAGAATTGCGTATATTACATCAGTATTCAGACCATTTGCTATGACACTTGAAATTTTTAGCCCATTTCTCTTGATCACCTCTGAGATGTTTCTACTGTTGTGACTTCCTCAGGTGTTTGATTGGGCATGATAAAGAATGGCCAACTCCCGTTAACAAGAGGTCATTATTTACTAAATGATCAAACATTTACATTTTAACATTTGAATGAATTAGCATAAGGCTGCGTGAAAACATCAAAGAGACATAACCTTTCTGAATCCACTGTATGAACGGAAGTCGACTCACTTGTGGGATTTCTTCATGTTGGCACCGTCGGGACCCTCTCCACAGTCGTAGGCTTGGATGGTGAAGGTGTGCTCTTTCTGCAGCTCGCAGTCAAGCTTGTCCTTGGCCCGGATGACCCCCTCGCCAGTGGACTTGTCCAGGACCACTGCTTCGAAGGGGACATTCTGCCCATGGATCCTGAAGCCGCAAATCTCACCTGAACATGTCAAGAGTCAATAGAGAGTTTGCTCAGAATAACTGAGGGCCGGTGTGAGATTTTAGTTGTTGTTGTTGTTGTTCAAACGGAACAATTATGTACAAGCAAAGAAACCATGAAATCACGCAAAAAAAAAAGAAAAACAAAAAGATCAGCCACAGTTTTTGGGAGCCGGGGAATTGTAGATTGGGGTGGGTGGTGTCTGTGGAGGAAGCCCAAAAGCACTGTCATATGGGTGAGTAGTAAAGGGGAGGGGGCAGAGGGGTTGGGGAGGGGTGTGGGACATTTAATATCAGTTGACGAGTGTCTTTTCCAAGCCACTTGAAAACATTGCATCCAGTCATGCAGGCAGAAACTGAAAAGATGTGGACAGGCATTTCACAGGAGTACTTAAGTTATTATAACTCAAAGTCATGAAACCAAAACGTGAGTACATAGAGGACAGTATTTGAAGTGAAGGTCATTTATCTCTGTAATAAATAAAAATAATAATTTATCTTATGAGAGAGAAAAAAAACATAAATAATAAATCAAAAGCAAATTTTGAATTCTTAACAATAGAGAGCATTGTGATAACGAGATCCAGCACCAATTCAGCCATCAAAACCCCAAAAAGTCTGTGAAAGAAAAAGAAAATCTCAAACAACACCTCCAATATAATATATATGTATATTTTTTCATAATGAAAAGGAAGTCTTCCTGTGTAATTTTGCCTCTCACCCAAAGCTACTGCAAAATGAATCCAAATAAAATCATAAAATCATAGAACTAAACTGGTACAATAACAGTATTCAAACAAAAAGTACTGGATGAGAACTGGGGTTAGAAATATCAACTTGCTTGACATCCACATCAAATGACAACTGCAGCCATGCTAATGGTAGAGATTAGTGGTGGAGAATTAACTCAAGAGATCCACTGAGGCAAAGATGCAACAACAGAAACTTTGCAGCAGAGAGAGTTTGCATTAGTTAACAATCTCAGCAGCTTTCATTCAAAGATTGAAATGTCAGAAAAAATCCACAGGAGTCGGTCTACCTGCACTGGTCTGATGAGACAACCAACATGGTTGGTGCTTTTCTCAACTTTCATCCTCATTAAAACCAATTTCATCGTCAATTTCAGCTCCGATTGCAAAAAAAAAAAAAGTTTACAGTTTAAAGAATTATCGTATGTGTCCTTTTATATTTTACATTTTTATCAATTTTTTTCTTAATTTGGTGTTTTCTTCCATCGCCTTTAACTGAAAGGACTGGATTGGACGAATGAGAACTCCTGCTTTAAGCAGCTTTCTGATTCCTGGTGACAGCTGAAAAACTGTTAGGGTCTGCAAACTGCAATGGATGTCTCATGCACAGATATTTCTAAGTACAGTCAGCCCCACATCACACTTTTCATCCAGCTGTTGGAACTCCAAAGTACTCAGGGTGAGAAAAACGTAAAGTCGAGAAAACCAAATGGGGAGATTACAGAGCATGGCGGGAGTTTCTGTGTAAACGTGTGGATGCTGTTTTTTGCGTTAGTGGGTTAATAGTAACAACTAAAGCACAAGGCAGAAGAAAGAGCCCAAGATCACCTTCTTCAGTGAGGGTCACCTCAAAACTCTCTACAGGGAAGGGAGAGAAGATAAATCCAGATCAGTTAAAAGAAGAGTTAGAAGCTCAGAGAAAACACAGGAAGGACAGGAAGGAAATACACTCTTGCTATAAGCTTAAAGAACCATTCACCTTCTGCCAGTTGAAAGAGAGTAAGGATTAAAACATGTATGGAAAGATGGCTGCATTCTTTTAGAGAAGAAACTATTGAAAAGGTCACAGAACATCCAATTACAACAAACAGAAACGTGACCTTTTGATGCTTTGATGATCAGATTCTGGAGAGTTTTGTTTCTTTAACAAGTTCATCTTACACCCAGAAATATCACACTCAGGTTTTCTGTTAACTGTGTTGATTTATTAACTTTGTTTGATAATACTTTAAAACACATACTTAAAGATGAGAGACATCTGGGTAGCACGCATGAATAAAATAGTAAATTGAGTTTCTGGCTGTTTGCTTTAAAGCCCCGTCAGGGCCTCCAGTGGGATAGAACTGCTCATTTTGTTTTCACCTAGTAAACAATTAGAAATGGATTTCACATTAGGGGCTGCTGCCCGGGGCCAGTCGGACCGGGGGAGTTGTGGGCCTCAGTGTTCACCATGACCAGCTCTAATGACCTGCTCACACCAGGGCGTTAGGAATTCCTCAGCTTTTCACTGGTCACACAGGCCTCTCAGCTAACTGCTGCATATTGATTTTACCTACAGTGGATGGTACTATATATAAACGATAATGTGAGAACATATACTCCCTACGCTGCATGTTCAGCTGCATTTTATGAAACCATTTGCAGGAGCTGTGGTGCAGAAACAGGAGTATCTCCTCCTCTCACCTGGGCTATTATTCCTCTATGAATCAAATAACCCAGATCTGCTCTGTGTAAATCCTTCTGCTCTGTGAGCCGCTCTTGGTTTAAAGCACAGTCATCCATGAACACTGAGCTCATTTTCAAGTTTGTAAGGCCTTTGGGTTTCAACTATTTCGGCTCCAATTACCCTGACTGAACTCACCACGCAGACAAAACACACACACTTAAAAGGCACTCCCACAGTCTTTAATATAACCCTCATGCACACGATCAAATACAGTGGCTCCCGGTTCACGGCGTACATTCACCTACTCACACTGATCTGACTTAAGAGCTTGTGATTGGGCTTTGGGCTGGCCTGTGGGTCAGCTTTACAGTGAACCCTGCTTGTTGGCACAGATGGAGCGACTGGAAGGAAGGTTGGCATGACAGGGCCGGTCACCCCCACTGCCACGTGAGGCCAGATTGCTTCCTCTGTCTCCCGAGAGCTAGTTCACAGGGACACACAGTCCATTCGCTAAAGCCCAGCTCATCAAAAAAAAAAGGGAGCCTCCACTGAAAGGAGAGGGGAGAACCGAGCTCTGCATTCAACACTAATTTACTGTGAAAGGAGACAAACATGGTGCAGAGAATGGGAATATTATTGATGTCCCTCCCTGTCCTTCAGAAATGATGGGCCTCTTGCCGAAGCTGTACAATTTAGAAGACTGTGTGTGCTGCTCCCGCTGATCCGAATAAAAAACTACCACAAACTGTAAAACTCTGTAGAGTGTAACATTTGGCATCTCCTCACAGGCACGTGGATGTTAAAGCCTCAGTTACTAAATCAGGAGACGTAATCTCAGATAAAAAATGGTCATATCAAGTGGGTTGAGAGCGCCGAGTGTGAGGGGGAGTAGCAGACAAAAAGATCACACCACTCATGTGACATGAAATGGGGGGGAAATCATTTCCAATTCTGTGGTGCTTTGAATCTTGGCCAAAGTCAATCCTGATGTGATTAGACAGCCCCAGAGCTGATACTGCCTTGGTACATAAGCGCACTAATTGTGCCCCTCCACTGAGAAGAAAAAGAAAAAACATGAAAGAGAGGTTTGATCTGAATATCAAAAGGGCCAGTCTGGTGGATAATATGGAAGCCAGCTGTATGTCAGTGTGACAGGCCCGTCATAAAAATGAAATGTGTCGAATGCCACAGAGTCACACACGTGTCTGCCACCAGGAGTGCATGAAATAATTATTCACTACTGAGCAAAGTTATTCCCTCCTGCACTACTGAGCCAGTCATCATTTCAGCTCACACATGTCAAATATAACCTCCATCACAAAGTAATGAGAGATACAGATAACAAAACAGCCCAAAGACACACCTTCATATATTAACCATGACAGCTCATGTTTTCAAGGTGTACTTTCATGTTAAAGTGAAGCTTTTGGGTTTAATATAGAATAACTGATGCAGGTTATGAATAATCCACTAGAAGCTTGCACGTCTTCACACATTAATGACCTTGAAATGTCTATTAAACCCAAGTTATTCATGCGTAGGCAGATTTTCTCCTTTCATCACATGTTACATGATCAAAACGCTTCATCAGCACAGAGAAGTTGGGGTGTTTTTCTATTTTATTTGGTGTGAAACGAGAGGAGAGTAAGTCCAAGTGACGTGAAGCTGAGGTAGTAAAGGAACAACAGCATCAGCAGCAGCTGCAGCAGCAGCAGCATTAAACCCCCTCTCTTACCTGCATAGCGTAGAGGTGCATCTTTGTCCAGAGCAATTAGGGGAGGGTCCAGGAGAACTTTGTCATCATTTTCCGTTACGATCCCATGGTATGTTGTCTCAATCCATGGTTTGTGCTTATTGACTGTGAGGGATAGAGAGAGAAAACGTGAGTGTCTAATATGAAGAAATGAGTATAAAATTAGTCATTACTAATAATTTCTATTCTGACACAAGAGGTCTTGTTTTCCTCTCACCAGCACTAATTAGCAAGTTAGATTTTTTTTTTTCTCCGTTGCTTTTAATAATCAGATTTCATCTGTGTTTTCTCAGATTGCTAGTTCAGCTTTTATCTTTCCTCCCAATGCAGCTTTAGTAAATTTTTAATGAGAATTTGCATGGTGTGTTATTATCATTTCTAGAGGCGCACGCAGCACTTAATGAAGAGACCCTAAATGGCGTAAAAAGCATCATTGCATCTATGAGGCACAATAACCAGGGATGTGCAGGGTTAAAAGGGAGCAAATCAGCCGATGTAGTGAGATGTAAAGTCTGTTAGACTGTTACACATCTTCATGTTGTTTACTTCATCAAAAGTATTTATCTCAGAATGATTCTTCAAAATGCTGCTTATTATAACACAAATCACAATCCATATATGTTAATGGCTTTGCTGTGGCACTGGCATCATAGGGATGATAAAGGCTTTGGCTATGACTTTGTGGTGCAATAGTTGGGCCGTTTACAGCTCAGTCGGCCTGGGAAGCGTCCCAGCTGCAGACAGCACTCGGTTGTAGCTGGCGGCGGCAGAAAGAGCTGCAGTGAGTGACATATTTGGGCTGGCTTAGAAAACAGCGTTGACGCAGGGGAGATGCAGCTCTCTTACAGCCAATATGTGCTCACTCCAGAGCAAGAGCCGAGCATGGCATTCCTGTGCTACTGATCTGCAAAGGTGATGCTAACTCCGGCTGACAGCACAGCGGGAGGGGACGGACACTCACAAATGCACATTTCCTGAGGATAAGACAGTAACACAAAAAACCAACTATGTCCAAATCTTTTATATATTTCTTTGCCCATATTTTGGAAAGATAATTTCATAATGAAATACGGTAATCAGCACTGCAGAATGCAACAATTACAGACCTAATTACAAGCAGCATTGTTTGTATTGTCTTAACTGTTTGATTACACTGACACCGACTGAGCCAAGTTCTTGAAAGGTTGTATCGCTGCTTTTAAAGAGAGACAAAACAATATTTTGTATTCAGTTCAGTCGTACTACCTCATCGTAACCACTCTGTCCTTATTTAAGGGTTCAGCATCACTATAAACAATGCAGCCAGGCCTTATGTCCATGCTAAGTCTAAAATAGTAGCCTAAACTATCAACAGCAGGGAATCATCGACCACAGCAGAGCACAATAAGCATGTAGCCCACATACAATGTAGGAAACTGGTTCTGGTTATATAATAATCCGTCTGGGGTTAACAATAAACTCTTCAAGCTTCGCCAAAGGTTATATGGAAGCTATCTTTTGGATTTGCTGAGTATTTCTTGATGTCTTGAAGTAGTGAGACGTATCAAAGCACATATGAATCAACCTCGGGCAGCAGGAAGCGAAGACAATTGAGCACTTCTTGTATGATGGTTCTGAGAGATGATGTTTCCAGGGGAAACAAAGCCGTTAACACTAACTGATGGCTCAAGTCTTCATGAAGGTTAGGATTTTGTGTGAATCAATTTGATAACAAAAATAACTTTTAGCTAATAAGTCAAAAATCAATTACATACCTAATAAGTATGTCCTCCTCTTTTTTATAGCACTCCTTAAACAGGTTGGTTTGCTTATCATTAGACCAAACGCACTCAACGGTATAATCAACTTATTTATGCTGCATTTATAATTATTATTTGTGCAGCTTGAAAAGAGCACTTAAACTTTGGGAAAGGCACCTGTACCTGTAGCTGTCATTCCAAGATATTATTATATTTTCCCCTTCTTCTAAATACACAAAGATACTGATGTGGTTAATAAGATAGAAAAGCTCAGCCACTAAATTAAGCTATCAGTGACAGCAGCTAGGTATTTAAATTCATACTTAAACTCAATTTATCATTCATGCCACACAACTATGTAATAATTATTTAAAGCGGTGAACTCTCAACCATTTGTCTGACATTGAAACTACAGTTAAAATTAATCAGGACAGTGTTTTTGGGCATTTCTTTCATTACTCATTTCATTACACACTGAAGCACATCCTCCAGCCTGTTTATCCAATTAACAGTGCACAATGACATATTCTGAGCACAAATTCATCTCAACAGGCAGCACTATTTCAATAAACAGTGGACTAATTACTGCATCTCTGCTGCAAAATGCCGGTGCCATTCAAGTATCTGCTGAGGCTGCCAAACAGAAATACTGTTTGAACCTATGGGCTCGTTATACTTCCATCAACAGTGTATATGTGACCTGCAATTTTGCGTATCATTGAGTCTGGAAATGGAAGCAACAGGTTTGCCAAGTTGGAAAAATTATAATTAGTCATTTCTTATCAGCTGTCCGAGAAAAAAGGTCCTTAAGATAGACAGTACATTCAGAACTGATGTAAGCTAAACTACTTATTTTCTGTCTTTACAATGAAATCCTGATACATTTTGTTCTGTGGAATTAAATCCCCAGCCGTTTTGTTTATTTGTTTATTTCTACGATCCCCATTAGCTGATGTCATGACATTATCTATTCTTCCTGGGGTCTACGATGCAATTAAAAAACATAGGACATACTCACATTCATCACTGTTACAGATCACTGTAACACCCCATCATATACACAAACAGCCAATGGTCAAGTCTAAACTACATTATTAGGTACAAAGAATACATCAGACACCACATTACATTACCAAAACAGTTGAACAAATAAAACAAATTCCTACAATAAATAATTCTGCATTATATATTTCTTATTCATTGAATTTACAATTTATTTAAATAGTCTATTACTACAGTTTTTTTTTTTTTTTATTGTTTTGGGTTAATATTTTTGATGTTATTAGGTAATGTGTTCCATCCTATAATGGCTCTGTATATTACAATATGTTTTTAAAAGTTTGTTCTTGGTTTAGGTCTAAGTAAATTATCACATCTTGATTGCCTGGTTGCATATTTGTTGTTATATTTGATTTCTCATGAAAGAGGCGGGCTGCCACTCCTAAATGAATATGGGGTAATACGACATGAATTACTCGTGAGAGCGTGGCCTTGAAAGTGACATCACGTCAAGCACCCAGGCACCAGGTCAGAGAATCAGAGGCGTGTCGTCTTGGAAAATAGGGCAACGACTTAGCCTACCGGAGAAAAGGTAGACTTATTAGCTTAAAGGAACAGCATTTAAGGGTGTTTTCACACATGTTCAGTGCGCACCCTAGTGCGCACCAAATGTTAAAATGATACATTGTTTCATTTTTCAGTTAGTGCGGTTGCTTTCACACCTGCTTTTTGTCACTCGGGACCAAACTTGGAGAGCGTCATGTCTCCATGACTACCGGTTGAAATCTGGAAGCGCTGATTGATAAAACTTTCATGATGGAGATTCAAGTAGGGCCGGTTGTTAGTAGCTCTGGTCATTTATTTCTATATTGTTTGTATGTATAACTCTTGGCAAATGATAGTTCCGATCTACTTTTCTAGTTTGGTACTTCCGACTGGTTTCCAACTTCCGGTTGCGTTCACCCAGCTCGGTTCCCGGTTAAAAGTTAAACACGGGCGGACCTCCGCTGCTCGGTAACCAGCTGCTCCGCGGACACAAGGGACGGACCCGCCGACCTGTCCAGTGTCTGAGCGGACTCAGCGGACACGCACCGACCAGCTGCCCCGCTGCTGCTGCTTCGTTTGTGGGTCAGAGCTGCGTAGGACCGGAGCACCGGGCGGTCTCCCCGCTGCGTTAACCTGTTGTCAACGGCTACGGGAGCCCTTTTAGCTCAAACTTGTTGAGTTCGCCTGGCAGTTGGGTCGCATCAGAGTGCGGTTGCTTTCACACATCAACTAGTGCGCACCAGAGTTCGGCTGGAGCGGAACCGAGACCACCTCCTCAGGCCGCACTAGTTTTGGTGCATTAGAGTGCGATGTGCTTTCACACTGACCCAAACGGGACCAAATTTAGTGCGATCTAAATTTACACTGCAGGTGTGAAAGCACCCTAAGAAATCAAAAGCAAATATAAAATCCTCCTAATATGTCACAGACTCAGGAATAATGTTGATTAGGGCTGTCAGAACGAACTTCGCTATTCGAATACAATTCGAATGTTAGTCAAAATGAGAACATTCGAAGGTGGAAACTGACGTTCGAACGTTAACGAGGCAAATTAACGTAGTGCGTCGCGACGTTCAGAGTAGTACACATGTTGATAAAACAAAATGCAGTTGTTGTTGTGCACAAGGTAAAGCTGCAGCTTCAAATTTACGAGCAGTGTTTTTTTAATTGCCCGTTCATTCGGCCGCCACGGTGCGCGTATGTATCCCCACACTACACGCACACCTCTTTTTTTTTTAATCGATAGATCCGCGGACCACTTGTGTGCTGATCACGGATCAGCTGTGATCTGTTGCACCACTACTCTGTGCCCTAACCCCGCAGCCCCCGCGAGGAGGGGGGAGTGGGGGGACGCCGCCCCCACCTGTGAAGCCGGGTTTCCACCAAATCAACTATCCTTTTTTTTTTTTTTTTTTTTTTTAAATATATACCGCAACATATGATTCACGTCAAGATAACTTCTGTATTTTTGCTATTCAAACTTCCACAGTCCATAGTTCTCTTTGTTTAACACTTCAAGAGACTTTTGGTTAAGTAACCATGGACAGCTCCTATGCAGGATTGTTCTGCGTTCTGCTGTGTCGTTGTCGCCACCGTCATCGCTGCCCCCCCCCCTCTATAATGAGGTTAAAAAAAAAAAAAACATATTAAAAATTCGAATGTTAGTCGAATATTTAACATAAGATGGGTTAGAAATTCGAACCTGATTTGGGGGGAAGATTGACAGCCCTAATGTTGATATAACATACTGATCTCACCGACAACAATAGTACAGCCAGAATATTTGCATTAAAAACATTTTTTTGCAGACCGCAAATCATGTTTATGTTTTGAATTTACGTGTTGGCATGTGGCGCCACCCAGCGCTCTCTCCCAATTACAGAGTCAGTGGCGTTTCAGTCTCCGGGTTGCCAGTTAAGCTTCCCCTGGGCTGTAGCTACGGCTGGGAGATAAAAAGAGATCGCGAAAAAAAAAAGAGATCGCTTTCTATTATCGGTTATTATGGCCATATTTCCTTGATATCACACGGTAGAAATAAGCGGCCTCCCCGCTACACAGTTACAGCTCTACTCGACTCGGTTTAGGTTCTTTTCCATCACAGCCGAGTCCTTCACAGTTCATCCTCAGTGGGGGCGGGGTCGTCATATCACAGCGTCTACGGCCGCGTCATCTCGCTCTCTTTTTTCTCTCCTCTCGTCAGCTCCAAACTCACTCATCTACAGCTGGGAAGATGACGAAAGTGAGAGTAAAGTCCATGACTTGGTTGGAACTTTCAAGACAATCACGTCCCTTTATGAACCTCTGCCAAGCGCCCCCCACACACACAGACACAACGTAACCATAAACGCACCGACAGACGCACCGTATCCAACCAGAGACTCCAAAACGATCTCACGTCTCTCTCACCATGAAACACACTCTTCTTGTGTGTGTCTGTGTGTGTGGAGGGGTTGAGGGGGTTGACAGAGGTTAATAGAGGGACCTGACAGTGTATCGTCTTGAAATTTCCGACCAAGACGCAGACTTTACTTTCACTTTCGTCAGCTTACTACGACGTGTACGAGCTGCGATTGGCTGCTCCTCCTGCTCCCTCTACCTGACTGGTGGAGATCCTTCAGTCGCGGTGGATTTCGGCAAATACGATTACAGGCTAGGTGGAACCAGAGAAGTTGGATTAAATTACCCATTTAATGTCCGACTATCAGAATATAGTGACAGTTCCAGCAAATATGACTGAATAATTGTTACCAACGGAAGCTTTAACTCAGGTGAAAGAATAACAACAGTCTCAGTACAGTCTTTTTAAACTTAACTCACGCTCGAGTGCTCGTGGAAAAGCAAAAAAAAAAAAAACCCTGAGTAGAACTGTGTCGAGCCATGTCGCACTAGTGGAAAAGGACCATAAATAATATCCCCCCTAAAGTGTCTCAATCCGCTCTGTTTATCAATAAACATATTAACTGGAAAAAGTTGATTACAAAAAAACATATTAACTGGGAGGATTGCCACCGTCAAGGGGGGTGGGAGGGTTGGAAGGGGGGGGGGGGGGGGTTACCGCCACTACTTCAAAAAATCCTAGCGGAAACACTGTACCCATTTTCTTCATAATGTGATCAATATGTTCTGACCATGAAAGTTTTTTATCCAAGTCTATTCCATGCTGTTTTTAATGCTGTAAAAAAAATGTATCTTAATGCTGTAAAAACCCTCAACATCACACAAACATGATCTTCCTGATGTTTAGTAATACAATCTGTTCTCCAGTTATATCACAAGCTTCAAACAGTCTACAGATAAAATGAAGAAAATGTACAAAAGCGTAAATCAATGACGGCGAGGTTTTCAGACGGCATTAAACAGCAATCTGTTAAATCCAATTTCAGCGTGGCAAATTAGTTGCGTTAAGTGTCATTACGTAAATTTAGTGTAATTCTCAGCGATTACACCATCAATGACAATTAATTAAATGCTACTTGCACAGGATTGGCTTGATGTGGGGCATCACAACATAACATATGAGTTTGTTCACACATACTGTATTCGAGTGATGTAGAAGTAGACAATTTCTGAATGCACTGAATAAAACACATCCCCTATGTTATATGACTGGAAAAAACTGGCTGAAATATACACTATTACATTGTCACCTATATTTTTACCCATATTTATTTGTTAGGATTATGCCTTCATGCTGGACTAATTAGTACCAAATTTGGCAGAGTGATGGGAGATGGGCCAGTAAATCTGGGTGCAGACCAGGGCCATTTATTACAAATTTGAATTTTTTTCTGGTCGTTTGTTCTTTTAACATTGGCCTAAATAGAGGTTTTCATTCTCCATGTGTTCTTCTGGTTAATGCAGTTAGAGCATTTTCATGCCTTTCTTATAGATTTGAAAGCACAGAGACTCTACAGAGGAAAACTGTGCCTCAGGGAACTGCATTGAATTACAGAACAGGTGTTGTTGTGGTGGTGGAATGAACACTAACACATAGTGCGTGGATAGAGTACAATATGTACAAAACTAGCTCATGTAGAAATCATTCTTCACTATCTAATCATCATATATTCAGAACTACAAAAGGCAAAATTATAATGACTGGAAAACTTTGTTTTAAGTGTCAAGGGGCTTTGCCTGATAGATAAACCTGAATATAGATTTCATATCAATTTACATCCCTGGTTAAAGCTTGTTCTGCACATGCTATGCTTAGTGCGAGCTTACTGCCTTGCTGTGTTTGCCGGGAATTTGGAACTGATCAAGCCCAATAAACCGTCTTTGCTGAGCTTCTCGTGACCCGAAGTGAGGTGGATGTCTTTAGACAGATTGCCAGGCCCGACTACTACAATAATCTGCTTTAGCTTCCACAGAGTCACAGTTATTGTTAGCCAGGTCACATGCGGGCTTCACATTTGTACATGAGTCTTTTAAGGCCTTAAGCACTAAGGTGCACTGTACCAGGATCAGCACTGAATGATGCACCAAGCAGCATTCTCAAAGCTCCTCAGAGTTAACGCAAAAAAAGATCAATTAACAAAGAAGACAGTCTGCTTGTGCCCTTTCTGGCTGGTCTAATGTTTTCCCCATAATCTAGCATGGCCACTTTGACCAATGAGAACACCATTAAAAATAAATCAAAAAAAAAAAAAGGGTCCACTTTAAAGAGTGCTTTTCATCCACTGTGTAAAAAAAGCTGAAAAGCCTGCAGTGCTGACCGCAATACAACTATTTTTTTTTTGCAAGTCAGATAACTTCGCCCCCTCCAATGAACTTCTCAACTCTGTGCTGTGAAGTCAAGCAAAGACTGAGACAAGAAACCAATTTTCATTTCCAAGACTATCTGAGATTGACAGAGCATGTTAGCTGAAACCAAAGGAAACGCAGATATGATGATTCCAGATGGTATACTGTGGCGCAGAAAAATGCGATGCAGGTCAAGTGTTAGTACGAAGGCTTAAGATGGAGATGTGGGAGGCCTTTGACAATTTGAAAAGGCAAACTGCACCACTGCTGTGCATCAGCATTCAAATCAAAGCCCCTTTCACTCACACACACACCTCCCATGAAAAGAATTCAAAAGCACGACTTTATTGGAAGCGTGAAATTCTCACATACATTGTGTGAAATTGCCAACAAGGCCCTTTTGACAAGATAGCTTCATCACCCCCCTTCAAGCCTGCAGTGAATGGGAAGAACATTTGTTGTTCTGCGACGTGTCTGGCAGAGAAAATTTGACACAGAGCAGCAAAAACATGATTTGCGCAAATCAGACACCATTATTCCATTTATTTCATACTTTTATGTACTACCTTTAAGATGATTTCTACACCGACAAAATGGAAGAGTTTAGTATTGTAAGGGAGGGGCTGGTTTGTTTCTTTGAGGAGGGGCGGCTTTAGGATTTAGGATGGAATGAGATTAGAAAGGGGCTTTGAAATGATGCAGTCTGAGAGGAGCCTGCTGATGCCGCACTGAGGATGGTTAGCGTGCAAGAGTCAGACTGCCATTTTCTTGATTCAGCTAAATTAGAAAACCATTTCACCTAATGCAATGCATACCCAGCTACAGGCCCAATTATAACCTGCAGCCTCAGTTCCTCACTTCAAAGCAGACGAAGCTGTGACTCTTTCAAATGAATAGTGAGCAGAACACCCCTGACATGTGTTTCTGTGTGGTTATGAACTGTAAATTGACATAACCTCCAATGTGGCACATTGTTGCTTTAATCCCAGAAAAACAATCATAGCCCAAAATCCTGACATGTTCAAGCTAAAGGGATCACAACAAGCCAAGTTCAATTGTCTGGAAATACTACGTTCTCTGCGTAAATTAAAGTTAATGATAGGAAGAGGAAAATAATTATGTAAGAATCTGTCTCCATTATAACTGCCACTGAATATGTCTCTATATCAAGTGTAAGTGCTGAAAAGAGAAACCAGCTGAGACACTCTGCCATTAACTGGATGCCTTTAGGTATAAACAGAGGATGGTGGATCGTTGCTCTCATTTAACGAGTGTTTTTGGGGTTGGCTGCAGACAGATTGGAGGAGGTTTAGATCGCTGCACACACGTGGGGCTGAAGTTGAGGATATAAGTCTGGCTACGTTGATTGTATTTCTGGCCACAGAAAACACTGACCTGAATATAAATAATAGATAGAGTTAGGATATAAATACAGAGGTATACTGGGCTGATATTGGCTTCTTGATAAATAATGCAGCGTCATCCTCAACCGACATTAAAGATTTTCCTTTCACCACGTCTACACACACAAAAATAGCAGTGCAACAGCAAATGCATCCAGCTATACACTGTATCCGGTGCCAAACAAATTAAGGCCTAATCTGGCAGACACAGGCAAATTAAAAATCCCTTAAGAGGCCTTTGAGAAATGAATGATGTGTCAGACACTAGGGACAAACAGACACACATCATGCTGTTATTACAAGTGCAGACACTACTGGACACAGCCAAGCAACAAAAGTGCCTGGTATGCAGTTCTCTTGCAGCAAATGAAGCCAATAACATTTAATCCTATTATGGGATGTGTCCATTTCATTCACTGACAAGGTCAGGTGATGAGCAAGATATCAGGCAAAGCAAAGAAAACTGCCAAAAACAAAACACTGCCAAGTTTTTGTTGTGTACATCTGTCAATGAGCATGATACTATAATGACATGAGTGTTGATGTTAAAGCAACATCCAGTATCCGCTTCTTTACGATGTAAAAATGATCCACAGAGGGGAGCGGAAAGATTTTGGACCGTGGCTGAACAGTAAATATACAGCCGACTGCTGATACAGGTGGGCAAGGGCGATGTGAGCAAAGCTTTGCTGTGCCAAGCCATACACTGATCCGCTGTGTGCCTCTGCCTGCCACCTGCACCGTCACTCTTTGAAGCCTACATTGATATGTTGGTGAATATAAATTCACTAAGTGGCTAGTTTTTTGCTAAAACTAATGCAATCTAATACTACCTGCTATAAATTCAGTTAATTAAGTTGATTGAACTTGTTTGTTGTGCTATTGGACTATACAATGCAATTTAGGTGTACCTATACTAAAACAGGCATTGTATGTATGTGTATTAATTTTTTGATATTCCTGAGTTTCAAAAAAAGAAAAGATGCCTGTTGAATAAAGTACAAAAAACTCATGTCACAGATTGACAGAAACAAACTTTGATTTGAATCTGGCTGTTAGTTACAGCCCTGCTTTCACTCACGGTCAATAATTACAATTTAGATGTTCGATGCAACAGTCAAGGTCATTATTGCATCGATAATGATGCATTATTAATGATGAGTCAATATGGCCAGCTAGTCCCACCTGACTTCATCAGAAACACGTGCCTGATTTTTAAGGTGTGCAGGACTATGAATCATTTTTAACAAGAAGGTGAGTCTGCTGTGAAGTCAAGCAACATGCTGTTTGCTGTCCTTACCACTGGAACATTTGTGCTTTCCTTGCGAATGATTAATCCACAGGACAATAAATGTAGGGTAGAGGCTTAACAAGCTCAGACTCTTTGCATATAACCGCTGTTTTTCTCTGGGATTTATGTCAATTGGGAACAACAAAGCATCAACAACACCAAACAAGAGCAATATAAAACTTCAAGGTAAACATTGCCTTTATATTTTCTGTGGAGGCACTTATTCAAACAGTGTGACGTCATCACCGGCTTCTTTCATGACGCCCAATGAGGGGGGGGTCACGTATTATTGACCATTCACATGGACACAAAGAGAAAGCCCCTTTATGGTCGACTAGCTCTTTTACTGAAGCCTATAAAGTTTGACCTACTATGAAATACTTCCTGCGAGAAAGTTGGACAACAATGGGCCGTGGTAATCTTTAGTTTGAATAGAACACCTGTACAGCTGCTGTGATGTTTCCCTGTTTAGGATCATCAGAATAAAGTCTTTCTCCCCTTCCCTCAGCAGTTGCCAGAAGAGTTCAACGTGTCCAGCCGACCCATTCGGCTGCTACTGCTCAAACCAAACATGACGACGCCGTGCGATGTGTTCACAGGCTGCTGGTCTCACTGGGAGAAGCGGAGCAATATACCACAGCTGTCCAGATCAACGCTGCTGCAGCAGATGATATGTGTGTAATTATAGGATGAAGCCTGGGAACCTCGGAGGACTCGTTGTGTAATGATGATGCTGCAGCCAAGTGTCAGGCCTGTGATGCGTTGTGAAGCCCTGCTTCATCGATCTAGCTCATATTTTACACGTGATGGCCTGCAAGCTTTAATCTTCTTTGATTATATGCAAATGTGAAGCTCCACTACGCTCCATAGTAATGCTGGTTCACCACGAGCGCAGAACCTAACTCTTTTACACAATAATCATTTAAGTATACTTTTGTACCCATTACCTGAAATCCTTATTTATTAGGAGATTTCAAATTATATCATAGTATATAGCAAAAACACCCTAAATCTACTAAATCACCATACTGTGATCAAACTGTAAACTAGATGTCAAGTATAAAATAATAAGCATCTTTTAATATTCTGCCTTATATACTAAGCTGTTAGTCATTGTGTTTTATTTTTGATTAAAAAAAACAACAACAAAATAATCAGACTTTATTCTAGCCATGCTTACCATTACCAGGAATTATGAATAATAATAGTACATTCAATTTACTAGCCAATTCTACCAATGACAGGCAACATGAGAGGCATCTGAGTCTACAAGCAGAGTGTGTCTTATTATAGTTTCAGACTAAATAAAGCCTCTCTGTTGCATGGTTATTATGCACATTTGTCCCATTAGCTGCAGCAGTACTGAAGGAAAGAAAAGGGAGTGTGCTCTAGCAATAGTCAGACCTTGAGGTTTCCAGGGAGACAGCAAAAAAAGAAGAAGAAGAAGTCTGGAACACCTAAAAAAAATGTGATAACAAAAACATAGAGGAATATGCAAAAATGCACCATTTGCACAAACTGGCCCAGAGTATGTGAGCAGCAAGTAAATCCAGCTATGGATCGATTAACTTGGCAGAAACAGTGTTTTCCATCCAGACAGGTGTGTATTCAACAACCGCAAGGTGCGTACTGCGTTCATGGCAGTTTAAAAAGGCAGATTCAGGACTGGGTGAAGCTCGACAAATATATTCAGCAAAGACAAACAGAAACTACAGTCAAAGGTTTTTACTGCATGCAGGGCTGAGTTAAGCACCGACCTAAAACTATGCTGGTGGCTTGTTATGCTCTCTTAATTTCATGGACCTGGAATAATCAATGGACAATCTGCTCGTAGACTGAAACAGTGGGCACACTTCTGTGTTTGTCTTGCCTTACAAGCTCCTGAACTTGTTGACGCAAGCCACCCCCCATCACAGACCGGTGACTGTTCTGGGAGGCCTTGAAGACGCTTAAAGGAAGCCCAGACCTCAAGGGCCCCTAGCTCCCCAAACACCCCACTCACACAGGAGAGCCTCTCAGTTTCCGTGCCAGGCAACAACATTTGTTTGTCTTTTATGCAATCACAACCGCCGGCCCGACAGAACGAACACACCCTGTGTACGGTTAGCGCTGCCCCGAAGAGGAGGTTGGAGTTGCAGAGTCTTGAATGCAACTCAATCACCCCTCTGTGCGAGCGACACAAAAGGGCCAGTGAGGGAAGAGGTGAGAGTGAAAACAGCTGGAACGCGGGCCGGGTGTAGCTGACCTGCAGCAGGTAACGTGCTCTCTGGTTACCTGTTTCCCATGGAGCCTGAATCTTAATGTGAACACACCCAAATGTGAATAGCTCTGCAGTGCCAATTTATCTCCTTGAGGCGATGGGACTCGAGGGAGGAGTTAGCGCAGCCTGATAAGCTGCAGATATAAGCTGAATGAAAACCTGCATGCTCTGTTTTATTACCTTATTCTCTAATAACACAATGAATTACTGCACCACTTACTGTGAAAGTGGAAGCATTCAATTTTAGTACTGACATTATAGTAAAGAGAAAAGTTCTTTTTTTAATTACCTTTGGAAGGTTTATTGCAATGTTTTCTGCATAAGATGCTGCATTTGTAAAATCCTTAAGATTTTTAACAATTCATCTAATTCTACATTATAATAGACCCTCATCAAAAATGTGTATATTCACCGTCTCACATGTGTGAGGTCACATGTTCATGTCTGACTTTTTGCTCTGTACTGGCAGCACTAATGTAAAACATCCAAGACCAGGGGCTTGTTTGAATGTAAACTCTCTTCTTGGTGCCCAACACAACTTCCCAGTCATCTGGCACAATTTAATATTCACAACTGAATGACCCATTCTTGACAGTTCACTGAGTCCATTCAGTCAGTGAAGTCACCAATGAGAGGAAAGTCACCACTGAACCAAATTAAGCCCAGGATTCTCATGGCCTGTCTTTCCAACACTAAGTGGCAAATTACCAAATTGAAATACTTCAACAACTTCGCACTTTGGGAGGATTATCTCATACACACATTCTTGAGGGGCCCGAGACGCGATCCTTCAACAGTGACCACATTGTGACGTGCCCAGTCAAGATCCCGACCCTGAAAGTCTGGGTCTAAAAGCCCTTTGTTCCCCTGCAGAATCTCTGAATAAATACTGAGAAAGCATAAGAGTTAACTTGCAGGAACATGGCCTCTGTCTGGGGCAAGTAAACTGTTACTCTGGGCAATACACGGTAAAATGTTTCATGATGGTTATGCTCCACATGAGAAGTGATACATTTTAAATCCCACTTTAGTAACAATGAAAAATTACCTCAATCCAGATGGTGTTTGTTAGCAGGATCCCTATTCAACTGATTTCAGTGGAATTTGGTGAAAACTTCAGCCGCAACACAGAGAGCAAGTAATTATGTTTGACAGTGGATTGAAGCAAGAAGCAGGGCACTTTAGAGATAATAAACCCTGCACCTTGAGGTATGGCGACATATTTATCTCCCTTTTTCGCTGCATTCAGACAAATCTACGAATATTGGTCTCACCCATTTTCTACCTTGTGCTTGACATACTCCAGTCCTTCTCATTTTCTGTAAAATCCTTCATCCATTCCACCAATAAATTCTACCCAGTCATCTACAAATATGATGCATATTCTGAAGAGCCCAATAAAGTATTCATCTGTTCTTGTCATCTCATTCAGTTCTCCCATATTTGGCCTTTTGCCATGGCCTATTTGACACCGACTGCCATAACTCTGGAACGCTTTCTGAAACTGCAGGCAGATAATTAATGTGTGGACAGAACAACTCTGATTAACAATTGCTGATAACGATTGCAAAATTTCACACCAATACTTTTTGAAACAATAACAAAAAGGGTCACAACAAATGTGGTAAAAAAAATAATAATAATAATAAAAACCTCACACAAAGCCGTATTCTCATACAGGATTTTGCTATTCTCCAGAAAAGGTATTTGTCAGAACAGAAATTGCATATTATTTGGTTTGAGCAAAGTAGTCCTTTGTAGTTGGGTCTGTGTTCAATAGCTTATGGAGTTGGATTTGTAACGTTAAAAAAAATGGATTGTATCAACCAAAACCACCTGCAGTGACACACCAACAACACCTTTTATGGTGTATTTTACCAGCTGAGAAAGAGGAAAGAGAAAGAGAGAAAGTCGTGGTCAAAGTGAAACACAGGAAACTGAACTGATTTAGTTCTTTCCCAGTGTCATCACAGCGCTGGCCAGTGGCCATCCCCCCGTTGATAGTTCATGGTGTAATTTCAGAGTAAAAACAAGTCTGTAAACTGACTGAATGATGGCATACAACAGTGTTACTAGAGCTGCATGGGAGAGGCGAACAATGTGGTCATTGTGTGTTCATACACATAGTTTCTGTTTGCCATGACATAGCAAGATGACATATGTCATGCAGATTGTTGGTTGCCCGAGGGCTTCAAATGGGCTTAAATCAACAGAAAATATAAACAGTGAGCATGTTTATTTCCCCAGAGTAAACCAGGGCAATGATGGCAGTCGTCCTTTATTTTGGTCCCTTGGATTCTTGAATCAATAGACCTATCTGGGGTGAGTTGCATGAGTCAGGTTGCAACCAATATTGGTTTTTGAAGGCTAATATCAATACAGTGAAGCTGCTGATGACTATGAAATTATGACTCAATTCATAATTTTGTTGATACAGAAAAAAATCATGATGCCATTTTGAAACTTCATGATCACTTTTCATAACTCTTCGAGTCGACATGAAAATCAAATAAAGAAAAGGTGGAAATATTTTCCTGCATCCCTTTACTCATTAGACTACAAAACTATCAAATAAACATAATATTTTCATGTAGATGTGATGTGGGAGGAACCTCGGGGGTAAACCCTCATGACAGGCCAATAAATTATGTCTTGAAAATAAAAATATTGACCTGGCACATCTACTGACGTGTAATTTTCAGTGATCAATGGCAAGCCTCTCCAATGAATGCAGGAAGAGAAGGCCTGGGAGGAAAACACTTGTACATAACCTGTAACATGCTCTTTCTCCCAGCCATGTGAGGAGAGCGCATATGTTAGCTCAGCAGCACACAAAGCAGGGCATCCAATTTGTTCAACTAGAATTACTTAATTCAATGACGAATGAGCCAAGAAACTTCCCATCAGCCAGCTTCTCCTTTGTCTGGGCTGTGTGTGCACAGGGGAGGCTCATGCATCTCGGCAGACCTAATGCTTGCGTCTAGAGGGCATGGGGACAGCTGCTCGTGGTCACAGAATGGGAAGGCAACCACATGGGGTGAGACTTTGAAAACAAGTGATGAGAAAACTGCAGACATAATGCATTTAAAGAAAATTTACAGCGGTGGGCAGCAAGCAACACCAGCGACTGAAAAGCCTACAATCGTGTTGGAGCTTCCACAGGCCTGCCACAGTCTGTCCATGTTTGCCCCACTTTCACACGCACTGACATTTCCTTGCTGGCAGTGCAGTGAATCATACAGCGTAGGTATTGTTTTGATGCAAAAAAACTTGTATTTAACCCACAGATTGTTCAAGGCTTGTTGTAGCCATGTTATCTGCGATGGTAATGTTTGTGTGTCTGATCATTTGCAGACATCTAAACGAAAAGATTCAGGGATGAGAGCCACCGTGCAGTGCAACGTGGCCGGGCTCGAAGGAGGAATCAACAACAAGGAAAGCAGGTGACAACAAGAAGTGGCTTGTGAAATAAGCGAGTGACCTTTGGTTAATAAAAGATAAGCCCTCGTGGTGATTTCGCAGCACCTCCTTTGCTGATAAGAGCAGGGAAGTCAGCAGGTGCACTTTCTAAAACACACACTTTAAAAAAAAAAAAAAAGCCACATTTGCACACCGCTGAGGTCTATCTGCTATACCAGCCCTTTCCCCTTTTGATTGATGAAAAAAGAAATTAAGTTACTGCTGTACAAATGCCTCGCCTCCCGGTGCTGTGCATTCTCTGCTGCCTGACATAGCAACAGGAAAAAATATGGCTGAATTAGAAGCTCCTGTTCTGACTTTTATGAGAGCCGACGTCCCTCTTAATAGCATTTGTTTTGTTCATGGGAGCATAAAATGGGTGTAACATGAAGAGAGGAAACAACACACATGTCTCCCCCAGCTTCTGCCTGGGCATGCTGATATCATGGCTATTGACTAATATCCACCTGCCCTTACACACCCTGAAACACGAAGCTCACTGTGGGGAGTGGGCAGATGGGAAGCTAATGTTAAAACACAAGTGTGTGGATTCACGCAATAAGGAAGCCGGTGGTGTCTGAGCTGGAGGGAGAGAAGTGGATGGACCGCCCTGCAGCAAATTAAGACATGTTTCCCCTCCTCAGTGGCTGATGGTGTGTCCATCGGTGACATTGTTAAAAACAAGAGCGCAGTTGCACTTTCAGTTCTTACATTATCAGTCTGTGGTTTGAGGTAGATCCAGATCCCACTTTAGGGTTTTTTTCTTCTTCTTTTTTTTTTTTTTTTTTACTTAAGCCTGTGATCACAGCACATGAATTTTTAAATCCACCGACAAAACAGTAGCATGTGAAGAGGATCTGCAATGCGTAGCCAACCAGGCTCCATCCTGGTGCGACCACACGTTGCCAAACCAAGCATTAGGCCTGGTAATGTGGGACTAAACCTGCCAGGGTTAATAACACTACATCTTAACAAAAGATAATAATAATGTAGGCTATGGCTAACAGCAGTGGCCTGAATTTGAAATATACGCAATTATCATTAACATACAAAATGAGTAGCCTACCAAACATAGACAAGTTTAAAAAAGGAAAACATCTTACAAACTCAGCAGAGGGTGAGAAATATTTTTTCATCTTATAATAAGGACTGTTATGAAGCGACAAAAAAAGAGCAGCACCTAAAAATAGACTGAATGCAGATGACAGAAGGGGGTCGTTTTGTGGCCTTGATATTATCTCCAAAGTAGCCTCCTCTTATAGCAGGTGTTAGAATAAAAATCTTACACACAGATGATAACTGTGGGTAGAATATAATGTGTGTTTATGGTTTTGTATAGTATAGGTTAAAATAGCCAGCCTAATCGCAGGATGCACTTGCTACCGGCGGGATACTACTTCGCTACATCCCTGTGCTGCGGCTCCGGAGCTGACCATCCCCTGAACAGGTTCCTGAGCAGCACGCATCCCTCTGGTCCCCTCTGCACCAGCCCTGCTCAACCTCACTGTGTTTTCACCTTCAACAACCTCAGAGCTGCACGGAGAGCCGTGAACTTTCCAAAGCACACAGAAAGAAACCCGTGCGACACACGAGCAGACAGACAAGACTGAACACAACGGGATATATAAATCCCCAGCTTAGTTACCTTTTGCTGCCTCCACCGCACATAATAGTCCGAGGACCAGTCCGACAGCGGATGCAAATCGTGTATTCCCTCGGAAACGCATCCCGACTTCGAGTTCACAACCGCGACGAGGTATTTAAAAAAAAAAGACGACCTTCTTCTCCCCCCGTCAGTCAGGTGCTGCGTTGCTTTAACAAGAAATATAAAATCCAGAAGATGAGTGTCGGTTACCACGGTAGCTCTAAGATGGCCGTCGTCGCCGCCGCCGCCGCTCTGCTCTGCTCCTCTCCCCTTCAGCCGCCGCTCCTCTCGCAGTTTTGCAGCTTGGTGCGTTCAAGCGCCGTCGGAATGTTCCAGGACACCTTCCCAACGCACCAAAACATAGGGATTTTTTTTTTCCTTGTCATGCAAGCCTGCGTCGCATCATGACAGGTGTTTATGTAATAGCTAACCATCAATTCACAATATTAACACAAGAGTTTATTTAACCTTTCCAACTAGACTGTAGCTATCAAATGGAAATCCTACCTACAAAGACCTAGTGTAACTCAAGGTGTTGTTGTTATTTTAAACTTACAAAGGCATATGGACATATTTACATTTTAAGTAAATCTTCCCATAAGCAAAACTGGAAAAACTGGGAATATGGGAAGCTACCACTTAAGATCAACTGTCTGCTCCCAGTCATTAAGTTTAATTTTGAGGGAGATGTTCATAGTAACACAGGATAGGCTACTAATAAAAGCTGCTTTGCCACCTAACCATAAAGACCAGTCTTAAAGTGTTCTATATCAAAATGTAGGTTCAAAGACCTTGATTATTTTCAGTCTAATTGGGCCTATAACACACCGTAAATCCATGCTTGGTGGTAGGCCTGTATTACAGCAAAGAAAAAGTGTAGCCTACTACATATTTGGCTAGAAGCTCATTTTGTCTGGAGTTCCCCAATCAGACTGTAAACGGGAGGTTAATTTGTGCATTTTCCCAATTTTTTTGTACCCAGTATGATTTTAAATGAACATCACTGGGCTGGGTGCACAAAATAATACTGTTGCAACACTAATAAGTTAGAAAACAAAAAGAATAGTGTTATCAATTAGCCCTATAAAATTAAATGTGGTGCTTATGAGCCGTAAGTTCCACTTCTTTTGAGGGAATGAATCCAGGTTACACAGCAAGTTTGACATGTTCTTTCTGCATGAGTCTGTTGAATAGCCTGGAAATTAACATCTGTGTTTAACTGACACGAGGCAAGTAGCCTAATCATAGTGTTCCTGGTTTGTTTTAGGAACTCTGACACACATTACACAACAAGGGCTGCTGTATACAAAAGCATTCATATTTGCAAAATATATCATTTGTAATTGACTGATCAGCGTGTTGTGAAGATGAAAAGTAAATAAAGCGAGGACATCACTTTTACAAATCTCTGACAAAGACTGATGGGATAGGCTACTGTCATTAAAGCAAACCCAAATCCAAACCAAAAAAATGAATTTATCAAGAATATAGGCTAGGTCATTTAAACTCTGATTTATCCTTATTCATTCTATCTCTCTTGATTTTTAAACTCTAAGACAATAAAATCTACTCAGATTGGCCTGTTTCTCTCCAGTCCTATGCAGTTGAAGCTGGGCACAACGTAAAGTACTCAGAAATCGGATTTTGAGAGGAGAACCTGAAGGCATCGTGTATCCAATGATGGCTAGTGACGTCAGTACTGTTATTGTGGGAGCGTGCAGCTAGTTTAGCACCGAGGGCTAAAACTAAGACTGAGGGCGGGGGCCAAACGCCTTCTGGGTGATGTGAGTGGGTTTGTGATGATGTTAGTGATCATCAGAATTTGAAGTGCAACTAAACACAACACCAGAGTTCAGGGGCTTATAAGGACCCTTCAGTATTTTGGTGTGTTCAATTTAAATAAATGTAATGTAATTTTGTTTTACCCCTGCAGGCTGCCATCAATAGTTTGAAGGCTAGAGAGGAGATGTTTTAGGTTTAAGTCCCCCTCAGTTATTTCAGAGGTCTGTACAGTGTTGCTGGCATAGGGGACCCATAGAGCATGCTGACCGGAGGCTGTGGTTACGGTTACATAATCCAGGCATGGTAAAAAAAAAAAAAAAAAGGATATTTCAGAAACATGACTCAACCCGAATGTGACAAACTGAAATGTGTGAAACTGCTTATATGGCTCCGAAGCCAAAAAGTTGTTTAATCCTGTATAGCACAGAGAGCCGAGGTGGGAATTGTAAATCTGAAGTAGGCCTACATCCCATGCTTTAATTTGGCCCCAAGTTTTCCACAGAGCGACTCTGGCAGTGAATGAGCATTGTGCAACTTTCATTTAAAAAGAACATCATATTGATCATATGCAACCACTATCCTCCTCACTCTGCACACGGGCAAACAACAAGTGTCTGGCAGTGTGATAATGCCAAGGCCTTGAATTGCAAATATGTGGGGGTTGCTATCTAATCAACACTCTCAGATATAGATAGCACCCCTGAAGAGACGAGGGTGCGATGCAATCAGACAATTAGTTATGAGCGTCTACATCACCGAGCATCCCATGGCTGCAGCTCATGCAAATTCAGACACATGTGATTTTAATGTTGTTGTTGTTTTATAAATCAGAGAGGTCTTGGTGAAAAGGTCAACAGACCATAGTGGGAAGTCTTGTTGTGAGTTTGTGGATAGAAACTGAACATGAGACCTAACACAAGCTTTATTTTGTGTCCCATGCAGTAGCATTGCATAATTGACAATCCCCCCTCCAAAAAAAAGGAGATTAATAAAACATTCGAATGAGTAAAATAATAGATGTTGAAAGAATGAAAGTCACTATTAGAATCCAGTGCTGTCTCAATAGCTGCAATTGAAACAGCAAAGAAAGGACATAGTTGTGTGAGGCCACAATTAAGTGATGGGTCTATAAACAGGGGACAGTCTATGGGCATCAGGGCAGCAGCAGATCTGAAGCACAGAGCCTATTTGTTTCCCGTTTGGCAACACATGAAGTGGCCTGAGAGAAAGTGGGAGCTCCCCCTCCTCCCTTGCTCCCTCCTCCCTCCCCCACAGATGTCCAGCGCTCTGGGGAAGAGACAGAATGACCATTATCATTTCTTGGGGGCACAATGGCAGGCAATAGGAGGGCTCAGTGGATAGGTGTGAAACATCAACAAATGATCAGAAAGGTGCTATTTCCTCCAGAGCCGTTCACCCACCGCTCTGAATAATTGCTCCTCTGTAGGGATTTGCATGGTTTGTCGTCTGCTGCAAGCGCAGGTCTACTTCATTTTAATTTGTAAACTATAGTGAGGTGACAGTCCAAGAAGTTCTTCAGAGTGTATTCAGTGGTCTTTCTCAATATAAACATCACTCTGAATGGCTCATAATGCTGTAAAGGGTCAGGGAGATATTATTCCCTACAGAATTCAAGCAATAGGATAACTTTCAGTTTTTGACTTTTTTTTTTTTTTTTTTTTACCTCCAGCTCTATTCAACAGAGCAGAAATATAATTCATGTATTGTGGAGACAACAGTGAATTTTAAAAGATTCAACACCGACTGGTCTTACGTGAGACAATATACCAGTTACATCAAATAGCCCTTAGATCTCAGTGTGAACATTCCCCAATTATGAAAGTGCATCTTCCTGAAGAATCACTTGTTTGATTTATTCTCCTTCTGTTTTATTTTACTGTTTGCTGGTGTTTTACAATCCACATGACTGATTACTGTCAAATGAAAAGAAAGACTGTTGCAAGTGTGTGGCACATGTTGTTTATCCCTCATACCCGATCAAGTCCAAAGATAGATAGATAGATAGATAGATAGATAGATAGATAGATAGATAGATAGATAGATAGATAGATAGATAGATAGATAGATAGATAGATAGATAGATAGATAGATAGATAGATAGATAGATAGATAGATATGGCTGTGCCTGCTCTGTATGAAAAAGAACCTGTCATCCATCTCAGACAGTGAGCTCATGCCCCCCAGACTTGGATTTGGGGATTAGATACACCACATTATTAGGATGGTCGAAGGTCACCAATGCCCCATGGCCGCTCACATTATTCAAAATCCTTCCACCTCAGTTTCCATCCTTCTGCCTCAGTTATAACACTCAGCCAACATGAACAGAGGGCGGATACACTGGGGGTTGAATATATTCAGTCACGTTGGAGACATTACTGCGGGCTGCAGTCATGGTGGGTGGTTAGCAGTAGACAGAGCAAGAAAAGACTTTGCTATCATGGGAATCAAAGTGGTCGTGACCATTAAAACGCCACTGCTTCTCAGTGCTCTCTTTCCTGTTTCATGTCTAGACTGCAGCCTGTGTCATTAGCCGCTACAGAGTTTGAGTTTTTTCCCTTTCCAGAGGAAGGAAAAGTAGGAAGTCCATTATCTTTTCCTCTTCTCTAAAGACTCAGACCAGAGATAATTGTTCTGATGGTAATTGCTTGGGAGGCCCACACGTTTTTCACAAGGAGTTTTCTTAGATATAATTTTATATTAATGATGTGTGCAGACCAAATTATTTGTTTATTGGTATCATTTTCACTGCATACTTTTGAACTAGTGTCCCAGTATCTAATTAGCCCAGGGGAAAAGCTTAGAAAAAATCCTTTCAGAGGACTATAGCTCTACATGCCAATTTGCCTCGATTCTCTCACTTTCTGCCTTTCTTTATCTGATTATCAGAAATATATCCTGTGAAACCTGAATATGTGTCACCTCATAAACTCATAAGCCTCAATTTTCAGTGAGCATTTTTGTTGAGAGATTTATTTTATATACTGTGAGACTTCCATCTTTTTTTTTCTTCTTCAATACCGGTGTCTCCTTGACTTTGTTCATGAATACATTTTTTAAATCCATGGCTGGGGGAAATTAAATCTCACATTAGAAGTTCTGGATGTTATCGAGTTCTTTCACAGGATTTTTTTTTTTCATTTAAAGCCAGTGGGTCTGTATGTGCAGCAGCAGCCTGGCCAACAAATCACACAGGGAACTGAAGCTCTGCACCTTGAAAAACTGCCTTTGCTAATTTATACATCTCCATTGGGAGTGTTTAGAACTCACCCACAGTGATTGATTCCCTTCCACCTAAGTCGCTCCCATTTATCTTACATCCTTATGGTCATTTATTAACTGCAGGCTCGTTCTCCCATTTGCACACAATTTCACTATGAAAACAGTCATCTTTTTTTTTTTAAACCCATCCCACTCTCATTCATCAGTAGCTTTATTATAATTCCTGTCAGTGTAGCAGACATGTTTTTGCTGCTCTTCTCAGGAGACACAAAATCTGTGTCTGTTTCATTGCCATATTGAGGCTATGCAAAATGATTTGTTTTTTTTGTTTCCGTCTATGAACAATGAAGCTGCACCTTTCATCACAAACTCCTCATCAAAGCTCTCAAGAAGAAAAAAAACAAAAGCTTCATTATCATGTTGTGTTAGTCTCATTCTGTGGCCCTCTTGGTTGTCCATAGCCAGCAATTTCAGCTGCCTCTCAAACCCCATTGTTACCGATGTAAGACACCAAAACACATGGCATGAGTGGGAATCTGACAGATGGAGGCTTGATCACCTCACAGAATACTTGAGTCCTCTCTCTATAGGACTCAAGAGCCCTGCAGATTAGGCTTTCAGTCAACACCTTCATCCCCATCCATATTCATGACCGTCATATTTTAATTTTATCACCAGTATCTGATGTCAGACATGTTTGATGTTATTCGCATTTGTTATGTACATCTGAAACAGAATATAAAGTCAGAACTGATGAATGAAGACGTCTTTATTTGTCCGACATGTGTGTTGGATTCCTCCAGATGGACATCAGGTTGCTCAAAGAAGTGTGGGTGCCATGTTTTTGATGTTCATGTTTTAAGACTTAGACCCCTGACCCCCACAGAAGGTCACCTCTGACACGCCATTCGGGGGTTCATACTGTGGGTCAAGCTGGTGTCAAACTCTCACCTCCTCAGAGGGCTTATAGGGAGGGGACACTGACATGGCTGTCACTACCAGTCCAATCATTCATCTTTGATAGGCAGGGTCTTTCGGCTCCTTGGACATTTTTAACACTGAAAGTTAGGGCCCTGGGAATGGCAGCTGATTATATAGACATGCTGCATTCAAATCTAAATGAAAAAGTAGCACGAAAACAAAACAAACAGTACTGTAGATCTGTGATTCCCAACTATCAGTAGGTACATTACTCCAGAATAGCTGCACATTTTGATATTGTTGAAATAGCACAAAGTATGAAGGAGTAGTTAGATGCTGGAAAAGGGAAGAAGAAGTAAGAAAAATATAAAGATTTGAATAACAATAGTGTGAATGCCTTTAGCAGTCTCACTAATAATAATAAAAAGAAAGAGAGCGTTAGCCCAATGGCACCAATTAAAAGCCATGGATAAATGGTTGAAAGTAGCGTCAATAGATAAATGTTTTGTTGGCAAAAAAAACACATGAATGTCAGTTTAAGTAGTGGATAAATGATTCGTCAGAAATGTGCTGGATAAAGCTGGTTATATAAAAGTGATTCATAAGTGGTTAGTTTGTACAAAGTAATGAATGTTAGTAATGAGTCATGGATAAATGTTGGTTTGCTCAAAATAATGAATAGATGTTTTTGCAAAATAATGGTGTTGGCTAACAGTAATTAATATGGTTAGTTCAATGAGATGAATAAATGTTAATTGGCTGAAAGTAGCCAGTAGATAATATAATAGTTCCAAATGGCTAAATGGGTGAGGTAATATTATACCATAATAACTATGATATCATATCCAGTTTCTTCCACTACATGTCACACATACAATTTAAACTTTGATAAACTGACCTACTGTGAATTCAGTTGTATGAAGAAAGTTACATGTTAGTTTAAAATCAACATGTGGTGTCACGGCTGCCAGGTCAGGAGCCATTGCCCAAATCTCTCTGATAATCTCTGCCTTATCATCATTGAACAAACTTGACACATGGGGGGGAAAAAGTGCACCCACACACCGGATGAAGCAAGTAACACAGACATAGACCCGAGACACGCTGCCCACCCACGGTAACAACCCCCAAGTTGATGTCTGTGATTAAGATCGTGTTTGTGTATGGGAAAACCTGCTGTCCAGACAAGAAGTGAGCAGTCTGCTCCCCCATTACCCTTGAAGGAGGCTCATATGGCGAGTGGGTGACGTTAAAGTGAAGGAGGTTAAAAATGGCTTGGAGCCAGTGTGTGGCTTGGTCATCTCTGACTCAGTATGAAGTGCATCTGAGAGTACGCCGACCCAGATGCTGAACTGGCTTAAACAACCAAAATCTGGTAAATTATATATTAGAAAATCACAGCTGAACAAAATCTAACACAGGTCAAACCATTTCAAAAAGCTATATTGTCTTTCAAATGTTTATGTAAGAGTTAAATCCAGTTTTGCACAGATGCCTTATTTGCCCAAATGAACTCGCAGAGGGGTCTGATGACGGCTATTTGCTCTCTCCCTCCTCTGATCCTGTGATATTAAGATGGGGGTTAGTGCAAACTGACCTCTGGCCTGTTAGAGAACTCAACCTCATAAACACACTTGAATCCGGTGCTGAGACATAAAGAGAGTAAATCATGCAGACATATCAGGGTCTCTGCAGTCAGCTTATTGTGGCCCTGGTCCCATTATAGCATCTGTGCCCTGCTCCCTCGCTGCTCATAATTACGTTGTTAGCCTGCTATTAACCAAGATCGGTGATTATTACCCGACTAGGTCAGTGCTGCAGACGGGGGAACAATTGAAATACCCCTGGTCACACTCAGCGTCTGTTTATGAATCTCCCTCGCCAAAAAAACCTAGAGGAACCGGAAATTATTTTGATCTCTGATAAAACACAGCACATGATCTTCTGGCTTGTCTGGGATTATTTTAGGCCCTTTTTAGAATCAGGCTCAGTTTATCAGAATCAACACAACACAGTACTGTGTGATGCTTAGGAAAGTGAAAAGCTGCTCCTAATGCATCCATTTGAGTAATTATGTTCATTCATTACAGATTTTGTTGAGCTGTGTTTTCCTTACAGGAGTCTGACTCTTATCCAATTTAGACAGCTGGTGATGCACTTACTGATTGCACTGGGAGATTCAATGCACTATGGGATATTTGAGTCACTTTATCTGTTGTATCCGATTAAAAATCAATGTACATACAACAAACAATGGGGATTGTAACATCATACAAAGACATAGATCCAAGTTCTTCTTAAAAAGCTCATCTTAAAGATGTGATGTAATCGTCAGAGGGCTGATGAAGACAAGATCTGACAAAAACTGTTCCAACTCATTATCCACTTGCTCACTTTAAAACCACATCATAAGGTATTCAAGCACAGTAGCTATTTGGATTTCATCCATAGCACCTTTATGAAGTTGTACTTTAGCCTGATATCTATTATTTACATAAAGAAAATATCCACAAATTAGCTTTTTTATATTCTTGTGGAGCTCATATGATTGGACTTTAAAAACAAGCTGGATGTTCCTTTATATTTTTCCTTCTCTGTCAACAACTCTTCTATAAAGGCCAATATATTTAATATAAACCTTGTTAATGTTCCTGATGCATATTAAGTTGAGTCAGAGAAGAGTATCAACACACTATTTTTTGCTGCAGTAATTATTACACAAAACAACAACTAACAAACAAACAAAAACCCAAACACAAATCCCCACTGTATTAGGAAATTACTGAGGTCACAAGTATATATTTGTGACTTTTTTTTAAAAATGTATGTCCCAGGGGAACAAATGTGCTCAAGATTCAATGTTAGTGTTCATCCTTTATCCTGAATACCCTTTTTAATCAGTTAAAAAAAAAAAAAAAAAAAAAAAGTTCTGGAAATACACTGGTAGACGTGATCAGATTTAACATGGATGAAACATGTTGAATGAAACAAATCCTGTTGTAGGGACACAGGAATAAATGTCTATTGTGTGTTTTTAAATAAAACAAAACAACAACTGACAAGAGGCACACTAGTATGTATTATTCAGCAGTTAGTTACAATACATTATTGGTGCATGTCAACTCAATAGACTTCATGGACAAGGAGAGAAGTTTTACACGAATAAATCCCATGGTGCATTAGTGCCTGCATCTCCCCTGACCTCACGTGATGAGGAAGCAGGAGATTCTGGCTGCTGCATGTTAATGGAGGATTAAGGTATTATTTAGTTGAAACACCCCCCCCCCCCCCCCCTCTCTCTCTCTCTCTCTCTCTGTATTTCCACATGACCTTTTAATTATTGATTTTCAAATCGCTCAGCCTCGTCTCCCCTCCTATCTCGCTCCTCCTTCCACTTCGTCACAATTATCTTTTTCCTCTAACACAAAATCCCTCACAACAGCGACAAGCACGCACTCACACACACACACACACACACACACAAACAAACACATTCATGATCACACACAAACACACACACATGGTCTCATCTTTTCTCTCCCACTTGCTTCTCCCTCCTCTGTTTCTCCCTGAAGTGTCTCCGTATTAAAATGCGTGGTCGCTGGCCGCTGGCTGCAGTGTCAGCAGGAGGGAATGGGGAAGGTAATTCATACCCGGCTGTCACCCAGTCTTGGAGGTGAGTGAGCACACCTCTTCCCCAAGGAGACAGCTAGAAATGAGCCCAGCAGTGGAGCTCAGAGGCATCAATAATCCAGCACCTCTCCCTGCTCTAACGACAGCCTCATGCAGTCTCATTAAACACCGCGTGGTCCTCGTGCTGCTATATTTGTACAGTTGGAGCTCAGATTGAGATGAATGAGATATCTCTCTTCTCCCTAAGAGCACGCCCCTGCAGTTAGAGGTGTGAATTAATTATATAATTTGGTTAAAAACACACATTTCACCTTGGAGACAAAATAACAGCCCTCCTTTATGAGATACAATCCCTGCTCAGGGATGTGAGCATGTGGAAAGCCCTCTGTGTGTTTTCACCAACGACAGGTTTGGGTATATTTTCCATGAAGCACGAGCCCAGCCCTGTGGGACACTGCTATTGTAAATAGGCTGCCACAGCTCTCATCGGGGTTGCAGGACCCACACACACACACACACACACACACACACACACACACACACACACACACACACACACACACACACACACACACACACACACACACACACACACACACACACACACACACACAGAATAATACAGCTGCATACAGCTGCATACACAGACAAAAATCCACTGAAAGATATCCTCAGGGACAAAGAAAAACAGACTTTATTTTATGTTGCTGGTTGAGGCTCTTTAAGTTCCTTAAATTGGCTTCAAAAATATGAAAATATAAAAATACCGACAGTAAATCTGTAATTGGTTTTCAGACCCCAGGAGAGCATTTAATTTGACAACTGTAATTAAAAACATCAATATCTGAATAAAAAGTTTTTCATTACAAACTGTACAAATGTTGACACACCAAAGGGAAACAAACATCTAACCCTGCAGTAAACCGACAACATGTCCCAACCTTTCACCTCTGACTTAGATGTAACCCTGATTCTAACCTAATTCCCTAAAAACAAGTGCTGAGAGGTGAGGTTGAGTACACTGCCCTTAGTGCCCTCACTTTAGTAGATTCATATAGGAAACACAAGCTAACAAGTGTTGATGCCTGCCAGTCCACTGCCAGGATACCAGCACAGTTCAAAATAGGCATTTACAAACACCCACCCCCAAAAATGGCTCCCAGTTCCATTCCCCCTGTCTGCATCACCCTCAGGATAATTCTGTCCTGGGTATTCTAGGAATCTGTCTCAGGATAAGATAATCCAGGGACAGCTGCTCTCTAATTTTAAGTGGAGGGCCCGAGGATACGGTTGTCACAGAGTGAGCGGAGGGCCTGTGGATGTGAAAAAACTGCACGGTGCACAGGCAGAGCAGAATCTCATTTCACTGACTTCTCTCTCCGACACATTATTCTCAAGGATCTCTCGTGGAGGTCAGGACCTGATCTCTGGGTGGAGTGAGAGTGAGCTGACAGTCAACTCACGAACTCACTTGTTTGGCTCGCAATCCCATCTATTGTTGCCATGGCAACAGCACCTGCAGACAGATGAATGCATGCACAGCGACACCTCAGACCCACCTCTGTGCCGTGCCCGTGAGTGAAGGGTGTGCGTGTCTTCAAATGTGAAAATACATTGTTGATAATAGTACCTTGAAGAAACACTGTGTTTCTGTGTGTTTACATTTGCATGTGTGGCTTCATCATGTCTATGCCGGCCCTGCAGATAATCGGCCAGTAAAGTATTCATCAGTCACTTATATCTGCATCATCGCCTGATGGTTGCAGGTGCTCCTGGTTGGAGCTGCTGCTGTGTCAGTCATCAATTACTCTCTTGCATAAGATCCAGTTGGTTCATTATAGTGCATCAGCGTCAGCCTATTGATGCACTGAAATGCTTTGGCAGTGTCGGATCTCTTCCATTCATGCCAATAAAGCTTTCGGGAATTAGTATTGGCATATGCATTTGCAAATTGTTACGTGGAGGTCATACAGTCGTTGTGAGCAGATTGAGAGGCCGTCCTGCAACCAGGGGGCTCGTGTGTGCAGACTTGTGTGTCTGCAGGCAGCCATCGTGCTTCAAGGTCTTCAAATAAAAAGTGTAAGGTGCTGCCTTGCACATGACCCTGACCTTGCCTGAGGAGGAGGGCTGGCAGAAAAAATAGGAATAAAGGGATTTGGGAATATCTGGTATCTGAGGCTGTGTTTTTTTTTTTTTTTATCTTGTCATGTTTATTATTGTTTTACATATGTTTCTGTTACTTTTGTCCATCATCAGTATGTGTAGTTGCATGAAAGGAGAGCAGGAGCTACAGTCGGTGTCAGAGTTGGTACTGCTTTTCATTAAAAGCTACTGTCAGTGGAGTGTAAAACAGTGAAATGTGAAAAGCTTGTTTGTGGTTATAAGCAACTGAACAAACAACTGACAACAAAGGTGAGTATTTGCACATTTACTTGGTTTCAAGAGCTACAAAAGCACAACAGAAATGACCAAAAGGTTTATATTTTCAGTTTTCAGTTTAGATTATGGTGAACAGAGTTGAGAGTCCTTGTCTGAAATACTCTGCTCTTTCTGTTTCCACACTATTTCCTTGTGAGCACACGAAGAAGAGATTTGGTAGAGAAAGAGCAAGAAGTCTGCTTGATTTGTCTAACTGCGTGTGCTGAAGACTCATATTAGCTTTAGCTGAACTTTAGAGGTCATTTACACAGAGAAAGCTCTGAGGATTTCCACACACATCTCAGGGAGCCTGCATCTCCACAGGCAGGAGAAACAATTACAGTGACCCCTTCAGTGTACATGGGCCTGATGATGGGAAGGATTTGAAAAAACAAAACAAAAAAAGCAAATCTCCTTTAATACCCGTTTTATTTTAGGCAGCATTGTGCTTACAGTACATTGTGCATGTTTCTAAATATATCTCAGATACCCTCAATGCTGCAGGGGCAGGGTGGCATTCAAGGACAGGTGAAGTGGTCAGCTATTTTTCAGTGTGAAAGTTGTTGTGGGAGAATCTTTCCAGTTGAAAGGTTGTGATTGTGAGTTACAGGGCCGGCTCTACGCAGGGGCAAGAGGGGGCAGTGCCCCCTCAAATAAATGTTTTGCCCACTCAAATCAAAATTTTAGAAGTTGAGAAAGCACATTTTTATATAGGCCTACTCAAAAAATTTGTACATTACAAGTTGACAAAATTATCTGCAGTAGCACAAAAATCCGCCGAAAAAGGGACACTGTCCTGTTCTAAAATGTTCTGTTCTTTTTTTTTTTTTAGTATTCGTAAGACTAGCTTTCCGTTTTGTAAATCTTGACCATAGTAGAACCCCCCCCCCCCATCTCAGAGTACACCAGAATGCTTCACTCACATGTTAATATCACAAAAATTTTCGGGGGGGGGGATGCCCCCAGACCCCCCTACAGGGGTTTAGCTACTGACCTTTTTCACCCCCTCTGGGTTTGCAATGCATCTTCAGGTACAGTATATGCACCCCTAACCCCCCATATAATGTGGCTCTTTACATTACGACAGTAAGGACACCCCTGCCCCTAGTTGGACAGGTCTGAAGGTAGAGGCCTGACAAAGTGCAATCCACTTCTCTAGGTTGGAGTTGGACACATAGCCAACAATCCAATTCAATGAAGAAAACACTGTTACTATCAGCACAGAGAAAAAAAAGTGCTGGAGCATGATGTGTTCACATGATGCCCCCTTCACATTTCTGACTGCCCCCTCATATATGCCTGCCTAGAACCGGCCCTGGTGAGTTAACACACAGATGAAAAAGTATTGCAGCTCCTTTTTTGTTGTTGGTAGCAGGTGAAGTGAGTCCTGGTCCTGAGGCTGGAAGTGCCACTGATTATCTCTGCCTTCTCACTTCACCTCAGATTGGTTTGACCTGTGGGTAGAAAAGGGTCAGTGATATTCCCTCAGCAGTCAGCAGGGTCTGCTCTGCCTGCACAGCCAGCCAACAGTTAACACCGTGTGAGCAGGCGTCCTATAGGCTACCAACAGACTGTAGTGGTGTGATGGATGTCCGCTGTGCCAGCTCCTGCTGAGAACGCTGAGTCATTCTACGCATTCCCAGCATTCAGCGGGACGCTGCAGCAGCTCCATCGTTCCAATTATTCATCTGGGGTCAAAGTCCACAAATAGCTCAGTCACTCAGTGGGTCATAATATGCTTTATTCTGCTTTATAATGGTTTCATTCCTTTTTATAAGCAGAGTTGCATTCTGGGAAATAAGTCACATAAATGCTTAGATTTATCTGTTACTGAAAATATATTGAAGAGTTGATGTTTTCAGTTTACAAATGGGAGAATAGTAATAAATAGAGCTCAGAGTCTGTTTCATTAATCATTGACAGAGCTGCTGCTGCTTGCTGTGCATCTTTCCTTTCCCACCCCAACCCCCCTGGGAGGAGGTTTATCACTTTAAGGTTCAGCTTTTTTGAATTCCTCCAGTTTGGGGTGTATGTGGAAGTTTTGAGTTGGCTTTTATTTTTTAATCTTAACTCACCAAGGTGGGGGACTTTCGGGCTGGATTGCACCAAGAAGGTTTAATTTATTCTTAGTTTAGCCCTGATCAGATTAACTAGGTTCAAAATGAGTTAATCCAGGTTCAAAATGAGGCTAAATTTATTACCACCTGTGTGAATGTGTTATGAATGAATTAAGTTTATTTTTTAACTGAATTTAAACTGAGTTACTTCAATGGGGAATTAAGTCGATAAATACATACATTTTGACAAAAAATCATTGTACAGACCCTAACCTTTGTTGGCGCACAACTGTCCACCAATGACCCCAAATAAAAAAAATAAAAAAAAAGATTGGACACCAGGGCACAGGACACCAAACTACGACAACAAAGGAATCATGACGATAACAAACAAACCCAGGCTGAAAAGGTAGCAGCCCCTGTCTTAACAGCCTCTCTCCTCTGGCGCTGGCACCAGGGTTTTAATCACTCCCAGGCCTGGTGAATCTTGTCGACCAGTCAGGACCTGGGTGGAGCAACAGGGAAGAGAGAGGGAATGACAAGGCAGAATACTTTCAACTGTAGTATCATCAGTTTTGGACATTTAATCTCAAAGACACTGTTATAGTTAGACCTCATCAACTGTTGGTTTTAAATTAACACCGGATCACGTTTTTAATTGGAGTTTAACCTTATTGTGCAACAGAATAACATTTAATTAATGTTTAGAGCAAAAACTAACTCAACCAACCATGTGTAAACTGAGGTTTAGAATTCAGTCTTTCTTAATTCTACTAGTTTGGGGCAACATAATTTCAATTTAAACTGTGATGTAATCTGGTTAAAAGTTCAATCTTGTTGTCAAAAAGCACAAAACTTTATCACACTTTAGGCTAAAAAATATATGTATCATGAATTTCTTTGACAATGAACTCCTGCTCCCTGGCAGTTGGCTGCAGCACTGTGTTATGGCTCTGGATCAGTGTCTAACTATATGCTGTTCTTGCAGCAACAGCAGTCACTCATGCTTATTTCAGTCAATGTGATGCACACTTCAGGCCTGATGGCACAGCCAGAGTCTGTTTATTATGACAGCCAGCAACAGGCCTGGCTTGATATTTTGAGCATAGAACGGAAATGTGTGCAAATGATTCATGAATGGTAATTACATCTCCAACATTTGGTCTGTTTACATTTGCACACAGCATTAGGTTTGTGACATTTCCAGAGTCCCTGGATTTTTTTTTTCCAGCACCTGTCAATTTTTTACTGAACCACAAAAAAATATTACACATGGAAAACATCATGACTATTAATTTTATTCCATTCCAAATAAGTAATTAGTTTTCTGAATGTGTATTATTATCATAGATATTGGACTATTTTTTTTTAATGTCCCTGTGTGTTGATTTACTTTGCAGCGTAAGTTAAAAGTTGGACACATACTGTATAATGATACACAGTGGAGTGTATATATACAGTATGATCTCCTCCAAGAGACTGACTGTTTCCCCTGTTGCTAGACCGACCTCCCCTCCCTTCCCATGGACCAGTCTGCCACCCAGTCCTCCCATCGAGCTGGCCGGCTCCCCCCCCCCCCCCCCCCCCCCCCCCCTCAGCAGAGACTGCCTTCATCAACTCCTGCTAACATTTCCATATTTCGCACATTCTGTGACAAACTGTAAACTGTTTTCTTGTCTGTAACATCATCTATTGCACGTCTGTCCGTCCTGGGTGAGGGATCCCTCCTCTGTTGCTCACCCTGAGGTTTCTCAGATTTTTCCCTGTTAAAAGGGTTTTCCATGGAGTTTTTCCTCAGTCGATGTGAGGGTCTAAGGACAGAGGATGTTGCTACGATGCCATGTAAAGCCCTTTGAGACAAACTGTTTGTAAAAACGGGCTATACAAATAAAATTGCCTTGCCTTGCCTTGCCTTCTTCCCACAATATTTCTCAATATGTGTTGTTTGAAAAACCAGAGATGACATCTCCATACAATTTGCCTACACACCGTATAATATAAGAAATAAATCTCCCTCAGTGGGAGCATTGGAGTGGGAATCCTGGAGGTGGAAAGGTATGTTGATCCTGAGAGTGTATTGTGGAAATAAGCTTCTGTCAAAGTGATATTGCAGCTTAGAAGAGCCGGAGCAGATGGCTAGAGTCAGTTCGCCTTCAGAGGAGCAGTGTGTTATAATACTCAGGTGGGAAACAGGGTGGAAGCTGCAGATCTCTCACGGCCTGATTTAAAACGGGATGTGTGTTTTTTTAATCACAAAAATGAGATGAGAGTAACGCAGGTGGTCCACGGGAACAAACTCACAACCCCACAGCAGCTAAACCAACATATGGCCCCGATTTGGAGCCACCAGGTGCAACAGGAATCTGGTGCAGCATTGGAAAAGTGTTTGTCATAACTAAGAGGGTTTCACCTCACTGCAATGTGGACCAAAACCTGGGTGGTTAAATAAAAATACTCTACTGAGGGCAGAGGCAAAAGGATCCTCAAAATATTCTACCTTGTTGTATCGGTTTAGGTTCTCAGTCATCCAGATTATGATAGTCATGAAGTACCAGTGGACTTCTTTTCAGGTCGTGAAGATGTTTCACCTCTCATCCTAAAAGCTCCTTCAGTCCTAAAATCCAAGTCCCACTTGGGGTTGTCATCTTGGGGTACTCATCTTGACCTACTCATCATGTGGGTTGTTTAGAGTCACATGAACCAAGGTGTGACTCATCATTAGGGAGTCGTTGTCCCAAGGCAGTTGCTAGTAATTCTGGACACCCTGAAAAAATACTGAAGTGGGCCCCTGCCCCCTGACTTTTCATTGCCACTTTCTTGTATTATACAAGATGATCCAGTATTATTATTGATTCTTTGATCAGATTATTGAACAGTTGATCTGGTCTGGCTTGTGTATGCTAGTTAGGGTGTGTGTGTGTGTGTGTGTGTGTGTGTGTGTGCTTGTATGTGTGTGTCTTTCTCTTTTTAACATTTGTTTTGTATTTTTAACATCTTAGCATTTGTATTTATCTACCGGTATATATTTATCTTGTTTATTTATCCCGTTTAAATATGCAATGATGGGAGGTGGTTCTGAGGTCAACAACATCTTATACATCCTTTAGAAAGTTACTGAAAAAACACCTCATGTCATCATCTTCAGTGTTATTTTTCTGTTAATGTTAAAGCAGAAGTAAGTGGTCCGGTCGTTTTCGCTAATGCTGCGTTCCAGGCAGGCTTTTGAAATCGTAAATTACAGCTTCAAGTCACAACTTACGACTTTGTAGCGTTCCAGGCAACCCACTCGTGTTTTCCCGACCTGTTTTACCTGTGAAAGTCACTATAACGGCCACTCGTAACTTCCGACCGGTGAACTCGTACCAGATCGAACTGGTACGACTTCACGGTCGGAAAAATACGAGTTTCCTTGAACGCACCATAACAGTCCTCGTCCCTACGTCGCCACATTCACGGCGTCCCTTGGCTGCACACACAGCCCTGCATGCCGTTCTCTCTCCTCATTGGATAAAAACTGTAGGATACGATAAATGTTTTCTCCTGGGCTCAGAGCAGAGCAGAGTGACTGACAGATATATAAGATATAACTATTTAAGACTTATATTAACACAAATATATCACTTACTTCTGCTTTAATTATGCATCCTTTTTCTTTTCTTTTGTTTGTTTGTGTTTCATAGTTTTTCTATGTTGCACTGTACATTTTATTGTTTCATTTCTAATTTTATTTTTCTGTATTTCTCATTGTTTATCTTGAGTTAATGTAATTCTATGATGAAGGGAGTGGAACTTTGTACAAGCCTTCTAGGCTTCGTTCCCTCCTTGCACTGTTTTAAAATTGTGCTAAATAAATAAATCAAATCAAATCAAATGATGCTCTTCATGATTGAAGTTCCTAACGGAAAAATAAAGTTCTTTGAAGTTGAAGTTATTATCAGTTTATTCATCATGTGAAATCATGTTTTAAGAAATTCCTGTGTTATGTCTGTGTAATAACAAATGTGCGTGGACGAGCCCAAGGCCACATGGCCTCAGTTCTCTTCGAGGGAGGCTGGGGCCGGTGTGAGGCCCATGCCCAAGGCCAAAGATGACCTCCTTAAATCCTCACTCAAACAATTTTCTAAGTCCAAATTGTGGCCATCAGCATCTTTAAAAGAGTTTCCCGCCTCCCTCAGATTGCAGATATACAGCTCTTCTTCGGTCTTGTCCTGCTGAGGTGGCTCTTATGTTGTCCCGTGCACTTGATGAGGGGTTGTTTGTTCTCTCTATGTACAGGACCAAGCAATGCATAGCATACACAACATATCGTAGGTGTCTTGCCATTGGGATGAACCAGTGTTTGTCTCTGGGTGCTACTGGGTCTGAAATGTGCAGGGATATTAAGTTTGTCTGACAAACCTGCCGCATAGAAGACAAAAGAAGTCCAGTCGCCTCTAACTCTAGTACTTAATGACTTGTCAAAAAAGACAGTCTGTTAGATAAATCCAATTATACCATTAAAGCAGATATCAGTGGAATGTTTTTGTTAATATAAGTCCTAAATAGTCCTATTTTCCGTCAGCAATCACTTACATGAAGTATTTCAGCCTAAACACGAGTCTCTCCGTCACTCTGCTCTGCTGTAACCCGAGGAGAAAATTTTCCTTGTGGGATACAAGTGTTATCCAATGAGGAGAGAGAACGGCATGAAGGGCTGTGTGTGCAGCCAAGGGATGCGCGTGAATGTGGTGACGTAGCACGAGGACCAATTGATGCCTGACAAGGGCGGGGGCTGCTAACTCATGGTGCGTTCAAAGAAACTCGTACTTTGTGTTTTTCCTTCCTGTGAAGTCATACCAGTTCGATCTGGTACGAGTTCACGGGTCGGAAGTTACGAGTGGCCGTTATAGGGAACTTTCACAGACAACAGGATGGTAAAAACACGAGCTACGGGTTACCTGGAACGCTACCAAGTCGTAGTTGTGACTTGAAGCTGTAACTTACGGTTTCAAAAGCCTGCCTTGAACGCAGCATTAGCCGAAACGGCCGTGAAGCTGATATCTGCTTTAAATAAGAAATCCAACAGGTGAGTGTGTTTAAGGCAAATATAAACATAAGCTACTGTCACTGTTGAGCTGAGTGGTCACCTGCACTCACACCCTCTAAAAATACAGTGGGAATGTTGTGTCTTCTTGTTGACCTCTTACACTCGACCACGACCTCAAACTCAAACACTCTTCACAATCATAGAACCTTATTTTCAACCCCAAAGTCTCTAAAGACACATGAGAAAATCAGCATAACAAACAACAGCCTCAGGAACAAAAGGGAATTAATAAAGTCCTATTAGTTAAGTTAAAATCTGATCTAAACCATGAGATACATTATGGAGGCTCCAGAACAAACAGGTTAATGGATCTTGAGTGATGTTGCTTATGAATAATTTCTCTAGATGCCCAAGCAAGTTGTGAGTTGAACAAAAGTTTGAACTTTCCTGTTTAATAACTGAACAAACGAGACATGTTGTATGTTCAAAAGCCCCAGTGTGTTTTTTGAACAGAATTATTATTTTGCTGAGTTGAAATTCACACTCATTTTGCTGGTGCAAGAAGAAAAGCTTCATCTGCTGGGGAATGTAAAAGTCTACATAATGTTTCATTGCAGTTAATTTAATGGTTGTTAAGCTAATTTACTTTGGACCAAATTAGGGGACCAGTGGACTGACTGTCTATCCCTTGGGCCACCCTGTTAGTTTGGCAAAACATGACACAGTTTGGGACTTGTCAGGCTCCACAGCCAAGGCTGACTCTGCAGCTGTACTGTATATTCATGTTTGAAGAGCAAACAGCCAGTCTTCATCCTTAATTTATATTATTTAATTATGAAAACTGCTGCTATGAGGAGGTCTGAGACATTATCACTCATCAGTTAGTTGAGTTTTCTTTATAAAGATATAAAATCCTGTTCATGGGAGTCAGGAGCACTGGAGCAAACACTGATCAAAGTCTTTTCAGTAGACTCCAGATTCTTTCGGTGAAGAGCTGTGTGAGTTGAAGGAACTCAGAGCAAATCTCATCTATTAGTAACAAGGTTTAGGGTGGACCAGAGTGTATCTGCAGAGCTTTGTGTGGGGCTCTGAGTGACTGTGCAACTGCTGCATTACTCCACAGCATGCCCTCTCTCTGCCTGCGTGCCTGTGCCTCTCCCTCCTCTTTCCTGGCTTCCCCGTGGCTTCGCTTACAGTAATAATGTTGAGTTATAAGGTGGGAGGGAGAGACACCTCCCTCTCTCCTGGAGCTGCGCTCGTTTTTTTTTTTTTGTGCTTTGAAGATGAAAGGTGGAGCTGATCACATTCGCTTGGGCTGTAAAGTTACATCCTTCCTCTCAAATGTATAGGGAGGAGTTATTTTAGTGCTGTCTCAGCAGTCATGTGGTTTTGAACTTTTTATATAAAAATATACCGCTATGACACAACAATCAACATACAATACCTACATAATTTCATCCATGTAGGGTCGTTGGAGCTAATCCCAGCTGACACAGCGCGAGGGGCGGGTACACCTTGGACAGGTCACCAGTCTATCACAAGGCCGACATATAGAGATGAACAACCTCACACTTTCACATTCACCTATTCACCTTGTCACCTAGTGTGCATGTCTTTAGTTTGGACTGTGAGAGGAAGCCAGAGAACCTGGAGGAAACCGTCACAGGCACAGGAAGAACATGCAAACTCCACACAGAAAGGCCCCAAGTTGAGAAATTGAACCCAAAACCTTCATGCTGAGTAAAGACAATGTTAACCAACCACTGCGCCTCCCCTCTATAATTTCAAGAGAACACTTTCAATCATTCAATCCAATACAACACAAAGAAACAGATAGATTTCCATTTCATAGAACTTAACACTCATAAACAAGAACAACCTGAACATCGTTTTTTTTTTTTTTTTAATTATTGTGCTATTATCTAATGTGTAATGTAAAAAAATGAGGTTAACGATCTGATAAATACTTATCGTCAGTAATACACAACATCTGTTCATTCCTATGTATTAGAACTGATAGAAGAGAAGCCGAATCTGCTGGAGGAGCAGATAAGTTTCTTTAGATATCTTGATGCTTTCGCCATGCAAACTTTTTTGTCAGAATCCATTGTCACTGAGATGCATTCAGTCTGACCCCAGGCTCTGTTCTCTGTAAGTTTGGGTGGAGAACCACACACACACACACACACACACACACACACACACACACACACACACACACACACACACACACACACACACACACTAAGGAGATCATATACGTATAAGCTTCACCCTCTTGCTCCCTAAACAGCTGTCCTCAGAGTGAGGACAGAGCAGCTACAGTAAGCTGTCCACCACACACACACACACACACACACGGTTGCATAACGTGATGTGTGATAGTGCTGGTGGCAGTTATCGGGCCGGCTGGTGCTGCTGTGTGTGCAGCTCTGGATCTGATCTGTCTGACATCAGATAAACACGACGTGGACGCTCACGTGTACAGAGAGAGAGGGAGCTCATGTTGTCGGAGGCAGAGACGAGCTGCTCTCACATGCTGCACTTTAGTCTACATTTCAGCCGGCAGCAGACACAGGCTCAGCACCACTGCTCCTCTATTTACCTCTCAGAGCTTGTGTTTAAATAATTATTATAACAGACGTCACCCAACAGCAGGTTGGTTTTAAAAATAGAGTCCTGTATTCTGTATATAAGACATTTCATCTCCAACCCACACAACTGTAGTGTGAATTCATGATCTCTCCTCACCTATTTCTCACACCAGGATCTAACCGTGTTAATAAGCAGTGAGGAAGTTTGAAAACTCAGCAACTGGGATTCTGGTGAGACAGAGAAGTTTTTAATGTCAGTAAATGACGGTTAGAGTCCAAAGAAAAAGAAAAAACTGTCCAGCAGCTGTTGTATTATTCCCTGGACTCGCTTGCCTCTAAATTGCAGGCTTCTTATGCATCTGTGAATGAAGGCATGGGAACAGTGAACAGATGTTCATCATTAGCACAGGGAAAACACGAAGCCCCTTATCCCCCATTTCGGGTGGCTGGATAGCACCGAATTCAAACATCTGCCTCAATTAACACCAGGTGGAGAAAATGTATGAGGCAGTGGCTGGTTATTGCTGTGTAACAAGGTAAATGCTTGTGTTTCACAGTGGATGTCACCAACCTGCGATAAAGTCAGATGCAGAGTGATATAACTGATTCAGAAGAAAGTCGCAGAAAAATGACGAACCTCTTTGGCTGCTAAATGTTGATAAAAATTATTTCTCACCAAGGCCGAGTTTATGTTCAGAGAGTTTAGATCAGATTGTGTTGTTTTTATTAGCAGTTGTTTATCGAGCTGAATTCTGTTAGTAGCTAAGTTAAACTCTGCTCCAACCAGTGGGATCCATTATGTCCTGAGGCTCCAGAACAAGCAGAAAAATGGAGCTTGAGTCAAGTAGTCAAGTCAAGTACAAATGTTATGAATACTCAGAAATTATCTAGATGCCTAAACAAGTTGCGGTTTTAACAAGTTTTAACTTTTTAGCAAATGAGACATGTTGTTAAAAAGCCCCAGTGCCCCAGAATTATTATTTTGCTGAGTTTTAATTCATGATTATTTAGTACTGTAGTCCAGAGTCCAGAGTCCATAAAACATCCGGATTTATCTTTGTATGTATAGGCTGCAATTCTCACTTATCAGACTGAACATGAATCACTTTCGTCTGTCTATGGAGACGCCCTTATGTTTGCTGAATATTTTTTTCTCCTGGATGCCCAGCATGAGGCCTTATCTGAACACAAGCAGCCATGTTGGGCTTTGAGAACAAATGTTCTAATCTGCGCATGATCTGCATGTTTGAAGACACTCAACCATGTTATGCAGAAATGAAGAAAAAGCCAATTTTCACTGTTTAAAATTTCTTTAATGGTTCAGTTGGTATAGGATTTGGAAGCATTAAGTCAAGACATGGTCAGCAGCCATACAAAACAAAATCAACTAATCAATGTCGACTGAGAGGAAAATAACATACAAAGAAAAAAACTAAAAAAAAAAAAGAAAGAAAGAAAATTATTTTTTTTTTCTTAAAAAAAAGGACAATTAGGCAATGTCAGGTCATCACAGTAAAAAGATACATCAACCCTAGTCAAACTCAACAGCATGCTGACAATCAAAACTGGTAGCAGTTCAGTGATGATCACACACACACGCGCACGCACACACACACTCACACATGTGCTTTCACACTGACATTCATTCATAACTTGAATGAAGGCTGCAGAACAACCCTGATAGGTAAAATGTACAGTAAGACACCTTTTAGAAAAAAACAAAAACAAACAAACAATGCATAGACAAATAAAGTATGCTTTAAACTAAAAGTAAACATAAAAAGACAAATTTCTTTGTCATAGGCGGACAGGGTGATGGGTCTGTTGGCCGTTTACATTGCGATGATTGTTGAGGACATTCGAAATAGAAATTATTGCCAACAAGACATAATAGATAACACCCATACAAAAATGATTTTTTTTTTTTTCCTGAAACATTTTTAAAAGAGCAAGTAGCTTCCACGAATGTCAAGAATGTACAAACAATGGTCATTGAGGCAAGGGTTCAAAGATCCTCGGCTCCACTTGAATGAACATTATAAACCACGAGGCGGACATGCTTGGCTTTTAAACGTTACAATTATTTTAAGTTATACAAGTTAACAAACTGTATTTAAAACACATTAAATACTGAGCATGTCACTAGAAAAACATGTTGGTTGGTTAACAAAGATTTGCGCTATTCCAGTTGAGTCAATAAACACAGAGAATTTTTTTTTTTTAAATCACCAAAAGAATAAAAACATGGTAACAAAGTTTTCGTTCAGCCATTGAACCAAACATAGAATCTCTGCGCTAAGTATCAAAATGTATTTTTTGCAAATATCCAATTGATAATAGTGCAAGAGATACAGTACAGTCAGAAATAGCACACAGTTCTTATGTTTGGCTTCAGGTGTTTTAGTTCCAGGTAGATAGAAATTAGAGTTTGTATGATTTTAGTGTGAACAAAGAGCCACCGCTGAGCTGAAGATACTGAAGAGTGACTCACGTTAGGCTTTAACTATCTACTGGTTCTCCATCTTTAATGATGCGCTGGAGGAACAGGGAGTCAATTCAGTAAACAATAAATTACAACTACAACTTGTCTCTTATCAATTTTCTTAATCAATATGTTAATTTTATCTTACAGATAAAAAACAGAAAAAACAAAAATACAATTGGCACAATCAAATCATTATTGTATTTTCCCAACTATCTGTACAATAATAATAATTAAAAAAAAGGTTTTACATGTCACAATAAACCCAAAACAACAGTGGTGTGTGTTTGGGGAGAATGTGTACATTTGTGTTTCATGTGATTATGTCTGCTAGTGTCTTTAACACTTTCCTCGTGAGAAAAGCATCGCTGCACTCTCAACAGCCTATGGTTCAAAATAAAGCAGCAGAGGAAACAAATAGGGCCTCATTTGTAAAACTTATGTACGCTATAAAAAATAAAAAGCCCTAACCTTAATGCAGAGGATCGAGCATGTCACAAGCCTCATTATCCTTCCCTGTTGGCTCCCGTAATTAAACATGAATGATTGATGGTAGGCGTGTTGCGAGCACTACGATACACATCTGTCAATTCTAGTATTTGTACAGAAGATCAAAATTACACACATCGACTGAAGTGTTTTGTTTTGGAGAATCTCAACATGTCACAGCTGCAGTGAGCTCTGCACCAGATGAAAGCCAAATTATTTAGACGGGAAGAACTAACGCTAATAAGAGCCAGAGGTGCGGGGAAGAGTTCACTGGAGCTCACTTGACTGCACTTCATAAGAGAGTCTGGGCTGTGCAGCTACCAACAGGCGATAAGTAGATGTAAGGTGAAATGCACTGAGAGAGTTATTAATGTACCAGATGTTATGTTAATATTTCACTCAGTTTCCCTGTTAAAAGATTTGTAGGTAGAAAACAAACTTTTAATATTTTAAAACACTATAATGGAGTTGCGTGCTGCTTTAGAGACGTTTAAGTGTTTATTAATGTAGAGTACTTGTTAAGAAGTAAAACTCCTCCTATGATGACATATTTTATGTTATTTCAGCTGTGTGTAACTTTATCGTTTTTCATTATCTGTATATAAGGCAGCCACTTTTGTGTGATCAGGAGGAGTTACATTGGTGACAAATACATTAACAAACCTCACTGATGCTTACAATTACATTACAGTGTGTTATAAACCACTTATTAATTGTTTATAAATTCTAAATCATAAAGTAAAGTGTGAATTTATTGTACTAACTCTCCTTGAGCATGCTCTCCAGAAACACCTGTATCTCTACATCCTAACATCATTGTGGGAGATGCTGAATGCATCTTACACACTTTTTTTTTTTTACGCGGACAAAAGGTTTAGAAATGAGGCCCCTGGTGTGACAGAATACAAAAGCTTTTATAACACGACAGCTAAATCAAAAACAATTTCAGCCCCATTAGGGTAAGCAGAAATAATTAAAATCTCTTCCCTAACACGATCAGTCATCACACTTGCTGCTTGACCAAAACTATATTTCTCTTTGCTTCAATCAGCTGCTGATTGGTCAATTCCTCCAGTGACCACAGCAGATAAAACACGTAACACTGCCTAAAGTCTCAACACAGACAAGATAATACAAAACAAAACCGGCCCTCACCCACCAAAAGACAAAAAACAAACCAAAAAAAAAAAAAAAACTACATTTGATATTCATCCACATGATCTGTGAGTGTTTTCACTGACGGCCTTGTTGCCAAGGCTACAACCCACAGTGACCCACTTGAGTGCATCTCAGGTAATGGTGTGCCAGCCTGTGTGAGGAGGAGTCGGGATGGAAGAAGGCTGGGGGAGAGCGAGGTGGCCTCCTCCCCCATGTCTCTTCCCCAACTTTCTGTCCCATCCTGGTGCCCCCCCCTCTCTCCTGAGCTCATCAGTGTCGTGTTTGTGGCGTTTGGGATGTTGTGGATCACGTGCAGGGCGACACGGGGGTTGGGGGGTGGGATTGGGGGCGGGTTGGGATGCAGTGGGGCAGGATGGAAGGGGGGTTGGGGAGCCCAGGGTCACTGTCGCCGGTCCTCCGTCTCTGACCGTGAGAACGCCATCACCACGTCCTCAGCACCTGCGAAGCAACGGCAGATTGTCAGATGAACTCCCCGAATCAAATACAATTAACAATCTGTGTTAAAAATTCCACCGATGTTTGTACCACAGTAAATAAGACAGAAAGTGTTATATCTGTGTGTTTATTAAAGACGTTGGCAGTTGGAGATCCAGAGAGATGTGGCGCAAATGTCAAGCAGAGAAAAATGATCTTTACTTTTCTGACTAATCTGAAATGTGTCATCTGTTTACTTCACGGTGACACTGGGTGTGAGCTGCTGTGGGCAGTTTTGTGTTACACACACCGTAGGAGGAAACACACAAAGACACTATATCCACTGAGATAGCAGTATATTCACGTGTGCATAGTTCCCACCTGTCGTAAAATGTACAAATAAATTAACTGTGATCAAACTTTTCTGCTCACACTTTTTTTTTTTTAAGTAGATTTTTTGGGCTTTCTTCTCCATTAATGACAGGAGAGTTGAGAGAGAGACAGGAAATGGGAGGCAAGAGGGAGGGAATGACACGCAGGATAGGGCCGCTTGGTGCAGGATTCGAACCGGGGTCGCCTGCAGTGAGGACTAGGCTATAGCCTCAACACATGGGGCGGGTGCTCTACCAACTTGTGTGTAGTTCAAGAAAAGGATTTTTCATGCTGATCCAAATCCTAACACTCGTTTTTCGTTTTTCTGCCAACAGGCATCGCAGACCTGTTGCTGAAAGTCACTGGATCCTGGCTGGTCTTCACCGGGTTTTCAACCATCTACGTGTGATTTTTATCACCCCAAAACTAATTTTAGCACAAAGTGTGACACGTCTGAAGTTTTCTGCAAGTCCTTGGATCCTGTCAACATCCTGTAAATCCTGTCAGCTGTGACTATAAAGCTGAGGGGGGGGATATATGCAGCCATGAAAATCCTTTTGGTGCATGCAGGTGATTTCATATTCTGCCAGGTTCACCCGCTGCAGAGCCACCGCCTGCCACATCGGGCGACACTACGCCACAATGAGCGGGATCCACTCCGTCGTGACAACACTTAGATCACGGGCTTCAGCTCCACTCAATCTCTTGCGCTGCTGAGGCTTAAGACTGTCTGTGAAGAAACAACAGCTAGATTTCAGATTTGTGCACTGACCTCACTACATCGAGGAAAATAATCAACAGGCACAAAGGAATGGACTGAAATGATTTACAGCACCCGGTCTGATTTCTTTCCATTTCTTTTATACCTCTTTCCCTTTTACCAAGTTAACCACGACCATGATAATTACAGCCTTGTCTCAGATGAGTCAACTAAATGATCCTGTCATCTACACAATAGGACTTAGTCAGCTGGCCTTTGTTTAATAAGCAATCATTCATTAGTCTGTTGCCAAGTTGTTTGGGCCTGCCCACACCTGCTGAGACAGTTTTCTCTCATAAATGAAAATATTTATTTATTTAAAATACACATTTCTATTAGAGAAATGGTGAATCAAAATCACACAATGTTCTCTTAGTGTTCTTTCATATAGGACTAATGTTTTTGGCAAGGACTTGTTTAATTAGAAGATTTCAGTCTGAAGTGGGGGCGTGGGGGTGCAGACACTTCTGGCAGATGGAGTAAGAACGTATTAAAACCCCTCTTGCACCGTCATGCTCTGCAGCTGGTGATATACATTTGCTGCTTGGTAATGGAAGCAAATTGACTGTGAAATATATAGAGCACAAAGTATATACAGCAACATTTCTAACCTCCTCAATATCTTGATTAAAAAAGCGTCTCTTAAAGATGAGTGGGCCGGATGAAGACTAGGAGCAGACGCTGCCGACGCTGAGCTCGATCGCGTAGTGAGATGAAACCCTCTGATGAAGCTACAATCACAGAAGTATTACCAACACCGATTCCCACACCTTTGCAGACGGCCGAGAAGAATTCCTGTCGGCACCTCATGTCTGTCTGCTATAAAAAGACTTTTCTTCAGTGCAGCCCCAAGTGCTTGTTAGATTTAATTATTGTGGAGATATGAAAGTAGGCCAGGGACTGTGAGCTTCCACATGTATTTGGCACAAGGGGCGGACCCTCCTCATCAGACAGCACAGACCCTCGAAACAGAATTTTAGTCTGTGTCTCTCTAGTGTGAAGATAATTAGCATGTTTCTATGCTGCATTCAGGTCATCTTGAGTTTGGTAAAAAAAAAAAAAAATCAAGGCTTTTTGGGGGGAGGGGCCTTTAAAGATGAACTTTCAAGTTCCCCTCTCCCAAGGCAGCTCACAGGCCAACCAAACGAGCTTATGGCAAAGATAAAAAGCCAGTAGGCAACTGGAAAGGAAACTACAGACAGTGATAAAAGACAATATTGGTCGAGACATACTGACTTAGACTTAGACTTCAATTAATGACATAAATCTCATCTGCGAGATGGCAGCATGTTGGGATAATGATGCTCGAACAAGGGACAATTATATAATACCACACAATAGGAAACTTGACCTGATTTAAGCTGCTGCTGAATCGAATCGTACTGTCGTTCAAGAAGAAGACGCTTCGACACAAACCACTTCATAAAAACACAACCATTTGTCTGAATTAATGTCAGTCTGAATGATTTTGTGCTTTGCCCTTGTGGTGTAACAGGCATTTCAGAGGACGGACGTGCCAGACACTGCGCAACTTGAGCCGAATGACCAGAAGAAACTCTCAAAATACACACACACACACACACACACACAGACAGAGCCGGGTGAATGGTTGGGCTATATCTGTTTTACTTGAGTGTTTTGCCTGAGAGTCGTATTTGGACCTCGCCCTGCCCCACACACACACACACACACACACACACACACACACAAGCTGTATAGCCAACGTGATGGAATCGTCAGATCCCTCAAAGCTGTTGCCTAGCGACAGATAAAAATCAGACTGCATCAGTGGATGGCAGCCTGCTCCCGCTGCCTATGAGCAAACAGCTTTGGGTTTGTTTCAATGCAGCTCAGCCGCGTCTGGCCGCTCCCTGGCCCCTCCCTCCCTCCCTCTCTCTCTCTCACCACTGTGCACTGATCCCCCTCCTCACCCTGCACGGTGGGGCTAAACAGAGCAGCTCCGGACGGTGGATTACATAAATAACAGCAACAACAGCTATGTCATCCGATTTGTCCACCATAAATACTTTGCACGAAAGAAAAAGCCCCCTCATTAATAACAGAAATAGTATTTCCTGAAAAAGAACAGAAGAGAAACAGGATATGTGTTTCACCAAAGAGTAAAAGTCAAATAGCTTTTGGTGTCTCAAATAATTACTGCACACGTGTTGTTAAAAGAAATTAAGGAGAAATAAAACAATCTCAGACAATACTATGCTGTGTACAACTATTTGAGAGGCTGAGTGACAGTCGATCATGGTAAAGCAACAAGAAAACAAACAAAAAAATTCCCGTGTCTCAAATTGGTGAAAATTGTGAAAATTTGCTCCTTTAAATATTTGAGAATCATTGGGGTTTGTCTTGTTGATACCTTGGGACCAATTGTGGGTCAATTTTTGTGCTTTTCTGGGGTTTTACAAAAAATAATTAAATGGGAAAAAAACATTACTGACTAAACTTCTAAGAGACTATTAATCAATATGTGTTTGAAAAAAGGTAACGTAGAAAAACATAAAACCCACACAAGGTTCCAGTGAAAGCTCTCAGAACAATAAAGCTGTGAGATGAACCCGGGGGAAGCTCGTTTGAAGTTAGAGGCTCCTTCATTCACTGACTGACTCAACACACACGCAGCCCAACGATGACTCCAGTGGTGGAGTGATGAAGCTCTGAGTTACCAGTCGGAGCAGCAGCAGCATTTGAGGTCACAATCTGTGCAGGGTCAGCTGAGAGGATAAAGACACAGAGCACCCTTCCCCACCCATAACACACACACACCGACAGCAGGAGCGGGTTAAGAGGCATGATACACAACAGGGGTATGTGTGGTCCAGCTCAATATGTTGACACCAACAAACACAGCGGGTCTACTTTAACACAGCCAGTAACATTAATGACTGATCGGCTATTTCAAGGCAACATGACTGTACACTATTTTCCCATGGATTTATCCTTGTTTTCATTTTCTTCTACTACTATTATCTATTTTCCAGCTCTCTCTGTTTATTCTGGGTTCACATAATATAAAATGTAGTTCAGACCTCTGCAACTTCTACTACTTCTTGATAATTTGTTTAATAAGTTTGGTTAAACTTTTCTGCAGCCATCGGAGCAGTGACCATCGAAGAGATTCAGCAAATCTGAGCTGGCCCCAACTGTCCTGAAACTGTCCTGAAACTATCCTGTACTGTAACACTCACAACCTGTACAAGCTCACACATATTAGTGACACGTTTGAAGGAGAGATGTGTTAAAAAAAAAAAAAAAAAAAAGGCATCTAGCCTTTGTCTTTCAGCGAGTTGAGTCAGGTAGACGTGGCGGTTCATAAATCTGAGTGTCTGGCTCTGATTCATGCTGCAGTGAAGAGCAGGATAAAGAAGGAATCAATACCACTCTGCCCCGGCTGAGTCGCCAAACAAAGGCGGGTCCTTGTTCTGTGTCACAGTGCTTTCTGTTGAAAGGCAGGTTTAAGGCTTTTGCGTGATACCGGGACTGTATCACAGGCAAGGAACAAGATTGTGTATTGATTGCTGAGGGCTGTGGTAATATCTGAAATGAGCGAGGCCATATTTTTGTAAGCGGGGATGGGAGTGATGGGGAGAGATTGGAATATCACACTCTGTGTAATTAGCACTCCAGCTTGCCTCCCGGCCCCCTGATGACACCTGCTCCAATCTACCGAGGCAGCACGTCGCAACAACACCAAAGCCCACAGGGAAGCTTCGCTTTCCTGGGACAACTGGGGTTGCTATGGCAACCCTTCCTCGTCTCTCCTCCTTTGTTGAGGCCCACAGACGTCCTTCTGGGAGGAGTAAACTTTCTCCATCAAATCAGACAGCATAACAAGACCTGAGACGGCTGGCTTTAGGTGCGGCTCTGACAAACGGTATTGTTTTCAGTGACAGGGGGAAGATCTGCGAATCGAAGAGTTAAAGGAAGAAGAATAACAGCCTGCTTGTTAAGACAGAGCTAATATATTCCCCACAGTATGCTGTAACTACTGTGCCACAGAAAACTCAATGCACCACAGAGTGAGTGACACAGTTATTATTCAGTATTACCCCAAAAAGCAATTTACACTGAGAAAGCCATCCAGAAAACCCAGGCCTCGCTTAATGAGTTCACACTTCATTTCCAATCATAATAACAGCGTTTAAACATAGCATGTTTAGTCCTGCTCGCCCACAATCCTCTGCTCCTCTGTGCCGCCAAAATTCAGCTACATCAAGGTATTCACAAAGCTGATTGGGGGAAAAAATAGGAAAGAAAAATAGGAAAGAAAGAGAACAATATTCACAGCTCCAGCGCCTTTGGCAGAGAACTCCATTTCGGTCTGATTAAAATTGCAAAACAAAATTTTGTATTTGCATGTATGGTAATCAGCCAATTAAAACTATCTGAAATGCTAATTCATTGACCCATAGACTTAAAAGAAATATGAGTGGCAGCCCCCGAGTTGGTTTCCACTCATTCCTTCCAACAGAGAAACATCTGACAACTGAGGAGAGTTGGAGGAGGAGAGATTCAGGGTGTGAGCAACATTTCCACTCAGTCTGATCATGTGATGAAGGACGACACCGTTTCGGGAGAGATTAGACCGCACCGCCGAACAAAATTGTTTTCTTATCAGAATATGTTAAGCTGACAACAGAAATGATGTTATCCATTTGTAACATTCGTTTCTTGCACCTACGCTCTCCCATTTAACATTTCCCGATTACCGCCTGGCCTTGACCGAGAGGGATCAATATCTGAGCGTGTCTCCACTGCGCCCTCCATGCCCTCTAAGTAACCACCATTCGATCGATGACGCCACGTCTGACACACGACACCGTCGCTCCATGCCGAGAGACCCCTCGAGGACGCTGGCATCACGGCGTCCTGCATCAGCATGTTCAGAATATGTTCAGGGTGGCACCGCTGGGGGTGGATACTGTGGCTGAACCGGTTTAGATTCTCACTCATGGGAGATAAATCTCTCTGGTTGGGAATTGTGGTTGGGAATTATGTGACCTCTAATCGGAGCTCCAGCGTTGTTACCCTAAGCTCCTTTTTTCTTTCTTCCAAATATAACAATATCGAAAAACAACACATGGTGTCTAGGGGCTGACAAAAATATTCTAGAGGCATCCAATCTTTTTAGACAACCACGGTGTGCTTTTTAATACAGCTATTACCGGAGCAGCAGAGGTGGGGGACAAAAAATGCATTTGTCAAATGGTTGCAAAGAGTAAGGTTGTTAAATTGACCATTTTATCTCAGCTGTGTCTCCTGTAGGTATTGAGCAAATCAGTATGAGGTCTAACCATATAGCTGCTGAGAGCTGGTTTATCAATGACACAAACAAACCTCTTGGCCTGAAAGACTGCTGGCCGTCCACAGAGGGTGTCCACGTGTGGCTAAAGGGACAGACTATGCTACTACTGCATTGAGCAGGTCTGTTGTTATTATAATAGAGTGAGAAAAGGGTGCAGCACAGAGAGTACAACCTGATATATCCACACACCCATCTGGCACAAACATGGAAAATTTGTCCAGTACAATTAACACATTGAAACTCATTTTGATTCAGCGAACGGCTCCTCCCGAATATTAATGAATAGATTTCCCACAGTCATCCATATTTCATTTGTTTTTGTTGCTTTAATAACAGAAATCAAACCAAGATTATCATGTGATGTGTCACATTGGTAATTTGCCGTTTTGAAGTCTCTAAAAATTACACTTTAAGAGGTGCAATGACGGTGCACGTTGCCAGGCAATAAAACGTTTCCTTTCATCTATTTTTTTTTTTTTTTTTTTACCATATTACCAAGTCTAAATGAGATCAAATAGTGGGCTTCCCTCTCCATGTAACTGAACCTCTTCACACCACCTCAAAGGAAGCTGAATGTGCTGATACTTACAAACTGCTGTCCTTCAGCGTTGTGCTAAATACTTTAAAGTGATTAACTCTGTGCTACTCCACAATGCCTAATCACACTACTTTAGACAAAATACAGACCACAAATAATTTATAGCCACACCGAGGAGGTGGCAGCCGGCCAGATGATACTAAATGTGTCTGTTTCTGTGATGTATAATGTATACTTGGAGCACCGTTCACCAGTCATATTCCTTGCATAATTAATGAGGCTCTTTGTGGCAGTATTGACGCAGCAAAGATGTGGAGTTCTGTATCCACTAAAGGGCATGAAGAAACAGAGCGAGGCCACGCAGCACAGACTGACAACTAGTCTGCAGTTGTTCAGAAAACATCCTTTGTAAATGAATGATTTAAGAAAATCTGCACTGATCTCACATCTGATCGCTGTACTCTTTGAAATGTGACACCATCCGTCCTTTCTGATGCAACGCTTTATATTCTGCTGCTCTCTGAAGAAACAACATTTTAATAATGAAATCTGTCTCTGATGCAACAACCCACATTAAAAAAAATGTGATGCTGCAGAATGGGCCTGAATTAAACAAAATATGACGATGTAGTTTAACACCCTGCAGGCTAAAAAAGAAGAGCAGAGGAGGACAAAAAGACAAAGTCACTGCGCCGCACTGTTTCTTGCCTCCTTAATACCTTATATAATCAGAAACCTAATCCTTCTCCATTGCAGAAAATCACATATTTATCTTTTTTTCCCCCCTAAACATCATCACTGTTTTTTTACTTAGCAAAAGGACAGAGCTTAAACTCCCTTGAGAGACAAATATCATATCAAACAAAGCAAAACCTGAGCCCTCGGCAGGTTTACCACAGCAGGGCTCCTATCTGACTGTCGGGTTTGGGCTGCGCCTGGAAAGCAGCTGCTATTCTATTTACAAAAAAAAAAGAAGAAAAATAATTACAATTTGCTGCTGCTCCATCATGCTACTGCAGTGCCTCCACACAAGTACTATTTTCTTTAAATCTAGCACCCTCTTGTGGTTGACACTTGTGAAAACGATTCAGAAGCTGAAGAAAGCTCAACAGCGCTCTCCAGTGCCCTGACCAAGTACGACCAGCATGTGCAAGGGACTGGGAGGGCGCAGCATCAAGCAAGCCAAAGTCTCACAAAACCACACAAACAGGTTAGTGATCTGCTTTCACAAACTAACACCACAATATTTGAACGTGGTTCTCTCTCCAGGCCACTTGTGAGAAGCAGTAGTGAAACTAGCCGTGCACTCACTATGAGGATGAGTCACTTGGTTCCAGTCAGCCACACTGTTTACCGTGTGAGTAATCTCACAGAGCTGGTGGGCCGCCGGGTCTGCTCGGGAGCTCGGGGAGGGAATCTGTTAGGCCGGCTGCGGTACGGATACAAGAGGAGCGGTGTGCGCGGGGGGATTTTCCCTTGTTTTCGGTCTCGATACAGTAGTGCTTCTGCAGCATGTGAGCATGGCCTTTATGGGCTAATGTTGTTTTAAATTTGTTTGGTGTAAACTGTGAGTCATGAACGCCCTCAGCTCTTACACTGGTTAAAACCAAAATACAAAAATTCTAATTATATGAAACATTAAAGCACAACTATTGATCGGCTTTGAAAATGTGACTTCATCACATTTGACACTGAAACAAAAACAACATTATCCGCTGCACAACTGTGTTTTGAATGATTGTGTATGTGCGTGTCCCAGCCTTACCCTGGTCTATGTTGTGCTGTGGTAGCTGGCTCATCTGACTGTGGACCACACCTGCGTAATTTCGGAGAAAAGCCTCTTCACTCGGCGTAAGCTGGAGAAGAGAGGGAACAAAGTGAAATTCCAAGTTAAGATATGAGCTCATCTGGAGGAAGTCGAGCACACTTTTCTTATGACAACACCTCAAATAACAGTTCTCCAAGAAATGGGGATGTGACAATCTTAACATGAATTCATTTGAGGAAATAGTGGATTTCTGTGTCTGCTCTCATTTTGTGTTTCGATACGCATCCTTTTCTAAACCAGTTTAAGGGCACATTAATATTTTATGTTTATGCCTGAAAGTGAAAGAGAAAATAGAAAATGTTCTATGTGTCATATGCCGTGTTAAAAACCCCAAACCTAAATCTGACATTACAGGCCTTGCAATATTGTATTCTTATTTATAATGTACACACACTGGTTTGACTTGCAAACAGACATTGTATACTGTTGTTCAGTGTGGCTTGTTACATATATTTATATCTATTTTCCATCTGCTGTACACAATGGTCGAATGTTGTCCTATTTTTGTCCAGCTTTGCTGCTGCGGTGGTTTTCAGCTGCATACCGATTCTAATCACAAACTTGGTCTTTTACTCACTGAAAAACATTTTATCTTGTTGTGTGACAAGTGTTTTAATTCTGCTGTCAAAAGCCTCATGAAGGACTTGTTTGTTGCTGATTAGAAACTCAACAAAAACAAATTTACAGTGACAAACACTTGGGGTTATGAGTTAACAGTTGATAATGACGGCAGCTTTCAGCCATGCAATAGGAATTTTTAATCATGGAAGTAATCTTAATTATGACTTGATGTTTCCTAAAATTTATTATACAACATTTGTGCAACATAATCAAACCTAATGCACAGCCTCAAGCTTAGGTCCGCAGAGACCGAGTATTTAGAGAATCAAAGTAAAACGTGTGATCCGTGAACGATGGCCCCATTTCAGAGTTTTCATTTTAGCCAGAAACTGGGGATTTTGCTGCCTGAATCAAGTTTAGCCATAGTTATTAAATTATTCACAGATTGAAGCTCTTGTCTGGTTAGTGTGCTGTTATACCATTGGTAGAGTGTGAGGAGGATGTCTCGCTTCTCAGTGTCTCCATTAGACAGATGTTTGACGGATGCAAAGCTTGCATGTATAATAACATTTGCCTTTAAATCTGCTCGATATCTTACGAAAACCTTTGAAGGAGGACAGGTTTGTAGATTGTTTCTACTTGCGTCTGCAGTGTCATAACCACAGCCACAACTGTCAGTTTTTTTGTTCTCCAGAGGCTGCAAATTGCTCGTCTCTGCTGACGTCGTACTCCAGTCTGTCAAAAGTGGCATCTCGACAAGAATTCACCACCTGAGCTCTTGTCACGACTGGAGCTGAACAGAAATACATCTGTGGAGTTGCTGTGAGCTCTTCCTGATGTAGACATATTGAATCTGATGGAGATATTTGCTGAGGGAAGATAGATTTGACAAGTGTGTATCTCTGCTGCAGTGATATAAAGATCATCAGGGGACTTGGTCTGACGGCTGTAAATCGCCTAAAACAAGTTGGATTGTTTGTTTTTTTTGCAAAGCTTCAGTCTGCCCTCTGTCATCACCACTTCAACAGCAGAAATATGCCACTCTATTACATGGATAGAGACATGGAGCTTCGTGTATGGTGAATCTGTTCATGACATTTCCTTGTCAGTTTGCATCTGAGACCCACACTACAGGTTATGACATGTTGATTAAGTTTATTCCTCTGCTTCTAGATGCACCAATTTTACAAGTGTCACATTATGGCGTAGTAATTGTGGTTGTTGGTGTTTGTGGTCAATTTGGCAAAGCTTATTAGGGTAGATTTCAGAAGATGTGACTTTGCTCATTAAAAAAACCACTGTGTGCAGGATTTGGACAATGAGTGTCTGCTGAACTATAAAATGCCACATTGTGATAGTTTGTGTGAAGAAGACAAGACACTTGACTCACATTTGATCCCATTTTCTTGAGCATGAGCAGGACCCGCACTTTCTGTTGGATGTACATGTCTTCAGGAGACTTCCCCGGGGCCTCCTCGCGGTTCATCCCCCCTGCTCCTGTGGCTCTGGACACATAAACAAACAATGATTACACAAGACCTGTGAAAAATCACAGCTACGCAAACACTCACACTGTTATTGGAGGTTAAAAAGACACACAGACGCACAATTTGACCGGACATACCATCACAAAATGAAAACTTTTCATTGTGGGCACTGGGCCACGAAGAGTGGTAGTGAAGACCGTTCAACCAGGTTGCTAGACGGTAATTTAACTTGTATATTCCTATTTATTTGATGTTAGATTCAACCTCTGCGCTAAATAAAGCTCCAACAGAACCTTTCATATCAGTCTTGGCAGCACTTTTGAGCAGATATGAGGTTTAGGCTCTTATACTCCGCAGCATTAAGCTAACACCCCCGGGAGTATTACTATTACAATAAAAGACCGACCGCATTTCAATTATCAAATGTTTTCTAATCTGACTTCTCAGACAGAGAGCACCAGGCTGGCTGTTTTACCATTAGTGTAAATAATACAGATGGTCTGCATGTGATAACCACTTCATAATCCAAACAGTGATGATATCAGAAGTCAGTGGCCTTGTCTCAGCGCAGTCACAGTGCAGTTTTGGCACTTCACAGCGTGAATGGCTGTCATTAATATTGCATGGCAGTTTTCACACAGATCTCGCCACTGCCTGCTCCTTCCATCTCTTATTCTCCGTCTAACTAATGACCTATTTTCACTGTCAGTCTGCAGAGATGCGAAATATAGGCAAAGGGGAAGAAAAAAGGGGAGGGAAAAGGAGGCGATAAAAGGAGCTGCCAAAGCTAATGCGGATGACAGAAAAGGGATAGGTTCCGCTGTGATAGCGCACACACATCAAGGTTGGCTGCTGTCGCATTAGATCCCCGTTATAAGACACCAACCAGACGAGGCATACAGCACAGCTTGACATATACCGCCCAAATGTTCTAATTGAAAAAAGCAAAAAACATGCAGAAGGAATAATTCACTGAAAACACCAAAATAAAAACTTAAAAAAGGCTAAATCTAGTGGGAGAGAACAGATTTAATAGAGAGAATATCAGTATGCAAGTCAGGATTTGTTCTCCCCTAAGAATCTTTCATAAAAAGCCTACGGGAGCCGTAGTGACTATGATAGTTCTGGCAATTTATTTTGGCCTCTTATCTATACAAAGGGCCACTAATGCATGTTGACAGGCGGTTTGATGTGGGGTTATATTTAATTGAGAAGCTGGCTCGCTGTTCCCCCCTTCCTAAAGCCCAGGGGTGGAGGATGAATGGGGCACCGTTGGCCATTGGCTGCCGTTCGGGTGCCACTGTGAGCGTGTGGATTCATCCAGATCAGAGCAGCTGGAGAGCATGCTTCTAGCTATAGCCCTTATAATTATACCAACCTTCGGTGGCCGTTTACTGTAAGCAACTAACACTTGACTTCGTCTCCTTGGCTGTTTTCAGTGGCACAAAGTGGTGGCAGCACACTGAATAAAGCACAGACGAATGCATTAGTTATTCACTTCAACCTCCCAAGTGTCAGGCATAGTTTAATTGGAGAGCCACTGAAGACTCAAAGCAAGACTGACATGAAAAGATTGAGAGAGCTGGCCGGTGTCCGTTCGGTAGCTCAGTGCACCTTCGGGGGTAGTGGTGGCGGTGCGTGCGTGTGTTTGGGGTTGGAGTGATGGAGAGAGGGTGTTGGAGAAAGCGGGTTAAGGGTGGGTGGGTTGGGCGGGGGTGGGTGCGGTGTGGTGTGCGGTGGCAGCAGCTTCAGAAAAAGCAGCAGTGACACGTTTGATCACGTCTCCCAGCTCCCCGCCTCAGAGAGCTGCGACTCCAGGCACAGAGACCTACCAGCGAGACAACGCACAATATGAAGGGAGACAGAAACTTGGGCACGCAAATCCGCCAGATGCAAGATGCTCGGAGTAATTCGGTCACTGCGTTCGAGTGGGTAAAGACTAGAGGATGAAAACGAGAAGTGAGGAACAGGATTCTCCAATTGCTAAAAGGTGTTGTCTTGTCTTGGGTTCTTAAAGTCACAAGTGATTATAGAACAAACATCTATTAATATGCAGAAATATTTTGAGACCTGACAGCTTAAACACTCTTGTGTCTGCTACTGCCCGTTAATCATCTATATAAATAGGCCTACTGCTTTCATGACTGATGCATTTCTGATCCTCTGATGTTTTCCCTTTTGAAGTTTAAAAACTGGCCATATTTAGTACCATCACTGCTCAGGCTGCCGACTGTTCTGAGGGTTGCAATTGATATTTTTTACCAGCCTGAAAGTTTATTTTTTCTCATTCCACTTCCACAGCGATATCTGCTACAAGAACAACAAATGAAGTACACGAAATCCCATAGGGAGAGACTCTGTGGGAAGAAGAAGAAACAAAGTGGAAATGAGGGTGATCAGGGAGGTTTTTTTTCTTTTGTTGTGACATGTTTGCGAAGCCACTTGAAAAAGGAAAAGGGGAAAGCAGTCAGATTGCATCTTTTTGTGGAGTTCACCTAGTCTTCTTCAGGCTGGAGGGGGCAGAAAGACTCATTTGTAAATGACTATTTTGGGCGGCACATTTAACCACAGAACTGGAATCATTACAGCTCTAGTACTCACTGAACTGGATGACAACATGTATACAACAGTGATTAACACGGTGTATGTGATTATGTAATGGGTGGTTTCATCCCTGCTCTCCAACTGAACCAGCTAGCTTTCCAGCCATGTTTATAATTCCAGCAATGCTCCAGATGGTACTCTGGTCCTTGCCTCCCTGCCACAGACCTAACCTCTAAATAATGTCTTTCAGGGTATCAGTGCTTCGACATTTTGAACACATTGGCCGAGTCCAGCTGAAGATGAATTTAAAACCGCAAATCACATGTTCTCTTTGCCAGTTTCAGCTTGCATAATGCCAATCATCTTCAGCTGCAAGCCAGTAACAGTGTGTACTGTGCACAGTTTTCAATATCAATTATTTAGTGACAAAATTCTGCGTTTTGCAGGACCTTACCTTTTCTGATACTAAAATGTCTTGTTTTATCCTGGAAATAGTTCAAAACCTTGTTTAAAATTGCAGCTAGTTAATTTATACTCAAGTTGAGTCTGAGCAAACTTCACAAAGTCTAAAACTAAAAAATATTACATGTTAAACCATGCATTACATTTGTTAATTTTACTACTCAATAAACTGACAAATTGTTTGAAGATGCAATGATTCGTCTATAAAGCAATTGCACAATTAAACGTCTTCAAACTCTGTTCTTATTTAACCGTAAGACACACAACAAACTCTTCCAATAAGGCCAATTTCTGGTAAATACTTTTGCTACTTCAGCAGTTAGTCAAGTGCATCAAGACAACCGGTAAGACAGACTGCTTTCTGTCCAATGAAATTAAGGCAGAAGTGAACAACTTGTCAAGAAGCAACAACAAAGTACAGTATATAATTACAAATAAAAACAAAATCACTTACAAATATTCACAAAAATGAGCATGTTGTGTATGCTATGTGCATTATGCACATGGTCTCCCATGTAACACATCTTAAATCATTTCAAGGACAAGAAGCAAGGACCCCCGTTAAGACTCTTTTGTGTGTGTCTGATGTTCGGTTCTGGAGGTGGGCTGGCTCGACACTAATCCCCCAAGGGATGCTCAGCCTCGACACATGCAGCTAATGTTCCCGACGTAATCAAAGGATTTCTTTAATGCTGATCTAGGACTAATCCCCCCCTCTCTCTGCCTGTGTTGTGCTCTCTTGTCAATGTTGTGATGCTGGGCTGAGCTGAGGGCCTCTAGGCAGCCCAGTGAAATCACAGCATCACTGACACGAAACTGAGAAAATGTAAGGGAACCAACACAACACAGCTGAAAGCTTCAAGTTCCCAGTTTCATTATCAATCAATAATTTTTTTTTGGTCAATCATGAAAAATGGCAATTTCTACTTCCCTGAGCCTAATATGGTATCTCCTTTCCTTGTGAATGTACAGCTAGAGGATAATACCACAAAGAAGATACATACAAGATAGTGGGGGTGGAGCATGTTTGGGATTTTTTTTCACTGTTTTTGCTTAAAAAATTGAAATATTGAAACACTCGTCTGTCGATTAACTAATCAATTATTCATATTAATAGCTTTGCTTTCTGCAATGTTAGTTCTTCTGTGTAAGTGTAAAAATCTTGAAAATGTGTTACACTGTGTGAATACGTATGTACTAACACATGTGAACTTAAACTATCTAAGTTCATATGTGAAAGTACATATAAAGGCAAACTGCTGTGCATGTTGCAACGCAGCTTAAAAACAGACAAAACGAGCCTATTCATTGCCTGGCTCAGCAGTCCAGAGCTCTCACGTCCATTTGTCTCTGTGTGTCCGTTAGTGCCTCTGAGAAACAAAAACACGGCTTCTAAACACTGTTTCAACACTGTGACCTGGCCACGCCGTGCAGTCAGGGTCTGCTGCCAGGGATTACAGTATGCAATGTGATAGGCTCTCACATTTGCTGAGGGTCATGAAGAGCAGCAGGCTGCCACGGTACGCCGACCCAGTCAGTCACACATGGCCCGGTCCACTTGTTAAACTTGTTACTGGATCCAAATGGTCACATGATGCAGATGCACAACGTCTGATTGTTTTACAAATCAAATTCCTCAAGTGAGCAGAAAAATTGACAAATTGGCCCTTTGAGTTGACTGACGAACCGTTTTTCAGTGAGGTTTTAGCTTTACACGAGGGCCACCTCAGAGGTCAACAACCTTCATGCAGAGGAAAAACTGAGGAGGAAAAATAACTTGAATTCAGTCATGAGCTGCTCCAGCATCCCAAGCAAATGTGCGAGAAACTTAAGTAGGCTACAACCCTGGTGCGGCTGCCAGCTGAGCTGCCAACAACCTGGCCTGGTTCTGTGGAGCAGCTGTGTTACTGCAGGTACACACACACACACACTCTTCTGCTGATGGATAACCATGTCATGAAACCTATTAAGGCAACTAGAGGCAACACTGAAATTAAAAATGTATCACATGAATGTCACTTTGCAATAAAGATGCTGATGCTGTCTGATATAACATAAATTATTAAAATTAGCTGAGACCTAATTTGACAGATTTTGCGTTTTTACAACACACCGAGCACTGCAGATCGGCAAAATAAACAGCAGCTGACCAGTTATTTTTAGAGCTTCGATGATAAGCCAATCAAGAGAAAATTTAATGGCAACGATTTTCAATTCATTGTTATAACCATTTTAGAGGGAAAATGTCAAATTCTCTAGTCCCAGCTTCTCAAATGTCAAGATCTAATTATTTTCTTTGTCTCATATGATAATGTAAGTTTGGGTTTTGAACTTCATGGATTGTCTAAAAACAGCAAATAAAACACACAGCAGGCTCTCCAAACAGAAAATGAATTGCTAAAATTGCTTGACAATTAGATAACTGATGATCAGAGATGTTGATGATTAGTTTCTGCCTACTGCCTTCAAGTCTTATGACAATTTTGACTGCAATTTCAGGACAGAACTTCTACAGAGATAGAAAAACTCTTTGACCAGCCATGACCAAACTGACTCCGTCTCTGGGTCGGGGGCCGGGGCCAGCATGGGGTCCCGAAACAGCAGGAGCCAGACGAGCAGCAGACACTGCAGGGCAGAAAGGCTCTGGCTTGGACTTACTGGATGTCTGCAAGCTGCCTTTGTGTGGAGCCATCTCCTCACATGTACAGTGCCCACAACAATGGCTACAGTATTTGGGGACAATAGTGATGAACTGGATTGTGAAAACATGATTGATAAGTAGGTCATGTCTTGTTGGCACCACGTGAGGCATGAACTCAAACAATCCTGCTCAACTGTACAGGCTTAGTTCATAGCTGGGTTTCTGGGTGTGCTTAACTGTTCTTTGACTATTTCTGGTACTGCATTAAATTGATACTAGAGCCTACAGGGGGTTAGGCTGCTGGACATGATGAAATTTCACAAAATGTATACTTAACAACACAGAGAAGCTTAGTTTTTGCCCCTTATTTAAGCCAACAGGCCCGAAGGAAGTATCGACTGCATGCGCAATACTGCTGCAGTTCAATTAAGAACTCGTATAAATCATTTCAAAGAAAAAACATTTTACAATTAAATTTACACAAACTGATTTTGGAAATGGTTTCCACAATGTGTAATTTGATACAGAGTTTTTCACAGACCGTGCTATGTAACATAATTAAATCTGGTCTATGATCTCAGAACATCTTCGCCCGCTCCTCTGGGTCTCTCAATGGAATTGAAACAGAAGCTGCTGCCTTAAGCTGGTCCCTTGGGGGTGCGCCTGCAAGATTTCAAAAGCGCCAACGTCAAGGCAAGGCATAAAATTCTGATTTGTGAAGAGCTATATGATCTCTGCGCTTGGAACATACAATGCAATGCAAATGTGCGGAGTACCATCACGTACAACAGACAAAGAGCTGTGCATGGAAAAGATGGCTACGTTTTCAAGTTTGATTTCTTAAATTGGAGGCCCCTGTCATTTTGGACTAAGCGTGTAGGTGACGAACGGATGCTAGCAGCAGTTCTTGTGTCACAGTGTCGTGATGCCACGGGAGGCTACTGCGTGGTCTAGTTAATGCTGACAAGCTGACAAGTGCTTGTGCCAAGCGCAGAGCAAGAGGTTGTATGACGAACCAGCCCTCTCGCTTCCAAACACCGCTCACAGGCAGCTGATGAGGTCCCCTCGGGGCTCGAAGGGGGTGGAGCGGGAGAACACCTGCCCCCGAATGTGAGGAGGGGAGGGTGGCGAGGGCAGCGGTCTTAATCTCTCTCCAAAACCCAGCCAGCTAGGGGAATGTGCAAACTAAGGCAGGCTTGACATACTGTGGGTCCATGACCAACTCCGTTAGTTGCCAGGAGGATTCAGTGTGCTCGCCTGTGGCCAAGCCCCGACACCCACTGGCTGCAGCACTCATCAATGCCCTGCTGCCGGCAGGGTGCCAGCTTCACCACTCAAAGGGCTGTCAGCTATTTGACATGTGGGGGGAAAGCAGACACTGTAAAAGGCAGGGTGGCACAATGCATCTGGGGGTGGCACGATCCAAAAATAGAGATTCAATCAAGGAGTTATGCGAAAAGCAAATGTGAGCATTTAACACTAATTTGAAAGAAAGTAAACAGATGTACACTATTTTTTTCCCGGATGGAGCAGCAGTGTCTTGGCTGACTAATTGATCTTTAATGTGTGTATGTGTCTGTGGGACACAAGTATTTCAGTATTTTGCAGTATTTTTCATGCAAAATTTTTATCAGATACGTGTTGTCTGTTAAATTGCATGCCAGCTGGGCACAGAAAACTGCTTTGAGGTTGATATTTCAGACCTCAGGTGCAGTTTCATCAGGATGGGGGCTACAACTAAAACAAACTAAGAGGTTAACGCTGGCGAGTCTGCCTCACGTTCACCAACATTAGCGGACTAGCTGCCCCATTTGATTAGTTTTCTTCACATACAAACTGTGAATGAAAACCAGCAGAGGTAATAAAAAAACACCTAGAAGCCTGACAAAGCAGGCTGGGAGTATAAAAACAGATATAACACATGGCTGGCTGTGGACGGTTCTTGTTATCATCATGTTGCGGGAGGCAGACTGTTCAAACTGTAGCAGCGCTCTTGCTAGCTAAGCGGCGAGCCTCCAGCACAACCTCGACACGGATCTTAAATTATTTCCGCCATGGAGAAAAACGCCTGGACACTACTCTTTAGGACTAACAAGTCGTCTTCGTTACAACCCGGACAAACGTTTCATTTAGTCCCCCCACCCCCCGCGCTACTCCTTGGTAAAAGCAGTCTGTGCTAAATAGCCGAGCTAGCTGCTCGCTAGCATGCCCGAGACAAAAGCCTGAATGAAGTTCCTATGGGTGCAAACACCATCCAGGTGCCGCCGCTGTGCCAGAAGTGTTGTAAACGCCGGGATTCAAACACACCTATCGTCTTCTAATAAGCCCTGACAATACGCAGCTCGACGAGAAAACGACACATTATGAGCTTACCCCTCCTGGTCCAGCTTTTCTTTCTTCTGTGCTCTGTTTGAATGGTGTGTTGTTGTAGGAGGGCGTCCTGTTCCGGGGTCACATCCCTCCAGTCGGCACAGCTACGGCGGACTGACTCAACGCAGCGAGGGTCCTGCTGCTTCAGCAGTACCGCTGCCCACCGCCAGGGGCGTCACCGGCACATACTAACAGGGGCAGAGGGGGGGCAGCGACCACAGCCGCTCGACAACCACAGGGCAGGTTTATTGTCAGCATTGGTAGATCGTGTGGCAATGTACGGACAAGGTAAGGTCTGACTTGTTTTGTTGATTAAAGTATTTTAATTAATTTAAGAATTTTTTTTGTTTGTTTGTGCCTTATGTACTATGTAGGTATATTACTGCATCTGTAAAGCGTCTTTGGGTTACTGTAAAAGCGCTATACAAAATAAATGAATTATTATTATTATTATTTAAGATGTCTTCTTCAAGCTGTTTTACTGATAACAAAATGACAGGATGTTTCCTCTCAGGGGCCACCCTTGACCCCCAGTGTATGTCATTATTAGGACGCCAGGGAATACGAAGCCAGTCAAAAATGACTGACATCCCCGTAAAATGTGAATATCTAGTATCCATCTGATGTAATATAGTAGCCTAAACATGTTGACATGTATGGGTTTTAGATTAGTGGTCAGACAAAAGTTAGTTCATTGTTTTTTAACATCCTATAAGAATAAACAATGCATGCCTCTCTACAATACCAGGCTACAAGATGCAGGATGATCAAAGTACAAATTCCCCATACATATGATTTGAAATAAATCAGTAGACCCAAAATAAGAAATAAACCTGGGGCCTTTGAGGCCCATGGAGGTTTGGGACCCCGGGGTGTGCCTGCATTGCCTGCATTGTTACAGTTGTTTATATTCAGCAAAAATGTCCCTTAAACACTTTGTGATGATCCACGAGTCTTGAAATGTAATTAATATGTAATCAGTGTATGATAAACATTGCCACCTTCAATTATTCAATTATGGTTCAGTTTACATTGACAGCAGGAGTCCCAACACCACACACACACACACACACACACACACACACACACACACACACACACACACACACACACACACACACACACACACACACACACACACACACACACACACACACACACACACACCACCATCACCAGGCAGACATAATTACATTCAATTACTAGGGTATGCTGTGGTCAGTTCCAATGCTGTTAATTAAACAGAATGAAGTCCAGTCCAGAGGGTCCACCGGCTGCCACATCTTAATGAGTCCTGTGACATTGTCGTGTTGTGTTTTCTGTACCTCCCTCTACTGACTGATCGCCAGTGTAGTCGTGTCCTTAGACATCATGAATTTGGAAATAGTCTTTCTTAATATATTAGCATTTTGGCTCTGTCTGAAGTTAAAATTACTGTAACCACTTCTCCTTTCACTTCTCCGAATTCTTTGTAGGCTATCTTTGGAAAAAACATACAGTATGTACCAATATCAGGAATTCCCCCCATATATGTGGAGACATTAAACCAAGGTTACCTCGCTGTTGGTCTCTGTTAGCTATTTGTAACTGAGATGAAAATCATGTGACACAATTCATATGTGCATTGCATTTTTATTTTATTTTTTTTTTATCTTCGGTGGACTTGTGTAAATATAAATAAAATTAAAAGGTTAAGCTTCTGTTACATGACTACCTTAACAATAAGCAATTCATAATTCATATTTTTATGAATAAGAAATTCATAAAAAAAAAAGATGCACTGTTGTATAGAGTTTACACAAAAATGGAAAAAGCGTTTTCTTTTGTATCAAGACTATCTCTTCACCCTGTTACAGATTCCATACGAACAGGGGACTGACCCACGTGCTCATGGAATATGTAACTGGAGATCTCAGACTCAGAGAACCACGGTTACGCGTGTAACTGCCCGGTAACTTTGCTGCCTCTGGAATTTATCAGCCATTTCAGGTAGAAAGAGGAGAAAATGAAAGCTACTATGATTTATAGCTTAGAAAGTCTTAGTGAGATCTGCTGTTGCATATGTTTATTGAGTGTATGTTTTCCTCCCATCAGCGAGTGAAGTAAAAGTGAGAACAGGATGCAGACAAATAAAGGACAGGTCGACATCAGACCTACACTAACAGGAGAATTGGTCTGTTTTAGCTGCACACATGTAAATGAGGCCTGGGCCTTAAAGGATTTGTAACATTTGATACAATTCATAAATTACAATCAATTCAAAAGGCAACAGTAGTATATTTTACAATCTGCAAAAGTAGCCCATACTGAGTAGACCCACTCTTCCTGGCTTTAAAGCAGCAGTGATTAGCTAAGCCCATACTGAGGGACACTGATAACTCCTATCCAAAGTCTATTCCACAGTGAATATTTCAGTAGTTTAAGGTATCTATGCTGTGTAATCTACAGCTACACTTGCTCTTCTGTAAAAGTCCTCATTGTACAGAGACCGATACAAACAGTAGAGATCATTTACGCAAAATAAAAAGGCTGTGAAAAGCACATTATCTTCTTCATTTAGCTGGTCCTTGCAGGATATACAGCGTGTAAAGTGATATGAACACACCATAAAATTAAACCCTCACACAGACAAAACACCATTTTGAAGAGCATTAGATACACCAAAGTATTAAGGTGTTTGACACTGTAAGCATGAAATCTCTTTCATGGCACCTGGCACATCAGTTCAAAAATGCAATGGAAATCACAAAGCATAACTTAAATACCGAATACAACACACACACAAACACACGCACACCCACACACACTGCATCATGAGATACATAGCTTGGATTTACATTTTTGAAAAGGGCCACGCAAACTTTAAAACATATCCAAGCTTACAAGGGTCCAAAGATTGTCTTATTTATGTCCCATTGAAGCATGTATTGAGTATCTTTGGTACTTTTCACTAAAACATATATTTATATCTTTGCCTAGAGCCTGGGATCTTTTTTTGTCCATCTGTTAATGGCAGTCGTATCATTATTGTTCGATATTTTGGAAATAACTTTCTTGACAACAGCTAAGAGGCCAGGAAACAGTTAGATTAGCTTGGCTCTGTACAAAGGTAAAACCAATCTATCCATCTGCACCCCTAAAGCTTGAAAATGTATCTGAAATATGTCTTTTTTTAGTGGTGCTGTTGGCCCTTTTGTTTCCATGGGACTGAACTGAGTTAGTTGTTTCCATCTCACATATAACAGACAAACATCAGTGGTTTCAAACCTCTCATCTAACTCTCGGCAAGAAAGCTAGTCAGTATATTTACCAAAAATGTCAAACTATACCTTTATGTGTGTAGTAGCTGTTAAGTGAGGGTCTGATGGGTATCACAGTCTGGTAAACTGGGACGTTATCAAAATAAAGGTCCCATTCAAAATTATTTTCTCATTTTACAATAAACTGTAAAGGGGACGATTCATCCTTAGTGGCACTCCAAAGGCAACACACTGTACTTCTAGGCAATATAACACATCCTCAAGTGATAAGCCAACATCAGTAAAACACATAATACAACATATCTTAAAAATATCTTTCCATGATTTTGTACAAGCAAGTTACCAGATTAAATAAAATAAAATAACATAACAAAAAATAAGACACAATTGCAAGGAGGCAGTCGAAATGAGAGGAAATGATACAGCATCAAACGGTATGAAAGAACTGAAGTGAAACTGCCGCCGTGTTATTTTACCAAGTGATTGAGAGATATCTAAAGTCATGACTGTCTGCCATTTTGCTCCCTGCTGAGTAATGCAGGCAGTGTGATGAACTTTCAATCTCTGACACTTTTTCAATGATTCATGACACTTTTGCATGAGCAGGTTTTCAAGTAGCGAGTTCAACACATTTACATTTTCTGCTGATATGTCTCCAAGGCAAAGGCATCCCATTGTTTAATGGGATAAAGATGAGTGTGGTGGATTTCCCTCATTGTGAAAATATCTGTGTGCTGCAATGATGCTTCATGAATGATAATCTCATCGTCTTTGGATGCTTCCACTTAGTCGTTCTTGGCGGCAGACAGGCCAGTCATATGTAAACATTTGCTGAGTGTCTTTGAATGCCATCAATAAAGTAAAATATTTGATTGTGTTTTCTTCCCTTTTATCTCCATAGGTTAAAATCCATAATCTTTTGTCTAGTCCTCTGCTGCTCAGTGCTCTTCACGCTCTGTTATCTTTGGACAAGGAGTGCATCATCCAGTTAACCTTGGTCTTCCAGCTTTCTCTCAGAGCTTCGTTAAACTTTACTTTGAAATTCTTCAGTGCTTCCTCTTCTGATTTGCCCAAAGCCAGAGAATCCTTTTGGAAACAAGACAACAAAACTTTGTCAACACATTTTCATCCTCATTACCGGCAGTAGCAGCAGTGTACTGCATATTGCTGCATACCTTTAGGTACTGGATGTCTTTGAAGGAGGTGAGCTCTGGCAGCCCTGCTGCCTTCATCATTGCAAAGAGGTTGACGAACAGCATCCCGTTCCGACACAGGATCTTATAGGCCCGCTCACAGTACTCCCTGAACCTGACAGCAAGGATGCACCAGTCAGTCATCAAACATGAAATATGTGAGCAGGATCACTAAAGATCAAATCACTACAGAAACTGATGCCAAAAAAATCTGTACCTTTCAAACTTCTCACTGTTGTTTGTCTTTCCTTGCTGGATCACATGGACAAAGTCATAAGTCAAGATGAAAGGCACACGCTCCCTGTTGATCCCTAGTTTCCGCTTGAAGTTGCCCAGGAAGTGGCCAAAGTCAATGTGGAAGAGCTAAGGGACAAAGGTTGAGATGATGTTAAGTAGGTTCTGACTCATTCCACACAAACATTTCTTAAAGTGATAGTTCACCCAAAATTCAAATTTCCTCATGTCGACTAAGGGCTGGGAGAAGTTTCAGAGTCCTCCGTGCCTTCTCGGAGTTACAGGGGAGGTCTGCGCAGCACTGCATGTCCATATGATGGTCACAAATGGGGCTCACTTTACTTTGTCCAAAAAGACACACCAAAAAACATCCAAATACCTCCATAGTGCTCGTCTGTAATGTCCCTCTTGTATTGAAGCCCCGACATGAGAAATCGTTCCGAAAAAAATTAAATAAGTATATGTTTTAAGCTTGTTGAAGCTTGGTGTTTTGTATTGTTTTGTTTAGTTTGTATCCTCTGTGAGGCACTTTGTGTTACAACGTATGAAAAGTGCCATATAAATAAAGTTGATTTGATTTGATTTGTTTATAGCGGAAGCTCCCAGTGTCTCAGTCTCAAATCTCGCGCGAGATTTGCACAGACACCGGCAGAGCAAGTGAACTGAGACACTGTGAGCTTCCGCTACAAACAAGCTTAAAATATAGACTTGTTTAATTTTTTTTCGGAACAATTTCTCATTTTGGGGCTTTAATATAAGAGGGACATTACAGACGAGCACTATGGAGGTATTTGGATGTTTTTTGGTGTGTCTTTTTGGACAAAGTAAAGTGAGCCCCGTTCTCTACCGTCATATGGCAATGCAGTGCTGCACGGAGCCCCGCTGTAACTCCAAGAAGGCACGGAGGACTCTGAAACTTCTCCCAGCCTTTAGTCGACATGAGGGTGAGTAGATAATGAGTGAAATTTGAATTTTGGGTGAACTATCCCTTTAACTGTTGAGTGACTTTCAGTTTCAGTCAAAAACGACCACTTAATCTGACTAAATAATCATCTGAATTAAAAGTCAATCAAGTGCTATTATGGTTGGTGGCAAAGTGGAAACTCTGTTGCAAACCCTGACACACCAATCAGTATTAGCTTTTTTCAGAGACAGTCTCTATAAACCTCACCTGTCCAGTTTCCTTGATCATGATATTGTCGTTGTGACGATCTCCAATCCCCAAGACATAAGTAGCTACACAGTAGCCAGCACAGGACAGCGTGAACTCTTCTATTGCTTGTTCGAGTTTTTCCCTGGTGACAAAAACAAAAACAAGAATAGTCTACATCAATAATTCGCAGACACATATTCATTATTCAGTCATGAGGCAAGTTTCCCTTATTGTAGCCATTATGAAATATTCACAAAGGAGTTCCTGTGGCCAATTAATGATTGACTGTAATGTCCTTTCACGGTCTAGACCTGCATAGTTTTGACTGTGTTAAGCTTTAACTAATTTTCTCCGCTTCATCTCTGGACCTGCAGCATTTAAACCTAATAACCTCAGCTCTGTCGCGTGATCAGCTGGAGCTGTCTCACCGACGTGACATATACGCAAGGCTTATTCATTACATCAAATGGTTCTCTTTCTTCAAGGAGCTTTTAGAGTGGACAAGACCTTCAGACTGTCTGGCACCAAATAAAAATCTACTCTCATTTAATGTTGCTAAATCTGCAGTTGCCTATGCACTTTTTTTTTATTCTGCTGTTTGCCTCTTGTGTGTTTACTTACACACTATTATTCTCTCAACCTGACTGTGTCCATACAATAAAACTACTCTGTGTTTTATTCTACAAACACAACATCTACTGCTGCATGTCTGACCATCCTGGAAAAGTCCTCCTCCTAATGTTTCTTCCAAGTTTTTCCCTGTTAAAGGGATAGTTCACCCAAAATTGAAATTTCACTCATTATCTACTCACCCTCATGTGGACTAAGGGCTGGGAGAAGTTTCAGAGTTATCCGTGGCTTCTCTGAGTTACAGGGGGTCTCGGCATAGCAGTGCATGTCCATATAACGGTTGCAAATGGATACCAACTGTCTTTGTAACAAAAAGACACACCAAAAAACATCCAAATACCTCCATGCTGCTCGTATGTGATGTCTGTCTTGTATTGAAGCCCCGAAATGCAAAATTGTTCCAAAAAAAATTAAATAAGTCTATTTTTCAAGCTTGTCTGTAGCGGAAGCTCCTCTTCCCGGTTCGTTAAATTTGGACGAACCAGGGTCTGTCCTAAATTGGACGAACCGGGAAGAGGAGCTTCGAGAAGCTTCCGCTACAATACAAGCTTGAAAAATAGACTTATTTAATTTTTTTTCGGGACAATTTCGCATTTCGGGGCTTCAATACAAGACGGACATTACATACGAGCAGCATGGAGGTATTTGGATGTTTTTTGGTGTGTCTTTTTGTTACGAAGACAGTTGGTATCCATTTGCAACCGTTATTTGTCCATATAACGTCGATATAAAATTTGCAACCGTTATATGTCCATATAACGGTTGCAAATGGATACCAACTGTCTGCACTGCTATGCCGAGACCCCTTGTAACTCAGAGAAGCCACAGATAACTCTGAAACTTCTCCCAGCCCTTAGTCGACATGAGGGTGAGTAGATAATGAGTGAAATTTGAATTTTGGGTGAACTATCCCTTTAAATACTTTTTATAAACATTCTGACTCTGAGGGTGAAGGATTAAGGACACTGTATGCTGTGTGAGAGAAAACCTGTTTATTCATGCAGTGCATCCTCACATCACATCAACCACCTATCACTTTGAAAATCCCAGCTATAGATAATTTCCGTAAAGGAAATGTGTGATTTGTGATATTAGGCTATATAAATAAAAATTGACTTGAGAATGAAGAAGTGTGTTCAACCACAATACCATACCTTCACCAACCATGTTTATAGTAATGAACAAATACATTCATAGCAATTGTAATGTCTTTGCAACTATTTGTGATTATAGTCTAACATAAAGATATACTGTACACCCATTCAGCTGTCTATACTGTTATGTCAAACAGTAATGTACTGTATATCTCTATATTGACAAGCTTGTTGAGTCGCGGATATCTCAGTTGAGAGGCAGAGCCAGTGCAGCTACAAATTTAACACCTCTACTATGTTCCTGTTACCTGTTATATCAAAATACTTGACGTGCTGGTGATAGAACACATACTTTCACACTTCTTGCAATGCACTAATCTGTGATATAGTGTGTGCAAGAAACAGATACAATTTACCATAAATGACACTATGACTGTTGATACCAATTTAAAATGAAACCCATTACACATGACAAGAACTTTTGACTATAAAAACGGGTAGAAGGGTTATATGAAGTTATATCAAAAGTGAGGGACAAGGGATGGCATGAACCAATGACTGGCCCCTTAGGTCCAATTGATGTCATCCACCTCCTCCAAGTGTCCTTTAGTTAACGCTGACTCTGACCCTTAAGCAAACCTGCAGTTCAATATACTCATGACTTCTGCTCATCACTACACAGATCAGTCCAATACCTGACCAGTAGGGTAGTTGAATAGTAACAATTGTGTCAACAAAGTGTACTCACTCAGGGTTCTTAGATTTGAGCCAGTTGAGCAGGACCTCCTTGTTGAAGGCAGCAGTGGCAGCACTGTTACTGTTGTTGAGCTGGATATTGGCGATGGTGTCAGAGTTCTTCACCACCTCGATAAGCCCCATCTTGTTCCCAGTGGACAGGCAGCCATACGGGGTCATCCTGCCAGTGAAATTGACAGCATGAGGTTGGTATAGATTAGAAGATTTCCCTGAGCAAAAGCATCAACAGCAAACATCTGCTCCCACTGTACCTGAGATCAAGGCCTTCTTTCTTCCACAGAGTCTCCATGAGCTGGATCATCTGCAGGGTCAACATGTCTTGTCGAAGATCTGAAGGGGATGAGTGAAAAAAGGTGAAATAAAAAAGAGAAAAATCTTACATTACATTGTCACAACTCAAAACTTCAAACCAGGTTTTTAAACCTTTCATTATGTTAAACAAGAAAAACTATGTCTTCAAACCTGTAGCAGTGAATTCAACTTTTGTTATATCTCACCATCTCCATTCTTGAAGATGATGCCCACCATGTCTCCTTGGGTCCAGGGGTTCCTATACATCAGCCAGAGCGGCCTCATCTTGGAATCCATAAATCTGCATTTCTCTGCACTGCAAGAGGAAACAAACTCAACATGAGCATGTGATCATCTTATAACAGTGTTTCAGGTTTATACAGAAATAGCAGGGTTTTTTTGTTTTGTTTTGTTTTGTTTTGTACAAAATACAGTGCCATTTTTATTTTATTTGACACATTTCAAATGCCAAGAACAAGGCAATTTTGTCCACTGCAAACAAGCTTAGCGCCTTTATCATAAAGGAGAATAAATAGAATGACCTGGTTGGGGAAAGAGGAGAAAAAACTAGCACCGTCATCTCTTGTGAAGTTTACAGCAATTACAAATGAGTGTAAAACTGTGTATCCATTGGCATAAAATAAAACTTTGTTCCAATTAAATGTCAATTTCCTAATATGCCAATAAACATATTATATTGTAATTCAGCAAAATAAACCCATAAAGGGATCAGAAATGTCCCATAAAATTGAATTATGGTGGCAATAAATGGAACTGGCAAAAACAATTATCTTGCAGCTTTTGCGTGTGTGTCTACCCGTGTGTCTGGCACTAACCAGATCTCATTGAGGATGATGCAGGGGTTGAGTGGTGACAGCAGGTCTGACAGGACCTCCAGGTAAGACTCCTGTCTGATACACAGCTTCAGGTCCTCTGCTGTCATCTTCTGGGAGCCCGACTTGACAATGTCGCTCAGGCTCTTCATTTTACCCAGAGCCTCGTTCTGTGTGGCAGAGGCAGAGATTTAGCACAAAACAAACACACACATGAAATCGCTGTGTATGAAAGTGTGTAATTACCTGTTTGGATAAGAGCTTGATGTGGTGGATGTTTCCTCTGCAGTAGGCCTCCAGAATCAGGCCAAAACGCAAACTAACAGAGGCCACATGAATCTCTGACCTGCGTTGAACAAATATTCTCCCATTAAAAAAAACAAAGAAGACAGCTGCAAATGCTCATGATCTTGTGTTTTCAGCTGAGCTGTGTCTCACCTGAGATGCCAAAATAGGAAGTGTCCTATCCTCCTGTTGGACAGAGCCCTTTCTAGCAGGAAAGTGGTGAGGTCACAGTCTAGGTAGGATTCATACTTTAAGACCTGGACCAGCTGGATTAAATACTGTAGGAGTTCAGCATCACTGTGGGAAGAAAAACCGTCCAGAAGTGATTATGTTATTAAAACCTAAACAAAATATAAAATGTCTTATGGGCATAAAAGAAACAAATGTCTACCTGAGCTTCTTGAGACATCTGATAGTGAAAGAACGAACTGCTGGGTCAGGAAAACTGTAGTCTAAAAGCTCCAAGGCGTGAATGGCTGGGAGGTCCGGCCAGTTTTTCAAAAGACTCACCATCTGAGGAGCATCAAAGAATCGTTATTTTCATCAGTCAAATCTCTGATGTGTAAGACAAATTAAACCTTATTCTTATTTAGTGTATTTTTACTTGTAAACATCACAAAGGGCTCCACTGGTTGGTAATGTGGAAAATATTAATTAGAAACTAAAAACCAAAATATCAAAATATGTCAACAACTTTTTTTTAATTTAGAAACTAATAAATATAATAATTATTTCTTATACATATGACACTATTAACAAAAAATGCGCTCCATATCAAGTGCCAGTTGAGTATGAAAGTATGAAAAAGGGAGCAAGGAAAGATTTTTAAATGAATGCTGCAGTGCAATGTAATGATGGACCTGATAAATGCTGCACTTCATCTTAATCTTAATTATTCTTCCAGGATCCTCATACAGTAGATATAGTACAATTAGAGCAGTGTAGCTCACAGGCTGCAGCTCAGCCACCACATGACAAGGATGAATCTCCTACTGGCCTGCTGGCCAACATGTGGTGTTGGGTGCTGAATATTAGCACACACATACACACACAAAAAAAAGATAATGAAGACATTAAACATCAACGTTTATGTCAAAAATTAAGCATTAATTATTGTGATTGTGAAAAATTCGCAAAAAAAAAAAAAAAAAAAAAAAAATAGCATTAAGCTTCAAGCGCTAGCATTGCTGTGTATGCTTAGCCTTGTTCTACAAACAAGCTAATTCAGTGATTTAGCAAAAACTCTTCCGTCTTTTTGAGACATTTTCAGGGTGTGTTGTGTTTTGACCACAGTGGGGAAATGGTCTTCTCCGTTTATACCTGAACTACGTCCTCTCGTTTATTCCACTTGGTGATGAGGAGCAGCTTGGACAGACTTTCAGGATAATGGTCGCGGATGTCGACACGGAGCTTCCACAGGAGTTCCTTCTCATCCTCGAAAAACTCAGTGTAGTTTTTGTTGTCCATGATTTCTTTTAGCTTCAAGTACTAAGGAGAATGACCAGAAGACAGATTCACACAAAAGCAACAAACTTACAACTTTCTGTTTAGTAACTGTGAGAGAAGTGTAAAATGTGACGTGTAGAAAGTTGTACCTCTTCTTTAGTGCCACTGAAGAAGCCAATGGATGTATCGCCATTTGTCTCTATCTGAAAACAAGAGGATTTTTTTTGACTGACAGAGTTTTATATCATAATGTCAGTATAGACTCAGGATGGCCTTATGCCCAGTAAGTACCTTGTCGAGTGGAGGATAATGAAGAGGATGTGGTCGTATGTTGTGGAAACGAATCAGAAGCCCTGCAGCACTGTCCACGTTGGGGTTCTTTTCAACTGTTCCCATCGGGTTCAACAAGTCACATTTGTCATCTGTGATAAAAAATGACATATAGGCCTATCAGATGTGAAATCTTTTCCACTGAGCTAATTCACTCTAAGAGTGACTGTGCATGTTAACGTACTGCTTTCAAACCACAGAGGGAGATATGATGATTTCACTCTGCAGAGCGGGTAAACATGGTTCTTTATTTAACAGCCGAGCCTCTCACGCCAACAAGCAACAGCCATGTCCGCATCTTGAAAAGACTATCTTTGCATCAGCAAGAACACGATGTCTTAGAAAGTGAGGTTTTTGATGGCCTCGCATATGATGTGGGCACCTCACTGTGTGTTCTCAGGCACTGTGGAGGAGGCTTGTGAACATGTGAGGTGTTTTTGAAGAGGAGGAAACATAAGAAGAGGCAAGGCTGAGAGTACCAGGGACAGATGGCCATGTGGACAAGAGGAAGTCCCCGGTCTTCAGCTGGTCCTTGTAGTCGAACACCATGGTGTTCACCCAGGCTATGGGACAATCCTGAAAGGAAAGAGATAGAGGGAAGTGGGGGATTAGGTTTGTTGATGTCAATAAAAATCATCAATCAATCAATAAAATCATGGAAATTGCTCTGGTTCCTTAAAGAAGGACAGAGGTGCGGTACTCACGATCACTAAACCAACCTCCACTGTTAGACAAATTACGGTTTGCTCAGTTATAAAATATTAATTCCTGGATTGGATTGTCTATTGACTACATATAATTGTTATGGATACATTTAAAATCAGATCTCTCTAGCAATCCTCCTTTTAAGCTCTTTTCCCTCCTCAAAGAAAAAACAACTCATATTTGCAGCATTCAAAAACATGTAAAGAGTCTTTACAGATTCAGTTCCATACAGTCTAATTGTGGTATTAACTCTCTTTTGTATAATTTAGGCTTTAATTTTGGGGTTAAGCATTTTTAAGAAATATTTTGAATAGTTATGATAGAAAAAATTAAGTGTGTTTGGAACATTTTGTCATTTGTCACACCACATAATAAACTGTACAGCAAAGAGCTTTGCTGTGTCTCGTTTAAAAAAAAAAAACTGACATAAGCGTGATTCCGTATTTAAAAGGTCTATGCATTGTGGCTTAAGTTGAAACGCAAAGAAGCAAACTTAGACACAAGTTCCTGTTAATGACCAGAAACAAAAATAAGTTGACCATTCAATGTGTTAAAAAAAAAAGAAAAGAAAAAAGTGGAGAAACACATCAACAAGACGGACGGGCTAAAATAGCTCAGCTTCCGCCTCATCTTTCTGCTGTCTGGCTGCAGGACTTCTCTTCCAGGCAGAAGAAGAGAGAAGTGGCACAGAAAGCAGAAGTGGCCTCGATACTCTTAAACACACCTGGGCGCCATGTTTGGGAGGTCTACCCAGACATGGAGCCCACAGCTGCGGCAGCACATCAAAACAAATGATTTAGAGACCACAGCCCCAGAAAAGGGGAATTAGTTGTTGCTAACTGTGCGGTGAGTGGGTGTCAGTGCGGATAAAAAGTATTTACAAAATTAGGATAGTGAAACCTTAAACTCTGTGCTTTTACTGGCTTTGTATTAAAGTTCATTTTAGTGAAGTGAAAGAGCATATCTATTTTAAGAATACTTAATTTTTCATTAATCTGCCATTTATTTTCTCGATTAATTATTCAAAACTAACAAACCAAAATCAAAAGACAGCCAATTTAAAATTGAACTGAAAAAGCAGCAAAATATCATATCTGACAAACTGGAACCATCCCAGGTTGAAAGCTGATAATTAATTCATGTTTGTACATTAATTTTCTGTCAGTAGACTAATCAGTTCTGTGCTAAATATGATATTTGTTCTAAATGTGGGCAACTGTTGTATTGCCGTAATGCATTTCCATCAAAATATGACATGATTAACATTAGTGTGTAGTACAGCTGGCTCTTCATGGCTTTAAATAGTGTTGGAAGTGTAATTTTACAAAAACAATTCACAGTAGGTCTAGTTTCATGCATATCTGTTTTTTTAAATCATATTTACTTTATGTTCTTTGGCTGTGGGCTTGTACTGTCACAGATGAACAGATGATGGATTTGAGGGATCCTTAAAAAAAGATTGAACTTCAGTATTGTTACTGTTGTTACTCTGAAATAACCAGTATTTTTGTTTTGAAGTAAATTCAAAGATGAGTGAGTGTTGTAACTACAAATGGTGACTGTGAATATGAATTTAGAATTCCTTGAAAATGTTTCCCAATTCCTTCCTTCCTTGGAGTGATGTACAGATAAAAGGACTGTAGCGGATGAAAAGTTAACCGCAGCCTTGCCACTGAACACACTTGCACAACCAGACGCAGCAGCAAAACACACCCACACAGCGCCCAACGTGTACACACACTTTACACTAGAGAGGAAACGGATCTGTTTGTGCTTGCTAACAAGTTCACACTCAGCAGCCTGAACGTTTGCCTGCTGCTCTATTACAAGCTGCGAAAAGACATGAAAAAAGTTTCCGCTGGACTCACCGCTTTCTTGTTCTTCTTTTTGGTGCCACGGGGTTTCTTGGTTTTCTCAATGACAGCGTAGAGCGCAAAGCACAGGCGGCTCATGCGCGGCAGGTCGGCTACGTTTATGTCAAACTCCAGCCTTTGATCCCATTGCGGCTCAGAGCACACCGTCACCTCTGAGCTTGTCACCACCTTACAGAGCAGTTCGCTGCCATGGAACAGACCAGCCTGCACCACAAGCTGGAGAGGAAGCACACAAAAACACACACACACATAGAGCACGATAGCGATTAGATGGAGACATGTGGTTTGGAAGCTGAAGGGTTTAGCACATCTGTAAAGGAGATTGTTTGTGGAAGATGTAGAAACTTCACTAGATGATTCACAGTTTCCTGTGTCACTCGGGCTATGAGTCAAAGGGTCTGCAGGTTCATAACATAAGCAGGTTGTGATGCCTTTCAATGCTATGCAGTCAAAAGTGATACACAAGCAAGAGAGTCAAACTACAACATTGTGCGACCATTAAGCTCCTGACATTTGCCAATCAAATCAAAATCAAAAATGCAAATTTATATCTATAAAATATATAAGTGGCTATTCTCCCTCAAGGTGTGTTTTCAAATTGGTGCCCACCAACTGCAGAAATGACTGATGATTATGTGACAGGACAAATTTGCCATGAGTCACGATGTGCTCCAAGGCAGCAGACGGAAGTGCACTTACATTTAATAACCCAACTAAACAGTAACGTAGTTAGTTATGAAACTGAATCACAAACACAGAGACACATTAACAGGGTTTTCCTACTTGTCCTCTCACTGTTTTTCTTTTTTGTCAAATTGGTTAAAAAAAAAAAAAAAAAAAAGCAACATAGCAGAAAGGGGAAAAAGAAGAATAGAAAACAGGATATTTCATGTGAGTGGATATTTCTCTGTGTGTTTGTGTGTCATTTGCAGGGACATCTTCTTAATTTTGAACATAGGTCACAGCCAACCTGCAATAGTAAGAAAACGCATGCATCGTCTTCAAAAAAGTGCGTTGAAAGTGAGAGAGGGAGAGACGACATGAAGCCTCTCTTTTTCTTAGAATCTAGGCCTCAGAATGAGACGTAAAAACCAGATAGGCCCTCCCCACTTCCTGTTTTGAAGTTTTAACCAACCGCCTTGATGAATTATGGGAAACGTGCGGTCTGGACCATGTGACCCCCCCCTCCTCCCTCCCTCCCCCTTCCCCCATCATTTACATGTCAAGCCCGCCGTTCCTACAACTGAAATGAAGATATTGGTAAACAAGTGAATGCCACATTTCATTGAGCAGAGCAAAATGAGAGAAACCCACGCAAAACCACACCAACCTTCATTCCCTCGTCTGCATTGACTCGGTTGGCCTGCAGCAGGTGAATGTAGAAAGGCTCATTGACGGACCACAGGGATGAGGTGTTTTGCTGTAGGAGGGAGTCAGAGGAAAGAAAAATGAATGTATTTCCATGTAATTCTTTTTTTATTTTATTTTTTTTATTAAACTTCCATTAATAGCAGTCACTGAGGTCTAAACTCAATATAATTGTTGCAACAATTTCCTGTTTGGCAACATGTCAAAAGATAAAAGCAAGGCAGTGAACACTTTCAAAATAAAGTTTAAAAAAGGGGAACAAGCTTTAAAACTGGACGAAAAAGTTCTCCAAGGTACACATAAATTTAGTTTTGCGCTGCTTGCATTTCTGATGTGAATCACTTTTCCATAAAATCTTAAAAACACACAGTTGTTATAATTTTGCCAGTTACTGGGGTCCAAAAGTCTGAGACCATCCAAATCAAAAAGACTGTATGTATGTATATGTTCAACTACAGTGTATTCAAGCTGAGGTGACGTGTAAATTATCTACATTGTGCTGCACAGTATGTTTCCAGTGTGCCAAAGTCTGTGGAGGACAGACTTTACGTGGTTATGACAGACAGGGAGAGGGAGAAGAAACGATCGAGTGAGCTCTTCTCTGTTAATGAAAGCTGACAGCTGTCCGCTGACCTCTTACCTTCTTCAGGGGCAGCGGAGGAGGTCTGGACAAGGAGCGACTCTTGTATACCTGGCTGAACATCCGACCCTGCTCCTCCTGATACTTTGTAATGGTGGAGTGGTGCACCAGGGTTAGATGAGGGTTTTGTCCATTTCTCAAACATGAGAAAATGCACTGATGAAGAGAAACAACAGGAGGGGACAGAGGAAGATATTTTTTTGTTTACTGGTACAGCCATCAGTCAGTTCACCCACAGATATTTCCCAGTGTTCTGATAGCACTGGTTAACTCCTGGAGGCTGTTCATTTGCTGTAGGTTAATGCAGTTGAAATCTCATTATGTGTGGATGGATGCAGTTCCTTTCTGCAGGGCTGCTAGACAGATATGAGTCACCCCTGCAGGTAGCTGGAGTTTCAAAATCAGCAGTGGAGTCTCCTGCCACCAAGACCTTGACTCACCCCACCCCTCGAAGAAAAACCCAAAGAAAGACAGCACCAAACAGAAAATCACTCACAATCCACTAAGAAAACAGACTGCTCTAGTGCCTGCGGTTCAGTGTTCAGTGTTGCTTTGCGTGCTTGTATCATTTCACAGCACTGGAACACAGCAAATCAGACTATTAGACTGTTGCAGGTCGGTGATTTATCTAAAAAATCCTGAAAATCATCAAGCATCAGCTGATTTATCTGTAGTTAACAAATATGTCTGAAGCAGATTCAAAAGTTCAGTTCAAAACTGAGCCTTCATATGAGGAGGGCTTACGTGAAGGAGGCCCTGCAGCATCCCTGCTGCAGAGGAAAAAGACGAGGAGGTAAAAAAAAAAAAAAAAACTAGATGGGAACCTCTGAAACTAAGTGGGGGGGATACAATAAAAACACCACACATCAGCATAAAACACACAAGCACTGTGGTGGTATCATTGCTGTGGTGGTGGGCAGATGTTTCTATGTGCAGCAGATCCTGGAAGGTTTACAGGGATGGAGGCCAAAATGAAAATATAATGGAGGGAAAAAAAGTCCAAAAGTGGCAGTTCCTCAATAAACCTTTCCTTATCAGTTCTCTCGTGGTTCTTGAACATGCCTGAGCAGTTTGGGAAAGACGAATGAGGTAAAATGTGCAAAGATGCTCAAGGTGCCTCTCGATGTAAATACTGATACAACAATGTTAAGTTAGAGTCATTTGAAAAGACTGGACTGTGAGTTTCTGTTGATCAAAGAGGGTGTTCTTGAGGTCACTCACTTTAAACTGGCACAATGGATGCTTCCCATAGATGAACTCCCATCTCCCATTGACCTGTAAGGTGTAGTCCTCGGCCTCCTGTCGCACGGAGCGAAACACGGTGGCCTTCTTCTTCAGGGCGCTTTTCATCAGAGCCACCGGGTGGTCCTGAGGATCCATCTGCAGCATGAAACTTTCCTGCAAGTTCAACAGACAGTAAGATTCACAACAAGTTGCCAGCTTCACAGAAACATTGTATATATCTTTTCTTTTCTTTTTTTTTTTGCTTTTATGTCTGTGGATCTTGTTCCTGAGAGATGTTTTGAAGTTGGTGTTTGTGGTGTGGGAGGGGGATTTCCAAAAGGTGCTCACATTTGCTTTACATCATCCTCCACAATTTGTCAACCTAAACTAGAACCACAGTTTTTCCAATCAAAGCTGTTGTGCACTTGGTGGAGTTCTCTCCGCTGCCCCATCATACCACAACATTTGATCTGATTTGTCTTAGTACACTTAACAAATATGACTCATACTCAAACTCCAGTAGCAGGTCAACTCACATCACTGGCCTCAAACTTGACATTAACGAAAATCTTCTTGACGTTTTTTGACTTTGCGCTCCCACTCGGAGAGCAGCAGGGCTCCAGGTCGCATGGGAAGCTGTACTCCATCCACTGCTGCCATGGCAACTGCTGCCGCTGCTGAGCCTTCTCTTCGCAAAATGTACGCATCTTAGTCCGAAACTCGTTCACCTCGTGGTTCTTCTGGGCCTCAAACTCATGCAGACCTGAAAAAAATGATTTAAATGCATTAAAAAAAATAGACGTTACTTCACTTGATGTGGAAGATTTTGATTCTAGAGACGTTCCCTCAAAGGTGGACGGCTTTGGCGACTTCATGTCATAAGTAATAATAAGGATCAGAACTGTTAATTTGCAAACTTTTACTAAGAAAAAGAGACGTTAGATGATTCATTTTAACTTTGCCAACCTCTGATTCCTTTTCCTGATTGGATAAACAACCAAAGCAAATGCAGTTTCATATGCGGGATTAAACCTGGTGTCGTCACTTTCCAGTGGCAGAGCCTGAAAAACTGCCAAAAAATGGTAATGGTTGTTATAAGTCGACTTACTGGAATCAAAGTTCTTACAACAACCTCCTTCTTCAATCTAAGTGAAGAACGTTAACTGCTCCTAGCCACAGCTACCACAGCTTCCTTGTTAGCTAAAAATGTTGATGGATATGTGAGTAACTACTGACTGGATCACATCATCACACTCAACAGAAGAAGAAAGGAACTGTCTTTTCATTTCTAAATGAGAAAAAGAAAGGAACGCAGTCTGCAGTCAATACGTTTAATCAATGTCTTTGTTGAATTTGCTGAGAACAATGTACGTGACAAAACTCATCTCAACTCATCTTGTCTTATACTTAGAAACTGCACAACGATACCGCTGACCGCCAAAACCAGTGTCACTCTAACAGCGGGTCAGCTCAACCAGAGAGGTAATAACCTATACGCTGCTCACCTTTGCCAATCAGCAGGCTGATTTGGGTGTTGGTGAGTTTCTCCACTCGGTCGCCTTCCCTCGCCACCAACCTCAGGACGCACATAAAAGGCCGCACGTCGTTTATGCGCCTCGATTCCTCCTCCAGTTCCTCCCTCTCTGCCGTCTGGTTGATGCAGGTGAAGACGTACGCGTCGGGATCACCCAGTGCATTGAAAAGGGCCTCACTCCTGGCATTTTTCCAAACCATCTGAAACAGGACACGACAGCCGAGCGTGAGGTTAAGGGCACAGTATAGTTCACTGTGCAGGTAAAATGCATGCCTTAGGATGTTAGGCTTTATAAAAGTGCAATTCTTGTATTGAAAAGAATCACTGAAAACACCTCAACCATTGTTTTCAGTAGAAAGAAAAAAAAGGAGGCTTATACATGTGCCATCATGCTGATTTCACTTATCAATTTAATGATAACACAATTACGCATGAAATGACCCTGGCTGCTTTTTTATACATTTAAAGAAAACCTTTGCAAAGTACACAGACTGAAGAGACGTTTAATCTCTTAATCATCTTAACAGCTTCCAAGAGTATCATTACTTAACACAGCTAAATCAAACAGCCTGAAGTGGCAGAACTGTTGGCATAGAAACTGGCACATTCACATTTAACAGCAGATCTGCTACAGCAGAGAGCTGGCCATGTATACCAAGGAGGAAAGCTGTGGCTCCTTGTCTGAACGGAGCATCAACATTTCAAGATGGATCAAAAGCACTAGCGAGCATTGTCCAGACTGTGCAGTCTTTTAATTAGTTTAATGCCTGAAGGAAATATTAAGTCGCTCAATTTATCTAAAAGCGCATTGAGCAAATATTGTAAATAACAAGAGCATTTTGAAACTGTGGTCATCGGAGCCGCAGTGCTGTGCTGTGCTGCAGTCAATCAATTACAATCTGTTAGAAACACAGCGCTGTGTCATAATAAACACACTGTGTCTCAATGGGAAACGAACATTCAACGGATCTTTAAATGCAGTTATTGATTAAATGGATGGGGATGTGAGCGCACATACTCTTTTGATATTTTTGATGGTGTCGTTTGGAGACACAGGGAATTTGAGGAAGATCCCGGTAGGCAGCAGGAAGTCCATCATGATCTCCTGGACACCCTCCTTCTCCCATTCCCCCTGCATCCCATACTTCCCCGGGGGCATGGTGACGGCCTCTCATTTACCGTCAGCTCCTCTGCTGCTCACGGGAACACAGGACGGCCGTCCACACAAAGGAAACACAGCTGGGGTTAATATATCCTCTATTAACATGTGTTAGCATTGCTGTGTGTGTGCAGTGTCGGCTGTTGGATACTCTATCCCCTGTTAGTTCCTTAAACCCTGAATTAAATATGTTTACAAGGTTGGTTGTTTGAAATCAGAAAAGGCACATGACTGAATGACATGAGAGGATCCCTGTTACATCTCCTGAATGCTCTACTAGTGGTGACCAAAGCATACAAAAGAATATTTAATAAATAAGACATTGGATTATGAACTGGGACATCTTGTGTTAGTGTAGTGATGCTATCTGTTGATAATGTGCAGTTTAATGCCTTTAGTGCATGTAGCTACTTGATTTATTTCTCCACCTTTAAGAGAATGAATGTTCCTGTCAGAAAGAAGTGCAACCATTTTTCAGAGGTCACATAAGGTGAACACACACTACAAGCAACAATTATAGACTACAAAAAAATACAGATCAAATACAAGTATGATATCCTGCTGTTTAAGTGTAAAAGAGTGTTCGGTTGGAAAACATCAAGTTTCCAATGTTATTCTCAGTATTTGTCTTAAAGTAATTCTAGACTATTGATTTTGGTAAGAGGAAACTTGTGCCATGAGAGCTGCATTGTCTTTAGCTGGTAGTGTCGGCTGACTTACCTCTGTAAAAAAATGTATTTCAATGAATTTCAGACTCCATCCATGGATTTTTTTTTTTAACACATTAAAAAACAGCTTTGAAAATAACACAAGGAAATTGAAACATAATGTAGGCCTACATTTAGAGCAACAGTCCGATTTACACAACGTGATACTGCTCTGTCTCGGGGTAAACTTGTTCAAATATGATGGCGAGAGCTTTGCCAACCTGTTAGCGCAGACACTTTGCCGTCAGCTCTACAAGACAGTCATCTCCTCATGGTTCTTCTCTCACAGCGACGACGGAGGCTGAAACATCACGGGGGACATGTGAGGCTCCGGCGGCGTGAAGGCTGTAGGATCGAGCCGCGATGTGAGGAGGAGAGAGGTGGAGGTGAGGTGTTGGTGGTGGTGGTAAATCCAGCTCGGACGGACGAAGCGGACGAAGCGTCTCCCTGCGGCGTCGGTCAAGTGCGCTGTCATTCATACGGTGATGTTGTTGCACTGACTGACCCGGACTGAGCGGCTGCGCTCTGCCTCTCCAGCCCCCTGCGGGCCAAGGGACCGTCCGCCAAAAGTTTACTTCGTGGGAAGTGAAAGTAATTTTCTTCACAGTTTAACCCCCGCCCCTTAGGCCCTTCTTTCCATGTGTGCATTACCATTAAGAAAACATCATTATTTTTTTTTATTACTTATTATCATATTAGGATTCATTTCATACAGTTGAAAATTAACTCATTTACGTTCACAGTTCTTGTTTTTTTTTCTATTTTGTACAAAGTTCAAAAATGTGTTCACATTCATTCATACATAATATATTCTGTCTTAATTTGTTTGTTCATAAAACTGCTTCAAATGCTCAAACAAACTGTTCTCAGCACTAGTAGCTGTGTCAGGAGAAAAAAACAATGTGTTATGCTGACACACAACACTAGATTAGTTTACTATTACTATAACTTAATTCGCTCCCATATTAATTGTTAGTTGTGTGCACTGTGTTTGTCATTTAATCTAAAAAACGTATAGTTGAATGATGTGCGTATTCTTCAACTATTATAGCTTCTCCTATGACACATGTTGCAAATGATCATATCTGTTATCTTTTTTTAAAATACATCTAGTTATCATTCAATCATTCATTATCTGTTTCGTAGCCCACAGCAAGTTGTAGGCGAGTCAATGATAAATACATTAATCAACACTTAAGTCTGATTGCAAGTACTACCGAGAAATGTTTTTTAATTCTTTTATCAAATGTTTATATCCTGCCTACATGTAAAAAAAAAAAAAAAAAAAAAAGGAAATAAGGCCAATAAAGTCAGTGAAATTAGGTAATTTCAGTACTTTTTCATGCAAAAAATATTGAATATTTGGTTCCAGTAACTCACATATTGGAAATGTCTTTGCTTTGCTTTTCATGTATGTCAGACCAAGTAAACATATTTGTGTTTTGGATCATGGTGGAAGAAATAATGAGATCCTGTCAACAACAACTTTAACCCTTACTGTCTGGGTCAAATTTGACCCGTTTTGACATTTGACAGCTGTAAAAAATACCCTAAACATCTTTCAGGCTGAAATTTGATGACTTTTCCTAAAGTGACCCAAAATACACAAAAATGTGAAAAAAATTATACTTTTGAACAGGTGCTACAAATTATTGTACACGGATGGTGTTTCATATCTGTTTTTAGATGGATTATAGATCTACCAATGTGGGTCAAATCAAGGAAAATTGTGGTTTTAGGGAATCTTAAAACTGTGGAACTGTACACGCCATGTTTTTGTGTATAATGTATGGGACAGTGTTGACAGAAACAAAGCTTAGGGGGACTTCGACACTGTCATGAGAACTGCCTGTGTTCCCACCACATTTGCCCAGGTTCCCACAGAGACAGACACCTGCTGGTCTTTGAGGGGGCATGGGGGAACCTCGAAACAGTGAAATACTAAAACACCATAGGAGTGATCATATATGGTGCACAAAGGAAACAGAGGTCATCTGAGGTCAAGGGCCTTGACACAGACACAAGATCTGCACCTGCAAGCACCTGCACCTGCAACATAATAAAATAGTCTAGAAAGTAACAAATATGAATCAATTTGGGTTGGGAGGGTGGTGGTCGGGGGTCATGACATAGAGGTTTCTGAGCTGCCATTTCAGTGACTGGCATCATGGCAGCATGACTTGGTGCAACAGGCCCTTTACCTGATCTCCCAAAAGGAGGAGGTTGATAGTGATTTGGTGGAGGATGTGTCAGAGCAGAAGGACAATGCAGAAGAAAACTATATTATATATAAAGCAGGGAGAGTGCATTTTTATAATAGGCATTTTATTATTTAATGTTTTGTGTTCTAAGTGGTAAATGTTGAATTAGTATTGAAAATTATGATTTCTTATGATATAGCATTTAGCATGTAACATGTAGCACCTAATGGTTGCAATTGTTAAACATTGTCATATTATGAATTCCAACAGTTCCAGAATGTTTATGCTATTTTCAAATTAAATTAAATATATTTAAATCATTATGGCTGTTATTTTTTTTAATATCTTATGTAGAACAGGATGTAATGTAATATTTTTTCTCTAAAAACGAAAAATGCACTCTCCCTGCTCTCCAAAACAATTTTTAAGGCTTAATCATACATTAATTTATGTGTCATAGCATATTTAGACATTCTAAATAGATCTATAGTTTAAAATTTGATATAGTGTGTGAATGTGTGTGTGAATGGGTGAATGTGATGTACTGTAAAGCGCTTTGGGTATCGTTCAGGTATAGTAAAGCGCTATATAAATACAAGACCATTTACCATTTTAGATACTTACTATGAGGGAATTCTTGGTCCAGGTCAAAATTTACCCGAACCATACTGTGAAGGTATCCAATATGAATAGTATGAAAGGGTTAAAGGTATGGTAGTATAAAACGAAAAAAATGTAGCCTATCCGATCAAAGTAGTAAGTACATTTAGAAAAAAAACAACAACAACTTCCATTTCAGTATTTATACATAAATTACATTTTTGACTTATCACATTTGCATTCATGTGTGATGAGCATCTCACAGTTTTTCTATTTTCTTGGTAAAGCTAATTTGTAACTATTTTACATCGAACAGATCTTAAGTAATTATCTGTTTTTTCAAAGCTAATATATGTTCGACTGACAAACAAATGTAGTGGAGTCATTATTTCACTCTGGAATGTAACTGAGTAAAAGTGTAGAAGCACCCAATGATGGGCATTATCATTTATGTACAGCCATGATGGTCAATCAATTAATCAAGAAAAAAACTGAAAGATATCAAGTGTCTTGGATTAAAAAACATTTATAAGGTTGTCGATGCACAGCAAGAAAAAATCGGAACAAATAATTGATTGATATTTGGTATATGCAGACATTGCAGTACAGTAACTACTTTCTCCTTTTGTTTTCCTTCCACCATTGCAGTTTCACAAGTCTAAAGTGCTGTAACCCAAAATAGACCAGAAGTGTCAACTAGAAAGAAATTCTTGTAATTCAGACAGCAGTGGGGTATATTTCCAGGCACTGTAGTGTCACTCAAAAGAGTCAAGCCCCCTGTAACTTAGCTTTGTATCTTGATGTTAAGAACTTTACAAATGAGGCACTCATTTATTTCTATTTAAGAATATGCACCAGTCATAAAACATATGGAGAAGCATTTGAAGTATTTGCATTTGGAGGATGACGACTTTGTAAATCCCAATAAATTTAAGTAACTAAACATGTAAAAACAACAACAACAACAACAACAACAACAACAACAACAACAACAAATAAATAAACTAGATTGTTTCCTAAAAATTAGCCAATAGAAATCTAAAACTGGCAAAATGAGCCTCCAGACAACCCCTAACGCTTGTTAACCAAAGTGAACTTTACATTGATGCCAGTTTTATTTGATTTGACAGATCCCAAGAGGTGGACATCTGTGATCGAACTCTAAAGGGAAAACTTGCCTTCCCTTTTTTATATGTCCATAGAGTAACCAGAAAACAATGGCAACTTTAGTTTTGCAGCAAGTCGCGAACAATGAAATGTCGCTCATGGTAGTGGAGCGTAAACCGCAGTAGTAGAAAGGGGAAATGATGGGGCCAACATCAACAGCATGACACTACAACTATTCACTCTTAGCTCAACCGTGCATCCCTGCATCAAAATACACACTGTTAGGTAAATAGGAAAATAAGAACTTTAAATATGTTTTCTTGGTCGTTGTCAGTTTGGTTTGCAGGTGTTAATCATTCATGGTGGTCTAGTACCTCTGACAGCTCTGGTTTCCTGTTTGTATAATGTCATAAAGGCTACTGCAGTAAGCGGATCAGGAAGACTCAGTTCTTGTAGTCTGAAAAACACAACATGTGTTTGTGAGTGCACTCGAGACCAGCTGGTGAAAACAGGAAGTGACTGTGCAGAAGAGAAACTTTTGGCCAAAGCTACAGACTGAAAGTATGAACCTGTTTCCCACCCGTCACCCCTGAGCAGTCGGTTAACTATTTTCAACTGCAAGTCGAAAACCCCCTTCTGTAAATAAGGTATAGATATTGAATAAGTTGTCTCGCCAAAAAGGTCTGCATGTTTTTGGGAAGGAACTTAAACACAAATACATAATGGATACGAGTTAGTTATTGAAACCCCTCTAGTAATTAAGTCATATTAATTAGAAACTTGAAATTAAACTGGAAATTGTTGTTTAAAACAAAACAAACACACAACAGCAAAAAAACAACAACAAAAACACAATTTTTTGTGATCACAGACCACAAAAAATATTATTAGTTCGATATGATATGACCTTTATGATGTTTTTAAGGGTGTGACCTGTTCACTGCATGTGGTTTTAGCCACAGTCCTCTAGAGGCACTGAAGGAGGTCTTATCTATCTTTGTCTATATTTTGCAAAATGTCCACCTCTTCCTTTAAACAGTTTATATTGTTCTTGAGATCATGATATGACATACTCGGATTTTAGATGGATGGAACAGCACGAAAACATGAGAGCACACATTACACTAATTTTAAGGTCTCTGCTCTGGCTACCTGTCTGCTTCAGGATTGATTTTAAGATCATTTTTAATGGTTTTTAAAGCTCTTAACGGTCTCGGTCCCAGTTACCTATCTGATTTGCTTTTAACATTATGAGCCCTCTAGAACTCTCAGGTCTTCAGGCAGCGGCCTTTTAATTATTCCAAAAGTTGCTAACAAAACATATGATGAGGCCTCATTTTATCACTACGGCTCACGCCTATGGAACAGACTGCCTGAAGACTTCTGGAGAATCTGGACATTTTTAAAAGCAAACTGAAGACCTATCTTTTTAGCCTGGCTTTTAACTGATTCTTATCATTTTTATCGTTATAAAACATTCAATTTAATTAATTAATTAATTATTATTATCTTTTTTATTCTATTTTAATTCATTCACTTTTATTGTATTTTATCCTACTACACCTGTCTATTTTACTTCATTTTATCTAGTGTTTTCCCCATTGCAAATGATTGAGTGTAAGATAGTGTTTCCTCGATGTCACTAAAATCCAATGTTCTAAAATGATTGTGTGAATGCGCGCGTATGTGAATATGTCTCCCAATATGTGTTCCCTATGTTCCTTATTTTTTATCATGTGAAGCACTTTGAGCTGCCATGGGCATGAAAAGTGCTATATAAATAAAGCCTGATTGATTGATTGATTGATTGATTGATTGATTGATTGATTGATTGATTGATTGATTGATTGATTGATTGAACAGCAGTCCAAAGTAATTGAGCAGTGCTGAATATTTTGAAAAAGAGATGGTGTTAAGAGCAGGTGTGCGACCTTCTGTGAATTGGATCCTTGAGGGATGAGAAGTTCTGTCGGTAGGGGAGCAGGTAAACCTGTTAAGAATCCAAACTGGACCAAAGAACGTAAACTCAGGGGAAATCAGTTCAAATGGTTCTTTAACCAGTGACAGAGGAAGATAGAGCAGGTCATGGGTTAGCTGGTGGGGCGGGATGAGGTTATAGGGCAAAGGCGTAAACGGAGCAGGGCTTCAGAGCAGACAGAAAGTGTTGTTGGTATAGAAAGATACTGATTTAACATGTTAGTTAAATTGTGTTTTTTTCCCCTCACAGCTTTATGGACACAACTGTTGGTAAACAACTACAATGATTATGCCATAAGGATTCATGGTGTAGTTACCTGAGTCAACATTATAGGAAATTATTTAGTCCTGCATAGTCCCATTAAATATCAAGTTTTATCACAAAACCTGTTTTGTAGAGGCTTGGTGCAGTGTTATTAAAGCAGGGCTGAGCAAGAGGTTTCTCCTTTTAGAGGGACAGTGTGGTTAAGACTGGTGAAACGAGTGGTGGACTAAATACAGAGGAGAGGTGCGAAGAGCAGGGGAGGTCTCATTCGCACAAGCAAAAGAACAACAACGTAAACAAAATGAGTGTGTAAACAACTAAGAGGGTTAAGGAAAGGACAGAAGAAAATCACACAACTGACCTGTGATGATGAAAATCTACTTTATTGAATCAGATTCAAACCATAGCGCAAAGTGAAAAAGGACACTTTTTACATAATATATTATTATTATATTAGTATAATATATTGAGTAAAATTATTCAAACCACACCAATTTTATTCATATTATTTTGTAGGCTCATGTTAAAATGGTTTAAATATTTTTTCCCCATTTCTATGAGTACATGCCAACAGATTTGTCTTTTTTTTTTAGCCCTTTATTTATAGTCTTTTTTCAGGTTATTTCTTTTCTTTTGAAGAGAAATTTTTATTTATTTATCTTATTTTCCTTATCCTTGACTGCTTGGTCAGTAATGCACGTAGATGTTCCCACACCAACTGTATAATATTCAGTCTTTCATTTCCATTGCAACATTCTTGATATTCAACTCTCAAGGCTTTGGTGTCAACTCAGTGGTGAAAACTTTGTTTACAAAGAGAGAGAGATGCCGCTGAAGAGTTGAGCTACCCCTCCGTACAGTTAGTCACACAGAGCAGTAAGTAGATGTACTCATGCAATGTGGCATTAGTGCCAGAAGGGGGCGACCTTAGCAAAGCTTGCAGAGCATCCATCCATTTCACACAAACAGTAGCCTATGTTGGAGTAGCAGATTTTGGACAAGAAGTTGATGCATTACACAAAAATAATTAGAAAAACAAATACTTTATTCAAAAGCATTGATCCAATGAAACAAGCCAGTGTTGTTCCTTACAATCACACAGACCAAACAGCTTTGGCAGACAAACATTAGCATCAAACCACTGATGAAAATAGTGATACAGAATACATACGTACTTCTACCTTGAAGCAACATAATGGTAATGTGGAAAACGCACAAGTCTTTAATTACACTTTAAATACAAATAATTGAAAAATACATTTTATCTTGTACCGAACTAGGGAAAGTTCAGCATGGATGAAAGAACATTTACATTTCAACATGTACATGATCTTTCAATTAATGAGCCTTCTTCAGAGAAGAAATAAACGTACAATAGGTTACACATCATGTACAAATGCACAATTTGTATCCAGTATGTTGAAAAGGTTTTAATAGCATTCAATAACCATTAGTCATTATCAGGTGGTCTAATGATCTAATGAATTTATTGACAATTGCACCCATTTAAAAGACTTTCAGTAGCAAGTTTTAGTTTTCTCAGAAGTTTTACATGTGTTTCAGTAATTATTATAATATGCTATGGAATCAGGTGCATGTTCATCCAGCAATACAAAATACTTTACATGAAAAAAAAAACAGCCAAAAGCCAACCAGATAATGTTTTACATGAGAGCCGAGCCAACTGTAACCCGTTTACACACATCTTACCGATGTCCTAATACAACTTTTTGTAAATCATAAGTTCAACATTGCCTAAAGGAAAAATGAAACATCTGTGTTCCAAATTTCTATTGTAACAATTTCAAACATAAATGATTATATATATATATCTTCAAAACACAACACAAACAACACAATTAGAAAAACATTTCAGAAAAACAAGTGCAAAAATATTTAATTATAGAGTTTTAAGTCTAATTTTCTTTTTTAAATTGCACTTGTCCTTAAGAGTTTCGCCTCTGAAAACCAGCCTGTGAATTGGATACTGTTAACCAGTGACAGATGAAGATAAATTAAATAGTTTGGTGAAATAACTTACTGTAGTTACTGTAACAAGTGACCAGGCTAGTAAACATGTAGAATGAAATGATGGAGTGTAGTGGGACACAGGTTTTTGCACATTTCACAGCATGGTTTTTAAAGAGCCATTAAGCATCAGTGCAAGAATTAAGCTTTTTAAAATCAATAACACATGCACCTGTTCAGAAAACAGGAGTGATGACAAACCAAAAAGGAAGAAGCAAGACCTGATCAGAGAAGCCAAAAATATTTACCAGTTATAAACCACAAATTCAAAAGGATAATTTGATTTCATCATATCGTTTTTATTTTTTTTCCAAAACGGGAGGTATTGCTGTTGAAATCCATAATCGTTACTTTTACTAAGCACCAACAAACAATAACTGCCAGATGTTTTCTGGCATTGCTGAATGACCTCAAAGTCTACAGACATGACAGGGTTGTCAAGGGCCAGAGGCGGAGTCTCTTTGTACAGGTCACAAAAAACAGCAGCAGACCCCATCAACAGTTCATCTCCAGTAGATAAACATACAAAGGCAGGCGAAAAACAGGTTGGCAGTCAGGCTCACTATTAGGAGCCCTGGGGAGGTGAGACGCCTTATAAAACCTATCACAAAGAAAACAAATCCTTTTTATTGAAATCATCATAATTAAGCATTGATGTGGCATTAAGGTTTCATCACGATTCATCACCTTTTTTTCTTCAGATAGAAGCAAAGAATTAATGTAGAGTCAACACAAAGGGGGTATATGTACATTCCTCACTTTAAACACAGATTCTCTCCTGGCAAACTACAGATTTCCACTGAAACCATCAAAAAGACATATTTCTTACACGCAGTACAGTATTAATAACATAATCCAAGCCTGTATGTTAAAGTGCCAGTTGAATTTCAAAACCATTAAAGCCCCAAAACTGACCATCTTAGATGGCAATAATTTCTTTTGTGCGCTGATATAGATTATACTGATAACAAGAAACTGGTTCCATGTTCAAATGATGGACAAACCCCATCTTTGGCTGTCAGAGGAGTAAGAAGCTTAGGAGGGACAGAAAGCCGATTTCCTTTTTGAAGGTCTTCTGCTGACAGTTGATTAGAGCACATTCTCTAATGGATTCAATTTATGTGATATCAGAGCCCACAGGGACATACATTTGTGCAAGCCGAGGATTACAACTTTCTTCAAGAGAACGGGGACTACATGATATCAAAAATGAATGTGATTCTTGTGTGTGAATACAGATTACATCTTCCTGCAATGTTAAAATCACATCTTACCTTTTGGAGGAGGAGTGGTGCTTTCCAAACCCTGTGTTGTTGTGCCAACCAGGCATGAGGAGGAGCGTGAGGAGCTGCCTGTGTCGCTCCTCTCATCCTTATCAATCACGCTGCCATCTCTGATGCTCAAATCTGCAACCAAGACATGGAATCACATCAGTCATGACAATATAATGTAATTATCCAGTCTTTTTTCCCTCTTTAAAGCCACTTTAAGTAGGATTTGATTATTTTGCCATCTGGTGGTGAATGGCACTCACTGCAGGGAAATAGCATGGCTTTCTCCAACAAAAATGTTCCTTTTATCAGACCTTGACCTCAGGTATACTTACCATTTTGGCTTTGGAAGGGTGATATATCAGGTGGAAAGTAGCCACTGTAAAGGGGAGAGCTCAGCCCTCTAGTGGAATATAATGGAGACACAGGCGGGGGTGAGAGTTTGGGTTCTGGCTCTGCTGAGAAAAGCGGTTTCTGGCTGGAGATGTTGAGACGAGCCGGGCTGATGAGCGGGCGACGGTGTCTGACAGAACCTGAACTGGACGCACACGACCCAGCTATCGAAGGGGGCGGAGAGGGGCTTGGCGACGATGGTCGACTCCCCGACTTCAGTGAAAAGTAGTCTATAACAAAAGAGCAGTGAAAAATGTAGATCAGACGTGACGGGTTGAGAATTGTTCTGAATACAGAGTCCAAGTGGAAATCACAAAATTACCAGGAGTTTTAAAATACCTGAGGGTGGGGAGTCTTTGTATAGTGGGGCTGATTTGCTTCCACTGAACAGGAAACCGGATTCTGAAGAATCTGAGAAAACATGAAATATACAATATGCCATTTACCACAGCTGATACCTAGTCAGGATACTCACATTAGTCTAAACCAATAATACCAATAAAAGGTGTGTATAGTAGTCGTTTATCCATCCAGTTATTTCGATGATTTTCTGCCCCCTAGTGCCAAAAAATGGTTACTATCTAATGTCACAAACTTTACAAGTGATAGCAAATTCTCAAAACTAAGAAGCCGAAACTGAAATGTAAGAACGTCCATCAATCAATCACCTGTCGATTGACAAAAAGCTAATCAGCAAATGTTCTTATAATTATGTCATTGTTTCAGCTGTGAGGGAAGCTTTAAAAAATGCAATCCAGTAACAGGACACCTGTGATGTGTTGTGTGTTTCATGCATACTGTGCAATTTCATCATAAAATATACAAAATTAACCAACTAATTGGCAAATATTAGTTGTATGTGGTCGGTATGCTGACCAAAAGGTGTAGAAATTATACAACAGAAATGCCAAAGATGTCAGCTGTCATGTTAGAAACGGCATCTAAACTACAAAGTTTGTTCTCCAGGTTGCAGCCAAATCCCTCAAGCATATATATATATTTTTTTTCTCTCTCCCAAATTTACAAACAGTGGCAGAAACTGAAAGTAAAGCTGCTGGATGGACTTTATCAAATATAAATCTTACCTCTATGCATGACAGTTATGTTATCTAAGCAGCTATGGGAGGAAAATGTAACAAGAATGGCAGACAGAAGTGAGTGGGCTGAGTATTCCCATTTAGCCCTGGTGAAGGTGGAGACCAGCTACTTGAGAAAGAATTTCCACCTCTGATTATCATTCACTGTATTTCCACCACAATTGAGAGCCTTAGCTTTAATATTTCAGTATTGAATGATTTCTTTGTCTTTGCACACTCTAACAGAGAGGAATAATTACCTGTCCTTTTGAAAGAGGGGATGGTGCCAAAGGAGAGGGCTCTACTAAGGCGCGTGGACAGAGAGGAGGGGGAATCGTTGCACTTGTTACGACTCCGTTGATAGCTGATGAGCTTGGAGATGTTCGGGGGTGGAGTGGGGATGAAGGTGTCTGCCAGATCGGGAGCGAGCAAACGAGACCGGCTGCCGAAGGGGGGGACTGCAGTGCTGCCTGCAACGTATCTGCAACACAAGAGCAATGCAATGGTCTACTAACAGAATTCAAAAATCACGTGACAACAAAACTGTCAGAAACATGCCTCAAATGCGCTTTAGGTTTCCATGCCAATACACAACATGCTTCACATTTATATTTTGATCTATTTATTCATTACGCATCTAAGTCACTGTGTAAACTTTGTACCACAGAACTCTATCAATTTACTAAGAGCACTTTTTTGATGGCAACAGTCTAAGCTAAAGCTGCCACTAAAACTTTGCTGCAGCTGTTGAACACACAACAGCTGAAAGAGCCTGGAGCACAAAAGCGACAGGAGAAATGCTGTCCAGCAATACAGCTCAACATACTCAGTTTCACAACACAGTCCGTGCCCAAACATGTAATGTGTCTAAGTTATTTCTTGTCAGTGGCAACTAAGCTTTTATTCATTAGACATTTCTCTCTCAGATTGTGTCACAATTACTGTATGAATTAGTAAATTATAGCCAAACACTAATCACTTTATCCTCCACTCCAAATGAGGGATTGTGCCAAATTCAAAGAAATTCCCTCGAGGCGTTGTTGAAATGTTGCATTCACGTGAATGGGACCTATGGATAGACGGATGTACAACCTGAAAACGTTATGCCTCAGGTCCTGTTGCTAGCATGAAAGCTTAATAATCATTCTTAGGCTGGCATTTCCCTTAAACCCCTGTGCTGTGTAATAAAGCTATAACTTCAAACCAGACAAAACATAAGTGGACAAGACGGAGTATTTGTGTTGACGAAAAACAAACAGCAGTCACATCCTTTCACGAGTTGTTTATTGCATTCCATGTACAGTTATCAATCCTGCAATGCGTTCAATAACATTAAAAAGGCAAGATACTCAACTTCTGCAGTTTCAAACCCATAAGAGGAGATTTCTTTGGGTGTGTTGCAGGAAGCATTTTAGCACTGGTGGAGCGCCATTTCAGAGGCTGCTACAGCTACATCATGTATAAATACAATGATCTGATCAGATTGAGATCTTTCATTAGCTTATTTGTCCTGTAGACTGGAATTGAAAATGATTGGCTTTTTATTATTTTTTAAAAAGTACCAACATTTGGCACAGTAACCTTTTTTAAGTGTTGAGTCTTTTAGTGTTTCTGCAACACACACCCTAAAACAGTTGGGTACAACATAACACGTTTCAGCTACATACTGGATCCCTAGACTAACACAGTGCAGTAAAAACACAGACATTCACGGTTTCATTAGTAAAAAGGTAGTTCTATAGCTATCACTGTTAAAACACCATGGCAATGGTCTAATGTTGGGAGGTGCATATGGCAACTTACACCTGTGACTAACATACAAGGCAGAGTGTAGGGCTGCAACAGCTAAATGCTGCGAACAAATGAAGATGAACAGAAATAGCTATATATTCTGACCATACATCATGAATATATCGTAGCATAACAAGCATGCACACTATAAATTTATAGTAAACATACAGTATGTTAAACATTAGCAAAGGTAATACATTTTATGTTGTATTTTACAAATTCAAACAAAAAAAGATTATTATATTAAACTACTATTGAAAGCCCTTCCTTTGTCAATGTGTGTCCGTCAAAATAAAAACGTGACAACTTTTCTCCACCATGCTATATCAAAACATGCTTGGCTCTCTTGCCTACATCAGTTTGAATATGCACGTCTTCATTTTAAGGACTATCTTTGTCAAAAGTCTGAGATGCAGAAGGAAGAAACTCTAGGTCATCACTGATCAGTGCTAATTATAGAGAACATGACGCATTGCAATCTTTGCATTCAAGTCAAATCTAGTGGCAATGGGCGGTGTTTTGCTCAGTTGGTAGAGCACCCGCCCCATGTGTTGAGGCTATAGCCCTCACTGCAGGTGGCCACGGTTCGAATCCCGCATCGAGTGGCCCTGTCCTGCATGTCATTCCCCCCCCCCCCTCTCTGCCTCCCATTTCCTGTCTCTCTATCAACTGTCCTGTCCATTAAAAGGCAAAAAAGCCCAAAAAAATATACTAAAGAAAAAAAAATCTAGTGTCAAACCTTGACAATTACACTGTATGAGTGGTAACAATATGGAGTCAGTACTTTCCTCAAAACCTACAACAACCTCTGTAGTGTCTAAGATTTGGCAGCAATCTTTTTTTGAATTCTCAATTTAAAGCTTTAATATCACTGCACCAAAGGCGCTGGTTTGAGGATAGAAATCCATCAAAAAGACAACACAACATGCAAGTTAAACTACCCTGTCCACCAAATACAAACCTTATGAAGCCTTTACAGCTATCAGTTTGCAATACTGATTGACGTTACTATCAAATAAATAGGCCCCTTCACTTAATACATTCCAACAGGTAAAGAGAAAAAGGAGTTAATTGCAAAAGCTGACGAGGTGAAATGTTAATGTATATAACACAGCCAGTTCAATCCATCTGCATTTTAAACACATTAACATGTTAGGATATCGGAAAAGGAAGGACCAGTGTTAGTGTTCAGTTGAAGCAATAAGTAATCAAGAAAAGCAGTAGTTTTGACTTCATGTGGTAATACAGTTGTTTCACTGTTACAATTTTTTATTCAAATAGAATATGAAAAATATGACTGTTTCAACATTTTATTTGGAGACTTGAAACTGTTCATATCTTGGTTACTTATAGTTCATGACAGCTCCAGTCGATCTCGATCACGAGACAAGAGTTGAGCGCTTGATAATATTTGCATTCAAGCACTGATGACGAGTCTGCCCAAAACTACTACTCCGACACCTATCCCCAAGAAAACCTTTACCAAAGCAGGTAGTGATCGAGAGGCACTATTTTAAGCTTTGGGCCTAGCAACAAACTTAATGGCTGATTTAAGTGTCTCTAAGGACCAAGGGTGTTGCATGTGTTCACATCGTAAAGTCTTGAGGTAAGTTAGCCATTTTGGGCTATATAAATAAATTGACAAAAAAAAACAGAGCCAGAGAACACAGCTATGAACGGAATATTCTGAAAAACATCGATGAACTAGTGATCAATTTCTTCCCAGGGAGCCGATGCTCTGTTCGGACCTGGTAATAACGCCCATCACATGTGATACTATCACAAATACACATCTCTAAATACAGGTGTGAAGCACCAAGGACGCATTCAAGATCTGATTTCTCAGACCACATTCGGAGGTGGTCTGCCATTTCTTTGAAAGTTTGAACACAAATGACTGCGTTGAAGGAGGTCCTCTGACACAGCTTTTTGAGTCCGATTTATGAACGTAACATATTTTACTTTTTGAAATGGATAAAACATCTAAGAGCCACGCAAAGTGCACTAATTCACTCAACCCCTCCCACTGACCCTCTCTCTCTCTCTCTCTCTCTCTCTCTCTCTCTCTCTCTCTCACACAGATGCATAGAAAATTGACCCATCTGTCGATTGGCTAAAAACACCACAAGCCCATTTACCAGTCCTTGCACTCCCATGGTTTTAAAGGGACAACGAGGAGTTTGTATTTGGTTATAAAAAAGTCTCACATTAATGTGGATGAATCTACGCTACCCACACTTGTTAATGGCTCCATTTTCGATAAATATATCGTTTTGTCTCTATCGTTATTTTGTTATTATTAGTGATAATAACTGGGCAAGCCGACCAGCGTTTCCTTACTTTCGGTTTTGCGGACGCTGCCCGGCGGGTCATGGGAATAACGCTGCCGAATCGCCGTTTATGGTCGGAACTACGACAGTATCTGATCGTCTTCGAACCTCTGACTTTCATTCTTGATGAATGAAAACATTCTTGGCAAGACGTCCGTCGTGCGCCGGTCCAAGAATTTCACCGTGCATGCGGAGGCTCATGGTAAATGTAGTGTGAAAACACTTTGCTTTCCAAAACTCCTCGTTGTCCCTTTAACACTTTGTTACAAAAAAATAGTGAGTTACAACGAAAGTTGCTTCATCACAAGCAAAGCAGCCAAATACCACGTATGGAAAAATGTCCCAGCTCTGCTTTGGGTTGCATCAGCAGTGATGTTGTACATCTACAAAAATTCCTTGCAGAGACATCAGCATGAATGAATTGCAGCTTCAAAGGACTCATGATGAACACAGAAATATCGAAGATCATTCCCTCTTCAGATGTTACAGGGGAGGGGCACGATTTCTCAAAAACCATCTCTCAATTACGGTTCCATGTTGTAGTGAGCTGTAGGCTTCAGTACAACCACACCAATGCATTTGAATTAAACATGCATTACTTTTACTATGTTTACACCTGAATATGAGTTTGAGCGACTAAAGTGTTGACTTTTGATGTTTAGTTTGAAAACTCTAAAAACTGAGATATTTTGAAACAAGTTTTCTGTAACTTTTCAAGCTGAGGAAACTATCCTCTTTGTATTCACAACGTTATGTGTCTGGCAATACCATGTCAATGGTCATGAGATTTTCATTTCCAAAATTAAAATGGGCGGAGAGGAACACTAATCTGGACGGACAGCATTTTTGTTTTGAACGAAAAACATATTAGTGTGGGTATTAGCATAGTTAATGATCTCTACACATGGCTCTACCAGATGGTTAATAAGTAGGGAGATTCAAAATGCATTAAAAAAAAACATGCTGTGGAGTGTACTTTGAGTATTGAGGCAATTCCAAGATTTTATACAGATGGGGCAACTTTAGTTGCCTCACCAAGTGCATATGTACCTAATGAGGTTTTAATGAAATTAAGGAAGTAGCACTTTCACTCTATTGTTCCTATCATGAGCCACACACACAATCCTATGCTGTAACTTTGTCATTCACATGATAACCTCATAGTCGTTCACACAAAGAGAGGAGATGATAGGTAAGAAGAGAACTGTGAGAAAAAAAACAGCATGCTCTCTACTCTATTAAAATGAAATAAAATAAAGGGATATTAAAAACACTAAGAATAATGTATCCTAATCTGGTTCTAATGAAAACAGATCTCTTGTGGAGAAAGGAAACATCACAAAATACTGTGATGCAATCACAAATTCAGCATTACTGCTCAGATTCTAACCTTCGATATTTGCCTCTTCGTAGACCCATTGGTTTGTGACTTGTCACAGCAGCAGCAAAGCTGACGAGGCAACAGAGAGAGATGCTGCCATGCTTCGCCGTGTCCATCCACCCCGAGGCAGCGGCCAAGTAGCTCTCAGCCAGGTACAGGCACAGGACGAGGAACCACAAGACAGAGGCCACAGCATCAATTCTCCTCAGCCTAAAAATGCAGATACACATCAATGTGCATAGTTGTTGTGATGACAAACTTGCCTGTGATTACGTGTACAGAAGCAAATAAAGAGGTGCCGTCAGCTTACCTTGCAGGTCCTGCTAAGAAGACGGCAGTGAGGCAAGTCATCAGGCCGACTGAGACTACAGCCAACTGGTTGTCCTTTCCGTGTTGCCACACCAGCTTAGCATTAACTATGGTCTGGTTTGGGATCAGCTCCAACAGAGCCTGCCAGACAGGATCTCCGTTTCCTCCATTTCCCTCATTTTTCTGAGTGGATTCATTTAAGGGTTTAGGAGGAGTGACACCACCACTTAATATCTGTGGGCCACTAGGTGAAAGAGTCTGGTCTGGCCATTTGCAGAAAGATGTAACAACCAGGAAAGCACAGAGCAGGAAGGCAAGTGCACGTAACAGTGTGACCCAGATGGGAGCGAACAGAGAATAGGAGCTCTGTAAGGGAGAGAACATGTTTTCATTGTTAATCCTCAGAGTTTCGCAACAAATGGAAATCCCTAAACTACAAGACAACACAATGGATGGATGAAAGGATGCATGGATTCAAAATGTACACCATAGGTGAGAAAGCAAATTTGATGAAAACTACTACTAAAAATACTAATGGTTTGAAGTGTCCAAAAAGTGAGTATTCAGCACTGTATGACTGCTGTTGTGAGGTAAAAAGTCACGTATGATATCCATACACACCTTCATTCAGAATATTGAATTTAAATCAATTCCTTCATTCATTTAGGAAATTCATTTGTCAACATTTACTGCCAAAACTACAATAGCAGGAAGAATGTTTTCCATCTTAATACATTTGCATAATTCAACATCTCACACTCATGACATTCTTTCTTAACTGTAAATTAAACATTGTTTGGAGTTCCCATGTGTACATCAATTTATTTTGAGGGGGGCACAGGAAGCACCAGCTCAGTCATGTGGTGTTAGGCTAACAAATGGTGGGATTAAGACAGTCAGTGACATTTACAATTACAGAGCTGGCCCCACTGCAGCGGATTTGGTTTTGGATTTAGGGTGCACTCACCTTTACAAAGCCCTTGACCGAGTCTTGGGTCCGGCGAAGTTGATGGCTGAAGAGCACTGTACGTAGCTGGCGGTTTTGATATTTGATGTAGTAATCCACTGCTGTCTGACAAGGCTTGCACAACTTATAGGTTTGCTCCAGATGGTACTTGTAGGCTTCAATTTCCTCATCATAGTGTTCCTACAATAGAAACAAACAGTGACTACGGGTTGAAGGGGGCTGTTATGTTTCCCATGAGTGAGAGACCAAAGACTGAGCATCTCTCTGTATCTCTCTCTATAAACTGAGCACAGCAGCAACACACAAGCAGTACAAGCACTTATACACCTAAAAATGTGGCAGGACAAATTAGATGTAATACTAATTCAATACTGAAAATAAGTAACTTCATTCATAGGAAACAAGTCAAGTGTCAACTTGAAATTTTCAAATGTATAAACAACTAGCAATCACCACAACCCTAAAACAAAATATACATACATCGTCCCTGGGCATAAATGAAGCCAACTTCTTGATCTTTGTAGTCTGGTTTTTATTGCACTTCCTGCACAGCAACATCTGACAGTTGACCCACTGCTGTGTCTTAGGCGTCTCCGATGACGGAGGGTTTCCAGATACCCCATGGTTGAGATGCGCCTTATGCTGCGCTGGGATGCTTTTGTTGTAATCTCCATCCTGAAAACAGACAAATAAACAGAATAAAGGGATATTAACAGGAACATTAGAAATTCCTTGGAGAGGACAAAAAATATATATTAACAGGTGTCACACTTTTACAACTCACCTCCTGGAAACCATTGTATTGGTCACAGTGTGGACAGTCCCAGCAGTTCCTGTTCCCATAAGGCACCACTGTATTCTCATTACAGAACCAGCAGTTGACATTTGCATGGGCCGGCTTTTTTCTGGAAAAAACAGGTGGAGTTCTTACACAATGCAACATGACAGACATGACAAACTTTCATGGTGTCGGTCGGATGGATCCCATAGGAGAATCTAAGAACAACATTACTGCTTTAAATGCCTTGCTGCCTGCTACTATGTGTAAATTAAGAGTACAGGCTAAAATCATGCCATTTCGTTTGATGCATTGTGAAAACAATCAAGTTGAACGTGCTCAATGTTGAATGACAATGCACTCAGTAGTTGTGTGCTTACAATGAATGGAGACATATACACATCAAACTGATGCCATTTCTGGCCTGACATGATCAAAGCTCATTCCAATAATAACCAAATAACCAATGTATTTGCACTTGATTGTGTGTGATGATGATGATTGATTCGATGATTGTGACTGTTTTGATTGATCAGTCTTTTAGGGGACTCTCTCTATTACAGCCAGCTCCATTGCCAGACACAACAATACACATACACATTCACAATAAGCACGATCTCTAATGTTACTACTATATATTCACCTTCAAAATAAGAGTCCCGGAAAGGTGGATATGAGAAATTCGCAGGGGGAAAAAAGCCACACATTGACAGACGCACACAACAACCACCTTGTCTATGTTATTTACGGTTCAAAACAAAAGACTCAACCAAGCAACACTATACAATTTATACTGCCATAAACACTGAAAGACACACAGACACACACTCTCTGCACGACATGGAAACACTCAACAGAGGCTCCAGTGTAGCGAGAGGATTGACAGTAAAGCTCCACTCATATAGAAATCACCGCCTGTCCTGCGTACAGTTCTTTCTACAATAGTCAAGGCAAGTTATGGATGCATACCATCTAGTTTCTCCGGTAATTTCCTAGTCTTAATGTTAATGTCAGAAACTCCGGTTAGGTTTGTTAGCACCACTGCTAGCAAAGTTAGCACATGGGCTAGCATAGATAAACAAACCTCTTTCGGGAAAACGGAGATGCATGTACACACGATCCGCTGTCTCACTGCATCTTATACATCAGACATTTTAAAGACTAAATGCACATTTTGAGCAAGACTTATTCCGACGTCAACGCGAACTAAAAACAAACGCAGCGGTGGAAGATCTTGAAGTTTAACTAACCTGGTGGCAATTTTGTAAATCAGCGCCCCACTTGCAACAAACGCCGTCACTCCGACTCCTCCATACATCAGTTCAGGGTAGTCCAGTAGGAGCTGGTTAAAGGCCTCCATTTCCGACCGAAATTTGGAGTAAACAAGCTAAGAAAACATACAAATTTTAGTGTTTCAAAGATTTGGGAAAACACGGCGCCGGAGCGCACGCGGCAAACGATCCCCTTTGTACATGCCCCTGTAACGGAAACGGAACGAGCGTCAACGCCGGGACACGTCCGGATATATTTATTAAATTACACTCCGCCTTATCATTCATTGAAACCACCCACGATTACATTTATTTACGCGAAATACGTATTTTCTGGGAAGTAAGTATCTAATAAAAATGCGATCAATCTAATTTAGTTACCTCCAAGCGGTGAGCAGTGTTGCACAGAGGAATGATGACAGTGTTGGGATGTGGCCGTGAGCGCTGTCCTACTTTCCCTCGCCGGGTGTCTGCTACGTTCAGGTGTCATCGAAAAAATGGGGAGAAAACTATTATTATTGTACCAACTTGGTAAGTGTTCAGGCATTATTCAAAGACGTGCTACAAAGTTAGCACTAACAGTTTAAATTAGATAGGCTGTGTACCGTTTCAAAAGTTAAACCCTACAGTGAATGGGTTAGCGCAAGCTGAATTAGCCTATACACTAGCCTATTTGTAGCTAGGCTACTATTGGAATTTGTTTTTATGTAGGCTAGGCCTAACTAACTTTTGCAGCCGTTCTCGCAAAAAAAAAAAAATGTTCACGTACATTTGGGTCTTCGCAACAAGTGGATGATATCGAACATCATCTGTCATTTTTGTCGACTCTGAATGAGAACAGCTGGTGTATTCAGATTTTCCTTCTCCACACAGTATTACGTGAACGCACCAAAAATCTGATAGCTACTGCACTATCAAGACTATTTTGATGTGATTTAATGGCTGCTTTTGCAAGCTTGCATTATTCAGTCCTTATATGCTGTCAAGAAAAATATGTAAACCATCGGTTAGTGCTACAAGAAATCATTTAAAATATCTAATCCATCAGTAGTTTAATTAGGCTGTAACTATAGCTTCTTCTTTTTTTTATTAGGCTATATGCTGACCCAAAACTAAAATGTAAAATCAAACAAAATTTCCCATTTTATAGCCTTACAATTAGCCTAATTTGTTTTTATCAATGAAGCTTATGGTCATGGATCTTGTGCAGGCCGCAGGCCAGGCTTCATCAAATAAATAGCCTAAATAAAAACTGGTTCAGCACAGAGCATCTGAAAAAATAATAAGCTATATCTCTGAAGAGGCAGTTAATCTCTGATGATGAGATTTATGTAACAGTGGTATCACACATTCCCAAATGGATTTGTCATTAAAAAAATTAATAAAACAGACTACAAATAAAAACAAATAGGCTACATAGGCCTATCCCAAAAGAACATGGTAGGATATGAGGGTAGCAGGCTGTAGATCACACTGACACTATCATCAGTTTTTCTAATTAATTGTCTTCATTCTTCTTCTGGTTTGGCCAAGGCAAACTGACTAAAATTTGCCCACATCACACTGACAGGATCCTAATATTTTTTGTGATATTGACCATAGGTCTACTCATTTTGGTTGTTTACTTAGGCTATTTGGTTAATTAGGTAGCCTACATTATGAATATGAAAATGCAAAGTAGCCTACATCAAATGAACAATAAATGTGCATGTGATAAGTATAACTGTAGGCCACTACATCACCTATGTAGCTATACCATATGGTGGAGTAACAGTAGGATAAAATAGAACTTGGCCTAGGCCTCCCTCACTTTGTTGGCTACTTAAGATCAGTTATTTTCACTTTACATTTCATCACTGCACATATAGGCTACTGTCCTTCATTACCTTCCTTCAAATATTACAATTAGCCTATATTATGGCAATATTGTAAGGCTTAGGCTAGGCTATATTAGGCCTACTACTAGTCACAAAAAGTAAATCAATGAGACAATAAAATGCAAAAATAACATTTTATTTTAACAAACACCACGCAGTGTTTTACATCAAGTAAACATTCTTCAAACAAGAAATCTGATCAGTGCTTCAGGGTAACCAACTGTTGCATAGCAGCTCTGATAATTGATAACAGCAGAAAAAAATAAATAAATTAACATAGTCACGCATGTAGATGCCAATATTCAAAATGATAATAAAAAAAATTATAAAATGTTGCTTGGTAGCCTACAGGCCTAATTTAGTCACAAAATAAGACAAAGTGAGCATCAGATTTGCATCAGCTGTGCTCTTGCACTTCACACTTGATTCCGTTAAGCGTAAACGCCAACTGAAAATGTTAAAGTTTCATAAAGTCAATAAATTTACACTTCGTCAATCTACCAAACAACGAAGCATATAGGCGACCTTAACCTGACAAACAGCCGAATTGAAATGGTGAAACGGGTGAACATTGTGTCTGTGAACCGACTGAATAACCCGAACCTCTACTGGTCAAATGAATAAACAACCTGCGCCTCCGTCTCCCTGGCATATGAGGGGAACTGCTGGTTGCACGCCACAGAAACGGTGCCTCCGTCGGGGCTCATCGGCTGGGTCATCCCGCCGTAGGGACATCCGTTGTGGGGGACCAGCACGGGCAGGTGGCGGTGGTACGCGCCGTAGGCAGGGTGGTGGAAGTGGGCGGGAGGGCAGTAGGAGTTAAACGGTCCGGTCGGGGACAAGCTGCGGGTGTGAGGACCGGTGTGGACCGGGGGTGCTGGGTATCCGGTCGGCTGGGACGAGCTGGACTGAGGCTGGTACAGACCCCACGAACCGCTCATGTAGGGCTGCAGGTAAAGCGGTTCGGGATACTCCGCCGGATTCCCGGGCAGGTAAGGCACGCTCGGCGGTCTGTAGGGTCTCCTCACCCTCCTCCGCCGTCGGTAGTTCCCCCTCTCGAACATATCCTCAAAAGCGGGGTCCAGCATCCAGTAGTTACCTTTCCTGTCCCCTCCGCTCTCCCTGCGTACCTTGACGAAGCACTCGTTGAGAGACAAATTGTGCCTGATGCTGTTTTGCCATCCTTTCTTGTTCCTCTCATAGTAGGGGAACTTGGTGACGATAAAGTCGTAAATTCCACTTAAAGTCTGTCTTTTGTCCTGGCTGTCTTTAATGGCCATGGCGATCAGAGCAACGTATGAATACGGCGGCTTCTCCGACTGGTCGGGCTCCTCCACACCTTTGGGCGGCTCAGCGGGGGGTAGACTGGAGCTGATGTCCAGCAGATGCGCTCCCTGGTCGGCGGGGGATTTCTCCTCAGCATCCATGGCTCGGGTACCGCTCCAGTGTGCGTCCAGTTGTGGCCAAAAAAGCTGCAATCGTTATGATTGTGTCCGCAGGTGCACACACTCCACCCACAGGTAGCTGTTATCGCCTTCTTTCATCATGCCGAGTTTCTCACAGTTTATGCCTGCGCTACTGTGCAGCTGCACAGGTTGAAACAAGGGTCAAACCACAGTGTTTTCAAAATAATCAAAAAATGTATACTTTGGGGCGACAACATGAAAGAGTATCTGTCTTTAAATATACCGGCATGCTGTTTAATGTAGCCGAAGTGCACAGTTAAAAAAAAAAAAAAATCATTTCATCATTTGCAACATGGACACATGCACCCAATATGTGAACAGCTACTCTCTTTTTATGCCCTTGCATTGATTTTTAAGGTGTTTACTGTAACAATTTATTCTAAGAATTTTGAAGCTCTGGTCTCAATAGAGAAAACAAAACCCTTCAATCAAAAATACTGAGATGAACAAACCTCTAACCCTGTAAAAAACATGAATGTGCGCAGCACGCACACACATACCGTAATTTGTAACCTAAATTGCACTTTGTGTTGTTGTTTTTTCCACAGCTTCATAAACTATATCAACTCAGAGTCACATGATAGTTGGGTATTTCCTGCACTTGCATGTATCACAGCCCGGCATACCTCCCACGTACAGTAGGGCATGAACAGCAGGCCTGTCTGTCTGCTGAGGATGGCAGATAATGATCACCTCCTCTCAGCAGACAGTCTGTCTCCCCTGAACTGATAGGGGAACACAGATCTCAGTAAGTGTGCAACCAAAGCAAATACATCTTTGGCAACAACTAGAGGGAATTTTATATTGACTGTTATTTAACCCATGGGTATCTTAGTTACACTTAACTTTTTAAAACAATACATAAGCGCAGGTAGTTATTCATACGTAACAATTTTTTTTGTGAATAAAGTTTTATAACCGTGACTCTGTCTCTTCCATCAACTACCTTTTTGTGAAGAGTACCACTCACGCCGTCGGAAACATTTAAAGTCAATAATCCCATGGTCTCCACTGACATGGAATTTACTGTACCTAATATCCAGGCACACAAATGATTATGCAGGCTCATTTACCTGACTCTGGAGCAAACTGTGTTCTGGGATTGAATGGCTCCTGATAGAAGGGTGATATGTCTCATCTGCTCTAGCAAATGCCCCTCTCTGATTTCCCAGTTTTTAAATAACTAAAAGAAATGACAACAAGGAAGCTGGATTTACCTCCTGGTGTCATATGAGCAGAACAAGGCGCCAGGCTACACAATCTGTGTAGTACAAGCTATCTGAGACTAAAGAAGAATGCAGCAAAACTGCCAGAACCAAAGTGCATGAATGCTGGGGTTAGACAGCGGAGGATTAAATGAAGATTGCTGCTCTCATATTCCCTCAAACGGCCCAACATAAAATGTATTTTTCCTATTAATCTGACCATGATTATCTTGCGTTTATTACCACTGGAAAGTTGAGAGGATTGATGCAGAGATGTGTGACAATGTATGGAGGATGTATTACTTTATCTTTATTATCACACAATTAAAGGCAGATTGTTATCACTGTTATGTTTTATCCAGATAATTTGGAATGCATATAGTAAAACATTTATTTTGTGAAAGATAACACGCTTTGTTGCTCTATATTTGAAGTTTCATTTCCTTCCCCATACACCTCATAAGTCAACACTTTACATTCTCTCTAACTTGACTTGGAAAACAAATAGTAGCCTATGATGAGTTTCAAAATGTTGTGCAGCTAACACCACCACCACCTTAACCAGCACTATCATTGTAATTTTAATGCAGTAATGAAATGATAATGAATGCTTTTGTGTATAATATGTATTAGTTGCCTGCTGACACACCAATACCTCTGTGTGAACTAAATATAATTTTAAGTATTCCTGCCATGATGGAGTATTTTTCCATGTTGGTAATGCTACTTTCTTCAGAAAACGCCCACCTGCACAGACTCCTGCCAGGAAAAAACAACAACAACAACCTTTCAACTCGCTACAAGGAACTTCCCTGTAGTCATACCATGAATACCTTTTATGCACAGATGGTGGCTACAGAGCTGCACTAGTCCAGAACACCAACTCTTTCTTAACAGATCAGGTGACTCAACACCTTTACTTCTCTTCTTCCTGCATGCTGACATAGGTGGAAAGTTTGAAGGGTGCGTGTGAACTACGAGGGAGGCTGCAAATGGTCCGAGCTTGTTGAGGCAACAGGATGAGTGAGTGATGGCAGCTGCAAGCACAGGCTTTAAAACTGTTACATAGCTTCAAAAAAAATTACAATCACTTGATTTATTGCTGTCTTCATTACCTAAAAATTACATTGTTTGGTACGCTACAAATCGATTCTGTGTCAACACAACAAATTGCATTTCAGTTACTTGACAGACTTTGTTTACTTTTGGCTCATGTTACATATTAGTTGCTGTGCAATTATCTTTTTCACAACAGACATTTCAACTCATTGAAGCACAGGTGTTACTACATGGTACACCAACTGCAGTATTCAGTTGTCCCTGCAAACCATGACAATATGACGTGGCATTCACAATACCAGGTAACTAAATAAACTGAACTGGATTCAGTCATGTATTTACATAATGAAGTTTTTGGATTGTAACATGTCAAAATCTCTACAGTAAAAAAGACCTGTTAGCCCTGGTTCATCATTTCTAAAAAAAAAAACACACACACACAGATAAACACAATACATACAATTAAAATACAGTTCCGTATGTTCTTCAAAGTTTGAATCTTAATGGTGATGAATGAATTCACTGTGAGCATATGAGATGCGTGGATTATAATTTGACTACAGTAGTGCAGAGTAAAAGTAAAGTACAGAAATGTATGTTGTTGTTTTTCTTCCATTGAATTCAGATTCTCCTGTTGGCTTTTATAATCATCAGCAACTGTTAAGTCTACCAAATACAGTGAAATAAACATGTAGTCCGACTGCAGTGGGGTAAGCATTTATGAATTTTGAGTCTCCACCGGGGCACCTGCAAAGCTGCAATTTGTGATAAAAGGAAATGACAGCGTGTGTTGTGGCTTCTGTCTGAACACAAGTGCATGTAGCAGATCACAGCCGACTCCCTGACTTACAGTAGTCATTTTAGGCACCACTCCTAGACCTGGCTAATCCTTAGATTACAATAAACCTGACTTCCTTCTGTTGGCGACAGAGCAGGCAACACGCTTTATCTCATGTGATGGGCACTCAGACAAAAAGTCAACATCAGAGTCAAAACAAGAAAGGCTGAGGAAAAGGGTTTACCACATGCCACATGTTATCCAATCACATGACTATGATAAGATGATGCTCAGTTGTTGTTTTTTAATATCAGTGTATAAAAGCACATTTAATCAGATTTATTTTACTTCTCTGACATTACTTGCTGGTTAAATTCCCATGCTAGGTGTGGCTCTCTTTCAGGTTAAGTTATTTGAGTTCCCTGTTCTGTTCACGATACCATTGACCCATGCCTCCTCCCACAATGCATCTCTTTGTTGCGTTCTACATGACAGCCTGTCAGCCAACCTTATGCCAGCCTGGCCATGCAGCCCACATCTCCAGTACACCACTCCCAATTCCAACCTCCACTTCTCTATTGTTTGTGTAGTCGCCTAAACTGAGGTTATCTGATTCCATACTCATAGAAGATGATAAATGCCATTTTCGCTGAACATGTCGAAATAGCCATTATCAATCATGGACTGAAATTTGCCTTCATGGCGACAGGCTGAAAGTAAAAAATAATATTGTTGCACCCAGTTACAAGTTGCCAAAACAAGTTCTGTGCCAAGAAAAAATCAACAGGGATTCCTCAGTGACAGATTGCATGCCGACAGCTTCTCTGTGACAGGAATCATCATCACCATCCACATGAAGGTTAAAACCTTCTTCGTATCATAGAACACCTTCACAAAGGCACAAACTTCTATAATCCAGCAATTATGGGTAAACAATTTTAAGTATGTTGTTCTCATCTGAAGATATACTTTTAAGCATCTTATCTAATAATTTCTGGAGGGATTCAAGCGGCTGAGCTTCCTGTTTGACTGGTTTCCTCACTCCAGATCATGTGCCCTTCGTTTTTTAAAGTTTTGCTACTGTGCACTCTCATCGATCTTTCCACAGAGCAGTTGGGAATACTGAGGGTGATCTCAGATAGCAGTGACGTTTGTGACATCTCATTGACAAAAGATGTATATCTTGCTCAATATAGCCTCTCCCAGTTGGCAAAACAACTGGTTATGTGACCTAGGTCAGATCACATTCGTATGATAAGGACATTGCCAAATAACAAACTCGTTAATGATAGTTTCATGTTCTCACAAGTATAGCAATCTTTTCAGCACCCTCATTGCCATATCAAAAACAAAATGCTTTTGTTCAAAGGAGTTAGAAGACAAGTTTTCTGACATGGTCCAATGCACAGTAAGAATATAAAATTTTGAAACGCACTGTACACCAAACGTCAGAAAAAACAATCAAATCTTGAAATCCTTCAAATGTAACAGGCTCTTCCATACAAACCCGACCTCCTTGGTGGAGGTGATAACATAAATTATCCCAAAATCAAAAGCATAAAATCTTAAAGGGAAGAGTATAGCCTGCTTTTCGTGATTGCGATATTGTAATCTGTTTTTTTGTAAACAGCAAAAAATAATGACATACACATCATTGTACAGGCAGTTAGGATCAGATACTGTCCACCTTTTATATTATGTCAGTCACTGTCCATTCATTACTCTGGTATGCCATCTTGTGGGGAAGGGTAAAGAAAAGGATTATCATTCAGTTGAGGTTCAATACTATGGGTAGTTGAGGTGGCTACAACCTATAGACACCTCTTAACACTATTAGATTAGATTGCTATATATTAAATCAGTGATCTTTCAGTTCAGGATTTCTGAATAAAATAAAATGCAGGACAACATAAAATAAGATAAAATAAATGGTTTAATAGATTGATAACCATAACAATTAACACATGTACATTTCATTTCAAAACTATAAAGCAAACAACATATGCACAACACCAACAAAAGTTGGTATTTTAAAATTGTACTGTATTGTGTAGTGTGACATGTTGACGATGCACAATACACATGAGATATTTTAGAAATATTCAGATATTTTAGAATATTTTCATTCCATTTTTTTTTTAATGAAACTCAACATTAAACATTTTTATTTCGACTGACCTTTTGTTAAATTTGAGGAAAACTGTTTTGCTTTGCTGTATTTCCAAATTCTGGCAGCAGAGGGCAGCAAAGTGACACAGTTTCAGGCTGTAGAATGAATGCAGTAAGTTTGGCTTTTTTTTTTCAACTTGCTGAAATTCAGTGAGGAAATGTTTTGACAGTGCCATGTCAACCATAAAGATATTTATTATTACCTTAATGCTCCAAGTCTGTTTCTAACCACAGTTACCTCAAAAAATCAACAAGATTATCATAAATGGGAAACAAAAACATCTTGATGCATCTCAGTAATGTTTTCTCAGAATTAATTTGATCTCTACATGTTTGTTTTGTAATGTGGAATCAAATCAGTGAATACAGGGTTGATTTTTTTTATGTTTCACAGTTAACATCTATACAGAATGTCAGGTTTACGCTGATGGTAACCCTGTGCTATTACGTACTGCAAACAAGGACTTAAGAAATAAGTAGGATGAACTTTTATGACTTTATACACTGCGGGGTGTAGCCAGCTAATTAAAAGATCATCAAAACAAGGGCCTTATTTTAACTCAAGCAAAAGTAGAGAGAATGTTTTGCACATTACTTGGAGGCCTGAAAGCACCTCAACGCGTGAGAAATGTTTTTTGTATTATACCCCATGGCGGCTCTATAGTTTTAATGCTCTTTGACTTGGTGAGAAGGTTTGTAAACAACATCCAGCATTGAACCTGGTGACCCCTCACTTTTCTTCATTCCAACACGTCCCGTTCCAGATAACTTTGAAGTCAAAGACAAAAAAAGGAAAATGTATCCCCAGGGTCTTTGGAATTCATGTGAGGAACCACAAAAACAACACTTCATCAGGGGCACCATTCAGAACGGTGATCAGCAATATATGGAGGAATTCAAATGAGAAGCATTGTGTGAGTGGAAAAGCCAAAGAGATTTGTCTCGTCCGTGGCCCCTTCCTCCTTTTTTACCATCCACTCATGAGTGACTTTGATGTGGACAAGATGATTGAAAAACAAAGCAGCGTGGCCCGATTTAATTCCAGCGGAGAATAGATTAGTGGGATGAGTGGGTGGGAAGGGGAGGAGAGGGGCCGAACGCAGTTTCGTAAGAGAGACTCAAGAAAATCACATTTCAGCCAGTGTATCAATCTGCCATGGAAAGGAAGGGAGGGTGGAGGAGAGAGGAGGGGGGTGACGAGGAGATACGAGTGGGGTAAAGTGAGTGGGGTGTGAGAAAAGGAGCTCCTGTTGATCTCTCTTTAGAAAAGGCCCCCCACTCTCCTGCTGGGTCCTGCTCAGCTCTTGTCCTCCTGGTACAATGATGGTGGAGCCGCTGACCCCCACCCTCCCCTTCACTACCACCCCAGAACCTACCCCATGTGCCCCCCAACTGCCCTCCATGTGCTGGGGCTACGCTGACAGCCTGGACCCCAGACCCCAGCATATGGAGGCCAGACCAAGGGGCCAGCTCGCCAATGTGATCCACAGCTGGGGATCTGCTGGAGTACGCAGGAGAGCCTCATGCTACCACATGCTCTCCGCTGACTATCACCACTGTTCAGCATTTTAACTGGTGTAGACAAGATGAAAATTAGAGGACTTATAAGGTCAATTCACCCAAATTATGAAAAGGAACACGTATCCTCTCACGTGTAGTGATGTCAGGCCAAGCAGATACTGCTGGTTTCACTTAAATAGGTTTTGAGATATCTTTCTTTCAGATTTCTGCCAACTAAAAAATACAAAAGCCTCATTTATGTAACAGCAACTTATAACCAGGCAGGAATTCAGCCATGATTAATTATACTCTTTAAATGTGTGCTTGGTGTTAAAACACATGAAAAACAACTTTGGGGAAAGAATTTTGGTACTCAAAGCATTGAAAGATTATATTTTTTAAAAATCTGAAACATTTTACGCCCTTCCATGTTACTGTCCACAGAGCAAAAATAAAAGTTTACATTTATTCTTTGATTATCCCAATTAAAGAGTAACATAAAGTATTTCACTTTCTGTACAAACATGTGTTGTGTGTATAAAGGCAGATCTAAATATAATCACATCTAGTCACAGGAGGTACAGTTTCATATCTGCTCAGAAGGAAAATAGCTGTCATGTCATCTTCACTGACCCAATCACAGAGAGGCCTCAGGATCTGAGCTCCAGTAACTCTCTGATTTACACTAAACACATTTACAAATCATCTAAACCCTACAAATTAAACTCTGACCAGGTCCACTTGTCAGCTGCAGTAAGAGCGTCAGATTTGGGCCTGTCCTCAACCCCTCAAATCTGACACAAACTAATGTTGACTCACGGCAGGAATATGTGGCCATTCTGATGCTAATGGTAGATTTAACCACCTACTTAACCACATAGTCCTCGCTCTCTATGCAGCACTCAACCTGATCACAGTGTGTGTGTGTGAGAGAGAGAGAGAGAGAGAGAGAGAAGAGAGGGGGATAGATAGAGAGGGGAAAGGGTAGAGACAAAATGGGAAAAGTGACAAGATGAGTGTGCCAGGAAGCACTTGTTAACTTATGCTGGGTCACGTTTCAGTATGATCCTGCAGTGATACAGTGACACGCTGAGGAAACGTATTCTCTTTGTATGCATCAGCAGCTTTCCTTCTTTTTTTTGTCACAGAGGATTTGGGACAAGTTGGAGATGAGCAATGATTAGATTGGCTGTGCGTGTTACCTGTCTGGGTGGCTTTGGCCGTCAGACTTGTGTTGGTGGAGACAGGGGTCACCAGTTAGTGCCATGACCCTTTAATACCAGGGGGATGCTTGCTGCTTGGCCTGGCATGGCACAATACAGTGCTGGAGCAAGGACAGGTGGTCATTAAAACTGCTGTAATCCCCTCCATGAATAGCTCGTGGGCAGGAAGACAGAGAGAGAATGGGAATGAAAACAAGATGGGGAGAGAAAGACAAAGAGAAAGAGACAGACAGGGCAACAGGGAAAGAGAGAAAGAGAGAAAGAGACAGACAGGGCAACAGGGAAAGAGAGAAAGAGAGTGAGAGAGAGAGAGAGAGAGAGAGAGAGAGAGAGAGAGAGAGAGAGAGAGAGAGAGAGAGAGAGAGAGAGAGAGAGGTAAGGGTGGAGAGCGTTTGATGCTTGGACCGTGGGGCTCTTTAGCACAGTCTGTGGGCCGTGCTTCAGAGCGGATGTGTTAACAGTTTCAGGCTCAATGGAGGGAGAAATCCCCACAAAGGGAGGTGTACAAATATTGTGGGAAATCCGTCCTCTCTTTAATATTTCATGAAGGCCCACAATCTATTCATGGGACTCCATTCCTTTGGAGGGGCCCACATTCAGGCTCACTCTGCAGGCTCAATGGGCAGCCCTTAATTGAGTGCCCGCTCATTCTTCGTCTCCCTGGCAGATTGTTCCCCATAAAAGGCCCCTGCCTCTTCATCCTCCTCTTCTTCTCCCTGAGAGTGGCCAAAGAAAAGGGGGCATGCCTTGCTGGTGGTGCATGTGGGAGGGTGAAATAAGTAAGGGGGTGGGGGTGGGGGGTGGTGGTTGTGGATCAAATATGATAATAGGGCAAGAGGGGATGGTAGTGTGCAGAGAAGTGGGGGTAGGGGGCTAATCCTCGGGGTGGGTGATGGAGAGGGGTGGGGGTGGGGGGTGTACATTCCCTTGGATGGCAGGAGTGCACGTGGTAGCATGTCTGTGGTGTGCGTCTATAGGAAACGGCTGAATGTGTGTTGGTCAGAGGTCGGTTATTGCTGTTTGGCACGCAAAGGGCACACAGGAACAAAGATGTATGGAATTCACAATTAAGTATTGTAAAACTATTTGCTATTATTAGATTGACAGCACAAAGCCTTCTGTGGTTGTGCCCCGTCCCCTTCAGTATGAGTCACAACATCTTTGTGTATAAGGACAATCCACTGATTTTACACATGAAATTCAGTTTAGTCGTCAGGAGGTGTCAGATGTGTCAGCAGTTGTAAAATATCCACTAAAACTCAAGAGGGTGTGTCTCTGCTTTAAAAAAAAAAACCCTGGTAATGTCAACAGATTGGGCTGAAGACTCAAAATGTAGAGCAAAAAAAACTGCCGTTATGAATCGTAGGTGTAGGGTTTGAAAAAAGTGTTCATTTAGGACATAGGGAGCCCTAATGGAAGACTTCACTGAGCTTAATTTTGGGTTTAAAAGTCGGGAAAAAGTGACCCTGCTGCTTGACCTTTTTTTAATTTAAGCGTGGACTATTACTTAGATTACTTGCAACAGTATCAGTCAAATAATTTGAATCCCCAGATGATGAATTTTAGTATCTTATGTCTTTCATTTAATATCTTCAGTGCATCCAACTATTTTGGCACTGTGATTTCATGAAAACAAAAGAAAAAAAGTCCATCCAAAAAATTTTCACCAAATCATCGACAGTATGTTTGATTTATTGCTTTTGATTTTCCATCTTTCACATACAGAGTGTAAGCTGATATTGAGGAATTGAAAATCTAATAAAATACACATGTGAAAAAGAGCAGTGTGGCTTTAACAGAGAGCATCAGATCTTTTGTAGATCAAAACTCATGTCTGTGGATTATTTTTCACACTGTGTGGATGAAGATTTCACAGATTAATGTTAAGACTTCATCATAAATGTACACCTCATGCCTGCACTGAGTGCTTCATCCAGCCTACGGCTGCCTCAGTGTCCTGGCTCAAGGTGGACGGCCAGCTGGGAGGGTGACCTGGGGCTGCGGGCATAATCAAGGCTCCTGTAGGCCTCCAGCTGCAGCCTGGGCTCCTGATCCCTGATTAAAGGTCATCCTGTTCCTTCTAAGGGCCTGTAAGACCCTGAGAGCCTGGCTCACTCCCAGTGACTCCCCTTCACCGCTCCAGTGTGTGTCCAACAGGCTTATGCTGGCTCATGAGGAACGGAGATGACCTGCAGAGAGGAGTCCCAGAGAGAGGAAAATCCTCTACATCCACAACACAGTCTGACAGTCACACACACTGAAAACACAAGCAAGGATACACACACACACACACACACACACACACACACACACACACACACACACACACACACACACACACACACACACACACACACACACACACACACACACACACACACACACACACACACACACAAACACTAAATGCATAATTTAACCCTCTGGTACCATGCCTGGTATCCAGCTCATACAACCCCTGGTGGAGTGTGGCAGAGCCATGCTAAATGGATTCTGCAGAGGAAGAGATTTAAAGCTTTCATAGCTCTCAGTGTGTTCCGGGCGGCCGCACCTCGGGGCTTTGATGGATTGTCCTCAGGTTAATTTCTGAGAGATTTTGTAGAGGTGACCCGACTGTGACTGAGTGCTGCTAGGGTGTACTGGGATTTGTGTGATCATGGGATTTTTTTAAGTGAATGCCTTGTATGTATTTGTCAAAAGCTCAAAACTGTACCAACATTAATTTACAGCCCTTCATGACTGTTTTTTTCCTAACAGGAGTTGTAAGGTGACATTGCACCAAAAAGCATTACATTTTTTAATCGAAATGTCAAATATTCATAAAAAGATTTTTTTTAAAGATTTTTTTAAACAAATAATTAATCACAACTTTGAGAGTTCAGCTCCAATATGAGTCTCTTGCAATTCCAACCCTGTAAATATTGAGAAAATTGTATTGCTAGTGATTCTGAATTTAAAGTATAGTACTATGAATCCATGGCTAAATCTAGAAATTCAATAGAAGGACTTGGTTTGAATCTTGTAATATGAATGTAATTTGCTTGTTAACCTAATAAGTGCAGATAATTAAATTCACAGACTTAATCCCTGGCGGCACATGGGCTCAGGAGGAAGTGGTTCAGGAACAGTCTAATCCAGATCTCCGGATATGAGACACTCTCCATGCCGCTCCACTGGGCCTTTGTATCAGCAGGTATTAACACCACAAGTGCCGCCCGAGACTGAGATGGGCACACGATTAGAGGAACTACTGACTGACTTGGTTGATGCTCGAAGAAGGGTGGGTTTGACATTGGGTTTCATAAATGGACGCGTAACTCTGGACAACTTCCGTTTTCCATGACTGCATCTCTAAATACATTAGAACTGATTCAAGTTTAGAAATGTTCCCATTCAACCGATTCATTAATTTTGTCTTGCCACTATGAAAGCTCAGCCTTTTCACTAATTGCTCCGGTACCTATCCAAGTGTTGCATTTAAAAGCCTGGCCTGCCACAGCCCTGGTCCATAAATTAATTCTGCTAAGTGGCAGCATAAAACCCCAGAATTATTTATACTTCTACTATTGGTCGGGGTGTCACTTAGATAAACATGGCGGAGGTTCATCTCATCTGGTCAACAAAAAGCCAGAGTGTGCCGTTACCAATGGCTCTGCTGAACTCTGACCCTGATGGGTCACAGAGAGCATTTGTCCCTCGGTAATTGGACAGAAGGGCCCTTTCGCTCTTCATTTAACCTTTGGGGTCCAAATCTTTCTTCCCCGAAAACCATAAAGCCCCTGGTCCTGACCCAGTGTTTTCAGGCCTATCTTTCCACCCCCATCACGGGCCTTTGAAAGCCGGAGAAAAGCTGGAGTGTGCTTGCCCTGTCAGAGACAATGGCAGAGTTAGTGACCCCTGACCTCGCAGGCTGACGCCTTTCTTCCTGGATCAGGCCCTGCCTTTCGCTATGGTAGGTTATTACTCCACAGCTTGGCAACAGAAAGAGGGTAAACACTTGTTAAGATTCTTCTTCTCTCGGCTCTCCCCCAACTCCTTTTCACTCTTGGTCGCTTGGCTTATATTTTTTTCTCTTTTGCGGGGTTTGTGGGTCTGTTTAAGGATGGACTGAAGTTAAGGCCTGTCCTTTGTTTGAAATTCAGGCAGCAGCTTCATAATCCATCATTCTGACAGCTCTTTGTCAGTGGTCCAACAGGGACGGGAGTCAGGGCAGTTCTAAGCATGGAGGAAAATACACTAGGTTAAGTAATGTAAATGGTTTAGACATGCATCTGTTTATGTTTAGAAACATTTGGATGTTACTTGAATAAAATCTGATTTTTGGACAAAAGCTTTTATAAAAGTATTTGTGTTGCAGACTTTCTATGTTTGACATGTATGAACTCCATGAAAAGACATGTGGAAAGATGCAAACACTTTTATGAAATAATTAGTTTGGAACTTGTCTGTAATGATCAAACATAACAGGACTCGGTTTTGTACAAATGTTTCAGTTCTTGCTTTCGGCACGAGACTAATTCTGCTCTTGGTTCTTCTTGCTCACAGTTTTTCACTCCTGCGGGGACATTTGTTGTCTGATTTCTGTGACTCTAAATCCAACAAAATTGGGGGTTCATTCCATCCAGAAGTACTTCCTTTTCTTAATCTCTTGAGTGCTACTCCGAATCCTTGTGTGTCACTACACTGTTACCAAGGTGACCCCCCAGCGCCCTCCCCAACACTCCAGTGGTCACCGAGGAGAGACGGTGGACCTCATGTGTCCAGATGCTGAGCATGCGGCCACGGTGAGAGGAGCATCCTGTGAGGCTGCCACAACCATATGGGCTGAAAAGGAGGTCTCCTCTGGAGCTGCTGGCCTTCTCCTCTGGGACAGAAGCCTATTGTCCTGGCCCTGCCCTCCATGCCACTTAATGGTGCAGAACAGCATTGTACAGTATTGTAAACTGCACTCTGCTCCTTTTGCCCTGTCGGCCCTCAAAAGCAGAGCCCTCTCCCTCTTTCCCACTCACTCCCTCTAACTCAGTGGGTGTTTTAGTGCCCTCTTCTTTCATCCCTTTCCTCAGCCGCCTCCTCCCTTTGCTACTTTTCCTGGGTTGCTCAGTGTTCTCTTGAGTGATGGTCTAATTGTCAAGGAACAATTAAGCCATCTGATTTGTCCCCTCTCCTCTTGTCATGTCCGCTTTGTTTTAGAATGGGGCTGCCCGAGTACAGGAAAGGGCTGGAGGTCACTTCAATATCTGTCTGAGCTTTAATGTAAAGACCCCACTTCCTACATAAGACAAAACCTTTAAGATAGAGGATCATTCAGAACACGAGACATTTCTTTATGCTATCAACAATTTCCTATGTATCCACTGTAGTTGTGATACTTTACAACTTGAATTCATATCTCCCTGTCAGGCCAGTGGACAGTCAGACCTCCCAAACCAAGAGGAAAAGTGATTTATTGCTCCTTCACTAATAATCAATCGGCTTTAAGGCCTCCTCCTTGTAGGCCCAATAAACCTGTCTCTCCTGCTGTAGAAATCCAAGAAATATGCTCCCTTTAATAGACAGGTGAACCAAACAGCTGGGAGACAGATTTGCCCAAGATGGGATGTCTGCACACTTTTACCCCCGCTGCTCCTATTGTTAGTGTAATGTCACATCTGTGACCCTGTCTGCTCCCTTCTCCTGTTCTGTCTTTCATCCTCTTCTGTGCTCATACCTTCCGCTCCATTTCATACTGTCTGGGTTCCTCCCTACGTGTGGGGGCAAGGCGCGACACCGAAGTACTGCAATAAGATGCGCCGACCCTCTTGTCTAATCCCGTTTTAATTTGACCCTCCTCTGCAGATGTGCAGCTATTTTACACAGTGAAATACAGGGCAGGAGACTCGTCCTCCGACATTTGTTTTGAAGCTGCCATGTGCAGTCTGACATTTTCGTACCACCTTTTGATCCTTCAGTTTCAGTTGCATACACTGTAGATAATGCCATCACTGTCTCAGCTTGATTCAAATTACCCCAGGTTTCTTCTGAAGTGGCCACAAAAAAACATTTTCCCCGAGCCATCATGTCTTTAGAGTAAAAGCCACTAAAAAGAAAAACAAATGGGCAATGCAGTTGCTGCCATTCAGGATATAAGGAGTCACTGAATCATTTGATATCATATGTGAGGTCTGAGGTCACAAAAACTCAAGTTAATTCTGGCCATTTATTTATAACAGTTTGGACCAACAACATGTTAAAGAGTGCACTTCACCACCATCATCAAACCCCCTCAGGGAATCATACTTGCTCATTCCTCTGGTAAGGCTCTCACAACTTATCTTACTAAAGGTCTAAAAACTGTAGCATGAGGAGTTTAGACCATGTTATTTCTAAGTGTAATATTGGATGGAAACTGAACATTATCTGTTGTATAATCTCATCTTTCAGTTTCTTTAATACAGCCAACGTGCACCAGGAGATACACCCACTTTAACATCCTGTAGGGGGTGTGCTGGGAGGTTTTCACTAATGAAGTTAGCATTTATCAAAAGTCTTGTCTGTTATTAGCATCTAGATGATATGATTTGGTTCAGGCTATCTTTCATCGTTTTGTCAGCCTGATCTGAAAACATCATGGCTGCCAGTGGTGGCGAACCTGCTTCCTTCCGGGGAACTAATCTTGTATTAGTCATACTTATTTTCAATAAAACAACAATATAAATTCCTAAAATTAATTAGAACAGTTGTCTTAACATTCTCATGAAGAAAAAATGTTCCAACTGTGTTTGTGGTGTTACTTAGCAGCTTTTGAAATGTATGTATCCTATGAGATACGTTGCCACATTAGGGGTAGAAATGTGGTCAATGTTCATTATTCAAAATTTTGTTTCAAACTGGAAGGCATGCTAATAATTACTGCAGTACCAGATATTATCATGCACAGCTTTGCCCATTACAACAGTATAACTGTATTTTAGACGTCACTCGAATTGCCGACGTCATCGATGGGCGCAGGCTGACTGTTGCAGTACTCGAAAAAAAACACGGCAGATGGCTCGTAATGAACAAAACTCCACAGGGCAGCTTTAAATAAATATTTTTTATTTTCAAGCAGGGCATCTCGGCTAGGTCATTTTATGGGAAAAGAAAGGATGTGGTCAACTGCTGTCACAGAACCAGTCACACACAACACAACAACAAACACAGACTATAAATAATAACTGGTGGTATGTATGTAAGGGGTGTAACAAAATAGTCAATTCACGATACGATACGAAATACGACATAGGGCTCACGATACGAAATAGTCACGATACGATGTAATAAAAAGCGGGGGAAAGAAAATACACAATGAAGATCTGTGTAACAATTTTTTGTTGATGAAAAACAATTTGACTGCAAAAGTTGGAGAGAGTGTTTTCATTCTTTCTTTGTGAAGCAAAACACTCCTGCACAAATTTATCAATCTCACTAGTTCGTTTTATTATTTCCTATACATAAAAGTTTTGAAATCTTTTGACTTAGGGCCTTTATACTTTTGGCTCAAAATGCACAACTCAAAATCATATCTCTTAGCTTATAACAATTATAACAATCCTGTTTTTAACAAGTAGATCCCTACCTTGCTGAGGCTGAAACTACAGCGAAAAAGACATTATCTAAGAAACAACATAAAATACCTGAGTCAGGCAGCTCACAAAACCTGATTTTTTTGTTTTTCAGTCTTTTCCTAACTATGTGCACAAAACAAGCAAGTATTTTGCCATCTTCTGCCATTCCCATGTGCAAAATGTTAGAATAAAATGTTATTATGAGTTAATTTAAGATTAGTGCGAAATACAAACATAAAATTCTGTCTCTCTAGAGGTAAATGCAAAAATATTATTTTTTAATTTCTCCCTTATGCAGACTTAAAAACATACAAAAGTTTGTTGCCTGTCTTCACTACAAACAGTGTTTCCACTAGAATTTTTTTAAGGAGTAGCAGCAATGGCGTGTCACTTCTTTATGAGATCGCTTTCTTATGAGATTACAAAGTTGGATTGGAAAAAATGAATAAAATCAACTTTAAAAGGGCTATGTGTAATGTAAATGACCAAGGAATACAACAATGTATAACATTTCTTCATCAAAATGAACATTAATAGGTTTATCAATTGGGCTCTTTTTATACCTTAATAGGGCAACGTATCCTGGGAGATACAACTCACTCATAAAATCCAAAATATTGAATATATATATATTTTGAATGTGGAAATATTTTTCTTAGGGCCTAAAGAGATGGGTGATAACATTAAATTATTTTTTGCAACTTATTTTCTACTCCTGCCTGTTTAAGGGTTAATCTGTTGTTTGTCTTCCCTCATCAAGTTGGGGTCAAACCTGTCAGCAACCAACAGGTCCATGACTTCATGACAAACAAGTGGTGTAGTTTACTAATGTATAAGTGAACCTGTACCTTCTCACTCAGCTTGTTGCCTAAAACATGTTCTCTTCATTATTTTCTCCAGAACTTAATAGTTTATCAGCATATACAGTATATAAGTCATCAGTGATAAATTAACCATGGTTGAGTCTAATCCAGTGTATGTAAAATACCTACAGTGCTGCAGTTTTGTTGCTGTTAAAGTGAAGGAAATTGTTTGGAACCCAGCCCTTGTAACACTCTTGGAGAGGTTGAAGGGAATTGTGGATTTTAGTGGGAGGTACAGCTGTGAATCATCAGTGAGAAGTGAAAGGAGATGTTGTGCTTTCCATTGATGCTTCCAAGAGGGAGCATGGGCTGAATTGAACTGGCCTCAGGATGGAGCCCAAAAGAATCTAATGTCATGATCTGTCCCTTCACAACTCGCTTTGGACTCTTGGCCCGGATTTCCTGTCTTACTTTGAAATTCACCCACTGCCTTTGCCCTTTGCTGTTTTCTTGCACCTTTGTGATCTGTGTCCAATCATTCCTACCTCCTTTGTGTATTTATGTATGTAATTACGTAATCTCTATGTATCTTGATCAGTTGGTCTGCTAAGGCAGTTGAAGTCTGTATTTTCTGTTTTTTATAATATTGTGTCTCAAGCTATCTCCTGTTGGGAGGTCAGTGCCTTGCTCAGGGGTAAGGCATGTCTTGGATTCATCATTTACCATTGAGGAATACAAAGGGAATATATGCATGGTTTGTTATGATTGGGAAAATATGAACCCCAACATAACATGTTGTATGTTGTTACTGAACAGTATACTCTTATCACTCTAAAACTTGATCGTAGTAAAAGTAAGTCAATTTTTCAGACTTCAGGTGTCCGATGATGACAATACCCATTTTTTTCTATTCTTTAGGTTGAGTATTTTTCACATCCCAGCTAGTGGTTAATGATCTGCCTGTGAGGGCTCGCTGTGTGACAGCAGTGCAGGGCACTGTGGTGCTAATGAGAGAAGAGGACGGCCAGGCCTTCCCTCCCACACATACAGCCCTTTGTCTCTCCCTCTGCCCCCCATCATTAGCTTAATGTGGCCCTCTCCCTCAGCTAAAAAGGCCACTGCCAGTTTGGCAATGGTTTCACAGATGCAAATCTCTGCTCCGTGCTAATGGTGGTAAATGAAAATTAATTGATTCTCATTCAAAGGTCTTTTCAGTTGCCTGTTCTCTCTCCGTGTTTTCTTAATATGCAGACCTTGCCTCTTCAACAATACTCGCTCGCCCCTCCACCTTGACAGTTCAAACATATTGCAATGTACTTGCCATTGCTATGCAGAGTGGATGACACAGAAGGGAGCAAGGGAGTACATCGTCCTGATGTAAGAATGTATGCGATATGTACCTTTGCTTTCTGACCCAAACCATTAGCCTAAGTAGTGGCCAACTTGTTAAACAGTTAAAGGCCATTACTGGCCATTCATGGCACCTGGCACCATAACTCCAAACTAAACATTGTATTTTGCTTGTCAACTGACAGTGAAAAAATCTGGCAAATTATTTTCCGCTACCAGAATAGTATAATACACTGTCTAATTCTATCAATCTCACAATGTAGTAGTGTGGTATAGTACTATTGTAGTACTGTGTGTATTTCAAACTTTGTTGCTCAGACGTTAAGTGTCAGAGTCATGTTTGTAATCCTTTTTAAAATGCATCTAAAGAAGTTAAAGATTTTAAACGTAATTTATCTTTAATTTTTCACAGTCTTCACTACATGATGAAAGTTTAAAGAGCAGAAACGGAGTAAACTCACAGACTCTTAAACAGGTTCAGCAGAGTTTTACATCACAGTTGGCAGTATAGTCACGGCATTACTCAGACGACTTGAAGAAGTTGTAGTAGGAGTAGTACTAACCAGCTGTTCAGCTGCCAAAATAAACCTAAATGTCATGAGACTTATCTCAGCTTAGACCTAAGACATAATAACTTAACATAAAGCCTGTACTGCAAAATAACTTTCTAATAAAAGAGGCTATCCAGTTGCATTTATGTGAAATGTAGGATTCAGCATTTTAGAGGCATATTTCATATTAAGGTCAGAATGAATTGGCTTATGCTGCTGCAACTTTCACTTGCCCCCAATTATATAGATGTGCTGCCATAAATCGAGGAACTGCCCCTTTAAATTGTAAAACAAGAAACATGACTCTGAAACCAGCCTCCTCCATTTACTCAAAAACTTGAGATTTGATAGCAGGCAGGTAATCAAGCCCATCAACACCTCTTGATACAGCTAAGATAATGAGGTATGACGGATGGAGATGTCACATGTGGTAGATAAGGGGTCTCAGCTCCTTTGGGTCCCCTCTGCTCTGCAGCCTCCTGTCCAGCCTGTTTGTTTACCAATCAATTGATCCCCCCCTATTTTTCTTTTGTCATTAACCAACCCTCCTCCGTTCCTTTTCTTTCTCCCCCTTCTCTTGTAGACTGAGGAGCAAAAGTAGATGACTAGTGAAACATTAACCAGACAGAGGAGAAGTGACAGTGATTAAATGAGCCTGGAGGGATGATGCCGTTGTTATCTACCAATGGGACGATTGTTCTGGAGCCTGTAAACTGCTACCCAGGGTCAGATAAGGGGTCACAGTAGACTTTCAACCAGGCTTTATCCTCTGGATGAGAGAGAGGCTCATTATGCTATTATATGAGACTATTTTAGACAAATATACGACTTTAGAACTAAAAAGGCAATGGAAAATGCATGGATTTTAAGCCTTTTTTGAACAAATGGGGTGTTATTTGCAGCAGAGAAAAAAAATTCTCAAGGAGAATCCGAGGTGACAATAATGGATATAGCTGTTATCACTGTGTGAAAGTCCCATTGCTGTGTATGTGGCTGAATTTATGGAAAGCTGTGAAAATTGCCCATATGGTGTTTATCTCACCGGGTGAAAAACATCACGACCTCCCAGGAAGTACCATTCACATAAAACTGAATCACATTCACCAGCTTTGGCCAATGACAGATAGCTTTACATCATTCTAGAGACCATACCGTGAGACCACAGTGCCCATCAATTTAACAAGCAAGCAAAAATGTACAAAAATACCCCCCCCCCCCCCCCCCCCCCCCCATACACACACCCACACACCTCCTCAACAAACACTACCAATACCCACACACTATCCTGCCCTATTCCAAAGTTCACACATACAAAATCACACAAAAACCAACAGGTTTCAGAATCTCAAACCAATCAAACCCAATAAAACCAACAAAGCTGGGCAAGTTTTTTTTGAGTAGGGTATGAAAGAGAACGAGAGATGGCCCTACAATGAAAGCCAGTGAAAGGAGGGCCATTTGCTAAGCTATCATTCATGAGGTATGGGTCCCATGCCTGTACAAGCTTGCTCCCAGCTCTACACACTTGTTGCCATTGTGACACACTGGCAGAGAGAAGCCTCTGTAGTCCCGGGGATCAATTCAAACCCTGACAACACCACACTAAACCAGGGTGCCATTTGTTCAGAGGAACCCCCCGAAACCCCTCTCCCCATCTGTCAGGGGGCCTCCGAAGCACTTTGTGCCTATGTGTATGTGTGAATGTGAGTGGGTGGGAAAGGGGGTGTGAGAGAGGAGGTTAATCAAGATTTTGGTGTGGACGGGAGTGGGAGGAGGGCCTGTATGGAGAGGGAGTGTGTGTATGTGTGCACGAGAGAGTGAGGTGTGTGGTAGGGGAGCACGTCATTATGCTGATTTTCTTTATTCTTTCAAGACATTAGAAGAATACTTCCTTTTGCATTCCCTTTCCCTTCAGGCAGCCAGTCTTCTGCCACCTATGCTGCCCACTTTTATGCTACGGCAGGGGTGGTCAGAGGAACAGAAATCTGGGAATCAGGTCAATTATGGATGGTGGCTTGCTGATAAAAGTGAAAGAAAGCGAGCAAGAGAAAGAAGGAGTGCCAGGGGAAGGGAGCGAGTCTGCTGTTTTTTTTTATCACTTGGTTGAATACTGCTGGGTCACTGCAGCAAGCCTGGCCTGACCTGACCGCCTTTTTTGTCAGATCTGTTGTGACGCTCCTAACTAGATCTGTTCTCATACAAACCTCCCCCTTGAGTGTCGTATAAACTTTTTCTTTTTCTTTTTCCTTTTTTCATGGTAGTGCTTCCTTCAGTAGCTTCACACGCATCCATGCACACCTGCAAATTCTCAAACCACAGCTTTGTTTTCTATTTGTGTCCATGCCATTGAAGATGCAGAAAAGACGCGACAAAGCAGGACAACTATTTGTTCTTTACTTAATTAAGAAACCTGAAGAGTCCCTTTCAAATGCTTCCGTGCGGCAAGTGGCCTCAAAGCACAACTCCTGTTCGGTTAACACATCCGTGGCCCTAAAAACCAACCGGGCAGTGTTTCCCGCTGACTGCAGTGTTCGATTGGGGTTCATGTTGGTTCTAGCTCACAATGGGACAAGTGCTGACCTCTGGCCTTGGCACTGACCCCCTCTCTTCCAGGGGTTAGGTGCTGAGACAGATGTGGGTAAACTTCCCCATGTGAACAAGAGAATGGGCCCTTGTTAAAGGATTCTGTTTTCTACTCTGTTTTGGAGCAAGTGAGCCTTAAAGTGGAAGGTGGGTCTAATTGGGAAAGGTTTGGATGTGGGGTTCAAATAGCAGCAGACCAACTGAAGCATACAATAGATATCAGTGAGGAAATGGGAGACTCATGAAAAGGTTTTGGTTCATCCATGCCCCTAATTGGCAGTACAAATGTGTGAAGAGGTGTTTACTAATTGGTGAAACTAATTACAGACTTTTCCAATGAGCAGAAAAGAGCAACTGAAAATTGAACTGTATATTCACTGAACAGGAAGTAAAATTGGGGCATTTAAAGTAGTTTTTAAATATTGCACACATAAAACAAAATGATTAAACTTCAGATCCAAATTAAATTTAGTATATGATCAAAATCTAATGCATCTCTTAGGTGATCCCATATTCCACAATTGTCCCTGCTTTTCTGATGTGACACCAGTAGGTGGCACTCCTGGTCTGAAGGCTGACACATTGTGTCTCACCACAGAGCTGTGGGATAAATCACAAATGATCACCCTGAGATTAAAAAAAAACAAAAAACAAAGATTCAGCCATTTAACAAACAACATATAGTATATAGTATAGTAGGATTATATATAGATTATTTTGTCCCTTTACATTGTCTAAGTCTGTCTGCCATTTTGAAAATGTAATATGTCTACATATATTCAATTTCCACATATAAAATGTATCTAAATATGATATATCCTAATGCTAAATTTGACATAATGACACATATGTCCAGCCCATACATACATATTTATGTATATGCTTATGTTACATAGACATCCATCCATTCCAAAAAACGTAAATGTTACGGTTTGGGTATAAAATGATTTTTATGTTAATTGAATATATATATACAGTAGGCCTATATATATACATTCATTGAATTATATATGCATATTGTTTTTGTGTATTTTTATTAAATTGTGGAAATAGATATGCTCTTAATATGTTACAGGCTATGCCATGCATATACACAGACATCACTCTTGACATAGGGACATACATCATCACACATTTCTGTGTAGCTATCTGATGAATGATTCTCAATATATTTCAAATTTTGGGGTTAGGGTTAGGGTTAGGGTTAGGGTTAGGGTTAGTAGAAATATTCAGTGTGGATGATATGCATTAAGTGCATTAAGTGAATGAAGTATCATTGTTTTTTGCAGTTTAAATAATACAAAAATACAATTTATTGAGTTGTTTATATATATAGATAAATAATTTATGTGACTATGACTACATATTTATAAAGTTAAGTTATTGATAAACACACCAAAAGATTTATCTTAATTTCTCACTTTGGTTACCTTGGTTATCACAACAATTTTGTACATGCCAGTGAAATACCAAGCCAGAATTTTGCTGGCTCCTGTCTGGTGTGTACTGGTGAAACTACTAATTAAAAGTATCATCAGACTGGGATACCAGTAGAGAGACAATGGCTAAGAAAGGTAATAAGAGGCCATTTAAATCATTCCAAATGGGACAGCCTGGTTGGATTCAGGGGAGACCTTTTCTTCAGCCTTCCAGACACAGCCCAAATATGTGAGGGGTGACAGCCCAGAGCAACATCTCTCCCAGTGTGTCAGTGGGAGTACGAGAGCCCAGAGTGTCCTGAGTGTGAACCTCTCATTTTTTCCATGGCCGCAGAGCCATAAATGTCTTGTTCCTATTGTGTGGGAACTCATCTTGGACATTGTCCCTGTGGCTCTGCCCACCAGTAGCCAATAAGTGGAACATGGTCTCCTATTGAGCAGCAGTCTAGCATTCCTGGCATTTCCAGTCGGCTGTCTGGCATAAGGTCGGAAGAGACACCGTCAAGCCGAGAAACCTTGCTTTGGTCCCTTTTCCTGGTGAGGAGGCTTTGGTTGTCTCCAAACTGGAATGCCATTGTCTTCAACGTGTTTTTCAGAACCAAAACAGACTCGTTTGATCTGATGCAGAGACCAAACCTGTGGTGCAACCAATATCTGCCGAAGTAGCGCTGGGCAAACGCTACTTTGGTTAGTCTGCTGCTTTATGACTTTTATTGATAACAGTCTCCCGAAACAAGTAACAAAACTGTAAGAGTTGAATTTTGTACTGTTTATTTAAATGCTTCTAACTCTTCAAATTCCACAACTGCATTCATAATGACTGTATGTCCCCTGTAGCTGCATATTTTATGCACAGGTATGATGATACCAAGACACCAATAATTAACATCCCCCCAAATGCTCAAAAGTCTCCCAGTTTCCCAATCTGACACTATAGAGAGCGCGATAGACTTTTTCACATGAAATATACAGCCTTTCAAGACATTTCAAATAAAACTTTTTCAGTGGGTCACTCAGTTCAGCACATTTGTAGTTTGACTATTCATTGTTCACAAATATATTAGACCTGGGGCAAGGGACCATACTGTTTGGGAAAAGGTTGAACAGCAGTCAAAATAATGTAAGTTCATTCCAAATATGCAAGGTCTGTTTTCAGAGTGGATTTCCTATTCAAGGCCTCCCCTCATGGTCTAATATCTTCCATCGCTGGGGTTCCTTCCTGCCTCTGCTGCTTCTCCTCCAAATTAAATGAGCAGAGAGGAGCAAGGGTGCAGCATCCCGGGCCGTGCTGCAGTCGGCCATGAATTACAGTGAATGAATGAACTGAGTCCCTGGAGGGCAGGAGACGGGCCTGATGCTTGCTCCTGTAGCTCAGTGAAGGCATCTGCCTAATCAACACTCCAGTGGGAGTCCTTGCTTCATTATGAACTGAACAGTAATTCCCAAGGAAGGTATCCGGGGGCTTTCCTGTCCGTATGTCAGTATGAGTTAGGGATTGATAACTTGGTGCCAACAATGGTGCCATTCACTTTTTAATGAAGAGTGCTCTCAATTATGTTTATTTTGTTCTTTACATAAACTCATGGGATATAAAAATTTACACAAGTTAAAGGGTTTTTTCTTTTTCTCAATGTTTTATTGATTAAACTAGAGTTTGCCTGTTTCAGTAGGGACACAGTGATACAGGAAAACTATATTGAGATATCTTCTATGTTCTTATTTTTTAAGGGGAGCTGAAGAGGCTAACATTGAGCTATCTGACTGATAGAGGAACTTCTACTCAGTCATGAGCAATGCAATGAAACACTGCAAACTGCACTTTGTACAGTAACTAGCTTTATTTTATTAAATGAAAATTTAAACTTATAAAGAACGATTACAGTTTATTACAACTTGGGATTTATATACATCAATCCTACAGTAAAAACAAGTCTGTAAGCCTCTACAGAAAACTTGCGTTGGAAAGTAAATCTTGTTTTTTCTCTCAGATGAGGGGAAAGTTGATGAGGGACATTAACTCTTACTTGGAGCCATAAAATAAAGTGTTAAAGTGAAAACAGCATGCGCAGTGTGTAAGTGAACCCTAGGGCCCAATGTTTTACCGCTCTGGGTTTAAAGTCTCGTTACTGGGAGATTATTAGACTTAATCTAGTAAGGAGGAGCATGAAGTTTCGATCACCCTGAAGGCTTCTGAGTGCCTTTTAAAACAGTAGGAGAATTCATCCGAGCTGACCATATGCTACCTCCCTCACGCCTCCTCTCTGGAGGGGGAGAGGTGCGGCTAATGCTGAAATGAAGCCCATTCAAACAATCACCTGAGGCACTTAACTGGCAGGTAGTGCCTCAGCCAGCGGTCAGAGCAGTTGTGACTGTTGTTGATGGAGCATCGGGTCACCCGCGGTGTGGAGGAGGGTGAGCTTTGCCTCAGGGTAGGTGGTGGCTGGATAGCAGTGGAGCAGTGAGGTGCAGATTTTGGCCATCCAGGGAGCCCTTTGAACTGCAGGCTGCAGGTGGAATGTGCTTAGTCAGCAGGTCACTTTTTTCATCCTGCTTAAAGGGTGAGCCTGGAGAGTCAAGCTAATGCTAATTGTCCTTGATGTGGTGGTCCGTGACTGAGATTTACCAGTCATTATGACCAATCCTTTGTCCATATTCACCATCAGCAACCCAGAGTCTTTCGCTTTGATCTGACTCAACCAGAATCTCACTTTTACCCAGCAATCATAAGAAACAGAAAAGAAAATATTTAAAACTCTGCGACCAGGATGGTCTGTCTCTGTACATGTCTAGTACTAGATATATTGTATAGGTCTCAGTGATGAGCCTCTTGGGTTTCTGTCTGCTGATGCTGTGCAGGCTGAAGACCAAAGGCCTGTCGGAAAACCTCAGGGCTACAGCTGCTTTTTAGTGGCTGAATAAAACCATGAATGATGTGATTTTCTCCCTACTGTTTCATTCAACACAAAATTTGCGTTCCTCAGATTCTACAAAGCACATGGATGATGAATAAGTGAACAAACTATATCCAACCATATATCATACAGTATGATTAGAAAAGGCTTCTTGCGGTAGGTGTTAAGATATTCTCAAGAAGCAGTGTTGCAAGTTTTTTGTGATCTTTGTTCAGGACTAAACTCATTGCCTAACATATCTGCTTTTGGAAAAAAAAAAGATCATAAAAAATCAAAGGATACAACTTTGTTTGGTTGTTCAAAATAAGTGGTTTAATTTTTGATGCATGATGATGTATCTTTTGGCCATGGTTAGAAAGACTATATGTATATTCATAAGAAAATGTCCTTAATTATAGGTCAATTCTTAAGAATTATCTTGTCAGTATCATCACTTAAATATTTTCCAGATTAATACGGCTTGAAAAATAACATCTTAATCTTTGTAAGAAAATTAAATGAGTGCTAAGAAAGTATGAAGCATATCTTCCAAAGTCAAATTCCATTATAAAGATTTCTGTTTAGCTGCTGTGATGTCAAAGCAGCAGCTGAAACTCTGGATGCCGTCTGCATAACTGGAGCCACATGACTCATAGAGAACGTGTGCTATTCCTTCAGTGAGATCCCTTTGTGTCAACCAAGACCCAGGGCATCTGACCACAGGGGCTCCAGACCATCAGAGCATACTGCACACATTCAAATCAGCACATCTCAGCATCAGCCCCATGCCAACAACTGAGTAAAGAATAAATACTGATTCACGGCAAACGACTCACTTGTCCGCCCCAAAACAAGGGTGAGATTTGTTAGTCAAAATAAGGATCAGCATCTGATCATACTCTGGATTTGCATAAGGCGGCTAGACTTCAAAGAAAGCTAAACAGTATGCTGTTTACTCATTTCCATAATTGTTTTAGAGACTCATGGTGATACCATCAACACAACAAGTTATAAACTCTCTGTCTGACTTTTATTAGGGGGAATTGGTGAGACGGTTCCTGGTGGGTTAAGAGAGGGAGGAGTGCCTCTCGTAAGGGAAAAATCAAACAGATTAAGCTTGATCACCTCTGTGCTGCTGGAGCATACACTGTATATCTGTTGGCGCTCTGTACTGTATATTATGCTGCAGCAGTCCTGTCCCCGCTGTGTGTCACGCTGCTGCTGTAGATAAAGGCCTCAGTCCCAGTGGTCCCCTGTTAGACCCCAGCCAGCCTCCAGGTGGGCACTGCTAATGAGCCCCGGTCGTAGCTCCGGCGTGGGCCTCTTCTTCCCAGGGTTGAAGGGGGCCACGGAGGGGGCAGAGGGGGTCTGCTGGCTAGGTCAGCACCAGGCAGGGGGCTGGGGATGGGACAAGAAAAAGAAACACAAGAGGGAGAACTGAAAATCACACTTTTCAGACCTTATTAATGGTGAGTTTGTATGTGGGAAGATCTAGTGTGAGGGCCTTGTAAGGAAAAAGGTTGTGCCACATGGTGCATCGAGAAACAGAGGTCCATTTTGTGCTCTTTGATCTATGTTTATTGTAATTGACTGCACAGTAGTCCACTTGTTTCTGTGCGTGTTGAATGGACCAGGCGGTAGGTTCTCTTTGCCTTTACAGTGTTAGATATTCCAGAGTAAACAGCCCCTCCTTCAACCGCAATGTGATAGACGTGAAAAGAGAGCGCAGTGACTAATGGGAGCTTTTGTTTCCTGGGCTTTTGATGTGATTGATACATGGTGTTTTCAAAGACACAAATCGTCTCCTCTGCAATGTTTGGCCCAAAATAAAAGTTAAAGGGAGGGTACGTGCTGTGAAGTGTGTGAATCTCCACATCAGAGGGAAAAGGAAGGGCGGCAGTGTTTGGGGTTTAGAGATGACTTTGATGATGGGATGATGTTTAAGGTGACCACAGACATGGAAACACTGTAAGCCCTCAGTTCGGTCATTGTGTATACTGGTCATGGCTCTAATCAGACAATTTCAGCCATGACCAGTATTAACAGTGGTTTTCTTTTGCTATTTTACTCTGGATATAAAAGAATCCCGGCAACTTGTCCTCCTGGTCCGTGTCCTTTGTTTTACCTCTGGCCTTGTGCAGGAATGTGCTGAGCTCAGCCTCAGCAAGAAAACTGTGACATAAAGGATCGAGTCAAGTATCGGTACTCCAGCAGCGTCTTGCTAAGTCAGCACTACTCTCTCTCAGAGTGGTGGAAAGTGATTTGTGTAATAGTCAGGGTGCTGTCTTTTTCATGGTAAAGTCTGTCTTTAACTTATTCAGTAAAATTGCGGATGAGTGGTTGAGAAAGCTGGAAAACTCCAGAGATTTAAAATGACCAGATGCTGCGTGGACGGCTGTTCCAGACCGCATGAGTCAAAGCTCCATCTCCCTTTAACAAGCAGAGGCTTCAGAGGACATAGTGGTTTCAGAGTTTCAATCATTCAAATACGTAGCAATTACAGCCATGGCGGTCACTACTGACCTCTTCCTCCTCTGTCTGTCACCTCGTCCCTGAGAATATGCGCTCAAGAAAGAGGACAGATTACGGCTTTTTTTCTTCGGGTTCTCTAACCTCCTTTATTTGGCTAAAAGGAGTTGGTTTTTACTGGGGCACCATTTCTGTGCATGTTGGATCTCCTGTGGTGCTGGTCAGTCAGAGTGAAATACCCCTGCTTCATGGGTTCACATCAACGCCATAAAGGAGTCTTTGTCGCCCATAAGCAGGGTCATCTCTCTCTTCTACTGGCCAATAAATGTTCATATTCTCCACCTTTCTTATGATTTTGTTGAGCTCACAGGCTCCAAACAAAAGTGCAAAGACTGAGCGCATGAATAAAAGATTAATTTGCATTGATTTTGCTCCTCCACAAAAGGAGTCATTTTTTGTCCAGAGGGACTAGAAAGCCAAGCATTTTTTTCAACCAACAAAATTGAACAAAAAGATCAGCAGCTTTTAATATGGTTATCAAGGGGGGGGGGGGGGGGGATTTTAAAATTGGTGCTTTTTGTTATATTAGTTTGAGCGATTTTCCACTCGGTCTGCAGGCACAGACTGACTATGACTTTTGTGTGGAATGTAGGCTTTTGGGCACAAATTGAGAAAAACATCAGTCTGAATTTGAATAATTTGGCCTGGGAGGGTTTGGAGAGGTTCTTTACAAATCAAAACTGATTGAGGAGCCGGTATGTTAATTCGGCGACAAATGTGCCTTTTTTCCTGCTCTGTGTTTGCCTGTTTGACTTATTCAGTAGCATTCACAACAGCCTGTGAAAGATTCTGTTCTGCTTTTACATGTGTTTGGTTTGGCTGGAATGGATTAGACACAAGCATGGTTTAAACCAAGGGAAGAAAAGAAGCTGATTTTCTGCCTGATTTTTCAGCGTGTATATTGGTTATTTGCAACCACACTGACATTTGGTATAAAGGAAAAACTTGAATAAAGCAAGAAACTTTAATTTTTAGAAACACAAGATGATTTGGACACTACATTATTGACACATCACAAATAATACACATTAGCAAATGTCTGTGTGAGCTTGACAAGAATTTTAAATCACCAAAAAATCTCTTTTTGTCATGTTGGCTGACATTGGTCCTCATTAAGACTGCATTATAACATAAACTGTAAAATCTGTTGTAACCCTAACCCCTGACCCTTAACAGGAAAATATGTATATTGTCGCTCAAGCAGCAATTCTTTGACACTAAGTCGATTCTTAGATTTTCTCTACCGTCCACGTTTGATCCTTTGTCTTTGCAGTGCCCACCCTTTGTTTTAAATCCAAAACTTCTATGCAGAGGGATGAGGGGGCTGCCAGTCCCATGGAGCGCAACCTTGTTCAAGAGTGCCCATGAGGGCCATATCTGTCATAGCACATTCCACTGTGGAGCTATGATATGAATGAAGTGCTGTGGTGTGCCCAAGCTGCAAGTGTGGAGCTCAAAGGGCTGCTGAAATGCTGTAATGTAATTATGTGGACAGTCTCTCAGATCCATTAGCTTGAAATGGTTCTGCATCCCCCATTCAATCAGTGTGCTGCCATGTCTTTTCTCTGGGAGGGGGGCTCTGAAGTCATCTGAAAAGACCTCCTCTGTATTCATTGTGCTCATTGTCTTTGTAAGCCTGTTATTAGCGGGGGAATCAAGTTACGACACACCACTGATGAGAACTTCAGAGATTTTACAGTTACAGGTGGGGGGTATTCTCATAACTGGGCATCTGTACCTATTAATCAAATCAAATTTGAAGAAAAAGAATTGATTTCACAGTGGGATCAAGAACCTTACAAACTTTTGCCTCCTTTAATGACTCACTCCAATTACTTTTACATTTTAAATTTAAGTACAAAGTTATAATTAATTGTGTAGTTACACATTTATGTCATTGGGGTTATCACATTATTTTTGATGAAGTGAATTATCTCCAAATGATTACCTATTTCAATGATGTAGGGATACTTATTACTGCATTGAGTCTCAGATATGAAATGCACTTATATCAATATTTTTTAAATACTGTGGACAGTGGACAAAAAGTAATTTGTATTTAAATGGTTTCAGAAACTCTTACCAATTTTTTTTTTTTTTGAGGAGAGAATCCGCCATAATACGTCTTCTCTAACAACATTAATGGATGATGTGAATGGGTATTTATCGTTTTGTGTGTGTGTGTGCGTTTTTCTTTTTAAACCTCTTTGTAAAACAGCCAGTTCTTGCTAAATCTAAACAATGAAATCGTATTTATTTCACTTAAAAACTATTTAACAAGTTGGCCGTGAAAACACTTCTCTCGTCCAAGTGTCTAGATGAGAGTAAAGATTGCATTAGACTTGTAGTTTACAAAACATCCCTTAAACATTTATTTAGGAATCAAATTAAAGGTTCCAGCAATTTCCAAAATTTGATTTAGTGCTTTGTGTTTACCTAATCTCTGGCATTCACACAGACACCAGTGGAAATGTCCAAATGCGTCACTGCACAACTTTAAAGGCCTTTCCCATGTATTGCAGTCTAGTGACCCATTCTAAATAACCTATATCATTGGGGAACTGTGGTTTATAAAGGAGTCCATTGGGACCTCTGCTGAAAGGGTTTTTTTGGGTGGAAGCCTGGATGAAAAGTGCAAAGAGGAGGATAAAGAAAAAGTATAGAAGATGTCAGGACGCCTTTGGAAGGAAAACAAACTGCAGAGACCAATGTGAGTTGACTTAATCTGATTAGACTAACCTCATCAACAGCCCACTTAAAAGGGAGAAGAAAGCCCTGAATTGGGGCGAGAAGCAAGAGAAAAGGGTCTCTCTCTGTTCAGAAAGCCAAAGGGGCTCTGTGAATACACCACATTGTACTGGACATGCTGGTCTGCAGATGGCAAAATGACAACAAGCCGCTTGAAAAGTGAGGCAAATATAATTGATCTCAGGGTTTTTTTTGCAGGTATGAAAACAGCCAAGGGAGTAATGAGATTAAGCAAGAATAATGTGAAAGTCCATGAAAAATACCACTTTTCCTCACGTTTGTGGTGCAAACATGCAGCTTTGAAGCTTTTGACTCAATGCACCCACCCCTGTAATGCCATGAGAAATATGTCCAAATTCATATTAATTTATTTAAATTCTGACCTCTTATAAAGCACCCTGGAGTCACCGTAATACATCAAACACAGAACAGTTGAACAGGAAAATAGCTGTTTTAATACCAGCACAATTGATGGGCGTTAAAAAAAAAAGAAAGAAAAATTTAATACATCTGGCCACTCCCAAATTTAAGAAATCCCTGACAACAATGCAGATGAAATCCTTTCAGATCCTTTGCCAGTGTGTGTGAGAAAAAAGCACATATTTTTACACAAATATTTGCTAACCTTAATTCTTCAATATTTACTTTAATTAGATTTTGCAATCAACCATCAACCCTGTGTTTTTGGTACTCTGCAAATCCCTCTACTTAAAGTGGGAGGTGAATGCAGCAGCCACAGGTGGCCTTTCACTCACAAGCTTAGATCTGCTGGTGTTGGGATTCTGGCTTCACTTGTTTCCAGCACTAACTGGCACTAACAGGAACTTTGAAGTCCTGCTGTCATCTCTGGTGTGGAAACGCAGCATCAGGTGATTGTTGTGATCGTTGTGATCATCATCATCATGGTTTCACCCTGCCACCAGTGGTAAAGGAAGTATTCACATCCTTTACTTAAGTAAAAGTTGTAATACACTACGGTAGGAATAACATTTTATGAAAATAGTCAGTTTATTTCTGTGTCATGCTCGACCCATCATGAGATTAGACACCATCACAATATATGTGTCAGTTTCCTCTTTTACAAAATCAAAATATCAACAAAAATAAATGCATATATTAAAATACAGAATAATGCATGACCAATGTTTTCCAACAAGAAAATTAAAGAAAACATACTGTATTTCAAATGGATTGTACAGTCTAAGGATATTTTGATGAAGAGTTTGTTTCTCATCTCACATACCTTCTCCAGCAAATGGGCAAGTCCACTTGTTTCATGAAAAAATAGTCAAATTAATGTTTGTGCATCTGATAAATCTATTTTGTTTTTACTTTTCTATAGTTCACATACCTAACTTGGTATAATTCCACATACTGTCTGTAAAAGGGGCAATGGAAAACAAAATGAAACTCAATTTTTTTTCTTTTCTTCTTCTAAATTCTCATAAAATCCAGTTTCAACCATAAGTTGTAAAATACCAGCTCTCAGCTGGACACATGGGGGTCTTTGTTTTTTGTCTATAGAACATAATGTTCAGTACCATGTTCAAATTTTATCAGCCTAAATGATTGCGATATCGGTTTAGTCCATATTTCACCAACCCATATGTTGAGTGAGCAGAGAATTTAAAATAAATAAATAAAAAGATTAGTGTTTTGCTACAACAGTTTCAGGCTTTGAAACTGGATATAGATTTTAATCAAACTTGACAAGTAAAAATGCAAAAAAGGAGAAATAAATAAGAGAAGTAAGGAAAAGCGTTGTGGAGCTGATTGAATAGTATTGTAGCTACAATCTTAATCTTTCCAGTGAGAAATAAAGCTGCAGTTGACTGGAAAGTAGAACATTTCCCTCTGTATACAGCCAAGGAAAATAGAACAACGCCAGTAAAGTTAAAGTACAGGAATCATTTGTACTAAATGCGCTTGTTACAGAAAAAGAACAAATTGAAAATTTTGCAGACATGCAGGTTTTACAGCTTTTCAATGAGACTCCTGCACCTGTTTTGCAACTTTTCTCTTCACAGCATCTGAAATGAAGCAAAAACCACCCAAACAGGCACTGTGACTGCTCAGTGTTGGGGATTCATTGTGGTAAACACATGTACTAGCACTTGATTAGGGAGTGTGTATAAAGGGATTGCCCAGCCGACACCATCTAATACAGATATAATTGACTCTCCTTCTGCATTCTGCACATGGATTTGAAGAAGTGCACAGGCTCATTGTACAACAACAAATTAAGCAGCCCGCAGTCAAAAGGAGCTGCTGAGCATTCACTGGATCTTGGACAACAGACTACTGAACTCTGCTAAATCTGCAAACACAGCTTCTCCCTCCTCTTCGGGTCCTTTCATCTCTCCCGACATCTCCTCCTGCAGACCTCTAGCTCATAAAGCTAAGTCAAAAAGCAAGTACTTTTGGCTCTTGTCTGCTGAATGTTGATCATCTCTTAAAAACAGGCAGTGATTTCTGTTCACTGCATTCCTCAGGTCAGCCATGTCGGCAGCAGCTTTAATGATGCTTTAATGATGGAGTCACTCAAAAAGTTTCTTTCAGTTGAAGGAGAATTCTTGTTCTCTTTGTTGTCTGAGCCCAGATCTTTGAAATGCAGGAATGACGAGGGGGATAGAATTTGAAATACCAAGAGTTGTCAGACTTTGTTGTTCTGACTTTAGATCAGGTTCAACAGGTGCTGCTCCACCTACATGGAATTATTAAACCAAAATCCCATTAACTCCACGCCTGCCGGGAGCAGTTGTGTTATCTGCATGGAGCTCTGTAGAATTAGATCTGCATCATTTGGGCCAATCCGAGAGCAAATAAAAGCGATGTGAGCCCGAGCACACACAGCTGGCACTTGAGACTCCGGATCCTGGGTAAACAAGTGTCCAGCATGCCTCGGCACAGCTCACCCATGGGGGGACATGAGCCACTGAACAATGACTGATACCCTACGAGACACTGGACTGAAGCAGGGCTTAGCAAAATTTTATTACATTTGGTCTGTTTCTATAGACTGTCGGCCAAAAGAGGATCACAGACTTTGTCATCAGTTTTACGATTACTATGGCATCTATGCCACTTTAGACTTTGTAATGCTCCTATTGTTGCAGTACACCCACTGATTTAACATGGAAATCTGCAGTTCACTCACATAAAGTTTTAATTTGTGTCTCGGGGGCAGATTTGTAAAGACACG